>NC_083315.2:73244759-76060912 GCF_963455315.2 Globicephala melas
GGAATGAATCTCAGTAAGATTTATAGAAAATCCACAGAGTTTTAAAGATAATTGTGTTAATGAAAGGACTGCCAGGTTGGACACAGAAACAGTTGAAAAGAAGTCTCTGGGCCCTTCAAGTTTCTACTAGCATGAAGCAGGTTGAGAGAGCTACTCAACTACAAATATGGACCATTCTTAGGGGAAAGGAAAGACATCTCAGAGAGTGGAATCAAGAGGCCAGAAGGCAAAGCCAAAAACCGATCAGATGATGATTAAAGCAAAGATTGGCAAACTACAGCCCATAAAGTCAACCCAGCCTATTTTTGGATAGCCCACAAGCTAAGAGGCCTGGCAGCTTCAGCTTTTGCTTCTTGAGAGCCAGCTTCCATTATTATCCTGGTGTAGAGAGGAGGACCTGGCAGATGAGAGTCCAAGGGACGGAGAGAACCAGCTTGCTCTCAGCCATCCTAGCAACCCTAGCTGAGGCACCAAATGAGTGCAGTTCCTTTCCATCCTACAACCCTAGCTGAGCTGCCCCATCCAACACCATGGAGAAGAGACAAGCTGTTGCCCCTAAGTCCTGTCCATATTGCAAAATCATGAGCAAATAAATGGTTTTATTTATGTTTGAACCACTAAGTTTGGGTGGTAATTTGTTAAACTGCAATAAGTAACTTGAGTGCTTTTTTAAATCTCTGGACTGGGCAGGAGGCTTTATTTGGGCTCCAGTTTCTTCATCTATAAAAATCAAGAATTGGAAATGTTAGTCTCTTAAGGACCCTCTCTGCTCTAACATTCTGTTATTGGGTGAATAATTCTATTATTCTGTACCTTTTAGTGAGTGCCTATCACTGCTAGCTAGGCACAATTAGCAGTGTTGAGGTGCAGCAGAGAAAGTGTGAACAAAATAAAGTCAAGGCTTTAGAGAACAGAACGCACAGCAGTAGACACAATCTGAGATCTGTTGTTGTAAACATTCTTCCAGCCATGGAGGAGAAAGAAAGAAAGAAAAAACGATCTTTGCACTCAGAGATTCAAAAGCTCATTTAAACTGGCAGAATTGGCCCCCCCATTCCTCAGAAAGAGCAAACCATGACGTCTGATAGCTTCATTTTTATGAAAATACCAGTGTGAAGTTCTGTAGCAAGAAGCAGACCCTGGTTATTGGACAGATCTGTATGTTTGGCTTTGCTGGATGCCCTAGACAAGCAAAAGCATTCTTCCGGCTACTTGGCTTTTAGGTATTCCACATGATTCGAATTAAATCTTATCTTCTGTAGAGGGCCTATCACAGCACAGCTGGGCGTCAAGAGGCCCAGAGAAGAGAAGGGAAGCAGAATCCCGTTCACCATTACGGTCAGCCTATGTTCTCCTTCTGTTCCAAAATGTTTAGGCTGTAAAGCTTTCAGCCTAAATTGAAGGGCTATAAATGTAAATCAGAAATTGTATCAACGGAATTGCTTTATTTTCTATTTGTCCTTCTGACAGTGCCTATCATGTTTCATTCTGAGTGAAAGAAATGGGTAACAGTGCTCTGGGCTGAGTGTCCAGGGACCCCATTTGTGGTATGGACTTGACTGTGAGCTTGGCAACGATGTCTTGGCCTTGCTGTTTCCTGATTCCCAGGAGTGAAGTGACGCTTAACTGGAAAGTAAAAACGGACGTTAAGATAGACGGGGGATTAAAACAGAAGCATCAGTAGAAAGCTAAGTGAGGTCTGTGAAAGGGAGGAATTCAAAGGTGCAGAGAGATCTTTGGGATTCTTAGCAAAACTCTCCTGCTAGTTTGAGGTGAGTACAGTATTTGCGCAATCAACCACAAAACCATGTTTGCCTGCGTGTTGCCACTGCGGTTCGTGGAAGCAGAGAGTGGAAGAAAAGCGAGAAACAGCAAAACCAAGCCATGGAGCTAAGAGTCTGAGAAAAAACAAAAAAAACCCCAAAAAAGAACGGCAGTTAGGACAGAAGTAAGGGAGGAAACTTATTTGTTGGAACTCGAGGTTCAAAGCCACCGGCCCCACCCAGCCCGGGACGGCCTGCCACGAGGACGTGTGGGAGTCCCGGAGGGTCGCGGGAGGCGTGGAGGGAAGCCAAGCAGAGAGCGCTCGGGAAAAGGGCGCCTCCCCGGGCGGGCGGGGTGGGACCTTGGCTCCTGGCTTCGGCCTCCTACCCCCCCACCCAACTCCCACCATGGCTCCGCGTCTCCCGGCGCGCTCCGAGGCCGGGGCGGGGCCAGTCCTTTGCCCGCCAGGACCCGGCGGATCTCCCTCCCCGCGATCCTCCCGGCAATAGCCGGTCAGAGGTTAAGCTGATATGTTTGCAGACGGTAATGGGGAGCTGGATGCCAACGGCCCAGCTCAGGGGAATCACGATTTATGTTTCTTGGAACAATTCTTCCTTCCATTGCATTGACGCCTTAAACAAAAAAGCGACTTAAGGTCAGAGTCTACGAAAGTCTTGAAAACGTATTAACCTGAGGCAGGGCTGCGCGCTCGACGTGGCGCTCGAGAAGTAAAAGAGGAAGAGAGGAGAAAACTAGGCCGGTACTAGGCCTCGAGGAAGCCTCGGTGGCGCTTCATCGGACGGCAGAGCCGTGGGCGTGGGGCCGCTCCCACTGGCGCGGCCCGGGGAACGTTCCACGGCGAGGCGTCTCCCGGGGGCGAGCGGGCGGACCCGGGACTGTGAGTCACCCTGACTCGAGTGCTAGCGGCCGGAGCAGGAGAAGGCGGGGCGGGGGGCGGCGGGGCGGGCCTCCCGTGCACCGCGAGGATGTGGCGGATATAAAAGCCCCACCCAGGCCAGCTGGCTCCGCTTTGCATCTGGCGACGCTCGCAGCGCACTGCGCTTGGCCCAGGTAAGCGGGGCGCCCCGCCCGCCCGCCCGCTATGGCCCCGGGGCCGCCGCGCTGGCGGGGTGTGGAGAGCGAGGGAAGGAGACGGCCTTGCAAAGAGCAGCTCTGGAGACGGGGACTCGGGAGGCCGTCCGGGGAGGGGGCTGAAGGGACGGTCCGCACTAGGAGCTTTGCGAGGAGGGCACCCAGTGGCGAGGGGGGTCTGGACAGGAGTGAGGGGGGCCGCGTGTGCCCCGGCCTGGGGCGTGCAGGGCAGGAGGGAGTCGGGCATCCCCCGCGAAGTGCTCGCAGGAAGCCCGACGAGGTGGCGCCGGGGAGGGGGGCGGAGGGAGGCTTCGCATTCCCGACGCGCCGGGCGCCGCTGGGGGGCTGGGTGTGGCCTCCCTGCGAGCCCCTGGTCGGGTGGAGAGCAGACGTGCGGCACCCTCCACGTTTAACACTAGCGCTACGGCTATCTAGAAAGTAATCCCCATCTGTTCCAAGTTAACTTTACTTGAAACAAACGAGCATTTGTGGAACTTGTGCCGACGAGCAGGAGGGAAGCAGTCGGGGGAGGATGAGGGGTGGGAGTTTTTAGCAGCAACCTCCTGCCCCAGTAAAACAAAACAACGGAAGAACCTCCCCTCATTCTCCTTTGTTTAGCTTATCTTGTAGGAGAGCAACTTTTGATTTCCGTGTATCTGGAGAGTTTCTTATTTGGTTGACTACTTTTGCATCAGGAAAGGAAGTGTTCTCCCGTGGTTCTGTGGGGAGAATCGTCACTGACTTACTGGCGCTGATGCGACATTGAGTCAGGGACAGAGGGTACAGAAAAGGGCGTAGGCCCCCGGGCTGCTCCTTGTAGCTCTGTGAGATGGGTCCCAGCGCCTGGTGTTGTAGGCCTGGATTCCATCAACTCTCAGTTAAAAAAAAGGTGTGGACATCAATTTCCTTATCTATGAAAGTGGTTTAAGAATGCACATTCTTACTTTCCCCACATAGGGTTATTATCGAAGATTCCAAAAACCATATTCATTCAAAAATAAATTTGTAAAGCACACTGGAAACATTAAGTGCCATACCAAAACCGAGTGTCATTCTTTTTGTGTTAAGAGTTGCCATTTTAAAGCTATTAGAGGTAAAAGAACAGTAACTTCATGGGGCACGCTGGGTGTTTACCAGGAGCCCTAAGGTCCTGGAGTCCAGGGGTCGGGACCCCTGAGCTCATACTGACGGTACTGATGGGTTCTGTCCAAAAGTGTGCCCTACTGTGCCTGTCCGGAACTTGGTCATTTCGAATGCAGAATGCGCTGTAGCACTGAAACAATGTTACAGAAGGTGCTTAGGTTCTCAGGCTAGCCCAGAAAACCCCTACCTTAACCTGCACTATATCGAAGTACTGATAGTACAATGCCTAATTTGCGGGATGGGAGTGATGGTGGGTGGGGAGGGAGGGTGGGAGGAGGGTGAGGTATAATATATAAGAGTAAATCATTGAAGTATTTTACTGGAAGTTTTGTAAGTTTTAAGGTTGGCCCTGATTAAATTATTTTAATTGGAAAATTATGTCCTTATCACCCTCTCTACTCTCTTCCTCCTGCCTCCTTGGAGACCCCTCCCGCCCCCACATATTACAAAAGCCTGTCCATTCTTCTCCAGTTCTGCTGCATTCCCCCCTCCCTCCCACTTCAGTGTTCTCATACCCAGCTAGAGACAAGCAGATTGAGTCAATATTCAACGTTAGGAATGGTTGGTGGTCCTGAAATCCTCAGCAACCCAGGGGAGATGTGTTATTTAAAAGATAACAAGAGCATTTTTAAACCTAAACATCTGTAATTTATAGAATTTGAGGCTATGGAAGGAGCCACATAATATAATATTCAAGCATTGTGAAGGAGGATCTCATATGAGGCCAGGTTCAGTGTGCTTAGTGGTCAGTGGTGTTAAGACCATCCCATACAGCACTTCTGACTCCACCTATTATCTCAAATCTTCAGTCAAGGCTTTCTCCAGAGGTATGGATTGCATCTGCAGTGCAAGGGTGTGACCATCAATGTAAATTTTTTAGTTGGAGGTTTATGATTAGGGGACCGCCTAGATTTTGTGATTTCTTGCAGTGCTAAATGCCTTGCCTGTTGCAAATGCCCAGGAAATATTGCTGACTCACTGGCTTTGAGCAAGAGCTTGGTCTTGGACTGGGGTCACAATAACATCCTCTGTCTTTGAGCTATTAAAAATGCTGTATCGATTGACATGCCGGCAGTCATGGCCATTGGTTTCCTGACTAATTTCTAATTTAAGTAGTTTTCCTGGCAAGGTAGATATCCTTCTATAATTGTTATTGATTTTGAGGGTTGTAGGCTCTTCTTGCACCATCGGGCCTAGCATTTGGCCTTTGTTCTTGGTCTTCCCTTGTGTGGGGCTGTGCGCCTGCTGAGGCATTTCTTAACGTGTCACAAATAGAAGTCCCAGGCGCTCTCTTTTTTTTTTTTTTGGTGGTACGCGGGCCTCTCACTGCTGTGGCCTCTCCTGTTGCGGAGCACAGGCTCCCGATGTGCAGGCTCAGCAGCCATGGCTCACGGGCCCAGCTGCTCCGCGGCATATGGCATCCTCCCGGACCGGGACACAAAACCGTTCCCAGGCTCTCTTGGGCTGCCTTAAACATCTGTTCATTCCACAATATTTATTAAGCACCTACTATGTTCTACTTACAGTATAAGCACTGAGGATATAGCACTGAACAAAACAGACCAAAACAAAAACAAAACTCTGCTCTTTAGGCTTTAAATCTAGTGGGGAAAAAAATAAAATAGACAAAATCGAGTGAATTTGTATAGACAGTAATTGGATTTTGAGCTTTACGTTCTCCCAAATTAATATTTGTTTCCAAACTTGGTTGGGGCTCATTTCCCCTTTAATCCAGCTGTTCCACAGACCTGAGCGTCATAGTTTACTTGCTTTAGGGAAAGTGTTGTTTAAAGTTATCATTGACTTAACCTGGCTTCTGGATTTGACTATGAGAATAGAAACGGAGGGCTTCCCTGGTGGTGCAGTGGTTAAGGATCTGCCTGCCAATGCAGGGGACACGGGTTCTAGCCCTGGTTCGGGAAGATCCCACATGCCACGGAGCAGCTAAGCCTGTGCGCCACAGATACTAAGCCTGTGCTCTAGAGCCCGCAAGCCACAACTACTGAAACCTGTGCGCCTAGAGCCCGTGCTCCGCAACGAGAGAAGCCACCCCAATGAGAAGCTTGCGCACCGAGATGAAGAGTAGCCCCCGCTCGCCGCAACTAGAGAAAGCCCACGCACGGGTAGCAACGAAGACCCAACACAGCCAAAAGTAAATTAAAAAAAAGAATAGAAATGGAATGTTCTTATTTTGCATGCATATGGGAACCCACCTCCCTCTTTTTCCCTGGTGCCACACCCTATTCTAGTTGTAGGCTACATCAGGAGGAAATTCCAGTCTTTTAAAAAAAAAATTTTCTGCTCTTTCACTGTCAGGTCTGTTTTTCCTCCTCCAGTTGCCAGAGGCGGTCCCCGTCTCTTTTGTTGGGGAGCAGGTCAGCTGTAGGGGTCAGGAGATGCCCAGCCTTGTTCTTTGCAGTGGCTCCAGTGAGATTACCTCCAAGTCTCCCCTAGGGTACACCTGAAGCTGTGAAACCGTCTGAGCTCAGTCTTGTCAGAGAGAAGTCAGTAGCATCTAAGTAAGTGGTCTGAGTTACACTCCCAGGCTTGGTGTGGAAAGTTCTGACTCAAGGGAGTGGCTGTCACATGGAATCTTTGCCCTTTGTCTCTCTGCCACACCCAGTCCCCACACTCCCAGCTCAGAGGAAGTCAGAGTCCCAAGGCCACTTGCAAATCTTTCCTCCTTGTTGCCTCCTTCCCTGCCTTTCTTGCCACAAGGAGATGTAGGTTACGTTTCCACGTTGTCCCGTGGACAGAGCTAGGAGCCAAGGGGCCCTGACGGTATTAAAGGTGGAGGTTGAGCTGTGGGAGAAGGTGAAGAGCTGCATATCGTATGATAAAGAGGCAGTCTCCTGAATTGCTCTACCAGGCTTTGCAAAGGTGTGAACAGAGGCTGGGAATTGAAGCCTCCAGCTCTGAATGTATGGAACTGGAGCTGCATTTGAGATACGCAGTCCAAGGAAGAGAAAGGAAATTGAGGAAGGAGAATGTAGTGGAAAAGAAGGAAAAAAAGATATAATGTGGAAAGACCCAGTGTGTATAAACCATCCAAAAATGTGAGTGAACGCCTCCAGTGTGTTAGGCACTGTGCTCAGACCTATGGGGAAATGGGGATGCATAAGACAGAAACCCTGGGGGCAGATAGAATGGAAGACTGCCTTATAGAATGGAAGACCGCCTTTGTACCCTCAGCTCTGATATTTCACAGATACACCAAGAGAGACAGGAGCACAGAGCAGGGAGAGGTACAGGAGAAAGGTAACAGTATTTTTTGTGTCCTGAAGTCTCCCGAGGATGTCAGCTGATCCAGATAGAGCATTCCCAGTAGAGGGAACTTGGAAAACCCAGGCCTAGAGGTAGTTGGACAGTGCTGAATGTGTTTGGAGAATTACCAATCCAGTCTAACTGGTGCTGGGTGTGTGTGTGTGTGTGTGTGTGTGTGTGTGTGTGTGTGTGTGTGTGTGTGTGTGTGTGTGTGTGTGTGTGTGTGTGTGTGTGTGTGTGTGTGTGTGTGTGTGTGTGTGTGTGTGTGTGTGTGTGTGTGTGTGTGTGTGTGTGTGTGTGTGTGTGTGTGTGTGCTTTATTTATGGAAAAGTAGGTACAGCCCAGAGTGTGGAAGATCTTGAATGCTGTGTAGACTTTTTTCTGTAAGCAGCAGGGCCCCATTGGAAATATAATATTTGGGCCATAAAACACTGAAATTGAGTTGTAGATGTGAAGACCTTGATCTCTCAACCGTGAGAGTACTTTGTGCCAAGTGACATCATTCTTCTGCACGTCTCTTTCTGCCCACTCCAACCCCACTTCGGGAGATTGAACGAGAGGCTCTGAGAGCTTGAGGCCACAGTGTGTCTGGAGTTAGTAAACAAATATTGATTCCGATCAGGCAGCAAAAGGGACAGGCCAGAGCAAGTGCAGCACCGTGTCCATCCTGCTCAGTTTGATCAAGGCCCCTGGGCAGAATTCCAGGATTTCTGGGGAATGACTTGCTCCTGTGACTCAGACATTAATCAAGACCATAAAAACCAAGGAGAAAACTGTGTGCTTTCAGGAAGGTTCTGTTAAATAAAAATGCTCTGGGAGGGAGGGGTGGAGAGTGAATAAAGTGGGAACTCTACCCCTACCCCCCACTCATGCATTTTTTTTTACCCCCTCTTGGTTTAAAATGTCAGTCTGCTCCTGTAGACCCAGGACTGCACAGTAAGGGCTTGGCGGGGAATCCCAACCCGCCATCCCCACACCCGCCCCCATTTTTTTGGTTTTAAAAAAATCCTCCTTTGTATCATCCAGTCCCTGATTGATTCATCATGGTTGCTAGGGATGTGTTTTGCAGTAACACATCAACACTCCACATTTTAAAAGTGGGTGTGACCACGAAACTGCTGGGTTATACTCAGATTCTGCTGGGCAGAGGAGCCCTGCCGCAATGTGTTTTTGTTTGTTTGTGAGAATTAATATATGGGCTTTCTGGAGCTGGTTCTTCATTCATTTCAGTAGAACTTGTTTTTATTATTTGAAGCACTAACTTTTAGGTTTTCTTTTTTTGTTTGTTTCAACCTTTTTGCAAACTTTCTTTTACTTTTTTTGGGGGGGAAGGGAGACGTTAAAGCTGTTTTACTTGTACTATTTTTGTTGCAACTGTGTGTTGGAAGTGAAACAGTGAAATGCAGTGTAATCTATTGGGTTTAAAAAAAAAAAGGACAAACTCTTATCTTTAAGATAGTGCTTATGTTAGATGTAAGTTGCTTCATTTCCAGCAGCTGCACGGATTTCTTTAATGTCTAGCTTTGCGCTATAAGAGCTTTTCCAGTCAGGCAGTTAACAGTCTCATTTATTAATATTTTCAAGGCCAGAGGAAACTGTTCTGTTCCCTTCGTTAGGGTGGAGTGTCTGTGTTCCCTTCCCAGTGGTGCGTTATTTCAAGCCAGTCTGAAGTGGGTATGGCTCTCAGTGAGTCTCCTTGTACTTCTCTAGTTATTTTCTTAAACAAAAAACTTTCCCTGAAGAAGACGATTTGAACAATCTTGTGTAAGTCACCCAGTCCTTTCCTGCGAATAAGAGGTACTGGTATGTGGAGGCACTCATCAAAAGATTGAATTTGCTGATTTTTTTCTCTTTCTTTTTTGCAAGTTGAAACCAGTTGGAGATCTTTGTGAGGCTGTAATGTTGGAAAGAGTGATGCCATTTTCGTGTCTGTGGAGAGGTCTGCCAGACACGGAGCGGTTGTTCTGATTTTAATGCGCTTATGAATTTTTCAGTGTGCTAAGTGGTCACTGGGGGTGGAATTGTCTCCTATGGTATGGAGACTTAAAAACAACAGGTACACTAAAAAGGCAGAGCTATTGTTTCAGCAAGAAAATTCAGCCTCCAGAGCAAATACGGTGAATGGATACTTAGTATTGGCATCAAATCCCTTTCCATAGCCAAGCTTAAATCTGCACCGTTCAGAAACTTACATCTCAGGCCCCCCACGTGCCACCACATTAGACATGGCTGGTTTTAAACCTGGCCTCTTGCCCCCCCCCACACACACACTCTCCCACATCCCATCTCCTCGGGCTTTCCCTTGTTTCTCTGGCTGGAACTTTCCAGGGTGAGTGAGTGTCCTTCTCAAACTAGTCAGTACCTCACCTCTCAGACCCTTAGCCAGTCTCACTGATGCTGCTTTTATCTTTCTCTCTCTCCATGTCTTAATCTCTTGGAATGAAGAGCCACTGTGGTGAAGTTGAAAGGGCAAGGGCCCAAGAGTCAGGGGACCTGGAACCTGGCCCTGACTCCCTTTCTCATTAGCTGGGTGACCTGGGCTAGTCTTCCTGGGGCGAGAAGGGAAGAGAGCTGCAAGGTTCTGCAGGAGTGGAGTCTGTGTTTCATAGTTTTGTGTGTGTCTCTCCCAGCCTTTAATGCGGGGCAGGCCCGGTGTGTGTGTGTTAGGGGCTTGTTGATTGATTACCTGGGTGTCACCAGTGATTGTAACCTACAGTAGCCCTGCCAAGACTTTCTCTTTCTGCTTCCAAGGATAGCAGCACTCTGACATCTTCTCATTAGTCATATGCACTATATTAAGCTAATGTTTTAACAAACATAAGTGGTACAGCCGACTCTTTCTTCTGGAGATTAATTAGTCATCTGCAAGATGACTTTGCATTCCCAGGGGATTGGATGTAGTGAAGAGACCAGGATGTAGTGAAGAAACCAGCGGATTGGATGTAGTGAAGAAATGAGGGCCATGGTTTAAAAAAAAAAATTATTATTAAATAATATTTTTAATATTTATTTTTAATATTTATATTTAATATTTATTTATTTGGGCTGCGCCGGGTCTTAGTTGCAGCACGCAGGATCTTTTAGCTATGGCACGTATGCAGGATCTAGTTCCCTGACCAGGGATCGAACCTGGGCCCCCTGCATTGAGAGCGCAGAGTCTTAACCACTGGACCACCAGGGAAGTCCTGAGGGCCGTGTTTTATTTCTAAGGTGAAAATGTGTTTGCCCTTAAGCTTGCATGGAGTAGGCAATATTTATATGGATACAGAAGACACTTGCATGGAGTAATCCCAAGCTTCATGGATATTGTTTTTTTGGTTACTGTGACATTCTTTTACTACAGAATGAGTATCAACAATATAAATATAAATGTTCATTATGCAAAATAGCAACTCATTTCTGACCGTTTATTTAGCACCTAGAGTGTGCAGAGGCCCTCTTCAATCTGTGGGGGAACTGGGACTCTGGGGCCTATGAGACCCCCGTTTGGTTGAATTGTACTATGTATTTGCCATCTGAATGTGTGGCGCACGCGTGGCAGGAACTCAGGACACTCTTGCTCAGTGGTGAGTAAGTCTAGCGGCATCAGAAAGTGTTTCTGGCATTGAAAGGTGGGAGAGGCAGTGCCGGGGAATGTGGGCCGCAGCCACCCCATTGGAGCAGGTGCCAGAGGTGTGGTGACTTGAGGAATGGGCAGCATCTGTAACCAGAAGAAGAGACAAGGGTAAGGAGATGAGGCAGGAGACACGAATCAAGGTGCTGTGGATTAAAGCTGTTACGGTGTGTTTGGGGAGAAGGAAGGAACAGTTTGGTTGAGGTCCACTTTTGCTGGGGAGTACATAGAGGGCTGGACGGAGCTGGAGTAAGAGAACATCACGGAAGGATGGATTTTGAACTATTTATTGTGACAAGATAAAATAGAGGAATTTAGTTGGTAGTGGCACGTAGGACTGACGTGAGGTGAAAGAGCGGTACCACTGTCGACCGTTAAACAGCAAGGAAGACTTGTGAGCCTTTTTAAAATCCCCATTTTCTGTCTCTGTATTGTGCCTGTGGGAGAAGGATTACATGAATCTGATGGTCTTTGGTTTATACCATACTGAGGGGTTGGGACATGGTTAGGCAGCTGTCTCCCAAGCCGGTGCTCGGAGCTGGAAAGGCAACTTGAAAGAACTCCCTGGCAGAAACTTACCCGCCTCTGCAAGTTGCGATTTCCTAAACCTCAGAACCCATGTGAAGTAACTGATCTAATAAATAAGTGGAATTTAATCCACCCGGAAACAACTCTGACTTGTTGGTCTTCTTTTTGCTTTGACGTTTTTCTTTCTTAGCTGTTTACAGTGGGGACTAGAATTCTGTGAGGCAGATGACAACCGTTGACCCCTCACTGCAAACCTAGCCCAGTTCTGACTGAGCCCCAGGGGTGGGAGTCCAGGCCAGGGCTTAGGTGGTCCTTGTCCTGGGGAGCTCATGTCCTCTTTGGTGATTCTCAGCAGTCTCCTGATGAGACGCTGTAGAATGTGTCTTGGTCCAAGTTGAAGTTGGAGATTATTCTTCGATTTTACATTCTTATACTAATTCTTCCACATCTGGTGTGTACTTGACACTTACAGCACATCTCAGTGTGGTCTGGACACCTTTCAGTGCTTGACAGCCCCATGTGGCTGGTGGCTAGTGTCTTGGACAGTCCAGCTACAGAGCAAGACTCTTAAAGAAAATAGACTTTATTTTTAAGGGCAGTTTTCGGTTCATAGAATAATTGACTACGAAGTCAGAGTTCCCATATATTCCCAGCACCCCCTCTATATACACACACAACCTCTCCAACTATCAAAATCCCCCACCAGAGAAGTACATTTGTTATAATTGCTGGACCTACATTGACACATCTTTATCACTCAAAACACATAGTTTACATTAGGGTTCATTCTTGGTGTTGTAAACTCTGTGGATTTGGGCAAACGTGTCATAACATGTATCCACCATTACTGTATCACAGCCCTAAAAATCTTCTGCGCTCTGCCAGTTCGTCCCTCCCTCCTTCCCCTCTAAGCCGTAGCAGCCACTGATCCTTTTACTGTCTCCATGGTTGTGCCTTTTCCAGAATGGCATATAATTGGAATCATACAGTATGTAGCCTTTTCAAACTGCTTTTTTCACTTAGTAACATACATTTAAGTTTGCTTCGTGTCTGTTCATGGCTTGATAGCTCATTTCTTTTTAGTGCTGAATAATATTACATTGTCTGGATGTACCACGGTTTATTTATAGAGGATGACTTTACAAACTAGGATCGTATCCCAGTGCTGTGATGCATTGCAGGGGTTGGGGGTGTGTGTGATAGTGTCTGAGAGTTGTGGGAATGGGGGAGTTGGAATAGCTGTGATTTTCTTTTTTGCCGTGTGCTTAAAAAGCTTCTATAAGCATCTGGGCTTCCCTGGTGGCGCAGTGGTTGAGAGTCTGCCTGCCGATGCAGGGGATACGGGTTCGTGCCCCGGTCCGGGAAGATCCCACGTGCCGCGGAGCCGGAGCGGCTGGGCCCGTGAGCCATGGCCACTGAGCCTGTGCATCCGGAGCCTGTGCTCCGCAATGGGAGAGGCCGCAACAGTGAGAGGCCCACGTACTGCCAAAAAAAAAAAAAAAAAATGCTTCTGTAAGCATCAAGAAGAGAGAGGATGTCGTGTAGGAGAGACCTCATGGTGAAAATCTTGTAGAAATACTTCCATAACCATAAATAAAGGCAAATCTTTTTCTCTTAATTCCTCTAACTCACCCCACACAGAGCCTGGAATCTGCCTAGTCCAAAGCCTTCTGATAGATTAACAAATGTCTATGTCCAAATATTCCTTCAAAGCCAGCTGACTGAAAACACGTAGACTAAGCAAACTGTTGGAAGAGAAAAGAAAGCTGAATTGCATGGGCACCCTTTCCTTGATCAAAGAATATTAAGCAAAAAGAGACCAAAACAGGAGTTGCTGCAATTCAGACGTCGTTCCCACTGTTTGAGGATGCAGCTCTGCTCTGTTTTCTTTATTTTCGGGAGGCTGTTGGCTGAATGACCTGTCTTGTCTCAGTGGAGGTAAATTTCCTGCCAGTTGAGCACTTTTTATTGGCAGGGGTTGGTATATCAATTCCGAGAACTGTGTGATTGCAAAGCTGGAAAGCCAGTTCATTACGTTGTCGTATCACTGTCCAATTAAGTGTATTAACTGAAAGATGACTTAACTTCAGCCATTTTGAATCTTAAATACAAGGATCAGTCTTCTATGGGATGAGTTAAGGTCAAAATCTGTCCATTGTGTTTCTCATCAACAGTTTAATATCTTCTTTTTTTTTAACACCTTTATTGGGGTATAATTGCTTTACAATGGTGTGCTAGTTTCCACTTTATAACAAAGTGAATTAGTCATACATATACATATGTTCCCATATCTCTTCCCTCTTGCGTCTCCTTCCCACCCCCCATCCCACCCCTCTAGGTGGTCACAAAGCACTGAGCTGATCTCCCTGTGCTATGCGGCTGCTTCCCACTAGCTATCTACCTTACGTTTGGTAGTGTATATATGTCCATGCAGTTTAATATCTTCTAAGCATTGGTGAGGTAAGAGACTAATTATGGATAGTAATAAAGGGCTCCATTTAGGAATCAGCCAGCATGAAAATGCTACTGATTTCAGTTCATATCCATAGTTTTCAGACTATGGATATATATTATATATGATATATTAAATTATTGGTGAAAAATACAGCAGTACTGGCTGGTTTGACAAGATCATCACTTTTTAGGAGAACTGGAAGATTCAGTCTTATCCTGTTTGGACTGGTCTTGGGAAGAAACGTTTTGGTTTTGTATTTACAAGTCAGTCTCCCCAGGTTCTCTTCAAACTGGGCAAGAACAAGACTAGCTAGTTCTGTCGTCCATCCCAAACCTAAGGCAAACCATCTCTCAGCTTTAATTTTCCTAATCACAAGATAGGAGTTGCATCTATTTGCACAAATTACTCTAATATCGTCAGATGAAATGGCCCAAGAAGTAGAGATGAGTATAATGAATCACTGCGCTTCGGGGGAAAGGAAAGCCTGTTCATAATAAAGAATTGTACTTTTTTTTTTTCCAGCTTCTTTCAAAATGTCTACCGTTCATGAAATTCTCTGCAAGCTCAGCTTGGAGGGTGATGTAAGTATATCATTTTCACTTTGTGTAATTTTTGCAAATTGGTCATCTCTCTGGGTAGCTGTGCCTCTTCCTTTCCTTGTACATCTAAGGAAAATGAGGACAAAATTCGGACAGTCATTCCCGGAATCCCCTTGCTTCCCTGTCTTCCCCAGTACTTTAGCTGTTCCTAGTAGTTCAATTTGAAAGAAATGGTATGGCTCCAGAAACTGTTTTGGCATCACATTAAAATTGGACAGACACTAGTGACACTGAGATGCTTGGAATTTTATCCTGCTATATACTTAACATGCCAGTGGTAGTAATTATTGTGATGATACAGGACTTTTTTTTTTTGCATTAGCGGGCCTCTCACTGTTGTGGCCTCTCCCATTGCGGAGCACAGGCTCCGGACGCGCAGGCTCAGTGGCCATGGCTCACGGGCCCAGCCGCTCCACGGCATGTGGGATCTTCCCGGACCGGGGCACGAACCCGTGTCCCCTGCATCGGCAGGTGGACTCTCAACCACTGCGCCACCAGGGAAGCCCGAGGACTTTTTTTTCTTTTTCTTTAATTGGAGTATAGTTGCTTTACACTTCTGTGTCAGTCAGTTTCTGATATACAGCAAAGTGAATCAGCCATACGGATACATATATCCCCTCTTTTTTGGATTTCCTTTCCATTTAGGTCACAACAGAGCACTGAGTAGAGTTCCCTGTGCTCTACAGAAGGTACTCATTGATACAGGATTTTTAATGTCATGCCCTCAGATTTTATTAATGGTTGGCATAAGCCACAGCCATATTGAAAATGATCCTGCATGTTTTGGACTTCTTATAGTGTCCAGAGAGTTATTCCAGACAAGGACTTTTTAAAATTTAGTACCTGGGAAAGCTTTTCTTCAAAATAGCTAGAATTTTTTTTTTTTTTTAACTAAATAATAGAAGTATTATAATTCATCTTGTTGCCTTTTTTGCTTTGGCTATCAGGTAGCTCAGACTTATACTTAATTGTCTTTCACAGGAACTTGGAAATTCTGATACATTTGCTTTTTTGTTTTACAGTCAAAAATTTTAAAAGCTATCTGCAAAATTATAAGTCATTACAAATGCTTTTAGAATAAAGTAGAGTATAAATTATGAATATGTAAACTATCTAATAATACCATACATCTTTCAGGTTATCTTGGCAGAACTGACTTTTACAGAAACTCAGCAGTGACGCTGGTTTGTAGGCATATCTTCCAGATATTTCAAAATACGCTCTGACTGAAATTAAAATACAAAGAAAGCACTCAAGTGGGTTGACAGCAGCTTGGGTCATGTGGTACAGAACCCTCTGTCTCTGGTGCTTGCCAATAAAACATTCAGATGGATGATGTTGGTGCGAGCACAGGTTGTATGGAGTGTAAAGCCTACCTCGTTTTCCTCTTTCTTCTTGGACCTTGTGCACACTGTTGTTGGCAACCATACAAGCAGCATGTTGAGGTCCAGACAAGTCCAAGAGCTAAATAAATTTTTTCTTAATGGATCAGATCATTAGATCATTTTTAGTATCGGGTTTCATCAGAGGGCTTTTCATGTGGCCCTTGAAGTTACTCTAGTATGATGTGCTTCTCTGTGGAGAGATGGGACTGCAATAGAAAATGTCATGTATTCCCCAATACTTTGAGGGAAGAGAAACATCACTTGGACCTCCATAACTTGATTTTCAGATAAATGAATTTTACAGGTAGTAAGTTCAGTTATCCATTTAATTTTATTTCCGGAGATACTATAAAATTATGTAAAACTTTTCCCTACTCACTGTTGTTTTTGGGATGAGATGACACAGCACCTGATATATGAAGCCATATTTGATATGGCTCGATGGCCAGACTGCCTGCCTTTGTAAATAACTGATGGCATTGTTAATAAATAGGAAAATGTGTTCCCTTAGATTTCTGTCCTCATTTTGTAGCCACCATAGCATATATAGTAAGTATTTCAGAATAACACTTTGTCATTACCTTTTCCTGAATGTGTACTCTATTCCCATTGAGTTAATCTTACTGGAAAGTTTAAGTAGTGAAATTATATGGAAAACACCTTGATAATCCACTGTGTTTCAGTTATATGTATTAACTGGATTTACTATTTGGCCAAGATGGTCACAAGTACATTTTAGAACATTTTGTCCAGCCCTGAACTTAGATTTGTGGCTTTGTGCTAGGAGACATTTGGGAGGATGGCATCTTAGTTGTCTACCTGCACAGCCTCACTGCTAATAAATGCTGGGGTGCCTTGTCACGTGATGCGTGTGGGTGGAAAGGTAAGTCAGGGCAACTCAGTCTCCGACTATTCCCAGAAACTGAGCCTAGACGGAGTCATGATGTGATGGGAGGTGTGCAGTGTGGGGAGGCAGTGATGGGGAGCCTTGACATTGAAGGCGGTGTAGTGGTGGATGGGTCCACTGGCCATCAGCCAACCTAAAGAACATTGTCAGTCCTGTTTTGTCTGTCCTTTGCTTTGGGACTGGATAGCAGGGAGGAGGAGGGCTGTAAGTGCATTTCAAAGGAGAGAAGTTAACACTCTGGGGAGGAGAACTGATGTAGAATCATGCTGTTGTCCTTACCTCAGTCTGGGGTGGGGAGAGCTGGGGAGGGTCCATCAGATCTGGAAGGATGATGGGCTTTGAAAAGCACCAGAAAGGAAGAACCTATGGTTTAAAGGGCAGTGAGAAAAAAAATACTAGGAAGAGTAGTAGGCAGAGGGGATCGTGTTAAAGACAGCAGAATGGAGGGTAGAGAGAGTAGAGAAAGCCGGCGGAACCTGGCCGATATGAAGAGGATGTGGGCCATGTGGCCTGACCACCTTGGTTCCACGGCGGTGGCCAGAGGTGGGGGTGATGCAGGAAGAAGATGCTTCCCTCACTTACCTCATAGTCCGAGACAGGCAGGCAGGCATTCTACATTTGCTTTTTAAAGAATTGTGAGCTCAATGATACAGGCTCAGTGGAAATTCATGTGCCTGTAGCAAAAACTTGGCTAAACACACTTGTCATTCAGGCATTTCCGCATTTCCAGCTTGTTTCAAATTTTGGCCAACCCAGTTTCATGCTCTTCAAAACCTTCCGCAAAGAAACGGGTGGTTTCAAGTGCCCAGCTTTGCGTTTTCCGCCTTTGAGCTTGCATGAAAAGTAAGATGAAATGTAGAAATAGATTTATCATATTCTAAACTAGTTGAGCCTTTGAAGAAGAATTCTCATTAGAAATAAGGAAGTTTCGTATCCTATGTGGGATGGCATGTTCATATACTTACTGAGTTACCTAGCCTAAGAATGATGCGAATTATTAAAAGAAACAATAGGGAAAAAAATTTTAGGAATTGACATTTCAACAAGAGGATTTTAAATATGTGGGATTGAAGTGTGTTTGTCTTTTAACCTCAGCACTCCACACCTCCAAGTGCGTACGGGTCAGTCAAAGCGTACACCAACTTTGATGCGGAGCGGGATGCTCTGAACATTGAGACAGCCATCAAGACTAAAGGTAGGCCATCCATTTGTCCTCCTTGTCAAACACTGACCAAAGGGTTTTTAGTCTCTTTCTTGAATCTTCATATATTGGTCATTTGAAATCGTCATCAAGCTTTAATGGAGTGATCAAAACCTACCCCACCCCATCCTTCTCTCCTTCGTTCCCCCTCTTTCTCCCTCCCTCCCTCCTCTCTTTGGAGAGAAGAAGATTTAAAACATGAGAAACTAAATCACCGAATAGCACAGTGACATGGAAATAGGCTTTAGCTGAGGGCCAGGAGGGCTGATCCCCTGGGTGTGTGCTTTGGGCTGAGCTCTTCACTTTGAGGCCTCACTGCCCCTTCTATAAGGAAGAATTTGGTCATGGTGATCCCTAAGGGTCTCTTTTTGGTCCTAAATCCCCTTGAATTTTATTACATTTCTTGGAAAAATTCTGGGAACATTTTACTGCTTTGATCTCAGATTGATCTAATGAGCGAAAAATTCAGACTTCTTTTTTTTTTTTTTTTTTAGCTCCACAAGTTATTACGCCCCTCCTTAGGCCTGGAGCTTGGGTTTGAAGAGCTGTCGGGATGATTGTATTTCCTAGAGTTCCAGGATGAGTAAGAGAGGACAAGGAGGCATAAAAGCCTCTGTTCTGAAATAAAGCAGATAAAGCATTTAATTGGGTAAGAGTTGAGTGAGGGCCTGTTGAGCAAGGGCCTGTTCAGGTCATCATGCTGTTTTCTGTATCCACAAAAGCCAGCGTTCAGACTTCTTTGGCTTACGTTAACGAAGCATGTACCTTTGGGGTTGCCCCATCCCTGGATCCTTGGAAACACTGTGATTATTGTAGTGATGCTTGTGATTCACCACACTCTTTTCCCCTTTTGGACAAAGTGCTTCTTTTCATATGAGGCTAGATTGAGACACGTATGTGATCCAGCAGCCAGAGTGGGTGCTTGTTCATCCCCTGCTGACGAGTTGTGGGACATTAGGACGATGGAGTGCTTTTACTTATTGACACATGCATACAATTCACATACGGGTCACTGACAGACTGGGGACCTCAGTCAGGGTGACCTGGGGCCCTAAAATTGGCGTGGACATGTGTCCCCGTTATGCCGGCATATATACTGATTGTGCCCCCTTTCGCCCTCCGAATTGTCTTGTTTTGCAGGATAAATTGCATAGTCACTTTTCCTAGAACCCTTGGAAAAACTGGTGACTGTGTTTCCAGGGATAGGAAGGAGTGCAGAAAGATCCTTTACGTCCTGTGGTTCTAATAGGACATAGGTTTGCGTCACTGGCCTCAAAGCAGCCTTCGTTTCCATGGGGACATTGTGGGCACCTCCCACTACGGGCGGCCTGGACAACTAACTACCTTCAAAAAGCCATCTTTTTTGGTGCTTTTAAATGACCATACTTGTCAAAGGCCAAGCTGGGAAGTCAGGAAGTCACTAGTCAGAAAATGAAACTAAAGTCTGCAGGGCTTACCTCCCTGCAGTCAGTTCTACTTGGTGGAGCCTAGTGGATGAGAGCATATGTGTTCGTAGGTTCAAATCTTAGCTCTACCACTAATTTACTAGCTGTCTGACTCTGGGAAAACATTTAACTTTCTTAAGCCTCAGCTTCCTTACTGTAGAAGGAGGGCTAATGAAAGTTCCCACCTCACAGGGTTGTTGTGAAGTAGGAAGCTCTTAGCATGGTGCCTGGCATATAGATAATACTCAAAATATGTCACCTTAACACACACACACACACACACACAGTCCGCTCACACACACACACACACACACACACGCAATCCGCTCTCCTAAAAACTCACCTTCTCACTATTTGAATGTGCTTGCATTCCTGGGGTTTCCCAACTAGCCATTGTAGAGATATAACCGAAGTTTAACAGTTAACTCATCTGACAAAGATGGTGCCTTTTACAAGCTTGAGACAAAGGCTGCTTTTATCCCTGCATGAGAACGCTTTTAGCACACTGGAATGTAAAGATTGCGCAAATGAACTCTGGTAACAGCTGAAACTCCCAGGGTAATAAAAATACCTTCAGGCGCTTTCTGAGTTAGAAAAATACTGTAGTTTCTAAGCAGAAACATCTGGAGGGCTAAGATCTGGATTCCTGCATTCCAGTTTGGTCAAGTGCAGATGACATCACCATTATTAGGGTTGCAGCTGCTTATTGAGTGCTGCTGATTATGGGCTGGCGTGGCACCAGGCACTTCAGGAACATTCTTCCTAGGTGAACTTCAGATTAATCCTCTCTTGTAGGGTGCTATCGTCCCCAGTTTATGGCGGACATAATTTAGGATTAACATGCTCCAGGTCTCTTGGCTGTGGTTCAGATAGGGGTTTTAACACGACTCTTTCCAGCCCCAGGGCTGTGCTCTCAAGCACCCCAGTGTTATGCTACCCACCTGCCAGGGTTGGACTTTTTACTTTGCCGTGAGTTGTTTTCAGGCATGAGAACATTTTCTAGCTGTGATTCTATGGGTGTCAGATACATGTTATATTTGTGGGTCCGGCTTTTGGTCTCCTGTCTTCTTCTCTCCCAAACTTAATGCCCGGTGGGTCCCACTTAAGACTGCTTTTTATTATTTGTTTTTGGTGCCTAGTGATTTTAAAGAGTAACTGATTTTTCTTGAGTTAAGTCTGTTGGTCCTTTAAAATAGTTTCTAGATTGTTGGTATAGTTAGAACCTTAAATCCTTCTAGGAAACTCGAGAGGAAAGAATATGATAGCTATACAGAGTTCTGAGTTGTAACAAAGATTTTATTATCAGCATTGGTTATTACTTTTTTTCACATCTTTATTAGAGTATAATTGCTTTACAATGGTGTGTCAGTTTCTGCTTTATAACAAAGTGAATCAGTTATACATATACATATGTCCGCATATCTCTTCCCTCTTGGATCTCGGTCCCTCCCACCCTCCCTATCCCACCCCTCTAGGTGGTCACAAAGCACCGAGCTGATCTCCCTGTGCTGTATCAGCATTGGTTATGATGGTGACAAACCTAGATCCATCTTCTAGTTGGAGAGTGACTTAGTACATTATGGTAACTGCCTTTATATTGCATAGAATGTCTGTAGAATGTCACCAAGACATGAGAAGTAAAGTTTGTAAACAATTTTTTTACATTGTTATTGAGATATAATTCACATCTCATACAATTCACCTATATAAAATGTACAATTCAGTTTTTTTTAGTATATCCACTGAATTGTACAGCCATCACCACAGTCAATTTTGGAACGCTCATATTTCACCTTGAATTTGTCAGTTGCGTAGGAAATGGACATAAGATAGTGTATACAGTATGATCATACCACCACAATTTTTTTTTATGTCAGAAAGAAAAAGATAAAAGGCATTATTAACTGATATATAGAATTATGGGTAATTGATTCTTTTCCTGTGTTTTCGGTATATTCTGTTTTTTCCAATTTTTCTGTGGTGACATGTATTACCTTCATAACAGAAAGCAGTAAACTAAATTAAAAACAAAAATGAAGTCATCGTAGTTGAACAACATGGGTTTGAACTCCACTTACACGTGGAGGTTTTTCAACGCTAAGTACTACGGTGCTACGCGGTCAGAGGTTGGTTGGATCCACAGATATGGAACTGAGGATAAGGAGGGCCGACTATAAATTATATGTGGATTTTCTGCTGTTGGGGGTATCGGCACCCCAAACCCTCCAGTTGTTCGAGGGTCAGCTGTAGTTGGGAAACTCACATTCCTTTTGGTTTTTTCTCCTTCCCCTTGATCTTTTTAGATACTAACACTAGTTTAAAAAAAATGAGCTAATTAAGATCTTACCTTCCCTTTTAGAATGCCTTTCACTTTAAGTGTAATTAGGAAGCTCATGCCCCACCTTAACTGGCTCTGTCTCAAACCCTTTTCCAGGAGAATACAATGCAAATTAATTGGTGTTTCCCTGACATCCAAGGAAACAGGGTAAACCTCAAATGCTGATACAAACAAAGCCAAAGGATCGTGAAAAGATGACCCTCTGGGCCTCCCCTCTCAGGGTAGCCCAGGTGTGTGTGCGCACGTGTGTGTGCGTGTGCCGAGTGTAGAGCATGCTGGGCATTACCTGTACTGCCTGATGTACGTCCGCTTCCCTATCCGAGTACTCGCAGGCAGAAGGGCTGTGAGCAAGTCAGCTGTGGCCTAGGGTTACTCACTGCTCTTAAACCCAAGGATTGTAAACCGAGGCAGGCCTGCAGTGGAGAGAGTTAGGAGGGGCAGACCTGGGTGACATCTATAGGCTGGTGCTGCCTAGACTGGTCAGAAGGCCCCAGAACAGCTCTTATCCCTCCCTTCTCCTCTGCCCTTATCTCTCACCTGAGCTGCTAGGGCATTTGTCCTTATTTATTTATAAAATATTTATTTATTTGGTTGTGCCGGGTCTTAGTTGCTGCAGGTGGGCTCCTTAGTTGTGGCACGTGAACTCTTAGTTGTGGCATGCATGTGAGATCTATTTCCCTGACCCGGGCCCCCTTCATTGGGAGTGCGGAGTCTTACCCACTGCGCCACCAGGGAAGTCCCTGTCCCTATTTTTACGGGCCTCCTTGCCTCATCCATTGCAGATTCTCTGTCTAGCTTCATCTCCAGGCTATTCGGTGCCACAAACAGAGCCTTTGCTCTCTCAGGAGTGTGCAGCCCGCTTCTAGTGGGAGTGTTGGCACACTTCTGACATCCAGGCAGTTCCCACTCATCTTGGCCTGAGCTGATGCATCGCCTCTTCTCCGAGCTTTCTCTAAGTGGGAGGCAGAATCATTTATTCCTTGATCTGTGTCTCATTTATAGCTCTTGCCACATTGTGTTATCTATGGGTTTGTCTCTCCCACCAGAAAGTGAGCTCCTTGAGGGCAATGACTTTATTTCATTAAACTTTTCTAATGCCCAGGCCCCTGGGATCATGTGAAAAAGTACATATTTAACCTGAATAGTAGTGAAAATGTACACAGATACCGGCATACAGGTGAGTGCAGAGTCAGGATATGTGGCTGGCAAGAGAAGGCAGCAGAAGGCAGTTCCAGAATCCGGACCATATCCCCGAAGGATTAACAGTCCCCTAGTAAGCTTTGATCCTTTTTTCCAAAAGGAATTTAGCTCACACTTGTAAGTTTGCTTTGTTTTTGGTTTGAAGGGATCTCAGTGTTCCCTGAGCATGTCACCTAAACCAAATGGAGGATTGCTTTGTGTATGCTCTGGCTTGAGGTAGACTCTGCAAGTACTTACCTTAATTAATGTCTAGTTAGAAACTGAATAAAGCCATGCAAAAGTAGTAATATTGCTTAATTAACAAGAGGTTTCTGAGACTTAGATCTGTAGGAGTCTCTTGGTCTAGATTGGCCTTGGGTTAAATATATACTGCAGAGTGTACAACACAGCTGTGAATGGTTTACCATATGGGTCCAAATAACTAGAAAGGAAAGTCAGCTAAATTAGAAAAGGATGAATCTAGACTACATAAAATAGATTGTAATTAGAAGCAGCACAACCCCGGAGTTAGTGTAAGTGCCAATAAACTGGTACAGCTTCGGTCTCTCTCTGGAAGGGGAGGGTAATGAATTGCCCTATTATTATTGCCAGTTTTGATTTTAGCAGTATTTGTGTTCTCCGGAAGGGTTGCAGAAGCGGGTGATTTTTCCCTCCCTTATAAGCACAAGTATAGAAGCATACGGCAGCAAGTTTCTGCGCTTATTTTTTTCTTATACTTCGGAAATGGAGCTGCTTAAGATTTCCAGCGTGGCCGAAAGACTTAACATCCCATGGCAGTGGGAAGCAAGCCAGGATATGTATTTTTGGTTTCACCTGCACACCTGGAGGTATATTCATTTAGCTGAGACAGCAATGAGGAATGTATTCTCTCTTTTTTTTGCGGTATGTGGGCCTCTCACTGTTGTGGCCTCTCCCGTTGCGGAGCATAGGCTCCGGACGCGCAGGCCCAGCGGCCGTGGCTCACGGGCCCAGCCGCTCCGCGGTATGTGGGATCTTCCCGGACCGGGGCACGAACCCGTGTCCCCTGCATCGGCAGGCGGACTCTCAACCACTGAGCCACCAGGGAAGACCAGGAATGTATTCTCTTGAAGATGCCAGGAGGCAGATTGGCTCTGAAAGTAGCTTCTCTCCCACGGGAGCGGCATCGGAGATGTGGGCCCAAACTAAGAACCCCCACGCCTGAGTGTGAGCACGCTTGTGGGAAAGGCCTTTCTGCCCCACGTAGCCCAGGGCCTTCTCACTCTAACCATCCTGGAAGTGAACAGGAGGGAACAAAACCTTCCCGTTGATGAGGACTTTCCTTTTGTGTTCAAGCTCACTTTAGACTGAATTCTCCTCTTACAGCACTGCTGGGAACAAAGAGGGACCAGTGCTGAGTCACGGCCACCTTTACTCAGGGCACAGATTTTCTGATTTTTTTCAAGATGATCATTGTCTACTCGGGTAGGTAGATGCCAGACTCATGCCAAGGAGCCTGTGAAACATGGGTGAAGGAGTCCCTGGTGCCTTTCTCATTGTAGGCATCGGCTGTGTTGCCTGCCTGTCAGCTTTTTTTTTCCTGTAAAAAATGGTTACCCCTTTTCCATGAGGAAATCCCAATACCGGTGACACCCAGGGACGATGGAAGTCACCACGTTCAGGTGTCAGCAGTGCTGAGACAATAACTAGTAACTTCTCTGTCAGCTGAGTTCAGGGCGGGTATCAGTTTCTTTTACATCTGTTCAGATTTTTTTACTTCTGACTCAGGAAGCTGGTAGAGCAACAGGGCACAAATTGGTGCTTTCATTTTATGCATAACCCTTCATTTGCAATTTTATTTGATTTCGATCTTGAGGAGTGGCCTTTGTGTTTTCCTGCTGGTCCTGTAGAGTATCTCAGAAATGTAATTATGCGCAGAAGGCAGACAGGGTTCCAGATTATTAAAATACCCCAGTGGGATTACCAAGGAGACTGTACTTAAATCCTTTCTAAGGGACTCAGCTGAGGTGAGACCAGATCAGAATGGAAATAGAAGAAATTTGATTTCTGGGCCCAATCCTCTTCTTAGGCACTTAGCTAAACCACGCTTTCCTTGAGTCGGGGCAGGCAGCACCGTGGCAGATGGTGGGGAGGGTACTTTGGGCAACAGTGTGTGTGTGAGTGTCTGTGTGCGTGCATGTGTTTCTCTGTCTCTAAAATCACTCTTACTGGCATTTTAGGCTCCCACGGAGTTATGAATGGCTATTTCCAGAAGAGAGTCTTCTAGCTCTTTCTCTTGAAGAAAACCTCAGTTGGGTTAGCTCAGTGGCCACGCATTGTTACTGGGTGGCAAATCATTATCTACAGATTACTCAACGGGTGTACATTTGTATGGTCTAAACAGTAAGTCCAGTTCTGTAGACAAATAGACACGTTACTGTCTCCAGTCCTTTTTAGCAACAAGATGGAGGAGTGTGGTAGAAAGAAGTACCAGATTATAATTCAAAAAGGTACAAACGTGACTCATAGAGATATAGGATAAACACGTGGCAAACATTTATTTAATTCATTGAGATAGGGCTGGTTAAAAGGGAAATTTGAGAGACTAGGTGTTTATAGACACTGAGGAAAGAATGTTGGAAGATTGCTAGGCTGGATACAAGACCGTTAATGTCCTTCAGGGCACTGAAGCCATAATCTTGGGGGCTATCCTTTCTACTGGACCAAAATCTACAAGTTAACACATAACCCCATAGAGCCTATGCCGTGATCAGTAGTGAGTAGCAAGTTGAGTGAGAGCGTGCCCTGGAGAAACAGTCTTGGATGGGCCTTTTAGCCACACTGGGAAGACGTTCCCTTCCTTTTGCGTATTTTCAAGTTTTGGATTATTTTCTGTAATAGGAGGCAGAATAGCCCAATGTAGATATTTAATCCTGGTTTGAATCCCAGCTCTGCAAGTGACTTGCTTGTGTGACCTTGGGTGAGTCCTCGTCTTTTCCTCATTGGTACAATGGGGATGACACTAACACCCATCGCACATGGACAGGATGACAATTGCAAGAGAGCTTTGTACAAAGCACCTTGTAAAATGCCTGGCATGTAGGTACTCAGTGAATGGTTGATACTATCAATATTATAATAAAATAAAACCCATGGGTCTGTGCCTTCTGCTCTCTCTGTGGCCTGCCTGTGACCTTGTTGTAAAGATGGTTTCTGAGGTTTGATACTGATATGCCCAGTAACCTAAGCCAAGTCCCAGTTTTACCTGTGATCTAGATAAGGAGCGGATCTGGGCAGTTTTCCTTTATCTTCTAACTAGTCAGTCAGCCCTGCGTGGAGGGCCTCCTGAGTCCTTTATCAAACACAATGAAATCTGTTTTCTCTGTGCAGTCAGTGTGCCTTGGCAGATGTGAGTCAGATCCTGTGCAGAATGGCCTCTTGGTTCCTGGCCATGAACAGTAAAGATGCACATTTTCCATGCAGTGCCAGATGTGGAGCTGACTTGGGGTTTCCACCCGCGGAGAGGAGGAGACTCCAGGAGGCCCATTTTGTGGGTTTGGATTCAGCCGTTATTTTAGACTGCAAGTGTTCTTTGTTTTAAAAATATCGCTGATGTTTTAAGGAACCCACGACCCCACAGTTTTCTATGTGAGCCCTGCTGTCAGCGGTGCCTTCCCATGGCATCACTTGCCGGAGCTGTGGCTTCAGGTGACTAGCACTTAGAACAGGGACTGATTTTTTTTCAGATGCCCTGGAGTGTGGGAAGCATTTTTGTAGTTAGCTGGTAAGATTAGTTGGCCATTTTCATTCAAGGAAAAAATGCTTAAAAACTTTCGTGCTGCTTTCCATCAGGAGCCAGATAAATTTGTGTCTTAGTTCCTCACCAGTCTTGAAAATCTTAACTTCTGTTAGTGTTGAAAAGACATTTAATGTCCCTCAACAGAGGATTGGATAAAGAAGATGTGGTACATACATACAATGGAATATTACTCAGCCATAAAAAAGAATGAGATAATGCCATTTGCAGCAACATGGGTGAACCTAGAGATTATCATACTAAGTGCAGTAAGACAGAGAAAGACAAGTATCATATGATATCACTTATATGTAGAATCTAAAAAGATGATACAAGTGAACTTATTTACAAAACAGAAACAGACTCACAAGCCTTCGAAAATAAACTTACGGTTACCAAAGGGGAAAGGTTGGGGGGAGGGATAAGTTAGGAGGTTGGGATTAACATATACACACTACTATATATAAAATAGATAATCAGCAAGGACCTACTGTATGGCACAGGGAACTCTATTAAGTATTCTATAATAACCTATATGGGAAAAGAATCTGAAAAAGAATGGATATATGTATATAAATATATATAACTGAATCACTTTGCTGTACACCTGAAACACAACATTGTAAATTAACTATACTCCAGTGTAAAATAAAAATTAAATTTAAGAAAGGCATTAAAAAAAAATCTGCCTGAATCACAGAATTTACTGTGTTCTCCCCCACATTCTGTGAGATCCTGCACCCATGTCATTGTTTCCCAATGTGAGGCTTTGCTTGGATTACTTTGTGACCTTCTGTATCAAACACAAGAGGAATGGGATGGGAAAATAGGCATTATTCACATTTATTGTTTTCTTTATGCGTTTGCTTCATCCACGCAGTTTCTTTTCGACCCTGGGCTCCTTCCCTCAGCAGACACTTCCCTTCTCACTGGCACAGGAGCAATCGGAAAGTTCAAATCCAGAGAGGCAGAGCCTCATCTGCCGTCGTCTGCACCTACGTTAACCTTGTTTAAATGTAAAGCTTTCCTGGTGTACTGGCACTTGCTGTGCATTTGTTGACGGTGATTGTGCTGACATAGGTAGCTGAACGTTCAGCCCTCATCCTTCAGCTGCATCCTGGGCAGGAGTGGTGAGTCACCAGATGACCCTTGCAGCTTCAACCTGGACTGGACTGTTTTCCACAGGAATAAACCGTCTCACCAGTTATGATGCCAGGTCGAGAGGAAGCAGCACTGTTCTGAAGATAAGATGGTGAAATCCCACTGGCAGATGTGTGCATTCTGGGGTTCCAACACAGGACGTGCCTTCCATGGCTTTGAGTAGGCCATCGATCCTGGGCACTATGATTTATTTTCCTCTTTCTAGTTCAATTTGAAACTTGCGCACAGTGGTATGGGAGGAGCAGCTGATGCAGGTGAGGCCCTCGGAAGGAGGAGGGGGCTTCCACTGGCAGAAATCGTCTCCATTTACTTTCTTTGTAGTTGCTGGCATTAGCATCTGTGCAGTGTATCAGATCTTTCATTGGTGAGGGGTCCCAGCATGCTCGATGCTGCATTGCAGCAGTCTGTTTGTTGGGTAAGTAATTCAGGTAAAATACACTTAGACGCCTTCAGGCTCTAGTTGTTTCTGAGTCCCAGGTGAGATTCAGGTTAACCACCCAGGCTCTTTACGGGGATTTCCAGTAACTGGATTGTATTCTGACTCTGTTGGCTGAATGCTAAGCTGCTATGAACAGAAAGGTTCATTGTTTGGTTGCTAAGAGAGGTTTGTTTCAATGACTAAGAACACGGGGCTGCACTGAAGTTTGTGGCGTGAGCTCTTTTCGGGTGTTATTTCTTACCAGGGTTGTTTGAACAAAGGTAAGCATTTCTTTCCCTAAGATTGTAGTTGACCCTGCACCTCACAGAAGCAGTTGGTAGAAGCGATTTAATAGTCTTATACACAGGCAGATTTCCAATGACCTTTCCACTTCCCACCCATGCTTTTCCATCTCTGTTGGCGATTCTCAAATAAAGAATCACCAGGGAGCTGGTTGAAATGCTGCTTCCCAGGTCCAAAGTCCACAAGAGTCTTTAGTCATATCTCAGAGGGCAGGGAGGCCCAGGGAGCTGTGTTTTTTTTTAAATTTTCTTTAATTTTTAAAATTGAAGTACAGTTGATTTACAATATTATATTAGTTTCAGGTATATAGCATAGTGATTTGGTATTTTTGCAAATTATACTCCATTATAGGTTATTACAAGATAATGGCTATAATTCCCTGTGCTGTACGGTATATCCTTGTTGCTTATCTATTTTATACATATTTTTTTTTTTTTTGGCCATACGTGGGCCTCTCACTGCTGTGGCCTCTCCTACTGCGGAGCACAGGCTCCGGACGCGCAGGCCCAGCGGCCATGGCTAACGGGTCCAGCTGCTCTGCAGCATATGGGATCTTCCCAGACTGGGGCATGAACCCGTGTCCCCTGCATCGGCAGGCGGACTCTCAACCACTGCGCCACCAGGGAAGCCCTATACCGTCATTTTAAATGTCTGTATATTATCCCACTATAAGGACAAAAACATTTATTTAATCAATCTACTATTAGACATTTTCCCCCTTTATTTTTTGCCAAAATAAGCATCTTTGAAACGATCTCATATTCAGCAGTTGGGTTTCTACGTTGACACCGGCTACTCTGAAAATCAGAGCTGAAGGTATAAATGCTGCAGTTAAGGTAACTAACGTATTGGTATGAATTCACTTAAAAATGAGTATGTAAATACAAAAATGTTACTTATTTTTATACCCAGAAATTCTAACTTTCTGCTTTTTGATCTTTCTAACACACTTGAGAGTTTAGAATACCTTCTTTGTAAGTCTGCTCATTGCCTCTGTCTCAGAGTATTATCGTTCTGACCTTTCTGTTGCTTTGGAACTCCTGATTTCCTATAGGCTGGGCTGTTCGCAGTTCACGTGTGACCCTGGAGGCTTAACCACTCTTCTCTTTCTCACTCAGGAATTACCTATCCAGTTATGGCAAAGACTTCTTTTTATTAAACAAAGTACATAATCAGTCAGGAGAGAGACCTTTCACTTTCTGAATTCTTAAAATAGTGCTCCCTTAAGTTAAATGGCATGTTAAGAGTATTTCTGATATAAAATTGGAAACTTTCAGATACCAGAAGGCATTGCTTATCTTTGTAAATACACATGTTCCAATTAAAATAGGTACTAAAATATTTCGGTGGTACTTCAAAACTCCCAGTTTAGATTTAGATTAAAACATTATTCTTTTTAATAAAGTTACAAAATTGATTATTAAAATTGCCTATTGAATATTAAAAGCAGTGGAACATTTATTTTCCTTACAAAACAATTTAGTCTTCAGTAAGTAGGATTGTATTAATCAGTTATGCTATTAAAATACAACTGCCATATTAAATCTGACTCATTTGTCATGACATTTTATATAATTATAGAAATTGTACCTAGCTGCTTATATAGCCATAATCCTGCAATAAATATAAATAATTGTCTGTATTACTTCAGGTCGCGGTTACTGTCTATTAAAACCTCAGTTAAATGGTAATTCGGGGACCTTCCTTTAAAATCTTTCTAAATCTTTGTTGTTGCATGTGACTGCCAAAGCCCCACAAATGCACCTCGTACTGTTGAGTCCAGAAACCCAATTTATGAATGAAATAGTTTTTTGTTGTTGTTATTTTTGGTTTTTTAATACAGATACTTAAAAAGGTCCATTTAGACTTGAGGTTTGAGGCTGTTAGGAAAAACAGAAAAGAGGATATACATGTTGGGTGGAGGGTGCTGACAAAAAGAAAGAAAACATCTTAATGTCTTGGCATTTCACTTTAGGGACTAATATATACATTTCAGGTTGAAAAAATGCTTAAAACCTTCTATGTAAGCCCAGAGAACTAGAGCATATGGCTGAGTAACTACTCCCTACTTGTGTCTTCATAGGTGTGGATGAGGTCACCATCGTCAACATTTTGACCAACCGCAGCAATGCACAGAGACAGGATATTGCTTTCGCCTACCAGAGAAGGACCAAAAAGGTACAGCAGGTTCAGGGATGGAGGGCATTCCATGTTGAATTTCAGTTCCTCAGCCATTGCTTTTTCTTTTTGTGAATTCTGGCTCTTCCCAGCAAGCGCCTCCTGGAACCCTAGGAGATCCAAGGTTTTCCCCTTACATCCTGTAAGAGTCACAACTCACATATACGTGTCCCCTGCGGTGCTTGGAGCTTATGCATAAAGACCACACCCTCTTCCACCCCAGAGGGTGTAAAGGGAGCAGTTCCGGAAATAGAAAGGATCAGGGAAAACAACAGGTATCATTTATTGAGTGCTAACCTTTGTGCCAGGTATGCCGTTCTCTACACGTGGCCACTCATTTCATCTTTATGACTTCTGCTGGTTCTTGATAAAATGTTTTAAATTTAATCTTGGGACACTAGCCTCCATTTGAGTATTGATCCTGACACACTCCTCTCATTCTTAAAAAAATACAGTTGAATTCCTAAGATCTTTGCAACCGCCAGGTTTAGTTTAGTAGCTCATTTGGTCTCTAGGTTGTCTTCACCTTGCCATGCTCTCACTATTTAAAGGGTCTTGTGTGCCTTTTTCCCTTGCTCATCCACGAGTGGTTAAGGAACAGCCCAGCACTTGTTCATCCTTTATTTTGTCGCAGTGTTAGGAAATTTATTTTTACAGACAGGCTGCTTTATTTTTAACTTCTTGCTATTAAAAGCTTTCGATTTATTCTTGGACGGTGCAGTAAGCATGGCTTCCTGCAGCTCCCGCTTGACTTATGGCTTTCACTCGTAGTCACAGTGGAGGTGAGCTGGAAGGAGTCTAGAAAAGACATTTCTGCACTTGGAGTTGACATGACCACCAGGGTCCAGGAAGTTGCAGGTCACACCCTGCTATATCTCCCTCTCCCACCTCTCAAAACAGTTGGAAAGGACGTAAATAGGAAAGCATGCAGCTTGTTTCCTCTCATATGTATTAACATTTTTCTTCCAGCTAGACTGACATTAATCTACTACAGTGAGGCATGGAAGGGAGTGTTTATTTCTCCACTTTCCCAAAAGGATCTGTGAGCTGGTAGAGCTGAGTTCCAGTTGGAGCAGAAGGCCCACCTCTTTGGACAATATGCCTGTAATTGCTCCTTCAGCTGTCACTTACAGAGTGTGGTCTTGGAACACACTTGGGTGTGGACACATAAGTGTACATAGAAATGTAGAAGCCTGGATTTCGATTTCAGATGAGATGCATGGAGGACAAAGCTCTCACATACCCTGTTGGAGGGATGATGTTACAGAATCATGATGGGTTTGGTGACCTCACAGGCTTCATGGTGGGCTGGGAACAACTCACTATCCTATGATTCTTGATACCTCTTAACCCTGGGCTAAGGAGAATTATCACATTTTAAGAAAGATACATAAAATAATGGAGAGACTTTCTGAAGGAAATCCTGAAAGAAGAACCTTATTGTTTGCATAATAAAGGAGAAGGCCCTGTATTGTACTTTAACAATAGGGACAGAGGCTGCCTAGGTGAGGGGCTTGAACAGCATGGGTACAGCTAGTAGAAGTGGACAGGAACTGGGACAGAGGATCAATGTTATATTTCTTTCATGTTCAAGCAGATGTCAGGTTTCTCCGTAGAAGGAATGGTCATATTTTATTTGTCAAACATATCTGGACAAATATTCTTTGCTAAGTGCAAAGAAAGCCCTGTGCTTGACATTATGAGAAGCAGGAAGTTGGCTGCCCATAAGGAGTTTATTATAGAAGTGGAAGAAGTCAGTAGGTGCCCAAATGCTATTTGAAGTCTGAACAGAGAATGGGTAGAGGGGAGTGTCAGGGTAGGCTAAGTTTGGAATTACCTAACCTCAGAGTTCCACGCCGGAAAATTGGTGCTATAATTGGAAGGTGTAGCTTTCTAAAGTTCTCTCCTAAGTGCTATGTGTTACTAGGACTTCAGGAAGCAGGAGAAAGTAGGTGATGAAAGGGTTGGGCCAGATGATTTCTAAGACCCATCTCAGTCCTCGACATCTGTGAATGATTGGAGAAGATTCTCTCTGAAGCAGGCTGCCCATCACCTCTTAGAGCCTGCACATGCCTCTAGGGGCTAAACATCGTAGATGCCATGGGTGCTGCTGGAAAGCAGGAGAGGAAGAGAGAAGAGGGGGGAAAAGTGAAAAGAAAGAAAAAAAAAAATATAACAGGAGAGTTCAGCCATCACTCAGTGCCCATGATTTGTAGGAAATCTAATCGCCGAGGAAGCATCTGTCAAAGCCACATCGAATTGGGATATCTGTCTGCCTATGTGGGTGCTGACTCAGGCCTCTGACTTGAAATCTGTCAGTGGATTTTAATGGTAACAGTGGGAACCTTTAAGAAACAATATATAGCAGGGAAGCCCCGCGGTGAATGGGGAGGGTGTTAGTCCCCACCATCTTGATAATACCGTTCCAGTTTGGTATGGAAAATAGAGGTTCTCTCAGTCTTAGGTGAAGTGTCTTGCATAGGAAAGCTTCATGAGATCACTTCTAGCCAAGTGGGGGCCTCTGGTTCCACCTGGAGACTTTCTGGAGCCACCTCTGCACAGCTGCACAAAACCTTTCACAGGAGGATACCAGCAGGCCACAAGGGTTCTGCTTCCTTGGAGGCTCCCCACTTTGATCACCTCCTCCTTAGCAGGGGCCTTGACCCTAGAAAGTGCCCTGTCTTAAATAGGCTGTTACCACGTGCGAGTGTAAGCGTATTGTAAACTGCATTCACGCATAGCTTTCTGAGGCATTGCATGCTGCTCTGGTTTCCTTTTACTGACTGGACGAGAGGGCAAAATCAGCTTGGATTTTAGGGGATTTTACCGGCGGAAAGTCTGATCTTTCCATTTCTGACCTTTGGGTCTGCCAAAGGGAATGCGGTTGAAGGATACTTTGACCGAACACCCCAGAGTTGTCAAAAGAATCACAACCTGCTTTACAAACACATGCCTCTATTTTTTTTTTTTTTTGCGGTACGCGGGCCTCTCACCGTTGTGGCCTCTCCTGTTGCGGAGCACAGCCTCCGGATGCGCAGGCTCAGCGGCCACGGCTCACAGGCCCAGCCGCTCCGCGGCATGTGGGATCTTCCCGGACCGGGGCATGAACCCATGTCCCCTGCATCAGCAGGCGGACTCTCAACCACTGCGCCAGCAGGGAAGCCCCCACATGCCTCTATTTTTGTCTTACTAGTTTTAAAGGGAATATTGGTTACCAACCAAGTTTTCCATGTTGTTGCCTGTGTTTCTGAAGGAACTTGCATCAGCACTGAAGTCAGCCTTGTTCGGCCACCTGGAGACAGTGATTTTGGGCCTATTGAAAACACCTGCTCAGTATGACGCTTCCGAGCTGAAAGCCTCCATGAAGGTAAACACGTGTGAGATGCAATCTCTGTCAAATCCGCCATTAATATTTGTGAATTACAGCTTCCTGAGTGTAATTAGGTGATTTTCAGTTATGTTGAATTCTCATTTGGAATCATTTTTGGGGAATGAACTGAAGCTATAAGGCTCAGGATTTGTACCAAAAATATTTCAATTACTTTTTTTAAGACTGTAAAGAAATTTCATGATGCAGAGAAGTCAGTTACCAGCTGCTACTGCTTGGCACCTGGGCAATTGGAATACCATTTGGAAAAACTACTTCCTTGATTACACTTCCTCTTTAAAAAAGATTTGTTATGATATTAAGGCAAAAGTAAAACTCATAGCTTTTGTGAAGTGAAGCTTAACAAAAATCTGCGTATGCCGTTTTGGTTGTCTCTTCTGACCTCCTTGCTGGTCCCATTGTTTGATTCAAATTTTGGGCAAAATCAGAGCATCACAGTGCACATAAAGGGTGATTTCAGCTCGTGAATGGTTCCTGTGTTTTGTTCAAAGTATCAAGGCACATGCTACTGTCTTTTGTTTGTATTTTGCAAAGTTATTTTGAACATGGATTTTTTAGGTTAAATTAGATAGTAAAAATTCCAGGTTGTAAGTTCCCCTGAATTTTGTGTGTACCTAAAACATCGAGTATTATATAAATGGATTAGATATATAAACATAAATGCATGTTTAATGGCAAAGCACAGAACCCTTTTCGTTAAGTGTGCCTGCAATACTTTGAATAATCTGACACTGCCCTCTGCTGGTAAAACTGGGTAAAGCCTCAGAGTGGAGGGAAAGCTGTAGTTCTGATTTTTTATTCTAAGTCCGAGTGCATTTTCTGTGATGCCACCATTTCTGAATTATGGAGAGACGGAGCTGTAAGTCAGTCACCAGCTAATGTCACAGTTCAGTTGTCATCCCTTCCCCCACAGAGCACCTCGAGAGGGAGGCAGCTTCCCACTGGGTATTTCCAGGGCCCAGAAGTTGATAGCTCAGGGCTGCTGAAAGATGTGCTCTGAAATCAGTTTTCCAGCTTGGCCCAAGCTGTGCTCAGTTTATTTGAGCAGACTTGCTCTGAGTTTTCTAAGTAGACTATATTGGACAGAATGATAAAATGTCAACAACACTTAATGATCCTGTTTAATAAAAAGAACACTGAAAACACTCAGTCTTGGGACCTTCGGAACCATGGATGAGCTGGCCTCTCCTAGGTTTCTTCTGACCATCATCACTTCAGATCAGTTTATCTTATTTTTGCCAAGAATTCATTTAGTTGTGATTTGTGCAATTTTATAAGTATCTGTTACTAGGTATTAGTGACTTGAAACAGACTTGCTTGAGCTGTCAATCACCATTGTAATCTATGTAATTGGGCCCAATGAAAGGTGCTTTGACTGCTAGATCTTTGACCTTGTGCCAGCTCTTCCATTAGCTATCACAGCTGAGTACCCTTCTGAAATCCATAAAGCTTGGAGTGACATGAACTGAACTATGCTTTAAAAAAAATCTGTTTTGACTTCTGGCAATACCAGTGGCAATATCTGCCGTATGTTACAGTAGACGTTGCCCTTGTGATGGGAACTGTGGACAGTCTGTGGAGAGCCTGGGCCAAGTTTGAAATCGCCAAGGTCACCTTTAAATATAGAGGAAAAAATGCTATTAGAATTCTCTGATATTAACATGGGTATATCAGTGATGAAAGAAAACAAATCTTCTATTGCTATACCTGTTCTACGTTTCAACAGTGTCAGGATATAGCATTTCTTCCAATGCATGAGTTATTTTTAGACTCTATTACATATCCTTGAGATTGAAAAACTGCCCCCTAAAATATTTGAAGATGCTTGGTCATCTCTTTATAATATCTGTATAGAATGTTGTGTAGACCTTTGGCTAAGAAGGGAAGAAATTTTGGCTTTGCCAGCACCTCTACAAATCATGATTAAAAACTCTGGGAGGAAGAGGCCTTGGCTCAGATTAGATGAGGAATAAAATTCAAAATTAAGTATTCACCTGAGGCTTAGCTTCTATAAACCACTGTTTTAGGGGCATATAAACTCTAATAAGTTTAATTAATCGCTGACACACTTTTCATGTGGATAAGTAAGTTTCTTATTGTATTAACACCTCATAATTGATTTACATTTTAAACAGTTGTCATTCTGCTTAGTTCAAAGTGATATTTCCATACTCGGAAAGACAAGTATTAGAGAATCCTGATTATTAAATCTTGACTTTGATCATGAAGCCAGCTTTGAAATACAAGTTTCATTGGGTCCTTTCAAGCTCTCTGGCATGGCAGCTCGGAAGTGTATGTATTAAATTTGAATAGATCACCCATCAAATTCTTCCTCCTTCCTAAAGTGTTGGTGTCTAGGTTTACCTGGCGCTTCATTATTTCCTTTTGCTTCTCTAAAATGCCCGAAGAGTGCATCGCACTCGAGCAAAAATGGAAGTACAAGAATGAAATTTTTAACACTAACCCAATTTTACATTTCAAAGAGGTAAAGCTAAAAAATTTATCTTATCTATAACTTTCCCTCGTAAAAGACTTGCTGCAATCTAATGATGCTGGCTGCACATGACAGCATAAAGTCTCTGTGTTCCTTTGTTTTAAATTTCTGAGCAGAATTGTACAATAAAGAAAATTATTTCTCATCTATTAAAGTAATGGCCGATTATTAGAGAAGTTGAAAAATAAAGAAACATAGGGAGACGATAAAGTTATTCAGTTTATAAACCCATCGCCAAAAGGCAACCACTTTTAACATTTTGGTGTATTCCATTGCTGTCTCTTCCCATTTCACTGTATATTTATATATAGTGGAAAAAAATTTTTTTTAATGTAGTTGAGCTAAAAAAAACTTGTCAGTTAAACCATCTTTTATTTTGATGAAGCTTTTTTTTTTTTTTTTTTTTTTTTTGCGGTACGCGGGCCTCTCACTGTTGTGGCCTCTCCCGTTGCGGAGCACAGGCTCCGGACGCGCCGGCTCAGTGGCCATGGCTCACGGGCCCAGCCGCTCCGCGGCATGTGGGATCTTCCCAGACCGGGGCACGAACCCGTGTCCCCTGCATCGGCAGGCGGACTCTCAACCACTGCGCCACCCGAGAAGCCCATTGATGAAGCAGTATTTTAAAGGAATAGAATATAACTTTACCTTGTGCTGAGGAATGCAGTACAGATCCCTCAGGAGGAATGCAGGAAGGGGCGTGCTACACACCCGGTCTGTGTGTGTAGTTTACCTGACTGAGGTCAGGGAAGTGGGCTAATGGCCTGGAGGGCTTTCCCTGCTGATGTCTGCGATGCCTGGTTCGCAGGGGCTGGGGACCGATGAGGACTCCCTCATTGAGATCATCTGCTCGAGGACCAACCAGGAGCTGCAGGAAATCAACAGAGTCTACAAGGAAAGTGAGTAGCCCCAGTTCCGTGGTGCACCCTCTCAGCCCTGTTTCTGTGACCCCCATCCTGGCCTGCGGGGCTGGTGTTCAGGATAGGGTGCCTGTATTACTTGTGGAGAAATGCTTGCCACCTGGACCGTCCAGGGGTCTGCTCTGTTCCAGGTCCCTCTCCTCCACCTCCTGATGGCCTGGGTTTTGATGATGATGTTCCCCTAGAACTAATACAAAAGTATATACAGGAGCGAAAGCAGAGAAAACAAACAAAAAAGAAAAAAGAAATCTGGTGGGGAGAAGTAGAAAGTATTTTACATGGATTTCTTGGAATGGGTGCTGTCCAGTTTCTGCTGAGGAGGTTCCCAGCTCTTGACTGTGTGGATCACTGTTGCAAGAGGCACGTGGACCTTTGTGCACCAAGCAGTGTAGGAGACCCGGGTGGAGTAAATGATGCAGCTTACATGTGTACGTGGTACCACTACATTTAAACAGAGATGCTATTTTGAATAATAAAGTACACATTCATTGAAAAGTACTCTTTAATTCTTACTAGTTTTTGCCATTGTGCATTTTCTCGATCAGTAGATAATAAACCGCAGTTGTGTATGTGTGTGTGTGTGTGTAGTCCTCCAAGTTTTTTAATGATCCAAATAAGTATAGTCAAGAAGTTTGGGAACCAGTATTTCAGCTACCCAGGAAGTCACTGATCAAAGGTGAGCTTGAAGATCCCTGGTCTGATCCGGTTCTGCGTGTCCCTTGTCACTGATAATAGCATTGGCTCTGATTTTATGAGGGTAAAGATCATTCCAGAGAGTCCACCTCCTTTGGGTGGGTACCTCCATGCTGCCACAGCTGTTTCTGCTTTTTAGAGGCTCAGTGGGCAGGGGATAAGTGGGACGGGTGGCTGGCTGACTGCACAGGCAGGAAGCGTCAAACCAGATATGTTGTTTTGTTTTCCAAGTGTACAAGACCGATCTGGAGAAGGATATCGTTTCTGACACGTCTGGTGACTTCCGCAAGCTGATGGTCGCCCTCTCGAAGGTTGGTTTCCAGTTTATTTCTTTGTCCTTGCTTCCTCCCAAGGCAAGTTGTGCGCCTCATTTTATACCTGGGAACGAATTAACTCAGTCCTCTGTGCCTGCATCAGAAATTCCAGCTGCATTTTCGACAGTGGGTTTACACTGTCACTGCAGAGTTGTCATTTTTGTATAATAGGATTTCTTATCCTGCAAAACCGTATGGTCAGGTGGACTTTGGGGCCAGAGGAGGAAGAAGCGGCTCTCAGCTCCTGGCCTGGATTTACGTGCCAGCCCTCACTGTGACTCGGGGAAGGTCATTTTGCCCCTATCTGTGGTCACATAGGAGCCAGGGGCAAGTGACCCTCTTGTTTCTTTCACTTGCTTTCATTTCTTAAGAGACGGTTTGCCCAGGTAGTGGTTTCCCTGGAGAGGTCTTTGCTTGTTTGCTAATGTTAGCACATTAATGTGGATGAAAGGCATTTCCTTCCTTAGTCTGAGTTCTGACCCGAGTGCAGTTTAATGTGTATTAGCTGGGCGAGGGAAGAGGAAGTTTCCCCTGGGAACCCTGATGACAAATGGTCGATGGGCATGCTGTGTCCTGCCCACGCACCTCTCCATCACCATAACAGCTCCGTACTCCCCTCCCCAGCTCACTTCTCTACCACGTGCCCTGCATACCGCCACCCACCCATCTTTTTTTTTTTTTTTTTTTTTGCGGTACGCGGGCCTCTCACTGTTGTGGCCTCTCCCGTTGCGGAGCAACAGGCTCCAGACGCGCAGGCTCAGCGGCCATGGTTCACGGGCCCAGCCGCTCCGCGGCATGTGAGATCTTCCCAGACCGGGGTACGAACCCGTGTCCCCTGCATCGGCAGGCAGACTCTCAACCACTGTGCCACCAGGGAAGCCCCCACCCATCTTTTTGAAATCCACTTGCACCAAGCTCCTGATCAAGAGACATTTCTGCTGCATCAAATCCAAACTCTCAACTGCCTTTAAGTGTCTTCTGTCCGCTGGCCCTCCCTAACTTAGTCCTCCTCGCTAGGCTTCCCTCCCGCTCACCTTCTCCTCGGCTGGGTGCACATCACTCCCCTGTGCCGCTCCTCTTGTGCGGAATGGCTTCTCCTGCTTCCCACTGCCAGCCTCATCTGATGGAGCCTTTGCGCTTTGCCTCAGCAGTACCCCATTGTCCACAGACTTTGCTGACGATTCTGCCCGACAGATTTCTGCCTTCTTTTGCATTTCACGTCTACTTAGAGCCACAGATACTGTGTTGTTTTACCATTTATTCCATGCGTATTTCTCCATCTGGGCTGTGAACTCTCTGAAGGAAGGAGCTAAATATCATTACCTTTTTTAGGGGGAGGAGGGTAGATTCTGTAAGGTGCTTAGCCCAGAACTGGGTAACAAGAGGGTATAGCCCCCACTTCACTGCCTCAATTATTGTAACAATCCTTGGTCTTACCTAGACTTTTTGTTTTTAACCTAGACTTTTTTTTTTTTTTTTTTTTGGCGGTACGCGGGCCTCTCACTGTTGTGGCCTCTCCTGTTGTGGAGCATAGCCTCCAGACACGCAGGCTCAGCAGCCATGGCCCATGGGCCCAGCCGCTCCGCGGCATGTGGGATCTTCCCGGACCGGGGCACGAACCCATGTCCCCTGCATCAGCAGGCGGACTCCCAACCACTGAGCCACCAGGGAAGCCCTAACCTAGACTTTTAAGTGAAGAAAAATTTCAGGAGGGTGTTTATTCAGTAAATAGTGGCTTACATGAGTTGGGGAGAAAATAACATTTTCAGTTTTAAAATGTACCAAGAAATACATTTGATGTTCTTAATTTTTTTTTTTTTTTTTCCTGTAGGGTCGAAGAGCGGAGGATGGCTCCGTCATTGATTATGAACTGATTGACCAAGATGCCCGGGTCAGTGCCAAGCTTCTTGGTGTTCGGGGTTTTGTTTCCTAGTCTCTGGATAGTGGGTATAGTTATCCATCCTGCATAACAAATTACCTCAAACTCAGTGGCTTAGAACAACAAGCATTTATTATCTCTCAGTTTCTGTGGGTCAGGAACTGGGAAGTGGCTCAGGACTTCTCCTGAGGTTGGAGACAAAGGGTGGACCAGGGCTGCGTCATCTGAGGGCCTGACAGCTTCAGGAGGAGGTAGTAGTCCCCCACCCATGTGACTGTTGGCAGGAGGCCTTACTCTTTTTCCACGTGGGCCTCTCGAAGGGGTTGCTTGAGTGTCCTCACAGATGGCAGCTGGCTCTCCCCAGAGTGAGTGATCCAAGAGACACAGCCAGGAGGAAGCCAGGTGCCTTTTATGGTGTAATCTCAAGAGTCACACACACTGTCACTTCTGTCGCGCTCTGTTCATTAGAGGCGAGTCACTAGGTCTAGCTTCCAGTCAGTGGGAGGGGAAGTAGGCTCCACGTTTGGAAGGGAGGAAGGTCAAAGAATTTGTGGGCTTCGTTGTCACTTTCTGGAAGCTGTGGTTATAACGGGATATACCCTTATAATGCTGGTGTCAGTTACAGGTCAATTTCTGACTCACATTTGCTCATTTAGGCTTTACTTGTTTCTGCAGGGTGTGATGCTGGTGTTCACACTGGTGGGCATTTGCTACAAACACACACTAATAGAATTCACAGCACAGAACAGTGGGAGGAGATGGTAGAGGCACAGGCGGGGATAGGAAGGCTTACTGCCCTTGGTGGTGGGGGAAGAGGTGAGAGAGGCAGAGGCCCTTCCTTCTTTTCTGGCTGAATAGAACTGCTGGTTCTCATTCCATAATCATCCAGAACTATTTGTGAAGCTGATTCAGATCACTGTGAACTACATGCCTTTCCCAGACGGTCGACAGCTGTCTCGAAGTATTTCATAAGAGCTGAAGAACAAATTCAATTTTAATCCGTTTTAGTTTTAAAATTCAGTATATTTCACATAGCCCACTTAGCAGGAGGTAGAAAAGGGTTTTTTTTAATTTATTTTTTATTAAATTTATTTGTTTATTTATTTTTGGCTGCGTTGGGTCTTCTTTACTGCGCGGGCTTTCTCTAGTTGCGGTGAGCAGGGCCTTCTGTTGTTGAGGAACATGGTCTCTAGGCGCACGGGCTTCAGTACTTGTGGCTCCCGGGCTCTAGAGCGCAGGCTCAGTAGTTTTGGCGCACGGGCTTAGTTGCTCCACAGCATGTGGGATCTTCCCGGACTAGGGCTCGAACCCATGTCCCCTGCATTGGCAGGCGGATTCTTAACCGCTGCGCCATCAGGGAAGTCCCTAGAAAAGGGTTTTGCAGCTCCCAGATAGTGGATGGTCACTGAATAAGTATCGGCTCTTGCATAAGCCTTTCTCCCTCCTTCCCTGCCATTCTTAGTGTCACTTATAGCCCCTAAATTTTCCAGAAACTGAAAATGTGATTGGACCAGCTTTTTTTTTGTTTTCAGCTCCGTCATTTCCGGAGTCTCTAGGAATTCTGGGGGTGGGTATGTGACTTGTAGCTGTCTTCAGTAGATGACCAGTAGTTGATGTGCTATTGAACGTGCCGAATGGAGGAGAGCTGGGTGTGCCAATGAGCATTGGCTTGTCCTTCCGTATATGAGCAGAGGTTCTTGGTCATCCCTTCGGTGTTCAGGGAAGGAGATTTCTACAGCATCACCCTCACGAACAACCTCCTGTCATGCTGTATGTCTGTGCTTCAGGAAGACTGCTCTTAAGACTTTTGACCTAAACAGCACATTTTTCCTGTGTCTGCAGTGCAATCGTCCTTTCTCATTTTGGCGTTCTGAATGTATAGGTTTTGGGGTTTTGTGCGTGACGGGTTTTTAATGACCTTGCTCTGGACTGTGGAATTAACTTTCGTGGTCGGTTGTGCTCGTAGGAACTCTACGACGCTGGCGTGAAGAGGAAAGGAACTGATGTTCCCAAGTGGATCAGCATCATGACCGAGCGGAGTGTATGCCACCTCCAGAAAGGTGAGTGCTGTGCTGGGGAGGTCTTAGAGCACCAGGGCCAAACCGGAGGGCCCTCTCCAGTGGGCCAGCTGGGTGTCTGTGTTGGGGCTCGGGTCTGCCAGAACAGAGTACACTCCCCGCTTTGTACCCTCTCATCTCACCCATTTTTCCTCACCAAGTCCATTCATCCTTCTTTCCCATTTTGGATCGTTTTTTTCCCCTAAATCCTTCTGTTTGGTGCTTTGTTGTGCTGCCTCTTCTCGTCTGGATCCTTTTATCTTGCTGTATCTGTTGAAGTAATGGACTTAGTTGGGTGCTATGTACTGTTTCTCGTGGCCCAGAGAAAGTGGGTTCCACGCCGGAGAGATGAAGATGGTCAAAACATGTGGCTGGGGCAGTGTCATTCAGGACAGGTGCACGGTACGGCTGTCCCGGGGCACCTGGTACAGTGTCAGCTCTGGTCTGCATGGCAGTCCCTAACCCTCTAGGACGCTATGATTATCATCATCTGTGTGTGTGTGTGTGTGTGTGATGCATAACCGTGTGGGTAACCATTGATAGCTTTGACTAGTAGCTCGGTTATAATACTTATCTGTTGCTTTTCTTTAGTATTTGAAAGGTACAAGAGCTACAGCCCTTATGACATGCTGGAGAGCATCAAGATGGAGGTTAAAGGAGACCTGGAAAACGCTTTTCTGAACCTGGGTAAGCAGGTGTGGCCCCCCCATCCCTAGTGGACATCAGCTTTCGGTCAGCTAGCTGTGCTGAAGCAGAAGTAACAAATGGCCATCCTGTTAATTCAAGTGGCTTTGGGAGACATGAGACATGGCTTCTTTACATGATTTGGGTAGTTTCATAATCTTCACCGTATGAATTTAAGACACGGAACTGAAAAAGGGCTTACGTTGGTAGAATGGAGCGTTGCCCAGGAGGAATAAGATAACCAGAGAGGGCTTCCCTGGTGGCGCAGTGGTTGAGAGTCCGCCTGCCGATGCAGGGGACCACGGGTTCGTGCCCCGGTCCGGGAAAATCCCACATGCCGCGGAGCGGCTGGGCCCGTGAGCCATGGCCGCTGAGCCTGCGCGTCCGGAGCCTGTGCTCCACAACGGGAGAGGCCACAACAGTGAGAGGCCCCTGTACCACAAAAAAAAAAAAAAAAAAAGATAACCAGAGAAAGGGCTCTCTCCATTGGGGGAACTCACACATCCATTTGGGTTTCTGCATTGCTCAGAGTCCCCTGGTTTAAGAGCACAGTTGGGGGACTTCCCTGGTGGCACAGTGGCTAAGAATCCGTCTGCCAATGCAGGGGACATGGGTTCGAGCCCTGGTACGGGAAGATCCCATGTGCCGCGGAGCAACTAAGCCCGTGCGCCACCACTACTGAAGCCCGTGGGCCTAAAGCCCGTGCTCCCCAACAAGAGAAGCCACCGCAATGAGAAGCCCGCGCACCACAATGAAGAGTGCCCCTGCTCGCCGCAACTAGAGGAAGCCCGCCTGCAGCAATAAAGACCCAGCGCAGCCAAAAATAAATAATATATAAATTTATTTTTTAAAAAAAAGCACAGCTGGCTGATTCAGAGGATTCCTGGTTTTCCCTGAGCGTTTCCCATTTTGCAGAGCCCATTCCTGTTACGTCTGGTCATCTGGTGGTGCCCCAGGTCAGGGCTTCGCCCCCTACTGGTGGAGGAGAGAGGAGTTACTGACCCTTTTCTTCTCTCCACAGTGCAGTGCATTCAGAACAAGCCCCTGTATTTTGCTGACAGACTGTATGACTCCATGAAGGTAAGGGCGACTGGCCGAGAGGTCCATGTTTCCACACTAGGCTTTTTCTTCCTTTGTGCCCCAGACGAAAGCTCCTGACTAGTGGATGGAGGAAGGGACCCCACTGTCTAGGTGCAGGAACACACTAGTCAGCTCTGCTTTTATGTGACAGGTGAGAAAACCACCAATCTGTCTTCTGTTTCTCCCAACTACTTGAACACGTGTTTGTGTACAGGTAGAAAGCAAAGTGCCACGGGAGAGAGAAAAGGCTGGATGGTGATCATGTCAGATTCCTGTTCAGATTTCTCAGTGATTCCCTCCTGGTACCCCAGAGTAAGGACAGACAAGGAAAAGAGGTTCTTAAGCAACCACTAGGCAGTAGACATTGTGCGACTTACTTTATCTTAAATCATTACCAAAACACCTGTGAGGCTTGTGTGACTCTTTTCTTTCTAGATGAGGAGAATGGAGCTTGGAAAGCTTCAGCTTGCTTGAGGTTACATAGCCAAACTTGAACTTGCGTCTGTCTGACTCCAAAGCCAGCCCTCCACTTTTCCCTTAAATGGACTGTCTCTTCCCACAGTCGCATCCCCTTTTCCACGCCTTAGATGTGCCTTGTGCCTCATGGCTTCCAGGCCCTTGCCGCCTCTTCCTGGGTCATCCCCTTGTCCACACTGCCTCTCTCCCGTCTCACCTCAGGTTCCATGTCAAGTATGGCCCGTTCTCTGCTCTGAGGTTCTGGATGTAAACTTTAGTGGTCCTTTTTGCTTGTACCATTCAAAATGGCATAGAGCCACGGTGAGCGTGGTAGCATGTGCTCTCTAAGCCCCCGAGAGCCAGGAGCTTTGTGTTATGTACGTAAACTCGCGCACTTCCTGACCTGAGCCTTGCAGTGGTTAGCGCTCAGTTCACGTTTACTGAATGTACAGCATGGGGGCTTTGTGCCGATTTCATGCTGGTGTGTTTGGAATTCCAAGGCGCTCATTGTTCTTAAGGGAGCAGTTTTGCGGTTATCTTTGCAGTCTCTTAGAGGGTGGCATCAGGAACCCAAATGAGTTCCATGCGCAGGAGAACTCACTAGACTCTCTTTTAATGATTAACATTGTCAGCGAATTATAACTCGGAGCGTAAATTTGACTTTCAGGGCAAGGGCACTCGCGATAAGGTCCTGATTAGAATCATGATCTCCCGCAGTGAAGTGGACATGTTGAAAATCAGATGTGAATTCAAGAAAAAGTACGGCAAGTCCCTGTACTATTACATTCAGGTAAGGCCCCACCTGACCATCAGAGGGCTGGGAGTCCTGGGCAGGTGCCTGTCAGAACAATGGCAGAGGGCTTCCCTGGTGGCGCAGTGGTTGAGAGTCCGCCTGCCGATGCAGGGGACACGGTTTCGTGCCCCGGTCCGGGAAGATCCCACATGCCGCGGAGCGGCTGGGCCCGTGAGCCATGGCCGCTCAGCCTGCGCGTCCGGAGCCTGTGCTCCGCAACGGAAGAGGCCACAGCAGTGAGAGGCCCGCGTACCACAAAAAAAAAAAAAAAAAAAAGAACAATGGCAGAATGGCGGTTTTCTGTTTTCTAACTCCCCGGGGAAGAGATGCTAGTCATCAAATATCAGGGATTTATTTTGAAACTGCTATTAGGATTTGTCCTGGCATCTTACAGAATCAGGCAAATATTTCATATTTCCCACACATATTCTGCAGTGACAGTTGGTGCTCATGACAGTGATCCTGCAGGACTTGCTGACGTCCTGAAAAGACTTAGATCAATTTAATCTACGTTTTATTATATTTCCATGTCTTGAAACTCCTCTGTGATAAGCCTGGCAACATTTCCTCACTCAGAACTCCCATCTCTCCCCTCCCCATTTAGCCTGTCCCTGTTTTGGAGGGATAGATTGTTCGTACATAAGAAGCAGTTGCCTTCACCGTGGTCCCTCCTACTGTGTTTAATTCAGACAGATGTTGCAAACCCCTCTTTCTGAAAGATCCTGAAAATTTCAACATCGTGTCCGTGGTTACCAGGGATGAATTTAGAGCTGGGTTTGCTATAACTAGGTTTACTAGGGCATATGTTTAAAATTCAGGGAGGATTTAGACTCAGTAATTATTTCCTTAACTCATCAGCTTATTCCCACGTGACCTTAAGAGTCCACGAAACAACACAGTCAGGCAGGAAGGTGCCTCGCGTGTCTTCTCTGGAAGGATGTGGGCCAGGGAGAAAACAGGTGCTGTTTGCAGGACCTCAGTGCAGGAGGAGCAGACTGGGTTCTGTCCTCTGGTCACTTACCATGTTAATCCCCAGGACCCTGTGTTCTCTCTACCCTTGTGGCAATGATCTCCCCTGGGCCGCGATCCCTGAGGGTCCTCTGATGGTTTGGGTGTGTCTGGGCAGGTCCCACAGAGGCTCCATGTGCCGTGGGCCTGCTTGTGTGTTTCTGCAGAGTGTGGGTCTTTCTCCTGACCCTGAATTTCTTTTTTCTCCTTGGCCACTTATAGCAAGACACCAAGGGTGACTACCAGAAAGCGCTGCTGTACCTGTGCGGTGGGGATGACTGAAGCCCTCAATGGCCCGAGGGTCCAGGACGGCTGCTCTGCGCTCCCAGCTAACAGTTCTACACAATCAGCTTGTGGCTAACAACCCCGTTGTGCCCATCCCTGGGAGGATGACGTTAGTGCTGCCCACCTCACCTGCTCCATCCTTAGTTTAGTTGCCTAAGCATTGCCTGCCTTTCCGGTCTAGTCTCTCTTTACAGTAAAAGAAATGAACATTCCGAGGAATTGGAAGTGAAATCTATGATGTGAAACACTTTGCCTTTTGAGTACTGTGTCGTAAACAGATGAATAAACTGAATTTTTACTTTAGGAACAAGTACTTTGTTGACCTTGCTCTCAATTTAATTGTTTCAAAATCAAACGTGCTTAAGGGTTGTATTGTTGGGCTGGTAAGGCTGTCCCCTTGAGGAAGAAGGCTCTAGAAAGGAGCTGTCCGATACAGTAGCTGCTATCCAGATGCGGCTATTTACATTTAAATTTATTTAAACGAAATAATTAAAAGGTCAATTCCTCAGTCAGTCTGTCCACATTTCAGATACTCAGTATCCACGTGTGGTTAGCACCTAGCGTATTGGACAGCACAGGCAGCGTACATTTTCATTATAATAGAAGGTTCTATTGCACAGGGGATGATAGTACCTATGGGGGGAAAAATCCCAGAATGACCCCTTCATCTGCTCATCTTTATACAGGTAAGTTAGGTGGAAACAAGCTGCAGGGGCCTCAAACTGGGAAAAGGGTAGGATGGTGTGGTAGACTCCATTTAGCAAATATTCCAAGTATTCCCATAAGAATTACAGAAATCAGTAACATCCTGCCCCAGCCTCGAGGGCTCACCTGTCAGAGTCAAGCTACAGCATCCTCGTACAAGCGGTGTAACAAAAGTGGACGGGCACACAGAGAAGAAAGCGATTGGCTTTGCCTGGGAGGGTTGAGAAAGATGACCCAGAGAAGAAAATGTCTGAGCCGTGCCCTAATATCTAAGGGGAGTGTTACATCTGGGAGGAAGCTCTCCACGAGCATTCTTATGGTTCTGATTAAAGGTAATTCATACACCTGGTTCACATTTCAAACATCACACAGAGTCTGTGCAGTGAAAATTACATCTCCCTCCCACTCTCTTCCCAGCCAGCCAGGGGGCCTTCCTAGAGTCACGTGGTTTCTGGTCCTTCCTTCCATGGATAGACTGTGTACTAAGCAGGCGTGTGTGTTGACGTACCTGTCTCCGCTCACAAGGTGAAGGTGCTGTTCATTGGCTTCTAGCCCAGGACCCTGCAGATGGCTTGCTCATACAGGTACCTCCCCTAAGCTGGGGGTAGGGCTGGGGCAGTGTTGATGACTATCCCCAAATTCTTACACTACATTTCCTCCTCGTAAAGGGTGCTGTGTCAGTCACTAATTCTTGACACCTGGCTGATGTCGGGCGCGCTTAGTGGTCTGCAGGGACTAGGCAGGTAGTGGAAATGCAGGTGTGAAATGGGCTGGTTGGACAGAAGTGGGGAGCCTGGAGAATGGAGAACACCTGCCCCACTTTCAGCCTTCAGATCCAATGAAAACAGCACCACGATAACCAAAAGATATACATCTGTGGACCGATTGATTTGCTATTTTGACCTTTGGCAGACTTGCTGTAGAAACTCAGATGGAACAGGGCTCTTCAGTCACTAGGCCCACAAAGTGCCCGTAAGGCCACTGAGATACTCTTTAAAATGCAAGTTAGGCAAAAAATAGTGTGTCTTCTCAAATGTCTCTTCCTATGCATATTAGATGTGGTGCCTCCGATCCCAGAATATACTTTTCCGCGTGCTTGGGGCAGAGTTCAAGGAACTGCATAAGAAGCGGGGAATTTCTGTCTCCCCGCACATTCTGGTGTTGCCCTCAGAAGTGGTCGGGCTCTGCGACTTCCCTGGCAGTCCAGTGGTTGAGACTCCGTGCTCCCAATGCAGGGGGCACAGGTTCGACCCCCGGTTGGGGAGCTAAGATCCTGCACACCACGTGGCGCGGCCATGAAAACAACAAAACTGATTGGGCTGAGCAGAGGCTGTCGGGAGCGGTGTTTCAGATCACGAAGCATTCAGGCTGTTTCTTCCCACCACACAATGCGTTTCATGCAGCAGAGGGAAAGGTGGTGGAAAGAGAAGGCAGGGCTGGGCAGCCAGGGTGTGGGCAGGCTCCTGCTCTCGCCCTGCCCAGGGTGGCCTGGCCACTGGTCTGGCAGCTCTGGACCCTCCAGCAGGCGTGAGGGAACGCCCAAAAGGCAGCTTGGCGAAAGGAAGGCCCCCGGAGAACCGTTCCAAATGCTGCCTGCTGTCTCCCCTGAATGGAACAATGGCTGTCTAGTGTTTTCCAAAACTGACAGAAAGGGCACTTAGAATTCGGCCTCATCTTCTGGATTCCAGCTTGTCCTCCACAGTTAAGCTGTCCAAACCATTTCTTTTTTTTTTTAATTAAATTATTTATTTGGTTGCGCCGGGTCTTAGTTGCAGCAGGCGGGCTCCTTAGTTGCAGCACGCTTGTGAGATCTAGTTCCCTGACCCTGGGATCGAACCCGGGCCCCCTGCATTGGAGACGCAGTGGAGTCCTAACCACTGCATTACCAGGGAAGTCCCCAAACCGTTTCTGGAAGTAAAGAACCATCTGGAGATTTTTGACTATTCTCCCAATTTTACTTTGTCAAGAGAAGGAAAAGGGAATGCGGCAGGCTTTAACAATGGCAGCCGATAAGAAGAACTTTGTATTCTTGGAGGAGTTAAAGGTAAATGCATGCAGTTTAGTCATGGAAACTTATTAAACTATGATTGTGAACAAGAAGATACGATTTTTTTTCTCCCTGACCTGTGTGGTGGAGCAGGACAGGACTGTCACATTGCACAGCTCCAGACGACACCCTTCACATTGTAGCCTATGTGAATGGTATGTCCCCTGGACTTATGCAGTGCACAACCTGAGTGGCCATCCATGACAGCCCTATATGGTTGACCCTAGGTGTGTGTGAGATGACCTACTAAGCCTTTTTGTCACATTGTTGGCTTCCAGATTAGAGTTGGAAGACAAATCTTACTTAGAAACATGTGGCTAAACCTTGTCTTTTCCACAGACTCTTGATCTTTGGACCCATCTTACTGGGCTATGCATCAATGACCACGCATATGAATCTTCCCAGTATGTGAAGTTCCTGTGGCGTAAATTATTAGTAAAGATAGCTAGAGCAGGGGAAACCAGGCTTACAAAGTGGCTGCATTTAGCAAGAAAAATGATTTGAGGACAGAAATCTTTTAAATCAATTTTTAGTCTTTAAATGACTCCAGCCTCCAGGCCTCTCCCCACATTTTGACAAACGGCTTTGCCTTCCCATCCACATTAGTTTATCTGACCTCCTTTTTCCATCAACTACCAAAATGAAAACTCCGTTGCAAGAGAGAGGGAGCGATTTTAAACATCCCTTAGCAATGAGGCAGAACATGCTATAGCCATCAAGTTCTAGTTGTTCATTCTATTTATTGAAAAAAGCCTGTAGCCTGATTTCTTTTATGCGAGTACATTTGAGCAAGCAAAGTTTATAGAGATGACTTATCTCATTACATTAGAAGAGTGATTTGCTATCTCAGCATCTATAAGCAATTTTAACAGACATTTCTGGATGAAGAAAAGCTTTTGTAAATATATGCGAAAGACACGATTTCATCAAGCATTAAATTGGAGGTGCCCTGGAAAAATATTACATTTGTGCATTCAATTAGCTTGATTGTGGCTGAATTTTGTCCACTGAAGGAAGCATTTCTACAGAAAAACAGGAGCATTCCCTATGTCAGCAGGTTTCTGAAAACAGAAAACACACTTTCCGCTTTGCAAGTCCTCTTTTGCATTTGTGCTGTTCCCAGCTATGCGTCCCTAATCAGCCTTCTCAGTCTCGTTCTCCACAGTAAGAGGGTAAGGGGAGAGCGAACCAGGAGCCACGTTGTTTAGGACTTAGAGAAATCCCAACCCAACGATTCCAACGTTAAATAGCCTGCATCTAGTCTGAAAGCTAGGCAAGCTCTGGGCAAAACTGGGACGGGTCAAGGATGGACTTAAGTTCTCCAAACTTGCCTTCCTGGTCTCTGCAGGGCCTCTCCTTTCAGGGTCTGTGGGATGCTGTTTAAATCTTGGTAGGGCTGTTAGCCCATGTCTCTTTCCTGGAAGTAAGTGTATAGGGTCAGCTTTATCTTGGAATGAAGGCTTTGTTCCCATATTACGGGAATGAAAGGAGTTAGTGAAGGAATGGGAGAATGGTTGGGATTCAAGAGGGCTTTCTTGGACCCCTGAAATCACAGTAAAGAAGTGAGCTAAGTATTTAGGATGATCACTAGCCCTTCCCTGCAACCCTTGCTGTTCTGTAGTTGAACCATCAGCTTTATATTAATAAGAAACAAACCAGAAAGGACATAATATGTCAGTGGAACCTGGTGTGGAGGTGGCTTGTTAAACAGTAGGTGAGGACAAATTACAACTTTCCCAGCTGTAATCCATTAGAGCCCAAGGCTATCGTACTTCAAGTACATTTCTAAAGATTAATACAAGGATTAGCAAGGAGTTTGGATCAGGAATACAGAAATATTTCAAACAAGTTTTAGGTTTCTATATCAGTGAGGTTGCCAGATCTCTTGGATTCTTGAGTTTTGGAAAACCATCTTGGTCTTAAAGGATCACCTTTGTCCTAATAGATATGAACTCATCTATGACTAGGAAAAATTTTAAAGTCCAGAGTGGGTCCGGTAATACAGGATCTCTCAGTCATTCACTTATTCATTTATTGACTTATTAATGTATTCAGTAGACAAGCCTACTATATGCTGGTGACTGAACTAATCACCGAGGATTGGAAGAACACGGCAACGCTGACCATGCAGAATAATAAAGGCTGTGATGGAGGTACAGGTGAGACTCTTGGGTGGGGGGGGGGCGGGTCCAGAGTAAACGATTCTCACCTAGGATAAAGCATCTGGAAAGGTTTGGGGAGAGGCGATCCTTAAAGCAGGAATTTTTTTTTTTTTGGTATTTTTTTCCTGACATACAGGAGGAATACAGAATCACTGTAGAAAGTTAAAAAATACAGAAAAGTATAAAGGAGAAAATCTGAATCACCTGGAACTCCAACTAGAACAAATCACTGTTAACATTTTGGCAGGATGACTTGAGACTGAGCTCTTGTTTCCTTGGCAGTAAGCTCAAGAGGAAGGAATGAGAGGCAGGTTTTCCTTCCCATCCTGAAGAGGGAGGGCTGAGTTGCAGGCAGTAGAAGTCAGGCTTCCCTTGCCTCATGGAAGAGTTAAGTGGATTTTGAGTTTTCCAAGTCCAGTTCAAGAATATGTAGGCCCGGATTGTCTAAAGGGAAGGGTTCTAGAGGAAAGGAAGAAGGAAGTAGCCTAACCCTGGCTCAGCTGGGTTCAGAGACTGAGCATGGCAGTGCCCAGAGGATGGGGACAGTACCCATCCTCCATGCAGTGCCTGGAGTGTCCTGACCTCTGGGAAGCCTGGGTGTTTGCAGGGAATTAAAACCTTGCCCGCTGCAGTGCTGGCTCCCTCAGGGAAGGTCTTAGTGATGGTATGGTGAATGGGGAATGAGGCTCTGCCCAGTGTTAAAATCTATTTCCAGTCTTGCTCTGACTCTATACCATTTCCTCCCCAGTCACCGGGACAGCACACATCCCACGACCAACTGCTAGAAGGGAACCTCTGTACGTTTACCTTCTGACTTTCCTCCTTGTCACATTTTATGATTTACAGTATCTATTCCAGATAAATCCTAAGTATTCCAGACAGTTCAGAGCTCCATAATTTAGACCTAACTTTGTGCTTTGAAGACCCTAAGTTAGTAGGGAAAACAGGTTCCTATCAGAGTCTTAAAGCAAGAGAAGGAAGATGAAGGATGCACTCCAGATAGCGTATTCCAAGTTGCTAGGAAAACAAAGAAACCATAGAAAATGATTTCAGAGCATAGACGAAACAAAGGAAGAGGTGGAATCAAAACTTTTCAGCTCTTCAGTGGGATAACTGCCAGTTCTGTTTTTGATATGAGGTTTCAGCATCGTTCACATGTAGCTTCTAATACGAACAGATCCAGAGTAAGGGAATGCATGTCAGCCTTATTCCTAGCCTCTGTATCCTTTGTTTCTCCCCTTGGTTGAAGTCTCCAAATCTCCACATAGAAATTCAGGCCTGTCCTGTGCCTGGTTTCAGGCCTTTGCTGGCCAGAGCATGGAGTATTTACCCAGCTTTGTCTCCCGCTTGGCATGACCCTGCTCAGTCCCGGGAAGCCCAGCTGTCCCAGGAACAGGCTACTTGCTTCTTCCTTTCACCCCAGAGCCCTCCCCTTGGAAAGAATCTGCCTCCACTGGGCTCAAGGGGTTCCAACCAGCTTATATATTCATGTCCCTACAAACCCTGCAGGTTACTCTCCTGACTAGATGGTGATCGGCTTATGCCCTAAAGCAACAAAGACAGATACTGAGACAGCCAAAGTTAAAAAGATAAGGTGGAAATCGTGCTTCCTTCAAAATCAGTTGGCTTTGTAATTGCCTTTTCTCCTGGTCTAGCAACTGCCTTCTCCCACGTGGATGCCGGTGTTTATTGCCTTATGCTTGAAATGAAAAGGCAAATTTTGACATCCAAGGACTGGTTAGTCCTGAGAGGGCAGGGGATCTGGAAGAACAGTAGTTAGCACAGGCTGTGCTCTTGAAGCGGCTTGGCTTTCCTTCCCTCTGAGAACCTATCTTCAAGGTCAGTCTGAAGTTTGCAAGCCTGGTGGCCACTCTACCCCACTGGGGCAGCCTGACAGAGGGAGCAATTCAGTACCGCACAGCCATAAAATGTCCACGAGTTTAAAAAACAAAACCACAGTTGTTCTTGGGGCTGGGCTGGTTCCCCCATCCCAGTTTTATCAGGATGTGTATGTGGCCATGAAACTCTTGGTGAGCTCTGAGGCCGTCCAGCGGGTGGTAGGGAACGTGCAGTAGGAACCCTGCACGTCAGGGCTCAGTGTCTGCAAATGGGCTTTACATGACGAGCGGGATGCACCCTGCGGGCAGAAGGGATCCCGGGGCAGGGAGTGCGAGGCAGGATCTCAGGAAGCCAAAGCTGGGCAAGGTCACTCTCCTCCTCCTCTGGATGTGATCAGTGGCCTCCTTCAGGCGGAGCTGACATGAGCTATGCCGATGGCAGGCGAACGGGAGATCCCAGCTTCACAGTGGACCAGGACCTTGCCTTCCTTTTCCCGGACCCAGTCAGTGAAGCCTATTGCTCCTTGGAAGCAGGAGCGAATGTCAGCCGCGTGGCTGTCTAGCACAGGGATCCATTTGTAGTGCAGGTGGGCCGTGCAGGCCTGCGAGGTCCGCCGCCAGACACTCTGCAGGGCCGTGATCACGTGCAGGGTGGCGAGGAACCGGCACTTGGATGCTTGGTGGGTACTTTCAAGGTGGAGGAACAGAGGGATTGCACCTGGGCCGCCGTGGTCCTAAGGCGGCCGGTAGCTGATGTTGAGCACTGGTTTCCCACACTGGCTGATGAGCGCGCTCTCGTTTCAGTCTCCTCTGGTGAAATGGGTTTTACAGCCACGCAGCACTCGGGAATATTCCGAGTGGAAAGCCTCCTACCCTCGCCTGTAAGAAGCACACCTGCCGGCGAGCAGGCAGGGAGGGGAGCAGCGAGGCTGGCGGGACGCGCACCGCGGTCTCCTCGGCACCCCCGCCGCGCGCGCGCCCTCTGTCGGGCAGCACGAGCGTGCCGCCGAGGGGAGATCTGCGTGAAGCGAGCCGCGCACGCTCGAGGGGGCAAGGCGTGGGGTGGGGGTGGGCGTGCGCGTGGTCCCGCCCCCACCCACGCCGCACGCAGGTGCCCAGGCCCCGTGCACGCAGGCGAGGCTCCGGGCGAGCGGGGCGTGGCTGCGCGGGCCGGCAGCTCCGCTCGCGTTTCCCGTCTCTGACGCTCGGCGTTCCGCCGGCTACTCGCCGACCCCTGGAGTCGGGCCGAGGAGTTTTCAACGGAGTCTGAGGAAACTCAATGTGCAGCGTTACAGGAAACTAAATATAAGACGTTTAACTGGAAGAGCCAGGTAAGGTGGGTCATTTGACCCTTGAACCACGCGGGGGTTAGGGGCACTGACCTCCCGTGGAGTCGAAAATCCTCTCATGCTCAGTCTCTGCCTCAAAAACCGGAATTGGTAAACGACTCACCCAAGGGCTGGAAGCTCAAACAGTTTGGTTAGAATGAGGATTCAAGCTCTAGTTCTTTTGATTCCGCATAATGTGATCTCTAATTGAACGCAGGCTTTTCCCCACACTTACTTAACGTAAAGGTCTGTATAATGAAAATACAGGTGCTGTATTTGTTGGAAAAAAACTCCGTGTAAGTGGACCCGCACAGTTCAAACTGCAGTTCAAACCCATGTTACTCAAGGGTCAACTGTATTTTAGGATGGAACTCTGGCTTAGATATCAGAAGTTGTTGAGGGCTCCCTCTCAGAGGTGAGTTAAATCATCAATCAGTCATTTTCTATCCCCACCCTCAATAAAGAATACAGGTTTGGAGTGTCTAGATCCGGGTCTGCTGCTGTAAGTCAGATGACTGCAATTAAGTGATAATAGTAAAAACTATACGGAATATCAGGCTGCCTAGATTCAGGGGAGTTTTGCTCCCACAAGATCAGAAAACATGGAAAAGGCCAGGAAGCCCGCAGTCTGGGGTGTCTATTTTCTATGGATGTGTTAAACCAGTGTGGTGAGTCTTAGGTCTGGGCAGTGCTTCTCACATTTGCTCCTGTGGCCAAGTCCCTGTGAGTCACTTCTGGGGACATCACAAAATAATGACCCATTTTCCATATATAAACCAGGAGTAGCTTTATGGATGGAAAATTTTATAATCACATATGTAGCATTTTCATGCCTCACAAAGATGTATGTAAAATATTTCTAGGAAATGACATGTACAGTGGTGGCCCTTCTTGCCCTATTCTCTCCTCCTGTCCTGCAGGCTGCCCTTACTGAGGCCAGGGAAGAGAAGGAGGCCTTTTACAATGAAACTCCCTTCTGAGCTTCATAACATATAAGGAGGTTTGCTAGTGGGTGTGAACCCTTTGCTGGACGTATCTTTTTTTTTTTTTTTGGCTGCGTCGGGTCTTGGGTGCTGTGTGAGGGCTTTCTCTAGTTGCGGCGAGCGGGGGCTACTCTTCGTTGTGGTGCGCGGGCTTCTCGTTGCAGTGGCTTTTGTTGCGGAGCTCGGGCTCTAGGTGCGCGGGCTTCAGTAGTTGTGGCTCGTGGGCTCTGGAGCGCAGGCTCAGTGTTTGTTGCGCATGGGCTTAGTTGCTCCGCGGCACGTGGGATCTTCCTGGACCAGGACTCGAACCCATGTCCCCTGCATTAGCAGGTGGATTCTTAACCACTGCGCCACCAGGCAAGTCCCTAGAGTTTGACTGTCTTTTAACTGTCTTCTCCATTCTCACGACTTGACCATGGAGCAGAGCTGAATCTCAAAGGACAGGCATGGAGGGGTTTTAGCATGAAGGAGCAAAAGGAAAGGCAGAGCAAAAGAAGGCACAGGGGCAGGGTGGAGAGAAGGGAGAGGGAGCACATTTTTCAGGCTGCAGCCACAGGGCCAGGGACTAAAGACCCATTTGTATGGGCTGAGCCCTGGAGTCAGACTGAGCAGATTAGAGAAGAAATCTCCAAATCTCTCCCACCAGAAAGGCTTTCTGTGAGTTAGAGTGTATCACTTGAACCTGGAGTAGATACCTGTTTGAATGTGTTTTGGGAACTGATATTGATGCTTGATGGGTTAAGAGTAAGACTTTGTCATGCTCTCCTCCACAATAAAGGACTCAGCGTAGAGATTTTTATACATTCTGAGTTTTTCTGTTGAATTCTATTTACTACCAGGACATTTGGCAGTCAGTCTACACTGGCTAGCTCATTAAAGCAACAGTCTCTTGAGCTTACTCTATGTCAAGCCCTGTGTTATGTGTTTGACGTAGATTATGATGTTTAATTCCTCCAGCGTGCCTGGAAGTGGGTATCATGAGCTCATTTGACTGATGAGAGAGCTGAGGCTCGTCGATGGTGACTTTCCCAAAATCACGTGGCCAGTAAGAAGCGGAACCCAAATCTCTTACCCTCTTTCTCCAGCGTGGTTAGTAACTAGCTCACCCACTGCTTCTGCAGCAGAATTTTAATAAAAACGGAAAAAAAATCTATTCTTCGATTTTTGTGTGTGTGTGTGTGTGAATTGGGAAAAGACTATCAACATTTTTAAAGTAAACTTTTAATTTTAGAATATTTTGAGATTCGCAGAATTACTGTGAAGATAGTAAGTGTACCTGTATTCCCACACCCAGCGTTCCCTTTTGAAAACATCTTATGATAGTATATGTTTGTTACGATGAATAAACCAACTTTGATACATTATTATTAACTAAAGTCCAGGGTTTATTCAGATTTCCTCAGTTTTCCCCTTATGTCCTTTTTCTGTTCCATGATCCTGTCTAGGATATCATGTTATATGTAGTAGTCATGTCTCCTCAGGCTCTCAGCTGTGGTAGTTCCTCAGACTTTGCTTGCTTTTGGTGACTTTGACAGTTTTGAGTTCCTCAGTTGGAATTTGTCTAATGTTCTCATCATTAGATTGGGGTAGTATATCTTTGGAGGAAGACGACAGAAGTAAAATGCCATTTTCATCATCTTATATCAAAGGTCATCCTATCCACGTGACATCACTTAAATGCTAATGTTGATCACCTGGCTCAGGTAGTGTTTGTCAGGTTCTTGCCCTGTCAAGTTACTCCTTCCCCCATTTCCATGCTTTCCTCTGTGGGAGGAAGTGACTTAAGAAGTGGGAAGTTACCAGCTCCTTGAGGCTGGAGTATCTGTATGTTATTTGGAATTCTGCACAGTGGATTGGTCTCTTTTCCCTATTTCTTTATTTAATCATTACTTTATATCAGTATAGCCTCATGGATATTTATTTCATGCTTTGGGTTATAATCCAATGCTACTTAATTTTCGTGCTCTAATTGTTCCAGCTTTGGCCACTGGGAGCTCTTTCAGTTAGCTCCTGTGTCCCTATGACACATCAACTTTTATTTATTTATTTATTTTTTGAGCACTCCCTTATTTTCTGGAGCTACAAGATGCTCCAAACTCATCTTGCATATTTCCGGCTCCAGTCCTCGAATGTGCCATTTCTCTAAGCAGCCCTGGTTCCTTTCATTGGAGAATGGTGTTAGAAACCAAGATCTGGGCATTAGGTGTGCTCATTCCTATGGGGATGGCATTGCTTCTAGGTCCTCTCAGCTGAAAGAGCAAGGAAATATTTGTGTATATACTAATCTGTGTATATACACATATCTATAAATTTTTCTATATGTAACCATCTATATCTATGTTAAGCTGAACATGAGTTCATACTGATATCTCCAACTCCAATCTACTACTGCATGGCTCGTTCTAGCCTTCTCCCCTTCTTCATCTGTAAATTCCCACTCCAACAGTGAGGAACCTGCTTCCTGCCATCTGCCATCCATTTACTTAATTGTTCAGTTCCGGTATATATGTACAGCCATATCAGAACTGTTAACCCATATCCCCAAGGAAAACAACTTTATCAGCTAGAGTACAGTGCTGTGTGCAGTTACTTTCTTCTTTGGTGTTTCAGATTCTCCTCATTTCCAGAGTTACTTAGGCTAGCACTATTCTCCCCCCCCCCCCGCATCCCCTTTAATAAGGTTGTTTCACACATTTGTAATACAGTTGTGTTGTTTGTCATATTTTTTATTCCATTATGGGATCTCCGAAATCTTTTTTTTCTAGTTTGCGTGTACTTTACAGTATCACACAGAATCACCGCCCCCAAAAATCCTCTGCACTTCACCTACTCAACCTCACCCCCTGCAAGTACTGGCAACCAGTGATCTGTTTACCACCTTTATAATTTTGCCTTTCCAGAATGTCATATAATTGGAACCATACAGTAGGCAGCTTTCCCAGACTGACTTCTTTCGTTTAGCAATATGCATTTAAGATTCATCCATATTTTTTAGTGACTTGATAGCTTGTTTCTTTTTATCAAATGGGCAATGCTTCATTGTCTGGAGGTAGCACAGTTTATCCATCCACCTATTGCAGGACATGTTGGTTACTTCCAGGTTTTGGCAGTTGCAGACTTCCGTGGGGACATAAGTTTCAGCTCATTTGGGTAAATACTTAGGAATACAATTACTGAGTCAGGTGGTAAGACTATGTTTCGTTTTGTAAGAAACTGCCACATTGTCTTTCAGAGCGGCTGTACCATTTTGTGTTCCCATCAGTACCGAGTGAGTCTTCCTGTGCTCTGCAGTCAACGTTTGGTATTGTCGGTTTTTTTGGATGTTGTCATTCTGATAGTCTTTTTTTAATTTTTATTTTTTTAAACATCTTTATTGGAGTATAACTGCTTTACAATGGTGTGTTAGTTTCTGCTTGATAACAAAGCGAATCAGCTCTACATATCCATATATCCCCATATGTCTTCCCTCTTGCGTCTCCCTCCCTCCCACCCTCCCTATCCCACCCCTCTAGGTGGTCACAAAGCACCCAGCCGATCTCCCTGTGCAATGCGGCTGCTTCCATTCTGATAGTCTTGTAGTGGTATCTTGTTCTTTTCACTTGCAAATCCCTAATGACACGTGGTGATGAGCACCTTTTCATCTGCTTCTTTGCCATCTGTATCTTCTTTTGTGAGGTGTCTGCTCAGATCTTTTGACCTCTTTTAGTTCTTTTTAAAAAATTGTGGACTTTAAGAGTTCTTTCATATTTTGGATATAAGCCCTTTACCAGGTATGTGTTCTGCAAATATTTTCTTGCAATCCGTGGCTTCGCTTTTCATTTTCTTAACAGTATCTTTCACAGAGCAGAAGTTTTAATTTTCATGAAGTCCAACCTATTTTTTTCTTTCATAGATTGAGCTGTTAGTACTGTATATAAAAACTCATAGCCAAACCCAAGGTCACGTAGATTTTCTCCTGTGTTTTCTTTTTAAAATATTTATTTATTTGGCTGCGCTGGGTCTTCCTTGTGGCACGGGGGATCTTTATTTATTTATTTCAGGTCTTTATTGAATTTGTTACAGTGTTGCTTCTGCTTTATATTTTGTATTTTTGGCCGGGAGGGATGTGGGATCTTACTCCCCAACCAGGGATCAAACCCACACCCCCTGCATTAGAAGGCGAAGTCTTAACCACTGGACCACCAGGGAAGTCCCACACGGGATCCTTAATTGCTGCATGCATGCAGGATCTAATTCCCTGAGCAGGGATTGAATCCAGGCCCCCTGCACCACCAGGGAAGTCCCCTCCCATGTTTTCTTTAAGAGGTTTTTGTAGCTTTTCATTTTATATTGAGGCCTGCAATCCATTCTGAGTTCATTTTTGTGTGAGGTGTAAGGTCTGTGTCTGGGTTCATCTTTTTAAATTTAGACATTCAGCACCATTTGTTAAAAAGCCAGCATTAATTTTTTTTTGTTTGTATATCTTTATTGAACTATAGTTGATTTACAATATTAGCTTCAGATACACAGCATAGTGATTCAATATTTTTACAGATTATGCTCTGTTTAAAGTTATTACAAAATAATGGATGTATTTCATTGTATGATATATCCTTATGCTGTACGATATATCCTTGTTTTTTATTTATTTTAAAAATAGTTTATTGCCGATGCAGGGGACGCGGGTTCGTGCCCCGGTCTGGGAGGATCCCACATGTCACGGAGTGGCTGGGCCAGTGAGCCATGGCTGCTGAGCCTGCGCGTCCGGAGCCTGTGCTCTGCAGCAGGAGAGGCCACAGCAGTGAGAGGCCTGCGTACTGCAAAAAAAAAAAAAAAAGTTTATAAATATGTAACAGTTTGTATCTCTTTATCCCCTACCCCTATCCTGCCCCTTCCCCTTCTCTCTCCCCACTGGTGACTACTAGTTCTCTAAATCTGTCTTTTTCTGTTTTGTTATATATATTCGTTTTATTTTTTAGATTCCACATATAAGTGATAACATAGAGTATGTCTTTCTCTGTCTGACTTATTTCACTAAGCATAAGACCCTCTAGGTCTATCCACACTGTTGCAAATGGCAGAATTTCATTGCTTTTATGGCCGAATAATATTCCATTGTATATATGTGCCACATCTTCTTTATCCATTCATCTGTTGGTGGACACTTGGGTTGCTTCCATATCTTGGTTATTGCTGCTATGAGCATGGGGTACATGTATCTTTTTGAGTTAGTGTTTTCACTTTTTTCAAATGTATACCCAGGAGTGGATTTGCTGGAGAATATGGTAGTTCTATTTTTAGTTTTTTGAGTAACCTCTCTACTGTTTTCTGTAGTGGCTGCACCAAGTTACATTCCCACCAGCAGTGTTCAAGAGTTCCCTTTTCTCCACATCCTCTCCAACATTTATTATTTGTAGACATTTTGATGTTAGCCATTCTGACAGGTGTGAGGTGATACCTCATTGTGGTTTTGATTTGCATTTCTCTAATAATTAGTGATGTTGAGCATCTTCTCATGTGCCTGTTAGCCATCTGTATGTCTTCTTTGAAAAAAGTCTATTCAGGTTTTCTGCCCATTTTAAAATCGGATTTTTTGGGTTACTGAGTTGTATGTGCTGTTTATACTGGGTTGGCCAAAAGGTTCATTCGGGTTTTCCGGATTGGGTTGGCCAAAAAGTTGGTTCGGGATTTTCCGTGAGATCTTACTGAAAAACCCAAACGCACTTTTTGGCCAACTCAGTATTTTGGATATCCACCCATTATGGGTCCTATGATTTGCTGATACCTTCTCCCATTCAGTAGGTTGTCTTTTCATTTTGTTGATGGTTTCCTTTGCTGTGCAAAAGCTGAGCGAAGTAACTTTTGTATTACTGACATCTTTTAATTTAGCAGATAAACTCTAATCTCATAATAAGTACTTCCTTTTCAGACAGAAAAGATCATTCTAAATGGGTTTACCTTGTTTGGTATCTATTAAATGTTGATTTAACATTCTTAATTGCAATTATGCATTGGTTTGCTTGGTATCTTTTTAAAGTTCTTTGATTAAGGGTCCGTACAGCATGGTCTTTCACATACCAAGGCCATTGAGTCCTATTAGAAGGGTAAATTGTATTGTGAAATGTTTCACTGTGTGCAAATCTCAGCTGTGTTTTAGTTAAGTAAAAGCACATTGGCTTTGATCACCACTCGACCAATTAGACCAATTACTTGTAACGTAAAAGGGATGGCTAAACAATGGGTGCATACTTAGTCAGAATTCCAAATGTAGCTCTGGGAGTAAAAGGAAAGAAGAAAATTGTTCCTTGATAATCACAAATAATAATGTTGCCTTTAAAATATTCTAAAATGGTTTCGTCATAGAGATGTTAATGGTTCACTAAGTCCTGGCCACGCAAAGTGTGGTCTTCAGACCGGAGCACCAGAATCATCTGGGAGCTTGTTAGCAATGCAGAATCAGGTCCTGCCCCAAACCTATTGAATCAGAATCTGCAGTTGAGCAGGATCCCCAAGATGATTTGTATGCACATTAAAGCTTGCAAAGCTTTTTATTGCCAGAACGTTTCTGTCTCGTTCGTGGAACTAGAGTGCTGTGGAAGTGAGCTTTGAGAGTTCCGGCCCAGGCACTGAGGTCTTATAACCTCCATGTATCATTTTCCTTTTGCCCATCATTCCTGCCAAATCCGATGTTATCTGCCGCCTACTAAAGAGAACTACAAAGACTTTGTTATTTCAGCAGCACAGGAGACGGAGTGCTGCGTGTGTATGTGTCAAAGATAGTAAAGTCCCTTCAGAAGGGAATTTGTGGAGCAAGGCACTGTAATTGGAGAGCCTTTATTTTGGCCTTGAAGATAGAAAATTGTTAAGATGGGAGAGAGTCTTTAACATACTTTTGAAACAGAACTCACCTTTAAGAAAAAATATTGAATCATGTGGTACGTGTGTGTGCGCGCGCGCGCGCGCACACACACACACACCCCACCCCACCCCACCCCACCCCCACCCAGGGCCTGGCATTCCCTCAGAGCATCAACACCTGTTTTCAGGCCTTTCTGTCCTCCATCATCACATTCCTCAGGGAAGGGGTGGGGGGCAGATTTTCACAACTGTGATGCCTGTTACAACATTAAACGTGACATTGTATGGAGTTAGCTACATATCCCATTTATTCTTAGACTGTGTGGAGAATCAATTTTTTTTTTTTTTTGCTTACCATGAATTAAAAATAAAGAAGAGTGCCATCTTGTGGGCATCTCTGTTACTACCACAACCGCATCAGATCTTGGTGGAAGTCCATCAACCCCAGAGAGAACCGTTCTGCTATGTACACATCTATATGTAATGTATCATCAGCCGGGGGCAACTGATCAAGGACCTCTCTTCAGTTCTTTTACTTACAATGAATCATTCTATGGGCTTTTATTTTCATAAATGACTAATAACCTATAAAGTGAATCATGGAGGGAGTACTAACGTTGGCATTTATGACAAAAAATGGCACATTATCAGTTCCCTTACATGCTCTAATTCCATTTTGTATAAGAAGTTTGACGGATAAGCCCCACAGTACATGAGCCCACATGGAATGGGAATTCAGGAAACTTCTGGGGAGGATGTTTGTATTCAGTGTTGTATTGAATTTGGTCGTGGTTTTCAATGGCTGCTAGTCTTGTTTGAAAGAATTTGGTTGTCATTTATTTCTCATTGGGAGGAGAGAATGAGGACAGACCACTCAGTAGCAGGAAAGAAGTTTTAGCAGCAGTTCAGGGATCACTGAGCTAGAAGACTGTGGATCACAGGCCTCCACAGGGAATTGGATGCCAGGATGCTCTTTGGCAAGACGGGGCCAAGGAGGATGGGTCATGCTAGTTAGTATAGCTGGGAGACTCCCTTCTAATCCTGGGTTTGCTGCTTTTTACCAGGAGACTTCGGGCAAGTCCCTACACCTCATTGGGCTTTGTTTTTTTTAATCTGTCAAATGACAAATTTGCAATTTATGATCTCCAGGCTCCCCTCAAGACCTAAAATTTGATGTATGAAAGAGAGGGTCTCATTTCTCAATACTTCTTAACACAGGTTTCCTGGTCAAAGGCAGGATTTATTATAAAGATCCTTATTTTCAGTGAAACTTCGAGGTAGAACATTCTGAAGCCATAGAAATGGCTTATATTTTACATAGGTAACGAATTATGGAAATACTTGAATGTAATTACTCCCTTCGCTATTTTTTCCCTCATTTTGAATTCCTGCAGCTCTACTGGAGTGGGTATCACAAAAAAGCTACACTTACTTCCACTCAAAGAATGAGGCAGCTGGGCCCCTGGTCCACTGGGGATATATATTTTCCTTGAAGATGGGTGCAGTCAACATCACAGCATTTTAAGACATCTCAGGCCGTGTTGGGTGACATTATCCACCCAGCCTGCAGCTGCTATGTCCACCTCATGCTGTATCTGCCAGGGGTGCTGATGCTAGGGTCTATGGTCACCTGAAGGACATTTGGGGATGGGTGCCATTTCAGTAGAAGAGTTTCTCTGTTCCCAAATCACTAGGAACATTGTGTTTAATTGGTGCATGTGTATGTTAAGAGATCTTGTACATTTAAGAATTCTCATACTTTCCTGTTCACTCGAGTGAATGCATTGTAAGTTGTTTTTGGGGAAGAGGAGAAGATCCAAAACCCAACAGAATATTAGGAAGTTCACTCCCAACTTGCAGCTTATTTTTGTCAGAATTATGCTACTGTGGATTGTTGAACTTGTTCTTTAAAAAAATGCAGAACAGAAATTGTGTTGATGACGTTCGACCACAAGAGGGCGATCTAACAAAACACCGCAGCTCAAACATCGACATCTGCTTCCTCCAACGTTTACCTGCTACAATTTCTGCCTGGTCTTATGACATAAAGCTCAGTGTCACAAATATTGTTTCAAACTTCATAAAAAGAGCTTTTTTTTTTAAAGACTGTTAGGAACCTGGGAAGTGAATCCTAAGTAGGAAGTTCAACTGCTTGTTTAGTTGGAGGTGCTTTATAATTCCTCCATCAATTTCCGAAAAAAGGCGGAGTTTAAAAACCTTTGCTTTCTTTAACAGACCAAACAGTACAAACTCACAACACTTTAGGAACATTTGCATTTCCAAAGTAGAGCTTTTATGGATTATCTTCCTAAGAATTCTAACTCTAGATATATGATTCAAAACCAAAACAAACAACTCATTCTCTAAGCTAAATACAACTGTTAGAGAAAAATGTTGTGTTATCTCTTCCAGGATACAGATACTTGAAAAAGAAAGTGGGGGAAAGTCTATGTGATAATCTCTGAAGTAAATTAAAGCACCTGGACTGTGTTTCCCTAGAAGGATGATTATTCAGATAACACTTGAGGGGGTAATTGCCAAAAATGAATATCCTTTAAACAATCTTTACTGATAGTAGAATAATTAGAAAAATTTATGTGCATCTCTGCTATTATTAATGTGGCTTTGCTTAAAGGAGATTCAGTTGGTTATGCATGGATATTACAAGAATCTCCCTCCCCCGCTTCTCAGATGACATGTTTATACTCAGGCAGCACTTCTAAATGTTTAATAGAGACGAAGAGATTCCATTTAATTAGGCAGAATGACTTGTTTATGTGCAGGTTATGTATTTACGAGTTCTAATGAAGAACGGAAAATATCTATTGAACGGCCTTTGAAGTTTCACTGGTTTAAGGATAATTGTAAACCCAGCTCCGTGGAAATAGCATCTCAGTCAATCAGATGATTGGAGAGTCAAGCATACAGAGTTAAATCTAGGTAAAATAACTGCACAAATCGAGTGTCGATCAGTGTTCAAAGGATTTTTTTCCTCTCCCAAATCAAAGCTCTTCCATCTTACCCTTGACTGGAATCTTGAAACTGGGTTATAGGAAAAGATGGTGAAGAAGTAACAAGATTTTTTTTCTTTCTTAAAAAATACCCCTACCATTTATATAAAACCTTTTGCCTTTTTCAGTTTTTACTTCCTGTATTCTGTGCGGCCTATTTTACTTGCGAACTAGGTAAGATAAACACGTTACTGTCAAAAGCATTTTTTTTCACATTCATAAATCGTTTCCGAAAATGAGAAGTTAATTTTTTCTTAATCTCTGACCTAAGGTAAAAATCCCAAATATTTGCGTGCCTCAGATGTGCCGCAAAAAGGCCACCTGAATTAATGAGTTTTCGTGAATTGGTGTATAGAAATGAATTACAAAGCTTAAGAAGTCGAAGAGATTTCTCGTGATGTTTAAAGCAGTATTAATGATCGCATGGAATGAGATATCAAGCTTTGTGTTATTACTATAGGATTAGCTTTTAGTTCCTGAAAGCTCGTCTATTTATGGGTATATAGGATGGAATTAAACTTTGAAAAGGTTAATTTTTTTTTTTAAAAAGTGTTCTGTAGAAGGTTTATTTCCTATCACCTTTTATTAAGTTTCTCTTTGAATTGTAGTTGCAATCTGCATTTGGAGTGGGTCCAGGAAGCTTGCATAATAATCTAATCCCTGGTGGAGCCTCTCTTAGGGGAGGGAGTGGGATAAATGAACTGCTACTTACAGGATCCTGACAATATATTCATCTTGATATGATTGCAGCCGATGGCTTGTAGCAAGGCGACTCCTAGGACTTGCGTTTGCTGTCTTTAGGGTATGTTATAATTTCAGTGTGGAAAACAAAACCCCAGCGTACAAGAGAAAGAAAAACATCCCTAATCGAAAAATAGTACCTGAAATACATATATATATATATACACACACACACACACACACACACACTGAGCATTTACTCCATCCCAAGTACTTTACTAAGATTTTTTTTTAATATTGGAGTATATTTGATTTACAGTGTTATGTTAGTTTCAGGTGTACAGCAAAGTGGTTTAGTTATACGTATACATACATTTATTCTTTTCTGGATTCTTGAAAAATATTTGTTGAGAGCAAAACATTTGTCTTGTTGCAGGGAGAGTGGAGAGTAGAGAATAAAAGACTAAAGAAGATGGGAAAAGAAACCATTGCCCTTTGCTTTTAGCTCACGACCATAGTGAAGGCTCTCAAACATTTTAGCAGTGAATTGCACGTCCGTTTTCTTTCTTCTGTGTGCTTGTCTAATTTATTTTCATAAGAAAACTCTGCTCCTCTTGTCTGGAGCCAGCATTATGTAGCCGAAATCTTGGATGCTGTGGGTTTAAGATCAAACAGGACCTAATCAGGTGGGATTTGTTTTCTTATTGATCTTTTTATTGCTTGGGTCCCGCTGACAAGCTGCGAAATGTTGGGGAGGAATTAGGGCTGCAGCTCTTCAGAGAAATGTGTCCTGGCTGGAGCTCCACCTGAACATGGGCGAGCAAAAGATGGCAGACAGCTCCGAAGGAGGGGCTTAGGGCTTGCAGAGGGGAAGTGGGTTATGCCGGCAGCATAAACGTTAAAAGTGGAAGATGCTAGCTGATGTATTTGTGTTTATTGTCTATTCGGTTCTGATAGGTTGGCTGATGCCCTTTAGAGTTGACCATCATACCTAATTCAGGCCTAACTTAAGCAACGAAAGTCTCCCGACTTTCTGGGAGACACTGGGAAGCACAGGATACCATCCCCATAAGAGAAAAGCAAAGGACGTGGGTACTTTTTAAGAAAAGTTCATGGGCTTCCCTGGTGGCGCAGTGGTTGAGAGTCCGCCTGCCGATGCAGGGGACAGGGGTTCGTGCCCCGGTCCGGGAAGGTCCCACATGCCGCGGAGCGGCTGGGCCCGTGAGCCATGGCCGCTGAGCCTGCGCGTCCGGAGCCTGTGCTCCGCAACGGGAGAGGCCACGACAGTGAGGCCCGCATACCAAAAAAAAAAAAAAAAAAAGAAAGAAAAGTTCACTTAGGAGTCAAATACTTAGGAGTTGTTTAAAGGAAATGAAAGTGAGAAAAAGAATTTCGTGAACATGTTAAACTCCCTGCCAGTAAATGCGAAGAGGCAGGGGGAAAGTGTACTATGACTAAAAAGAAATCTTTCTGGTTCACTCTTTCCAAAAACAGAGAATTGAAGGAGACGACGGTTCATGGTCATATTCGATAACTTGATTGAACTGGGGAGCATGACTGTCTCTCTCCTCCAAGGATGGAGAATACATGTTTCATGTCCCTACAGAACAAGAACGACAGCATTTTCATATTATTGGCAAAGAAGAAAATATGTCTATAGATCCGGCATCATTTTAGACAAGTGCTCCCGCCAGCACGGGTGCTGAGGATCACATTCTGCCTCTGCCCACCTTGTAGTGTTGCAGAAAAGCAAGAGGGAAAACAGAACAGAAGGGAGTAGCCATTACAAGTGAAATATTATGGAGACGCTGGACTCCCTTTGCCCAGAGCTGACTTCTGAGGCTCTTTGGCAAGATATCTATTTACAGATGCAATATCTCTCTCCGTCTCCTCCCTCATTCCACTCTTTGTTCCTTTAATGGGCGAATTAGCCATAGGTTCTTGTTAAATCTGTTCCTTTTGGGGAGAGAAAATGATGTATATCCTTATGACTGGGAACTCCCAGGAGACAGGTAGTTGGAGGAGAGTGTCCCCTTTCAGGGATGCTTTTTCCTTGGGCTGCGGCTGTCACCAGCTGCTGCAATGTCACCCCCTCTATTGCCCTCATTCCGAGTGTGGTCCTGTGGGGTGAAGGGAAGAAGATATTCAAAAGAGTCCTAGGAAGCACCTAGTGATATTTGCGCAGGGAGACCTCCCTTCACTATTGGAGATGGGAAGGAACTTAGCGGCCAGGTACTCCGCGCTTTTCATTTCACAGATGGGTAAACTGAAGCCCTTTGAAGCTTAGTGAATTGTTCAAGACAATGCAAGGAGTGAATGGTAGAATAATTTCAGGCCTATTTCAGGTAGAATAATTTCAGTAGTAGAATAATTTCAGGGCACTTTTGAGGAGGAAGCTGCTGGGGAGATGGGGTTGTCTTTTAGGGACCTGGAGGGGCCTTGAGATAAGAGAATGTGCTCTTTGCTCCTCAAAGAGTAGTTAATAGACCAGCAGCATGGCATCACCTGGAGCTTGTTAGACCTCAGTCTCTACCCCAGACCTACTGACTTGGAATCTGCCCTGCAACAAAATCCCCAGGTGACTTCTATGCATAGTGGAGTTCCAGAAGCACTGAGGCCCCAAACCCAAACTTGGATGGCCGGCAGCTTGTGGCCGCCTAATTTCAGCAAATGTCATAACTATTGATACCTCTGAAAAAGATGCTCTTGTAAGCAACATTTTTAGCTAAGGTGGGTACATTAAAACTTAAAAATATGGAATGCAGAGAGTAGGAAGAGTGATGCTATCAAATGAGGGTGAAGACATGGGGAAATGGTGGCTTTTAATGGTCAGCTTTTCTGGAGGGCAATTTGGTAATAGGTGTCAACGTCTTAAAAATATGCTTAGCTTTTTAAAATTTTTTATTTTTTATTGAAGTAGAGTTGATTTACAATGTTGTGTTAATTTCTGCTGTACAGCAAAGTGACTCAGTTATACATATATACATTCTTTTTCGTATTCTTTTCCATTATGGTTTTATCACAATATTGAATATAGTTCCCTATGCTATACAGTAGGACCTTATTGTCCATCCATTCTATATATAATAGTTTGCATCTGCTAAGCCCAAACTCCCGCTCCATCCCTCCCCCAGTCCCCTTCCCCCTTGGCAACCACGAGTCTGTTCTCTATGTCTGCGAGTCTGTTTTTGCTTCGTAGATAGGTTCATTTGTGTCATATTTAAAAATATGCTTCCCCTTTGATCCAACAATTCAAATCCCTAGGAAGTTATTCTGGAGAAATAATTGGGCTAGTTTGAAAGGATGTGTGAACAAGAATGTTGTAATGTTTATTATAGCCAAAAAAAAAAAAAAATTGGAAGTGGTCTATCCTCTACTATCAGGCAGTAGAGCATAGTAAAAAAAATTATGGAACCTATCATGGAATTCTATATAATCACTTAAAATGATAAGTTAGAGGAGCATTTCTACTCCAGAAATATGATAATAGATGTTTGTTGAAAAGTGAACAACCCAGGTTACCATACTCTGTATAAAATGATTTCGTATCTTGTTCAGATACATATTTTAAAACCCAAAAGGCCATCCATCTAAATGTTAACAGTAGTTATTCCAGACAGTAAGATTATAGTTTATATTTTTCTTTTTGCTTATCTTTATTTCATGGTTCTTTTTTTTTTTTTTTTTTGCGGTACGCGGGCCTCTCCCGTTGCAGAGCACAGGCTCCGGACGCGCAGGCTCAGCGGCCGTGGCTCACGGGCCCAGCCGCTCCGCGGCATGTGGCATCTTCCCGGACCGGGGCACGAACCCGTGTCCCCTGCATCGGCAGGCGGACTCTCAACCGCTGCGCCACCAGGGAAGCCCTATTTCATGGTTCTTTTACAGTTGATGTCTATTAATTAGCTAATCAAAGGTGGTAATGTAGCCATTTTGGAAGAGCATTTTTAAAAATTCACATCTTAAATATTTTGCTTCCCAGGCCAAATTCCTAACGGGAAAAACATTTTGACATCTTTGAGTGACTTTTTCCACTATACTGACATTATATTAAAATTATCTATCACACATCTTCCTCCTCCAAGACTGTGAAGGCCTTGGTGACAAGGACTAAGTCTTTGGCATTTGTATATCTAGGGCCTAGCACGGAGTGTGGCGCATGGCATGTGTGTTTTAAATGGATGGATGAAAGGGTCTTGGATGACAGTCTAAAGACTTTTCCTTCTTGGGTGCCTTACTAAAGACTAAAGTACTTAGCACGCAGGAATTGATTGCTGTGTATATAGATAATGTGCGAGATGAGGTAACTGTGGAGGGCTAAGTTCTGTTTGACCTATTGGTTTAGCTGCAATCTCTACTTTGGTTAATAAGCTGCCAAAGATGATGAGATGTGGACCAGGGTTGAACGTGTCAGGAGGTCAAGCCATAGAGGTCTCTAAAGACTCAGAGGAAGTGTGCTTCCTGGGACCTACCCGCCATCTCCCATGGGGTGACAGCTCCCCTGGTGGCCCTAGGGGGATCCTAGGTGAGGACGGGTAGGTTCAAGTGCGAGTTCATGGGCAGTAGAAAGTGCACCTGCGGGTCCCAGTTTGTATTTTATTTTAGTTGTGACTTTGGATCTTGTCTCATTAAGAGACAGTTTGGAGAGGCTTGAACGGTAGCTAGCGAGAACTCAGTTGGTTTCAGCATTATGCTAAGAAGGGTTTGCATATTCCGCCACCTGATCCCACTGCTTTCTTATGATGTGGGTACCCATTTTATAGAGCAGGAGACTGAAACTGAGAAAGGTTAAGCTACTTGCTCCAAATTAAAACATGAAGAGGTGGAGCTGGAATCCAGACAGAAGGGCCTGGACCCAGAGCCCAGGCCCTCCTGCCAAGCTCTAAAGAAGTTAGGCGGATGCTCTCAGGGTCCCCCCCCCGAGCTGTAGCACGTTTCCCTGGGTCTGGCCCAGTAGAGAAGTCCCTGGGCCTTCCTGAATTTCCCCAGTTCTCCTTGTGAAACAGACCCTATTTAAGAATGGGCCTCTATGTTCTGTGGTCACGTATTTTTTGATTGCTCTTGCCTCTAAGTGAAGTCACCAGAAAATGCATTTTATAGTTAAAGAAAAGAAGTTAATGGAATAAAAATTATTTTAAATCAAGTAATTTATATTATTTAGAAATAGTCATAAGGTTCAAGAAAGTGGTTTGCATACTTAAAGGTGAACCGTAACTTTAACTGTGAATTAATTTTAATTGATAAGGTTCTGAGAAAATTCATGGAAGATTCACTGACTGTATCTGAACATAGGCTTGTTTCTTGGGATATCCTAGTTTCTGTATTTGGAAATGTTAACAGTATTAAAAAAAAAAATAAGTTCTGATCTACACAATTGGGGCAGTGTTACTGATGTTGAATGGTATAGTCATGAAATATGAATATTTGTTTACAAATCTTTTTCGCTGCTTTACATTTGGAATTTGCATAGTAATACAAAAGGATTTGAAAACATCTGGGGAAGGGTTGTGATTTGGTCTAAATTATATATCCAAGAGGTTTCAAAATCATAAAATGATAAAACTACTCTGGGCTTTTCTTAGTTCCCATCCCCCATGGGTTATATCTTAATTGTACAGTTTTTGACTTACGTTTACTTGTGTGATTATTTTTTTGGTGTCTGTCTCTGCTGCTAACCCGTGAGCTTCATGAGAGCCACATCTGTTTTGCTTTTCATTGTATATACTTAGCACATAGTAGCACATCATGTAACAGTTACAGCAGCAGCAACAATGAATAAGAAGGAGAACGAATACTTGTTGAGCCCTTGCTATGTGCCAGGTCTTGTTCTAAGTGCTTGGTACTACCTCATGTAATGGAACTTCGGACAAACAGTGGTTAAGTGATTTTTATATAAACGAAAAGTAAATTTTGAGTTTAGTGTTGGGGAGGTTTTGGAGACTTTATTACAGTGAGAACTGGAAGATATTGGACTCAGAGTGATGCAGAGGGACTTCCCTGGTGGCGCAGTGGTTGAGAACCCTCCTGCCAATGCAGGGGACACGGGTTTGAGCCCTGGTCCAGGAAGATCCCTCATGCCGTGCGTAACAACTAAGCCCGTGCGCCACAACTACTGAGCCTGCGCTCTAGAGCCTGCAAGCCACAACTACTGAAGCCTGTGCGCCTAGAGCCCGTGCTCCGCAACAAGAGAAGCCACCGCGATGAGAAGCCCACGCACCGCAACGAAGAATAGCCCCCGCTCGCCGCAACTTGAGAAAGCCTGCATGCAGCAGTGAAGACCCAACATAGCCAAAAAAAAAAAAAAAAAAAATTGATTCAGAAAAGTGTAGATTTTCTTTCTTATATCTGACAAATATTTAAGTTTTCACGTTTTCACATTCTTTTTTATTTGTTGGCCTCCAGAGCAGATTTTTAAGAAACAAGAATAAAGGCTAGACACTAATTAAAGAAATAGGATGACAGTACCATTGACATTTAATTTTAATGGCTACATCTTTGACTGGCAGCTCTGAACTCCGATGGTGGGAGGAGAAGATTGTCGTTCCAGAAAGTTTCGGGCTGATGCTTTGTTGCTGCTGCAGTAGCCTCCACTTAATTTATTGTCTTTAGGGCAAAAATTGATGAGAACATAACCTTTGTAAGGTTTTTATGTTTTGTTGGCTGTAAAAGATAAAATATGGAGTAAAAGGAAGTAAAATAGTATTTTGTTAGGTTGGAGGATGGATTTATGCTTTAACTAACTGATAGAATAATCAGAGGGTCATGAAGATCAGAGTCTCTGCCTCCTATCTCTTCTCTTTTCATGTGTGCATTCAACAAGCTTCTCTTTGTGGCTGTCAGGCCCATAGGCGCTCACCCAAACACCAGGCCCCTTTGTCCCAGGGCATTAACTCAGCTGTTTAGATCAAGAGTATCACGGAGGCTTCTGTTGCAGACATTAAGCACTTGGGATAAGTCTAAATGAATCAGGTACTTGACATGTGCAGATGGGATGTTTGTTCACTAGGGACTCCGGGCTGCATTGTGTCTTGAATGAACAGACAAAAACAAAGTGTGTGAGTTAAATTGAAATTTGTGGGAAACACACAGAGAGATCTGGATCTTCAGGAATTGCTGGTGATTGTTTGTGGTGGGTGGGAGGAAGATGCTGGGAAGGCCTGACCCCCCACCAATTCCCCCAACACACCTTCCCCAGCCAAAAAAAAAAAAGATTGGAAAGATAATAAACATATTTCCAAGTGATAAAGTGATTAAATTTGATCATCTAGGCCAGTGGTTCTGAAACTTTAGCCCATGCATCAGAATCACCTGCAGGACTTGTTAAAACCCGGATTGCTGGGCCCACACCCAGAGCTTGATTCAGTAGGTCTGGGGTGGGGCCTGAGAATTTGCGTCTCTAATAAGCTCCCAGGTGATGCTGATACTGCTGGGCTGGGAACCACGCTTTAAGAACCACTGCTTCAAGCACTTAGCTGTCCGTGGCATGGCCAGATGGACGTGCCTCAGGGAGCTGTAAGTGTCCAGGAAGACAACTCGCCTCAGAAGGGTATGGCTGGGTGAGTCTACAGGGGTGTGTGTGTTTCATGTACAAGCAAGCCGGGACCTGTCCTGAGGATAAGTAAGCACTTTAATCTTTAGAGCTTTCAATCTGTCGTTGGGCTAAGGAATAGAACAGGCATGAATATCTTTCCTGAGTGTCCTGTTTTTTATGTAGGATTTGCTTCCCAAGTAATGTACTTGCTTAGAGCCCCCCGAGGGTGCTGGTCTGTTTTATTGCCGTGTCCTGGACGCTAAGCACAGTGTCGGGTACCAGGCCTGCCACATGATTTGTGGGACTTAGTGCAAAATGAAAATGCAGGGCTCCTTGTTCAAAAATGAAGAAATTGGGACTTCCCTGGTGGTCCAGTGATTAACACTCTATGTTCTCGATGCAGGCGGCCCGGGTTTGATGCCAGGTCAGGGAACTAGATCCCACATGCCCCAGCTAAAAGATCCTGCATGCCGCAATGAAGACCCGGCACAGCCGAATAAAAACTAAATATTTTTTTTAAAAATGAAGAGATTGAAGACGGTGACATCAGAGCCTTAGCCCCCATGTGAACCCTTCTAAGTGCACGGCCCTGTGTGACTGCTTGGGTCCCTCCACCCCCACCCTTCCCCCATGAAACTGGGGCTGTTTATCACCTGGTGGGCACTCGACACGAGCAGGTGGTTTATTAGCTCTTTTTCTCCAAAGGATCATCGACTAAACGTTGATCAAGAAGGGACTTTGAAGGACCTCCTGGTTTGACTCCCTCTTTTTTCTGGGGGGGAGGGGTGGTGGAGGCGTAGCCTTTGCCCCGTTACCCACCCCTGCCAGCAGCTCTGTGACATAGGCATTATAAGCTCATTTGCATAAGGCTCAGCTGTGACTTGGCCATAGTGATTTGGACCAGTTTTCTGAAGTCTAGTGCTTTTTAAAAAAATTTTATTTTCCATTACCATATTTGCCTCTCAGAGAGGTTTAGCTATTTGCTTGAAGACACACAGCTAGTGAGGGTTGAACAAGAATTTGAACCCAATCTTTTAAATCCTAGTTGGACGTTCCTTTTACTCCCCACGACTGAAGAAAGCAAGTTTTGAGAAGTCCCTTGATTCTATTGATCAATAATTTTGAGCTCTGAAACTTTCGTAGTGGGCTGAGAAATCTCGACTCCTGGTCTGTTTCTGTCCCTGTGTGCTGTTTAGTTTTGAGAACACATGGCTTTCAGGAGAGTCCTGCTCCTTAAGTTTTACTGCTGCTGGCTTGGAAGACCTCCTCTGAGTTAATCCCCCACTCCCATGTCAGTGTTCTTCAGCGATGCTACCCAATGTTTTTTTTTGTTTGTTTTATTTTTTTAAACAGCAGGTTCTTATTAGTCCTCCACTTTATACACATCAGTGTATATACGTCAATCCCAATCTCCCAATTCATCACGCCACCACCCACCCCCTGCCGCTTTCCCCCCTTGGTGTCCATACGTTTGTTCTCTACATCTGTGTCTCTATTTCTGCCCTGCAGAGCGGTTCGTCTGTACCGTTTTTCTGGATTCCACATATATGCGTTAATATACGATATTTGTTTTTCTCTTTCTGACTTACTTCACTCTGTATGACAGTCTCTAGGTCCATCCATGTCTCTGCAGATTGCACAATTTCGTTCCTTTTTCTGGCTAATGCTCCATTGTATAGATGTACCACATCTTCTTTATCCATTCTGTTGATGGACGTTTAGGTTGCTTCCAGCAGTGGATATTTTAAAGCAGGCTTTTTTGCGGGCGGTGTGGAGTGGATAATGCTGTGGTTTGTTTGTTTGTTTGTTTTGTAAAGAAGATAGAATTTATTAAAGGGAAGAGTTGCTGCCAGAACGGCGGGCTGACTTTCTGATAGGGAGAGTTGACCCCGAGCATGGGTTACTGGTCTGTTTTTATAGCCAGGGGACGAAGGAACTTGCAAGTCATCTGCTGATTGGGTAGGGTATGCATACTTCCAGTGTGCAGAGTTGGGGAAGAACAGGATGAACACCCTTCCTCGTATGGGACGGGAAAGGAGCAGGGCAGGCTACTTGGGAGGGTTCAAAGATGTAATGGTTGCTGCGTGACAGAGTGATGAGTCCGGTAACTGTGTTCTGGCGATGTTGGCCCTTCGTGTTTATGTTGTTCTTTTTCCCTGGAGCACCACATTTCTCCCTCTCTTTAAATAAGCAAAGAAAACAGCAATCCTCCTTTAACACTGCACAGGTCCCACCTTGGTTAGCTGTTAGGAAGTCTAAAGCTCTCCTAGTTCGTAAAACCACTCCTGCTAAAGAACTTATTTGTTGTTGTAGAGTGTTAATTGGAGCTGCTAGGTTGACAGTCTGTTGTGTGAGTTCAAGAGAGAGCTGTTGGGCAGTGAAAACAGAGTTTAAAAGTCCGGCTGAGCCTGTTCCTATCCCAGTGATAATCCTTTGGCCTTATTGGATACCCTGCTCACGTCTGTCTGTCTGCCTAGCTCCCTCTCAGGCGTTCGGGAGCCCTTTTCGTAAGGAGAAGGGGCGACGATCTTTCTCTGGCTGCTTGCTGCTGGGCGGGGGCATCGTAGGGCCCTGGGTTCCCGTTGCCTGCTCTCTGTCAGGGTATACCTGGGGGGGGGGCGGTGCTCCATGGACCGTGATGACGGCTTGTTTAAGTGTTGCGCAGGTGTTGACTGGCCGCTACTCTTGTTGCGTTACCATTTGGAGGTTTATTTGTTGTATTCTGGAGGAGACAGACTTAACAAGGAGGTTAAAAATACATGGCCCGAAGATCAGTAGAAGTGGGAAGGCTGCTCTAGGACCTAGAAAAGGGGTTAGGCAAGAGAACCAGGACCAGATATTAGTCTTGAAATCCCACCAGTTGAATCCCCCTGAGGCTCCCTTCATATAAAACCTGTTAGCTCTTTCAATAATATTCCAAAGGGTAGTTTGAATTTTATTTTATTTTTTAATTATTTTTATTTTTGCGGTACGCGGGCATCTCACTGCTGTGGCCTCTCCCATTGTGGAGCACAGGCTGCAGACACACGGGCTCAGCGGCCATGGCTCACGGGCCCAGCCGCTCCGCAGCATGTGGGATCTTCCCGGACCGGGGCACGAACCCGCGTCCCCTGCATCGGCAGGCGGACTCTCAACCACTGCGCCACCAGGGAAGCCCCCTAGGCTGTTTTAATATACTCTGTCTGGATAACTATTGTCAGCTCAAGGGTCACCTCTTCCTCCCTGACTGAAGTCCTCCCTGACTGCTCAGGTAGACTTTACGCCTCCCTCCTTTTGACTTCATATAAAAACATCAAAGCACTGGTGGCACTACATTATACCTAATTTTTAACAGGTGCTATGAGACAAGGAGCTCATCATGCCATTAGGATTATTACAGTATTTTTAAACTTTCATCATAGCATATTTTAAACATGTTTTCATGAACTGTAGCATTCAAGGAGTATTGTACATGTATATCTGCAGTGTAAAGAACATCTACCACATAATCAGACACCCACGTGGCTATCACCCAGGCCTTACACATAGGACTTGGACAGTCTCCAGAAACCCCCTGTGCATCCCTCTCTGGTCTCAATCTGCCTCTGCCACCCCCAGTAAGTAACTAGTACCCTGAATTTTTTTTTTAATTCTTTTTTTTTTTTGGCTGTGTTGGGTCTTCTTTGCTGTGCATGGGCTTTCTCTAGTTGAGGCAAGCAGTGGCTACTCTTCATGCGGTGCACAGGCTTCTCACTGTCGTGGCCTCTCTTGTTGCAGAGCACAGGCTCTAGAGCACAGGCTCAGTAGTTGTGGCACACGGGCTCAGCCACTCCGTGGCATGTGGGATCTTCCTGGGCCAGGGATTGAACCCGTGTCCCCTGCACTGGCAGGCGGATTCTTAACCACTGCGCCACCAGGGAAGCCCCTACTTTCCTGAATTTGATGTTAATTAATAACTTTCTTTTCTTTGTAGTTAAAAAAAAAAAAAAGCTACCTAAGCATGTATTCCTAGGCAATATATTGTTTAATTGGCTCTCTTTTGGAACTTTATATAAATGGAATTGTTCAGTTTGTATCCATTTGTGACTTGCTTCCTTGATTATTATGCTTATGAGATCTATTCTGTTGATAAGTGTTGTCATGGTTCATTCATTTCGTCACGGTTGCATAAGTTCCATTTTATGAATACATTATATTTTATTTACTGAATCTATTATTGATGACTTGTTCATAATTTCAAAACCCAGAAGGAAGGCTCCTATGAACTTTCTTGCCCCTTGCAGCTTTGGCAATAGGATATATGCAGCTGGCAGCAGGACATCTGGGTGGAATATACATGCAGTTGAACCTTTACTAGGTATTTCCAAACATTTGCCAAAGTAAGTGTACTAGGGACTGTATCTTTTTAATCTTGGTATCCCTGGTACCTAAGACAGTGAATGGCCAAATACAGTTGCTCAATATACCATTGATTGAAAGTAGAGCAGTAAAGTAGTTGTTCTGTCACAGCCCTTGTCTATGAATAGCTGTGAGAAATAAAGTCAAAGCAAGCACCTTTTCCACCCCGCCCTCAGCCTACAGTGTGCGCCTGTTGGCTTGGTATAGAATGGTGTATTTTAATAATAATAGAGATAGGAGTGATATAATTGTAATGTCTTACACAACTTTAAAGACGATTCTTTAAAGGCCCATTTGAAATTACGGCTGTGCTGAACCTTCAGAGCAAAATTGGTCTCAACTACCCTTTTAAAATAATTTTATTCCATATTGCTGAGGGGCTAGATCTTGGGAGCTAACCTGCCTTAAAATGTGGGTTTTTCTTCAGTGCTTCTTCTGCAGCTTAGAGTATAAAGATCCTTGACAGAGGAGAGACTAATGCTTCTAGAATGGGTGTGAAAGACCACAAATTTACAGTGCTACACAGAGAAAGACATAGATGGGCTTTCTGTGTAACAAAACACTGCTTAGCCCTGTTAAAATGCAGGTCATAAATTTGGATAAAGCATGAATTTAATTGTGTTCCTTGAAATAAATACCTCTCTATAAAACAATATTTTAGGGACCCTTTCTCTTATTCAAGCCTTCTTTAAAAATTGTTTTTTTTTTTTTAAAAAACCTTTTAATTTAAAAATAATTTTGGATTTACAGAAGAGTCACAAAGACAGTGCAGGGCATACCTGTACACCTTTACTCAGCTTCTGCTGATGTTATCATCTTATATAACCATGGTACGCTTACCAAAACTAAGAAATTAACATTGGTGCAATACAGTACTACTGGCTAAATTACAGACTTTATTCTTTTTTTTAATTAATTTTTATTGGAGTATAGTTGCTTTACAATGTTGTGTTAGTTTCTACTGTACAGCAAAATGAATCAGCTGTATATATACATATATCTCCTCTTTTTTTGGATTTCCTTCTCATTTAGGTCACCACAGAGAATTGAGTAGAGTTCCCTGTGCTATACAGTAGGTTCTCATTAGTTATCTATTTTATACATAGTATCAATAGTATATATATGTCAATCCCAATCTCCCAATTCCCCCCTCCCTGCTTTCCCCCCCACTTGGTATCCATACTTTTGTTCTCTATGTCTGTGTCTCTCTTTTCTTCTTTGCAAATAAAATCATCTATACCATTTTTCTAGATTCCACAGATATGTGTTAATATACAATATTTGTTTTTCTCTTTCTGAGTTACTTCACTTTGTATGACAGTCTCTAGGTCCATCGACATCTCTACAAATGACCCAGTTTTGTTCCTTTTTATGGCTGAGTCATATTCCATTGTATCTATGTACCACATCTTCTTTATCCACTCCTCTGTTGATGGACATTTAGGTTGCTTCCATGTCCTGGCTATTGTAAATAGCACTGCAGTGAACATTGGGGTGCATGTGTCTTTTTGAATTATGGTTTTCTCTGGGTATATGTCCAGGAGTGGGAGTGCTGGGTCACATGGTAGCTCTATTTTTAGTTTTTTTAAGGACCCTCCACACTGTTCTCCATAGTGGCTGCATCTAGACTTTATTCTGATGTCACCACTTTTTCCACCAATGTCCTCTTTCTGTCCAGGATCCCATCTGGGACACTGTGTCCGTACAGTTGTCACATCTTCTCCAATCTGACATTTTGTCAGTCCTTCCTTGTTTTTTATGACCTTGGCCCTTTTGAAGAGTTCTGTATAGGCATTTTGTAGAATTTCCCTCAATTTGGGTTTGATGTTTTCTCATGATGAGACTGGATTATGGATTTTTGGGAAGAATGCCACAGAAGTAGAAGTGTGCTTATCGCATCATGTGAGGGTGGGCAGTCCTGTCAACAGGACCTGTCACCGGCCATGTTAACCTTGATCAGTGTATCAGGTTGTGTCCACCAGGTTCCTCCACTGCGGAGTTACAGGTTTTCCCTTTCTGTACTCTAGTCATTAGACACGAGTCACCAAGTCCGGCCCACACTGAGGAGAAGGGTGAGGAATATCAGAGAGTGTGTGAATGTGTATTAACACCAGACAGTAATGACTATTTCAAAAGATACCTTGAGGCTATGCAAATACCCTTTATTTTCAAACTGGTTCTTTTATATTGGGTAGAAATGGAACATCAGAACCCCAAGAACAGAGATCAGTCAAAAGGAAATTTTGACAATAAAAGTTCTGGAAGTTTTTACTCAAGATAATAAGTCATACTGTTCATTATTAACCAACTGTTTTTTTTCAGGCCTCGGCTGTAAAGGGTTCTCTTGGCCTAAAGGTTGAGCAGTTGCAACCCATGTCACAGGGGGATGAGCCAAAGTAAGCCTCATCCATAACCAGGCTCTGTGGCTAACCCCTCATGACTGTTTCCTTCTCTTGTTTAAAAAAAAAATTGGCATTGGTGACATCCATTCACAACTTTATTTTTCTATTTTGGGACATTAAGAGTTGGGCTTTGTTAATGGAAATACTATTAAGTAGTAAGCATGCATAATTTGTCTAGACAGAGCACAAGAGGTGAACAGTCCATTTTTCTGTATTTGTCTCTTGTTGCGACTTGTATAAATTATCACTTGGGATAAGATTCTCCAGGCCTTGTGGTGCTATTGGCGATGTTTTATCAAGCCTATGTATTTTTTCTAAGTGAAGAAAATGACTAAGGGTACCCCTGACCTACAATGCCAACTCTTCCAAGGGTTTTCTGGCACAAAGAGGAACTCTGTATTATTAGTTTGTGAGACTATACCAATTAAGCATTAAGGCCGAGGAAAAGTTCCACTAAAATAATCTCTTAGGATTCTTGCCTACATTTCCTGGAAAATCATTTTATGTGAGTTTTAGAAAATTCTTCTTCTTTTTAAAATATGTTGGGTTGTCTATTTCTTATACTCTTCTCTGTCTAAACTAGAGGTTCCTAACATGGGGGGTCTGAATTCTTTACAGTCTGGGTTCTTATTTGCTAGTGACAGAAACTCACTCTGCTTCTTTTAAACCAAAAGGATCTATTAAAAGGATATTGGATGGGAACTGAGAATAGATTTGGAGCTGGCTATGCTGCCAGACACTGTCCTTCTACTGAGGCTGCAGAACGGATCCATTGAAAGCACAGTGCTGCTGACACTCCAGCCACATGGATCCTGGGCCGTCCCTCGTTCTCTGGGTCATTAGCTTCCGATCCTGGGTCTTGGTTGTGAGTATCTTATTAGCAAAGCTTTTACTATTCGTGCACCATAGCTGTGTGGGAAGCTGGGAAAGTGACTGTCTCCTTCTGTGGTGGAGTGAGCTTTGACTAACCAGGTGTGAAACTCCCCAAGCAGAGTAAGGAGGTTCAGATACTGGCAGGCAAAATTAACGACACATATTCACTACAGACCCTCATCTGTAAATTTCATGTGATTCTCCAATAAGTCAGTCATTTGTTTAAAAAGAAACGCTGCTTTAAATGCTCTATGATAAACATGTATTACATCATAGTAATGTAAGAAAACCATTAAAAACTTATTTTCCTAAACCATGAGTTGACTTTATTCATAGGACTACTGTCAGTCTTTTCTTCTTTTGAGTATAGCGTGAATATCTTTGTGGCTTCTCTGGTATTTGTTTATTCATAGGACTACTGTCAGTCTTTTCTTCTTTTGAGTATAGCGTGAATATCTTTGTGGCTTCTCTGGTATTTGTTTCAGTTTTTTCTTTTTACAAAAACTATATCTTTTCCTTTAAAAAGTTGGTATCCTAAATTTATTTTTCCTTCCTTTTCATTTAGAGATGCACTTTGGGTTAAAAATGGTGGTTGAATATAAACATTTACCCTTGCTCCCTCCTGACACCCCTCTGAAATGGCAATAAGACATAGACTCAGAATAACAGAGAGAGTGGGAGTGGAGAGGTTAACAATAACATTTTGGAAACTAGAAAGCAGGAGGATGAGTAGTTAATTGACTTAGCAGATCTGACAACTCTGAAGCCTAAGTCAACACTGGGGAAAACATTTACTCAACATTCCACAAACATTTATGGAGCATCTGCTGTAGGCTAGGCCCTCTTCCTGGTCCTTTGGACCAAGGTCCCTGTTCCTGTGGAGTTAGCATCCTGACAGGAAAAGCCAAAAAGGCAACCAGATTTGTACCTCAGAACTTCCAGTGGGCTCAGGAGTTGGGGATACCAGATATCTCTGGAAGTGGCAGCTAACGTAGGGCTGAAACATGAGAATTGATCAAAAGTCTATTTGAGAAGCAATAAGAGCAGTGCTGTCCAGTAGAACTCTCTGCAGTGATGGACATATTCTCCATCACTGTCCGGTACAACAGCCCCCAGTCACATGTAGTTATTGAGCACTTGAAATGTGGCTCATGCAAGTGAGGAACTGAACTTTAAATTTTATTTGATTTACATTAGTTTAAATTTACGTAGCTTCTGTGGCTAGTAGCTGCTGTATTGGACAGCCTAGAGTTAAATCATCTGTTCCCTCCCCAACCTGGAACAGCTGGATGGTTGCCCCTCTCCCAATGCAACAGAAAGTTTTGAAGTTTATTCTTTGAACTAAGGGACATAAAGCATTTAAGAAGGTGGGGATACCATATTGAAAAGAGGAGGGTGACCTGAGTTTGAGGACTTGGTTTTCTTCTCCTATTTGACTCCTGATAAGCTGGCAGCCAGCTTCTGCTTCCAGGCATGAGATTAGGAATTTAGTATCTGAACAATCTGAGTAGTCTACAAGAAAAGATCTAAAACTTGTGTTTTAGTGCTGTAATCTTAAATGCGAGCAGACAGTAAGGGATCACCAGGCATCTCTCTGAGGATGGCTTCTCTCTAAAATGAAAGGCACTTAAGCCAAAAAACAAATTTGAGGAGATTTCAGGAAGAAGTAGAAGGAAGAATCAGTTAAGAGATGATTTTGCATTAATAAGGCAAGAATAGGATGCTATAATAAATGAAAAATCAGAAGGATAAAAGCTAAAAAGGTCTTGGAAAAAATTATGATACAAATCAGAAGCTGAGCATAAGATTTGGAATATAAGATTGTGGAAATCTTCTAGGAACCAGAATAAGAAGGCAAGGAAACGTAAAATAGTAGAAAAAGAGGTAAGAAAATTAGATCAGATGAGGAACTTTAACATCTGAATAATAGAAATTCCTGAATTTGAAAATTGAGTGAATGAAAATGAGGAAATTATCAGATAAATAATTCCAGAACTGGAGACCACAGCATGAAAAGAACCATCAAGTGTCCAGCAAAATGGATGAAAATAGATTCCTACTAAGGGACATCCTGACAATATTTCTGAACACTGGCGTCAAAATGGTCCTAAAAGCTTCCAAAGATCAGGGGGAGGATTATAGACAAAGAATCAGAAATCCAAATCACTTTAGACTTTGCATGTGCTCTCCAACCTAGAATTCTTCACCTAGCTAAAATATCAATGAAGTGTACCAGTTGAATAAATATATTTTTTAGACATGCAAGGCCACAAATATTTTACCTTCCCTGCAGCTTTTTCTCATAAAGCAACTGGAAGAAGTGGTTTGTCAAAACAAAGAAGTAAACAAATGATGACGATATAGATTGTGAGAAGAAGGAATTTAACACAAGTGAGAAGTGACGAAAATTTTCAGGATGGTGGTGGAGGGAGATTCCTGGATGAACCTGTGCAACACAGCAAGAGAGCACCAGAAGATTGGAGCAGGTCAGAAGGTCCAGGAAGAGAGAATGCCAAAAATAGAATTGGTAGTGTTTGAATGTATTGAAAGGAAAGTTGGGTAATCAGAGGAGAGTCTAAAAAGAAACGAAATTGAGCTGTTTGTAATGAGGTGGATAGACCTAGAGTCTGTCATACAGAGTGAAGTAAGTCAGAAAGAGAAAGACAAATACCGTATGCTAACACATATATATGGAATCTAAAAAAAAAAAAAAAAAAGGTTCTGAAGAACCTAGGGGTAAGACAGGAATAAAGACACAGATCTACTAGAGCATGGACTTGAGGATATGGGGAGGGGGAAGGGTAAGCTGTGACAAAGCGAGAGAGTGGCATGGACATATATACACTACCAAATGTAAGGTAGATAGCTAGTGGGAAGCAGCCGCATAGCACAGGGAGATCAGCTCGGTGGTTTGTGACCATCTAGAGGGGTGGGATAGGGAGGGTGGGAGGGAGGGAGACGCAAGAGGAAAGAGATATGGGAACATATGTATATGTATAACTGATTCACTTTGTTATAAAGCAGAAACTGACACACCATTGTAAAGCAATTATACTCCAATAAAGATGTAAAGAAAAAAAAAAAGAATCCACCTGCCAACGCAGGGGACATGGGTTTGAGTCCTGGTCCAGGAAGATCCCACATGCCGCGGAGCAACTAAGCCCATGTGTCACAACTACTGAGCCTGTGCTCTAGAGCCCGTGAGCCACAACTACTGAGCCCACACACCACAACTGCTGAAGCCCACATGCTAGAGCTCGTGCTCTGCAACAAGAGAAGCCACCGCAATGAGAAGCCTGTGCACCGCAACGAAGAGTAGCCCCTGCTTGCTGTAACTAGAGAAGGCCCGCACGCAGCAATGTAGACCCAATGCAGCCAAAAATAAAATTAAAAAAAAAATATATATATACATGTATGTATGTGTATATATATATATATATATATACACACACACACATATATATATTTAAACTAAGCAAACTAGAAAGCTAAGCAAAACAAACAACCTAAGATAAGCATTAATTCTAGGGAAAATAAAAAGTTGTACAAGGAAGAAGGAAAATTCTAATAGACTTCATGTTTCAGTCGTAGAATAGCACTCACATAATCATCATAATGTAAAAGTGAATAATGAGCAGACTAAAAATAAGATAAAAATAGGTTGAGGTCATAGAGAATTGGGAAGTACACCCATGTGGGGGTGGGTGGATGTGTGTGTGTGTGTGTGTGTGTGTGTTGGGGAGTTGGGGCAGAGAGAAAGTGAAATACCTTTTTTTTTTTTTGGCCATGCCACGCAGCCTGTGGGATCTTAGTTCCCTTACTAGGGGTTGAACCCACGCCCTCGGCAGGGAAAGCACAGAGTCCTAACCACTGGACTGCCAGGGAATTCCTTGAAATACCTATTTTCAATAGGGGAAATTGATAGGTAATGCTTAAAACTAAAAATGCTAAAGGAAAGAGCTTACACTTGCTATCAGAAATATGGAGGTAAATGCCCAAATAAACAGTAAAGGTGCTGTACTGGGGTGGAGGGAAGGTTGAAGGAGAACAATTATTTTCTGTGATAACTACCCCTTGTAGAACTATGTGCCTTTTAAAACTCTTTGCACATAAAAACTCTTTCAATTAAGATAAAAAGAAACAACAACAACCAAACATTAGAAATGAGGTGTCATTAGGTGGGATGGCAAACTTTGTCAATTCCTCAAAAGTTGTTTGGGGAAAGATTAAAAATATTATCAAGAGTCAGATTCTTGTCTTTACTTTCCAAGGTTGTAGAAGTAAACTTATTTGCAGCAACAAACATCTGACATAAAATAATAGCAACATGGTCTTGCATAACTTTTTTTTTCTCCCTAGAGTAACATAGATATGTTGAGTTGGCCCAGCCCTTTTCCTACCTTCTCCTGGTAACAGCACTCCTTATCTTTGGGAAGTGGCTGTATTTCCACTGCAGCCAGTACTGGTGGGTGCCTGCTGGTCCTCTCTCCTGGGCCACAGAGGTGGGCATGTGAGAGAGTTAGAGCTGAGCTCATTTACTCTCCCTGTGGTCACGTGACTGGCCTAGGCATGGCATTATGACTCACTTTAGGCCAGCCAGGATCCTTCCCTTTTCTAGCTGGAACTGATGGAGAAGAACAACACTTTTTTTTTCAGTCTTGTCCATGTGGCTAGAGGGATATAAGCCTGGGTTGCCTGTGGCCATACTGTCTCCAATGTGTAGGGTCAATTGTGCAGAGAAATTGAAGCAAGTATGCAGGCAGACACAGAGACGGGGGGCAGAGGGAAGAGGAAAGGAGGGAAGGGAGACTCTGTGTCCCTGTATCCAGCTGACCCTGAGTCTAGCTCCATCCGTGCCCTTTTTATAGTTTGAACTCAAAAGCCAACAAATCTGTACCCCCTTGTTAAGAATAGAGTTGGAATTTTGTCACTTGTATCCAGAGGATCTGGACTAGACTAGCAGCTAGCGTGTTTTATATCCTTAGGCAATGAGTTTTCCACATTAAAGAAGAGAGTATGCAGACATGTCCATCACTCTCTGTTTAATTTTTTTTTTTAATTGGGATTATATCACTGAAGGGAAAAGCCTCTCACATGGGATGGAAGAGGAATCAACACACAGGGCTGGCCTGTGCCAACCGCAGCAACAAGAGTCTTTCACTTCTGCAATTTCTACAGAGATAGATTCGATTCAATTCAAAATGAAAAGTTAAACATTTTTTTAGAAAATTTCTTTATTTAATTAATTTATTTTTGGCTGTGTTGGGTCTTCGTTGCTGCGCGCGGGCTTTCTCTGGTTGCGGTGAGCGGGGACTACTCTTCGTTGCGGTGTGCGGGCGTCTCATTGCGGTGGCTTCTCGTTGCGGAGCACAGGCTCTAGGTGCGCGGGCTTCAGTAGTTGTGCCTCGTGGGCTCAGTAGTTGTGGCTCACGAGCTCTAGAGTGCAGGCTCAGTAGTTGTGGCACACGGGCTTAGTTGCTCCCTGGCATGTGGGATCTTCCCAGACCAGGGCTCGAACCTGTGTCCGCTGCGTTGGCAGGCGGATTCTTAACCACTGCGCCACCAGGGAAGCCCCCAGTGAAACATTTTATATTCAGTCAAGACATTTACTAAGGAGTTTAAAACTGTGTTTAAGGGTCTAACAGTGATCTTCTGGACACTGTTAGGTTTGGTACTTTGGATAAATCAGAATAACTATAAAGCATGGTCCATGCCCTCATGTCGCTTAAAATCAGTTTGCAAAAGATGATGTAGACGTGTGAAATATTTACATACAATATTATAGCATAAGGTCTATAGGCACTCACCCAAAGGAAGGAACCATTCTCTTTTTTTTTTGTTTTAACTGAACATAATTAAACATTTATTTGATAATGCAGAATCATCATCAAAAACAGTCTGACTGCTGTGCTAAGCTCTTAAACAGAGATGTTCTCGGGGATTACCAAGTTTGGCAGACTTGTATCTCCCTATTCAAATAGCCCAAGACTATTACCATGTCTAAATGGAAGCTTGCATCTTTCTATAATTTTATTTTTATTTTTTATTATTTTTTTAACATCTTCATTAGAGTATAATTGCTTTATAATGGTGTGTTAGTTTCTGCTGTATACCAAAGTGAATCAGCTATACATATACATATATCCCCATACCTCCTCCCTCTTGCGTCTCCCTCCCACCCTCCCTATCCCACCCTTCTAGGTGGTCACAAAGCATCGAGCTGATCTCCCTGTTCTATGCGGCTGCTTCCCACTAGCTATCTATTTTACATTTGGTAGTATATATAAGTCCATGCTACTCTCTCACTTCATCCCAGCTTACCTTTCCCCCTCCCTGTGTCCTCAGGTCCATTCTCTAAGTCTGTGTCTTTATTCCTGTCCTGCCCCTAGGTTCTTCAGAACCTTTTTTTTTTTTTTTTTAGATTCCACATATATGTGTTAGCATACGGCATTTGTTTTTCTCTTTCTGACTTACTTCACTCTGTATGACAGACTCCAGGTCCATCCACCTCACTACAAATAACTCAACTTCGTTTCTTTTTATGGCTGAGTAATATTCCATTGTATATATGTGCCACATCTTCTTTATTCATTCATCTGTCGATCGACACTTAGGTTGCTTCCATGTCCTGGCTATTGTAAATAGAGCTGCAGTGAACATTGCAGTACATGACTCTTTTTGAATTATTGTTTTCTCAGGGTATATGCCCAGTAGTGGGATTGCTGGGTCGTATGGTAGTTCTATTTTTAGTTTTTTAAGGAACCTCCATACTGTTCTCCATGGTGGCTGTATCAATTTACATTCCCACCAACAGTGCAAGAGGGTTCCCTCTTCTCCACATCCTCTCCAGCGTTTATTGTTTGTAGTTTTTTTGATGATGGCCATTCTGACTGGTGTGAGATGGTATCTCATTGTAGTTTTGATTTGCATTTCTCTAATGATTAATGATGTTGAGCATTCTTTCATGTGTTTGTTGGCTATCTGTATATCTTCTTTGGAGAAATGTCTATTTAGGTCTTCTGCCCATTTTTGGATTGGGTTGTTTGTTTTTTTTTGATATTGAGCTGCATGAGCTGCTTGTAAATTTTGGAGATTAATCCTTTGTCAGTTGCTTCATTTTCAAATATTTTCTCCCATTCTGAGGGTTGTCTTTTAGTCTTGTTTATGGTTTCCTTTGCTGTGCAAAAGCTTTTAAGTTTCATTAGGTCCCATTTATTTATTTTTGTTTTTATTTCCATTTCTCTAGGAGGTGGGTCAAAAAGGAACTTGCTGTGATTTATGTCATAGAGTGTTCTGCCTATGTTTTCCTCTAGGAGTTTGATAGTGTCTGGCCTTACATTTAGGTCTTTAATCCATTTTGAGTTTATTTTTGTGTATGGTGTTAGGGAGTGCTCTAATTTCATTCTTCTACATGTAGCGTTCCAGTTTTCCCAGCACCACTTATTGAAGAGGCTGTCTTTTCTCCATTGTATGTTCTTGCCTCCTTTATCAAAGATAAGGTGACCATATGTGCATGGGTTTGTCTCTGGGCTTTCTATCCTGTCCCATTGATCTATATTTCTGTTTTTGTGCCAGTACCATACTGTCTTGATTACTGTAGCTTTGTAGTATAGTCTGAAGTCCAGGAGCCTCATTCCTCCAGCTCTGTTTTTCTTTCTCAATATTGCTTTGGCTATTCGGCATCTTTTGTGTTTCCATACAAATTGTGAAATTTTTTGTTCTAGTTCTGTGAAAAATGCCGTTGGTAGTTTGATAGGAATTGCATTGAATCTGTAGATTGCTTTGGGTAGTATAGTCATTTTCACAGTGTTGGTTCTTCCAATCCAAGAACATGGTATATCTCTCTATCTGTTTGTATCATCTTTAATTTCTTTCGTCAGTGTCGTATAATTTTCTGCATACAAGGCTTTTGTCTCCTTAGGTAGGTTTATTCCTAGGTATTTATTCTTTTTGTTGCAGTGGTAAATGGGAGTGTTTCCTTAATTTCTCTTTCAGATTTTCATCATTAGTGTATAGGAATGCAAGAGATTTCTGTGCATTAATTTTGTATCCTGCTACTCTACCCAATTCATTGATTAGCTCTAGAAGTTTTCTGGTAGCATCTTTAGGATTCTCTATGTATAGTATTTTGTCATCTGCAAACAATGACAGCTTTACTTTCTTCTTTTCCAATTTGGATTCCTTTTATTTCTTTTTTCTGATTGCTGAGGAGCCATTCTCTTGATGCACCTTATGGCCAGTTGAGCCTAGAACTTGCTTGTAAGTGTCTCCCCTTTGTAGATGGATGTTTTTTCTCTCTCTTTCCTTGAACCCAGGCCTGGGGCATAGGACCTTGGCTAACGAAAGAGAAGAGAGCAGCAAGGCTGCTTTTCTGGGTTGGGTTGTAAATAAACACCCCCGGTACAAACGTGGAGGCCGAAGAACTCCAGTGCTTTGTTAGGAAGGAACTGAAAAGCTCAGCTGTTCTGTGGGCCAGAAATGCTGAGCCTGCAGGATCCTCAGCAGAAGAAAAGAAACTGCTTTGCAATGGCTTGATGCCTGCAGGGTTGCCCTGCTCTCATCAGATGCTTTCCCTGTTCCTACAGGCAGCCATCGCCCAGAGGAGGAGGGGATGGCAAGGTGCCAGCCGTAAATAATGAATAGCACCCTCATTTACATTCTTGTTTAGTGGCGCCTGTTTGCACACAGCATTCCAGGGACCTGGAGCCCGAGGAAATAGGACTTGAAGCCTGCTTGGGTGACCTCCCTCCAGTGTGCCTAGCTCAGGAAAAGGCAGGCTCTTCCTGTCAGACCATCTGGCTCTCTTGAATGTGCTTATTAGTAACAGTGGAGGTGGGTCTGTTAGCCTAGGACGGCATCTCAGAGACAGATGCTGAGTTTATGTGTAAAATATGGCTTCCAGCCAAAGCCCTAATCATGATCGCCTCTGAAGTGGTTCCAATCGTCTGGATGAGGCGCTCCGGCTCTTATGTTGTTTGTACAAGCTGGTAGTTAGAGGTGTTGTGTACAAGATATTTGTAGTCATAATTTCTCCAAACAGGTTAAGGCAAACATTATGAGAATCAGCATATTAATGTGCTGTGTTTCAAATTAGAATTATAAACACACTTTCCTCATTGGAGGCCTAATCTGCTAGGAAGAATCCAGATGTTTAATGATGAAACCATTATTTAGGAGGACCTATCAAAGGAAAACAAATTGTTGTTTAAGTGGAGGGAAAAGGCTGCTTTGTGCAGGGGAATTAGGAAAAACTGCTTTGAGAGAGGCCTTGCTTGTGTTGAATTTCCATGTACCTCTTGTTGCTGCTCGAGAGCAAGGGTTTCTTCTAGAAACATCATTTAGCAAATGGGAGTATTTGCCGTCCTAGGACAAAACTACAGGCCAGGACAGTGCCTTTCCCAGTGAAGAGGTGGTAGCTAGTGTACTGAAGCAGTATTTGGGGAAAAATTGGGTCTCAGCAGCTTTTTCATGTTAACCTTTTATTTTTATTTTTTTGCGGTACGCGGGCCTCTCCCGCTGCGGAGCACAGGCTCCGGACGCGCAGGCTCAGCGGCCATGGCTCACGGGCCCAGCCGCTCCGCGGCATGTGGGATCCTCCCGGACCGGGGCATGAACCCGCACCCCGTGCACCGGCAGGAGGACTCTCAACCACTGAGCCACCAGGGAAGCCCTCAAGTTAACTTTTGTTATCAACTCCCCTTCCTCTCTCTGTTTCTGAGGTGAGAGGCAGGAAGCAGTGTTTGATGGCCGTTGACATCTGTGTCCTCCACTTGTCTCCTGAGCTGCTTCGTGTAGAGCTGGCTCCCCCATTCCTCTCGTTCGGGTGTAGTCATTCCGTGAGCCCCTTACTATTTTTAAGGGGGCGCAGCCCCACTCTTTGCATCTGTCTGTGAATATATCTTTCTTTCCTCTTCTCTTTTCTTCCTCCTTTCCCTCCATACTGCTCTCCGCTTTCTCATTTTCCCTTCCTTCCCTTCTCTCTCCCTTCCTTGTAGGAAGCACATCTTAGAGAATAGATCCAATTGCTCCTAATTTAGGCAAAGAGCACATGAAAGCAGGAAAAAGCACGAAGATGGGCACTGGAGGTGGTTTTCTAAAATTGAATGCCATCACATGTCTTGTCCTAAATATCTAAAATACTCCTGCTACTATTTTGAAGAGTTCCAATGTATTCACTTTCCCATAGTTTTCTTTGCTGCTGGCAGGTTTTTGGACTGTCCAAGTCCTTCCAGAGTACACAAGGCTGTTTCCTAGCAAATTAACAGAAGTCATTTTGGCAGGCACACAATTTTAGTCAATAAAACCATGAGAGGAATAGCAGCTTGAAGTGGTTAGAAACCACAGGGGTGTTTGGAGGCTTCTTTTCTGCTGGATTCTAGAATCTGGCAGCTGCCAAGTCCTGAAAGGATCCAGAGACGCAGCATGTCACCTGAAGTTTCTCCACAAAACTGGGAGGGTGCACGTGGCCCCAAGGACTCATTCACCCCATCGCCTTTGCTGCTGCAGGAGACCAGAAACAGATCATCCCGTAGAGATGAGACTTTGTTCTGTCACTGAAGATGTCTTGATTTACATTAATGCCACCTCATTTTCCTTGAAATAAATTTCGATTTCTCCTTCTAGTCTGTTTCCTGTTCCTCTGTTTCATTCGTTCAAAAGCATCTATTAGGCCTTCCTTGTTTATATCTTTATTTTAGCAAGTCCTAAAAGGGACTTGTAGGACCTAACTCAGCTTCCCATCTGCTACTTGAATTCTCTCAACAGCACCCACTCACCTAGAGTTTTTCCAGCACATAATTGATCATATGCAGTGACAGGATGGACACCTGATGTCTTTCAGTGCAGCCTGTTTCACCTCTGGCGACTCTAATTATTAGGATATTATTCTGTGCGTTGGTTTTAAATCTGTTTCTTGGTAACTGCCACTCATTAATATCAAGATTGTTGCGACAATTAAATGAGCTAATGAATATAATGTACCTAGTGTAGTATCTGACACAGAGAAAGAACACAATAAAAGGTAACTGCTTTTTTTTTTTTTTTTTTTTGGCTGCATTGGGTCTTCATTGCTGTGCACGGGCTTTCTCTAGTTGCGGCGAGCATGGGTTACTCTTCGTTGCGGTGCGCGGGCTTCTCATTGCGGTGGCTTCTCTTGTTGTGGAGCATGGGCTCCAGGCATGTGGGTTCAGTAGTAGTGGCTCACAGGCTCTAGAGCGCAGGCTCAGTAGTTGCGGCGCATGGGCTTAGTTACTCCGCGGCATGTGTGATCTGCTCGAACCCATGTCCCCTGCATTGGCAGGTGGATTCTTAACCACTGCGCCACCAGGGAAGTCGCCAAAAGAGAACTGCTTTTATCATTGCTATTACTGGTTCTTGTTCTGCTCCTTGGAGTTGTATAACGTGAACCAACACAAACTAGTTCTCCATGTGGGAGCCCTTTGCATTATTGAAAACAACTAATGTCTCTCCTTGATCCCTAGTCTTGCTTTCAATATTTTAAGCTAAATATTCCCATTAACTTGGACCATTCCTCACATGACAGGGCTTGGATTTCTTCACTACTGTGGTCGCTTGCCTTGAACAAATTATAGCTTGTTCTAGGCATAGCTTCTAGAAGTGAAAGTAATATTCATGTCAGGGGTGTGTGAGGGGTGGGTTCTGATTTAGGCATAGTAGCTGTTAACGAGGCCCAAGTCACATTATCTTCTCTGGAAGTTATATGAAGTTGGTGATTCATACTGGATTTATTGTTGACCAAGTCTCTTTAAGTTTTTCTTTTTTAATAGGATAAACCTATTCGCCTACAATTTTTTTCAACCAAAGACACTTATATTTATCATAGATGACTACTGTCTTGTTAAGTACCTGCAGCTTATTATTCTAGCTCTCAAAGACCTTTTTTGGCTCCATCTACGTTACATTTTGCTGTTGGACCCACATAAATAGCTTTCTTTGTTTTCTTGGTTTCTTTGTTTATTGATTTGTTTGTTTTTTTGAGGAAATTCTGGGTTTCTGCAAAATGATGTCTTAGTCAGTTTGGGCTGCTGCTCTAACAAAAAAATACCATAGATGAGGTGGCTTATAAACTACAGAAATGTATTCCTCACAGTTCTAGAGGCTGGAGGAACAGGGTGTCAGCATGATTGGTTTCTGGTGAGGCCCTCTTCCGGGTTGCAGGCTGCTGATTTGTCACTGGGTCCTTACATGGCAGAGAGCAGAGAAGGGAAGCAAGCTCTTCTAATGCTTAAAAGGGCACTAATCCCATTCTTGAGGGCTCCACCCTCATGACCTCATCTAATCCTGATTACCTCCCAGAGGCCCCATCTCCTAATACCATCACATGGGAAGGTGGAGTTACAACTTAGGAATTTGGGGAGGACTCATACATTCAGTCCATAATAGATGAGGAGACGGATGGGGGGTTCATTGGAAAGGAGAACAAAGAGTGTGGGTGAGCACAGTAGTTCAAAATAGCAGAGTTACTCTGAATTCAGTTAGAGTGAACAGGAACAGAGAAATAGGTAAACACAATAGAATGAGTGACCAGAGGCACGGATTTGGAGACATCATGAAAAATTGAAAATAACCTAGCTGTTCTAGTGGAATGCAGTCACTAGCACTGAATTCAATTGACCAAGCGTTTGAGCAGCTATGAAAAAACTCGACACTCTCCCTGGAGGGGCTGTTATTAGGATCAAATGAGATCATTATGAAAGAGGTTAGCATGAGGCTAGAAACCTAGTAGACAATCAATAAAAATGTGTCTAGTAGACATTCATCCTCCCTGGGTACTTCTAAATCTTGACTTTGCCCTTCATCTTTTTCTGTTTAGTGATTTTTCTCTTAGGTGATTGCATCCAATCCATTATCTCTCTTCACTTCTTACATTTTCCATCTCCAGCCTTTCATTTTGTGAACAAACCCGTGTTTATGGTCTCCTTACTCTTCATGATTTTATAGCCTTTGATCATTCCCCTTTTCATTCTCCATCTTCCCAGGCTAAAGGGCCCTTAGATTTTTTTTTTTAAGTAAATTTATTTATTTATTTTTGGTTATGTTGGGTCTTCATTACTGCACGTGGGCTTTCTCTAGTTGCGGCGAGCTGGGGCTACTCTTCCTTGCAGCACGCAGGCATCTCATTGCGGTGGCTTCTTGTTGCGGAGCACAGGCTCTAGGTGTTTGGGCTTCAGTAGTTGTGGCTTGCAGGCTCTAGAGCTCAGGCTCAGTAGTTGTGGTGCACAGGCTTAGATGCTCCGCAGCATGTGGGATCTTCCTGGACCAGGGCTCGAACCCATGTCCCCTGCATGGGCAAGCAAATTCTTAACCACTGCGCCACCAGGGAAGTCCCAGAGCCCTTAGATTTTTAGCTTACCAAATTCTCTGTCTCCTCACCCCAGGTGCCCCTCTCAGGACTTTCCTAGTTCTCAGCCTCACTTGCAGAAGGCCTTCTTCTTGGGCTTGTCTTCCAAATCCCCTTGCTCATTTTCCCTGGCCTCCCTGTAATCTGTTTAGTTTCTCCACCTGTAAAGTGGGGCATGAAGCCAGTACTACCACAAGAGCAAGTGATGAGATGTAAGTGAGTGGGTGAATATAAATTGCGTAAAGCAGAGGGTGGCATGGAGGGTCACTCAGAGATGTCATGGTAAAACCGTCATGTTCTTAATTAAATCTCCTTTTGTAATTTGACTTGGAAGCCATCAGTGTGAAATACGCAGGCCTCCCTTAAAAAGTCACACTGTAGATTTCTGAATGAGGAACACAATATTTCTAACCAGTAACAACTCATTTTAGCCTCATGGTAATGTGCTTTTGTCACTTGTGTGGAGAATTGTGACAAAAGCCCTGATGAAGTCATTCACTCTGTCCTACTCCCACCTAAAACATACCCTAGGTGCTTGATAGCTCTTAGAATCTGGACCTAGGGATTTCATGAGCCTGATAGGAGCACACCTCTGAAAAATGTTGACCTCTGTGTCACCTGTGAACTGCTCTACCATTAACAAGAGTGATGATGATGTTGATGATACTATTTTTGAGCTACCTACTGTGTGCCAGGTACCATGCTAGGTCCTGGGGTCAAAAGGACAAACAAGATAGTCATAGATGAGTGACCATCTACATAGTGCTCCTACCCCAGTGCCTGGCACATGGTAGGGAAAAAAAAAATGATGCTCAGAGTTTTGAAGTGATCTCCAAGGAGGTCTTTCAGATTCTTGAAAAAATAATAACTTCATATGAGGCTCAAACTACATCTGCTCCATCAAATTCAGCTCCTTGGCGAGTGATGTGACTCTGAGATTAAGTTGCACTGGGGGCCCCTTCAGTTCTCACAAGCGTATTACATGAGCCCGACTTTGGGTTACTTCCTCTTTAGTTCCTTCAGACTTGTCCTTGGTGCACCACACTGTTACACGGAGCACATCTTTAGACCAGAGCTGGCAGAGTGTGTTACAGAAAAGAGTTGGCTGGGGCAGTAGGGCATTCATTTCCTCTGGATGACTTTTCTAGGTGTAAGTGTCAGCCAGAACTTAGGAAGACAGTGCTTTTCTCCCTCACCTTCTCCCTTTTCTTTCCCCTCAGTTACTGACAGCAAATGGTTCTTAATTGTTAAACCAGTAAGCCGTTCTTGAATTGCTTTGAAAATAGGGATGACATCGACAAACCAAGCTAGAGCTCTCTGTTGTTGGTTGGAACACGGCAGTACTGTTGCTGTAGCCAGGCTCTGTGTGCGTGTGTGTGTTGTGTGTGAAGTACAGTTTGTTTGTTAAATGCTCTTGATTAGCTTAACTCATGCTTGCCTAGGTCTTTGTGGCTTTAATTTCAGTTTTAAATGACATTCGGTGGTGGATACATAAGGTACTTCGCTCCTTCGGCCTCTTAGGGTCCATTTGTTAAATGACCCATCTCACTACACCTGATAGCCTCTGGGTCCTGAGGAAGTTAATGCTCCCGTTGAAGGTGAGCAACTTTATTCCTGAGCTTTGCACATTGGAAGGATCATCATCAAATGTTTTTGAATTCCTTACGGAGGTGAAAAATATCTTTATTTTCTATTTGATGACACTTCTGGGTAATGTGAGGAATTATAGTATAATACCTTAGCTTGGAAAGGATTTTACTCCAAAATACAGTCAAGTCAGATTCTCAGCTGTTACCCGTTAAGTGCCAGTTTGACATTCGAAATGATCTGAATTTAGTGATTTGGAGAACCCCACAGTCAGCAGCTATAACTTTCATCCACTTGAAACCCATTTGGCCATGACTGATGAAGGGGCTCATTGTGTTTGGGAGGATTGAATTGGAGCAATTGAGAATGAAAGCATAAGACCTAATGATGGGGTATCTTCTGTGCAACTTCAAGGTCCAGATCTATGTTCACTTTAAACACTCTTACTGTTGTGCCTTTTTTCTTGGGAAAGTTAGGGTGGAATAAAAATAAACTAACATTGAGAACTGTAGAAGTAAGGCTTCTAACTATTCTTTTGGTTTTAGGAGGCCACATTGTGTTCTGGCCAACCATAGCGCACTGGAGTTAAGTCGTAATTCTGCCCTCTATGGCAGTGTGACCTTGGGCAAGTTGCTCAACCTTTCTTGGCCTTGGTCTCCTCAGTTTTGCAGCGAAGCTAGAAATAATGTGTTTCTCAGAAGGCTGGGATGACAATTAAGAGGACTTCTCTCTATAATGGGTTTAACCTGTAGAAAGCACTGGTAGGGCTCACTCTTAGGAATACCTAGTTGAGAGGTGGTTTACCATGAAGCTTATGAAATTTAATTTTTCAGGACTCCTCACTTGCACATAGCCATTTTTTTGTTTTGTTTTTCCTGCGGTACGCGGGCCTCTCACTGCTGTGGCTTCTCCCGTTGCGGAGCACAGGCTCCGGATGCGCAGGCTCACCGGCCATGGCTCACGGGCCCAGCCGCTCCGCGGCATGTGGGATCTTCCCGGACCGGGACACGAACCCGTGTCCCCTGCATCGGCGGGCAGACTCTCAACCACTGCGCCACCAGGGAAGCCCTAGCCATTTTAAATAAACATTTTCTTTTGTACCTAATTTTGTATTCATTATTGTCGTGTTATCTTAAACAGGACCTCCCAAATTACATGCTTCCGTAAAGCCTTGATTCTCCTTTGTCAAGCCCTCTTCATAAGTTGGTTCCATTATTCCTCTTACTTGGGCGCAGACTTCAGAATTCATCAATTTAAAAAATGCTTTTAATGACTGCTAAAAATAAGACACTGTTTTTAAAGCATCTGAATGATATATGTTATGATAGAGCTCTCTCTAACGAATTATCTAGAGGGAGAAGGATTAATTTGTCTCCACACATATTTAACAGTGGATTTATTTCTGCCGAGGAAAGCAAGAGTGTAGAAGCTTCCTTGATGAGATTCAATAATTTGTAGACTGATCCACTGATGAATGTCACCTGGTGTTAGAACAATAAACTCACTGCAATAAGATACATAGTCTTTCTGGATGCCTCTGATCTGAACCTCAGTTCCGTGAACACTTTATTGTATTTGGTTAAGTTGGTGAGTTTATTTTTTGCAGTCTTGGTTGTCTGTTTTATTGGACCTAGAAAAACTATGTGTCTTCTTTAAGGAAAAGAGAGGTATGGGCCCTTCTAACTGAGACCGGGAGGGAAAAACGTTCAGAAAGAGGTGTCCAGAGGTCATGGGTAGAACTATGAGGTACATGACCTACAGGCAGAGTATGACAGTTTCTTCCCAAAGTATGCAGACTTTTTCTTAAAGGGAGGAAAGAGTTCAGTTAATGGGGCATTGACCGAGAGAAGCTTTTCATTGTAAGTTACAGCTCATGCCAAAGGGGGCACTCTGATTAAGGAGACACACACACACACACTCACACTCACACCTCACAGGCTGAGAGAGGTCGAGTGAGTGGAGGCTGAGGGAGATAGGCACCAAGAAAGGCTGACCAGTTTGAATGGAGATGAGAACAAAGAGTGCTTCCTCTCAGATGAAAGCAACCAAAGCTGAGGCTCATTTTGAAAGCAAAGGAAAAGAAAACAAAGGTTTCAGTCAAAGATTTCAGAGGCTAATTTTGCGAAGCTGGAAAGCAGTTAAAAGTGTAGTTCCTGGGCTTCCCTGGTGGCGCAGTGGTTGAGAGTCTGCCTGCTGATGCAGGGGACACGGGTTCGTCTCCCGGTCCGGGAGGATCCCACATGCTGCGGAGCGGCTGGGCCTGTGAGCCGTGGCCGCTGAGCCTGCGCTCCGCAATGGGAGAGGCCACAACAGTGAGAAGCCCGTGTACCGCAAAAAAAAAAAAAAAAACGTGTAGTTCCTGGGGACTTCCCTGGCAGTCCAGTAGTTAAGACTCCGCGCTTCCAATGCAGGGGGCAGGGGCTCAATCCCTGGCTGGGGAACTAAGTTGCCGCAGGCCACACGGCATGGCCAAAAAAAAGAAAAAGAAAGTGTAGTTCTGCTTCTGAATATCATCAGAAATGGTTAGGGAGAGGCCAGGGGGACGGAACCACCAGGGCGACCTGCCCCTGTTGGTGGCCCAGGTGGCTGAGGCAGCTTTCCCTGGCAGCGGCCTAGAGTGGGCTGGACAAAGCTTGAGAGAGAGTTGATGTGGAGCAGTCAAGGCCAACAGAGCCATGAGCCTGCGTAGAAGGAAGCCTTCTTCCCAAGAACTGGTTACATTGACTGAGAATTCACTGAGTGTTCTAATGCCTTGTGGTTTCTTCTCTTGAGTGACTCGTATTCATTTCATTTATTAGTTACCTAGTGTAACTGGTTTATTAACCCATAGTGTACATTTTATTGGTAACAGTAAATACCATGACACATTTTTTTTTTAGTGGTGCATACAGTTCACATGTCCTGTAGTGACAAGGTTTCCCGCTAAAGTTACATGTAGAATTCCTTGGTAATAGTGACATCTGAGCAATGAAGAGGTCAAACTCTTGGCTGGGAGAAAAACCTGATTATTTTACTGAGCGTGCAGGTGATGATGAATGCATGGGCCTACTCGTAACAGCCATGTACCTGGCTCTTCGCTGGCCATGGTATAAAATCATTTAAGGTTTGAGCCATTTTCAGTTCTGTAGTTATTTACTGAGTGCATCCAGTCCTGGGCTGGGGCAGCGTTTACAGGTCCCAAGAACTGATGACGTGCTGCATCTCTTCCCAACACAGCTTTCAGTGACATCATCTTGGTTGCTTGAAGTTCGCCCTGATGCGGGTATTTACATCATGGAAACTGACCATCGCTCCGCATCAGTTTTCTCCATCCCTGGAGAGCTGGCCAGCAGACACATATTCCATGTGCAGGACATTGTGCTAGGCACTGTGGGGGAATGAAAATGTGAAAATGTGAGTGAGATTACATCCCCGTCGCTAAGGATCTTATTATTTGGTAGAAGGAATTAATGATGATGATGTTGATAATAAGTGATCACTTAATATATATACTCTTCTAGAGCTTCACAGATATTAGTCCATTTAATATTACAGAAAGGGGGGGAGGTTTGAGGAAATTAATTAATTGCATCGATTTACTGTGGAAAGCAGTGTTTTATCCTAAATGCCTCTGTTTGCAATGTCAAAATTGCCCCTCTTTTCAGGTCCCCACCCCTTCCCCAGTTCTATTCTAGCATTTTGTGAACAAGCTCTTGTTTACGGTTTCTCGGTTCCTAATGACCATAAAGCCTTTGGTCCTTCTCCCTTTCATTCTCCGTCTTCTCAGACTGAAGGGCCTTAAGGCCTTGAGCTCAGCAGGCTCCCTGTCTTCTTCCTCGCCCCATTCACCCGTCTCAGGACTCTCCCTGTCTCTCCGCTTTTGCTGGGAGTGGTAGGTGACACTGTATCCTCCTGCTCGTTTTGAGGTGCAAACACAACATCCATATCTTTGTTTATTCATAAAGCATCTTAAATGTGTCCCTTGAAAAGGAAGGACAGGAGATATTGATGATCATCACATCTTTGGAGCGAAGGATTTCAGAAGAAGCCTTTCTAAACACTTCACAGTTTTGTAGTGTCTAAGTCATATAGCAGCACAAAGGGCTTGGGGAAATGATTTTCACCGAGGCTGTTTAGTTGAGAAAGGTCGATATAGCCAGTGCTTGTCGAGGCTTGTGGTTTGAACGGTGGCTGAGCAGACCACCAGGAGGAGTTCTCGGCATGTGTAAATCTGCATTCTTCCTCGACTGTCTGCTGTAGGTTCAGACAAAACCAGGATTGGAGTTGGGATTCCTGCTTCAAGCCTTCTTTATGATTTGCTAGACCACGACATTTACAAGTAGGATATTCTTATTCATCTGAGGTGGAAATGTACTATAGCTTCCGGGAATGGATCAAGATTCTAGCTAAGGAAACTTATTTTAAAACCTGAACTTGATCTGCCAACTTTCTTGGCCAAAAGGGAAACCAGCAAGCGGGTGTTTGGTTTAAAATGGGAAAGGAAGAGCCAGCCTTTGCTTTGGAGTAGGTAGTGATAGCTAATTCTTCTCTTTCTTCAAGCTTCCTCCTTCAATTAATGTAAATACGTTAATGTGATATGATTTCCCTAATAGACAACACTGATAGGAACAGGGGTGGGACGGAACCTTAATGGTTTCTGTAGCATGTTTAATTTCTGATGTTGCTGTTAAATGTTCAGGAAAATTAGTCACATTTAGAACCATCTGTTTCCAAAAGTGGTTAAAGTGTGAATAGCCTTCTAACTAACCATTTTATTGCTTATGATAATAGTTATGGCATGAAATTATTCTTTTGATTCCCTTTGTTTTCTGCTATGAATACTCACACATTTTGCTTCTAGGGAACTGGGATTAAAAATGTACAAGGACACCCTTCAAGTGTCTTGGCCATCACAGATGTAAAAAGGAATCTAAATTCTCACTTTCCTTTCAATTCCAATATACCTTATCTTTGATTTAGATACAGTTATGGATTGGAAGCCATAGTTAAGAAGTATATGAAATCTTCAGTAGTAACAAGCACTGCGTGATCAGTGGATGCTTGAAGAAATGATTTTGGAGGATGCTAATATGTGGTGCCTTACACATTTTATTTCTTGTGTTGTTTCTGTTGAGGGAATGGGAAGAGGTAGGGTATGGTGACAGAGTCCCTTAGATGTATGCATGCCTTTCACAAGAAGGAAAAACCAACTTTAAAGCTGGCAACCAAAGAATTTGGCCAGTGTAACCTTCAATTTTTTTTTTTTCCCTTCTGAATGGTTGTTTCCATAGAATGGGCATGAAACTTATATATGACAGTCCAAACCTTTTACTGGGCAAGTCAAAGTTCTGGCAAGCCTAACTGGAATATTTGTTAGGGTATTTAAAATATTCACATAATGGGTTTCTTTAGGAAAGAAAAAGTCTCCCATTCTGGGTTGTGGGTGGTGCTTTATTTTTGAGTGGTCATTAGAATGGCCACAGTTGCCTAACTTTGGATTACTCCTTGACCTCTTGTTATGTAAAAATTAAATCCAAATTCTTTTTCTGTCCTGAATGGGTATGGATGTTCAAATCTGCTCTGATGGTGAAGCACATATCTCTGTGCTGTAGCACTCACACAGGGGAGGAAGATTGGCCTGCCTTACCTGCTGCCTGTCTGCTTGGGAACACTGTTTCTACTTGACAACATAAGAAAAGTTTTTCTTTGGGCCGCACCGCGTGGCATGCGGGATCTTAGTTCCCTGACCAGGGATCAAACCCTTGCCCCCTGCAGTGGAAGCACGGAGTCCTAACCACCGGACTGCCAGGGAATTCCCAGAAAAGTTAAAAACAAAAAACCCTTTTTTGGGAGAAAGAAGTTTAACAGAAGAAAAAGGAGGGAGAGTTTTTGAAATCCCAAATCTATTTTTTATTACAGCTACATTGAAAGTTTTGTTTTTCTACAAATTAAGAATGAACATAACCCAAATGTGAAGTGAATTTTTTTAAAAAAAACCGTGTTACACGGTGATCATAACTTCCAGATGCATAAAGGAACAAAATGTTAAACTGTAAAATAGCCCTCGCTTTATGTCACCATGAGTGGCAGCAGCTGGGATTACTCACTTGAGGCTGGACGTTACCTGGAGCTTTGGATGCTCAATTAGTGGCCTAATCCTTCCGAGGGCGAACAGTGCCTCCCTCACTGTCTGTGGCTCTTGGTACGGGAGAGACTGGCTATTTTCTGAAATACTTCTTGTGTCTTCTGAATAGGGGTGGGAATAGCTAAAATTGAGGCCTTTTAAAATTAAGAATTTGAGCTAACTGGTGGTGAAGTCCTCCCTTCCAGTATCTAGCTAGGCAAGCACCTAGGTTGGTCCCTACCAGATGATTTGTGAGGTGGGTTGCTGACAGCTTGTTCAATAATCCTCCATGACAGTCATTTGTAAATGGCATTTTGCTCCTTTTAGGGCAGTGGAATCGATGGCTTGCTTGCAAAATTTTTAAATGGTAGCTTGTTATGGTATGTTTTACAGAACAAATAGGGACTGGAACACCTTAATTAGGCCACTATAAAAATGAAATGGCAGTACTTACACCAGGCGGAATCCTCCATGAAAGTTCCGCAGAGAGAATTTTTGATGGCTCTAGCTGAGTGTAGAGCAGAGCCACATCACCAGCTGCATGTGGAATCTGTAATACAAAGGGCAAGAGCTGTTCAAAGAGAATTGATGCGATTAGCTTCACCTACATTCTGTTGGCATTCTCTCAATTACCTCCTGACCCTCTCTCTTTCCACCTTTCTCCTTTTCATAGCCAAATCAGCCCTTGTATACAAATAGTCCTTTACTCATGCCTTATGCAGGAGGGCTTTTGCTTGGATTTTTTTTTTTTCTTGGAATTTTTAACAATTTTTTTTTTCTAGCTAAAAAGTGAATATGGATATGAGAAAAGGAGGAGGAGATCAGGGACTGAATGTCTTTCTTCCCTGGAATATCTACTTTATACAAGGAGAACTTAGAGTGTAGGAGAGCAGGGGACAGTATTATATATTCTTTGCTACTTTTCTCTCCCAGGCAAGTCCTCTGCTGCCGGTGACTAGCGGTTTATAGATAATTTGACTAGAAATAGCTGACAGTACAGACACGAGTGATAATGATGAACAATTAGTAAAAAAGCAGTTAAAAGAATTTATCTTCCCATGGTGAAACAGTTGCACAAAAAAGAACTTTGACATTATCTTGTGTTATTAAAACAGGTTATCAATCTTGTATTAGTTCCTGGTATACAGCAAAGTGATTCATATATATATATATATATATATATATATATTCTTTTTCAGGTTCTTTTCCATTATAGGTTATTACAAGATATTGAGTAGAGTTCCCTGTGCTATACAGTAGGTCCTTGTTAGTTATCTATTTTGTATATAGTAGTGTGTATATGTTAATCCCAAACTCCTAATTTATCCCTTCCCTACCCCGTTTCCCATTTGGTAATTATAAGTTTTAAAAATTTTTTAATTTTATAATGGACTATAGTTGATTTACAATGTTATATTAGTTTCAGATGTACAGTAAAGTGATTCAGTTATATATATATATATATATATATATATATATATATATATTCTTTTTCAAATTCTTTTCCCATTTAGGTTAGTACATAATACTGAGTAGAGTTCCCTGTGCTAAGCAGTAGGTCCTTGTTGGTTATCTATTTTAAATATAGTATATGTCAGTCCCAAACTCCCAACTTATCCCTCTGCCCACCTTTTCCCTTTGGTAACCATAAGTTTGTTGTCTGTGTCTGTGAGTTTGTTTCTGTTTTGTAAACAAGTTCATTTGTATCTTTTTTTTTTTAGATTCTGCATATAAGTGATATGATTGTCTTTCTCTGTCTGACTTCGCTTAATATGATAATCTCTAGGTCCATCCATGTTGCTGCAAATGGCATTATTTCATTCTTTTTTATGGCTGAGTAATATTCCATTGTATATGTGCCACATCTTCTTTATCCATTCATCTGTCGATGGACATTTAGGTTGCTTCCATGTCTTGGCTATTATAAATAGTGCTACTATGAACATTGGGGTGCATGTATCTTTTCAAATAAGTTTTCTCTGGATATATGCCCAGGAGTGGGATTGCTGGGTCATATGGCAACTCTATTTTTAGTTTTTTGAGGAACCTCCATACCGTTCTCCATAGTGGCTGCGCCAATTTACATTCCCACCAACAGTGTAGGAGGGTCAGGTTAGGAATCTTGCTGGGTGTCTGCCATTTATTATTTTCATTCATTTATTCACTCCTTCTGTATATGTTTACTCTGTACCTACTATGGGCCATCTCTGCATGAGGCACTGGAGATGGACTAATGAATCAGTCAGATGTGGAGCTTACAAACATTGAAAATGACATAACGAACTACAATGGTGATGGAAGTTTGAGGGAGAGGTACAGTGGGCTGTGTGAACACTAGTCAAGGGGTGACTTGCGGATAAGGATGGTCAGATTACAGTCTGGAAGCTGCCTTAAGTCTTGGTTAGTACTTATAAAAATACATAGATGAACAGGTAACTATGAAATAGCATTTCTGGGAAGATATTTGTAGAAAAATGTAGCTGTGTGTCCAGAGAATCCAGGGTGAGTGAATGGGAGTACTTGTAGAATAGAACAGGTAATTAAGAGAGAAAATAATTGGCCACCCATTTTATTTAAAGTGGGAGCCATCGCCCTGGAAAATGGATTCAGGTTTGTTTTGCCGATTGATCCCTGGGAAATGGTGGTCCTTGTGCTCTGGATAACATTTTCCAGGGTGCTTTATAAGTATTCTGGATAGCAAACACCTTTAGCAGAATTTCCCCATGAGTTTACTTTTGCAATTCATTTATTTGAACAAGTTTATTTGACAGGCTTTCCATATTTCCCCATTATATTTTATCTTGTTGATTTTAGCGTATTTAGTTTTCTCTGAATTCTCATCCTGACATCCACGAACTTGCCTCTTCTGTCTTGATGTCATCTGGAAATGGGTTGAAGACGCCTTGTCTTCCTTCATCTTGTCTGATAAAACTGCTAAACATGACAGGGCCAGATGCGAAGCTGGGTGCTCGCGCCAGAGGTCTCCCTTCAGGCTCACATCGCTCCGTTAGTAAGGTGTTCAACCAGATTTGAATTCCCAGCACCGTGCCGCCAGCAGCGCTGTATGATGTGGGGGACAGTTCACTGGCAGGAGTCTGGGAGCACCGGCTGGGGATACCAGGGTTCTCAACTATCGTGGAGTGTCAGACCAGCCCCCTGAAATGAGGAGCAGAAATGCGTGTTGGAGCTGAAAAGCATTTTCTCCATCCCAGAAACTGCAAACTGAAGGAGTAACAGACTGTGGAAGCCAGAACTTTCCCGAGCTTCACATGTGTCCAATACCGTATTTACCGGCCATCTCTAACAGGTGTCCTATAGGGACCTCAAAGCAAACAAGTCACAAATTGAACTCATCCTTCCGCATCCCCCAGAACTGTCAACCTCTGCCTTTGTTTCCTGTTGATAGTTTTCTCTCCCACCTGATCCATCTTCCACTTTGCGTTCAGAGTGATCTTTCTAAAAAACCTCACATTGTCCCTTCCTTGGTTCAAAATTTGTTCCTGGCTATCTCTGTATATGCAAGATAAAATCTGAATGCCTTCCTGTGAATGACTGTCCATGATCTGACCTCACCCAAGCTACCAGCTTCATCTTTGGCTCACTGCTTTATTAATTGACATCACACGGAATGTCTTCGTCTTCCTGTACATGTTATGTTTCCCATTCTCTTACCTTTGCATATGCTATTCCCTCTGGTCAGAGCCCCATCTCCCTGAGAGCCTCCTTCTTGCAAACTGCAAGCCTCAATTCCAGGATCACATTCTCTGTGAAGCCTGGAGAGACTTTATAGAGAAGTCTTCCGAGACTGTCTGGCTGGTTCATGGGTCCACCCCAGTGCTCAGATAAAACCATCGATACTACCATTTTCATGCTGATCATGGGTGTCGTAATTGTGTCTTTCTCTTGAAGGCAGGGTCCATGTCACTCTGTCTTTGAACCTCCAGCACCTCATAGAATGTGTAGCTCGTGGAAGGTGCTTATGGAACGAAGCACAGCTGAGACTAGAGCTGGGCACCTCTGGAAGTGAAAGCTGAGCAGGGACTGTTTGTGGGGTTGGATCCCGAGATAAAGACAGAAGGACAGGTTTCCCCTTTGTAAATGTTCCTGCGACACCTCAGTCCTGGCTCCGCCTAATCCGTCCTGTGGCAGAGGCTGCTGGTGGTGCAGCTGTATCCATCGTTTCTTCTTCCTTTAATAACAGAACTGTAGAGTTTAGCTAGGTGTGTGGTTTCCCAGACAGAGAGCACATTTGCCACATTCCCTTACAAGATGTGGTCACGCAGTAAAGTTCTCACCCGTAAGATAAGAGAAGGAGAAATGTGTGGTAAGTTCACGTTATGCCGTTAAAAAGAATGAAGTATAGTCTCCTTGACGCTTTCTCACTCTCCCATTGGCTCTTCTGTAGATGTGGTGGAGGCTGTCAGAGCATCCATCTATCTTGTTATGGAAACCCTGGGTTGCAGATGGCTGAACTGTGCCACTAGTCCTAGATGACTGGCTCCTAGACTGTGATCGCAGAAGAGAAACTTCTGTCTTGTCTAATCCATTGTAGTTTTGGATCTCTGTAGAGATCCTGTAGAGACTGGGCCAAAATATTAAGTACCTTTTAAATAAATTGTGTTCATGAATGACTCTCAGTTATTTAGCAGAACATGCCTTGACATGTACCTTTATATGTTCATTTAGTCACATTGGTTTAAAAATTTTGAAAAATTTCAAATGTACACAGGTGTAATAATCTTTTAGTGATATATGCTTCATATTTTTCTTTTCTGTTTTTTAAAGTAATAAGAAGTTATATTTAGAGTTAATACTCACCTCTGATCAATGCTCTTTTTTCCTTCAGAAGCCACCTCTATTCTCATTATATATTTATAATTCTCATGCATACTACTGTACTTTCAACTACATTTTATGTACCTTTAAACATATGTAGCATTTTTATATGTTAAAAAAAGCATACTTTTTTCTGATTAGGTTTTTGTGATTTGTGTATGTTGATTTATATATGGTTGGTTCGTATCTTAACTACTATGTAATATTTCACTGAATGAATATAATTCACTTTAGTGATCCTCTTATTGACGAATTTTGAGGTTTTGTCTAATTTTTAACTATTGTGAACATTTGCTGCAAGAACACCCAGTGTATGTCTTTTGTGGTCACATGCAGCAGAAATAATGGGGTAGAGCCAATATTTGAAGAGCTACTAAGGGTTTCCAAAAATGAGAAAAGGTATTAAATCAGCTAAAACTCAAGAGGCTTATGAGCCCCAGAGTTGATGGACTAGTCCATCATTTTGAACATTTGCAGGTATCATGACAGTGGGAAGAGAGCTCTGGAAGGTTCTGCACTGACAATTAAAGCTCTGGGTCTAAAAGTGATACATGGTACTTCCTCTCACAGCTGTTGGTCAGAACTAGTTACATGACACCACCCAACCACAAGGGGCCAGGAAGTATAATCCTAGTCTAGGGTGTGCCCAGAAGGAGAGACCAGTTAGGATATTTGACAGTCAACATGACATTACCCTAAACTTAAACCATACGTCTATTAAAATCACTAAATCCAAAAGTAAACAGTTTAATTTCTACTTGACAATCTTTTTTTTTTTGTGGTACGCGGGCCTCTCACTGTTGTGGCCTCTCCCGTTGCAGAGCACAGGCTCCGGACGCGCAGGCCCAGCGGCCGTGGCTCACGGGCCCAGCCGCTCCGCGGCATGTGGGATCCTCCCGGACCGGGGCACGAACCCACGTCCCCTGCATCGGCAGGCGGACTCTCAACCACTGCGCCACCAGGGAAGCCCTTGTCTGGATTGATAATAACAGCAAATAAGTGGCATTTCTTAAGGGCCCACTATAATCCCAGCTCTGGGCTTTATTTTCCTTATTTAATTAAATATTCTCAGTAGCTTTATGAGGAAGTGGTATTATTATTCCCATCTTACAAATGAGGAAACTGAGGAAGGATGAGTAATTAGGTCATAGAGCTAGGGGGCTGGAGAGCCTGGGTGTAGACTCCAGAGCCGGCCTGGGACTCTTCCCCCTACACAGACCGCCTACGTGAGTCCTCCAAGCCTCTGGTCTCAGGCCTCCTTGTCTAAGAGAACCAGAGGTGAAGGCCTCTCTCTGCCTGTCCTTAGAGTTTAAAGCCACTAGTGTTCTCCGGAACAGAGTTTAGCAACCTTATGCTCTCACAGTAAGTGTTCAAAGCACCTCAGCATTCTAGTCTGGAGATGAAACAGCTGTTTCCTCCAAATGGCTTATACTGAAATGTAAATGAACAAGGACGTTATTAAAAAAAAAAAAAAAAAAGGGCAGAAAAAGAGGAAAATAGATTTAAGCTCCTGCCTTTTAAAATTTTTATCATTTCCCATCCAAGCTTACTGTTTTTGTTTAATCTTGCCATTCCTTTTCTTCTTCCTTGTGTGCTCTTTTTCTTAGGGATATGCAAACTTTATTAGTCAGCTCCTCTTTCAAGCTCTGTATGCTTTTGTGTTTGAGAATTGGGAATCAGGTGCTTTTACTGTTAGCCTCCGGGTGGATCTGAGCACGAGGACGCTTTATGAATAATCGAGGTTGACATCTGCAGCGTCGTTCCTTCATTATAAATATTGTTAAAGGAGCTGTGACCACCATGGGCTCCCACTGAACAAGTGTGCACGGGGAAGGCAGACACAGCCTTTGATTTCAGCTCTTTTCTGGTTATCACTTCACTGATGACCCTGGCGATGACAGGTCTCTTAGATTTGGCTGCCTTTTTTTCTTTTCCCAGAAAGTTTCTTGTCAATTAGCATAAGTGTTTGGTCTGCAGGAAGCTGGGTTCATCTTGCCAACTCCAAAGGCTAAGAACCACAGTTAATATTAGTGCTTGAGCGTTGCCTTTGCCTGAATCCCTAATGAATGCTGAGCTGCTTTGTGACTTTAATCATTTTAAGTTCCATTTGGATTAGGTATAGCATGATGATCTTTTTCAGGGAGAAAACAGATTACAGTGCTCAAGGTCTTCGGCCCTTCTTCCCACCTCCTGAGAAAGCTCAGGCACCACAAATGTCTGAAAAGACACCAGTATTCCATTCATATCTCTACCAAATGCCTCCTCCCTCGTGTATCCCACTAATCCCTGGTCACATTATTAGCAAACAATCCTTTAGATTATTCTTGTTATCTTGACACTGTTTCCATTTTCAAAATGGAGGAGATAGCAAACTTGAATTTACATCATGTGAGTAAAACTGCAAATTTCCTGTCTACCCCCCTCCCCTGCTCCATTGCCTTCTATCCCCCACCACCTCCCAGTAGATGCCCCAAAGTATTACAGAACCTGCTATTACCTGCTAAGAAATGTTATGGACTTCATCTCATTTAATTGTCTCAATAGCCTTGTGAGGAAGGTGATATTGCTGTTCCAGTTTCCTTGAAAGATACAGAAATCCAGGCTTAGGGAGTGAGAGGACTTGCCAAGGTCACACAGTGAGTCACAGAATCTGAGATAAGATGCTGGGCCTATAATTTAAATTGTCGACTCTCCAGCCTTGTCCAGGTTTATTAGCAGTATTGGCCATGCATTCATTCTGCCAACATCACTGAGCATTTGTTTATGTCAAGCACTGGGATTACAAACATAACTAAAACAGTAGCTCAGATCCTGGTGAGGAAGGAAGCCCTGTTAACTGGTGGTGATGGTACTGAGTCACTAACATAGTAAGATACTCAACAGTGCAGTGGTTGAAATGGGGAACTTTGGGGGTCAAGAGGAGAGCTGTGTACTGTGCTCTCAGGGGCTCAGGGAAGCCTTCTTGGTGGAAGTGTTGTGTGGGGATGAGTGTTAATATAAAAAGGTAGGGCTTCCCTGGTGGCATAGTGGTTGAGAGTCCGCCTGCCGATGCAGGGAACACGGTTCGTGCCCCGGTCCGGGAAGATCCCACATGCCACGGAGCAGCTGGGCCCGTGAGCCATGGCCGCTGAGCCTACACGACCGGAGCCTGTGCTCTGCAACGGGAGAGGCCACAACAGTGAGAGGCCTGCGTACCGCAAAAAAAAAAAAAAAAAAAAAAGATAAAAAGGTAAGTCTCATTGAAAAGGAGCTGAGAGTCTGCTTTCAGGCAGAGGAAGGGGAAAGAGATTCCTTCCTTTTCTAGGCCCTTTTAAAAACGGTTCAAATACTTTGGAGTAATGCTGCCAAAGTTTTGATGTGTGTATGTACACGTGTGTGCTTGCGGTTCAAAAAGTCACATTCCCAAGTGTAGAAATGCATTTTTGATTTGCCAGATATGGGCATAGGGAAGACAGGAGTAGTTGCAGGCTTTGGAAGGAAGTTTGGAAGGAAATATGGGTATTTGGTTTTGGGTATGTTGAATTTGGGTTGTTTGTAGGACGTTCAAGTGAAGATACCCAGGCATTTGGCTGAGGAGTGGCGATATGGAATTTAAGGGAGAAACCAGGGCTGGAGATGTAAATTTGGAATCATAAACTGATCCAGGAAGGCGGTGAAATCGGCATGCAAGCAGACAGATGAGAAGAAAGCCAGATATTGAGTCCTGAAAAATATCCATGTTGAGAGGAAGTAGAGAGAAGATGCCCTCAAAGGAGATTAAGGAGGTGGGAGGAGATTAAGGAGGTGGGAGGAAAATAAGGGGAGTGTTGTGAAACCCTAGGGAACAGAACATTGGGAGAGAGAGCACAATACAGTCTAATGTTGCTGTCAAGCACATAATTGTCAACGGCATATGGCCATTGGATTTGGCATCTGGGAAGCACTGTCAGCCTTGTTGAGAGCAACTTTAGTGGGGTGTGGGTCAGTCTCTAGGCTGCAGGAACAGAGGATTGGAGTAGAGATTACCTTTTATGAGGTGGCCTTTGATTTTTCTATCAGTTTCTCTGAAGAACAAGAGAGAGGTAGGGAAGTATTTGTAGAGGGACACAGTATTGATGGAGGAGATTTTAAGGTGGAAGGGGGCATTGGGATGCTCATTGGATGTGTCTAACAGACAGAGAGGGGGCAACCAGCTGAGCACCTCTCCAAGGGGGGGTAGGGGTGGTGAAGTCCCAGGCCAAGATGGAAGGGATGGAAGGGTTAGCCTAAGCAAGAGGAGGAATCTTCTTCCCTGTTGACAGGGAGGTCTGAAGAACGGCTCAGGATTGGGATGGCTCGTAGGAGTCAAAACCCCAGGATAATTTGCTGCGTGCTGTGTGTCAGGCACTGTGCCATTCACATATGTAAATAAACTGGTGTAATCCCAATATTACAGATGGGGAAAGGGAGGCTTAAGAAGTCCAGTAAGTTTCCCAAGGCCACAGCTGGTGGTGCAGAGCTGGGATTGAAACCCAGGCAGCATCACTGCAGAGCATGTTCCCCGACCACACGCCCAGCTGCATCAGGCTGATTCTTAGGCAAGAATCAGGAAGCTCCAGGAAACGATGGCAAGAGGTCTGTCTCGGGTCTCCTTTGTTGCCCTGGTTAGTCCTCTCCCTAAGCTGGCTGTCTCTTTCTACTTCATGAATATTAATTCCCTTTGGTCCTTGGAGGTCAAGTAATTGTGTGTATTTTGAGGGTGTGAATATCTGACACCTCTTTATCCAATATCTGTGTCAATTCATGGCCTCTGATTTGTCCTGTGTAATTGTCAAGTGTTTTTCAAACTATTAAGTTTTCAAATGATTTTTAGGGGAGCTGTGCCTTTTCTATAAGAATTTAAACTGTTTTGTTTATCTTTGTTAGAAACTCTTAGTAGAACTATACTTTGTGTCGCTGGGATGATCACCTTATACTTAGTCCTTGCCCCACAATTCCCATTCCCATGTCACATTTGTATTATAATTGTATTGGCCCCAAGAACCCAACTATGATGATTGATATAGGGCTAGTGAGAAAAGATCAGAGGCTTAAGATAAAAATAATATATCTATACTAAGTGAAGGGTAAATAACCTCAGTGAACAAATATTTAGTGCTAGGTACTATGAAAGAAAACAAAAGATACAGGGAGAATCTAGAAATCAACTGCACTTTCAGGGAGATGATATTCTCTTTGACAAAATTAGACTAACATAAAACAATTGTTAAGTTTTTAGGGTTTAAGTGGATGGGATTTCACTAGGGTTCTCTGATAAAAGAAAGAAAAATGTGGCTTGCGCTTAAGGTCAAATGATACATCCTATTCCATTCAAAACCCCCTACCTGCCTTATCACTAAATTGAGCATTGAAACCAGTATGTTCCATTGAACCTGTGGGAGTAGAGTGGAAGGTGATTGGGTCTGTAGTCCTAGCTATACTCCTTTCTCAGAGGAGGTAAGGAGACGAGGGCCATACCTGAGAGCCAGGTGAGTGGGGGAAGGGGGTAAAGAGAATGTCTTTATTCCTGTCCTTGAGGACACGGGGAGGGGGGAAGGGTAAGCTGGGACAAAGTGAGAGAGTGGCATGGACATATATACACCACCAAACGTAAAACAGATAGCTAGTGGGAAGCAGCTGCATAGCATGGGGAGATCAGCTCCGTGTTTTGTGACCACCTAGAGGGGTGGGATAGGGAGGGTGGGAGGGAGACGCAAGAGGGAGGAGGTATGGGGATATATGTATATGTATAGCTGATTCACTTTGGTATACAGCAGAAACTAACACACCATTGTAAAGCAATTATACTCCAATAAAGATGTTAAGAAAAAAAGAATGTCAGTTGGGCTGCTAAGGACATCCACCCTGTCTTGTCCTGTCAGTGGCCTGACAAATGTCTGAATCTGACCAAAGCAGTAACTCCTCCTCCCTTGGAGGGAGCAGGGCTGGTAAATAAGGCAGAGGAGGGTCTGGTGGGGGGAAAAGGGGTTGCAGGGTACACACCTCCTGCATGACTGATGAGGCACCAACATGTAGGTATTGTCGTTATAGGATCCAGGGCATTTAGAGTCACTGCCAGTGTGGGAGTCTTGGTAGCACAGATTGTATCGCTCAGCTTTTCAAGAACAGAACTCAGTTCATTTTCCCAGAGGGGATTAGGCTGAGGAATCAATTCACATGCACAAAGCCCCCAGGAGACCGATGTGCAAACTGGAGTGATGATGTATTAATTGGCAGTGGGAGAGTGTGGCTGGCATCAGCTCCCCACACCAGGCACACTCGCCTTTCTGTGTATATGCTTGGGCTGTTACATTACAGGTGAGAAGGTTACTCATTGAGTCCCAGGTTTGAGGAGAGCAACTGAATATTCTTGAGTGATAACTTGATGAATTGCCCATCTCCAATCCAAGGACGTCTGTCATAGAAGTCAACATTATCTACAATTAGAGTAGCAGTCTCATGGACGATAATGTTACTGTAAACTAGAGGCCCCTCCCCCTCCCCCCCTCCCCCCTCCCTTCCTCTCCCCTTTTCTTTCCTTTTCTCTTCTATAATTTAACATCTGGTATCTGTCTATCTATCTAGCTGCACCGGGTCTTAGTTGTGGCATGTGGGATCTTTAGCTGTGCGTGTGGCGTGCAGATCTTTTAGTTGCAGCATGCAGACTCTTAGTTGTGGCATGTGGGATCTAGTTCCCTGATGAGGGATCAAATCTGGGCCCCCTGCATTGGGAGTGTGAAGTCTTAACCACTGGACCACCAGGGAAGTACCAGCAATTTACCCTTTCTTTTCTTAGTGATCACAAGAATGATTGTGTTACAGAATCCTGGTTGAAATCCACTGATACAGAGATTAGCAACCAGGGTGGTGATAGAACCAAAATCATGTTCTATGGAGAATGATTCAAGGAAGCAGGCATCTTTGGAAGAGAGTGTTGAAGACATGGTAGGGGATTTCACATATTTGGAGGACTGTCAAACGAAGTGATTAGGTTTGTCCAATGAGACTTAAAGGGCTATAACTAGGATCAAGGATTAAAGCTACGGGACAGAAGAGTTGACTCAGAATAAGGAAAACATTTTTAAGGTGGTATAAGAAGACAGAATGCTCTCTGTCCCAAGGTAGGGAGCTCCCCATTGCTGGGGCTTTTGGGGCAGGGTTTGGACAACACCTTGTTACAGATGTTGCTAAAGAGATCCACGCTCTGGGTGGGGCGGGACCAGATGTGCTTTAAAACTCATTTCAACTCTGGAATTCTAAAACCAATACTATTATTTTATTTTTTTGCCTATAACAATGCATTTTATTTTTTTAAATTTTATGTAGAGTAATGCAATATGTATTTTTTTTAATCTTGTTTCTTTCACCAGCATAATTATCTTGAGATCCATCCATGTCATTGTATGTGTCCATAGTTCACTCCTTTGTATTACTGAGTAACACTCTGTTACTAAAACTAATAATTTTAAAAGCTATATTTTGGCTTCTTATTATCTATCAAACACCAGAGTACTATTAGTAACCTGATTAGTAACCAACAAATTGAAAAATTTAAATCTTTGTCCTGTAGGAATCCAGCCGTGCATTTTATCTTCAAAACTCCAAACTGGAAAGGTCCTGGTTTCCAAAGAGCTTACAAAGTTGATTGTAGATTATTGATTGTGTTTGAAAAAAGTATCCTTGAAAAGGGAGGTTTGTTCAGGAGCCATCACATTAGAATAAAGGAGTCCTTGAGAATAAAGGGGCTTTAAGAATAGATGCGTCCTTGGGATGTGTCAAGAGTTTATTCCCCATCCCCAAACCAAGCTTATCATAAATTATTATTAAAGTAAGTTAGTCATCTATTTGGTCTCTAAGGATTTAGTACGTAAAAGCCATGGTAATGTATAAAATTACTTCCAGAAAGAACGTAGGGAAAGCGAGGGCCAAGTGGTCTGAAGTTGTCTCTCTCTGTGTGGTATTTCCTGTTTATCGTAACTTGGAGCATTTGTATTGGACCTGCTTGTGTTTGTTTTAAGTGATCTTTGGCTTTCAAGTGTTTGTAGAACACAAAGTATTCTTAACCTGGGATATTATAATGGGTGTCATAGTAATAAATTTTTATCATATGGATTTTTCTATCAATGTTTCAATAAATATCAAATTTCTATCAATAGAAAGCAGTAATCTTATTCTAGTTACTCTTCAGAGTCAAAGAGATATATAGGTATTGAGGTTTTGCCACAGCAAAGCAATTTTTGGTTAAATATTAGGGTTTTCTAAACTATAAGAAATATTTGAAAAGGAGCAGCGGGGAGGGTCCCTGGGTGCTGATGGCTACTGAGCAAATTGCTTATTAGCAGGGTAGTAACATAATGTTAGAAGAGAAAGAGTGTGAAGAATAGATTTCTGTCCTAACACTATTTCAGTCTTCTGTCTCTCTATATTGCCAACAGTAAGCAGAGTACCTAGAGCGTGGGAGGCATTCACCAAATGTTTTGGGATGGCTGCATTTAAGGAAAAGGAAAACTAAACTTCAGTTATTTCTTTTACTGAGACCATGTCTGTGTGACTGAATGAAAAGTGAAAATTCCAGTCATCACTGGGTTGTTAAATACTTAGGCTGCGGAACCATTTATTTGATTGATGTTGATACTTTTGGAATTGACTGACTGCTTTGGCTCTAGCTAGGCACAGCATGAGTCATATGCTGCAGCTCTTGTCAGTCAGGGGCCGCGTTTCCATGTATAACCAGTTGACTTAATGTTGGTCACATCAGGCACAAACATAAAGCATGACAGTCTAATAATTGGTGCTTGGGTCTTTTCTGGCTGGAATGATTTCTTGGCCATTCTGGTTTTAATGACACTGACTGCACTCAATCATTGAATAGCATAGGCCAGTTTCCTACCCCGAAAAGATCTTAAAATACAAAGTAAAATAGAACTGTCCAGTGAATGTGGGTTCATCTTAATAAGTGCAATTCTAGAACATGATGGAGAAGGACTCACCACTGAGAGAAGGTGGGCAAAGTTGGGATAAAGTAGGACACGAATAATATATTTTTTAGATTTCTCATTGCAAGGGACAGACTTGAAGGTGGTCCCCATAATCTCTATGTCCTGGTGTTTATGCCTTTATATAATCCCTACTCCTTGTGTATAGGCAATAGAATATGTCAAAGGTGATGCGCTGGCACGCCTGGGATTACATTATGTTATATAAGGCTCTGTCTTGCTAGCACAATTGCTGTTGGGTCTTGCTCTCCTTGATGGCTTTGAAGAAGCAGGATGCCATGAGTCCTGTGACCACAGGCACATGAATTCTGCCAACAACCTGAGTGAGCCTGGAGGCAGATCCTTTCCCAGCCAAGCTTGCAGAGGAGAACCCAGGCCTTGATCATAGCCTCTCAGAGGCCCTGCTAATCTGTGTCTGAACATTGTCTATGAGATGATAAACATGAGTTTTAAGCTGTTGGTGGTAGTTTGTTCTGCTACATACAAAATGTATACACTACTCATTGTTCTTATGTAAAATGTTGACTGTGGTGTTGGTGTTCAAGATACATACCGAAGAAGCAACTAGAAAATGTCCTAACATGCTAACTCCTGTGGATTAGCACACAGAAATACTGAATACTGACTTGTGCTGGGCAGCAAGAAGAATAAAGAATAGAAATGGAGTCTATATTCCTATTGTCAAGTCTAATCATTTGTCTATTTGAATTATTATTAAATAGGACATTTGTGTTTTAAGAAAATAGAAGTATGGTTGAATTCCCACACACGGTTACACTTAGGATTTGAATTTACGGTCAGTGTGGTAAATACTGTTTGCCCACCATGGTTCCTCCCTCTCCGTCCTTGTCTGGCTTCGCTGTGGGTGGAGTATATTTCCCTGACCTGTTGATGTTGAGCTCAGCCATTAGACTTGCTTTGGCTAATGGGACACAGTAAAAGCGATAGTGTACCAGTTCTGAACTAAGGCTTAGGAGGTTTGGCAAATGTCTGATAGCAATTCTGTGCTCCTGTTCTATCCCACGAGAAAAGCACACCCTTAGTAGCCACCGCTTTTTAGCCTGGGTTCCTGAATTAGAAACACCTGGGACACACCTGCATTTGACCTAATGCTTGAAGTCAAATGGTCCCAGACCGTCCAGAGATGCATCAACGAGAAGTGAATGATGGTTGTTATGTGTGTCTGAGATTTGGAGATTGTTTGCTCTGCAGGCTTATTGCAACAATATCCGAATAATCCAGAATCCAAAAACTCATTCATATTAGATTGTAAATGAAACTAGCACAGTTTTTGCCCCTCGCTTTTAAGTGTAAGTAGATAAATTTGTTAATTGTTCTTTCCTACTACAGTAGTGTATTGGGTCTTCATAGGGCAGGACCTTTTAGAGCAGTGTTTCCAAACTCATGTCCTGTTGAACACCAGTGTTATTTACGATGTTTACTGGAGTTTTGTGAAACAAGGATTCTATATGCGTGGAAGTTAAAAGACTGATAACGTTTATTAGAGCTAAGAAATTCTGTCTTGATAAAAGGACTCCTACTAAATGTAATTTAACCCAGTATTGTCCAATCTCATTTGACCATGGAAATTTCCCTAAATATTTAACAACCGGATGATGACTGCAATTTTCACTTTTCATTCAGTCACACAGACATGGTCTCAGTAAAAGAAATAACTGAAGCGTAGGGTAGTTTTCCTTTTCCTAAAAGTCAGCCATCCCAAAACATTTGGTGAATGACTCCTGTGCTCTAGGTACTCTGCTTACTGTTGGCAGTATAGAGACAGAAGACTGAAATAGTGTTAGGAAGGAAATCTATTCTTCACACTCTTTCACTTCTAACATTATGTTACTACCCCGCTAATAAGCAATTTGCTCGGTAGGCATCAGCACCCAGGACCCTCCCCACTGCTCCTTTTCAAATATTTCTTATAGTTTAGAAAACCCTAATATTTAACCAAAAATTGCTTTGCTGTGGCAAAACCTCAATACCTATATATCTCTTTGACTCTTAAGAGTAACTAGAATGAGATTACCACTTTCTATTGATAGAAATTTGGTATTTATTAAAATGCTGATTGATAGAAAAGTCCATATGATAACAATTTACAATACTATGATACCATTATAATATCCTAGGTTAGGAATACATTGCGTTCCTACCATATACAAAAACAGCAAGGATTTGCTGTACATCATAGCAAGATATTCAGTATCTTGTAATAACCTTTAATGGAACAGAATCTGAAAAGCAGAATATAATATATACATATTTATGTATAACCAAATCACTTTGCTGTGTACCTGAAACTAACACAGTATTGTAAATCAACTATACTTCAGTAAAAATAAAAAAGAATATTTTGTGTTCTACAAACATTTGAAAGCCAAAGATGACGTAAACACAGGCAGATCCAATACAAGTGCTCCAAGTTATGAGAAACAGGAAATGCCACGCGGAGAGGGACAACCTCGGGCCATTTGGCCCCTTCTTTCCCTATACTCTTTCTGGAAGTAATTTTATACATTCCCATGGCTTTTATGTACTAAATCCTTAGAAAATAGATAACTTACTTTAATAATCATTTATCATAAGCTTGGTATGGGGGTAGGGAATAAACTCTTGACAAATACCAAGGGGGAATCAGTCTTACTTGCTCGAGTTGTAAGGTGGTTATTTGCATCCTATGAATGATCGATTCCAATCTAATACAGAATGACTTGATATTTGGCCCACATTGATCTCAAACTGCTGAGTTGGAGGTCTGACATATTTGTAAGTCCAGAGGATCACTTGGTAGAAGTCCATATAATGTGCTGTTCAGACGTATGGAGTTAAAGGTATTATCTGCTGTGACTGAATTTGCTGTAGGATGAATGTTCTTTCTAATTTATGGCTTGAAGGAGGGATCTTTACTGCTTATAAGCAGCATTAAAAATGAACAAATACAGTACAACATGAAAAAACTTTTAAAACATTCCTCAGATACATCAAACCCCACATTGGGGATGGGAAGTGATTTCTTGCACTTCATCAGGCTATTTCTTCAAACTATGGTTGACAATTCCCGACAGTCTAATATAGTATCTGCCTCTTGAAGATACTCAGTTGTCAAAAAGAAATTAAAGTGGAGGCCACAGTTTGAATATACCCCTAGTCCAAACACTCATAGTCGCGTAACCAAAATATAAAACTGCCCCGATTTCCCTGAAATGCTGTCTCTGGCCTTAACAAAAATTAAGCATTCTTCATGCCAGTGGGACCTTGCAGCTTTCTAGCTAATCAGCTACAAACAAGTAAGCTTATGTAATGAAAAGGAATGTAAGTGTCTGATAACAAATTATAATAGAAAACAGTGTACTTACTCATTCATACTTTATCATCTGAGCTCTTAGTACTGAGTGCCAAGAACTAACAGTTTGTTTCTTGTTCGGTGAAATAGTCTAATCAAGTAAGGCTCGCTGAATTTCTTTTGACACAGTTTCCTTTAATGAGAGTTCTGATTCCTTCATTTCCAGCATTTGGGAGCTGGGTCTGTGCTTTGAGAAAGGAATGGCAAGGCCGTTCTAGGGCAGGTGGCAGTGACTGGAGAAGCCAAGGGGATAACTGCCTTAAAAATGGTTGTGATGGAGGAATGAGATTAGCATATTAATTAGGGTCTTCATATTCAGTAATGATCTCATTTGCTTATACAAACAGATGACAACAATATTTGGAGAAATATCTTAATCCCTTTTGTTTGTTTATGAGTGAATTTTGGTAAAACGCCGGGATGTTTATTCCAGAGCTCTGGAAACTAAAGCCAGACATTCTGTTTCCAGTCGCTGTGCCTGGTTTTATGTGCTGGTCCCTTCTTGTTTGCTTGCTTTTTCTCATCTATGAAACAGGCAACTGTGACCGGGGGACGGGTTATAATGTGTCTTGATAAACCTTCGTAAAGCAGTGTGCTGTTGCGAGTAATGGGTTCCATTCATTATTAGCCCAGTTGATTTTCATTTACACTTGGCTCTAACAATTAGCTTGAGCAGGTGTGAAGGTGATGGAGGGGCTGGGACACCCAGAGGTCAGCCTCCGCTGGATGTGATAAATTAACCATTATTATCAGCAGTGAAAGTGGTTCTTTATGCTTGTCAGCAGCAAACAAAGGGACAACATATCTCACATAAACTCACTGTTCAGAGCTGGGTTTGCTGGAGGATCAGAGTTTCCTTCCAGGCCCTACAGGTAGATGGGAGGGAGGCAAAGAACCCACAAAAGTAGAGGTGCGGGTACCTTGAAGGGATGACTTTGTTGATGGAGAGGCATATGGGTATCCCAACCTGGGTTGTTTTGCAATGCTCACCCATTCTAATGGGAAGCTGGCATCAGCCTCTGTTGATGATGGAGGATCTCCCTGTGCTGAAGGATTATTAGGGGGTGAAGAGTTTGTACATCAACAGAACAGACACAGGTTTTACACAGGGTATGGATAGATGCCTATTTCCATATACCAATTAATAGATATTTTTGAACAATGCCTTATAATTAGCACACTTATATTCACTGAAAAGAGAAAGTTAATCAGCGTTCTTCAGCTCTCCATCTCTACCAGTTTTACAAGACTTCAACAGACTTAAAACTCAGAAAAGAGGCATAGTAGTGTCCACAGAAGGTAACATCAGATGCATCTACTCTAGATCCAATGGAACTGAATATACTGTTTCTAAAACAGAAAGTAGTGGAGACTTACTGAGCACACCCAGAGGAGAAACAGTCAAATAATAAGGGAAGAGGCGATGGTTGGTAATATACTGAAACCCCATAGGTAAAGTTAGTTTGGTTTGACAGTGTTTGGGGAACTATTCTGAACTAAATGTTTATGTGTCTCCCCTCCCACCCCCATTCATATGTTGAATCCCTAACTCTCAAGGTCACTATATTTGGAGATGGGGCCAAAAAAAAGAAAGTAATGAAGATTAAATGAGGTCATAATGGTGGGGCCCTGACCCAGCAGGTTTAGTGTCCTGAAAACTGTGATACCAGAGAGCTCACTCTTGCTCTGACTCCATGCACATTGTGCTAAGGAAAGGCCATATGAGCACAGAGCAAGGTGGTGGCTGTCTAAAAGCCAGGAAGAGCCTGCACCAGAAACCAAATTTTCTAGCACCTTGATCATGGAGTGCTATCTTCCAGAAGTGTGAGAAAATAGGCTTTAAAAAGTCGGTTGTTTAAGCTGCTCAGTCTATGGTATTTTGTTATGGCAGCCTGAGCAGACTAAGACAGGGACTAAAGATCGGTTTGGAATGTTGTCCAAACCGTGGGTGGACAAACATGGGTGGATTTGGAGACCATGAACTTTGTTTTCGAATGATTAGGTTGAGCTTTTAGTGAGGAACCCCTGATGTCCGTATGTACATGTCTTTGCTCTTGGGCTGACAAAACTGCATAGAATTTTCCAGGCTCTGCTTGGGGCTGATTGCCTGGCTGCCAGGGTCCTCTAAGCTAAGCCAGGTAAGGCTGGGAGGATTGTCTGTTCCATGTGTTCCCCCTGTTTCATAAATGATGTATCCACCAGCAATTGTACCTAGTAGATTTAAGTCCAAATACCCTTTGCTTTAACCTCATCAGATAAAAAATTTTCAATCCTCTATTATTATCAATAATAAGTAATAAGAAAGGAACTAAAACAATGTCTGTAAAGAAGAACTATAAGAAAAAAAAGAAGAAAAGGTGCAGCAAAATGTATTAGCAGATGATCAACACTCACCAGAGAGATATTGTCATGAAGCAGATAAATATTGTGAACGAACACTTTGACATCAAAAGAAAAACAATAACAACAACTCAGTGAAGCAGTCACTTCTACTAACAAGTCCCACCAGGTAGAAGTGCAATATTTGAAAGAAAAGGTAGGAGGAGAAGAAATATAAACTTGTGGGACTCAGGAAAGAAGTAGAGGGAAGAAATAAACCAACACAAAAATAAAGACAAACTTGCAAGAGGTAACAAACAATATGGAAAATACTGCTAGGGACATAAAAGATAAAAGTAAGAAGAGGGAACACAGTAAAGTAGAAATCAAAGAATTAAAAAAATTATGAGGATAGAAGATGTACAAGGGAGATCCAGTAAGCACTTAAATAGAATATCCAAAGAAGAAAACAAAAAAATGGTTCATAACAAATATTCTAAAATACAGTTCAAGAAAGAAAAACACTTGAATCTCCGTATTTAAAAGTCTTACTGTGTGCCAGGGAAAAGTGACCCAGAATGATCACTAAGACAGGTCCTAGAAAAGTTGTTAGACTTTAAAGAATCATTGCGAAAACTAAAAAAAAAAATAAAGACCACTTAGATGAAAAAAAAATCGGCTGGGATCAGACTTTTCCACAGCATCTTTTAACTCCAGAAGATTATAGAACACTAACTACCTGGAAATTCCTCAAGGAAAGAAAAAGTGAGCCAGTCAAGCTGTTCTTCAAATAAAAAGCATGAACCTACAGAGCCCAAGGAATATTTAGTGCTTTGGGCACCAAGTTTAAGAGGATGTCAGAAAGTTCAGTAATCAAGAATAATATATAGTGCAATATTAAACTAAATAAAAATGAATGGAAAAAATCCATGATAAATAAAGTATTGAAATTGTAATGGGAAAACAGGATCATTATTACTGATTTTTTCTTTTGGCCCAGGCTCCAGTATGGCTTGGTACTATCAGGAGCCCTTCCTGAGGAAATTGCTAGAACACAAATTTTAGCTAACCAGGCTATGGTTAGGTTAATAGTAGTGAAAGGATTGGAGGTAAGTGCTGAATATATTTACCAGTATAATTAAGACTAATGTGGGGATTAGAATGACAGAAAAAAATTATTATGTATCCTCTTATAATTCTCTAATAAGCAATAATTGAGTGAAAGAGAAAATATAAACTCAAATTCCGAGATAGCTAGAAAATGATTTCTAAATAGTACCTATCAGAAACTATGGGATATAACTAAAGCAATTCTTGGAAAACATGTATGTATGTGTGTGTGTGTGTTTGTAGGTGTACATGTATACACACACTATAAAAATAGAAATACATGATATAAGCATCCAGTCTAAAAGTTAGCAAGGGAAAATAAATTGAAAGAATGAAGGAAGGAATATAAACAGAAAATAATGAGTTTAGTAGAACTAATAAATCCAGAAGCTTTGGCGAGATAAACGATTTGCTTATTTATTCAGTAAACAAGGAGATAGGGTACAGATACAAAAATAGGCAACAATAATGGGAAATTATAGAAAAGGTAAACACTAGAATAATTATAAGAAACTACTCTGCTAAATTTAATGCAAATTAATAGTTTATCAACTAGACTCCAAAGTATATTGGGAATCTAAACAGCTGTGTCATAGAAACAGAGGAAATTGTCTAAGAACCAGCCCCCAAATACTAAGACCAGATGGTTTCACAGAGAAATTCCAGGCTGCTGTTAAAGGTCAGGTCATTTTAATGATAATTCAGTTTTTCCAGCACGTTGATAAAGGAAGAAAGTCTCCAACATCTCTTTAAGATGTGAGTGTAAAGCTGATACCAAAACCTAAAAGAAATAAGACAAAAAAGAAAATTACAGGCTAATGTCACTTATGAATATAGACCTTACAATTCTAAATAAAATATTCACAAACATAATCCAGAAACATATTGAAAGTACAAATCATGTGGGGTTTTATTTCAGAAATACACATTCAAATATTAGAAAATCTTTGATCATAATTCATAATGTTGGTAAATCCAAGAAAGATATCATATGAATTATATCCACAAATGCTAAAAATGCTTTTGAAAAAATTCAACATTTATCCTTGATAGAAAACCCATAGTAAAATAGGGCATTTCTTTGACGTAAAATATTTTTGTCTCAGCCCCCAAAGAAGCATTATTTTTATTTTATTTTTTTTAACATCTTTATTGGAGTATAATTGCTTTACAATGGTGTGCTAGTTTCTGCTTTATAACAAAGTGAATCAGCTATACATATACATATATCCCCATATCTCCTCCCTCTTGTGTCTCCCTCCCACCCTCCCCTCCCTAACCCACCCCTCTAGGTGGTCACAAAGCACCCAGCTGATCTCCCTGTGCTATGTGGCTGCTTCCCACTAGCTATCTATTTTACATTTGGTAGTGTATATATGTCCATGCCACTCTCTCACTTCGTCCCAGCTTACCCTTCCCCCTCCCCATATTCTCAAGTCCATTTTCTATGTCTGTGTCTTTATTCCTGTCCTGCCCCAAGGTTCTTAAGCATTATTTTTAATGGGGAAACCGTAGACTTATTCCTGATTTATTACCTATTAAAGTTAGGAATAACACGAAGATGTAGTTCAGTTACCATTGTGTTGGAGGCTGGAGATACTCCTCAACATCTTAAAATAAGAAATAAATTAAAATTACAGAGGAACTTTATTTCTATTGGCAGATGATGTTGTATACTTAAAAATCCTATGAGAAAAAACTCAAAATCTAAAAGCAAGTAGAGCATTTAGTAAAATAGTAGGGTGTAAAATGAACAAACAGAAATTAAGAGTTTTCATATACACGAAGAACAATCAGAAGATAAAAGAAAGAAAACATCCATCTGCAATACCAACCCCAAAGAACATACTAAGGAATAAATTTAGCAATAAAGGTAAAAGTCTTATGTGAAAAAAACTTTAAATCATTCCTGAAAGACTTAAAATAATTGAAAAAGTGGGAAAAGGCGTATCCTATTCTTTTATTTATTTATTGGCTGCGTTGGGTCTTAGTTGCAGTACATGGGATCTTCATTGTGGTGCATGGGCTCAGTAGTTGGAGTACGTGAGCTGCTGCCCCGTGGCATGTGGGATCTTAGTTCCCCGACCAGGGATCATATCCACATCCCCTGCATTGGAAGGAGGATTCTTAACCACTGGACTACCAGGGAAGTCCCCACGTATCCTCTTCTTGGCTAGACAGACTCAGTGTTATAGACATGTCAGTTAATTTGTACAGTTAACACAATGCCTCAAAGATACAAAAGAGATTTTCTTTTTCTTCAGAATCAGGCAAAGTTATGGCTACATGTAAGATTTTTTTCCCCTAAAAACAGCTAGAAAACCTTTGTAAAGTAGCAAAAATTAGTGGGACTAGATATTCCAGATATCAATGTATGTTACAAAGCCTTAGTTTTAAATTAGTGTGTTGTTAGTGCGTGTAGTAGGACAATGGAATAGAATAGAAAATCCAGGGATAGGTCTCAAGATATATACAATTTTTTAAAAGAATTTTAAACAATATTTATTGGTGTGTAGCACAGAACTGCAATAGTAGCACTAATGTTTATTTATTCAATAAAGAAGTGATCTGAAAGTTGCAGAAAATTTGGGGGAAGAAATTTTTAAAAATTCAACAAAAATCGCTAAAAGCATTTTTTCAGTCAAACATGAAATAAGAAAGGTGAATAAAATTGGATATTTGAACTTTACCAATTTAAAATATATACAGTTTTAATATGTGAAAGGTGGTGATGCAAATCAGTGGGGAAAATGAACTATTCAAAAACTGTTGATGAGACAGTGTGTAACCTTTAGAAAAAATAAAGTTGGATCCACAGTTCACACTATATACCAAGAAAAATCCAAATGCATAGAAATTTTAATATCAATAAATGAACCCATTAAATTAAAGAAGAAAGCACAAAAAATTACTTTATATCTCAGAATAAGGAAGGTTTTGTAAACTGTAACAAAATCTAGAAGCCTTAAAAGAAAAGATCAGTACATTTGTATGTATATTAATGTGCATATCTGTATGTTTATTATACATGGCAAAACTCATGATAAGCAAAATCAAAAGATGACAAGGACCTCCCTGGTGACACAGTGGTTAAGAATCCTCCTGCCAATGCAGGGGACACGGGTTCGATCCCTGGTCTGGGAAGATCCCACATGCTGTGGAACAACTAAGCCTGTGAGCCACAACTACTGAGCCCATGCGCTGCAACTACTGAAGCCCACACACTCTAGGTCCCATGTGCCGCAACTGCTGAGCCCGCATGCTGCAACTACTGAAGCCTGTGCACCTAGAGCCTGTGCTCCACAACAAGAGAAGCCACCGCAATGAGAAGCCCACGCGCCGCAACTGGAGAAAGCCCACGTGCAGCAACGAAGACCCAATGCAGCCAATAAATAAATAAAGATGACAAATCAGGAAGATTATTTTAAGCTCATATTGCAAATGTCTAATTTCCTTAATGTTTGAAGAGTTCCTACAATTTCAGTAAGAAAAGAATTATTGGAGAGTTCACCAAAAGGGAAATAAACAATCCCTAAATACATGAAAAGATGCTCAACCTCACACATGATAAGAGAGAAAGTTCTATCAAAAATACAGTGAGATATTTTTAACCAGTTTGGCAAAAGCTAAAAGTTAGATAATGTATTATGTTGGCAAGGATGTGGGGAAACAAGTACTTTCATACATTGCTGGTGGGAGTGTAAATTGGTACAAGTCCTTTGGAGGGCAATTTGGCAATGGTGTGACAGTTAAAAATGTATATACCCTTTGACCTGGCAATTCACCATCCAGGAGTTTACTTTACAGTAATAATTCAGGCACATAAGACAATTTATTGCAGCATTATCAAAAAATTGGAAGCAACCTAGAGGTCTGTCAATAGGGGACTGTTTAATAAATTATGGCACATTCATACAAAAAACACTTTGCAAGTGTGAAAAAGAATGTGGATGTTCTTTATATCCTGATTTGGAAAGATCTCTAAGGTGCATTGTTAAGTAATAAAAAGAAGGTGAATAGCAGCATAATATTTTGGATAAAATAAGATGCATACAGTTATATACTGTGCTTGCATATGTGTTTAAAAAGTCTCTGGAAGGATAAACCAGGAACTAATAATGATGGTTGTCTGTTGGAGGAGGGTAGGAACTGTGTAGATGGATACATGGATGGGAGGGAAGCTTCCGAGTATGTTATTCTGTACTTTTTGATGTTTAAGCCACCTGAAGATTTTACCTATTCAAATCAGTAAATGAATATATATTTTAAAATATCTAGAAGTAGAGGTATAAGTACTTAAATAGAATAAGTACTTATATCTAGAGGTATAAGTACTTAAATAGAACTTGAACATTTGAAATGGCCAAAAAAAAAAAAAAAAGTCATTACACTGAAACAGAATTGCAACACGAATCCCAAAGAGCTACGCTCTTTGGAATTTGTGTTGCATTTAAGTTTTGAGACAAACACCATGTAAACAAGAAATGTAAACCAGGAATTTAGTCACTAAACGTCATTCCAAACTGATGGCTGAACCAGTGGATATTAAACCCTTACACCAACATTCATGGTTCTCTGGTTATGATTAGTGATGTTTTTCTTCATAAGCTCTAGTTCCTATGAGATGCTTAAATAAGAAGGAAAGATGTCTTTGTGTTCACTTGTCTCAAATTTATATCAAGTTCTTTATCAGCTTCACATTGTGATAACTGAATGAAAGTGAAAACTTAAGTCTTAACTGCTTTGGATATCACATATATCAAAGTTCATTGGCTGATGGATTTCACTGAATATAATTAGATCATTGGGTTTTTGTTGACTAGTAGGCAGGATATGGACTAAAATACTTAAACCATCCCAAAGTTCTTTTGCTTACTTTTCAGTTAACTAGAAAATATAATTAAACAGATTAATCACTTTCCTATCATATTTTCTAACATTAAAATAATGAACATTTATTGCATAAAATTTAGAAAATTGAGATAAAGAAAAAGGAGAAAAAAACCCTATCATATAAAATAAACTTTGCTAGCCTTTTGATGTCTTTTTCTAGTCTCTATATGTTTTTAAGAAAACACACAAAGAAATTGATCCTACTTTATGACCTTTTCATATATGAAGATTTTGCGTACACTTCCAATGTCAGTTAAAATTCTGGAACATGATTTTTAGTGACTCCTGTGTCTTATTGTGTGGATACACTGTAATTGATTTAACTAATCCTGTAGTCCTAGACATCTAAGGACAACTTATTTACAAAGCACTTTGTTTAATTGAAATTTTGCTTACGGTGAATTTAGTTTGCTTATTTTAAAAATGCTTTGTAGAATTTTTCACACTGGTTGCCTGAGAAGGATGTGATGCTTGGTCTTGTCTTGTAGTCCCAAAGGCCAGACTTTAAATGTGCTTGCCTAATTTTCCACTGGAGGGATGAGACGGGTCATCTTGAATGGACCGTCGTGTCTCTCAGAGCCTCTGGAAACAATGGTTTTGCTGGCTGATCTTGTTTAGATTAGACTGTTGATAAGATGTTTTAAGATACTATAGCAGCACATTTTAAAAACTGAGGGTGTGGTGTTCTAGGGAATGTATCTTTTCTTTTTAAGTGTGGGATAAGGCCATCACTTTTGGAAAGCTAGGCGGGAGTTTGGCAGGGTTAGAATTTCCAGCCTGGCCCAAGCATTCTGAGTCAGGAGCTTTGTCTTAAGTTCTACAAAATTACATGGTTTTAGAAAATCACTCCTTTCATTATTTTTCAGCATTCTTTATTAAACAATATGTTGTATACATTTCCACTTGGACATCAGTTTACGTTCGATTTGCAATGTGAAGGATTTCATTAATTTTGCTTTAGTCATTTGTCATGTGATTGAAACTAGACAAGTTATGGCCTAGACAAGTTACGGTCTATCTGTAGTTTCCTTTGAAGTGAATAAACTTTACTTCTATGATAATAAATATAAAGATTGCAAGTGAGGGACTTCCCTGGTGGCGCAGTGGTTGAGAGTCCGCCTGCCGATTCAGGGGACACGGGTTCGTGCCCTCGTCCGGGAAGATCCCACGTGCCGCGGAGCGGCTGGGCCCACGAGCCATGGCCGCTGAGCCTGCGCGTCCGGAGCCTGTGCTCTGCAACGGGAGAGGCCACAACAGTGAGAGGCCCGCGTACCGCAAAAAAAAAAAAAAAAAAAAGATTGCAAGTGAATGTTAAGCTCAATATATACTATATGAGTGAGTGAAACAGTTTTTAAGTATTCCCAAGCACATTAGTTCTTTTCTATTTCTTACATTGTCTTCTAAGGCTTATTGGATGATATAATTAGCTTCCTGTGAGTTATTATATATATTGTGAGAAGAATGATAAAAGTGGGATTTCTTTTTCAGTACTCTTTAGTGAAGTTAACCACAAATCAGTGAGATTCTATTTTATATTAGTCTGTCCTTGCGCATTTCCGAATCCTCATACCTAAGATATTTTAGTGAGGAAGGAGGGGTTCAAGGGCAAATACTAGAAATTGTACCTTAGAATGTGTGCTGAGGCCAAGTAAGGGCAAGCTTGAACATCAAAAGTGGAAATAACTATAGTCAGAATATGAAACCAGAAGAGTGATTGCTGAAGCCAGAGCATTTGCACATATGTTATGTGACTGAATCTAACATTGAAGCCGAAGGGATTCTTCCAACTTCCTCTCTCCCATCTTGAAGACTCTGGGATGAAGTCACCTCACAGGCCTTCCTTCATTAACCTGGGGTGCAACCCCATGAAATAAACTCGGGCATATGGCATGACAAGAAGTGGCTAGCGACTTGGCCTGAGAGGCTTACCCTAAAAGCGCAAGGTACCTTTGTCTCTGGGTCTGCAGAGCAGATAGCCAGTCTTGAGACCAGGACAGAGAGTACTGGCCAAGCCAAGAGAATGGACCACAGCTACACTTGGTGCACATTTCAGCTTTGAGGCTGGTTGGACACCCAACAGCTGGACATTGTCCTGGAGACCCACAAGTGCCAGCCAGCACATGCCCAAGGGTCCCTTTCTCTCTAGTTCACCAGCACGTGTAGACGTCATCCTCTCCAGAAACCCAGAATGTTCTCTTGAGAGAGAAATAGTAAGAAGGAAATGATGCTATCTGACAGGCTGAACATTTTCTAAAAGGGCTGAAGAAATAATCAGATCAGACTTAGCTTTGAATTCAAATATTTAGCTCTTTCTTTCTCACTAAATAGTAGATAAGAACTTGTGAAGGAAAACATCAACTATAGATGAAATAAAGAAGTTACATTTCCCTGCACTTATAAATCATTATAAGTTAAATTTGTGGTTCTAATATAAAGCAAAAAAATGGACTCCTTTCATTCTTGGGTCATTTTGGTCCTTGGATATTAGTTCTATTTGCTAACTCTGTTAGGCTATTTCTCTGTAAGAGAAATAAGTTGAAAGTATTATTTGAGCTGATATTCAATGCTAGTAGAGGCAAGTAAATCCACAAAAGTCATGGTGACTAGCGTTTAAATTCTGATATATACATTTTAAAGACAAGGAATGTCACTGTGGTAGGGATATGTGGCATAATTATAAAACCAGTTTACACATAAGAAATACCATATAAAATGAAGGCAGAACAAATTCTATCAGGTGCTTATTTTATTTAGTTGAAAATTAAGTTGAGAAAATTTTAAAAATGGAACAACTTTCAGAAGGAAATCAGGACAAATATCAGATTTAAAATATACCACTGCAGGGCTTCCCTGGTGGCGCAGTGGTTGAGAGTCCGCCTGCCGATGCAGGGGACACGGGTTCGTGCCCCGGTCCGGGAGAGTCCCACATGCCGCAGAGCGGCTGGGCCCGTGAGCCATGGCCACTGAGCCTGCGCGTCCGGAGCCTGTGCTCCGCAACGGGAGAGGCCACAACAGTGAGAGGCCCGCGTACCGCAAAAAAAAAAAAAAAAAAAAAAAAATACACGCACACGCACACACACACTGCAGGGCTTCCCTGGTGGCACAGTGGTTAAGAATCTGCCTGCCAATGCAGGGGACATAGGTTCGAGCCCTGGTCCGGGAAGATCCCACATGACGCGGAGCAACTAAGCCTGTGCACCACAACTTCTGAGCCTGTGAGCCACAACTACTGAGCCTGTGCTCTAGAGCCCACGAGCCACAACTGTTGAGACCACGTGCAGCAACTTCTGAAGCCAATGCACCTAGAGCCCGTGCTCCGCAACAAGAGAAGCCACCGCAATGAGAAGCCTGTGCACCGCAACAAAGAGTAGCCCCCCACTCGCCGCAACTAGAGAAAGCCCGTGCACAGCAACGAAGACCCACCACAGCCAAAAATAAATTTTAAAAATATATAAATAAAAAGTTAAAAAAACAAAATAAAATATACCACTGCAGCATATCTCCTCTAGAGTAAAAAAATTAAAAATATCTATTGGCAGTGACTAGCTTTAGTTCTTCAAGTACCTCAAGGCACTTGGGAAGTAGTCCTTTGCGTAGGGCACCAAAAGTTGATTTGTTTGCTAGAAAGTGAGATTTGGGTACGAGGAATAATGAAGTCAGACAATGTGTGCTAGTTAGAAGTTGAATGAACAAGGCAATGGAGATGATTTTTTTTGGTTAATTTTCATGGCAAATAGCTGTTATGTAGATAATTACTCAGGACTAAGGGAAGCGTTGTTCTTGAGCTGTTTTTATTCTGTTCTAGGGGCTTCTATCTCAAAAGCTCTCTGTATCAGCAGGTAAAAGTTGTCTGCAAATTTACACACCAAATCTGCCATGATGAAGGTTGGGGAAGGTGAACTCTCAGCAGCTCATTTACTACTCGTTGGGGAGATGGGTCCTCTCAGCTTTCAGGGGGTGATCATAGTGTTAAAGGAGCAAAGCTTGTGGGTTCACTGCCAAAAGAGCTTCTCAGCTTTGCAAGGGAACAAGTGATCTGGAGTCCATGCCACCCACCATCTCTTCAGACCTCTTGAAATCAAATTCATTAATGGGTAGAGGGAGGAGGAGAGGTTCAACAGGGCGGGGAGGAGAGTGGGTGACAACTTCTGGAAAAGCAACTCACATTACATTGATTACTGGAGCTTCAAATGAGAAAATGTTTACAGTAGATGATTCGTGAACCCTACCGTTGCAATGTTAAAGGGCTTTAATTCTGCTAACAGTACTCTAAAAATTTGCTTTGCTTAGAGCCTTTTCCATACAGTATTGAAATAACACAGGTCTTTGTGATGATGCCATTCTGAAAAATCCCAGAGTAACAGAAGGCAAGACTGCAGATGGAAAAATATAAAGAAAAAAAATCCAATTGTGATACTGTCATGATAGCAATGCTTAAATTACATTGATCTAGGACTTCCCTGGTGGCTCCGTGGTTAAGAATCCGCCTGCCAACGCAGGGGACACAGGTTCGAGTCCTGGCCTGGGAGGATCCCACATGCCGGGGAGCAGCTGGGCCCGTGCGTTGCAGCTGCTGAGGCTGCACTCTGCAACAAGAGAAACCATGACAATGAGAAGCCCGTGAACCGCAAGGAAGAGTAGCCCCTGCTCACCGCAACTAGAGAAAGCCCATGCAGAGCAACGAAGACCCAACACAGCCAAAAATATAAATAAATAAATAAATTTATTTATTTTTAAAAATTAAATTGATCTTTCAAAACTTTCACTGTTAGATCTCATGTGTAAATATTAGAGGTAAGTGAAATTCAAGCAATAATCCACCATGGAATTTGCACATCCAGAAATGATTTGGGGGAGCCTGTTTTTTTTTTTTTTTTTTTGCGGTACGCGGGCCTCTCGCTGTTGTGGCCTCTCCCGCTGCGGAGCACAGGCTCCGGACGCGCAGGCTCAGCGACCATGGCTCACGGGCCTAGCCGCTCCGCGGCATGTGGGATCTTCCTGGACCGGGGCATGAAACCGTGTCCCCTGCATCAGCAGGCGGACTCTCAACCACTGCGCCACCAGGGAAGCCCTGGGGAGCCTGTTTTAAATGACTTCTTTTGAAAGCACTAATTTCTCTTGTTCCTGTGAATCCACTTGAGGCATATTACCTAACAGCATGTTGGTGTCAGAAGCCTTCAGAGGACTACTTAACATCTGGTTCAAAATAACTGTTTTAGGTGTGGACAGTTCAATCAGTTGCATGGTTTCACCATCAGGTAGCATATTTTAATCCTGCTGGATCTTCAAGCTGTCTGTGATTTGGCTTCTATAGAATTTAATTATACTTATACCCTACAATCTTCAGCTTCATTTTACAGTGTCTGATATGTGCTAATTGCTTCAGGTGTGTTCACCTGCTTCTACAAAGATTGTTTTTCCAGCATCTTGGGGGCAGAAGACAAATCTTAAACTTTTGTGTGCCTCGCATCTCCTAGTAAAAGTAGTCTCCTAGTTTGATCTTCAAGGTTCCCCAGGGAACAAAAGAGACTATAAATATCTATATCTACCTATCTATATTTATGTATCTATGTCTATAAATACATTTCCACTGTGACAATTGTTTTTTTTCCTTCAAAGAACACCTATATAATGCAGGTGTTTTTCAGAAAGTATGCCTAATTTTTTTTTTTAACCCAGCCACTACTATCATCCTCTCACTCCAGTAGGAATATTTCACACCTTCCCTGGCAGAAAGTTATTCAACTCTTTCAGACTTCTTCTACTGAGAAGTAGGTTTATCCCTTAAGATTCACTCAGGTGCAAATAATAGAGTATCTAACTAGTCAACGTTTAGGTTCTGTTGACAAAAAAGGGGGTTTTCATGGGTCGGTCACCCCACAGTATCAGTGCGTTTGCTTTAGAATCACAGTTATTCCTGTTAAAGAACTCTGATTCTTAGCATATGTACTGAATACTTCTACATATTGGCTAAAATTCTAACTCCCTAGAATTACTGTCTATGAAATTTCGTTTTAACTATTTGAAGAATATGGAATGATTTTATTTTCCTTTCCACTATACAACTCTGTAAATATTTCTTAATAGCTTTATTGAGGTATAATTTATATCTATAAAACTCACCTCTTATAAGTGTACAATTTAATGGCTTTGATTTAAAGAGTTGTATGATCATTACTACAATTCCAGTTTAGAGTATTTCATTTACCCCCATAGAGTTCCTTGTGCCCCTTTGCAGTCAGTCCCCACTTCCACCTCTCTCACCTCCAGCCCTAGGCAACCACGTATCTGCTTTCCTGCTCTGATTCTTCTTTTTCTGGAATTTAAAAATAAATGGAATCATATATTATGTAGTCCTTTGTGTCTGACACGTTCCACTTAGGATAATGTTTTTGATGTTCGTGCATACCATAGCATATAGCACTGGTTCATTCCTTTTTATGGATCCATTGTATGGATATACCACATTTTTTGGCTCTTATGAATAATGCTGCTATGAATATTCATGAATAAGTCATTGTGTAGACTTATGCTTTAATTTCTTTTAGGTAGATTTCTAGGAGTGGAATTGTTGGGTTGTATGGTAAGTCTAGGTTTACCTTTAAACTTCCAAAATGTTTTCCAAGTGGCTATACCATTAATGTTACTGTTCCCAGTAGTATTAAGGTTCTAATTTCTCTACATCCTCACCAACACCTGGTAATGTCTGTTTTTTTTTTTTGGATAGTAGCCCTTCCTCTGTGTGTGTGTGTGTGTGTGTATATGTAAGGATATTTCAATGTTTTTAAAAAATAGACTTTTAAATTACAATTTTAGGTTTACAAAATAGATAGTATATAGCATTCCATATATACCCCTCCAACCTGCCCAGTTTTCTGTACTATTAACATCTTGCATTAGTGGGGTATATTTGTGACAATTAATGAACCAATATTTATACATTGTTATTAACTATAGTCCATGCTTTACCTTAAGGTTCACTCTTTATGTAGTGCATTGTATGAGTTTTGACACATAGATGTATCCACCACTACAGTTTCCCATGAAGTTTTACTGCCCTAAAAATGCCCTGGGCTTTACCTATTCATCCTTCCTCCCCTTCTCCCAAACCCCTGACAACCACTGATTTTTATTTCATTTCATCTTATCTTATCTTACTAAGATTTTAATCTTTTAAAACAGTTTTAGGTTCACAGCAAAATTAAGAGGAAGTTACAGAGATTCCCCACATCCCCACTATCCCCTCACATGCATAGTCTCCCCCATTATGAGCATCCCCCACCAGTGTGGTACATTTGTTACTATTGATGAACCTACATTGACACATATAGTCACCCAAAGTCCATAGTTTATATTAAGGTTCACTCTTAGTGTTGTACATTCTAAGGGTTTGGACAAATATGTACTGACATGTATCCATTATTACAGTATCATATAGTGCATTTTCACTGCCCTAAAAGTCCTCTGTGCTCCTATTCATCCACTCTTCTCCCCAACCCCTTGCAACCACTGATCTTTTTACTGCCTCTATAGTTTTACCTTTCCCAGAATGTCATATAATTGGAATCATACAGTATTTAGATTGGCTTCTTTCACTTAGTAATTTACATTTAAGTTTCCTCTATGTCTTTACATGGCTTAATAGCTTATTTCTTTTTATCTCTGAATAATGTTCATTTTATGGATATAGCACAGGTTATCCATTCACCTTCTGAAAGGCATATTAATTGCTTCCAAATTTTGGCAATTATGAATAAAGCTGCTATGAACATCAATGTGTAGATTTTTTTGTGTGGAAAAAAGTTTTCAACTCTTTGGGGTAAATACTGAAGAGTGCAATTGCTGGATCATATGGTTAGAGTATGTTTAGTTTTTTTTTTTTTTTTTTTTTTTTTTTTTGCGGTACGTGGGCCTCTCACTGCTGTGGCCTCTTCCGTTGCGGAGCACAGGCTCCGGACGCGCAGGCTCAGCGGCCATGGCTCACAGGCCCAGCTGCTCCGCGGCATGTGGGATCCTCCTGGACCAGGGCACGAACCCGCATCGGCAGGCGGACTCTCAACCACTGTGCCACCAGGGAAGCCCTATGTTTAGTTTTGTAAGAAACCACCAGACTGTCTTCTGAAGTGGCTGCACCATTTTGCATCCCCACCAGCAATGAATGAGAATTTTTGTTGCCTCATGTCCTCACCCGTATTTGATGGTGTTATTGTTCTGGATTTTGGCCATTCTAATAGGTATGTAGTGGTATCTCATTGTTCTAATTTGCATTTCCCTGATGACATATGATGTGGAGTATCTTTTCATATGCTTATTTGGTGAGGTGTGAAGATTTTTGGCCTATTTTAGAAACTGGGTTGTTTTGTTTCCTTACGAGTGAGTTTTAAGAGTTCTTTGTATGCTTTGGATAGCAGTCCTTTATCAGATATGTCTTTTGGAAATATTTCTCCCCATTTGTGGCTTGTTTTCTCTTGGCATTGTCTTTCATAGAACTGAAGGTTTTTAAATTTTATTTTAATGAAGTCCAGCTTATCAATTATTCCTTTCATGGATGGTGCTTTTGGTGTTGTATGTAAAAAGTCATCACCATACCCAGGGTCATCTAGGTTTTCTCATATTATCTTCTAGGAGTTTTAATATATTAGTTTTGCATTTCACATTTAGGTCTATGATCCACTTTGAGTTAATTTTTGTGAAAGGTACATATTCTGTGTCTCTACCCACATTCACTTTTTTTGCACATGGATATTCAGTTGTTCCAGCACCATTTGTTGAAGAGACCATCTTTGTTCCATGGTTTTGCTTTTGCTCCTTTGTCAAAGATCAGTTGACTGACTATATGATAGGGATTTATTTCTGGGCCCTCTATTCTGTTCTATTGACCTATATGTCTGTTCTTTTGCCACTACCACACTGTCTTGACTACTGTAGCTTTATAGTAAGTCTTGAAGTTCTCGTGTCACTCCTCCAACTTTGTTCTTCTCCTTCAATATTGTGTTGGCTGTTTTGGGTCTTTTGACTCTCCATGTAAACTGTAGAATGAGTTTGTTGAAATCCATAGAATAACTTGCTGGGATTTTGATTTTGTTTGCTTTGAATCTGTGGATCAATTTGGGAAAAACTGACATCTCGACAATGTAGAGTTTTCCTATTCATGAACATGAAATCTCTCTCCATTTATTAAGTTCTTTGATTTCATTCATCAGAGATTTATAGTTTTCCTCAGATCTTGTTTTGTTAGATTTGTAAGTAATTCATTATTTACATGCTAATGTAAATGGTATTTTTTTTTTTTTATAAATTTATTTATTTGTTTTATTTTTGGCTGTGTTGGGTCTTTGTTGCTGCATGCGTGCTTTCTCTAGTTGCAGTGCGTGGAGGCTACTCTTTGCTGCAGTGCACGGGCTTCTTATTGCGGTGGCTTCTCTTGTTGCAGAGCATGGGCTCCAGGCACACAGGATTCAGTAGTTGTGGCTTATGGGTTTAGTTGCTCTGTGGCATGTGGGATTCTCCCGGGCCAGGGATCGAACCCGTGTCCCCTGCATTGGTAGGTGGATTCCTAATCACTCTGCCACCAGGGAAGCCCCAGGTATTGTGTTTTTAATTTCAAATTCTACCTGAAATTTTTACCAAAATAAATGTAATTTATATCCAGTTTACACATTTTTTTCTTGTGATGGAAACTTTCAAGATTTACTTTATTAGCAACTTTCAATAATACTATAGTATTATTAACTATAGTCACCGTGCTATACATTACATTCCCAGGGCTTATTTATTTTATAGCTGGGAGTTTGTACTTCTTAACCTCCTCCTTCCATTTCACCAACTCCTCACCCCTGCCCCTGGTAACTGCTCATTTGTTCTCTGTATCCGTGAACGCATGGTTTTGTTTTGTTTTGTTTTTTAACTTATTTGTTGTTTAGATTCTACATATAAGTGAGATTATACAGCATTTGTCTTTCTCTGTCTGACTTATTTCACTTAGCATGATGCCCTCAAGGTCCATTCATGTTGTTGCAAATGGCAAGATTTCCTTCTTCTTTATGGCTGAATGATATTCCATTATATATCACATTTGTGAACACTTAGGTTGTTTCAGTTTCTTGGCTGTTGGAAGTAATGATGCAGTGAACATGGGGTGCATATATCTTTTCATGTTAATATTTTTATTTTCTTTGGGTAAATACCCAGAAATGGAATTGCGAAATCCTATGGTAGTTCTCTTTTTAGAGGGGACATTCTTGGCTTGTACCTGATCTTAGTGGCAAAGCTTTGAGTTTCTCACTATGAAGTATAATATTAGCTGCAGGTTTTTTGTAGATATTCTTTATCAAGTTGAGAAGGTTACCCTCTATTCCTAGTTTACTGAAAGTTTTTGTTCTGAATGGATGTTAGATTTTGTCAGTGTTTTTTCTGCATCTATTGATATAATCATGTGATTTTTCTTTTTTAGTCTGTTGATGTGATGGATTACATTAATTGATTTTTGAATGTTGAACCAGTCTTGCATACCTGGAATAAATCCCACTTGATCATGGTGTACAATTCTTTTTATGTATTATTGGGCTTGATTTGCTAATATTTTGTTGAGGATTTTTGCATCTATGTTCATGACAGATACCGGTCATTTTTTTTTTTCTTGTAATGTTTTTGTCTGGTTTTGGTATTAGGGTAATACTGGCCTCATAGAATGAGTTAGGAAGTATTCCCTCTGCTTCTGTCCTCTGGAAGAGACTGTAGAGAATTGGTGTAATTTCTCCCTTAAATGTTTTGTAGTATTCATGAGTGAACCTACCTGGGCCTGATGCTTTCTGCTTTGGAAGATTATTAATTATTGATTCAAATTTTGAAATAGACTTATTCAGGTTATCTATTTCTTCTTATGTGAGTTTTGGCAGATTATGTCTTTCAAGGAATGGGCCCATTTCATCTAGGTTATCGAATTTGTAGGCATAGAGTTGTTAATAATGTTCCTTTACTGTGCTTTTGATGTTCATGGGATCAGTAGTGATGGCCCATCTTTCATTTCTAGTAGGTATAATTTTGTCTTCTCTCTTATTTTCATGGTTAGCCTTGCTGGAGGTTTATTGATTTTGTTGATCTTTTCAAAGAAACTGCTTTTGGTTTTGTTAATTTTCTGTATTGATTTCCTATGTTCAGTTTCATTGTTTTCTACTGTAGTTTTAACTGTATCTTTTCTTTGGTTTGCTTTAGGCTGATGGTGCTTTTCTGTTTCTAGTTCCCTAAGAGGGAAGCCTGGATTGTTGATTGTAGAGCTTTCTTCTTTTCTAGTAGATGCATTTGTCACTATCAGTTTCCCTCTAAACTCTGCTTACTCTGTATCTCACAAATTTCAGTAAGTCGTATCTTCCTTTTCATTTAGTTCAAAATACTGAAAAAAAATTTTGAGACTTCTTCTTTGACCCGTGTGTTATTTAGAAGTGGGTTGTACAATATCCAAATACTTTGCCTTTTCCAGTTATCTTTCTGTTACTGATTTTTCAGTTTAATTCCATTGTGGTCTAAGAGCATATTTTATGATTTCTATTCTTTTAAATTCATTCATTGTATTTTATTAACCAAAATGGGATCTATTTTGTATGTTCCAGGTTAGATTGAGAATACATATTCTGCCAGTTTGGGGTGAAGTATTCTATGAATGTCAATTTATATTGATGGGTGCTGTTCAGTTCAGCTATATCCTTACTACTTTTCTACCTGCAAGATCATCTGTCAATTAATGAGACGGGGGTGATGAAGTCTCCAATTAAAATAATGGATTTGCCTGTTTCTCCTAGAGTTTTATCAGTTTTTACCTCACCTATTTTGGCACTTTGTTGTTAGATGTATACATGGTAAGGATTGTTTTTCTTTTTGGACAGTTGAGTCTTTTATCATTAGGTAATGCCCCTCTTCATTCCTGCTATTTTTTTGCTCTGAAGTCTGCTTTGTCTGAAATTAGCATAGATACTACAGCTTTCTTTTGATTAGTGTTAGTATGGTGTAACTTTCTCCATTCCTTTACTTTTAGTTTATCTGTCATTTATATTTCAAGTGGATTTCTTATAGTTAACATATAGTTGGGTCTTTTTTTTAATCCATACTGATAGTCTCTGTCTTTTAATTGGTTTAGTTAGACCATTCACGTTTACAGTCATTATTGATATACTTGGATTAATGTCTGCCATTTAAAAAATTGTTTTATATTTGTCACACTCATTCTTTGTCTCTTTTTTCATCTTCTCTTTTTCTGCCTTCTCTAGTTTTAATTGAGCACTTTATATGTTTCCATTTTCTCTACTCTGTTAGCTTATCAATTATCCTTCTTCTTAACCTTTTTTTGTTTTAGTTGTGGTCCCAGAGTTTGCAGTATACATTTACAATAATCTAAGTTTACTTTAAATAACACTGTACCACTTCATGAGTAGTGCAGGTAACTTATACCAGAATGTTTCTAATTCTTCTCTCCCATCCCTTATTCTGTTGCCATCATTCATTTTACTTATCCATAAGCTATATGTATCCAACACATTATTGCAGTTAATTATTTGAGCAAACAGTTATCTGTCAGATCAGTTAAGAAAGACAAAAGATTTTATTTTACCTTCATTTATTCCTTTACTAACTCTGTTTTTCCTTTATGTAGTATCGAGTTTCTGATCTATATTACTTCCTTCTTTCTGAAGAACCTCTTTTAACATTTCTTGCAAACATTTCTTGCAGGTCTACAGGCAACAAATCCTCCCCCCCGCTCTTTTTTTCCTGAGAAAATCATTGTATCTCCTTTACCATGAAGGATAATTTAGCTAGGTACAGAACTCTAGATTGGTAGATTTTTTTTCCTTCAACAGTTTATATATTTCACTCTAATCTTTTCTCACTTGCCTGGCTTCTGAAGAGAAGTCCAGTGTAATTCTTATCCTTGTTCCTCTACAGGTACATCTCTGTGGTGATTTCTCTCTTTGGCCTCTTTCACGATTTCATGTTTGATTATGGTTTTCTGCAATTTGCATATGATATTCCCAGATGTAGTTTTTTGGTATTTAATCTGCTTGGTGTTCTCTGAGCTTTCTGGATATGTGGATTGGTGTTTGTCATTAATTTTGGAATATTCTCAGCCATTATTATTTCAGATATTTTTTCTGCCCTTTTCTCTCTTTTCCCCCTGCATTTTTATTATACATATGTTACACCTTTTGCAGTTGTTACTGCAAAAGGATACTGGATAGTCTGTTCTTTTCTTTTCAGTTTGGAATGTTTCTATAGATGTACCTTCAAGATCACGTTTTCCTTAGCCATGCTCAGTCTATTGATGAAGCTATCAGAAGCATTCTTAATGTCTGTTACAGTGTTTTTGATCTCTAGCACTTCCTTTTGATTCTTTCTTGGAGTTCCCACCTCTTTGCTTATATTTCTCATCTTTTCTTGCATGTTGTCCATTTTTTCCATTCAATCCCTTAGCTTATTTCCAGTATCAGTGTGAAAGCTTAAAATGGTTCTGATTTTGCTTTGTCTCTTCAGACTGTGTTCTTTTTAGCCTTTTAACATGACTTGTAATTTTTTTGTTGAAAGCTGGACATGATGCATTGATATATAGGAACTGAGGTAAAACAACTTTAAGGGTGAGGTTTTATGTTTATCTAGTTAGGAGTTAAGCTGTGTTTAATGTTACTCTAGATGTATGTGTTAGAGGATTCAGTTTCCTCTTGTGTCCTTGTTGCTGTTTCCCCTGTTTCTTTGGGTTTCCCTAGAAACTCCTCCTTAAGTAGACTTGGTATCCTGCATCTCTCTCAGTTGTCATCCACTGTCATTATACTGTAGCCTTGTTGATGTGGTGTTAAGTATTGGAAAGTGTAAGCAATCTATAATTTTATGATTAAATTTTAGGGTTGTTTTTTTTTTTGGTGGGCCTGAGTCCCTTCAGAATTATCTTTTAGCTTTTTCTTTTCCTTCCCTGATGTGAGACAGAAAGGCTCCAGGGGCTCAAGTTGTCTAATTGTCATTCTTGTAGGTCAGATAAGGGTCTGGTAAGGGGTCTGGGCAGATAAGGGTCTTGAGGGCAGTGTTTTGTTATGGAGAACAGAATGCAGTGATCGTATTTCGTATTTCATGGTGGTTACTTCCTCCCTCTCCCTGCTGGAAACAAGAGGAGATTTTTCTCCCATCTTCATTGTGAGAACATGGTAAGGCTACTGGAGGTAAAACTCATGAAAATGGGGGAGACCCTTAATGACTGAGTTCCCGAAACTTTTAACCCTCAAGCTAGTCCATGCTCAGTTTCCAGCTATTAATCACCATTAATTAAGTTAATATTTAATTACCATTAAATGTTCTGGTACTAACTGATAGGTTACCATCTCCATTGTTTTTGCTCCTGCTTAAGTATGGTTTGCTGTATTGATCTGTCTCTCCAGTCTTTAGGATGGAGGTTTGCTCTGTTTGTTCAATTATCTGATGGGTCTAAGAATAGCCATTGATTTTCTGTGTGTTCAGGATGCGAGTGATGACTTCTGAGCTCTTTACATGTTGAAGTGGAAACTAAAAATCCTTGTTTTTTTTTTTTAAAGTAACTTTCCTGGACTTAAAATCTGTGGAATCTCTGTCTGCTGTGATGTTCTGCCACTGATGATATCTGTGCTCTCAGATCTGTGCTCATTTTTCAGTTCTTTTTATTTTTCAACCTGGCCTCCTAGAGGTTGCCCATGGGTCTTTGTACGTTATTGGTTAACCCATAATTGGTCAGGAACTTGGCACAAACACTAGGCTTCCACTTTCTGCCAGTTGATCTCTGTGTCATTTGGGGAGCACGTTCACTGTTAATGCTGTTTTCAAATTGGCCTCCGTTTTTACCTTTTCTCGGGCCTTGTTTGGTCTTCCCTGTGCATGAACATAGCCAACCAGTCAGCCAGGGTTGTGTGGGAAACTAATCAAGTATCTTCCCACTAAATTTCTGGCTCTGCCTGTGATTCTGCATTCCCCTCCTAGGACCATAACCTCAGACTAGGAGAAATGCAGGCATTCCCCATTCACTCCTTTGAGTGGATTTTCCATTTTCCTTTTCAAATCCATTCACCCCTTGAACCTCACCTGCCAACAGCAATCTGCTGGTTTTCTTGAGCAGTTATGTCGTGGTAAGACTACAGTACTGATTGAACTGTGGGGTGGAGGGGTTAAGGATCACCCCAGGTAAGAACACCACACACTCCCATTGTTTCAGAACCTTTTCATGAATAAACTCTTTTCAATTTGTTGCTTCGATTTGGTCAATTTGTTGCTTCGATTTGGTCAATTTGTAGAGCCCTGGCATGGTTACTCTTTTGAAAGTTTTGTCCAGTTTCATCATTGTTTTCTGAGGAAAGGGTTTGTGAACCTCTTCACTACTTTATAACGAGATAATATCTACCTCCAAATATATCTTTGTTTAGTTTTTTTCTTATGGTAAATATTTCTTACTCTTAAAATTATTCCTCATGTAAACTCTTTGTTACCAGATTCTTCACTGTTCTTTCATGTTTCTCTGTATACACTAATTTGCCAGTATTCCTTTGAAAATGTGGTGGTTATAAATGGTGAAGAACCTCTAGGTGTGGCCTGACAACAGCAGAGATGAATAGGGTTACTAGTTTCTTTGACCTGTACACTAATTCCTATCACTTTGGCCTGAAGTGGCGTTAGCCACACCATACTATTGGCACCCATCAAGCCCATGGTCAGCCAGAGCTCTGAGTTTTTGTTCATAGAAAATACCACTCATCTTGATTCTTCATCGTTTCTTTTAGTTGTGCCATTGAAATTTTTGGACATGAGTGGAAGTTTTGCAGGAAATTTTTTTATTAAATTTCACCTTTGATTTTAGTACATAGTTCTACCCTATCAAGATCCCTTTGGATTTTATTACGTGAAATATGAAATGTATACTTTCTGTTTCTTCAAATTGTTGATAGAAATATGTGATTTTGACATTCTTCTGTGAGAACCCTTGCTGATTCTTAATAATCACATAACTTTTAAAATAAGTGTTTACAAGTCATCTGTTTAATAGTCTAGATAGGGCCAAGGAGAAGGCCTTTTTCTGTGTTATGATAAATCTGTCTTTATATTAACACTGATTTTTAAATCTGTACTTCAAGCATTTTCCAAATTATAATGTACTATATACCTCTTTGAGATGATCTCATTTTGTCCCATGGCTTAAAAGTCATCTTCAGATTCTGATATTATAAATTAATTTTATTACTTGAGACACCTCCCCTCACTAGAACGTAAGCTCCATGAGGGCAGTGAATTTATCTGACAGTTCCCGGCCTATAGTAAACACTTAAATATTTGTTGATTGAATGGAGGGATAGTTTTTCGGTCTTTTTAAAAAATTCACCTTTTTTTTTTTTCACCTCGTTTGAAACTTACAGAAAAATTACTGAGATAGTACAGAGAATTTCTATATACCTATACCTAGTTTCCTCTGTTACTAACATCTTACGTTAGGATGGCACATTTGTTCCAGTTAATGAACCACTATTGATAGTATGAGTGAACGCTATGGATATTTGCTAACCATGTCCGTACTTTATTCAGATTTCCTTAGTTTTCTCCTAATGTCTTTTTCTGTGTCAAGATCCCATCCAGGATATCATACTACATTTAGTATACTTAAGCTCTTTCTGGCTATGACAGTTTTTTTGGCTCTCCTTGTTTTTTTATTACTTTGACAGTTTTGAAGAGTACTGGTCAGAAATTTTGTAAATGTCTCACTATTGGTGTTTGTTTGGTGATTTTTCTTGATGAGGCTGGGGTTGTGGGTTTTGGGGAGGAAGACCACAGAGGTAAAGTGCCATTCTCATTATATCAGATGAAGGCTGCTGCTAGCAACATGACTTACCACTGTTGGGATTGGCCCTGTTCACTTAGCTGAGGTAGCGTTTGTCATGTTTCTCCACTGTAAAGTTGACACTCAGCCCTCAGCCCCTATCCATGCTATCCCCTTGGGAAGGAAGTTACTGGGCATAGCTCACACTTAAAGAATGGAGAGTTGTATGCTCCACTTCCTGAGGCCATGGTATCTATCTACATAAATTATTTGGAATTCTTCTGCACGGGAGATTTGTTTGTTTTCCCAAGTATACTTATTTATTCAGTCATTTGTTTATATCAGTATGGACTCAAGGATATTTTATTTTATACTTCGGTGTGATAACCCACTGCTAATTTATTTGTTTTGTTCCTCAGGTTGTTCCCGCTTTGACCACTGGGAGCTCTTTAAGTTGATTTTCTTTGGGTATTTTTTTTGGCACTCCCTTTTCACACTTAAATTTAGTTTAAAACCCTCTCAATAAAGTCACATAATCTGGTACCAATTTCAAACTTCTGTGAGCATGTTCTGTCATTTTTCAGGAGCTAGTGGCTCTTTGACAAGAGCTATTTGGTAAAACAAAACAAAACAAAACATACCAAAGCAGAAGTGCACTATGATACATGGTTGCAGCTCAGCACAAGTCTTTGTATACAGATTAGATAAAATTCAAGTCATTTATTTCCTGACAGTTTCACAGTCAAGAGTTCCAACTGTTAACCCTTCTTTTCCAGAGGTAAGCATGAATAGGTTGTCTGAGTTCGTTGAACCAAAAGAAACTAAATAGAATATGTGTTTATGCATGTAGAATGTAGGTGCTTGATTGGATATTAGGATACTTCCAACTTTTAGTCTAGGTCAGTTTTATACATCTCATTTTCAAAGATTTCTTATGCCATTAGTTTCATTTTTTTCTCTCTTTCTTTTTTTTTTTTTGGCCGTGCGACATGGCTATTCCCCGACCAGGGATCGGACCCAGGCTCTTGGCAGTGAAAGCGTGGAGTCCTAACCACTGGACAGCCAGGGAATTCCCCATTAGTTTCAGAAAGAAGTAGGAAATTGTCTCCACAAAGAACCATGAGGCATCTTGGGTATACACATACCTCCTTTTAAATTGTGTATCCTATGAATTCTTAGCAAGTCTTAGCTTCTTAGCAATATTCTTTTGCATTTTATAGCATGTTACAGTTTACAAAGAACTTTCGCTCAACTCATAACATTTCATGCTTACAACAACGCTAAGGCTAATTGGGTGGCATTGCCCCTGTTTTATGGATGAATGAGGCACAGGAAATCTGTAATGCCAGAGGTCACGTAGCTAGCAGGTGCATCTAGGCCTGGAACTTCAGCTGGGAGCCGTAGCTCTTAGCACAGTGCTCTTTCCAGCATTAGTGTGTCATGTTGCTAAATTTGGGAAGATTTATGGGATACTCTAGATCAGTAGTGAAAAATGGAACAACTTTAAACACAATCTTTTCCCCAGTATTTGGTGGCAGATTTGGTCCTGGGAGAACAGGAAGTGAGCAGCATTCACTGTTAAAACTCTGAGCCTTTTAGTCCTTTGCTCTTCTGCTCCAGGAACTCTGGGCTTCTCTTATACCCTCCTACCCTCCACTCCTCTTTCAAAACCTTCTCTTAGAGCCCAAGCAATGAGAGTTGACAATAGGACCATTTAACCATTGGATCCATAAACACAGAGCTGGGGGCTTTGGAATTTGCAAGAGCTTAATAAAATGTTGGAAATCTGGAAGGGAATTACTGAATGAAAAATATGAAACTGTGAAATTGAATTAATTAATGTTTAAGTTTTTACAAAATGAAACACGTTTACGCATCAGCTACAACTCCTTAAAACTCATATAGTTTTACGCGCATTTCCTTAAATGTGGGATGCAGGGTATTTGGTATAATGTGAGAGAGGTATGGCTTGCAAAAAAAGCAAGAGTGCATGGGGTCCTTAGAGGCCTTCAAGCAGCCCTTGTTGGTAGCTAGCAGTTTCCCTTTAGCTTTCCTAGCAGTCCTATGCCACACAGCCTCCTCTCCTTGCAAACAGTGGTGGCCCCCCTGGTCTCCCCCATCTCTGTGGACCAGCCTATGTTATGACCAAGTCTGAGGGCAAAAGATGTTTAGTCCCAAGGTGAAAACTACTCAAAAGAACAGCATTTTCAAGGAAGGAAGTCGGTGCTCCTCCATAGAGGCAATGGCTGGTTTGAGAGAAGAGGAAAAATATATGCTTAGTCCTTTGATCTGTCAAATGAAAGGCACGTTCTCAAGTGAATAGATGCAGTACACAGGGGTGTAATTACTGAGCTGGGTTGGGGGGAGGTATAAATCACACAAATAATATGTTCATTCTGTGTGAGAGTATATAATATATGTAGGACATAATCACAGAAATTTGAAGTGGATAATGTGTAAGGTTATCCTGGCCGGTCCCTGGAGCCAGCGTGGGGTTGATATCACTTTGTCTTATCTAATTGGCGGCATGGATAAGGGTTCTTTTGACATGCTTCTTTTAAAATCAGAGATTCTCCATGGAGGCGTGGGGTGTCATTTAAAGCCTTTTGGGGTGTGTGCATTGTCTTCTGTCTTCTCCTTAAATAGAAGGTCCATTTAGCCCCTGGAGACCCAAGTACTTTAGAGATGAAGTAGAGAGCATAACTCTATCTCTTTCCTGTGAAAAACCCACTTGTCCAAATTCTTAGACCTGCTAGACTGATGGAAGGGGTGGAGAGAGGGCTGATTACTCCAGCTCCAAGCATCTCAGGCTGATTGCAGAATGGCTGTTGCTGTGATAACAAGCTCTTACAGTTGTACAGGGCTTCCAAAGGTTACTAAATGCTTTGTCATCCACTCGCACCCATGCAGTTCATGACAGCGCTAGGAGGACCCCTCTGTTCCCCTAGACAAGGATACAGAGTCAGAGAGGGTAAGTGGCTGATCCAAGGTCATATAGCTGGTGGGTGGTGAGAGCAGAACTGAAACCCAACCTCTTGGCCCCACATCCAGTGATTCCCTCCACGTAACTGGGAGCAGGTTTTTTGTTGTTGTTGTTTTGTTTTTTAACATCTTTATCGGAGTATAATTGCTTTACAATGGTGTGTTAGTTTCTGCTGTATAACAAAGTAAATCAGCTGTATGTATACATATATCCCCATATCAACTCCCTCTTGCATATCCCTCCCACCCTCCCTATCCCACCCCTCTAGGTGGTCACAAAGCACTGAGCTGATCTCCCTGTGCAATGCAGCTGCTTCCTGCTAGCTATCTATTTTACATTTGGTAGTGTATATATGTCCATGCCACTCTCTCACTTCGTCCCAGCTTACCCTTCCCCCTCCCCGTGTCCTCAAGTCCATTCTCTACGTCTGCGTCTTTATTCCTGTCCTGCCCCCAGGTTCTTCAGAACTATTTTTTTTTTTAGATTCCATATATATGTGTTAGCATATGGTATTTGTTTTTCTCTTTCTGACTTACTTCACTCTGTATGGCAGACTCTAGGTCTGTCCACCTCACTACAAATGACTCAGTTTTGTTCCTTTTTATGGCTGAGTAATATTCCATTGTATGTATGTGACACATCTTCTTTATCTATTCATCTGTTGGTGGGCACTTAGGTTGCTTCCGTGTCCTGGTTATTGTAAATAGAGCTGCAATGAACATTGTGGTACATGACTCTTTTTGAATTATGGTTTTCTTCGGGTATATGTCCAGTAGTGGGATTGCTGGGTTGTATGGTAGTTCTATTTTTAGTTTTTTAAGGAACCTGCATACTGTTCTCCATAGTGGCTGTATCAATTTACATTCCCACCAACAATTCATGAGGGTTGGGAGCAGGTTTCTGTCCTACTTTTCTTCCTTTGGAATGGTGAGTAGCTGGAGCTCTGGCAATGAGGGGAATGCTGGTGTGGTGTGTGTGCCTCTGTGGCAGTGCAGTCATCCTTCAGTATCCATGGTGGATTGGTTCCAGGAACCCTCCCTGGATACCAGAATCTGCAGAGGCTTAAGTCCCTTGTGTAAAATGGCATAGTACAGTGGACCTCTGGAACCATGGGTTTTGCATCTGCAGATTCAATCCACAGTTGGTTGAATCAGAAAACGAGGAACTATGGTTACGAGGGCTGACTCTCTAAGAGAAAGCCCGGAAGGCTATTTCAGGATGGGCCCTCCAGGATAGTGGGCTACAGCTGGGGAGGGTCACTAACTAACAGGGTTTGGTCCCTAATTATTTCCATTTAGAACCTTCTTGACTTTTAGGGATACTGAGGAAAAGCCCTGGATGTGGAATGAGGTGAGCTGGGTTCAAGCCTGCTCTGTACTATGTGGGCTATTCTAAGGAGGTTATTCAATGTATAGTCCTTAAGTCCTGGTTCCTGAAAGGATTCAATAATTTTCAAAAGTGATTATTATGGTGCAAGGTAAAACACTAGAAAATAAGGTTAAAAATTAGTGAAGGGACCAAATGTAAAGTAGATAGCTAGTGGGAAGCAGCTGCATAGCACAGGGAGATCAGCTGGGTGCTTTGTGACCACCTAGAGGGGTGGGATGGGGAGGGTGGGAGGGAGACGCAAGAGGAGGGGGATATGGGGATATATGTATACGTATAGCTGATTCACTTTGTTATACAGCAGAAACTAACACAACATTGTAAAGCAATTTTAGTCCAATAAAGATGTAAAAAAAAAATTAGTGAAGGGGAACATTAGGCAGGACATTTTGAAGCTCCCTTAAGAATGAATCATGGGACATGATTAAGGCCCAAGGATGCATTGGTTAAGGGACAAGGCAGGGGTGTCTGTTGTACATATTACTTGGTGATAAAGGAGTATGATGAGTTTAATGGCTTGTGTTTTAGGGTTACCAGTGGTGGTACTAATTTCTTCAGCATCGAAAGTCACATCAAATACTTCCTTTGAGAGCGAAACGGGAATCAGAGTGAGATTCCCAAAAGACATTGCATGAAGTCTTATTCTGTTGCTAGAGAAGGGCTGCAGATTGGGCTCTAAGTGTCCAGGCTTCCAAAGCAGGAGAGAACCACAGTTTGATTGGGCCGGCAAACTTTTTCTTTAATGGGTCAGATAGTAGGTATTTCAGGCTTTGTGGGCCACGTACATCTCTGTTGCATTTTCTTGTTTGTTTGTTTTGTGTAGTTTTTCACAGCCCTTTAAAATCCTTAGCTTGTAGACCATCCGAAAACTAGCTGTGCATCAGATTTGGCTGTCGTTTGCTGACCTTTGTTCGATAGACGGTTGGTAAGGTCAAAACAAGTTGCTGTGGGGAGATGCTGAAATCGTAGGGAAGTGTGTTTGGGGACTCCTCATTGAGTGGACACTGCACAGCAGCAGTCACATGTGTTAAAGGTCATCTAGGGGAAGGATTAATACCCCCTTTTGAAAACTGCCAAGCCAGGCAAGGTTGCCCCTGATTCCAAAAGTGTATCAGCCCCACTCAAGGTGAGAGGCAAGTCCTTCAACCTACCTGAGCCTCTGTTTTCTCCTCTTTTATCTAAGATGGGGATAATAATAAAAGTCCTGCTTGACTTCTAGGGTAACTGCACGGATCAAGTGAATTTCTGTACGTGAAATTGCCTTGTACATGATTCTCACAACCCTTAAAGTTAGTTACTGTTAATCAGCTTGGCATCGTCAGTGCCAGGGAGCCAGCCTGTGCCAACCATATTCATGAGAAGTCATACAGAATCCCTGTTCTGGAGAAGATTCCAATCAAGTGAGAGAAGAGAGGCAGGAGAGGGGAGGACTTCAGTTCAACCCACCTGCACATGGTGGGTGAGACCAAAGAAGCGTCACAGTGACAAAACTAAACATGATGTGCTGCAGTCACCCACAGAGAGTCACCCAGCCGCTTGGCTGTGGAGACATACTTGCTGCTGTAATAATGTACGAACACCTTCCTTTAGCTGAGCACTTATTTTTCTTTTGTTGTTATTTGTCAGATGTTGTGCTAGGCCCTTTATACAAATTATCTCCCCCGAATCTCACGAACATCCTAGGAAGTAGGTCTTAGGATCCCCATTTTTCGAGGAGGAAACGGAGGCTTGAGTCTTCAGGCAGATATCACATGGCTAGTCAGTGTAAGGGTTGGGATGCTAGGAACAGTTGGGAATAGGAGAGGCGAGCCTGGTATGCTTCCTGGATGAAGCAAGTGTGAAGCACAGTTTTAGAGAAAGAGAAAGATAGGGGCAAGTGAGGAGGTTTGGGCAAGTGACATGAATTCAGCTTCCTCTTGTTATTCACATGCTCAGATGCCCCAGGTGCTTCCTGCCTCCTGACTTGGCTTCCCTCACTCCTTCAGAAGGTTAGCATAGGAAGGCAATGAGCTTGAAGGGGCCAAATTTGTTGCTGTCTTTTCTTTTATCTTCTTTATTTTTTTTTCTTTCTTTTTTTTGCCTGCGCTGTGCAGCTTGTGGGATCTTAGCTCCCCAACCAGGGATTGAACCTGGGCCCTCTCAGCAGTGAGATCGCTGAGTCCTAACCACTGGACCGCCAGGGAGTCCCCTGTTGCTGTCTTTGTGCATTGTACTTCATAGAAACCGCTAGAGGCTTGGATTCTTGATTCCACCTCTGCCCCCATGTTATTGTGGGACCTTGGGAGGTGCCCACCCTGCCCTAAGCTCACTTGTTTCCTCTGCAGTTGAGAATACTGATCTCCCAAGGCCCTTGCACTTGTGAAATATCCTAGACTGTAACATCCTCAGATGCAGCAGCTGCATCCAGTGGTGAGGAAATAAAGTTTTCTCAGGAATGTCAGGACGTCAAGCATTGGCTCCTGGGCCCAGTGGAAAATGAGGTGTCTTGTAAACGAGTTTTCCAAATACCCGAGGCTGGCCTTTTTAAACCCTCAAACTTTGTTTTGTATACCTAACTGAGGACAGAAGTGTTTCCTGAGACGTGTGGTGCTTTTTATTTCTTATTAAACAGAGCATATCAAACATCACTGATCTTTTCTAGTCCAGACGATTTTTTGTACTGTAAAATTTTCAGATGTATTTATGGAGTTGTATAAAGATTCTTTCCTTTGCACTAAATGGTGGTTATTTTCAAGAGATCTTATATCTGATTTTTTGGGGTATTTTTAGTCTCTGTCGTATTATAAATTACCTCTTGCCATTGTGTTTGTGCTATTACTATTAACTTCTCATACGTATGAGTTTCTGGCTTCAAATATCCACTGAGCTAGGAAACCGGTTCACCTCCCTTGCTTAGGTGGAGGAATAAATAGGAGTAGAATGTGAGTGTCATCCTTTTCATCTTTTTTATGTTCTGTGTTCTTTTTCTCAGACCTCTCATGATGTTACAGTTGCTCCTTGAATTTCTGCCCTCAGCATCTCTCAGGTGCTGGGTTTTGCAGGAATAATCGTGTTACTCTGTGGACAAACGTCCGCAGAGAAAGGAAGAGTGTCCCCCTTTGAGACAGTGCCTGTGACTCGAAGTGCCAGAGTCCTTGGGTTTGGCTTTTTCTTGCCATGTTAATTGCTAACTGATTTCCTCGTCCTCAGTTTCTGTAACCTCTGGGTCATTGTCAAGCCCAAGAACACAGCATATGTCTCATTTCCAAACTCAGTTCTTCCCTGAATAACACGGGGGAGAGGGGACTCTGTAAACAGGTTGAGTTGTGAGTATCATTTATATTCATTAGCGCTAATTATTATGTACATGCAGCCAGAGGCTGAAACACATCTTTTATAAATGGAAGGAGTGCATAAATAAACGGCTACTTCTGCATATTATGTTGACTATGGTTTCTCTTTTTATTTCCTAGTCTATGATTTCCATGTGCCGCCCTCCCCCCATGAGGGAACTTGTCCCATGTTTCCACTGTCTGATTTCTTTTTGATAGGAAGGGAAGGAAGGGTAGGATATGATCACTAACTTTTCTGGTGTCTGGTCTATTAGTCTTTTCTCCCTTTCTTTTGGTCTATTATTTTATGCTACTAGTACTTTCCTTGTCATCAGAAATATGTTGGGAGACTTCCCTGGTGGTGCAGTGGTTAAGAATTCGCCTCCCAGTGCAGGGACATGGGTTCGATCCCTGGTCTGGGAAGATCCTGCATGCCGCAGAGCAACTAAGCCTGTGCACCACAGCTACTGAGCCTGCACTCTAGAGCCCGCAAGCCACAACAACTGAAGCCTGTGTGCCCTAGAGCCCGTGTGCCACAAGTACTGAGCCCACGTGCCGCAAGTACTGAGCCCATGTGCCACAACTTCCGAAGCCCGGGCGCCTAGAGCCTATGCTCCGCAACAAGAGAAGCCACCGCAGTGAGAAGCCCGTGCACCATAATGAAGAGTAGCCCCCGCTCACTGCAACTAGAGAAAGCTCGCGCGCAGCAATGAAGACCCAACGTAGCCAAAAAAAAAAAAAAAAATTAAAAAATAAAAAAGAAAGAAATATGTTGGAAGCTGATGTGATGGATTCTACTCTCTCCATCACGTGTCTCCGTGTTGGTGCGAGGGAGCCTGGCCGGTCACTGCCCAAGGTGGCACTTAAGCCAAGCTCTTCAACATTCCCATGGATGGCTGGGCCACCAGTAGCCACAAGGGTCTGCAGCCCTATCCACCCGTCCATTGGCAGGTGGCAGTTCAACCTTTTCTACTTTGCAAAGATATGGTCAGCACAGGAGGAGCATGCCTGAAGGAAAGGGGTCAACTCTTCAGCAAACCCCTTTTAAAAGGTTGCTGACCTCTAATCTAATCCAATGGTTTATTTACTGCTCCTGTCACCTTTCTAAAGTGCTGTGAACTCAAAGGTTTTTGTGCACATCTCAGGGGGCTGGCCTTCATCTTGGAGCTGGTCTCTTATTTCTGCTTGCATTTCTGCTCAACTTGTGATCTTTGAGAAAAAAGTCTAATGTGCTGCTTTCAGTATGCAGATATCAGTATGCAGAAATGTTGTGGAAAAAATTGTTAAAGATATGAAGCTCCTCCCATTCTTTGAACACAAAAATCATTGACTAGTAAGAGCATCACATTCTTATTTATGGGTCTGTTTTCAGTTTCCTGGTCCAATTACAGTATCAAAAGTAAAAGTTCCATTTTCTCCCACAGTAGAACCAGTTATTAGAACTTCGTATCTTAAACTATGGAAGCACTAAGTTGGGTGGTATCTACATTAGAGGCAGTTCTGGCATGCAAGACTGAGACCCAAACAGAAAATGGGAGATTCTCAGCTAATTCCTCAGAGTAAGTTAAAAGATACATCTGTATTTAGAACGGTAAAATCAATAGAACAAAAAGACATCGAAAGGTCATGTAAAGCAATGGTGAGTTTTAAAAAAGCTATTAAAAAGTACTTAGTCGTGTCTTTTTAGGTTTATCTATATTTATAAAGAGCGATTTTTCAATTAACATACATTGGTGTAATTCATTGAACCTGTCGGTAGAGGTTAGGGATGATTTATCCTCTTCCTTTCTTTCAATGCATATCTTTGCACATGCAAGCATTAGTGTAAGAAGTTTATGATTTGGAGAAGATAGATAAGTCCGCCTGGGCCGAGTGCCAAGCACGGGCTACATGGAATGTGCGGGGAGCCAGAGCCTGGATAAGGGATGGCAGCAGAGCAGGGGTGACCCGAACTCCTGGACAGCAGTTAAGAGATGTGGGTAGACAGCTGGGGGTTTTAGAGCAGGTCATGACCATGAGGGATCTAAAAACCCGGAGCCGGTTCTGACTTCGTCACTGACAAACTGTGGGATCTTCAGCTTAGATACGAGCTTCTCCAGGCTTAAGTTTTTCACTTACACCATGAGAGTAACAAAGTCTGTCCTGTGGTGATTGTGAAAAGGCATTGAGACCCAGTAATAGAATTCCTGTTGGAATCCACAGTGCCTCTTGATCAGGCAGTGCACCATATTGACTTGGACTTCTTGGCAAACCAGCTTCCCTAGTTATTTTTTAGATGTTGAAATGTGAAATAACAAACTAAGACTCTGGGTAACACTATGTTATACTAATATTCAAATTTAAGTCTCATAATGATAAGGGTAAATAACATGGCGAGAGCACAGATTGGGTTCGTTGGGGTCTCAGGGATAAAAATTCATTGTCGAATATCTACCTGTCATGGAAGCAAAACAAGCTGACAGATTTCCCCAAACTTTTCTTTTCACTGCTTGCCAATTTTCTCTATTTTCCTCACTGTCAAAAAACAGAGTCATGAAAATCAACAGTGCCCACTAACTCCAGGTCAAGTTTATATTTGTTCAAATACCATAGGTTGCACCTTGAGTTTTAAACTATTTACCAGAGAATAGAAGAGTTTTGCAAAGTGCATTGAGGTGGAAAGAAAATTGCATTGTACCTTCCATTTTTGTGGTTGCCAAGTCCTCACTGGTGCCACTAGAGGCTTTTGAGACCTTCATGGTTCCTTTCCCTGGCAACCATTTTTATTTTCCTTCCTTTGGTCTAATTCCATAGAAAATCTAGCAAACGTTCCAAATAAATACTTCACTGGGAGTAGAAGCACTTGATGCGGCTGTATTAAAGTGACCGTTTCAAGTTGGCTAGCACAAGCACTGAATAAACACATATTGATATTATAGAACAAAATAATATATTAGCACATTGCTCATTTGTGCTCCAGTGGTCACCCTGATACTATCCGTCATGTGGGGAGTGACAAACACAATTACACCCGAGTGCTAATAGAGTGGAAGGGCAAAACTGCCTGACCTCGGCATCCCGGGTCGATTTAAATGTTTGATGTCTCATTGAATTAGTATCACAGTGTGAAAGACAAAGCTCAAACTAATGGAAATGAGCCTGGACATGCAATACTGCTGATTGGGCTGACATAATTAGAATAATATTCTGCGCAGAGCTAATAACAAGCCGAAGAAATAAATAACCGAGAGATAACCTAATTGCTGCAGGCTAAAACGTTCTTTTGAATATGCTAAGGTTAGCATTTTCTATTTACTTATAAAGCGCACGGATGGGCTTAAAAGGAAAACGTAGTGAGTGTGGCAGCGAGCTGGCCACCAGCACACACTGCCCTCTGCAGGGCCCAACCCCTCCATTGCTCCTGGTGCCTGTTCACCAATAAATATTTTTGTGGGCCTACTCTGTGTCAAGGCGAGTGTCTGGGAGAGGGAGATGGTGAACCAGACAGGCGTGTTGCCTTCCAGGAGCTTCCTGCCTCATGGGAGCGATACAGCAGAGCAGGGGAGAAGACAGCATGAGGAGACAGATTCGGAACAGTGTTAAGGAAATTCTGCTGAGGGAGGCTTCACTCTGAACAGATTTGCAAATCTGTGCCCTGGAGATTTGAATAGAAAGTTTGAATGATAATTTACTTGGTTTGTTATCCAGCTACCTGAGGAAGATTCCAATTTATTGTAGATTCCAGCATCCCAAGGAAGGAGAGACAATATTGGGATTGGTTTGCCAGATCTTTGCTTAAGCTTGAGGAGTACTAATAAAATCCCTTATATTTGTGTTGAATTTTACAGTTTTCACAGTACAGTTGACCCTTGAACGAGGCGGGGGTTAGGGGTACTGATCCTCTGGGTAGTCAAAAATCCATATGTAAGTTACAGTCCGTGCTCTGGTCCTCCATATACGAGGTTCCTCCGTACCTGCCCATTCAGCACCCATGGAGTCAACCCACCATGGATCGTGTAGTGCTGTAGTATTCACTATTGAAAAACGTCCACATATAAGTGGACCCACACAGTTCAAACTCACGTTCAAGGCTCAATTGTAGTTTCATGAAGTTTTAAGGCAAAGAGGCACACTCTATTGACCTGAAAAGTAAAGGTCCTTATTATAGCATCCAAATGGGAGTGTTGAGGAGGTGCAGGAAAACTCTCCAAAGTGGAATTCTGAAGCCTTGTGGAAATGAGAACTCATTTATTTTGGTTCACTGCTGTATCCCCAGTGCCGGGAATGCCTCCTGGCACGGGCGCTGGATAAATACTTGCTGAGTGAATGCTTATGTGCTTTACCTCGATTATCTCGTTTCAACTTGGCAGTAATCTGGAGATGGGAACTATTAATACCTTCATTTTACACTGAAGGAAAACAAGGCATGGAGAGGTTAAGTGACTTGTCCCACTAAGAATTGGCGGGGCCGCTTATGACCCAGAGCTGTGAGTGTAGATTCTTTCAAGGAATTTTGTTATGAAAGGAAAGAGGGAAAAGCCGGCTGTAAGTTGAGGTAGAGACAGGACTTGGAGACACGGAGGCACAGATTTCTGAGCGGAGGGGAAGCAACTGTGGAGGTGGAAGGGTCCAGCCTCGTGGACAGTGAAAAGCGGGGCTAGCGAATTTACTGCCATGAACAAACAGGAGAGTTGAGATTCAAAAAAAAATTAAGTGGCCACCCAGCTAAGCAGCAAACTAGGACTAAACGTTAGGATTTCTGAGGCTTCTTTACCATCATTTGAACATCCTTGGCTTGTATACCATCACGTTTCTAGTTATCTTCTCTTAATATTTTCACACAAAATGAGCAGGCAGCATGGAATCGTGAAAAGAATACAGGTCTAGGAATTAAGAATGAGTCTGCTACTGATCGGCTGCGTGACCTTAGGTAAACCCCTTCACCTTTCTGGGCCGGTGTCTTCCAGCTCTAAAATCCCAGTGATCTATGGAATATTTCTGAGCTACGTACTGTTTCAAGTGACCCCCCAGTCTTGCTCTTTGTTGTTATGAAGCTGATCAGGAATCATTGCTGTGAAGTCTCTTAAGTCCCTTAGCAGTGATTCTCAAACTCTTTTGGTCAGTGGATCACCGTTTACAGAGTCCCTTAAACCACTGCTACTACAGTAAGGCATCCGATGAGAGACCTTTCCAAAGGAAAGAGGTGAAATGGCATAGACTTTTGTGAGAACGTGATGGGATAATATGTAGATTTGTGAAATATTAAATGAAAATTGTTGACGCCCAGTGATAGGTTTCACTCATTGACTTCATTATTTTCTTTCAATAAGCCTTTTGAGCATCTAGTGGGAGCCAGGTGTGGTGTCACTTATCTGCACAGATGTGGTAAGAAGTCAGCCAGCCTGTGGCTTCCTGGTAGTTATGGACATTATTTTAAGAGCCATGGCCCAAAGTGAGACATGATATAGAGAGATATAGGGGATGTACTTTAAATTTCTATGGTACAAGTTGCTTCATGTAAAAGAGGATGATTAGACAGACATGAGCTCTTATATTTTGATTAATTGAATAATATTAATAATTTTATTAATTAAATATTAATATTTAATTAATATTTTGATGAATTAAATCTTTGTTATGCAATGACGATAGCTAAGCCATTGAGTCCTAGTATAATAAAACATGAAATGGTGAGCTTATTTTGATTTCATGATATGATGCTACACCTGTGAGTTCCATGGAGGAAGAGCTGGCTACAGTTGAGTCCTCTAAAGGACAAGAATTTCGGGGATCCCACGTCTGTACAGGTTTTTTGTTTTTTCGGTTGCGCTGGGTCTTAGTTGCAGCTCACGGGGCACTTCTTAGTTGCAGCAGTCGGGCTCCTTAGTTGTGGCATGCGAACTCTCAGTTGTGGCATGAGTGTGGGATCTGGTTCCCTGACCAGGGGTCAAACCTGGGCCCCCTGCATTGGGAGTGTGGAGTCTTAGCCACTGCGCCACCAGGGAAGTTCCGTCTATACAGGTATTTTTGATTAAAGCAATATCAAAATGTTCAAGACTGAGAATTTTCTTATGTTTATAATAATTGACATGGTATTAATTCAGACTCTTATCATTTCTTACCTGAATTGCGCTCACAGCTTCTTAACTAGTTTCCCTTTCTTGTCTAGTGTGATTGCCACAGGGCTACCAAGGGATTGTTCTGAAAAGGAAACCCATGTGTGATAGCCCCTCAGCTTCACATCCTTTGGAGCGTGCTGTTGTTCTCAGGGTACAGTCTAACTTTAGGTGAGCCATCAGGGCCTGCGTTCAGTGCTCTTTACTTTTATCTCGTCATCCTTCCCCTCTTCATCCTTTGCTCTAACTTGACAGAAACTGCCTGGAGCCCCCTGAGGAAGCCTTCCCCCCAGGTCTGTGTGTGCACCATTCCACCCGTCAGGAACACTTTGCCTTTTCTTTTCTTCCTGACTTATCCTCCTAGTCCTTCAAGACTCAACCGTATAGTCACCTTCTCCCAGACGGTGGACCGGGTCTCAGAAACCCCTTCTGAGTCCCTCTCTAAAGGAACCTGGAAATACGATTGCTTGTTCTAGGTCTGCCTCTCCCCTGGGATCAGAGGGCACACGTAGACAGCAGGCTCGAGAGCCAGGCAGCCTGTGTTTGAAGTTCAGCCCTTCCACTTACTAGCGTGTTAACCACTCTGTGCCGTTTCCTCACCTAGGAAGCCGGGATGATAAGGGTACCTATCTCCTAGGGGTGTTGTGAGGATTGCATGTGTGGAATTCATGAAATGGTGCCTGACAATATGTGCTGTACAAGTATTAGCGATTACTCTTAGTAGTAGTGATGACAGTAACAGATGTAAAGTAATCTAGAAAAGAGCCTGGCACATAGTAACTCTTAATATAATTGCTAGTGATGATGATGATGATGATGATGATGATGATGATGATGGGGGTGGGGGAGAGGAGGAGCTCCGCAGGGCAAGGTGGGCTCAGGAGACTTGCAGTGAACTCAGAATACACAGGTGTGAGGTGTCATTGAGACATGGCACTAGGAGGTTCAGTGGTGACGCCTCAAGTGACGTAAGGCAGTGATTCCTTGTAATTCTGGCTTGGATACCTAGAATCTCAGCTCAGGATCGTTAGTGCCACTTTGCTTTTGCCATAGAGATGCTGCTTGGCAGGCAGCAGAGTTCGAGATCTGTTTCCGATGTGGCAGCAACAAATGGGGTTCACAGCTGACTGGTTGGCCTTGGCAGTGACTGAGAGAGTCAATATTTAATAAGCAATTTTTTTCCCCTCTGGCAAGAGGTGCTGTCAGCGTTGGAAGGCGGAAGGCCTCATAGGCCAGGTGAAACCTTCTCTTTGTGATATGGAAGATGTCCTCGATGTACAGTCACTAAAAGAATTAAACCCCAGGACTCTGCCATTTCCCGTTTTGCTCTGGAGCTCACCAAGCTGTTCTGGAACTTGGGATGTCTGAGTACATGATCTTCAAAAGGGGAAGACCTAGCCTTGCCAGGGGTTATTTACAGAACTCTTTACAGGTGAAGTTGTTTTTTTGTTTTCTTGTCATAGCTTCCATTATCTCTTTAAAAGGATGATGATAAATGTTACTTCTACGTGTGAGGCTCTTTGCACCTTCCTTAGAAGGGCATATACTGGAGAGCTCGTGGCTTCATTTCATTAAGGTTGAAGGCTTGGGAACTCCCTGGTGGTCCAGTGGTTAGGACTTGGCGCTTTCACTGCCGGGACCCAGGTTCAACCCAGGTTTAATCTCCGGTTGGGGAGCTAAGATCTGTTTGTTACTAGTTAATCCCGAGAGAGCAATGCTGGGCCCTCAGTGTCCACTTGTGTTTTAAAGAAGAGTATTTTTTTTGCATTTGGTGTGCTGATGAGTTGGTGAGTTACTTAAAGAGATGTATTCAAAAGAGGGAGCAGAAAGCCAAGGGTGGGGAGTGCAAAAGCCAGTTGCCACTTAGGGTAGATTCTAACCAGCGATGGAGAAAAGAGCAGCAGTACTATTACCCATACTTAGTCCTTCCACAGACTGGCCATGCGTGTGACATGCTTGTCAGTAGGCATTGCTCTGGTAACCTGGGTACAGGAGCACACCCCAAAGGGGCCCCAAGGATTCTTCTCAAGAGTTGCCACGAACGGATTTTCAAAACTCAAAGCATGCCCACACATTTTGAAATAAACCAAATACTAATACAGCTCCCTAACTGCTTCTGGCTAAGATCATCAGACTACACAAAACAAGGAATTTATTAGACGCCTTGTACAATATGTGTGTTTAAAAACTTGATGGGGGGACTTCCCTGGCGGTCCAGTGGTGAAGACTCTGTGCTTCCAATGCAGTGGGTGTGGGTTTGATCCCTGGTCGGGGAACTAAGGTCCCACATGCCACATGGTGAGACCAAAAAACAAAACAAAACAAAAAACTTGAGGGTGGAGGCTGGAAATATATCCAGGAAGGAATCATTTGACCTTTGAGTCCCTGAGGTGTTGAAAAGATGCTGAACGAACAGCAGGGAGTTCAAAAAAAAGATGGTAAGAAACATTTCATGGTAATATGCTGACCTGGCGTTCATCCATACAGGACTTCCAGCAGCCACAAAGGAGGCTCAGCCTCTGTTTTACTCAATATGGAATTATAATTTTAGTTGGCTGCTTTTGCCATAGAGTCTACAATTTTCATCATTTGACCGCTTCTCTGGAGAGCTTCTTGTGTGCAGAACACTAGCTACTGTGAATGTGAGAGAAGAGTGTGTGCACGGCATGTGTGCAGCGTGTAATGTGACCCCTTTATTGTCTGGCCCAATGTTTCTCTTTTTTTCATATTGTTTCACAATTGGGGCAGACTTGGGAGGGGCAATAGAACCCTTGTTACATTTTAATCCAGTTGTGAAATGTTAGAAAAATACATCAAAAGGTTTATGTGGAAGCATGAAACCTGTGAAATCTTTTGGTAAAACCCACCTCTGTGGATTGCTCTTAAGATGGAGTGGATAGGCTGACAACTTCGAATCTGAGGGTCGGGGATGTATTTTGGGAATGGACCACCCAAAATAGCATCCTCACCCCAAACTAAACAAAACTAATATATTCTGTGTGTCTGAGTTTGGTTTCCCATCTTCCTCAAAGGTTTCTAGCTGACCAAAATCAGAGCTGATGAACAACTGAGTCACGTTAAAATAGTCGTCAACTGACGCTGAAAATCTGAACTGTGATCGTGTCTTCTCAGATGATGGTGAACTCAGTTATATCGAATGATCAGGGAATGAGGTGCTTCTTCTTTTGACACCAAAATGTGTTGCCAACTAGCAAACAATGAAATTGCAACAAGAGACACTAGCAAGTTCTGTTCATGATCAGGTACATTAGAATTTTCTAGGTCATTAGGCTATGATTGTGGACTTTGATTCTAGTAAATCTGTAAATGGTGTCGGCTAGAGATTCCTACTGTTAGAATATGAGATAAAGTAGCTTTTACTGTTATGAATGAAAATTCTCCTATTGACCATGTGCATAGATGACATGAAAAAAACACTAAGAGGGACAACCCCAGGAATTCCCTGGCGGTCCAGTGGTTTGGACTCTGCGCTTTCACTGCCGAGGGCCCGGCTTCGATCCCTGGTTGGGGAACTAAGATCCCACAAGCCGTGCGCTGCAGCAAAATAAATAAATAAGACAGCCGCAGCATTGTTGCCATTTGTGTTTTACATGAAGCCAAAGCACACATCATTGTGTGCTGGCCCCTCTGCCTTGAATTATCACTCAGGCTCTTAATAACAGTGCTTTACATGGTTGGACACTTCCTGTGTGTCAGGCACTATATTAGGAATTTTACATACATTATCTCACTGAATCTTCTTAATAGCCTTAAGAGGCAGATACCATTATCATCTCCATGTTACTGAGGAGAACCTTGACACAAGGTCAAGTCAGACAGCTGATTTTAAACCCAGGTCCATCTGAGTCCAAAATGACCGTTTTTGGTTTGAACACAGAACGCATATGCCAGGAGCCCTAATGCAAGTCCCTAGATGTACTAATATTCCCACGGAATTTCATGGTCAGTCTGAGTATACACATTATGGACCAATGGCTCTTCTCTCAGATTAGATATTTACCCTCAAAGCCTGGGAAGAGTCAGGATCTGCTTGGTGCCCTGACACCATATCTCTTCTCTCCCCGTGTGTGGGTGGAGTCCTTTGTCTTCTCCGGCTCCAGCCTCAGAGAGGAGGTGAGCGTGGACTTGCATCAGCTGGCACTGGGTTAGTCTGTCCCGACCTGGTGCCTGGACCAATCTCACTGTCAGGCCTCACCTTGTCCAGTGGTTTGGTAAATGGGTGCCTGCTCTATGATGGGGCCCTGGTACCTGCTCAGGGACTTTTCGTAAGCGTCACTGGCACACATTGTTGTGCTCTGCCTGCCCGTCTGGGCACCCTCTTTTTCTCCTTTCTGTTGCTAATGCTTACCTGGACTCCCCTCCATTTCCTATGACTATCCTTCCCTTCTAGTTTCTGCCTTTTTGATGGCATCCATTCCCATGGCATGTTTTGTACTCCCTAGTACCTGCCTGGCTTGGGCATAGCCAGCTTCCGGCCTCAGCTCTTTGAATGTCCACTTTCTGTCGTGTACCCTCTGTACCCAGCCATGCCGTTACACAAGAAGAGGTACGGGTACCACGTAAATGGTAATAATGATTTACCACCATGTTATTTCCATCACCAGGCACAGCGTCCGGCATTTAGTAGGCGCTTATTAAATAGTTACTGAATGTCTAAGACACGGCATCCATTGTTTGCTTGGCACTCGCTGGTTTTATATATATGTGTGTCTCATTTTATCTCTTTCTTAGTTGAAGTGTCATTTATGTACATTAAAATGCACACATCTTAAGTGCACAAATGGATGAATTTTGACACCTGTGTAACCAATACTCTAATTAAGATATAGAAAAACTTCTATCACCCCCCCAAAAGTTCTCTTATGTACTTCCCAGTTAATGCCTGAATTCAGCCCAGAAGCAGCCACAGTTCTGATTCCTTGAGGTATGGTCTGGTTTTGCCTATTACTGAACTACGTGTGGTGGAACCACAGAGAATACTTACTCTCTTTTGTGGCCGGCTTCTCTCATTAAACAAAATGTTTTAAAAATCTTCCCTTTAATGTCCATTCTTAAAACGATCTTTGTGAGGTATATATGGTAGTGCCCATTTTACGGATGAGAAACTGTCTCAGGATATTGAGGAACCTGCCCAAGGCTGCAACCAGTAGGTACCCCAACCAAGATGTGAATCCATCTGTCTCTGACTCCAAAGCTGAGGCGCTGCTGCTTGAAACATACAGAGCACAACTGCACACAGTTCTGAGGAAGCCCTTGCATAGGCCCCAGATTCAGCATACAACCAAAATTCCGTGTTCAAAAGGATCTGAAAGCTTTTTTCTCCCTTTTTATGCAAGCACGCCAAAACCAACAGAGTTTTCCTGATGGTTGTTTTTCCTGTAAGGTTGTACTCCCCAGTAAGGGCCGTTGTCAGCCACATGAAGATGATCTGGAGTTCATGTGGAAACGATGGGACGTAGCAGCCAGGTGTTCTGTCTTTAAAATGAGGAAGAGACCTTGGCATACAGAAATCGTCCCTCTTGGCACTAATCCTGTGCCCGCATTTGCTCCATTGACAGCCTTTACTAAATGCTTTCTGATTGGATTTGAGCTCCAGAGAGAGGGAAGGGAAATAAAAGACACGATCATGGTCCTTGAGGAAATATGGGGAGGGTGGATGACAAAAGAGAGGGATGTACAGAAATGCAAGTAACAGAAACATGGGCACATGTATACATGCCGATAGTAGGTATGTACTTGAAGGGATTCCTGATGTGACTGAGTTGAGCAGTTTGTGCGTGTGTGTGTGTGTGTCCTGAGTCTGTGGGGCAGGGGAGTGGGGTGGGAGTGAGGCTGCTAGTCAATGACATTTTCATAGAGGGAGGAAAAGGGTTCTATAATCATTCAAGACCACTTGGAGTGCTGTTTCCACAGTGAGGCTGCTTAGGTTAAAATCCCAGCCTGGCTACTATCTGGCTGTGTAATTTGGGGAAGTTACAGGATCTCCCTAAGCCTCAATTTTCTCATCTAAAAAAACAGAGATTCTGGGAGTGACCTCATAGTACTAGGAACTCTTTGTTATCACATTTAGAACTTTCGCCAACTCTTGCATGCTCAATCAGTGTTATCATACCCATTTTTCACTGTTTTTTTTTTTTAATTTATTTTTGGCTGCATTAGGTCTTCGTTGCTGCGCGGGGTTTCTCTAGTTGCGGTGAGCATGGGCTACTCTTTGTTGTGGTGTGTGGGCTTCTCATTGCAGTGACTTCTCTTGTTGTGGAGCATGGGCTCTAGGCATGCAGGCTTCAGTAGTTGTGGCTCACGGGCTCAGTAGTTGTGGCTCACAGGCTTAGTTGCTCCGCGGCATGTGGGATCTTCCCGGACCAGGGTTCGAACCTGTGTCCCCTGCACTGGCAGGCAGATTCTTAACCACTGTGCCACCAGGGAAGTCCCCCCATTTTTCACTATTGTTAAAGCTGAGGGTTAGAGAGGTAAGTGATTTGTCCAACATCACAAGGTAACAAATGGCATACTCAGCAATCCAGTTAGGTCTGTGAAATTCTAAGCGCAATCTTATCCTCCTTTATCTCCTAGAAAGCCTCGTAAGCTGTGCATCACATCTTGTAAGGAGTTGTGAGGCATGAATGACAGAAAGGAATGACAGTAACAATAGCAATTGCTCTCAATTGAGCTTGCTGGATGATGACAGCTGTGCCAGGCCCTTCCCACGCAGCCTCTCTGATCCTACAAGGCGGACGTCATACATCCCCTTTTTGCAGAACAGGAAACGGACTCAGGGAAGGTAAGTAAGTCTCCTAGCATTACCCAGATGATAGGGGGCAGAGCCAGGAATTTTGTGTGTGAAGAAATGGGGATTGCTCTTAGGACATATCTGGATGGACACGAGAGGTAAGAAACTCAGCTAAAGACCCATCCCACGGTTCAGGAGATGTGATTGGGGTGCATAATTGGGAGGATGCACACGATGAAATGAGACAACTTGGCCACTAATTCCAATGCCGCTCTGCTCCCTCCCATTTTAACTGATCTGTCATAATAGTCAGCAGGCAGCAATTCCAGTTCTGAAACGTATTGGCTGCGCAGCCTTGCACAAATTACGTTACTTCTGAGAGTTCCCTTACTGGTTAGGACATGTGGACAAAATATGCCTATCCCACAGAATTGTCAGGGAAATTAATTACCGTATGTAACATATGTCATCGTGCATAACACCTGACAGACCCTCCATAGATGATGGCCATGACTATCACACACAACATCCTCACTTCACGAGCACAGCAGAGAAAAGAGTTGGGATGGATCACAGCTTATCAGCAGGGGAGCTGTAACTACCATTGGTGTCAGGGGAGCGTTGGAGAGGAGGAATGCTTGAAGAGGGTTCACATTGGGCAGGGATGGGAAGATCATGGGTGTCATTCTGGATACAGAAGAAGAAGGTTAGAACTGACAGTTGGCAGTAGAGATTGGGGGAATTTATTTGCATACGTGTAGCAATCAAAACCATGGATGGGTTATTTGCAGGAATAAGTTAAAGTAAGATAGGATGCTCAGGGCAAGTAGCATCTGGCCAGTAGTAAGTAGTGGAGAATGTGTATTTGTGTGTAGGCGTGTGCGCATGCGTGTGCATATGCACACACGTGCCTGCTTGCTTATGTGGGTAAGAGGGGGTTATGTTTCTTATAATAAATGCTGTAGAACAAGCACTGGCACTTCAGATCAAGGACATTTTCCTCTTTCTAATCGCTCTAAATAATTGCTACAGAACAGGCGAATAAAGTAAGATAAATTTTGCATTTAGCATATGTGGAAATATTATGAATAGTTGCAGACTCAATTCGCTTTGATGCCCTTTGACGATCTGATAATTTTTGCAAAGATGTACTTAAAATGCTGTTTCATGCAAAGTTCAGAATTTTTCCCCTTGTTTAAAAAAATACACGACACCATTAACTTGCAGGCCTGTATATTAATTTTGCTGAGAGCACCGTGTATTTCTCCTTCCTTCCACTTTGTTTAAAGTCAGTTGTTGACAACTCTCCCGTGTGTCAGACTCTCACCGCCAATAATTGCTTAAGGACTCCTAACTTCTACAAATGTTGGTTCCAGCTCCAAACCCCATGCTAGCCCTAGAAGAAAAGAAAAGAGAGAAAGGGGAAGAAAGAACTTCTTCTGATGAATTTTTGATTTTCCTTCTTAACAAAGAAATGTCTGAGATTCAAAGCAATAGCTTAAAGTGATATTATAAAATAGAATATGGAGTGCACTGTTCTGAATGACTCTTTGCTTTTAATGTGGGGCTGAAAAATTGTCAGCGCCTTTTTTGATTAGATGGGGTTCTTTTTTTTTGTTCTTGATCTAAGAATCGAGGAGAAAAACGTGCTACTTGCATTTGAATATGGCATGAGCCGAGCTGTAATGTATTGGAGATAAAGTAATAGCAGCAACGCCTTAAGGCAGCACCTGTATCTCCGGGTCAGTGCCATATCTCTTCAGATCGCAACGGCGCCACTCTTTCTGCGGCTGCTTTATTAGGCCTAATTAGGCGGGCTGTCACTTTTATTGGTGATGGGAAAGGAAGATAAGTAGATCACTTGTGTCATCTATCTCTATCCGGACGTGTCTAAAAAGTCTAAAGTGATTGCTGTAGGCCACAAATAGATACCACAGAGGGAGAGGGAATGGGAACAAAAAAAAATAATAATAACAGCCAGGACGGTAATAAAAAAAGAAAAGGAAAAAAACCTCTAGAAATGCCTTACCTTTGGCACTGCTGTGTATAATTTCAAACCCACAGAGAAGAGTCCGTGAAACATCCTGGAAGCCCTTTTGTTCTGAGGGAGAAGGTTATCTCATGGATTTTCCGATAGCTGGATGGAGGGGGTAGGGGGAAATGCTTCCAGCTTAGGAGTGTAGGAGCAGGTTCTCCAGAAGTTGGTCCAGGTTGTAACAAGAGCCTCACGTAGTGTGCAGGAGAGCAGTAAAGGGTCCCATTAATGTAGGAGAATCCCACAGCTGCGTGTGTGCGTGTGTCTAGTGATTGTGATAGTGGCAGGGAGGGGATTTCTGAAAGTTTTAATAGTGGGATTCTATATGGGAATAAATATTTCCTTTCATTTGCCTGTCAGAATGGTGCCAATAAAGATAAGTAGCCCGGAGGACGTGGGTAATGTTCTCTTCAGCCATGGTCACCTGCCCGCGGGTGTCAGAAAATGGATTCTTCTCTTCTCAGAAGGATTCCCTCCCCAAGTGGGTATTTCTGATAATGACTGGCAAATCCAGTTCTTTCCAAATATTAGCTCCATGCCGACTCACCACTCTGGTTGTGGGGTGAACCCTCGCTGCTGGCCCTTGATTATACCCTGTTGATTATGGCTCTCGAGTGGAATCCCTTTGCCTAGTCACATCTCCAATGTGAGATCATAAATTATACATTGGAGCCCTATTTTGTACTTTTCGTCTATCCATGTCATGTCTAGAACCAGGCTAAGTATGTATTACGGGCTTGAAAAATAGTGATTTCATTAGTGTCTTAACTCCTGTGACTGAGTGCATTTTCCAGTGTGAAATGAGAACTTTAATTTGCTGTGTTATACAGAAAACGATGAGTCCCGCATAAAATGATTTAAAAATATTTAGTGGTGTTTACACAACACCAGGATGTTTGAACCAACTCGGTCTGAATTTCTGCTCCTCACTTGGACGTTTATTATATATATTATCAAATATATGGATAGACCAGATGGAATTTAATTCTAGAAGTCTTTAGTTTATTCTATTCTGGGGAGACAGAAAATATCATAATCAGGAAGCTGCATTGGGGAGGCAAGTTCATGTCAGTTGATGCTAGTCAATGTGTTGGTAAACTTCATCATGTTTTCATGTTGCTTTAAATCGTCCACATAGTAACTCCAGTTCATAGCACTCACTATTTGCCAGGAACTTTGCTAAGTGCTTTACATACATATGTTCATTTTAGATTGATCAAACCCTCTGGAGTAAATAGTAGCCATTTTGCAGGTGAGTAAACTGAGGCTGTGAGCAATGAAAAACTTTCCCAAGTCCACATGGTGTGTAAACGAAAGAGCTGGAATTTTGTTTGTTTTTAAAGCCTGCACTCTTTACCGCTGTTAGCCTCACTTTCCTACTTCTGTATATTGCTTAAGAGAATGTTTTGCTTCTTTGAGAAAAAAAATTGTCAACTCATAGCCTCAAAATTTTCGGAACAACTTTTACCACTGATTTTTGCTGAGTTGATTGAAATACCTTTATACCCTCTGCATAATGAAGTCTAAACTCCCTAGCCTGGCACGTGTGGCTTTCACTTTCCACCCCTCCATCTGCTCTGTACTTCCTTGCCCTGCTCATCACTCTCTCAGTCCCCAGGCTCTTTTGTGATACTGAGTCTTTCCCCAGGCTTTGTGCACTTAGCAACCTCAGAGTCCCCCTCTTGGGACCCAAATCAATCCTGCTTGGTGGGGCCTCCAGAAGGGTATGGTGAACAGAAACATTTCTGCGGATGGCTTGGGATGGGCTGCCCACCCATGTCCCTGTGTCTGGTAGTGGCATTCTCTGCAACTAGGGAGTGAGCTTCAGGGGACAAAAAGCCTCCAGGATGGAGGCAGGTGGTGGCCTTCAGTTGCAGACACTCACAGGCGGGCAGTGTAATTTCCCCAAGTAAAGATGCCCGAATCTCAGAAGAGTCCATAGGGCCTGAGTATAAGAAGAAAGCTGACTCCATGGGAGGGAGCTAGTTGTGTATATTTAAAATTTGGGGTAAATCCCTGTCTGGCCTTTTCAATGAGAAGCATCATCCTTGTGCACGCCTGACACATGCACAGGATCCTGCTCATTGTGGCTGCCCAGGTACCTCAACAAACGCTCGAGTGTTTCTCCCTCTCCTTCTCTCCTCCTTTTCCCCTACTTCTTTATCCTCCCATTTCCCCTGTAATTAGTAATAATTATAATGACATTTGAAAATTTACAAAGCACTTTCACGTACATCGTTCTATCTGCCTAACAAGCATGTGAGGTGTATCAGTATTTTATCTCAGTTTTAGAGGTGAGTAAATTGTGGTCCAGAGAAGTTAAATTATTTGTTTCCAATCACAAGGTTGGTAGGTTATGGAGTTGGGATTTGAACTAAGAGTCTTCACCTCTAAATCCTAGGAGCTTATTGTTTGTTTTTATGAAATATTGTGATGTCGGTATTTGATTTGAGGCTATGTTTCAGTTTGTAGCATCGTTCTGGGAAGTTAAAGATTTTGCTTCACAAACTCTCTTAGAGCATCTCGGTTGGCTGCTGTTGATAAAATGCCATGTCATATGCCTATATGATATCATAACTTGCCGGTATCATTTTACTCCCCCCTTGCTTTATAATCCTCTCCTTGTGTTGGTCTCCCAAGGCCTGTGAGTAACCTTCGGGCAGAGTTTATCACACATCACGCCTGGTGTATTACGTATCATCAGGCCCAAGCACACAGGCCTGGAGCAGAATAACTGTCTGATCAAAGTTTGTTAAATGAGTGAATAATTAATAATGAAAACTAACATTTGATGAATGCTTACTATTACTAGCCATTTTGCTTGACATTTGATACACAGTTACTCATTCATTTCAGTTAATGACCACAAAAACCCTATGAGGCTTGCACTCTTATGATTCCCATTTTACAGCTTAGAAAACAGGCTTGGAGAGGTCGAGTAACTTGCCAAGGGTTATGTAGCAACCAGGAAACGGTGGAGCTAGGGTGTGAGGCCAGGTCAGAGGCTGCCCACCTACACCGAGATTCTGCTGCCCGGCTAGTGAATGAGTAACGTCTGCACCAAGGGATGTGCTAAGAGGGAGGCATCAGAAGATGTGAGTCTCACCTCTGCAAGGCTCGAGTACAGCACTTAGCTTCTCAGTTTCTTCATCTGTAAACCAGGTGATAATCTGTATTCACAGGTTGGTTGTGAGGCTCCAGCTCTGTGATGGCTGGGAGGCTTTGTAATTCTAGTGAATTCTCTAGATATTTGTCAGCTGTGTTACTGCTGTGGTTGTCACAAGGCTGACAGCAGTCCCTGCGGTGAGCCACAGGTCTCCTGTGTCCTGCTCAGGGTTGGCCCTCCAAGAGGCTCCCCAGGCCTGGACTGAGTCCAGCAGGGGGCCAGTGCCCCCTGGGTTCCTCAGGTAGCTGCCAACGGCTGTTTCTAATTGTCCTTTAGCCTCTGGGCGAGTCAGCACATTTCATCTTTATTGTTTCACAAGAAAAAAAAAAAACCCTCTGTTGAACTTTGGGTGAATTAGTCTGAATTCTTGGCATTTTTTGCCTTTTGCAGGAAAAGTAGCTTAGTCACACCCTTCTCCAGTTCCTCACCTCCGTTCTTTATTTCTTTTTCTTTTTTGCTGCTCATGGACAGAGATGAGAAGCTCATGTAACAATTTGAGAATTAGCTCTTTGGTGCATGAACTACTGCTTCAGTCTCCTTGTGGACAGAAGGATTTTTCAGGCTTCTTGTACAATATAGTGTGAAGGTTAAGCTTGTGAGCTCTGGGGTCAGATTTGCTTGGGTTCAAATCCCAGCTCTGCAACTTAACTATTGTGTAGGGCTCACTAAGCTACTTTAGCTCCTTCCTCTGAGCCTCAGTTTCCCCCTCTATAAAAAGGGGGTAATAGGGCTTCCCTGGTGGCGCAGTGGTTGAGAGTCTGCCTGCCGATGCAGGGGACACGGGTTCGTGCCCCGGTCTGGGAAGATCCCACGTGCCACGGAGCGGCTGGGCCCGTGAGCCATGGACGCTGAACCTGCGCGTCCGGAGCCTGTGCTCCGCAACGGGAGAAGCCACAACAGTGAGAGGCCCATGTACCACAAAAAATAAAAAATAAAAAAAGGGGGTAATAACACTAGTTATCTCCTGGGGTTCTTGTGAAACCTACATGAATTAATGCATGTGGAAAACTCAGAACTGTGCCTGGTACCTCATGAATACTCAAAAAAGTTTGTTATTTAAAAAATACACCATTGTTTTAAATTATACCTCATAGATAGATCTAAGCTTTGAGTACTTTGCAAAAGTTTTGAAGGAGCAGTAAAATTTCATCAAGCTGATTTTTATATGATGCCCAAACCTCTGGCTGAATAGAGAGAAATTGACCACTGTTTGCTTTTATATGTAAAATCCTGAGCATTTGGAGACTTCAAAATGGTCACATCATTTCATAAAAGTGTTCACCTTTTTTCAGTGTTAGCCAACATGTAGAATCAGCTCTGGGTCTTTGGTCTGGCTGTGGGTGTCTCTTCAGCCCAGGGTCACCACACCTGGATGTGTTGTGGTCATTGGTGAGGTGTGACCCAAAGAATTGATCATTATTGATAAGGTACTCAAAGTTGTGAATGTTTTTTAAATGTATTATTTCGACAACTTAGAGTAGATTCAGTAATATTTCTAACACTCCTCTGTGAGGTTTCTTGAGTGGGTGAGGTGGGCCAAGTTAACATTAGCTCCCTGAGACCTGCTTAAACGCTTCAACACTTGCCTGGGAATTTTGTGGTGCTTTACTTGCCAACAGCATTATGGGGGGAATATTTGAATCTGGGTATGCACACGAGTTCAAGTTTTATATGTTAATTATCATTCCCCAGTATTTCCCAGTATAGGACATTTGAAAACTACTGGCTCAGTATGATCTCCCACGTAATTTAGGAATTTTTTTTACAGCAGTGGTTTTTAAACTGTGATCCTTGGAGCACTGTGGGGCTGCCTGAAGACCCTTGAGGGTTAAAACTGAATGGAGTTCTACGTCCTCTGCTTCAACCACAGCAGTGCTATTTCACTTGTATTATATTTTGGGATTTCACATGAGATTTTGAAAAAAATACACTAATGTTTTTCTGAAAACACTGTTAGTAGCCTCCACGGTAGACTGTCATTCAGCCTCTCTTTGAGGGTCCCTACCTTGTAAGCTACCCTATTCATTGCATGCCTGCACAGTTCTGCTCAGAAGTTCTCATGAGGGCCCTGAACCTGCTTCGTTATATTTTTACCCCCTTGTCCTTGGTTTGTCTCCTGACACAACACAGAGCAGGTTGGCAGCACATGACCCTAAATAGTTTCAGAATTAATACAACTGGAAAGTGGCCCGCAGGGTCATAGAGTTGTCATTTTAGAGACACGAGATGGGGTCTCACACTATTGGAGAATGGTGATGAGAGCCGATCTCTGCTGGGAAGTCAGCCACCCATCATCAACATCTTCATCATTTCCCCTCTTCGTTATATGTGCAACAATTCTCCTGAAATGATTAAGAAAAAAATTACCTTGTTTCCTCATAAAGAGTGGTCCTGAAAAACACAATAATTCCTACTTCTGTTGATGAAAGAGAAGAAGAGACAATCACGTCATGCGAAGTGACGGTCACAAGAGTTTTTGTGGTAGGACCACTCCAGAGTTTCCAGACTGTATGCTTTGTGTGATCCCGGGAATATTTGTGTTTACGTGGAATTACAGTTACAGCCCAACAACTTCTGCTAATGCTCAGTAAGAGCAAGGAGAACTCGTTATGTTAGCTTTTCCATTATTCAGAAAATGATCTAATTGTATTAATGATTTTTTTGAATTTCCATATAATCATATTCACATTAGTTTTTACTTTTTGGATTAAAGGGGGAAAAAGCCACTGCTAAAATGCTCAAATATTGTTCTGAATTAACGGCTCCTCCGTCCAATTAGTGAGCATTATTGTTGCGATACATTCATACTCACACAGCACATCAGAGACGGCATGAAAACACTCCCGTGGACAAGCAAACATGAAAAAAATGAAAACAACAGAGTTCCAGAACAGTTTCATTTTTTTACATTAAAATAAACCCCAAGGCTGATTTCCTAATTTCCACTTGCTCGGCGGTTCTCGGTAGTAACAACACTGCAAAGAGAAGGGCTGTTGATGGGCTTCCCCTTCCTTTTAAAAACTCTGTTGCAAAGCAGGGCTGTGTTGTAGCCGCTGTTTGAGTATCAAGCAGGCTAGCTTTGCTTGCTCCTTGCCAGCGCTCTTCAGGCAAGAGAACAGGCCACCACCTCGCAGAGGACGGTACTCACTGCCCACTGCAGGTGTTGGAACCTATTTGTGAAGCACATTTTAAAAAGAGATTCTGTATTTTAATGGTCAGTTAGTAGCTGGCTACCAACCGTCTACGCTCTCTGCCTGGGGACAGAAATGCCAGGCTTATTAAATATTCAGAAGTTGTTCATTACTATGGGGATCTGTGACAACAGCCTATCTGCATATTGAGAAAACAGCAAGTTTACATTCTTCAGAATAGCTGTTCCAGTTCTGGGGAGGACTAATGTTTGCCTGGCTAAAGATGCATAAAAATGCAAGCTCTGTCTTGGAGATCTGCTTTGTTGCTTTTTTTTTTTCTTTGAACATGAAAATTTGAAAAACCAAACTTGCTTATGGAGAGAAAATTCAAAACAAACAGACCTTTTGAAAAAATCCAGTTGTCTCATACTAGCTGTTTTGGAGAACGTGTCAAATGTTTGAAATACTTACATGTTGGTAGACTATAAGAAAAAGCATTTAATTAAAAGACTTCAGATTCCAAGTAACTGAGAAATTTCCTGGGATGTAGCTAAGTTGTAGGGAATAAAGTGATGAGATATTAACTCTTTCCTTGAAATCATCTTAATAATTGGAACACTGTAATCACCCAGGGCTTAGTCAATGCCAGCTGCAAACTAGGAACCCAGGAACATAGAATCCATTTTACCTTCAAAGAGAGACTTTGTATACATCGATGTAGTTGCTAATTACCAATTAAATACCAAATCTAATGAAGAATATTACATAGGGTTAGACCAGTGGTCCATCCAGCCCCTTATTCAGTTTCTAACCATAATCTGAATCATGATTGCCCAATAAGAAGCCCCTGAAAATATCTGGGATGTAACCCAGGTGTGCACAACTTTCCTTCATGATCAAGTATGGCTACATCACGAAAGAGTTTCTGTAAAGACTTGCCGAGTCTGCTTATATTTTAAAAGAGTGATTCAGTATGAGAGAGGATCAGTGCCATGTTTCTCTTGACTGTCATTAGTTTGCATTCTAACCAGACACATCAACTTCACTGTTTAGCCCGGCTTTCCGTGTACATAGGTATGAGGTATGAGGTGTGGTGAGACTGACGATCACAGCGATACTTCTTGGTACATCGTGAACCTTGCTCTTGTGTTCCCTCCTTCCTCCCCACTCCTGAGTCCTCTCTTCCTTTGGCTATTGCATATCTGAGTCTTTCTCTTTTAGATGTGTTAAATCAGATCAGTGGTCCTTCTGAGAGTTCGTTGATGGAAACTTGGACTCTGCGACATCATCCTTAGAGATTAGAGATGTCCTCTAAACATCCCTAACCTCTGCTTGTTAGAACAGTCATAGGAAACAAAACTCTTTTTGAATTTGCATCTCCTGTTTCTCAGTGGATATGTGGTATGTTTCACATGCTTTTGCATCTATGACATTGGCCTTATCCTCTAGCTGATAACTCTTTTACCCCATTTTGGCTGCACTTGAAGAACATAGTGAATAAAAGTTTGGACTCTGATGTTTGACCATCGCAATGTACATCTTTTCTCCATAGCTTAGTGGTTCTGGAACCCTGGGCAAGCAAGTCACTTATCTGTGTCTCAGGATTTCAGTTATGCTATGAGGACAATAATAATATTAGTCTTATGGGATTGTGATGTGGAATAAATAAATAAATAACATCAGATACTTGGTGTCAATGCTTAGCTATAGTAAATGTTTAAATATGTTAGCCATGATTACTACCATTAAGGATTCAACAACATCAATGCTAATTGAACACCTTTTCTGGATAGGCACTGAGGATAAAGAGATAGTAAAACACAGACATTATCTTGGAATAAATGCAGTCTAGTGGCGGAAATATGAGAGCAATTGCAATGCAGTGTGATGAAGTACTTTTGTAATGGCATGTTCATTAATTCTTGTTTGGTTCTTAAAACAGTGCTGTGAGATATTAACCCCATTTTCAGATGAGGAATCCGGGGCCCAGGGAAGTGAAATGAAAAGCCTGCAGTCATGGGTTAGAGACACGTCTCTCTTTTAAGCCTCTTGCCTCCGATTTCACCTCTTGCATTTTGCACCAGGCCAACCTGCCTCATGGGCACACATTCCTGTATTGTTGTTGGTAATTTTGCATGAACCCTCTTGCCTCTTTCTGTCTCTCGTGACTTTCCATGCACTGTAGTCTCTGTTGATTCCGTTAGGGACCGTGGTCCTGGAAAAGAGCACTGGCAAGGAGTCAAGGTTACTATAGGCGTATTCCAGGTCTGTTAGGTTGCATACGTACTTACCTTGTGTCCTCACCTCTCTGGACCCTAGTTCCTCAGCTGCTTGACAAGGGTTTTGAGGAGCACAATGGTTTTCAGAAGGCGGGTTCTGGGGTGATGCCTCAGCTGCCATCTTGGGGAGTGAGACTCACCTTCTCTGTTAGAGGGCTCTGCTTTTACTTCTGTCAATATACTGGTGTTTCATGAAAGATTATGTTGGAAAAAAGGATTCTGCTTGCTTTACCGTTTAAAACCCTGTGGACAAAATGACCTCTCAGATCTTAGTCTACAACTCTGTGATTCTAGTTGTTGGAAAAACAATGAGAAATCCTAGAAGGAGGAATGGTTGTGTAATATATACTCACACCTATTCAGTACCTTTGAAGAAGTGCTTGAAAGCAAACTACAAATGATTTTTAATAGCTAAATGGGTGGTTAATTAGGTTTCTTAAGATTATCTCTTATGTAAACAGAAACTTAATAGCTCTGTAAAATCAGTGTGGCCTGTAGTAGGGTGATTTTAGAGTTGAAGGACATGGGTTCAAGTTCTGGCTCCAGCATGTGTGGACATGACCTTCCCCAAGTCACTTTACTGCTCTCATCTTTGGTTTCCTTTGCTCAGCCAGCCTCAAGCGACTGTTAAGATGGGGATAACTAGAGTGAAAATGCTTACAGACCATTGCAGCTGTGAAAATGTTAATTTTCCTTTTATAATTGGTTTTAACATATCGATAAAGTTCCAATTACTATTGGTAAGGTTTTCAAATCCTGAATTTCACAGTTTCAGACATTTCTCTCCAGCATGCTCCCATGGCAGGGATGTCTCTGGAGTTTGTTCTGACAGGCTGGTCTTTAGTTAACAAAGAGAAGAGGGGCGTGTGTGTGTGTGTGTGGGGGGGGGGGTGGTTATTGTCATTGCTGTCCAGGCCGACAAATGCGTTTAGGTCCAGACTTCCCCCTACATTATTAATGAAAAATTTCCTGTCACCTGAGGCTAACCTAGTTCCTTTTACAAGTCTTTGGCGACTAACTATCTTGCTGCCATCGGAAGAGTAGTCTGCCAAGCAGAGAATCTCCTCCCTGCTCTTTCCCTTAAGAAACACTTGAGCATGTTGAGCACATGAGGGCCTCAAATTAGGTTTGAATAAAACACTGTGATAAATAAGTCAGTGTCTCCTCTACGCAGATTGCCACTTGTTTAGGGATTAAAGTATCGATTTTTGAATGTTGCTGAGATTCAGACATGGGTTAATTAAACATTTACATATATGTGCTGAACAGTATATTGCATGGTACCATAATGTGCTCTTTAATCAGAAACCATGGGTGTTTGTGTTTGCTTTTTCCATGTTAATTGGCACCATGCTGGCGCAAGCTTAGGTATTTGGCTAGATGTAAGAAGAGAGACGTGGTGTTTTAAATATTTTAATTAGGACCAGCAGTTCTGAGCTCCCTCATTTCTCATTGGATTGTTTTTCATGCATGAATAAATTAGCTAGCATGGAAGTACTCTAGAAAGTGGTTGCCCTCTGGCCATAAAAAGAGTCCTATTCATTAATACTTTAATGAAATTAGCTGTGAGCAAAATATTATTCCTTTTAACTGTGTTCTGATTTCTTAATTTTAATTAGGCACATAATTGTAGGGTGCTGAAATGATCTTCATGTTTAGCAACGAAAGTTCCATCATCAGGAGCCTGTGGCTGAAATACCACACGCTCCCAACACGTTCCAGCAGGAAATTCTCCGTCCAGCTCTTTTCTCCCCACTGGCTTCACCAAAGATCCCCTTCACCCTTCCATTGGTGACCATGATAGGAGATGTCAAAATAAAGCTGTTGGACGGTTGGGTCAGTTTAGGAGTGAGGCAGGGTGAGGTCTACCAAGAATCTGGCCTGGTGATTTTCTTTTTCTTTCCAGTTTTTGTCTTCTCAGGCCCCCACTTAAATATCTGTGTCCCTCCACCCCATTTTATTTTAGAGTTCTCTGGGTTTCTCTTGACTACTTATTATTTTATTGGCTGGTTGTGTGAGCTCTGTGAGGACAGGGAATATTTTTCTCTTTTATGTGCCACCCCAGTTTGTGGCACATAATTCCTACTTCATACAAATATAGTTGTTGGATGCATGATACTTAATGGAACTATGGGGTCCATAATGCTGCAATATTCTGATATAAGTTGTGGCATTTCATAATGCCTTAGGTAAGCAAGAGAGTCCACAGATAAACACCAAAATGGAGCTTCTGAATTTGATAGAACATTCTGAATTTGCTGAGTTTTGATTTTAGAAGAAATAGTGTGGAATTTGGATTAAAAATTTAAGTGAGAAGCCAAAAAACCTATATACATTACTTCATATTATTACCTAGAATTTAAACTGAGATGTATCGTGACATGTATTGAGTACAGATGATACAATAATTACTGAGAAAATGAAAATTCACTCAGTAATTGTTTGCAGCATTCCTGCCTGCCACCCTTAACATGACATCATATACTTGGACTGATGGGTTTTGAGTGAAATGAGTGAGACAACTAACTCATTTATTTAAATATTTTATAGGTATTAAATAAATATAGTTAATATTCCATAGTTCCATCAAAAAGTTACATATTTAAAAAAAAGTTACATATTTGATCTGCTAAGTAAAATGGGAATAATAATAGTACTTCCCTCATAGACTCATTGGGAATATTAAATGAGATGAATGCATGTCAGACACATAGAAGAGTACCTGACATAAGGTGAGTACTCAATAAATGTGGGATAATATTATTGACATTATTAATACTTGTGTATAGATTGTCATTATGCAACCTGTATAACATTTGACAGTATTTTATAATGTGCAGAGCCCTCTTACCTATGATCTCACTTAATTTCACTGCATCTATTTAATAAGAATAGAGATAAGACATCCCATATTACAGAATGAGGCAAATCTTATCCCACCTGATTTCTTAAAAGATAATTTCATCAGTGGAACCATATTTCAGATTTAGCTTGATGCTTACATTAGAGTTTAGCACTTCCAGTTAGTGAGTATTTAAAATGCTGTGAACACAGAGGAAGCACCATGCCCATCACCCAGCCCCCTCTTCCTATTCTTATGGTAAACAAGATCCCACAGTTGCTTCATATTCTTCCCACATGTGTTTTCAGCTTTTATTATACATAAATCACAAATCAATAATATACAGTGGTCAGGGCAGACCTCAATTTTCCACACCAGAAATTTATAAAATTTTAGTAGCTTTAAAAAATAAATATTTAGGAATTCCCTGGTCCAGTGGTTAGAACTTGGCGCTCTCACTGCCAGGGGCCCTCGTTCAGTCCCTGGTCGGGGAACTAAGATCCTGCAAGCCTCGCAGTGCAGCCAAAAAAAAATTGTAATGAGAAAAGAAATGATAACAAATTATAAGTTTCAAAAACTCATGAATATCACAAAATCTAGAAAAATAATATTTTTGTTGATTAACTATTTGACATACCTCTGTTATATTTTTTCTGTAATTTTGTTGGCTGCATACTTTTTATTTCATATGAAATGATCTAATATATTATCTAATTTTGTAAATTAGCTTTTTCTAAGTAGATATTTTTTCCTGAACTTTTAGAGAAATTCTATTACCTAAATGGTAATCGGAATACAAAGACAATTTTTCCTTTAGCATGGTTAATCAATTTTTTTTAAATTCTTGATAGTTGAAATTTATACAGCCTGAAACTTTACAGACAAAAATAGTCATTTTTGGTGCTACTGCTATGTGTTTTTGCCTTAGAAACATTAGAATCAGTATAAATTCTCTTTTGTAAGATTTTTCTCCCAAAGAAAACAAAACAGTGTGTTTATAATTGTATAGCCTGCGTTGTAAGTTTATTCCTGACAGCAGAGAACTTTATTTTGATTAGGCATCAATGAAAAGCAAATGTCCCATTTAGAATTTTACGTATCTGACTGGAAGAATTTTCCAATGACCAGTTTCTGCTTCCATACAGTCTAAACTTGTTCTTTTCTCTTCCCCCCCAACTCTCAGCATACTTCCAGGACCTGGTGCTGTAGGGAGTGTTTACATCTTGATCTGACCTTGGGCCATGTACCTTTGGGTCATGATGCCACACCTGAGGGTCCACATGAGCAACAGGAGTATCTCTGGGAGCACTTCCTACATTGGATGTAGTGAAGCTGATGAACACGCCTCACAAAACCTAACCTAAATGTGTCCCCCAACTTAATTTCTCCTAAAACAGATCCCCCAAATGCCCATGGTTACTGCAGTGCTACCTGATATGAAGGGAAGGGAGACATGGTAAAGTTGGCGTAGGAAGAGACAGTTGTCTTAACCAAGCATGGTTCAAATATTTACTTACAGTTTTTACAAAACATATGACCATGTGAACACATTGCCAGAGCCCCTCCCAGGGCTTTAAAAGAGGCCCAGAAAAGTAAAGGGCCCTAAAACATAAGTTTCATTAGCATTGGAGTAATTCTGCTTCTGATAGGATAGTTAGGTATAATAACAAGTTCTAGATCAATGTTATGATACTGTACTATCTTTTGGTAACTTTTTCATCACTAAACATTAAGGTTTTCAGATTTATCCTTATCTAGTTTATTTAGTTTAACTTCTATGCAGTATTCCATTTACTGAAGATACCACCTTTTTTCATTTTTGTCTTGATGGCATTTAGGTGTTTTCAGTTTTTTACCACTAGAGCTTCTTTTTTATGTATCTTCTTTTTCATCTTTTAATAGGATATAATTTTACCTATAAAATTCTTGCACGTGATTTTTTGTATTTTCCGTCTTTAATTTTTAAAAAAATTTAAATTTTATTATTTTTTATTGAAGCATAGTTGACTTACAATGTTGTGTTAGTATCTGGTGTACAGCAGAGGATTCAGTTATATATATGCACATATATATGTATATATTTTTCATATTCTTTTCCATTACGGTTTGTTATAGAATAGTGAATATAGTTCCCTGTGCTATACAGTAGTAGGATCTTGTTTATCTACTTTATATATGGTAGTTTGTATCCGCTAATCTTAAACTCCTAATTTATCCCTCTCTTACCCGTCTGTGAGTCTGTTTTCATTTGTATCATATTTTAGATTCCACATATAAGTGATATCATATTTGTCTTTCTCTTTCTGACTTACTTCACTTAGTATGATAATCTTTAGGTCCATCCTTTAGGTCCATGTTGCTACAAATGGCATTTCATTCTTTTTTTATGGCTGAGTAGTATTCTATTGTATATATATACCACATCTTCTTTATCCATTTGTCTGTCGTCCACCTTTAATTTTTAGTGTGTTCTTTAGTCTGGCTTTTTTCGTTCTCTCTCTCTTTTTTTTCCTTTTGGGGAACAATTTTCCAGTTCCCAGTTCTCCCTTTTCACTATGTCTAATCTGCTGTTAAACCAATTCATTGTATTTTTAATTTTAGTTATTTTTGGTTTTGTCATTTCTATTTGATTCTTTTAAACAATACTTTTCAGTTCTCTGCTGAAATTCTCTGTCATACCATCTACATTTTTAAACATGTCAGTCTTTTTAAAGTCCTTCTCTGATAATACCAGTATTTGAATGTCTAGTGAGTCTGAAACTAATTTTTTTCCTGTTAATTCGTGAGGTTATTTTTATCTTTATGCATATTTGGTTATGTTTTTATTTATTAAATGTCAGAAAATATTTATAAAAAATTTAGAGCTAATTTGAAACTGGATAACTTTATAGTCTTTGGGAGATGATTGCTTTTTGCTCTGTAAGGCATTAAGATATAGGCTATGTTAATTGTCTATTGCAAAGTAACAAATTACCCCGGCACTCAGTGGCTTTAGACAGAAACATTTATTCTTTTAGTGTTTCTGTGTATCAGGAATCGAGGTGTGGCTTAGTTGGGTGCCTCTGTCTATAAGTCCCTCACACATTTGAAATTCAGGTAGTAGCAGGGGCTATGGTCTCATCTGAAGGGTCCCCTTGGGGAGGACATGCTTCTAATAAGCTAACTCCTATGACTGTTGGCTGACCTCAGGTTTCACTGACTATATGCTGGAGATATTAATTCCTTGCCACGCAGACCTCCTCTGTAGGTCAGCTCACAACATGATATCTGGCTATCCTGAGCAAGTGAGAGAAGCAGAGAGGCAGGGGAAGACAAAAGGAGAGTCTCTCTGTAACCTAATCTCAGAAGTAATAACCCATCACATTTTGCCAGTTCTGTTTGTTAGAGTGCACTCACTAAGTCCAGCCAGGTAATCAAGTCCAGGAGGTAGGTATCCCTGGGGGCCGTCTCAGAGACTGTCTACCGCAGGGACAGATCACCTTGACCCAGTCAGGGGTTACGTTGACTGAGAAGTGAACTTCAGTCACTGTGAGGGCCTATCTAGCTCCAGTTCACTCTTTTTTTTTTTTTTTTAAGATCTTTATTGAAGTATAATTGCTTTACAGTGTTGTGTTAGCTTCTGCTGTATAACAAAGTAAATCAGCTTTATGTATACATATATCCCTATATCCCCTCCTCTTGCGTCTCCCTCCCACCCTCCCTATCCCACCCCTCTAGGTGGTCACAAAACATCGAGCTGATCTCCCTGTGCTATGCGGCTGCTTCCCACTAGCTATCTGTTTTACATTTGGTAGTATATATAAGTCCACACCACTCTCTCACTTCGTCCCAGCTTACCCTTCCCTCTCCCCGTGTCCTCAAGTCCATTCTTTTTTTTTTTTTTTTTGTGGTACGCGGGCCTCTCACTGTTGTGGCCCCTCCTGTTGCAGAGCACAGGCTCCGGACGAGCAGGCTCAGCAGCCATGGCACACAGACCCAGCCACTCCGCGGCATGTGGGATCCTACCGGACCGGGGCAGGAACCCGTGTCCCCTGCATCGGCAGGCGGATTCTCAACCACTGCGCCACCAGGGAAGCCCTCAAGTCCATTCTTTACATCTGCGTCTTTATTCCTGTCCTGCTCCTAGGTCCTTCAGAACCTTTTTTTTTTTTTTTAAGATTACATATATATGTGTTAGCATATGGTATTTGTTCTTCTCTTTTTGACTAACTTCACTCTGTATGACAGACTCTAGGTTCATCCACCTCACTACAAATAACTCAATTTTGTTTCTTTTTATGGCTGAGTAATATTCCATTGTATATATGTGCCACATCTTCTTTATCCATTCATCTGTCGATGGACACTTAGGTTGCTTCCATGTCCTGGCTATTGTAAATAGAGCTTCAGTGAACATTGTGGTACATAACTCTTTTTTTTTTTTTTTTTTTTTGCGGTACACGGGCCTCCCACTGCTGTGGCCTCTCCCATTGCGGAGCGCAGGCTCAGCGGCCATGGATCACGGGCCCAGCCGCTCCGCGGTATGTGGGATCTTCCCGGACCAGGGCACGAACCTGTGTCCCCTGCATCGGCAGGCGGACTCTCAGCCACTGCGCCACCAGGGAAGCCCCCATGACTCTTTTTGAATTATGGTTTTCTCAGACTATATGCCCAGTAGTGGGATGGCTGGGTCGTATGGTAGTTCTATTTTTAGTTTTCTAAGGAACCTCCATACTGTTCTCCATAGTGGCTGTATCAATTTACATTCCCACCAACAGTGCGAGAGGGTTCCCTTTTCTCCACACCCTCTCCAACATTTATTGTTTGTAGATTTTTTGATGATGGCCATTCTGACTGGTGTGAGATGATATCTCATTGTAGTTTTGATTTGCATTTCTCTATTGATAAATGATGTTGAGCATTCTTTCATGTGTTTGTTGGCAATCTGTACATCTTCTTTGGAGAAATGTCTATTTAGGTCTTCTGCCCATTTTTGGAATGGGTTGTTTGTTTTTTTGATAATGAGCTGCATGAGCTGCTTGTAAAGTTTGGAGATTAATCCTTTGTCCATTGATTCATTTGCAAATACTTTCTCCCATTCTGAGGGTTGTCTTTTCATCTTGTTTATGGTTTCCTTTGCTGTGCAAAAGCTTTGAAGTTTCATTAGGTCCCATTTGTTTATTTTTGCTTTAATTTCCATTTCTCCAGGAGGTGGGTCACAAAGGATCTTGCTGTGATTTATGTCATAGAGTGTTCTGCCTATGTTTTCCTCTAAGAGTTTGATAGTGTCTGGCCTTACATTTAGGTCTTTAATCCATTTTGAGTTTATTTTTGTGTATGGTGTTAGGGAGTGTTCTAATTTCATTCTTTTACATGTAGCGTTCCAGTTTTCCCAGCACCACTTATTGAGAGGCTGTCTTTTCTCCATTATTTTTTCTTGCCTCCTTTATCAAGGATAAGGTGACCATATGTGCGTGGGTTTATCTCTGGGCTTTCTATCCTGTCCCATTGATCTATATTTCTGTTTTTGTGCCAGTACCATACTGTCTTGATTACTGTAGCTTTGTAGTATAGTCTGAAGTCAGGGAGCCTGATTCCTCCAGCTCCGTTTTTTTTTTTTTTTCTCAATATTGCTTTGGCTATTCGGGGTCTTTTGTATTTCCATACAAATTGTGAAATTTTTTGTTCTAGTTCTCTGAAAAATGCCACTGGTAGTTTGATAGGGATTGCACTGAATCTATAGATTGCTTTGGGTACTGTAGTCATTTTCACAGTGTTGATTCTTCCAATCCAAGAACATGGTATATCTCTCTATCTGTTTGTATTGTCTTTGATTTCCTTCATCAGTGTCTTACAGTTTTCTGCACACAGGTCTTTTGTCTCCTTAGGTAGGTGTATTCCTAGGTATTTTATTCTTTTTGTTGCAGTGGTAAATGTGAGTGTTTCCTTAATTTCTCTTTCAGATTTTTCATCATTAGTGTATAGGAATGCAAGAGATTTCTGTGCATTAATGTTGTATTCTGCTGCTTTACCATGTTAGTTGATTAGCTCTAGTAGTTTTCTGGTAGCATCTTTAGGATTCTCTGTGTACAGTATCATGTCATCTGCAAACAGTGACAGCTTTACTTCTTCTTTTCCTATTTGGATCCCTTTTATTTCCTTTTCTTCTCTGATTTCTGTGGCTAAAACTTTGGAAACTATGTTGAATAAAAGTGGTGAGAGTGGGCATCCTTGTCTTGTTCCTGATTTTAGAGGAAATGCTTTCAGTTTTTCACCATTGAGAATGATGTTGGGTGTGGTTTTTTCATATATGGCCTTTATTATGTTGAGGTAAGGTCTCTCTATGCCTACTTTCTGGAGGGTTTTTATCATAAATTGGTGTTGAATTTTGTCAAAAGCTTTTTCTGTATCTATTGAGATTATTATATGGTTTTTATCCTTCAGTTTGTTAGTATGGTGTATCACATTGATTGGTCTGCATATATTGAAGAATCCCTGCATTCCTGGGATAAACCCCACTTGATCATGGTGTATGATCCTTTTAATGTGCTGTTGGATTCTGTTTGCTAGTATTTTGTTGAGGATTTTTGCATCTATGTTCATCTGTGATATTGGTATGTAGTTTTCTTTTCTGGGGACATCTTTGTGTGGTTTTGGTATCAGGGTGATGGTGGCCTCGTAGAATGAGTTTGGGAGTGTTCCTCCCTCTGATATATTTTGGAAGAATTTGAGAAGGTTAGGTGTTAGCTCTTCTCTAAATGTTTGATAGAAATCTCCTGTGAAGCCATCTGGTCCTGAGCTTTTATTTGTTGGAAGATTTTTAATCACAGTTTCAATTTCAGTGCTTGTGATTGCTCTGTTTATATTTTCTATTTCTTCCTGATTTAGTCTCAGAAGGTTGTGCTTTTCTAAGAATTTGTCCATTTCTTCCAGGTTGTCCATTTTATTGGCATATAGTTGCTTATAGTAATCGCTCATGATCCTTTGTATTTCTGCAGTGTCAGTTGTTACTTCTCCTTTTTCGTTTCTAATTCTGTTGATTTAAGTCTTGTCCCTTTTTTTCTTGATGAGTCTGGCTAGTGGTTTATAAATTTTGTTTCTCTTCTCAAAGAACCAGCTTTTAGTTTTATTGATCTTTGCTATTGTTTCCTTCATTTCTTTTTCATTTATTTCTGATCTGATCTTTATGATTTGTTTCCTTCTGCTAACTTTAGGGTTTTTTTGTTCTTCTTTTCTAATTGCTTTAGGTGTAAGGTTAGGTTGTATATTTGAGATGTTTCTTGTTTCTTGAGGTAGGATCATATAGCTCTAAACTTACCTCTCAGAACTGCTTTTGCTGCATCCCATAGGTTTTGGGTCATCGTGTTTTCATTGTCATTTGTTTCTAGGTATTTTTTGAGTTCCTCTTTGATTTCTTCAGTTATCTCTTGGTTATTTAGTAGCATATTGTTTGGCGTCCACATGTTTGTGCTTTTTATAGTTTTTTTTTTCCTGTAATTGATATCTAGTCTCATAGCGTTGTGGTCAGAAAAGGTACTTGATACAATTTCAATTTTCTTAAGTTTACCAAGGCTTGATTTGTGACCCAAGATATGCTCTATCCTGGAAAATGTTCCATGAGCACTTGAGAAAAATGTGTATTCTGTTGTTTTGGGATGGAATGTCCTATTAATATCAATTAAGTCCGTCTTGTTTAATGTGTCATTTAAAGCTTGTGTTTCCTTATTTATTTTCATTTTGGATGATCTGTCCATTGGTGAAAGTAGGGTGTTAAAGTCCCCTACTATGAATGTGTTACTGTCGATTTCCCATTTTATGGGTGGTAGCATTTGCCTTATGTATTGAAGTGCTCCTATGTTGGGAGCATAAATATTTACAAGTGTTATATCTTCTTCTTGGATTGATCCCTTGATCATTATGTAGTGTCCTTTTTTGTCTCTTGTAGTAGTCTTTATTTTAAGGTCTGTTTTGTCTGATATGAGAATTGCTACTCCAGCTTTCTTTTGATTTCCATTTGCATGGAATATCTTTTTCCATCCCCTCACTTTCACTCTATGTGTGTCCCTAGGTCTGAAGTGGGTCTCTTGTAGGCAGCATATATACGGGTCTTGTTTTTGTTTTTGTTTTTGTTTTGTGGTATGCGGGCCTCTCACTGTTTTCGCCTCTCCCATTGCGGCGCACAGGCTCCGGACTCGCAGGCTCAGCGGCCATGGCTCACGGGCCCAGCCGCTCTGCGGCATGTGGGATCTTCCCGGCCCGGGGCACGAACCCGTGTCCCCTGCATCGGCAGGCGGACTCTCAACCAGTGCGCCTCCAGGGAAGCCCCGGGTCTTGTTTTTGTATCCATTCAGCGAGCCTGTGTCTTCTGGTTGGAGCATTTAGTCCATTTACATTTAAGGTAATTATCGATATGTATGTTCCTATTACTATTTTCTTAATTGTTTTGGGTTTGTTATTGTAGGTCTTTTCCTTCTCTTGTGTTTCCTACCTAGAGAAGTTCCTTTAGCATTTGTTGTAAAGCTGGTTTGGTGGTGCTGAATTCTCTTAGCTTTTTCTTGTCTGTAAAGGTTTTAATTTCTCCATCATATCTGAATGAGATCCTTGCTGGTAGAGTAATCTTGGTTGTAGGCTTTTCCGTTTCATCACTTTAAGTATGTCCTGCCACACCCTTCTGGCTTGCAGAGTTTCTGCTGAAAGATCAGCTGTTAAACTTATGGGGATTCCCTTGTATGTTATTTGTTGCTTTTCCCTTGCTGCTTTTAATATTTTTTCTTTGTGTTTAATTTTTAATAGTTTGATTAATATGTGTCTTGGCATGTTTCTCCTTGGACTTATCCTGTATGGGACTCTCTGTGCTTCCCGGACTTGATTGACTATTTCCTTTCCCATATTAGGGAAGTTTTCAACTGTAGTCTCTTCAAATATTTTCTCAGTCCCTTTCTTTTTCTCTCCTTCTTCTGGGACCCCTGTATTTCAAATGTTCATGTGTTTAATGTTGTCCCAGAGGTCTCTGAGACTCTCAGTTTTTTCATTCTTTATTCTTCTCTGCAGTAGTTATTTCCACTGTTTTATCTTCAGGTCACTTATCCTTTCTTCTGCCTCAGTTATTCTGCTACTGATTCCTTCTAGAGAATTTTTAATTTCATTTATTGTGTTGTTCATCATTGTTTGTTTGCTGTTTAGTTCTTCCAGGTCCTTGTTACATGTTTCTTGTATTTTCTCCATTCTATTTCCAAGATTTTGGATCGTCTTTACAATCATTACTCTGAATTCTTTTTCAGGTAGACTGCCTATTTCCTCTTCATTTGTTTGGTCTGGTGGTTTTTATCTTGCTCTTTCATTTCCTGTGTGTTTCTCTGTCTTCTCATTTTGCTTAACTTACTGTGTTTGGGGTCTCCTTTTCACAGGCTGCAGGTTCGTAGTTCACGTTGTTTTTGGTGTCTGACCCTAGTGGGTGAGGCTGGTTCAGTGGCTTGTGTAGGCTTCTTGGTGAAGGGCAGCGGTGCTTGTGTTCTGGTGGGTGGGGCTGGATCTTGTCTTTCTGGTGGGCAGGGGCTGCATCTGGTGGTGTGTTTTGGGGTGTCTGTGAACTTAGTATGATTTTAGGCAGCCTCTCTGCAAATGGGTGGGGTTGTATTCTTGTCTTGCTAGTTGTTTGGCATAGGGTGTCCAGCACTGTAGCTTGCTAGCCATTGGGTGGAGCTGGGTCTTAGCGTTGAGACAGAGATCTCTGGGAGAGCTCTCACCGATAGATATTATGTGGGGCCGGGAGGTCTCTGGTGGACCAGTGTCCTGAACTCGGCTCTCCCACCTCAGAGGCTTAGGCCTGACAGCAGGCCAGAGTACCAAGATCCTGTCAGCCACACGGCTGCTGGTCTTGGAGAGTCTCCTAGGGGAGGGGGGCACTGCTGCAGCTCACCCTGGAGACATAGGCACTGGCAGAGGCCATTCCTAGGAGCTGATCCCAGTTCACTCTTAAAGTAGGGTATACACTCTTGAAGATTCACAACTGAAACCCTGAGATACTTAGCATAGCTACTGTTCTCTGGTGGGTCCTAAATTCCAGTTCTGCTTCCTACAGTCCTGTGAAGCTCCTGAACATTCTGCTTGTTTTCTAAGCTCCTCAGCCATTGCTTTAGGATCAGCAGATGCCTAAAAGGCATAAGTGTGTGGTTCAACTCTGTGAGCCGCCTTTCTCTCTGGGATCCTGTTTCCCCAAGTCTTGATGCCTTTTAGTGTTCTTCTGCCCTCAAACAGATTTTTTTCTTTATTATTCATCTTTTCTAGATGTTTTCAATGGGAGGGTTGTTCTGAACCAAGCTTATCTACTATATCCATAAGAGGAAGAACCAAATCTGGTTGGAACCAACTTGAGTCCAGTGCTTATTCCTGGTTCATTTATTTGTGATCAGATGGGTCAGGTTTTATAGCCTAAGCTTAACTTTTGGGGCTGTGTTATGTTTTCTCTCTCTCAATATCTCTCTCTCTGTCTCTCACTCTCACTGTCTCTCTCTTTCTGTCTCTCTGTCTCTCACTTTCTCTCTCTCTCTCTCTCTCTCACACACACACACACACACACACACACACACACACACACACACACGGAGAGGGTGAGCCAGGCAGACACTCTTGAAAGTATGTATTACATAGATACGATCAACATTTATCATTCATTGTCAGGAAGAACATTAGGCTAATCAGAAAGAAGATAAAATTGAAAAGTAGACCCATGTATTTGTATATTAAAATTCAAGGACACATTAAAATTTTTTAATAATCAAAGTATATTTTTTAAAAATTAGGATATTACACTCAGTTAGGGTTTTGGGGGTACCTACTGAACTGGGAGATTCATGAGGATGGGTTATGCCTCCTTATTTTGGAGTCCCTAGTGCCTAGAATAGTGTCTGGAATAAGTTACATGGTCAATAAAAGTTTTCAAGTTGGCCAAGTTATATTCCAATAAAATCACCTCTCCTAAACATATCATGACTAATTAGGGGTAGGGAATTAGAAGATGATTTGGTGGTAATTATGTAAAAATTTCTCCATGTTAACAATTTTTTTACTGAATAATTTAAAAAACTGTATTCATCTCAACAGTAAACCCTCAAAGTGTTGAACTTTTATAAATAAATATAGGCAGGGAGAAAGGGAAGAAGAGAGGAGGAAGAATTGAGATGGGAAAGCCCTAGAAGTGAGCCCTTTTTCCTTCTAGTTAATATAGTTAAGACATGTTGGAAACTCTTCGGTATACTCTTCTGGTTTGGGGTTGGGGAATGGCATAGTGGCCACAAATTTCTATGGATTTCTATTCAGAATGGCCACATTGATGTGTCCATATTGCAACCATATGGACTAAGTATGCTCTTAGATATTTGTATTTTTAAACAGATTCAAGTGGTATCAGAGGAGGAGTCGGGCAGGATTAAGTATCTGTTCAAGAGCCTTTTGGTCGTGGGCTTTTACTGCATGAGTTCCAGGTGACACCTGTGCAAGGTGGTGGTGTTGCCACAGCCTGCCTAAGGCAGGTAGGTAGTACAGATGCTTGTAGTTCTTGGTTATGCTTTCCTCTGGGAATGAAATTCAGGTTGGTTTGCAATTAAAAACAAAACAAAACAAGTCTTGGTATAACTTGAGAGCAATTTTCTGCTTTTTCATAGATTGCTGCCAGGAACAAGAAAGCTAAGAGATTTGTCATTTACACTGGCAATCTAGTTCTGCTGTATAAACAATTTAAAATATAATGTGCCGTATCGTCTGGGAGCATGTGACATGACCATTGGGAGTGTTTACTTTTTACCTGTGGTCAATCTTCCATCAACCTGAATACTCTTAGGACTCAAGATGGAAAGACAGGAATCACATAACCTCTAAGTCATCATTCATCACTTGCCCAAACAATTGCTTCTGATTGAACAAGCAGGAGTATTATTATTGATAGAAGTAGTTGGAATGAAACAATTTTGACTTTGTCAAAGAAGCAGCCTAGGATTTAAATCATCTATTACCCAAAATTCAGGAGGAAATGTCTGTTTCCCTTTCTTTCTTTCTTTCTTTCTTTCTTTCTTTCTTTCTTTCTTTCTTTCTTTCTTTCTTTTTCTTTCCTTCCTTCCTTCCTTCTTTCTTTCTTTCTTTCTTTCTTTCTTTCTTTCTTTCTTTCTTCTTTCTTTCTTTCTTTTTATCTTTTTATGTATTTCTCTAATTGTTCCATTTCTCTAATTGTTAAGAGACTTATACAAACACATACAACCCCAAACGTGTGCACATGTGCGTGCACACACACACACTCTTTTCTGTGGGAAGGATTGGAAGATGATAGGTATATAGATAGGCATAGAAATAAGATTGGAAGACTATACCCCAAAATGTTAACTAATATTATTTCTACCTGGTGGGATAATAGATTATTTTTATTTTCTTCTTGAGCTTTTCTACATTCTCTCCTGGCACAGAGCTCCTAAAACCCTTATAATTTCCTGTCTGATAGGGGTGATAGGGCCATCTTTTGTTATAATATTTGGTTTTAGTCCACGGTTCCTGACACAAAAGTATCTAAGATGCTTGGAATCCCTCGAGTATTAAGAGTGTATTTCATGTGTGCTAGTGAGATGACTGATGGCTGGGGACTCATGGGTAGCTTCAGGATGGAGACTGGTGACCAGAAAGACCAAGCATGAGAAGCTTGGAACTTTGAGACCCCCTCTCTACCATCCTCTAGACTCACCCTTCATCCTCTGGGGTGGGGAGTGGGACTGGAGATTGAGTTGATAATCATGCCTGCATGATGAGGCAGCCATAAAAATCCCTACACTACAGCGTTCCAAGAGCTTCTGGGTTGGTGAACACATCCATGTGCTGGGAGCATGGCATGACCCAACTCCACTGGGACAGAAGCTCCTGTGCTTGGGACCCTACTGGAGTTCATCCTCTGTACCTCTTCATTTGGCTGTTCATTTGTATCCTTTATAGTATCTTTTATAATAAACCAGTAAATGTAAGTAAAGTGTTTCACCAAGTTCTGTGAGCCATTATAGCAAATTTGTTGTACCCTAGGAGGGGATTGTGGGAAACTCTCATTTGTAGCCATGAAAGACAGAAGTGTGGATATCCTGGGTACCTAATACTTGTGACTGGAGTCTGAAATGGGGCAGTCTTCTGGGCCTGAGCCCTTAACCTGTGGGGTCTGCACTAACTCGGGGTAGTTAGTGTCAGCAGTGAATTAAGTTGTAGAACACTCAGTTGGTGTCTGCAGGGAATTGGAGAATTCCTTGGTGTGGAAAACCCACTCATTTGGTGACAGAAGTGCTGTAAGTAGAGAAACAGTTTTCCCCTTTATATATTTTAAATAACAAGGTAAATGTTAACTAATACATAGCCAGTTAAAAAATGATTTCCTACGGAATCTTGCTAAATGGTAAATAGCAGTGTGTTAAAAATTACAGATAACTGCTAGATAAAACAAAAAAATTTTGAAGAAGAAAATAAGAATAGGAAAAGCAAACTGAAAGAAAGACTGAGTTTAGCCACAAAGAGGCAGGCAGGGAAGAGTGGTGTGCTTGGTGAATGTAGGCCTGATGTTTGTTGAGTTTTTCTGCACCAGCACAACAAAGGCACCATAACTGGTAGTTGTCTCATGTGCCTGGGGCTAAAATAAGTCAGTAGCTCAGGAGGGGCAAGAGGGTTTTTGGCCCTGAAGCTGAAGACTACTGTCTCTTAGAGGAGTCTTCCTGAAGAGGAGTTTCTCTCCGTGCGTGTAGACATCTTGGAGGGCAGCCCTCTCAGGACCCACACAGTGTCATGCAAGGGGAGAGTGGGAGTGAGCCAACTCATGTGTCACCATGGCCGTTCTCCAGGCATGCTGCCTCCGTCTTGGCCCAGACCATCAGCATCTCTCACCTGGGTGGCTGCCCCTGCCAATGTACTCATCTCCCGAGTGTACTCTGGCTACCCTCCAACTCATTCTCCACTTGGTAGCCAGTGATCTAAAAATTACATATCAAATCATGTTGTCACTGGTCTTCCTACTTCTCTTCTTTGACCCCCTTTGATACATTTCAACACGACAGCCAGAGTAATCTGAAAACTTCATTAGACCATGAATGTCCCTATTAATAACCTTTCGATGGCTTCAAATTCCTCTTCAGACAAAGACCAGAATAGTTACACATCCTACAAGGCCCTTGGTGATCAGGCCCTGGCCCACCTTTCAGCTTCCTTTCTACCTCTGCCCCCTTGAGCCTCCTTGACACAGCAGCAGATGTGCCACCTTGCATACCTTCCTGCTTCAGACCCTTCGCACTTGCCATTACCTGTGGCAGCGAGAAGCCCCACCCATCCCTTTACACCTGTTCATCTTCTTTTTTTTTTGAATTTTATTTTATTTTTTTATACAGCAGGTTCTTATTAGTTATCTATTTTATACATATTAGTGTATATATGTCAATCCCAATCTCCTACCTATTCATCTTTCTTTTATTTATAATTCAGCTTAAAAATCCAGACAAAGCCTGCTCCTTCTTTTGTAATTTCCTATAGGTGCTTATACTTTTCCTTCCAAGCACTAACCATAGTTTGGAGAGTTATATTCATTTGTGTAATTGTTTCACTTATGTTGGTCTTCCATCCCGAGAAAGGTTTCGTGAAGGTGGGGAATCTTGTTCACCAACGTGTGCTTGTGACCACAGCACTCAAGCATTTACAGATCAATGAGCACTTGTTGAATGAGTAAATGAACCAATGAGTGCCTTAAAGGTTTCACTGGAGGATCCTTCCTTCACCTCTCCCAGCCGTCTACCTTTAATCACTAGTTTGGTAGCAAGATCAAGAAGGAAATTGGAAGTCTGGTCCTTCCTTGGTCTGGAGCGTCTCTCTGATCAGTAGGGATTGTGGGTTTCTGGGCAACAGAAGAAAAGTCCTAGAAGCACACAGCTAGCAACATCCTCCAGTCAAAATTTTGGATTGTGGGTTCATCATTCTGTTTTCTCTTTGTAGCTCTGGCTTTGGAGATAGGAACAACGTGTGTCTGCTCTGTCTCCTCCTCAGTGCAGTTCCATTTCGCAATCTTGAGAAAGTCTCAGTTTTGAAGGAGAGAGGCATGAGCTCCAGAATCGCATTGAAGTCATATTCAGGGTTCTTGCAGGAAAAGGAAACGTGCAGTAGGTGGGTGGAATTGTGTGAGGGTGAACAGTGAAGGCTGAAAATGTATACGAAAACATCTGTTAGTTTTTGAAAAAAACAGAGTTCTTCAGGGTACCAACTGACTTCATTTTAAGCACGGGATTTTAATTTGGTGATGCTCCACCTTTTGCCACTGCTGCTGCTTTCTATTTTAAACTATGACTAGAGAACTTTTATATCCAGGGTCAAAATCCAATTTCAAACCTCCATATGTTTCTCTGAATATTGGATAAGATGGTGTATCGTGTTTGTATGAACTTCCTATGGGAATGTGACTGTTCTATTGTAGTTAATGACCCTTGCAATTCTGTTCAGAAACTTTTTTTCTTTTTCTTTTTTTGCCTAATGGTTGCTTCATGGACTGATGTTGTCTTCAGGCTTATAGTTGAGAATTCTTGGCTCATTCCATTTTTGCAGAAGAGCTGTTTGGCTTATTTGTTTGACCATTTTTTCTTATTAAGATCGTCTTGAACCCATGGTGATATTCTTACGGTATCTCTAAAAGAGACCCTTCTGAAATGTGAAGTGAATCTTTCATTGCATATATACTATGTGATAATGACAATCTACTTTGCAATACTTAGTAGAGATAGGCTAGAATATATGTCATCAACATAAGATATAGTACTTTTTTTATTACCAGCCCTTGGCTCATTTCTCTAAATGGGGGGAAAGAAGCAAATGTGTGGGTGAAGGAAATGGAGGGGGAGAGTGCGGAGGAGATAGATGTAAGTTACTAGAGAAAAAGACGGATGGATTAGGGCAGTTCCACAATTCTGGGAAAGGAAACTTTAAATCCTGAGGTCTGAAACAGGAATCTCCACCCATTTGTTCAGTAAATAATTATTGGTTATATAAGAGATAGGCACTATGCTGGTAAATTTAAAAGTGGGAAAAAAAACCGACCAAGGTCTCTGTCTTCATGAAGCTTGCAGTCTAATAAGAGAAACAGGCATTCAACAAATACTCATGCAAATAAATGCACACTTGCAAATTATGCTTTAAGAACCCAAGAGGTTCAATAAGATTGTTTAAGGAGACCTGATTTAGATGTGAGGAGAGGCCAGGGAAAGTTTTTCTATTAAGGAACTCTTAGGCAGAGACCTAAAAGATGACTCAGAGCTGGATAACTACAGGGGAGAAGGAACGTGTCAGGTGAGAGAAACGTGCAGTGAGTGTGGTGCCTTTAGGAAATTGAAGGAAGGTCAGTGTGGCTAGTGCAGCGGACAAGGGGAGAGGTGAGAGGTCCTTGTTGGCCGTGTCAGGTAAGGGGCTTGGAGTTTCTTCTTAATATGATGAGAAGGTACCCAAGAGTTTAAAGTTAGGAGTGGCACGATCGGATTTGGTTTTAAAGATCGCTCTGGCTAAAGTGTGAGGAATGGGTAAAGGAGGACGAGAGATGATGGGAACATTTTAAAAATAATAACTGTGTACCTACTGAAAGGCCCCTTGCCTAAACCTTCCATATCTGCCTGTCACTGATGTCTAAAACTTAGTTCCCTTGGTTTGAGATATTAAAGACCTCCTAATGTGTTATGGGATGGGGGTGACAGACTATTATCATGTGCTGTAGTAGGAAGAAATAGGTCTTCTTTCAAGATGCTGATGGGAGAGCATATGGGTACAACCACTTGAAAAAGCTCTCTTGTGGCTTTAGCCCTATTAGCTCAATCAGTAATGAGTTCTTTAAAAAAAAAAAAAAGAATCTGAAGCAAATATGGCAAAATAATAACATTTGTTAAACGTGCATTGTGGTATATGGGGAACCATTATATTATTTTATGTAAGTTGGAGGTATGGAAGTAAGTATGAAAATATTTTCTAATTAAAAAAATAAAATCCTTCTTTTAGGAGAAAGGGAATAGAGCCAGGGAAGGAGAGGGAAAAAGAAAAGGAGGGGACCACTTCATGGGCAGTTTTACCTAGTATCTCCCTGCTTTTAAAAGCTAAATTCTGGTTTTATCAAGCATTGGCCTTCTGTGTTGGAATGTAAGTTCATTTTAGGGAAGTCTAGGTGTTTAAAATACTGTGTATCTCCCTCCTCTAATGGAGATGATCTAGCGATAGAAAGAAAATGAAGAAAACTTTAAATAAAGTACAATCCCAGCATCGAGAATACTGCCAGGAACAACTCCAGGGGCCAGTGTGAGTTACTCAACACAGCTGCCCTGTCCACAGTGATGATCAGTGGCTTTGGGGGGAGGGAGGGGGGCAGTGCAATGAATTAGATTGAAATACTTGAGGGACCTCAACTGTATCTGTCATGTTGTATTTCCTTAAGAAAAAAAGATCTGAAGCAAATATGGCAAAATGATAATGTGCCAAAGCAAATGGTAAGTTACATTTGTGATTCTTCAATGACTTTCTATCCTCATTTCCATTAAATATTTCATACTAAAAATAACCTTTGATAATTCTTAGAAGGAAACGTAATAAGGAATGCTCATTTTATACGAAGGCAGCTATAAGGAGGTGCAAATAGGAATGTCTGCAGGGGCCATGGAAGGCCCCCACTTTTAAAATTTTGGTTTTAATATTAAGTTTTTGAGTCTCTTTTTATTTCTTATGTGTGTTACCTTCAACCTGGGTGAAGTATAATGTATTATTGTTGGGAGGTGGTAATATAGGTGAGCTAGAAGGTACAGTTGACCCAGTTGCCTGTAAAAAAAATCAGCAACTTACTTCCATGTTTCCCTTTCCCTAGATTGGAGAAAGGGAGTCTGAGTCCCTTTGTCTTTCACTGTTAATCTCCTTTAGTTGCTTTTAGCTTCAGTAATTATTATCATCTACCTCTTAAACAAATATGATTAAAGTACCCTTAAAAAACGAAGTATTATTTCAGGTTAGCATATTTTCATAATCCTCATACCAAAGAGACTTTAAATACTTGATAGGACAACTTTACGTTTACGCCATGTGCTCTTGAAGATTAGCAGATGACATGCGAGGTTTACTCAAATTGCCCGAACTTGATGTTTACCTTAATATTAGTGGCACAAGAAATAGAAGTGCCAAGCACAGAAGCTTCCAGAAGAGCTTCGAAAGAGCTTCTCCGACAGCAGCCAGTTAACTCAGTCTCTCATTTTTGGTTCTACTGTAAAAGTCCAAGTCTGAGCTTTATAAGTAATGATATGGAACTGCCTGAAGCTCACAGCTCTTGTGGTCAGGGGAGATTTTGGCATTAAAGCAAACATCAATTTTTTTAAAAATGGAAATGAGTCACAGATGAGAACTGGAAGGGCTCATGTGTACTAAGCTTCAGTCTTTCTGAAACTAGGGATATTTTAAATGAAAATCAGTTCAAAAAGAAAGTTCTCTTGGGGGCAGGAAGGCTTGACTATCTGGAAACATGCTCCCCTTTCCTGACCTTCACCCCGGAAGCCCTATTGCTATGAAGACAGGTCAACCTCACCAGTGACATGATGAGCAGTGACTTGTTAAAGGGAATCCAAGGTTCTCAGATAAGAGTTGCGTTTATCTGTTTAAACTGAAACCCACATTTACTTCTGTTGGGATTCAGGACATGGTACTCCAAAATATGGCAGCTTTACATATTGAATATTTTAAGCTGAAGGAGTTTGAGAAAACAGCAGAAGTGGAATGGTCATTCTGACCTTTTCTTTGCCCTTTTCCTCTGAAACAGGTCGTAAACCCTCATGTGAGAGGTGCCCTCTCTGTACCCAGAGGAAAGGAGCATCCTTATCTCTGGAGACAAAGAGACGCTGAGAAGAATCTGAACAAACAGGCCTTGCTGAGTTTCCCCCAGTTTACTGAAGTTCCCTCATACTCTGTGTCCCATTGTATCTCTCCATGACTGCCCACTTTTCATCAAACCCAGCAAAAAATACTAGGTCTAACTGTTCCTTTGGATCTTCATTTTCTTATGAAGTCTCCAGCGTCACATAAAACTTAAATAAATGCATATGCTTTTCTTCTGTTAATCTGTCTCTGTCAGTTTAATTTTCAGACCCAGCCAGGCACCCTAAGGATTAACGAAAACTTTTTCCTTCCCTACACTTCTCTTTTACTATGAGAAACTTTAGAATTTTTTTTTTTGGCTGTACCACATGGCTTGCGGGACCTTAGTTCCCTGACCAGGGGTCGAACCCGGGTCCCTGGCAGTGAAAGCGCCGGGTCCTAACCACAGGACCGCCAGAGAAGTCCCTAGAATTTTAAAAACTTTGATTCATGGTAAATTGAACACTTATAATAAAGTATCTCCCTCCCATTTTCCTTTCCTCAGCAATATTTAAATGAGAGTTCTGAGAAAAAATAAATAACCATAGTTTCTCTTAAATTTTCATTTGACAGTTTGACAGAATCCCTATTTGACAATTTTACTTTTGTTTTTTTAAAGAAACCGTAATGCCTGTATTGTATATTGTATATAGTTGCGAAAAGTAACTTTGGCGTTTCTTTTGTTGTTAGAATTATTAATTATTCGTGGGTTAAGAACTTATTGCCCTTGACATATTGAGTCACTTTCCCTGTGTTGCTTCAAACGTGTCAATATACTAAGCTAACTGGTTTTCTATCTAAATACAATTTTGTGGTAGATAATTTTCTAACAGGAATAAAGTACTCATTTAAAAAGAAAGATCTAGATGTGTGTAACAAGTCCTCAGAAGCAGGCAAGACTGTATTTTGATGCCATTAATTACTTTTGATTATCAGACTGCTGTATTCACGCTAATTACCAAATCCTGCGGGATCTCACTAAGATGAAATACAGCCAAGAATAGACAATAAAATGCCAAGTCAGCGGAGGTGGTGATTTTAACATCTTGAAGATCACATTTAAAGGTGCGTTACAGTCATGATGCTGAGCTGGTAGAGGCAGAAACCATTCATTACTGAATAACTGATCTGGCAGGGGGCATGTAGCCTGCCTGATGGAGAAAGTGAACTTGTGTGGGTTTTTTTCCCCTCTTGAGGTCCCTTCCAACCCCTGGACATCCCAGATTCCACTTCTAGATCTCCTTGGGAAAATTAAGCTGAAGACTGAGTAATTAAGATTGAAAAATTTACCTTCTTTCAATTCACTTACATGATGGGCAAAACCATTTGTCTTCTCTCAACCCCCAGGCTTCTCAGCCTGGCCTGATGAAAAAAGACATTATGAGAGAAGAAGACAGAGAGAAAGAGAGAGAGAGTGTCAAACAGAAGGCAGAGAGAGAGAGAGAGAAGTTGTGAGAAAGTAAGAGACAGCTTAAGAGGGGCGATGAGCAAGAGAGAGAAACTTGAGAATGGCAATGACCATTTTCCAAGTAGAAACATTCTATATTTGAGAACCATCCAAATCTCAACCTATGCTATTAAATAGGTGCTAGAACAGGCAAAGGTCTTTTAAGCCCATGTTTGCTGTAAAAGATAACAGCAGAAGGTGAGCTGGGGAGTTTGCATGCAACAGGCCAAATCTCCCTGCTGGGCTGGAGCGAAACTTGGCTGAAATTTGTGATCAATAAACGAACAGAATAAATTCCTTGAAATCACCTGTAAAGGCACCAGAGAGAAATCCTGGAGCTGCTTCCTTTAGGACGCAGCCATCATAAGAACCTTTCCAAAACGGCATCCTTTTAAAAAGCACATTAATGGACTTGGGCATGATTAAAAGGAAGTGAGTCTCTTGTTTGGTTTTATTAAAATGAGTCTATCTCTTGAAATGGATCCACTTCCCATTTCTCACCCTCTTATCAGAGGATGCCATTGCAGTGGGAACCAAGTGCTCCCTTTCCAATTTAATGGGAAATCAAAAGTGCAGAGCTACCTGCACAGACAAAACCCAGCAACTCTGAAGGATGATCTTTCAGTGGAAATGCATTATGGGGCAGGCCATGTGTTTTCCTGGAACTCACATTTTAACCCCAGCAAGGTTCCTATACTTTACCTTAGTAAGATCCCGGCTTATGTTATACCTTACACCATGTCAGCGGTGGGCAAACAGTAATAACCAGAGCTCAGGTTTCTCTAAGACCTCATGTTCTCAAAGTGGATATTATAGGTGTAAAGACCAGTGAAGTTGATAATGAAACAGCAAGTATTCCTTTAGGATTTTGATGTCAGAGAAAGAAACTCATCGTCTCTGTTGCCAAGAAGCTGTCAAATATGCCTTAATTATGATTAATAACATACACATACCTGAGAAGATTTTTTTTCCCTCTCTCTTGCTGACTTTCTTAAAAAGCCTGTTTGCTAAATATTATCTCAGGGGCCGATGCAGTTATAGCTTTAGGGACAAACTAGGATGGTGGTGTCTCTGTATGCGGTGGTATTTATAAGACGTTCATGCTTGGCTAAAGAAATCAGGTTCCAACATCTCTCCAGGTATATTTCTTTTCTTTGCAGGTGCTAGTTTTACAGCGCAAAAAGAGTGTTTTGAATAGACAGTTTAAAATTTTTCATAGGTCAACTGATTTTAAAGCAAATCCATATTTTCTATCATTTACTCTTGAAGAGGATGGCAGTCATTATGCTTCTGAAGTGAGCAGTTTTATTGTTCACAGAGGAGGGAAAATGGGGAGTTGTTATGATGTTAATGTAGGAGTTGAGAAAGAGGCACATACTAATGGTGAATTGTGGCTAAATGAGTGTATGGAGCACTATTGATGGTTGTCATATGGTTAACAACACTGGTCAATGAGAATTGCAAAACAGAAATAAATATGGAAACCATTTATGGTAGAGCCCTATGTAATGATGTTTATTTAGCTTTCTGTTATTTAAACAAAAAATGAATTCAGAAGTACATAAGTTTACTCTTCCCCCTCCCCAGGTAAGCTGGGACAAAGTGAGAGAGTGGCATGGACTTATATACGCTACCAAATGTAAAATAGGTAGTGGGAAGCAGCCGCATAGCACAGGGAGATCAGCTAGGTGCTTTGTGACCACCTAGAGGAGTGGGATAGGGAGGGTGGGAGGGAGGGAGACGCAAGAGGGAAGAGATACGGGGATATATGTATATGTATAGCTGATTCACTTTGTTATACAGTAGAAACTAACACACCACTGTAAAGCAATTATACTCCAATAACGATGTTTAAAAAAAAAAAAGAAGTGCATATGTTGAAAGAGCCTGTTAGAAATAGTTGTGTATGAATTTGGTACATACAGGTTTTGACTTTTTTAGTCCACACATATCTTTTGCTTATCCTTGGTCATCTTTCTGGAGTGTTTTACATTTGCAAAATGTTTTCTTCTGGTTTTGCTAGTTATTCTTGTTGCCGATACACACCTGAAATCATTCTGTTGTTTAGGTGAAGTTAACAGGCCTCAGAATTCAGTGAGTTGATGGCTCCCTCTCCGGCTTAATTAGACAGTTTAAGCTCTAATTGGCTGGTATTAAGTCAATCAGTCAGTGAGAGTGCTGCACATAGACTCACTGGGAATTGTGGGAGCAATTGATCTAGCTGTTGCCAGACGCTTCAGGAGCCACTGCTTACTCAGAGCGGAAGTACACGTTGCATAGAGCCCTGGTGGCGAGCGTCCGTCAGCGCCTGGTCATGTGCCGCGTGCATCTCACCCTTCTCCGTGTGCAGAGTTTGAGGAAAAGCAGATTGTCCTTGCTCCCGTGCTAGAGAGGGAAATGTGTTAGAATTAAATGTTTGCTCAGCAAGATGGAGACAGAGGTGACTGTCAACTATAGCAAAAGCTGCCTTGGAGAGGGAAGCAAAGGTAAATTGGAGTTCCTAGATACCGTGATGGGACTGCCGTGTGATCAAGCAGACTGGAATGTAGGCACCAGACCCCTCCATTTCTCATCTTTTGGGTTGTGAGTTCCTTGAGGAAAGGACTGTGACTCATGCACAGTCATGGTACCTTTTTCTGGGCCTTATGTGCAGAACTTACTGAATAATTATTGAACGAACACATGAAAACACTCCAGTAGTGGATAAACCACTGCTCAAAAGATGTATTTATTCAATATTGTCAAAGCCAGTTTTACCGAGTCACAGAAAATAAGCTGTTTCCTTTTTAAAGATTATTTGTTTTCAATATGGAAACTCAATATATACTATTTAATGTGGTCATCTACCTTATTCTGCCTTATTCTTTGGCCTTGGTTCTAAGCCGTGTCCCCAAGTCAGCCCTCCCCTGTAGAGAATATCTGTAAGAGTTTGCTGCGTCACGTGATATGCGGATGGACTCACAGGGCATCCACCTTGAAGGAACAGTGGATATTTGGTTGTATAAATTCATGTGGACAGACATGAAAAAGCCAGCTGTGACACAATGCTCGTAAATTTTGAAGATTGATAATGGCTTCATGCAATTTCACTATGCATTCTCTCCACTTCTATGCATGTTTTAAAAATTTCCTGTTACAAAGTTACATAAAAGGATCAGCCATATAACTCCTATTCTCACTTTGTTTTGATGCATAGACTTGTAGGGCTGCCAGACACCCTAAGGGCCATTTAGTCCCTGCCCTTTTACTTTGCTGAAGAGGAAACTGAGGATGTGATGGTACAGGACTTCCAAAGGTCATTTGTAACAGATGCAAGAAGCCAGTTACTATAAGGGACTTACTTTTCATTGCTGTGGCTATTTCGAAGGTGATTCTTTGGGTGGTTTTTTTTTTAATTTTTATTTTTTTGAATGTGTGAGTAATAGGTAGTTGGGAAAGCATTGCAGCCCCGTGGTTGCACCACACAGACTGAGGCAGGTATCATGTTGATAAATAAATCCACAAGTTCACATTAGCCTAAATATTCAGACCATGGAGGAAAGTTTTTTTTTAACATAGTCTTGAATTTTCTTCTAGTTCATTTTGGGATGTTAGATCGATTTGGTTTATAACACCAGAAAGTCCCTACATGACCTGGCCCCTGCCCACCCCTCTGAGCTCTTTCCCTGATACTTTCCTCCTTGTTTACCACAGTGCAGCTTTCCTGGCTTTTCTGACCCTCCAATATGCCACAATTGTTCCCATCTCCAAGCCTTTGAACTTGCTATTTCCTCTACCTGGAGCTGTCTTTCTTCCATGTCTTCACAAGTCTGAGTCCTTCTCATCATTATTATTATTTTAAATATATTTTATTTGGGGGAGCGGTTTTAAGGTTCACAGCAAAACTGAGCAGAAGGTACAGAGATTTCCATATACCTCCTGCTCTACAAGCACAGCAGCTCCATTATCAACATCCCCACCAGAGCGGTACGTTTGCTACAACTGATGAACTTACACTGATACATCATTATCGCCCAAAGTTCATAGCTTACATTAGGGTTCCTCGAGGTGGTGTACATTCTGTGGGTTTCGACAAATGTATAATGACATGTACCCAGCATTATAATATACAAAGTAGTTTACTTACCTAAAAATCTCTCCGCCTGTTCATCCTTCCCTTTCCAGTAACTCCTGCTCATTATTATTTTATTTTTTAAGATTTTGTGTTTTTTTTTTTGATGTGGACCATTTTTAAAGTCTTCATTGAACTTGTTACAATATTGCTTCTGTTTTCTATGTTGGTTTTTTGGCCACGAGGCATGTGGGATCTTAGCTCCCTGACCAGGGATCGAACCTGCACTCCCTGCATTGGAAGGTGAAGTCTTAGCCACTGGACCGCCAGGGAAGTCCCTGCTCATTATTATTTTAAATCTCTGTTCATAGATTACTTTTTCAGGGAAGCCTTTCCTCAGCAGCCTCGCCAAAATAGCAACCTCTCTTCACCCTAGTCTTTTTCCACTCCTTACTCTCTTTTGTTTTCTTTATAGCATTTACTAACACCTGAAATTATCATATCACTTTGGCTAATGGCTTTTACCTACTTCTTTTACTTCTACTTCCATTAGAAGATCCCTAAGTAGAATATATTGTTCACTGCTCTGTCCCCCAGCTCCCAGAATAGGGTCTGGCTTATGGTGGGTCCTCAGTAAATATTTGAGGAATATATAGATCTACTGATTTTCTTTGCTGTTGTCAGGGACTATACTGGTGATCCAAACATGAGTCGGACACAAACCCTTTTCTAAAGGAGCTTACAACTTAGAAGGGAAGATAGTCACATTTATCACATGATCTGATGAGTGCCATGATTAAGCGTCATGCTATAAGAATCAGATGAAGGACCATCTAACTCAGACTGGAGGAATCAAAGAAGCTTTCCCAGAGAAAATAATACTTAGACTAAGACTTAAAGAATAAGGAGGACTTGACCTGGGGAATAGAGGATGTCAATGTTCTACCCACACCTCCTTAACGTTCACCAGCAGGGTGTTCCATGACCCCACTACTCCTGACTTGTCGGCGAGCAGGCTCAGCCAATGCAGGCGGCAGGCTGGAAGTGCTGGGGAGTTAAGTCCTGCCAGGAGCAGCCCACAGTCAGTGACTACTTGCTTCCTTGCCCTTTGGGTAGGTGGGCAACCCTGATGCATTCTACACTGTCAGAGATCCCCAGGAAGGTTGAGCCTTGGTTACTCACAATTTGCACTCGCTGTTGAATTCCCTCTCTTCTCTGTCTCACATCCTCACTCCTCTCCTTGCTGCCTGGGGTCACCTCCCAAATAAAGTTCTTTCACTCAAATGCTTGTTTTAGGTTCTGATCCTGGGAGAATCCAACTTAGAATATTTGGCAAAGAAAATAAGAGCAAGGGTATTCTAGACAAAGACAGCAGCTTTTATGAAAGCTCAGACTTGGAAAAGGGCCTGACATATCTAGAGAATAATGAGAAACGAATTATGGATTAATTGTGAGGTAAGTGGCAGGGAGTAGCAGAAGATGAGGCTGGAAAAATATTGGACGGGCTCATTTGCCTCTTGGCATGGATTTTTCTAAGAATAGTGGTAGCAGATTTTCGCTAGTCGACCTATAGTTCTCCCTATGTGAACAGGAAAAAATACATATATATACACATTTATATACATATATATATACCAAATTATATGTATATATACATACACACATATATATTTAACACATAAGTTTATAAGTGCTGAAATCTACACTTTTGAAATACAGCAGAAGTACTTGGCTTATGCTGCGAGTGACACCCATAATCTTGTTTTCCTTCAGACTCATCAAATTGTACTAATTAGACACAGAGCAGTAGTAACACAGGTGAATCTCAGTTTTGTACGTGAAGACAAAATGAGGACAAAAACTGGTCAATATGAAATCATTTGTAACTTGATCTTGAGTTTTCAAATGAAGATCTGAACAGTCTGTCAGGAATAACACGGCTTGTGTCTGGGCCTTCCCCTGCTGCCCAGCAGATCTGATGGAAAGAAAGTATCTGCGGCTTCCAGAGTGTTTTTGGTCCTCACGTCCCTGACCTCGTGCATTTTTCGAAGGGGAATCTTCAGAGAAACCCATGCTGCATTTAACTTTGGACTCTCTCTTGTGGGCTTGTGTCTAACCAGACACAGCCGATCTGAATACTTCCTGCATGCTAAGCAGACCATTGTCAGCTGCTTCCTCTAGGCTAGATTGTTATAAATGCTGTTTATGATCCTGCTATGACAACTGTGAAGGACATGGCAAAGAATTTATCACAGGATTATTCATCCACCAGCAGAATACCTAATAAGATTCTAAATGACCCAAGATGATAATAAGATCTAGCTTGTAGCAATAAGGTATTAATAAACTGCTTTTTTCAATAAGGGAGAGTCCTGGCATCATTACCCTGACATATTTGTTTTGCTTATATTTTGTGAACAAAGTAAGGCTGCTGGATTGAATAGTAAATTTATAAGGAACCCCTGATGTATGAAAAATACAACCCACGTGAAGTAGAACCCATAGGTTAAAGTCAAGAGCATGGTATTTGCCTATGACATCCGAGAGCCAGACTCCCAGGCCATCCATTCTAATTGTTCCGTGCCATTTGCCTTTGTATTTAAAAATTATATAAGAACAATATATCGCCCGCTGTTGACCACAAGGCCATAATTCAAATGAAGAAATTTAGTAAAATCATAAACCAGGAAAGTGCAGTGTGGATGAATAATGGATGAAACGGGTACACTGAATTCAAATGAAATCTGGGATTCTGCTGCATGTTCCCGTTTTGAAAATAAAACTATTTAGTATTAAGTTAGTATGAAAAAATGGATCCTGTTTGTTGAACTGAACTCAGCTGTTCCTAGGGAAAAAAGTGGCAGAGATTCAAGAACCTGTCATTAGTGAATTTTTTGAATATTAGAAGCTGAACAAGTTGAAATGTAACTCCGCGCTGCCCTGGTTTTACTTTTCTGCCTTAGGGCTTCTCTCTCTGACAACACTGTGCAAGGCCCCGAAATGCAAAAAATAACTTGTACTTCACTTCCAGGAAAGTAGCCTTGTGCCTTGGAAGGTGTTCTCTAGTGGATTAAATTCATCAGATCAAACATCAGCATTGAAATCAGCAATGGTTGGGTTTTTTTTGTAATGAGCCATAATGTGTATACAATAAAATGCACAATTCTGAAGTGTGTACAATTTGAAGACTTTTGACAATTGAATTTCTGTGTAATTACCACTCAGAACAAGTTACGGAACATTTTCATGTCCCCTAGAAAGTTCTCTTGTGCTCTGTTTCACTCAGCATCCTCTGATTCTTAAACACAGGCAACCATTGTTCTGGCTTCTGTCCCTTGGATTAGATTTGCTTGTTGTTGAACTTCATATAAATAGAAACATAAAGTATACTTTTTTGTGTCTCCCTTTTTTTTACTCAACATATGTTTTTGAGATTAACTTAGGTTGTTATGTATATCAGTTGCTCATTCCTTTTTATTGCTGTATGGATATATATACCACACTGTGTTTTTCCATTCTCTTGTTGAGAGACACTTCGTAGTTCCCAGTTTTGGGCCATTATAAATAAAACTGCTATGAACATTTATGTACACGTCTTTTTTGTTAACCGGAAATGGATCATGACCTAGATGTGAAAGCTAAAACTATGAAGCTTCTAGAAGAACATAAATAAAATCTTCACAACCCTAGGGATAGGCAAAAATTTCCTAGATAAGGTACCAACCACATGAATTATAAAATAAACAACCAATGAATTGGACTTTGTCAAAATTTAAAACTTCTGCTCTTTGTGTACAGATCTTTTTGAGGACCTACATTTTCACTTATCTGAAGTAAATACCTAGGAGTGAGCATACTAAGTCACAGGGTAGATGTAGGTTTTATTATGTAAGAAGCTACCAAACGGTTCTCCCCATTGTTCCGTTTTATAGTCCCCCCAAACAGTGTGGAATGGAGTTCCAGATGCTCCATGCCCTTGGCAACATTCAGTGTTGTACCTTTCATTTTAGCCGTTCTGGTGGGTTTGAAATGGCAGCCAATTGTGGTTTTTCACGATCAGCAGTGTTTTTAAACTTAAAACTGACCAAATAGGCGGGTTGACAACTGGGTAGATTTGTGTTTAGCTTGGAATCACAATTTGCCACGTTCGTTTTTGTGTGAAGTGCACACATTAAACGTTTAAAGCAGGATACTTGACCATTGCCTTTTAGACTGCCAGGTCATCTTCAAATTGCCTTTGATTACATTCCTTCCATGTTTGTTTCCAACTCTAGCTGCTCTGCCCACTGATTAGTATTAATTCATGAAAATATTCAATATTTTTAGTTAAGCATTCCACCTGACTAGTCTAAAACACAACTAAAATGACCTAGAGCCTAGGGGAAATTACTCAAGTCACAAAGAGTACTGTTTCATGTGTAGGGCAAGATATGCAGGGATTCTAACGCTGCTTTTCTGTTAAAGCACAATCGATTTTGCAAAGCCTGCACTGAGGCATTGGGCTTAGATGGAAGCTTAATGGAAACCACATGCTAGACGTTCTCAACAAATTCGAGTGTGGATCCTTACTAAAGTAAGAAATGATAAAATTGCTGCCCGCTACCTAGAGGTTATGGCATTTACTATAAGAGAATCTCTTGGTAAATAGGGGCTTTAACTCCTTTTTTTTTTTTTTTTGCGGTACGCGGGACTCTCACTGTTGTGGCCTCTCCCGTTGCGAAACACAGGCTCCGGACGCGCAGGCTCAGCGGCCATGGCTCACGGGCCCAGCCGCTCCGCGGCATGTGGGATCTTCCCGGACCAGGGCACGAACCCGTGTTCCCTGCATCGGCAGGCGGACTCTCAACCACTGTGCCCCCAGGGAAGCCCTAACTCCTTTTAAACATGAATTTACACACTTCACGTGGGGCATGCATACATATGGGATAGGACCTATTGAGTTATAACCGAAATGTCAGCCTCCAGTTTAGTTTAGGGCTGTATGAAAATGGCATTCTATTCCATGATGAACACCCTTAGTGTTCTTTAGGATAGAACTTCGAAGAGCTGCTTTTGCACGATATACTACAAAGGCCAGGCAGTCTCTAAGTGTATGATAGTTATACTGCCACCTTCTGAGAAAAGTGGCCAAAAGCTGTTCCCTGAATATGAATTGCCCTCTGTCTGTGGTGTGACCCTGCAGCCCTGGGTACAGCTGACGGCCCGGAAATTGCTGGCTGTCACAAAGGCACTTAGCTATAGGCTGAGCGTGATGAAAATGATGATGATAATGTTGACAATAACAACAGACATTAATCGAACACTTATCACTATCAACTCTATGGTCTGTAGCTTAGTTTTTTTGTTAGGAAAATGACCCATAAGATAGAAAACGCTTTGGGTTGCCACGCTCTGCCACTAGGGGGTAGCATAATTGCTATTGTCTTGTGCCCTTTAAATGCGAATTCTGTTTACAGTTCTTTAATCTTTCCAGGTTTAATTTTTTTCCCCATTTAGAAGGAATATAAGTGATCCTCTGGTTAATATAGTAATTTTATAATTTGATCTGAACCTGGTGTCTCATAAATACTGAAAAAGAAGTACAGTGAGATAATACATTTTTTTCTCTTTTCAATCCATTGTTTTAAATCTTCACTAATTATTCTACTATTAATTCGTTTTGCTGGTTAAAAAAGTGTCTACTATCATTAATAACTTATTAGTATGCACTTTTTTGTGCTTTGCACTTGCTTATAGCACTTAGCCTTCCATCCATTATATGAGAATGGGTTATGTACGGTTACTTTGAGGGGCAGGGAAGTGCCTTTCATATGCTGTGGAACATGGCAGAAGAGACTCACCCTACTTCAAGGATTTTAGGGTTTAGTTGTAACATGAAATGTACGCACATCAACTAGACTTATCAGACTTAAAACAGGAGTGTTTAAGAAATCTCCCAGCATGATGGAGAATTGATCAATTTCTTGTGATTTGGTTAATTTCTTTCTTTATGTAGTTTGAGACCATGTTTGGTTTATTCAATCTCATGATTGTTATATTTTCTTGAAGAATTAATTGGTCCTTTTATTTCTCATAAACTAATGACAATTTTAACTCCGAGTAAGTTTTTTCCCCTCTTGAATGCTCTCTGATCTTAGTATTTTTAAACTTTCTTTGGGTTAGTATTTGTATACTAACTTTCAACTTTGTATCATTGTGTTTCATGCATGTCTCTTTCAAACAGCATATAACTGAATTATTAAAAATTTAAGAATATCTCTCTTTAATTGGCCAACTTAATCCATTTAAATTTCATTATTTAAATCATGATTTCTTTGGGCTTTTCCCCATAATCTTGTTTATTATTTCAGTATACCTGCCTTTTCTTGGCTTTGTCTTTTTCCTTTACTGGCTTCTCTTGGTTAGTCTGAATTTTCTTTATCCCTTTTCCCCTTTACACTGGTTTGAAATTTATATATTCTATTTCTTATCTTTTAGTTATCATTAAAATTTTTTTATATCTTTATTGGAGTATAATTGCTTTACAATGTTGTGTTAGTTTCTGCTGTATAACTCCTTTTTTTTTTTTTGGTCTTTTTTTATTTTATTTTATTTTTTTTAACATCTTTAAATTTTTAACTTGTATTCTTCAAGCCAAAATTTATCCCAAATTATACAGGGACCTTTGTACCCAAAGATACCTCTCATCATCCATGATATTTTTTTCCCCTCAGGATTTTAATTCTTCCTTGTTTAAAAACTAGTCTTCTTTACCCTTGGTTTTTCAGTGCGTGTTACTTAGATTTACCTTACATGTTTATCAATTTCTTCCCTCACTATTGCTCCTTGCAATGTTATTCCTTCATTATGGGTTCAGTTTTCTTCCTACTGCAATACATCCTTTAGAGGTTCTTTCAACATGGGTGGTGAATAGCAAAGTCTCACAGTCTTCATTGGATTGAAAAATGTCTTTATTTTGTCATGCTACTTGAATGATCATTTTGCTGACTTTTTCTCCTCAGTGCTTTGAAGATACTATTCCTTTGTCTTCTGGTCTCTCCTTTTAAAATATTTTGTTGAAATACAATATACATATAGGAAAGCACATATAGCATTATTATACAGCCCAAGGAGCCCATGTAATCAAAACCTAGAAATCAAAATCAAGAAACAGAACCTGGCCGACACCCCAGGAGCCCACCCTTCATGCCCCCGGCCAGCCACTACCCACCGTCACCCACCAACAGTTAAACCTTATCCAGACTTCTACCAGCATAGATTAGTTTTGGTTTGGTTTCTATTTTTGCTAATGAGAAGTCTGCCATCAATCTAATCTTTATTTATTTATAGTTAATCTTTTTTCCTCATTTCTTTTAAGATTTTATTTTTGATCTATAGTTTCCTTATAAGATGTATATACACATATATGTGTGTGTGTGTGTGTGTGTGTACATGGCTGTGTATTTATTTCTCTTTGACCTACTTTTCTCTTGGCATGTTTCCTAAATCTAAACACTTATTTTTCATAAATTCTGGAAAAAATCCCATTATCTCAGTGAATATTGCTTCTCTTTCATGCCTTTTTTCTTCATCTTTCTGAAACTCCTAAGAGATATAGGTTGAATCTTATTTTGTCCTATATAACTTTGAACTTCTCTTTTATATTTTCTATCTCTTAATTTTTTGATATTGCATTCTGGTTAATTTTCTGATTTATTCTTTCATTCACTGATGAAATTTTTTTCATTGATTCTCTTTTATTGTACCTGACTAATGTTAAACCCATTTGTTATGAGTTGAATTGTGTCCTCCAAAAAAGATACATTGAAGTCCTAACCACCAATACTTTAGAATATGACCTTATTTGGAAATAGGGTCTTTATGGAGGTAATCAAGTTCAAATGAAGTCATTAGAGTTGACCCTCATCCAGTCTGACTGGTGTCCATAAAAAGAGGGGTGGATTTGGACACAGAGACATGCCCAGAGGGAGGACTGTGTGAAGAGACATGAGGAAAGCACTGTGTGAGATTGGAGTTATGCTGTCACAAGCTAAGGGACATTTGGGACTACCAAAAGCTGGAAGAGGCAAGGGAGGCTGCATCTTTCCTTTACAGGTTTCAGTAGGAACGTGGCCTGCCAACAGCTTGATTTCAGACGTGTAGCCCCTAGAACTGTGAGACTACACATTTCTATTGTTCCAGGCCACCCAGTTTGTGCTACTTTGTTATGGAAGCCCTAGAAAACTGATATACCATTTATTTAGTTTTAAATTTCAATAATTCTGTTTTTCATTTTTTTCCAGAAGTATAACATGACTTAGTCAAAGCTGTTTCTTTTTGTTGTATGGCGTCTTGTTCTTACATCATGGCTTCCAGTCTTTCTTTTATGTCTTTGTTTTGAATATGTTTATTTTTATTGCCTGCTTCAGATTGTTCTATTATCTTAAATTCTTAGAGTATTAATCTCCCCTTTTGCTCTGCCTGTCTGCTTACTCTCTCTTTTGAAGGATTATTTCCTCTTGTGATTTGTAATTTTTTTCTTTGAGTTGGCACGCTTACTTTTAGCAAAGGGTTTTCCCCATTTGGGGGAGGCCCCGTGCTCTTGGGTTGTGAAAATACTTCTGCAGAGTAGTTTTGCATTTTCTTATGATAGGCATCTCAGTGGTTTTATTGGTCTGCAGCCAGTTGTTATTTTAATTGCTACACTGAAGTTTCCTGCTGGGTGGATAACATGAGTTCAGACTCTGTACCCTGCATGCCCAAATATGCCTTATAGGATCCTGACTTCATATGGGCTTGTCATTCCTAGTTCCCCATCTTGCACAAGCTTTATTCTACCTTTCCTGTTACTAAGTGGGCAACTGAACCCCAACTTCTTGCCATTTGGGCCAATATGTAGACCCAATATCCGGCTGGGCCCCCGGAGCATCAGTTTACAAATGCCAAGATGGTGACTCTGCCTATGCGTTCTTCATTTCTGTTACCTGGGGATTTCTTCTCTCTCTTTCTCATTCTTTCTTTCATGTTTGGTTCTCTTTCAGAAAAGTGCTACATTTCCCCCAGCATTTCTATGCATGTTTAGAGGAAGGAGACCGGGGACTGTGTTAGTGCACTCTGCTGTTTCACTGGAACAAGAAGGTGGGACCAATGTCTGACACTGAATGACAGGGAAGAACTAGTAGTACATGCTGATAGGGGTTTTAAAGAAGGAGAAATTGACTCAAGAGTGGGAACAGCCGAGCACTGAAAAATGCTAGGTGGAGTTCAGATAAGGGAGGGTTTAAATACTTAAAAAAATTATTTTACACGTCAGATTCAGAGCTACATGAGACGACAGAGATGTCCATCTAACGTCCAGCATGATCATACTCACACAGTGTTGTTATTTTCTACAGATTGACACCGTTCCTCTTCTTCCTGCTCTTCCCTTTGCCTTTTCCTTTGTAGAAACAAAAAACTGCTCTGTGAACCGCAGGAAGCCAGGTTTCTTCAGGAAACCCCACATGGCTTCAAAACCTCACCATGCTGATTTAGTCCTCAAGGCAGAGGACGGTTGGGAAGAAAGGAATTAGATGTGTTTCCAGGGCGTTTCAACCTGTAGTTAATGGAGGAAGGAGACTCAAGTCAGAATTTTTGCTTTTAATTTTTAATTTCATCAACTGTGACTTTGTTGTCTGAAAAAGAGAGTGAAAAGCAAATCCTGCTCTGCTCTGGAAATGCTTTCAACACCCACTCAAGTGGGGATAGCTATCTAATCTAACTACTAGAAGGGGTTGCAAAAATTAAATGAGAAAACAGAAGTGAACATGCCTTAAAATAAAAATGGGTTGCATAAGAGAGACACAGTGACCTAGTGGTTCAGCGCACAGACTCCAGAGCCACACTGAGTTTGAAGCCCTAACTCTGCCACCAACTGGCTGTTTGGGAACGTTGCATAAATTATCTGTGCCTCAGTTTCCTCGTTTCTAAAATGGGGATAATAACAGATGTACGTCTTAGGGTTGTTGTAGGGGTTAAATGAGATGTTATAGTACCTGTGCTTAATAGAGTAAGTTCTCAATGAGTGTTACTTTTTTATTTCATCCCTTGATATCATAATCTATACAAGACCTAGTCTTAGGTCCAGGGACCCCAAGCAGTTCTAGAAATAAGATCAGAATGCTGGGGAAGTCTCCAGAATTGTACCCCCAAATATTCTGTGTGTGTGTGTGTGTGTGTGTGTCTTTGTGTTTGTGCATGCGTTTGTAAGGGAGTGGGACATTTTTCTTTGGAGCCAGTTCATATTTTTTCATCAGATTCTTAAAAACATATGAAACCCAAAGAGGGTTCAGAAATACTTCTGTTTGAATCTAAGGACCTTAGAGGTAAAATAGTCTTTGCATTCCCCAAAGGCTTTATGGCTCTGGTTTAGCTCAGTAAACATAGGTTGGGAGCGGGGCACTGGTCTATGGCAGTCATTCAGCCTTGCCAGAGGAACATTCTCACCCGGGTAACTCTGTACCTAGGAAGGACCCAGACGGGAACCCAGGAGATCACTCAGATGATTTCTGCTGAAGGTGATCAATGTCATGACTTCTGTTATGGGCAATGGCAGTGCAAGGTGAGTCAAACTTATTACTCACATGGTCTGTGGAAGGACTGAAGATTCACTTAATCTTTCCTTGAGAGTAATGTAGGACTTCATCCCTTCTCGTGAAGTGCTATGAGAGCCGTCTGGTCATTTCCAGTGAAAACCAAAGGTCGTGAGATTGGAAGACCTTGGTGAAGTATCCTAAGATTCATAATGGGGAATGCGCCAAATGTGATAAATTGTAAGACTCATGACACTCTTTTCCCCTATCCTTTGACCCCTTTCTTGCTTTGATTCAGCCCAGGCACTTAAACACTTGACAGGGTTTCTAAAGGTGTAAATGTCTAACTTTAGTTCTTTTTAATGATGTGTGTCATCTAAGTAGCGATGCCATCAATAGGGGATGTGTTTCTGTTATTTTTTTCTCTTCTGCTCTCAGATGCCTTTTAACATATGTAAAAATATTTATATAGTGTTTCAAATCTGCAGCTTTCAGCACAGACATGCTCTTTCTGAGCTCTCCCTTTTGGTAATATATTTAACTCAAAAGAAGTCATAGGCAGATTGGGGGCAGGTAGTAGGTACAACTCTGACAAGAAGCTAATGAGCTCTCCTGTGATTATCACAGAGGATGGTGACTCATTAAATCTCATTTCCTGGGCAAGTCCACATAGGGAGAAGAAATGATCTCAAATAAAAGCCTGAGAACCTAATGCAGTCAGATTCATGGGCATCTGTGTAAGCAGCCACGTGATAATCAGTGCAAAGAGTGAAATGTTGTAATGAGGTACTCTGACATATTTCATTGGTTACTTTATTAAATTTTTTAACGGATTTGTTGTTTTCTGTTAGGAATTAGCCCCATAGCAGGGAGGGTGCTGAAAGCAAGTGGGGTTGTCTTTTGGTTGGAGTCAATCCAGGCTCTTGTTCCCTACCTGGTACCTCTTTATGTGTATTAACATTATCATCGATATTCAAGGCTATGCTGAAAAGAGGGTCAGGATGATTAGAATCCATAAAGGCTTCCCCTTTTGGTTCCCAAGCATATGAGTATCTGCTTAGAATTAATCCTCCTCCAGCTTCCTTAGAGTGAACCATTTTTTTTCCTAGGGGTTTTGCACTGCTAAAAAGAAATTTTTCCAAAAAAGGGCAAGCCATAAGTAAGATGAAAAAGAGACTGCAGTTTGTTTTTGACACCTTAACTTCCTTTTAAATATCCATCTTCACCTTCCCGGCGTTTCCTTTGTATCAATATCTTGCTTCTCATCATTAGGTCCTGGTAGCTTTCTAATCGCGAGTTAGTTAAATAGCTTAAGATACTGTTCTTCTCAGGGACTCATAGATGCAAATAAATGAATTTCTAGTGGTAGAATTTTAGATGTCATAATAGGTTGTGTGGGGTCATGATATTTAGTATGTCTGGAATCACACCCATTCATCAGGCCAGCTTTATTCCTTCATCATCCCGTGTACATGGGCACTGGACTGTTTGTGAGAGGAATTGTTGGTTGACTGGTGAGGCGAGACGAAGCAGGGCTGTGTGGTACCTGTTGCCATATGACCAGTTACTACCTCATCTCATAACCTCGTTTGAGAACGTCGTCCTGAAACAGGAAAAATCCCTCTCGGCTTCATATTCCGTAACCTTTGCATTTCTAGATTCTATCTATGTCGTCAACTTCTAGACTTGCCACTAAGTCTCGTGGTTTCTGCCACCACAACCATGAAGAGAAGGATTACCCACAGATACGATTTATTTTTAAAGGGCCACGGGCAGGATTCCTAATGGAGAAGTCATTCCAGACAGGCTTTTCAGAGCAGAAATGGGTTTGCCAGTGTGAAACGTCAGGATGATTGAGATTAATTCAGGTCCCAACTCACGTTCACGTTAAACATCCAGTATTTGAGACTATTCATCTTTTAGGGTCGCAGATATCTAAGATAACGTATTGGGGTAGACCCTGACAAAAAAAGAGGGTTGGGGTATGAGATCGCAGTTCAGGTTAGGAAAGGTGAGGGTGTGAAAGCATCATATTTTCTGCATTCAAAAATGCACATGAAGAAAACATTTTGTCTTATAGTTCATAAAATCATCTTATAGTTCATAAATATGCTTAATATAGTATTTTGTTCTTTTCTCCCCAAATATCTGTGACTAAATCTTATAAGCAACATTTTCCTAGAATTTAGGAAATACTCTTCACTCTCTCTGGGCTGGAAGGTCTTATTCACAACTTGTTTGCATTTTGGCTTATGAAATCACCATAACCAACTCTCTTCTACTGCTGATGAGAGGAAGGCCAGGCAACTCTCTAAAAACAAATAAAAGGCATTCAAGTTGCAGGAAACACAGCTTAAATATGATCAATGGCTGAACTGACTGAGAACTGAGGCAAGCTGTCAGGGCCAAGTTAGGGGTATTGTGGGAAAACGTAACCCAAAGGTCCCATGGCAGACCTGACGTGAAGGCCGTATCCCATGTTGGAGCCCAGGACATAAAAGAGAATGGGCAAGTTCAGAGCAGCGCAGGTTTCAGAGTCTGGGAGCACAGACCTACAGAAAGATATGCTGGTATGTGTGCTAAGAAAAAAGTTTTGGAAGGATACATCCCTAAATGTTCCTAGTGTTGGGGAATGGGGTGCTAGGAGAAGGAGACTTAAACGTTCTTACTTTTACGTCATACTCTTCCTGTTGCTAAAATATTAGATAATGAGCATGTAATTTTTTTTTTAATTTAAGGAGCTATAAATATTACTAAAGAGAAAAAATGAATGCCAGAGGTGAAAACCATTTGCAGCTTCTCAGCTGCAGGCCCGGTGAATCTTGAATAATTTATTTAGACGACGGCTGGCACCTGCTCTCCTTCACTGTGCTCAGCACACAACCCTCTGTCTCTCGGGCCTGCCCCTGCCAATATGGGGCCCCAGACGGTCTCCCATCCAGACAGCGGAACCAAGACCCCTTCTCGAGTGATTTCCCGGGCAGTTAGAAGGAGATAGCCTAGTTATAGGCCGTCGAGGTTACTGGCTCAAGAGCTCCCCAGGAGGGGCTGCTGGCCGGGGTTCCCCTTCTCTGAGCCTGGAAGGGTGTATGGCTTGTTGCACGCTGGTGGCAGAGGGAAGGATCCGACGCCCTGTTTTATGAAAGTAGACATTCAATTAGCTTCCCACGCCCTAGGTCCTTCGATCGGTATCCACTTAGAAAGGAGCTTTGTTTTCCCCCGAATGCCAGGATCTGGAAAAGCTAGGCATCACCGTTGCCCCTGTTTTCGGGTACCACGTCAAGGCAAAGTAAAGCAGAAAAGAAAAATCTTTCCTTTGCTTTCTCTCTAATGTACATGGAACAAGAAAAGGAAGGTATGGGGTGGCCCATCTGTGACTGTGAGTGGAAAGCATCTCCTATAAACCTTCATTCGTAATTTGAGTAAAAGCGGGGAGGGGAGGCCTGAAAATGACCAACACCGTTTCTTTCTTTTCTGAGATGTTAGCCCACAGCCTATCCCTTCAATTGATTTGAATTCTTGGTTTTCCAGAGTCACCTTCATCCGTGTTACGTTTTCTTTCTTCTGTTGTCGGCTTCTGGCCTGTTGCTAAGCATCATTTTTTACTTGAGACACTTCTGCAACTTTGAAAACTAAGTCCTGGAAACCAGTGTAGCTGTCTGGGTGTGTGTACGGTTTTTAAAGTGGGTGCTGTTTCTGAGTTGAAACAGAATCTGCAAAGAATTCATTAAGCTTAACTAGGGCGAGTAATCTTGCCTGGACCTCCGTGGTAAAAGTTCTTAAACTTACATTATCCTTGTAAAAAAAATAGCCGGGAATGGCTTGCTGGTGGCCTGGTCCACCTCCCTGCCTTACTGGGGAATTGTAGCCAAATGGGCCTGGGGTGGATGGTGAACCCGAATGAAACATTCCAAGTCTCAGGCAGCGACAAGCAGAACCACAGAGTTGCTGTGCTGGCCGCTGCTTCTCACCTTCGTGCCTGTCTCTTCCCTTCAGACTTCAGTGGTTTTTTCCAGTGTCCCCCTTTGAAAAAGATTGATGTCGCTGGCAATGGCGAGGGGATTAACATGAATAACAAATTATTCTTACACGTTTGAAGTTATAGGCCTATTATAGTTGCCCTTTAGGGAAACACTGGGCTTTACTGAGCTATTGTGATTCTCAACAAATTTCAGTAACTATTAGTGCTAGGAGTTGCGTTGCTTGGTTTCAGCTCAGCTTGTACAAAGTATCTGTGCCTTTTGGGAGGCTCCTCTGACTACCTGATTCACAGTGAAGGAGGCTGCCTGGGGTAGGACAGTATTTCCGTACCGGAAGATTTGCAACTAAGTTTTAAACTGTCCAAATAGTTTTCATCTTGGGCCTCAGGGGTGACAGAGACAAAGGGGAGTAGGTAAAGGGAATCTGGGGAAACTGCATTTGTTCAGGATGGGTTGGAGGAGAGGGTGTGGGCCCCAGGTAGGAATGGCTTGTCCTGACAACCCAGAGTGGTGGTTGGAAAATAGAAAAGAATTAGAAAGAGCAGATTCGAATCTCTGATCTAGGCCAAATGTGTTGTGTGACTGTGGCAACTACCTAACCTCTTAAAGCCACCGTTTGCTCATCTGTAAAATGGGTCTGATAAAATACTAGTTTCAGGCAATTTACAGAAATAGATACAATAATAACAAGTTTTGGGCTTCCCTGGTGGCGCAGTGGTTGAGAGTCCGCCTGCCGATGCAGGGGACACGGGTTCGTGCCCCGGTCCGGGAAGATCCCACATGCCGCGGAGCGGCTGGGCCCGTGAGCCATGGCCGCTGAGCCTGTGCGTCTGGAGCCTGTGCTCCGCAATGGGAGAGGCCACAACAGTGAGAGGCCCGCGTACCGCAAAACAAACAAACAAACAAACAAACAACAAGTTTTAACTGTATACATGCTCTTTACAACTGTTGTTTCTAGTGCTGCTAGTACTAGCTTGCCTGTCTCTTGTATCTGAAGTTCTGGTGATAGTCTTGAAAAAGAGGGCCCTCCCATGAGCTGTGTAAAGCATTTGCATGGAAGAATAGGGGTCATATCAATATAATAAATTACATTAAACATCTGTGCATCCATATTCAAATCCCAGCATTGCCAATGACTAGCTGTCCATCCCCAGAAAGTTACTCGCCATTTCCTTGTCGCCATTTCTCTATCTGTAAACCAACAATACTTACTTCACAAGGTTGTCATGAGAATTAGGTAAGGCAAAGCACTGTAATGCACTTAGATGAGTGCTCTGAAGTTGATATAACAGGTCCCCAAACCTCCTGGGCCGCTCTATACCTTCCATGATGATAGGATGAGAACACATGTGACTCATCACTTCTTAGGAGGTGCTGCTGTCCTGCTCCCCAGGGGCAGTTCCATCTCCCCCTCAGGGGTACCATATTGGCACTTTCGGAATGGTTGTGTTGGGCCATTTCTGGGTAGATGTTTGTGTGGCATTGATCCCTATGAGCAGTGTCTCTACCCCAGACTGCCCTTTTCCCTTCAGGACAGTGACCATCTGCTGCCTGAGTTACAACAACATTCCAGATGTTGCCATTAATAAGAAATTCTAAATCCCCAAATCCCAGGCAGCCATGTCTCCATCTGTGGGAAAAGAGCAAGATTTGCTTCCGCATGTCACCAAGTGAAACCATCCTATCTGGGTGAACTTTCTGATGCAAGGGAAGTAGATGCATGAAAACATGGTGGACTTAAGATCAGCTGTTAAGATGATTCAGGCAGGGGACTGAATGAAATAACACATGTAAAACTCCTTTCTTTAGGCACTTGAAATAATTCCTTTCAATATAAAGATGATGACCGCCACACAACATCCTGACTGAAGGTGACATGGGAGGCAGCAAGTGATCTAAGACAGTTACCAGAATTCGACACCAAGAAATAAAGGTGCCTCTTGTTTTATACAAACCTTGGTGTGAACGGCTGGATTTCCAAAGAGAATACCTCTGTTAAAAAAAACAAAAACAAAAACAGAAACAAAAAAGTGGGGCATATTGGGATTGAGTTTATTTGCACAAAAATCAATTTGAATCAGGCAGTACTCAATCTAGCAGATAGAAAGGAGCTCCAAGGAGCTATACGAAATCAAAGACTCTTAGAGCCAGAGGGAATCGGAACAAGGAAGTTATACTAGACAAAAAACTGCATTGGTTATTGAAAAGTCACTTTCCTTTAGGGAATGGCAGGGATCTATCAGTCAGATTACCTAACTAGTGCTGATCAGGCGATTCCTGATTGACTGGTTTAAGATTCCATTTCTGGGAGAGCTGAAACCGTGATTAAGTCTTGGTTTGGTGACGTAGGGCTTGGCGTAAATGACTCCATTTTAGGCCTGTTATCTGGTTTTGAATAATTCCCCCCTTTTGATCAGATTCTCAGTGTAACTGAGAGATGTGAACGAAATTTAAGGCATTAGCACTACTCCCAGACCCTGCTCTGAGGTTTTCACCGTTTCTTCTGATCCTCTGTGTGGTATTCACAGGTCACCATGTTGGTTTCTCGTTCTTTAAATCATTCTCTTCATTCCTTTTCTTACATGCTAATCTTAGGGAGTCTAGTCATTTGCTTGGTGGTTAGAAGTTGAGAATAAGCATTTAAAGCTTTTGAGAGAATACAGCACACCAGGGAGACTACTATGATTATTATAAGCAGGATAATTCCCAATGTCTGGAGTGTACTTTGGAGCCATGGTCCCCATGACCCAAATCAATCAGAATCAAATAAGTCAAAGAAAGGCCTCCATTAAAGGAGTCACTTTAAGCCAACTGGCTTGTTCAGTGATCTTATGTAGCTGAGTCTCAACTTCCCTAGAAGTGTCAATCCAAGTACAACAAGTGGTGTGGACCACAGCACAAACACCTCCTTGCTCAGCTTAAAGATAATCTAAGGCTATTCTATTATCAGGAACAACTTTGGCCAGAGAATATATGGATCATTTTTGGGTGGGTATAGCTTTAGCAGCAGGTTCTACAATATCTTCCAGAGTTAAGGAGAGATTCCTGATCATAGCTTCATTTGCACTTACTCTTAGCCAGGGCAGTAGGGGTCTGCCACAGGAAACTAATTTTGAATCATGAATACCTCCTGGTAATTTCCATTTGAGTCTGTAGCCCAGGACTGGAAAGGTGACAGCCATGGAGGTCAGTAAAATTGAAGGTTCTGTACAATGCACAGGTGGTTTTATTCTAGTCACCCTTGCCTGTGAACCTTTTTTGTACAGAGCCTGGGTGCAAGTTTCCTTGGGTTTCTGGTTGTTAATCAGAGGCAGGGAAATGGACTCCCCTGGTTAAGGAGTCTGACACAATAGAGAAGGAGCTGAGTTTGTTGCAGAGAAACCGAGGCATTGGAAATCAGGGAGAAATTTGTGATGGGCCGAAGTACAGTATCACTAGCATTGTGGCAAATCCAGCAGTCATTTGGAGGTTGGATTACTCCCCCTTGCAATGGCCTGAGATACGTAAACAATGCCATTATCTTTCCAAGCCAGAGCAAGACAAAAGAAGAATCATAAAGACCTTCATGCCGTTAAGAATTAAGAAGAGTACGGCCAGAAAAGGAGGGAGGAATGTAAAACAATGTTCTTGATCTACTGTCTTGGGAGGAAGCAGTTTACCTTGATGTTGGCTGCTTTCTTCTTCAATTTTGAGTTCTCCAGTGTTCACATAGGACCAGATGTCATGTGGGGCCTTCTTCAGTTTTGAAATATACACCCAAGTTTCAACAGCTTGAAATTCGGCAGTGATGTCAGTGGTTAAGAGTACTTGATAGGGTCCTTTCTGTGAATCTCACTTTTGCAAAAGCATCAGAATAAAACAGTAACTGTCTGTAAACTACAAAAGGCTTAAAAATGCCCATGGTTAAAGATCTGATGAGAGTTCATTATAATGGAACTGATAAGGAAATTTGGTTATTTCTGTGACATACAGCATTTAAAAGTAATAACTGGAATTATGACTGATAACATACCAGGACGTACTAGATTTTGAGGAATTTCCTACAATTTCTAGAACACTTATTAATAACATGCATCCGTACAAATATAACTTAAGAAGGCTTATCATCAATTATTTGACAATGCTTCCCATGTAATTGAATATACTGAATATGCCTAATTGGTTTAACAGCTCTCTTTTACAAGGTGAGAGACAAATCCTTTGAGATTTCCAGGGATTCTTTAGGAAATCTCAAAGTTACTTTGAGGTCAAAAAGACTCCTTTTAGAATTTGGTTTTGGGAATTTGTCAAAAGGTCAAAAGGTTTGAACATTTGACTAGATAGGATCATGGATTATTATGAAATAATACCTAATTATCTATTTAACCAAAGTGACAATAGAAAATTTTAAAGGCAGATACTGAAAGTTATACAGTTCTGAACAAAACTTAGCTCTTTTAAAGCTAAGACTGGGTTTTCTTGAGTAATTAAAGACCAGATAAAGAGAACGTGAAGCATAATAAATTATTTTGGTAAGACACAAAATCTTTGCCTTCTAGGTAGATTGTCCAAAAGGTAAACAAACAAACGAACCAACAAAAACCAACTTCTATAATCTCTTATCAAGAGCAGACCAATAGTCCAATAAAACTTTGTTGTGTTAACAGAGAGAAAACAAAATTATAACTTTGTACCAGGGACTTCCCTGGTGGCTCAGTGGTTAAGAATCTGCCTGCCAGTGCAGGGGACACGGGTTCGATCCCTGGTCTGGGAAGATCCCACATGCCACAGAGCAACTAAGCCCGGGTGCCACAACTACTGAGCCTGCACTCTAGAGCCTGATGCCCTGCAACAAGAGAAGCAACCTCAATGAGAAGCATGCTCGCCGCAACTAGAGAAAGCCCGCACAGTGCAACAGAGACCCAACACAGCCAAAAAAAAAAAAAAAACAGTGTACATTTGATATTAAAATTCATTATTTAAAAACAAATACATCCATTCCAATCTTAGCTTGACCACACATAAAATTCCTTTCCCAAAATTCCTTTTCCACAAACCTTTCACAACTCTTTTGTATCCATTCAGATTTCACCTTATTTTTTTTCTCCTTTCTCATTCTGGAACAAACAATCCTATTACTTTCCTTACCTACTTTTCATATACAGTTGTTTCCTTTCACCCTTATTATTTCTAATAAGTTTTTTTTTTTTTTTTTTTTGCGGTATGCGGGCCTCTCACTGTTGTGGCCTCTCCCATTGCGGAGCACAGGCTCCTGACACGCATGCTCAGCGGCCATGGCTCACGGGCCCAGCCGCTCCGCGGCATGTGGGATCTTCCCAGACCGGGGCACGAACCCGTGTCCCCTGCATCGGCAGGCGGACTCTCAACCACTGCGCCACCGGGGAAGCCCTTCTAATAAGGTTTAATTACATATATTGATTAGAATTCTTAACCCTTAGAATTCTTTATTCCTAGTGAAAAGTACGAAGCAATTGTGGACTGTCTGTTAAGCTAGCATTCTGTGGATTGGCAAATTTATAAACACATTTCATAATTTCTAGGAGCATATTCTTCCTAGTAGTAAATTTTCCATTGTGGACCAAAGCATGTTTACTGATAGACCCAAAGATCATTGGTTCCTCTGTAAAAGGAAACCAAAAGTGGATAAACCTGTGTTCAGTAATTGATATTTCAGTATTTTATCTTATTTGAAAATGATCTAGGTATTGAGTGAATATCCATCATTTAACTTATCTCAGTATAACTTTAAAGTTTCAAGTTCTCAAAAAGGTTTTAGAAACTATTTTTAAAAAGACATACTGTGAAACATAATTATTGTTGAAAAGTCCATTTATAAATTTTTGTCTTACATCTATTTAATTCACTTGTTCTTAATAATTAAATTTAGATTAGTCATGAAAATTTCACAAGATTTTAAACAGCTAACCATCATCTTAAGTTATTTTTCTTATTGACAGATTCTGTAACAGATAACATCAGCTGTTTTGACCTTTAGTAAGCCTAGGTAGATTAAAAGTATTGGATTTAGGGCTTCCCTGGTGGCGCAGTGGTTGGGAGTCCGCCTGCCGATGCAGGGGACACAGGTTCGTGCCCCGGTCCAGGAGGATCCCACATGCCACGGAGCCGCTGGGCCCGTGAGCCATGGCCCCTTAGCCTGCACGTCCAGAGCCTGTGCTCCGCAGCGGGAGAGGCCACAGCAGTGAGAGGCCCGCGTACCACAAAAAAAAAAAAGTATTGGATTTAATGCTGGTAATTCTATGCCATGCCTATTTTAATTAAACCAACAAATGTAACCTAGCTTTTATTTACTAAGATTATCCTAGATCATGTGAACTTGAAAAACATTTGGGTTAGTTTCTATATTTCTGAAAGTGTATTTGATTTATATAAACACTTATTTATCTTTAAGGCAATTAACCAGAGCTCTTTACAAGTAAACTTTGGCAATGCCACTGGAGGTAAAAAAAAATCACACGTTTATAACATACATACATAGAAATACATAAACATACAAGCAGGGGTAAACAGAGATCTTACAGCTTTTGTTCTAAAATTTTAGCCACAAAACAGGTATGATAATGCAAACTCACTAGGTTATAAAAGAACAGTTGCATTCAAATTGTGTTTCTGGCAGGTGATATAAGTTAAGGTCATCTGCTTGGATGGCTTAAACTTTTTACTAATATTTGTAGAAGAGATTTTAAGGTTTTTCATAGGCCAGGTTTTCAGGATAGCCTTTTTTTTTCTCCTTCTGATAAGAATTACCTTGGTTCATGGAGAAGACCAGGGAGAACACTTATATCTTAAAATACACAGAGGAAGAATGCAAGTTCCACCAAGAAGGACTTTTGTTCCCTAAGCCCAGGTCTTTTAAAATATCCGCAAGCCTTTTGAGATGATAGGGGAGGATATGGGATTGGTAAAAAGGTTAGGTGGGCTTTGAATTGTTTCTAGAGCCGCATTTCTGTTCTTGTAAAGACTTGCTTTGTAAGACAGTATAGTTGTGTTTAATTCCTCAAAAAAATTGGTTTGCAACCTGAATGATATCAAGGTGCCGACCCACTCATCCAACTACATCACCTTTAGTTTACTTCTTTATATCAGAGAGAACATCCTCATTTGGAATGTTTTTAGTAAATCCTCCCACAAAAACCTTCAGAATGTTTTTATTTCCCTCTGGGTACATAGTTTCATTTTGCCAACTTCTGACCATAGAGCTACTTAAAAAAATCCTTTTGAATATCTTTTTCAGGTTTGAGCCAGGACAAATAGTAAGTACCCCTGGCGGTACTTAACAACTTCATGAACATGAGAGGTATCCTCAAATAGGGTGCAAAAAATACTACCTTCTCAAGATGGAGAGCCATTTCCAAAGATAACAGAAGGAAGGAAGGGAGGGAGGGAGGAAGGGAGATTTAGATAATTCCTCTGAGAGCTGGCAACAGTTGGTAGGACCCTAGCTGAAAATAGAATGCAGGGCTTCCCTGGTGGCGCAGTGGTTGAGAGTCCGCCTGCCGATGCAGGGGACACGGGTTCGTGCCCTGATCCGGGAAGATCCCACATGCCGCGGAGCGGCTGGGCCCGTGAGCCATGGCCGCTGAGCCTGCATGTCCGGAGCCTGTGCTCTGCAACGGGGGAGGCCACAACAGTGAGAGGCCCGCGTACCACAAAAAAAAAAAAAAAAAAAAAACATAGAATGCAACTCACCTTTGTGTCTGGCCATATTTTTAGGGCGCCCAGGGTGATGGTTGCCAACCTAAGTTCTCAGGACACAAAATGAGACAAACAAGGGCAAAAGCTGTCCCTAGGAGAGAACAGGGCAACAACCAGTGGGTACCCAAAAGCACAGTCATGAGTCATAATTCAAAGATCTAATTCTTATATTTTTTGCCTGCCAATCTGAATTTGGAAAGAAAGGGACAACGTAAAACTTTACCATCCTCTGTCCATCAGGCACTACAGTTAGAGATCTGGGAGAACTGACTGACTTTGGTTCGAATTCTCACCCTTTGCCGGCTTCTGCCGGTTTTCCCAGGATCCCATCGACAGGTCTGGAGAGAGCGGGTGTCCCAGCGGGTTTCATCCTGGTCACCAGATACTGTAGGGGAGGAAAGATAATTTTTCTTGTACTCTTTATGGTGAGTGCTTAGCTGAGACCCTCTAGGGCACCTCCTAAATGGATAAGCTTATCTAGGTTAAAAGTTCTCTACTGGGGCTTCCCTGGTGGCGCAGTGGTTGAGAGTCCGCCTGCCGATGCAGGGGACATGGGTTCGGGCCCCGGTCCGGGAAGATCCCACATGCCACGGAGTGGCTGGGCCCGTGAGCCATGTCTGCTGAGCCTGCGCGTCCGGAGCCTGTGCTCCTCAACGGGAGAGGCCACAACAGTGAGAGGCCCACGTAACGCAAAAAAAAAAAAAAAAAGTTCTCTACTGTGGCCACTGTAATTCAAGATTATCTTTGGTAAGGTTAACCTACCTGTTCAGCCTTAAAACAAAATTGTATTCACCCGAGGCCTCACACTGGACCTAGTCCAGCATATAGGCAGACCTAGTCTGACCCTGGACCCCATCTGGTTTCTAAGTCAGCCCAGTCTGACCCCAGATCCTGTCTTGTTTAAGTCAGACTCAGTCTGAGACCAGCAGATTTCTGGATCCAGTCTGGAAAAAGAGATGCTTAAATAAAATCTGAAAGCTCATAATGCAAAAACTTCGGAACTAGGTTCTAAAAGGGACTTACCCACACCTCCAGAGACAGCGAGAAAGGAGCGAGCTCAAGCAGTCACAGGTGCCTACTACGCCTGTTGGTTTGCTGCTTCTGGGGGCCTTGGGGGTCTCCTCAGTTTCCTCTTTGACACCAGAGCTATCAGAGCTCTTGAATTTAATTTGTTAAAAATCGGGCTTGCCTTTTCTGTGTTTTGTTTTGTATTTCATTTTTCTAACCATTTGTATTGCTTTTTTACAAAAGTATTGACCCATGACTGATTGGAAGGGGGAGAAAATGGACTCTTCATCCCAGATAATTCAATAATTTGGGGTGTGTCCACAGAAAGCTTAAATGTGTGGGCTCTGGAGTTATAGGTCCTGGATAGGTGACCTGGTTGTCTGGATGACTGTGTGAGCGTATTATCTGCATGACTTTGGGGAGCTTATCCTCTTCTGCCTTGATTTCTTTATCTGTATAATGGAGGTGGTAGTGATTGTACCTACATCATTGGATTGCGAGGAATAAAGAGGTTAGTAGTTTCAAGGCTCTTAGAAAAGTGCCTTGTGCAGGGTAAGGGGTCAGAGTGTTCTAGGTATTGTCACTTGCCCTTGCAGACCTTATTTCTCACCTGTGTCGTTGTGTAAGCCAGGGCTGATGACTTACGCATTGTGACTTTTGAAGGCCCTAGGTATTTTTGCCTTTATGAGCTTCTTGTTCCATTAAAAATAATTAAGCATTATATTTTATGACCTTGTTGATAAAAAGCTGAGTAGAATCCAGGCTAGATTCATTATTATATATTCATTATCATTGTATTCGTTTTTTGCTTTTGCTTCTAACATATTTTTGACCGGAGTCATATTAAGGCCACAGGCGTTAGTTTCTGCAAAAAATCCCCCGGCCAATAATGTGTTAAAATAAATGAGAACAAAACCATGTCTGCAGTCCCCTAAAAGCAGGTTGGGTCCTGGGCACTGTACTTACTGTGGAGGGTTCAGACAAGCTGGAGCTATAGGCCGAGCTGTCCTCGGTGCAAGCTCTTCCTTCCCTTGCTGGAATGCTCTTCTTTCGAGCATCTTCTCTTGAGCATCATTTCTTCTCCTCTTGAGCAGCTCCTCTTCTTCATTTGAGATTCCACCCAAGCTTCCTTCTCGGTCCATCCTACGTGTACTGCAGTTTTATAATTGCGCGTTTACCCATCTGTCGCCCAGGCTAGACTCTAAGTTCTTCAAGCTCAAGGAACACCTCTGTCTCCCCAGGACTAAGCACACTGTAGTCACACCAGTTCATTACTTAATGTGGTTGGATACAATGTGTCCTTGTGGAGGGAACAGCATGGATTTGGGCCTCAGAGAGTCTTCAAAGGAGGTTTATTTAGAAACTGGGGGACTTCCCTGGTGGTCCAGTGGTTAAGACTCCGTGCTCCCAAGGCAGGGGGCCCGGCTTCAATCCCTGGTCAGGGAACTAGATCCCGCGTGTCACAACTAAGAGCCTGAACGTTGCAACTAAAAGATTCCACAAGCCGCAACTAAAGATTCCACGTGCTGCAACTGAAGATCCCACATGCTGCAACGAATGTCCCTCTTGCCGCAGCTAAGACCCGGCGCAGCCAAGGAAAGAAAGAAAAGAATGAAAACAGTAGAAGGTTAAAGACAATCTTTTTATTCTCATTTTGGGCTAGTGCCTGAACACTGAAAGAAAGAAGACAGAAAGAACATAGAAGAACACAGAAGACAGAAAGGATTTGAGCGTCAAGTAGCCAGAGCTAATACAGTTGTCTGAGCAGAGGATACTCCCCGTTGATTAACATTAATGGGAGCTCCATTCATACATCACTTGGAGAAGAGACCCCTAAAAGCGATCTGCTGCCTCATTAGAAGCCAATCAGATGCTTTCAGTGTTGAGTAATAGGTTTGACTGAGCTGACTCCAGAAACAGAACAGCACCGAGGTTCTCTGCTAATTTCAGATGTGGTGGCGAGGCTGGTACAGAGTGGAGCCCTGGCACACGGATGTGGTGGCTGAGCCACAGAATAAAAATCTCTACGGGGAGACGGTCCAATTTGATGAGGTTGCCTGCTACAGCATATTCCTCACAAGGCAGGCACATGCTTTATTTCTCAGCATTGCCCAGTCTCACCATCCACTGACTCTTGCAGGGGTGCTCCGCTTCAGGTGCAGACTGAGCACCCAAGAATCTTGTCGAACACGCAGACCCTGGGACACCCCCAGAGCTTGTGAGTCGGCGATTCTAGGAGGGAGCCTAAAACTCACAGGTTTAACAAGCAGCTCGGGTAAATGACCTTGCGGATAAATTAGATCAGACTTTAAGAACATGGACACTGCTGACTAGGTTATCTTTGAACAAGGGAGAATCCTTCCTTCTATGTTCTGGCTCCAGTGGTCTGTATCCATAGCTCTTGGTGCTCATGTCTTGGATGCCTGGAAACTAGCATAGTCCTTAAGCATGAGAGGAAACAAGGAATACTCCCTCTCAGCCCCCAAACATCTCCCCTGCAGATCCCGAAGCCCCCGTTTTTCTTGCTCTTCTGGTTTTAGGGACTGGCATGTGGGCATCTGCAAGGTAGGGTCATCTCGCTTTTTTCCCCCCTCTCAGAACTAAGTCTTGTGCTGTGAAACCAGCTCTCTGGAACTCTGCACTGGAGTTTCATTTACTATTAAGGGCTCTAATGAGGAGGGACAGGCAATTATTATTATTTATTCCACTAATTAGCCAGATAATCATTCATTTTGAAACGATTCAGGGTTGGAAATCTGTTCATTTTGTGCCCTTTGTGTAATGTGGATTCATTTGGTTTTTTTCTTTTTCTTTTCCTTTACAAAAACGGCTGCTTTGTTTAAATGAGGGGCAAAGGTAGGGAGTGAGAAGAGGGGAATTAAAAAAGAGAGAGATAATTTCTGAGCTGTGAAGATAATGCAACAAGGAGCCAGAGTCCATAAAAACGTCACTTTTCAGTCTCTGAAGGCATAATGCTTGATGATAACCATAAAACACGTTAGTGCAAAATGAATTGCTGTTCTGTTCAAATCCTTAAACGTACTACTGTGGATGTCACTGGAGATATGCAACTCTTTTCTCCGATGCCGAGGTATATTTTATCATAATTTGTGGGGTGGGTGACAGCCTTGTACACATGATTGCCTTTTCCTGCTCAGTTAGCTTGTCAAGGTCAGAGTCCTTTGGCCTTTTACGAATGTAGGACTATTAAGAAATGAGCAGGATAACTGAACAGCATGGAGAGGAAACTTTATTTTTCTTTACTAATCAGTACCTTATGTTTTCATGGTGTTTGCTTATAGTGAGCTACCATTCCACTCTCCAGGTTATTTTGGAGGTGGGAGGGGATGCTGTTGTTGTTTCGATGCTCTGCATCTTATTTTTGTTGTGAGATGCAAAGAACTTCTGGGAGGCTGGGATTCATCTTCAAAAATAAACTGTTCACGGGCTTCCCTGGTGGCTCAGTGGTTGAGAGTCCGCCTGCCGATGCAGGGGACACGGGTTCGTGCCCCGGTCCAGGAAGATCCCACATGCCGCGGAGTGGCTGGGCCCGTGAGCCATGGCCGCTGAGCCTGCGCGTCCGGAGCCTGTGCTCCGCAACGGGAGAGGCCACAACAGTGAGAGGCCCGCGTACCACAAAAAAATAAATTAAAAAAAAAAAAAAAAAAACTGTTCAGGAACACTTGTAATTTCAGGTAGCATTTTTTTAGATGGATATTTTAATTAATTAATTTATTTTTGGCCTCACGGCATGCGGGATCTTAGTTCCCTGACCAGGGATCGAACCTGTGGCCCCTGCAGTGGAGGCACAGAGTCTTAACCACTGGACTGCCAGGGAAGTCCCTCAGGTAGCATTTTTTTACGGTAGATCATTACCGTGGAAGTTGTGCTTCTGTAGGGTACAGGTGCAGTATGGCACGCTCTTTGTAAGTCAGGTCTCCTAGATATAATGAGCCTGGTAGATTAGGCTGAGAGTCTGTGTGTTTGTTTGTTTGATTTTTGGTTTTGTTTGTTTGTTTCCTGTGACTTCCATTTTGAGAATTAAAGCCAGATCTGAGGACGATAGAAGCTGTAGCCCAGGATCTCAATCCAAGGAAATGTGAGATGGTGGCCATTTCTCATAGAAATGGAAACCCTTGGTAAGCATTGGGGTCGGAGAAAGGACCCTAGCAAAAGGTAGAGGAGGTTTCACCTCCCTGAAGGATGTCTTAGCTAGCTCCCATAACTTAACAATACACTTTTCACCTTGGAATACTCGATAGGTTAAAGGATTCGGTGTAGGAACTTCTGGTCTAAATGACTCTTTTCCCTTATGGGCTCCTGTGTTGCCACTAACACTGCAAATTGCTCAGAAGTCTTGATGAAAGCAGTCACTAATGCATAAATAAGTCTTTGTGCAGAAAGTTCAAGGAACCATTGTTCTCAGATCTTCATCTGCTTCTACTAAACTTTCAGAAGTTCTATCAGAGGGACACTTTTATACCCCAGAGTGGGGGAGGTACCAGGGTTAATTCTGATAGGAGCAACAGCAGGAAAAATGTCCTAGTATCTGTTCAACTCACCACCACAGTGATAAAATGTTTACTGAAAAGGATAAAAGGAACTTTAAAAATAAGAAGCCCTTCACAGCATTGAATGTTTAGATCCTAACAGGTTAATTTACTGGATTTGATCTTTATACTTTATGTAGAAGAAAAATAGAAGAAAATAATGTAAATGAAAGAAATGTTTACACGGCTTAAGAGTGAGATACAGCTACTGAATCCAAGAACCACTTTAATATAGTGCTGGCATATTAAAAATGAATTTGATTATTTTAAATAATTCTGCTCTATTCTTGAAAGCACTTTCAAGAGCTCTAGGGGAAGAAAAATGTGAAGGTACTAAAAAACTAGTCAAGCTGCATTTTTAAAAGATTTTAAATAACCTAGACTTCTCCTGAAGGTCATCTTACTAAGTCACCCGCACTGCATGATGACAAAGAAATGGAGATAATGGACAATTGGCGGAGGTCAGGGTTGAATACGAGACACTTGCAGGGACAAAATTTTGTAATAATCGTTTAACATGGCTAAAGGATAGAAATGAGAAGTTGAGAAAGAAAATGGCTGAAATAGAAAGCAAAGGTGGAGCTGGACAAGGGCAGCTGGAAGTTGTCTTCCTGTTGTACGATCCTATGTTTAGCACAACATTTGGGTGGCTATGGGAGCATCACCTTTTAGTGTCGATGGGGCTGGATAAAGGCCATGGCAGCAGCTGGGGGAATGTTTGCTCGCCTTACTAACAAGCCCCCAAAGTGGCAGTTTCTCAGACCTTGAGACACATACACAGGGTCGTCGTCAAAGTAAGCTTTGGGGTCATTAAAGTAAGCTTTGTAGGCAGTGGTTCCAACTGGGCTGAAATTGAGAACCTGAGGTCTATGTGAGACCAGCATTTCCAGGTAAACCTGCTTGTGGAAACCAAAATAGGTTTTCCTGATCAGTCTCATCAATAACGGGTTCCCTTCGACCTGTCAACGCTCGCCTGCATCAGGGTATTTGCCCTTGCTGTTCTCTCTTCCTAGAATGTTCTTCTCCCAGAGATCTGTGTGGTTTGCTCCCTAACTTCATGAAGGATTCTGCTCAAATACCACTCGTCAGCGCTGCCTTCCTCCCCCAGCCACCCTATTGAGAACAGCTTGCTATCACTCTCTAACCCCACTCTTTTTTTGGCTGCGCAGCGTGTGAGATCTTAGTTCCCCGACCAGGGATCGAACCCGCGCCCCCTGTGCTGGAAGCGCAGAGTCTTAACCACTGGACCACCAGGGAAGTCCCTAACCCCACTGTTTTTTTTTTCTTCCATAGCATTTATCATCACTGGGCATAACATTTTTGTTTGTTTGTTTGTCTCCCCTGTTAGAAATTAAGCTCTGTGAGGATAGGGTCTGTGCCATATGGAAGCTCCCAGCAAGCTGAGAATTACTCACTGCTCTATTCCCAGTGCCTCACCAGTGCCTGCCATAGCGCAGGAACTCAGTGAATGTTTGTTGAATGAGTGAGTAAATAAAAACAATAATAGCATCCCTTTTTTGTGCACTCTCCCTGTGCCAGTGTCCACACTGAGTTCCCCACACACTGCAGTGCCCTGTAAGCTAGGTGACCGCTATTTTATACCCCATTTTACAGACAAGAACGCCCTCCTAGTGATCCGACATGCGCAGGCCCTGCTGTAAGGAGTACAAAGCTGACCTGAGGATAGTAGCACTCTACACCTTCTTCCTGATAAGAAATTTGCTGTCACACGCAAAGTTAAAAATAAAATGAAATTAAGAAAGCATTCACAGTACAAAAAAAAGTTAATAGGAAAGGAGAACTTGACTCAGAGGGATTTCACTTTCAGCAGGCTTCTTGGAAGGGACCTTTTGCTTAGGGTTGCCATTTTGGGAAAAATGGAGATGCCTAGTTAAATTTGAATTTCAGATAGGCAATGAATGATTTTTTTTTTTTCAGTATTGAGCATGTTCCATATATTGTGTGGGACATGCTTATGCTAAAAAAATTATACGTTATTTATCTGAAATTCAAATTTAACTGGGCATCCTATACTTTATCTGGCGACTTTACCTTTTCTGGTTTCCATTTCTTTGTTTTTCTTTTTTTTATTTTATTGAAGTATAGTTGACTTACAATGTTGTGTTCATATCTGCTGTACAGTAGAGTGAGTCAGTTATATATATATATTCCTTTTCATATTCTTTTTCATTATGGTTCATCACAGGATATTGAATATATTGATAGTTCCCTGTGCTCTACAGTAGAACCTTGTTTTTTATCCATTCTATGTATACTAGTTTGCGGCCGCTAATCCCTAACTCCCACTCCTTCCCTGCCCCCCCCCAACCTTGACAACCACAAGTCTGTTCTCTATGTCTGTGAGTCTGTTACTGTTTTGTAGATATGATCATTTGTGTCATATTTTAGATTCCACATATAAGTGATATCATATGGTAATTTTTTTTAAATTTGCTGATTTCCATTTCTAATGAGACAGAAAAAATAATAATAATAATGAAAATAATAGTAATGCAAACCATTACAGTTACCACTTCTGTTCCCCAGGAACTATGTGCTGCCCTTTGCGTATAACATTTCTAGTCCTCACAAGAACCCTGCATGGTAGGTAGTGTCTTCCATTCTTCAGATAAGGAAATTGAAGCTCAGAGAGGATAAGTAATTTGCCTAAAGCCACACAGCCAAAAAGCCAGTTTTCCTTCTGTAACATCATCTAACATAAAATATTCTGTTTGTCTCCTCCACTAGAAAGTAAGCTCAGTGAGGGTAGGGTCTTTGTCCCAAAGAACATGTTACAAAGTCTCTCTTTTTGCCCACTGTTTCCTCTCTATGACCCCCCTCTGTTCTCGGACGTACTAGATTAGAGCCAATGCACGAGCAGAGAGGAGCCGTTCCTAGCTGGACCCCAGAAGGAGCTGCCCAGGATCTGAATGCCCATCTCTGCCTCCTTGGTCCTCACACCCTGAGCAACTTTTGTGCCAAGTCTGGCCAGTTCCCTGTGGGATCACTGAGACATGGGACTTCCTTGTTATTACTCTTTTTCTGTTTTGTTTTTTGGTTCACTGGGAAATAACTAAGGATAAACAGAAAACAGCAACAACTTGTGCTATCTCAGTTCCAGTGTCACATGCACTTTATTCTAAATGACAATATTTAACAACAAAATTGTTTCATTTCAACCTCATTGCATTCCTTGAAGTGGGAGTACTATAATTTAAAAATAATAAATTCAACAGAGTGAATATAGTGCTTTCATTAATCCCCAATACTGCTTATTTTCAGCACTTTTTAATTATTTGGGTGTGCTCAATAGATTTAGCTGAAGTGGAAAAAGAATCATTCAAATTTCAGACCATTTGCAATTATCAATTTATCTGCTGTTTTCCAGCCAAGTAACTGAACTTCAAAGTAGCATGTGGTTTGAATGATTTCCTCCCCACCCCCTGCCTGGTATGAAACAGTGAATTAGTCAAGTAAAAATGTCTGTGGAATTGAAGGTGCTATAAACAAGGGCATCATATCCTCTGAATTATCAGCCAGCACAGGTGATGTTGATTGCATGTCATGGTGTCCCAAGGACATCCAGAGTGACAGTGGAAACTTTCTGCCTCTATGCCTAAAGTAAAGTATTAAGGTAATAATCTAAGCATTTCACTTCTAACCTGCACTTTGCTTGATTCCCAAGTATTTATTTAAAGGATGATATGCAATTGTAAGGTCTTTAAATACCAGAACTTAAGCCAGATACAATACAGAATGCCCCCATTGAATTTGAATTTCAGGTAAACACTGAAGAAATTTTTAGTACAAGTGTGCCCCAACTATTGTGTCCTGTATTTTAATTTGCTACATCTGGCAACCCTTTTGAGGACCAAGACGCTGTATCTTATTAACATGGAATGTTTTTTAAGCATGGCATGGTTGTGACTAATTATAGTGACTGGAATTTTTTATTATTATTATTTTTTAATATTTTGCTGTTGTATTTTATTTATTTATTTATTTTTTGCGGTACGCAGGCCTCTCACTGTTGTGGCCTCTCCCGTTGCGGAGCACAGACTCCGAACACGCAGGCTCAGTGACCATGGCTCACGGGCCCAGCCGCTCTGCGGCATGTGGGATCTTCCCGGACCAGGGCATGAACCCGTGTCCCCTGCATCGGCAGGCGGACTCTCAACCACTGCGCCACCAGGGAAGCCCTTTTTTATTTTATTTTATGTTTATTTAATTAATTTATTTATTGGCCTCACAGCATGTGGGATCTTAGTTCCCTGACCAGGGTTTGAACCCATGCCTTCTGCATTGGAAGCATGGCATCTTAACCACTGGACCGCCAGGGAAGTCCCAGTGGCTAGAATTTATTGAATGATTAGTGTGTGCTCAGCGTTCTCCTACATGCTTTACATTTATGATCATCCAGGCTTCACAATAATCCTGCCATTTAGGTGTAGTGTTATTCCATTTTATAAATACAGGAAAATGAGGCTTGGAGAGGTTAAGGTACTCGCCTAAGATCTCAGCAAAGAGGCGGTGGTGGTGGGTGGTGGCTGAGATTCTTTACAAAGACCTTTCTGTTTTCACTACACTATGCATTCTAATTAAATGAAAACAAATGACCGGCTGCAGATGAGATCTTGTGTCTCACTAACTTTTCTTTAAGGATACAAATACAGTCTTAAATTCATATGGACAGACTCAAGGTTGAGTTTTGCAGTGTATATGTTAAGGCGTACATGCAGAACTCATCTGATGGGCGAATGGACTGGCCCATTCCCTTATTATTAAAAGGAATTTCTTAACTATGGCAAAAATATAGATTCAGAGTGTGAAATGGAATGGCAGTAATTGGACAAAGGAGTGAAAGCGGCTCCCAAACAATTAGTTGTTTTGAACTCAGTAAAGTGGCAGTTCCTTCATTTAATTTTAATCTCATTATGAGTGGCCGGGAGGTGTTTACATTTAATTTGGGGGTTTTTGAATTGTGGGTTTGCTTAAACATAGGCTCCATCTTCTAATTGGATAATGAGCAAGTTCATTTGCAAATGGGCCCAGTTCCATGCTGAGCGTCTCATCCTGACATTTCTTCTTAAATATCTACTGTGCGTGATTATTGAAAAGATGATGAAACAGCATGGTGAAAAAATTCAAAAGAAGAAAACAGCGCCCACGACACAGCACAATTATTTTCATTTTTGCACATTCCTTTCCTGTTACTAATTTCTGAAGTGTCCAGAACTGACAGAGATTGCACGGTGCTCGTTAGAAATGAACTCATGGTTTCTGTCAAGAAGAAACTGCCTACATGGAAGAAAAGGCAGATGAGGGAAGAAAACTCATCTTGTAATCTGAAGCAATTCTATTTTTTGTTCTTTTTTAAAATTCCATAAACAGGGCATGCAATGAAATTTTAAGTGTTTTTTTTTTTTTTTCCTCTTTCACCGTACTTATTCTCTTTATTTTGGAGACACTGAGGTCCTAAGACTTGCTTTCTGGATTCTGAGATCAGGAGGTTCAAGCACCTGCCATTGAGTTAGAAAGGGACTGACATTCAGGTGGGACTTCTTGGTCCCTCCAGCACTGATTTATTGAGCACCCACAAGGCCCTTGGCGCTGGGCACTAGGTTAAGTACTAGGAATGAACAAACACATACTGAACTTGAACTTGCCGCACCGTGACAGAAGTCTGAATTATTGTGGACAGGTAGCAGCATTGTGCTGGTGGACTAAAATGACTGATATGACGGGAAGCAAGATCAGAGGGTTGTGATTCTTCCAAGAGAAGCTGCCCCCACCTAGGACCAGCGTTCACTCGTGCCAGGAAGGACTGGGGGTCATTTGGTCACAGCTTGTGCCCTTGATCAGTTGACAGTAGTACGGCCTGAGATGGGAAAACTCGTAAAACATTTAAAGAGAACAGTGATTTGCCAGGAAACGAAGGGAATTCAACTGCAGCCCCCATAGAGGGGCCACATGATGTAATACAAATTGTTCCACCACAGGATCAATGCAGGGACCTTGCAGGAGCTCGCCACACTAGCAAAAATGAAATGATTTACATTTGGAAGCCACAGCTGGTGTGAAAATAAACATCGCATCAGTTCCTTCCTCTAAGTCCATGTTCCATTAGAATAACTACGGTAGGGGACATTTTTCACATTTTAATTGATGTTTTGCTGATTTTATCAGAATTTCTGCTGATCAAAGCAAATTGGCTATTTATTTATTTTGCGATGAAGCTAACTGTTCAGTGTAAGTTTAATGTACTGTAATGAATTTTAAATATCCTCCTAGTCAGATTACAAAGTGTTTGAATCAAGATGGCCTTGTTATATACTTAAATTATTAATTACTCAAATGGACAAAAGGCAACTTTCAGATATAATGTCACATTTTAAATGGATCTGAACTGGATGACAATGTTGGGCCTGCATTAAAAGACGTCAGAGAAACAATGTTTCCCCCTGTAGTCTGCTTAACCCCCTCATTCCTGCTTGGTTTTAGATGTATGATAAATACTTTCATTATTAGTTTATTTTCAGTAGCTTACAGAACAATAAGTTTTTATGTTATTTATACTCCAGTGACTTTCGTTTAATTGGCTCCTTTTATGTTATTTATATAAATATAAGTCATACTGGGTTTTAAAGTATTAATGATGCATTTTATGTTATAATGCTGTTTTTATCCAGACTAGCACTCCAAGAATTCATACCATCCATGGGTAACAGCTAAGGATCTTTACAAAATCTACTTCAAAAGTTGAAGCAAATGCACTCTGAACCTCGGCAGAATTCAGGCTTAGGATGAAAAGATCCACTGAATTGCACTTCATTTGCATTTGAGTTAGCAAATTAATTTATTCAGATATTTCTAGAGGGCAATTCTCAGGTCTGTATACTTGGGAAACTACATAGATTTGTTTTTCAAGGCACTGTAACAAAGCAAAGCAAAAAAATCCATTTAAATAAAACTGAGTTTTAAGTATTTGCTTCCACCAGTTGAGGGATCATGGGTTAATCTCTGGAAACCCTCAGAGACGGCATCTGTCAAGTAAAGAGGCTGGTTGAGACACCTTTTGGCTTTATTTAAGTATTTGCAATTGTAGGTTTTTATAAACACTCATTTGGTGATCGTTGGGCATTTTTTGCTCGCATCCTAAGATGATGTTATGAGTAAAGAGAATTTTCTCAGGTAGCTCACATTTCTAAATACACTTTAAGATTTTGTTGATACTTAGGTTTTTTCCAAGTGACTCTCTGTATACTGGCCTCTTTCAGTGATGAAAGCCATGTGAAAAATAAATAAAAGAGTCAGTAAAAGATGTTTTTGAATGGACAAGTGATGTTATTTCAATTGTTGGTCAAAAGCATATGCCCTAGGGATGGGGGTGGGGAACAGATAAATCAATGTGATTAAGTTTAAACAAACAAACAAAACCCCCCAGTAGGGGCTTCCCTGGTGGTGCAGTGGTTGAGAGTCTGCCTGCCGATGCAGGGGACATGGGTTCGTGCCCTGGTCCAGGAAGATCCCACATGCCGTGGAACAGCTGGGCCCGTGAGCCATGGCCGCTGAGCCTGCGCGTCTGGAGCCTGTGCTCCGCAACGGGAGAGGCCACAGCAGTGAGAGGCCTGCGTACCGCAAAAAAAAAAAAAAGAAAAAAAAAAATCAAAAAAACCCCCAGTAATTGTGTAACATGATGAGAGTGGTAATTTAATTTTGGTTTATTTAGGTAAAGTTAGGTGCCCACCTGAAACTCAACCTTGATCTTTGGTTGAGGTGAAAAAGTAGTGAGTAGAGAAGGATGAAATGCTTCTTGAATTCCTAAAATGTCACTAGAAGTCTACCCAAACACAGGTTTTCTTATTGAGAGGCATGTGATATGAGCTGATTCATTTGTCTTTGTCCTTGTCTTAGCATGTTTAGTTTTCAAAGTGCCCAAAGAGTTCCAGGAGAAGATGGTTTTATTATACAGGGTGGGCCATTGAAAGAACTCTAGGAATCAAAGAGATCTTCCTAGCTGGAAAGCTTTGGTCAAGTTAATTACCCTTATATAACCCAAGTTAATTACCCTCATTTATAAAACAGGGATAGTTGTAGTGCTTGCTCCATGTGGATGTTTTGAGGAATGAATGAAATGAGGTATGTGGAGCCTTAGCACACAGTACCTTGTTCCTAATAGTTGCTCAATAAATGGTTATTATGTGTCTTCAGTATAATTACTCTATACAAGTTCAACAGGATATCAACAAGTGAGTCATGCTGCTAACTATGGCATATTTTTAACTCACGCGGAAACCACTGGGGGAATAACAAATATTTATTTAGTGAGAATGATGTCACCAAAGAGGAGAGAGAATGTCTAGTATCTAAGCAAGTACTGCAGAAGACACTGGAAAAATAGCTTGTAGACTGTGGCAGCTGCTCTCATTGTGAATTCAGTGCTCAGTGTGAATTGACAGTTCATTGGATTTATACTGCAGTGATGGCGGGGAAATCACAATCATGCTGGTGAATGTGGCACATGTTTACTACTCTGCCTTATGTATCTCTTTCGGTTTACAAAGAACTTACACCAGCCCAGTGATGCAAGTGGTTCAGATGTAATAGTCCCATTTACAGATGAAATCACTGTGTCTTAGGGAGGTAAAGGGGTTTGCCCAAGACAGAACTTGAGCCAGATCTTCCTTCCTTAGGAGAATATTCCTCAATAAGTAGTTTAACTCTATAATAGTAGCTAACAGTTATTCAAACAGTTCATTTAATCCCTACAACCAACCATTGGAAAGGTATACTACTATTAACCCCATTTTACAGATAAGAAAACTGAGGCACAGAAAGGGGAAGCAGTTTGTGCCATAGCATATGGTGAGCCGGAGAACTGGAATTTGAAGTCGGAAAGTCTGGCTCCAAAATCCACACTCTTCACACTATTCCACCTCCAATGAACCAAAACTGAGAATAATCTATGGTTCTCAAACTTTAGCAAGCATCAGACTCTCCTGGAGGATTGGTTAAAACACAGAATCCTGATCCTCACGGCCGGATCATTAGGTCTGGAGTGAAGCTCGAGAATTTTCATTTTAAACAAGTTCCCAGATGATGCTGATGCTGGTGGCCTGGAGACCACGCTTAGAACCCTTGGTCCAGAGACACAAAACCCTGAAGGTCTAGACGCCCTATACACCTCAGCATTCTTTGGCCTATGAAAGAGTGTTGTTCGCTGGGGGAGGTGATTGCACCTGGGGCTCCCCCATAGGCTCACACCTCCTGGTTTCTCTAGCACCCACAGCGTGCCAAGGTGAAGCCGCTTGTTTGAATGCTCATAAAGGATTCCCCTAAAAAAGTTAGTTTGTATAGTTACGGCCATTCTCAGGGATAGTGGATCGGGGTGGGAAGAAAGGAAAATCACATGGATCCCCTTCCGGTTACTATTATATGTGCAGTCAATTAAAGTGATTATCACAGAAAGTCTGGAAATGGACAAGAATGGAGCAGATGGAAGGGAAAATAGGAACATCATCCCTTTGTCAGGGAGAGTTATAGGAGGATGTATGCGTTCAGATCCCTAGAACTATGGCTGCTTTTCTAGAATTTTTAGCAATATTATTATTTTAATGACCAAGGTGGCAGTTTGGTTACATCTGCTTAAAAATGCCCAAAGGGTAGTGAATGTGTTTATTCATTTGCTGATGTGTTTTAATGAAAATAATATAGCAATAAAATATACAGTAAAGACATTGTGCTCTTAGGCTCTGCTGTTTAGTATTTAATGTAGTTGCCCAAACTTCTCCCTTGTTTTATGCATTTAGTAAACCTAATACAAAAAGACAGTAACAGTTATCATTGGTTAAATTGTCCACTTGAAAGAGAAATTAAGTCTAAAATGGTAGTGATCTGCATGGAAATTTGGTGCCTTGCCCCCTACCTACCTGGAGTCCAGGCAGTCTCTGCCCACAAGGACCCTCAGCACTGCTTTTATTCAGGCGTTTGTCTTTGTCAGGTTCCACAACCCTCTGAGGAGAGCAGATGTTCTATGCCAGCTTGGCTGAACTTAACAGAAGAAACAAGTACTTGGCAGTGAATAAAACTTTGAACCCAGGGCTGTCTGTTGCTCATCCAACATGGTACTCTCCATCACTGGGGTGGCCAGACCACCAAAGGCCAGACCACCTTTGGACTACCAGAGGTATCCAGTTGGCATCATTTTGACAACCTCTCCACCTCATGGAGTTATTTACAGTGAATTGCATGTCTTTCTGTCATTTACATTGACTTTCATCGAACAGTGTTGAAAAGAAAGGGCTGAAAGACCTTGCACTTACTGTGTTTACTTTAAGGTTGTTGAAATACATTGCTCGTTACATTCCCCATATAAAGTTCAAATCCTTTTCTTTATATTTATGCAATATCTCAAACATACAGAAAGTAATAGACCTCAAAGTGTCATGAAAAGTTTACTTTTTCCTTTATCTGTCTCATTTTTGAAAAAGAAATAGAATGTTATAAAGACGGTTTAATATTCCCCCCCGACCCCATCCATTCCCCTTTCTCACTCCTTAGAGGGAACCATTGTCCCAGAGTTAGTATGTATCTTTCCTGTCCACATTTTGTTGCTTGTTAGTGTGTATCCAAGTGTCTGCAAACAGCATGTAATATTGGTTTTTTTGTTGATTTTTTTTTTGTGGTATGCGGGCCTCTCACTGCTGTGGCCTCTCCCATTGCAGAGCACAGGCTCCAGACGCGCAGGCTCAGCGGCCATGGCTCACGGGCCCAGCCGTTCCGCGGCATGTGGGATCTTCCCGGACCGGGGCACGAACCCGTGTCCCCTGCATCCGCAGGCGGACTCTCAACCACTGCGCCACCAGGGAAGCCCTGTAATATTGTTTTAAAGGTTTTCAGAAGTTTCCGTAAATGACACAGCACATCTCTGTTTGCATGCAGTAGACTCTTCACGAAGACATATGTGAGAAACTTTTATCACGTATTAGGCTGAGCACCGGTTTTTCTCATGGACACCACAGAACATAAAAATGGTGTTCCCTTCTGTGCAGTGATGATTGGGAATCTGAATTCTAATTTCTCATCCACTTTCCTTTTGCCTACTTAACTTCATCTGAATAGTTCCTTACCTTATTTTCTCTCTGCCTACATTTCTTCATTAATTTCTTAAAGCTTGTTACATTTACATTCTTGTAACAAGATCCTTTTTAAAAATTATTTTGAGCCCCACCTCTCCCTCTCCCATTCAATGACTCCTCCAGTTACATACTAGTTACCAGCGGGCTTCTTTTGCCACCCTACCCACCTCAAGCATTGAACTCAAGACAATTAGCAAGGTTTACTATATGCTAAGCATGACATTGTGTTTAGCAAACTAAATTGGTTAATCCTGAAATCCAGATGTGTTACCTGTCCATATCCAAGAAATCAGATACAAAATGTGCAATGGATTGTCTTGTTAAAATACTTCCTGCCCAGAAGTGGACCCCTGTCATTTATTCCCCAGTGCCCAAGTTGTTTTCAGTAGGAGAAAGAGCCTTAAGATTGCAGGCTGATGAGCACACATTGCAATATTTTCATAATTTGGAGCCAAAATGACTGCACAGGAAAGGAGCAGAAGCCTGGGGAAACTATTAACAATTTAAGAATTTACCATTTCCAGTTACTGTAAAAATGTTAATTCCATTTCTAAAGAGAAGCATAGAAATGGTGTGTGTTACGACTCTTAAGAGATGTATTTTGTACCGTAGAGTATTAAAATGTCAGATTTTGGTGTTTTACCCTTTGAATCTTTGCTAATTTTCCCTCCAGCTTATGGTTAAGCATGACTCTGGGATTTTTCCTAAAGGCAGTCATTCTAAATGTATCTAGATTCATCTTTTTGGAATTATAATGGCCACCTTGAATGGTTGTGTTAGCATCAAAGGTAACCAAGTGATTCTCCAACTCTAGGCAGGAAACAAGAGTAGTTATATATTAATTTTAGCATAAAAGAGTATTTTCAAATAGCAGAGAAATATTTGATAGAATACGGGAAATTTTTCTACAAGGCATACAGAGGAATGAGTATCTACAATTTGTTGTTTAAAATAATACGAATTTTAATATCTTATTGATAGTCATCCATGTATTCATTTAAGTCTCTCTATTTTCAAGCTATGTCATAGCTACAGTATCTGCACAAATTGTTGTGTTGATTAATATAGCTTTGTTAATACAATAGTTGTGATAAGCCGTACATTACCTCATTCATCCATCTATATGTGTATACACTTACATACAAAAAAATTTACTAAACTCTTATTGTTGACACTCTTGGGTACTAGAAATACAAAGATGAGTAAGATCTGTACCACCCTTTCAAGAAACTTACAATTTCATGTTAGTGATAGAGTTATAAACAAACTGTAGTAAAATGTGATAACTGATATGGTTGATGAATATAAAGAGTGTTATGGAAACATTGAAACACTGTAAATTAATCCTACTTGAAACTATTGAGGAAAGGAAGAAATAGAGGTTATATGTGAATAAAAGTAGCTTAAGAAAGCATTTCCTGTCTCCCTAGGGCAGATTTAATCTTCCTTCATCTCTCTCCCAAGAATAATATATACTTATCTCCGTTGTGTATTATCATATTTCATTAGAGTTAGTGGTTCTCATATCCTTCTATTTTACTAGATAAAACTTGCTGAAGACAGAAAAAATGTTTTATTCTACTTTGTATCCTTAGTATCTAGCATAGGATAAGAAGCTCAATAAAATGTTTGTTGAATGAATAAACACATGAATCAAGAAATATCAAGAGAAATTTTAAATTTTTTGAGCTAAATGAAAATAAAAAAACAAAATTTGTGGGATGCAGCAAAAGCAATAAATTAGAGGAAAATTTATAGCATTGAATGCATATATTAGAAAATAAGAAAGATCTGAAATCGATCATCTAAGCTTTCATGTTCAATAATTAGAAAAAGAAGAGCAAATTAAATCCAAAGTAATCAGAAGAAAAGAAATAATAAGACTTACAGCATAAACCAATGAAGTTGAAAACAGGAAATCGATAGAATTGATGAACTCAAAAGATGGTTCTTTGAAAAGATGGATAAAATCAATAAACCTCTGGCCAGGCTAACTAAGAAAAAAAGTACAATGGCACAAATGACTAATATCAGAAGTGAAAGATTGGGCATCACTACAGATCCTATGGACAGTAAATGGATAGTCAAGGAATATTATGAAAACTCTATGCCCACAGATTTGATAACCTAGATGAAATAAACCAATTCCTTGAAAGATACAATTTGCCAAAACTCACACAAGAAGAAATAAGACAATCTAAAAAAGCCCATATCTATGAAAGAAATTGAATCAATAATTGATAACCTTCCAAAACAGAAGGCACCAGGCCCAGAATTAATAAATGATTGTAGGAAGTTTGCAAGATACAAGATTAACATACAAAAGTCAATCACTTTGCTGTATACCAGCAATGAACATGTGGAATTTGAAATTAGAAACCCAGTACCACTTACATCACCATCCCCTACCCAAAAGAAATACTTAGGTGCAAATCTAACAAAATATGTACAATGTCTATATAAGGAAAACTACAAAACTCTGATGAATGAAATCAAAGACAAACTCAATAAATGGAGAGATATTCCATGTTCATGGATAGGAAGGTTGAATATGGTCAAGCTGTCAGTTTTTCCCAACTTGATCAATAGATTCATTGAAATCCCAGTCAAAATATTAGCAACTTATTTTGTGGATATTGACAGACTGATTCTAAAGTTTATATAGAGCAGCAAAAGACCCAGAACAGTAAACACAGTGTTGGAGGAGAACAGCAAAGTTAGAGGACTGACACACCCAACTTCAAGACTTACTATAAAGCTACAGTAATCAAGACAGTGTGGTTCTGATGAAAGAACACGCAAGTAGATCAATGGAACAGAACAGAGAGCCCAGAAATAGACCCCATAAATATAGTCAACTGATATTTGACAGAGGAACAAAGGCCCTACAATGGAGCAAAGTTAGTTTCTTCAACAAAAGGTGCTGAAACAACTAGATATCACATGAAAAAAAAGAATCTAGACACAGACCTTACACCCTTTGCAAAAATTAACTCAAAGTGGATTGTAGGCCTAAATGTGAGACACGAAACTTTAAAAGTCTCAGAAGATAATGTAAGAGAAAGCCTAGATGACCTTGGGTATGGCAATGACTTTTAGATACAACACGAAAAACACCATCCGTTAAAGAAATAATTGATGAGCTAGACGTCATTAAAATTAAATTTTTCTACTCTGTTAAAGACAATGTCAAGAGAATTAAAAGACAGGCCTCAGACTGGGAGAAAATATTTTCAAAAGATACATCTTATAAAGGACTGTTATTCAAAATTACAATAAGAAAACATAGAACCGGATTAAAAAATGAACCAAAGACCTTAATAGACACCTCACCAAAGAAGATATACAGATGGCAAATAAGCATATGAAAAGATGCTCCACATCATATGTTGTTAAGGAAACAATAGGGTGATGTACGTAAGTATGTTAATGTCGGGAATCCAGATTTTTAGTACAAGAGGAAAGAAAGAATTATAAAACATCAAAAAACTTACATAAAATTCTTTTTCCAGTTTTACTGAGATATAATAGATATATAATGTATTAGTTTAAGATGTACAATATCATTTTATATGTATATATTTGTTTATATAGTGAAACGTGTACCACAGTAAGTTTAGCTAGCATCTGTCACATTGTGTAGTTACAAAGTTTTTTCTTGTGATGAGAACTTTCAAAAGTTCTCTGTTAGCAACTTTCAGATTTACAATACAGTATTATTTACTATAGTCATATGCTGTTCATTACATCCCCCAAACTTATTTATCTTATAACTGGAAGTTTGTACCTATTGACCTATTTTCTCCATCCCTTACCCTCTACCTCTGGCAACCACCAATCTGTTCATTTCTATGAGTTTGTTTTTTTTAGATTTCACATCAAGATAGTATTTGTCTTTGTCTGACTTACTTCATTTGGCATAAGGTCCTCAAGGTCCATCCATGTTGGAAAATGGCAGGATTTCTTTCTTATTTATGGCTGAATAATATTCCATTGTTTACATACCATATTTCCTTTATCCATTCATCTGTCAATGGGCAGTTAGGTTATTTTCATGTCTTGGACTGTGAATAATGCTGCAATGAACATGAGGGTACAGGTATCTCTTCAAGATAGTGATTTCATTTCCTTTATATGTAATACCCAGAAGTGGAATTGCTGGATCATGTGGCAGTTCTCTTTTTAATTTTTTGAAGAACCTTCATACTGTTTTCCATAGTGGCAGCACCAATTTACATTTCCACCAGCAATGCCCAAGGGTTCCCTTTTCTCCACATCCTTGCTAAGACTTGTTATCTCTTGCCTTTTTGATGATACCCATACATAAAAATCTTGTAATATTACATTTGTATAGGCAATACCAGTATAAGATGATTATTTTTTTTCTTTTTTTAGGTACACATTTTCCTAGCTTTTTTTTTTTTTACAGAAAATGTATGAAAAAGCTAAGAAGCCCAATGACAACAAACATCTCACTGTCAATGTGGTTTCTTAATACCAAAAGGAATCAGAACTCTTTGGCGGAATGATTGAATGCCCGTCTGGGATAAGAAATTACAAGATGTCTCTGGAACATCTTGTGCCTGAAAGCAAGGGTGCTATCAAAGACTAATGGTTCATGTCAGAGGGATATGGGAGTCAACATGAAGGAGCTTCTCTGTATAAGGATGGGAAAATTTTAGCACCAGAAACACCGGTGCATTGTATTGAATGAAAAACATTGGCTATGTAGATTCCATAATGGTCTTCAACAGCAAAAGAAGAAAAGGAGAACGCCAACAAACAAAAACACCTCAGTAGGTACACATTGTTGAAAGTAATTAGGACAATAGTTTCTTACTCTAAAAGGTGTCAATTATAAAGAAAGATTAAGTATTTATCCTGTCTTTTGTGTACGAACATTACATTGGGGTAATCAAATAGCGCTAGGTGATGAGTGAAAGCTTTTCTTTACAGAAAAATTTCACATTAAAAAAAAGTAGAAGTAATAGAAAGTCAGCATTTTTAACCTCTAATGAACAATGGATTGGGGCAATAATCAATAAAACCATTAGATGAAATTTTGTTGGAAACTCTACAATGGAGGAAACAGATTATCGTCTCCCAAACCCACTGATCCATCTTTGCTTCAGACAGTGCATGCCTCCTGATATGATGCAGTTATGATTTATAGATTGTGACCTATAAAATTTTATTTTTTTACATAAATTTATTTATATATATATTTATTTATTTTCGGCTGCATTGGGTTTTCGTTGCTGCGTGCGGGCTTTCTTTTTAGTTGCAGTGAGAGGGGGCTATTCTTCATTGCGGTGCGCAGGCCTGTCATTAAGGTGTCTTCTCTTGTGGAGCACGGGCTCTAGGTGAGTGGGCTTCAGTAGTTGTGGCACATGGGCTCAGCTCTTGTGGCTCGCGGACTCTAGAGTGCAGGCTCAGTAGTTGTGGCACATGCGCTTAGTTGCTGTTGCTCCACGGCATGTGGGATCTTCCTGGACCCATGTCCCCTACATTGGCAGGCAGATTCTTAACCACTGCGCCACTGAGGAAGCCCTGTGACCTGTAAAATATTCTTGCCAAAGAGTTGGACCTGAATCTGATCCAACCTTTAACGCCAACTTCCATTTGGAGGAAATACAAGGGATGAATGAACAATCAATTGACACTACAAGGAAGTAAACAGACAAACCCCAAATGTTAGATCTTCTAGAGAACAATGCATTCGTTCCTTCACAAGTCAATTACCTGAAAAAAAGGAAAAAATAAAGGGGAGGGAGGAGAGACAATTTTAGATTGAGAGACTTTAGATAATTAATGGATTTAGATAATGTGTGGATCTTGTTTGGATCTCATAAAACCAAATGTAAAAACATTTTAAACAGAGAAATCTGAATATGCATAAGTCTTGGATGATCTCAAGGAAATTTTTACATTTATCTATGTGTGTAAAAATGGTAATATGGTGGGGCTTCCCTGGTGGCACAGTGGTTGAGAGTCCGCCTGCCGCTGCAGGGGACGCAGGTTCGTGCCCCGGTCCAGGAAGATCCCACATGCCATGGAGCGGCTGGGCCCGTGAGCCATGGCCGCTGAGCCTGCGCGTCCGGAGCCTGTGCTCCACAATGGGAGAGGCCACAACAGTGAGAGGCCCACGTACCGCAAAAAAAAAAAAAAAAAAAAAAAAAAGTAATATGGTTATGTAAGAGAATGCTATATTTTCTAGAGATGCATATATGCAAGTATATAGAACTGAAATAACATGGTGTCTGAGATTTGCTTCAAAATAATTCACCCAAGAAATGAGAGAGAGAGAGAGGGAAACGAAGGAGGAGGGAGAAATGGAGGGGGAGAGGCAGGGGAGGAGGGAGAGGAGGGGGACCGTTAACAAGAGAGATGATGAAGACAGAGAGAGTGAGAAAAAAAAAAGGAATTAATCATAGCTACAATAAAATAAAATTTTCCTAAGCTGAAGAAAGACCCAAGTGTTCACATCCCTCAGGAAACAACATACCAAGTTGACCAAAAAAATCTGTACTTGTTTGGGTGACATACTACTGAGTATTAATACGTATGTGTTATTTTTTAGCCAACAAATAGAGAACCTATGTTCCATTCAGATAAATTGTAAACTTTTTCTGTAATGGACAGTTGGTCACACAGAATATGTAAACTTTATTGGCTGATTTTTTAGTGGTCATTCTCTGGAATTTAGATTAGCAAATTTATCTTAAATTGGATTTTGACTGTTTCTCTTTCTCTCTCTCTCTCTCTCCCCCCCCCCCTCTCTCTTTCCCTCTTTCCCTCTCTCTCTCTCTCTCTCTTCCTTGATAGCTTGCTTGCTGAGGCCTCCAGTCCATAAACGTGCTTATTCTGCTGGCTCTGGGCTCTGATGTCATGGTGATATTAGAGATAAGGCACATTTACTCACCAAAATTGAGGGAATCTCAGCTGTGTCTTCTTTCTCCTCCCCAAATTTACTTGGCTATTCCTCACACTTAATGTTCTAGAATAACTTTACACACAATTTGTCAAGTTGTATAAAGTATCCCACTGCTATTTGTTTGGGATTGCATTGATTTTTATAAAGATAACTGAGATAATTGATATGTTTACAATATTATATCTGGGAACAAGGTATATGTCTGTACCATTCTAGTCTTCCTGTATATCTGTCAATATATTTTACAGAATTTTTAATATTGTTCTTACACATTTCTTCTATTACTGTGAATGGGCTTTTAAAAGGTTACATTTTGTGATTAGTTATTGGTGGTATGTGGAAAGCTCTTGATTTTTATATGTTGCTCTCATATCTGGCTGTCTGAGAAAATTTATAATTATTTAAAAATTGATTGGAGATAATCTAAATCTTCATCAACAGAAGAATGATTAAAGTCATCAGGATAGATCTAGTCTATGGAATATTATGCAGCTCTTTTGAAATTATATATATAATATATAGTGAGGAAAAGAACCATCTCCAAGATAAAATGAAAAAAGCAATTAACCAAAAAAAGTTTCAACGTAATAATATAATATGGTTCAGATGTGTAAAACTACTACATGTGGCTATATGCACATACAATATCAATGCATAGAATAAAGTCTAGAAAAATGCAGCCTAATGGTAACAGTAATTAGCTTTGAGTAGAGGAAGAAAGGAGATTTTTCGGGTTTTTACTGTATATATTTTTGTATTCAAATATTTTCTAAAACGTGAATTTATGTAATGCTTTTGTAATTAGAAATTTAAAGAAAAGTGTGAAAATAAGATGTTGGGAAGTAGACAAGTTGATAAAGATTGACATGGAGGAAGCCCTAGGGAGAGTGCATGTAAGTCCATAGAAAACCCTCACGGGTCATTAATTTCCACAATATCTCTAAAGTCACTTCCATTTGGCTTTGGAAAATCTTTGGCCCTACACACCCTGTCAAGAAGTATTACCGGCATCTATTAGAGCAGAAAATGAAGATAAAATGTCGCACAACTGACCAATGAAGTCAGTGGAGACATCCTCTCCCGGACGTTTACCTCTTGTGATTTCTTCTATGCAAGGGCCATGGACTAGTGAAAGGCCCAAATACATGGGCTGGCTAAATGCATTGGATAATTCTCCTTCTAGCCCTCTCTCATTGCCAGCTGGAAACCAGATGAGACCAGCCTTTATTTCCTAGGTCTTCCTAATGTCTGGAGTTTCTGTATGGGAAACTTCCAACCTGAATTTAGAAATGGAAGCCCTGTTGGTTTATGTGTATCAGGTGGGTCGAGGCACACTTGTTTGCTTTGAGGTGAGCCCTTCCTTGGCTTGGTATGTGAGGTCTTTATGAAAGGCCCCTGAGTACCTCATATCATCGTAAGTGCCTGTGCCATGTCCCTTGCAGTGAGTTAGTTGTGACGAAAGCACGTGTGACCTAGACTTCTATTTTTATAACACAGTAAATGGAGACCAATGGTAAACAGCTAACACAGTGTCCAGCAGTGCTTCTCAAACTTTAATGTGGGAATCACCTCAGAATGTTGATTCAGTAGGTCTAGTTAAACCCTTGAGCTTGTATTTCTCAGAAGCTCCCAGGTTATGTCAATGTGGCTGGTCCAGGAAACACACTTAAAGTAGCAAGAGTGTAGAGCACAGGCTTGGCACTTAATAAGTATTTGTTGAATGAGTCGTCTTCTGTCTTAACCCCTGGCAGTGTGAGTCCTCCTACAGAGGACACACCCTTCCTCTTTCTTCTCTGTGTAAGACTGTGGGGCATTTTTACTTTCTGGAAAGCTAATTCTATCAGGCTATTATGTTGTACATACTTAAACCCACATCCCAATATTCTACCCACGTGGAGACAGGACCCAGGGCTGTTTTCCTGTATAGCCAGCATTGCTGTGCACACCTGATTGAGTCACCCTTTCCCAGCCCAGTGTAACATAATGAGCAGTCTCTGCCCTGTAGAGATGCCCCACTGGGGCTGCAGGCCAGCATCACATGCACAGTCAAGCCTTTTGGGGTCGTTTTCCTTAGGGTTGGATCAAAAGCCAAGTGAGAAAATGATGGAAATATGTATGTTGGAATATTCTTTTGGAGTAAACTAGGCATGTTTGGGACAGATAAACATACTAGTTTTATTGTGTGAAATCATGTTTAGTATTTTAAGAACTGTCTTGTTCAAGATCACTGGATTGTGTAGACAGAAAAATTCTGTTGTCTTACGATCAGTTTAACAGTTATCCTCGCTTATTGGCTACTTAGCTGGGGCCTCGGGGCGGGGGGGGTACAGTGTTAGTGGAACTCACCTGGGGATTCTCGCATGTGCACATTAGCAGAATAGATTGGGCTGTGATTTGCAGCTCCAGCATGATTTTACAGGGGGCATTTTGCACCCACCCACGGCTTCGTGGTGACGTTGAAATCTGTCTAGTTGGTGGAGGATCAGTAGCTTAAGGAGCTAATGAATATTCATTTCTTTTCCCTGGGTACAAAGTAAAATAACCAGTAATTAGTATAATATTTAATACTTCTATTCAAAATAAATAAATCTTTTGTGAAAAAAACCCTAATTATTATAATGTAGCGAATTCCACATATGTAACTGGAATGGGATGTGGTGTTTTGAAAATGCTTCTAAGCCCTCATTTACATGTTTTGAGATTAGTTAATTATTCCTCTTGTATGCATAAAACAGAACTCTGAATTTTTACCTGCAATTTATTATTCATTTTCCTCTCTCCCAAGTTTAACTGATTCTAAATTTTACTTTTTTTTGGATACTGAAGATATTTGTATGTTGAAGTAATGTTTTGAATATGGGTTTGTTCTTGTCCTCTTCTCTTGCCCCACAGACAGAGGATGCAGGTGGCTTACAGAGATTCCCAGGTGGTGTTTCTTATCTGATCCTAGGTTCATGTGACAAGGTTTAGCTGTTCCAGTTTTTAAAAATACATGTTTTTGAGCACAGAATACATGGTAGGCACTGTGCAGGGTGCTTTCACATATGTCATCATGTTTTTATTCTATGACAATCCTGTGGGGTTTGTTTTTCTACCATCATTCTATAGACAAGGCAGTGAAGCTCGAAGCAGTTAATTCTGCTCGTGCAAAGTATAGAATCCTAAATCATCCGTCTGTCTGAGTCCAAATCCGGTTTATACCACAACTGTGAGATTCTGAAGCTTATTCTACCCAGTTGCTGAGGGAGAAAGGTTTGGAGGAGGTGCTGATATGCTTGTTTGCAAATAAGTGCTCCCCAGGGTGTCATCATGGGGTTGGGTGCTTGTGGGTGCTAACCTCTGCTGGGGAGAGGGGACAGCGCCCAGGATTGGTGGCCTCACTATAGACAAGTACTTTCTGAGCCTGTGATAAGCAGGGAAACTTCTCATCCACTGCCTGGAGGTTTCTCAGTAATGCTGGTTAGTACCTGCCAGACAGAATTCACATTCTTGCCCAGATGCAAATGGAGCGATCTTTGTCAGACACAGTGGTGATTCCTGAAGACCTGGGTAATTCATAGTACTGCTGTTACTCATTTCTATGGAAAAATGCAAATACTGCCATGCGGGGGGTTTTGTATGACTCATCGGAGGTGGGGATGAGGCAAGAGCTTCTATTTCAGATTCTTTAAGAGATTCCCAGGACGACTAGAATAAAATTCAGACTTCGGACTATGGCCTTTCAGGCCCCAGGTGGCCCAGCTACTGCCTGCCTCTCCCAGCCCTCATGTGGTCCCTTCTCCCCTCCGCGCTCTGCATCCTCCTTTCTGTCCCTCTGACTCTCAAGTTTGTTCCTGCCTCACAGCCTTTGCATTTATTGTTCTCTCTGCTTGGGGAACTCTTCCCTCTGTCTCCACATGGCTGATTCTTCCTCATCTTCAGGCCTTTGTTCAGGCACCCCCTCCACCCAGAGCCTTCCCTGACCACCACCCCCCGCCCCGTCTAAAGGAGCCTCTACCCATGACCTCCACAGCCCCACAAAAACTCATCATCTTATTGGGCGATTGGGATTGACATGTATACACTGATGTGTATAAAACTGATGACTAATAAGAACCTGCTGTAAAAAAAAATAAGGAAAATTTAAAACAAAACAAAACATCATCCTGTGACCCTGTTCACTTAACTTCACAGTTTTGCTTTCTGAAATGATCTTTATTTTCTTTTTTATTAGCTGTTTTCTCTATCATTTTGTCACCCAGAGAAGCTTTGCCACGTTGCAAGTACTCAGTAAATATATGGTAAATAAATGGATGAATGACTCGATGAACGAATGAAAGTTAGATGTATAGAATTACAAATGCTAGAGTTTGAGGGTGCCTGCTAGCTAATCTGTCCCAACTTTACATCCACTATCTTTATTTGATTCTTTCTAGTGAGAGAAAGCTCATGACTTGATAAAACAAGTGTCTCCAATTTTTGTCTTGCGAGGCAGTGTGGGACTGTGGAAATCAAGTCAAACTCCCCTCGATTTAAATCCAGATCTGTTACAAACTAGCTGTGGACCTTGGTTAGGTCAGTTAACCTTGCCGTATCCTGTTTCCTGATCTGCAAAGGGGGTGACAGTACCTACTTGGCAAGCTATTGGGAGGAAGAAATGAAGCCGGGTCTGCAGCGTGTCGTGTGTATTTGAATACACATGGTATAGGAAAGGTTAGCACGTCAAAGGGGACACGTAAATGTTACTTTGCTTTTTATTGTTGTTCTCTGTGCCAGTTAGTCCTGGATGATGCATCTCACACGTATTCACATTGAGTCTTACCCACGAGGGAGGTGAAATCTGCATCCATCCGTCTCTCTTACAGATGAGGAAACTAAGTGACCTGCCTGAAGTTTCCCTTCTAAGGAATGGTCCAGCCCCTATGTCCACAGGTTCTCTTTCTATCCCACCGAAGCTCCTTCTTCCTCTGCCCCCAACACCAAACAGCCTACAGGTTGCTGAAATGGAAGGAAACAAGTCTCCTGGCCAGTTTAACTCTCAGAATGGCAGAGGGCATCTGCTTCACCGCCAGGGGCAGCGCAGCCTGAAGACTTGAGGGCCTGTGCTGAGGAGATGAACAAACGTGGGCAAAGGAGGAGGTGCTAACCTCTTATGTCCACCCCCTCCCAGGCCTTTAGAGCACGGCAGCCTCTCTGTCAGTTAATTGAGGCTTTGGCTGTGAAATGAATCAAGTGACAGGCGAGTTATTAGTGCTGCTTGTCACTGTTCTTGCATGTCAAGGAACTCTAGCATATTGCTCTTGGGCCCTGTGATGCTCCAGCTGTAGCTGTTGGGTATCACGTGACCTAATTAGGAAGTGGTCATTTGGGAGGGCAGCAGAGCAATGAAGGGCAGGGGTTTAGCATCAGACGTGAGCTCAAACACTCGTTTCATCGTGTATCAACTATGTGACTTTGAGCCAGTTCTTTTCTGGATTTTCTATTTGCTCCTTCTGTATAATAGGAATAATTCCATCTCCCTCATCAGGTTTATTTGGAGAATTAATATGCCTCATGCATGTCAACTTGTGATAGATGGTAGCTACTACAACCATCCCTTTCCTGCAGATAGCATTATTCTCCAGGCAGAAAGGTGATGGAGGTGGTTGGAAGTAATTAAGGGCCCTTACCGTGACCCCATTGTAACAGGGCCAAAGTGTGGAGGCCCTTCTTGTTTCCTCCTTGTGTTTTGTCTTCTGAGTGTGATACGTGAATTCTAGGAGCATTAGTTTACTTCTGAATACTTAGATAGAGCAGAAGTAATGTGAGTGAAAATTATCCTCTCTTCCCCAAGATCTCCCTGGTCATTATTCCCGAACCTAATTAGAATGCCAGGTGCAGATCCTTCCATTTTCCTCAAAAAAGAGTGGCAAACTGGGGCAAATGCTTCCTGCAAACGAAGGATGGATTTTCCGGGGAGCGGTAGAGACTCAGAAACTTGAACTGACTTCCCAAATCAGATGTGTGGGCTTTGTTGTGCTTTCTTCTCAAATATGCATGTCTTGGTACTTGCCCTTTTTTTTTTTTTAAACATGCACTTACTGTCTTTTTTTTCTTTTTTTTAATTAATTAATTAATTTATTTATTTTTTGGCTGCGTTGGGTCTTCGTTTCTGTGTGAGGGCTTTCTCTAGTTGCGGCCAGCGGGGGCCACTCTTCATCGCGGTGCGCGGGCCTCTCACTGTCGTGGCCTCTTTTGTTGCGGAGCACAGGCTCCAGACGCGCAGGCTCAGTAGCTGTGGCTCACGGGCTTAGTTGCTCCGCGGCATGTAGGATCTTCCCAGACCAGGGCTCGAACCCGTGTCCCCTGCATTGGCAGGCGGACTCTCAACCACTGCACCACCAGGGAAGCCCTTGCCCTTTTTTTAAAATAGACAGTCAAGTGTCTATGTTAGAAATTTTGCTAAGGTTTCTCGAGTATATTTTTGCTTATGTGGTTTTCCTCCCTTCAGTGTGACAGGAAAACATCTATACTTCCTTGGTCTCCCTCTCACCACATCGCTCAAACTTTCTAGAGCTTAGAATCTAGTCTGTCAGGCACACTTGTAGTCATTCATGACATCTTTGGCTTTTGGGACACTTGTGTGGCTCACACCTCCAGATGATGTAGCAGTCAAACTGTCTACCAAATGGACCTAGATATTGCCAGGAGAAAATCCATACTGATAGAGAAAGTTCTATCTCTGTTGAACCTCCAAAGGTAAGTCAGTAAAACCCAATAGTCTATATGCTTCTCTCTATGGGGACTGTAGTCAGGTGGTTTAATTTGAGGACCCAGCTCAAAATCTTTCTCTCCTAGCCCTAATATATTCATCAAAATTCCTGTATTTGAATATCCCTCCTTCCCTCCCTCCCTCCCTCCTCTGTTCCTTCATGAGAATGGCTGTAGCTTGGTGAGGGTAGGGGTCCTAGCTATCTTGCTCACTATTGTTTCTCTAACACTTAGGACATAGAGTAGGAGCTCAACTAATTTTTGCTGGATAAAAGGATGAATGGATGTTTACTGAGTACCTACAGTGTTCCTAGTTCTTCAGTCCTTAGACTTAAAATTATGTTTTCCAAACTCAGCTATTTATGTACTGCCTTCCCAGTATTTGCCAGATCTATGAACTATTTTTCTTCTATTTATTTGACACTTTCCTTTGAATTGACTTTTCTTTATACTTAGCATCATCCAAAGCAATAATATCCATGAAATTATGGATTTGGTGTCTATTTACAATCTTTTTGTAACTCACATTACATTTGTAACTATTAAAATAAAAATGCTTATATCACTTAAAATCATCTGAAGGGCCTCTATAAAACACAAATCTGGAATCAGTTTACATTATCGATCACATCCACGAGCTCTGAACCTCTAAAGTATAGGGGGCCCAGGAACAGAGATGTTTTGCAGAGGAAGGACTGCGGGTGGGGGCCGGTGCTCAAGGAAGCGGGTAACCTGAGCATCCCAGAGGGTCAGTGGGTGTGTGAGGGGCATCTGCACTGGTGCTTCTAGCTCCTTGTGACTTTGGGTCAATCGTTTGCTGAGCCTCTTGTCCTTCAAATCTACTGTGAAAGCAACGACCACAGCCATACCACCTTAGGGCTTGGAAAGCTCTGAAAACGTGTGAAGAACCATTTATATCCAGTAATCACTGTATGGCAGATACACAATAAATATTTTAAAATTTGTATTATCATGAGGTTGGTAGCAATTAATCTGAAGTTGAATGTCACCAAACAAAATAAGGTAAGGAAACTGGCTGGAATGAATTTCATTCATTCATTCACTCATTTCGTTCAGTTGTTCAATAAATACTTAACTGTGTTCTAGCCCCAGAACTAGAGGCTGAGAATATTGCAGCAAAAAGACATAGTCCTTCCTTTGGGACTTCCCTGGTGGTCCAGTGGGTAAGACTCCCCACTCCCAATGCAGGGGGCCTGGGTTTGATCCCTGTTTGGGGAACTAGATCCCGCATGCATGCCGCAACTAAGAGTCCATGTGCCGCGACTAAAAGATCACACGTGCCTCAACGAAGGTCCCGAGTGCTGCAACTAAGACCCAGCGCAGGCAAAATAAATAAATTAATTAAAATAAATCTTAAAAAATAAAAAAAGACAGTCCTTCCTCTCCTAGTTTAGTGGGAGAGACAGTTATACCAACAGTTACATATGTAATTGTTTGATTATAGCAGTGATCGATGCCACAGTGAGAAATACAAAGTACAATAGTAGTGTATAGCAAGGGAGCAAATAATCTGAGGAATAAGAGCATTTTTCTAGAAGTGACATGTAAGCCTAGAACATCAGTAGAAGTGAAGCAAATATATATAGGAGTGCTGAAAACCCACTTTACAAATTTCCATGAGATGAGGTTCCTCCTCCTTATTGCTTAATCTGCTTGTTACCAACCAACTAGAGCCGACATTCTGGTGGGTGTATCTTCTCATTCCCTTGACAGTTGGTGGAGCACATTGGGTGCCACTGTCTTACCAAAGAATCTGGAAGTGTCACTTGAGAAAAGATCATAGAACCCAGAGGATTTCACACTTCAAAGTACTAATGAGACTGTGTCTCCATTCCCAATGTTAAGGAATTAACTGTTAAAAATTCACTGTTTCTACTTCTTGTGGCAATTCCCTTTGCCAAAGAAAAGAACAAATTTGGTAGGCACAAAAGAGCAAATACGGTAGATTCAGAGTTTGGAAATGGGAAAGGTCAGAGTGTGAAATCTATACTATGGAAGACATGTTTATTGTAACCTATAAATATCATGACCAAGACATCAAGCCCCTGAGTCCTAAGGAGGTGTTCCCTGACAGGCCAGCTAAGAGATGGGCCCATTGAACATGGGTCAATGAAAACAAGAGTTGTTCTGCTATTGTAGGCAGCCTCCCTGCTGCTTACAATTCCCAGAATGCTTCGATTTGTTTATTTTTCTTGAGTTGATTTTTTTCTCTTTCTCTCTCTTTTTTTTTAAACAAGGAATCCATTTATTGTAGGCAGAAATAGCAAATACAGATTGGTAAAAGTGAAATAAAAATGAGCCGCTATCTCACTATCCAGGAGATACTAACAGCTGTAAACATTTTGTGCTATGTTATATGTATATATACCAATTTTATATATATATACACACGTATTCAATTTGACGTCATATTGATATCACCCTGTTAGTTATGTCTTTTACAATTGTTTCCCTTTTTTAAACTTTCAATGAGTTGCTTTTAGAATAAACCTTACGCCTTCTATGAAACCAAGTCTCCTAAAACAATCATTTGAGAAGATTACTCATCCTAATAATCCACAATTCATACTCGCTCTCAGGAGAATTTGTTAACCTTTGGGATTAACAGTAGGGCCCGCATCACAACGCCACACAAATAGCTGCTTATGTGGTAGCTTGGGGACTGCTGGAGCTGGGAAGCGGTTTTGGACATTTGCACAGGAAGGTGTCACTTGGGCTTTTCTCCTTTGTCTCTTTTTTTACGATTCAGAATCACACATGTAGCATACCCTCAAGCAGAAAAGCGACTTCCCCTGTAGTTGTTAGTAGCTCAGTATTTTGGAGGATGGCAAGAAAAAATTCATTCTGTATGAATTTGTAGATTAATGAACATGAATTCAAACTCTTAGTATGCCAGGGTTAAAGCATGGGGCTCACCTCTGTAAGCTGCAGTTGGCTTGTTTCTCCTGTTGCAAGTTTCCAAGGCGGGTCACAATGCTACCACACTGTCAGTGTGCTCAAATTAGGTGACTCTGCTTTCCTCTTCCACCACCAAATGCTTCCAAACTCATCAACATCCCCCCTAGTCCCTGCATCCCTCAAATTTCTGGAACGAGTATGCCCTTGAACTTCCAAGCATGGACACATCAGGGGAGAGAGCTGGCTGTAGAAGGGACTGTGGGCAGATTGGAAGGACTCATGCTAGTGAAGGCTGAGTTTGTTATGGAAATGATGTAATTAGTATACCTATTGGGGAAGGAAATGATTGCTTCCTTATTCTGGAAGTGCCTACTGTGATTAAAGCAGAAAAGGAATGCCGCGTTGGTAAGTACATCCAGTGTGACACACTACGGGGAGAACAGATTAACAGCCCTGCCAAGGTGCCTAACTAGAGCTGAACTTGGTTTGAGGTCCCATTAAGATTTAAAAAAAAAAAAAAAGATTTATGGTAGGAAATTTCCTGCTTTCATTATAACCTTTGTCCAAAATTTCTGTTGGAATTTGGATACCTAAACCACTTGTGAAAGGGAATTACGATTATCTGGTCTCTCCAAGACAAAACCAACTAAAAGCAGTTCAAGCACATAATGCATTTGTTTGCCTAGCTATAATTATGCTAACTAATGTCTTTTTGGTACTTAACTGTGTCCGGGCATTATCTTGTTTATCATCTCATTTCATTTGAAATGAAATAGGTGTGAAATAGGTGCTGTCGTTTGCTCGGTATTTCAGGAGAGGAAAATGAGTCAAGGAAAAGGTTCCCCCGGGTCTGGTTTGACTCCGAAGTGCGTGTTCTTAACCCAGGACTCTACCGCTCACCCCAAGTTCCTTCGTTTTGCACTTGTGACATTCCTGCAAGAGCCTGTGCTCTCTTGCACCATGAGAGAGATGCACTTGGTGCTCTGAGTTGCTCCTTAGCCAACTAGAGAAGGTTTGCAGAGCATACTGCTAATGGACCTACTCTGGGTGCCTTATTTCTTCTGGGCTCCTAATGCCAGGACAGGAGAGATTTCACTTAGACCAGCAACTTGGAGTGGAAACAACGCATCTAAAGTCATGGTGCTCAGAGATGATACAAAACATGATTTAGTAAAAGCTGCAGTTTCGCTTTCACTTGAGGGTGAGGCATCTTAAAGGAGAGGAAAAAACACTTGGGCTCGGCCTGTTCCGGCCCGGTGGTCTGGCTTGTTTCAAGCTCTGAACATCCCTGAGGCTTCATTTCTTCCTATCTTCAGTAACACGGTTGAGCCAGATAATCCCCGGTGTGTCTCAGCTCCGAGTGTGTGCTGGGTCTGTCTCTGCTGCGGCGGGGAAGTTACAGAAAGAGAGCAGCCTCCACTTGCCTTCCTTTTCCCCCTTCTCCCCCAACTCCACGTATTAGGGAACAACAGCCCTTTGGAAAGTCAGGGTACAGACCAACTTGTTCTTTAGAGAGAAGCGTCACAAACTCAATAGCTGTAGATGTCGGAGAGGGTATATGCTTAAAAAGCCCCCAGATCGAAACAGAAGGTAGGGCCCGAGGTAGGCTCAGTACCATTTTCCTGAAAACATCTCCTGCCCTTCATCCTCTCTCTGATTTTCCCGCTTTTGATAAAGACAGTGGCGTGGAGAAATATTTCCCGATTAGAAAAACACCTGGGCAGGGTGCCCTGTGCCACCTACACGGAGCACGACCAGTGAGCTGGACTGGCCACGTTTGCTTTCTCTGCTCTGGGGGTTGCACATCCTAGTGTTGACAGAACATCCGTTTTTAAATCTTGAGAGAATTATTGTATTGTTTTCCTGCTGATCCTTTCTGTTCACCCAGAAGTTTCCTTATGGTCGAGCTACAGTTATTCTCACTTACTTGTGCAAAAGGAGGGGAAGGGGGAAGTGGAGCCTGGCAAAGATAATTCAGGAGTAATCTCCACGGCGTTTGAAGTCTGTCGTTTTCTGGAATCAGACATGTTTTTCTAGTGTAGTGCCTGGCAAATACTGGGCACTCAAAAAACACTTGTGGCCTCAGGGAATCGATAGATTGATAGATATCTAATACATGAGAAAAGGCTGAGTCCTGTGTTGACGACAGGTAGCCAGGTGAAGGCAAAACCAGGACTAAAACCCAGGTCTGCCCATTCCAAACACCGTGCTCCTTCCATAATCATCTTTCTGTTTTCTCTCATGTTCAGTTTAGCTCCTTAAACTCATGCAGTGATGAGTCCGAGGTTTCCTAGATATTTTCTCATGTTCACATTTGTAGCCTTTTCTCACAAATTAGGGTGTCCTGGCTCTCAGCAGGTGGGGTGTGATCGCTGCAGCCACACAGAGAGATGCTTCCCCTTCTGTGCGTAAACCTGGAGACGTATGTGCTCAGGTTAAAATAGGTAGGAAGGAAAGCAGAGCTCTCTTCTCCATCCCCTCTTCCCAAATTGCTGAACAGCTGAATTCTTGGAGGTCAGCAAAATGGTAAGCAGAAGCCAGTTGCTGGCCCTCTCTGCGGCACCCTCTTAGAATTACTATTCACATGTGATGCAGAGTACTTTAACTGAAGGCCGCATGCTTCTCCTGACGTTAGCATCAGCAGAAAGCTGAAGTCTGCTATAGCCTGGGGTTTACTAAACTCAATTGTCCTTGGCATCCTCCCCCTTTGGTTTTTGTTGATGGAACATCACGAGGAGAAATATTTCCAGCACAGTGTTGGAGAAACGCATCTTAAATATTTTTGGACACTTCAGTGTCTTCTCAACTATTTATTCAAGACGTCATGCTGTGCAAATGCATGTGATTTGATGGTGTTCAAGAATACGGTTATTTCTACTACCAGGAATTAAGTCAATATTAACTTTAAGGTTCTTAAAAAGTAGTTGTTTGAGAACTTTTTCTTTTATATCATTCATATCCTAATTAGGTAAAATTGAGGAACATTGAGAAATGAAAGAATTCCAGACTTTTGCTGGTTGGCTCTCTACCTATCTCTCTGTCTAATCCATCTGTCTGTCTATCTATCAACCAATCATCTTTCTATCTGTCTTATTATGAACATTTTCAAATAAATGAAAGAATAGACTAATAAATACCCATGTACAAGCGGTCCAGTGGTTAGGACTCTGCACTCTCACTGCTGAGGGCCTGGGTTTGATCCCTGGTCAGGGAACTAAGATCCCACAAGTGACACGGCCAAAAAAAAAAAAAAAACCAAAAAACAAAAACCATGTACCCGTTTCCTAGATTTAATAGTTATTAACATGTCACCACTAATGCTCCACCAAGTTCTTTGTGCCAGAGTATTTTAAAGAAAATTACCAGTGTCATGACTTTTACCCCTAAAAATTTTGCTATGCATCTCTAGAAGATAGGGACAGACCACTTCCTGTGTAACCACAATAGTGTTACCTCACCTGATGCAGTTGTCAGAGATGCCTCTATGTCTTCTGTTAGCCAGTCCCTGTTCAATTTCTCAGTTGTCTTCAAAATGTGTTTTGTAGTTGCTTTATCCAAACTAGGATCCAACCGGGAACCACACATTACATTTGGTTGCTGTGTCCCTTAAGGATTGCAAAATGTAGGGCTAAATTATACACGAAAAAGCAAAAATAGAGGATTATAGAAGAAGGTTACGAATGGATAGATCAAGTTTTAGAACAAGCTCTGCCACTCACCAGCTGCCTGTCCTTGAGCACAGCACTTAGCCCTTGGAGCCTCTTTGATCTCATCTATAGAATCCATTGACTTACTTATTCATTCTTTCATGTAACAGATACGTATTGAGTGCCCAATATGGCCTGTTTCTTGCAATGGGCACTGTTCTAGAAAGTAAGTTGGCTTCTGGAAAATGATAGAATTCCATAATTCTGATCCTTGTGGATTATCCGTGCTAGGAGTCATCTCTTTGTCTCCTCTCCATTTTCATGACATTGATTTATTGAGGATACAAGACCAGTTGTCCTGAGGAATGTATCCTAATTCTTGAATCGTCTGAATTTTTTTCCTCTTGTGGTGACATTTATCTCGTTATTCTACTTCCTATATTTCCTATATTTAAAGGCAGTGACCAGGGACTTCCCTGGTGGCACAGTGGATAGGATTCTGCGCTCCCAATGCAGCAGGCCCGGCTTCGATCCCTGATCAGGGAAATAGATGCCACATGCATGCTGCAACTAAGGAGCCCACCTGCTGCAACTAAGACCCGTGCAACCAAATTAATTAATTAATTAAAAATAAATAAATAAAGGCAGTGACCAGATTTGGGTGAAATATTTCTGATGAGAATATTTTATAGGTGGTGCTGTGTACTTTATATTGCAAGAGGTCCATAATGTCTGGCTGTCGTACTTTTGTAGTGCTAACTATCATGGGTTTATGTCGAACACCCGGGTGCCCCATTCGTTTTCCCGTTGTGACCGGTGAGGAATCTGGTGTGTGTGTGGGGGGGGGGTAGTACTTTGACACTATGTGAATCTAATTCCCTATCAACCTTTCCCCTATTGTCCACAGATGATCCTTGGTGGAATCTGTTATTTCTTCAGGGATTGCAAAATGTTGATTTTTCTAATTTTATCATTTCTTCTACATTTACTAACCAGTATTCACCCATAAAGACGACCTTACCTCATCAACTGGGGTTTAATGGTTACCCTAAATAGAGTTATTTACAATTTTCTTAGTAAGGAGCTGGTGTAATAGCCTACTCCAATGATAACAAATGAGGATTTGTTTTCTTGCTTTCTCTTTTTTGAGTGTTATTATAGACTCTTGGATTTTTAGATATTCACTGTGTTTCAATCCATTATAGTCTGCTATTCATTTGATGCTTAAATTTCCCAGCTCTGTGGGTGTCCCTTCAAGTTGGGTCAATATTTGAAGATGAAAAATGATGGAAAGACATCCTCAGCAGAAAACACAACTAAAAATGTGGCTGTGTCTCATATTGGACTAGATGCTGGGCAAAGACATTCACAGACTCGGATTCTTCCAGTAACACTTACTAGATAAGTCCTGAAAGTCTTAGTGAATAATCAAGAGCAAACTGTGGAGTGAGCAGGTTTGCCTTTGAATGTGCCCTCCTTCACCAGGCACATGGAGCAAAGTGAGTCAGCCCTGGCCCCTCTCACCCGAGGATGCAGTCAGGTAGCAAATTCAGCAGGTGGTAGCCAATGACTCAAATCTACAAAAAGGTAAATCAAACCCGAGATGTGCGGTGGGTTTCAGTTTTTCTGTGTTTGTTTTGTTTCAGCTGGTGTCCTAACTGCAGTTACCAAAGCCAAATCAAAATGATCTCAACGTCTGAGGCATAGGAGTTGGGATAGGGTGGGGTGGGGTGGGGGTGAAGGGGGGTTGAGAAAAACAGGTGTTGGGGAAAGGATGCTGTTCTCTTCCCTCCGTCCTTCCTGGCTGTGCGGTTGAGGGTAGGCAGCTAGCTTTCTTCGCTGGGCAGGGCACCAGTTCCCTGTCCACAACATGGGCCTGAGACCTACTCTGCCCGGGCTTATGGCGATGACCAATGGCTACATAGCAGATGTAGAAGCATTAGACTAATTGGAAGACTCATTGCTGGATAACAATCAAGAGGAAGATACTGGCCACTTGTCCTGTAGAATATATCACAATTCTGGAACTGTCTGATGTTTTCCCCTTGTAGTATCGTTTATCTTGTCCTTCTACCCCTTGTATGTTCTAAAGCCTGCAGGTAGAAGCAAAAGCTTGGTTAAATTCTGGTGAAATGTTTTTGACAGGAATATTTTGGAGGCCTAATTACCTCTCAACTTAAAATGATAATAGTAGGTATCATTTATTCAGCGCTTAACTCATGTAACCCTTTCATCTAACCTCTTTGATATAGATGCTGTTGTTATTCCCATTTTACAGGTGAGGAAACTGAGACACAGAAAAGTTAAGTAACTTGCCCAAGATCACACAGCTAATAAATGACAGACACAGGATTTGAACCTGAGTTTTCAGGCTTCAACATCAGTACTTATAACTACTGTGCTGTGAATGAATCCTTTCTGGAGAAATCGGTAATAAATGTCTACATCGTTTGATTTCCATAGCACACATTTGAATTTTTTATTTAGGCTTTTAGGGAGCAGAAGGATGTCGGAGTTTGTACTTCAGCCAACAAGATGTCTAAAACAAAATTTCCATCCAAGATAGAGGCTGTTCATATCTTTTTTTGTCCTATAGTTCCCTTCTCCAGTGGGTACCTAGAGGGACTTGACTTCCTGCCTAGAAAAGCAAAGTGGATGCTTTCTGTCATTTGCTATACAGTTATTTGAAAGACCCAAATATGTACTTCAAACGGCTCGGTCTACCCATTATAAATAAGAGCATCTCATTTGGGGCAATATATCCCAGTGGTCACATGCACAGGCTCTGCACAGAAGGTTCGGGGTTGAATGGGGCTCTGCGGCTTTACTTGTATGTTAGGAGAGCTTGTCTAGGGTAGTGTTAAGTGTGTGAACTTGAGAACAAGACTGCCTGCTTTTGCAAACGACACACACAAAGCTTGGTGCATGGTAATCACTCAATAAAGGCCAGCTATTGTTACTGGGATGAATGGCTTTCTTAGCTCAAAAGTGGGTTATGAAGAGAATCTTTGGGCTCTTCTCTGGAGATTAAGACCAAGAAACATTAGGCCAGAGATTCTCAAGGAGGGTTCTAATACCACCTGCTGGGTGCAACCTAGTGCAGGCAGGATGCGGGGTATTCATAACAATGATGAGGAATTCCCCTCCCTCAGCCCCGCACACGTGTTACACCTGTGTCCCGGCACAAGCTGGTGTTAATCCCCGCTCCCCCTGCCAAACAGCCAGTGTCTTTGAAGCACCACTTCCTGTAGATCCTTCCTGCTGTGCTGCTCAGTGACTTGAAAAGAGCTATTGAGTCCCAGTGACCGGGCTGGAATCCCAGTCTCCCTACAGAGTCGCTGTGTGACTTTGAGCAACTTACCCAGCTTTTCTGAGCTTCATCTTCCCATCTGTGAAAGAGAGACAATACTCATCTCACTGGTCACTGTGAGCCCTTAGAACTAATCAAGTATGAAACATAGTGCCTGGATCACAGAGGCTCCCTCCTTCGACTGTAATCATCTGCCAAGACCACTGGGGCATCTGAGAAGTACCTGGGAACAAAGAAGTTATTTTTAATGCTATTCTTAGCAGGCAGAATGGACATCTTAAAATGTAATAGTTAATTTTTTTATCTACTTCTTTTTTGCAATCTGCTAAGCGTTTACCCCCGCCCAACATCTTAAACAGAAATAAGATAATGTGAGAATTGCCAATTACTGAACCAGATGATTCCAGTAAAGACATAGTTCATCCTTAAAGAGTAAAATGTTTGTCTTTTTAATCTTAAAATGTGTAAATTGGGTTGTTTTTTTTTTAACGCTCTATCTAGAGTAGTCAGATTCAGAGAGCCAGAAAATAGAAAGGTGGCTGTCAGGGGTTGCTGGGGCTGGATGGGGAGTTAGAGTTTAATGGGTACAGAGTTTCAGTTTTGCAAGATGAAAAGAGTTCTGTGGATGGATATTGGTGATGGTCACACATCGATGTGAGTGTACTTAAGGCCCCTAACTGGACACTTAAGAACAGTTAAAAGAGTACATTTTCTGTTATATGTATTCTGCTACAATGTCAATAAATAAAAACAGAAGATTCATGTTCAGAACACGGGGGTGCACAATCTTCGTTTCCTTAAGCCTCCGAACCCTGACAAGGAGGCTACAGGGAGGCACATCTGGCCCCGTGTTCTAGATCCTAAAAGCGAGAGAGTTGCAGCCCCTTTTCAGAAGCAGTGTCCCCGTGTGTGGTCCTCAGCCGCCGGCTGTGGCCAGTCTTGGGCTGTTCCTGGGATCTGGACACTTTTGTTTCATTTCTAAACCTGAGCTCCCTGAAAAGAAGGAACCTCTTTTGTTGAAGACTGTGCTAAAATCAGGTCGGGGGACATTTTCAGCGAAATAGCTCCATAAATTGTGTGTAGATACAAAACTAACAGGCACGTGAAAGATTTGTATTTTGAAAACAAAACCCCAGTGGGATTCCCTCAGCAGAAAACAGAAAGGTCTTCTTAACATTCAGTTGAACTCTTAGAGCTATTTTTGATGTGGCAAAAGCACTAACGCAGGTACAGCCACTGCCATGGCCCCAGATCGCGACGCTGCAAATTAGCACGGTTTTAACTTGCCTGCAAATATCAAGCTGGCTGCTCGTCATTATGCAAAAAGGGCCGGGGGTGGGAGGGGGAACGGCACCTAGCGGCAAAGCACATTATAATTGTTTAAGCAGGCCCCACAAGTCATGCATTTCAATTATTTGTTCAAAGCAGCCTGCAATTAGGAGTTGCAAACAAGGCTTTTGAATGCAAAGTCAGACAATTAAAATGTTTCATGAGTGCATTAGAGAAAGAAGTTCTGAATTAGCACTTTGAATACACAAGACCTCTTTTTTTCCTAATCTCTAGTCCCTTTCACTGTTTGAGGAAAAAAAAAAAAAAGAGAGGAGTGAAAGGGGAAAGAGATGTTTTGGACTGTGGTGGAGGTGATTTTGATGTTTACTTATTTATATCAAATGCCTAACTAATCCAGGGAAGATGGGACAATCCTAATGGGCCCCTCGTACATTTCAGTGTCTCTTGTTACTAGCCAGATCCTTGTCCCAGCATAATGGCCCAGGTGCCAAAACCCCTCTCCTAGGGGAGTCGTAAATCACTCTAAGCATCTCTCCTCCCTCTTCCCTCACCACTCCCCACTCTGTCCTTTGAAGAATCGAGTCTATTTGAACCAGTGATTTGTGACTTTCCAGTATTTAGGGCACAACCCTGAGCTGGTTGCACGGACACACAGGATGCGAGGAACGAGGGCACTGGACAGCGTGAGGGTCAGAGGGGAGAGTCTGTGTGTTTTGGGGTTGCTGGTGAGCAGAAGCCGCGGCTCTGGGGAAGCATGAAAAATACACTAACCTGCCTTATGGCTTTGAAGGAAGACCAGCTGCTAAACCCTTTCCCCTCCCCCATGCCACTCCTATGCACACAGTCCCTTCCCTAACCCTTAAATACCATACTGATATTTAAATTTTAGTTTATGATTTATTGTACTTTAGGGCATCTTTAACTTTTTTTTTTAAATCAGAGAGCACACTTTTAGGAGAGGAGGAGGGTAGAGCAGACATAGGGAAAATGTGAATGTTCCTCCTTCAACCTTTTTTCCCTAAATAGTAAGATTTCCTAAAAAGCATTATTTGTGCAAGGAATCAACCATTAATATAAAGTCAGCGATTGTACCCGGAAACACTTTATATTATTATTCAAAGTGTAAGATTAACCAAGAACATCCAGACACTTAAAGGTGAAGGTTGCCAATATATCAGTTAAATGCATGTGTGTGCGTGCCTAATTTGAGAGTCTGGTGGGTAGTAGCCTTAATTTATCATTTCCGGACTGCAGCTGATTATGAAACATCATTTAAATAATCCTGTGTATCCTCCTCTATAAAGAAAAAACTTCTTTAAGAAGTTATGTAGTTCAGGTAGGGGAAAGTTATTAAAAAATAAAAAGCCTCTACATGGATATTTTGAATATTCCTTACGCAGTTCTTTTAAAGTTACTTTGTCTCCAAGCAGTCTCTGAGGATTCAGGGCACTGTTAAAATGCCAGGTATCTGCTAGGCTTGATGAGCCTTTATATGAACACTGCATTCTGTTAGTTGGAAATTTTTATGTTTTTCTATGGAAAATATTTCTGTTTTATCAGATATAAACATAACATTTTTTTCAATTAGATCATGCACAACTAAGGATGCTGACACGATAAGGATTACAACTCACGGCATTTTAATGCTTGAGATCTGTAGGTACAACGAAGTATTGCTTTCTCTTTTTAGTTGGCACAGTTTTGAATCTCTGGCTTTTTTTTCTTTTTTTAACAGTTCTGACATTTTAAATTATCTTTTTAAATGCCCAAAGTAATCACCTGAAGCATTTTGGATTGAATGGATTTTTGCCAATTTGGTTTTGAAAATAGTGCCATTAAAAAAAAAAAAAGGACTTTTAAAGTAATAATAACTCCAGATTCTTTACCACAGGCTTGTCTCAGGTAATTTAAAATAGAAAGAGGTGGGGGACCCGGCAGCTGTGGGGAAGCCCTGCATAAAATCACACTTTGTTGCCGCGTGATTCTCCTCCCAAAGTGCCCTGAACAACATCTGCCTGACAGGAAACTTGAATCTGAAGATGAAACCCCCTAAATCAACAGTAGCCAGGTCATATGATAAACTATTAGAAAATAACAAGTAATAAATTATATCTCATTTGATGGTTTCTATATTGTTTCAGAACAACTTTTGGGCCTGCTCATTTATTTACTCATTAGTTTTATGAGCGTTAGTTCTATAACTGGCTCTTTTTCCCTAAAGAGGTAGTTCAGTCAGAGAGTGTGCCTATAAATTGTACCAACACAGCTGGAGTTAAACTCTGCACAACCTGAAAACCAGCTTTCAGGCCTCCTTCATTTGACTCAGGGAGGGAAAACAGAAAAGAAATACCCCCCAAAATGTTTCCCTCTTAGGCTACTGGCTCAAAGAGATATTCCTCCTGAGGGTGAGTAAAAGAGAAAAAGCAGTTGCTACTATAAATAAGAAAGAGAGAAAAAAGACCTTCCAAGCCCCACTTTTCTAGATCTTGGTTGAACCTTGGATCTGACAAGCTGAAAGATTCAGTTGAAGCCAAGGGGAAGCAACTCCACTATCCTTGTCTTACTCCCATTTACATCGAACATTTCATTCCAATCCATTTCACGATCAAGAAGTAGTGGGAATTTTGCCATTAAAATGCCACCATCTCTGGAACCCAGGGCTGGAAGCCAACCAAACCCTTTGGATATCTCAGTAGGAGGCAGAGAGAAGTTTCTGCTGAAGGACACCAGTACAAATGCCTTTTATGCAAGGAGAGAGACATGGGAATACTTCAAATTATCTACCTTCAAAAGCCAAGTGTTTGAATTGGTACCCGAGAATGGATTCCTGGGTCTGTGAAATGGAAAAACAAAGGTGTTCAGGGCTGGGTAACAGGACGAAGGCTTTTCCCAGCTGTAGAATTCAAGGATGATGAAAGGGAGACACAACAGAATATAAAACCAATTGTGCACTGGAGGGTGGAAAATACAGATTTGAAAGTTAAGTGTCTGGAACAAGAGAGATATGAGTCACTGGAATTTACACGTTACTATAGGAAACAAAGATAAAGAGATCATGAGAGGAGGAGAAACGCTGGTAGCAAAATGGCATTTGTTAACTGCAAAACTAGATTATGGCACAAACTGTTCATCAGCTCAGGAAAGGGGTAGTAATTATGGAAGACAACAGCAGATAATAACATTTACGGAGTGACCTACAGGGACAAAATTGGGTGTTCGGCAATTATGTCAAATGGTAGCACAGATTTTTCTTCCCCTTCAGAATGGTAAATCAGAGAAAATTAGGTCTGGAGGGTGTTCAGTTTCTAGAAGGGGAGACAGTGAAGCTTGGTTTGCTAGAGGGCATTGGTGTTCCAGCCTCAGGGAAACTGCTTTTCTCTGTACCGTATAGCATGTTTCTCTTATGTTAAGGTAGAAAACGCATGGGGCTTTTGGAACTTTTGTGTGTGGATGTAAAACGTAATGCCTGTGAAGAAAAGTACATTAAACCCCTGTGTAACCACTACAGTTGTATCCTTCCCGACCGCAAATTCCTCCTTCCCCCAGAGGTATTGTCCCAACTTTCACTGGAACAATTCTCCTGCCTTTCTTTATACTTTTATTACCTATGTATAGTCCCTAAACTATACAGTTCAGTTTTGTCTATTTTGAACTGTATATATTTATATAGATAGAAATGAAACCACCTTCTAAGTATCTTTTAGGTCTGGATTCTTTTGTTCAGCATTGTTTTTGTTGGATTCATTCACGTTGCTGTGTGTAGGTGTAGTTAGTGCATTTCCATTGCCAGATCACGTCCCATTGTATGAATGGTTTGTGGCAGAGGTTAATAGTGAATCACCACCCTTGTTTTCTCTTGGGTACCTCTTCTTCCCTGAGAATATCCAGACTACATTTCTCAGCCTCCCTTCCAGTCGACTATGGACATGGGTTCTGGCCTGGCTCATAGGAAGCACCCACGTATGATCCTGCATGATCCTTCCTATCTGTCTAGACCAGAGATGACCTGTGGGTGACCTTGGAAGCCGTGTGTGGAAGATGGTAGAGTCACAAGGTGGAGAAACCCTGGGTTCCTAGATCACCATTAGGATGAAAGCTGCCCGAGAAAGCCCCTGACTAGGATCACCCACGTTGGGCTGTTATGTGAGGAAGAGAGAAACTTTCAGTGTACCAAGCCCCTGAGATTTCACTGGCTATTATGAACAGCAACCACCTTAACTAATATAGAATTATTTCTGTCTTTGGCAATTATGCACAATGCTGCTGTGAGCAGTCTTTTTTTTTTTTTTTTTTTTTTTGCGGTACGCGGGCCTCTCACTGTTGTGACCTCTCCCGTTGCGGAGCACAGGCTCCGGACGCGCAGGCTCAGCGGCCGTGGCTCACGGGCCCAGCCACTCCGTGGCATGCGGGATCTTCCCGGACCAGGGCACGAACCTGTGTCCCCTGCATCGGCAGGCGGACTCCCAACCACTGTGCCACCAGGGAAGCCCTGTGAGCAGTCTTGAATGCGTATCTTGCTGTACGTAGTCTGCATTTCAACAGGGTATACACTTGGGAGTAGAGCCACTGGGTCAAAGACTATGCATATCTCCAACTTTATGAGGTAATGCCAAACTACTTCCAAAATGTACATTCTCAACAGCAGTGTATCAGAGTTCCTGTGCTCCACATCCTTGGTATGATCAGAATTTTTACCTTCTGCCAAACTGAACGGAGTATAGTAGTTTCTTACCATGGTATAAAATTTGCATTTCCTTAATAACTGAGATGGCCCATATTTTCGTGTGTTTCTTGGCCACTTGGATTTCCTCTTATATGAGGTTTCTGTCCAATATTTTGCCAAATTTTCTCTGAGAGTGTCTTTTTCCTGTGACGTGTAGGATTTCTTTATATATTCTGGGTCTTCATTGATTTTATAAGTTACCAATTATCTTCACCCATACTATGGCAAAACCTGTCTTTTCAGGGCTTTTTAATGCTGTCTTTAGTAAATATCATTTTAATGTAGTAGAATTTATGACATTTTCCTTTACGGTTAGTATTTTTTAAGTGTCTTGATTAAGAAATCCTTCTCTACCTTGAGGTCCTAAATACATTCTCCTGTATTATCTCATAAAATCTTTATAGCTTTGTCTTTTACATTTAGTTTTTTAATCCATTCATAATTATTATCTGCATATTGGATGAGATAGGAGTCCAGTTAAAATTTTTCCTGTGTGGATAACCAGTTGTTCCAGTATCATTAATTGAAAAACATGTCCTTTTTCTACTGCTCTGCTTTGCTACCTCTATCATAATATCTCATGTCTATGCATGTAAGGGTCCATTTTGGTGCTTTCTAATTTGTTCCAGTGGTCTGTTTGTTTATCTCTGCACCAATTCCACAATATCTTGATTATTATAGCTTTATAGTGTCTTAGTGCCTCATATAGCAAGACATCCCAAGAATTCTTTTTCAAAAGTGTCTTGGATTTTTGAAGCCCTCATATGAATTTTACAATTTTCTTAACTTATTCCAAAATAACCTGTAGAGATTTGAACTGGAATTTATCATTAAGCCTGTAAGTAAATTTAGAGAGAATTGACAATATTATAAAGGACCAACCCATGAATACGGCATATCCCTTTACATATTTAGATTTTCATTAATGTCTCTAAATTTATTTTTGTATAGTGATTTTGTATCTAGAAATTTCCCATATTTATGTTAATTCTAATAATTTATTAGAATAATTTATTTCTGTAGATTAATTTTTTTTCTATTTAAACAATTGTATCATTCGCAAGCAATGAGCTTCATTTCTTCCTTTCCAATCCTTTTAACTTTTTTTCTTGCTGTATTATCTAGGGCCTCCAGTACAAGGTTTAATAGAAGTGGTCATAGCAAGCACCCTCAACCATTTCTCAATCTCCAAGGGAAAGCTTTTAATATTTCACCATTAAACATGATATTTGCTTTAGGATTTTTATAGGCATCACTTATCAGGTTAAGGACTTTCGCTCCTAATTCTGGTTTGCTAAGCATTACTTTGATTATCAAATATTGAGTTTGCAGACTGGTATAAGGCCGACTTGATCATAATGCGTCATTATCCTCTTCAAACACTGTTGGATTTTTTTTTTTAATAAATAATTTCTTAAGAATTTTTGCATCAGTGTTTTTATGAGTGAGATTGGCCACGATTTACCTTTCTTATCTCTGGTCCTTGTGAAATATTAGAATCAAAGTTATATTAGTTTCATGTAAGCTGGGGATGTGTCCATTTAATATGTCATCAAATATATAAGCAGAAAATAGCTCATACTATCCTCATTCTCTGTTAATTATCTGAAGAATATAAAGTGATGTCCCCTTTTTCATCCCTCATATTACTAATTTGTACCTTTTCTTGATCGATCTCATTTGTGACTTGTCAATTTTATTAGCCTTTTCAAATGACCAACTCTCGTTGTTGATCTTCTCTATTGTATATTTCTTTTCTATTTCATAAATTGCCCCTTATCTTTATTCACTCCTTCCTGTTGCTTTCTTTGATTTTTTTTTATTGCTATTCCCTTACATTTGTTTTTATGGATGTTATTTAATTTAATCTTACTTGGTAAAAGGAAATAATAGTGACATCATCTACTATCTCATGGGGTTGAGGAGAGATGAAATCTTGCCTAACATGAACGCTCATTAGAAGTTGTACAAATGGAAGAATCATGAGCTCCAGCATTGGAGATGTTCATTCAGATATCATTTATTTTAAGAATAAATGAGAATATATTCAGATGTCATTTATTATGAGGCTTAGAATGGAATACAGAAGTCTCTCTACAGCTTAGGGGTTTGAATCCTGATAATTGCTATTGGAAGAAAATTTGAAATTAAGTAATATGGGACTTAAGGGGAAAAATATTATTGGAGAGCCAAGTGAGGAAGCAAATCTATAAAAGCCCACCAAATAGTGATGTATTTACAAAGCTAAAATAGCAGAGACAGCACCTTCAATAAAGGTAATCTCAATGACGTTTTATATACTTCAACTAGTAATAATGAAATTGCATCATTTGTTTTCAGTGACTGTCTCTTGTTCTATAAAAACTTTTTTGGGGCAGTTTCAGCAGAAGACATGTAAATTCGTTTTGTATATGCGTGCATGTCTGTGTTCGTGTATTTATAGATATGTATACTAAGCAGACTTATTTTTTGATGGGGAGTTGCATTAACTTTTTTTTAAACATCTTTATTGGAGTATAATTGCTTTACAATGGTGTGTTAGTTTCTGCTGTATAACAAAGTGAATCAGCTATACATATACATATATCCCCATATCTCCTCCCTCTTGCATCTCCCTCCCTCCCATCCTCCCTATCCCACCCCCCCGGGTGGTCACAAAGCACCCGGCTGATCTCCCTGTGCTATGTGGCTGCTTCCCACTAGCTAGCTATTTTACATTTGGTAGTGTATATATGTCCATGCCACTCTCTCACTTTGTCCCAGCTTACCCTTCCCCCTCCCCATGTCCTCAAGTCCATTCTCTGTGTCTGCGTCTTTATTCCTGTCCTGCCCCTAGGTTCTTCAGAACTCTTTTTTTTTTTTAGATTCCATACGTATGCATTAGCATACAGTATTTGTTTTTCTCTTTCTGACTTGCTTCACTCTGTATGACAGACTCTAGGTCCATCCACCTCACTACAAATAACTCAATTTCGTTGATTTTTATGGCTGAGTAATATTCCATTGTATATATGTGCCACATCTTCTTCACCCGTTCATCTGTTGATTGACACTGAGGTTGTTTCCATATCCTGACTGTTGTAAACAGTGCTTAAGCAGACTTTTTGCTTGGGTCTTATGCTTCTCTTAATATCTGATGCCTTTATGAATTTATTGTTCAGGCGAACTGAGTTCACCTCCAACAATTGTTCTTAAATTTACCATGCCACAGTTACTGGAGTACATTTACAAGCCCTTAGTTAGTGCTTTCATTCGTTCCTTCCTGCCTCCCACAAACCTATTGAATGCCTACTGTGTACTGTCTAGGCACTGTTCAAGGGACTGAGGCTCTAACAATGTACAAAACAGAGAAAAATTCCAGCTCTTTTATAGCTTGCAAACGTAGTGGGAGTAGGCAGACAACACCCAGATAAATAAATGCCATGTAAACATCAGATGCTGGTGAGTGTCATGGAGAAACACAAATCAGGTAAAGGGGGCGGGGATGGGGTTACCAGGGAGTGGAAAATAGGGCTGAGGGAAGTTGGCAGGTTAGATGGTGTAGCTGGGAAGACATCACCGGGAAGGTGATGTACAAGCAAAGACTTATGGAGAATGAGGGAAGAGCATGTGGATGTGGAGAGTACGAGCAGAGAACATTCCAGATGGAGGGCAAAAGTGCAAATGCCAGGTGATGGTCCTGGTAGACCATGATAAGGCTTTTAGTCTGAGGAAAATGTGAAGCTACGGGAAGGTTATATAAGCAGACAAGTGAGATGAAACGACACGTTCTCAAAGTATTACTCTGGCTATTGTGCTAAGAGCAGGCCATAGGAGGGCCAGGATGGAAGCAGGGAGACCAGCGAGGGGGCTGTTGGGATCATCAGATTCTAGATATATGTTCTGAAGACAGACAGGACAGGACTTGTTGATGGATCAGATGAGGAATGTGAAACAAAATACGGGGTCAGAGAGTACACCACTATTTGGGGGCTTGAGCAGTTAGAAGAATAAAGTTGTTAGTAATAGAGATGGGAGCAGCTGCAGAAAGAGTAGGTTTGGAAGAGTGGATCAGAACCTCAGTCTTGAATATGCTAAATAAGTGTGTAAGGCAACCAAGTGAGGAAACTGGATATTCGAATCCAAATTGAGATGCAAGGTAGGACGTCAAATTCGGGAATTCTAAGCGTGTAGATATTTTTTACAGCTTTGTTATAAAAATATCTTCTTTCTCCATCCCTGACTCCATCTCACAACTTTTTCCTCCAGATCCCTACCTTCTCTCTTTTTCTCATTATTCCAAACAAGAACAACTTTGTTCTCCTGGAAGTGAAAGTCTCCTAGTGTGGCTAATAGTTAAGAAAGAGTTCAAATGTCCACACTGAAGTATGCATTCCCTGTAAAACATATATGCATTCTCCATCAAAAAAGAAATATAAGTTTAAAAAGTAAAACATAGCAAGACAAATATGTAAATCCTAATAGTCTGTAAATCCATTCCAAACTTAAGTCCATCACATATGGAGCAAGAATTTAGAACTCTAAATCCTTGGGCTCCTTTGGTGGCATCTCTCTAATTTCAACTTAGTATCATTTCCTGCTCACCTAAATGTTGGTTTTCCATTTTGCTTCAAGAAGAGCCTTCATCTTCTTTCATCTGTGTTGCTCGTGGTTTTTGCACCGGTTTTCCTTTCGACGGCACCTAGTGGCTGAGGCTACCTGATTGAGCTGTGGAGCCAACAAAGTCTTCGGTTCTTCTTCCCACTAGTTCCACTGTAAAAAGTGTTTCTCACACGGAATTCTTCCTCTTACCTCTCACTGAATAAACACATTCAGATAAAGCATCTCCTTGCCACTCTCGAACTCTCTTTCCTGATACTGGCCAAATTAGAAAGTCAGAGGAAAGGTCAGAATACTTTCCTTTCCCCTCATCTGCCTAACGATGCGGCACTGATAGTATTGCAATCAGGAGACATGTTTGAAATATTTCAAATATTTGTGTAATATCTTTCTTCTCTTTCTAGGTACCCAGTTTGCTTTTCCATCCATCTCCCTAGCCTTTTTATCCATCCATCACGTACCCATCTACCTACCCAGCCATACAACAACCCAAGGTTCTTTATAGTTTCCAACCTGCTCTTATTGTGGTCTTCTCACAGGAATGAAGGAAGAAAAAAACTCTGTATTTATGCAGCCTAAGCCCAATAAATGTGAGAGCAAAACTGTGTTTTCTACTCATCTTCCCTCTAATTTACTCCTTCTTTTTCCTTTCAAATGCCCACAATCCATGGGCTATCTGATCCTGTTCTTTTTTCCATGTTGCCTGGTATATGCTCTAGCCTTCTAGCCATGGCCACCGGCAGCTGCTTAGAATTTGCTACTTTATCTTTTTGTCCAAAGTTACTCCCAAACGTTCCCCAAAACCCACTTTTAGGGGTTTGAAATGTTGCACTTACTAAAGTCTCTCATGCAGTCTTCAATGAAGAAGTTGAGGAAAACTGGATCTTACGTTAATACCGGAGATTCCAGTTCCCTCTGATCCCAAAGCCTTTCCATGGTCATTCTCTCCTGTCCCCCTTTTGTCTCATCTATTAGTGACAGGTGTCCTTTACCCTGCCAAAGCTAAGCCCTCCACTTTGCCCTTGAGCCCACCCTCACCCACTCTGCTGGGAGCAGACCTCTTGCATCTTCTGAGACTCTCTCTTAGCATAACTGCATCTAGAATCTCTACTTCTCTGCTATCTATTTTCCTCAGGTCTACAACACGTTTAGGTGTCTGCAGTTCTAGCAGATACCTTCTCTGTTAGTTCCTGCTAATATCGCCATTGCTGCCACACACGATACCTGCTGCTTCAATTTGCCCACCCACCATCTTCTCTCTCCGTAGCCCCTTGCAGTCTGGGTCATATCCTCCCTGCTCTCCTGACTTCCTTTCCACTTCGTCAGGGACCCAGTGCAATGTCCTTTTCTTAAGACTTGCCCTCAACTCTTATCTGTAGCATTTAACACCAGGTGAAGTTCGACAGAAGGAACTCTTGACAACTGAAGCAGGGATTTGCTAGGGAAAGGCTGCTTGCTAGTTGGCAAAGACTTGGTTTACTTATGCTGATCTGGTCCTCAGTCTTATACAAGAAACTGGACTTTTTCTGTGTACCCAGAGATGCAGATAGGTTGACACTCACTCTCAAGTGGTATGGAGGACCAAATCATTAACATCGTGTTAAGGAGAACATCTTTCTTTCCTGGTATTCAACATCCAGCAAAGCTGGGTTATTTGCCACAACGTACCTTGCAAGTGTTAGCTGTGATGTGCTGTCACGGAATGGAAGGCAAGTGAAATTAAATAGACCTGGGCTTAAATCTGGCTTCATCTCCGTGGCTAGTTATTTAATTTGGGAGACTCGTTTTGCTTCTCTCTGGTCCTCAGTTTCCATAAACTGTATCTGTAAGTATATGTGTATTACTGATTGTGGAGTATTGTAAAGTTTATCAGTAATTTATCAACACGTCGCAGTAATATCACATACAAGGTGCCTAATGTCATCACCATTATCACCAACAGACATTGGAACACTCAGGCGTGCCAGACATAGTAGCTGACCACATTACAAACTGTGACTAGTTCACTGATCCTGTGCTCGAGAAGCCCTCAGTGTAGTACACGCAGCAGAGATAACCAGTCCAGTGCACCTATGAACTTGCATGGACATATGTCTGAGGCATTATGCGTGCACAGAAGTACAGTAGTACTGCTTTTCTGCGGGGGTTTCCCTCTCGTCTTTGCTAGACTAACTCATGCCACTCTCCACGTCTCAGGTTAAATGTCATACTTTTCCTAATGCAATTTGCTGCCTTGTGCTCCTGTGCTTACTGTTTCGTACTTGTCATCTTGCGGGTAATTACTGATTTAAGATCTGTTTCACCCATTTAGCTCCGTGAGGCAAGAGCTGTCTGTCTTGTTTGTTGCTATATCTCTGCAACTAAGGCAGTGCCTGGCACATAGTAGGAGCTCAAGAAACATTTTTTAAAAACTGAATTGAGAACTGTAAGGGGTTTTGTGGGGTTGTATGAAGGAATGATTGGAGATAAGGGGAGAGATTGTAGAGAAGATAATGAAGAGCCTTTGATTCTTTTGCTATAAGGAATTTGGGCCTTAGGTAGCAGAGTATGAAAGCCATTGAAAATTTTAAGCAAGCGATGTGATTAGATCAGAGTTTAGAAAGTTACTAGTGTATTGTGTTATGGGGTGTATGGGTACGTGGGTCAGGGGGAAACAGCATCCAAGAGTTCATTTAGGAAAGTCTTGCTAAAGACCAGGTAAGGAGTAATGAAGACCTAAACCAGGGTAATAGCAGTGGGGTTGGAGCAAGATGTTTGAGAGACAGAGTTGATGACAAGAAGTGAACAAGTAGGTGTGAAAAGGAAGGAAGAAGAGTCTGTGCTGACTTCCAAGTTTCTATGTTGTATCGTGAATGGTGGGAGAGGGGAGGTTCATTGTAATCAAAAGATGAGCTTTCAGACAGGTAGGATGTGACAATCAGACGACAGTAGCCTTAGTTTCCCCATCTGTAAAACAAAAATTTTAATATCTACCTTTTGGGGTTGGTGTGCTATGAAATGGCTGGCACCCAACTGAGACAACACTTAAGTTAGTCCATTTATTCCCACCCCCCTATAACCAGGCTCTGGCTAAAAGAATACAAGTAGATTCAGTGAGGGGAAGACAGAGAATACGGTTTCGCAAACTTTAAGTTTTAGACATCTTTGCGATAGTTACCTTTTGAATACACAATAAGAGGTCTTAAAACTGAAACTAGGTCCTACAACGTTATATACTTCTCTAGCTCTTGGTTTAAAAGATTCTTCTTAGAGAAGTCATGCATTTTTTTTTCTCCCTTGATAAACTTTTGGAACCTGTCTTGAACAGAACTAGTTGACACAGGTCTGCCCTGTGGAATATTAGAACGAGCAGAGACTTTGGGATCAGACCTGATAGAGGGCGAACGTCTAACTCTTGACTCCGATCCCTCACTGAAGAATGGATGGCACTGAGGCTTGTTATCACTCAGGATGTGCAAGCATGAAACACCTCGAGATAGGATACCCAGCAGCTCGCTCGGATCATACAGTCACTCGATGAATGTTGGTTTCTTTCCTTCCTTTACAGTCTGAAGTCACACCATACATTTTTTTTAAATGTTAAGAACCACTTAAACTCCCACTGGCTGACCTGCAGTCAGTGCACACATTCTTTCAGCCGAATTTCTACTTCCTACAACTACACTACTCACCAGAGATTGTTTATACTGTTGGGTTAACAATGACAACGTAAGAGATGGGAGTCAAGGCCAACTCACGAACACTGGGGGGAAATTAGAATACTAAAATAAAAATTCGGGTTAGGATTCAAGTTCAATATGAAGAGTTAAAATGGAAGGTGTAATTCAGTTATCTGTCGATTACCCAGAAAACAGCTTGTCACAGTGCCTCAACGAGCCCCAGGCACTTTGCGCAGTTGAGATGACAGGGCGCTCTGTATTAGTTTGCTTTGCTGCTAGTTTTGTGTGGTGACATCATCCCTAAAGTCATCCTCATCACAAGGGTGCATCACTTTGCAGAAGGCACACTTTTCCCACAGGACGAGAAGAATGTCTTTTTATTTCTTTTAATTGAAGTATAGTTGATTTACAATATTGTGGTAGTTTCTGCTGTACAGCAAAGTGATTCCGTTATACATATATACATTCTTTTCTCATATTCATTTCCCTTATGGTTTATCACAGGATATTAAATATAGTTCCCTGTGCTATACAGTAGGACCTTGTTGTTTATCCATCCTATATATACTAGTTTGCAAGAATGTCTTTTTTAAGCCTCAGATCTTTTTTTTTTTTGGTTTTTGTTTTTTGCGGTATGCAGGCCTCTCACTGCTATGGCCTCTCCCGTTGCGGAGCACAGGCTCCGGACGCGCAGGCTCAGCGGCCATGGCTCACGGGCCCAGCCGCTCCGCGGCACGCGGGATCTTCCCGGACCGGGGCACGAACCCGCGTCCCCTGCATCGGCAGGCGGACTCTCAACCACTGCGCCACCAGGGAAGCCCTCAGATCTTTTAATTCATAAAGTTATGAACTGTTACCAGTTATCACTCTTCAGTCAGCAGTTCCTGTTTTAATCCACAGTAACAAAGGGGTTGGCTGTTTATCTACAAACTTTTTCAACGCTAAATACCTCTCATAAAAGTCAACTTAAACAATAGATGCTGTTCAGTGAAGCCATTATTTATTTTTTAAAGAAACGAAGATAAAGGCTATTGGATACCAAGAACTCTAGCATTTTCACTGGAATCTCATAGAAGCCAACATTTTGGAGCTTATCACCAAAAATTCAGGCTGTGGTGAGAATTAAAGTCCTCTTCCTTTAGAGGAGGAATTCCAGGCAGAATTAGGCATTCCCTCTATCAAATTAGTCTGATTCCAGAGTCTGTGCTCTCTCTAATACATCACATGTTAAATCAGTTTAAGTATGTTCTCTTTAAAAAAGGTTTCACAAGTCTGCACCTGTGTGTGTGCACGCATGTGGGTGTGTGTGTGAGATTGCATATCAGGCCAAGGTATCAAAACAGTCCTTTTTATGAAGAGATAAATGCAGTAACTTTTAGGAAAATGAATAGTGTTTTTCAAAAGATTAAGTTAAAAAAAAACTAGGACCGTGATTTCTATGAAAAGACATTCTTGGTTTGAAATGGGGTAAACGGCCTAATTTTCTCACTCTTGTAGTAACATAATATTGCAGTTGCCATTTCATGAACTGACAAGGTCCTGACTGAGGAGGAGAGATGTCTAAGATGACAGCTGGTAGTTTTATTACAGCAATTTTAGGAGAGGTATCAGAAATGGCTGATACAATTTGACTTTATTTGTGATGGTAAGGAGCTGAGTAACTTTGGTAGCAAAACAAAGTCAACATATGTTGTTACACCAACATGATCTCACTTCTTATATATCATTATCATTTACTTTCTTTATAACTAGGGTGACCTACTGCCTGGTTCGCCTGGGCATTTCCTGGGTTTAGCACTGAAAGTTTCCCTCAGTCCCAGGCAAGTAAGGATGATTAGTTACTCTATTTATAACCATAGATATAAAGTAGTCAACATCTCTTAAGCAGCATTTTAGAATATTATCCAAATTTTCTTTTCTGCCAAGGATAGGGTGATGTGCAATATTTGTTGGTGTTGAGGGGGCAGAGTTACTAAAGTGTTTGTCATTTGAATTTGGCAGGTGATATCAAAATAGATGACATATTTTCTTTTCTAATCTAAACATTTCTGAATTTGAATCGGGGGGGGGGAATCCCTATAGTGATGCCCCTACAACTCTCCCTCCCACCCCCATTGTTTTTATGATCTTGTTTTCTCATGAAGCGTAGCCCAGGGTGTACCTTAACAAAGAGACTGAGACAGACAGATTCTTGAACTGCTTTGTTCCTGGAATGAGAAAACCAGAATCTTAGGCAGTCAGTCCTGAATTCTCTGCAAAACTCGCGACACCTTATCAAACCCGAGACCCTTGAAAGCATCAAGAGTAAACTGGGCACTAAAGAGACCTCCTCCTTTGGCAACAAAGTCGTCACGTCACCTTTGCTGGTGACTTCCAGTTCCTCAGATTAAGACTCACGTCGCTGTCTGTGTTTGCTCTGAGTCCCAGCCGCAGTTCTCTCCCCGATTCCCAGTCACTTTGCTACAGAGTGCGCGAGTCCCTGGTAGGCAGTCTGTTCAAAGCTGCCTTGGGCTGGGAGTCACAGAGGTTTATGGTCCAGCATTGCTGGCTGGCCCTGTTCTTCCCAGCTGTTGAAGCAGCGCTCCGGGCAAAAGGTGACTAGGTCACTTCTACTCCACCTGCTTCTGTTGTTGTTTCTTTTAAATCCTCTTAAATGGACTTTTAAGTGTGAACTTTGCAACCACGTCCTGGCCAAAGAACAACCTCAGAGGCAGCTGCAGCCTGTTCAAAGAGATGGGCTGGGTGGGAACCCAGACTCCCTGATTTCTGTTGACAAGCTCTCACTAATGTGACAACCCGGCGGTGAGTGCCAGTGTTAGCTGTGTGGACTTGCAAGTGTGTTCCTTTGCCCAAACACTGAAGTCTGCATTTCTCCCATCCAGGGATAAACTGGGAATTCAGAATTTTCTCCTTGCCTTCCACTTAAAGTGCTAAAGCGGGGATGGATTTCAGAAATCAGCTAGCCAGAATCACAGCAACTACCTTTAAGACCGACAGGTTGCCATAGTGGTCTATTGCTGTGTCACAAATTACCCCTTTTACAGCAGAAACTGAGGTGGTGTGGTGCCTGCAAGCAAGGACAGTGGAGCTAGTCTGCCTGGGTTCAATTCCTGGCTCCCCCACTTATTAGCTGTGTGACCTTGTACTTAACTTTTCTCTGTGCCTCAGTTTTTCCACCTGTAAAATGGGGACAATAATAGTACCTACCTCAGAGGGTTATTTTTGTTTGTTTGGTTTTTGGCCGTGCCACGTGGCCTGTGGGAACTTAGTTCCTCAACCAAGTATCAAACCTGTGCCCCCTGCAGTGGAGGCACAGTCTTAACCACTGGACCACCAGGGAATTCCCCAGAGGGTAATTTTTGAAGACCAAAGTGAATATCTGTAAAGCACTTAGAATAGTGCCTGACATAAAGTAAGAGCTTACATACTCCTTAGCTGATATCAGTATTATTAGTTTCAAACCTAGCAGCTCATCAAATAACCTGATAGGGGCCTCAGTTCTTAGGATAACATTCGTTAGGTTTGCCATTATTGATATTTTTGTTGCAATGGACTGAATGTTTGTGGCTCCCCAAAATTCATATGTTGGAATCCTACCCCACCCCCAACGGTGATGGTATTAGGAGATGCGGCCTTTGGAAGATGATTAGGTCACAAGGGTGGAAGCTTTGTGAATGGGATTAGTGCCCCTCTAAAAGGAACTCCAGAGCGGTCTTTCACTGTCTCTGCCCTGTGAGGATACAGTAAGGAGTCAGCAGGCTCTCACGGTGCCGGCACCCTGATCTTGGATTTCCAGCCTCCAGAACTGTGAGTAATACATTCCTGTTCTTTATAAGCCGCCAAGTCTTTGGGACTTTGTTACAGAAGCCCAAACAGCCCAAGACAGTTGCCAGTATTTTCGGTCTGCTTACTCTGGGTCCAGTTCTAAATAAACATTTAACATATGTTATCTAATTTAAACTTTATGAAACCCAATGCAATCGGTGCCGTATTATTTTCATTCTACATGGGAGCAAACTGAGCCTCAGTTAAATATGATGCTCAGGTTCACCAGCTAGTAAATGACAGAGCTGAGACTCACACCCAGGTGTGATCTTGGGTATGAGTCGATGCTCTAAGGGGTTGAGACTTTAGAGGATATTAAGAAAGGGGTGAATTTAATTTGCGCGAGGGATGAATGTGAATCTTTGAGAATTGACTGCGATTGAATAATAGTCCCTTGAAGATATCAGGTCCTAATCCCTGCAAACTGTAAATAAAGCCTTATGTGGTTAAAAAAAGGCCGTTGCAGGTCTGATTAAATTAAGCCTCTTGCAATCAGGAGATCATCTTGAATTAGCCAAATGGGCCCTAAATGCGATCCCATGTATTTTTATAAGAAGGAGGTGCAGAGGGAGATTTGCCCACAGAAAAAGAGAAGGCAGTGTGATCACAAGGAAGCCCTGAATGCCGGCAGCCGGAAGCTGGAAGGGGCAAGGAGTGGATTCTCCTCCTGAGCCTCTCAAGAGAGTGTGACCCTGCCATCACCTTGACTTCCACCCAGTGATACTGATTTCAGACTTCTGGCTTCCAGAAGTGTGAGAGAAGGCATTTCTGTGTTTTTTTTTTTTTTTTTTTTTTGCGGTACAAGGGCCTCTCACTGTTGCGGCCTCTCCCGTTGCGGAGCACAGGCTCCGGACGCGCAGGTTCAGCGTCCATGGCTCACGGGCCCAGCCGCTCCGCGGCATGTGGGATCCTCCCGGACCGGGGCACGAACCCGTGTCCCCTGCATTGGCAGGCGGACTCTCAACCGCTGCACCACCACCACTGCGCCACCAGGGAAGCCCCGGGTGAAATAGTTTTTAACATTGTCAAGAGGACCCACTTTTGGGGTCAGATTTTGCAAGAGTAGCCAAATGCTGCCGCAGTGGCTGTCAGCTTTGTCCTCTTCATGGCCTGCCTGAAAGAGATCATTAAAAACTCACTTATCTGTTGATCTGGCTCTCAGCTGCAGGACTGCCTTCTGCTACTGAGCCTCATAATGGCAGCTTTGAAGTCCAGCGCAAGTGTGAATTTATTGTTTTGTAAAGACCAGATTCCTGAACAGGTCATAAATTACCTTGTTAGACAAAGGCTTCTGGGGAAACATAATGTGTTGAAGTCCTTCAGTGGGCGATTATCCTCACACATTGCTGGCAGAGCAAGTAACTGGCACACAGGCACCAAAACCCAGCAACTGCCGAACTCCAGAGAAGCTGCAGCCAGGCCAGGCTTTGAAATCCTAGTTAGCCTTTCTCCTAGGTGAGAAAGAGAGGGGAAAATGCGAGAACAGCAATCTTAAAAAGCTGGCTTCTCATTCCTGACCTTGTTTGGGAGAAGTCTTGTTTTGGCAACCCAGTGAACTAGAGCTAATTACCATCAAATGGACTTTGTGGCATTATTCTCCTGGATCACAAGAAGATTCCCTTTCATTGTTGGTTCATTCTTTCCTGTGCTCACCCCTTTCCTATCTGTCTGGGTGACCTTCCCAGGGTCATAAGTGGTACAGTTAGCTCTTTGACGCTAGGCACTGATAGCTCGTTATCTGATGATACTCATGGTGGACTCCCTTCTCTCCAGACCTGGGTATGAAATATCAGCCTCTGTTAGGAACCTTCTCATCCTCTCTTCTCTCCTACAGTAGAGTTTTTGCTATTTCTAGCTGGGTGACAGGCCTTGAATAGAAGCAAACTGCAAACTGAAAATAGAATCAGGTCAAAATCTGGATTGTAATCTTTCTTTTAGAGTAGTAGTTTTTTTAATGTGATTAGGAAAGTAATATGTGCTCACTGTAGTGACTTTAGATAACACAGTACACGAAAGGAAAATAAAAACCATCCCACAGCCCACCAAGCAGAAAGAGCCCCTATTTACATTTTGGCTTAAAAATGGGCTTACGCTGGACATAATTGCTTTGTAACCTGCTATTCGATGCAGCTAGATAACACAGATACTTGCTCACATCGTTGAAAATTCATTGGCAACATCTTTTCCAACGACTACAAAGTGGACATGCTCCTAAATTTGTTGGTTAGAAGAAAATGCTAGTATTTCTCAAGTACTTACTTGGTTAAGGGATGTGGACAGTAATTGCCTTCCTCTCTGTGGGTCAAGGGCATCGTTCATTTGTTCAACGAACATTTATTGAGCATCTACTATGTAACAGTTGCTATTCAAGAGGCTAGAGATCCAGCCTGAATAGGATAGACAAAAATCTCTGCCCTTATAGAGCTCCATGGGAGTGTAAGAGGGCACACTTTTAAAAAATTGGTGAACTGCCTTCTAAAACTGAGGATATTGGTTGTGGACACCAAACTCCCATCAAATAAAGGCCACTGATATTACATAAAATCCTCAGGAATTAATGTTAGTTACATACAATACTATGTTTTTTGTTGATACTGCATCAGCACAGTTTGGGTACACAGTAAATACTCAATAAATATTGGTTGAATGAATAATTTATGAGTCGGTGTGTCAAACATAATTGAAGTTGGTTTGCTTGTCAATAGTTAGGACTCCTTCCTGGAATTCAGGAAGGGAAATAAAAGCTAAATGCCATGGTAGCTCTTTGCTCAGACATTTGTCCATGTTGAAGAGGACAAATCTAATGAGATAGACTTGTCAGGAGTCCTCTCCAAGGCCGAGTTTTCTTCTTGTGGGCAGAGTGCTACGCTCAACTTCAAGAGACATTCATATTATGGCTCTCACTGTAAATGCCCCCCGGAAAGGAAGGGGCTGGGATAGCTCTGCACTGTTCAGACATTCTCGGGTGAGGAAGGAGAATTGACTTGTTAATCTTAGCAGCAAAGGAAGCAGTTCTTTGCAGAGAATTGTGTGATTTGGGGAATGCATTAAGGTATGTGCTGTCGCAGAGCAAGACAGAGGCTTGATGTATGTGGTATTCAGAGACGTAGAAACTAGAAAAGGCAGAGATTAGATCAAGTTCTTTTCACCTATTTGATTTGTGTCTGATCCCTACATTTTGACAGATAATTAGCAGGTCACATAGAGTACCTGGAAGGCACCGAAATATTACAGTTTATGAGTACCTGCCTCCCGGTGGCAGACCGTACGTTAAGAGTCAAGAGTCACCCTGAAGTTGGATTGCCAGATCTTTGACACTTGCAAGAAATGATCATAGAAAATGTTATAATTTGCTTTAAGGCAGAACCTAATAAACACTTGGGCATTATGGGAACTGAAGCAGTAAATCTATTATTTTTGCTAAGGACCAGCAGACTCTTTGAGAGCAGAATGGGATGAATTAGAGAGGGTGGGATAAAATATGAAAATGTCACTGAAAGTAATGGTGATGAATCGGAGCTGGATTTTGGCCTCTGGAAGGGACTATTAGAGCTGGCTAGTGGTTTGATGGTCAAGGTTTCCTTAATAGAAGAGGGAGACCCAGTGAGGGTTCCTTCCAGGTCTATTCCAAGTCAGATTTCCCCTGACTTTGGTACATTCTTGGGCAATAATAATCAACTTCTGTGTAGAAATGGCGAGGAGAGAGGGGCTTACAGTGAGTGAATGTCAGAACTGGAATTCAGGCTTGGGGCTTGTGCTCCACACCCTTTACTCTGTACCCAGCCGTTTCGGGGCCAGACCCTGGCCTCACAGTCCCAGTTTAACCCTGGGGCTCTGCCACTTACTTGTACTGATACTTGGGCAAGTGACTCACCTCTCAGTTCGATAAGGAAAGGGAAATGTTCTCTTCTGAGTAGAAGCATCCAGATAGTGGTTAGGCAAGCAGGCTTTCTTCAGATCAAATGAGTTTTAGAAATTCTACTTCTGTGTTTAAACTTGCGGGAATTCCTATTGACTCTAGGCCTCCTTGTACCTCTCCACGTGGCTGTTTCACAGACATCTCACATGCGCCGTGTTGAAAACACTCCCTGCGAATATCGTAAATCCAGCCGTCCCCAACTCCCACTGGACTGCAAGCACCAGGATAGACATTGTGTCGACTTTCTTCACTGCCCTCCGTGCATGGCAGAGCACCAGGCACATTGCATTCATGAACAAAGGATTGTCTTGTCCCTCTAGCTCTAGTTTCTCTTTTTTTCCAAGACCTCCACACGCTGTCACCAGCACTGAAATCCCAATCCCACGTATAACCTGCTTAAATACCTTAAACGGCTCCCCTTGTCATTTAATGGGAGGACATATAGGGAGAGCCTCCTGAGGTGAACTCAGCCGACCTTTCTGACCTCATCTTCTGCTGCTCCCCTAAGCCCTTCTCTGGCTCCAGCTCAATAGAAAAGCCCAGTCTTTCCAGGCACAGCATGCCTTTACCCTTCTGTGCTCTCCTGTGCCCCTCCTTCAGGCTGGAGGCCAGTCCGTGAGCAAAAAGAAGATGCCTTCCACAGCGCTCCAGAAAACCCCCAAGAGTTTTTCAGTACTGGTCAGCATCAGACTCATCTTGCCCTATATATTTTTCAGAGGAGATGGTCATGCAGGTCAGCTGTATTGTATTTCCACATAAACAGGTTGTTGGGAAGTGTGTTTATTAAGAGGGAAATACTAATTTATTTGAGTAGGCCTGTCAAGGTCACCTTTAAAGATAAGTGACATTTTTACTCTTGGGGAAAAGAAAAAAACACCCTTCATGCAACTGACCGGCGAGAATCACTATGCTGCAAGATCCATACTTGGAGGAAGGTCGCATTCTGCTGCCTTTTGTCAGCTCTTACGTGGGCACAGAAACAGGTTTGGAACCAGATGGAGTTGTGTCTCTTAAGGAAGGACATATGTTGAGGTGACTTGGGGATAGAACTACTATGGTTAACAGGGTGGCTGGGAGAGATTCTCCAGGAAGCTTCTGGAAGAGAGGTGGAGCAGACCAGGAAGATAAGAGGCCCAAGCTCTAACTCACATCTTAGTCTTTTGACTCGAGTCTTTTGACCCGCGTCAAGACTCGAGCTCAAGTCCATGGACATTCTTCAGGAACGCCCAGGGCTGCAGAATTTCTGTTGCCCGTGGCGCCAGAAAACCTACCTTCCAATTTCTGGTCAGCCCTCTCCCCCAAGAAGAAGGAAAAGACCAGAACGAAACTTCTGCTCCCCACCCCAGCCTGCTTTCCTCCTTCTCTCCTGCTCCACTAAGAACTTACTTCTAATTCGCCACACCCATTAGTTGAGCCTCAGGCAGAGCTGCATCCCTTTTCTCAGGCAAACAGTGTGTCTTTGGTCTCGCTTTTGTACCCACTGCCTTGCCAATACAGTGAGAAATTCATTTTGTTCCTGTCTCAACGTAGGCATCCTTCTAAATTCTAAGAAGAGGAATTTTGTCAGTCTATAGGGGGAAAACCTGAGCTCCCCAAAGAGGTTAGGTTATTAATCATTGGAGTCACTGGCCAAATTCTGGGGGAATTTTGGACTCCATCATCACAGAGAGCGTATTTTTCTCAGATTCCAAGTGACCTCGTCCTGTCTGTATGATCTTACATTGGGAAGTTATTTTTGCCTTTGCTAGTTTCTCAGTATGGTTCATAACCCTTCCTGTGACTGGCCCTTTATCTCTCTTGCTCTCCCTTGGGCCACTGGATGACAGTGAGAAAAGTCTAACAATGACTTCTCTTTTGATGATGCAAGCCCCCGTGGGTATCCAGCAGGTAAAGAGGAGGTCATGGCCGCAGCAGCCTCGCTGTCTCGGCAATATTTCCTTTTGAAGGTGTGGAAGTCCCGGCTCACCAGCCTGCCTTTGCTTGACAAATGATGGAGATAATGAAAGTGAAGGTGCCACGCGGAATGGCCAGGATAGTCTGGGCACGTCTCTCCTCACCACCTGTTTGGTGAGCTTGTGTTGATTCTCCACCTTTGAAGCGCTGGCAGGCTGTGTGAAATGGGCCCGGGCTGCGAACACCCAAATCCTTAGCATAGCAAGGCTGGAAGACAGATGAAGGGAATGCTTTCAAACAATATTGCTTTCTCTAATTAGTGCAGCCGGAGCACCCCCCGAGGAGCTCCAGGTGACCTCAGCCAAGCAAGGCTCAGGTATTTCTCAGAACCGACAGGGGCTGGAAACCTTTTCACTTTGCTCAGACTGGTCTGGGAATCTTGAAAGCATCCGTTTTCTTTCGACCCATGATGCTTCTGGGTGTGCGTGAGGGGGGCGGGGGGGGAGGGGTGGAAGAGTCTCTGAGCCGTTCGTCCTCATTGTTCTTTTGGTTCTGACATATTCCATGCACCGAAAAGTCCGCATTCCTAGGCCCTTCTGTTTAAGACTCTACTGGGACGCCCAGGCTGACCTGTGCATGACCTCTTCTGATCTTGCCCTTAAATGTATGCTTTTCCACCTTTACCTTTGCATCACATGGAGGAGAAATCGCAATAATGCTTACTGGGGGCCAAGGCCTTTGTCATGCCCAGGGCTTTGGGAGGCAGGAATTGTCATCACCATAATACAGAAGAGGAAGCAGAGGTTCAGAGGCTGGAAACACTCCAAGGCTTCACAGCAGGTTTCTCAGAGTGAGGATTTGCACCCAGGCCTGTCTGGCTCTAAGCCCTCATGCCATCCTGCCTCCCTTGGGAAAGCGATGATTGCTACGGCGTGTTGGTACCAATCAGCCTCCTGAAATCAACTTTGCCTTAAAAGACAGAAGCAACAGGGGCCAAACAGTGCACATTTCACAGTGGCCCTTCGGAACCTCAGGACTGGCAGATTGGCAGGGGTGTACTGGATCAGAAGTCAGATGCATCAGATCCTCATTGGACTGTACTATTCCTGACCACAGGAGCTTGAGAAAATCACCTCAACTTCCTGAGAAGATTTCCTCCTCTGGGAATGGAGCAAATAATACCTGCCCTTTCCACTTTATGAACTGGTTTCGAAGGAGCTTTGTGGACTGAAAAGTACTTTAGGAACATAGGGCCTTCTGGAGGAGACATTTTCAAGAAAGAGCTGTGATTACAGGAGTACTTTAGGCAGCTTTTATTTTCTCCTGATAGGTCAGCGATGTGCTTTTAGAGATGACAAAACCTTCAGCGTCTCACCTTCAAAGACACAGTCCAGTAAGATCCTAGGCTTCTTTATGCCCGAGTTATAAGAAATAAATGAACACCAGTCCTCTGTACTTGTTAGGAAATATAACTTCTTCAAAAGTCTTCTCATGCTGGGTCTCCTGGCTCAAATGCTTCCCAGTCTGGTTAGATAAAAAAATTTAGTATGACCTTCTTTTGTGTTGTTTATTGGCCAATATGTTTCATGCCTCATTTGCCCTCAAATTCACATTTTTATTCATCAGAGTATTTGCTATGCTTGTGTGTGTGTGTGTGTGTGTGTGTGTGTGTGTGTGTGTGTATGCTTCCTACCCAGTTGTGGAAAACCTTTGCACTTTAAACAGGAGCCAGGTGATAGGATATTTATTTTATATTTTGCCAAGCTACATGATTTCTACAGATGGTTTTAAGACTAAAAGAGCAAAGGAAAAACAAGAACTTTGCTTCAAATGAGCGGCCTCTGACATGCCTACGATGGCAAGGGTCAGTTTTGACTCCGTGCAGGCCTTTTAATTGCATGCAGCCTGAATCGGGGGTGGCCATCTGTGACCTGCAGCCTCAGACCCCTTATCCGGCGCTCTGATGGGTGCCGTCCGCCAGTGCCCATCCTTCACGTGAGTCTGTAATTCTGTCCTGCCCTCCCAGCAGGCAAGGGGGCTGGAGCCAGGCTGGTTTCCTTGTAATTAAAGAACAGCAAGAGCACATAATTATGAAATTTCTAGGGAGGACTCCCCCTTTCGCAAGTGGAGAGTTCTTCTTCTCCCCCTCCTCTCACCAATTCTCGTACCTTCAGTCACATCTCATGAAGTTTGGGAATTTTATCATTTTTATTGGGAATCTTTTTCATAGACTTTATTCTTAAACTGCCATAAATATTTTAAAAATTTAACCTCAGGAATAGATCATTCAGTTAATCACACTTCTCTTGTTTGATTTATGCCTTTATTCCCCACTCTGATTCCCCTGCATGCTTTCATACGTAACCATGTCGGTGTGTTTATACCGTGTGTGTGTGTGTGTGTGTGTGTGTGTGTGTCTGTGTGTCTGTGTGTGAGAGAGAGAGAGAGACAGAGAGACAGAGAGATCATGTTCTTGTAAATGGCCATGAACTTTTGTCATCGATTTTCCTCTCTAGTGACTCTCTTGGGAGCTTTCAGTTCACCTTGGACGTGTTTTTGTTCTGTGGCAAGTGAGTCACATGTGTATACACACAAGTTTTCCATTTTCACCTGGAAATGTGGCCAGAGGTTTTAGAAATTGTGTCTCAGTGAGTCTTTGATGCATATCTCCTGAGAACTCACCCGCCGGAAGCGCTTTGAAAGGCCCTTCCTATAACTACCCCTTCACTGAGGAAGACAGGACTGATGCCAAGGTGTGATGGAACGGAGATGTGAAGGTAGATGAGACATCTGGGTCTGACACGAGGTCAGTCACTAAGCATGAGCCTTGAGCAATTTATATACACCACTCAATGCCTCAGATTTTTAACCTGTGGAATGGGCTTCGTACATGCATTATAGGGTTGAGTTGCAGTTAATTGAAATAATGTATTGACAAGTACAAAGCTCGATGCCTGGCATATACAAGGTGTCCAGTAGGTGCTTGGTTGAATCAGAACATCTTTCTTTGGAGCGATTGGAAGTTCCCTGCTGAATGCAGGTACTAAGGAAGAGCCTCTTAGCTGGGAGGACACTAAAACTCTATAAGTATGAATTACTGCAAGAGGTTCATTTGATTTGCCTCAAAAGCAAGGCAGAAGCGCAGGGGACAGCCATGGGCCTTTCCAGAGCTAGGTAACAGAGGTGGGTTATGCAGAAGAAAGCAGAAGCAATGTTAAGATATCTATATTTACCTATTTATTTAGGTAGACTGCTTCTCTTTTGCTGAACTGTGGACACAGTGACCATCTCTGAACTGGGAGTTGGGAGCTTCAATTCCAAGGCCCAACCATGGGTCTCGGTTTTCTCACTAGTCATTAAGAGTGGGGCGAGGGGGGGCTCCGCATTTCTCAGTGGCGCAGTGCAGTTCTTCACCGCATGCGACAGACCCAGGACTGCAGGACTGCGGCACCCCCAGTTAATGCTCCACTGGCCTCTCTCCCCTTCCGCCTGCTCCTTGGTGGAAGGGCCCAGATCTTTGAGGTGGCTTCTGGTGCTGGCTTTCAGTGAGTCTGTGGTACTCCCCCAGAGTAAGAAAGCATTTTCATATAGGTAGGAATAGATGGTCATTTCATTTATTTACTTCCAAAATCCTTTCCTGCGAGAGGGAAGGTTGAGGAAAGAAGATACGGACTGGTAGAACAGTGACCAGAGCTGACCACGTTCTCCCTGAGCCCAGCTTCATCCTCTGCATTTGAGAGACCACCTTCTGCACACCATTCCTGGGGGACTGAACTGTGGTGACCTTCACGAAGGCAAAAACACAGTGCCTGGCTCTTGCTATGTGTTCAATATATATATATATTTAAAGGATGATTGTTTGAGCCCCACATCACGACCTTTTTGGAGAATAGCCAGCACATATATCTACGTGCATCCTAGAGGATGTTGGCAAAATGCTCTCAGTCTCACTCCCTGCCTTTGACTGTGGCCTTGCACGCCTCCGTGCTGAAGGTCCTCCAGGCTTGATGACAGCCCCACACTTCTAGGCTGGCCGAGAAGCTGCTTGTGTGTACTCGGAAATAAGAAAAGGGAATGGAATGAGGTTGGGGGAGCTATTTAGAGCGTTGGTTTACCAGCTCCCAGAAACCTTTCTGTATATCTTTGCTAGATCAAATGCAAAAGAAAGTTGTTCAATGGAACAGGAAAAGGTCCTCGTTGCTTTTGTGCTGATGTCCGTGATATTTACTTTCAGATTTTGATAAACGCAAGGCCATCTCCTCAGCTGCTAATTGGGGTAGTACTGGAGGGACAGCAAGCAGCAGCCTTTGACATTTACAGAACTAGACCAGATGCTTTTAGCACGTTAAGATCAGACTTTGGATTTATTTTTATGTACGTAAATGTCCCTTTTCCCCTCTAATTTTGTCCTTTGTATTGATACAGCTGCACTGTGCTCCGAACACGATCGCTCTGATTAGCAATGTTTATTTAAAATTAGGAAATATCTGTTTTGTTGTGAATTCATTTCCCCTCTATTTTCGGACGCAGTAAAGTCACATACGCTAATGATAAAGAAGGCCCAGGAAGGGGATTCAACCCAGTAGCTCTTATTCATTTGAGTAAGACTGTGCTTTCTGTTACTACCTCAAAAGGGAAAGTTCCCACTGGCCAGGGTTTGTATCTCCAGGTACAACTTTCACCTAGGACAAGGACAGCCATCACGAAAACTTCAAAATCCTCAGAAATCCATCGTGGGAGGGGTGGATCCTCTTCTTCTAGTTAATCCATTCTGATAAATAATGTTAAGGAAGGTCTTTTCCCAACAGTCGGAACATCTTGGCTTCCTGCTGCCTTCCTTAGGTCTTAGCATTCTCCAAGGGTGACAGGTTGCAATGAAATAGTCACTAGGTGGCTTTTGGGTGGCATTCTGATTGCTTCCGGCTCAACACTTTGGAAAATTGAAAACTAAAAAGTGTCTTTTCGGGATGAACGTTTCCATCCTTGCCAAATGATCATGTTTCTGTGTCTGGCTTCCAGTCGCAGCAGGCCTTGATGGGAAATGCTCAGGGGTGCCTGGGGCAGGAGTAGGACCTGCCTCCTCACTGTGGTGGGGCCTTCCCAGGGGCCCCCTGTGGACTCTGAGACCTGGGCGCAGAGCTCCCTTCTAGTTTCTCTCCTCTGGGAGAATGATTAGGTATGTCATTTAATCAATTTGGGCTGCTAGCCTGGGGTTGTGAAGAAGCAGGTGTTGATCATGGGAATAATTACTCAGGGCTGCATACCCCAAATGATTTACAACCTGAGATCTAAAGCAGAAAATGCATTCTCGCATGTCAGATCTCCTTTTTCCTTCCCCTTGCCCCAAATGTGCTGCCTGTGATGAAAGCACCCCCAGCACCTCACCTGCCATGAGGTGTTCTCCGGCTGTGGCGGCTGTGAGAACTCTCTAGAGATGTATGTGCATAGCGGGCTCCGAATACTAACCCACACAAAGGGCCATCCCCACCCTTCCCCAGCTCGCATTTTATAATGCTCGGTCTGAAATGACCTTTAAAAAGCCAGATAATATTTTATTTACCTTTTTTCTCCCATTTACTGTTAAATGTTAATGAAGGTAAGAGATTCAGATTCCTGCTAATAAAACACTTTAATTGACTCAAGTGTAACCGTAACTGTAAATTGGCTGTTTTGTACAGACGACCTTAGAGCTTCCCTGCCCCCGACTCTGCCGCCTGTGCAGTTTTGGAAGTTGGCAGCAAACGTGTTCTTTGTTCTTCAGCGGGCTGCATGTGCAGCCCGAGGCCCTCTCCTCTAAGACAGGCAACCAGGAGTGACTTTGGGTCTCTTCTCGCCACAGAATTAAGTGCCCTTCGCCCCTCCCACGGCCTCTTTATTGAAATCCTTCAGCTTCGGGGTCTGTTTTAAGCACTGTCTCCTCCAGGAAGCCCTACAGGATCCCTACTTCCCTCTCATCTGCCTCCAATTGGTCACAGCATTTTGAGACTTTCCTTGTGATCCTTTTTACTTTGTTTTTTTTTGTTTGTTTTTTTTTTTGCGGTACGCAGGCCTCTCTCACTGTTGTGGCCTCTCCCGTTGCGGAGCACAGGCTCCGGACGCGCAGGCTCAGCAGCCATGGCTCACGGGCCCAGCTGCTCCACGGCATGTGGGATCTTCCCGGACCGGGGCACAAACCCGTGTCCCCTGCATCGGCAGGCGGACTCTCAACCACTGCACCACCAGGGAAGCCCTCCGCAGTGTTTTGACACGCATCACGGGCACTTTTCCTAAATAGGGCCTGGAACTGCCTTCCGGTTTCTGGGGGTCTCTTTCCAATCACTTTAAGTCAATGCGTCTCAACTAGGTTCCCATGAAATGTGTCAATTTTAGAGCTAAACAAAGACGTTCTGCAGCTGAGATAGAATAATATCCTTTGAATATTACTCAGCCATAAAAAAGAATGAAATAATGCATTTGCAGCAACATGGATGGACCTAGAGATTATCATACTAAGTGAAGGAAGTCAGAGAAAGACAAATATTATATGATATCACTTATATGTGGAATCTAAAAAAATGATATAAATGAACTTATTTACAAAACAGAAACAGATTCACAGACATAGAAAATAAACATGATTACCAAAGGGGAAAGGTTGGGGATAAGGGATAAATTAGGAATTTGGGACTAGCAGATACAAACTACTATATATAAAGTAAATAAACAACAAGGTCCTGCTGTGTAGCACAGGGAACTATATTTAATATCTTGTAATAAACTGCAATGGAAAAGAATCTGAAAAATTATATATATAATTTTGTGTGTGTGTGTGTATCTGAATCACGTTGCTGTACACCGGAAACTAACACAACATTGTAAATCAAGTATACTTCAATTAAATAAAAAGATAGGGCTTCCCTGGTGGCGCAGTGGTTGAGAGTCCGCCTGCCGATGCAGGGGATGCGGGTTCGTACCCCGGTCTGGGAGGATCCCACATGCCGTGGAGCGGCTGGGCCCGTGAGCCATGGCCGCTGAGCCTGCGCGTCCGGAGCCTGTGCTCCGCAACGGGAGAGGCCACAACAGTGAGAGGCCCGCATACCACAAAAAAAATAAAAATTAAAAAAAAAACAATTAAAAAAAAGATAAAATTCCCAGTACTGCCAAAAAAAAAAAAAAGAAAAGAAAGAAAGGAAAATAATATCCTTTGTTTTTCCATTCAGTGGATGGTGTTTTCTCTCTTTTAGGGTTTCCTCCCATAAATTCTGTTTATTCTGTCAGCACCTACCTCCACTTAATCATCTGTGACTGTGTCCCTCAGCCCCTGGCTCACCAGGGGGAAGTTAACAACCCCTGGAGTCATCCGGGGAACATTAGCCACCATTACTGCTCGGGGTCCACTCCTGACCAATTAAAACAAGTTCTGGGGCTGGCGCCTGGCCATCTGTAGAGTTTAAAAAGTTCCCCAGGTGATTCTAATATACAGCCAGGGCTGAGACCCAGAGATCAGCAACAATCCTGTGTAAGAGAAAGTAGATCAAAGAGTAAATGTATATTAAGTGTATCAGTGGGAGATCTTGGAAACAGACAATCTAGCTTAGTTTCATAGTTTAATAAATTAATATGGCTCTACATTTACATAGAAAACATCAAATGGTCCTATTTGGGGTTTGTTTCATGGCTGTTTTCCTTTGGGCTGTGTTGTTTCATGGCATGTTCCAGTGTTCTACGTGCTGAAATTGCTGGACTTAAGCAAATATGTTAGCTGGTCAGCACTTAAGCCGGCAAAACTTTTGAAATCACAGGCTCCTGTTAGTTTGGCTTCGTCACTTTTGTCCTGTTCCTGTCGCTGCCGAGGTCTTTGCTTTTATATCCTCTTTATCAGTGTAGCCTATTGGCCACAACAGGGATGAGCAGAAAGAACGGCTTAGCACAAACACTTCCCCACTGCTGGGAAAAGTAGAAAACACATCTTCCCTCCAAGTTGGGAAGGGCGGCATCATCTTTAAACAGAATAAACAAACTGCAGTCACTAGGATTTTTGTCAGATGATGGTACAGAAGATTTTTTTACCTACAAAGAAAATTGGAAGTCCAGGATATGCCCGGAGTTAGAGCATTATCCAAATTATAAGGTTCCTGCTAAGTTAGCCTGCAGGGCTCAGCAGTTGTTCTGGGGCTGGACACAACTGAGTGCGGTCACCGGTTCCCGTGTGATGCCTTGGGTCAGTTTGGAAGAGATAGGAAACGCCACTGGCTTATTGAAATGAATGTACAGTTAGGGTCTAACTCATTTTATGAGGAATTGAAGGAAAACTTGATAGCCCATTCATACTTTTTCATATTTGTAGAGAAAGTGTGATAGCTCTGGATGAACAGCTTCAATTAATGAATACTCAAGCATTTTGTACCTTCCAATGATTAAGGATTTATTTGTGGCCCCAGATAAATACTCCTCGTCCTTAGAAGTGAAATTCCTTCTGCGGAGCACTCGGCATTCACTTGTTCTTGCGCCAACAAGGAGATAGAGCCTCAATCAGGCAGCTGATCATTAATCCAAACATATCTGTGGCTTCCACTTAGCCCTGGTGTTATAATGCCCATTCACTTTGCTAAACCAGGACTCAAAATCCTAGCTTTCCATCTCTTAGAAGCATGGAAAAGTTTGCATGGGTTTTATCGCAGAATCCTGGCGGGGAGAGAGACCTAGAATAGGAGGATGGTGGCAGGTGGTCTGACGCAGTTGTTGTAACTTGTTTGCCTGTTTCTATGTGCTGCTTCTTCAATACCTCGCAATGCTTTAATGCCTGTGTGAGGGAAAACCACCCTCCGTGAGGAGAGGAAGCACGGCCTGGGAATGCTATTGTATGGTTTTATCTGCCCTCAATCTCCCCCTTACTACCTGTAGCTTCAACATGACAGCAACAACCCTATAAAATTAGCTTCGTGGGATGAGACAGGAAGAAAAATGTCAAGAAGCCAGCCTCTCCCCCTTCCTCTTCTCCATCTGAGTTAATACACTCTCACTTTAGGAGGTTTTAGCCCACGAGACAAAATGCTCTGGGGCTCTTATTGGTTTAATAAATAGACCAAACTCTTGAGGACAAAAGAGGACAAACCTGCCCACTGAAAATTATGTGACTTGGGCTCTTAAAAAGCTTGTTTTGGGCTAGGCGAGTAGAGCGTCCTGAATTGAATAGGTTGACTGTGCTCGCTCCCCCCAGCCCTCCTGTCTACACAGCTCACAGGGCCTGTGAGACCAAGTGTTTACTGTCAGCAGCATCCCGGGCACACAGGATCGACCAGTGTCTCCTTAGGAAGAGGTTTACAGGTTTGGTGGCTTTGAGGAGCAATGTATTTGAGGGTAACAGTTCCTGGACTTAAGGGACATGAGGTTTTTCTCAAAGGGGTTTTGCCTTCAAATATGGAAAACAGGCCCTTTGTGGTGAGCGTGCTTTTCCTGGTACAAAGACTGAATTTGTAAACATCTGTTTATGAAAAACTCGCATTTCTCGACATCATGGCATGATCTTCTAAACCAATACATAAATGGATCTTTAGTGCACATGGAAATCTTTTGCATTTGAATATAAAAATCCATTGAGGGAGGGAGAAGGGAGAGAAAGGAATGGGTAAATAAATACAAAAACTCTTAAGAGCTTCTGGGCTGGTTTCAAGAATGCCCCACAAAACAGGTTTTCATGGTTGTATGGGGTGATGTGATCCTATTCAAGTTCCTTTCCTTTCTTTAGAATTTCTGAAGAAGCTGTTGCAAATGGCTTGGGGGGCTGTTCCTAAAATACATTTTAGAGATGAAAAAATGAGAGAAGGCATAGACAATCTGAGACAAATGATCAGCTCTGATACTGACGCTGAGCTTGTAAGATGACCGCTGTGCCCGGCAAGAAATGAATATTCAAGATGCCCCTGCTGGGTGCCTTTTCCTATTTGAACCAACTACTGTTTGGGCCATGATTCACTTGTTACCAAATTAAACACTCTTTGCACACAGCAGAGCAACTTTACGAAGTCGGATTTTGAAGTGCAAACATCTTTTCTGCTCTGGCCACAGAACCTGTCACAATCTTCATCGGGAACTGAATTAAGTTTAAAATATCATCAGAGGGTGTTGATCTCTCTTGGGCCTGGAGCTGTCCTCTGTACATCCGGCATTTTTCTGTTGACACTGCGTATCACTTAGCAACGGGCCTGAAAGACCCTATATGCATTGATTGCACACCATTGTCTTTAAGGGGTAGAAGTGTTAACTGAATAAGCCCCCCGGGTGACCAACCGGTCATTCCTCTCGTCTTGATAATCTGTGTACATCAAAAATATTGTTTATTCCGTTCTCTGATCTTCTGATTTTTACATCTCTGGCTGAAGGAATACAGTTAATTCCATATATGATGGAGAACCCAAATCTACTTTCCTGATGTGGAGTGACTGATAAAAGCAGTTTTGTCCCTCCTTCTCCTGATAAAGCATTAAATGTATCTGACAGCTAACTGCAGGTGATAATGCCAACTTGCCTCTATAGTTCTCAGAGGATGCAGAGGTGACAAGCCTGCAATTGCCCCATAAAGAGAAAATATTCCTCTCGGTCTGTGAATAGTTTTGAAATGAACGGCAGGATATGTTTATACGGCTGTGAAGATGTTAAGGCTTTCAGTAGATGGCGGGCCCTGACATCATCTGAATGAAAAGGAAATATGGCCTAACCAAGGGGTGTCTTCAGAATGAATGAAATTTCAAAATGGGAATTCTTGCTTGAGAGGCAAGAGTAGGACACATTTCTGCATCAGTAGCCATGGCTGAAGCTACAGACTGGCCTGGTGGGTCAAACAGGCATTTTACCTCAGACCTCCCCCTTGTCCACTGATCTTTTTCAGAGACCTTCCACCGAGGCCGCTTTTTCACAGCCCTCTTGGACAACGGAGGGCATTTCAGCCAAGTGCTTTTACACCGTCGTCACACTATGTAGCAGTGACATTGTGGAAATGTTGCAGCTACCTGCTTTGCAATGTCTGATTTTGAGAAATGTTTTGCACCTTTGTGAGTTGATATTATACGACATCCAGCTATAAAAGGAGAGCGGTCCATCAGTATGTCTTGAGAAATATGCCAACAAAGCAAGTGATTTCGAAAATCAAGCTACTGATTATATTGCTTTGGCATTACTTTCTGTCTGATGTAAGGGGACTATAAAATAAAATAATAGTGTCAAAAGATTCTTTGGTAAATTTTAGAGTTTTTTCCCCACCCACAGCCGTTTTCATCAAATAGGAAATCTGTTTAAAAGAATCAAATTCGGGGCTTCCCTGGTGGCACAGTGGTTGAGAGTCCGCCTGCCGATGCAGGGGACGCGGGTTCGTGCCCCGGTCCGGGAAGATCCCACATGCCGCGGAGCGGCTGGGCCCGTGAGCCATGGCTGCTGAGCCTGCGCGCCGGGAGCCTGTGCTCCGCAACGGGAGAGGCCTCAACAGTGAGAGGCCCACATACCGCAAAAAAAAAAAAAGCTGGTTAGGGGTTTCCCTGGTGGCGCAGTGGTTGGGAGTCCGCCTGCCGATGCAGGGGACATGGTTCGTGCCCCGGGCCGGGAGGATCCCACATCCCGCATGCCACGGAGCAGCTGGGCCCGTGAGCCATGGCCGCTGAGCCTGCGCGTCCGGAGCCTGTGCTCCACAACGGGAGTGGCCACAACAGTGAGAGGCCCGCGTACCGCAAAAAAAAAAAAGAATCAAATTCTATTAATGTTTCTCCTTCCATAAAGGCCTCAGACCTTTACTCTCTGCCTCGGAAGAAAGAAAAATGCAATCCCAGACTTTTGGACATAGATACATATGAGTGGTGCCGTGAGACTGTAGCAGGAAATGATGGGGACTGTCGTGGGCATTCAGGTTAACCATGAGGAGATGTGAGAATGCCTTCATTATTAGAAATAAAAATGTTTTAAATGAATATACAAGGTTTTAAGGGGCACCCATCTCCTCCTGCACCCCTGTCCCCCTAAAACCTCTCAGTATTCTGCCTGCATGTTAATCCTGTGGCCAGTCACCTTGGCCTGGTTCAACTGCTAAGTGAATGCTGCTTCTATAAACGTTTCACTGTTACAAGCTGGATTTTTCACAGCATTAACTTTAACTACATGGGTGTTTGTAATGGAATAAAACTTCAAATTGATGTTTTGCCATATTGCTAGTTAAAGAAGTGGGCCTCAAAGGGAGATAGATGTGTGCCTCATTTCATGGGAAAATTGTTACCTCGGAGGCCAAGTTGAGGTTGTAGGCTACAGCTTCACAGAGAAAGTCCTGAAGAAAAAATAGGCACAAAGCCACTACTTTTTATATGAAATTCCTCAGCAAATTTCCAACTGCATATTAATTTAAAGTTGATGTTAAATATGCACAAGCTTAAATCAATTGAGTAGAAAATAACAGGTTTCAGCTCAAACATCTGTGCAGATCTCACTCTAGTAAAATTACTTTATGTGAAACCGCAGGAGGAAGTTGGAAGAATTTGCTCACTGTCCCTTTCAAGGCATTGCCACTTCCCTTACATTGAAATTCGTTTAAGGACAAAGTTCCTAACTTCTGCCCAGGAACCAAAGGCTTCCTTTCTAAGAGGCGGATTATTAATTGTGGTTTAGATTACCCCACAAAGGGCACAGCCACTTTGAACTCCGTTGAGTGAGTGGTGGTGATTTGTAAAAATCATCATTGTGTTACCCAACTCCTGAGTTTCCACAAGAGGGTTAGGAGCAAAAATCACTTGAACGGCCATGAGTCCTTTCCTGAAGGACCCCTGCCCCCACAGAAAACATCTTGCTTTTTCTTAAAATGTTATCCCACCTAGGTCTAACAAGGTGGATATTAAAATAATAATAGCGGGAAGTCTGGAAGATGGGGCCCCTCTTTATAGTTAAATGTTATCTGCTTAGACTAATATTGCAGTTGCCACCCACTGACATAATTTGTTTCACAGTCACAGCTCGGCAGCATGAATCCCATGTTGACATTCTAATTTCATGCACACATGGGCGTGTGGCTGAGCGAGCCTGCAGCCTCCAGACCAGACTCTCTCTGTACCTGTGTAAATCACGCGGACGAGGCGTGCTCTCAACAGCCTGCTGCTGAAGTTGCCCTCTTCTGTTGGGAGAACTTCTGAGCTTCCTTCTTCTGTGGGTGTGGGTGTGTGTGCTCGCGTGTGTGTTTGCCCCCTACCTTGCGGAGTGTCATGCAAATACTCTTTTACTCCTGTAGGCAATGTGACCGTCTTTGTCTTTCTCTCCTTTGTATTGCAGTCTTCAAAACTTGCCTTTAGTTCACAATTAGCAAATGACTCTTTGAGAAAATACCAAGGAGAATAAGTAGTATTCAGCAGAGGCACCCTGATGGCTGGCAAGAAGCGAGGCAGGTTTCCTTCTGGATATGTACCCCCCAAATTCATATGCTGAAGCCCTAACGCCCAGTGTGACTGTATTGAAGATACAGTCCTTTAAAGAGATAATTAAGTTTAAATGAGGTCATAAGGGTGGGGCCCTAATCCGATAGGACTAGTGTCCTTAAAGGAAGAGGGAGAGACGGACACACACAGAGAAAAGTCCATTCACGAACACAGAGAAAAGGGGGCGCGCTGCAATTTAAGGAGAGAGGCCTTGGGAGAAACCAAACCTGCTGACCCCTTGATTTTATACTTCCAGCCCCCGGAACTGTGAGGAAATGTCTGTTTAAGCCTCCCAGCCTGTGACAGTTTGTTACGGCAGCCCTAGCAAACTAATAATCCCTCCTGGTCAAGGGCCAAATTTCCTGTGAGTGCTCTTCCATTGAACAGGTGGCCCCTAGAACCACCCAGCCCATGGTTCTCCCACTAGACTTTGTCAGTGTGAAGAGAATTTTAGGGCCACAGCCATCAAGAACTTGAATGAAACCAGCAGAGCGTTGCAGGGCAACCCCTGTTTGACCTTCCACTGGGGAAGGATTAACGACCAGCCCTTTGTGTTAGAAGAGGACGCTCTGTGACCGCATTCAGCCGGACATGGGGGAGTGTTGTTTCCCAGTTCCAGTGACAGGTTGTCCTCAGCCGATCCCATGCATGCACTTGGTTCTTCTAGGTCATGAGATAGCAGGGAGTGGGCAGGGGGTCAGGAGTAAGGGTGTCACTGTCGCCTGAGGCATGGAGTAGAGCAATTGATTTGTACAAGAACGCACCCACCTCTAAGTCTGTGGCTCAGTTGTCTTTTTCCAGCTTTGATGTCATTGCCTCTCTCAGCATCAGTTTTTCCTACTTATCGGATATTTCCAAAAAGTCCAAGCACATGCTCAGTGGGAAATTCTTCCCAGAAATTATTTGTCACTTAATCATTTGGTCGTCAAAGACTTTTATCATCATACTTGTTAGCCTTGAGTTTTGTATAGATGCTCAGAAATATTCTGAAGACTTTTGTCCCCCTTAAAGAGTTGATACTCTGGAATCTGTTCCATATAGAAATGTTGAAAACTGTAATATTTTTCACCCAAGAGTGATTCATGTAATCTGGAGAAGGTGGTTTGGGGCCCAGCTTGAGTGCTGTCTTTGGGATTTGTCATTTACCTTGCTTGGGCTCTAGTGTCTTCACTTGCAGAAAAAGGGTTAGTTTCTCTGATTGCTTCCAGTTTAATGATCTGATGATTCTTTTATTTAAGAAATATATATCATAAAAGTCCCCGAGAGATTCAAATTCAGTTCAACTCATCAAAAATATACTGACGCTTGCTATGTGCCAGACATGATGCGAAGTGCTGAGTCCACAGAAGTGCAGTAGATGTAATCCTCAAGCCTTAAATAAACAGCGAAAATTGAGATCAGACTTCAGAGGAGGGAGAAAGTCTGTGACAACAGAATTATTGTGTAGTGGCTTGTATAGCTGTTTAAGGGTAAGTGTTATTTACTAAACTGAACTCGGCTTATAGAAGAACATGGAACAGTTGTTACCCTGGTCCATGGGAATAAAACTTAATGGCTTCTAATTAACTGTGTGACCTTGGAGGGGCGTATAACCTTCATGGGTCAAGGTCATCTTCTCTTTTAAGTACAGGGATTGGATTATGCTTTCTAAGGTTTCTTCCAGTACTAACATTCTATAATTATGGGAATGTGAACTAGCTAAACAAATAATAGTCCCAAGAACCCCCAAAGGTAGAAGAAATTGACTGATTTTCTTGGAAAGTGTTTTCTCTCATGTTTCGAAGATAACAGGCTATGATACTGTCTTCATGTTACCAAGACATGTGTAAATCAATAAAAAATATCCAAGAGACTAACCTATATGAGTGGTAATAGCTAAAGTTCTCTGAAGAAATTTGTCATTGATGGATTCTCCCTTGGCCACCATCCCAAACTTTGTATTCCTTTGTCTCTTAGTTACTGGAAGCTCTATTCAAAGTTTCCTGTTGGTGTGGTGCTGCCATAGTCATCCCCTTAAGTATGCCTGCGTGCTCCCTCAAGAATATGCAAGAGTTGATCAGGTTGAACCCAGGCATCTCAGGCTGTGATTCAAGGCAACAAGCCTGTGTTCTCCCTTTCTGATTTAGAACTGTTACCCCCCTCCCCCAAAAAATCTGACCTCCTCAGGCCAGGGCCTCCCCATCTCCCTCGCACACCATCACTCAGATCTTTCTCCAGCTTTAGTTCCCTCTCTCCTCCCTACACTTCAGGAGGTCTGGGTTCAAGACTCCACCTCCTCCTTGAACACTTGTCCCATACCTAACGCCACAGAAGTGTCTTCCTCTCTTTTCCTCAACCCAACATTCTTTTATGTAGTTTGGCTGACTCACAGGTACTCAAATGTACATGGAGCATTTCCTTCAAATGCTTCCCTGACTCTGAATCATCTGGATTTTCCGTCACCTAGAATGGAAAGTCTCCTGACCTAAACACGGTGCCTTCCGCATGTTTTGTGCTTCCCATGATGTGTGGCTAAGTGCACGATGATGCTCAATAAATGTTTAGAAATTTCAGTTGAGAAAATCTGAAGATATATATTCTTTGAATTTAGGTACAGTCTAGCTGAATTTCAACAGCGTTTTCTCATTACTGTAGCTGTGGAAGAGGCGTGGTGACCAGCAAGAACCTGAGATTTAGAGTTAGAGCCATATCCGAAACCCAGCTCTGCTAATTTACTCTGTCAGTCATGAAATGTTTTTTGGGCAACTGCTATGTGGGAGACTTGGGGCTGGATGATAGGTAAATAGATAAATCAGATATGGTCCTTGTAGTTAAGAAGTTCAAGGTCTAGGACCTGTATTAATTTCTCTAAGCTTCAGTTTCTTCAACTGAAAATGAGAATGGTTAACTATTTCTTCGAATTGTAGCTACGTCAGTGTTTCCTCTTTTTTTCTTTTCCTAATTTCTTAAGGGCCTTAAATTAAAACATCGATTCCTTAATGGTTTTATTTTTTTCTTCTTTAAATGACTCTATTGTCATTTGATAACAGTGGCTCTCCATTTTGTTCTAACACTAGCCCTGAATTTGAACCCGTAGACATTATTTTTAAATTTTAGATCATAAATGACCACAAAAAATGAATCTAGGCATTGATCCTGAGATTGATGTTAATAATCTCACTTGCCAGTGATTGGATTCTTTCTGCATTATCTTTTATCTTTTTACCTGCCTGCTCTGGAGGCCCAGGCTTAAGGAGATAAACTTTAAAGTTCAGGGACATAAAAAGTATGCCTCAGATATGAATGATTCCTCCTTGACATAGCATGGTTGAAGGTCAGACTCAGATTGGTAAGCTGTAGGGATGCAGGTACCTTCCAGAAGAAGCTGAGAGGAGGACAGGCCGTAACCTAGAGCTCAGGTGTAGCCCAGTGTGGATCAAGGTGGTGTGATCAGTGAAGCCATCATTAGCAGTCAGAAAAACCCATCTTACCTCTGAATTCTTTGACCCTGACATACATTTCTCCCTTGGGAGAGAGGGGTTGGGATTACATTAGAAAAGAACATGGTCTAGCTGCCACCCAAGTCCTGGTTCCCATTTATCCCAGAGATGCTCTGATACAGAGCCTTCTCCCTTGTCACCACGTGGCCTGACCAAGTTCCTCTAAGATGCTGGTTTTGTGATGAGAAGTTCCACTTGCCTAATGAACCAACCGTATTGTTGAATTTTACCCTAACGTTCGCAGAGGGTGATCTTTGAACTTTGATCCATGATACGTGCAATAAGAAGTCAATCTTAGACAAAGTGAGAGAAAGGCCTGACTTAGTGATGACTCTGAATTGTAACATATTTAATATATGATCTAGTGATTTGGTTTCCCCATGTGTAAGATGCAGAGGTTGGAAGGATTCTTCTTCAGTGATCCTGAGAATATAACATAAATGAATGAACATTGCTCCAAACTGCCCCCCTCCAAAAGGGAAGAAATTAATGAATGTCTAAAAGGTTGTTTTGTTCATATTTGTGGGACATTACGTATATTATTAGTTATAATGCCACCAAGACATTTGAAGAAATACAAAAACCGAGGTCCTGACTAATTACGAGTTACTATGATTCTCTGTCAGGTACTGTACCCTTTGGGCTACCAGTCTCTCTCTTTCAAAGGGAGATCCAAAGGCCACCTCTTCTCTGGCATATAGTTGAAGCTCAATATAAATACGTTAAATTACAAGTGAAGATTAAATATAGTAATGTAGAATTATTTTGTGCTCCGTGAATACTATCTTTTTTTTTTCATTGTCAGCAAGCTTCTGCTCTTCCTTTTCACACAGCTCAGTCATCACTTCCTCAGGGAAGCCTTCCTTGATTGCCCTCCCTATGACAAATTTCCAATTACATATTCCGATGGCACCGTATATCTACTACTTGTAGAATGTGATAGCATTGAACTTTCCCTGTTTGGCTTGTGAGATAACTTGATTATTGTCCCTCACCCAGCTAAGCTCTCGGCTCATCAGATAAAGCCCTCATCTTATTTTTCTTGCTCTTATATCCCTAGTGGACAGCACAGTGCCTGCCACTCTGTGGACACACAGCACATACTCTGTTTAATGAAGGAAGAAGGGAAAAGAAAAAAGAGAGGAATAGAAATATACATTTTCAATCACGTGAACTACAATGGCAAAATATTGCCAAAGCAGAGTTCACATGCATGGGTGGATCAGTGATAATAATTTGTCACTATCACAGAGCTTCTGTATACATAAGTGAAATCTGAGAGGGGAGACAAAGTTACCTGTTATTATTGAGGTTAAAATTTCTAGCCCTGGATTCTTCCAATATTATTTCAGGTTTTTACCAGTCTCATTGTTCTTATGAGTAAAATCAATTTCCAAACAGAGATGATCTAAAAGAAGCACACACAGAAAGTTTCCCCCCAGCATCTGGGATAATGATGTTAAACAGGTGGGAACCGATTTGGGCTTCATGTTTCCTGGCAGCTCAGGCAAAAGGGGAAACATGTACTTTCACAGAGTTTTCTTTTCCTGACCAAAGAAATCATTCAAATCCATCAGCAGACATATATTTTCCTGGCACCAAACTCAAGCAGAAATTTCTGAAAGGGTGGCTCACAGTATCTATCTAAAAAGGTCCATCTAGCCGGCGTTACAATATCATTACATTTCAAGCAAAACTCTTCCACATTTCGAATTTTGTTTACAGGTGGTCACTTCACTAGGGAATACCAAAGCAATGTCATTCCAAGAGGATAGAAATCTTTTGTTTTGGTTTAATGCCTTGAGTTTCCTTAACATGTCCCGAACTCTCAAAGCCCTCGTAACTGCTTCCAGTCTTCTGTGCAGTGAAAACCCAAGGCTCAGAGTGAGAGTTCCTCCCTCCAGGCCTTCCTTCCACTGCACTGTGAATTCTTGTCTGCTCTTGACGTTTGTGTATTTCCTTTGACAAGAGCATACACTATCAGTGTTTTATCTAGCAAAAGCAAGTATGTTTTTCCTCTTTGCTGTTATTTATTTATCTACCTACCATCTGGCGAGATCAGTAGATGAAGTCTGGAAGGAAGGTTTTCCTGCTTCTCTTGGCTAATGAGAGTGTGGCAGAGGGGTGGAATAAGCCAGGGGCTGCATGAACATCTCTAGATCAGGTGGAAGGAAACCAGTGTTGATGTGGCAGGTGACCCAAAGGCAGCTTGCATAGCTCACGGGCAGTTACGAAGGTCTATACTTGGGTGATGGGGAGCCTGATGCATTCCGGCTATCTGCTCCTCGGCCAGCTGGTTTGTGGGGAGGTGGTATCTCAGATAGTCTGCCACGATGGCACAAATGGTGCTTCTCAGGCAACTGGGCTGTCAGTGGGTGCCCTTGGGTATCTGGAGTGAAGAAAAGGCAAGAACAAGTTGTGGCATCAGCAAGGGGATGTGAGGATTCCAAATTAAATGCGGTTAAATTCGCTATCTACTTTAACACTTTTATCTCAGTTGGGTCAAATGTACAGCAAGTGGATTATGAAATGTTATAAATTAGCCCCACCTTCTAGGTCAATAGAAACTAAAAAGCTTAATGTTACGTTTAAACCCATTAGTGCATTTTTTTTCCTTCTAATTTGTTAGGAATCTTTTCTGTGCTTATAAGTAGAAAAGGGGGAGAGAACAGTCTGAACAGATAAGGAAGAAATCTGTATTGCAAGGAGGGAAATTTAATAAACCTTTTGGTCTCTCTTTAAATATTTTCTGTTGTGTAAGAGGGAAACTGATTTGGGGTCCTGCTAACACTCTTTTAACTTCTCTTGCCCAAGGTCACATCCACGGGCCATGCTGGAAAAGTCTAACTATGTAAATGCAATTTCTTGCGTGCTGGGAAAGGCAGAAGTTCCTTTTACTTATGGTGTTTTATCCCCCTTAATTTATCATTTTGAAATGTATCTTTTTAAAATGAAGCCTCAAATCATAAGAAAAACGAGCAAAGGCTTAGAGCCCCATAACATGTGGCTAATTGAGAGGGACCCATCCAAATGAACCCACTTTGCCTAAACACAATCCCACCACCTGGCCATTTTAAATCAACTGCCTGTGGAACTTGGTAGCGGCAAATGAAAAACACACATCCTGGTAAAATCCCGCCAAGGAGATCCAGACTCCTCAGGTGTGTCCTTGGCGTGTTTTCCAGCTGGGGGGTGTCCCTCACCTTGGTACCCTTCGAAAGATATAATACATGGTGAAGCCATTAAGAGTGAAATGTTTGCAGCAACATGGATGGAACCAGAGATTATCATACTAAGTGAAGTAAGTCAGAAAGAGAAAGACAAATATCTTTTGATATCACTTATGTGTGGAATCTAAAATATGACAAAAATGAACTTATCTATGAAACAGAAACAGACTCACAGACATAAGGAACAGACTTGTGGTTGCCAAGGGGGAGGGGGTTGGGGTGGATGGATTAGGAGTTTGGGCTTAGCAGATGCAAACTATTATATAAAGGATGGATACACAACAAGGTCCTACTGTATAGTGCAGGGAACTATATTCAGTATCCTGTGATAAACCATAATGGAAAAGAATATAAAAAGGAACATATATACGTCTAACTGAATCACTTTGCTATACAGCAGAAATTAACATAACATTGTAAATCAACTATACTTCAATTTAAAAAAAGTGTGAAATGTATTTTTAAGAGAAGAGATTATCCTTCTATCAAGTCAGCGTTTCTCAACTAGAGGCAATTTCCTCTCCCTGGAACTTTTGACAATACCTGAAGTCAACTGGCAAGAGAGTGCCTGGAATGCTACTAAACATCCTACAATGCAAAGTCCCCACAGCAAAGAACTCTCCAGCTCAAAGAGAATCTTCCTGCCAGTGTGTGGGAACATAAGATCCTTTTGTACCCATAAAGAGGCCATTCTCACCCTAAAAGAATACTTCAGTGATGTTTTTAGTAGCAATTCTCACTCTTCCCTGCAGGTTCTGATGCTCCACAGGGACTTTAGGTAGTAAATGCAGATTTCAAATGATTGATTAAAAAAAAAAAAGAGTCTTCCAAACCATTTGTCTTGCCCTTGTCCTTAATCTTGATTTGCCCTGTAGGCTACTCTTATCATAAAGGCAGTATGAATGACTGTCTCAGTGTCTTTCCTCATTAATGATGCTAGAAATTGATGAGTAGCTCTCTGGAACTGTGGATTTTGGGGCAAGAATTATAGCCCTTTTTTATTTTGGAGGACCCAGGCAGTTTTCTAAGTAAACGTGTAGAACATTCCCCCCAAAATAAATACCACAAGTAATTGCTTGACGTATGAGGTTGACATTCTGGCTTTGTGATTTGCTCTGATATGTAAAAATCTAATTTTCTCCATGGAATGATGCCACTGCAAAATTGTGACTAAATTAGAGTCAGTGATTTGCTTAGAATATGAGTTATAGCTTCTGTTCTGATGTATCAATATTTACAGTTTCTTAAATTGACCCACATCCCTTTGGCAAGTGTTAAATATGTGAGTACATATGGCAACAGAGTGATAGAGGCTTGAGTTGTTCTTGTCTGAGTTCACGTGACAGTGCTGTCTTTGAGAATGTATTTGATGATTGAAGTTTTGAGATCTTGTGTACGCTTTTTTTTTTAATTGACAGAAAATAAGTTCATCAGGTCTATAATAAATTAAAAGTTTATCTAAATCAAAAGTTCTTACTGCTCTACCATCTGTTCAGTGAGACAAGAAGCTGACAGTAGCCCTAAGGAGTGCTTCTTTGAACACTGATTTCTATATCTGGATATTCTCAATCAGTATGTAAAGGGATTAGAGTGTCATAGCAAACAGCCAAACCATTGGAAAAATCTACCTCTTAGATGTACATTTGTAATAATAATAAAGATGTTTCAAATTAGATGTAACAGTATCTCCATGTAAATAGTTAACAAAAAGTTGCTCGCTGTCATCCCCAAAACTGAAAACAAGGGCCTTTGTATGTTTAGGTTAGTCTGCCTTATGCCCTTATTAACATTCCAAATTAATTTGAAACCTCTAACAGAAGCTGATTTAAAAAAAGATCCACTTTGGGCTTCCCTGGTGGCTCAGTGGTTGAGAGTCTGCCTGCCGATGCAGGGGACACGGGTTCGTGCCCTGGTCCGGGAGGATCCCACATGCCGCGGAGCGGCTGGGCCCGTGAGCCATGGCCGCTGAGCCTGCGCGTCTGGAGCCTGTGCTCCGCAATGGGAGAGGCCACAGCAGTGAGAGGCCCGCGTACCGCAAAAAAAAAAAAAAAAAAAGATCCACTTTGAGCTTTTATAAAATGGCAATTACAGAGGCCAAGGGTCTGGGACTTAAATGCATCATTTTTATGGGCTGATTTACAGGAGAATAAGTTATCTTGGATATCATTGTTTCCTCCCTTTACATTTACTTTGAAGGTAGTATGTGAATAAGTCTACGGGGATGCTTGTCACATTACTGATTATATGATAAACAAATATCAGAAATAATTAGGAGGAGGGAGAGAGATGGACTGGGAGATTGGGGTGGGTAGATGCAAACTGTTACATTTAGAATGGATAAACAACAAAGTCCTACTGTATAGCACAGGGAACTATATCCAGTCTCCTGTGATAAACCATAATGGAAAAGAATATAAAAAAAGAATGCCTCTATGTGTATAACAGAGTAACTTTGCTATAGAGCAGAGACCGGCACAACATTGTAAATCAACTATACTTCGATAAAAAAAATAGTAAAAAAAATGTTCAAAATTATGGAATTAAATAAATTTTAGTAATCCATATGGTAGAATATTATGCAGCCACTAAAAATGATGATGTAGAAACGTACTGACATGGAACAGTGATGATGAACTACGAAAAGAAAAAAAAAACTAGTTACCAATAGCGCACATAAAATTATATATTTTTTGATGCATGTATTTGTGGTAGGCAGCCTGTAAGACGGCCCCAGTGATCCTCACCTCCTGGTATTCACGCTCTTATATAATCCCTCCATCCCCACTCCGCCCACAGTGTAACCAATAGGACATACAGAATTGAAGGAGTGTGACTTCTGAGTCAAAGTATACACAATATTTCAGCTTCTGAATTCTTCTTGGATCAAACTCTCTGGGGGAGGCCAACTGCCACATCACTGAAGACACTCAAGCAGCCACGTGAGAGGTCCACCTAGCAAAGAACTGAGGTCTCCTGCCAATACCAGCACCAAGCCAGGATGTTGAGTGTGTCTTCTTAGTAGTAGGTCCTCCAGCTGTAATCATGCCTTCAGATGACTACATCTTGCCTGTAACCTCATGAGAAATCCTCAAAGAATGTCATAAAACCTGAAGAAATCACCTTAGTTTTTCTGATCCTGGCTCCATCAGTGGCAGGATTCATCCCCATATCTCTTTGTTGAATGGAAGAGGCAAAGGAATTGTTTGGGTGGAGAAGATGGCCATGAGACTTGAGGGGTCACAGAAAGCCTTGCACTGTATCAAGGGCAGCCACTGTCTGAGGCCTCGACCCTGTAGCAAGTCCCAGCAAAAGGTGCACTGTTCATTCTCTAGAAAGGGGAATAGTAAGCCCTTCAGCATCTGTTGTTACTTTGGTGTAGAATAATTGATCAAAAGACTCAGAAAGTATATCAGGGTGGTATTTTGGAAGCCATGGTTTGTGAGGCCATTTTGAGGGAACAGAGGCAATGGGATAGTTGGTTGCAACCAAACTTCCCACAGAGCTGGGGATGAGAGAATGTAAAATGTAATTGAAGGCTCCCACTGAAGTGGAGCTGAGACGAAAGACACATTGAAAATGCGATACTTGATACAGTAAGACATGGGTCACTTCCTTTTTGGGCTTGACTGAATGTGGGATGTAGTTTGAGTTCAAGTAGCTTACTGAGGGGGGAGATAATCATGGGTAACCTCTCTGATGGGCCTTGGCCTGTTTTACTATTTAAGCTGCTCAGGGCCAAATTCTAAAATTGAAGAAGGCTTTCTACGATATAAGCTAAATCTTCAGTTTCTGTGGCATTTCTATGACAGCCTTGACTTTTAAAATGGAACCAAATGTCATTTGGAAAATGAGCCAGCCCAGCACATCTCTGTTAACAACTTGAACTTCCGTGCTCTTGGTCTGTCACTCTCCCTTCTAAGGTTTCGGTAATTTGAAATGGATGGAGACCTAGGTAATCCAGGGCTGACGTGGAGTTGGAGGATGAGGCATCTAAGGGAGGAAAAGTTGATTGTCACACGGTCATGTTGTACAAGGAGCCCATGATGTATAAATACAGGATGCCAAGTTTGGGAGGACAGGGGGGATGGGGAGAAATGTGTTGATTACTATTAGTGGAAAGGTCCCTGGACGCTGGTTCCTTTGTTACTTAGCTGGTCAGAAAGGAGCCTCATCTCCCTAGGAATTGTGGTGTTAGAGGCTGAGAAGTCAAAAACAAGCCTGCACAGTGGCATTCCATGGTGTTTCGCCAGCCTCCAGTGTATGTGGCCAGTGAGTCCAATGTCGGACTGTGGGGAACACTTAGAGCTTGCCGTTTGCTTAGGAAGGGAGCCGGTCTGTTTTGTTTGTTTGTTTGCGAAAACAGTTCGTGATGAACATGTTTCTTCTCAATTTTAAATAGTTCTTCTGTGTTTTTAAGTTAGGGTAGAGGGAAGGTGGGAAATACTGATTTGCTACCTGAGGAAATGACTTAAATATAGGCAATCAGCTGGACGTTTTGTTGAAGATGAGCACCTTGGTAACTAAACCCCTTTAAATGGCTACCAAAGTTCGGTTATATGGGCTGAATTACTTTAAAAGCTTGGGCTTATTTCTGTAGAACATAATTGATAAGAATTGAAGAAATTGAACTGCCCTTTAGAGTAATGTAAATTACAAGCAAACGCGCAGAGCCTTAACAGCATCAGGAAAAACAACAAAAGACCCAGCAAATAGGAAGATGTTGGATTAAAAAGAGTGAATTGAACATATATTTAATGTGCTCATTCCAAAAACCCCTTTAAAGTGGTAGTAAAATATGTATTTTAAAGAAGAAACTACAAGGACAATGAGTATGTGATAGGAGATGATAGTAGCAAAATTTCAGAGGCCGGAAAGCGGAAGAACAGTGATAAATGTATCAAATATCTTTGGTACACCACTGGAACTCTTCATAGCCTCGGGGCAGGGCAAGAGAGCCGAAAGCTACTCATCCAAGGCACTCTGGGCCTTTCTGAGTGCACTGCAGAGGCTCTCCAGGGCCTGGGGACATAGCAAAAAAGATAGAGAGGAATCTCCTGAGGAACAAAAAGAACCATCTAGCAGTCCAAAAGGTTGGCAACCTGGCTTTAAGCAGAGATGGATCTCCTCCGTCTAACACATGGGTGGCTGGGCCGTACAGCACAAAGAGCTCCTTGGACTCTCCCCAGTGCGCAGATCTCAAACCCTGCTGGAGAGAAGGTCCTCATCCCTCCCGAGGTGAGTGAATCTAGCTAAAGCTGCAACAAAGTACAACTGCAGATTAAACTGACTCAAGCCTCCACACTGATGGACTGGCACAAAAAGAGGTGTATGCTTTCCTGGAGGTAAATGTCAGTGAGTTACTATCTACTATTCTCTAACCCACAGTTGCTAGCATACAATCAGACTTGAAGAGCTATGTGAAGAAGCAAGGAAATATGAACTGTGGTTAAGTGAAGTCAATAGAAGCAGATCCAGAGATGTTCCAGATGTCAGAATTATCAGACAGGGACTTTAAAACAAGCAGGAAAAATATGTTCCAGGATCTAGTGGAAAAGAGGAACAACTCTCCATGAATAGATGGAGAGTATCATCAGAGAGCTTGAAACTATAAAAAAAGAACCGAATGAAAATCTTACAAATGAAAAAAGGATATCACAAATGAATGTATTCAGTATGTTTAACAGCAAACTGGAAACAGTAAAGGGAAGGCAGGTGAATAGAAGTTATCCAAATTCAAATATAAAAAGAAAAAAGAGTGAAAAAATGAAACATAGGGCCCAAGATGTATGGGACAATATCAGATTGTCTAACAAACATGTAATTGATGTCCCAGGAGGAGAAAGAGAATAGAGCAGAAGAAATATAAAGAGGCAATTGTTCCAAAATTGGTGGAAGACATCAACCCGCAGACATAAAAAGATCAGAGAATCCCAAGAAGGATAAATACAACAAAATCTAAACATAGGGCTATCAAAGTCAAATTCTGATGAAAACCAAAGATAAAGAAAAGATCTTAAAAGCAGGCAGAAAAAAATAGATGCATTGTATACAGGGAACCGACTATAAACATTACAGGTGACTTCATAGAAACAGTGGGAGCCAGGAGAATGGAAAGTCATCTTTAAAGTGCTGGAGGAAAAAAATCTAGAATTATTTTTTTTTAAATATAAAATTATATACCCGTGAAAATATCCTTCAGAAATTAATGCAAAATAAAGACGTTTCAAACAGACAAAAGATGAGAGAATTCACCTCCAACAGACTTTCACTGAAAGAAATGCCATAAGAGGGTATTCATGTTGAGGAGAAACAATACCAGACCAATTTTTCAGGAAGAAATGAAGAGCATCAGAATAAATATGTGGGTAAATGTGAACTGTCTTTATTATTGTATATAAATTCAGTGTATTTAATAACAATGTAACGAGGGTTTACAGTATACGTCAAAAACGTAAGAGCACAAAGAGCAAAAGAGAGGAAAAATGGAAATGTTATAAGGCAATACTGCTTATGAAGTAGTATATTATTTAAAGGTAACTATAATAAGTTAAATATACATATTGTAATTTCTGGAGCAATCACTAAAAAAATGGAGAGATATACAGTAAGATAAGAGGTAAAATTAAATGCTAAAATATTCACAATTCACCCGATAGAAAGGTGAAAAAAGAGGAAAAGAACAAAAATGGATACAAAAGGAAAATGCTAATGTGGCAGACTTAATCCAATCATATCCACAATTACATTGCATTTAAATGGAGTAAGCACTCTAATTAAAAAGCCAAGATAATCAGACTGGATTGGGAAAAAAAAAGCCAAGACCTAACTTCATTTGGTTTATAAGAAAAACACAGTTTAAATGTGGAGACACAGACAAGTGAAAGTAAACGGGTTGAACAAGATATTCAGTGCTAATACTGAGCATAACAGAACATCAATACAGATCCTATAGACATTAAAATGGTAATAAAGGGTTATTTTACACAACTTTATGCCAATAAATTTGATAACTTAGATGAAATTCAAAAATTCATTGAAAACAGTTTACTGAAATTGATAAAATAATTTAAAGAGTAATACCAATCTTGCAAAAACTCCTTCAGAAAATAGATTTCTCAACTTGTTTTATGAAGCTAGTATAATAACTCTGATAATAAAAATGCCAGACATTATAAAAAAGAAAAAATTATTAAATCTTTCATGAACTTAGATGTAAATATTCTTCACAAAATATTCATAAATTGTATCCATCAATATATTAAAAAAATTATATATCATGAGCAAGTGGAGTTTATCCCAGGAAAGGAAAGTTGGTTTAAGATTTAAAATCTATCAGTGTAATTTACCACACTAACACAATAAGGGAGAAATATCATATGATGATCTCTAGTGAGGCAGAAAAACAAATCTGACAAAATTCAATGCTCATTAGTGATTAAAAACATATATAGGGCTTCCCTGGTGGCACGTGGCACAGTGGTTGAGAGTCCGCCTGCCGATGCAGGGAACCCGGGTTCGTGCCCCAGTCCGGGAAGATCCCACATGCCGCGGAGCGGCTGGGCCCGTGAGCCATGGCCGTTGAGCCTGCGCGTCCCGAGCCTGTGCTCCGCAATGGGAGAGGCCACAACAGTGACAGGCCCGCGTACCGCAAAAAAGAACAAAAAAAACATATATAAAACCTGAAATAGAAGGCAGCATGCTTAGTCTGGTAAAGGGCTCAGAAATTGATGACATTAGGTGCCTTTGAAAATGAAGATAGGATTAAAAACTGGAAGAGTTATTTAAAGTTTGTTGAAAAAGCGGTTAAGCCTTAGATCTCCTCACCAACTCCATGCACTACAGTGACAGCCCCCTGCTCTCCCAGCAGAAGTTTTGAGGTTTGTTCTCTGTAGCAAGAAGACTGTGGACTATGGGAAGTTGGGCACAATTGAAGGTAGACATTTAGTGAAAATTTATGAGGTGAATTTTGAAACCTCTTCAACCCTTTTTACTCATTCTCTTCCTAGAATGCTGACAGCCAGCTTTAGATTCTTTAGACAAGGGATTAGAAGATCTCTAATGACTCCAACTAGCCTAAGAGACCAGTCCTAAAGATATTGGCATCAAGGTTTTCCCAAAGAGATGGCCCGGGCAGAATACCATTTATGGTATTCTGATAAAAACCACAGTCAGCAAGTCTCACCCATTTGCACAGATTTTCCAGTTTTTAAGAAATACCCCATTATTAAATATGAAGAAACAGTTAAGGACTAGTAAACATCTGAGAAAGCTTATAAACCAAAATAACAGAACAATTGGGAAGACATAGAGATTATCCAGAAAGATGAAAACTTTAAAAAACCCCAAAGACCTATTATTAATATCCTCTGAGGTAGAATAGGGTTCATGAAATAAGAAGAGGGTGTTATTTTTAAAAAATGATTAGAGAACAAGAAACGCCTCTTGGAAATTAAAAGTATGGTATATAAATGAAAGCTCAATAGAAAGTTGGAAAATAAAGTTGAGAAAATTTCTTTAAAAATAAAGGAACAACAAAAAACCTCACAGAAAAATGCAGATGAAATAAATGAGAGAAAATGCAAGAAAATTATGAGACTCCCCCGTTAGATCCTACATTTGAATAATAGGAATTCTAGGAAAGAATGGCAAAAATATGGCATATCATTGCCAAATTTCAGAATATTGAGGATAAAGAAAAAAATCTTACAAGCTTTCAGAGAGAAAGAGAAAGAAAAGTCACATATCAAGAGTCAGATTTCACAGCACCACCAGAAGCTGGAAGACAGTGGTACAATATCTTCAAATTTTTGAAAGAGTATATTTTCCCACCTAGATTTCTATACCTAACCAAACTATCAATAAAGTTGGGTAAACCGAGGACATTTTCAGACCTTCAGGGGCTCAGAAAAATCATGTCCCATGCATCCTTTCCCAGGAGGCCATTGGATAATGTGTTCCACAAAAATAAGGGCATAAAGACACAGGATCCAGGAAGAGAGAGATGAAAGGCATTTTCAATAGTTTGATGAAATGAGACCCTAGGAAGAAAGTGTGGAGCAGATCTAGTGTAGCAGGTAAGAAAATGCCAGGAGAGAACAATTCAATTTTCCAGTAACTGAAGTGAGTACCAAAAAATTATTTCCCTTTAATGTTCACATTTGTATTTATAAAACTGGTTCATCTTTTTGCTTCAAAGAATTGATTCAACTTTGAAGCAAAACCTTATCAATTTTAAAACTACATCTGTTTGGGGCTTCCCTGGTGGCACGTAAGAATCTGCCTGCCAGTGCAGGGGACATGGGTTCGAGCCCTGGTCTGGGAAGATCCCACATGCCGAGGCGCAACTAAGCCTGTGCGCCACAACTACTGAGCCTGCACTCTAGAGTCCGTGAGCTACAACTACCGAGCCCACGTGCCGCAACTACTGAAGCCTGCGCGCCTAGAGCCAGTGCTCCACAACAAGAGAAACCAGCGCAATGAGAAGCCCGTGCACTGCAAGGAAGAGTAGCCCCCACTCGCCGCAACTAGAGAAAGCCTGTGTGCAGCAACAAAAACCCAACACAGCCAAAAATAATAAAATAAATAAATTTATTTTTTTTAAAAAAACTACATCTGTTCAAGTTATGTAAATTCACTATCTCTAATATCAACTCAGTATTATTAACATTGAATTCAAAGGAGTATTGCATAAATTGAAAAGCAATTCTAAATGTATCAATATTAACAAAGTGATGATCACGTTTTTCTTAGTTTTAGTTGAGAAAGCACTAATCACACTGCCATTTTTTTCCTTTAATTATTGACTCTGAGAAGCATTTCTTTTATTTCAAAAGAAATACTGAACTCAAGTTACCAGTACTGTATACCTTTGTAAAATTCATCCACAACTCAAGTAATGAGTGTTGGGAAAGAGTACACAATTATTTAATTCATTGTCTATTTCATTGTCTTCTCATTGTAATGAAGCAAAAGGGAAGCATTAGTCCCTTGTTTTAAAATTCTGATAAACCCAAAATTTTGACCTCATAGCTGGGCCATCATCTGTCTTTTTTTTTTTTGCTTAGGTTGATTCTGGGCTCTCTGTTCTGTTCCACTGGTCTTTGTGTCTTTTTTTTAACACCGGTACAATACAGTTTTGATTACTATATGTTTGTAATATAATTTTTAAAAATTTTATTGAAGTATAGTTGATTTACAATGTTGTGTTTAATTTCCACTGTACAGCAAAGTGAGTCAGTTATACATATATATATATTCTTTTTCATATTCTTTTCCATTATGGTTTATCACAGGACATTGAATATACTTCCCTGTGCTATACAGTAGGTCTTTGTTGTTTATCCATCCTATATATAATAATTTGCATCTGCTAATCCCAAACTCCCAGTCCTTCCCTCTCCCACCCCTATCTGTCTTGATAGAAACTAATTTTTTCTTATGTATCTGAAACTCTTCTTTGACATTTGTAAAACATCCAAAACTACCTTGACATTGAGTCTGATTTTTTTAGGTCATGAATAGATAACATTTTAAGTAAATTTGAAAGTTTGTCGAGACCCAAAAGTATTAACTGGGTAGTGTCTCTTACATTATATAACTTATCTAAAGCTTAAAAAAAAAGTACATGCAATTTTTCATATTTTGAATCAATTGATCTTTGACATTGTTAGAAGGTCTTACATTCTATAGGCACTTGTTCAGTGGCTTAGTTGAAATTTCTCACTTTTTGTAAAATAACTTTTGGTCTTTGCTTCACAATTTTCTAAAAACTGCCATAACTGAAATAATTTATTTTACCATTACTCTGTCTAAACGTGATTTTCCTTTTCTGTAGAAGAGTTCAAGCCATTTTTGAGTTGGCCAAAATTACAAGCTCAGCTCTTGTTAAAAATTATTTGAGAAATTTTGGTTGGACATTTAATTGATTTCATATAACTTACTTCTTCAGTTCTTTTTTTAGCTGTTGAGAGGAAACACCAAATATTTCGTGTGCTTGCTTTAAATGGCTCTTAGTATTGTCCACTTTATTATCTTTTTTAAATGTTTATTTAATTGGTTGCACTGGGTCTTAGTTGCGGCATGCGGGCTCCTTAGTTGTGGCATGCGAACTCTTAGTTGCGGCATGCATGTGGGATCTAGTTCCCTGGCCAGGGGTCAAACCCAGACCCCCTGCATTGGGAGCATGGAGTCTTATCCATTGCGCCACCAGGGAAGTCTCTTAAAATCTTTTTTACAGAACATATTTTTTTGTTTTCCCTGTAGCAGCCAACTGTAGTTGCCACATTTGAAATTTGGAGCATACCTTCTTCCAGTCTCTTCTATTCTTCATGTTCTAGGCATAGTACTAACTTCTGCACCTCCACTCAATTCGATATCAGGAGTGTGCCTTCATTTTCCATTTTATTTATTTTTTCTTCCAGTTTTATTGAGATATAGTTGATATACCGCACTGTATAAGTTGAAAGTGTACAGTTAATGATTTGATTTATATATGTTGCGAAGTGATTATCACAATAAGTTTAGTGAACATCCATCATCTCATATAGACACAACATTAAAGAAATGGAAAAAAAATTTTTTTCTTGTGACGAGAACTCTTAGGATTTATTCTCCTAACTTTCATGTGTAACATACAGCAGTGTTAATTATATTTGTCATGTTGTACATTACATCCCTAGTACTTATTTACCTTGTAACTGGAAGTTTGCACCTTTTGACTGCCTTCATCCACTTCTCCCTTCCCTCACTCCCTACCCCCACCTCTGGTAACCACAAATCTGATCTCTCTATGAGTTTTTTTTTTAATTTATTTATTTTATTTATTTATTTGTGGCTGCATTGGGTCCCCGTTGATGTGCACGGGCCTTCTCCAGTTGCAGCGAGCGGGGGTCACTCTTTGCTGCGGCGCGTGGGCCTCTCACTGGAGTGGCTTCTCCTGTTGCGGAGCACGGGTTCCGGGCGCCCCTGCGCCGGTAGTTGTGGCACATGGACCCAGTCGCTCCGCGGCATATGGGATCCTCCTGGACCAGGGCTCGAACCCGTGTCCCCTGCATTGGCAGGCGGACTCCCAACCACTGCGCCACCAGGGAAGTCCCTATGAGTTTGTTTTTGAAGTATAATTGACTTACAACATTACGTTAGTTTCTCTTATACAACATAGTGATTCAATATTTCTCTTCATTTCAAATTCATCACAGTGATGGGTCTAGTTACAGTATGTGTCACCACAGAAAGATATTATGTGGTTTGACTATATTCCCCACACTCTACATTTCATACCGGTGACTCATTTATTTTGCAACGGAAGTTCCATTTTCAGTTTTAAAATTTGTCCATACTTACTTTTTTTTAACTATAAACAGTTTAATTATATTATAATTAAAATTCCAATTTCATAACCAATTATGATTTATATAGTTGTCACTATAATTTGAGGTGTCTGCATTTTATATTTTGTATTCAAACAAACACATTATAATGTTACATTATTGCATAGACCAAAAAAATCACTTGAATCAATCAGTATGTCCACTGGCTGGATCAGTGACAGTATTTATGTGTACCGTTAGAAATGATTCTGGTGCCTGATACGCACACAACATAATAATACTGTATCGTATGTGATGCAATAATTAAAGTGTATTCCTACCATTATGCTAAAGTGGTATTTACCAGAAAAATTTTACACTGCTTCAGTTTTTACATTTAAATCTAAATTACTTAAAGTTAAATTTAATTAAAACTTTGATTTCATCATCGCAGTAACTGCATTTCAAGTGCTCAGTAACCACAGATGTCTAAGGGCTGCCTTCTTGGACAGCACAGCCAGGGACAGCAAGGGAATGAGAACCTATTATTAGGGAACCAGACATTTTGTTAGGCACTTTCAAAGACATGATCTCAAAACAGTCCCATGTGTTATCTACATTTTACATAAGGAGACAAGCTCACTGAGATGCAGTCATTTGTGCAAGGTGGGACAGTTCGAGAAGAGGCTGGAAGGACAGCTGTTAGTCTAAACCCAAAGCCCTTGTGTGTGCCGTGCTGAAGTGGCCCTCGCTGGTTGTAATGGTATATACCACTGAGCGAGAGATCAGGATGCTTCCCTTATCTCCCCACCTCCCTGTAAAGTTTGCAGGCCTCTAATTGTTTTAGCAAGTGTGTATGAATGAATTTATTCAAGAATATTTGTCACCTATGGGCCAGGCACTCTTCTAGTGAACAAAAGCCAGCGCCCCTGCATGCATGGAGTTTACGAGCTTATGCGAAAGGAACAGAAAATTACAAAACACCAACAAAAAACAACACTTTCAGTGAGATTGTCTTCTCCAGTTTAAACTTTGTGGGCTTGCTTAACATGAAGCTCTCAAAGCGACAGTGCTTTTTTTGTGATTTTAGAATGGGGACAAGGTATCTTTCCCGGCAGTAATTTTGCCAAGGGCGGTCATGCAGACAATTGCTTACTTGGAGCTCTGGCTCTTGGATGTGAGGTAATTACCTCCACTTCTGGGTAATTATGTTCATTCCTGTTTGTCCATTGTTATTCTTGGGGCTACTGTGGTCCAGCGTCTCAGTAAAAGTGGGCACCTGGGCAAAGGGTCACATGGTGAAACTTGAAGGGCAGCCTCCTCCTAGATGAAGACCATCAGACTGAAAAGGGAACTTTTCTGTTCCTTCTAGGGAAGCCCAGTTGGTGATCCCTGTACTAAGGTACTGATCTGATGAGCAAACCGTGATCTTACAATGTATCGTACTTACGGCTTATTTTCAGACTATTGCAAAAGCTACAAGAAATGAAGTTTCCTGTGTCTGAGTGGTTCAGTCAGCCCCCCAGAACTCTACCACCTGTGTTTCAGGAGGCGGGTGGGGGGCATGGGCGTGGCGGCGGGAGCTGGGTCTTCAAGGGTAGAGATTTATGCAAACGAAAGGGTTTGTCTTCAACACAGCCTCAGGTAAGATAATGCTTACAGAGTATTTTATTTTTAACATCTTTATTGGAGTATAATTGCTTTACAATGGTGTGTTAGTTTCTGCCGTATAACAAAGTGAATCAGCTATACGTATACATATATCCCCATATCTCTTCCCTCTTGCGTCTCCCTCCCACCCTCCCTATCCCACCCCTCTAGGTGGTCACAAACCACCGAGCTGATCGCCCTGTGCTATGCGGCTGCTTCCCACTAGCTATCAGTTTTATGTTTGGTAGTGTATATATGTCCGTGCCTCTCTCTCACTTCATCCCAGCTTACCCTTCCCCCTCCCCATGTCCTCAAGTCCATTCTCTACATCTGCGTCTTTATTCCTGTCCTGCCCCTAGGTTCTTCATGACCATTTTTTTTTTTAATTCCATATATATGTGTTAGCATACGGTATTTGTTCTTGTCTTTCTGACTTACTTCACTCTGTATGACAGTCTCTAGGTCCATCCACCTCACTACAAATAACTCAATTTCGTTTCTTTTTATGGGTGAGTAATATTCCATTGTATATATGTGCCACATCTTCTTTATCCATTCATCCGATGATGGGCACTTAGGTTGTTTCCATCTCCAGGCTATTGTAAATAGTGCTGCAATGAACATTGTGGTACATGACTCTTTTTGAATTATGGTTTTCTCAGGGTATTTGCCCAGTAGTGGGATTGCTGAGTCGTATGGTAGTTCTGTTTTTAGTTTTTTAAGGAACCTCCATACTGTTCTCCATAGTGGCTGTATCAATTTACATTCCCACCAACAGTGCAAGAGGGTTCCCTTTTCTCCACGCCCTCTCCAGCATTTATTGTTTCTAGATTTTTTGATGATGGCCGTTCTGACTGATGTGAGATGATATCTCATTATAGTTTTGATTTGCATTTCTCTAATGATTAATGATGTTGAGCATTTTTCATGTGTTTGTTGGCAATCTGTATATCTTCTTGGGAGAAATGTCTATTTAGGTCTTCTGCCCATTTTTGGATTGGGTTGTTTGTTTTTTTGATATTGAGATGCATGAGCTGCTTGTAAATTTTGGAGGTAAATCCTTTGTCAGTTGCTTCATTTGCAAATATTTTCTCCCATTCTGAGGGTTGTCTTTTGGTCTTGTTTATGGTTTCCTTTGCTGTGCAAAAGCTTTTAAGTTTCATTAGGTCCCATTTGTTTATTTTTGTTTTTATTTCCATTTCTCTGGGAGGTGGGTCAAAAAGGATCTTGCTGTGATTTATGTCATAGAGTGTTCTTCCTATGTTTTCCTCTAAGAGTTGTATAGTGTCTGGCCTTACATTTAGGTCTTTAACCCATTTTGAGTTTATTTTTGTATATGGTGTTAGGGAGTGTTCTAGTTTCATTCTTTTACATTGTCCAGTTTTTCCAGTACCACTTTTTGAAGAGGCTGCCTTTTCTCCATTGTATATTCTTGCCTACTTTATCAAAAATTAGGAGACTATATGTGCGTGGGTTTATCTCTGGTCTCTTACAGAGTATTTTAGAGTTCAACCAGGTCATTGTACAAATAAGGGAATCTAAAATTCAGAGAGGTTAAGCGATTATTTGAAGGTCACACATCATATTCATTCAGTGAGACTAGGACCTCTGCATTTTCTTTCCAGCTAATGAGTTGTGAGTGAGGAGAGAAAGAAGGGAGGAGGTGGGTGGGAGAATCAGAGGAAGCTAAAGATGGTACGTAAAGCTCAGTAAGGCTAGGGTTTAAAATCTGTTTCTGTCCTCTCTACTCTGACGTTAGGTTTCTTAACCCTGCTGAGCTTCAGAGTCGCAGCTGTGAAACAGGGATGACACAGAGCTCCTAGGGTTGCAGTGAAGATCTGATGAGCTGATGCATGTGAAAATGGCTTGACCTCTTGAAGATAAGACTTTTCCTTTACTCACTATCTCCGAGTATCGCCTCTTTTAATTGATGTTCAAACCATCCATTTCAAACTTCGAGCTCCCCAGGCCTCAGTCTTGAGAGTTCTGGATTGGCAGATCATACTCTGCTGCCCTGCACCTGCTGACCCCAAGCTCCCCTGGGACTCTTTGTCTCCCAGGACTTCCCCATTCTCCCCCAGAGGCCCGTTCCTGTGATCACACCCTCTACCAGCCTCTTCCTTGTCACCTCTCAATATCTGGCCCATCCTAGTTGGGGGTTCCTTCTAACAATAGGAAGCCTTAACAAGTATTTGGATAGTGTGACAGGCTTCAAAGTGCTTTCACAGACATTCTCCCCTTTGATCCTCACAACAGCCCTGCAGGGGACACAGGGCAGCTATTATCATCCCAGCTTTACTACTAAGGAACCCAGAGTACATAGAGGCTAAAGTGATTTGCCCAAGGCCACAAACTGGAGAACTGCTTGGTGTGCAAGAAGGAACAGTCTTTGGGGTCAGGAAGTCCTAGGTTCGAGTCTCAGCTTAGCCACTTGCTAGCAGTGTGGCTTTGGGTAAGTTATAGAACCTTCCTGAGCCTCAGTTTCCCTATCTATTAAATGGGGATATTTGTTATGTATCCTGCAGGATTGCATATATTGTATATGCAGTTCTTAGTTTGGCAAGCCAGACCAGAATCCTGTGCATTACACTGTCTCTCTGTAGTATTCCTCAATACCTCTCCAGCTAGAAATAAGCTCTTCTGTCTCTGAACCTCAGGAATGTTCTTTGTCTTTGCTTTCATGCCTCAGAAACTAACTCTGGCTGACAGAGAGCAAGTAGGATTTTGCCATGAACCTGGTAAGGTCACAAAATGGAAGCGATGATAAATCACTTTCTGGGAAGGAACCATGGCAGCCCCTGGGCAGCGTCATTGGATGACTCAGTGCCACCTCTCTTTCTTCCTCGTGTTTTTCTCTCCATTCAGAATCCGAATTTACAGAAGAGAAAATCTGATTGACCTAGTTTGGGCCATGTGCCCCCTATGTGGGCAGGTGGTAAGACGTGGTTGGCAGCCCACTGGAACAGTATGGAATGGAGGAAAGGCAGTTCTGCAAAGGGAGAAATGCTCTTAAATAACGGAAGTCTGCTACTTGGTCCTCATGTAATTCTAAAACCAACTGTTGTGTGTGGCTTGTTGTGGACGCTCATATTCACTTATGCTTCTGTCTTACATCCATCTAGACCATTAGTCCTGGGGGGTCAGGGCTGGGAGTTGGGGAGAGGACACCTCTGTCTCATGCTCAGATTCAACATGGAAGCCCAGAGACTGGCCCAGTGCCTTACACATAATTGGTGCTCAGTAAGTATCAGATGATTGATACATTTTGTTGATTTTATTACAGTCCTTGGTCTTTCCAGTCCAAAAATCAAATTAATTTAGATCTTTCCTCACTTATCCCGGCTCCTAAACCTCAGAACTCCTACCTACATGCAGCCACCAATAAAGCAATCAATCAATAACAATTCACCTAATTAGCTTGCTCACATGAACCAATAGATTCCTCAGGCCTGATCACTTCCCATCACAATCACTGGTGGGGTGCCAGGTGTCTTGCCAAAGGACTTGATTGATAAGTCATTGTAATTGAAGCTGAATACAATTAATTGCATAATTTTGAACTCTTCAAGTTTAATTCCACAAAAATTACATCACAGAATTGGGACATGATGAAGTATTTCTAGTGAAAGGAATAAGCAGAACTTGCCTAAGCACTGGTTCATATTTGTGACCTGTTATGTACACACCAGGCCTGGAATCTTACCACTCTGTCAATAGAAATCCACAAAGCTCAAATACGTATATGATTTCCTAAACACATGGCCCATTATTAGAAAAAACTGGACACTCTTAATCAGGCCCAACATTTTGATAATATTAGTGACACCCTCTTTAAATGTGACCTGGTTTTATCCTTTATAGGCACAGACCCCAGATTAGCTCACACTTTTTTTTTTTTTTTTTTTTGGTCTTTTTTCTCTCTGTTAGCGGTTGCCTTAAATTTGTTCTCTCATATGGCTAACTTCCTAGAGGACATGTCAGAAAATAGCTGATGAATAAAAATAGTGCTATCTGCCTTTGACAAAACTTTTACCCAATTGAGTAGGCAGGATTTTCATGAAGAAAATCTGAGAAATTAATTAATTAACTGTAACTGAATTTCACCTCTTTAACCTTAACTCGTGAGCACTCCTGAGCTAAATAAACATCTGACCGTTCAATCTCTTCCACTTAAGGTTAACTTGAGTTTATTATTCAGGCTACTGCCCTTGTGTATTAGGCAACGCATAAATTACGCATACTAATTACTCTGGATGGGGCGCCGCTTTAATGAATTCTTTTAATTAAACTGCAACACAGTGGTTTTGTGCAAGATGGTCTATATTTCATCTTTAAACTGCGTTAACCTTCATCTTTGTCTGGGCAGCTCACACATCCAGCCGGAGACCTGAGTTTAATTCATCTAAGTACATCCATTCAAGAACCCACCCCCACCCCTGGAGGAAGATTTGAAAAATGTTTCTCTTTTGCTTTGAGGTTAAGAAATTAGATGCCTCTGTGAAAAGTTATGATTCTGCTGGGGATACTAAAGTGGAACAAAAAAAGGCAAAACAAAGCAAAAAATTGAAATAACAGAATCAGTCAGCATAGCACTGCGGTCCTTAAAGTATAAATAATAGAAGTCATATTAAGAATGTCCTAGGGCTTCCCTGGTGGCTCAGTGGTTAAGAATCCACCTGCCAATGAAGGGGACATGGGTTCGAGCCCTGGTCCAGGAAGATCCCACGTGCCGCAGAGCAACTAAACCCGTGTGCCACAACTACTGAGCCTGCGCTCTAGAGCCTGCGAGCCACAACTACTGAGCCCGTGTGCCACAACTACTGAAGCCTGTGCGCCTAGAGCCTGTGCTCCACAGCAAGAGAAGCCATCACAATGAGCAGCCCACACACCGCAACTAGAGAAAGCCCGTGCGCAGCAACGAAGACCCAATGCAGCCAACAATAAATAAATAAAATAAATAAAATTTAAAAAAAAGTCCTTACTAATATGTGCTATTAAAGCCAGGGGCACTCTTTACCTTGTGATCTTTATATTACAGATTGTACAGTAAATGATCTATATTATGAGTCTAGTTTTCAAAGATGCAATTAGTTCTCTATTATCTGCAAGCATTAGTGGGTGAAGCAGTAGAGGAAATTGAAACCCATGTACATTTTAGCTGTGAATATTAATCTTCTCTTGTCTTTTTACTGAGCTCCTGCTTCTAGGTAGTAAAATTGACTGTTTTGAGTTTTACTTCCCTAATATCTGAGAGGGGAAAGTGACAGAGGGAAGAAGGGAGAGACTCAAACAGCTGAAGAACTCTCTAAATACTAGGAACCAAGCAGCCACATAGCACAGGGAGATCAGCTCGGTGCTTTGTGACCACCTGGAGGGGTGGGAAAGGGAGGGTGGGAGGGAGGGAGACGCAACAGGGAAGAGATATGGGAACATAGGTATATGTATAACTGATTCACTTTGTTATAAAGCAGAAACTAACACACCATTGTAAAGCAATTATACTCCAATAAAGATGTTAAAAAATAAATATAAATAAATAAATAAATACCAGGAACCTTGCTAATCCCCGATCAGTCAATGCATATTGAGCATCTGCTGTATTCCTAGCACTCTGCCTGGTGCCAGAATATCATGGAGGTTGAGAAATGCTTTATTTGTGCTTTTTAAAAAAGAAAAGGAACATTTGCATATAGATGTTTATACTTACATAGATAAAATCGGGAAGATACATAAAAAACTGTTGTGAGAGTTTGCTTCTGGGATGTACTGGGGATCTAAGTTGTAAGGGAAACCACTTATTAATTTTTTTTTTACATCTTTATTGGAGTATAATTGCCTTACAATGGTGTGTTAGTTTCTGCTTTATAACAAAGTGAATCAGTTATACATATACATATGTCCCCATATCTCTTCCCTCTGGTGTCTCCCTCCCTCCCACCCTCCCTATCCCACCCCTCTAGGTGGTCACAAACCACCGAGCTGATCTCCCTGTGCTATGCAGCTGCTTCCCACTAGCTATCTATTTTACGTTTGGTAGTGTATATATGTCCATGCCACTCTCTCACTTCGTCCCAGCTTACCCTTCCCCCTCCCCTTATCGTCAACTCCATTCTCTAGTAGGTCTGTGTCTTTATTCCCGTCTCGCCCCTAGGTTCTGCGTGACCATTTTTTTTTTCTTAGATTCCATATGTATGTGTTAGCATACGGTATTTGTTTTTGTCTTTCTGACTTACTTCACTCTGTATGACAGTCTCTAGGTCCTTCCACCTCACTACAAATAACTCAGTTTCGTTTCTTTTTATGGCTGAGTAATATTCCATTGTATATATGTGCCACGTCTTCTTTATCCATTCATCTGTTGATGGACACTTAGGTTGCTTCCATGTCTTGGCTATTGTAAATAGCACTGCAGTGAACATTGGGGTGCATGTGTCTTTTTGAATTATGGTTTTCTCTGGGTATATGCCCAGTAGTGGGATTGCTGGGTCATATGGTAGTTCTACTTATTATTATTCTATATTTTTTACTCCTGTTCCTCCTGCTGCTGCTGTTGCTTCTTTTTCTTTTTCTTCTTCTTCTGTCATGAGCATGTGATACCTTTTAACTCAAAAAATGAAAAACAATAAAAATATCTAGAGAGTTCATAGTCTACTTGGAGAGACAAACATATCACAATGCAATGTGGTAAGTGTTGTCATAGGTGAACATGCAGACTATTCTGGAAACACAAAGGAGAGATCATCCAAATCAGTCTGATGGAGTCAGGGAAGGCTCCTCAAGGGAGGTGGCATTTCAGTTGGGTCTTGAAGCATGAGTGTGAGAGTTTTTCAGGCTGAGTATATCAGCTGTTCAGTAATGGGAAGGGGATGATAGCTTAAGATGATTCTGTCCACCCTAAGATTGTCCTCTCTTAGAAATTCTTTGAATAGATAAGCTCCTGCAAGACTTCCCTTTTGACATGACATATGTAAGCAGTGTTTAAATCATTCCCATTTCTGACAACAAGATGATTGAGAGTGACACTTTGGAAATGATCCCAAAGAAGAGTTGCTCACTCTGGAAAACAATTGGATATTCCTGAAATTCTGACTGCAGAATTTCTCCAAAGGTCCCTGTAAATTTTTCACCAGGCCCTAATTTAAACCTAAAGTTTGTACAAAAGCAACCGACCTGTGGGATACAACCAATCTTTATTTTGATGAAAAAAATCAGGATTATAGGGTATTTTTATCAGCAAAGCCTAGCTCTTACTATCGTATCATTACATTTAGAAGTGGAATTCTCACTCTTTTTTTTTTTTTTTTTTTGCGGTACGCGGGCCTCTCACTGTTGTGTCCTCTCCCGCTGCGGAGCACAGGCTCCGGATGCGCAGGCCCAGCGGCCATGGCTCATGGGCCCAGCCGCTCCGCGGCATGTGGGATCTTCCGGGACAGGGGCATGAACCCGTGTCCCCTGCATCGGCAGGCGGACTCTCAACCACTGCACCACCAGGGAAGCCCTCCCACTCTTTCTTGACCCACTTTATACCGATGATAGAGGAAAGGTAGGGAAAGTGAAGACCATAATTGTCTCAAATTTTATATTCTACCATTGGAGTTATTTGGGGCACCAAATTCCCTAATTCTGAGCCCATTAAGGAGCACTGGTACGGACCCAGCTGTTCTAAGCCCCACGAAGGAATCCTGCATTCCAACCAGAACAAACAAACCCTAAGAAGAGGGATTTAGTAGAATTTGACGGGGCTCTCTTGGCCTCTTAGGGAGCTTCATTTGCATGTGCAGTGGCAGGGGGAGAGGCTAGCAGATTTATCTCATCACTACCCTGAGGCTGGTAGGATCAATACCTTTCAGGTTTTTACTGAGCCACAGCTATGTGCCAGATGTCAGGGATACAAGGATGACTGTTAACAGTGATCCTGGTCTCCAGTAGCTCACAGGGAAACGAGAGTTGCAGACACACCACTGTAATGCAGTGGAATGTGCTTGTCTAGGTAGATAGCCAAATTCAGAGCAAGAAACCAGGACTTTTCCCAGTGGAGCTGGGAGAGCTTCATAGAGAGCCTGAAGACCCCTAACTATGTACAAATATACTTTTGAAAGGGGAGTTATTCTGAAACGCTTAACTCCTGTTTTCCGTTTTTGTCCAAAAAGGTAGAAGAAAGAGAGGATGGCTGATATGAATGGGTAGAATGTAATTTAAAGGCATAGAGTTCTATAATTCTCGATAGCTAAACCCAAAGGGAGATTTTTCTCCCCCTGACCCTCCCAGCAAATTTAGGAAGCCCCACAACTGGGTACACAGTCTATGACAGAAACAAGGCTCCAGAATGATTTTCTTGTGATGACCATGGTGGCCCTGGAATCAGACAGCCCAGTTCTCCTTTGGGTGTGCTGTGTGACCTTGGACAAGTCACTTAGTTTATCTAACTCTCAGTTTCCTCATCTGTAAAACTTGGATAATAATAGGACCTACATCACAGGGTTGTTGATGGTGATTAAATGAGATGATATGTGGAAAGTACTCAGCAAAGTAATCAATAAGTGTTAGCTATTATTATAATTAGTATGAGTAAGGTAAGTGCATCTCGGACCTCCAAGCAAGAGGATTTTATTGCCAAGTTTGCAATATACAAAAATGTAAGAGTATTCCAAAGCTGGTAGAATATAAAAAAGTAAGTTACCATAACAGTATAATCACATGGGCATATGAAGCTGCAAAATACATACACACATGTATTCATTTCAGTTTAGAAACCAAATTGCTGTCTAGATGACCCATTCAAAAGCCCTGAGATGAATTCTTTTTTTTTTTTAAAGAGGGGCCTCGGTATCTTCTTTTTTTTAAAAAAATTTTTTTTTAAATTATTTATTTATTTTTGGCTGCGTTGGGTCTTCATTGCTGCGCGAGGGCTTTTCTCTAGTTGCGGCGAGCAGGGGCTACTCTTTGTTGCAGTGCATGGGCTTCTCATTGCGGTGGCTTCTCGTTGCAGAGCACAGGCCCTAAGCGCATGGGCTTCAGTAGTTGTGGCACGCGGGCTCAGTAGTTGTGGCTCACGGGCTCTAGAGCACAGGCTCAGTAATTGTGGTGCACGGGCTTAGTTGCTCCGCGGCATGTGGGATCTTCCCGGAGCAGGGCTCGAACCTGTGTCCCCTGCATTGGCAGGCGGATTCTTAACCACTCCGCCACCAGGGAAGCCCCTGAGATGAATTCTTAATCACCCAAATGCTACTTTTGTTGACTTATGTAAAAGCTGAAAGGAAAGTGTCAGTCTTTTTTGACCCACAGATTCCTTAGAAACAATTTGTCCACCGCAGAGGGTAAGTGCATGCTTGCTTTCCCGAAGAGGGTGTATCCAGACAGCAAGAGTATTGGCTCTAGAGGAAAGGCCGTTGCCCCCAGGAAGGCTATAGAGGTGACCAGGAGGCAGCCACCTGGGGCCACCCACTCCCCTGGAGTAACTCCAGGACTCATGCTTTGATCCCTTTGTGTTTCTCACGGCTTCCCAGGTGGCATTTTCTGCCCCAGGGTTTCCACATACCTCGTAGGGAATATATGTTGCGACATACCATCTGGCCTTTATGCGTCTCCCCAGTGGCCAGGGTATAAAAACCTGCCTGTTCGGCAGCTCCAAGTGCCCACAGTCCCTTTGGTCTCTTTCTTGGTCTGAGTGTTTTTCAACATCCATGGATGTAATTAGGAAGAACTAAACCAAGCATATGGAGTCAGGACTGCATTATGACCACAGAGGGAGCTTTACCTTGGAGGAGGAGCTCCTCGGGGTGGGCCCAGCTCCAGGCGCCTGGGAGAATGGAGCGAATCGGGGAGCTGGCTGGCCTGTTCACAGCTGGGCACCATGTCATACAGGCTTAAAGCTCACATTCTGTGGGTGAAGTATGGCTCGTCATGTTCCCTGACATCCAGAGCTCGGCTGAGGGGAAAGGAGGCAGCTTGCTGACGGGAGCACATGTGTCTGTTGGCTCTGTGCAATGGAGAAGATACCAGAACTGCGCAAATCCCGAAGTTGGCGTCATTTGTGTTGCTTCTCTTTGAAGAATTGCCAGTTGCTGAATGGCAGTTACTTCCAGGAGGTGTGGAGGGAGAAGCCAAAATCAAGCTCCGAGACAATGGAAAGTAGAAGATAAAATTTGAAAGTGTAAATTACTGTACGTACATACAACGGAGTAGTCAGCAGCTGAATGAAAGGATGGGGAAATTCTTTATGTGCTGATAACGGAAAGAACTCTAAGATGTATTAAGCAAAAAACCCCAAACAAACAGAAAAGGAAGCTGGAAAATAACAGTGTACAGATTCTTCTCCCATTCGTGTAGCAAAGGAAGTTGGGGGTGAGGCGAGCGTGTTTGTATTTACTTGTATATGCGTAGGAGTGTCTGGAGGGATATGCAAAACACTAATGACAGTGGTTATATATTTGGGGGCAGCAAGGAGAAGCTGCTAGGGGATGGCATGGCATTTCTTCATGTTTTTATTTTAACCAATTTTTGAATGCATTACTCCTTCAAAAAAATTAAATAAGTATAAATGTGTTTATAAGTTTTGAAAGTGACATTATAAAGCATATTGAGAGGCCAGTGGAGATTGCATGCTGGTAGATTTATAAATACATGTAAATTATCTTGTCTTTATGCCCATCTTTCTACATGAGTAAGGCTGTGTGGTTTCCAGCAATATCTTCTATAACTGATTATCACGTGATGGAACAACTGAGCATTGCATATTTTACACTGAGCATTTTTCCATCAGAAAAACCCAAGTAAATATGATTTGTATTCATTAACAAATTCAGAGTTTGAACATGGTTATGTGTTAATCACTAGAAGGAAGGATTAATCCTTTGTCCTTATTCCATTCGTTCACCTAACATTTATTGAATAAGTATAATGCACTGTTGACAATTTGCTATATAGTCCACAGTTTTCATCGTATGAAACTGAGTTTGTATAGTATAATTCATGCTATATCCACATAGGAGTAGGTTTGGTTTAGGAACTTTTCTGAAAGATTCTTTACTTAGCTCGTTTGTCCAGAAGGAATATCAATTGGTTCCTGCAAGTTCAAGTTTTTTTTTTGTTTAATCTTCTAGCAATATCTCGGGAGCATCAGAAAGGTGACCAAGACTCTGCTTGGAATAAGGGATATACTATTTACAAACTTGCAGAGCCAAGGATATTTATGTTCCTTATTGTCTCTTTCTCTCCTCCCGCAATACACAGATCTAACCATAGTGCTTCGTGTAATAAATCCATTTCCACTTCTTTAAAAAATTGTGGAAATCCGTACTATAGTGGCTTTATACTGTATAAACTTAGCTAAACCTGAACTAATTCTCCCAGGATTACTTTCCCTAGAGGGTTCCAGGTTAGGATTAGCCACAGAAGAAATCTACATGAGATTTGAAAGACACAAGTGAAGTAGTATCAACTTTTAGCCTTTGAAGGTTGGTTCAGGGTGTCAAGCACGGCAGTAACTTGATGGGTTGGCACTGATCTGTCAGCTCACATTGAGGATGTGGGTTGTACCTGGGCCCACAGTTCCTATAGTTTCCATTAGATTTCCTGTCTCAGCTTTTCCAAGTCTTAGACCAGGTATGTGTACAGCTCTGTGGCAAAACCTAATAGGTTTTTCCTGCAAGTCACCCACGTCATTGAGGATGGAGGCCTAGAGAGATAGATGCAGGTTCCAGTACATCTTCCTGGTTCTTGTTTGTCCTGTTCTCCTCCACTTCACTGTCAAGTCTTTTTCCTCAGTTGCCAACCCAGTTCATACCCTCCCCCAGACATAGCAGCCACATCTTGCATTGACTTTTCCACTTGCTCCTGCAGTTGTGTTACTAATGCTTTATTCTCTATCTCTTACAGTGTTTCTGCCTTTCTGACAAACTCTGACGGATGCAGTACCCCAGAATGTTCAGAGACATGTCTTAGTGTCGCCGTTGCCAACAGCACAGCAAACCTAGGCATCAGTATCTCCATTTTGAAAGAAAGCTGACCCTAGAAAGACAGGTAAGCCAAAAAGTTGAAAATCCAACTCTATCTAGCTCTAAAACTCCTATCTTTCCACCATACTATATTGCTTTGGCTTTCAAAGTAAAAGAGGAACACAGTGCAAAAGCACATTGTCATAATAACTGAAAAACCAGCCTAAAGAGAGCTAGACTATAGAGAGCATTCACAGCTCCTAACTCAGAGCAATGGCGTTCAAAATGGAACTTGTATTGTGATACATGGCCAACATCTAGAACAAAAATGCCTTGGGCATCCTAGGGTTGAAGAGATGAGTGACATTAGCCTCATAACTTTCTGAGCTATTTTGAATGAGGTGCAGAGATGAGAGTTAGTCATGTGATGCTCAGTACAGTGAACTGAGGAATTTGGATTCATTCTATACAATGCCAAAAACTCTTCTGTAAAAATGCCCGTAAATATCTCCAAAGACTGAGGATATTAAGTAATGTATGGAAATGTAGATTTTTTTTTAATATTTATTTATTTATTTATTTTTGGCTGCGTTGGGTTTTCGTTGCTGCACACAGGCTTTCTCTAGTTGCAGTGAGCGGGGGCTACTCTTCAATGCAGTGCGCGGGCTTCTCATTGTGTTGGCTTCTCTTTGTTGCAGAGCGCGGGCTCTAGGCACGTGGGCTTCAGTAGTTGTGGCATGTGGGCTCAGTAGTTGTAGCTCGCAGGCCGTAGAGTGCAGGCTCAGTAGTTGTGGCGCATGGGCTTAGTTGCTCCGTGGCATGTGGGATCTTCCCGGACCAGAGCTTGAACTCGTGTCCCCTGCATTGGCAGGCAGATTCTTAACCACTGCGCCACCAGAGAAGTCCCGGAAATGTAGATTTTTGAATGCTTTTTGCTGGATCCAGCTCTCCTTAGAAACACATGTACAAAGGTAATACCTACACTCTTCACTAGGTTATTTGAAATTTTTCCATCATACAAAACTTACTAGAAAATGTAATTTTCAAATCTAAATTAATGTTGGCTATGGAAAATGAACGTCATTGACCACTGGATAATACAGAGCAAAAAGAAGTTCTCAATTTCATGTGTTAGTTGAAATGTAGCAGGCAAAATGTTAGGAGAGAGCAGGTTAGTTTGGAACTGAGAGAATTCTGGAAAACCTTGGGACAGAGGAGTTCTAAATCCATAGAGCAGAGGGTGTAGGATTAGGCTTATTTGTAAGCAGGTGCACTATAGTGCTGAGAGAACTGCCTTAGGCTGCTTGTACTGCTATGAGAGATGCCACAGGCCGGGTAGCTTAAACGACAGCCATTTAATTTTTCACGGTTCTGGACACTAGAAGTCCATGATCACAGTGCCAGCCAAGTCAGTTTCTGGTGAGACCTCTGTTCCTGACCTGTAGATAGCCGTCTTCTCACCGTGTGCTCACTTGGCCTTTCTTCAGGGCATGTGCATGGAGAGAGAGAAAGAGCAGGCTCTCTGGTGTCTCTTCTTATAAGGCCACAAATCCTATCAGATCAGGTCCCCACTCTTATGGCCTCATTTAACCTTAAACACTGGCTCCATCTCCAAATTCAGATACATTGGAGGTTAGGGCTTCAACATATGAGTGTGTGTGTGTGTGTGTGTGTGTGTGTGTGTGTGTGTGTGTGTGTGTGAGAGAGAGACACATTCAGTCCATAACAAGAGTAAAAGTCTGTTTAGAAAGAGAGCAATCCAAACCACAGCCTAACATTCTGTCCCTGTGTATATGTTACTCCCAATCTCTCTTTCCCTTGTGAAGATTGTCTAGGTAAAAATCCTACCTTGATTAAAGACCATGGGTAAACAAGAATAAATGAGAAGACCTTGAGATTTCGGCTTTGTGTTTGAACTTCATCCAGTTTGTCTTTCACATCAGCATCTCAGATTTTCCCAACATGTTCAGGTTGTAACCACTCTGATTAAGGAAATAAGGCTTGCCTTACCTTAACAGGCAATTAGTTTTTACAATTAAATAGGAAGAGTCATGATTAATGACCTTGCTAATTGTTCTTCCCTGGTGTGCACATTAATACTAGCAGAATGCTCAGAATTCTGAGGAACATGCATTCTTTGAGCCTACCATGCTCCATCCTGGTGGATCCAATGCTGAGGGAGACTCACACCCTGCCCCCCCAGGAGATCAGAGTATAGTACAAAAGATATGTCAGCAGACATATTACAACAACGAGGGAAAGACCTTGTCAATTTTCCTGATGTCTGGCATGGCATTGATGGAATGTGTACCTTAGCCAATTAATTGCCAATAACCCCAGCAGGCTTGCGAGGAAGAAAGTGTACCATGGGTATGCAGGAGAAATTCTGAATCATTGGTGGTACGGCAGTTTTCTAGAATGTCCTCAAAGGAGGGGAGTATGTTCAAATTGTACAAACTAAGTAGAACCCAGAATTTTACTTTAAAGAGAGGCTAGAACAGTATTTCCAATTGTCCAGGTAATTGCTGTCATGTAAAGAAATCCTACCCAATCTTTAGGGGTCATTTCCTGTATTGAACCTCTCAATTCTGACAGCTGGACGTGACCTCTCCCCCTCAGAACACTCCAGAACTCTGTTCCACTTAGCTGCCATTTAATGCCTTCTTATGTAAGTGTTATTTTTTATTTTATTTTATTTTATATTTTTATTCATTATTATCTTTGTTTTTGCGGTACGCGGGCCTCTCACTGTTGTGGCCTCTCCCGTTGTGGAGCACAGGCTCCGGACGCGCAGGCTCAGTGGCCAGAGTTATTATTTAACTCTGTTATCATCCCTGGGGAGTTTTGCATCCTAAAAGCTGAATGTCAGAACTGTATAATGTTAGGTCAGAAGGCTCTCAGATTTTTTGATTCAGCTTCACCCATTTATATATGAGAAAACTGAGGCCCATTCAGATAACATTCATTGAGAGATTAAGTCTCTCTGAGATAGTGACATTTAACCACAGACTTAGGGGAGGTGGAAGGAATTAGTGCAGTACCTTAGAGAGGGCATGTGCCTGGCATGTTCATAGAAGGCTCGTGGCCAGGAGGCTGTTCTAGCTGGAGCAGAGGAGCAAGAGGGAGAGTGGAAGGGGATGAGGTCCAAAGGGGAGGGGAGGATCAGAGCATGGAGGGTCTCTTGGCTTACAGTCATTTACTCTGAGGAAATGGAAGCCATTGGAAGGACTTTTGGGGAAGGGGGGGTCAGTTAAGTGTAACTTACATAGAGTAAAATTCCCCGTTGTTTTTTTTTTTTTTTTTGCGTTATGCGGGCCTCTCACTGTCGTGGCCTCTCCTGCTGCGGAGCATAGACTCCGGATGCGCAGGCCCAGCGGCCACGGCCCGTGGGCCCAGCCGCTCCGCGGCATGCGGGATCCTCCCGGACCGGGGCACGAACCCACGTCCCCTGCATCGGCAGGCGGATTCCCAACCACTGCGCCACCAGGGAAGCCCTAAAAATTCCCTAATTTTAAGTGTACAATTTGATGACTTGCCAAATGTATGCAGTTGAATAAACACCATCACAATAATCAAGATATAGAACAGCTGCATCACCCCCCAAAAGTTCCCTCATATCCGTTTGAAGTCAATTCCTGTCCCTACTCCTAGCACATGGCAACCACTGATCTGAATTCTGTTCCTGTATTTTTGCTTTTACCAGAAATTCATATAAATGGGAATTCATGTAAATATAGACTCCTACAGTAACCTTTGTATCTGGCTTCTTTTACATAGAATAGTGCTTTTGAGACTCATCCAAGTTGTTGCAAGTGTCAGTAGTTCATTCTTTATTGTTGAGGAGTGTTGCATTCTATGGATGTACCTGTTTGTTTGTCCATTTACCAGTTGAAGAACATTTGGATTGTTTCCAGTTTGGGGCCATTATAAATAAAGCTGTTATAAACACTCATGTATAGGACTTTATGCAGAGTATTTTTTTCTCTTGGGTAAATCCCCAGGAGTGGAATTGCTGGGTCATGTGAGAAGGGTATGTTTAACTTTATAAGCAATTACCAAACTATTTTCCAAACTGAATGTCCTTTTTGTATTTCCGTGCACAATGTATGAGAGTTCCAGTAATCCTGCAGCCTCATCAACACCTGGCATTGTTGGGTTTTAAATTTTAGTCATTCTCATAGGTGTTTTTTAATTTGCATTTTCCCAATGAGTAATATTTTTTGAGCACATAGCTTTTCAAGTGCTTATTTACCATTCATATTTCTTATTTGGTGAAGTGTCTCTTCAAATCTTTGCTTATTATTTTTAGTCTTCTTATTATCGAGTTGTAAAAGTTCTTTACATATGTTGGATACGAGTCCTTTATCAGATATATATCTTGTATCTTTTCATTTTTCCTTGAATCCAGCGTATCATTTTTTTCTTTGATGATGTCCCCTTTAAGAAATCTGGCTAACCCAAGGTCACAAAGATTTTTTTCCTATTTTTTTATTCTAAAAGTTTTATACTTTTAGGCTTTATATTTAGGTCTATGATCCAGCCTGAGTCAAATTTTGTGAATGGTGTAAGATAAAGGTTGAGATTTTTTTCCATTTAAATGTTCATTTGTTCAAGCTTCATTTATGGAAAAGATTACTCTTTACCCATTGAATTACCTGGACACCTGTTTTGAAAATCAATTGACCAGATATGTGTGGGTCTATTTCTGGTCTCTGTCTATCTTTATGCCAATACCACAAAGTCTTAATTAATGTTGCTTAATGGTAGGTCTAGAAAATTTAAGAGTATTAGAATGTGAAATGCATTTAGGCCAGTCCAGCAGATGAAACTTATTCATAATTGCCTTTGGAAAACTATTTGTTGGTGAACAGAGTCTAACTGAGCCCAAAAAGAAGGCCTTTCAAAAGTGGAAGATGTTGAAACCAGGAGATGGTCCCATGTCCTCTTTCCTAGCCTGGCAACCGTGTGACTGCAAAAGTGACAGTATTTTTGAAAGCAGACGGCTTGAATTCTTTTTGTAGAATCTTGTTTTTTCCAGAATTGTACTGGTTCTTTAAATGGGAGGAGAAACGGATGCTGTTCTATTCATAAGTCAGCAAGGGAAGTATTTCGTAGCTTCTCACATAAGCTCCCTGCCTTTTGTGCCTCGTTCCTGCCAAGTGGGCAAAGTTTTCTACCTGTTGGAAATCAGGCTGCTCCTTATGCAAATAAAACATCTTCTTCTCTTACCACCAACATTTTTTCTCCTCATAATATTCCTCATGGGTAATGGCTCTCCCTTTTCTCAAATTTGGCACCTTCCATCTATGTTGGTAGAGCTGTTCCAATGACAAGTCCTTTGAATGTGTTGCGTGGTGTCTCAGGAAACTGTGGAAGTTGTCATTTGGTTACTAACTGGATGACCTTGGGCAAATTATTTCACCTGAGCTTCATCCTTTCCAGTACAATGCAGCTATCACCATTAACTTTCCTCTTTCCCACAAGACTCGTGAAAATCAAACGTGATCATGTACATAATGATATCCTAAGGAGTCTGGGGGCACAGTGTATAAATGATGGTCACTAGAATTTCAAATAGTAGATAGTGTTGATTCTGTACTCTTGCTTACATGTTTTTTAAAATATATTGGGCTAAGCCAGGGTTTTTTGGGTGGCTACAGCATGCTTGGCATGGGACAAGCTACTGTGGGGTAGAGAAGAAGTATGGGTACAGAACCTATCACCTCAAAGAGCCAATAATTTTAGGTAGGAGAAAAATCTTGCACACATGAAGTAATGAGAGACCAATAATAATAGCTCATATTTGGAAATCTTTTCAAGTTGCTGATTTCTTTCACGTGCTTTATCTCATCTCATTCTTCCAAACAGCTTTGCGCAGTATGTAGGGCAGATGTATTTTGTCCTCATGTTACAGATGAGGAAACCTGGGCCAGAAAAGCTCAGATGATTTCTCCAAAGTTATAAAGCTTATCAGCAGTGGAATTGGGACCCAAATCCAGATTATTTTCTGACTCCTAGTCCAGAAAATCTCCTCTGGTGGTTCTCAAACTTTGATGTGATTAAGAACTATTTAGGGAACTTGTTAAAAAAAATGCGAGTTACTAAATCAGTTGTTCTGGGTCTAAGAATCTGATCTTTAAACAAATAGGTCATCTAATTCTCCAGGAGGTAGGCTATGCTCTGTTCCCCACCAATTTACTCTGCTGGCGCAAACTGTGACAAGCAGAAGCAGAGAGCTGCTACACTTCTGTGCCACTGACATGCAGAACACAAATTCTGGAGACAGGCCGCCTGAATTTGCATTCTTCTTTCTTAGGAGATTGGGATTGACATATACACACTACTAGATATAAAACAGATCACTAATAAGGACCTACTGTATAGCACAGGGAACTCTACTCGGTACTCTGTAATGACCTATATGGGAAAAGAATCTAAAAAAGAGTGGATACATTTATATGTATAACTGATGCCCTTTGCTGTACAGCAGAAACTAACACAACTCCAGGAAGAATTTTTAAAATTAAAATAAAATAAATCCTGCTTTCATTGCCTTCTACCTGGGCAAATTATGTAACCACTTACTGCCTCAATTCCCCATCTATAAAAGGGGGTAATGGTAATTCCCTGGAGGTCCAGTGTTTAGGACTCGGTGCTTTCACTGCCGGGACCCTGGGTTTGATCCCTGGTTGGGGAAGTAGGAACCCGCAAGCCACGTGGCCATAAAAAAAAAAGGGGGGGGGGCGTAGTACCAGTACATACCTCACATGCTTGTGATGAACAGTAAATATGTTATTGATTGTAAAGTGATTAAAACCAGTGCTGGTATTTATGTTTGTGAGAAGGGGAATGTGACTCATGGAAACACTGCCATGTGAAGGACGATGGGAAACAGCCTTTCTGAGATGCAGTCGCCTCATCCTTCACCCTGAATACCTCCCGTTCCTTCTATGCCCACTCTTCTCATCTTGCAGACAGCTATTGGCAGCCCTAGGCACTAGTTCCTTGGGAGGCAGACTAAAGCCAGTTATCTCTGCTTGCAAAGTACCTGGAAGGTTCCAAGGGGCCCTCCAGCCTTAAGTCGACTTTGTTGCTTTATCCCATTTAAATCCACATTCTCTGTTGAAGGAAATAAACCAACACAGTAAAGCTTGCTGATAGCCACTCCATCTGTATTATGGCACACAATGATGGCTGGAAGTTAAAGGTTTGATATATAGGTCTATTTTTTTATTGCCAGTCCCTGCCCCTGAAGAAAGTATTAAAATTTCCAGATGAGTAATCAAACAATAAATAGATGAGACAGTTGCTGTGAATATCTGATTTTTTGCATAATAATGAGATATGGCTGGATAATGCACTCTGCCATCCCCAGTTTGTCTAAATTATCATTTTGATTGGTCAAATGCATAAGAAAGATATACCAATAAAGTCATGTCAAGTGCTCCTTTGTAAATGGATGCAGGATGGAGGTTTCTGTAGGTTTGAGGTGAGGTGGGGGCAGGGAGAACTGGTTCTTCTGTAAGTAACTTTGGGGAGATGTTTTCTTCAGCCAATTCATTGATCAAAGACATCTGAAATCCTCACTTCTCCAGGGTCACATGCATAAACATGAGGTCGTTTGTACCTTCTGAGGCCTTGTGTGTTGTTTTTGGAATTGAAAATAAGAATCAAATTTGGAAAAGAAGGGTTGTTCTAGGACATCGGAGGTTTGTTTTGTGTAGGGCTTTTGCATCCCTGAGATATAACATCAGCATGTTGATAGAACTTCTGAGTCAGAAAGACCATTCATTAGGGAACGTGATGTCAGTAAATCCAAATAGCTCTTTTTTCACCTTAAAAAAAAAAAGGAAGAATTCTATCAGTTCCAAATTGGGATGAAAACTGAAATTGCCTGAAGTGTTTTGACTCGCCACTGCTTTTTCTTGTTGGTTATGTAACATTTGGTTTAATACGTGTGATCATTCATCCTGGATTTTATTCTTAAACTTCTCCTACTGCTGTGTTGGACTCTCGTGTTCATCCTTTGCACTGATGTAAGTGTTCCGTGGCCCGGCCTGTAAGCTCCTTGAGGTGAGGATCTATATCTTGGCAGGATATATGCCCTGGGGGGCTTGCAAACAGTAGGTGCTCAAGCAGAGCACCGGCCTAGCATTCAGGAAGTCGAGGATTGCTAAACATGTATCATGCTTTCAAAATTTTCAAAACAATAACCAAAAATACTCTAGGATGGTATTTATTGTAAACAAATACAGCAGTCATTTATCAAGCACCAACCGTGGGCCAAGCACCATACAGACGTTAGCTCGTTTACTGTGTATGTCTCGGCCAAGAGGAAATTCTTACCGCTCTTTTTCAGGGAAAGAAACGGAGGCACCAGAATGCTTGGTAGTTGGGCCACGGTGACACAGTGAGTAAGTACATTTGCATCCATCTAACTCCAAGATTCCTTTCGCTAAGCCACACATTATTTGCCAGTATCATTATTAAAATTATATTACTCCAATCTCTTTTGTCTCCTGGAATCTCCTAGTCAGCCACTCAGCTGACACACACACCCTGACATCTGAGTGCTTTCCAGGTTGGCATGTAAGTCACCCCAGCCTTGAGAGCTGGGAACTGGCATCTTTAGAAATCCCACACCTCCCAGGCGCTGTTGACAGAGTTGAGCTAAAGAGCCTTCTTGGAATGACAGAGCTGAAGATTTCCTGGAAATCAGAGGCTGCATATTCTAGTAACGGGGTACTTTAGTAAAAGGCAAAATGCATGGAGGTAACCTGGGATTTTTAAATATTTATTTATTATTTATTTATTTACGTATGGCTGTGTTGGGTCTTTGTTGCTGCACGCAGGCTTTCTCTAGTTGCGGCAAGCAGCGGCTACTCTTTGTTGTGGTACGTGGGGGCTTCTCATTGTGGTGGCTTCTCTTGTTGCGGAGCACGGGCTCTAGGCATGCGGGCTTCACTAGTTGTGGCACGCGGGCTCAGTAGTTGTGGCTCGCGAGCTCTAGAGTACAGGCTCAGTAGTTGTGGCGCACAGGCTTAGTTGCTCCGCGGCATGTGGGATCTTCCCCAACCAGGACTCGAACCCATGTCCCCTGCATTGGCAGGTGGATTCTTAACCACTGCACCACCAGGGATGTCCCTGGGATTTTTTTTTTTTTTTTGCGGTACGCGGGCCTCTCACCGTTGTGGCCTCTCCCCTTGTGGAGCACAGGCTCCAGACGTGCAGGCTCAGCAGCCATGGCTCACGGGCCCAGCCGCTCCGCGGCATGTGGGACTCTCCCGGACTGGGGCACGAACCCGTGTCCCCTGCATCGGCAGGCGGACTCTCAACCACTGCGCCACCAGGGAAGCCCCTGAGATTCTTTTAAAGGTAATAATATACCTGTGAAGAAATCTCTAGATGCACTGGGGAAATAAAATTTGGACTTGTCTCAAAATCTGTAAAATACATAGTGTGATGAGTTGAGCATGCAAGGGAAATCATTGTGCCTCAAGGGAAGAATCTTTTGTTGGACTGATTTGCTGTGATTAATTTATTATTAATTAATGACACTTTGAGGATCATCTGAGGAAAAGGATACAAGGTGTGACCTAGACCAGGGATAATGTCCTTCCTGATTAGTATTAGTCTAGTCACTATTGGAGTTGACTAAATATATCTTGGATACCTGTTATTCTGACTGATACTGTTTATAGCTCATTGCTTTAAGCTCCATGTATTGTATCTATGCACTGCTCCCTGCCCGCATTTCACCTCCTCACCCAAGGAGATCCTTGAAGGTACACATTGACTGTCTTCCAGGGCTGAGCAGAATATCTGATCAGAGTAAGTGTATGTCACTGTGGTATAATAAAAAATAAATATTTGGTTTTGGTCCCAGATTCCTGGAACAGAGTTCCTAAAACCCTTGGAATTTATTGTATTTTATATGCTAATGAGATGATTCCTGGAGGAAAGCCCTAGGTAGCTTCTGGGTAGGGGCTGTTCACCAGAGAAACCTACCAAGTGGTTACAGGGTTAGAACTTTCAGCCCCACCTCTGGAGAGGGGAGAGGGGCTGGAGATTGAATTCAGTCACCAGCGGCCAATGATTTAATCAATCATGCCTATGTCATAACACCTCCGTTAAAAGCTCTAAATGATGGGGTCTGGGGAGCTTCCAGGTTGGTGAAAATATTGGTGTACTGAGAAGGTGGTGCACTCAGAGAGGGCATGCACACTCTGTGACCTGCTCCCCACCTCCAAAAACATTGCCCTATGCATCTGTTGCATTTGGCTCTTCTGAGTTGTATCCTTTATCATAAACTGGTGAGTTGTTCTAGCAAATAATGGAACATGAAGGGCATTGCAGTGGGATCCCCTGAATTTGCAGTCAGCCAAGCTGCAGTGCAGGGAGTGTGGGGATTCCATTTGTAGCTGGTGTGTGAAGTGGAGGCAAGTCTTGTGGGACTGAACCCTTGATCTCTGGGGTCTGGGCTAACTCTGGGCAGCCAGTGTCTGAATTAAATTGAATTGTAGGATACACTGTTGGTGTTGGAGAATCGAGCATTTGATTGTGGTTGTTTGGAAAAGACACAACATTTAATGTCAGAAAAAAAATACATAATGTTTTATGAATGAATGAATGAATGAATGGAGGAATGAAAGAATCTTTGTTACTTGGTATATTTTAGTCACAAGTGAATGAAAACCTGGTTCAAACTGACTTCAATACTAAAGGGAGCTCACTGATTCGTGACACTTTAAAGGTCCAGGGCAGGACAGCATCAGGCTGTGCCCTATGGAGTGACTCAATAATGTCCCAAAGACTGTTTCTGTCTGTCCACTCTTCCTTCTGCAGTGCCATGTTAAGGTGGCTTCCCTGGGGTTCCCAAGATGGAACTTAGCAACTTCCAGCCACTTCTCATTAAATTCCAGGAGGAAAGAATGACTGTCTTGATGGATCCATTCCATCAAAATTTTGAGGATCATTCTGATTGGACCAACTAAGGACACATGTCTATCTCTGAACAATCACTGTGCCTGGGAATACCCTGATTGGCTTAGTGTAGGTTATTTAGTAGAAGAAGGACTTCTACTTAGGACCTCATGCATTCTCATACTGAAACTGGAGGTTTTGGAGAGGGGAGAGTAGATGCTGGGACGGCAACCAGCTAATCTCCATTCCATATGGAATGTGCTTACGTGGTATATAACAGGTAACATCGTTCCTAAATGTATTCATTTGTTTGTTTACTACCTTATTAGAAAGTATTTCAGTCACCTAATCCCTAGCAAATGTCATATCCAGGAGAAGTCAGGCCTTACCGCAAGCTGACTATGTAGTATATTACATTTGGATCAAACCAACTGTGTGTCTGATAATACTTTGTAAACTACAGAGCCTGTAAAAACAGATGAGATGATGCTATGAGCAACCTGAGAAATACAAGCACATATTGTGAGAGACTTTTAATGTTTGACCCAAGTTCTGTATAAGTTTATCAATAGCCCCCAAATTCACAATCAAATGGATCATTACTTGATGAAGATCGAGACTTCATCTTGCCCTTTTGCCAGATTTGTTGCTCATTTACCACCCAATAAAGGTAGGTGTGATAGCAAAAACCTCACTGGCCAATTGGCACTCCAAGTTTTCAGCCCTCAAGTTGGCACACTTAAAGAGCCAAAGAATAAATATTTTAGGCTTTGCAAGCCATGCGGTCTCTGTTGCAACTTAATTCTCCCATAGTAAGGCAAAAGCAGCCTAGACAATGTGTACATGAATGACTAAGGCTGTATGCCAATAAAGTTTTATTTATGGGAACTGAAATTTGACATTTATATAATTTTCATGTGTCATGAAACATTAGTAATCTTTTCATTTTTTTCCATATATTTAAAACATACAAACCGTTTTTAGCTTATGGGCTGTACAAAACCAGGTGGCAGGCGGGATTTGGCTCACGGGCTATAGTTTGCCAACCCCCATTTTAGCTCAAATGCGGCGAACCATGAAATTTATGAAGAGGAGACGAAAATGACATTCCCTGGTCCAGTAATTTGCACATTCACAAAGAAAACTTACCCTACTTTGTGTATAGGTTCTATAAGTTTAGTCATGTTTTGGGGTCTCTTTCATTAAACCAGTGGATGGTTCAGAATTGTCAAAATTCACTTTTATCTTTAAAGTCAAAAAGATTGAAGCTTTTTGAAGAAACATGGGAGTGATTTCAGGTTATGACTGGAATCAAGATTAGGCTGCATGTTTGTTGGAGCTGGGGCAAGCTTAGCAGATCCGTAACCAAACTCAGCATTTTCCTCCCAAAGTTAACTTGCTATCAACCATGCCTATTGTAGGCAATGGAACCCCATTACTAGTTAAGCAGGCTTGACTCTTCAGAGTTATTGTATAGTGATCATTTTATAGGAATCCAGTGTAGTGGACCTGCCTCCCTGGGCCCTGGAGATAGGACACGGCCCATATTTAACCAGAGTACTATGTCTCCTTAGCTACAGCGATGGGTTTAGGGATGGGCCGGTGACCCAAAGAAATGATCACATTCCTTACTGGGACTTCTGTTAGAATTATCAGGTTGAATTGAGCTTCTTTTACTTGCAACCCAAGGAATCCTGACTAATTGAATTGCCATTTAATTTTCCTCTCTCATTCCCAGCATCTCCCTGCTCACTATCTAGTCTGTCACCGTACCCTCTAATTTATCGGAAATGTCTTTCAAATCCATTCTTTTCTCTCTATTCTTAATTATTTCACCGTCACCTCCTTCTGTTTGTCACAGTAGCCTCAATGGTATCCTATTAATAAATACTTTTTGATAGACAAGCCATATGTTACAATGGCAGCAGGTAGATTGACGAGAGCACTGGATTTAGAGTCAGTTAGAACCTGGGTTTGAATCTTATTCAGTTGCTTACCAGAAAAAGGTATTAACTCCTTTAGATATTAGTTTCCCCGTTTTTATGATGAGGATTACCTCCTAGGGTTAATGTGAGAATTAAAGGAGAATAATACGTGTGAATCAAACAGTACAGTTACATAGTAGACATCCGAGAAATGAGGGTTCTTATAGGTGAAAGAAACTGTGAAAGACCCAGCCGGCATCCTTGGAGAGTGTCAGGTGTTCTGTCCATGGTCCTTGCTCCCCTTCCATTTATCTTGCTCGTTACCTCTTACCTTCCTGCGGAGGTCGTTTCAGTGTGCAGCCTCATTACTCATAAATCTCCTAAGGGCTCCGCTAGCTGCCCAGACTCTTCCCTGTGACCCCAAGAACCTTCCATTTTCTGTCTTCACCCTACCTGGTCTCCCTCTGGTCCCTACCAGGAGGCCTCTTTTTCTACCAAGTGACCTCTTCTACTGTCTGCCAGATATACCACCGGAAGTCCTTATGCTGGTAAGCTTGAGTGTGAGCTATGTGCCTTCACCCAGTCTCAAGCCCTCCATTCTCTCAAGGCTTTCTGTTCCTCTTGTTTCCGCACCTCCTTCTCAGTACACTCGCAGCACTTGTTCTCTAATCTAGGCTGCTCTCCATGTGTGTCTTCTCTACTAGCTGGCAAGTTCCTGGCGATCAGGGCTTGTTGGGCATATATGTGTAACCGTCTCCCTGTTGCCGAGCTCACACGCAATGGAGTGCCCGTGCCCAGGGTTCAGTAGGTACGCGCTGAGTGAAGGAACACAGTCTTTCATGGAGCTGATGGGTTAGGAGACCCAGGGTCATAAACACACTATTACTCAGGATTCCGTCTGGAAAACAGAAATCACACTAGATATTTCAAAGAGAGGAAATTTAATACAGAGAATCAGTTACATGGGTGTTAGTAGGCTTAGAGCAGAAAAAAAGGAATACTGGGCAAATGTCAAGGTAGTAACTGCAGGAAGCAGCTGCCACTCCTGGAAAAGGAAGAAGTGGGAGATGGCAGAGCCTAGGGGTGTAGAGGAGCCCTGGAGAGCTGAGGAGGAGGTGCTGCCCAGCTGTTGCTGGCGCCTCTGGTGCTCAGCAGAGGGACCCTGAGTTGCTGGCACTCCAATCTCTGCCAGCACATTGCAGGGGGCTCGGTGAGGCCTGGGAGGGCTTAAAGGAGGCGGAGGCTAGAGCCCAAGCCACTGTGGGAGGGAAGCCAACAGGAACAGTACAACCAGGAGGGAGGCTTCTTCTCCCCCTCTCTCTCCTTCCAGCATTCCTTAGGACTTGCTGTTTGCAGAAACTCACCGGAAGTCAGCTGGCAAAGGAGTTTGGGAAATAAAATTTTCAGAGCAAAGTATAGAGAGCTGAATTTGGAGCTGAGAGAGGATTGGCAAATAACCAGCTCAGCATGTTTACTGTAACTCACGTGTTTTAGAGGAAGGCTCAGAGGGTTTCAGTGATTTGCTCAATGCCTCCTCTTTAAATCTTTGATTCCGTAATCTTACTCTACCCCCTTAGGAATACTGCGTTGTTGTTTTTTTAGGAGGAGGTAGTACCCAACCTTGATAAATTGTAAGAATATCTTTCTACTTCTCTCCCTTTAGGCCCTTATATGCTGATTAATGGCATGTAACATGCCGTATAGGACACGTATGATGCTTTGAACAATTAAAAAAAAAAGCTGACTGCCTTGCCAAATGTATTGATTGCAGAACAAGGTATTTTTATGAGATTCAGCGAGGGTCATGTGAGTCAGCCTACCCAACAACATATGAATTTCTAGTTACCAAGTCACTGGGGACAAGGGTGCCTTAATATGGCTCTGAAAAATAAGTGTAACAAATTGCAGCAGAAACCATCACAGAACAGTTCTACTCCAAAGTAGTAGTAGGGTTTGTTTTATTTTTGCTCTAAGAAGGTTGGTAAATGAAGGGAAAAAAAGAACATCTCCCAAATAGCTTATTTAGCATCTAAAAGCATCTTCTCCCAGTGTCCCTCCATGGCTTTGCCAAGGAGCATGGACATTGGCAGACACCAGTCCCAGAGGCAGTTGACTGGCTGAGCCCTGCACGGATGGCCATTTTGAAACTCAGATGGAAATAGAATAGAATAAGGGAAAAGGTGCAGAAAGGACCCTGACCTTTGCCACTGGATCTATACTTAAAGATGAGGTGGGCTGGAATGACTCCAAGACTAAGTGTGGTCATTGGAGAAGTAGCCCCAGGACCTCTTGTAGTTGGGGGAGGTGAGGGTTTGTGCAGTGGAGAGAGACCAGAAACACAGGGTATGTAACATGATTTACCTTATTTAACAAGCTGAACCACCAAACCAGGGTGAGGTGACCAAGAAGCTTGAGTGAGCTTCACCAGCATTCTCAGCCCAATCACATCCAGCAAACACAACTCTGTTAGAACAAGGCTGAGAGACTCCTAACACAGCCAACGGGGAGCCCACTAGCCACGTATGAAAACCAGCTGTTTCCTAGGAGTCACTTGTAACTGAAGCCGATGGTCAAAAGGGAGGCCGGAGTTGGATATAAACACAAAGACATACAACCTTCTTCTTTTGCGGTACGCGGGCCTCTCACTGCTGTGGCATCTCCCGTTGCGGAGCACAGGCTCTGGACGCGCAGGCTCAGCGGCCATGGCTCACGGGCCCAGCCACTCGGCGGCATGTGGGATCTTCCCGAACCAGGGCACGAACCCGTGTCCCCCGCATCAGCAGCCGGACTCTCAACCACTGCGCCACCAGGGAAGCCCCATACAACCTTCTTAAAATGCATGTTTATAAGTATATAAACGCCTGCCTCCTGGTAGTTAGATTGTAAAAGATTTGTGAGTACCCAAGCATATTTTTAGAAAGTATCACTAAAGAAGTTTGAGCATTAAGAGAAAACTTCAAATATTGACCCCTTCAGTATTTGGTTCCATCATCAACAAACAAAATTATATTTACTGAGAAAGTTAAATCAATCTTCTTCCTCCTTCCTTCCCTTCCCCTCTCCCTCCCTCCCTCCCTCCTTTCTTTCTTTTCTTTTTTTTTCTTCTTTCTAAAATCACATTGAAATTACAAAAATGGTACTTCTCCCCCTCCCCTTCTGAGTTATGTTTTGATCTGATGAAGAATGCAAGGGAAGGAAAAGACACATAGGTTGGCAGTTTTCATCTAACTACAAGAATACATTCCTGCTTAGATTTCATATTGGATCAGTTGCCCTTTTTCCCAAAAGATCTGAGTTAATTGTGGATGGATCCAGGCTGGTTGGATATACCTTGAGGTCCATCGTTTTTTTTTTACGGGGTGAGGGGACGCAGGTGGCAGTGTTCCATTGTGACTTTTTTGGTGTCTGATTGGACTGAGATCAAAAATCAAAAATTGTTGTGTTAGCGTAGAGGGTTGTTTTTGTTGTTTTTGTTTCTTTTGAAGGTGGTCTCTCCCTTTGCCCCACCCCCCCTCCACATAAGTTAAATAGAGGTTTGTTTAGGAAGAAAATTCAATTTAGTGAATCATAACTCACAGCAAAGCTGGGTGGGGTAAGAGAAGTAACAAAAGAATAATTACATTGGCAGCTGCAAAAATCATCTTGTGTCTGAGCTAGTCAGCTTCTCCCTGTGCAGACCTGAATGAACTTGCTATAGCCCGTGCATCTGGGAACTCATGTGATCTGCTGCCTTCAGTAACAAAAGTATCCTTATATTAAACCAGCTTTTATTGAGAGTCCATTGGGCATCGATTCTGTTTCCTCGCTGAGTAACCTTGGACAAATTAGTTAAATGCCCCGTGCCGCAATATTCCCATCTGTAAAATGGACATGATAAAAACCTGTTACTCATAAGGCTGTTATTAGGATTAAATTAAATGAGTTATCATTTGTGAAGAACTTAGAACAGTACCTGGCCCATGGTAAATCCTACATAGTCACTTATTAAATTATTTCAAGTGACAGGGAAGTAGCTTCTGCCATTGGTTGGTGGGGAAAAGAAGGCTAAAAGTGCCCCCTCCCCAAAACTGTCACATTGTTTCCTCTCAAGTCCTTTCAGCAACTGTAATAGCAGTTTGTCAACATCGTATCTAAAAATCTGTGAAAAGGCCCACTGAGAGAAAATGCAAGCAAGAATCAATGGTTTCCTTTGCCACAGCACCCCCTTTCCACTGCCAACCTACTTCAGAGGGGTGGGCACAGGAACAAGTGAAAACTGGGGGGTTAAAAAAATAGCAGGAAAAATAGATCTTCTCTCTACGAGTAGGCAATCTGTCCTGAAGACTAAACTCCTCTTAGGACAATTTTTATTTTTTTATTTTTTACTTTTTAAAATTTTTATTGGAGTGTAGTTGATTTACAATGGTGTGTTAGTTTCTGGTATACAGCAAAGTGATTCAATTATACATATGCATATGTCCACTCTTTTTTAGATTCTTTTCCCATATAGGTCATTACAGAGTATTGAGTAGAGTTCCCTGTGCTATGCAGTAGGTCCTTATTAGTTATCCATATTATATATAGTAGTTTGTATATGTCAATCCCAGTCTTCCAGTTTATCCCTACCCATACCCTTCGCCCTGGTAACCATAGGACTGTTTTCTATATATGTAAGTCTGTTTCTGTTTTATAAATAAGTTCATTTGTACCATTTTTTTAGATTCCACATATAAGCGATATCATGATATTCGTCTTTCTCTGACTTCACTCAGTTTGACAATCTCTAGGTCCATCCATGTTGCTGCAAATGGCATTATCTCATTCTTTTTTATGGTTGAGTATCTATGTACCATTGTATATATGTACCACAGCTTCTTTGTCCATTCCTCTGTTGATGGACATTTAGGTTGCTTCCATGTCTTGGCTATTGTAAATAGTACTGCAGTGAACATTGGGGTGCATGTGTCTTTTTGAATTATGGTTTTCTCTGGATATACGCCCAGGAGTGGGATTGCAGGGTCATATGGTAGGTCTGTTTTTTTTTTTTAACATCTTTATTGGAGTATAATTGCTTTACAATGGTGTGTTAGTTTCTGCTGTATAACAAAGTGAATCAGCTATATGTATACATATATCCCCATATCCCCTCCCTCTTGAGCCTCCTTCCCACCCTCCCTATCCCACGCCTCTAGGTCACAAAGCACGGAGCTGACTTCCCTGTGCTATGCGGCTGCTTCCCACTAGCTGTCTGTTTTACATTTGGTAGTGTATATATGTCCACGCCACTCTCTCACTTCGTCCCAGCTTACCCTTCCCCCTCCCCGTGTCCTCAAGTCCATTCTCTATGACTGCATCTTTACCTGCCCCTAGGTTCTTCAGAACCTTTTTATTTTTTTTAGATTCCATATATATGTGTTAGCATACGGTATTTATTTTTCTCTTTCTGACTTACTTCACTCTGTATGACAGAATCTAGGTCCATCCACCTCATTACAAATAGCTCAATTTTGTTTCTTTTTATGGCTGAGTAATATTCCATTGTATATATGTGCCACATCTTCTTTATCCATTCATCTGTTGATGGACACTTAGGTTGCTTCCATGTCCTAGCTATTGTAAATAGTGCTGCAGTGAACATTGTGGTACATGACTCTTTTTTTTTTTAAATTTATTTATTTATTTTGGGCTGTGTTGGGTCTTCATTTCTGTGCGAGGGCTTTCTCTAGTTGTGGCCAGTGGGGGCCACTCTTCATCGCAGTGCGCGGGCCTCTCACTATCGCGGCCTCTCTTGTTGTGGAGCACAGGCTCCAGACGTGCAGGCTCAGTAGTTGTGGCTCACGGGCTTAGTTGCTCCGTGGCATGCGGGATCCTCCCAGACCAGGGCTCGAACCCGTGTCCCCTGCATTAGCAGGCAGACTCTCAACCACACCAGGGAAGCCCCCATGACTCTTTTTGAATTATGGTTTTCTCAGGGTATATGCCCAGTAGTGGGATTGCTGGGTCGTATGGTAGTTCTATTGTAGTTTTTTCAGGAACCTCCATACTGTTCTCCATAGTGGCTGTGTCAATTCACATCCCCACCAGCAGTGCGAGAGGGTTCCCTGTTCTCCACACCCTCTCCAGCATTTATTGTTTGTAGATTTTTTGATGATGGCCCTTCTGTCAGGACAATTTTTAATAGCGGTTTTTGCTTTACTATTTATCCATCGTCGACAGTAATGGTAACTTAAGTTTGCATGGCGCTTCAGGGCTCTTTCATCTGCTTTGCTCCACTTGATTCACTGAGACAAGCCTTTGAGGGCACCTTACCTCTCTTCTGACAGCAGGGTAACTAACAGAAAGCTCAGGAGACTTGCTCAGAACCATTTAGGTAAAAGGTGACAAAACTAGAACTCAAATTCAGGTCTTCTGACCAAAATATGTTTTTGAAAGATCTTGTTTGTGCAGGTGATACTTAGTGACATTTGTTGAACTGGATTAAATCAGACTGAGTTGATTTGGCCGACACTGAATTAAAAGGAAGAGGTGTGTTCGGTGACCTATTTAAAGGACCGTGCGAGCAGAATCATCAGATTCTCATCCAGCTGCTTCTCTTCCTCTCAGCCTTCATCTGTTCCTCCTCTTATATCTCTCCTCTCGCTGTTAAGTGAGCCAAGCCGAAGGTAGGAGTGATTAGCTCAGGGGGTGTGGTTGGGATGTCTTGGGAACTACAGACAAGTAATTGTGAACAAATTCATTTGGTTCCATGATTTTTTTTCCCACCAAAAAACATTGATTCCAATTCAGGAGATGATCTCAACCTTAGCCACTGGTTATGGCAGTATCCCTGCTTGCTTTTCTTCCTGGATCCACTCCAGGATGCCTGTATATTCTTCAACTGACAAGCACCCCCATTGGCACCTGTGTTGTGTCTCACACAGTGTGAATCCACTTGACGAAAAACAAATAAGAGCTCAAGAACCTGGAGTGGGGAAATCAGACATGAAAGTGTCATGTAAGAAAGGTTGAAACGAAATGCTGCAATAACAAGACAAAATCAGGATCTCAGACTCCTGGCCCATTTTGGCCATCCCCACCCCAGAAGCCCCTCCTGCCATCTCCCATCTTGAGAATTAGCATCTCACAGCAGCCGAAGAAATGAGGTAGTAACACTTGCTGTGTGCCTGGACCCTCTAGACTCCTGGCAGTCTGTCTGGAAGACCACTTGTTTTCCATGTCAGGAGAGTATCACAGAGTTAAGAAATGATTCAGACTTGAGGGTGGATCCCTTTCTCTTCAGACCTGGAACTGAGCAGTGACCATTCCCTCTAGTTACACAGACTACCCCCAGGCCCCTTCAGAAGGGCTACAGCTTGTCACGCTTTGTAAACCGCTTTACAATGAGGTGAGCGAACGTTATCAAGTAAAAAGCCTTCATTTTGACAACTTCAGTACTTTCTTGATTTCTGATTTTTTGTTGCATTGGTCTGGCATTGGTGGTAGGACTGAATTTTTGTTTTACTTTCAGAACTTGGCTTTGGTGTTGTTAAATTATTTGGATGTAGATAAAGGAATATATCAGTGGGATTCAACAAATGAGTAAAAAAATCGACTTCCCTGGAATCTCTCAGGACTTTTCCAACTCTAACATTCAGTGTCTGTGATTCTAAGGCCGCCAGTATTGCTCTGGGTCGAGGATGAGAGCAATGGAATTGTAAGAACTGAAGCAGAATCCTAAATTAAATTACATTATTGAATTTGCAGGGAGCCATTAGGGAATTCCACATGTCAATGTTAATATATTTTACATCATTGGAAACAGTGTTTAGTTAGGTATAAAAGATGTTCACTGCAACGGTCTTTGTAAAATTCACAAAACAAACAAAGAAAAAAACAAAACCTAAAAATATTCAAAATGCCTCACCCAGGGGGATTCATTCAGTTGGCAGGCTATACAACCATTAAAATTGATGGTTATTAATATTATGTATTCCCATGTTATGAAAACATGGGGAAATGTGAGAAATGCTTATGATATAATGCTGGGGAAAAGCCAAGATATACAAATATATGTATACTGATTATAATTATGAGAATATTAAAAAGAGAAATTGATTATTTTAATATATGCATAGGAAAACATAGAAAAAAACATTTTATTACATAGTTGTAGTATTTTTACAGTAAGGACTAAATTTCTAAGTGAAACAGAATAGAACAAAACCAAATACATATTTAGAAATCAATATAAATCTCTCCATAGATGCCACCATTTCTCACTGCAGTGAAATTCCAAGTAATTATTTTATATGATTTATTCAGCATCTGTCATTTTAAGAATTGAATAATGTTTGGCTCCACAGCAAGGAATAATTAGCAATATAATTAATCAAATTGCTGTTTATATTTCTATGTCAAAGTTAATCATTTTCATTTTCTTGTTTTATGGGAGGGGTTTGCCTCTTATTAAAGCCGATAGCATCCACAAGTAAATTCAAATGCGTTTCATAGGTTTAAATTGTACAAACTTGGTATCACAGCTGAAATCTACAGCCAGTACTCTCACTTACTGACATCTGGAACAAAGGCAAAGCGCTTTTACCTAAACTAAACAGGACTATTTTCAGAGCTCCCATTCATTTAGCGAGTTATTCTTCTGTGTTGGGGACAGGAATCACTGCATATACACCACCTGGACTAATCTGACGGTCCTCAAATTTCATCCTTGCCTATTCTTCCTTACTCTCCCCTGCCCAGTCCCTCCCCGCAACACACACACAAGGATGAGAACTGTTAGCATCTTCCAGGCAGTCCCAGAAATACATGATTCAGACTGACTCATCTATTGAACAAAGGAGGGTTGGACAGTCATTTGTCAGTTTTTTCCCCCTGATATGAAATCCACATCAGGAATCTTGAGACAGATCCGTTATTTCAGGTTGTTGTTGTGGTTATTTTGTAGCTGACATAAATACCACTGCACCCAGGGTGATAGGGACCTTTTCAATAAGCATTTTATTGTTATACACAGACCTTCAGTCTGTCTATCAAACATATGTAAATAAATAATATATATGTTGACATTTCCAAGCGGGCAGACCCTTGCAGCTCTGTGTTTCGCTATGGCAGATCTAGTGGGCGATTTGAGCTGTTGTGTTTTCCTGTTGTGTGAAACAGTTCTTGGCTGTAATGTCTCTCCAAGGAGCTGCTCTAATTAATGTAAAACACTCTAGATACTACTTAATAAATACTAAGCTTCCTCTAAGTGGCACAAAATTAAGATCCTTTATTGAACAGTTTCTCTATATGCTGCTATGTGGTGGAATCGTTGGACCAATGCATTGTATTTCAGAAAGGAGGGGAGAGAAATCAGTAGCAAAAGCAGAGTTTGGAAACATTTGTTTCTGCAAACCAACAATTCTTTCTGCACTGTGTACCTTAGTAAACCCCGTCAACAGGGAACACTCTGGGGAAGAAATTAACTGAGTAAATAAAAATATACAGGCTGCAAAGCATGAATCAGAATCACAATGTCTCCAAACAACAGATACTTAAAGAATGCTTTTTATCTGTGAGCTTAATCTGCTCTAATTAATGCTCTGAGTTTGTTCCTTCAAAAGCTTGCAGCTGATTTGACATCGGTTATTTGCAGACATAGGCAAAAGGAGGCTGCCTCCAAAGAACCCTTTGTCCGTATATTCTTGAAAATTTCTGGAAGGAAAATCTTCTAAGGAAGGTTTTATTTAGCCAATTACAATTTTCCATGGATATTTTCTAATTATTTTCTTATTTTACTGTGCTGATGAGTTTATTGCTTGTTATTAATTCTGGTGAGTTTGATAGCTTACGGTTATGAAACAACCAACTATTTCTTCAGTATCTTTTTTGTAGCTGTAGATCTGAGCTACCTCCTGTCCCCTGCGACAGACACCAATCCCACAAATTAAATGAAGAATAGTGTCAAATATAACCTTACAAATCTTGAAGCTGAAATGAAAAGCATTCAAAGTTTGAATGCATCTGGGAAAAGTACCAGGCACGTTTTAAAAAATACAAAATAAAACCCTTCATATACTTCCTCCTTCAGATCAGATCTCATTGAGACTACAAGGTTAAGGAAAACTGGTTCATTCCTCTGCAATCACACCTCAAAAGCTGAGAAGTCTGCTGCTTTATTTTTCCCTGTTCTGTTTCTAGAAGCAGCTCTAACAGCACTGTAAGCTTTCTAAGATGTTGACACATAAAAATCTATAAAGTTCATCAAAACAAAAATATTGGCCATTGAAGACACAGGACAGAAGTAGTGCCACAAGGTTATCTCAATTACCACAGACACATGTGGCTTTTTCCCCTGCCCCCCCCTCCCCCCTGCCCCAAAAATGGGAAATGAAAATGTAAGAAGATTCTGACTTGGAAATTCTAACCAAAGAATGTCTCATCTCCTGATTTTTGCTTAACAAATTTACCATAATGGTGCTCAGATAGGGTTGTTATCGGAAAGTGGTGTGCATGTGTGCACGTGTGCATGTTAGAGAGAGAAAGAGAAGAGTACTGAGCAGGTGAGGTTGAAAGCTTAGCTTTCAAGTCTACTGTGACACCATTGACCAGATATTAGTTGAAAGAAGTAAACTGGACGACCCAGACGTGATTCTGATCTTTGGAAACAAGCCATTTATGTAACCCGTGCCAAGCAAGGAGGTAAGAGGCTAGGAGATATGTGATATAATGATATTTATATTGATGTAGATAAAGATTTGTTTAAATCAAAGTTATTATCTCAGAACTGAGTGTCAGTTGACCACCAAGAGCTCCTTGAGAATCCTGAGGCCCACATAGCCACCCCCACTCACTTTCTTCCCCTCCCCCATTTTTTCAGAAGCCAGAGGATGCCCGCTGCATCTTGCACTGTAGTGCAAACAGATCCCCGCAAAGAGAGAGGAAGATAAAATGAATTTAAATTCCAAAGGGGTTCCAGTGCCGGTTTCCTAGTCCCCGAGTCAGCAATGTGTTTGTGAAAATTCAGCCTTTTTGTCTCCCAGTAAAAAGGAGCTAAATCTACATCGGTGGCCCAGTCTCGGGTTGCTATTCTTTGCATTTTCTATTCGAGTGAATGAGAGTGAATGAAGTGGCCGGGACCCTTCATTTGATCTACTCAATTGCATAAAGTGACAGAATTCTAATATATTTGTTTAATGCTCTTCAATGGGCTTTCACTTTTTTGCTTGCAAATGAAGCATCCGTGGGCAAAGTTTCATCCCCCTTTAACACCGGGACATATTTCATAACTGAGCCCCGTAGTTTGAAGTGATCTTGAGAGGAGTTTTAGACTCAAAAAGTGGGAAATAAAGAAACAGATGTGAAGTTATTGTAAATTCCTAGAGTGGGCTCTGGGGCTATTGTGACCCCACGGCGGGCGGTCCAGGGGCTGCGCCTTTCATGCTGTAATTGAAACATATTAATTAGATAATTTGTTGTTAGTTTAAACGAAACAAATGCATCCCCTTTGAGGCTGCACAGCCGGTGGGTTGGATTGTTTTTTGTTTTGTTTTTGTTTGGGTGTCTTTGTGCATATGTGGCTTTAGGAGAAAAAAAATTAACTGCCATTTATATTAAGAATTGGAGAACAGATCCTGATCCTTGCCACTTCTTAAATGGATATCTTTTTACAGAGGGAGTTTCCATTTGCAAAAGTATAAACCATCCCTGAACACCGCTGCCCCCACCCCCAAACCTTGCATTAACTAACGTAAAACCTTCTGTTAGAAGTACTCCGTTGGATTCTTTCCCCCTCCCACCCACCAACTTCATCCCACTTGAGCACCTGGCCAGATTTATGCTTCCAAGACACTCAGTGTTTTCATCTATTTTAAAGGAGTTAAACTTGCTGCTGTAATAGTTAAGCCGCTCCGAGGATCATTTACTAGCACTGCTCTTGCTAGTCTTCAGGCTTCTTAAGACCCCCGCCCCCCCGCCCCACCGCCCAACCCAGGCAATAGGAACAGTGGGAACTTCAGCAGCTTCTCTCTCAAGAAAGGGTACAAAACTCATCCATTGTGTAAGCATTTCCCCAAATCACAGAGAAAGCCACTTAAAAACATAGTTGAGCACAGAAGCATGTTAAAAACCAAAAGTAACAGAATAGCAGATTTGGAAATAGGTTTCCAAATCAAAAACCTAACTTAAAATAAATCAATACTGCCCAGATTTACAAAACAGAAAATAATATAACTAAACTCCCTTCTCAGGATGAGATCCCGAACAGACACCTCACTGCACGGTGTTGTCTCTTCCAGTTTTATTTTAAAGCTGTGAGTATTGACTTTGGACTTGAGCCAGGTGAAAAGATTTAACATGACAAAGAGAGCCATTGAAGGTATCCTAGTTATAAACTTCCTTATTTGTGGGGTACTTCAGCTAAACTGGGTGCTAGTCTCAAAGCTGGGGATGGAGTGGGGTGGAGGCATGTGTGTTTGGGCTGCCTTTGGATTTCTGATCAAGGTCAAAATATCATCAATGGATTTTTTACTTTACTCATTCAACTTCATCTGAGAAAAGATGCCTGCAGTGGTGAAAGGAGGACTCACAATGCCCAAGTTATTTCATTCTTTGCAATACACCATGACGAACTTACCAGCTGAAAAGCACATTTTCAAATACTGAGTTGAAATCACTCCTTTACTAAAAATCGGAAATAGGACTTGCGTCTTATTTACCTGCATTTATTAAATGTGTGTATGTACACATCACTTGCCTCTGAATTCTACTGCTACTACTAGGAAGAGTATTTTACCTGACTATCTAAACTGAAAATTTACAAAATGTTTGAGACCCGTGTTAGTCCTTTATGCTTCCTTCATTCCCAGTTCAAATTCAGTGTTAGTGAATACCAGGAGATTAGAATATTCCAGAGGTGGCTTTAATTTTATTTTGCAGGAAGTAATGAAGATGTATTTCACTTTTTAAAAATGTAGATGGTTTCTGGTTGAGAACAAAGTTTTAAGAGTTTCCTGGCGCAGGGTGGGTAAGTCTTCCAGGCTTTCTTTAGCTGATCGTGTTGATATAATTGTGAATTGGGCTTGATGAATGAGTTTAGTTGTCCCCTGTCTGACGAGCTTTAGTGGCTTCATGCATTTTAATCAGTCCAATGATTCATTTATTTTCCACCTTTTTTTTTTTTTTTGGCTGTGTGTGGGGGATCCTTCCTTAAAAAAAAAAATGGTCACAGCAGGATTAATTACCCTTTGCATTAATCCTAAAAATTTTTTTTCAGATAACCCTCTGAACATATAAAGGTCACAGGTGCTAAGGGTTCTCCTTGTGGAGTATAGTGATGATGATTTCTGTGTGGGTTTCTCTGTGTTGCACAAGGTTTCTTGTTTAATCATTTTACACAGTAAAGTGTTAATCACCATTTAAGTTTTTCTTTGTCTTGTAACTTCATTAGTTGAATATACACCTCACTCTGGAAATACTGTGACCCTTTCAATAAAGTTTTAATTGGCCTTGAGCCATACGTTCTTGGCAAACTTTAATTCTCTGCAAAAATCTGAAGAAAAGCAAATACTCAGAGTCAAGCATTTAAAGTAACTTCCTTCGCTTCTTTAAAATAAACACACCAAACATTATTTTCCCAGATGAAGGAGTAAAGAGAAATCTGTTCAGTTAAAAGTGAACAAGTTTCTCTACAGGCTAGGTGACCTTTTAAGTAACTTCTGAAAAAGAAAATTTCAACGATTGCAATAATTTAAAGGAGCAAGGAAATCAAGGTCCACTGCAAATAAGATGCATCAGAATAGAAGTATTGGGTAAGCAAGTTTGCCTTTACGCTTTATATCTCCATATCGCCTCTACCTGGTTTCTGTAGAAGCCTTACATTTATACAAGTGCTGTATATTTTGTAAAATGTATACTTAAAGATAGTCAAAATACATATGAAGTTACTCATTTTTCATTAACAGTTTTTCTTTTAGCACCACACCTGTGCACCTGATCTATACTACAAAGAGTTTGTTTCATCTTTCTCTCTGGGCCAATATCTTCGAGAGTCCATCTGCGTAATTTCTTCCCAGTCTGCAAGTGCGTAAGAGGAGGTTTGTTTTAAAAATAAGTTATGAAAAAGACAAACTACTCAGACAATGTATTGCAGAAAGCATGCTTAGAGAAGCAGTGCATTTATCTTTGGTAAAGTTACTGTTTGTAGCAACTCTTCAAAAACACACGAAACTAAAATTTGCATTTACATATTTTAATGAGAAAATATTATTTGGACTAGGTTCATAATTTAATGTAGACACCTTTTTAAAATTCTTTGTCTTAAAACAGGCATGCTGGGGACAAGAACATCAATATTTAAAATGCCATGCTAATTCTGTACAGGGAGGGAGAAAAATGAAAGGTAAAAATTGTACAGCTCTGATGACACTACAACTTTTTTTTAACTTAAGCAGGTCACACCAGAACAACAGTTCATTTTCCAGCAAATTACCTAAGACTCTAAAGGAATATAGCAAACAAAAGTGCATTTTACACAGTGTATAATCATTCCTATTCACAAGCATTTACATCTCTTTGCAGCCCTTTAGCTTCTCGGAAAAGTTCTTGTAGCAAACAGAAAGGCTTGTCCATGGGAGACCTATCCGGTGACACCTCCTTCATGTTACTAGTCAGCTTATCTAAGTTCTTCTAGGGTTGCCCTTGATGCTTTCTTAGTTTGGACTTATTTCATTTTCTTTCTTTCTTTTTTTCCTTCCAGCAATAAAATAAATAGCTAAAAAGGTCTCTAAGTAATCGGAAAGTTAACATCCCAATTAACTTTCCCACCCCCCCCTTTCCCTCCCCTAAACCTGGCCAGAAATGCAGAGTAAACATTCACATTACAACAGGTACTTGTAAAGTGGGCTTTTGCCCGCTCGCCCGCCAAGCACTACAGATTCAGGTTCACTGTTTACGTTTTACCGGGCGCTTTGTAAACATACAAGGTTGACTTTTAGTTTTATTTTGCTTGTGTAGAGGACAAACGTCCCCTTCCTAGGTTGGTAGCCTCTCCCCTACACTCCCAGCGCCTGGAGCCTCTGTCAGGAAACAAAACCCCAAACCAGAAAACTCCGCAGAAGCGGGGGAGGCAGGGCCGCTACTCCGGGAGGCTGTGGTCCGCCCAGCCCCTGCCGGATGGGCGGAGGCGAGTAGGGTAGGAAGCCAGTGGTCCCTTTTCGAGGCAGATTTCCAAGACGTAAACAGAGATCTGGCTCTCCGCTGTGCGTCTGCAGCCCTCAGGGAAGATCTGTTCCGGGAAACCGCCAAGGCGGTTTCTCTGGGCTTGGAACTAACGGCGCCGTGTCCGGAGCCTCGCGGATCGGGGCCGAGCTTAGACGCGCCCCTCTCCGAGACTGCGGGAGGCAGGGTTTCCCCTGCCTCTTCAGTGGGAGGGGGATTTCGGGGGCCCCGGGAATGGGACGACTTGGCTCAGGTGCCCCCTGCCTAACCCCTCTTGGGGGCGAGGACAACTCCCACGCGCCTCCAGGCCCATCTGCAAGTTTGTGTTGCGTCTCCTGGGTCCAAAACAGAGTTCTCATGGGGGAGAGAGGGTTGGCCGAAGGTGAACTGGACAAGTTAGGGTGGCGGTCCCAGATGGGGAGGGCAGGACTGGGAGCCGGGGAAGGCGAGTGAGCTGCGGGGGTGGGGGGCACAAGACGGGGCGCCGGCCTCTGCGGGTCAGTGCACCGCCACTGAGTGCAGGGCGGAGGCCGGGCTGGTGAGCGTTTCGCTGGGAGTGGCGGGGCTGCTTTGGCTGGTGGCTGTTTGAGAGGACGTGGGGCTGAGCGAGGGCGGCGAGTTCGAGAGCAGGGTGGGGATGGGCGCAGGCAGTGCGGGCAGCGCGGGCACTGCGGCCGGCGTGGGCTTAATGGGCACGGGGATGGCGGGCAGCGTCTGGCCCGCTGCGTGGCACAGAGGCTTCAACGGCACGCCGTAAGCGCTGTAATCGCCACTAGCCATGGAGATGGGGGTGGCCGAATCGATCATGCCTGCCGAACCGTACACGTGTGGCCAGCCAGTACCCAGCGAGCTGCCCATGGTAGTCAACTGGTTGGGGAGCGGGTAGGCGGCGGGCACGGGCTGCATGGCGGAGAAGGCCAGTCCCCCAGGCATCTTGTACTCGCGCGCGATGATATTCTCGATGGCGAAGGGATGCTTGAAGCCCGAGGGCTGCGCCACGCCGCCCAGGTTGTAGGCGGCGGCGGGCATCTGCGGCAGGTGCGTGCCCGAGGCCGCCAGCGCGCTGAGGCGCAGCTTGGCCTGCTGCTGCAGGTACTGCGCCGCGTCAGCGGGCTTGCTGGGCGCCAGGTGGTCCGACTTGAGCACCTTGAAGCGCTTGCGGCGCCTCAGGAAGCTGCCGTTCTCGAACATGTCCCCGCAGCTGGGGTGCAGCGCCCAGAAGCTGCCCTTGCCGGGCTGGTCTGGCCGCCGCGGTATCTTGATGAAGCAGTCGTTGAAGGAAAGGTTGTGGCGCAGGCTGTTCTGCCAGCGCTGCGTGTTCTCCCGGTAGTAGGGGAAGCGGTCCATGATGAACTTGTAGATCTCGCTCAAGGGCAGCATCTTTTCGGGCGAGCTCTGGATGGCCATGGCGGTCAGCGAGATATACGAGTAGGGCGGCTTCTGGTCGCTGTACGTGTTGCGGCCGGGCCGAGGCATCTTCTTCTTTGCCCCTTTCTAGCTCTGGGTCCGCGCGGGCCTGCTCGGATCTGGGAAGGGGGGAAGATAATGGGGGGAAGGACGTGGATGCACAGACACCGCGAGGTCAGCCAGGCCGAGAACAGACTTCGGGGGTGGCGAGTAGGGGGCTTCGGCGCCGGATCAGCCAGTGCCTGAGCTCTTTAGCCAGCAACTTTGCGTGTCGAGTTGGGGGCGGCCAGGGGGCGCGGGAGGGGAAGCCCGCGAGCGGCGCGATGGTAGCCTGGAAGGAAGCCCGGACCAGGAGCGGGAACTGGGGGTGGGGATGCAACGGACGGAGAGCGGCTCACCTTAAAGTTGCCCCAAGTTGCGCGTCCGCATCCGGGATGGCGCTGCTGCTCGCCGAGTCCCTCCCGGCGCGCAGCCGGGGCGCAGTGTCCTGCCTCGGCTGGTCTCCACTCGTTCCTGAGCTCCGCAGCTCAGACCCGCAGCGCCCCGCGCCGCCCGGTCCGTGGCGCTTCTGGCCGTGAGCTCCGCGGGCGGCCGAGCTCGGCGGCGGAGTCCCGGCGCGGACAGTGGCAGCGGCGGCCTCGGGGTTCCGGAGGGCGCTGCTGTGGGCTCCGCGGCTCCACTGAGCTAGGTGGCTGCCTCCATGTCCTCCCTCGAACCATCTGATAGTTTTAAGCGGTGACAGGAGCAGAAAAGACCCCTGTAGCGGCGCTTCATTAATGTGCCACTTCTTAGCTATCATATGACAATCGCCTTGGGGGAGGAGGAAGAGGAGGGGGAGCGGGGGATGCAGAGGGAGGGGACTGAGCGAGAGGGGAGAGCCTGGCCAGCTCTGATTTCTTTCACACCTATTTACATGGACACCTTGGCCAATAGGAATCACTTCCAGCTCCAGACTGGGCGAGGGGGAAGAGCCTCGGCCACCGGCGGGAGCAGGACGCGCGGGCCAGGGTGCGCGGTGTGAAGGTATGAGGAGGCGCCGGCCGGCCGCGGAGCAGGGATTCAGGCGACCACTCACATTCACAGACCGAGCCGCTGCGCAGATGATGTTTGACATGGAAATTGCTTGGCCGGGGTATTTTGTTTCCTCTGCAGTGTATTGGGTTTGTATTGTTGGCTAACTTCAGGCACGGCTTTCCCCTGAAGCTGACCCTTTTCCTGCTCTTGGCATTACCCGGGGCTGGTTGCATAGGTTATTGTAATGAAAATACACCCTTCCTCCACTGCTCCAAGAGGCAGGTCAAAGTTTGATTTGACCTTCCTAGGCTGCTGCCTTAGCCCGGCACAGTGGGTGTGTAGCTTTAAGTGATGGGGTTTAAAAATACAAAAATATAATCGGACAGACCCTTGTAAGAGCCCATTTTGTATCTAAGTGTATTGGCCAAATTAAAAAAAAAATAAAGTAGTGTATCTGGGCAAATAAGCAAGGTCTTCACTTTAAAAGTCCTCCAGGAATTTGGTAACCAAGACACAGGATGGAGGCTCTGGGCTGTTGGGGAAGACGGCTTGTGGACCTGCGCAGGGCCTGAGTTTGGTTGACACACTTTATCAAGCTCGAGGTCTCTCACTCCCCAGGTGGTTTGAAATTTAGGAGTTAGGCGTGGCCTGGAAGTTTGCATTTTACAGCCGGAACTTTCTCTCCCTTCCCCCTTTTTTTTGCATAGAAAGAAGTTATTTAGAGTTTAGAGGGCCCAGCAAAAGCTGCCTGCGGCCCCACTAAAACAGAAGTACCTTCTAGATTTGCAAAGAACCAGCGGTTTTACTTTTTTGGAGAGAAAAGAGGGTGGGGATGTGCCTGGGGTCACCTTGCCTAGTGTGGGCGGCTTGTTCCCTGGTTTGGAATAGTCTCTGGAGATTCAGTGAATAATAATAATAATAATTATTATTATTATCGTTGTCATCATCATCTAATTGCTATGAAATAGTGAATCAACCCCGCCTGCTTGCACGCAGTCTACAAGTATAGACGCTAGGCGTTCCCGCTGGTTTCTGCACATTCTCCGACCTTTATGGTTTTTAGAAGAAATTCCTTCTACCGCGTTGTTAAAAACTCAATAGCAACAGCTCACACTAAATCACCTTCAGTCTCGAAATGTGTGAGAACTTTTTTTTTTTTCAGGAGGAGGCGGTGGTGGTAGATTTCTGGGTGTGAAGTTTTGATACTTCTAGTGATATTAGAGCATTATTAGTGGAGCTATTTGGGGTTAGCATAAAAAAGATCTTTAAACGCGTGTGTGCGTACGCGCGCGCGCACGTACGCGCGCACCCCTCCCATTAAGCACAGTTTCTGAGGTGGTCAATAACTCACCAAAACGTAACTTAAACACGATGAATTTAGGAGATTAAACAATTTCATTAATATTGAAATGACCCTCGCGTCTGGGTTGCCTCGCTTGAGATGCAAGCGCACGTTTTTCAATATTAACAGAAGTGCTTGAAGAAAAGAATAATGTCACCTTCTTAACTCGGAAAAAATGACCAGGAGGAGGAGGTGGGTGTGAAGCGGGGGGGGGGGCGGGGAGGGGGGAGGGACGCTGACCTGTCTCTGGGGGCGCGGCTGGAGAAGGGCAGGTAAACCCCCTGCAGATAAACCAGTTGGACCCGTGAGGAACTTCTGCCGAGCTTGGGGGGAGGCAGCGGTACTCGACGGAGCTGCGCCTGCTTCAGCTCCTAAGGAGGTGCGACGTTTGGGGGTTATATGGCGTGGTCGGGTTAGCCTAGAGGGTCCTGAGATGGGAGGAGCTGGGGAAGCTCGGGAGCTTGAGGGGCCCCAGATGACTAGTAGTGAGGGCTTGTGTTTCACAGACCGAAAGGCGTTGGTCCACAGCTTTCCTGCTCTAGAAGGCAGCTGCCCTGTGAGGAAAAAAACAGAGGGTGCTCCTGTGGGCGAGGCAGGAGCCCACCTGGGAAGGGGAGGTACGAGCATCGAAGCCCGCAAGGATTTTTAGGATCCTTTAAGAAAATATGTACATACATATAGAAACAGAGTTTTGAGAAGGGTTGGATTCGGGATATGCAACGATAGGAGTGAAAGATCTCTGTTCCCCCTGCTATAGCCAGGAAGATTCTTTTCGACCCCGTGTGTGTGCGCCCGCGCGCTCCCGCGTGTTGGGGGTGAGAGATGGGGAGAGAGAAATGTTTTCTTAACAATTGGCATTTTGTTGCCTTGCAAAGGGCCTTTGTATGGCTGTCGAAATCATTGCTCCGAGTAAACAGAAGATTAAATTCTAAGAGTAGAAACGTTTGGGTGGAAAAAAAAAATCCAAGTTGGGATAAATCTCTGTCCGTCTCCCTGGGAAAGTTGTCACCACCAAGTTTGGGACATGGGAGGATACAAGTAGGAATCTTCAAAGTTTGGCTCGGGTGAAGATGGGAGGTGAGGCACTTTGCCTGTGCCCGGGGCTCATTAAGAAAATTGAACCTAATAGCACAACTTTGCCTTGGGTGGGGCGAGGAGTTAGTTGTGAGATGCACATTTAAAAAGTGTACTTTGCTGTAAAATTGTATCTTACTTCCTACTGAAGATCTACAAAGCCCAAGGGAAGAAAGGGATTTGCATGCTATTTACAGAGTTTTAAGGCTAGTATTATGAAGAGGAGGAAGGAAGGAGCACTTTCCAGAAATCTTGAAAAGTGCACCAGTCTATTGTACAGAACCCAAAGCAAATAGAAGCTTTGGGGAGGGGGCACATCCGACCCGCAGGCTTAGGGAGTTGTTGGGAAAACTGTATAAAATACACATAAGTCAATTATACCCATGTGCAAACCAACTGGAAATCTCTTTCGTGCAATAGCCATTCATCGCCTCTGCGGAGCCCACCACCGACCACCTTTCTGCTTGGAGAGTTCGCAATAGCCTCTTTTCCCACAAGCTGGACCACACACGGCTACAGATTTCGTAATAATTTATGCTAATTTCCCTCCATAAATCCACAATTCGCTTCAGTGGCACCCGGGCTGCTGATGGAGTAAAAAGGAGACAGAGGGGTGACAAATACAATATTGATTTTGATTCCTTCTGTTGTCAAGCAGGTGTGTGTGTGCGTGAACTGTGGGGCTGGGGTTTGGGGGCGGGGGCTCTAGGAGAGGAAAACCGCCCGGAGCCCAAGCCAGCCCCTGCATCCACACTCCACAAAGTAACGCGCCCTGGTTTGTTAATATTTACCAAACACCGACGGGAGGTGGAGGAAAGTACCCGGCAGCTTCCGAAGGTTTCCTAGGCGCCAAAAACAATACCCGCCTTCCAGACATGGAAAGTGAACTCCGCGCTGCCCAGAGCGCTTCGGCTAAGCCTTCCTTGGCCCCCTTCTCCTCCTTTCACTCTGGGAGTCGTCCCCTCCCTCTCCATCCCCCCTGTCTCCCTCTCCTCCTTTCCTCTTTCCTAATGCACTCTTGTCCCTCAGTTCTCTTCGCTTCACTTTCCCCCCCCTTTCTCCACTTTTTCCAGCATCTCTGCGAAATTGGCGGTAAAAGTGCTGGGAGTGGGGGGGGGAGTTGAAGGTCGCGGGCTGGTGCGGCGTTGACGTTAGGTTTGGGGCCTCCTCTGGCCTGCCCCACTTTTCCAGGCCGACTGCCTCAGGTGCTCAAGTCCTCCGCTCTCTCGGGAAACCCGCGCTAACGCACCGCACCGCTTTGTCCCATTAGTCTTCACCAAATCTGCACTTTGGTGGCGTGAAACGACTTAGCTTTCCTTTCAAAAGGATTTTGTTCAGGGGGTATTCAGCACTAAAACAAACTCCCTCATCCTGTCAGCGGTCAGTTTTTGTAAAAAAAAAAAGAAAAGAAAGAAAAATCATCCTCCTGAGTGTCCTGGAGACTGATTGTCCTCGGAAATCTGTGCCGGCACCCCGGCATGGCACAGCCTGGCTCTAACGTTCTGGGTCTGGGGACCAGAGGGACCCCACTCAGTAAGTCCTCTCAACCTGGGGCCACCGGCCAGCAGGGTCTTGCAGGTCCTTGGGTCCCAGAGACCCGCACCCGGTTGGCCGCTGCGTAAGCGAAACCTATTGGTGGCCATGGCTCTCCCGTGCCTGCCCCGGGAGTCTGAGCCCTTTCCGCCGCCGGGCCACGTCGACCAAGTCTGGTGGGAAATCAAGCTCTTCAAGGAGGAGGGGTGGGGGAGGGGACACACTTCGCGCGGCGGTGCCGAGGGCCAAGCGGCAGAGAAGGTACTTGGAGCCCTCTCCTCGCTCTCTTCGCCAGCGCTCCCCAACGCCACCGCCAGCACCGGGCAGCCGGAGAAGCACACCTATTTTTCCAGCTGGTAGGAAAGAACATCGCACAGCGAACTTTGGAGCCGTGTATTTCATTGGTTGGTGACTGGGCTACATGGGGTTTGGATCTTAACTCACACCAGGGAGGTTGAAAAGAAACTTTTGATGAGGAGTATGTTGCCTAAAATCAGTACCCCCCCACACCCCGTCCAATCTTGCTGAGAGAGAGGCAAGAGCCTCGACTCCCATCTAAACCAGGGGGTTCAAATTCAGAGGCGTGTCCTCCTGAGTCCCTGCTGCCTGGCAGCGGGTAAGGCCTTTGGCCATGGCTGGGGCACCTGAAGTGAAAATCCGTGTTTTCCTTGGGGTTGGGAGAAAGAGAGTGGCAACGGCCCCACACATTTTAGAAGTATTTCTCAAGCAGCTTCTCCAGTTTGGAGAGTGTGGAAGGCTCAGTTTCCCCTCCACCTCAAGCAGGAAAAAACAGTAGCCAGAGGTAGGGGCTGGTCTGCTTGACATCCATCCCCAAGAAGTGCCAAACCCCACCCATAGCGAGCAGGCAATTCCAGTGTCCGTGAAAACAGCTCTTGCTGGGCTCACCATAATGCCCTCTCTTTGGATTCAGTTTGCTAAATACCATTTGGTCTTTGCTGGCAGTGCTTTGCTCTGAGATTTCAAGGCTTTAAAGCTTGAGTTTCCAAATCCAGTCCCTCCTTTGTGCTAACAATTGCATAGCTTTAAACTGGGCATTACCAAACCTACATACGTACTTGTCTCAAAGTTATTTGCAAAAGGTTGGTGGAAGGATTTTGGTTGTTGTTAGTAAACCCTCCCCAGAAGTTTTGCCCTGCACTGTGTGAAATAGAAGAAGCAATTCAAATCTATTATTATTATTATCGGAGGAAATATTGCTAAAGCCACCTTGGTATTGAAGGGATTAACTTGCTTTTCTCCCAGCCCCTAACTCTGGGGTTAAGACAGCAGTAGATCAACTGTATAATGTGTGCACTGTTCGCTCATTTGTACAAGCAGAACAAAGGTTGGACTAAGCCAAATTGCATTGCACTTGTGAACCGAGGCCCGATGTGAAGTATCTTTTACAGCGGGGGGAATGAGAACAATTTCGTGTATGTCTAAAAGGGAATAACAAAGCCACTTTCTCGAGCATCTCAAAGTGAAGTAGCGAGGCGTGACATTCCCAGGGTGAGGAGGGACAAAAGCAGGGTCAGGGGGATGAAAAAGAGAATCAAACAGCCACTTTCACATGTCTGCCCTCAACTGCTGCACCTCTCCATAATAGGAAACAAATGTTGTAAAAGGGGGGATTGCTCCCATTCATTCAAAATAGCAAATGATAGCTAAACAACATTGTCAAAACTGAATCAACCTCTGTGCAGTACCACCCAGAAAAAGGTATTGTGTTTTGTTTAATAGCGGGGTGGAGCAAAGGGTCTTTTTTTTTTTTTTTTAAGGGGGGAAAGGGAGAAAATCACCCTATACTTTTCATATTAATTTTCTTTGTCAGGAATTACTTGTTTGCTCAGATTTGGGGCAGGGGGATCAGTATCTCTGGTTAGGCAGCCACTCTTACAATGTTATTTTGGGGAAGGAATTTAGGGAAAGCAGAAACAGGAAGGCAGTTTTTAGTTTTATGAAGTGTTTCAAAGCTTCCAGTAAGTGGGAAAACAGTTTAGCTTCCTTTGAATGCATTATCTGAGGGAAAAAATACTGATTGCAATAGAATATCAAGGTAAATCCTGTACAGTAGGCTAAATGTCCTTCTCTCAGAAATTTGAATAAAATCAATTCGGGGAGGGGGAACTGCAGAGCCCTGAAATGAAGACTGTCTTGCATCCGTAATATTTGTTGGTGCATTCGCCCGTTTTAATTTGTTTTGAAACCGGATAACCTGTAGGTCTCCAGCCTTAAAACCCGCGCTTCTGCTGTGTTTGTTCAGAGATGAGGAGAGCTTAACCCGGTGGACGTATGCAGTATGTGTTTTCTTAATGGCAGAAGCAGGTTTCGCCCACAGCAGCCTTTAAATATAATAACTCGCTGTTTTCCTGGGATGGTTAAAACTATTCGATTTTTCTCTCTTCTCTCTCTCTCTCTCTCTCTGCCCCTCCCCCCACCCCGTTTGGGCTTTTTTTTTTTGGTCTCCATTCGTCCCCCGCTGAGCTGCCACCCACAAAGCGGGTTTGAAAAAGAAAGAAAGCAAAGAAAGAAAGCGGCTGATCTTACTGGCCTCCCCCAGCTAAGAATGGCTGGGAGGCGGGGCCTGGCGGGGCCTGCAGCGCAGCCGGGCGCTCGCCTCCCCGGGCCCGCGGGGTCCTTCCGCTCAGGCGGGTCCACCTAGGACCAGGCCTTTGCTTCTCGAGTCCCAGCGCGGAGTGCCCACCCTCTGCCGCGCGCCCTCCTCGGCAGCACAGACTCTGCTCCGGGCTCTCACTCTTGGTGGGTCGCAGTGTACAGACTAGCTGTAGGGGAGACCAGGTTGCCCCGAGGGCTTACCGACGCCGCAGAAATGGATCCACCGCCCTCTATGTTCCTCTGTTTCTTTCTCTCCTTCCCTATTTCCTCTCCCTCTCTCCCCTCATCCCTTCTTTCTCAGACTCTGGTTTCAATTTCCGCAGCGGTAGGGACACCAGATTTTAGGTCTGCAAACAAACTAGTTGCCTTCCCAGCAATGCAGTGTCCGGGATCTGCAGTGCATTTCCTTGTGTACCCAGCCGGCCCAACCAAAAGAAAGGAAGGAAGGGATAAAGGAAACAGAACATTAAAACATCCTCACCCGCCTACCTCAGTGGTGAGTGGTAGGCCACGTTAAGTGTTTGACTCTGGAGAGTGGGATGAATCATTAACTTGACCGATTATAGCATCGGTGTAGCTTTTAGGAGACTTCGGCACTTGCAACGGCGGCTGACATCTTCACCGATCTCCCCCTCCCTCCCACCACAGCAACTCTAGTAAACAACCCCTCACTTCCCCCTTATTTATTTATTTGACATTTTTATTAGGAAAGAATTTTAGATATATATATATTTTATATAGACATGAAATCTGCACTGCCATTTCTCCCTTGAGGTGCTTCCCCCTCTCCATCTTTTAGGTGACTCCAGAATCACGGGAGGATTTAATTCCAAAAAGGTTGAATCAGCAGGTGATTTTTTTCAGAGTGATAACCAGTTGTTTATGGTGGCCATAGTGATTTCAATGGTGGAGTGGATGGCTTTCCTTAACTGAGGTAGGCTGCCTTTTCTTCCCGGGCGGGCAGTAAAGAAAACCTCTCACCTCTCACTTCACCGGCCCCCCTCCTCAAAGCAGTTTGGGTTCAAAGTCTTTAACTGGGTCTCCTGAATACCCGGAGTTTGGGGAGGCTCTTGGTCTTTCAGTTCTGTCCGTTCATCCTCTTTTCACCAATTTTTCTTTAATTGCCCCCCGCCCCAAAGCTACACATAAACAGGGTAAAATAGAGAACCGCAGAGAGTGAATTAGATCGTTCTCTTTCTTTTTCACATCTGTTGCTCTTTTCCAAAAGGACAGAGGGAGCCGCGGGCTTCCTAGGTTATCCTAGGTTACCCAGATCTTCGGTAATTATTAGTAACTTAGGTTTTCCTTTGCGTCCGGATCCCTGCGACCTGTTGATGACTGAGTCGTGGAGCGCGGAGCTCCGCGTCAAAGTTGGTTATGTAAACTGCTTGTGTGTTTCACATTATCATCGCGCTGTCTGGAGGCAATGTAGATTTTCTAAAGATCTAATGAATAAACAACCAGCAACTGCTGGCGGTGTAATTTACATTGTTAATGCCTACATGTGTATAATAAATATGCATTTGTATGTCTTCAAATAAACTCTTTTTAGTTTCTAACCTGTGGTGATTTTTTTTTTTTTTTTTCAAAAAGAAGGAGGGTGGAGGGAATCTTCGTCTTCCCAAGGAATGAGCGTGGCTCTGGTGAAAATGGCTCTGCCGTCGAGCTCAGATTAGGGTCCGCAGCCCGGCTGTCCCTCTTACCCGCCGAGGAAAGCTCGGCTGGGATGGGCCCCCGTACTGGACTCGACAAGAAAGGGAAAATGCGTCCAGGAACTTAGCCGTGCGGTTTGGGGACGGCGGCGCTTTCTGTGGGAATGGGAGCCGAGAGAGAGAGGACAGCATTCCCAGGATTCGTGTGTTCTACCCCCGAGCTATGACCCTCCCCCAAAGAGAAATGCCAAGGACGTCTCTTAGATCGCAACTTGCGTTGGGAGAGTTGGGTCTGGTGCGGCTTCAACAACCTCTGGGAAAAGTTTCCCGGAAATTTCCCGACCGACGACCTTCTCCCACGCGCCTCTGTAGACAGCATTTCGGACAAGTCTGGGGGACAGACAGCTGGGAGAAAAGAGAGGACGCTGGTCCGCGTCGGGGTCCTAGACTCTGCCCCATCAGCCACTTCCTCCGGTAGGGCGGGAACACTGACGCTCCTGGGAGCCACAGCCTCCGAGCTGCGGGGTTTGGACCCAGCATAGCTGCTGTTTTCAGAAGCCGAACGCCCTCCCAGCGCGTCCCACGCTGCTTATTTCAGGCTGGGCGCCGACGTTTGATATCTCTCGCCTCCACCAGCCAGGTGCCACTTTCTTAGCGCGCTCGAAGGCAAATGTCTCATCTTTCCCCGTCCTCGATCCGGAATACATTATTTTAATTAAGTCTATGGCGATTTACTTTCCTCTGAGATCTATTCCACGGTGCAATTAGGAACGTATTGGTGCTAGCTCATATGAATATTCAGGAGCGTGTCAATTAATTAGCAGACAGAAGAATCTCATTATGGTGCTCAAAACCCTTTTAGTGTTAAGCAGAATTAAGGGGGTATTTGGCAATGCGCTGGATTAGTGAATATTTTACTGTGCACTCATTTAACTTCATTATCATAGCACTTACACTACTCTCTGATTTTATTAATTAAATTGCTCATTAATTTGTCCAAAAAGGATAAAAGTTTTAATGTGCCACCCAATAACTTGGAAAGTAAACTTTCGCCCTGCTTGGTCTTCGCTCCGGGCCAGAAGAGGACAGATGGCTGCTTGCACAGCTCGCGATGGAGGCGCGGTTCTCCTCTCCCTGCATCCGGCAGCTTCGGGGAGAGCAGGCTCTCTGGCTCCCCGCACTCCGGCAGCAGCCGGGATGTCTCGGAGGAAGGGCCGCCACCGCAGAGCAACCCATTGGCTTTTTTTTTTTTTTTTTTTGCGGTACGCGGGCCTTTCACTGCTGTGGCCTCTCCCGTTGTGGAGCACAGGCTCCGGACGCACAGGCTCAGCGGCCACGGCTCACGGGCCCAACCGCTCCGCGGCACGTGGGATCCTCCCGGACCAGGGCACGAATGGCTTTTTGCGTCTGGGACTGGCTTGGAAATCTGAGTCCTCCTTCCGCAAGCAAAAAAATGAAAGCCTTTCCCTGGCTCCGGGGAGTGCGGGTGACTGGGCACGGAGCCAATCGTCCGGGGACGCGAGAAGTGCCCTGGGAGCCACTCCCAGCGCTCCCAGGCTTCTCAGCCTCCGGGCCCTAAGGCGCGCTGTTTCCCAAAGGTGTGCGCGAAATGCACTTCGTGAGGTCAACGTCCGCAACGCCTCCTAAGGGCCTGCTGAGCGCAGCACCCACACACCCGGCCGCTTGAGGCCTCTTCCTGAGCACCCCGTCCTCGACCGGGGCCACCCCTCAGGCATCATCTGGGTTCGCGCCCCCGTGCCGCTCACGCCCACCTGCACTTCCCCCCCCCACCCTGCCCCAAAAGGTTAGAAAGACAAATATTAAAATTACTTGCACAAAGGGAACTGCTAAAGAGATCCCAAATTAATATGCATGTAAAATTAATTAGTTGCATTTCGTGACATCAAAATAAGTACCTGGGAAACAGAACACCTTCTGGGCATTGGGAACATATGCTGGAATTAGAGTTAATTGACTAATTACATAAATTAGGCATTAATTTTGCAACACATCGAGTATAAAAGATATCTCAATTAATTGTGCATAAATTACCAGGTGAAACCGGGTGGCGGTCCGGCCAGGATTCCGGTTCTCCGACCTCTGCTCTTTAGGGCCCCAAAGCTAGGCGGCGTGGCGGGCGCCCAGGTCGAGACTGGCTGGCCCGGGAGGGGAGACCGAGGTCTGCACCGGGAGTCGCTGCCCGCACAGGCTGATGACTCGGGGCAATCGTTAATGTGATGGAAACTCTCCCACTCATTAAAATCAATTACATGCAGTTAGATTGATCAGCTTTTGTCAGAAAGGAGCAAAGCAAAGCCCTGTACTAATCTCCCCTCCCCCCAAGTCCCCTTCCTTACCCCCTCTCCCCTTTCTCCCCCATCCACCTATAGTGATCCCGGGCCCTCGCCGAGTGAGTCCCGCCGTCCTTGTCCTCAGTTTCCCTCGCTGAGGATGTTATTAACTTTTCTGGAATTGACGCCGGCTCTGGGCCACTTTTGATCGATCTCGACTCTGACCGGGCTGCACTGGATGCCTGGTTTCTCTTGTTGGTCCACATCCTCCCGGGCCCGCCACCACGCCTCAACCAGGAATACAACTTCAAGGAAAGATGCTAAGTGATTTGAATCTCTTCCGTTTGGAAATGGCTGTAAATTTATCTCCGGATTGTAAAATCTAGGTAAGGTAACCCATTCATTCTCCCAGAGGACTAGTCTGTCGGAGTTCCCAGCTTCCCCCCTCTCCCTACCGCTTCCCGCCCCCCATAGTGTATATAATATCTCTCCTTTCTTATGGATGAAAGAACAAAATGGATACAGAATGGGTGTTGAGTCTAATCTTCCTGGGGCTCCTTTCTCCAAGGGGAGCTCCAGGGAACACACTAGTAATTCTCCCTCAAAACCCACCAAATAGAATATTTGCCTGTAAAACAGTTTATTGTTGGGAAAATATTAATGATCTTGGTAGCGACTTCCGCCTATGTTCCCTACACATTTTAAGCAAACGAAAAAGGCATCCCAAAGTAAAAGGGTTACTTGGGCAGTGGATAAAGTCATGCCCCTTCCAAACCCCAGTGAAACTGCAACTGTCCCTCATATGAATTTCTTACATAAATTACCACCAATTATAACACAATTTGGTTCTTTTGATCTAATGGAATGTTACTAATGGAGGGACAGATTTCTCAGCAACTTCTGGAGCTGTCATCATGTGCCTGGTGGTTTGTGACAGTATCTGAAGTCACAGACCCCGCACGCCCCCAAGATCCCCAAGTTGTAATCTTTTTCTTCTTTCTGCCGAAGCAAACAGAGAATGGAAGGAAATCCTGAGAAACCCTTTATTGTCTGATTATATATATCTTCATCAAGATGCCTGGGTGACATTTGTTAGAATATAATCCTGACTGCTGATGGGCTAAAGAAACCAACGAATTCCTGAGTTTACAGAGACAGACATTCGTCTTGATGTCGAGGTTTTCTGCAGTAGCCAGATGCTGAAGGTACTTGAGGGAGATGTTGACAAGTGGATAATTGTCAGCAGAACTAAAACAGACACTTTGTTTACAGTCGAGCATGATTAATTGAGAGTAAATAAAACAGCACTCTTTATAAAATCACCATTCAAGTCCAAAAAAGGCTGTATGTGTCTAGAAATGAAATAAAAGAAGTGGACTTCTTGTACAAGAGCTGGTTTTGCCAGACCCTTGAAGCAGCAGCTGGCAGTGGTGTAGATGAGACATAGATATATGCTTTATTGCTTTCCAGCTGGTCTGCTTTAAAAAAAAGATTTTTTTTTGCCAAATTTATAGAGCTGGATTAGAAACATTTTCCCCCTGATTAGCTGAGTTTTAAATTTCTCTTATTAAAAGATTATTCTTCCCCTCTCTATTCTCCCTTTAAAAGGTAATGCATTTAATGTGAAATAATTTTGAAAACGAGCCAGACGTGATAAACCCAATCTGATGTTGTCAAACAAGGCTGTTAAATGCCATTGTGATACTTCGGTTTGCAAGAGAGCATTTCTATTCCCCATGGCACTAATAAACCACAGAGGCCAGACTCTAGTTAAACATCTCAGGATTGCCCAACATAATAAATTTTAATGAAACAGGAAATATGTCTTTCTTTCAAGGTACAATTCGACTTGTGTATACAAGGTATTTTTCTGGCCTCTATCCTGCTAGACCACAGGGTGACCAGGCCAACACCTTTCTAAGAAAGTTTGCTAATCATGTTCGTGTAGATTAGTACTGCAGACATACTTATCATTGACCTTGGATAGATACCTTGGATGGATTGATTTATAGCAGTCTATAAGTGAGCATTCTTTGTATTGTAATAAAGTGCCCAATGAAGTTCAAAACAATAAGCCTAAGGAAGTTAGAAGTTGGTTTGGATTACTAACAGGTCAATTAAATTCAGTACTGATGCCCTACCGTAAGGATGGATGCAGAAACACAAGGCAGGTAAATAGGTGCAAAGTGGGACTTTGTTTGGGCTGCGGGGAGAGAGCTTTCTCTTGGGACTTCTCGCAGTTAAGAACTGTCTGTAGGCGCTTCTGAGACAAAAGCAGAAGCAGAGTCTGTGGCATGAAAGGATAGAGGGAGGAGAGAAATAGAGATAGAGAGATAGAGACAAAGAGAGAAAAGACACAAAGGAGGAGGAAAAGAAAAAGAACAACAGGGACAGAGATGGAATCCTTTCTCTTCAAGTGAGCCCTGGGCTTTTTGTGAATCAATACTTTTTCTTTTGCCTTAGGCCTGTTTTTTTTTCGTTTTGTTTTGTCTTGTTTTTTTGTGGTATGCGGGCCTCTCACTGATGTGGCCTCTCCCGTTGCGGAGCACAGGCTCCGGACGCGCAGGCTCAGCAGCCATGGCTCAGCAGCCATGGCTCACGGGCCCAGCCGCTGCGCTGCATGTGGGATCTTCCCGGACCGGGGCACGAACCCGTGTCCCCTGCATCAGCAGGCGGACTTTCAACCACTGCGCCACCAGGGAAGCCCTACCTTAGGCCTGTTTGAGCGAAGTTTTGAAGGGGTCACGACTAATATACTTTTTTAAGAAGTCATATTCATTTGATTTTAAAAATTGAAGTATATTCAATCTTGTAATAACCTATAATGGAAAAGAATCTGAATATACTTTTCCTATTGTCATGAGACCCAGAATAGTTTTCATGCCAAAAATCTTGTTTATTCCTTCTATTTCTCCTCGCTAGGAGGAGCAACTCAAATTGCTTGGGTAGCTCTTGGGCTTTGGGTTCCAAGGAATTTCATTTCCTTCCCTGGTGGGCACTATATATTGCTTTGGTAATTGCACATCTGTGGGGACATTTTTCAGGGCTCCTAGAGCCTGACAGTCTTAGGATGAGGACCTAAAGTAATGTCTCCATCAGCATATCCCTAAGCCTTTAATTAGAGCTCCTTCCTTCCTCCCTTCCTCCCTCCCTCCCTCCCTCCCTCCCTCCCTTCCTTCCTTCCTTCCATAGTCTGAGGACTAATTTTAGCTCTGATAAATTCATTTCACTATAAATTTCAATTGGCCAAAGAAAATACATATTTAAGAATAGGCACCACTTCTCATACTGGAGTATTTTTCATGTTGTAAGTTCTTCATGATTTCAAAGTCTTTTAAAAAATACATATTCTCATTTGACCCTCACAGTAACCCGTAGGAGAATGGAATCTATGTATGAAAGTGGGTAATAGCCATTGAGTGCTTTGTATTAGGCCAGCAGTTCTGGGACCCTAGAGTTCTCTGAGAGCCATACATGGGTTTCATGAGGTTCAAACGATCTTCATAATAACACAATATGTTATTTACCTTTTCTACTCTTGTTCTTTTACTAGTGTACAGTGGAGTTTTCCAGAAGCATCATAACATGATTTTTGAAACAGATTGAATATAGAAACAGAGATGAGAATCCTATTTTCTTCTTTTAAGCTAGACATTAAGCAGATTTGCAAACATGTAAAACACTAATACTGTTCTCATTATTTTTTTCAGTTTAGGAAATATGGTTATTTTTCATAAAATGCATTATTTATGTTAACATGTAATGGCTTTATTATTTTTTAAGTGAATTAATAGTTTAATTTTTTTCCCAGTTTTAATTTTGAATAAAGTAAATAGCTGTAGATAAACTCTGATAGACAAATGCCTCAGGGGTAGCTTCTGCTTTCACCTTGTTGTAGAGATAGGGAAACAAAGGTTGGGAGAGAGGTTAAGAAACCAAGAGGTTCCACCGACAGGAGGTGGAACGGGAGCTCAAGGCGCTCAGCTTCCAGAGTTTGAGATTTGACTTCTACTTTATAGTTGAAATTGGAGCGTTCCTGTTCATTGTTGAAAATGCTGGGACCCAGAGAAGTTATGTGATTTGCCTAAGCTCACACAGTCAGAGACAGGGCTAGGGCTTTAACAGAATTTCTTCCCACTGTAGCCAGTGGGCAGTATACCCCCTACTGTCTATTCAGTGGTGTTCTGGGAAGCTGACTCTTGGTAGGGAGAAGTCTTCCTTCATAGTATTTGCCAATTTCTGTAGTGTATGTACTCCCATTATGACCAGTTTCAAGCCATGAAGTGGTAAAAGCTGGCTTGAGTATACCACTGCCTCCATCCCGTCTCTCTATAATTTTGCCCTTTATCTTTGAAATTGTTTCCAGATCACCTCAAGGCAACCACGATGTGGTAAATAATTCCCTGATCTTGGGCTCGAAAGACTTGGCTTAAACTCCCAGCTCTGCTACTTACCACACTCAGTTTCTGCATGTAAAACAGGGACAATAATATCTGCCCTGCCTGTTTCACTGTGTGCGTGTGTGTGTGTGTTTGCGAGCATGCGTGCATGTGTGTGTGCAAAAAATGCATGCATTTATATGAAATGACTTTGTGAAATGTAAAATGTCATATAAATGTAAGACATGGTGACTGAATTGATCTGTTCCTTGTTAGGTGTGCCCCGCTTGTACTCCTCCTCTGAGACATCTTCCCCAGGTTGTTTATCCCTGGTCATAATTGATGGTTTTCATCTTGTACTTCCACAATACTTTGTCCATACCTCTGTTTCGTGACCCATGTATCAGTTCAAAATTGCTCTTAAGTCTGCCTGTCACCAAAACAGTAGAATATAATAGTTAAATTCTCAGAATCTAGAGCAGTGCTGGTCAGTAGAAATATAATGTAAGCCACATATGTAATTTTGAACGTTCTGGAAGCCACATTTTAAAAAACAAAAAGAAACAGGTAAACTTCATTCACTAATATATTTCTTACCCTAATATAACCATGTATGATCATTTCTATGTGAAGTCAATGTTAAAAATTATTAACACAATATTTTACATTTTTTTTTACTAAGTCTTCGAAATCTTGGGTGTATTTTACACTTAAAACATATCTCAATTCAGACTAACCACATTTCAAGTGCTCAATAACCACATGTGGCTAGTGACTACTATATGGGACAGCATAGCTGTAGTGTTAGTCTCCCTTGGGTTCAAATCCCAGCTTTGCATTTACTAGCTGGGCAATTTACTTGACCTCTCTTCCTCAACTTCCTTTTTTTTAAAAAAACTAATTAATTTAATTTATTTATTTTTGGCTGTGTTGGGTCTTTGTTGCTGCAGGCAGGCTTTCTCTAGTTGCCGCGAGTGGGGGCTACTCTTCATTGAGGTGCGTGGGCTTCTCACTGTGGTGGTTTCTCTTGTTGTGGACCACAGGCTCTAGGCGCGTGGGCTTCAGTAGTCGTAGCACACGGGCTCAGTAGTTGTGGCTCGCGGGCTCTAGAGCACAAGCTCAGTAGCTGTGGTGCGTGGGCTTTGTTGCTCCGCGGCATGTGGGATCTTCCCGAACCAGGGCTCGAACCCATGTCCCCTGCATTGGCAGGTGGATTCTTAACCACTGTGCTACCAGGGAAGCCCCCTCAACTTCCTTTTTGTGAAATGGAATTAATAATGCAATCTACACCATAGGGTTGTTGAAAGAATTAAATAAGTTAATATGTACAAATAGCACTTAGTGTAAAATGTGCACACCATAAATATTAAAGGTGATGATAGTTTTATTTTTAGACTGGAAGATTTCTAAAGATAAAACTGCATTTTATTCATATTCTCATTTTCCAGAACCTAAAAGTGTGGTTGACATGTGGTAGGCTGTCTGTATTGGCTGACTGAATGATAACTGGCTTCTCCCACTTACTCTATATGGCATCAAAACCTCAAATGAAATTCTGGACATTGTAGACAATGGCAACAGAGCATTATCTATTAATGGTGGTGGTGGTTGAGGGGAAACACCATTTGCAGATGTATTCAATAATAATCAGCTTCTATACAATATAATTATCATAAAATTCACCCATTTTAAGTATATAGTTCAGTGAGCTTTAGCAAATATGAGTCAATCAACATCTAGAATGTTTCCAACACCCCCCAAATTTCCTTGTGCTTCTTTCCAGTCAATCCTCTCTCCCCATCCTTGGCAATCATTAATCAGCTTTCTGTTACTATAGCTTTGCCTTTTTAGAATTTCATATAAATGAAATCAGAAAATGTGGGGTCTTTTGTGTCTGGCTTCATTTACTTAGTGTAATGGTTAGAGATCATCTACGTTATTCCATGTGTATGTAGTTCATTCATTTTTATTGCTGAGTAATATTTCATTGTATAGATATACTACAATTTGTTATCAATTCTCCTATTAATGGGTATTTGAGCTGGTTGTATTTTCTTGCCCTTATTTTAACAGCATCTTTCACAGAGCAGAAGTTTTTAATTTTAAAATCCAACTGACAAATTTTTTCTTTCATGGATCATGCTTTTGGTGTCGTGTCTTAAAAAGTCATCCACTAAACATAAAGTCACCTAGATTTTCTCGTATGTTACCTTCGAGAAGTTTTGTAGCTTTGCATTTTACATTTAGGTCCATGATCCATTTTGAATTAATTTTTGTGAAGGGTGTAATGTCTGTCTCTAGATTGATTTTTTTGTTTTTTGAACTTGCATGTCTAGTTGTTCCAGCATCATTTGTTGAAAAGACTATCCTTTCTCCATTAAATTGCCTTTGCTCCTTTGTCAGTGATTATTTCTGGCCTTCCTTTTCCATTCCACATATCTAGAGTCACAGCACTCGCACATTGTTTTGATTACTGTAGTTTTATAATCAGTCTTGGTAAGTGTCAAGTCTTCAAACATCATTTTTCTTTTTCAAAATTGTTTTGGCTCTGCTAGATTTTTTACCTGTCCATATAAATTGTAGAGTCAGCCTGTCAATATCTACAATAATCTCCTGGGATTTTGAATGAGATTGTATTGAAATATCAACTTGGGGGAGACTTGACACCTTAACAATATTGAGTTTTCTGATATAGAAACATGGTATCTTGCTGTATTTTTTACATCTTCTTTAATTTTACTCAACAATATTTGGTAGCTTTTAGTGAACAGTGTCTTACATATTTTACTAAATTTATCCCTAAGAAATTCTTGTTTTTTATTCTATTATCGATGGTATTTAAATTTTTTAATTTCCAATTGTTTGTTGCTAGTATATAGAAAGACAACAATAGATCTGTATTTACCATGTATTCTGCAACCTTGCTAAATTCATACGTTATTTCTGGATGCTTTTATATAGATTTCTTAGATTTTTCTATGTATACTATCATGCCATCTATGAATGAAGACAGTTTTACTTCCTCTTTTCCAGTCACTATGCTTTTTTTTTTCATTTTCTTTCCTTATTGCACTGTCTAGGACCTCCAGTAAAATGCTGAATAGAAATGTGAGAGTGAACATCCTCACTTTGTTCCTAATCTTATGGGGAAAACATTCAGTTTTCCACCATTAGGTATGATACTTGTTGTAGGTTTTTCATAGATGCTCTTTATGAGGTTGAGGAAGTTCCCTTCCATTTCTACTTTTCTGAGATTTAAAAAAAATCATGAATGGATAGCAAGCTGTATCAAATACTTTGTATCTATGAGATGATCACATGATTTTCCTCCATCTGTTAATATGGTGAATATATTGGTTGATATTTGAATATTAAATTAACCCACTTTGTCATGATATATTACTCCTTTTATATTACTAGATTCAATTTAATGAAGGAATTTGTAGTTTTGTTTTCTTGTCTTTTTTGGTTTGGGGATCAGAGTAATGATGGTCTCATAAAATGATTTGGGATATAATCCCTTCTCTTCTATTTTATGGAAGAGTCTGTGTAGAATTAATATTATTTCTTGCTTAAATGCTTGGTAGAATTCACCAGTGACAGCATCTGGGCCTGGAGGGGTTTTTTTTGTATGTGGGAAGGTTGCTATCTAAAAATAAAGTGTCTTTAATGGATATCATACTATTCAGGTTACCTATAAGGGAGCTTTGGTAGTTTGTGTCTTTTAGGAATTTGTTATTTCATTTAAGTCGATTAATTTGTTACTTTAAATTGGTCATAATATTTCCTTATTATTATTTTAGTCTTCTCTCATTTTTTTCTTGATCAGTCTGGTTAGAGGTTTATCAGTTTTATTGATATTTTCAAAGAATCAGCTTCTGGTTTCATTGATCGCTGTGTTTTTTCTGTTTTCTATTTCACTAATTTCTGCTCTGATCTCATTATTTCCTTTCTCCAGCTTGTAGTAGGTTTAATTCATTTTAAAAATATTTTCTCAATAAAGATGTTTAAAAATTTTTTTCTTTTTTTACTGAAGGTGGAAGCTTAGATTATTGAATTGACACCATTGTTTTTCCCTAATATAGGCATTTAATGCTATCAACTTAAAGATTACTTTAGCTTCATCTGTAACCTTGATATGTTATATTTTAATTTTCATTCAGTTTAAAATATTTTTTTAACTTCCCTTGTGATTTCTTCTTTGATTCACGTGTTATTTAGAAAGGTGTTGTTTAATTTTTAATTATTTGGGTAATTTCCAGATTTAAAAACTGATTTCTAGTTCACATTCATTGTTGTTAGAAACCATACTTTGTATGCTTTTAATCCTATTACATTTACTGAGACTTTTTTTTTTTTTTTGGCCACACCTCATGGCTTGTGGGATCTTAATTCCCCAACTGGGGACTGATTGAACCTGGGGACCTAGGCAGTGGAAGTGCCGAATCGTAACCATTGGATTGCCAGGGAACTCCCAACATTTACTGAGACTTTTTTTTTAGTTTAGTTTTTTTGTTTTTTTTTTTTTGATGTGGACCATTTGTAAAGTCTTTATTGAATTTGTTACAATATTATTTCTGTTTTATGTTTTGGTTTTTTGGCTGCAAGGCACGTGGGATCCTAGCTTACCAACCAGAATTCAAACCCATAGCCCCTGCACTGGAAGACGAAGTCCTAACCACTGGACCACCAAGGAAGTCCCAAGACGTTTTTTTTTTTTTTTTTTTTGCAGTACGTGGGCCTCTCACTGTTGTGGCCTTTCCCGACGCGCAGGCTCAGCAGCCATGGCTCACGGGCCCAGCCGCTCCGCGGCATGTGGGATCTTCCCGGACCGGGGCACGAACCCGTGTCCCCTGCATCGGCAGGCGGACTCCCAACCACTGCGCCACCAGGGAAGCCCCCAAGACGTTTTAATGGCATAGTATATGTCTTATTCTGGTGACTGTTCCAAGTACACTTGAAAAAAATGTTTATTCTGTTGTTGGATGGAGTGTTCCATTAGTGTCAATTAAGTCAAGCTGACAGAGAGTGCAGTTCAAGTCTTCTATATCCTTACTGTGGTTTTCCATTTACTTGTTCTATCAATTACTGAGAGAGGAATGTGAAGTCTCTCACTAAAATTGTGGATTCATCTATTTCTTCTTTTGGTATTTGAATTTCTGTTTTATTTGCATATATTGGGTTGGCCAAAAAGTGCCTTTGGTTTTTAAGTAAAAATAAAAGGCACATTTTTCATTTTTACTGAGAACTTTATTGAACAGTGTATTCACCCTTTTGTTCCACTACCTTCTGCCATTTTTCAGGCAACTTCATAATTTCACCTTCCCAAAACTTTTTATCTTTTTGAGTGAAGAACTGTTCCAGGTGCCTTTTACAGTCTTCCAGGGAATTGAATTTTTTTCCATTAAGAGAATTTTGTAAAGACCTAAATAAATGGAAATCCGAAGGTGCAGTGTCTAGTGAATACAGTGGATGAATCAGAACTTCCCAGCCAAGCTGTAACAGTTTTTGCCTGGTCATCAAAGAAACACGCGATCTTGTGTTATCCTGATGGAAGATTATGCCTTTTCTGTTGACTAATTCTGGATGCTTTTCATCAAGTGCCACTTTCAGTTGGTGTAGCTGGGAGCAGTACTAGCTGGAATTAATTGTTTGGTTTTCTGGAAGGAGCTTATAATAGACTCCCTGCCAATCCCACCATATACACAACATCACCTTCTTTGGATGAAGACTGGCTTTTGGTGTGGTTATTGGTGGTTCATTTTACTTGCTCCATGACCTCTTCCATTCCACATTATTGTACAGTATCCACTTTTCATCGCCCATCACAATTTGTTTTAAAAACGGAACGTTCCTTACATTTGAGTAGAGGACCTTATGCAGAAATACGGTCAGGGAGGTTTTTTTCACTTAACTTATGTGGAACCCAAACATCAAAGCAATGAACATAACCAAGCTGGTGCAAATGATTTTCAACGCTTGATTTGGATATTTTGAATATGTCTGCTATCTCCCACGTGGTATAACGTTGATTGTTCTCAATTAATGTCTCGATTTGATTGCTGTCAACTTCAACTGGTCTACCTGACCGTGGAGCATCATCCAGTGAGAAATATCCAGGACGAAACTTCACAAACCACTTTTGACATGTTTAATCAGTCACAGCACCTTCTCCATACACTGCACAAATCTTTTTTTGCATTTCAGTTGAGTTTTTAACCTTTCTTGAAATAATAAAGCATAATATGCCAAAAATGTTCCTTTTTTCCTTCCATCTTCAGTATTAAAATGGCTACACAAAAATTTGCCAATTTTGATGTCTTTTTTTTTTAGGTACATGTATACATTTTGTAGGTTTTCATTAGTTATCTATTTCATGCATAGTGTCAGTCTCTAGGTACATCCATGTCTCTACAAATGACCCTATTTCATTCCTTTTTATGGCTGAGTAATATTGCATTGTATATATGTACCACATCTTCTTTATCCATCCTCTGTTGATGGACATTTAGGTTGCTTCCGTGTCCTGGCTATTGTAAATAGTGCTGCAATAAACATTGGGGTGCATGTGTCTTTTTGAATTATGGTTTTCTCTGGGTATATGCCCAGTAGTGGGGTTGCCGGGTCACATGGTAGTCCTGTTTTTAGTTTTTTAAGGAACCTCGGTACTGTTCTCCATAGTACCTGTATCAATTGATAAGCCTTTTTTAAAATGCATGCTGCTATAACAGCTGTCACATGCAATCTAACAAAATTGTTTCGAATGAAGTTAAAGACAACTAAGTGCTACTAGAGCCATCTTATGGAAAACACCGAATGAACCTTTTGGCAAACCCAATATATTTAATATTGTTATGCTTTCTTGATCAGTTAATCCCTTTATCTATGAAATGTCCATCTTTATCCCTTGTTTATTCCTTGTTTGAAATCTGTGTTATCTGATGTTAATATAGCCACTTTAGCTTTATTCTGATTAGGGTTTTTGTGGTATCTTTTTCCATCCTTTTACTTTTTTTTTTTTTTTTTTAGCCACACGTGGCACCTTGTGGGATCTTAGTTCCCCAACCAGGGATTGAACCCAGGCCTTTGGCAGTGAGAGCGCAGAGTCCCAACCACTGGACTGCGGGGGAATTCCCCATCCTTTTACTTATTAAGCTATCTGTCTTTCTATATTTAAAGAGGATTTCTTATAGACTGGATATAATTGGGTCTTACATTTTTATCTAATTTCACAATCACTGCCTTTTAATTGGAGCATTTGGACCATTTACATTTATATTTACATGGTTGGGCAGAAAGTTACTGTCTTGCTGTTTTTTGTTTTCATTCTGTTTTTCTTTGTTCCATGTGTCATTATTCTCTTTCTCCCTTTTTATTGTCTTCTTTTTGAGCATTTCTATGACTCCGTTTTTCTCTGTTATTAGCTTACTATCTGTACTGTTTCTTTGTTTCCATCTTTTGGTTTTTTCCTTTGTGTTTGCATTTGAAATATATGATTTTAATTTATCAAAGTCTACTGGAAAACATACTACTTCATGTGTAAAATGAACAATATACTTCTGTTTTCCTATTAAAATGTTTAATACATTTTACTTCTACATATGCTCTGAATCCTGCAATGCACTATTATTTTTGCTTAAAACAGCCAATTATCTTTAAGGATTTTTAAAAATGAGAACAAATATCCTGTATTTACCTGAATATATGCCTTGTTACTCTTCATTCCTTTGTGTAGATCCACATGTCTACCTGGAATAATTTCCCTTCTTCTTGAACAACTTCTGTTAATGTTTGTTACGGTGCAGATCTGCTGGTGACAAATTCTCTCAACTCTTGTTTGTCTGAGAACATATTTATTTTAACTTAAATTTTGAGTGATATTTTCAGTGGGTATAGAATTCTAGATTATCAAGTTTTTTTTCTTTCAGTACTTTAAAATTTTTGTTCTATTGTCTTCTGATATGTGTGGGGTTTTTTAAAAAAGATTTATTTATTTATTTATGGCTGCGTTGGGTCTTTGTTGCTGTGCGTGGGTTTTCTTTAGTTGCGGCGAGCGGGGGCTACTCTTCATTGCAGTGTGCAGGCTTCTCATTGTGGTGGCTTCTCTTGTTGCAGAGCACAGGCTCTAGGTGCATGGGCTTCAGTAGTTGTGGCTCAGGGGCTCTAGAGCGCAGGCTCAGTAGTTCTGGCGCACAGGCTCAGTTGCTTAGTGGCATGTGGAATCTTCCCAGACCAGGGCTTGAACCCGTGTCCCCTGAACTGGCAGGCAGATTCTTAACCACTGTGCCATCAGGGAAGCCCTGCATGGTTTCTTATGAAGAGTCTCTGATAGTTCTTTTGTTCCTCTGTATGGATTGCATTATTTTCTCTCTGGTTGCTTTTAAGATTTCACCACTGGTTTCAGTAATTGGATTCTTGTGTGCTGTGTTATGCTTTTGTGTGTGTGCTTATTCTGGTTGGACTTCATTGAGCTCTTTGGATTTATGAGTTTATATTTTCCTCACATTTGGAAAAATTTTCACCATTATTCTGCAAATATTTTTTTGGTCCTGCCCCTGCTTCCTTCTGGAACTCTAATTTTATATTTGTTAGATTGCTTGATATTGTCTCACAGATCACTGATTTTTATCAGTCATTTTCCCCCCTTTGCCTCACTTTGGATAAATATCTTCAAGTTCCTGATTATTTCTTCTTCTGCAGTGTCTAGTCTACTGTTAATAGTATTCAGTACCTTTTTTTTTTTGAATTTTATTTTTTATACAGCAGGTTCTTATTAGTTACCTGTTTTATACATATTAGTGTATACATGTCAATCCCAATCTCCCAGTTCATCTCACCCCCCACCCCCCAACCACTCTCTCCGCTTGGTGTCCATACATTTGTTCTCTACATCTGTGTCTCTATTTCTGCCCTGCAAACCGGTTCATCTGTACCATTTTTCTAGATTCCACATTTATGCGTTAATATATGATATTTGTTTTTCTCTTCCTGGCTTATTTCACTCTGTATGACAGTCTCTAGAAATGACCCAATTTCGTTCTTTTTATGGCTGAGTAATATTCCACTGTATATATGTACCACATCTTCCTTATCCATTTGTCTGTCGATGGGCATTTAGGTTGCTTCCATGACCTGGTTATTGTAAATAGTGCTGCAATGACCATTGGGGTGCATGTGTATTTTTGAATTATGGTTTTCTTTGGGTATATGCCCAGTAGTGGGATTGCTGGGTCATATGATAATTCTATTTTTAGTTTTTTAAGGAACCTCCATACTGTTCTCCATAGTGGCTGTATCAAGTTACATTCCCACCAACAATGCAAAAGGGTTCCCTTTTCTCCAGACCCTTTCAGCATTTATTGTCTGTAGATTTTCTGATGATGCCCATTCTAACTGGTGTAGTTTTGATTTGAGTTTCTCTAATAATTAGTGATGTTGAGCAGCTTTTCATGTGCTTCTTGGCCATCTGTATGTCTTCTTTGGAGAAATGTCTATTTAGGTCTTCTGCCCATTTTTTGATTGGGTTGTTTGTTTCTTTAATATTGTGCTGCATGTGCTATTTATATATTTTGGAGATTAATCCTTTGTCCGTTGATTCATTTGCAAATATTTTCTCCCATTCTGAGGGTTGTCTTTTCGTCTTGTTTGTAGTTTCCTTTGCTTTGCAAAAGCTTTTAAGTTTCATTAGGTCCCATTTGTTTATTTTTGTTTTTATTTCCATTACGCTAGGAGGTGGATCAAAAAAAGATCTTGCTGTGATTTATGTCAAAGAGTATTCTTCCTATGTTTTCCTCTAAGGGTTTTATAGTGTCTGGTCTTACATTTAGGTCTCTAATCTTTGAATACTAGGTAATTTTTGATAGGTGCCAATCATTGCAAATTTTAAGTCGTTGAGTGCTGAAAGACATTTGAAAGAGTATTGGCCAGAATGAAGTTATTTGAATCAGTTTGATCCTTCTGAGTCTTGATTTTGAGCTTTATTATGACTGGTTCAGAGCAGCCTTTACTCTAGGGCTATTTTAGTCCCACTATTAAGGTGTGACACTTCAGAGAACTCTACCTGATGCTCTATGTACTACAAGGTCCCTTTATTTTACTTAGTGGAAAAGGTGATGATTCCTAACTGTGTGAGCCCCAGTCATTTTTCTGCTTAATACTTTCCAGAAGTTCTTTTCCAGACCTCCTGGATAGATCTCTACTCAGCCAAAGACTCCAGGAGTTTCGTCCGCAAATCTCCAGTAATCTAGCCTGTAAAATCTAGATACTGAAAATAACCTAGATATCTTCCCAAACTCCAGTTTCTGTCACCTTAGTCCAAGGACACTGCTGGACTTTGTTTAGATTCTTTTTCCTTGTGTTGTGGGCTACAAAGTACCTCTAGGCAGTAAGCTGGAATAATAGTAGTATGTTCCCCATTTGCTTTCTGTTGCTCAAGTACCATACTCATCCTCTGCCTGAAACAGTATTTAAATGTATTTTGCAAGGATATCTAGTTGTTTAGAGTAGGAAGGCAATTCCCACAGCAGTTACTTTTTCATGGGTAAAATTGAAGCCTGTCTACAAATAAAATCTATTGTGAAAGAAAGAGTTTTATTGAGTAGAATATCCCCCTTTACTAGGAAGCTTATTAAAATGTTTTGTCTTTCCATTTTGAAAGGTCACAAAGTCTCCTTAAGTTTAAGACCAACTGAGAGTCTCCAATTTTCAGCATTCTTGGAGCAGGAAGAATATCAGTCCTTTATTTCTCTTAAAGAATCTCATTTTTTTGCAATACAAATCATGTTTGTAAGGAAATAATGTAGTATCGGGAAGCTTGAGATTATCTTTCCTAGAAAATGCACTACCTTCCGGCTCACTTAAGCTCTTACCATTTTTTTCTCTCTAGTTATCAGTTGGACTTTAAGAATTACACAAGTGACTATTTATAAGGCTTTCTCAGTATTTGATCACTTAAAAAATTTTAAATGATAAACCATCAGTGACTTCATATAAAATGTGGATGAGTCCTTTATCAATATCAAAATTGAGTGCACAGTGAGAATAAGAGTTATGTGTGTATGGCTGGTATCAGAATGTGTACTTCCCACTTCAATAGAGAACATTCAGTACCTCTTAGGAATTAAATTCTATTCTTGTAAACTCTCTCTAAATAGGCTGTAAACATCTGTAATTTTCTTTTCTTGAATTAGCCTAATCCTTTGTGATAAATTGAGTTTCTATGTTTTGCAGAGCTTTTGAAGACTAATTTAAGAGCCAGGAGTTTTTGAGGAATTAGAAACATATTAAATTAAATGTGTTCAAGTATTTCCTTCCTCTTATGTGTTAAGTACTTTGTGGAAATAATTACTTCTCATTTGCCAGAGAGAAAAAGTTTTCCTTAATATTTCATTATCCCTGAATAGGAATAAGCTTTCCTAAAATACCTGTTATGTCTTATTGTTGTATTATCTGTACCTTTAGATACATTTGTATACATCATAATTTGGTAATTCCTCTATTATGTTGCATTTATTATATCCCGATAATTAAGCATTGGTATCATCAGTAGGGATAATGACCATGATTATGAAACTGCAAAGCAGCTATAGGAAAGGAAGGTTAGATTCCTTATAATACTGTATTGGTTCTTTATTCTCGTTTGAATTTTGCTGGTTGCTACCATATTTGGGGTTATTAAACTAATTATGCCTTTCTGGCCCCAATTTTGCTTCTAAACCATCAAAATAATATAATTAAATATCTATACCAAGGGCTGAAATTTTAAAAAATTCATACTTTCTTTTTCATTTTGTTTACAGTGTATTTATGCTATGTAAAAATGCATTTCAGCATTTGTACATTAATTAGAGGAATAACCACAGAGTCTTCCCCTTTTACATAATTGTATATTTAACAATAAAAAGAAAATCATAATGTCATAATGCCTGTGATTCCTCTGGTGTTCTCCATTATCAATGAGAAAATAAACTAGATTTTCTAATTCCCCAGTTCCTTGGGGATTTATTTAAAAAGCAACCTGAATTTTTACCTTCATGCAAAAACATTGCATTGTTTACAAGATGAATATTAAAATAATACAATTAGAATGAAAAGTGTTTTCCTTTGGGGTTCTCTTGAGAAAGAGAGTGAGACAAACACACACCTTGGGATATAGCAGAAAACATATTATCTGCAAAGCTGATTTGATATTAATGCATTCTGCTAATCAAGTTTATTTTCTGTATTAACTGAAGTTAACATTAATCCTTTAATTTGCAAATAGTACAGTTCTAAACATTACATTTCTGAGTTGATCGCTGGTGGTTATGCTACATGGTATCATTGTTAAGCTCGCTGTTGAATAGATGATTTATACTCAACTCGAGAAGATGAAATTATCCTCAACATATCTTTCTTGCAAAATTAGTAGAAACGCTGGTTGTTATTAAACCTGATCAGCTGGTATCACAGCAGGGCACTTGTGAAAAAATTACTTAATATCTCTTTGTTTACAGTCTTCACTGAGGTGAATATATTTAATGTAATTATTCAACTGCTAACCAGCTCCTGGTGTTAACTATTTCTGTTTAAAGAAGTTGCATTTTTCACAAAACCCGTACCACACCCAAAGGTTTTATTTTCATTTTCCTAAGAACTGTATTTTGTGTGTATATCTAGAAAGGGAGTCTTAATGGAGAGGTTTTGTGCTGATTAAGCCCATAGGTGTTATTACACAGAGGAAATTTGATCATTCTTGCATCTTCAGAAAGGGTAACATTGTGTAGAACTAGAAAAGGTGGATTTCTTAATCAGCCATTGGTTTATAAGACAAGTTGGGAATAGTTCACTTTATGAGTGCCTCAGTATCCCTTCTGAAGAAGCAATTAATCCTTAATGGGACCACTGTGGATTTAGTAAATAGATTGGAACAAACTTAGATAAAAATCGTGACTCTAAAAAAAAAAAAAAAAAAAATCGTGACTAATCTACAAAATTCTATCCTATTCTCTTCTTGTTATAGAAAAAATTACTCCAAATCAGAAATGGGCAAAACATGTAAATATAATGTGCTTAGATGTTCATTTGGTGCCTGTTGATTTCAAGGGGGGGGTCATGCAAATGTATATGAGTGGACTTTCATTTTGAGTCTCTTCAGTTGGCTCAACCATGTAGTTTTTTAGTTATATTTATGTTTCACTGTATCCTTCAAACAGCTCCCAGAATGAATGTATTTCATGTCTTGAATCATTAGACCAGTCTTAAAACTGCATTCTCTTTCTTCACATAAATATTCTTGTGTAACTGGTTGGCTAACAAGATCACTTGGTCATCCAGGAAACCTCTAATCCGAGGTTTATTAATTTTTCTTAGCTCTGATATATGACTTCATACTGGAAACGAATCTTTAAAAAAATGCATTGCTCCCCAAGCATCACTCTAAAGAACAGAAAGTAGCTGGGTTGGCTATTATTTTGGGGTTTGGAAAAGCAGCTTAATGATACTCATATTAGAAATGATAAACCTGGAGAGTTATAAATTCTCTCTCCAATATGTTATTAGCCTGAACCTACTTCAACTCACCCCTTATTTTCATGGAAGAATTTGTGTTGTTTTCTTGTGTTATTTCAGTTACCAGAATTCTTGAACTTAAAAAAATCATAGAGCAACTCACTGTTATATAATAATTTTATAGTTACGTATATTATTATTCACTGGGGAATGGAAGTGATATATGTTTTTGTTCACACCAAATTCCTATACCCAGCACAATTTCCAGCGCATAGTGGGTGCTTAACAGGTCTTTGTTGGGCAGGTAAACTCAGCTTCCTCTGCCTCCTGTTGATGCCATGCCCTTGTTATACCTGTGTAACTGCGTGAGCTCCAGGTGTCACACTATTGTGCCCAACATTCTACCCTGAAAGTATCATTTAAAGTCCAGCCGGGAAAGAGGAGCCACTCTATTTAAATCGGAGGGAATTTAGTGCAAGAATTTGGTTTCACAGGTGCCAGAAGAAGCTTAAAAGGAGGATGGGGAAGGCAACCCAAAAGTTAGTAGCAACAGGAAGCCACACCCCTAGACTGGAGGGATGAAAGGAGGAAGTGGTAGTACCCCAGCTCAGGGCCTGGGGATGCCTGATGGATCCTGAAACCACAAAGGATACTGACACCAAGGGGGTGGTGCAGCCACTGCTGGGGAGACACCAGAGGCAGAGAAGGAAGGGAGAAATATTCTTGCTTCTGCCTTCTTCCGGGCCTCTCATTTCTCGGTGGAAAACCCTGCAGAACACCAGCTGACATGGAGCACAGGCTGCCCGTACTACCTTCACCCCCATGCCTCCCAAAGCACAGCAGGGAAGGGTGAGGAATGAATCTGAAAACAAACAGGCCATGGTTTGATCCACTACCAAAGGGAGATGCTTTAGGGGAGATCCACTACCAAAGGGAGATGCTTTAGGGATCCAATGCCATTTAGGAATGAATCTGAAAACAAACAGGCCATGGTTTGATCCACTACCAAAGGGAGATGCTTTAGGATTCTATCTCCCACTTACATGTCCCTCTCTACTAGGTACTCTGTCTAGTTAACTTCTAGCCGAGAATGACTTGACCAACATCCTTTCATCCTAAGAGACCCCTTTTTGGAGAACCTGACAACTCAAGATTGAGCAGCTGCCCTATGTTTTATACTCTGCTTGCCCAGCCCAGTAGAGATAACTCCAGCCCAGCTGACCTTGCTTCAGAACACATCCACCAGCCTCCCAGATGATCTCACGTCAAGAGCCGGAGGATACTCCACCCAAGTTCAGGGTGGAGAGAGCAGTGTGATCTTGGTGACCCAGGCCAATGTCCAAGCTTTCAGTGATGTGATTAGGACAGTCTCTTTATCACCACAATTCTAGGCTTATACTTTTCAATGATGATTTTTTTCCTGTGGCACTCATTGGTCCTTCACACTTATTTTGATTCATAGGTGAGAATTTAATTTTTGTTGTAAAATAAGGACAAGCTAACATTAAGATTTATTATTATTATCATTATTTATAAAATCTCTCACTAAGCATCTGCTTTGGTGTCTATGATAACTCCATGACATTAAAGCAGAATTTCTCACCTTCAGCATTACTGACATTTGGGGCTGGACAATTCTTTGTTGTTGGGGGCTGTCTTGTACATTGTAGAACTCTTGGTAGCATCCCTTACCTCTATGCACTAGAAACACTTAGCACTCCTTTCTCTCAAGGTGTGAAAACTGAAAATGTCTCCAGATATTGTCACATGTCCCCTGGGAGGTGGAAATCATCCCTATTTGAGAACCGCTGTGGTAAGGGGCATACAATTATTGTGATCCCATTTTACAGGTGAAAAAAATGAAAGTCGAAGATGTTAAGGGAGCATTCCAGGTCTTCTTATACACCATCTTATATTTTAAATTTTTATATAGGCTATAAGTAAAATATCAATTGGAAATTTGGGGGATAAAACATTTGCTTGTCCGGGGCAAAATTAAAATTGGGACCCAAAATGCAAGAAGAAGAAGCACTAAGTATGCTGTATTGAAATCCATATCCAGGCCCTAGAAACTGAAGTGAGAATCTTGATTTTTGATAACTGAAAGGTTGTGGGATATTATCATAATAGCTATATATTGTAAGAAATTGAGTGTCAGGACTGTTGGGGATAGCCCTGGAATTTGCTTACCAGGAAAAATTGCACTAGTGGCTTCCCATCTGACTTTGACTTAATGACTAAATTATTTTAATTTTTTCCTACGTTTAAAATCTCTGCTTTCTTCAAGATAAGAACACCTTAATTTCCTTCATCACATCTGTCTGCTCATTAATGTGCATGTTTTCCCCTTTATCAGCAGTTGGCCACCAGATGAAGTTTAGATAAATGGTCATCAGCTTACCTTACAGTTGTTTTATGATGGGGTTTGGATAGAAGAGTTACAGCAGATACTCCCAGTAAGAAGAGGCTGCGCTGTCTCTCTGTGGTTCATTGAACCCATATGGATCAGAACAGCTGGAAGGATGGATTTGCTACCTGAGGCCATCAATTGTGTTGCCAACCATGACTCCCCCTTGCTGACCCTTGTATAGTGCCTTGCAGTTGAAGGAATGTTGATCACTCTTTTCCATTTTGTGATGGATGGTGTTATTTAAAACTGATGGTCTTGTAAACCGTTGGTGAGTTTCCACGTTTCACAGATGAGAGTGAGGCAGAGAGTCAATAGATCATGCCATGGTCTAGAAGAACATGACATGTGGCCTAAATTGTCCTGTGAACAAGCAGGTGTGAAGGTAACTTAGACCTGGATTGGAAAGGCTTCTAGAAAAAAATGGTTTCTGGCTGGTATCGTTATAAGCAAACATGCTTCTCTCCAGGTCTGTGTTTTATTGCTTTATCTGACTTGCTTGGTTCCTAGGTCAGCTCCTGAGAGCGCCTGCATTACCTAGAATGCTCTTCTATGGCTAGTCAAGCTTGAGAGGACAAAGCTTTACTGATTTAGGTATACCTACCCAGGGTGGGGTAGTGGGTGCAACTTCACAGGAGGTGGTTTTCTTTGATTGTGTAAGGTCCTGTGAGCCATCCACAGAGAGTTGTCTGGAAGGACTTTCATGGTTGACGCCACTAAACTTTTATGTCATCCACCTAATTCCCTTGGCACTAAGCTCCTACTTCTCAAGCAACCTTCCAATCACAACCTGGTTTTCCAAGTAGCCCTATCTCCAAGGAGAGTATAGGGCAGACAAACCAATGGGAGTGTCCTAGTCAATATATATGTCAAGCATATTTTTCAATATACGAATTAATAAATTGGCATCCAGTTGAAAAATGAATAAAATCAGTGAAGGAGCTTCCACATCCATACAGAGGTTGGATGTAGTCTTTGTATAAGAAGAAGTAAAATGAAGCCCCAGAGTGGTTTTAGCATTTCACCAGGCATCCTTTTTTTTTTTTTTAACATCTTTATTGGAGTATAATTGCTTTACAATGGTGTGTTAGTTTCTGCTTTATAACAAAGTGAATCAGTTATACATATACATATGTTCCCATATCTCTTCCCTCTTGCATCTCCCTCCCTCCCACCCTCCCTATCCCACCCCTCTAGGTGACCAGGCATCCTTTTACATGGTTTTCTAGTTGTACGGAGTTTTTTCTCCCAAAGCAGATGCTAAGTTTCCTCTGGGCAGTAACCATTTTTTCTCCTACTATTTTTATATATCCTATAATACATAGTACAGTGCTGGAGGCATGCCTAACCTTCACTTAAAACTTATTGCTTGCTTTCTGGCTCCCCTAATACTATATGGAATTAATTAACTAAAGTAAAGAGGTGTTTGGTAAAGATGGAGAACAGTCTGTTACCCGCACAGTGAAGTGCTATGGAATAATGAACTGGGTGACTTACAGCGTTGTATACAGTGGGGCTACCTGTGGTAATTCCCCATTACTGTGTAAGCTATGATGCCTATTTATAAAGGAGGGTTTACTGTGAGTTCCAATCTATGTGTGTGCCTTAAAGGGCAGTGGTAGAAGCTACTGCTGTATTGGATTTATATAAAGGAAGGAAAATTCTAAATGTATCAGGAGGGAGGGTAGTTGAATAGACGGGTAATACGTCTTATGATCTGAACTCCTATTGTGATATTTGGCTAGTACACTACTTCACTAAACACAGAAACTGAAACAGCGAAGAGCTCTGCATAAAGGTTTCTTTTGAATAATTCTGTCCTAGATGCTATCATGGATATCACATGGCTTTAAACTATGGGGGCAGAGAAGACTAATTTCAATAGGAAATTCCCAAATAAAGAATAACCTACGCTTGGTTAAAATCTATATTTATCCCTGAGTTTGCTGGTTATTAATGTAGGTTAGTAATGTAATATTGGACTTGCTTTAAGTTGCTTTGAATCTTGGGGTGGTTATGTCTTTGCTTGGCTTTGAAATACTGTTTTAGTCTTTCCGGTACCTCTGAGCTGTCAAGGTGCTCATTTGTGTGTACTGTTCTTGAAATTTCCAGTGTACTACTTGGGTAATAACTCACTGTATCCGTCTCTTGTGGCTGCTCTAAAAAGTTTCCACAAACCTGGTCACTTAAACAGAAGTGTATTCCCTCACAGTTCTGGAGGCCGGAAGTCTGAAGTCTGTATCACTGGGCTGAAATCAAGGCATAAGTGGGGCAGCACTCCCTCCAGAGGCTCCAGGGCAGAAACTTTCCCCTGCCTCTACCAGCGTCTGGTGGCTACCATTCCTTGACTCGTGACGCCTCACTCTGTTCTGCCCCCATGGTCACCACTGCCTTCTCCTCTTCTGTCTGTCAAATCTCCCTCTTAGGGATACATGTATCCCTCTTAGGGATACATGTAATTGCATTTAGAGCCCACCTGTATAACCCAGGATGATCTCCCATTGTTGTCTAGCATTCTGTGCTACATATAAGAAGTCCAGTGCCAGTGTAATTACCATTCTTTAGTACGTATTCGTCTTGTACTCCCTGCCCCCAGACACACTTGTACGTACTAGAAGCTTAAAACGTTCTCCTTTTATTGTCAAATGTCACAAATTTCTCCAGGATTTATCTGTACTATATTATGAGTCCTTCCCACGTTTCTAGAAAATATCTAGCGTGTCTTCTCTATCTAACCATTTAAATCTTTCTTCACTTCAGGTAAATATTCTCTTTGGTATTTCTTTGTTTCTCTCCATCTTCTCTGTTATCTCTTTTTAGGACTCTTATTAGATAGATTTTAGATCTTGAACCATCATCCAGGACTCTTAATTTTCCTTTCAACATTTAAAAAAAATTTTTATTGGAGTATAGTTTATTTACAGTGTTGTGTTAGTTTGAGGTGTACAGCAAAGTGAATCAGTTATACATAAACATATATACACTCTTTTTAAAAATTAATTAATTTTATTCTTTTTTGGCTGCATTGGGTCTTCGTTGCTGCGTGCAGACTTTCTCTGGTTGCGGCGAGCAGGGGCTACTACTCTTCGTTGTGGTGCACGGGCTTCTCATTGCGGTCGCTTCTCTTGTTGCAGAGCACGGGCTCTAGGTGCGCGGGCTTCAGTAGCTGTGGCACACAGGCTCAGTAGTTGTGCCTCACGGGCTCTAGAGTGCAGGCTCAGTAGTTGTGACGCACGGGCTTAGTTGCTCCGCGGCATGTGGGATCTTCCCGGACCAGGGATCGAACCCATGTCCCTTGCATTGGCAGGCGGATTCTCAACCACTGCGCCACCAGGGAAGCCCTATCCACTCTTTCTTTAGATTCTTTTCCCATATAGGCCATTACAGAATATTTTTTTCTTTTTTTTTTTATTGGAGTATAGTTGATTTACACATTACAGAGTATTGAGTAGAGTTCCCTGTGCTATACTCCTTTGAACTTTTTATCCCTTTATTTTTGCTTTGTATTTTGCAAAAATCCCTCAAATCAATCTTCTAGTTTTGTGTATGGAACCTTAGTCATGTCATTTCTGATATTTATCGTTTCTGTTTGAATTACTTTTCATTTTGGTTCTTGTATTTTTAATTTCTAGGAACTCTGAATACTTTTTAAAAATAGTAGCCTGTTGTAGTTTTATGGCTCTGATGTCTTGAGTCTCTCTGAAGATTTTAACTATGCTTTTAAAAGTTCTCTTCTTTTTCCTGCATTAGTCTGTTTTCTCTCATTGAAGTATTATACAAAGCTAGGTTGTGTTCATTCTACACTATTGTAAAGCCATGTGAGAAGAACCTCTCTGTGACTCCCACACTTAACTACACCAAGCTCAGCCCTCCTGGGGGACATGTTCGGCCTCAGGTGAATACAGTTGTTCAACTTCTCCAAAGTAGTATGAGTCTAAGATCATTCACAGAAAGAGTGCATTGAAATGGGCAATTTCCAACTTACTGAGAGCTAATCTTCCCCATTAGGTTGTGAGCCTTTTGAAAGTTGATGATCACATTTTATCCAGTGCTGTATCTGCAGCACTTAGCCCAATTCTGGCCCATAATTGTTGCTTAATCAATATTTATTAAATAAAAGAGTGAACAAATATATGATGTTCCAAGTTTGGCATTGATTATCGCTTGATTTGTATTGAAGGCAGAATTTAAGGAAAACGAGGTCTTTGGGGATTACATTTTATTCCATCCATCATCATTTATTGCCTCACGTTTAGCTGCACTGAAGTAAAAATATAGCCAGAACCCATCTTACAGAGGGTTTCCTGGACACTTGAGAATGGCCAAAATCAATAAAGAGTACTTTCTCTGCCTATCCATTCTCTTAGAGATAAGGGGGAGGACAGGCTGCTTTAATGCCCCTCACGTTTCCATTCCTTTGCTGGAGCTTTTCCTTCTTCCATAAGGACCCTTTCCCCTGCCCTATCCAGTCTTCTCTGACTACTTCAAACCACACTGATTTCTCCCTTTTGCGCTACTATGGGACTTTTTATGTGCATCACACTATTTAGTACTTCAGTTTTATTGAACACATATTTATTTTCTCTGTACTTGGCTCTGAGCTAGGTTCCAAAGGTGATACAAAGATGAAAAAACTCATAGTCCTGCTTTCAAAGAACCTTCAGCCTGGTAGGGAATTTGGTATATAATAAGTAGCTATAATAAAACTCAGCAGAACAAGAAACAGGGGACTAGTGGAACAATGTACGTGGGAAGTTCAGGGTGAGGAGAAATGACATCTACCTGGTGTAGCTTCAGAAGGTGTGTGGCTTTGTCAGTGGCCTTGGAAGTTGAACAGGTTTTTATCAGAAGGTAATAGAGGACCAGGGAGGAAAAGAGAAGACAGGAGGAAAAAATCATGTATAAAATGCTCAATCAAAACCACAAAAGGCAGAAAAAGAGTGAAAGACAATAATAAGAACTAATAACAAGGGTAACAAATATGGTAACTATTAATCCAAGTATATCACTTTGAACATAAATGGTCTAAATGCACCAATTAAAAGACAGGAATTGTCAGAGTAGATCAAAAAACAAGACCCAACTCTGTGTTGTCTATAAGAAACCCACTTTAATATAAGACACTTATAGACTAAAAGTAAAAGGATAGGGAAAGATACATGGATAGGGAGACTCTACATTGTCAAAATGGCAGTTCTACACAACTTGATCTATAGATGCAGTATATAATTCAAATAAAAATCCCAGCAAGTTATTTTGTGGATATTGACAAACAGATTATAAAGCTCATATGGACAGGCAAAAAACCCAGAATAGGCGACAGAGTATTAAAGAAGAAGAGCAGTTGGAGGACCAATACACCCAACTTGAAGACTTAATATAACTTGAAGACTAGTACACTAGTCTAGTGTACCCAACACTAGTAGTGTACCCAACTTGAAGACTATAGTTATTAAGGCAGTGTTGTACTGGTGAAAGAAGTGACAAGGAGATCAATGGAATGGAATAGAGAGCCCACAGACAGACCCACATGAATGTAGTCAGCTGATCTTTGACAAAGGAGCAAAGGCAATAAAATGAAGAAAAGGTAGTTTTTCAACAAATGGTGCTGGAACAATTAGACATCAACATGCAAAAAAAGAGAATCTAGACACACACCTCACATCGTTCAAGAAATTAAATCAAAATGGATCACAGACCTAAATGTAAATACAAAATTATAAAGCACCTAGAAGATAACATGGGAGAAAATCTAGATGACCTTGGGGTTGGTGATGATTTTTTAGATTAAATACCAAAGGCATGATTCATGAAAGAAAGAATTGATAAACTGGGATTCATTAAAATTAAAAATTTCTGCTTTGTGAAAGACACTTTCAAGAGAATGAAAATATAAGCCACATATCGGGAGCAAATATTTGCGAAAGACATATCTGATGAAGGGCTACTATTCAAAATATACAAAGAACACTTGAAACTCAACCATAAGAAAACAAACCACCCAGTTAAAAAATGAACCAAGACCTTAAAATACACCTCATCAAAGAAGATACACATGTATTAGAATGGCCAAAATACAGAACACTGACAACATCAAATGCTGGAAAGGATGTGGAGCAACAGGAACTCTCATTCATTTCTGATGGGACTGCAAAATGGTACAGCCCCCTTGGAAGACACTTTGGCATTTTCTTTAAAAACTGCATATATTCTTACCATACAGTCTAGCAATCATACTCTTTGGTATTTACCCAAAGGAGCTGAAAACATGCGCACACAAAAACCTGCACACAGATGTTTATAGTAACTTTACTCATAATTGCCAAAACTTGGAAGCAACTAAGATGTCCTTCAGTAAGTGAATGGATAAATAAATTGTGGTACGTCCAGACAATGGAATGTTATTCGCTGCTAAGAAGAAATGAACTATCAAGCCATTAAAAGACATGGAGGAACCTTAAATGCATACGACTAGGTGAAAGAAGCCAAACTGAAAAGGTTGCATACTATACAATTGCAACTACATATCATTCTGGAAAAGGCAAAACTATGGAGACAGTAAAAATATCAGTGGTCGCCAGGGATTTGGGGAGGAAGGGATGAATAGATGGAGCACAGAGGATTTTTAGGGCAGTATGATACTGTATGATACTATAATGATGGATACATTTGTCCAAACTGTAGAATTTACAACACCTAGAGTGAACTGTAATGTAAACTATGGACTTTGGGGGATTACGATGTGTCAATGTAAGTTCATCAATTGTAGCAAATGTACCACTCTGGTGGGGATTGGTGGGGGAAGCTATGCATGTATGGGGGGCAGAGGATATATGGAACTTCTCTGTACCTTCATCCTAACTTTGCTGTGAAACTTAAGCTGCTCTAAAAAACTATCTTCAATAAAAATATTTTAAGAGAAGCAATCATGTGAGCAAAGAAAACTGGAGCATTTTCATGGAACTAAGAATTTGGCTAGTTTCTTAGCACAGGTGGTCTGGAGCTCTGACAATAACTAAGTTTCTGTATAACAGCAATGGGCTGGAGCCAAGGAGTTGATGGATTCTTTGGGGCACTGACTCTCAAGTTTGTTGCTTGTTGTTGTCCTACACTGTACACTTCACACATCTATGTAAACTGCCTGGTCCCTATGTGCATGTGGTGGATGAGAAAGGATAATTTTAAATGTGTTTGGACAACTTTTTTGAGATTTTGGAGTATCTTAATTGCCCTGATAAGGAGTTGGTTGTCTAGTTTTAAAGTGTATTTCTACACATATCGTCCTGCATGCTGCATATGCTACTGTAGTTTTGAAGATTACAGAGTGGCAGTGAGGAGCTGAGTCACTGGATTTCCAGAGCATCAGTGGGCAGACTGGATATTGGGCTTAAACCATTGCCCCTTTGAGCTACAGTCAACCACTGTGAAACACCAAGCTAAATAGAAAGGGCCTTCCATCAGAGAATAAGCATCTTGGGTACTGGGAATAAACATATCTCACACTTATCTTGGATCTCCCATAATTTCAGCACAATTCTTCATTTGGACCCAAATTCCTAGCCTTACCATGGCCTGTAAGGCCCTAAATAAGCTAGCCTCTAGTTATCACAGATTTGGGGGTTGGTTGAGTTGGTTTGTGTTCTTATCTCATTGTTTTCTCTCTCAAATTTGGAAGTTACACATGCTACTTCTGTTCTTGTATTGGTTGTCCTCAAAATCTTATCATGCATTTTGAAGTCTAAAATTAATTAGTATATTAACCATTTTCCAGAAAAATACAATAATACTTTGTTCAGTTTACTACCTTTCAACTGATGTAATATTGTTGCTCAGAAGTTTAGATGCTCATTTAAGACCATTAACATTATTATTTTTATGCATTATTATTAACATTATTATTTTTATAATTATTTATACAGGTAAATAATTATACAGTTTAACAACTTCTTTGATCATCATTCCTTCTTGCATCAGACCTTTCTTCTGAGATTATTTTCCTTCTTTCTAAAGAAAATCTTTTAGAAATTCCTTTAATGAAACTTTGTTGATAAATTCTCTCCAGTTTTGTTTGCTTTTAGAATCAGAGAATATGTTTAATTTGCCCTCATTTTTTTTTTTTTTTTTTTTTTTTTTTTTTTTTTATGGTACGCGGGCCTCTCACTGTTGTGGCCTCTCCCGTTGCGGAGCACAGGCTCCAGACGCGCAGGCTCAGCGGCCGTGGCTCACGGGCCCAGCCGCTCCGCGGCATCTGGGATCTTCCCGGACCGGGGCATAAACCCATGTCTCCTGCATCGGCAGGTGGACTCTCAACCGCTGCGCCACCAGGGAAGACCTGCCCTCATTTTTAAAAGACGAGCATAGTTTTAAAACTTAGATAACTTTGCTGGGTACATGCCTAAGCTGACATTTATTTTTTGCTCAATTTTTTGAAGAGATAATTCATCATTTCCTGGCTTCCTTTGTTGCTATTCATCTAGTTGATATTCTGTGGGGTTTTTTGTGGGGGTTTTTGCTCTGTTTTTTATGTCATGCTGCTTGTAAGGTCTTTTTTGTTTTGTCTTCAGTGCTCAGCAGTTTCACCACAATATGTCTAGGATTTATTTAATCTTATTGATGTGTTTGGTAGTAGCTGTGCTTCTTTTATCTATGGGTTTATGTCTTTAAGCCATTCCACAAAATTCTTAGCCATTATCTCTATTGCAGCTTTTCATTCCCCCTAATTCTATCCTTCTACAACTTTGATTAGGCATATGTCAGATCTTTTCTTTTCATCTTTCATTCCTCATTAAGTTCTCTTAATATTTTCCATCTCCTTGTTTCTGTGTTGCATTCCGAGTAATTCCCACTGGACTATATTTCAATACACTAGTGCTCTCCTTAGCTGTGATAAATGTTGTTTAATCCTGAATTATTTTTTCTTCAGATATTTAGTTTGAAAATCAACTTATTGAGGTATAATTTACATGAAAGAGAATATACTCCTAGTAAGTATACAGTTTGGTTTTTAACAGGTACACTTATTTGTTCAGTCGTCACCCATAATCACAAAAATGTCCCTCTTTCTCATTTGATCTATTCTCTTCTTTCCCCAACCTTGACCCCTAGCAACTACTAATCCATTTTCTGTAACTGTAGGTTAGCTTTTCTATTTGAGGATTTTATGTGAATGGAATCATATGGTTTGTACTCTGGTGTTTGATTCTTTCACTCAGTACACTGCTTTTGAGATTCGTGCATGTTGTTGTGTGTATCAGTAGTTCTAACCATTTTATTTCTGAGTAGTATTCCATTCAATGGATATACCATGAGTTGGTAGTCCATTTTCCTATTGATGGACATTTGGGATGCTTACACATTTTTGGCTTTTATGAATGAAGTAGTTATGAACATTTGTGTACAAATCTCTGTGTGGACATATGTTTTTGTTTCTCTTGGGTATCTACCTAGAAGTAAGATTGCTGGGTTTTATGATACATGTATGTTTAACTTTAAAAGAAAATGCCAAACACTTTTCTCATGTAGCTGTACATAACAGTATTCATTCCCATCAGCAATGTATAAGAATTCTAGTTGCTCCATATACTCACCAGCACTTGGTATGGTTAGTCTTTTAAGTTTTAACCATTCTAAAAAATGTGTGATGGTATCTTGTGATTTTAATTTGCATTTCCCTAATGACTAATAATGTTAAGAATATTTTCCTATGTTAAATGGCTATTCATATATTTTCTTTGGTGAAACATCTGTTCAAATTTTTTGACCATTTAAAAAACTGGGTTATTTATATTCTTATTGATGAATTGTAAGAGTGTTTTTATATATTCTGGAGAGTAGTCCTTTATCAGATATATGTATGGTATATGGTTTTAGATTAGGATTGAGGTTCAGGATTTTTTTTTTTTAATGTAGATATCCAATTGTTCCAGCACTATTTTTTTATGAGAACTGTCTTTTACGCATTGAATAACCTTGGCATCTTTGTTGAAAATCAGTTTACATCATATATCTAGATCTACCTATGAGCTCTATTCAGTTCCATTAAGCTCTGTAACCATCCTTATGGCAGTGCCACACTATCTTAATTAATGTATCTTCATAGTAAGTTTTGAAACCATATGATGTAAATCCTTAACTTTGATCTTCTTTGTCAAAATTGTTTTGGCTATTCTAGGTCATTTGAATTTCCATATATGTTTTATAATTAGCTTGTCAATTTCTACGAAATTGCCTTCTCAAATTTAGATTGAAACTGCACTGTATCTATAGATCAAGTTGGGGAGTAATTGATATCTTAACAATACTGAGCCTTTCCATCCATGAACATAGTTTATCTCTTCTATTATTTAGGTCTTCGTTAATTTCTGTCAGCAATGTTTTGTGGTTTTTAACAAACAGATCTTGCACATATTTGCTAAATTTATTTCTTAAGTGTTTAATGATTTTTTTGGTACCAAAGTAAATGGCATATTTTTTAAAAAGTCAATTTCCAAATGCTTATACCTAGTATATAGAAATACAAGTAATTTTTTTATATTGACCATGTATCCTGTAACCTTGATGAACTCAATTGTTAGCTCTATTAGCACTTTGTAGTTCTAGTATTATGTGTCTAGTGTTGCATAACAAATTAGCCCCAAACTTAAATGGCTTGAAACAACATTTATCCTCTTGAAGTTTTTATGAGCCAAGAGTCTGGATGTGGCTTAGCTGCACCCTCTGGGTCTGGTCTCTCACAAGCCTAACATCAAGATGTTGGCCATGGCTGCCATCATCTCAAGGCTCAAATGGAGAAAGAAACTGTGAGTACAACGTTGAACAGAAGTGGTGAGAATAGACAGCCTTGAGTTCTTGCTGATCTTAGGGGGAAAGAATTCAGCCTGTCACCGTTAAGTATAACATTAGCAGTAGGATTTTTTGAAGATCCCCTTTATCAGCTTAAGGTTTGATTAAACATGTGAGAAAGCTAAGTACTAAGAGTAAATTTTTTTAAAGGCATCTTTTATATGAAACTAAATAAAAACTCAGTCTTTTTTTCCTTAAACCTATAAGGTCTGTTATGTTTAGGAATTAAGAATTTTCAGAGTTTAGAATGATAATTTAGTTCATGTACTATTTATTACTTAAAAACTCCTTGGGGACTGAGCAATACCTCATAATCAAAGGCATAATTATTTCTGCAGTAAAACATGAATGTTCATTCTATGTGGGATAAACAGAATCTTTAATAGTCTCATGTCAGTTCAAGTCAGGTTTTCTCATTAAATGAGCTCTAATCCCATCAAGTTTTGCTAGCAAAGGAGTACTGATAATACTGTTCATAGCTCTTTTCCTTGGAGTTTTAGAATTTCAGAAAAGATATTGAGGACATGTAATAGATGGTAATAATAAATAGATATGAGAGGGAAAGTCTGAATGGAAGTCAAAGCATGCTAAAAGGCTTGCCTTAAGGAGAAGACTTTGGTAGAAAAGTAATTCTAAAGCACCCAACATGAGAGGCAGAGTGACAGAGAAGTCTCAGTTGAAATAGACAGTTGTCTTAATTGATTGAAGTTGCATTATTTTAATTTTTCAAATTTTCAAAAACATATGACTCTATGAACACATTGCTAAGGCCTCTCCCAAAGCCCTGGGGAAAGGTTTGTATAAGTGAGAGGCCCTGGTGCTTAGACTTCATGAACTTCTTCATGGTAAATCTGACTCTGTGTATAAGGAAACAGCATTGTTAAAGTAACAGCTCAGAGCCTGACTCTGTCTCCTCTGTCAACAATTGCCTGTATGCTTCAGTAAAAACTGCCCTGTGAACTTTATTTATATAAAAATCACACCATACTCTGCATGTGGTTGTGCACCTGCTTTTCTCCATTCAAACTGTACTGAGCACATTTTCCCTCCATTTTATTCTTTTAACGGCTGCACAGAATTTCATCATATGAAATATATTCATAATTTAACCTAACTTGTTTGTGATACTTTATTCTTACTGCAGTAAACATTTTTGTAAATATATCTGCACATGTAATGTATTTCTGTAAGAGAAATACCTAGAAGAGATTGCGTGTCAAAAAGAGCGTATGGTTAAAATTTTGATAGATTCCTCCAAATCAACCATCCTAAAAGTTTGTATAGATTAACTCCCTACACTACCAAACGTAAGGTAGATAGCTAGCGGGAAGCAGCCACATAGCACAGGGAGATCAGCTCGCTGCTTTGTGACCACCTGGAGGGGTGGGATAGGGAGGGTGGGAGGGAGGGAGACACAAGAGGGAAGAGATATGGGAACATATTTATATGTATAACTGATTCACTTTGTTATAAAGCAGAAACTAACACACCATTATAAGGCAATTATACTCCAATAAAGATGTAAAAAAAATAAAATAAAATAAAAAGAGTATATGAATGTGTCATTTCCTTTACTCCAGGCCCACACTGGGTATGATCATTCTACATAATCTTCAAATATGGTATGATATCAGGTATCAGATATGATATCTGTAATGAAGTATCATTGTTTTGATTTGCATTTATCATTAATGAGATTGAGCATATCTATTTTTACTAATAGTCTTTTCCTCTGTCATTGTCTGTTTTTTCTGTATGTTTCATTTTGTTTGTTTGCTAAGTCTGATATAGGGGCACTCATCATTATTATTAACTTGTAAAAGACCTTGTTATTGCTATTAGTGTTTTTCTTGGTCTTATATTTTGCAACATTTCCTTCAGTTTGTCAGTTCCCTTCTGGTGTCAGATAGAGCCGGTTACCATGCTAACCGTGTGATTCTGGTGAAACAATTTAAGCCTTTGTTTCCTCACATGCTAAAAAGGGACAATATCAGTGTGATGGTCAGTTGTTTTTTTATTTTAACATCTTTATTGGAGTATAATTGCTTTACAATGGTGTGTTAGTTTCTGCTTTATAACAAAGTGAATCAGTTATACATATACCTATGTTCCCATATCTCTTCCCTCTGGTGTCTCCCTCCCTCCCACCCTCCCTATCCCACCCCTCTAGGTGGTCAGAAAGCACCGAGGTGATCTCCCTGTGCTCTGCGGCTGCTTCCCACTAGCTATCTATTTTACGTTTGGTAGTGTATATATGTCCATGCCACTCTCTCACTTTGTTACAGCTTACCCTTCCCCCTCCCCATATCCTCAAGTCCATTCTCTAGTAGGTCTGTGTCTTTATTCCCGTCTTACCCCTAGGTTCTTCATGACCTTTTTTTTTTCCCTTAGATTCCATATGTATGTGTTAGCATACGGTATTTGTTTTTCTCTTTCTGACTTACTTCATTCTGTATGACGGACTCTAGGTCCATCTACCTCACTACAAATAACTCAATTTTGTTTCTTTTTATGGCTGAGTAATATTCCATTGTATATATGTGCCACATCTTCTTTATCCATTCATCTGTTGATGGACACTTACGTTGCTTCCATGTCCTGGCTATTGTATATAGAGCTGCAATGAACATATTGGAAAGCTACAGTAATCAAGACAGTATGGTACTGGCACAAAACCAGAAATATAGATCAATGGAAAAGGATAGAAAGCCCAGAGATAAACCCACGCACATATGGTCACCTTATCTTTGATAAAGGAGGCAAGAATATACAGTGGAGAAAAGACAGCCTAGTCAATAAGTGGTGCTGGGAAAACTGGACAGCTACATGTAAAAGTATAAGATTAGGGCTTCCCTGGTGGCGCAGTGGTTGAGAGTCCGCCTGCCGATGCAGGGGACACAGGTTTGTGCCCCAGTCCAGGAAGATCCCACATGCCGCGGAGTGGCTAGGCCCGTGAGCCATGGCCGCTGAGCCTGCGCGTCCGGAGCCTGTGCTCCACAACGGGAGAGGCCACAACAGTGAGAGGCCCATGTACCGCAAAAAAAAAAAAAAAAAAAAAAAAGTATGAGATTAGAACACTCCCTAACACCATACACAAAAATAAGCTCAAAAGGGATTAAAGACCTAAATGTAAGGCTAGGAAGTATCAAACTCTTAGAGGAAAACATAGGCAGAACACTCTATGACATAAATCACAGCAGGATCCTTTTTGACCCGCCTCCTAGAGAAATGGAAATAAAAACAAAAATAAACAAATGGGACTTAATGAAACTTAAAAGCTTCTGCAGAGCAAAGGAAACCATAAACAGGACCAAAAGACAACCCTCAGAATGGGAGAAAACATTTGCAAATGAAGCAACTGACAAAGGATTAATCTCCAGAATTTACAAGCAGCTCATGCAGCTCAATATCAAAAAAACAAACAACGCAATCCAAAAATGGGCAGAAGACCTAAATAGACATTTCTCCAAAGAAGATAGACAGACTGCCAACAAACACATGAAAGAATGCTCAACATCATTAATCATTAGAGAAATGCAAATCAAAACTACAGTGAGGTATCACCTCACACCAGTCAGAATGGCCATCGTCAAAAAATCTATAAACAATAAATGCTGGAGAGGGTGTGGAGAAAAGGGAACCCTCTTGCACTGTTGGTGGGAATGTAAATTGATACAGCCACTATGGAGAACAGTATGGAGGTTCCTTAAAAACTACAAATAGAACTACCATAAGACCCAGCAATCCCACTACTGGGCATATACCCTGAGCAAACCATAATTCAAAAAGGGTCATGTGATGGTTAGTTTTATTTGTCGACTTGACTGGCCACAGAGCCCAGGCATTTGGTCAAATATTATTCTGGGTGTGTTTGTGAGAGTGTTTTTGGACAAGATTAACATTTGTATAGGTAGACCAGTAAAGCAGATTTTCCTCCCTAATGTAGGTGGGCCTCATCCAAATTGATTGAAGACTTGAATCGGACAAAAAGGGTGAGTTAAGAGGGAACTCTTCCGCCTGGTTGATGAACTGAGACATTGGCTTTTTCCTGGCCTTCAGGCTTTGACATCAGCTTTTCTTAGATCTTGCAATGCTGGCCTTGGGACTGGAACTTCCACCATTGGCTCTCCTGGTTCTCAGGCCTTTGGACTAGGGCTCAAAGTACCCATCAGCCCTCCTGGGTCTCTAGCTTGCCATCTGAGGATCTTGGGCCTTCTCAGCCTGCATAATCACTTGAGCCAATTCCTTACAAGAAATCCCTTAATTGTCCACACATATGCCCCCTCCCCGCACACCCTATTGCTTTAGTTTCTCTGGAGAACCCTGACTAATACAATTATCTATCTTACAGTACTATTGGGAAGAAAGGAGTCAATATATGTGAAGACTTAGCTTAGTGTCTGTCACAGAGTATTAAGACAAAGAGTATGTAAAGTTAACTTTATTTGAATTGTTTTTGGCCATTCAGAAATTTTACATAGTCACATATATCAATCCTTTCCTTTATGACTTTATTAAACTTTTTTCCTCTGGTATTTGTCAAATGCCTCTACTTTTTGTGTTTAAGAAAAAATCCATCTGGAAATTTGTTTTTATGTATGTTTAATTTGGGATTTAATATTTTCCCACAAATGGATAGCCAGTCAATGCTATTTATTGAATCATCAATTCTTTATTGTTCTCTAAAAGCACCATTGTCAAGAAAGCCTTTTAGGTCAAGGGAAAAACGTTTCTGTTATCAAGGTTAGAAATTGTATATCTGTATATCAACATAGAAGCATACTCCAAATAAGCTCTTTCATGTTTCTTGCCCTGACAACCCACAGGGAAAGAAAACAGAGATATTTGTAGTTTTCTTGTTCACACAACTGCCTATGTAAAATGTGAAAGATGTTAAATCTGATGGGTGTCTTAAAAAGCCATTTAGTAGTTAAACATAATCCAAGCAAACAAAGGCAGGGGAAAGATATTGATTTTGTGTCACACAGTCGTAGGTGAAACATCTAAGCCTTGAATACTGCTCCCAGGGCACTTTTCGGTGTGATCAGGCAAAGCGGAGAACATGCCGTATTTAATGATACGAGAACTCGTTTCTCCACGAGGTCAATAGTATGTGCTTAACCTTTAGGCGCTCGCATGGCCGGCTGCCCCACTGCTTTATGGAGTGGAGTCCGACATGACTGGAGGGCAGTGATGACTTGATCTCGCCAGTGCTAGCTACTCTTACCCAGACATGGTGAACAAATCTATCACAGTGGCTGCAGCCTGTGCTTTTCTGAGCTGTCCATGCCCATCTCTCATCTCAGACTTACCTCCTGAGGTGAAAGGAACACAGCTGCCTTTGGAAAATAGGACTTCTCCCATCACAGTGAGAAAAAAAATGCTTTGTTTTGATTCCGTTTTTAAGACCTTAAACAGCCTCCAAAAGGCAAACACAACATCCAGATGACTCTAGATCAAGACTGCTTTTGTTTTTATTTCTCATTTTGGCATAAGTTTCCACTTTGTACAGTCAGTATTTTCCAAAGTTGTTCTCAAAAATACTAGTCCATTGAGACTCTGCTAGGAAGGAAGGAGGGAGAGAAGGAAGGAGGGGGAGATGTTAAGCAAGCTGAGGTTAGTCGTGTTTGGGGCATAGGATACCGCCTTTTTGGAGACTCACGGTGCACATCTGCAATTAAAGTTCAGCTCCATCAGTTAAGAAATGTGTTTAATTTAAAACCCAGGATTTTCGATTCATATTTGAGCCTGCAGCATATTTTTTAAAAGCATGTAACGTCTGTTCTCTTATTTGGTAAGGGCTCCTATTAGGTGGATTGCTTTAAAATTGTGTGTAAAACAGAACTTTGCCAATTGAATGTTCTTTGCCATTAATCTCCATCATAGGCCGAGAGGTGGCTTCTAATGGAATAAACAAAACAACCATGAGACATAATAGAAATGTCAGGGAAGAATTTCAGTCTTCATATTAAAGCTCAGTATTTCACCTGTGTTGATGTGCATTTAAGGCTGTCCTGTGTATCTTTCAAAGAAGTTAGTCAAGCAGATGAAACATACAACTCTGGAGCGAATGGGAACCTGACCAAGGCATCTGAACAGCTCCTTCTTTCCCAGACAAGCAGACTGAGATCTAGAAATGCTGAGGGGGTGGGCAAAAAGCTACAGGTGGATTTGTGAGGACATCTGGACACTGAGTCAGTTTTCCTGCACTTCTCTCTGGTTTGTCCTTCTCTTTATGACAGCTTAATTCTCAGACTAGAGTTTTCTGCAGTTACAGGCCACATCCATTCACAACAACAATGTTGGAGAAGTTTGTCCTGAAAAGTGAGGAGAAACCAATTTCCCACCTCCTGAAGTGGTCTAATCTGTGATGGGGACTTTTGGACTTTCCCAGTTTGGTATCACCTGATAGAGTGGCTGATGCCCAGGGGATGAGTTCATGGGCCCAAATCACCCACATCTGAGGAGTGCAACTATTTCAGAGAAGAACAAAAGCCTTTTTAGTATCTAGTGATATGATCATATTACTTTTCTTCTTTAACTTGTTGATGTCATGACTTACTATACATTGAAAGACTTTCTAATTCTAAATTATCCTTGCAATTCTAGAGTGAACCCTGTTTGGTCATAGAGCACTGTTTCGATACACTGCCGAATTCTCTTGGCCTGTACTTGATTTAAATTTTTGCATTTGAATTCCTAAGTGAGATCGGGCTATAGTTTCCTATTTTTATACCATTTTTATCAGGTTTGGGAGTTAAATTTGTGTTGGAATCATAAAATGAATTAGGGCACTTTCCAACTTTTTATTATGGTCTGAGTTATTTCGAATTATAAAGGAATTATCTGTTCCTTCAAAATGAGATAGAACTCAGCTGTGAAAACTCTTTAGTTCTGGTTCTTTTAAATCTGACAGATCTGCAATCATTTTTATGTCTTCTATGATAACTGGTCTATTCAAGTTTTGTCCTGTTTTGTAATTTCTTTTACAAATTAAAAAAAAATAGCTTTTTTGAAGCATAATTTACATGTCACAAAATTCAATTACTTTTAGTAATGTGCAATTTTTTCTTTTTTTTTTTTTTTTTTTTTTTTTGCGGTACGCAGCCCTCTCACTGCTGTGGCCGCTCCCATTGCGGAGCACAGGCTCCAGACGCGCAGGCTCAGCAGCCATGGCTCATGGGCCCAGTCGCTTCACGGCATGTGGGATCCTCCTGGACCGGGGCACGAACCCGGGTCCCCTGCATTGGCAGGCGGACTCTCAACCACTGCGCCCAGGGAAGCCCAGTAATGTGCAATTTTTAAGTGTACAATTCTATAATGCTTAGTAATAGAGATCAACTTAAATCACTTATATTTTTCTAGAAAATATCCATTTCCTCCAGGTTTTTAACTGCTTCCAGAGAATTGCTCATAATATTTTCTTTCTTTTTTTTTTTTTTTTTCTGTACGCGGGCCTCTCACTGTTGTGGCCTCTCCCGTTGTGGAGCACAGGCTCCGGACGCACAAGCTCAGCGGCCAGGGCTCACGGGCCCAGCCGCTCCGCGGCATGTGGGATCTTCCCGCACCGGGGCACGAACCCGCGTCCCCTGCATCGGCAGGCGGACTCTCAACCACTGCGCCACCAGGGAAGCCCATTTTCTTTTAATTATACACCTATGGAAATGTTGGCTTTTCAAGGGAACATACCAAGGTGGGAGAAAAGAGAAGGAAATGGAGATAAATCCTGAGGCAGTCAATGGACTGCTGGGAGCACATTTATTAAAATGGCCGAGCAGTCTGTAAGTCAGGACCTACAAAGTGCAATTTTTTTTTTATGTCCCTGATTGGAAGGGCTTTCTGGCTGGTAGTTTAGCTTAGGTGCTCAAGTTCCTGGGATCAGAACTGGGAGTGAGAAGTTTCAGACCAGGAAGCCAAAGCCACAACATCTGGCACGTTCTGTTTCTTAGTGGTGTTTTAGTTGGCCACTTGCTTCAATTAAAAATTTTCATAAATAACACCAGTGTGTTTTACCACTTTATATGGGGAAATTTCACCATGGGTGTAACCATATGTCAAACAGTTTTTAACACCAAGAATCCACTAAGTTGAACCTTCCACCTTAAAGTCAAGCCTGTATATAAAATGTCGAATACCACTAAATTGTAGAATGATCATTCACGTGGATATGTTAGATACAATGTAGGATGAACCAAAGTATGATTTTATGCCCTATTTTAAAAATCTATTTCATTGACATGTAATTTACATAGAGGAAAATTCATCCTTTCGAGTTATACAGTTCAATGAGTTTGCATAAATGTGTATAGTTCTGTTACCACCAACACAATCAAGATATAGAATATTTCTGTCATCTCCAAATTCTCCCTCTTACCCCTTTCTAGTCCTTCCTCTTTCCCAGCTCCCAGTCCCTGGCAATCATTGATCTGATTTCTGTCTCTAGAATTTTGCCTTTTCAAGATTACTGTGTGAATAGGATCATACATTATTAAAATGCAGATTTAAACAATCTAGGTTTTCATTTGGAATTTGAAGCCTCTTTAAATACCCTAAACATTAAAGAATTAGAATAGGAGGCATTGAATTATAAATTTAGTTTTTAAGAAAATAAGAATGTCTTCTAAATTATTGGTTTTAAAAAATTTATTCTTATAGTTATCTCATCTGTTCAGCCACATTATCTGACACAGATAGGATTTAGAGAGAATAATCTTAGAAAATCAGTATGGTTGAAATACTCAAGAAAAAAAAATCCTGTGGGTCAATCCAAAAGAAAATCTTGATGGAATGTTTTTATCTTATTTAGAAAAACAACTTTGGAAAGAAAATAAAAGATTTTGACAAAAAAATAAATAGAACCATACAGTATAATATCTTTTGTGTCTGGCATCACTTAGCAGTATTTCTGAGATTCGTTTATGTTGTTGCATGCATCAGTTCATTCCTTTTCATTGCTGAATACTATTCTATTATATGGATGTACCACATTTTCTTATCCATTCACTCTTTAAAAGATACTTGAGGTGTTTCCAATTTGTGGCAACTATGTATAAAGCTGCTTTAAACTTTAACATACAGGGTTTTGTGTGGATATATGTTTGCATTTCTCTTGGGTAAATACCTAGGAGTGGGATTGCTGGGTTGTATGGTAAATGTGTGTTTAACTTTATAAGAAACTGCCAACCAGTGTTTCAAAGTGACTGACTCACCATTTTGCATTTCCACCTGTACTGTAAGAGAGCTGGAGTTTCTCCATCTCCTCCCCAACCCCTCATATTTTCAGGCTTGCTAATGCTTGGCCATTCTGGTATGTATGTAGGGGTATTTCATTGTGTTTTTTTGATTTTTTTTCTCATTAGGTGTTTAATTTCTATTTTCTAATGATTTATATGTTTATTTGCCATCACATCTTGTCTCTTCTGAAGTATCTGTTCAAATTTTTGCCCATTAAAAAACTGACTCATTTGTTTTCTTATTATTGAGTTGCAAGTGTTCTTTATATATTCGGGGTACAAATCCCTTATCAGATATTTGTTTTGCAAATATTTTTCCCAGTCTGGAGCTTGTCATTTCATCTTCATAACTGAGTCTTTAGAAGAATAAAAGTTTTAAATTTTGATAAAGTATAATTTTTTAAATTTTAATTTAATTTAATTTTTTACTTTTGGCTGTGTTGGCTCTTTGTTGCTGCCTGTGGGCTTTCTCTAGTTGCAGCAAGCAGGGGCTACTCTTCACTGCAGTGCGCAGGCTTCTCATTGTGGTGACTTCTCTTGTTGTGGAGCACAGGCTCTAGGCGTGTGGGCTTCAGTAGTTGTGGCACATGGGCTCAGTAGTTGTGGCTCGCGGGCTCTAGGGCATGGGCTTAGTTGCTCCGTGGCATGTGGGATCTTCCTGGACCAGGGATCGAACCTGTGTCCCCTGCATTGGCAGGCGGATTCTTAACCACTGCACCACCAGGGAAGTCCTGATAAAGTGTAATTTACCAATCTTTTAACCTGTAGTTTGTGCTTTTGTGTACTAACTAAGAAATCTTTACCTAACCTAAGGTCATACGGTTCTTCTAGAAGTTTTATAGTTTCAGGTTTTACATATATGTCTATGATTCATCTCAAGTTAATTTTATATATAGTATGAAGAAAAGATCAAAATTCATGTTGTGGTATTCAGTTGCATCTAATTGTTCTAGCACCATTGTTGGAAATTACCTTGGCATCTTTGTTGATTATCAGTTGACCATATTTCTGTGCGTCTATTTCTAGAGTTTCTATTCTATTCCATTCATCTACGTGTCTATACCTATATCAATACTACATCGCCTTGATTACTGTAGCTTTAGAGTAAGTCTTGAGATCAATTAGTGCAAGTCTTCCAATTTTATTCTTTTTTTCAAAATTGTTTTGGGTATTCTAGATCCTCTGTTTTTCCATATAAAGTTTAGAATCAGCTTGTCAGTTTCTACCAAGAAGCTTGCTGATGCTTTGACTGGGATTTTATGGATTATAAAGATCAATTTGGAGAGAATTAAGAGCTTAACAATATCGAGTTGGCCAATCTATGAATACAACTATAGCTCTATTTATTTAAGCCTTTTTTCATTTCTCTTATTGATGTTTGGTAGTTTCCAACATGCAGCTCTTGCGCGTATATTGCGAGATTTATCCCTGTTTTATTTTTAATGCTACTGTAAATAGTATTTAAAAAATTTTTTAATATCCAATTGTTCATTGTTATTATACACAAATACAGTTTATTTTTGAATATTGACTTGTCTCCTGTGACCTTACTAAGCTTACTTATTAGTTCTAGTAGTTTTTTAGTAGCATCCCAAACTTGCTTTTTTAAACAAGTTTATGTCAAAATACAACTGTGATCTTGGAAGTGGGAGCTATTTATTTTTTGTCTGATACCTGTGGGTACCTGATTTAAGAGTGATAGAGATTTTTGTAAGCCCTACAATGATCACAAAATATTTACCACTCTTTCAGGCCTATTGCTCTGACTACATCCCCTGCGTATCAAATAAATGATAATGTCCATTGTCTGTACTTTATTAGAAATTGTTACGTCTCCCAAATTGACTAACAGGTATTTCCAGAACCTTCTGGATTAGGATCTAAGATATTAGTGATAGAAGATTGTATGCGTGTGTGTTATGGTTTATGTGTATGGATTTTGAAGTGGACTATAAAGTTCCTGAGGTCAAGATGTGGAGTGGGCCTCAGTCAATAGGTAGCAGAGAGGGATGGCAGGAGCGGAATTTGGAGAGCTTCCAGGAAAGATTTAAGACCCACTGGTATGTCCTGATTGTCAGTGTGGGACCATATTCCTTATACTGGCGTTTTCTTAATTGAGTTCTGGGATGGTCCCATTTTGTTTCCTTCTCAGTAAAATTTCCACGGTCAAATAAATTTAGGAAACACTTCATGTATACTCCTCTTGGAATTTTACAGTGTCCATTAGCGTATTAAAGGCTGTGAGAAAACCTAAGATCCATGTTTACACAGCTTTGTTTAATCCAACATTCCCCAAACTCATTTGACATGGGACCCTTCTTTAGTATAAACCCTCCTAATATCCAAAAGCTCTTTAGCTCATGCTCTGCAAAATACACTCAGGAAAATGCTGCTGTGAATAATTCTTTTTTTTTTTTTTTTTGCGGTACGCGGGCCTCTCACTGTTGTGGCCTCTCCCGTTGCGGAGCACAGGCTCCGGACGCGCAGGCTCAGTGGCCACGGCTTACGGGCCCAGCCGCTCCGCGGCACGTGGGATCCTCCTGGACCGGGGCGCGAACCGGTATCCCCTGCATCGGCAGGCCGACTCTCAACCACTGCGCCACCAGGGAAGCCCTGCCGTGAATAATTCTATGATCTCTTTCTCACCTTCAATATGAGAATAATATTCACATAAGGTTATTATGTAAGAAGTAGCTGATTGCTACAAAATGCTCTGAGCAATAGAATGTGCTTAGAATTCTACAATGGAGAGAGGTTTATGTTTTCAGTGTCTTTATTTCCTTCTGTTTTGACTCAGAAATGATGAGCAGATATTCTCCCAACACTTGCTGTTGAATTGAGCCCAGAGAATGATTCTCTCCCACACTTCTGTGTTTCTTGGTCTTTCCTGATGTTCTCCTTTGCTTGTACTTCAAACTCTCTGTTTTGTTTTGCTCTGATTTGTTGTAGCACTGAGCCATCAAACGGTAAAAGAAGGTTTTCTGCTAGAGGCACTCTGCCACCTGCTTATGTGCTTTGTGTAGTGATCAGGGCAATGGGAGAAAAATATATACTCTACATCCTTCAGAGAAAATAATTTTCTAATGATTAACAGCATGCAATTAAACCAGCAATAAAATAAACAACATTGCAGTTTTTAGTGTGAAGCGGCTTGTATTGTAATTGATCATATTTGAGACAGCAGCTGATGCCAGGATTTGTGTTGATCCTTGATGCAAAGTTGTAGCTTTTAAAGAAAGTTCAGCTGGAAACCTGCTCCAAATTGCCTGCCTCAGTAATTAAAAGTATAAATGTTTCAAGTCGAATTCATCCTATTAGTAAGATTTTAGGAAACAAAAAGTTAATTTATTCACATTCGATATGGTCTGTAAATGCCACCATTATATGCCTTCCACTGGCCTTTGATTAGCTATGGATTAATAAAACTTTTATACCTCCTTTGTCAGCCTCATTTTGAACTCTGTTTTTGCATACTGTTACTATTAAATAAATGAATTAGTGTCCAGAAATGTGTCATGCATATTACCTAGCAGCAGGAAGCATAATACAGTGGTCAGCTCCCCAGGAGCGTTATAAATCCTAATGCGCTCGGTAACCTGCTCACGTGGACCTATTAAAAGCGTGGTGATTTAGTGGAGCTGTATTTGTGCTTAACAATGGAATTTTAGTTAATTCAAAACAATGTAAATCATCTCCAGTTACAGTATTTGAATATTCACAGTTGTTTCACAAGTACCCCTACCGTTGCTAAGTAAAAACAAACAAACAAAACCCAATTTTTTAAAAAAGCATTGTTCTGAGTTACTTGCCTGGAGTCACGTTCAGGCAGGTTTTGGTAGCTTATGTTCAAAGTAACCAACCCTGGAGAACAGTGTTGATCCGGCACAGCTTGCTATCTCGCAGCCACAGCAATTTAGGGCGTCCAAAAGCGTGGAAAGCAGGGGGAAGCAGCGGGAGCAGGGGGCTGATGCCATTGCACCTGCAAAGCTCAGGTGAGCGCCGTAATGGTGCTAGTGAGATGCTGTCGCTGCCTGCATCCCTGGAGACAGCTGTGGGCTTTCTCGTTGCTGCTGTTTTCAAAGTCATTTCAGACCCATGTCAGTAGCTTCCTGATACCCCAAGTGCTGCTGCTTCCCTGTGGGTACAGCACAGACCAGAGCGGATCCTCGGGTTAGAAACAGGCTCTTTTATGCTCAAGGTCCCAGAGGGTCTTTCCGGGAAATAATGATGATTAGCTGTCCAGCTGGCAGCAACTGCTTTCAGAGTTGAAAGCCCTTGGCGCTCTGTCAGAATGAGCTTGGACCTCTGCATCAGAGAGGGGACTGGCCCACTCGGCTGCCTGTCCCCGGTCTTTCCTGAGAGGTGACAAGGAGGGGAATTAATGAGGAACAGGGTGAACTTTATTGAAGGAGTTTACTCTGTGTACTGTGGGTCTGGCCATTTAGGGACAAAGCACAACTTTCCTGGCTTTCCAGAGAAATTTGAGATGAATCCAGCCCTTTTATTTGGTGAAAAACAAAACCTGGAGTGAATGCTGTTGGACACACTTTTCCGTAGTTTGACGATGGGCACAGTCCACTTTGTATACTATTGTGATCATTTGCAGTATCACCATCAATTTTAGTCAGTGATAAAGAGGGTTGGCTTCGCAATCAGCAAGCCTGGATTCAAAACTTGATGCTGTCTCTTATAAGCTGCGTGCCCTTGGGTGAGTTACTTCCCCTCCCTGAACCTCAGTTTATCTCCATCTGTGAGGAGGATATAGGTTTACGTGCAGTTACATTGCTTCGGGTGTCAGAGTGTAGATTAAGGAAAGTGTTGTGCATAAAGTACTCACAGGGAAGATACTGCTGTCTTTATTGCTGATTCACAAGGTGTATGATTGTGCTGTGTAAACGTGGTCTGGATTAGAGGTTGTATATATGTCTGAGCAAGTTGTTTCTTGCTCTGATTTCATGTAACAAGCATAGTTTTCTCTTGACTTTGTTTGTTCTCTCCCTCCATCCATTCATCTGTCCATCCATCCATCCAAACATCCATCCTCCACCCATCCAATTAGCAATACATATGCATGGTAAAAAAAAAAAAAAAAAGAAAACACTACCAAACAGGAAAACTCTCTCTCACCTCTGTCTCCCAGAGCCTCATCTCCTGTCTGCAGAGATGACTGTACTTACTAGGTTCCTCTGTGTCTTTCCAATGGTCTTGCATGCCCATACAAGCACATACGGCATACCCCAGTAGCTGCAGCATCTGAAAAGTTAGCAATATATCTTGTGAGCTTTCCATGTTAGTACATCTCATCTGCCCCATTTTCCATAATACTCCATGGTATTATGTACTGTGGGTGTATCTTAATTTATTTAACTAGTCCTCTATTGATGGGCTCATCAGTTGCTTTTAATCCTTGGCACTTGTATACAGCGCTGCAGAGAATATCCTTCTATGCATACCTCTACAGCTATAGGATAAATTCCTGGAGGTGGATCTTCTGGGTCTGATTTTTATAGACGTTGGCAAATTGCCCTAAAAAATTGTCCTCATCTACCCACCCTCCAATAATATGAGAATACCAGTTTCCTCACACCCTTGCTATTTTGTGTTGACTTTTAATTTAAAGCCTCAATAGTATCTTGAAGCTTCGCATATTATTCTGACCAAGTTAATTTGCTTGTTTCCAAATGACTGACTCTTTCCAGAACCTACAGATCTACACAATAAAGTGCAGGTGCCAAATGTAAAAATTAAATCAATAGAAACAAACAGAACCATGTACAGTACTTTTAGAAATAAAGGAGGCTTTGAAGTAGTTTGGTCCAGCAGAAGAAAACTAAGGCTTTTGGTGCTCAAGTGACTTCTGTAAGGGCACACATTTAATGGCATTTATGGCAGGTGGAGAGGGGGCTTGGTTCTCCTAATTTGGGCCCGGTCCTCTTTTATCACATCACACTGTTCCTAGTGCGTGAATATCCTTATGCAGCATGGACCAGACTGTCCCCACACATGTGTAATACTAATCCTGGTCACATTCAAAGGCAGTTGTGATCAAATGGGATGAATGTTGAATTCAAAGTCAGTGACCTAGGTTCAAATGCCAGGTTTGTCACTTATTGAATGTGTCTTTGGGCAAGTTTCCTAACCTCTCAGGGCATCAGAATTCTCATCCATAAAACAGTGGTGGCAATATCTATTTCACAATACCTATAAGTAGTACTTTGCCAAGTGTCTGGCAGGAAAAGATGTTCAGTGTTTTATTTTTTAACTGTTCATTTGCACAAGTAATTAGTAGCATTTTCATATTCCATTAGAACGATTGCTAAACCATTACTTATATTGTTTGGTTTTTTGATTCTAAAATAATGTTTCATCAAATATAGATTAAAAAGCAAAGGCTTCCATGACAAGCCCACCCTCTTTTACTGATAATAGTGGGGGATGTGGAAGAAACAGTACCTGATTTTCGGTACTAGCAGCAACCTATTTCTAGGATGTTCATTTTGCTTGTGAATAGCCAATAGCTAGTACCCCTCGTCACCATTTCAGGGAAGGAAAATCTAGTGAATTTCCCATTACCCCTTCATTGAGGGGTGGAGTGAGAAGGGAGGAATCCCCAGTGTTATCTGTTTTGACTGTGGGGCTGGAGATAATTGGATCACTTGGAAAGTTACACAATCCCACCAAATATTTAAGAACTCACATGTGAGTAGGTTACGCAGCTATGGTCCTGGACTTGGGCTGGAAGAGGAAGGCAGAGGCCAGGAGTAAGAAGCAAGGGTTCTGGTGAGACCACTGCCACTCAATAGCCTTATGATCACTCGATAAATCATTTATTCTTTCAGCATTTTAGTGTCTTCCTTAATAAAATAATGACGCGATTCTACTATTTTATTGACTTATATTCAAGGTACTCCTGATCAAGCATAGCAATACCCATGATTTATCTGTCACTTTCTGTAAGCTAGGCACAGGCCATCTCTGTTCTTTGATGATAGCTATTATTATCATCATCTCTGGAATCACCCCGCCTTTACTGATAAAGATCTGGAAGCAGCAGAAGGGATGTACTTTGCCTGAACGCACACAGCCAGTCAGTGGCAGAGGTGATGGTTGGACCCCAGGTCTTTTCTACCTCAAAGACTGTGCTTAACCACACTGTCCTGCTGCTGGGACCACTCTGTGGGGTAGAGAGCATATCCCCATTCTGCAGTCACCTGAGGCTGAGAGCGACGGTGGGTGGGCATTACTGGTTGTCTCAGTGGGTTTGGAGAGGATTGAGTGAGAGAATGTCAGGAAGGGTGCTGTGTAGACTCTACTCCCTTACAGAGATGAGCTTATTAATTGGGCTATTGCAGATGGGTCACGCTGATGGGTAGAAGGGCAGATGCTGCAAGGTAATAATGCTACAAGAGCAACTGGATGAAAAGGAGGGGCGATATGCCAGTTGCTTTGCTTAAACAATGCTGAGCAATAATTTTTGTTGTGTTTTTAATATTAGCTTACTGGATTTTTTGGATACTGTGTGAACAGCCATAAATGATTACTATAAACACTGTAAAGTACTCTTTTATGTGTCAGATTGCAAATGACTGTGTGCAGAAATTAGTATACATGTTCACACATGTATATACATGTACACATTTACATATACATACACATTAATATACATCTATCTGTATCCGTATACATCTGTCTATACGTATGTATATATAAATACACACACACACACACACACACACACACACACACACACTCACACAAGTATCTTTGGTGTTTTCCTTCCTTAAACCTTCTTATAATTCCTTAGGTAGAAAGAATAGGAACGAATGTGCCAATGCTTAAAAATAAAGTAGTAGGGAGATATTAAGGCAGTAATTTACCACTACAAAAATTAAAAAATAAAAATTAAGAGATCAAGCCACTCTTTATTCATGAAAACAACTCATTCATTCAGCAAATGTGCTACTAAATTTAATAGTTCCAGCTTAGCGTTCTAATAATTCTGTTTTATTTTCTAATCAGAACATAAACTAGAAACATGTGCAGTATCTCAAGGCCATATCATACATTTAAAGCATGTGTTTTTAATCAAACACTTGGGAATTTGGAAAATGAATCTAAAAATCCTTCATTATCTGACCATCTACTGATAACTGCTGTTTATGTTGGTGTATTTTTTCCGGTTTTTTTTCTGGCAGTGTATTGTGATTGTGCCAACACTGGAAACTCGGTGAGGATTCTAGGAGAATGAATTGTGTATCAAATGCCAACTCAGGGGAAAATTAAAGGGATGGTGTTTAGTTATTTGTGATTAAAGGACTTACATTATAAGGGAGAGTCCCGGAAAGAGTTGACTGAGCCTTGCTGTCGTACGTGAAACAGTATGAAACCAAACCCATTAGTAAAATCTACACACAATCATTTTCCTATGAGAATTCTTGGTTGTTAGAAACCTAGAACATTTTGGAATTCCCATAAAACCAATAAATAATTAAAACGAACATGACCTCTCTTCTGAGCTCCAGGCCATTAGCAAGATTTTCCTCCTTGTCATCTCACTTCACAGTATGTCGACATTGAACCCTTGCTCACCCCACCACCCCACTGCCATTCCCCTGGTCTCCCATCTCAATTACTGACACCTCCACCCTCCTGATGCTTGGACCAGAAATCTAGGAGTCATTCTTGCATCCTTCCTCTCCTTCATTTCCACATCCAATCATTTTGTCGTTTCTACACCCAAATCCCTCTCAGATACGTCCACTTTCCTCCATCTCCTTGGCGCCAGCGCTAGTCCTAGCCATGGTCATGTTTTAAACCACAGAGATGCTCACTCACTGACCTCCCTCCTTCATCCTTAGCTCACCTTCAAGCCATATATTTTCTTTTTCAGATTCTTTTCCATTATAGTTTATTCCAAGATACTGAATATAGTTCCCTGTGCTATACAGTAGATCCTTGTTGTGTATCTATTTTATATATAGTAGTGTGTATATATTAATCCCAAACTCCTAATTTATCCCTCCCCCCCACTTTCCCCTTTGGAAACCGTAAGTTTGTTTTCTATGTCTGTGAGTCTATTTCTGTTTTGTAAATAAGTTCATTTATATCATTTTTTAAGGTCCACATTATAAGTGACATCATATGACATTTGCCTTTCTCTGTCAGACTTACTTCACTTAGTATGATAATCTCTAGGTCCGTCCATGCTGCTACAAATGGAATTATTTCATTCTTCTTATGGCTGTGTAATATTCCATTATATGTATACATACCACGTGTTCTTTATCCATTCATCTGTCGATGAACCTTTAGGTTGCTTCCATGTCTTGGCTATTGTAAATAGTGCTGCTATGAACATTAGGGTGAATGTATCTTTTTGAATTAGTTCTCATCTTTTCTGGATATATGCCCCAGAGTGGGATTGCTGGGTCATATGGTAACTCTATTTTTAGTTTTTGAAAGAACCTCCATACTGTTCTGCATAGTGGCTGAACCAATTTACATCCCCACGAATGTAGGAGGGTTCCCTTTTCTCCACACCCTCTCCAGCATTTATTATTTGAAGACTTTTTTTTTTTTTTTGGCTGTACGCGGGCCTCTCACTGCTGTGGCCTCTCCCGTTGCGGAGCACAGGCTCCGGACGCGCAGGCTCAGCGGCCGTGGCTCACGGGCCCAGCCGCTCCGCGGCATGTGGGATCTTCCTGAACCGGGGCACAAACCCATGTCCCCTGCATCGGCAGGCGGACTCTCAACCACTGCACCACCAGGGAAGCCCTGCAGACTTTTTAATGATGGCCATTCTGACTGGTGTGAGGTGATATCTCATTGTAGTTTTGATTTGCATTTCTCTAATAATTAGCACTGTTGAGCATCTTTTCATGTGCCTGTTGGCCATCTGTATGTCTTCTTTGGAGAAATGTTTATTTAGGTCTTCTGCCCATTTTTTTGATGGGTTGTTTGGTTTTTTGTGTTTTTTTGCGGTACGCGGGCTTCTCACTGTTGTGGCCTCTCCCTTTGTGGAGCACAGGCTCCGGACATGCAGGCTCAGCGGCCATGGCTCACAGGCCTAGCCACTCCGCGGCATGTGGGATCTTCCTGGACCGGGGCATGAACCCGTGTCCCCTGTATCGGCAGGCGGACCCTCAACCACTGCGCCACCAGGGAAGCCCTGGGTTGTTTGTTTTTTTGGTATTGAGCTGTGTGAGCTGCCTGTATATTTTGGAAATTAATCCCTTGTTGATCACATTGTTTGCAGTAGTTTCTCCCATTCTGTATGTTATCTTTTTGTTTTGTTTATGGTTTCATTTGCTGTGCAAAAGCTTTTAAGTTTAATTAGGTCCCATTTGTCTATTTTTATTTTGTTCCCATTACTCTAGGAGATGGATCCAAAAACATATTGCTGCGATTTATGTCAGAGTGTTCTGCCTATGTTTTCCTTTAGGAGTTTTATAGTATCCTGTCTTATATTTAGGTCTTTAATCTATTTTGAGTTTATTTTTGTATATGGTGTTAGAGAATGTTCTAATTTCTTTCTTTTACATGTAGCTGTGCAGTTTCCTCAGCACCACTTATTGAAGAAACTCTCTCTTCTCCATTGTGTATTCTTGCCTCCTTTGTCATAGATTAATTGACAATAAATGCCTGGGTTTATTTCTGGGCTTTCTATCCTGTTCTGTTGATCTATGCATCTGTTTTTTTGCCAGTACCATAATGTTTTGATTTTTGTAGCTTTGTAGGATAGTCTGAAGTCAGGGAGTATGAGTCCTCTAGTTCCATTATTCTTTTTCAAGATTGTTTTGACTATTTGGGGTCTTTTGAGTTTCCATACAAATTTTTAAATTATTTGTTTTAGTTCTGTGAAAATGCCATTGTTAATTTGATAGGGATTGCTTTGAATCTATAGATTGCCTTGGGTAGTATAATCATTTTAACAATAGCAATTATTCCAATCCAAGAACATGGTATATTGTTCCATCTGTTTGTGTCATCTTCAGTTTCTTTCAACAGCGTCTTAGAGTTTTCTGAGTACAGGTCTTTTTGCCTCCTCAGGTAGGTTTATTCCTAGGTATTTTATTCTTTTGGATGTGATGGTAAATGACATTGTTTACTTAATTTCTCTTTCTGATATTTTGTTGTTTCTGTATAGAAATGCAACAGATTTCTGTATAGTAATTTTGTATCCTGCAACTTTACCAGATTTATTGATGAGCTCTAATAGTTTTCTAGTGGTGTCTTTAGGATTTTCTATGTATAGCATATCATCTGCAAACAGTGACAGTTTTATGTCTTCCTTTCCATTGTAAATAAACTATACTTTAATTAAAAATAACACTGACATGACCAAAAAAAAAAAAAAATCTGAAGTCTTCAATATGGCCTCCAAGACCACCCACTCACTCTCATGCCCTCCACCCCTCCTTTGATTTTATCTTCCTCACTTTTTCATTCACTTTTTTTCCAGTCTCACTGGCCTTCCTTTAATTCATTGAAATTGGCAAGTCCTTTCCTCCTCAGGGTCTTTGCAGATGCTGCTTCTTAATGTTTTAATCTCCTTCCTTGGGGCCCAGCTCATTCCTATTGATGTTTTAGATCTCACTGTAAATGTCTCTTGCTCAGAGACCTTCCCTGAACCTCCATTCAAAAGGAAGATTCTCTTTACACTTTCTTATAGCGCCCTGTAATTGCCTTTATAGCTACCACGACAATTTATTATTGTATACTTTTTACATGAGCTCCGTACCAGGATGTAAGTCCCCTGAGGACAGGAATTGTTTTTGTTTTGCTCATTGCTTCATCCTCAGAAGCATAATGCCTGGCATATAGTAGGACTCAAGTATTCATTGATTGGATGAATGAATGAATGAATATTTTCTTCCTTTGCTGCTTCTTTCTGGGATTAAAAACAATTTGCACAAATATGGGAAGTAGAGGAAAGAAGTTTCCAGAAATTTTTTCCCAAATTTTCTTCTCGATAGGCTCCGGTTATCTTAATGAGGGACTTGCTACTGTGTGTGGTCTCTGATTGACAAATTTCCTGTGAAAAATCCCACTTTCCCATCCACTTGTCTACACTATTGCTTTTGTTCAAGGCCCACCCCAATGCTACTTTCCTGCTGCCTAGGAACTTATTATTTTCTTTTTTGAACTCCTGTGGTACTTATGACCTAACTCAAATGGTAAACAGTGTTTATAAAGCTCAGGCCTTAAGATTCATCCCCAGAACAATTATGTAGCATAAAGGACCAGCTAACCTAAAGTCTCTTAGAGATAATCCATGATCCCCAAGCAATACTTCTTAAAAAAAAAAGTATTGTTGTTTAATACACTCAACAGATATTTATTCAACATGTGCTGTATGCTAGGAACTATGCTCTAGAAAGAGATATGCCAGTGAACCAAACCCAGTCGATCCCCTGCCCTCACGATGCTTGTGGTCCAGTGCTGCCTGAACAATTGGAAAAAAGGCACAATGACACCAGGTCATGTGGTACCTCCCCAGATTTACTGTGGGACCTGTACCAGACCTGGAAGACATTACACATGGCCTTTATAAGATCATGAAATAGCCTAAAACCTTCTTTCTAGAATACTAGCAGTAATGCCGTGTAGCTTTCTAGGTGTCTGAGCTCCAATGCTGTTAGAAATATTAACCGCCTGTAGCTGATGCTTGTTCACCATCACATGTCCCTCGGCCTGTCTGGTTTTAGCACAGCTGTAGCAGACTATTCCATACACCATTGTAGGTACTGCAGAGTTTCCGCTCAGTGTTCTCTAATGTGCAGAAGGCCACTCAGTCACACACAGGTGCAATCCAAAGTGTGTGTGTTTGCACACGTGTGTGTTGGGGGGTGGGAGGTTAGTACTCTGGAAGGTACCTCTCCATAAGTGTGCGTCCCCCATCGGTGGATAAATGTCTCAGCCTGCCATCTCAGGCGGTGCATCTCTGAGGCGTGCTCATATGTCCCTCAAAGGCTCCACGGTGGGATGGAACTCAGTTGCCTCAGCAGCTCAGCACATGGACACACCCACTGTCTCTTCTCTCTTCCCTGTCTCTCCTCCCAAATGGACTGCCTGAGCACAAGTCCTTTTTTCAGGGTTTGCTTTCAGAGGACACATCCCCAAACTCTGGATGGGCTTCACATAGAGGAAACTCAGCAAAAATAACTAAACTTATTGTACTTAATTGCTTCATCATTATTTCTCCCGTTAGAAGTAAAACCAACCCAGCCAAATTCTTGCACATTGTCTATGTTCTGAGAAAACTAAGATATATAAGATAAGTGTGATAATTATCATACTAAGTGAAGTGAGTCAGACAGAGAAAGCCATATCATATAATATCGCTTATATGCAGAATCTAAAAAAAATGATGCAAATGAACTAATTTACAAAACAGAAGCAGACTTAGAGAATGAACTCATGGTTACCAGCGGGGAAGGCTGGGGAGGAAGAATAGATTGGGAGTTTGGGACTGACATGTACACACTGCTATACTTAAAATAGATAACCAACAAGGACCTACTATATAGCACAGGGAACTCTGCTCAGTACTCTGTAATAACCTAAATGGGAAAAGAATTTGAAAAAGAATAGATACATGTATATGTATAACTGAATCACTTTGCTGTACACCTGAAACTAAAACAACGTTGTTAATCAACTATGCTCCAGTTTAAAATAAAAATTTAAAAAAATAAGATAAACGTGGTTCCTGCTCTCAAGGAACACACCATCAGGAACCATTTTTCCTAAGCCTGAGTTACAGAACAAAAAAATTGGTCAAGAACCTCCATTATTCCCCTTCTCCAACCCACATGCACTTCTGTAGGAATATATGACCCCATATATAACTGTACAGATTGGACTTAATACAAAATCTGGTGTGGACTCCATTCTCCCTTTGCTGTAGCCTAGACTCTCAATGATACAAGTGACAGAAACTCAACTCAAAGCAGCTTGAGCCAAAAGGCAATATATTGGCTGGAGTAGCTGGGAAGTCAAGAGGTGTACTGGCTTCAGGCATGGGTGGATCCTGAGTCTCAATGGTGTTGCCAGGGTTTTGTCTCTCTTCTGACTCTTCTGGGTTGGCTTTACTCTCAGGCCCCTCAGCATGAGAGAAAAAATGGCTCCCAGCAGGTTTTGGCTTACCTCGTGCTCTTATCTCATGACCCAACAAAGAAAACCCCCTGTCTTTCCCAGTATCCATATTAAAAAGTCTCATGGAGACAGTCAGGCCTTGCTTGGATTGTGTGCATATCCCTGAGACAATCATGGTGACCAAAGGGAATGGGGAGCCCTGGCAGGACTGAGTCACGTGTCCATCATTGGCTGGGGGCAGGGATAGGTAAACCTCATTCCCAGAGAAACAGGGGCTCTATTACTAGAAGCTGAGACACTAAAGCTACGCACAGTCACGTATAGATCCTAAGGCTAGGACAAGTGTTTTCCTCTAGGAGTAGGGGAGTAGGTGTCCCCAAACAAAGTGAGATTCTTGGCTGGAGGGCAGATGTCTGTTTATTTGGATTTACCAAAATCAGGAAGGAGACTGCCTCAAGGTCATAGTGTCTGGAGCTCTGGGTGTTGCTCTGGGGCTTGTGTGGATGCCCAGCTTCGCTGGGTACTGCACCCCCTCTGACTGGTGGGCACTTCAGGAGTGAATGTGATGTCCAGATTTTTCTAAATAAGGTCACCCATGGCTGGAGCCGCTGGAAGAACTCTCCAGCTGGGGAGGGCAGAAGAAGGAACATTAAGACCTTCATTCTTGGGCTTGTTCCGGAGAACAGGAAACGCCCTCTTCTGTCTTCCATTGAGTAAGCGGCAAGGGCAGCTTCCCCAACCCTATAATATGTTTAGACATAGAGGGAGGAACTGGGAGTTGGTCCCTTGTGTCAGCTGCTAAAGGAGCAGCTGCCAGAAGCTTGTGCCAGGGCTGTCTGCGTGCAGCCTGTGCATCTTCCTTCTGGATGCTGCTGGTCGGGGAACTGCAGAGCTTTGACGGCCTAGCGGTGTGTGGGCTGCTGTAAGAGGCTGATTTCTCCACTGGCCCGTCCCATAGCAGTACCCGTGCCTGCTCAACCCCAGATGGGCCAAGCGGAAGCCTCTCTCTGATCTTTGCCATATACCTTTAACGTAAGCCTCAGTGCTCTTTGGCCTGGTGGCACCCATAACACCCGGTCCTTGTCCATTTTCAGATCAGAGCCTATTCAGTGATCGGTGGGCAGCAGTCTGTGTTCTGTCCGTCCTGCACTGGCCTTTTCCCCCCATTCCTACTCTGTTGGTAGCTCTCCCAGCTGTATGTGATCGCACATCCTCCTGGTGATTCCAGATTTTAAGGCATCACCCGTTGAATCCTATAGATTCAACTTCTTTTCTTTCGCCACCTTCCTTTGTCCCTTAGCTTATAATTAGCCATTTTTCTAAGTTTTGCAGTCCGTTTATTTGAAATTCATCAGTGAGTTAGTTCTGTGGGAGTTACTCTCAATTACAAACTGAAGACTAATTGTGCCGCGATCACTGTTGCTCTAAGATGCTTCCACCGCAATCGCTTCCTAAATTAACTCTCACCTCTTTTTTTTTTAATTTTATTTATTTAATACAGCAGGTTCTTATTAGTTATCTATTTTATACATATTAGTGTATATATGTCAATCCCAATCTCCCAGTTCATCCCACCCCCCAGACCCCCGCTTTCCCCCCTTGGTGTCTGTACGTTTGTTCTCTACATCTGTGTCTCTATTTCTGCCTTGCAAACTGGTTCATCTGTACCATTTTTCTAGATTCCACATATATGCGTTAATATACAATATTTGTTTTTCTCTTTCTGTCTTACTTCACTCTGTATGACACTCTCTGTGTCCATCCATGTCTCTACAAATAACTCTCATCTCTTATTTAACACTAAGTTAAGGCTGTAAGATGAGCTGTGATTTGTAGTAGGAAACGCAGCAGTCAGTGAACTGTGGTCACAACTGTATATTTTTAAAATTCTTTTTTCTTTCCATTTGAATTCTGGGTTACTTTTGAAATCTAGAAGTAACATTTGTCCAGGGAAATAGCATAGATTTCGCTTTTACTGTAAACAGTTTACCACACAAAATTTTAAAATTTGCCGATTATTTCGAAAAAGTTTCTGAAAAACGTAATTCACCCACCTCACCCCGCACACCATTTTTAACATTGTCTTAATGTATTTTCTTGCTGTCTGTCTCTTTTTATTTGAGTGGAGGGTTGGAAGGGACAGACTTGACTCTTGATCAGAGTGAGTTGCATGATCTGTATTTTGAGCTTCTGTCCAACCACTGTCACTCTGACAATCAGATTGCAGACAGCAAGATGGAAAGAGCTAATTGTAAACGAACGTGGGAGCAGGGAGATATAAAGGTAGTGCCCACAAGAGGACATAAGGCAGCGGCTGGAATGAAGAAGCCACGATTAGACAAAGAGGAGCTGTTAAGGCAGATGACATCCCAAATGGTGGACCAAGGATTGGTCCCCTTGCACGTGTTATCTTCAGGATGCTTCCAACGAGGAGCTGAAGAGGTGCTTCTACAAGTTTGACCCAAGCTTGAGCTGAAATTTGGACTTTGAGTGAAGAATATGCTTGTTATTTTCTAGCAAAATATGGCCGTGGGATTTTTAAGTGTAAATTAAAAAGTAACTTAAAGCCTTCTTTTAAAAGGTTCTTTTGACCTTAGCCAAATGTGGATGATGGAAAAAGCTTCCAGTTGGCTCTCCCCAACAGGACAGGCAGGACTAAACTCACGTGGCTCGCTGCAGGGACATAGCCTCTGGTTACAGCACAGGCAACATCTCAAGACAGACCGGCCTTGAAGACAGTTATCAGATGCCAAGGGAAAACCAGAAGGAAGTAAACAAAAGAAATGCAAGAAACATAAATGCATCAGACTTCTCAGGTACAGTTTTCAGGTCCGACAAAAGCTGCTTCTTAGCCAAGCCCCCACCCCCGGCTCTCTCCCCTGGGACCCTGCTGGCTCCGTGCCTGTCTCTTCCTCATGGGCACCATCTTGTCCTGTCATTGCAGAGTGATCCCCTGGGGATTCTGGCCTCTTCTTTGCTGACCTCCAAAGACCTCACTTCAACATTTCAGCTCACTTCGTCCCAAATCTTCCTTTGAAGGGTTCTTCTCATCCACAGGCTACTGAGCTCTGTAATGAAGGGCAAAGAAGGGTCTTATGTTCCCAGCTCAGATCAGTACCCATGGGTACCTCTCTGAGAATTTTGACTCAGGTTAGATGCTCTCTGCGCAGAAGATTAATTCAGAGTTAGAAATGGAAGGGTGATTTCCTTGAGCTGCCAACACACCCACATCCAATCCTAGCCCTGAAAGGGATATGACTAATATGGAATCATCAAATAATAAACCAGAACTTCTCCCATCTCTCTGCTGACCACGTCTGGCAGTAGTGGTAAATGTGCTTGCCCATTTAATCGCAAAACAAAACCTTATTTCTATATTATAATCACCACTTATTGTGTATAGATTATTTGGAAACTACGGAAAAATAGAAGTGGGGAAGTTCACCCATGGTTTGACACCTAGAGAGAAATACAGTTAACATTTTAGTACACTGATCTGCAGTCTTTTTCCGCTAATAGAGATTGTATCACTTATGCAATTTTAACTTAACATTGTGATATACGTATTATCTCTTATTAATATAAATTTGTGAATATATTTAATATAAATATATGTTATATTTATACAATATAATAAACACACACGAATGATTCATATTATTATATATTACACATAGTAATTATATTATATAAATCTATACTTGTAAGTATATTTACAAATAGAAGTGCATAAATATATTTAATGAATGAATGATAATCCATTGGATAGATGATAGTTCACTTAACCAAAATGAGTCAAAGTAAAGGAATCCATTTCCAGTTTTCCCTGTTATTATGGATGCTGTAACTAACACCTTTGTGCGTAAACACTTCTGGGTATTTAGACTAGTTTCTTTACAGTATGTTCCCAGAAGGAGAATAACTGGGTCAAAGGGTATAAACCTTTTCAAGGCTTTTGCTACTCATTGCCAAAGCTCCCTGGCCTTTTTTAAGGGACACTAGGAAGACTGTTTTGTGACAGTCTCAAAGGCTCTTACTGATTCAAGGGAAAGAATTTAAAAAAAAAACAGAATTAAAGTTTTTACATACTGAAAAAGGGGCTTACTAGTGAGTGACCCTCATGCAAAAGTGCAGCCTGCTTCATTCATTCCTGAAGGCAGATTAACATCTGACCAATCTACCAAGGACATGCTTGTGTGATTTCAAGATTCCCCCAGAGCTATCTTCCAAATGTTAAAAAACAGTGATTTTAAAAACTTAAGTCAGTGTACATTAATAACACTTTTTTTGTTAACTCTCCTCCATAACTGGAGAGTAGGCTTTTTATAAAACGATCCTTTTAATATGTATATAAAATAATACATATTATAATGTATACACACACAGACTCAAATGAACTCAGTGAAAAGACTTATCATATGTCTTTGATGAAGCAAATTGATTTCTCCCCTTTCAACACACACACAGTTTTAGGTTGCATTTCCTTTAGACAGGATAGGTGATGTCACCTGTTGTTACTGCGGCAATAAAGGCTCTTCCCCCCTTTGTAATGCTATACCCTGATGAACGGAAGCGTCGGAATTTGTTAACAAATTACTGTCCCTGCTGCTTGGCGCTGCTTCCCCTTCCTTCTGCTTCCCAGATAGACATTTCTTGCCTATCCAAAGCCATTGAATTCCTAGTTCAAAGAGCCTCTGTTAGATGGCCAGTTTCTTCCCAAGAGCGTTGCAGCAGCTAAGGGGCATATGTCATGTGTGGCGGCATCATGCCAGTCTGATACCGCAAACATTGCTTTTGAGAACGCTTGCCAGTGTGCCATCCAGGGGTACAGCAGGCTGCAGAAGTAGAGGACCGTGGTTTAATGCATATGCACAAGGTGTCCTAATCTCCTGTGAGGTGTACTGAGTGCCCACTGCGTAGTGTGGATCCCTTTTAAGAGCAGGCTGGTGGCAACTCCAAGGGAAGCAACCGTACTAAAATATCGTAATCAGATCCCTAGGGGGCACGGTTTTCCTCCTAGCTCAGCAACTAGAGATGTCCCCCTGGAAATGTTATCCACATGAAAGTCTTCAAATCAAAAATATAGTACTAGAAGAGGAAGCGGTTACAGATGGCTCTGTCGTCATTCCAGAAATGTACGTATGTATGGGTGTGTGTCCATATTTTTGTGCACACTCACATACACCACCAATTACATGTAAACCCCCAACATATGCATGAGACTGAGAAAAAGAGAGCAATGCTGTGCCTCCCGTCTGTACATGCAAGCAGAGGAAATAGTTATTCCAAGGTTAGACTTCTCTGAAGGCTCTTTTAGCTTGGGTCCTGATCATATGTATAAATAGGCTTTTCACCAAGTGGATGCCTAAGTCATTCATCTTGATTGATAATTAGAACCAACAGAGAACAGATCAACACAAATCACGAGGGCAAAAATATCTGGGACTCAGTTTAATGAGGATACCCCAAAACCTCTTTAGTGGTAATTGCATTGCAAGTACCAAGTAGCTTTTACCGTTGTTTTTGCAAATGATACAAACTGGCACCCAAGATCTGAAAAGTATACTGACTGGAAAAACGTTGGGGAATTTAGCAGGGCCCTGGGTAGCTTGGCCAAATATATGTATTAACCTATATACACTCCGGCAAATAATTTGGGGGCTTCTTGCAGCAAAAAAACGTTAAGACTCCAAAATCCTACTGCTGTTTGCACTTGGAACTCCCAGGTGGGCAAGTTCATCTATGAGGCAGTTTTCTCCTTTCCCCACAGAATCCTTCACCAATCTCGCACAAATACCCTGAGAATTTTAAAATATCCGAGATGCTTAAAATCTGCAGTTTAAATCCTTTTACTTGTTAGAAAATGTAGATACTCCACACACAGTTTGAAGGTTTTATGGGTACTTAGTTATACCTCAGAAGTCAAGGAAATCTGTAATAAGATGTAACCATTGCATATCTTATTAGGTCTAAACATACCTAATGAAACAATAAGAAGAGATTTTCAAAGCATTTGGCTCTGGTTTTGGTTCATTTTCTTCTTCGGGCACCTCTGTTTATGCCCAGCAAGAAGTCAGGAGTAGGTGCTCATTGTACAAATCCTGCCAGGGGACGTTTCAGACAAATTCAGTATGCCAAGCTGGAGCAGGAAGATTTCATTAAAAAAAAGTTGTCATCAAATGTGGAGTGATGAAAGAACAATGCCTTTCTCACTGCATAAAATGCTCCTTCCATCCCCTCCTTTTGCTTAGCTGTCTCCTTTGCCAAGGCTTTGAGGGCAGCCACACACCAGGAAGGCTGGGTGTTCCAACACAAACAGCGTTTGCTTACACTACTCTTTAGCCCATTTTACCTCCACTTATCCCTTTCTGCCTCCTATGCTTAGACGGTGCTCAATACATGTGTGTTAACGGAACCCCACATTTGTGAATCACTGTCCTTTTTACAAAGCATTTCTACGTGCATTTTCCCCATGTAGGAGTGTTCCCGGGTCATCGGTGCAATGTCCCAAGGTCCTCAAGGCACTTGCTGTGAACCTACTTTACAGAAAAGATGTTTCAGCTCAGAGAGATTGAGTGACCTCCCCCAAAGTCCTGTACCTGCTAGGGTATGGTTAAAACTTCCAAGCAAGCTTCTGTGGCTGTCAAAGTCATACAGGTTAAATCAGACTCATTTAAAAAAAAAAAAAAAAAAGCTCTTTCTGTCTCTTGGAAGTTTCCAGCAATAATAATGGAACAATTGAGACAAATACATTTTAGACTCCTCGTCTTTTACCTATGGGGAATTTGTAGACAATTAAGCGCTTATTGAAACATAGTTATCCAGTCCCACTGCTGATGGTTCCAATGGCCTTCTCAGGAATAGTGAGAAATGAGTACTAAATACCCACATTGTGTATCTGCAAAACCTTCCAGAACAGATCTGGGGACACACAGTCATTTTACAGAAGAACAGAATGAACAAATCACATCCAATTTTCAACCAATCCCCCTCCCCACAACCATCGTATTTTGCTTCAAGTGAAATCAAGTTAAAGTAATAATAATTTAGAACAATATTCAATAGGGAAAATGTCACCAAAAGGGTGTAAGTGAACACTAAAGGTAACCGGAATGGAAGGGAGTAGTTCTGATTCTGCACTAAAGATTTTTAAAGGAGGCAGTTAGGACCTCATGTTTGTATAGAAGTTTCTGGTCCTTTTTTTCTTTTTCTTTAACACCTGCTGAGCCCCCATGTCTAATTCCTGGTTGCCCCATAATAACTAGAATAGGGATGGGGAGACCATGGCCACATCTGGCTGCCACTTGTTTCTGTGCAGCCTGTGAGTTAAGCATTGTCATAACCTTAAGTGTTTGGACAAAATTTTAAAAAGTATTTCATGACGTGTGAAAATTATATGAATCCAAATTTTAATAGCCATAAAAAGTTTTATTGGAATACAACAAAAATACCAAGTTAGAAGAAAGCATTGCTGAGGCAACATGAAAGCTTATAGACCTGACAAATGTATACTTTGCAGATAAATTCAACATTGTGTTTGGAACAAAAGACCGCACCCCTTTTCTAAACTAATAAACAGATTTTTTTAAATGTTAATGGCTTAGAGAAGGAACTTAAGGTTACCAGAGGGGAAAGGTAGGGGAGAGGGATAGTCAGGGAATTGGGGATTGACATGTACAGACTGCTGTATTTAAAACAGATAACCAAGGGACTTCTCTCGCGGTCCAGTGGTTGAGACTTCACCTTTCAATGCGGGGGATATGGGTTCGGTCCCTGATCGGGGAGTTGGGATCCCTCTCGGCCAAAAAACCAAAACATAAAAAAAACCCAGAAGCAATATTGTAAGAAATTCAAAGGAGACTTTAAAAATGGTCCACATCAAAAAGAAAAAAAAATCTAAAATAAAATAAAATAAATATAATGGATAACCAACAAGGACCTACTGTACAGTACAGGGAACTCTGCTCGATATTATGTAACAACCTAAATGGGAAAAGAATTTGAAAAAGAATAGATGTGTGTATCACTTTGCCGTACCCCCCGGTAACCCCGAAACTAACACAACATTGTTAATCAACTATACTCCAGTATAAAATAAAAAGTTTAAAAAATGTTAACGGCAGTTAATGGGCATATAGTCACAGGCTGCTCCTATGCCCCTACTCCTAGCCCCTGTCTTAGCATTCATTACACTGTAAAAATTGTAACTAGGTGGCCCAGTTTGGGTATTTAGTCATATTGTTGTCTTTTGCCTTCTCAACAATGTGATAAATTATTTGTAGTAGCACTCTCCCAACATAGTTTTTAATCCAGGTTAAACATTTTGGTTAGCAGCACAACTAATGGAATCCCAAAATATTCAAATAACAATTAAATTAAAAAATATATCAAGCAAAGGTGTGGAAAATTCCAAAGAGATGGCATTAATAGTGGCTCAGTAATGAGAAGCAATCTGGGGAAATACAGTCTACAAACAATTACCTTCCTACCTAGTTCCCCCCTCGTTTACAATATACCAGGCAGAGGTTTTAAATGGAAAGACTGTCTTATTTAACAGGGAATCTACTGAATTTAGTACTTATGAATGAATTTATTTAGGGGCATTTAAATGCAATTTTTATCTTGTCAAATTCAATGTATTTAAAAACTAGTAAAAAGTGAAGAAGTAATTTGCATCACAGAGTGTGCTACATCTTCAGAATTCCATATTGTTAATACAAGCAGACGTGTTTGCTTTAAAAAGTCAATTACTGTATTACAATTTGTTTCAGGAAAGGTTTAAAATGTCCTTTGGTGGGCAAGGCTTGAAATATTAAAAATAACATGAAATTCAAATCTGGACAACTCTCAATATTAGGGTTATTTGAGTTAGCTCATTTAAAAAGAGAAATGACAAGGAGTTCCTTTTATAATCATCTTCAAAACATCATCACTGTATGGTGTTAAAATTGGCTGAGAAGGATGGGGGGTGGGGGGTGGAGGGGTGGGGGGTTCCTCTTAGTTTAGTCAATATTGTAATTACAATAGCACATTTCCAAAACATTCACCAGAACCTTCACGGGCCTGTCTTGAAAACTTAAAACTGCTCTATTCCATGACAAAATCCTGTATGTGTGGGTTTTGTTATTAACTCTACGTTTGAATTAGAATTCCCTATCTTACAGCTTGGAGCTAAACTCTGTTTACCAAACAGTATTTACACTTGACTAATTTTGCAGATCAAACTAATTAAATCAATTAAACTGGTGATTAACCAAATGAAGGCTGATTGCAAAAATTAGTAGGTTTATTTTGGAGGACTGGAAGTAAGCTAATTACTGCAGTGATTACTTGAACCTGGAGTACTCTAAATGTGGTATAAATTGAAACCTCATAGTGAATTAGACTGGGAATTCATTACAGTTTAAAGCACTGTTAATACTATTCGGTCTGTTCCTCCTTGGGGAAAATTTCCTCTTTCTGTGTTTTGTATATGATAAACAATCACTTGGGTTATGTGCTTTTTGTGGTGGAACCCAGTAAAGTGGGGGACATTGAAGAAAAGGTATTTACTTTAGAGTGATATACAGCAGTGCCTGTCAAACTTGAACATGCATTTGAATCACTTGAGGCTATTCTAAAAGGAGGATTATGATTCAGTATCTTGGGGGTGCAGGTATGGTTGGGGAGGTAACATGGGGGCGTGGAGCGGGAGGTGTGTGTTTATGCGCATGTATATAGGTGGGTAAATGAATACACATGAGATCTAAGGGTCTGCCTATCAAGCCCCCAGGTGATGTTGACCCTGCTGGTTCTTGGACCACACTTTGAACAATAAGCGCATACACTGAAATGGACATATGAACTATCATAGTTGATGCTTCAGGATGGGATGTGGAGACCAAGTTATCATTACATTCCTTGATGATGACAACTGTCCCGCTGTCACTAGAGACACCTGCGCATCATCTGATATCAGGAATGGCCACTCCTGATGGATCCTCATCGAGTGGCTTTTCTCACAGTCTTCTCATGCCAGCTTGTTAGTAACAGAGTATTTATGTCCATACATAACTCACTCTACTAATTGGTTTTTAAAACATATCATTTTAACAAAATGTGAACACAGCTGAGTGTGTGGTCTACATTTTGCTGATTTAAATATCACTGAGCTTTTCGGTCCTCTGTTTTGCCTTAATTTCAGATTTATGCGGTGGTATTTAGAATAATAAAAGAAAGACTGGGTTCTTTCAAAGATGCAGTTAAATATAAGAGAGAGATGTTGGTTTTATGCAAAAATTTAAAGGAAAGCAAGCAGCTTCCTTTTGCAGCCCAACTGGAGAATAGGCATGTCTTTGTTTTCAGCGTTGCATCCACTTTCAATATTGGGGGAAAAAGTTAATTTTCCTGGTTAATCAATGAACCCGTCTTGACATTTGGTTTCCTGCATGTTGCAAGTTCATAGCAAGAAACACCTTATCTCTACAGGAAACCCCACTACCTCTAGCAATGACTGTCCATTGCCACTTAATAAGGAATGCCCCCTGTATGCCAGGGGCTAGAGAGTGCAAATTTGAATAAATAAAGACCACAGACTGTGTTTTAATGAGGACAGAGCTCTCCGAAAGGGAAGGCACATCTGAAGAGTTTCCATCTGGTGGAAGAATAACACTTGAATGGCTACAAGAAACAACTCTATGTTAGGAACAGATTGCTCAGAGTTTTGATAAATTGCCCAAAAGTTAATCAGAAATATTTTGGTTGCAGTTCTTGTTGAAATGCCTCTTAGATTATTTTCTCATGTTACAATCTTATGGAAGTACTTGAATTTTCTTCCTGATGCTTGAGATATTTGCAACCTGCCCATTCTCCAGTCCCATTGTGAACTAGCATCCTGGAGCCTAAGAGTGGAGATGAAGAAGGTACGGGAGGTTGAGCTGAATCTTTATAGATCCCAGGGAAGTGGCATTAAACACTAAACACTCGATATGAGCTTATCCGAGTGACTCCTTTCCCGTAAAACTTAAGTGTAGTAAACGAAAATTATAGGCTGGAATTTTCAGTTGAATAAGGTTTTATGATGGTAAGCTTTGTAGATTTTGTCAGGTTGAATTCGTTGAAGACGTTTGGTATAAAAATGGAAGGGTTTTCTTGTCTTATTAATAAAGATCATCAGACTATTTCCATTATTTACCGATTGATAGTCTGGAGAATTCCTAGTTATGGAAGTTGGTAGAAACAAATGATTGAATAATCAATTGAGAGACCGTGTAGGTGACACTTGCCTCAGTGAACTTCTCACGTCCATGCATATTTGGGTTTTGTCTGTTGACCTGGAGTGGATCTAGCTCTGGGAGAAAGATGACATTAACTGAAAAAATTACATACATACTGGCATCCAGGTGTGTCTGTACATAGCTCTCCTACTATATGTGGAACTCCTAATATCTGTTATGGTATCAGGAAGTAAGTTCATTACTTTACAATAAGTGTTTTAGTCTGTTTAGGCTGATATAACAAAATACCAGAGACTAGGCATCTTATAAAAGATATGCCTTAATTTCTCACAATTCTGGAAACTGGAAAGTCCAAATCAAGGCACCAGCAGATCCAATGTGTGGTGAGAGCCCCTTTCCTCACTGATGGCTGCCTTTTTGCCATAACCTCATATAATGGAAGGGGCAAGGGCTTTCTCAGCCCTCTTTTATAAGGGCACTAATCCCATTCATGAGGGCCCTGCCCTCATGACCTAATCTCCTCCCAAAGGCCCCACCTCCTAATACCATCACCTTGGGGGTTTGGATTTCAACACATGAAATTGGAGGTGAGGACAATATTCAGGCCACAGCAAGAAGTATACATGCCTAGAGGTCAGATTGCACACATACACCTGCCCAGTGTATTCATCCCCTGTAGGAAGAGCTAACAGAGGCCCGCTTATGAGGAGCTTGTTGATGTCAAAGAGAGCTTCTCAGTGCTCTTAATGCTGAGTATGAGGCACTCTTAACCTCGCCAAGGAAGGCTTCCCTACAGCCTGCTGTGGATGGGCACTGACAGTGATTGCCTGCAGGATTCTTCTTTTTAAAATATTCTATGGTTTTTCTAAACCCCTCTCTATATACCTCTTCCTCCTGACAGAAGGCATTGATGTTGATTCGGTTATGGGTTATGGAATTATAACCCCATCTCTGGTCCATCTTTAAGAAATGCATCCCAAATCACCTTGACTGAATTTTGGAATTTCCTAAACCCAGGCTCCTTGTTTCCTGCCAGTTAGTCACACATTATGTACAGACTTTGTTTCCAAGCTCTCAGAGAAGCAGTTTCCTATTTGTCATCTCTGTGTATGATCCCACAAGTAAAAGCACTTTTTATGATTCACATGTAAAGTCAGAGGTTGGAGAACTTTTCCTAGTGTAATTTCATCCCCCCCTTTCTATCTCTATTAAGCAAGCATCCTGTAGGGTGTTAGAATTACTGATTTCTTTGCATCTGTCTAACAGATGTTGTGGCAGAAGAAGAGTTCAGTTGTAGAGATGTGATCCCATGTCACTCTACAGAGTGTGTGTTGCACTATGGGTTACTTACCAATGTCTGTTCCTCCCGTCTTTCTTGCAAACATAAACTCAAGTTTATTTAGGTGTCTGCTCCTCAGGGAACATGACCATAGCTCAAAGGGTAAATCCTGCTTAGGCTAACCCAAGCCCAGTAATGTCACTTCCATTGCCAGTGATTAGTTGAGAGGAAGGCATGTGGCTAAGTTTTAAGCAGTGCAACTCAAGTGGAAATCTGCTTTGGGCTTCTAGAAATGATGCCTTGTCTTACAAAGAGACATGAGGAAGAACTGGCCTACTTCTTCCTGCGGAAGTGATCCTGTATCTGCTGGCCCACGAAGGGAGCCAGTCTGAGGGCAAAGCTGACACGTCAGCATTGTCAGAGGGAAAAGATGGAGAGGACCTGGGCCCTTCATGACAGCCCCAAGGTGCTGGTGGAGCTGTTCAACCTGGGACTTCCTCATCAGGTAATGCATTTCCTTTTTTATTAAGCCATTTATTTGACTTAGGGTCTCTGTTAGGTGCAGCTAAAAGCAACAGAAATGTTTATCCTTGATAAAGAGAGCTACGTTTTTTTTTTTCCTTATGCCACCCAGAACGTTTGACTCTTTCTGTGTTTGTACTGGCAGAGCACTGGGGCTTTATCTTTCCTGTTGATTCTCTATTCCTCTCTATTTCTCAGACAAATAAATGGCTTGTATAAATGAATCCAGGACTTCATAGATACACAAAACCGTACCAGGATTCTCTCAATTATTGTCAGCCAAGATGACCCTTAGCCAAGATGACTTTTCCCCAAAGCTTCCTCTTGTTAGCTCACAAGAGAAAGAAAACTTTTCCGTTGAAAGCTGAGTAGACCGAGCCACTGATCCCATGTCAGTCCTCTGCTGCAAAAAGTCCAGGTAAAGGATAAATTTATTTCAGCTAGTTGCAAACTCTCACCTTTACTGACCCAGATTGGAATTAACAAGCCTATTTAAGATTTCAACCAGGTCACTTTTGCACACCTGTGAACTTTTGCTGGGTGCAGCATTCAAAATGTTAAGGCAACTTGCATTTGATTATTTGATTATTTCAAAAATACATATTCAGGTATTGAATTACCAGTATAGGGTGTTAACACAAACAAGGTAAATAGCATAATGTAAATTACAGTATGGAGAGAAATGGACCCATCCACAGATTAGAATAGCAAACATGTAACCCATTAATGAAATGCATAGTAACCTACAGTGGAAATATTTAATATTAAAGAGTGCAGTCTGCTTTAACCTGGCAGTTAGAGAGATTCTCTTCCGAGTATTCTTTGGGGATCTGATCTATGCAGGGTAATCAATCCATTAGCCCAGCCTGCAGTGAAAGGGATTAATTTATATTTTAGTATTGCATGATTTCAGGTATAAAAAGAAGCAGAGAGAAATCCTCTTTCTTTGGGACCTTGCGGAAGCCCAACGTGAGCTTTTGAAAGATTTCTTGTAAGAGCTTTCCCATAGGTACATTCATGAAACAGTCTTGAACACCTGATATGAGAGAGGCATCAGGCATCCTGTGAGATGCTGGGGCATTTGCGAAGATGAGTTAGACTTAGATTCTGTTCCCAAGAGGAATTCAGATAAGATGTTAACTTAACACAGTGACAGAGAAAGAGAAAAGCAACTCCAAGATTTGGTACCTGGAGAACAGTGAGGAGAGTGATGCTGCGAGGAAAATGGAGAAAACAGGAGTGGATTCTGGTGTTAGATGAGCTTAGATTTCAGGGTGTTTAGTCTCAGATATTGTAGGACAGGTCTGTAGAGATGTTTCATGTAGCTGGATATCATCGGGCTCCTGGAATTCCCACTTCTATGCAGTACTCCGATTCCATTTATCTTAACACATTTTCTCTGCATTAATAACTAGGCCATCCTTAACAGGCAAGCCTTTTAGTTTCGAAAGTGCTTGTGATTACATACTAATAACATCTTAGAGTTGTGGAGGGGGTGCTTTTCAAATCAAAACTGGAAAGGAAACACCCAGCAGATCATTTTGCTTGACCTTTGTCAGGGCCAGTCCGGAACACAACATTGGGAAACATAGCCTAGAGGAAAAAGCATGGGCTAGGGAAGCAGGAGGTGTGAGTTCTGTGTCTGACCATGACCCATGGACGAGTCACTTTCTGCGCTCTGGGTTTCTCATCTGTAAAGGTAGATTTGGCAAGTTCGCGCCAAAGACTCTTTCCATGATTTCTATAATATCTTAAGGTATTGTTCATGCCGCAGCTCTATTTTGCCCTTGACACTCACCTCCATCAGAGGTGTTTAATAAAAGTTTGTACAACTTTTTAGTTTCCTAAAGCATAGTCATTATTTTCACATTGATTCCTTTCTGGGCCCTGATTAGTGGCATTATTGATGACACCTCCAATCAGATGAGGAAATTGGGGTACGTAGAGATTAAGGGGATTGTCCAAGGTTTCTGGCTGGTGCATGTCAGAGCCAGGACCTGAGCCCAGGGCCTCTCCATTTCCCGTTACCCGCCCCCCAAATCCCTGCCGCAACCATCCCATAGGGGGCTTCAGACTCAGGTTGGTCCACTCTTGAGTGGACCATTTTTTCTTTTTTGTTTGCACCAAGCAGCTTACAGCAGCTTCCCTGACCTGGGATCGAACCTGGGCCCATGGCAGTGAAATCGCCGAGTCCTAACCACTGGACTGCCAGGGAATTCCCTTAAGTGGACTTTAATAGGAGACTCTTATAAAGATATTACTAGACTTTTGGATTGCAGATAGAAAGGGTTTTTAAAACCTTTTATTTTGAAGTAATTTTATATTTACAGAAGAGTTGCAAAGATAGTACCCAGCTTCCCCTAGTATTAACGTCTTACATAACAATGGTACATTTGTCAAAACTAAGAACGTAACATTGGCACAATGCTATGAACTAGACTACGGACTTAGTTTGGATTTCACCAGGTCAAATTTTTTTTTTATTTATTTATTTTTATTTATTTATTTTGGCGGTACGCGGGCCTCTCACTGTTGTGGCCTCTCCCATTGCGGAGCACAGGCTCCGGACGCACAGGCTCAGCGGCCATGGCTCGCGGGCCCAGCCGCTCCGTGGCATGTGGGATCTTCCCGGCCCGGGGCACGAACCCGTGTCCCCTGCATCGGCAGGCGGACTCTCAACCACTGTGCCACCAGGGAAGCCCACCAGGTCAAATTTTTAACGAACAAATTAAATTGAAGAATGGAAGTAGGGTCAGGATGTAAAGTCTTTTGGTCCCCATCAAATAATACCATGTACTACGCGTGTGCTATAAGGGCTGGCCTACAGCAGGCACAGACTTCTGACAGTGAAGCATCCCCACCCTCGATGAGAAAGTCAACAAATATAGGGAGGGCTGGTGATGAGAAAACAAATGGCCAATTCCAAATGCTTAGGTTTGTGAACTACACACCTAGTAACAGACCAAAGACACATTTCAGATCCTGTCTTTTACGGACAAGATACAATCACCATCCGTCATTTTTTAAGTACAGTCCTTTCCTGGAAGATATTGCAGTATTATTCAAAACGTGCCAAAGTGGGCAGGAGATCCCAAGAGTAATTGTGAGTTATGAGGTCATGGGGACCTCATTGCAAACTATTTGCAAAACTTAATTGGGGTAATAAATAAACTAAGCATGTAAATTAGATTGAAAGCTACAGTGTGAATTAGAAGGAGGCCATTAGCCTGCATAGTCAAAATGCCTTCTTCCTGTTCATAATATTTGCTGAGCTGAAGTATTAATCGAGGAAGCGTTAAATTCAAACATCCTAAAATTTCACAACTAAAATAACTTGGAAATAAAACCATTTAATGAGGTCCTTTCTGGACAAGATGTGAACTTTATTTTTTATGATTCAGTACTTAGGCCCTTTTCAGATAGAGGCTGTTCTGGCATTCATATTTGAATCCAGCTGCCCCCCAGGGTGTGAATTCATCTTAACCAGGGTACTTAAAAGCCAATGCAGAAGAAAAAAGAATAAAGCTCAAAAGGAATAAAATAAGGAAGCCATTTCCAGTCTGTTGAAAACAAACAGGTCTGTAGGCTGAAATGGGACTGGCCCTCTCTTTTTTCTTTTTTAAACCAGGGGGTTAAAAATAACTTCTGATCTGATATTCCTGTTTCACATATCTGAAGAATGAATGAAGGGGCCTCTTGCAGGTAAATATCAATATAAAAAAAGAAGAGAAACCAAGCGCCCAAACACTGCATCTAATCATCCAGCCCAAGTCAAGCCTTGCAGCAGCTTTTTTTTTTTCCAAGCAGTTGATTGAATGAATACAAATGCCTCTCTGTTGTCACTTGGGATGCCACTTGATATATCCCATTTTCTAGACTCTAATTATTCCATTTGTAGACATGAATGCCATTTAGATGTGAGCTAATTCAGCATGGTAACTCAATTAGATTTGTACCGACTTGGATTTATGAAACATCAGTGGGTTCTTGGTGAGACCAATGGGACTGCAGGCGATTCATCCCGAAGTCTCACCGACACAGCCTCTCAGGAGCTCAATTAAACATGCCAGCCATGAGGATGTTTTTTAGCTGGAATGTTTCACAATTAAAATGAAAGAGATTTCTCTGTTCCTCGGCACGCATGGCCCCGCAGAAAAGAAAGACCTGTGATAACACAGGCTGAAGTTTTCCTTTACGTTATATATTCTACACGAAAGAAGCCTCTTTTGCTCCGACGGGCTTCAGAGCACCTGCGTGGCGGCGCTCGGTGTGGCCGGCCTCAGTGGTTGACCCATGTGGCGAAGATCACGGAGTTTCATCATGCCTCACGTTCAAGGGCACTTAATAAATGTTGGTTGAACTAAAATGCTAAGTTCGTCTTAGAGCCTGTATCTGCATCTGGGTTCTGAGAGAGAGGCAGGTGCTGAATACCAGATTGGATTTGTAAAAATTTGAGAAATCTCCAAGTGATAAAAATGATGCTAGCTATATTTTCAACATAAAACGTGGCCCGTGGTCAGAAGATGGGGGGAAAGACTGGAAACCAGGACTATCCCCAAGGGATCCTTGTAAAAAAACACTCTTCAAAAACATGATCTTGGGCTTCCCTGGTGGCGCAGTGGTTGAGAGTCCGCCTGCCGATGCAGGGGACATGGGTTCGTGCCCCGATCCGGGAAGATCCCACATGCCGCGGAGCGGCTGGTCCCGTGAGCCATGGCCGCTGAGCCTGCGCGTCTGGAGCCTGTGCTCCGCAACGGGAGAGGCCACAACACTGAGAGGACGGCGTACTGCAAAAAAAAAAAAAAAAAACATGATCTTGCTGCGTGATTCGGGCTTAGGAGTTTAGGCAGGCCCCTGCGTGTCACCTGCCTGTGCCTGGAAGAGATTTGCCGCGAGCTCTGTCTTCCTCACGAGGGGAGTGTTTCATGATTAAAGGCTTTGCTGGTTTGCAACAGAGGGCGACCTTGGAAATCCGGTGTGAATTAATGAAATAATGCCATAGGTGTGAACTCATTTCGTCAATGGTGAAGAACTTTGGAAATGTCTGTTGTTGTTTTCTTAAATCAAGTGTTTGGATAAGAGAGACGAGTACCTTTGTTTTACCAGGACCTGGATGAGGGACAACATGATAGGGAAAGAGTTTCAATTTTATTACATCTGCCTTTATCTCCCCCCTCTCAATTTAGTGCTCTGATATTTATTTCTATTGTGAGATTGATTATTAGGTATAGAACAGTAGTAGTAATACTCAGTTAAGTATTGTAAATAATGTTTGCCTTGCAGGTCATAAATTTCAAAATGCAGTTTCATATAACCTGTGACATTTCATCCCCGTAACACTCTTGCAGCACAGACATTATTTCCCATTTCATAGCTGACGAAACTTGTCAAGAGAGGTTGTATGAATTGCTTAAGACCACACAGCTAAATCTCGGTGAGACCGGTATTTCAACCTCATCCTTTCCTGTTAAATCTTTCTCATGTGGTGTAGCAGAAAGAGCATGGGTTTTACATCAGAAAACACTGTTTGTTTTATTTTCTAGTTCTATCATTTTTAATCTTTTGAGCATTGATAGAAAGATAGATTTAGCCTCAGTACATGATGAATCTGGGGGGCATTCTTGAATTTGATTTGTATACAAGTTCCAAAATTTGATGCTTAAAACTGGGCCTGTCTGATGATACTGGCATAGCACCAGCAGACTGGATGTGCCAGAGGAGGGGATTAAATGTTACCCAGGGACCCGGGCAGAGGAGCTGCTCCAAGCTTACACATCTCACTTCCTTTAACCTCGTGGGAAGCTTGACTTAAATTAGAAACACAGATTAGGACTTCTTCTTATTGTTCCTGTAGCAACTCTCTGTCTAGCTTCTGATCTCCTAGAGTCATGGTCTCTGCAAAGATTTTCTGAAGAGCCACCCGAAAGAGAAAAGCCGGGAGTGTATTTATGCTGTGTTTGCGTCAATCAGCATACGTACAGTTCGCAGCAATCTTGCTATATCCACACAGGCCAACCAACTCTCCTTGGCTTGTTTTCCTCCCGGGAAATTCCATCTCAGGTAGCAGAGGAAAAGATCAGAAAGACCACAGTGCTGGGAGACAGGAGATGCCCCACCCCCATCCTGCTCTGTGGCTGGTCCCTGTGGGACCAGATGGGCCATTTGCCGGCTGGCAGCCTTGGGTAATTCACCCAAATCCTCTAGCCTTGTTTTCATCATCTGCACCAATAGTGCGCCCCTCAAAAACTGTTGGAAGGATTAAATAACATAATATGTGTGGAAACATTTTGTGAGCTGTTAACCCATGCTTTCTCCAAGGGACACTGTATCGTAACATGCCATATATAAATATGTATATTTTTAAGACCATGTTTGTGACATGCCACATCTTGGAAATTCATAGTGCACTTTGGCATCATGCTAAAGCATCCGAGGAGTCCTGAGAAGTGAACTCTGTGGAAATGTGTTTAATGCACTGTTTCACAAATTGTTTGACCTGGAATCCACTCTTCAGTTAATACCTCATGTCAAGCTGTGCTCTAGTCAGCTTTAAAACACTGAATCAACACAACTGTTCTCATGGCTGCGTGATGGGCATGGGCCTCTAACCCTGTACCTCTCCCCACCCCTACCTGCCTCAGCTTTCTTCTGTGTTGGCAGACTTCCCCAAACGTTAGTGATGATGACTAACGGCAGCCCGAGACTCACATTCTATGGCTTAGGACCCCAGGAGAAAGAGCATCTCTTTCCCATTGATTCTAGAAATAGTGCTGACCTCATTGACAAACTTTGAGTCCTAGGCCCAGCCTTGAAGCATTCACAGTGGGCCAGGGGAAGGCATATTTTCATTGGTCAGGCCCAGGTTATGGGCTTAATTCTGGAAAAGCCAATCGTATCTAAGCTTTGTGGACTGAAAATAAAAGGAACTGGTTCTTCAAGATCAATGTTACAAAAAGTCAGTTGGAACTTTAGTGAAGAAATTCCAGACAGGTTAAGAAAACAGCAGAAGCTGTTGTGTCATTCCTTCTCCATCATTTTCTTTTCCTAGCCCAGAGGTCTGTAAACCTTGGTATACATAAGAACATTCAGGGAAATTTATTGAAAATACTGATTTCAGGCCTTACCCCACCTGCAAGATTCTGATTCCACATGTTCAGGTATTGCTCAGAAATCTGTCCTGGTTGCAAACGCCAGGTACCTGTGGTCCGAGTACCATATTTTGAGAAACAGGGGCAATGGGATAAAGACATTGCCAGCAGTTCTCAATCTTTGCCGTATATCGAAATTGAGCACCAGGTCGACATCTGCGGGGGTGAGGCTGGCAAAGTACGTGTTGACATTGATCCTCGGGTGTTTCTGATGTGCCCTAAAGCAGTGCCTCTCAATCTTTACTGTGTCTATGAATCAGGGATTTTCTTAAGCCGCAGGTTCTGATTTAGCAGGTGTAAGGTAGCGCCTGAACGTCTGCATTTCTAACACGGTCTCCGGCGCTGCTGCTGTTTCTGGTCCACGGACCACACTTTGAGTAGCAAGGCACTGAAGGCTGAGAACCACCTGTGTATTTTATTTATTTATTTATTTATTTATTTATTTATTTATTTATTTATTTATTTATTTATTGTGTGGTACGCGGGCCTCTCACTGCTGTGGCCTCTCCCGCTGCGGAGCACAGGCTCCGGACGTGCAGGTCCAGCGGCCATGGCTCACGGGCCCAGCCGCTCCGCGGCATGTGGGACCTTCCCGGACCGGGGCACGAACCCGCGTCCCCTGCATCGGCAGGCGGACTCTCAAGCACTGCGCCACCAGGGAAGCCCCCACCTGTGTATTCGGTGTGCATGTTTTAAGGCTGTGTCCTTCAGCGTTTACCAGCCTGCAGGGCAAGCATAAAAGCACCTTCTGTTTCTAATAGGATTTGTTAGTACTGATTTTTCTCACTTTGTTCTGGGCTGTGCAGAGTTCATCTTCAAAAGGCTCAGAGAGAACACAGTCTAGTTCCTAAAGACTGGAGTGCACATCTGCATGTTTTCCGTTTAACTAACCTTCTGGACTCCGGATCTTACTTGGACTCTGGAAAAACAAGGGAAAGTGATGCAGGATCCCTTAGGGAGCTCACCCTTAAGGTGGCCAACTCTCCTGGTTTTCCCAGAAGTGTCCTAGTTAGAGCACTGAAAGTGTGACCCTAGCAGTCATACTTTTTCAGGGAAGAAAGACCTGGAGACCGATAACTATAACACAAGGTCACACGCGCAGATAGGGAACCAGCTCTAATTCAGCCTGAGGGCTCAGGAAAAGCCAGGTTAGAGGAGGCCTTGGAGGCTGAATAGGAGTTCACCAGATTGGGGACTGAGGATGAAAAGGGGCGGGGGCATTGAGGGCTGCGGGAAAAGTGTGTGCAAAAGTACAGGGATACATGCATATGCAAAAACCCGTAACTGCTCTAAGCCCTTCTCTGTTTTGAATGCAACCCTGTCTTAATTTGACATGGTGATGTACTGCAAAAATTCTTGCCCCTGGATAAAGCTCTGGGGAGTGAATAAAGCCCCACCCTGCAGGTCTGCAAACACACCTCTTTTCTCATAGCCACTTCTTTTGTTATCTTGGCAAATGGATAATTTTCATGATTTGTTCATGGGTATTTTTCTCTGGCCATATTTCTGTGCCCTGTTCTGGTTTATTCATCCATTCAAAAGTATTTATCCTATACTCTCTCTGTGCCAGAACAGTTTTAAGCACTTACAGTGTATCAGCAGACAGACACCCCTGCCCTCAGGGAGCATACATTCTAGAAGAGGAAATAGACAAGGAAAAGTAAGAATTTTAAAAGTAAATTATGTCTGCTGGCAGGTCATAAGTGCCGAGGGAGGAAGATACCTGAAGGTAGAGGTAATCAGAAGTATAACTTTGTACAGGTGGTCAGGAAAGATCTCTCTAATTCGATGATACTTGAGCAGAGGGCTGAAGGACGTGGGGGAATGACCATGCAGATATCTGTGGGAGAATGTTGTGGACCGAGGGAATTGCAGTGCAAAGGTCCTGAGGGCACTTGGCATGTGCAAGAACCAATAAGGAGACAAATGGGTTTGGAGTGAATGAGGCAGCAGAGTGCTGGAGGAACGGAGGTCAGACAGGTGGACACATGGGGCCTAGGTCCAGGATAAGGATTGACACGGAGTGAAATGGGAGCCCTTGGAGGGGGCCTGAGTAGAGGAGGAACACGCTCTGACTTATATTTTTAGAGCATCACTCTGGCTTCTAGATGAGAAGTGACTGTTAGTAGGGTAAGGGTGCAAGTAGGGAGACTGGTGATGAAGCTAGCACAGTACCCCAAGCAAGAGATGATGGTGACTCTGACAAAGGTGGACGCAGGGGAGTGGTGAGAAGGGGCTCTTTGTGTCCACTGATTCCCCGCACAGTCACTCCCTTCTGGAGTCCAGAGAACTCCTCCAACCGCCTGGGTGATCTGGGCGGATCTCTCCACCCACCTGTGCCCTCACTTGCATCATCTATAAAATGATGCCAGACAGTAGTAATATCTGCCCAACCACACTCACAAGGTTCTTTTGAGAGTTCAATGAGGTCACAACTTGGAATGCATAGAGCCGGACGGCAACACAGATGAGTCAGAACCCAACAGTGAGATATCTCATCTGCCAGTACAGAAAAGATGGGCTGCTGTCTTCTTACTGCTCCAGATAATTCATGAAGGAGGCTACTGAAGGTGAAGGTTACACCCCAAACCAAACATCAAGAGGAGACATTTATGATTATCTGGTCAAACCGCATCTCTCTTAGACAAGGTCACTAAGATGCAGAGATAAAGGTGGCTTTCCCAGACAACCCAGTAAGGTCAGAGTGCTAGTTCTGAGTCCTCTTCTGCCAAGCTGCCCGTTCACACATCATGATAAATGTCCCTACCTTGAAAGCTAATCAAAGCACAATTACTCTCAAAGGAGAAGGAAGAGAAGGCTCTCAGCTGTGAGGCTACAGCAGCTTTGCAGCTCTCAGGTACATCATCACATTAGATCCTCCCAACCTCTCCAGGAAGTTTTGAATTTCCCCCTTTTGCAAATAAGGAAACAGAGGCTCAGACAGATCAGCTGAGTTACCCCAAGTTACACAGCCAGCAAGTGCCAGGAAAGAATTCCAGCTCTTCTGGTACCTAAGCCAGTGCACTTTCCCCTGCATTTGATGAAAACCTCCGGAGAGGGCAGGACTGGTGTAATTGATGGAGGTGTTATCTCTGTTTTTCTAATTACTCTCCCCGAAACCTGCAGCAGGGGATTCGAAGGAACATTTTTGATTTGTGAGTGTAGTCTAGTGCTTATTAGAATTTCTGAGCTTCTACACTGGAAGTTTCAACAGGCTTACTGCGGTACTTTTGAAGTGTTGAGTGTAAATTTAAGGCTAAAAAACACTGTCAAGCCAAGTGCACTGACATATTATTAGGTGATGGTTGGAAGAGTTAGGTAGGTGGGTGCTTTACAGAGAGGCACGCACTGAGGTTCACACACTGCAGTTTTCTGAGCTGTAAGAGGAAAGAGGCAGTGAGTGGGAGATCAGGAAGGTGCTGGAATTGGTGCAGAGATCACAGGCAACACTGCTGTTGACAAGTACCTAAGAGACTCGTTCTTGCTGTTCATCTGGGATATGTGACGTGTTGCTTGGTTTTAACTTTTAATCGATGTATTCTTCTGAATCAAGAGCTAGAGTAAGGTTTTAAGAGGCAGAGATGTCTGCCGGAACACAAAACACAGGGTCAAGACACCAAAGCTGGGGATGCCAGTATATTCTCTGGAGCTAATCATGGCTAAGGTTGATGGAGACTTTGAATCTGCCGGGTGAACAAAGCCTCCTTCCATTCCATTTCCCCTGGCAGCAGGCATGGAGGCCAGGGAGCTGTTGGCTTACCTACACCAAGGCCCTTGGCAGGATATCGGCACCACAGCCCTGAAGCTCTGGTCCTCTGTGACCACCACCCCCCCATCCGCCATGACCATGTCATCACCACTGAGCTTTCACTCTGTTTCTGATTTGAACCCTGGTCCGTAGGACAGAAGTCCCATCGTGAATAGAGCTGAAGCCTGCCCAAACCCCTCTCCCTTGAGACTGGGCCATCTCACTGACCCCACTTCTGGTCTGTCAGACCTTGCCAGGTCCTACCGCCCTGCCACCTTCTGGTGGTACAGAGTCCACTCTGCCTAGACTCTGTGGAGGGGTATGATGCCTGCCTGTGCTGCTGTAGCTCCTTGCGAAGTGCAGGCTGACTACTGCCTAAAACGGGGTTATCCCCTTCACTCACCCATCCTTCCGATGGCTACCTGAGGTTCCATTAAGGCTCATGGCTGAAGCTGTGTTAATTAAGGCAATCAAGAAGATTGGTACTGATTATGATAATTGCCATTCATTGAGTGAAGGTTTTATAGTTAGATCTGGGTTCCCGTCCCTATTCTAACCTTACTAGCTCTGTGACCTTAGACAAGTTACTTTACCTTTCTGATCCTCATTTTCTCATCTATAAAATAGGGGTCATAATAGTACCCACCTTACTCTTAATGTATTGAGTGGTTACATGCGTGAGTTATGGTTTTAGTTTTAAGTAAGATAAGGAACGCAAAGTACTTTGCAAAGTACCTGGCACAGAAACATTCAGTTAACGTAGTTGTGTCTCTCCGTGGTGGGAGTATGTACGATGATTAACCACTAGTAGTATGTGCTGAGCACTCGTCCAGGGGCTTTACGTCCGTTGTGTTATTCATTCTGAAAACGTGCAAGGAAAGCAACATCAGACCCATTTTACAGATGCAGAAGCTGAAACTTAGAGCTTCTAAGTAATATTTCAAAGCCACACACTTGGGAAATTGCGTAGATGGCTGGAACTTGAGCCCTGGTGAGTTGGATTCCAAGCCTGAGCTCTTTGGCCTTGAAGATATGGATGGCAATGAAGGTCTTGAATGACAGCTCATTATAACAGTAGAACGGTTGGTGGTCACGTCCTCTGTGATTAATTGCCTCATGAGTGGAACAAATAGGGAGTGTTGCAAATAGTAAATACTTCAGGAGTGCAGAGGAAGAGAGACAATTGCTCAGGCAGGCTTATTAACAAAAAGCTTTATGAGGAAATTTTTCACTTCGTTTTTTTAAACGTTTTTTCCTGCTTATCAAAGCAATACATGTGCAATATATACACATTCAAAGACTTATTTCACACCTAGTTTTATTTCACTGTCCTACTTTTTTCTTTATCTGTTTCTAACTCTTCTCACTACCCCATACGTTGACAGCATAACTGAACTATTATGAATTTTTGGTAAAATCATCTGGTAATATCTATTAGGATTACAGCAGCACACATCCTCCGACCCAGCAACACTGCTTTTGAGACTCTGTTTTTTCAAAATGAAACACCATTATGTGAAGATATATGCACAAGTACATTTCTCGTAGCATTGCTTACAGCGGCCAAACATATTAGAAACAGGACAAATGTCTTTAGTTTGTCAGTCAGGGGATACTTGATAAATTGTGACTCATTAATTCTAGAGACCTTGATGTTGGCTATTTTAAAGGCCGGGTTTGATTTCTCTATACTAACTTGAATAAAACTGTCTTAGAATCTTAGCAGTTTAGAATTTGGGAGCCAAGTCTACTTTAAGAGAAGATAAAGTAATGTAAGGAAAAGTAAAAGTATATGTTTGCATTTGATCAGAAAAAGACATTTGCACAAGCACAGCACCTGGGGACACAGGACTTATCAGCATCTTGTCTGACATGGATATGGGCCTTTTGTACATTATAAACTCAATAAAACCAAACAGTATGGGGGCAAGAAAGCTAGTGTGTCTCTTGGGCAGATCTAAAGCATTTAGAAAAGAAGGGGATAATCCTGCTCTTCTCCAGGCTGACCACATCTAGAGAATCGCATTTAGTTTAAAACAATGTTCACCAAGGAAGTAAGGTTGAAATCATGTCATTGGAGAAATATCTGAAAAACAGTACATTTTTATTCTGAAGAAGAGCAGACTCAGAGGACACACTATAATTGTCTCCAAATTTCATGCTACACGAACTGTTAGAACTTTTCTCTGGCGCCTCAAAGCTAAAACCAGGATCAGTGGATGGAAGCCAGTAGGAGCTGGTGGTTAGCCCAGTATAAGGAAGGCATTTTTAACTATCAGAGCTGGTACAAAGTAGTAAAATGACTTGCCCTGGAGATTCCAGTCTCTCATTTTGTCTCTACTCGTGTTGAAGGGACCTGATGGGAAAAGTGAGAAAGGAGTCAGGTATTTGATGGGAACAGGGTCATGCCTGATACTATATCCCAACCCATCTACAACCCTAATCAGAGACTATTCAAGCTTGTCATTTGATCCTGAGATCAGGTTTTCAGTTGTGAGCTATTGGGAGAGGCAATGTAAAACCATGCTGTAAACTCCAGCTGTCGAGTTGGACAGACCCAGGTTTAGATCCTGTCTCCCCCACCTCTTTCTCTGTGACTCAGGCAAATTATACGCCTCTCCAAATCTGTTTGCCTGTCTGTAAAATAGGAATAGTATTGGTTTGTTCCTCAAAGAGCTGTTATGTAAGAACTAGCTACGATAATAATACATATATCATGTTGGACACATGGTAGCACACAGTGAATTCTCAATAGGTATTTTCAAGTTAAATCACGTGAATTATTCTTGTCCTTCTTATTATGTAGATTCACGTTTAATAAAGTAAAGCAAGAGTATTTTCTGATTAATCTTGAAAAGAACCATAACTTTCTCTGACTTAGAATATTTCCTTATTTCCTAAGATTTCTAAGTTTTATAAATATCACATTATCCAATTCACTTAAGTATATTTGGTTGTTTTGCAGGTAGATCTATGTCAGAAAAAGAATACCGGACTTCCCTGGTGGGGCAGCGTTTAAGAATCCGCCTGCCAGTGCAGGGGACATGCGTTCGAGCCCTGGTCAGGGAAGATCCCACATGCCGTGGAGCAACTAAGCCCGTGTGCCACAACTACTGAGCCTGTGCTGTAGAGCCCGCGAGCCACAACTACTGAGCTCGCATACCACAACTACTGAAGCCCGCACGCCTAGAGCCCGTGCTCTGCAACAAAAGAAGCCACTGCAATGAGAAGCCCGCGCACCGCAACGAAGAGTAGCCCCCGCTCACCACAGCTAGAGAAAGCCTGTGCACAGCAACGAAGACCCAACACAGCCAAAAATAAAATAAATAAAGTAAAATAAATAAATTCATAAAAAGAAAAGAAGAAGAACACTGAATCTGGAGTCATTGGATCCAAGTCCAAGAGGTTTGGCTGTCGTGTCGAAGACAGGTAATTCTATAGAGTCTCAGTTTCCTCCTTCAAAAAGTAAGAATAAGCACATGTATACCACCTAATTCACTCATACGCTTGTATGGAAGGATTAAATGGTCTAACATAAGTAGAAGTGCTTTTCTAATTATAAAATACTAGTCAATTAGGAACTATTATTGTTGTCCTGACTTATAAAATGGGCAAGGGGTATGATTTCTCTGGCCCCCAAATCTAAGACTATCAAAGGCAGGACCATTCTGAGAATTTAATCCTAAACCTTCTGAGTATAGGAGTACATCTGAGAAAGAAAATAAGAACGTTCCCTGTAAAAGTAGGCATTGGCAGCTCTACAGAAAACCTTTTGGAACCATAGTTTACCTCTCCTGGTAGAAGAAGTGGAAAAGGTGAAGAAGAAAGAAGTAGAAAATGCTTTGAGTGTGACAAAGCATAAAGCATTTGCCCAATGCTTTTCTTAAGAGTAGTTTTCCCTGCTTATGTATTTGCTTGCTTAGTTAGTTCTAACAAGTTGAACATTCTTAGTTGCTAATGATGAAAGTGGAGAGGGGTGCACTTGAAGAAGGAGGGCTGGGTCAAAGCAGAACAGAGACAGGCCTTAAGGATTCAAAGACCTTTAGCACTGGATGGGGTCTTGGAGGTGATTTTACCAAAGGGAAGGATTCGGTAAAGATGTAACTTGCCCGTAACTGTATTGCTTGGAGGCGCAGCACTGACAGTGCTCTGCTAAGGTTTGTGCTTTGGTGTTTTGTTTTGATTTCTAAGTAGATTCTGAGAAGAAAGTAAGGTAAAGAGGAGAAAGAAGGGGGAAAGGAGAGAAAATATGCTTTAACTGAAAGGAAAACATTTCTGTTACTCACCCCTCACAGAAGAATCTGGAACATTCATGAATATGTTTGAGAAATGTTTGATTTTTAATAGAGGATGAAGCTTCTTTCCCAAGGAAATACAACATCATTATCTCCACTAGGGCTTCCCTGGTGCTGCAGTGGTTGAGAGTCCGCCTGCCTATGCAGGGGACGCGGGTTCGTGCCCCGGTCCGGGAAGATCCCACATGCCGCGGAGCGGCTGGGCCCATGAGTCATGGCCACTGAGCCTGCGCGTCCGGAGCCTGTGCTCCGCAATTGGAGAGGCGGCAACAGTGAGAGGCCCGCGTACCGCAAAAAAAAAAAAAAAAAACTCCACTACTTGGACTCTGTTCTAAGGAGAAAAAAAATAGTAATTTTTTTTTTAAAGTTTCATGCTACAAAATGTTTACTACAGTACCATTCCCGACAGTGGAGAATTGGAACAACCCAAGGGTTCAGCCAATGAGAGGATATTTGAGTAAATTATGATGTAATCTATCAAAGATTATACAACCACTACAAATGCTGTTACTGGGATTACGAAATAAAGTAAGCAAAAGCTTTTGTTATAGTGAGGCAGGGAATGAGGACAGCATTGCGTGGACAGCATTGATCAGAGGGAGGATTCAGAGTAGGAATCTACTGTATTGGAAGAAAAGAGATAAAAGGAGGTCAGTAGATAGAAAATGAATTAGGGACTTCCCTGGCGGTCCAGTGGTTAAGACTTCGCCTTTCCAATGCGGGGGTGTGGGTTTGATCCCTGGTCGGGGGGCTAATATCCCACATGCCTCGTGGCCAAAACACCAAAACATAAAACGGAAGCGATATCGTAACAGTTCAATAAAGACTTTAAAAATGGTCCACATAAAAAAAAAAAAAAGAAAAAGAAAGAAAATGAATTAAATTAGGAAATTCATAAAAAGGTGTGAATTTTCGACAGGGCTTTATAGGGAGACAGACAAATCAAGGAAAGGTGAGCAAAGTTGGAATAATTTGTACACTTTTGGCTGCAGGAGTGAGAAGGCCAAGGACAGAGTGGGAGGTCGCCAGGTGGGGTTATGGCTTCAATCTCGGCTCCACTGAGCACTCCCTCCACCCAGTGGCTTTGACAAGGAGGCACCTCCCTTATGATAAGAAATTCCACGTGTAATTTCAGGAGGAATGTGAGGGGGACAGACATCAACATCATGACAGACAGTTTTCTAACCATGAAAGGAGAGTGTACATATGTGCCAGGAGACTGTAGATTTGTTGCTTCTCTCTTGGTTTCGTTGCAATCAATCAGATATTTCTCCCTCCGCGCAGTCACTTGGACATTCTAATGGAATTGTCACCTGGAAGGCACATTCTATCTAAGCCTCCTCCCACATAAGCTGGGGGTTGCAGCCGTTGTAACAGCCTGTTGTGTGGATTGCTTTTCCTGTTCTTACCATTGCCAAGGAGGACAGGCTGTCTGGAGAGGAAAGCAGGCCAAGAACTAGGAGTCAACAGTTACAGTGTATATTCACAGTATTATCATCAAAAACATGTACATGCGGGGAAAAGAATAGTCAGAAAGGAAATACACACCGATACCAGCTGCGATTGCTTTTGGATGATGTCAACATGGGTGAAATATTTTTTTCCTTCTTTTGACACAGCTGTGAATTTTCCAGATTTCCTTTAATGAAAGAGTGCAACTATTGTCATTTATAAAGTGTTAAAAATAACAAGCACAAGACTAAAGGAGAGAGTAGCACCATTTGATTGAGAAAATTTTCCTTCATTTTTCATTTTAATTATTTTCTCATTATTAAAGTGATACATGCTTACTGTAGAAAATTCCTGGTACTGATTTAACCTCTAGCTTCATTTTACTATACTACGTTTATTTGTCCTGCAACCAATCAAAAATTCTCTTTTGAAACAGAAGGGATATCAATTCATCAGTCTCCCATTCTTCTCTTTTTACTTATTTTATTAGATTTTTAAAATAATTTCAAGGTGAATAAAGGAAATATTAATCTTCCCCATTCTCAGATATTCAATGTTAACGTATGATAGGTATCCTACCACTCTCTCTCTATTCTCACACAAGAATATAGAGTTTTTCCCAATTTGAAAACAGAACTACACTAAACATATTACTCTCTAACTTTTTTCTCTTAACAATACATATCCCAGAGATGAGACACAGAGGTGAAGTACCTTGTCCATGGTCACACAGCTAATGCGTGGAAGAGCTGGGATTTGAATTGAAAAAGGTGAGTTCTTTTGTTTTCTTCTTTTTTTTTTTTTTGGTTGTGCCACACCGCTTGCAGAATCTTGGTTCCCCAACCAGGGATCGAACCGATGGCTCCTGTAGTGGAAGCATGGAGTCCTAACCACTGGACCACCAGGGAATTCCTGGGTCTGAGCTCTTAATCACGACAGATGATTGTCTCTGACAAAAGAGAAGAAGGCAGAGAACAGATCTGAGGGAGCTGGTCAATGTTTCGGGGAAAAGAGGATGAAAAGGAGCGTGCTAGCCTGCAGTGATTTTCCCTCTTAATTCTATACTCCAACAGTTCTTCCTGACTTCACACATCCTCTCTGTGAAGACAGGTCCCGTCATGAAGAGGGGCATCCACTGGACCGCAGGCTCCACATCTCCTACCTTGGCCATACCATAAATGCTCAGGAGATGGTGGTGGTTGGTCAGCTGCTTTGGGCATATGTAACCCACCTGTCCATCCCTGGCGAGCAGCCGGGCATTTTGACTTGTAATTGTTACCTGTTGTTTGCTTTCACATCAGGTGGCTTCTAGTTCTTGGATTAAGGAGGAAGGATGTCAGCACTGCAGCCTGCAAATGCTCTTGGGTTCAGGCTTGACATCGTGACAGGTAATTTTATAATTGTGAAAAAAAAATGTACATATGTGCCAACTGACTTGGGACATTTATGGGTCCTTTTTTTTTTTTTTTTTTTTTTTTTTTTTTTGTGGTACGCGGCCTCTCACTGTTGTGGCCTCTCCCGTTGCAAAGCACAGGCTCCGGATGCACAGGCTTAGCAGCCATGGCTCACGGCACGAACCCATGTCCCCTGCATCGGCAGGCGGACTCCCAACCGCTGCACCACCAGGGAAGCCCTATGGCTCCTTTTAATTAAAACTCAGACAGGAATTTTCGATTTGTTACCTCATAACCATTGATGATGCAATGAATGGTTCATTCTGAATTGATCCTAACCTGTAGGAAATTGCTGTTTATAATGCACACATCACTTTCTTCCCCACCTTTTCCCACCTTCATTCCACTTTCATGTCTCTGCTCACATCTCATTACCGTGGTTGTCTTGCCTCTTAAAAAAAAGGAAAAGAAGAAAACTCTTTTGTTCCTTAATTACTGCATTATTATGAGATGTATAATGAAATTCTGATGTTCATGTTTATAAATATAATCCTGGAATTGCTATTTGTCACATGAATTCGAGTCCACAAATATATGAGGAGTGCCCTGCAGTATACAAGGAACTGGGGATACCAAGACTGTACACAGTCCTTCCCCAGTAGGAGAAGTGAAAACAGATTACCTATAGCACCGTGTGCAAAGAGTAATAGAAGGCTGGGCACACTATAGAAGAAGCACAGGAAAGACAGAGACAAGAGAAGTGATATAAGGGAAGCCTTTATGAAAAAAGTAGTTGTTTAGCTGGGTTTTGAATAAGAGTTTGACAGGTGGTTGAGTAGAAAGGGAAAAATCACTCAAGTCATCTGCAAAAGCACAGAGGTAAGAAATTGCATGTGTGTCTGCCATTTGTTGATAATGGAGTGTACGGGCAGATGAAGGAGGGGTATAAATGAGAATGGGTTGGTTTCGTGGTTTTGAGATTTTTATTTATTTACACTCGCTATGTACCAGATACTGTTATTTTCCAAATACTCTTCTAATCCTCATAGCAATTTAGGCAGACTACTGGACTGCAGAATTGAAGTAAGACCTGACCTCAAAAATCTAGATGATTGGTCAAAGGAAATAAAAAGCACGGTAAATGTGATTTTATAGAAACAGACTCAAGAACGTTGAGGTCCATATGTAACTCTCCTCCAGCAGTAAGTCCTCATGCCCCAGAAGGAGATTTTGGCTTGATTCTGAGACAGGGAAAAGGGATTGCTATGTACAATTACTGTGCACCTGAACCTTTTCACACTGATGTCCTTTAACCCTCAACATCATCCTGTGAGGTACGTGGTGGTCTCCCCATTTTACACGAGGCTTGAGGAGGTCAAACAAGTTATCCAAATCACGCCACAAGTAAAATGAAGGGGCTGGAGTTTGTCCAATTCGAAATCTGTTTCTCCATCCCATGCCTTCCTAGAGAAGAGCCAGAGAGAACCAAACACCAGAGACTTTCCTCAAGCTACTCCACCCTGGAATGGCTACAGGTAGGGCAGCTCTGTGTGGTGCTTTCTTGGACAATCTGTTAAGGAGTGTGGAGAAGACAGGTGGGAGAAAAGGCTTTCTCCTTTGGGTACTTGGCATTTAAGACAGGTATCTGATGATGCTCGTTAAATACTTACTGAGGCCGTGTGCTCTTTCTTTCTGGAGTTTCATCATAAGATGGGGCTTTCAGGGGAGACAATTTATGACCTACACTACCTCTTCCCTCTTCCCCCAACCAACCAAGTCCTGATAGGTACCAGACAGAATCACTGAAATTAAGCCATTCTACAAAAATAGGGGTGCATGGTCATCATGCCCTTAATGGTTGTCATTTTACAGGACTAAAGCTCAAGAACTTTGGAATCCACATCCACCGGGTAGGTTTTTGTTTTTTCTTGGAGTTCCTTGTATTGTACCTTGGTGATTAAATAGCCCAGACATATATAATACTTTTCCCTCGCAATTCCACCCCCCCTTTCTATATCCTCCTTTTCCACTTCAACCCTTCTCCTTCCGCTAACGCGCCTCTCTAGTATTGCCTTATCTGCCTTTGTTACGGAAAAAAGGGAGCTGGTACACTAACTCACACAAAGGCTTTGGTGACCAAAACTGACTTTATATCCGCCATCCACTTTCAAGGTATACAATCTGCATTTTAAAAAAGAAGCTTTGAGACAGTGGTGTTCATCTCAAAGGAGTGACTCTCCAATGGTAAAATTTCTGGCAATCTTCCTCGGGAAGATTAACCATAATCCAGATCGCTGGCATTTTGCGCCTGTCTCTCATGAGCCTGGCACAGAGTTAAGCACTTGCATGTGTGACTGATTCTCACAACAACCTGCCAGGGGGGCATGACCATCCCCATTCAGAAAAGGAAACCACGGTTCAGAGAGATGAAGCTATTAAAGCTATTCACTAAGGCCAAGGAAGATTAGAACCCGGGTGTGTCTGGCTTCCAAGCCTTAACCCCTTCTGACGCTCGTGCTGCTTCCCTACGAGGAGATGATGGGGTCCTTCTGGTCAGCTGGTTTCCATGGTGTTGGATGGTTTCCTCCACTTACTACACCTGGGACAGGTATAGCATGCACTTGGCAATGAAAGGGAAAAGGGCGGGACTCTGCGTGTTCCTCCAGAACAAGTACCCTAGAGTTTAGCCCGCGAGCCTGGTCACTTCTTTGTCTTCACTTTGCCCAGTTTGGAGGTCTTACTGCTCTTCAGGTAAGGTTTCTCACATAGAAGCTTTCCTGAAATGAAGGAATCAAAAAGCAGGACCAGGGACCCAGGACTTACTGTGACATCTATACGCTGACCCGCGCCCGTAAACTATTACAGCGTGAGTGAGACCCGCGCCCGTAAACTGTTACACAGTGAGTGGTCTTTTCCAATCGCCTTCAGGTGTTAGTTTAAGCGAGTAGATTTAAAAAGAAAAGTTGAAAAGATTTTAAAGATTTAGTAAAAGGGAGCAGTTGATACACATCAGGCCCAGTAATAATGCCCTACAAACCTGTCAGTTTGTAGTAAAGTGACAAGAGTAACTGAGGGGAATCCTTGCCCCATGGTTTATGGTCACCGACTTGGTCCACTTTGATGAATCAGCTAGTTTGACTTATTAGAAAAATGAAATGAAATGTTTGCCCTGGCCCAGAATTTCCACAGGCCCCTGCAGGATAAAAAGATCCCTTTTCTGTGTCTCTTTAATTTTATAATATGCATAATGGTCTCCGTGAAGCATCTTGTTCTGAATTTATCAGAGCTTTAAACGAATGTCATGATCTGTTTTAATTTAATGATTAATGTTATCAATTTAAATATTGTCGATCTTTTCTTGTCCTTGCTAAACTTGCCCACAGATGGGGACATTCTCATTAGAAATGCAGATGCCTAGATACCGCTCAGAAAATGGAAGGGGAAAAAAAAGCATGTCTACAATAAATATTGCAGCCAATTAGACTTCATCATAGTAATTTCTCTGGCTTTGTAATGTTTGTTTACTGAATTTTGTAGGGAAATTGTTGCGATTTCTGATATCCAGACTCATAAAAACTCCATCCTCGTGTTTCCCTGCAATGGGAAGTTATAACAGTAAGAAACATTTTCTTCCTTACCAGACTGCATCTCAATTATGAGTTAGACATTCGAAGATCCAGACCCAAACGTGTAAATCTGTTTGTACACATTCAAAGAAAGCTCTCATACATTTCCTAAAAACCCACACATTAATACTGCTTACTTTTCAGCAGGGGTAAATGGGGGTCTCAGAGACCTCCTCAGAACAGGCTGGAGTTAAATAATATTGCATGTTTTTCATTTTACTGTGATGAATGCAAAGCTATTAAATAACCTTTTAAAGAGTTGGTGTAATTATCTGTAAACAGTAACGTTACAAAAAAAAGGTCAAGTTGTCCTGCCATTAGATGTTTATGGATGTAAACTGGATTTATGTTTCCATAAAACAGGCACTGACTAACTAGATTAATTCTCCACAAACTAAACCAACTGTAGTAATATTTAGACACAATAAAATGATGCCAATTAAAACAATTTTATTTTTTGTGTCATTTTGATTAACAGCACACTAAAATTAACCAGAGACCTTAAACTCCGAATGGTTGGCAAAAGGCATCCACAGCTCAATATTATTACCGACAAGAAGAGCAGTTAAGTGAGATGGCTGTGCAATAGTATGAATATTTAATTAATAATTAGTCATGTAATTTCTCCTCAGGAATTATTATCCCTCAAACTGGTTTGTGAATTTAATTATTAGCAGCCTTTTTGTTTCCATGTCCCCTCATTACTGTCAGGATTGATGTAACATAAACTTCATTAAAAATTAAAGCAAGAGTCTTAATTACAAGGCTACCCTGACTGAAGTTAGAATTAGCCAAGTCAGTGATGTGCAAATGAGTGCATTATTTAAGAAACATGCTGGAAGTAGTTATGCTAATGTGAGAGGTTCGCAGTAGCAGACCTTTTCACTTGCAGTTGCATATTCATTAAATGCACTATGCAAATTTAATGTAGCAGTCTTAGTAATGCGTTGTTAATTTATTCAGATTTATTGAGTACGACTTGTAAAAAAAAGTACAAATTTAATTACTCTATCTAGTAGGGATGGTATTAGGAGATAGCAGAGGTTTAAAATGTGTTGATCTGGATTACCGCAGTTTGATGGAAGACGTGGTATCAGAGGACACAGTTTTGATAACTGGGCTTGAAAGAATATTTGATTTACTTATGGAATGATCTAAGAAATCACTGAAATGGCACATGTTCCTTCCCAATAGGAAAGTAAAAAAGTCTTGGTTGTATTAACTTAAGAGCTAAAGCAGTGCTGAGTCCACAACCTAATGGTCATAATGACTCTGTAGAGACCAGTAAAGGTTATGGATGGAGATCTGTATGAAGCAAACTATCTTTGCGGAAGGTTCATTGGTGGTTGGCTGTACCTCCGTGGTGCGCTGACAACCGGCTAGATGAAACCACAGGAATCCTGGCATCCTCTGCAGCGGAAACGCCCTGGCACCCGGCAGGCTGGTGCTATCTTCTCAGGTGGACACTTGGGCTCCACTTTCAAGGGATGCCAAACCCAGAACACAGGGGAGAAAGTGTGTGCTTTCAAAGAGATACATAACCCTCACTAGCACTGGTCACTAAGGCATCACACTTACGGAGTGGACACGCCGGGACTGCTCTCTACTCATCTGCGCTCACCTGATTCTCTGGAAAACCTGGCTGTGAAAGTTATCTCACCCCTATTTCACAGATGAGAAAACCGAGGCTGAAATTGGAATAGTAATTGATGCCCGTGGAAGAGCTGGGATTCAAATCTAGTCCCGTGTTGCTCCCAAGCCTGACTGCACTGCTTTCCCCTTTGCCCCCGCTCTCTTCCTCTCCCTCCTCACTTCTTCCCTCTCTTCTCCCTCTGTCCCCTCTCCTTTCCTTCTCCTCCCACTCTGTCCTCCCTTAATATCGTTTTCCTTTCACTCTCAGATAGATAGATAGATAGATATAGATATAGAAATACGTGGGTGTGTAGATATAATTTAAAAGCTGAAAACGGCTGGCCTGTTTCTCCTAAAGTGCTACAAACAAATGTATAGGTTAAATTGGAATAAAACTGTTTCACGTTCAATAGAGCATCCCCTGACAACCCCATTAAGACTGGTAGGGAACAAACAGGGAATGTTCTCTTTGACTCAAGGCTTGGAGACCACTGTGTGATCGCTATTAGCAGCTTGGTTGGCTTTGAACTCCCCTCCCACCTTTTAACATTTTTAACAGTTTTTTTGCCTTTATAGTCACAAAAATGGAGTCTAATACCTTTTTAATACTATTAATATTTTATCTTAGTTTGGGAATTACTGCTTCAAATCGGTAAATCTTCTGGAGAAAAATCAATACACGCTTGACTGAGCTCCAGTGATGAAAAGGCCAAATGATTCCTAACCACGCGGAGTTCCTGGTTCTCAGCACCCATCTTTGGAGGCCTTCCAAGCTCTCCGATATATTCAAACAGTCTGACCTGTACCTATTGATCTCCTTCTGACAGAGGAAGAAGCTAAGCACCTCAACATAAGGTAAGTGTATGAATTGATCACAGGCTGAAAGTTGGTGCCTATGTAAAGATCTGTCTGAATAATTTATTAGTAAGGATCCAGAAAATGAGTTAGGCGGCAAAGGAGAGGTTCTGGGCCTCCTCTGTGAATCTTTTCATCTTATGTCCCACATCTGAAGGCCAATCAGTCAGATTCCAGCCACCCACTTCCTGTCTGCTGTCCATTGCTCCATTTAACACGTGCCATTCTGCCTTGGTTCAGGCTTAACTCTGTGTGTGTGTGTGCGTGTGTGCGCACGCACACGCACGTGTGTGTGTGTGTTTGTGTGTCTACCACTGAACGGCAAACTTCTGGGAATCAGGGACTGACCCCATTTGCCTTTGGTTAGTGGCAGTGGGATGCTGGTAGTTGCTTAAAAACAAGCTCCCTAAAAAAAATGAATAAGCTCTGATTTGTAGCATTTGCCGCTTTCCTTCGTAAATGTTCTCGCTATGTTGATTTCAGTCTACCTACACGATGTCACTAGAGGCAGAGTCAGGAAGAGAGAAGCAGTTGCACACCATTATATAGTACATCCACCACCACACAGATGCGAGAGATGTCGATAACCTCAAGAGCATAGATAACACAAAAATGCCATCGAATAAACAGGAAGTGATGTGTTTTGCATATTTATTACCTTTGCTTTTAATGTAATTTATTTAACTGCACATTTATATAATTTTTAATAATGTCTAGGTCTAACAATCAGCTCACAAAATTCTCCAGAATTCAACAATTGGCCCCAGGTCACCAGCGGGTACTTGGAAAACAAGGTTTGCTGTTAAAAACACCAGCACAACCAATAGTGAAAAATCTGCTGGGTCTGTTTCTCCTACTAAAGTGGTGTTTTACTATTTCTATTGGGGGAGGCAACCCCCCCCCCCAAATAAGAATTCAAGTTGGCTCCTGCTAAGAGAGCATCTGTAATTCTACAGCATCCACTAGGGTTTTGCTGCAAAAGGTTGGCACCTATCGTTTTTTTTTAGTGATGACAGAGATGTGGATACATCTATCGCTTGGGTATATGGGACAAGAAAGTGGAAGGAATCAATGATAAGTTATTAAATATTCAGCTGTAAACTATGTGGTTCTGATACCACATACACTAGGTGCAGTGCTCCGTGCTGGGGACACAAAGATAAACGGGACTGGAAGTCTCCTGGTCTGCGGATCAAGGGTGGACGCCCTGGAAAAGACACACTTAAGAAGTCCAGACAAGAGGAGGGGCAGGGTTGAGGAGAGAGCCTGGTCCTGAGCCTAAAAAGAGCTTGGTTTGTTCGCTGAACAGAAAGGAGCCCAGTGGCCGGTGTGCACTTGGCAAGTGGGAAAGGGGTGTGAGACGAAGCTGGTGGGTGTCGGCAGGAGCCACGTGACCCAGTCCCTGTGAGCTGTGTTGAGGATTTGAAACAATTGGAAATGACTTTTTGAGGCGCTCGGAGCTTACCCCTCATGATACTAACACTGTGTGACCCTTGCTCATTAGGTAGTAAACTGCTGCAGGGCAGGACCAGGGTCTAGTCCATCGCAGGGACAAAAGGAAGTGAACGAATGGATACGTGCCGGCCCTCACCCCCCTTACAGGTTTAGGTCTGAGGTTCAGACTTGAGCTGACTTAGAGGAGGTACTTCTGACTAAGCTGGACCTGAGAGCTGCTGGAGAGGCTCAGACCCCAGGACTTCCTTGCTCTTGAGGATAAGGGACCAGCGCAGCCACAAGGAGACGTTTTCCCCCGGATCTCTGCTTTCCAGGACCTCTGGGAGCTCTTTAAGGTCAATGGATTTGACCCAAGTCCTCATAGGAACATGTGTCACTATGACAGGTTGAGACGGAACCTGGGCTGCAGAGGTGAGCCCTGTTCCCCAGGAAGAAGTGGGAGCCTGTGCAGTTTGGAGCTCAGGTGTGCCCTTCATTGCTTCTCCTGTCCCCACAGGTATGTGTGGTATGCTTTCAGGGGTACTAAGGACTTGCATGCCCTTCTCTACCACTGGGCTCTTGCACCTACTGCTGAAGGCTGACACTGCCCCTCTGTGAACTAAGGATGCTGAATTCCCCAGAATGTAAATTTCCTAGACGAGAAGAAATAAGAAAAAAGAAATACTTTACATTTACTGATCCCTGCCTCTGTGACAGGCACTATGCTAGGTGCTTTACGTGCTTTATTTCATCTCTTCTTCAGAACAACGCCATGAAATGGATGCCATTATTATTCCCATTTTACAGGGAAGAACCCTGAGGCATCAAAAGGTCAAAAAACTTATTTGAGAATGTAAAGCTGGTAAGTCATAGAGCAAAGACCAAATCAAGTGTTTGTGATGTGAAGCCCATATATTCAAAGCCAGGTCTGTCTGACATCGTGCTGCCATTTAATTTTGGCCCTGGAAGAGGTCACAAAAGGTCACTTTTATCCAGCATTCCCAAATTTCCCTGAGGAACAGGATCACATGGGAGTACTTGTTAATCATGGTGCTTTCTAGGCCTGTTCCATGGGGTCTAGAAATGCTTGAGTCTGGGATGGGGTCCTGGGATTTGTACTGAGTTTAACAAGGTGATTGTTTCCAAGGAAGTCTGGGAAACACTAGGGGGCAAGAATGACCTGTATGCACTTTGCTCAGGACTGAAGCACGTAAAGATCTTGGCCCAAACACCTGTCTCTCCACAGACGAAGAACTGGCTTTACTCTGCCTGGAGACGTTAAGGTAAACGTTAATATGGGAAATTAATTTGTTGAAGTCATATGTGCCATCAGAGAGAAGGTGGGAGAGTGAAAGAGCACCAGGAGACAAATCACTGGTGAGTTGTGTAGCAGTAGTGTCTGGGGGCAGATGGTCTACAGAACAGCTAATGCATTGATCTCGGATGGGTTCTTCACATTTCCTGAGCCTTGGTTTTCTAGCCTGTAAAATGGTGAGAATAATATCACCATGATAAAAGCGTGAAGATTAAGGGAGAGCACAATGGTGAGTGTCAACTCTGGTCCCACACTGTCCAGGTTCATGTCTCAGCTATGCCACTTCCTCTCTGGGTGCCTTTGGGCAAGTTGCTTAACTTCTCTCTGCCTCAATTTCCTCTTGTGTAAATAGGGAATAGAAATAGGACCTACTCACAGGGGTGTTTTAAAGACTTATTGTAAAGTACTTAGTGCGGTGCTAGGTGAAGAGCAGGTGTTCTGATAATATCTGCTAGATTTCTATCAGACTACCTGGCACATGGTAGGTCCTAATGTGTATGATTTTCCCTGGACCTAAAAGCCAGGTTGAGCACACGATCCTTCTACCCACTGATTCTATTCAAAAGTGAAAAGTGCACATTGGCTTTTCAGTAATGTTTTTAGAGAAAAGAGCAGAGGCCACCAAAAGAGAGTTATTTCGACTCTTGACCCAATTTTACTCTTGGGGCTGAAGTGGTGGGACAGGCACCCCTGGTTGTTTTCACTGTGGAGCAAAGTCACTTCTCTTCTCTGAGCTTAATTCCTTCATTTATAAAAGGTTCCTTTAGCTCTGAAATCCTATGAGTCGATGAAAAATACTCCTTGAACCTAACCTTCAAATATCAGTCACTTTGCTGGAAATTCTGGGACTGGGGAGAAATCACCGGGCAGATTGGGTCGTTACGACTTTCTCCTGGCAAGTAATCCTTTTCTTTAAGACCCCTCAGTAATATAGATTTTCAAACGCACCTGGCTTTGCTTAGCTTGTCCTCCTGAAATGATGGTCTTAATCATAAATTCTAATTGGAACGGGATCCACCTCAATTTATTCCTAATGCCCCAGAAAGCGGACCTGTTTCTAGGAATACATTGAGATGGATTCTATTCCAATTAACACTTTGACTCAGTTAAAGTGTTGTTAACCCACTGCTGTCCTCTGATAACCGTCCAATTCATAGCTGGCAAGTTGCTGGCCTCACCAGAGCTTGCAAGGAGATGAAAGCTCCCTAAATATGGTCACCACTTTGAGTGGCATGGACCCAGTTCGTCCTCTCCACCCCAGTCCTGTTCCCATCTTAGCAATTCGAGGGCACTCGGTTAGCTTGCTTTAAGCTGCAATTGAGGTGGACTACTTTCTCTAAATCGGAAGTAGAATGTTTTCATCTAATTCAGACACATTCCCTACTGGTCAGCATTCTCCAGAGAAAGAGAACTGATAGGATGTGTACACACATAGAGGGTGATTTCTTTTAAAGAATTGGTTCATGTGATTTGTAGGGGCTGGCAAGTCTGAAATGTGTACTTTAGGCCAGCAGGCTGGAAACTCAGACAGGAGTTCTGTGTTACAGTCTTGAGGCAGAATTCCTTCTTCTCCAGGAAACCTCAGTTTTTGCTCTTAGAGTCTTCTCTTGGCTGGATGAGGCCAAAGGTTATGGCGGGTAATCTCCTTTACTTAAAGCCAATTGATTGTAAATGTTAATGATAACTACAAAATACCTTCACAGCAGCATCTAGGCTAGTGTTTTTTTTTTTTTGTGGTACGCGGGCCTCTGTTGTGGCCTCTCCCGTTGCGGAGCACAGGCTCCGGACATGCAGGCCCAGCGGCCATGGCTCACGGGCCCAGCCGCTGCGCGGCATGTGGGATCTTCCCGGACCGGGGCACGAACCTGTGTCCCCTGCATCGGCAGGCGGACTCCCAACCACTGCGCCACCAGGGAAGCCCCTAGGCTAGTGTTTGACTGAAGAATTGGGCACCGTAGCCCAGCCAAGGTGACACATGCAAATTAACCATCCTAGATTCCACGAATTATATTTACAATACCCAGGAAGAATTTGGAGATTCGATGTAAAGAATGGCAGCAGACGTGAGGCACTGTGTCTCAGGGTCACCCAGTGCCACCCAACACAGAGGGCTCAGTTTTTATGTTAGATGCCCCTTCCACACCACACACTTCACATAGTGTCTCCAGGTATGTTTTCCCAAGGTGGGAGTCAGGGTGCTTTGTTGGGCAAAGGCAGGGCCACTTCTCTTTGATAGTCCAGTAATGTGAGGTTCATAGTAATTCCTAAGCCCACAGATGCCAAAGGAAGGAAGAGTAGACACCAGTTACAGATTTCTATAAACCAGTAGGTAAATATTCATGATTGAACGCCCAGCCTTGCAGGCACACTTGGGAGATTTTGACCAAAATGGAGCCTCAGAATTTTCATTTCCACTGGGCAAACAGGAAAATGAGATGATGCAGAATTGATGTGTGTGGAAAGCACAGTGATTGGGCATTTACATCTATTTAATTAAGGAACACATTGTAACCTCTATTTACTTCTGTTTAATTAAGGAATTGCTCATTTTGGAGGAGATATCATGCTGGGCCTTCTACTACTTTTGTGATTCAAAGCTCAACTAAGGACGTATGGGAGATAGTTTGGTGATCTTAGCTCAGTCCCTAATGGCAAGAGCTTCCTATTACAAAGCCAATAAACTACACTGCCTGACTTGCAAAAAGAGAGTCAGGGGGCTTTTCAAGAAAATGATCTCTTGAAGACACAGGAAGTCATTCATGAGAAGGTATGTTATTCTAGAACAATTCTGATCAAAAGTTAGAACCACGATGCTTTTCTTATTTGAGTAGGAAAAGAAAGAGCCAAGGAAAATTATTAGAGCTTTAAAGCTCCTAACTTACATGAAATTTATTTAGCTTTTTTTTTTTTTTTTTTTTTTTTTGCGGTACGCAGGCCTCTCACTGTTGTGGCCTCTCCCGTTGAGGAGCACAGGCTCCGGACGCGCAGGCTCAGCGGCCATGGCTCACGGGCCCAGCCACTCCATGGCATGTGGGATCTTCCCGGACCGGGGCACGAACCCGTGTCCCCTGCATCGGCAGGCGGACTCTCAACCACTGCGCCACCAGGGAAGCCCTATTTAGCATTTTTTTAAATTGAAGTATAGTTGACTTACAATGTTGTGTTAGTTTCAGGTATACAGCAAAGTGATTCAGTTATATGTGTGTGTATGTGTGTGTGTGTGTATTCTTTTTCAGAATCTTTTCCCTTATAAGTTATTACAAAATATTGAGTATAGTTCCCTGTGCTATACAGTAGGTCCTTGTTGTTTATATATTTTACATATAGTCATATATGTTAATCTCAAGCTCCTAATTTAACCTTCCCTGCCTTTCCTCTTTGGTAACCATGAGTTTGTTTTCTATGTCTGTGGCTCTGTTTCTGTTTTGTACATAAGTTCATTTGCATCATTTTTTTAGATTCCACATATAAGCAATATCATATGATATTTGTCTTTCTCTGTTTGTTTCACTTAGTATGATAATCTCTAGGTCCATCCACGTTGCTGCAAATGGCATTATTTCGTTTTTTTTTATGGCTGAGTAATATTCTATTGTGTATATGTACCACATCTTCTTTATCCATTCATCTGTTGATGGGCATTTAGGTTGCTTCCGTGTCTTGGCTATCGTAAATAGTGCTGCAGTGAACGTAGGCGTGCATGAATCTTTTCGAATTGTGGTTTTCCGTGGATATATGCCCAGGAGTGGGACTGTTGGATCATATGGTAACTCTATTTTTAGTTTTTGAAGGAACCTCCATACTGTTTTCCATAGTGAGAGAACAAATTTACATTGCCACCACCAGAGTAGGAGGGTTCCTTTTTCTCCACATCCTCTCCAGCATTTATTATTTGTAGACAGAGGTTTATTTAGTATGTTGACCAAACAATTCGTCCTGCCTGGGCAGAGGCAGAAAGGGTAAAGAGGGAAGACAGAAAGTGAGAGGATATGTTTTTCTATATACATGATAGTTCCCATCTTAGTCAGGTGTTGCTGATTACATTTTTCTCCTTGAAGGAGGCATTTCAGAACGAAGGTGACTCTTTTCTTTCATCTGACGTTTTATTACATTTTTTGCCTTTGCTCCAAGAAGTGCCCCAAGAGTAACTCTATTCTTTTTAAGCTCTGTTAGTCATGGTTAAGTGCAAGAGGAGAATGCAAGAAGAGCTACAGTATTCTAGAAAGAATTAGGGAGTGGGGAGTGGGGAGAGAAAGGTTTGGAATCTCCACCCAACTTGCCAGCCCCTGATCATCCACCTAGATCCCCTGTATCCCTACTGAACATCACCATTTAATGTCTACTTACATACTAGCTGGCTAATGAGACAGAGTAATGAATTGGGTACCAGCTTCCTCCCTCCACCACCAGGAAGCAAAAGGACCTCTTCACAGTGGTCTCCTAGAGATAATGCTCTCTGCTCTTAAGTCGAAGCAGAGAATGGAATGACACCAGGCGAGGAAATACTATCTGATTGCTGGTTCTTTTTGCCCATGTCTGAACTGTAACTCCTTTGGAGCAAGGGCCACACCCTATACCCATGTGACAGCCACCCAGCACCTCGCCAGTGCATTGTACATTGTGAGTGCTGAATTAATACAGAAAGGATAGGGTGAAGGCTTTGCTCCTGTAAAGTTGCTTTGTTTTTTCTTAAATTCACTGTACCTTCCTCTGTCACTCCCTGGAGGGCCCTACTACTCCCTCATTTCCCTGTATCCAAGCCCAGCCTTTTGCCAGGGCCTAGAACATGTCCCTCCCATTCCACGATGTCTTTCGGACTTACCTGGCCTTAGCAAGGAATCCTGCCTCCAAAGACCTGCCTCCCCTGATGACTGATTTCCTGGTTGGTGAGGAACATGTGGTACTTAGCAGTGTTTTTTTGTTGTTGTTTTTATATATGTCCTATCTCCTCAACCAGATACTGATTCTGTGTGTGACCTGTCACCCGATGCTCCCCTCTGCATACCGCAGCCAGTGCACAGCCCTGCTGGCGTGATGCCTCATACACCATGGGCTCTCAGTTAGTGTCTGTAGTTGGTAATGGATTTGACAGCTCTCTGACAGGCTGAACCGTAAGCTGCTCAAGGAAAAGGGCCAAGCCTGTCTTGTTCAATATTGGATTCCTAGTACCTGTTATGGGAGCTGTTCAGAGAAAGTTTTATTAATCCAAACATTTTACAAAAAACATGTTACACGAATAGTTGAATAAACTTATGTTTGGAAGGCAATGCCTTGCTGCTAAATCTAAAATCATACCTTGAAATGCACGTTAGTTACTGACTACCTAGGCATGTGAGGAAGTACTTTCTCTTCCCTAAAGAGGGACTGAATTTAAGCTAATGTATAGCGTCTCCAGACTTCTGACTGGAGTGGTAATTCAAGAAAATTTTGGGGGGGACTTCCCTGGCGGTCCAGTGGTTAGGACTCCATGCTTTCACAGCCAGGGGGGCCCAGTTTCGATCCCTGGTTGGGGAACTAAGATCCCGCAAGCTGCGCAGCACGACCAAAAAAATAAAACTTTTTTTGAGTCCTACTACCTCAAGATACTAGGCTAGACATGGCGGGGAGGAAGAGGTAAGTGAGACTCATCCTTACCCTAGAAGAATTTAAAGTCTAGTCGCAGAGTTCATCGAAGAAGCCAGCAAATGTTACAGGATAGAATATAACATGTCATAAGGAACAAGCAAAGAGCCGCGGAAGAAAAAAAAAGCACATGAGGCTGGAAGGATCAGGAAAAATTTGATGGGAAGGGCAGAGTTCCAATAGGCAGAAATAAAGGAGAAAGACATTCCAGACCAGGCGGGGGGGAAAACAGGACGGGCACAGGGATAAGGGTACAAAAGGTTATGATACACTCGGAAGAGAGCAAGGGGTTCAGGGAGCACAGCGGAAAGAAACGTTGGAATTGAGTTGGGCAAGTTAGGCAGCGGTCAGGTTGTAAAGAGCCTTGCCTGCCATGGCAGGGCGGTTGGAGAATATCTTGCAGGCAGGGGAGACACTTCTGATGGATACCAAACTATTCTACTCCCAGCAATACTTTTAGCTCTCCTAATCTGCAGCGGAAAAAACACTCGTACTATTCAGTTTGCAGAAATGGAGATAGGCTCATGAGTCTATATCACAGGGTGAATTCTTAAGAAGCTTTCAACCCCGTCCCATCAGTAGTTTTAAGGGTTTCAAACTGTGCTCAGTGAAATCTTGGAGTTCTACAGAGGTTTGTCTGGGTTCCATGGGGGTATTTTTTCAAATGGTGGAAATCTTTAGCTCTTTTTTGTGAAGGCACAGACTTGTTTATTGGTTGTAGTATAGGGTGGCGAAAGCCCATTGTTTTTAATCATAATTCCTTTCTAATCAATTACCATTGACAATGGCATACAGTCCGTGGTTGCTGTGTGCTGCTGTAGTAAGGTCACAGTCATGAGGAAAGCAAAGAGGTTTAAGTCTATCATGGATTTCCTAGAGCCTAGTAAGAAATGACAGTGTAAAAGGGTCCACAAATTAGACTTGACAATCTTAGGCAGTGTTGCAGAAGCTGTCAGCTATCCACCTAAATCCATTTTCCCCTTCGTCCATGGTATTACAGTCGTAGTCAGTCTTAGTTATGCTACGTTTCCCAACCTCCCTTGCATTTAGGTTTGGTCATGTGACATTCTTCTTGCCAATAAAACGCGAGCTGGATGCCATTTCTCTATCTGGACTTTAGTTAAGCCTCCTCCACATTCTCTTTTTCCCTTCCTCTGGCTGAAACCTGGACATGGCTTAGACCCATTTTCATGCAGATAATGACAGTCCTTGACTTTGCTTAATGACTGAACTGTTATTATTTGTCCTGTTTGACCGTTTTCCTTTCCTTCTGCATTTTCTCACTTCTCTGATTAAATCTTTGACTAAAGTTTTTCTACAGACAAACGGCTGGTGGAGGACATGGGGGTGCGGTGGGGGGAGTCCTGTGAGGAAGGCCCCATAGGGTCCTGCTCGGTTACATTTCTCCAAACAAGCTGGATATTATGATACCACCTTATCTTTTTTTTTTGCGGTACGCGGGCCTCTCACCACTGTGGCCTCTCCCGTTGCGGACCACAGGTTCCGGACACGCAGGCTCAGCGGCCATGGCTCACGGACCCAGCCGCTCCGCGGCATCCTCCCGGACCGGGGCACGAACCCGCATCCCCTGCATTGGCAGGCGGACTCTCCACCACTGCGCCACCAGGGAAGCCCCCATACCACCTTATCTTTACTCAAGCTTGCCTCTCTGCCTGATATGCCCTTACAGTTCCCCTCTTTCTTCCAGGATGAAATTCTGCTCATCTCTAAAGCCCAGATCAAGGGTGACCACCTATGAGAAGACTTCCTGGGTTCTCTCCCCTTTCTCTCTTTCCCAGTCGCCTCTGTCTCCATAGCACCTGGTGTGAAGTGCTGGGGGAGCATCTTTCATAGCATATTTCAGTTAGCTGTTGTTCCATGCTAGATCGACCATGAACTTCTTAAAGGCAAGGACAAGATCTTATTCGTCTCCATCCTTTGTTCTTGGTCCACACCTGACATGGAGCAAACTGCCCATAAATAGTTGTTGAATTAAATGAGTGCCCATTCCCAGGTCTGACACACTCCCTGTACCCAAGGGAATGGAGCCCCTTGGGTGAGGGGAGGGGTGGGTCTGATGGCAGCCCCCTCTGTGTAATTATCCCCTTCTAGTGAATAATGGGGCTTCAGCTCTGTGTCTGATTCTTTGATGAAGATGAAACTATTTAATCAGGTTTGGTTGCTCATCTCATCATCTTCCCGCATCACACCCCTCCTGACAAGTTCATTAACTGGAAGAAAAATTGATGACCTCATTAGTTCTGCACATTGGTTCACTTAGGACAAATTGGAGCTTTCGAATGTTGCTCAGCTCTGACCCATGGTGGCACAAGGTCTCACTCTCAGGACTGTTTGGATCCACCGTGCCCTCAGTGCCTTCGTGTAATGGGTTGCCCGGGACATTTCTGTTTGAAATAGTGTCTTTTCCAATGTAAATCTCTCTCTCTTAGGTTTCCCCTCATCCTGCTCTGTGAGGAATACACCACTTGCTCACCCCGCCACCTTGAAGGTTTTCCTCTCTGCCACTCATGGAAGTCTTCTCCTCCAGGGCCTAGTTTACTTCCGGGCCCCACCCCCATGCAAGAAGCATTCACTGCATCCCCAGGGTCCTAGCTCTGGTGAATCTGGAAGCAGAACACACTGGGATCTCAACCAAAGGACCGAGAGAGGAGGAATAGATGGAGACCACAGGAAAGACCTGGAGAAAGGCGTGTGGGAACGGGGGCTGCTGGCCACTGCAAGCCTCGCCAAGGATGTGAAATGCTGAGTCTGCAGCAGTGGAAGCTGTGGCCGGTTCTGGTGCTGTCCAGGGCACCCATCTTGGCAAGCAGAGCATAGCGGACAGAGTAGCCTGGGTGGTGGATGTTCCTGAGGGTCAGGGGCAGAGGCTGAAGGATTGTGGTCCTGGGACATGCTATTCTCTCTTCCTCAAATGTTCTTCTTTCTCCCCCCTCTAACTTCACCCTATTTGCCAGGCAAACTCCTATTCAGTTTTCAAAAGCCAGCTTTTTCTAGAAAGCCTTTCCTATCCTCCTCCCTGATGTTGTTGGTCACTCCTGTCTCTGTGTTAGCTCTCTGTCTTGAACACGTTTTTATTTTTTATTTTTAGTTTTTACAAACATTTAACGCACTTTATTGATTTAGGGGCCAAACAAAGGCAGCATTTGGACAGGTAAGAAAGGCACCTCATTGAAAATAATACATCACAGTGCTGTTGAGTGATCCCAGTCACAGGATTTGAGGATGGAAAGGACAATCTTTGGATAAGGTTGCTTAGGACACTTGCACATTTATTCAAAAGGGTCTTTCCACACGACATGGATGGAGGAAGGCAAGAGTGTAGGACTGTGGCATATGCTGGGTGGCTGTCGAGAGCTTACCCACGAGAGCCGGTGGGCCGGTACATCAGTGGTAAGTTGGGAAGGGAGTGAGACCGGCCTGCCCCACCTGCCCCATGACTCCAGTAAACCTGATGTACTGAGCCCCTACCCCCATGAACACACTCTATATCTCTTTCAAATGGGGAGCTGACTTTGATCTCACGGTCTGGGGAACCAGGGTTAGTAGTCACCTCCTGCCCTGTTCCAAGCTACAGGACAGACAGGACAACAGTGTGATTTCTGGCATTCCTGGGCTGACATGAGGTTCTGATAAAAGCTGAGGTCTTAGGGCACTGGCTTTAAAAAATATCGTCACCAGTCTGGAGTAAATGACAACGTGATTCCTTAGAAATAATACTGCATCTCCCTGTTTCTATTTATACCTTCCAATCAGTCTTTTAAAAAATCAATTTTTCCCTTTGCTTATACTTTTTAGGACTCCTACTCCATGGAAAAGAAATCGCTTCACTACGACACTGCTGCTCTTCCCATTCTCCTCTTGAGCCCTCACCAACCCTCCCTCTCCATCCTTACCCTGACCACCCCTCCCCTCTGCCCAGCACCTAAGAGCAGGGATCACGCCGCAGGGTGATGAGCAGTGGTGCAGTGTCGCCTGGCCTTCTGTTACTAGGACGTGGCTTTGGAGAAGGCTGCTGGGATGCTTGCAGACACAACGTCAGGGGTCTGGGATGCGTCGATGGCAGAGTGGATCCCCTGTTTACTGTCGTACTCCACCAGCGGGGCAGCCTCGGTGTGACAGGTCTCCAGGCGGATTTTCAAGGCCTTCTCATTGTCATCTGATTGGTGGGCCAAGGGTTCCCCGGTGATACCGTCCTTCATGGGCTCCTTTGGGGGGTTGAACTCCTCGTGGTAGGCACGGCCACTCTCGGGGTGAATCAGTCTTCCTGTGATTCTCCGCATCAGCAGAGAGTCTGGGATGCTGGATTCAATCACAGAATCAAGCTTCTCTTTCCTCTTCTCCATGAGGTCATCAAGCATTTCTGCCTGCCTCACAGTCCGAGGGAAGCCATCTAGAAGAAAACCACTTTTGCGTGGAGGCGTCTCCAAATTCTTCTCAATGAGCTCCACGACCATTTCATCGCTCACCAGTTTCCCAGCATCCGTAGTTGCCTTCAGCTTTTTTCCCAGCTCTGAGCCAGAAGCCACCATGGCCCTCAGCATGTCCCCCGTAGCCAAATGGCAGACACAGAAGTTTTCGGTCAACTTGGGTGCCTGGGTACCCTTGCTGGCTCTGGGCGGCCCCAGAAACACGACCCGGATGCCTTCAGGACACTTGAACACGTTTTTAAAGCTGCGTTTGTCACAGCGTTGTGCTTATTAATTCAACGTAGGTTTCTTCCACTTTACAGAGAGCTCTTGTGAGAACAGATTTTCTCCTGTATCCTCAGTGCCCAGCACGGGCCCATTGGAACCTCAAAGCTCCTGCCGAAGGTCAGCGCTCAACTTTGGTGATACTGGCAGAGTGACAGGTAATGAGGTTAACTGAGGCAGAAGGCCAGTCTGATGGCCTTCTGTATCTTTTTAAAATGTTGACTGGGGTTAAATGTTTTTCACAGATGATAATGTTGTTGACACTTTTTCAGCTGCTTCTTTCCACTGGATAACTCTGTTTATAGTGGGTTAGCTCTTCAATAGCTTATTCTTTTTTGTGTTTTCCATTTAAAAACATGGCTACAGCCTCGTGTGCTGCAGCACACAGACATATGGTTCGTTGCTAGGCTAAACCCAGACATCTGTTGAAGGCCAGCCTAGGGCTGGTGTCCTAGGGCCATGCTTATCTGGGACAGGATGTCAGACAGATCATTTGTTCATAAGGAACAAAACCCCACTCCTACTAAAGTAAATAAAACAGACAGTGCAGGGAGATCTCCCAGACAGTGACCGGTACAGCTCTGGGGACACACTTGTTGAACGGATGGATCTCGTTTTTGGAGTTTGTTATTCACGTGCCACCCCTGCACGTGGCTGCTTCTTTCTGTCCCTCTTCCAGTGTGCCAATTCTGAATTCCTGGACAGAGGCTACGTCTGCATATTGGCTCATCTTGGTTTGAGAATCTATCCTGGACCCAAGAGTAGAGTCTCACAGGAGAGGAGCTACCCCTTCTAGAGGTCATGTTCAATAAAAATTAACCTGGAAGAAAAACTGGGAACTCCTCTCCTTGCAAGGGAAGCTCATTCAGAAGCCACAACTTTAGAAGTAAGTAAGCTGGGACCAAGAGGAAGTAGACTAAAGCTATCTAGGAGAACAAGGGCTTGGTGAAATCTAGGATATATCTAGAGGACAGTAACAGGTTGTATAACAGGAAACAGAAATGGTTTCCCTTTGCAAAGTGCTCTTCTGTTTACAGAGCGCAGTCCTGTACACTGGCTGTCCAGTGAGTTTCCCAAGGTCGGAACTGAGTCTAGTTCAAATATGTATTCCTTCATATTCCTTTGTACCTTCCGGTATAAAGCAGGTGTCTGGCAAATGTCAGGCAGATGAATACATGTGGTCCTTCTGGTAATCCTGTGAGGCAGATGTGACATAAAGTAGAACCACTTGGTGGTGAAGGAGGCAAAGGTTCACTGTAAAGTGATGTGCCCAGGATCACACACATGGCATACGATGAAAACAGAACTCAAGCCTTGGACTTCTGTCTCCTGGCCAAGTGGTCTTTCCACGATACCATAAAGAAACGTGAACTAGCCTTGAAGATCAGGGAGTGTGAGAGAGAACGTGATGGCGGATGGAGGGGTGGGTGCAATTGTGATGGGTATTGCCGTTTTGACAAGATGCCCTTTAACTTCATGTCACCCCTTATGCGGTACACTTAGAACGGGAATTGTAAACTTTTACTGTAAGTATCTTGTTGTCTTTTTCTGGGGAGGGGTACCCTAAAATGTCTTAAAGTGAAGGTGGAAGCTTAGTTTCATTCAAACAAATCTGCCGTCCACCCTCCGCTGGGCTCCTTACAAAGACTCCTCTTTAACACTTAGTGCCAGAGGGCGACATCTGGTTGCATAGCTCTCCCGGGATTTCAAGGGCTTTGTTCAGAGCCAATTAAGCCCACCTGTTCCATCTCCCCCCGCAGGAGCTGGAACAGGCAAAAAGGGTTAATGTGCTTTTCTAAAGCAGTGTTCCTCCAGCACTTATCAAATGCTACCCTCACGTCTTCCCTGCCTCCCTCTATTAATGTTAACTAGGCAGGAAAGGCTTGATGTTGGCTGAAAGGACTCAGGATTCCATTTTCGAGGAGCTGACAAGTAGAGAAAATTCATATATTATACGGCTGGAAGCAATAGCTTTTTCTCTCATTTGTTATACTGGTTCTTATCCATAGCTTTTGTCATTTTTTATTCCTTTTTTTTTTTTTTTTTTTTACTGAAGCGTTCCTATGTTCCAGGGCAAAGGTAGGCAGCCCGAAGCACCTTTCCATCTTGCTTTGTCTGTGGTGTTTTTAACGAGCCACTCTCTTGGAGTAAGGACTGTGCACTGCTGGGTGTCCTGACCTCCTTTCCCTTCCACCCTCTTGAACGTTCATTCTCCCAACCTGGAGAGAGTTTGCTCTGTGGACAGATGCCTTTGATAGCACAGAACCCCCGCTGTGTGTGCACTGTGTTGTCTGCCACCCTGAGCATCCAAGTTTCCTGAAAACAATGTTGAGAATTCAGCTGTCGTGGTGTCCCCCTCTGAGCTGCTTTGTGACTTAGCCTGTCACAGAGAGGATTTGGGACAACGAGAGCTGCTGCTCCTAGGGTTTAGTGAGTTGTTCCTCTGGCAGAGAGGTTTAAATTGAAGGGCGAAACTTCCTAAGACCCTCTTAAGAAAAATAGGGTGGTGGTTAATGTGAGGAGTCATGTGGACTACAAGTAGTACTGGCAGCAGAAAGCCACCAAGATCAGAGGCTGCCACTAGGTACTTTCCCAGCGTCCCAGTCTGATTGGTTTTGTTGATTGCTGTTGCCTCCACAGCATCTCATGGGGGTGCCCACAGATGAAACACGCTTGTATCATGCGCCCATCTCTTCTCCAGTCAGTGGCTACCACGGGGCAAGGAAGAGTCCAGCATTGCCTCTGTTCAGGGAGCTGAGGACAGGGCAGTCCTAGCCAGAAGATGGCGATAAGCATGGAAGATGCCCTGATTGTCATGATCAGAATAGACAGCCCATGACTCATGCAGAGAGCCAGTGAGGAGAGGGGCAGGGCTGAAAAAGAAGGTGGCTTTGTTTGCTGGTGGAAGCCATATAAGACCTGAGACTTGAGTGAACGCAGCTGGCCCGTAATTTAATTCTTTCTGCTGCCACAAAATAGCTATGGAATGCCCCCCTCTCTTTCATGTGTCCGTTGTGAGTATTTTTGGTAACTCCTGTCCCCTTCAAGCCTGACCTTTCTGATCATTTAAACTAGATCTTATGTGAGTAATAATTATAGCGCATATCTGTTTTTGCTTGTCCAGCTTTTCTTCCCTCGTGTTTTGAGAGCACTTCCCAGTTTTCCATTGGGGAATCACCCCCCACTTTCAGTCCATGTGTTGAAGTGGAGCTGGTCCCATTCCCGTTTCCAACTGGGCAGTCCCATCCTCTTGGATATGGTGATTGTTTCAAAACTGACCACATGGCCCAAGCTTGACCATTAAGAAACTGCTTTGCTACTTTTCCTTCCCTACATTTAGGGAAGGAGAGTCTCTCTCTTTCTGAAATTTCAGACTCTCAGGCCCATAAAAATGTAGAACTGCTGGGGTCATTTTTGCCACCATTTGAGCCCAACAGAAGAGAGGCATCAAGAGCTAGAAACATTGTCCTGATGAGATCATTGAGCCCCTGGATTTAGCCAAGCCTAAAGATGAATGAGACTCTGGACATCTCAATGATATGAGCACATCTCCACCTTGCTACCCCACCTTGCAAATTTTTGTGGCTGAAGTCAGTTTCAATGAGTTTCTGCTGTTCGTGGCAATAAGAGTCCTGATGGATACAACAGTGTTACAAGGGGAAGGAGATTGGGGGACAGAAGGGAGAGGTTTGTCCTCTGCTCAATCCCAGGGTTACTTTTCAGGGGGTGGGAGGGTCTGTCTGATTCCACAGGCCCGCTGGAAATCTCAGTCCTGGAGAATGAGTTCTAAGGTTAGCATCTGGGAAGCAAGGGCTCAGGAAACTCATCTCCCTGCCAGGGTCGGGGGTTAAGTCAAAGGTGCTGGGATTGGCTTCTCAGTATGGTCTCCTAGAGAAGAGTCCCCTCTTAAAATGCACCTCTTTGGTATCTCTGTATTTAGGCTCTGAGAGCCCTGGCCCCACTGTCTCATACTGGATTGTCCCCTGCCTTGAGACTGGTGTGATGAGGTGACCGTGGGCTGCCCTTATGCAGGAGTGTCTCCTGTCCTCGGAGTGGACTACAGGTGGTTAGTTTTAGGTGTGGGAGAAACACCACCTCTTCCCTCCTTTTCCTTGGAGATCTCAGTTTTCCCAGTCTTAGGAATGGTGAGATCGAGTTAGGGTGTGTTGGTCAAGGAGGATGAAGCCAAAGAGATTCCTAGGCTGGCTTGGCCTCCAGCTCGTGATTCTGTTGTCTGCTTCTGTCCTACTCCACTCCTCTGACTCTCCCTCATCAATATGCCACCAGCGCAGCTCCCTGTGTGCACAGGAGGTCACCAACATCTGGGCCAGGGCATTACTTCGCGATGCTCCCAAGCCCAGGAGATTTCTCCTCTCCCAGCTCTGTGCTGTTCTTTGTCTCCCAGGCCCCCGCAGAGACTTGGAGCCTCAAACCAACTTTCCTGGAAGCAGCTCCCTCCATGTCCGGCCCCACCTCTCCCTCGTAGGGCTGAAAGCCAGTCCCGGGGAGTGGGGACGGGTGGCACACCACTGCCCTAAAAGTCCCATCTTTCTCCTTCACGTATACCAGCTCACATTCACAAACAACTCATGTAAATAAACAGGCGAAGTCCAGCTCTCGGCTGGAATTAGGTAGCACCGCCTAGTACTCCATCTTTCCAAGGAAACGCTGACCACAAGAAGCCTAGACGCTCGAAGAAAGTACTTACTTTTTAGTTAGCAGAATCTACTTTGCAGATATCAAAAGTCCTTCATAAGAAAGTGGCTTATTGTTCAGTTGTTAGCAAAGGGGTCTGTTCTACACAGAGGCGAGTTTTCTTTTGCAGCTGTGAGCTAATTTCTCTCTCCGCTAAAACAATGATTCCCTCTCGCGCTCTCTCTCTCCTGCTTACAGACACTATTAACATGCCCCAGGAAGTGGTGTTTGCACAGTGCTCCTTGAGTAACGAATCCCCGGGGAACGAACCTTCTTTGCAGGATGTGGGGCTGTGCTAAAAAACCCTTCATAAATCGTGCAGCCGGCTACCCGCGCTGGCAGCCGCATGCCAGCATCCCTCAACACACAACTCCTGTTTGGCACCGCCATGCTGAAGGTAAGGGGAACAGAAGTTGCTAGTCTGTAAAGTTGTTCCCTCTTCCCTGTTTCATTTCTGTGTCCTTCCATCTCCCCTAGGTGGGAAGGGTCCTCACCCTCCTTCCTCCTTCCTGCTTCCTCTTCGCTCTTCCCTTCCCCCGCTCTGATCCTTTGGTCCATGCCCCGCCCCAACCAGCTCCCCATCCCACATCTTACAAACAGTGAAAAATGGAACCAGTTTACACTGAAGATTTAATCAAATCAAATATTTGCGTTTTAAGCTGTATGGTAGAAAAATAGGATTCTCGTACTCCTGTTAAAGGAATCCCCAGGCACCAGGTAGATTTCAGCAAGCAGGTAGAAAGATGTGGAAGGAACGAGTCCCTTGAATACGCACAAGGTCTAGTCAACTGGCTATGAATCCAGGTAACAAAATTTTAGAAAATATACCGTGATTGTGTCCCCTGAATTACTGAGTTTATCGTTGACAGGAAATGCAACCGCTGTTCTGACGAGGTGGTGATGAGCACTAGATCCTGTTCTTAGAAGTTTCCACACCTGATGATCGGAAGAGTGTTCCATGGAACTGCATTCTGGCTCTCTACATTTCAGAATGCACTTCTCCCCGCTTCCCCGCATATGTCTGGTGTTGGGTGGCAGAGGACACATTGCCGTGGCTCTAGCACCTCTTGCCCTGCACCTTTATAAGCCAGCATGGTGTGTAGGTGTATTCCTGGAGGACATTTCCCACAGCAGGACTGTAAGCGATACTGGTATAACTGTACATGGAAGAGACCTTGAACTTCATAACTATAATCCACCAAACCCAATCGAAATGGATCCCCAGTTCAACACCCCCTTAGCTGGATCCCCAAGATGCTCATGACCTCTTAATACCACATGTCGTGAGGATCAGTAAGAAAGAGGGGAAATCAGGTTAGAAAGAGACAGTGTCTTAAAGCACTTGTTAACCCACTCTGGCTACGGTATCTTACTTCTGGAAATTTTACAAACACATATGACCCAGTAAACAAATTTCAAGAGCCCCTCACAGGATCTTAGAAGGGCCTTTGCAAGGGAGGAACACTGAAGTCTAATTTCTGTCAGCTTCACAGCCAATCTGCCTCTGCTTATGAATTGCGGGACGTGGGTAAACCACCAGCCTCTCCTTTACTACCCGCTTCTTTCTTGACATGGAAGGCCCTGCACGAACATGAGTCTGACAGCCCCTTCCTCCAGACTGCCCACTTGGACCTGAACTTTCTCCACTGCCATCAGCCTTCTCAGCCCGAGCTCCATCTCCCCTGACCTCAACTCAACAGTTTCCTTTCCTCTAAGAATACCAGGTACGAGTTTTATTGTCCTGTTTGTTTTTATTTTGGGGGGTCCTCAGTGATTTTTTTTTTTACACCACAAACACCGTTTTATTTCTGCCTATGTTCTAGTCTATATTCTGCCTATATTAATTCTGCTTCTAGGTTGGAGCTTTTAACAAAGAGCTTCCCCAGAATGCATCCTCTGTGTTTCACAGCTGCATTACTCTGCTGGGATTTGGTAGAGCTCCTGGGCTCTGATGCTAGGGACCTCTGCTTTGCTGTTATGTCTTAGGGTGGTTATTTGGTTTTGCTTTACTCTGTCTCTGACTGGATGATTGATACAGTGAACTCGTCAGGATTCTTTCAGCTGCAAGGGATGGACATCCCAACTGAACAGAGCTTAAGCAAACTGCAGGGGAATATTTGGGGCTCACGTAGCTGGTTTGTCCAAGGTTAGTTCTGACTAACAGTTGGATCCAAGGGCATGTGCAGCGTGGTCTTCTGTCTCTTTACCTTGTCATCTCTTGTTTCTACTTCTCTCTCTGTGTTGGCCTTATTCTCTTCTACTGTAGATGGGCAGTGAGATACCTGGCCGCTAGCAGCTCCAGGCTTACATTATCACAGCTTATGATATAAGAGGAAAGACATAGCCTATCTTTCTTGGTATGTACTGTTCAATCCCATGGAAGGACTCTGATTGGCTCTGCCTTGGTCACATGCGCTTCTCTTGGATTAATCACTATAGACAGGACATGGGGAACCAGGACTGGCCAGGCCAGGGTCATTTGCCTACTCCTGCCTTGGGATTTGGACACAGCAATTGGCACCTGCTCTTCAAATCTCATCACTGGAGTGGGGAGAGACCCTCAAATGAACAGAGAGGCATCCTAAATAAATTGAGCACGTATTCCCTAAACATAGGTAAAGCTGAATATTCTGGACAAATGGAAATGTTTTTCATTAATATTTACATAACATCTTCCTTGCTTCCCTAAAGTTGCAATTTTATTCCTTCAGTATGAAGGCCATTTAAAATTAGCCTGCCATACAGCACCTTTGATATTCTATTATTCTCCTATATTGCAACTAGGTCTGTGTTGTATGTCAGTTTTCCAGGAAATAGATTCTGAGATTTATGTGCCAAGTGGAGAGTGAAGGAAGAAGGATTGGGCAAAAGAGAATTGAGTTGCAGCGTAGTTGAAACAGAGGCTTCAGGTGATCTTATGGGAGTTTTGGAACTCGGATGGCCCTTCAGAGTTGTTCTAGGTGAGGCAAGAGAGGTCTGGACTTCGTATCCTCCTCTGAGCAGCCACTGATGGAGCCTGCACCCAGGAGCAGCTCTGTGGCTGAAGACAGGTCCTGGAGAGGACTCAGCTGCAAGCCATCAGTATCCAACTCTCCCAGCAGCTGGCAAAGTGAGCTGCTAGTGCTGAAGGCGAATGTGAGTAGCGCCCTACTGCATCCACTTCAGTGGATTTCCAAAGAGTGGAAAAAAGACTCACAAAATTCTAATACTTAAATATTAAGGGCCAAGTGAGATGCCGATATATCCTTATACATGTTATCGCTCAGTATTTTTCTTTATAATTACAGAATTTGAGTCATTCACTTTAGACTATATTTTAAACTGTTCTTTGCAACATGTGGGATTTTTTTTAAACATCTTTATTGGAGTATAATTGCTTTACATTGTTGTGTTAGTTGCTGTAAAACAAAAAAGTGAATCAGCCATACGTGTACATATATCCCCATATCCCCTCCCTCTTGCGTCTCCATCCCACCCTCCATGTCCCACCCCTCTAGGTGGTCCGAGCTGATCTCCCTGTGCTATGTGGCTGCTTCCCACTAGCTATCTATTTTACATTTGGTAGTGTATATATGTCCATGCCACTCTCTCACTTCGTCTCAGCTTACCCTTCCCCCTCCAGCCCCGTGTCCTCAAGTCCATTCTCTATATCTGCATCTTTATTACTGTCCTGCCCCTAGGTCCTTCAGAACCTTTTTTTTTTTTTTGAGATTCCATATACACGTGTTAGCATACGGTATTCGTTTTTCTCTTTCTGACTTACTTTACTCTCTATGAGAGCCTCTAGGTCCATCTACCTCACTACAAATAACTCAATTTCCTTTCTCTTTATGGCTGAGTAATATTCCATTGTATATATGTGCCCCATCTTATTTATCCATTCATCTGTCTATGGACACTTAGGTTGCTTCCATGTCCTGGCTATTCTAAATAGTGCTGCAGTGAACATTTTGGTACATGATTCTTTTTGAATTATGGTTTTCTCAGGGTATATGCCCAGTAGTGGGATTGCTGGGTCATATGGTAATTCTATTTTTAGTTTTCTAAGGAACCTCCATACTGTTCTCCATAGTGGCTATATCAATTTACATTCCTAACAACAGTGCAAGAGGGTTCCCTTTTCTCCACACCCTCTCCAGCATTTATTGTTCGTAGATTTTTTGATAATAGCCATTCTGACTGGTGTGAGGTGATACCTCATTGTAGTTTTGATTTGCATTTCTCTAATGATTAGGGATGTTGAGCACCCTTTCAAGTGTTTGTTGGCAATCTGTATATCTTCTTTGGAGAAATGTCTATTTAGGTCTTCTGCCCATTTTTGGATTGGGTTGTTTGTTTTTTTGATATTGAGCTGCATGAGCTACTTATATATTTTGGAGATTAATCCTTTGTCCATTGCTTCATTTGCAAATATTTTCTCCCATTCTGAGGGTGGTCTTTTCATCTTGTTTATGGTTTCCTTTGCTATGCAGAAGCTTTTAAGTTTCATTAGGTCCCAATCGTTTATTTTTGTTTTTATGTCCATTTCTCTAGGAGGTGGGTCAAAAAGGATCCTGCTGTGATTTATGTCATAGAGTGTTCTGCCTATGTTTTCATCTAAGAGTTTTATAGTGTCTGCCCTTATATTTAGGTCTTTAATCCATTTTGAGGTTTTTTTTGTGTATGGTGTTAGAGAGTGTTCTAATTTCACCTTTTACATGTAGCTGTCCAGTTTTCCCAGCACCACTTATTGAGAGGCTGTCTTTTCTCCATTGTATATTCTTGCCTCCTTTATCAAAGATAAGGCGTGCATTTATCTCTGGGCTTTCTATCCTGTTCCATTGATCTATATTTCTGTTTTTGAGCCAGTACCATACTGTCTTGACTACTGTAGCTTTGTAGTATAGTCTAAAGTCAGGGAGCCTGATTCCTCCAGTTCCTTTTTTCTTTCTCAAGATTGCTTTGGCTATTCAGGGTCGTTTGTGTTTCCATACAAATTGTGAAATTTTTTGTTCTAGTTCTGTGAAAAATGCCATTGGTAGTTTTGACAGGGATTGCACTGAACCTGTAGATTTCTTTGGGTAGTATAGTCATTTTCACAGTGTTGATTCTTCCAATCCAAGAACATGGTATATCTCTCCATCTGTTGGTATCATCTTTAATTTCTTTCATCAGTGTCTTATAGTTTTCTGCATACAAGTCTTTGGTCTCCTTAGGTAGGTTTATTCCTAGGTGTTTTATTCTTTTTGTTGCAATGGTAAATGGGAATGTTTCCTTAATTTCTCTTTTAGATTTTTCACCATTAGTGTAGAGGAATGCAAGAGATTTATGTGCATTAATTTTGTATCCCGCTACTTTACCAAATTCATTGATTAGCTCTAGTTGTTTTCTGGTAGCATCTTTAGGATTCTCTACATATAGTATCATTTCATCTGCTAACAGTGACAGCTTTACTTCTTCTTTTCTGATTTGGATTCCTTTTATTTCTTTTTCTTCTCTGATTGCTGTGGCAAAAACTTCCAAAACTATGTTGAATAATAGTGGTGAGATTGGGCAACCTTGTCTTCTTCCTGATCTTATTGGCAATGATTTCAGTTTTTCACCAATGAGAACAACGTTTGCTATGGGTTTGTCATATATGGCCTTTAATATGTTGAGGTAAGTTCCCTCTATGCCTACTATCTGGAGAGATTTTATCATAAATGGTGTTCAATTTTGTTGAAAGCTTTTTCTGCATCTTTTGAGATGATCATATGGTCTTTCTCCTTCAATTTGTTAATATGGTGTATCACATTGATTGATTTGTGTATATTGAAGAATCCTTGCATTCCTGGGATAAACCCCACTTGATCATGGTGTATGATCCTTTCAATGTGCTACTGGAGTCTGTTTGCTAGTATTTTGTTGAGGATTTTTGCATCTATGTTTATCAGTGATATTAGCCTGTAGTTTTCTTTTTTTGTAACATCTTTGGTTTTTGTATCAGGGTGATGGTGGCCTCGTACAATGAGTTTGAGAGTATTCCTCCCTCTGTTATATTTTGGAAGAGTTTGAGAAGGATAGGTGTTAGCTCTTCTCTAAATGTTTGAAAGAATTCTCCTGTGAAGCCATCTGGTCCTGGGCTTTTGTTTGTTAGAAGATTTTTAATCAGTTTCAATTTCAGACCAATTGTGATTGGTCTGTTTATATTTTCTGTTTCTTCCTGGTTCAGTTTCAGAAGGTTGTGCTTTTCTAAGAAATTGTCCATTTCTTCCAGGTTGTCCATTTTATTGGCATAGAGTTGCTTGTAGTAATCTCTCATGATCTTTTGTATTTCAGCAGTGTCAGTTGTTACTTCTCCTTTTTCATTTCTAATTCTATTGATTTGAGTCTTCTCCCTTTTTTTCTTGATGAGTCTGGCTAATGGTTTATAAATTTTGTTTATCTTCTCAAAAAATCAGCTTTTAGTTTTATTGATCTTTGCTACCATTTCCTTCATTTATTTTTCATTTATTTTTTTTATTTTTTATTTTAGAACTCAGAATATTTATTAGCAACAATAAAATTGCTCTCTTGGAGCCTAAGTTAATATGATTAATCCATCTGATCAGACCATAAACTCCAAAGATTGTAAGCACATTCACAGCAGGGCTCATGTAATGGGGAAACAGCAAACGAAAATAAAAATATATATTCTGTAAATGATAAAATAGGCCAACTGAATGTGCCTAATCTCTATTACGAGATGGTAAGCTCAAGAGAAAAGATACTTTACACAATTCAAAAACAGGAAATATCTCTGTAGAGATATTAGGAAAATAGACTTTTCATGGTTGGTAGTTTTTTAACAGTGTATATTATTTCATTTATTTCTGATCTGATCTTTATAATTTCTTTCCTTCTGCTAACTTTGGGATTTTTTGGTTCTTCTTTCTCTAATTGCTGTAGGTGTAAGTTTAGGCTGTTTATTTGAGATTTTTCTTGTTTCTTGAGGTAGGATTGTATTGCTATAAACTTCCCTCTTAGAACTGCTTTTGGTGCATCCCATAGGTTTTGGGTCATAATGTTTTCATTGTCATTTGTTTCTAGGTATTTTTTGATTTCCTTTTTGATTTATTCAGTGATCTCTTGGTTATTTAATAGAGTATAGTTTAGCCTCCATGTGTTCGTATTTTTTACAGTTTTTTTCCTATAATTGATATCTAGTCTCATAGCGTTTTGGTCAGAAAAGACACCTGGTATGATTTCAGTTTTCTTAAAATTACCAAGGTTTGACCCAAGATATGATCTATCCTGGAGAATGTTCCATGAACACTTGAGAAGAAAGTGTATTCTTGTTTTTGGATGGAATGTCCTATAAATATCAATTAGGTCCATCTTGTTTAATGTACCATTTAAAGCTTGTGTTTCCTTATTTATTTCATTTTAGTTGATCTGTCCATTGGTGAAAGTGGGGTGTTAAAGTCCCCTACTATTATTGTGTTACTGTCAATTTCCCCTTTTTTGGCTGTTAGCATTTACCTTATGTATTGAGGTACTCCTATGTTGGGTGCATAAATATTTTAAATTGTTATATCTCCTTCTTGGATTGATCCCTTGATCATTATGTAGTGTCCTTTTTTGTCTCTTGTAACAGTCTTTATTTTAAAGTCTATTTTGTCTGACATGGGAATTACTTCTCCAGCCTTCTTTTGATTTCCATTTGCATGGAATGTCTTTTTCCATCCCCTCACTTTCAGTCTGTACGTGTCCCTAGGTCTGAAGTGGGTCTCTTGTAGACAGCATATATATGGGTCTTGTTTTTGTATCCATTCAGCCAGTCTATGTCTTTTGGTTGGAGCATTTAATCCATTTACATTTAAGGTAATTATCGATATGTATGTGCCTATTACCATTTTCTTAATTGTTTTGGGTTTGTTATTGTAGGTCCTTTCCTTCTCTTGTGTTTCTTGCCTAGAGAAGTTCCTTTAGCATTTGTTGTAAAGCTGGTTTGGTGGTGCTGAATTCTCTTAGCTTTTGCTTGTCTGTAAAGTTTTTAATGTCTCTGTCGAATCTGAATGAGATCCTTGGTGTGTAGAGTAATCTTGGTTGTAGATTTTCCCCTTGCATCACTTTAAATATGTCCTGCCACTCCCTTCTGGCTTGCAGAGTTTCTGCTGAAAGATCAGCTGTTAACCTTATGGCGATTCCCTTGTATGTCATTTGTTGCTCTTCCCTTGTTGCTTTTAATATTTTTTCTTTGTATATAATTTTTGATAGTTTGATTAATGTGTGTCTTTTCGTGTTTCTCCTTGGATTTATCCTGGTGCGACTCTCTGCACTTCCTGGACTTGATTGACTATATCCTTTCCCTTATTAGGGAAGTTTTCAACTATAATCTCTTCAAATATTTTCTCAGTCCCTTTCTTTTTCTCTTCCTCTTCTGAGACCCCTGTCATTCGAATGTTGGTGTGTTTAATGTTGTCCCAAAGGTCTCTGAGACTGTCCTCAATTCTTTTCATTCTTTTTTGTTTATTCTGCTCTGCAGTAGTTATTTCCACTATTTTACCTTCCAGGTCACTAATCCGTTCTTCTGCCTCTGTTAGTGCTGTTGATTCCTTCTAGAGAATTTTTTTTTTTTTTTTTTTTTTGCGGTACGCGGGCCTCTCACTGCTGTGGCCTCTCCTGTTGCAGAGCACAGGCTCTGGACGCGCAGGCTCAGCAGCCATGGCTCACGGGCCCAGCCGCTCCGCGGCATGTGGGATCTTCCTGGACCGGGGCACGAACCCGTGTCCCCTTCGTCGGCGGGTGGACTCTCAACCACTGCGCCACCAGGGAAGCCCCTTCTAGAGAATTTTTAATTTCATTTATTTTGTTGTTCATCATTGTTTGTTTGCTCCTTTTTTATATAAATGCATTTATTTTATGTTATATATTTATTTATTCTTGGCTGCTTTGGGTCTTAGTGTCTGCATCTGGGCTTTCTCTAGTAGCAGCGAGCAGGGGCTACTGTTCGTTGCGGCGCATGTACTTCTCATTGTGGTGGCTTCTCTTGTTGCGGAGCACGGGCTCTAGGCATGTGGGCTTCAGTAGTTGTGGCATGTGGGCTACGTTGTTGTGTCTCGCGAGTTCTAGAGCACAGGCTCAGTAGTTGTGGCGCACGGGCTTAGTTGCTTTGCAGCATGTAGGATCTTCCCAGACCAGGGCTTGAACCCGTATCCCATGGATTGGCAGGCGGATTCTTAACCACTTTGCCACCATGGAAGTCCTTGTTTGTTCTTTAGTTCTTCTATGTCCTTGTTAAACGTTTCTTGTATTTTCTCCATTCTATTTCCAAGATTTTGGATCATCTTTACAATCATTACTCTGAATTCTTTTTTAGGTAGACTGCCTATTTCCTCTGCATTTGTTTGGTCTGGTGGGTTTTTGCCTTACTCCTTCATCTGCTGCGTATTTCTCTGTCTTCTCATTTTGCTTAACTTACTGTGCTTGGGGTCTCCTTTTTGCAGGCTGCAAGTTCGTAGGTCCCATTGTTTTTGGTGTCTGCCCCCAGTGGGTATGGTTGGTTCATTGGCTTGTGTAGGCTTCCTGGTAGAGGGGACTGGTGCCTGTGTTCTGGTGGATGAGGCTGAATCTTGTCTTTCTGGTGGGCAGGTCTACGTCTGGTGGTGTGTTTTGGTGTGTCTGTGAACGTAGTATGATTTTAGGCAGCCTCTCTGCTAATGAGTGGGATTGTGTTCCTGTCTTGCTAGTTGTTTGGCATGGGTTGTCCGGCACTGGAGCTTGCTGGTCATTGAGTGGAGCTAGGTATTAGATTTGAGATGAAGATCTCTGGGAGAGCTCTCACCGATTGATATTACATGGGGTCAGGAGGTCTCTGGTGGTCCAGTGTCCTGAACTCAGCTCTCCCACCTCAGAGGCTCAGGCCTGACACCCGGCCGGAGCACCAAGACCCTGTCAGCCACACGGCTGGAGTGCCTTCAGAGTTGGAGAAGCGGCCTGCAGTGGCTCTGCTTCTGTGCTGGACCTTAGAATCACCTGCTTCTTCCTTGTTTTGCCCCAAAGGCAGTGTTCCACAAAGAAAAACAGAAGCCTTGAAAATAGTCACAGCTCTGAGATGGCTTTTTTCTTTTCCTTTGTGCTTAGTTGGGTTTCACTTGCTCACAGGGGGCCACGTGCAGAGGCCTCGCACCCAGCTCTTCCGACTGGAGTTCCTACTGTGGAGTGGCTGCCACCAACACCTCAGCTCAGGTGGGCCATGTGCAGAAGTGGGGCGAACAACACTGCAATCCACGATGGCAGCCAGGGGCCTGGATGTTCTTCATTGTTTCAAAATGCATGATGTAAACCCAAATTCTGATGTACTCTATGGAATCACTATAAACATGACTGAAAGATACAAATCAGGGTCATTCTGGAGATGCAGATGCAGAGAATGGATGTGCAGACATGGAGGGGGCAGGATGAACTGGGAGATTGGGATTGACATATATACACTACCATGTGTAAAATAGATAGCTAATGGGAATCTGCTGTATGGGAGCTCAGCTCAGTGCTCTGTGATGACCTAGATGGGTGGGATGGTGGGGTGGGTGGTGAGGGAGATCCAAGAGTGGGGGGATATATGTGTGTATATATATATATATATAGCTGATTCACTTCGTTGTACAGCAGAAACTAACACAACATTGTAAAGCAATTATACCCCGATTAAAAAAACAAACAAAACAAAACAAAAAACAAATCAGGGCCATTCTGAGGGGCCATGGTTATGTGGTGAAAGTGGAACCCCTGCCTGCCCGAGGAAGAGCTAACTGTCTGGTAATCCCTCTAATTTTAGGCTCTTTCAGACCAGGGTTAACAAGGGCACTGCACTGGAGACACCACTACCTTAGCACTCTTTCCTCCCAGCTTCGCAAACCCCTCAGCAACCTGGTACCCTGGCCAGTTGGAGTTGGCAGGTGTGGTCAATCCTGCTTAGCATCTGTCTTAGTCAGTTCGGGCAGCTATAACAGAATATCATAGACTGGGTGGCCTAAGAAACATTTATTTCTCACAGTTCTGGAGGCTGGACATGTGAGATCAGGGTGAGAACACGAGGGCCCTCTTCCTGGTTTACAGATGGCTGCTTTCTTGTATCGTCACATGGTAGAGAGAGAGGGGGTGGGGGAGGGAGAGAGAGAGAAGTCGCCAATTCCATGGGCAGCTCCACCCCCATGACCTCATCCGAACCTACCCAGTTAGCTCTCAAAGGCCCCACCCTTCAATACTATCACATTGGGGATTCAGGCTTCCACATATGAGTTTGGGCGGGACACACACATTCAGTGCATAGCGGCATGCCTGGTTTAGACCTTGGGCTATCTGCACTCACAATTCATCTTTCTTTTTTTTAAATTGAAGTATAGTTGATCTATAATGCTGTGTTAATTTCTGTTGTACAGCAAAGTGATTCCGTTATATGTACAAGAATATATATATTCTTTTTTAGATTCTTTTCCATCATGGTTTATCACAGGATATTGAATATAGTTACCTGTGCTATACAGTAGGACCTTGTTATTTATCCATTCTGTATATAGTGGTTTACAATTCACCTTTTTTAACCTCTTTAGCTACATCTCCTAGTTTTAGACCTCTTTTGCTATGCCCCTATCCCCACTTTTAGAATAAGAAATCTTTGAACCCACTCCCATAGGTTAAATCCTGGGATTTGCTCAATCTGCAGGCCTACATGGACATGCAGGTTGGATTTCCCCCAAACTGGTCCAGTTTAGGCACATCTTCTGCTACCTCTCCACCATTCTCGATCTCTCCATTAAACTTCTAATTAGTCAGATAACTACCCATGTAAGCTAAGCTGTAAATGGGTTTAAAGCAGAAATCGCAAATGGCATCCCAAGGGCTAGACGGGGTAGGCAGCTGAATTTTGTGTGGCCTATACCATGCTTTTAGAAATGTGAGCCAACATTCAACACTCTGGAGACTTTTCCCAGAGTAGAAATCCAGAGTTCTCTTCTCATTAAAATATGGGAATTATTACTTGATTTACACTCAGCCCTACCAGTTTTAGAAACCGAAATACCTTCATCCAGATCTTCTAGTTTAAGAATGCTTTCAAATCAGTTGTAATGGTTTCCTGCTTAAAAAAAAAAAAAGGTTCAAACTAAACAAGTGTATTTTATTGGGGGGGGGCGCGGCGCATGTCTTCTTCATAAGGCTGGGGGTGGAGGAGCTGATGCATCTGCAGACTTCATTACGCTGAGTACTCTGTTCAGAGGTTGGTTCAGTCTCCCTCCCTCACCCCCACCTCATGCCTCCCCTTGGCACATTACTTCCTGTAACATATACCTTTCTTAATGTAATGAGTGCATTAGTCTATTATAGCTTTTCCATAGCTAGAACGGGCCAGAGCGGTGATGAATGGTTTATCAGGAAGGCAGCTCAGGGGTAGGACTTCGTAGATATTGCGGCAGCACCTTAATGGGGAAATCCAAAGGACTGTTGGTGATGGGAGGGGAGAGGGAAGGACATTTGGATCGCCAGAGGATTTCTTCCCCTGGGTCTCCTGACTCAGAAACATTAAAAAATCTAATGCAGCTTTATTCTCCATCCTCCTTTAAGCCTTAAATGTCTGCCTTTTGGGCATGGACTGTAATAGACTAGGGCTTTAGGACCAGTCTCTCTGAGAAGCAGCCGGTGTTCAAGAAGGGCCCTTGACACCATTCTGACTTAATGCTAGACACATCTGCAGCTACTTGGACAAAATTGACATTGTTTGGAGTGCAAAGCAATCGCCTAGCACAGCATTAGGGAGCCTTTACTCTTGAGCCGTGCTACCAGACAGCAAATCTTGACCTTTAGGAGACCAGAGATTAGATTTCATTGCTGCAGGCGTTGAAGATATTGTTAGGAATTTGTTGCTATTCAAAGCAGATTGCAGGGGTTCCCTATGGGTTTAATTCATCGCATCAATCATTTTTTGGAAGGTTCTTTTAAAGCCAAGATAGCTTCAAATAAAAACTAGGATTACTTTTACATTGATTGTCAGTAGTTGGTGAGGAGCAAAGGGGGAACACTCTTGAGACGCTGTTAAAGTGTTCATATTTGTTCCCTGGCTGGCAGGCGTTCTGTGGTATTGGAGAGAGGAGGCAGGTTTCTTCGATAGGCATTTGAGGCAGTTGTTGCTGGAACAGGCAGGAAATGAGAGTGAGGATTTGACTACCCTCTGGGTGTAGATTTCTCAAGCCCTTTGACACATTCAGTGCACAGATCTCCCGCAGGTTATCTCAAAGTGCATCATTTAAAACAAGACCTGTTTAAGCCAAACGGGTTAAATGGGCTCATTTCGTCGAGCTAACCCATACAGATACCCAGTCTCCTCCCCGATCTGTGTGCGGGTGCGTAACTGTGTGTGCACGTATGGAGTGTGTGTGTCTGTGCATATAGGTGGCCTCTCTTACCTGGACGTCAGTTTCCCAGCTCCCTCAGCCCTCTTGAACCCAGAGTTATAGAGAAAAGATTTCTGAGGGTCTCTGGAAAGGAAGTACCACACACAGTGGCTGGACTCAAGCCACGTGCTTCCATTCTTCCAGCGGACTTTCATCTGATCTTTGCTGATTTTTATTTACCATGAAATTCGTATTAAGCTCTTTCCCTCGGCTTCCGATTCCATTGTCGATTAAACACTTAGAGGAGACTATCTCCGTGGCTTCTCTTCGCCTCTCCAAATTTGCTTCTTCTCAAAGAGGGAGTTTGCGCTGGATAATCCTATAGCACTGATTTCATTGCAACTAGAAGGTGATAAGGATTGCTTTTTAAGGCAGAGGCAATAGCAGCAAAAGAAAAAAAATCTAGAGCCCAGGAAGGGAGGGGGTCCAAGCATTAAGGCAGATAGAGAGCTGCCACTCCCACAGCATAATAGTGGGGACCTGTGACATCAGTGGAGGTTGCATGGAGGTCAGTCTGTTCAGTTTAAGAAGTCAGGATAATGGGTAATTGCTGTAAAATAAAAGAAATTTATCTAAAATCGTCAACATTTAAAAGTTTCATTGCTGGAAGGAGGAAACTTTATTACCAAGATAACGCATGTCTTCGGAGCAAGTTGTTGCTCGACTCTGTTGAAGACGTGAGACCCTTTTATGGCAGGTGCGTGTTAGGTGGGCCATGTACCTTGCTGCTGAGGTTCAATGTTGTGTCTTCATGGCGCTCTGCACAACTTCAGTGGGGAAATAAAAAGGAACTCAATTCTCTTCTCCTCCATTCAAGGGAAAGATGCAGTTGCCAGGCCTTTCTCCCTGTCATTTACAGAAGAGTTCCTGTGTGCCTCGCATAGCGCTCCATGAGGGAGGCGTTGCTGCCCCTTAGGCAGAGAGGAAAACTGAGGATCACAGGGTGAAATAACACAACCACCAAAGCACGTGGCTGGGACCCAGACTCAGCTCTTGAAAGGTTCTTGCTGCACCACTAGGCCAAGCTAGGGCTCCCACATAGATGAGTAAACTGAGGCACGTGCAGCTGAATGGTCTTGAACAAGTTGCAAAGGATGACCAGAATGAATATTTCATTCTCAGTCCACTGACCTTCCACTGAACCATACTTTCACCATTCTGTATAGATCACCTGGATATTAAGAGCCACTGTGAATTCATAATTTGCCAGGTATAAACACGTGTACACAGATGTGCATTATAAAGAGTGATTACGACTCACCTTTGCTCTCATGGAAATACATCCATATGTGCCTTATAACACATGGCTGAGCATTTCTACCAGGCTTCAAAACCAGCCTGGCATAGCCATTGAGTCACCTAGGTACAAGCTGTCCACAGACAGTGGGTTTCAGGGCAGCCAGGGGAGTGATTAACTTTTCAACTGATGCTGAGGTACGGGTTGAGTTTCTTAGAATCCATGCGTAAGGATGTGGTTCATTTACAAGAAATACAGCCATGCAGTCGCTGAAAGAACAACTAAAACAGGGTAATTGGGCCAAGCACTGTGCTCTGGACACTAGAAGTTAGTGAAAATGCCAATTTGGACTTGCTTGAGTTTATTTATTTAAAAAACTTTTCCTGAGACTTCCCTGGCAGTCCAGTGCATGAGACTTCACGCTCCCAATGCAGGGGGCACAGGTTCGATCCCTGCTCAGGGAACTAAGATTCTGAATGCTGGACAGCGTGGCCAAAATAACTAAATAAGAAAATAAAAATCTTCTCTTGCAAAGTCATCTTATTGCAGAAAATCGAAGAAATACCAATAGCAAGAAGAAATAAAATTCACCCATGGCTCTACCAAGTGGAGATAACAAAAGCAAACACATCCTCTCCTGTGTAAACCTGTATTGTTCATGAAAGGATTGTAATTTATATCCTGTTTTGTAACCAGCTTATTTCACTTAAAAGTGTTAGGACTATCTTTTCATGTCATTAAATATTCTACAATGTCATCTTCTCTGGCTGCGTGTATCATGGCTTATGTTTAAGTTCCATCACTTTCATAATGCGTTTCTGTTGAAGGTCCCAGAACCACAGCCCAGTGAATGGAGATCTTTATATACTACTGCCCAAAACAACGTCCTTGGCCCTGCCTTCTCTCCTGCTACTATTAAATGGTAAATGAAAGCTACAGACCACATCCCTTCCAGTCCTAACACCACATGAGATAACCTATGAGAACGTGCGCAGAGCCTTTGAAATAAGCCTTGGGCTGCAGTCAATACTTATTGCCGGTAATTCCCTACTTATGCAGTAAGCGGCCATCATGGTGTACAGCATTTATGGTTCCAGAATGCTTCTTCCTCCAGTTTCATTGCCAGCACTGGGTCCTGGGTCATTCTAATCATCCTTGCAGAAGTGAGGAGACTGAGGCTCAAGAAGCTGCAGTGAGTGAGTCGCAAAACCAGATTCTGAACCCAGACTTTTAGATTCTGAGTTCCCTGGAATTGTAATGTGGTGCCGTGTGAAGGCAGGAAGGGAGGGAGGGAGGGAGGAAGGGAAGCAGGCAGGAGGAGAAAAGCTTTCCAAAAAGCGGCTATAAAGATAGGCGTCCGTGGCCCTTGTTCTGTGGGGCAGGCAGGGAGGGCAGGGCGCATCTCCAGTCTATCCGTGTGCACCTGTCTGCTTACCCCCCACCAAGATAAGGGAGAAACAGAGACAGCACCTTTCTCAGGCACAGGCTTCAGACTCAGAGGTCTCAAAAGACAAAGCCATTTCTCTCTGTGCTTTTGCAATCACGGCACAATCGACCACACGTGTTCACGGTTCTCTCCCCTCGCCTCCCCTCCTTGCGCACCACGCAGGCGGAGGAGAAGCGCACTGACAGGAGACACCTGGCTGGGGTAACAGCTGAAAGGGCTGTGAGTCCGAGGAAGGGAGTGGACCTGAGATCTGTCTTCAGCCATCCGAGGGGCTGGCCACGCAAGGGCCGCTAGTCCTGAGCTCCGAGGCCTCGTAGGGCCAGACGCAGTGGGTGAAAGGCGCAAGGACCGTGATGCCTACTCTTTATTGCTTACAGTGGATGGAGCCAGCCCTTTGGCTGACCGTGGGGCACAGACTTGCGGGAAGAGCACCGTCTTCGGAGTTTCTGCAGGTTTACATCTCACTCTGACTCATCAGCCGTGGGCCACTTGCGAGTCACCCAACGTGTCTGAGTCCCAGTTTCTTCGACCTCGGAACAGAGGGGAAATCGAGGTAAGTACCTGTTTTTACAAGGAAATGAATTCATGTAAACAAAGTGTCTTGCTTATGCATGAAATGCCGGGTATGTATCAGGAACTTCCTAAAGTTGCCGTCTGTCCGTGTTCCTTGCGCCTGGAGGGTACATCAGGGCAGGGGATTAAAACCACGCGGGTGGTCTGTTAATCTTAAAGGCCTCCTCTGGATCTGAGAGTCTCCGATTTTGTGAGTTGATGAAATTGTGTTTTTTTTGGTTGGGGGGCATGGGGGGAGCTATGGTGATAAGGTAGACACAGCTCCAAGGAAAAAGCTGATACTTTGAATACTGATTTATTGAATTCCCTTTGGCATGTGAATGGAGTAGGCTGTGATTCTCTAAAATGGTGGCTACGGGTTGGCTGGGGAGGCCTTACCAGACACTCGGGAATCTCCTCAGTGTCTCCAAAACAACCCAGATAAATATACCGTCTATAGCACACAAATTGTTTGTTTGCTGTGGAAATTCAGCACCGACACAAGTCTCTACCTGCACGCCCCAGCCCCTAAGCCCCTCCCCTGTAGGAAATGGGGAGCAGCCTTGGCGTATAACTCGGTGAACTTGGTCAATGTGGAGGGGAAGATAAAAACACACATTCTCTTCTAGCCTTGCCGGTGGTTAATGATTCCTTGGATGGAAGTTGGGTATGAAAAAGCTGCATTCCTTTTTTAGGAGCCCGGGTACCGTTCCATTCATGCCCATAGTTGGCTCACGTCCCACAGCTCCTAAGGCTGGATACCCATGAGGAGAAGCAGTTTATTAGAATATATCGTGTGGGGTAGCATGAGGTGAACCCAAAGATCTGCATCTTTCAGGTGAACTATTTCTTGATCCTAGAGCAAGGGTTGGCTGTCTTTGCAAAACGGTCAACTATAAAACGACTTTTATTTGCCATTAGATTTATTCTTTCATCCATTCAATTAATCAGCGTGTGTTTATTGAGAAGCTTACTAGGCCCTGGAAATAAAATATTGACTAACAGCGTCCCTACCCTTAAGAAGTTCGGAGTCTAGTGGAAAAGAGTTGCTCTGAAACTCAGGGTCATAGGGTGCGGTCTGCCCAGCCATGGTGGGCTGTCACATCACTGTCACCAGACTGAGGGGAAAGTCTGGCTCTCTTAGCTGTGGTGCTGTAGCATCCTGGACCCCTGCTGACCCAGGGTCCCTTTGTGGAGGCAGAAGGATGGGATCGCTCACACAGTGTATCAAAGGTAGAAAAGAGCAGGTGGTAAATCCTTTGCAAGGTTTCGTAAACTTCTGCAAGGTAATTCTGAAATAAACAAGCTCGGTAAATGATACAGAACCTACCAATGAATTACACTTGAACTGTTCATGTCTCTGCTTCCTGTGCTTGTGGGCTAGTTTTTAAGGGTATACTTTCTACCCTTTATCCTGAGTTAAAACAATTTGGCTTCCTTCCTTCTCTCCCCACCCCATCCTGAACAGTACTTTCCATTAAAATTTTCCATCTTATCCTGTTATCTTTCGGTATCTCACTCTCATCTAAGCTCAGTAGTGGGAGTACAGAAAATTCCAGTCTAACCCCAAACTTAGTCAACTTCAGGGTCTCTCTTGGGAGAGACTGTCACAGTCTGGGGATAAGACACGGAGAAAGAAGGGGAGAGGGGAGTAACAGTCCCTAAAGAATCTATCCTGTGATAGGCAAGGTTGTGTGCAGTGTGATGACAGCAATAACCACAGCCCCAAGTCCTTATTCCTGAAATCCCAAGAGTCTGACAAAACAATCTTTTTCTGAAGTTTGTAGCAAACTCCCTGGCTGGCAAAACCAGGCCTGAACTGACATGAATCTATTTATAGTCTTGTATTTATCCTTAGTATGAATATTCATACATTTCATTAAAGAAATATTAATGTGTTTAATTATGAGCTGCTGCCACACACCCTGTTGGGGGTGTTATGTAATTTATGGAAAATGCCTCATTAATTTTCTAAAATTCAAAAAATTCTGAATTCTTAAACACATTGGTCTCATGGATTTCTTTTAAGGGCTTGTGGAACTATATATATATATATATATATATATATAAATATTTCTTTTCTTTTTAACATCTTTATTGGAGAATAATTGCTTTACAATGGTGTGTTAGTTTCTGCTGTATAACAAAGTGAATCAGCTATACATATACATATATACCCATATCCCCTCCCTCTTGTGTCTCCCTCCCACCCCTCTAGGTGGTCACAAAACACGGAGCTGATCTCCCTGTGCTCTGCGGCTGCTTCCCACTAGCTATTTTACATTTGGTGGTGTATATATGTCAGTGCTACTCTCTCGCTTTGTCACAGCTTACCCTTCTCCCTCCCCGTGTCCTCAAGTCCATTCTCTACATCTGCGTCTTTATTCCTGTCCTGCCCCTAGGTTCTTCAGAACCTTTTTTTTTAGATTCTATATATATGTGTTAGCGTACGGTATTATATATTATTTAAAGTCTGTCTTATGATCTTTATCTTTCATAAAGACAATTTTTCTTTAATTTTCTTGAGTACAAAGCAGAAGCTTTTCTAAAACTCTTTTTACTTTTTAACCACGTATACTTTCTCCCACAATACCCCAAATTAGCTTTTATTTCACGTATACTATGCTTAGCACCTTGGGTTTTTTAATTTTAAAAAAGTTCCTGTGTGTTTTTATATCTTGTTTTCTTAACAGCTTTATTGAGGCATGATTTACATATCATGAAATTCACCTGTTTTGAGTTGACAGTTCACTGAATCATGAAATTCACCTGTTTTGAATCGATAGTTCACTGATTTCTAGTAAATTACAGATTGTGTGACCATTATCACAATGTAGGTGTGAAACATTTCCATTACCCCCAAAAGTAATCTCTTGTCCATTTGTCCTCACTCTCCATCCCACCCCTGGGACAACCATGAATGTACGTTTATATTTTTGAGCCCATGCTACCTGCCAGCCACAGTGCACGCAGCCTTCCCCGGGGGAAACCGAGGCTTGAGTAACTAGTAAAGGATTAAGCTGGAATTTGAGGCAGGTCCTCCTGACTCCAGAGTTCATGGCCTTTCCAAGGTCAGCCAGCAGAGGTCAAGAGTGGCCCCTCACTGGACAGGTTCGGAGATGACGGTAGCCCAGGCATGGAAGTTGGAGGAAGGAGTGACCCCAGCGGGGTCGTGAACTGGATGACCTTTAGGCTCCCACAAGTTCTGTGCTTCCACGAGTCTGTAAATCCATAAAATGCCTCCAGCTAAGCCAGGGACTTACTTTAATGAATAGATAAGAATGATGTGTCATGAACAGACTAATTGCATATAAAAGGAATGCTTCTGAAGTGCGCAGTGTGTTCCCTTAAGCACTTTAAACGCCCCCCAGAGATGCTGTTTGCAGTCACAATTTGCATTATCAATGAAGAGGCAGTTTGCCGAGCAAAGGGGAGCGTCTGCCTTGCTCTCATTCAAATCACCACACATTCCAACATATTGATGTCCAAATTAATGAAAACTTTTGATAGATTTATTCTCACAGCTTTTTAAATTTGAAGTTGGTACTTCTGATGTAAATGTCCCGGTACGCTGGTGTTGCAGGTACATGAGTCGTTGATAGGATGAAATACCCTGTGCTATGATTGAAGAAACATCTGTTATGTGTTTATTATTATTATTGCTAGCTTCGTCTCTGTCCATTAAGAGAAATCCATTCTCAAAGCCAGCCAGTTTGGCTTCAGCCCTCCTTTTGGTATGATACCCCTTTCTGTGACACCGACTGTTACCTGCTCCTCCCACCTCCCCAGATTTCAGGGACCATGTATTCTTTCTGTATCCTCTGCCCAGGCAAAACTCAGGCCTAGGAAAAGACTTAGGATCCAGCATTTTTCCCTCGGTATGATATTTAGACCAGTAAAATCTGCAAATAGAGATTCCAGGTCCAGGGGTTTTAAACCCTGTGGCAATTTTGGAGTAAAAGATAATTGGATCCCTGATAAAGATAGTTCAGACCACAGATAAGAGTTTTGTGATCCATGGATTTCCCTGGGTGCTTCTAAAATTTTATTGCCTATTGTTAAAAGATAAACTGAGGCATATTAAAAAATTTCAAGAGTTTATTCAGGCAAAAATTGATTTGAATTGGGCAGCATCCAATCTAGCAGATAGAAGGACTTTTATAGGCAGAAGAGAGTGGGCACAAGGAAGTTATACTAGGCAAAAAAGCAGGTTGGTTATTGCAAAGTCACTTTCCTCTGGGGGATGGCAGGGGTCTGTAAATTACCTAACGAGTGCTGACCAGGTGATTCCCGATTGACTCATTTAAGACATTTCTGGGAGAACTGAAACTGTAATTCAGTCTTGGTTTGGTGACGTGGGACTTAACATAAGAACTCCATTTGGGGCCTACTGTCTTGTTTTTGACAATTTCCCCTTCTGATCAGACTCTCAGCCTAAATGGGAGATGTGATCAAAATTTAAGGCATTAACACTACTCCCAGCTGCTGCTCTAAACTCGCCCTTTCTGCTGACGCTCTGTGGCATTCACAGGTCGTGATGTTGGGTTCCCATTCTTTAAATCGGTCATTCTCTTCATTCCTTTTCTGACATTCTAGTCTTAGGGAGATCATTTGCTTGGTAGTTAGCAGCTGTGAAGATGTACTTAGAGCTTTTGAGAGAAAACAGCACACCAGGGAGACTACTGTGATTATTATAAGCAGGATAATTCCCATTGTCAGGAGTACACTTTGGAGCCATGGTCCCCATGACCCAAAGCAGTCAGAATCAAATAAGTCAACGAAAGACCCCCACTGAAGGAGTCACTTTCCTAAAGCCAACTGGCTTCTTCAGTGATCTTATAAGCTGAGTCTCAATTTCCCCCAAAGTATCAATCCAAGCGCAGCAGGTGGTGTGGGCCACAGCATAAACACCTCTTTGCTCAGCTAAAAGATAATCAAGGGCTATGCTAGTATCAAGAACACTTTCCTCCAGAGAGTCTAGGGAATTTTGTTGGTCAGCTATTCCTTTAGCAGCAGATTCTGCAGTGTCTTCAAAAGTTAAGGAGAGATTCCTGATCATGGCTTCCTTTGCACTTACTCCTAGCCAGGAGAGTAAGGATCTATCAAAGAAGGCTAATTTTGAATCATGAATGCCTCCTGGTCATTCCCATTTGAGTCTGTAGCTTGGAATTGGAAAGGGGACGGCCATGGAGGCCAGTAAAATTGAAGGTTCTGTAGACTGAACCTGGTTTTATTCACCTTTGCCTCGGGTTCCTTTCTTTGTATAGAGCCTGGATGCCAGTTTCCCTGGGCTTGGAATTGTTATCAGAGGCAGGGAAATGTACCTACAGGGTGAGGGAATCTGACAGGCTAGAGAGAGCTGAGTGTGTTGCAGAGAAACTGAGGCATTGGAAATCAGTGAGAAGTTTGTGATGGACAGAATTACAGGATCCACCAGCATCATGGCAAATCCAGCAGTCATTTGGAAGCTGAATTACCTCCTCTTGCAATGGCTTGAGATATGTAAACAATGGCATTATCTTTCCAGGCCAGAGCAAGACAAAAGGTGAACAAAAGAATCATAAAGACCTTCATGCTGTGAGAATTAGGAAAAGGATGGTCAGAGAGGGACAGAGGAATGGAAAGAAATGTTCTCAATCCAGCAATTTGGGAGAAAGCAGTCTACCTCCTATAAGCTACTTCTCTTCCTACTCGATTTGATTTTGAGCTCCCCTGCATGCGCAGGACCAGTCAGGTAGAGGCTTCTTCAGTTGCGAAATAACACTCCCAAGTTGTGAAATACACACCCAAGTTTCAACACCTTGATTTGGCAGCCGTGTCAGTGATCAAGAGTACTTGATAGGGTCCTTTCCATGAATCTCACTTTTGCAAAAGTGTCAGAGTAAAACAGTAACTGTCTGTGAATGACAACAGATTTAAACATGCCCATGGTTAAAGATTTGATGAGAGTTCATTATAATGGAATCGATAAGGAAATTTGGTTATTTCTGTGACGTACAACATGTTAAGATAATAACTGGAATTATGATTGGTGATATTATACCAGGACATACTAGATTTTTAGGCATTTCATACAATTTCTAGAACACATATTAATAACATGCGTCCATACCAACATAACCTAAGAAGGTTTATTTGACAATGCTTCCCATGTCATTTAATGAACCAAATAAACCTACTTAGTTTAAAATCTCTCTTTTACAGGGTGAGAGACACATCCTTTGAGATCTCCCAGGGACCCTCCAGGAAATCTCAAAGTTAGTCTGAGGTCAACAAGACTCCATTTAGAATTTGATTTTGAGAAAATGTCAGAAGTTTTGAGCATTTGATTAAATCAGATCACATCATTATGAAATGATACGGAGTGATCTATTTAACCAAAGTGACAGCAGAAGATGTTAAAGGCAAATACAGAAAGTTCCACAGTTGTGAACAAAACTTCGCTCTTTTAATATTGAGAAGACTGGGTTTTCTTAAGTAATCAAAGACCTAATAAAGACAAGTGAAGTGTAGTCAATTATTTTGGTAAGAGACAAAATCTTTGCTGTCCAGGCAGATTACTTAACAGGTAAAGAAAAGCCTCTGGTTACAATTTCGTATTAAGAGGAGACCAATAATCTAAGAAAGCTTTGTCCTTTTAACAGAGAGAAAACTAAATTCTCATCTTGCACCAGTGTACTTTTGATATTAAAACTCATTCTTGAAAAATATACATGAATCCATTCTAATCTTAATCAGCTTGACCACACATAAAATTTCTTTTCTTTCCCAAGGTTCCTTTTCCACACACTTCTACAACTTTTTTATATCCATTCAGATTTTGTCCTAATATTTTTAAATTTCTCTGTGTGAAACAAGCAATAATTTTACTTTCCTTACCTACTTTTCTAGGCACGGTTGTTTCCTTTCACCCTTACTATTTCTAAGTAGCTTTAATTACGTAAATTGATTAGAATTTTTAACCCTTAGAATCATTAATTCATAGTGAAAACTAAGAAGTAAGCAATTGTGGACTATCTGTTACACTAGCATTCTGTGGCTTGGCAAATTTATAAATACATTTCATAATTTCTAGAAGCATGTTCTTCCTCATAGTAAGTTTTCTAATGTGGCCCAAAACATGTTTACTAATAGACGCAAATATTTTTAGTTCCTCTGTTAAAGGAAGCCAAAAGTGGATAAACTTATGTTCAGTAATTAATGTTTCACTATCTTATCTTATTTGGAAATGATCTAGATATTCAATGACTTTCCGTTATTTAACTCATCTCAGTATAACTTTAAGATATCAAGTTACCAAAAAGACTCTGGAAACTATTTTTAAGTAGACATGGCATTAAGCATAAGTATTGTTGAAAACTTCATTTATAAACCTTCCTCTTACATCTATTTAATTCAGTTGTTCTTAACAATTATGTTTAGTTTAGTCATGAAAATTTCATGAGGCATTATACAGGTAGCCATCATCTTAGGTTATCTTTCTTGCTGACAGATTATGTAACAGAGATAACATGAGCTTATTTGACCTTTAGTAACCTAGATAGAAGTATTACATTTAATGCTGATGACTCTGTGACATGCCTATTGTAATTAAACCAACGAATTTAAACTATCTTTTACTTAAGATTATCCTAGATCACATGAACTTGGAAAACATTTGGGTTAGTTTCTGTATTTCTGAGAGTATACTTGATTTATATCAATGTTTGCCTTTCAAGTAAATAAAGCTCATTACAAATTAATTTTGGCAATACCATTGCAGGTAGAAAAAAATCACAAATTTATTACATACATACATAGACATATATAAAAATACAGGCAGATACAAACAGAGATCTTACAGCTTTGCTTTTAAATTTTAGCCATGAGACAGGAATGATAATGCAAAACTCACTAGTTTATAGAGAACAGTTGGATACAAATTGTGTTTCTGCTGAATGGTATTAGTTAAGGTGAATTGCTCAGATGGCTTAAACTTTTTACTAATATCTGAGTAAGAGATTTTAAGGTTTTTCATAGGCCAAGTTTTTAAAATACGCTTTCCTTTGTTTTTCCTACTTCTGATAAGAATTACCTTGGTTTCTGGAGAAGACCAGGGAGAACGCTTACATCTCAAAAGGCACAGGGGAAGAACACAGGTTCCACCAAGAAGGACTTTTGTTCCTTAAGCCCAGGTCTTTTACAATATCCGCAAGCCTTTTGAGATGATAGGGGAGGATCTGGGATTGGTAAAAAGGATAGGTGGGCTTTGAATTATTTCTAGAGCCACATTTCTATTCTTGTAAAGACTTGATTTGTAAGACAGTATAGTTGTGTTTAATTCCTCAAAAAAATTCAGTTGGAACCTGAATGATATCAAGGTGCCGACCCACTTATCCAACTACATTATCCTCAATTTGCTTCTTTATATCAGAGAGAAGATCTTCAACTAAGAGGGAAATCAAAAGATTCCTATGTTCTAGATTTAGAGCTGTGTTTCTTTGGAATGTTTTTAGTAAATCCTCCCACAAAAACCTTCAGAATGTTTTTATTTCCCTCTGGGTACATAGTTTCATTTTAGATTAGGGGAGGTCTTAAAAAAAGTTCCTTTCAGGCTCTGAATATCAGCTTCCACTTCGGCCAACTTTTGACCATAGACTTTAAAAAAATTCATTTTTAATATCTGGTCAGGTTTCAACTGGTACAAATAGTAAATATTCCTGGCAGTATTAATGATCCCATGGATGAAAGAGGGGTCCCCAAAGAGGGTGCAAAAGATACCATCTTTCTGAGCTCCAGGGCCACTCCCAAAGATAAGCAAAAGAAAGAAAGACTTAGACAATTCACCTGAGAGCTGGCAGCAGTCAGCAGGACCCTAGCTGCACATGGAGTGCAACCCACATTTCTGTCCAGCTATATCTACCTGCAAATGGGGTGCCACTGGCATTTCTGTCTGATCATATTTTTAGGTTTCCCCAACCTGACGGTTGCCAAGAGAAGTTCTCAGGATACACAACAAGACAGACAAGAAGGCAATAGCTATCCCTGAGGGATAAAGGTGCCAGTGGGTACCTATAAGCAAATTCATGAGTCATGGTTCAAAGCTCTAATTCTTTTTTTTTTTGGCCTTTTTTCAAGTTTATTTATTTATTTATTTACTTTTGACTGTGTTGGGTCTTCGTTTCTGTGCGAGGGCTTTCTCTAGTTGCGGCAAGCGGGCACCAGTATGCGGGCCTCTCACCATCGCGGCCTCTCTTGCTGCGGAGCACAGGCTCCAGACGCGCAGGCTCAGTAGCTGTGCCTCACGGGCCTAGTTGCTCCGCGGCATGTGGGATCCTCCCAGACCAGGGCTCGAACCCGTGTCCCCTGCATTGGCAGGCAGATTCTCAACCACTGTGCCACCAGGGAAGCCCTGAAGCTCTAATTCTTACCAATGTTTTTTCCTGCCAATTTGAATTTGAAGAGGAATGGAGAATGTAAAACTTCACCTACCTCTCTCCACCAATCACCGCAGATAGAGATCTAGGACAGCTGACTCTGGTAAGAATTGTCCCCCTTTGCCGGTTTCTGCCAATTTTCTTAGCATCCTGTCTGCAGGTCTGGAGAGAGTGGGTGTCCCAGCAGGTGTCATCCTGGTCACCAGACACTGGAAAGGAGGAAAGATAATTTTCCCTCTACCCTTTATAGTGAGTGCTTTGCTGAGACCCCTGTTCCTTCTGGGCACCTCCTAAATGGATAAGCTTATCTAGTTTAAAAGTTCTCTACTATGGCCACTGTAGTTCAAGATTGTCTTTGGTAAGGTTAACCTGATTGTTCAGCCTTAAAATAAAAGTTTACTCACCCGAGGCCTCACACTAAACCCAATCCAGCATAAGTCAGACCCCATCTGACCCTGGACCTGGTCCAGTATCTAAGTCAGATCCAGTCTGACTCCAGCTGGTTTCCAGACCCAGTCTGGAAAAAGAAAAGCTCAAATAAAGTCTGAAAGTTCATAACAACAAAAGCTGTGGAGCTAGGATTTGAGAGGGACTTGCCCATACCTCCAGAGGCCGTGAGAAAGCAGCGAGCCCAGCGGGCTGACAGGTACCTACGCCTGGTTGCTCGTTGCTCCTGTGGGTTGTTGAGGGTCTCCTCAGTTCCCTCTTCTGACATCAGAGCTGTTACAAGATAAACTGAGACATACTAAAAAATGTAAGCGTTCATTTGAACAAAAATTGATTCAAATCAGACAGCACCCAGTCTAGCAGATAGGAGCTCCAAGGAGCTGTACAAAATGAAAGACTTTTATAGGCAGAAGGGCGTGAGGACAAGCAAGTGATACTAGGCAAAAAACAGGTTGGTTGCCGCAAAGTTACTTTCCTTTTGGGGCTGGTGGGCGTCTATCAGGCAGATTACCTAACTAGTGCTGACCAGGGGATTCCTGATTGACTCTAAGATTCCCTTGGTGGAAGAGCTGAAACTGCAATTAAGTTTCAGTTTGGTGAGGGTCTGGGGCTTAGAGACTCCATTTTGGGCCTGTTGTCTTGTTTTTAACAATATTTTATAATTAACATCTATATGTCTTTTAATTGGTAAAGAGCTTTAATCCATTTTCTATCATTTACTCATCATAATGATCCTATGAAGATGGAATTGTTGTCAGTTGTTTTAATTAACTATAAATTATCAACATTGTTAATGGTTAATAATAAGTGAGATAAGGTATGTAATACACTTAGTACTGAGCTTTTGGGCTTAGAGAATACAAGCAATAAGTTGGCTATTACTGTGATTTTTTAAAACCTTCACCCTTACTTTTAGAGACAAGGAAAATGAGGCTCACAGCTCTTAAGGAACTTGCTTGCCTAAGGTTCACATGGCTAGTAAGAGTGGAGTGGGGATTGAAATGTCATGTCAGCCTTTTCTGAGACACACCCTCTATAGCAGCTTAAATGGTCTTGCCCAAGGTCAAGAGTAACCCACTCTGCTGCATACTGGTTCTGTGACCCTGGGCAAGGCCATGCTATTTAAGCTTTTCTATCAAACTATGCCATGGCCAATGAAATCACAGAATCAAAGGTCTGAGCTTAAATCTTGGATGTGATAACAAATTTCTCAGACCATGGAATTCTATACCTCTTCTTGGTGGACTGGACAGAGGCCACAGCTTCCCTTCCACAAATAACCACAAAATGGTTTTATTTAGACGTAGAAATTTATACACTTGAGCTACTTTACTAGGAGCATTTTCTGCTAGAATTAATTTGTTATAAGGTAGTGCCCGTTGGAGAGAGATTTTATTTATTTATTTTTGGTTGCTTTTGGTTCTTCATTGCTGCACACGGGCTTTCTCTAGTTGCGGTGAGCAGGGGCTACTTTTCATTGCGGTGCGTGGGCTTCTCATTGCGGTGGCCTCTCGTTGCAGAGCACGGGCTCTAGGCGCATGGGCTTCAGTAGTTGTGGCACACGGGCTCAGTAGTTGTGGCTCACGGGCTTAGTTGCTCCGCAGCATGTGGGATCTTCCCAGACCAGGGCTCAAACCCATGTCCCCTGCATTGGCAGGCGGATTCTTAACCACTGTGCCACCAGGGAAGCCCTGGAGAGATATTTTAAAATATTAACAACCAACTGGTGATACAGGATTTTCCCAAATGTTCTCTCACATCTTTGAGCTTGTTATAATTTGTTTCCTCCACTTACTTCTCAACACAGCACCATGAGAAGTCCCTGCATCTGCATGTTTACATAAGCAAGAAAGTGCATTCAAATGCTTCCATCTGAAGCATATTATTCGTGTGAGAGCACTCATCTCGCTAGATGGTAAGGTTGTCTGAAGATGTACTTTGGGGTGCCTGAGCCCACAGGGCTAGAAACACCAGATTATGTTTCACTTTCAATTTCCTCATTTGCAAGAGGAGTATTTCAGTAATAAAATGCAGCTGGAATTGGTCTGTGGCTGAATCAGTATCCTGAGAAACAAGGTGGTAATGAGGTAGCAAGGAAAGAGGTGGGGGAAAGGATGGATAGTGCGAAATGGGCTCCCTCTAAAAAAAATCGTCCCATCAGGAAATCCTGGGATGGGTCTTTCCTTGGTGGTTGGGATGGGACTCTTGTTAAACGTTTGCTTACTACTAACCAGTGCCTTTTATTATTATTTTTTGTTTTTCCTTTTATTATTTTTTAAAAACTAGTTTGTCATTTTGCTAACCTGTAAAATCCCTCTCACCTCTTGCCCACTTCCCTGATCATCGGTTTGGAAGTGTGTACATATTTTAACATAGAATTTGTGATGACTGTTTCCTTTTCCAAATAATAATGTCAGACAAACACTGCCTAAAATGGACAAGATGTTTCTTCACTGACTGTGTGATGGGAGCAATTAGCTGTGTCTATTAGACCTACAAGGGCTGACCTGACTGAGGTCCCTCCTACCTTATCAGGTCTGGCACAAGTGTGTCATCTAGACCGGAAGTTGCAATGCAAAGGGCCAAGACAAAATCAGGCTTACAGGCAGGGTTTTTTTGGCTCAAACAAGTGAAAAAAAATTTTTTTAACAGTTGCCAACTTTAGAACAAATCTGAAGTGTTCACATCAAAAGAAGTTTCTGGCATTTTTGGAAAAATACAAAGCTCTGTACACAGGGCACATTGCCCATAGTGACATGAGGTACTGGTCAGGTAGCTCTGTCGTTTAGAAGGGGCTGTACTTTCTAGGATGCCCACCTCTTCCTGATGTCTTGAGAAAAGCTTGGTTCCTGTAGGCATTTGAGATTATAATCCTAGAGGATTAATCAAGAACTGCCACCTCCCTCCCCCGCCCCCCAAAAAAACCAGCCAGCCACCAAATATTACCATGTCTCAATATTTACTATAGGTGATCTTGGGTAGCCTCGCCTGCAGTGGCTTGAAGCAGGATTTTGGTTCCCAGACAGAGACTGAAGTCAGGCTGCAGCTATGACAGAGCTGAATCCTAGCCACTAGACCGGTGGCCAGTGACAAGGCCCTGGTCCATATGGCTTTGCAGAAAAGGAATTTCCACAAAGAAACGGGAAGTAGTGAACCAAGTAAAGTGTTTATTAGGAGGAAAAAGGGTATGTGTGGAAAGACACACGGGTGGACTCAGAGAGAGAGTCTTGCCCTTGTGGTAGTTTGAATCACTTATATGGGGCATTTCTTCCGGGTTTCCTCTGGCCAATCATCTTGCTTTGCCTGGCTCCGAGTCCATATTTGGCTTATCTCAGGGTCCACCCATGTGTGCACGTGCATCTCTTAGCCAAGATGGATTCTAGCGAAGAGGGCTATGGGTAGGTTGACATCACTCCCTTTCTGATCTCCAAGGAGCCTTTCTGGGCATGTATAGTCGGGAAGGTCTCCTTGACCTCGAGAATGAGAAACATGTGGTCTTTGATCTGGGCAGGGCTCCGCCCCTCCTCCTCTTCAGTTTGGAGTATGTGTCCACAGGGGACAAACTCCAGCTGCTCAGCCTGGGGCCCATCTATCTCCCGCCTCATAGGAGCCCACAGTGATATGTTGATATTTGGGAGAAGGTGTATGTGGTCAGTTCACACTTGGACGTGTGCATATTAATTTGTTTCTGTGGTGGGCTGTCTCTCCACTCTCCCCTCCCCCAACGCAGCAAGTCCCAGCGAGGCCAGAGCACAGGCTCTGAGATGAGGCAGACCTACCTTCGGATTCCGGTTGTGCCATTCACTAGTCACGTGGTGTGGGGCAAGTCATTAACCTCTCCCAGTCCCAGTATCCTCCTGTGTAAAAGGAGGATGCGGGCTTCCCTGGTGGAGCAGTGGTTAAGAATGCACCTGCCAGGGGTTTCCCTGGTGGCGCAGTGGTTGAGAGTCCGCCTGCCGATGCAGGGGACACGGGTTCGTGCCCCGGTCCGGGAAGATCCCACATGCCGCGGAGCGGCTGGGCCCGTGATCCATGGCCGCTGAGCCTGCGCGTCCGGAGCCTGTGCTCCGCAGCGGGAGAGGCCACAACAGTGAGAGGCCCGCGTATCAAAAAAAGAAATGCACCTGCCAGGACAGGAATAAAGACGCAGATGTAGAGAATGGACTTGAGGACACGGGGAAGGGGAAGGGTAAGCTGGGATGAAGTGAGAGAGTGGCATGGACGTATATACGCTACCAAATGTAAAATAGATAGCTAGTGGGAAGCAGCCACATAGCACAGGGAGATCAGCTCGGTGCTTTGTGACCACCTAGAGGGGTGGGATATGGAGGGTGGGAGGGAGATGCAAGAGGGAGGGGATATGGGGATATATGTATACGTATAGCTGATTCACTTTGTTATAAAGCAGAAACTAACACACTCTTGTAGAGCAATTATCCAATAAAGATGTTAAAAAAAAAAAAAAAAGAATCCGCCTGCCAACTCAGGGGACACAGGTTTGAGCCCTGGTCCGGGAAGATCCCACATGCCACAGAGCAGCTAAGCCCGTGCGCCACAACTACTGAGCCCACATGCCACAACTACTGAAGTCCACGTGCCTAGAGCCCGTGCTCTGCAACTAGAGAAGCCACTGCAATGAGTGAGAAGCCCACACACCGCAACGAAGTGTAGCCCCTGCTTGCCACAACTAGGGAAAGCCCGCATGCAGCAACAAAGACCCAACACAGCCAAAAATAAATAAAAATAAATAAACAAAAAATGAGGATGCTGTGAGGGTAAAATGAGCAAATGCCTGTTTGCACAGACCTGACCCACTTTAACACCAAACACATGTTCCCTGCTTCTGTTCTCCCCCTTCAAGCCAATAACGAGGTTGAGTTGGCAAGCTCTTTCACCGAGCTGACAGCCAAATGGGTTACAGTGGTTGCTGGAAAACACACAGAGCCCTCCACGTGGAGCAGTGGTGTGACCTGGGACCCTGTTTAATACAGAAAGCCCCTTCTGGAGCAGCCTGGGCATCCTGAAGGTTCAGGTGCCCCAAGTCAGCGGGATCTGTCAAGGCCATATCTTCCCTCGGGGTGGAGGTGTCCTTTGTCAGCTTGTTGCTGAACTACGACTACTTTAACAGGAAGGATGGAGGCTGTGAATCTGAGATCAGATTTCAGAGCAGAGCCCAAAGGCGTCCAGTTACGTGTGAACACAGCAGGAGAAATAACAATAGGGAGTGAGATACGCTCAGAGTGTTATACATGAATTCACATTCAATAAAAAACCCTTCCAGCTATAATTATCACATTTTTGCTAATATTGAGATTCTAGATGTCAAACTTAATATTGAGTAAACTAATTACAGAATATTTGTTTCCTAGGCTTGACAGACAATCTTTTTTATTGAAAGTTTTCAAATGCTTTCTTTTCTTGGGTAAAACTGATGAACCTACATGACCAGCGCTTGGGGATAGAACCCCAGGAGCATCTCACCTTTTGGCTTCCCCCCCGCCTTCCATCTCCCCCATTCCAAGTTCTGTTTTGTGTTCTTTTGTTGAGGGCACTACTTTCAGACTGTGTTAATGTGTCTTTTTTATGCACTTGCCGAATAGTTCTCCGTGGAATTGCCTCTTAAGGTTTCCTCTTTGGCTGTGACACGTTCAGACTCAAATTGTTGTGCTCAGTAGGGCCATTGTCACATTATAGCAGGGAAAATGCTTCATCATGTGTTATAGAGCAAGATGGAATCTTCGCTAAGGAGCTCAGGGATCAAAGCAGGGGGAAAAGATTAATTTTTATGCATCAAGTCATTACAGAGGGAGAAGGAGACATTAAGATTGCTAGAGAGGAGATTTTCTCATCTAATAGCAACGCAGAGACTGTGTTGGGAGGACCATTGGCTCTGTTCTCGGATTTGTTTTTTACTTTTAAAATGCTCACATCTAGGTCATAAGCTTGTTTACACATATTTCAGGTTTTATAAAGGGCCTCCCTTAATAAAAGATACCACTTTCCCAGGATTTATGTACATCCAAAAATAAAAGAATAGTTTTTACTCCATAAAGGTTCATAGCTATATTTCAGGCAATTTTGAAAATAAAAGACAGAAACTAGAAAAGGCAAAGAAATCCCTCTTTACCCTATATTCCTAATCCAGCAACTCTGGTGATGTGTTTCCTTTTCATCTTTTAAATGATGCTACTATTTAAGGTGCTTGCCAACATATGTCTGAGATTTTATATCCTGTTTCTTTTGCTTACCTAATAATATACTATACATGATTTTCCACACCCTAACATAGATTCTCTCAAGCACATGTGCCCAGTTTGTTTAGTTCTTCTATTATTAGACATTTGGATAGCTTCCTTTTTTTTCTACTCTAAATAATATATTTGCACACCAGGATTTTGCTGTATTTTGATTTATATTCCTAGGATAAATTTCCCAAAGTGGAATTTCTGGATCAAAGATTATAAATATTAACATTTTTATGCAAACTGCAAAATTGCTTTCTAAAAGAATTATACCAATAGAATGCCCTGTCACACCACATCCGATGCCATTTTAATTTGTACCTTTTGCACCTTTAGGAATGGATTATCATTTTCGTATTAAATTTTTTGCTAAATCACCAAGCATCATATATGGCAGCAATTATTACCAATAATTCCCCTCAAGAAATAAACACTATAACATTTAATGACAAAACGTTAGTATGGGAGAGTGTTTAAGAACAGTATAGAGTGATGAAGGGGGCAGATTTGGGAGTCAGGCTGCCTGGGCTCAAAGCTGGGCTCTACTACTTACTAGCTAAGTGATCTTAGGTCAGAATTTCTCAACTTCAGCAATATTGACATTTGGGGCTGATAATTTTTTGCTGTGGGGAGCTGTACCGTACATTGTAGGCTGTTTAACAACATCCCTGGCCTCTACCCGCCTTCTCCCCAATGTGACAAACAAAATGTCTCCCAACATTGCCAACTGTTCCTTGGGGACAGTGCCTCCCTCTTTTAAGAATCATTGCCTTTGGCAAATTACCAAAGCTTCAGTCCTCAGTTTTTGTATATATGGGGATAAAAATAATGCTCACCTCCAGGAGCTATTGGGAAGGCTAAGCAGATTTGTCCCTGTAGAGCATGGAGAACAGGGACTGCCACATGCCAGGTACTCGGTCAGTATCAGCTATTGTTAATATTGAATTCTTAAGACAGCTCTTAAGGAAAATGCTTGTTTGTTATTCTTACTATAAAAATGACTGTATAATTTGAAAATTTTAGGAAGGTATTAGAAGCTAATAAAGATCTCCTATAACCCTAATAGCCTGGGACAACCCTATTAACATTGAGGTGTATTTTCTTATGCAGCTAGAAGAGTTACTGGCACTTTTTTTTTTTTTTTGCAGTATGCGGGCCTCTCACTGTCGTGGCCTCTCCCGTTGCGGAGCACAGGCTCCGGACGCGCAGGCTCAGCGGCCACGGCTCACGGTCCCAGCCGCTCCGCGGCATGTGGGATCCTCACGGACCGGGGCACGAACCCGTGTCCCCTGCATCGGCAGGCGGACTCTCAATCACTGCGCCACCAGGGAAGCCCTACTGGCACATTTTAATTGCTCAATAAATGTGTTGGATGAATATGAAACACGAAATGAGGTTATACATACCATATACAAAGTTTTACATCCTATTTTTCTCCCTTACCACTGCATTGTGACTTTTTGCCTATACGTTTGGAAATTCTTTGAAAAGATGTTTAATACATGTATAATATCAACTCTGTGACTGCTGTCTCATTTAATTAGTCATCATATCATTTTTGGCCTGTGCATGATGTTTTTTATAAATAGTATTTTTTCTAAATTATGAAAAATTTCAAACATATATAGAGGTTGAAATAGTACAGCATATACCCACACTTTAAATGTTTTTTAAACATTGTGCCATATTTTATCTTTTTATTTGTGTGTGTGTGTGTGTGTGTGTGTGTGTGTGTATCTGCGTGGATATAGACATGTATATTGAGTATTTTTTATTGTTCTGTGGCACCATTTAAAAGTAAACTGCAGGGGCTTCCCTGGTGGCGCAGTGGTTGAGAGTCCGCCTGCCGATGCAGGGGACACAGGTTCATGCCCCGGTCCGGGAAGATCCCACATGCCGCGGAGCGGCTGGGCCCGTGAGCCGTGGCCGCTGAGCCTGCGCGTCCGGAGCCAAGTAAATTGCAAACATCATAACATTTCACTTTTAAAGACTTTAGCATGCCTCTCCCAAGAATAAAGACATTCTCGTGCATAACCTTAAGGTACTGAATTTGTCTGATTATTCCCTTGTAGTGTCCTTTAACTTGTTCCTCCAGCCTCTGGATTTCCTGTAAACTGAAGTTGGGTCTAAAGTCTTAATTAGATTTAGGTAAACCATTTTGGCAAGGATATTTCATTAGTAGTTGCATCATCAGGAGGATATAACATAAGGTTGTCCCATGATCACTCATGTGAAGTTTGATTACTCAGTTCAGGTGATGACCACTAGATTCCTTTACTTAGAGGTATGTTTTTCCCTTTGCAATTAGTACATTTTCTACAGGGTACTCGTTTGGTATCATATGACTACTCTATTCCCCAACAGTTTTTCACCTAACGGTGTTTAGCATCATTGGTGATTCTTGCCTAAACCAATTATTTTATTGGGAGCTTCAAGTGGTGATTTTTATAATTCTCTTATTTCACTTACATTTAATAGCTGATATTCTTCTGAAAAAAGAAAAGTTTTCCCTTTCTAAATGCAGGGTAAATTCTTACTTCTTATGTTCTAAGTACTAATTTAAAGCGATAAATGAGTTTTGCTTATTTCTCTCTCTCTTACTTACTTTCTTTAGTGCTGTGCAGTCAAATTATAATAATTTTCTGATACTCAGGTTTTCTATTGGGCACCCCTCCAAGGTGACTTCTGTATCTTTTGGCATCCATGTCTTTTGGTAGTCTCTGGGTTTCCTTCTTTTTTGACTCATTGTGTTCCAAGCTTACTTTCACATTTTATGCCTCAGCTCTGGAATCAGCCATTTCCCCAAGAAACCTTGATTCCTTTTAGTCATGAATGATATAAATAATCTTTTGATGAATACCTTTGTAGATAAGATTTTTACCAGAATTGCTAGATTTGAAATTAGTTTGACAAAGATTATGAACTATTTAATGCCTTTAAATATACTTGCCAAGTTTCTGTACAGCAGTTAGCAATAATCAACATTCCTTCTAATGATTGAGAATGTCTGTCTCACTGCGTTCATACTGAAATTAACTTTTTTGTATGATGATAACTCTATTACAGTAAGATTGAACAGCTCGGTTTTATGGATGTTTATAAGTTTATTAGTTTTCTATTTTGGTAATTATTTGAAAGTTTAAAAAATACATCAGAGACTTTAATCCTCTGTCTACTGTGCTTGTTGAAAACCATTTTTCTAGAGTGTTTTTGTGTTTTCTTGGCTGTCAGACTTTTTAATTTCTAAGTGGTCAAATGTATTTACATTTTCCTTGATGATTTCATCCATTTCTCTAGTGCTTAGGCATTCCTTGCCCAAACCAAGGAAAGTTAAATATTTCTGTATATTTTTCTCCCATTTAAAAAATGTAAGCAAAACTAAGCTTTTAATATTTATTCGTTTTCAAACCATGTGGAATATATTTAATGCTGTAGTTTGAGGTGAGAATCTAACTTAATTTTTCCCCCCAAAGCCAGTTTTCCTTATGCCACAGGAGGGATAATCTGTCACTTTCTCACTGGTATGTAACTGTCTGCATCATATATGTAGTTCGCTAGATAGATAGATGGATGGATGGATAGATAGAGATATCAATGTCAATTTTTGCACCAGTACCATACTTTTTTAAATTATTGAAGCTTTTAAGTACATGTTAAAATACAAGGTCCTTCTTGTCTTTTCTTTTACCTTTTTTTTAAAGTACATGTTAAAATACAAGGCCCTTCTTGTGTTTTCTTTTACCTTTTTTTTTCTTCAAAATGAACTTTGGAATAATTTTGTCATTTTCAGAAAAGAGTTCATTACATTTAAATGATTTCTCATTTTCTAGATGGAACGTTGGGATTTTGTAATAACACTAGAAATTGCTTTGGGATAAGGTAACTACAGTAATGTGAAAGTATTTGAAGTTGTGACAGTCCTCTGAGATGGAGCATGGTCAGTGTTGGGTGGGCTTAGTAGCACTTAGGTCTTAAAAGACTCTCATGGTGAAGACAAATGTCCCCTGTTTATGGCTTAAAAAGATCAGCGTGATTGCTGTAACCAGAGTTTCTAATCCAAAAATTGAGATACTTGGTCTGATAGGTGGAATGATATTTATGGGAATAAAGGGAGATATCATAAATTTGAGCTGTCTGGAAACTTTGAGATGTGTATAGCCATTGGTCATTCAGCCACTAGATTCAGATGTTCATTTGGGGGTGGTATGTTCCAATCCAAGTAGTGTTTTGCTTTCCTCTTAATATAGGTTAAACTGTCCAAGACATGCTTTACACGGAGAAAGCCATCATGGGCAAAGTCTCTGAATATCAAGCTATGTAGTGGCTCAGATCCTTACAGTATGATCAGTATTACACAGTGGTGAAAAATATGTTCTCTGGCATCAGACAGACATTGGTTTGGATCTTCACTCTGCCTCTTCCCAGCACTGTGACCTTGGATAATAACAGTATATCTGGGGGGAGGAGAGAGGGGGGAGGGATAAATTAGGAGTTTGAGATTAGCAGATACAAACTACTATATATAAAATAGATAAACAACAAGGTCCTACTCTATAGCACAGGGAACTATATTCAATATTTTATAACAAACTATAATAGAAAGGAATCTAAAAAAGAATACATATATATATGTATATTTATACATACACCACTTTATATGTGTGTGTGTGTGTGTATACACCAGCTTTATATATGTAAAAATGAATCACTTTGCCATACACCAGAAACTAACACAACATTGTAAATCAACTATACTTCAGTTTAAAAAAGAAATTAATTAAAGAATATATATATGGGCTTCCCTGGTGGCGCAGTGGTTGAGAGTCTGCCTGCCGATGCGGGGGACACGGGTTCGTGCCCCGGTCCGGGAGGATCCCACATGCCGCGGAGCGGCTGCGCCCGTGAGCCATGGCCGCTGAGCCTGCGCGTCCAGAGCCATTGCTCCGCGATGGGAGAGGCCACAAGAGTGAGAGGCCCGCGTACCGCAAAAAAAAAAAAAAAAAAAAAAGAATATATATGTACCTGCCTCATGGAGTTGAGAAGATTAAATGAGATGCAGTATGTAAAGTACTCAGCAGTGCCTGGCATACAATAAAAACTTAATCATATCAGCTGTATTGTCCCTATCATCAGTGCAATTAGTCCTGCTGCTATTATTATTGTGGTTGTTTTTGTTATTGCTTAGGATCAAGATGACTGAAAACTCCTCATGGACCCTGGCTCTGTTGTGATTCCATATGGAATCTCAGTTACAGTCAGCTCAGAGATTCTACTGACTGCTTTCTAGCCCTGAGAAGTGGTATGTTTTTCTGTGACAAGGAGTCACTGCTACCTCCAGTGCCCTCAGTGGGAGGACATACAGGGCCAGTACAACACCCAAAAAGCTAAAGGAGGGAAAAGTGATAGCGCTTCAGAGTTCTGAGACAAAAGCAGTGAAAAACAAAAACCAGAATTCCCCATCCATTCTTAGACTCTCCTTGAGAAGGCACGCATTCTAGGACTAAGTATAGCCGAAGTCAAAGCGTTAACTTACGTGTTTGTCTGTTATAAGTAGTGTATTTCATGTTCTTTTCTTGGCATTAAGAGATAATATTTCTATTCTTTCTCTTAAAAGAAGATTAGGTCTGATTACCATCTTTATAACAGTATTAACAACACAGGACAGCCTTTTACAAATTCAGCCTCTAATTTAAATGTGACATTATGGAGCTGTCTGGGCATTTGGATAATTCCTTCAGACATCTCAGAGTGGCACGTAAAGGGTCATTAATCAGCAGCTCAATATTTTATTCACATAGTGGCTGGAAAAAAGCAGGAGAAAGTCTTGGATCTGAGATGAGAAAGGAATTATTAGTAACATATTGCATCAAAATAATCAGATTTCTAAATGAGCAAGGGAAGTTAAAAAAAAGAGGTAGCCTGGCCAAGACCTTAGGCTCCCTAAGAAAGAGCAATTACGGGTCTAACTGGCGAAAAGCACTAAGCTATAATCCAAGTGACAGAGAGTTTCCTATTTCTAGATCAGGGTTAGCCCATAAACTGATCACAGTAAAGTGTTTTAAGTCTCTATAAGCCGCTACAGATAGCCTAGGATGCTGGTAGAGTCTTTCAAATCTGTTCCCTCCTTTCCCTTCCTACCGCCAATGCCTTTGCTCACGTCGTCTTAATTATTTCTCAACTCACTTCTGACCAACTCAACACTAGTCTCCCCATCTTGGCTTCCTCAGACCTTTTCCCCTTCCTACTTGCTGTAAGGACTCTCTTTCTAAAACTCAAAGCAGGCCCTGTCACCTCTACCTAAAATTCTTCCATGTCTCTTTTATGATTTGTTCACTTTTCTAGACATATGTTATACCTCGATAAAAAATGACAGGAAGGGAGTAGCCATGTTGAGAAGGTCTGGGGACGATCCAGACCGGGCAGGAGCTGCAAGCTTTAAGATTCCAAGTGGGAACATTTGATTTTTGAGAGGGGCAGGAAAAGGCTGGCGTGGCTGAGTGTAGTGAACGAGGAGAAGGACAGACAGAGGAGGGCAAAGAGTGGGCGGGGTACGTGAGGGAGAATTTGTACTTTATTCTAAGTGAATGAAACCCCATGAGAGGATGTTGAGCAGGGGAATGGCATGTAATTTGATTTATGCTTTGGGAAGCTCACTGTCACCACTTTACGGAAGGACTACAGGGAAGGAGAAGCAGGCAGGAGGCCAGCTGGGAGGCTGCAGAAGGGCTCCAAGTGAGTGACGATGGTAGCCTGGACTAGCATTGGAGCAATGGAAATTGTGCACGTTCACCACAGTGTATTTATCCGCCAAGCTGCTGGTGGCCATTTGGGTAATTTCCAGTTGGGGGCTATTGCCAGTAATGTTCCTATGCATATTCTTGGACTTGTCATTTGGGGCACAGATATATGCACTGAGTATATACCTAGGAGTGGAATTATGTCAAAGAGTGTAGCAGACACTACCACTACTATTAACTGTATAACCTTGTTACCTCAACACACCAGAAGCTGTTTACTGAAAACACATGCATCTATCTACTGCAGGACTTTTGTGTAGCCATGGTTGCGTATTTGACCCACATGAGCCAGAAGTGTCAGAAAAGTAATGCCCCCTGCTATGGACTGAATGTGTTTCCCCAAAATTCATATGTTGAAACCCTTGCCCCCAGTGTGATAGTGTTAGGAGGGGGGAGGTTTTGGGGAGGTAATGAGATGAATGCCTTTTTAAGAAGAGACACAAAAGAGACGATTTCTCTCTCTTGGCCTTGTGAGGCTATTGTGAGAAGCCCGCTGCTACAAGCCAGGACAGGTCCTCACCAGAATCTGGCCATTGCTGGCACCCTGATCTCAGGCTTCCAGCCTCCAGAACTGTGAGAAATAGATGTTTGTTGTTTAGGCCACCCAGTCTATGGTATCTTGTTATAGAAGCCTGAACTGACTAAGACACTCCCAGAAGGTGCACTCAATAGACAGGTGGTGGATAAAAATCCAGATTCCTGTGACAACATAGATGGACCTTGATGATGTTATACTAAGTGAAATAAGTCAGATGCAGAAAGACAAATACTGTGTGATTTCACTCCTATGTGGACTCTTAAAAAAAAGCCAAAAGAAACAAACAAAATAAAACAAAAACAAACTCATAGAAACAAGGATCAGATTCCTGATTACCAGAGGGGTGGGGGGTTGGGGTGGGTGAAATGGGTGAAGGGGGTCAACCCTATGGTGATGAATGGTAAGTAGACTTGTGTTGGTGATCACTCTGTAGTGTATACAGATGTTGAATTGCAATGCTGCATGCCTGAAACTTATATAAAAAGAAAACAAAAACAATCCAGATCCCTTGCTCTTTATTTGGGATATAACTCCAGGCTTGTTCTACACAGTGTCTCAGAGTTCCCCAGCAGTTATTGTGGTAACTGGTAAGATAAGGCACCCTTATTGGGTTTATTGTCTTCCCTGTATCACTTGCAAATTCCCCTACTGGTGTTTCTATGTCCCTTCTAGTCCTGGCTGCCTCGGTTGCTCTTGATACCTTCAAGTAACTGGTTTTGTTCGTTTTTGTCTAATTTTATCCAGCTTTTGTAAAGTACAGAGGTTGGTCTAGTACATGTTACACAGTCATAGTCATAAGAGTAGGCCCTCTGGACATTTTCTGTTAGCTATTTCTATTACATAATTTAGTTTGCTTGGGAATCTCCAGTCAGCAACCCAGATTGGCCGTTGCATCTAGAATTGTCAACAGTGAATATTGAAGACAAGGTAGAAGTGCAAGACAGGAATTTTAGTAGTATACCCCCAAAGGAATATTGATGAAGGTCAGCCCATTCGGTAGTCTATTAACCCTTAGGTGTGTGGAAATAGAGGCTATAACGGCAACAATTAGACTACCTTTGCCATCAGATGACTACTTCCTTTTCTACATTTTCTATAGAGCACTGACATGTTTTGTTTTGTTTTTTGCTGTACGCGGGCCTCTCACTGTTGTGGCCTCTCCCGTTGCGGAGCACAGGCTCCGGACGCGCAGGCTCAGCAGCCATGGCTCACGGACCCAGCCGCTCCGCGGCATGTGGGATCTTCCCAGACCGGGGCACGAACCCGCGTCCCTTGCATCGGCAGGCGGACTCTCAACCACTGCGCCACCAGGGAAGCCCACTGACATGTTTTTATACCTAATACCTTGCATAAGAAAAAACATTGTATATCAAAGTGCTAAATGTAATTTGTTTTCACACGTTTCCACCTGACTACACCATTTCCTTTTTTAAAGAATACTGTTACAGTGTACTTCCCTGGCGGTCCAGTGGTTAAGACTTCATGCTTCCACTGCAGGTGGCATGGGTTCAATCCCTGGGATCCCTGGTCAGGGAACTAAGATCCCATGTGCCATGCAGTACGGCCAAAAAAAAAAAAAAATAGTTACAGATCCAAGTGTTTCTGCCCATAGTTTATTTTCTTTCCATTGATCTCAAAGAGTACATCTAATACACAGTGTGCTTTGTTTTAGCATGTCTTCTTTTCTCTCCTTTTGCCCTCCTCTTTTCTCTCCTGAAATGTTGGAAAACAAAGTTGGGTAATTAGTACATCTGAGCTAAAAAAAAATTTAGCACCAAATGGATCATACAATGAAAAGATGATTTTAAGAATATGGGACATGTCTTCATTTACTGGCCTCTTAAAAATAATTTTCAAAACATGTATTTATTAAGCATCTACTATGTGTTAGCAACTGAGCATATTGTAGATAACAAAGCATATTTTAAAAAAATCCTACCCTCATGGGACTTATATTTTAATAGGGGACAAAAAAGACAAATAAGTAAAATACATAGTCAAATGAAGGTAGGTGCTGTGAAAATCACTCATCAGGGAAAATCCTGCTTGAAGGGTCGATTGTAGGGTAGGAGGGTTCCGATAGCCAGATGAGAAGGGAGTGTTTCACCAAGGGACCTTGAGTTATAGAGCTGAGAAGGAGACCTAGAATCATCGCTGGGAGGAGTTATTGCACTGTGTGTCAGGCCCGAAGAGTGAAGAGAGAATAAGAACAGGGAAGGCAGAGCCAAGTTGAGAGCTGGGGGGCTGGGAGGCAGGACTGAGTCAAGTGTAAGGAACTGGTCTGCAAGAGTGGATCAGAGCCAAGTTCAGGAAGGATGAGCATGGGAGCTCTGAGCCTCCATGGTGTAAGCTACAGGGCACTCCCAGTGAACTCAAGAAGTCATGCAGGCCTGGCAAAATCGATGACCAATACTTGCTTCTAGATCCTTGACTAAGACACTTTCTAGAAGTCCTCTTCATGGCACATATTTTATCTTATGACCTCACTTGCTACTATATCTTCACATGGGAGAATGCCACAGGAATTATTTTAAAATATCTTTTCGATTTCCTTTTGAACATCGAGTGGGTCTTTTGCCCCAGAAGCACAGGGACTGCAGCGGGATGAAGATGCCACAGTTTGAAGTCCTGACTCACGGGCAGTTGAGTGTCCTGAGTCCCTCTGTCCCTGTTTAGCCCCTTCTTGCCCCCTGCTCCATGCTGGGGGCAGACAACACCACTTCTGCCAACTTAGAGCCTTTCCCCTCTTTCAGGGAAGCAGAGGAAGCCAAACAAGGTAGAATCCCACAGAGGGTAGCTTCTGCCGGATACCGCTGGGGATGTCTGGAGTGTGAGTTGTCCCAACTTCAGCAGGGGAGCTGAAGCTTTCCCCGCCTCTAGGTAGCAGCCCTTGGCTGAGAGCTGGCCAGAAGGGCCTCAATACCTGAGCAATGCTGGCTCTCGAGTGTGGAGCAGAGCAGGCTGAGGGCAGTCTCCCAGAGTAGCTGCAAGTGAAAACCTAACAGCCTGTGGAGGATCTCTCTCCCTTTGCCTTTCCACTTTCCCTTTCCCCTTCCCTTTCCCCTTCCCCCTCCCCCTTCCCCCTTCTCCTTCTCCTTCCTCCTTCCTCCTTCCCTTTCCCCTTCACCCTCCCCCTTCACCATCCCCCTTCCCCTTCTCCTTCCCTTTCCCCTTCCCCCTCCTCCTTCCCCCTCCTCCTTTCCCCTTCCCCCTCCTCCTTTCCCCTTCCCCATTCTCTCTCTCTCTCTCTCTTTCACTTACTCACTCACAGTAAAAAGGAATCTGAGACATTCTGGTCAGAGCCACCAACATCTTCTACTGCCACGGACTTCTGCTTAATATTTTGGGTTTTTTGGGTTTTTTGTTATTGTCATTTTGATCATTCAGATAACATGCAGCCGTGTATGAGAACCATTGGAATTCTGGAGAAATGGTTCCCAGGTATATGTTAGCTGAAGCTGGAGCGCTGTTTTCCTTCCAGTTTGACTGACCTGTATAGCACTGTATAAGTTTAAAGTGTACAGCATAATGATTTCACTTCTGCTTCTTGAATGTTTGGACTCAAGGATTTCCAATGCAAAAACAAACAGAGTTTTAAAACCACTGCAGCAGGTGGAGAAATGTGTTTGGGTCTAAGTACTTCCCTTTCATCTTCTGCGAGGGGACATGCTAAGTCTTTGAGCAGAGGTGGGGATCCTGTTAATGGACAATTCAGATAAGCACGTTGGTCCTGGACAAGGAACAGTCACTGTGGAGCAATCAAGAGTTGACTGTATAAATTAACAGTTGATTCTATATAAATTTAAACATTCTCTTTTTTTTTTTTTTGCGGTACATGGGCCTCTCACTGTTGTGGCCTCTCCCGTCGCGGAGCACAGACTCCGGACGCGCAGGCTCAGCGGCCATGGCTCACGGGCCCAGCCGCTCCACGGCACGCGGGATCCTCCCGGACCGGGGCACGAACCCGTGTCCCCTGCATCGGCAGGCGGACTCTCAACCACTGCACCACCAGGGAAGCCCAACAGTCTCCTTTTTTTAAGTGAAGAGGCTCCACTATGATGATTCTTAGTAGTAATTTTCACGTGTGCCTCTTTCCTTCTCTCTCTGATGGGTGGAGTGAGCAGAAGGTCCTCTCAGAAATTAGGCCTATAAAGTCGTTCATCATAGGATAGGCAGGCCCTACCTTGGTGATAAACTCCCTTGTTATCCCTGTTTCATTTCATTCTTGTCTCCATGATCCACTTGACTGGATGGTTTCCACCCATCATGGGTGTCCAAACCAAAAAGCCTACAGCTCATGACCATTCCTTCACTTAACAAATGCCCATAGTTGGGTCCCAGCACGTGCACAGCCAAGACTTTGCCCTGCGGCCGTTGACTCATACAAGTTCTGCCCAGGAACCTGTGTGTCTGAATCAGGGACTGCTCTAGTCTGTTTAGTATTTGGATTTCATTTTGAATGGTTCCTATGAGTACCACTGGGTTAGGTACTTTGTGACAGACGAAACAAGCATCCAGTTCGAAACAATCCCCATCCTTACAACTGTGGTTTAACTCTCATAGACATCTTCCTCTGTTTTCATTTTCAACCAAGCTTCTTCCCTCCATCTGTTGACGGAGGGCCCCTCTCTACACACCTGTTATAAGCAAAATGCACTATGAAATATTGACTATCCATTTTACTTACAGATTTCCTACTGAAAGCTCTCTGTGGGAGCCAGGGGATTTAGCTTGCTGACACATGATTCAGAGCCTTTGCTAGATGTGATTAGCGGACTGGATCATGCCTTCACCTGAGATTTCTCTCACTAATAATTCGAGATGAGTTCACTTTTATTTCAGATTCCCGAGCAAACAACGTAATTTTGTCAAGGTGACTGGATACATCTGGGTGTGATAGCAAAAGGAGTTCAACCAGGAGGAGAAAATAATTTTATACATAGACATCAGAGTTTCTAAAAACAAGGAGAGAGGCAGATTAATTGGGACTGACACATCTCGGAATGACAAAATGCAGCTGTTGTTGACATCTGCAGAGCCAGCTGTTGGTACTCGACTTGACAATGTCTCTTGCCAGGCACGGGGAGCGATGCCTTTTCATTTTGATGAAATAAGGACACAGCATATGTGCTCAACAAGCACTTAAATACTGACTTGAGAGCAAAAGAAACATGATTTAACTAAAATGCAGGTTGTCTTTTTCCTCAAGATAAGATACAACTTAATCTATACTAGGGCTGAAATACATACAAATATGTTTGGGGGTCCTGCCTCATTGGCTTCTGTTGTTTTCTCGTGCTTGAAACAACTTCTCCCTCCTTCCCACCTCCCCGCCGCTCTATGCTTTTGAGAGATTCACGCCAACAGCTGAAAACTTGGAGAGCCTTTAGTGTTTAACCCCTCATGAATTTGATTAGAACCCACCTTTTGCGTCTAGAGTGCTTTTTCATTTACAGAGCACTCTCAGATTTTCAGTTTTGACTCTCATGGCACCTTTATGAGTTGACTTGTGTTGTCATCCCATTGTGTAGATGAGGAAACTGAGACTCAGGGTGGGTGTGACAAGTTAGGTGACTTGCCCCTGGTCTACGAGGAAGTGGCAGAGCTGGGATAAGGACCCAGGGCTCTAACAACCCAGGCTGTCCCTCGCCCTCACACCTAGGTATTGCATTTTGCTTTTACTACCTGGTACATCAATATGTTGATTTTGTAATTCCCCATGGACCTGTATAACGACATAGGAGCAATGAAATAAAAATAGCATATTCTGATACTTTCTTTACTCAGTACCACCTTATCTTGGGGAGCCTTGATTTTTCAAGTCTTCTTCCCAGGATTGACTGCCCTTAACGTGGTGGAAGAGACAGTCATCTCCATGAAAGGTTTTACACATCAGAAGGACCCTTCTGTTCAGAACTATTCCCCATCCAAAGCCATTGCTTCAAGTCTTCCATTCTTTTAAAATGCAGATGTCCCTGGGCAAGGTGACGCACTGATTTCATTTGATTTAAAGTGTTACTGATTCATTCAACTGCATCCAGGCAGAGAGACCTAGGACAGACCAGAGGACCTGGGAGAATCCTGAGCACTAAAAAGGGAAGAGGAGGGCAGTGAAGGAGAGTGAACAGGAGCATTTCTGGAAAGATTCCAGCTGACAGTTCTTGGGACTGAGAGCCCAGGAGCCAACACCCCAGAGCATCTCCATGCTGGGAGTTGTGAGAACCTGGCCCTACTTCTGAGGCTTCTAGAGGAGGGGAAAAGATGAGACCACTGGCAGGAGGGAGTCTGGGCTCCCGTGGATTTGCATTCAGTGGTCTCCTGGCGGCTCACCTTGGGCTGCCAGCACATTTCACCTGGGCTGCCTTGGGCAGGGCCAGGAGCACAGGTGGAGGAGCCAAGACAGGTACTGCGTGCTAAGTAGCTCTCAGAGGATGACTTCCAGAGTGTTTTGGCTATGGAAGCCAGAGGTGGCAACCTCCCTCCGTTTTGTGTTTGACAAATCCTTGGTCTACTTTGAGCATAAGGGCTGATCTGATCATTATGGTCACTGAGTGTAAAAGCGGGAACTTTCAGGGAAGTTCTTTTCTCTTGTGCTGGGAGAGAAAAGATCCTGGTAGTAAGGACACGGTTTAAATAAGGTTTAAGTTGGGATCTGAGTCCTACCCTGTTCTTTTGTGGATTGCTGCCCTGAGGTGGAGGAATCTGGAACTCCTGGCTTGATGATGAAAGCCTAGGAATGGGATGGGTTTGCTGCCTATTTATTCTACCTATGGAGTTATATATTTTATATCCTCCCATTTTCTTTTGATTTGCAGGGCCCGGGGGCTGGGGGCGGGGCACTGGGGAGAGCAGAGAGAATTCACTGAGCAATCTGGTAATGTCTTGTGACATTTTCAGTTTCAAAACAGAGCAATTTGAGTCTAGGGTAGTGTGTGCTAGAGGCAGGTGGTTCCAAAATAAAAGGTGAGAACCTCTGGGAAATGCCGGCCATGCTTCACGTCGCAAATTGAGAGTGTGTCTGTCCTCTTGTATCACTTGCATCCAAGCTTGTCTAGGTGAGTTTAGTTGACCTAAATTGCCAGGACTTGACTATGGGCCAAGGGGTGGCCCATACGCTTCTGGCTTCCTTCATTCTCGGCCGTGAGCTTGCACAGGGCCCTAGCGGTACCTTATTGGAGTAGATATAGAAATTCTTATCTCCAGGGCTTACTTCCATCAGAGGAGGGAGAGAAGGAGGGAAGGAGGAAATCCCCTTGTATAAGCAATTGCAGACACTCTAGAAAGATGCGGTACTTGTAGAGATACCAAACCCTCCTCCACCAAACTGTAATTGCTCGTGATCCTGGCTTACTTATCTCTGATTTCCAAGTTAGAGAATGACAGGGCTTCCAAGGCAGTGGCCTCAGTTCTCCAAATTTTCAGTTTCGGTTATAGAGGCAAGATGGTATTGGACAGAGGCAGACCATGTTTTCTGTGCCAGTAATTGGGTCTCCTTGTCATGGGGCAGGATATTTGAAATTCTACGTCCTGTAAATATCCAGGAAGTATGGGCCATAACTGTCAAATATGATTCAATATATGAAAAAAAAAAGAGTGTCGTGTACTAACAGCCTTCTAAGTACATCTTGCAGGTGTAATTCCATTTGGGGTGATAGGACTTAATATGAAAAGCAAATCCATTTTAGTCTGACTTTGAAATTTTGAACACTCTCATCCAAGTCACCAGGTTCACTCCAGGAGCAGTGAAATGCTGGATGATAATGAAAATCTTAAGAAGAAACAGCTATGATGTATTGACTGTTTTCTGTGTGCTGGTCTCTGTGCTCAGAGCTTTTCAGGCATATCTCGTTTAATCTTCAGAATGACATTATATGATGTTTTGTTTTCTTCATCCTTTTTTAAAAAATTGTGCAAGATACTGAAGTGGGTTATAGGTGAGGAAAGTGGAGTTGGGGGACAGTAAAGAATTTGCCCATAGCCTCACAGTTAGCAGCATTTATCTGGGTCTGTCTGGATTGAGTCTGGGCAACCAACCACTAAACTCGGCTCTCTCAACAACAGTTTCTGGTACAGTAAATAGGAGAGAAGAAGAAATGTCTTTACTCCCCATGTATAGGATGGGGTCCAAGGCGAGAGGTGGTCTCTCATTAGAATTCAGACAAGAATTTCATGGCAAATATTGAAACAATGAGTGTGAAATGTGTTCAGTATTCCAGCAGCTAGCCCCCCAGTGAAGTCACTGTTCAAATACCTTCTTCCAAATTAATTGAAAGCTCTGTTGAAAAAAAGCCACTTTGCTCCCACTGTTTCTGCTGGCAGCTCCCAGTGTGTTGGACAAGAGGATGGCCCGTTGAGGAAAGTGCACGAGACTGAGAAGAAACAGAAGGTTTCTAGGACTCTCAAGGGTGCCGACTCCTCTCAAATTAGGCAAAAATTATTCTTGGTTTATAGCTCGGCTTCAGCATTGCCAAGTCCGAGGGAAGGTGGACTGGGCTCCCTGGAGGCAGCTGGGTAATGACATCATTGTTAATCTGTGTCCCTTCTGGCCACGTCCCACACCTGTTATCCTGGAGGGCATCGTGAGCCAAACAGTGGGTGAATTAATTCATCTTAGGGCTGGCAATTATCATGGCTAATTATGCCCTTGGATCATGGGGACCCACTGGATTCTCCTTCAGGTGGATTCCTAGATTTCTGCCCCCCTTCGTTCTAGCAGAATGAGACAGAGGCCAGCTATAGCCATCTCTCTCCTCTATCCAGTTTTCCCCTGTTGCTCTCCCTACACACTTCCACTGCTCATATTTTTTATTGGATGAGAGAAAATTTAAACTAAGTTTGAAAACTGCAAAAAGAAGGATTTTACAGTTGACTAATATAAAGCTCATGGCTCCATGCCCAAAAAGGGACCTGACTGCAACAGATATGTGTTCTAGCCAGAGATACTTGACTCCTAGAAACTTCATTACAGACCACTGGGGCGCCAGATCTGTGCATGTAGTCACCTGAAAGAGAGAATCCCCCGGTAACTCATGGGTTCATCATGAAGATTAAATAAGCTAATACAGGCATGGGTAAGAACAATGCCTAGCACATAAGAAGTGATCAGTCAGAGTTAGCTATTGTTAATGTCAACTACCTTATCTTCTGTAGTTTACGGATCAGGAAACGGAGGCCCAGAATTTTTTTTTTTTTTTGGGGGGTACGCGGGCCTGCCACTGCTGTTGCCTCTCACGCCGTGGAGCACAGGCTCCGGACACACAAGCTCAGCGGCCATGGCTGACGGGCCCAGCCACTCCGCGGCATGTGGGATCCTCCTGGACCGGGGCACGAACCCGCGTCCCCTGCATTGGCAGGCGGACTCTCAACCACTGCACCACCAGGGAAGCCCGAGGCCCAGAATTTTAAAGTGACCTGCTCAAGATCACATAGAAAGCCAGTGGCAGGCCTGGAACTAGAATCCCAGACTCATGGTTCCTTTTATGGTTATTCGTAAATTCAACAACTGTTCATCAGTTATTTTAGTCTGTGCCAGACACTGGCTGAGGTTATAAAAGTGGAAAAAACATGAAAAGACAGTGGAGAACCCCGGCAGTAGCTTCTTGTTTCTGCAAAGGAGAAATCTGACCCATGTATGTCATATGGGTGACAACCAGCTGGGGTCTAAAGGTGATTTTCAAGTTATCTAAGCAGTTTTGAAATTTCACTGGGTGAAGTCAATAGTAGTGACTCCTGGGGCTTCCCTGGTGGCGCAGTGGTTGAGAGTCCGCCTGCCGATGCAGGGGGCGCGGGTTCGTGCTCCGGTCCGGGAGGATCCCACATGCCGCGGAGCGGCTAAGGCCCGTGAGCCATGGCCGCTGAGCCTGCGCGTCCGGAGCCTGTGCTCCGCAACGGGAGAGGCCACAGCAGTGACTGGCCCACGTACCGCAAAAAAAAAAAAAAAAAAAAATAGTAGTGACTCTTGATACCAACTTTTGAAAATTTATATTTTAATATTAAATTATTTAAAAGTATATTGAGTATTTATGCAATTAACCCCATTTTCGAGGATTGTTGTTTAAAGGGGATTGCACGCACTGGTAGCATTCCGCCAGCCCACTCATCCCACAGCGATCCTTGTGGGATCTTATATACCTTCAGCACTGCTCCTCCCACATCAATCATTTCATTTCTCAAGATCCCCCTGAGAGGCTATGGGGAGCCAGCTTTGTGCTCTGGATAAGCTTCCTTCCCTCCCTCCCTCCTTTCTTTCTCTCTCTCCTATCTTTTTCTCACTCTTCTTTCTTTCTATGATTCAGAGCCCCATTTAATGAACAAGGACCTCAAATAATCAGAATCGCCTTAGAAACAGGATTATACATTTCATTAAGCAAGACTAACCAGGTGTCGATCTGAAAATCAAAATTTCCCTAAAATAGAGACAAGAAAACTTTGCTGAGGTACCGGACAGGTCAAGACATTTGCACTTGCTGTCCTTTCTTTGGAAAGTGGCAGAAGTTCCCCTGGCATGGGTCTTTCCTGGGGTGCTCTCTAGACATCTAGGAAGGATGTCGTCTGAAATCAAGGATGTGTGAAATTAAGAACATGAGAAAAGTGCTCCGGCCATGGATGGGGGAGGGAGGATTGAATTATATAGACAGGAAAATGGTTGGTAGAACAGGTCGTACCTGGCTGAATTGAACAAGATTCTCAGGCTTCCTTTCACTCTGCCGTGAGCTTGCACAGGGCCCCAGCTCTGCCTGGCTTTAGAAATTCTTTTCTCCAGAGTTTATATCCAGCAGGATGAGTTGATATTATAGTTTAATAAGAACGCATTTAAAGGGAGACCCATCTTCCTTCCTTCATTCATTCAACATCTGTCGGGTACCATGGGTCAGCAGGTGTTAGGAGCAGCCTATGGCCCTATTAAGGGGACTTCCCTGAGGCTTGAACACAGGTAAAGAGGAGGCTGCAATCCCACCAGCTCGTCTGACCCAGCCCTGTCTGTGCATCATGGGTGCATGACCACATTTCTTACCTGTGACATCATGAGGACATCCACCCACCCCCGATGCTTGCTCCTCACAGCCTGATCCGTCTTCCTGAGCCTTGTTTACCCATACAGTGTTGTGATGATCGAATGAGCTCATATAAGTGAAGAGTGTTTTGTAACTTGGGAGGAGGCCTCTGCGTACAGGAAAGCATGCTCCGTTGTGTGAATGATGGTGTCTCCAGTGTGGGAAATGGAGGGTATGATAATGACAATGCAAAGGCATGTGAGCTCATTTCAGCTTCACCTGTTTATATATTTTAGGTGAAAGTGATAGATGGACAATTCTTTGCCTGTGTGGGCAGAGTTTGTGAAAGTGCAAGCAAAGGGAGGTTTGGATGTGGTTGTGAAAATAACACATGCCCACTTTCCTGGCCCCTCAGTCATGTCAGATTAAACCTGTAATAATCAGCTACAGTACTTGTAAGAAGAGGCATTTGCTCCTTTCCATCCTTGTATGTTTCAAATGGAGTATATGTGTCTATTTCTGCAGTTCTGCCTGTCGCTATTGAGAACAGCTTGGAGAGGAGAGGAGAGAGCTGGTAGTACCACCAGAATATGAGACCTCCCCCCACCCCGGTGCCTCTGGCCCCGGATTCTCTTTCTACAAGGGCACCTCATGCCAGGGCATGGCCTGGCAGGAAAGGATCAGCGGGGTCAGGGCTTGGAGACATGTTAGTGCCCGCTCTACCCCAGCCGTTGTGCTAAATGCTGAGGATGCCAAGAGGAAGCTCTGAGGACAGACCTGGGGAGACAAGACACCTAAACTGATCATTTCAAAGTAATGCAGGATGCACTATACAAAAGTGCCTATGCAGGATCTTTCGTGGGAGGTGGTTTCCTAGAAAGGTGACACCTGAACTGAGCCTTAAAGGACTATGGGGGGCGGGGGGCTGGTTGAAAGGAGCAGAAGGTAAATTTGGTTGGAGGACTGGGGTGAACAAAGACACCGAGGAAGGAAACGTCGGGGAGGGGCATTCAGAGAAACCCCTACCTGGAGTTGGATATTTCTGTTGCTTAAGTTCGAAGCCTGGGGAGGTTGGTGAGAGATAAGGTGAGCTGCCTGGGAGTTGTAGAGGGAAGATGAAAAATCCAAAGACTTTTAGCCAAAGCAAGGACAACCAGGGCGTGAAGATCTAGATAAGGAGGTTCCAGAGTCCAAGAGAGCAGAAAGTTTATGCAGGTGTTAGCACTGGTAAATGTTGGTTCTGCAGCAGGAACTGTTGCTCTGTGTCCTTCATATGTTATGTGTATAGTGAGGGATGGAGACAAGAAGCCAAAGGGTGGATGCTGTCCCGGATTACGGCAGGGCCCGAGACTGGGCTCACCAAGGAAGCCTGCTTGGTGTGTGCTCAAAAACATTGTCCTTGAATGTGTCTAAACCCCTTTCAACCTTGCATGTATATTTGCTTAGTAACAAATTTATTAACGGAACCCAGTAAAACTGTTATGAATGAAAGTCTTTTAAGATAATCTTTCTCTCCAGACAAAAATAGATATATGATTATTCTTAGAAAGTTTGGATTATGCAGACAAGTTTGAAAAATAATATTTAATTGTGTTATCAAATGATTTAGTCATTGGTAATATTTTATATATAGCATAGATTTTTATTTTCTACTTGTAAGCTTACTATTATAGGGTGAATGTTTTCCACACAGAGAAGGTGGGCACACTAGTTACCCATTTATTACCTCTCAGCTTCAAATTCACCTTTCATTGCCCTGCTTGGTGATACTGGAGCTGGGACCTGTGGACACTTGTCCTTTGCGGTTGGGCTGGTATCAGACTTTGTTAATAGAGGGCGCTAGAGAGCCACTTTAGGACCAAACAGGAGGAATGCATTCTGCTTCCTCTTGCTGGCCTTGGGTCAAGCAGGTCCGTGTGGAGGGGGCCTGGTGGTGCTCATCTCAGCATCCTGGGGGGGCCAGCTCCACCAGCCTGCAGTTCCAGCAAGTTTTCCCAGTACTCAGGGACCATTCCTATGCACCAGCTCCCATCCGTAGCTTCTGAAAGATTTCTTTGCCACCTGGTGGGCTGCTCACACCCTTCAGCAAGGGTATTTGACAACATCAGGATGATTCTTATCCTTGAAGGGGGCAAGTTCCTAGTTCCTTTTTCTTATTGCTCTCTGCCTGTGCTACTTGTGAACTCCTTAAAGTTCTCTTTTACCCCATTTAGGTAATTAGCTACCTTTTAATAGTTATACATCTGTATATGAAATGTTTCATGTCCAAGTTATTGCTCTTGTTTCTACTTCCTGACTGGACCCTAACTGGTAGAGAATAGAAAGAAGGAGAGATGTCATAAGTAAGTTGGGAGAAAAGAACTGTTCCCTCACTTTTTCCTCCAAAATTATAACACACACACACACACACACACACACACACACACACACACACACACACACACACACACACACACACACACACACACACACACACACACACACACACACACACACACACACACACACACACACACCCCTACCCAAAGGCCATTGAGAATCATTAGTTTTATATATTCTCTTTGTTACAGCCCAAGTTTTCCAGAAAGCAAACCTGAGGCACGTCTTACATGCTATACTTGATTAGTGGGTACGATGACAGGGAACAGGAGTTAAGGACGGAGTGATTAAAGCAGGGGAGGAGAGAAACCCAACATGAAGACACGTTAGCAGGCTGGCTGCCTCGCAACATGGCTGAGTGCTCAACCTTGGCAAACTTCTGAGAAGTGGCGTAAACTGCTTCCTGCCCTTCACTGGCTCTAGGTGCATACAAGGGGCTCGATATCCATTGAAGTTATTCACTGTGCAAACACGTCTTCACAGTGATACATAATGCTGCAATATCTGTGCACCTCTGACTATTTTTCTTAGAGCAGATTATTTTAAATATATGAATTGTGTTAAAGTATAGGAAATGAGAGTCTTTAACCAGAATTTTACTGGAAATTTCAGATAACCAGAGTTCATTGTTTCATGAGCGTTCTGGTTAATGGAAATGTTTTGTTTACTGTGTTTTCTCCAGCCAAATATCTCATTTGTAAGATAGATGTGCCATTCATTTAACATCCTGGTTTTGTGTGTGTGTGTGTGTGTGTGTGTGTGTGTGTGTGTGTGTGTATGTGTGGTCGGGAGAGATGAGATGAGGTGAGAGCACCAAACGACTACATTCAAACAATTTTTTGCAAATTGACAAAGATGTCCCTCCGAGGGCTCCCCCAGCCTTTAAGAGAAAATCTGACTGCGATTTTGTAGCGTACCAATGTCTGCAGCTTTTCCTCAAAACATCACCTTGGATTTCTTTCCCTGATGCGTAATTGGTGCTACAAGAGGGCAGAGGAGAGCGTACCACAACTTGCATAATTCTGTTGATTTTGGAAACTCTGCTGCGGCAGCACAGCGCAGATGCAGGAAGCTCGAGTCTAGAGTCCTTTGTGTGCACGTGCTTGTAGGTCAAGTATGCATGGCCACCCCACCCAGATCTTATTGGCCATCGTTCTCTTGTCACAGACGCACTAGCTTCCACTTCCCCTGACTAGTATTGCACCCAAATTGTTGGGTCCTGTATTTAGTTCAAGCTCAGCTGTTTCCTGGACTGTCCCAGGCCTTTAATCCAGGGTCCTTCCCCTACATGTGTTGTAAAAGCTGGTAAGGAGTTCTAGGCATTACAGTTTTATTCCCAGTGCAGTCTTCCTTTTTCCTCAGTATTTGAACGAATGTGAGACGTTGGCATTTGCTTGCTTTCTTGGCTTCTCATTTCACTTGACGAATTTGGTTCTTTGTACAGTCAAATTGGCTGCTCTGCTGGAGAAGTGAAAGGAGGCTCGTGGCCTATCCTCTCTAATAAAGATGCCTTCTCAGGATCAAGGCAACCCTTCCCAGAGCTCAGAGCACCAAGAGGGGGCTGGGAGCACACTGGGTGCCCAGCACCAGGTTAGGCCCTGGCAGAGAGGGTGGTAACGGCAAGTGTGATCCTGGCTCTTAGTGAGTTGGGATCACAGATCCCTTTGGAAATCTACTGAAAGCTATGAACCCTCTCTCAGAAAAAAAAAGCCCATACACATAAGATTTTGCATGTAATTCTCAACACTTATGATGTCACTTTTGGAAACTTATCTCTGGACCCTGGTTCTAGAAATCTCCAACTTAAGTAAGACAGATGAGAAACAGCACAAGACAGTGTTATGGTCAGGAGCTAAACTGAATGGTATATGTGTGACTGTGTATAAACTAACAGTGAATGTGATAAGGACCTCCAAGAAAGTGGAAAACACTGCATCTGTATCTAAAAATATGATCCGGAAGCTGTGTGACCCAGGTGGGCATTTCCTAAATCCTTGAAACTTCGAGAAATGGAGAAATGGCTCCCATGGTACTTGCCCCCTCCCCAAACTAACTGTACATGTTAGGCATCTTAATAAGTATCCAATACTTTTTTTTTAGGGGGGGGGGATAAATTGACTTGAATTCCTCATATGGGCTCCCTGTCTTTGCTGCCTTGTAAAACCCTACCACCTGTGTATTAATCATCTGGTTTGGTGAGAAACACACCAGGAAGTCTGCAAGTCAGCTTGGAGGTAGGTGTGGAGTTTTTGTTTGTGAAGGGACTCCAAAGCTTCCAGAAATTGTGCAGAAAAGCATCCGAGTCCTGGGTAGAAGAAAATCGGAAAAACTTGAAACAATCAGGACTGTTTTGTTTTTAACAGCAAATACAAGTTTAAAGTGTCATTTAACAACGGCATCCATTTAAAACCTAGAATTACAGCGTTTTACACTGTTTCCTGCAGCAAATAGTCACTGAGAGCCTGCTGTATTCTAGATACATGCTAGATCCTGCAGATTTAGATCTTTGCAAAAGTGAATGACAGATCTGAACCCTGTCCTCACAGAACTTAATCTGGAAAGGACGGCAGAGGCCACCACCCTGGTCATTCTATAGCTGAGGAAAGCAAGGCTCCGTAACAGGGGAATGATTTGCCCAGGATCACACTGGGCTGAATTATAACCAGAGCCCAGGGCTTCTGGCTTTCCAAGAGCACAGTCATGTTAGCAAGAATTTGATGGTGAAATCAAGGGGATTGTCATATTCCACAATCAAGCATTTATAAAGCTTCTGCTGTTTCCTGTACTAGTCCTTGGTTAAGAGCCAGAGATACTGAAATGTGTGGTAAACTGTTTGATCTTCTAAGATACGGTGACTTAAGTAAATTTGGTTATAGAAGCCGATGACTTTAATGGGGTGGCTTTTTAGATGGGCAAACTCCAACCAAACAAACAAAAAAATAGCTAAATATAGGGGATCAAAGCCAGTTCTTGGGAGGGAAAATAGGAGAACAGAAGAGGGAGGAGACAAATGGCAACAATAAAATGTCAAGCAGGAACTGAGCCATGTTTTGGTGGTGGACATATTTTACTCGAAGGAGGTTGTATTCCCCTTTGTAACCTTGTAAATCACGCTGGCAAAGAACTCCAACACCTCTGGGGACCCAAGCACTTGGAGGGCACTTTTCAGCCTTGGAAGAGGGGGGTGAAAGGAGAATGTCAGCAAGTTCAGCCACCTCAGGGTGAAAACCCTGATCCTACAGACTTTGGAAAGAGAGCAATTCTAACACATTGTGTGCCCCAGGCTTGCAGGTGGGCCTTTGAAATCATTCCTTGAGGTTTGGAAACAGTGTGGTGCCTCTCGGCAAGCCTTTATTGATGTATCCATTACAAAGTGCCACGATTTGCTTACTAAGTTTCTGTTTTATTTGCATCTTAATGTCCTATCATTAGGATATAAGTACAGGCAAAGGGAATTGAGTAATTTAGAAATTCCCTCTGGGGATTTGGTAACTCAGGACTGTGACCTTAGAAGGCTATAGCCTGGAAAAATGGGTCTCTGAGCTTGCGAAGTGTTTTGAAATGGACCCACCAGCTATCGCATCGGGTCTGAAGGGCTGAGATGCAGGAATATGTCGTTAGCGGCATGTGTTTTACGTCGGAAGCTGGTGCTCATCAAGGACACTTTTCAGAGTCTCCAAGAAGCCCCTGGTGTTTTGATTTCGGGTTTTTCCTGCTTGTGTTTTGGACTGACAGAGGTTTGTGGACGACGCCACAGCCGTTACCTCCTGGCGGATGCGGCTTTGTTTCAGAACTATTTATCTCTGGTTTGGGCACCGTAGGACTGGAATCATATAAGGAAAACGGTGGGAGCCAAGCAGCCTTGAGTTTAAATCCTTCCCTGAGTTATGTGACATCTCTGAATCTCTGTAAGCTCTTATCTGGAAAATGGGCATTATAGTTAATTTGAGAAATTGTTGTGAGGCCTAAATGAGATAATATACTTAAAGTACTTAACATAGTACCTGAGTCAGCAGGTGCCCCAAAACATAACTGTTCCTTACTTTTCTGTGAGTGCCTCATTTTTTTCTAAACATCTCTAACTCCCAGATAAAGCTCTCTGGCGACCAAATGCAGGGCTCCTGGCCATCCAAAATGCATTTGTCTCTAGCCTGCTTTCTAGAATGGAATTTGACCACCTGGAATGGCTGCTTCCTCTAAATGGGCAAAGAGCATTAAATGACCTAAGTCTGTTCAGGGAAGAATTTGATCCAGCCCTCTTCCTCTTGCCTCTCTCAGAGCTGAGTGCCCCAGCTGTGTGGACATAACGTGAGGGCTGAACACCCACCCACTAGAGAGCATCTAGTCCAGCCCTCTCAATTTTGAGATGAAGAAATCAAGGGTGAGAAGGATGAAGGGATATGATCAAAGCCTTGTAGCCACTTACCTGCAGAATTAGGAGGAGAACTAATGTCTCCTATTTTTATGGAGATGTCATCTTTTTCAGAGTACTTTTGTACTCTGTTTTATTTGATCCTCACTACAACTTTGAGAAGAAGACATAGAATGTATTTTCATCCTCATTTCATAGATGAGCAAACCGAGGTTCAAAGAGGAAGCAGTTCCTCAGTCTCACACCCAGGTCTCTAAACTCTGCGTCTAGTGTCCTTTCCAGGCCCCAGCTTGGCTGTTAATGCTTTGCTGATTAGCTCTGAAAAGTATGTGCATGGCCCAAACCTGGGGTACCTTACACATCACTGGTTTCCCTTTTATCAGAGAGCAAAATTCTCAGATAAATCCTTAAAAGCAAAGGGACTCTAGGACAGAACACGTGACGGAAACTGACCCCAAGAGGAATCTGCTCGTCTGTTTGTTTATTCACTCACTCATTTATTTATATATCCATTATTTAATGAGCAGCCCAATATGTGAGGAACTGTGCCAGGTGATGCTAGAATATGGAGCTGAATCGAATATCATCTGTACCCTCCAGTAGTTGACGATGTAACAAAACAGTTTACCATCTCTGAGTTTATCTAACAAAGGGCCCTTCTCTTTTAAATAATAAAAATGAATAAAACTTAATTGTTTGAAATGTTTTGGGTCCACCTTCCAGACTTAATAGCTCTAGTCTGGTGATCTTAAAAATTGATAACTGACAGTCCTTCCAAGTTCCAAAACTTGGAATTCTGGGCATCACTTATCACTATATAAAAACTAAGATTGTAGATCAGGAAAGTCTGGAAAATTGCATTCAATCTGGACTAAAACCCTGGAGGTTAGTGTGTATGTGTGTGTGTGTGTGTGTGTGTGTGTGTATATATATATATATAGGCTTTATTGTTTCTTCTTTTTCTGATTTGATTCTGGGAACAAGGATTCTTGTATTTTAAGATTGTAATTAATTGGATCTTGGCTAATTGTGCTTTAATTGTATACAGTGGTCCCTCAGTGTCCACGGGTGATTGGTTCCAGGGTCCCCTCCAAGTCCCTTATGTTAAATGGCATAGTATTTGCCTATAACCCGTGCACATCCTCTGTATACTTTAAATTATCTCTAGATTACTTATAATACCTAATACAACGTAAGTGCTATGTAAATAGTTATAAATACAATATAACTGCTATGTAAATAGTTGCTGATGCATGGCAAATTCAAGTTTTCCTTTTTGGATGGTCTGTAAGTTTTTTCAAATACTTTCCATTTGTAGTTGGGTGAATATATGGATGCAGAAACTGGATACAAAGGGCTGACTGTATATTTTACAAAGCAAATTGTACTTGGCAAAAATCCATATTCATTCATTCATTGGCTAATCATGAATTTCTATTTGCCAAATGCAAATGTAGGGTATGAATCAGGTCTTTAACCTCAAGGGGTTTCTAATCTAATTGATTATTGATGGGAAATATATTACAACAGGAATGCTCCCACTTCAACTTTTTATGCTTATGCCAGACATTGCCAGTTGATCACAGAACTCTTTTGATGCATCTAGATCTGATCTCATCACAAAGCTTTAGGTCACTACCAATAATTAAAAGTCGCTTACTTGTTGAAACCTACTCGCCACCCCCGTGCTAAATGAACACTTTTTGACTGAAGAGAAAACGTAGTGGTGTATCCAATATGGCCAAAACAAAAAGACCAGACTTAGATGAGTATAAATCCACTTAATTCGCTCTTCTAACCCTTCCATGTATTTAAATTCTATTATATAGAAGAGCAATGTCTTTTGTTAAATAATTGAAGCTTGGTTTTAATCGATTCTATGTACAATTCAGTACAGTAAGTCCCCTACGTATGAACGAGTTCTGTTCCGAGAGTGCGTTCTTAAGTCCAGTTTGTTCATAAGTCCAACGAGGTTAGCCTAAGTACCCAACTAACACAATCAGCTATATAGTACTGTACTGTAATAGGTTTATAATGTATGTTCACATCTTTGAAAGATTGCACCTTGAAGGTTTGTATGTAGGGGACTTGCTGTAATAGGGCAGACCAAAACAAATTTTAATTTCACTGTCTTAGCTATACAAAAACTTCTAGTAGAGAGCCACATTACAAAAATTAAAAGAGGTATACATTGAGGGCAGCTTACAGTCTATTTGACTTTTCGTTTTACAAGTCAGTCTCTACAACTGTCTGGCTAAAACACATTTTCTTGTAAACCCTCTGATAAAAGTGAAGTGAAGTGACGTGGATGGCAAGCAGAATGGTTTCAAGTAAGATTTCATTTTTCCTTTTTCTCCAAAAGTTGCATTCTGGATATCTTTTATTGGATTTTAACATTTATCTCTCAAAATGGGCCGTGTTGGTCATGTCAGAGGAAATCATTCAGACCATCCTCGGCAATTAAGATTATTTACCCACAAAATATAAATCCTATTACTCAAGTCAACAGAGGGTGAAAAAGAGCTGGTGTTTTGCACAGACCACAAGTGAAATGAACCAGTCATGGGATGTACGTGCTATGAGTAAAGCCCGTCCCCACCCTGGCCTGCGGTAATGGAACCACGGGCACCAGAACAAGGGAATGAGGTCCTTCTCAACTCTACATGCCAGATGACAGCTGTGGCATTTTGTCCAGCTGTAGGTATCCAAATGGGAAAAGGTAGAGGCTTCTCTAGATGGTAAAATACCTGGAAACCATGTCCTAAGTAGGGCTGATGAGAGGAGAGAGGCTCCATACGGTGGCAGATCCAGGTTTTCTTGGGCCTGAAGTATGTCCAAGTATGGGGGAGAGGCAGTGGGGAGAAGGTCTTCTTTAAGAAAAAGAGTACAATAAAATTATCATTACAAAGTTCGATATGAATTTGAATATTTATTTTCAATGAGGAAATGGATCACAACAAATTACTGGAGCCTTGGAGATTCCAGCCACTTCTTTCTGAGAACTCTTAGACAGTTAACCAAAAATATTTAAGTACAAATGCTTCCTATTGGGAAACTGGCTTCCCCTCCCCTCCTCGGACCCCCTGTAACTCTCAGCACTCACGGGGTTTGTATTAGTGAGGGGCCCTGATACCTGAGCTTTTATAGCTCCACAATTAGTTCACCTCTAAGTGTGGGGTGGGGAGGAAGCCTTCAAAGAAGGGTGAGAAAGATGCTGTCAGCTGTGTTCACCAGTTCAGGGGCCATGGCTTTGCTTCTCTAGTGCTCACGGAGATGGAATTTGGACCCAAGGTACATTTGGGCAACAGTATAAGGACTCTAACAACCAGAACTGTTCATCCACAGAATTAGCTTCCTGACCATGGGAGGAAGAGCAGCAGCGATGGAACCATCCCTTTCAGAGTCCTGTCGCCTAGATCCCTTCATCAGGGGGTAGAGTTTGGTCTGGAATTAGCTCTCTAACATCCTTCAAATTCCTAGTTCTGTATCATTCCATTATGATCATCTGTTCTTTTCGCCTGCCCTATGGTCATTTATCCTTCTTTTATGGACCTTTTGGGGGAAACCACGGCCCCTGACACACGCACTGACAGCCAGTGTAGTTTCTGCCACATTGTGGGCTCAGGCCATCCTCCTTTCCAGCCCCAGGACAGACATATGTTCTAGTTCTGGCCTCTGTAACTATTCCAAGGAGGGGGCAGGACTCAAGTCAGTGTCATGACAGTAGTCTTGGAACTTTGGTGGTTCTATTAGGAATACTAGACCTCTTTTTGGCTTGAGTTGCTGAGCCAGAAGATGTAAGCCTGGAACTTCCGGTGGTCATCTTGCCCTCTTGAGAGCCACTGAGAAGGAAAGCAGAGCAGAGAGGTGGAGAGATGCACATCCTGCTGGCCGTGCTTGGGAGCCTGCATGGAGCCATACCTGAGGTCAGACCCCTGAACTTGGAGCCAGTAAATTCCCACTTATCTCAGGCTGATTTGAATGAGACGCTATTCAGTGACTCATTAAGACCTAAACCCCATTCCAGAGACCTCACCCCCACCCCCTTACTTATTTGGATAAATACCTTCTGCCTTTTTTTTTTTTTTTTTTGCCAAGGGAGTTACAGTTGGTCTCATTTATACCACTTTAAATGTTTAAAAGCATTGTTTTGTTTGTTTGTTTTTGTTAGTGTTTGGAAATTTTAGCCCATTTCTGGCATCACAATGCTATTATAAATTAAGGTTCTGGAGTGCAGTTTTCACTCACATGACATCTATAATAGAGTTTCCTATTTGGGGATGTAGGTAATCAAACTTTCCCACTTAGAAGACTAAGGTGATGTATGTGTTTACCTTTGGAAAGTACGCAGAGGATTTTGCTCTGGTGGGTCTCCCAGGTCTTTTTCATCTTGATCACTAATACAAGATTTATGTTCCCCCTCACGGAAATTGACAAGCTAATAAAGTAGACTTGTGGACACCCCTTCAATAAAGGAACTATTTTTCTATCGTTAACAGTCCTTTTTAGATATTCATAAGCTTACTTAGTGGTAATCATCTTGTCATTGGCAAAACTGTCTCCTAAAGGATAGAACCTCTAATGAAGTAGAGCCATATTAAAAATGCTTTTTTCTCACGCGTAATTCTTTACGTGAAACACATATACGAAATCAACATACTATACTGGCGGTTGCTGTAAAACAGGCTGATTCACATCTACAAAAATCTCATGCTGGTCTTTGCAAATGGGAAGTGTTACAATCCTGTTAAAAAGTGAAGGCTCCATTGACTCTCATGTGATGACGCCAGCCCAGCCGGTTGTCTTGTCTTGTCTTGTCTTTTGGGGCAGCGTAGTTAGAGCTGGTGGCGCTGCAGCCTGTCACCTGAGGCCTCGGAGTCACACCCTGCATGAGGCTGATTTCAGTCTCGAAGCCCTGCAGGAATGTGGCCAATGCCCTTCCTATCAGGACATTAGACAAAAACTGTCACCATCCTCCAAAGTTCAATTAATTGCCCCGTCTTCATTTTTCAAAAGCCCCACCTAACGTAGATGAAGCTATCTTAGAGATGTCACTGGATTTCTTGCAACGTGAGAAGAAAATTACCTTTTGTTTTCGCAATTTGTACTTTCAGCTAAATTAAACTCTTCCTGAGCTGCTCCCCATTTACCCTTGATGGAAAAAAGAAAAAGGCTTTGCCTGTTAGCGCAGAAGTGTAAAAATGACTGAGCAAGCTGAAACCCTATAAATCTTTCTTAATAACTATGGAAAAAAATTAAAGTTGTTCCGTGACCTTAAAAAATCTTGTCAAAACATTAAAATTGATCTTAGTGTTGGTTATAAACGTGTGAGGAAATTTTAAAAATAGTAAACTAATACTTATTTAGTACTTTGTAAGTTAAAACAGTAGATACATTGAGAATTAAAGTCTTCATTTGTAAAAACCTAATCAAAAGTAGTTTGAACAGTGCTTCCCTTCTAGTCATCATATAACTTACTCTGTGGAGTTGGCGTCTTTTCTATGCTTTGGTGAATTGTTATACTTCCTAAGTCCGTCAACTTCCAACATTTATCCTTTGCGCTATTAATGGTGTGAAATAGCTGCAGTTTATTTTTTTAAATATAAATTTGTTTATTTATTTTTTGGCTGAGTTGGGTCTTTGTTGCTGCGCGTGGGCTTTCTCTAGTTGCAGCGAGCTGGGGCTACTCTTCATTGCGGTGCGCGGGCTTCTCATTGCAGTGGCTTCTCTTGTTGCGGAGCATGGGCTCTAGGTGTGTGGGCTTCAGCAGTTGTGGCTCGCGGGCTCTAGAGCACAGGCTCAGTAGTTGTGGCGCACGGAATTAGTTGCTCCGTGGCATGTGGGATCTTCCTGGACCAGGGCTCGAACCCGTGTCCCCTGCATCGGCAGGCGGATTCTTAACCACTGCGCCACCAGGGAAGCCCTAGCTGCAGTTTTATTTATATATTTATCAATTTCTGTGCTCATGTTTTCTCCTTGAATATCACACATTTCATCTGGGATCATTTTTCCTATGCCTGAAGAATACCACTTAGGATTTCCTTTTATGATGGTATTTTGTTAAAAAACTCTGTTTTTGCTTGTCTAAAAGTCTCTTTGCTCTGGTTGTGGAAGATAATTTTACTGGGTATAGAATTCTACTTTAACAGTTACTTTTTTCTCTAAGAACATTAGATCATTCCATTGTCTTCTGGATTGTACTGTGACTGTTGAAAAATTAGCTGTCAGTCTAAATGACATTCCTTTGCAGATGAACTATCTTTTTTCCACAGCTGGTTTTAATTTCATCTCTTTTTCTTCAACGTTCTGAAATTTTATTTTCTTGTCCACATGTGAATTTCTCCTTATTTATCTTGCTTGAGATTCCTTGTGCTCTTGGAATTGAGAGTTAGTATCTTTTGTCAGTTCTAGAAATTTTTCATCTGTTAACTTTTGAATCTCTCTTACATTTTCTTTCACCTGCTTCTGTAACCCTGATGAGACATAATTAAGACATTTTCTTTCAATATTCCATATCACTTACCTTCTCTTTAATATTTTTATCTTTTTAATTGCTTTGTTCTGTGGGGCATTGTGAATAATTTCTTCAGCTCTGTCATTTCACTAGTTCTTTCTTTAACGGTATCTAAGCTATCCAGTGAGTTTGGATTCCAGTTATTTGATATTTTATTTCTAGAAATTGTATTTGGTTCTTTTTCACATGTACTTTATCATTTTTAAGATCCCATGTTCCATATTCATATTAAATATATTAAAATATAACTTTTTTTTTTTTTTTTTGGCGGTACGCAGGCCTCTCACTGCTGTGGCCTCTCCCGTTGCGGAGTACAGGCTCCGGACGCGCAGGCTCAGCAGCCATGGCTCACGGTCCCAGCCGCTCTGCGGCATGTGGGATCTTCCCAGGCCAGGGCACGAACCCCTGTCCCCTGCATCGGCAGGCGGACTCTCAACCACTGCGCCACCAGGGAAGCCCAAAATATAACTTTTTATTTGGGGTCTAAAATTCTAATATTCTCCTGATTGATATTTTTGTTAGCTGTCATCTATGATATGTTTTTTCTGTATTGATTATTGTTGTTATCATTACTTTACAGTGAACTTAGATTCATGAATATTTTGAAAGCCTTGGTTTAAAGTATGTTCCTTTACAGAGGGTTTAACTTCTGTAAAGGAAGTAAGGCATTATCCATGTGGCTTAAACTATTTTAAACTAAATTTTTGGCTTGGCCTTTCTCAGAATATTCTGAAAGTGTAATTTGGGTTGCAAATCTGTATGTAGGCCTTGTTTGTAGTTATGAAAGGTTTTATTTTCCCTCTTCCCCTCGCCAAGGTCAGGAAAGGCAGTCCCCCTCTGCAGGTGTGTTTATTTCTAGTTCACTGTTTCTAACTAGATAACTTTTTAGGAGCCCAGATTTATGCAGGGTTTTCCTATTAAACTGTCCATCTTGGATGGGCTATAAGTTTTGTCTTTTATCTCTCTTTTCCAATACAGTGGTCAAAATGGAACCTCAAAGTCACCAGAATTCATCAGAAGCTGTCTAGAATGAAAGGACCTCATTGCTCTGTGGATTCCCACCTTTCACTCTACTTTCAGCATCAGAGGATTCCTTACTTTATTTCCAGCTCAACATTGCTTTTCTAAAGGAGATTTTTGTCATTTATCCAGGGAGATCTGTTTAGGGTTTCTACTCTACCCTATTGTTGGAAAGAAAATTCCTTCAAAAATAAATTACGTTTATTTACCCACTGAAGATTTGTTGCTAAGCACCTGGCATAGAAAGAATAATAAAACCCAGTCCTTGCTTTAAAAGAGATCATAGTCTTGATGGCTGAGTTCTCTGGGATCTCTTCTTGGAAGTTGTAACATTTTCTGTATTCAACTTATGTGAGAAAATATAACCAGTATTCTCTCAAAAGAGTCAAATAGCCTCATGATATGAATACATAAATGTTTGTTGAATGAATGCACAAATTAAATATTAGTTGATGAATGAAACAAGTTAGTGTTAGTTGTGTTACCCTTGAGTCTTTTTTTTTTCCTTGAGTCTAATGCAGTACAAGAAATACAGAGGAGAAGATTTACCCAAGAGACTGAAGGGTAGCTATGCTTATAACCCCTGCAACACTTGTGCTTTGTTTTGTTTTTCCCAAATAGGTTTTGTTGATTGTCTGTGGTATGGTCCTAATGAGAACTGAGAGGCATCAGTACGTAACATATGTTGAACTGTTCCAGTTGGATCTAATACATCACGTTCAGTAACAACTCTTTCAGTCTCCTCCTAATCACTTCCTGATTCTATTTTACACTTCTCTGCCACGTGAAGATAAAGTCTAGTGACAGGCTGACACAGTGTGGCAGGGTGGGAGTTGAGGGAAAGATAAACACTAGCATCTGTCACCCATGCTTAGAAATATAGGTGACAGTTAATTTCCATTCAATCTCTTATCATGTGGGAACATTTTAAATTTAGCCTTGATGATTCAGATAGACAGGAGTTGTTGGGAAGACCTGATGAATAATTAATCTAATACAGTGGTAACCAGCAATATTAATATTTTATGTCACTGTAAAGCCACATAGGACCATCCTGTAGCTGGTGGGTTGCTTGCGTTGGGCACAACTTGAAACACTTCTTCACTGGAACGAGAGATTCTTCCTTTATCTCAAATATAATGATCCATTTACATGTCATGGGTCAATTTATGAACACTTTATTCATCAGGGTGTAACCTTTATTAGGCTTTATTGCTACCAGAAATTATATCCTACACAAATACAATAGAGATTTAAATGTTCTGGAGAATGAGCTGGCGGCTCCTGCCTTTATGGTGTCGTTCAGTAATGGACCTTGACCAGCAGAAGATTTGATCAGTATAAAATATTACTGCTTGATGCTAATTTGGGTCCTTTTTAATGACTGATAATCCTTGTCGATTTAGTGTGATCGTCACAATCCAGGACTGTTTCCCACCCCAGATGTGGTTGTAACAGGAGCCATTAAGTATGTCTGCATAATAAAATTAGTCAGGGAAGCTATGTACATTGTTTCCAGGCCTTTGGATTTCCATTATAGTGGTGAGGCTTGTTGGAGTGAAAAGTCTGCTGTCAGCTCAGCCGAGTCCCTGGCTCCTTGGATGCTCTGCTGAGGACTGATGAGGACCGCGTTAAGAAGTCTGTTCTTTAGAGCCCCAGAAAATGCATCATGTATAAATAGGAGCTGTGGATTTTGAGCTAAGAAAGATGGGTTGGTCACGGATTTGTCTAACGAAGCTTTACACAGCGCCAAAGCTTAAATACATAATCAGCCTTTCACAGCTAAAATTTGAAAGGGGGAAGCCTTTCTTCGGTGTGGAGATGTATCATTCCTTTGGAAGGTTGCTGGATTAAAGAAGTTGGAATTGCTTGACATCTTTGAAAATAATTTAAATGTATGGTCTGATCCCACTGTCCCCTTGTAGGGCTTTACAGGGTTTGAGGGGAAGGCAAGGATAAGGACCTCATCATTATGTAAAGGCAGTGAAATAAATAAGTGCATCTGCCTTGTTGCCCTTCCTGTTCCCTTAGCTTATTTGGGATCAAGTTTAAATTCCTTTCTCCGAAAGCTGCGCTGATGTGAGTGCCCTGGGAAGTACCTCCCTAGAGCCTGCCAGAGAAAGCGTGGAAACTTTGTACCAAAGAGGGACCTGTATTCCTTCCGAGCTTCTTCATAGCCCTCATTTTGACAGGCCAGAAATTTATATTCTAAATGTTCAGAAAGTCTGGATTGAGAGCAAGAAGGGTAATATACTGCAAAGGCAACATCAGGCCCTTCCTAACAGAGGACTTGTTGATGATATTATGATGTGGCTTCAGCTAAAGGTTTTTTGTTGTTGTTGTTGTTTAATAAGCCCTCTGGAATCATTAAAACTTGGGTCATTAGAAATGAGAGTGCTCGTTCAGCATTAGAGTATAGAACAAGCAACCATTGTTTTTCAACACTAAGTGTTACGGTAAACCAACAGTTCATGGTTTAAAAAAGAAAAATAAATGAATTGAAAACAAACAAACAGAAAACCTAATGTCTTTAGAGTGACTGTCTCTCATCATCTATCTTCTGCAGGGTGTCTATTTGACCAGAGAGTATAAACAAATCAGAAAATGAGGTTGGTTCCATGGAAGATTGTAGCACAGTGGACTAGGCACCCTTTGTCTGTCTGGAAGCTCCCTCCTTCCCTCTGGATTTCAGCCTCTTTCTCTCTACTTTGTCTCACCAGTGTTGTTGTCTCTCTAGACAGAGCTAAGAGCTTCTGCCCCCGGCCCGGTGCCTCTAGAAAGTAGCAGCACGGCATGTCTTTTGAAGAGTACTGGGTGGAGGCGGGGGGAACCCAAGAGCAGCCTGCCCCTTCTCTATTCCATTCAGGCCCATGGGATTGACACCCACTTCTGTGAGGCTTGAAGAGGACACATGTTCTCAGTGCCAGGGGAGCCTGCAAGGGCTGCCTTCATTCCCAAACAACAGGTCTCTTAGTCAGGCTTCTTGTGATGATGATAACAGAGACTAGATTTTTCTGGGAACATACCTTAACATTTTCTGACTCTCAGAAATATAATCCTACAGCTCTTTTCTGTTTGCTTGTCTATTCCTCTCTAGATTACAAGGTGCTTCAAGGGAATATCTTGCTCTCTTTTATGTCCCTAGCTCCTAGTAAAGTGCCTGACCACAGTTAGCCACAATAAATATTTGTTGAATAATCAGTTGCTTTCTCCGGCATCTAATTATCTGAAACCTGCCCATCCATTAAATCCTAGCTCAAGTCCTCCATAAAAACTTCTCACATAATTTCTCACTATAGCAGTCCCTCAGAATGCACAGCACTTACTGTCTGTATCACTCTTTGGGAAGTTGGTCAGGAAGTTACTTATAGCATGTTTACTGTTGATGTTTTTGTATTGCAACTTCAAGTTGTGTGAGGGTAGGTGTCTCATCTCTAACCTGATAGCAAAAATCTTGAGAATGCCATTATCATTTTGTGGTGCCCCACAGTATAATGGTCCCCCTAGATCAGTGCTTGGCACATTATAAGTGTTTAATAAATGTTAGCTGTTAGCTAGCAATGCCTAGCCCAACACCTCTTATATAGTAAATAGGTACTGATTGATGAATAGATTGATCATGGAAAATCTGATGAAGATACCACTCAGTATAGCCCACCATTGCCTATTACACACACACACACACACACACACACACAAACACACCCTTTTAGGGGATCTGCCCCACCTTCTGCCCTTAATGCCTTATTAGTCACTTCTCAAAGTGACTCCACCCTTCTGATCATGGTCAGAACTGATCACCGAACCCTAGGTTAGCCCATTATCGGGCAGGTCTGTGATCAAAATGATGAATCAGAATAATCAGAGTCCTCTGTCATTGATTGAGTGTGGGGTAACTAAGAATCCTAAGTGAGTGTCAGTGGGTATTAAAGCTGGAAAGATGTTCAAGGAGTCACAGCATCTAGAGTGGACTGAAGTAGCCATGGAGGGCCATATGCAAGCCAAAGTGATAAGGGGGCGAAGACCCCAAGTAAGAAGGAAAAGCCGGTCAGTACAATTAGAAAATCTAAGCAGGGCTGCAGAAAGAAGCAGAGATACCAAGGCAGCCGGAAACAGATCCCTAAAGAATCTTTTCAGTTCTGGTTCCAGCACCAAATCAGTTCATGTATCTCTTTACATCTCAAAACTCCCTTTGACCATCTCACACTCATCAAGGTGGCTACTATCCAAAACCCAGAAAATAACAAGTGTTGGTGTGGATGTGGAGAAATTGGGACCCTGTTGCACTGTTGGTGGGAATGTGAAATGGTGCAGCCACTGTGGTAAACAGTATGGCAGCTCCTAAAAAATACTGAACATTGCAATACCATCCGTGTGATCCACTAATTCCACTTCTGGGTATATATGCAAAAGAAGTGAAAGCAGGGAAGAGGTACTCATACACACATGTTCATAGCAGCATTATTCACAGTAGCCCAAGGAGGAAGCAGTCCAAGTGTCTACCCACAGATGAATGGATAAACAATATGTGGTATATACATACAGTGGAATATTAGTGTTCAAAAGGAAGGAGAACGTGACACATGCTACAACCTTGAAGACATTTTGCTAGATGAAATAGCCTAGCCACAGCAGGACAAATACTGTATGATTTCACTTATATGAGGCACCTGGAGTAGTCAAGTTCATAGAGACAGGAAGTAGAATAGTGGTTGCCAGGGGCTGGGGGAGTTAATGTTTGATTGGCACAGAGTTTCATTTGGAGTAGAAGAGAAAGTTGTGGAGATACATGGTGGTGATGTTTATACAACGAGGTGAATGTACTTAATGCCACTCAACTGGACGCTTAAAAATGATTAAGATGGGAAATTTTTATGTGTATTCTACCACAGTAATAACTTTGACTTTAGGTAACTTGCGTTGGAGCTAAACCAAAAATGTACCATTTTATAAATGGGTAACATCCATTTTCCTGAAGAATCACTCAAGCAAGTAATGTCAGTGGAATGGGGAGTAGAGGCAGGGGCATGCAGTGAGTAACTAAGGAGAGGAATCCAGGAACAGGAACAGTGGTCCAAGCAGACCCTGGTGGAGACAGGAAATGAACCCACAGCAGCCTCAGCGGTGGCAGGTCACAGATCACAGGTCACAGATCTTCCCTCTTACCTTAGCTCTGTTCTCCTTCCAGCTCTCCTTTGTGTATTTGCTTACCCCTTTTCCACTAGCGTTTATTTCATCTCAAAGCTTCTGACCGTTCATGCCTTCAGTTTACTCATACCTTTGGCCCTTCCTGGTCCAGAATGGCTCTCTGGCCTTCCTCTGTCCCAGGCTGTGGAAATAGAACATCACAATCCCCAAATTCTTCAGTTCCGCTTCGGTTAAAATTAGAGTAAAATCCATTTGCCATAGCGTTCAGTGATCTTTAATAAAGGGCTTTAAGTGTAGAACTGGTTGACACGAGATTTTGAGAATGCAAAATCCTGGGATAGCCATGATCTTTTGTTTAAAAAGATAAGGAAGAAGATTGGTCAATACTTATGTACTAATTCTCATAAAATTTAAGGTAAATCCACACTTACTTTCTGTATTTTGTCATCTTGTAAGTTTCAGTCTATATTTTTTAACTAGGAAGACCAAAGGACTTTCCTTTGTAATACTCAGAGGTTTGCTTTAGTAGTTCTGAGGAACACTGACTTGTAACCTTGAGACTATAAATATTTGTTAGTGAAAACCACGTTTATTAGAATGTTTGTTGTACAGAATTGGATTTGTTCACTTAAAGTTACAAACTATGTTTGCTCGCCAAACCTGTATAATTAACCACTGAACCAGACTTCATTCATTTAACTATAATTAATTTAACATATACAAATGGTTGTGCAGATTTTTCTAGAATTAGGAACATTTTTAAAGACATCTGCCCTTGCAAAAGTTATTTTGCAAGTAAAATTTAAAAGTGACTCTCGTAGGGAGCCTCGTGAAATGGTTCCCAATGTGCCCTGCTTCCTGGTGTTTGAACCCTATGTAAGTGGATCCTGCCTCAGCTGAGCCTTGAGATGACCACTGCCTCAGCCAACACCTTCACTGCAGCCTCATGAGAGACCCCAAAGCAGAGGATTCAGCTAAGTTATGCCAGGAAACTGTGAGATAAATTAATGTGTATTGTTGTTTAAAGCCACTACGTTTGAGGGTGATTTGTTGCACTACAGTAGAAAACGAACACAGATTGGCTCCAACAGATTGATTTTAAAACACAGTGCATATCTCATTCTTCCAGATAAACTTTTAGCCACTGATAACATCCGATTTACTCCACACTTCCCAATTCATTATTCTAAGATAGAGAATTGAATTGATCCAAACGCATCTAAAGAGGGACCTAGTGACAAGCCACTTAACAGACCTGAGCATAGTCATTGGCTGTCTTTGGGTCAGGTGCCCATCCACGGTTCAGTCAGCTGTGGCCAGAATGGGGAGTGTGGATGGGATATGGACATTTGTGGTTCAACCAAGAGCAGATAGATATTCTGCAAAGGCTGTGGGCAAGACCGTTTCCCTAAGAAGAGCTGACTAGTCAATCCAGAATCATACTTTACATGCCTAACCAAGAGCCCACATCACAGACCTGTAAATATGTTCGGCCAGTGGTGATATTCAAAATATTTAAGTAACTGTATAGAAAGGGCACTCTCCTTTCCAAGTGGTCCTTGGCCAATCAGAATGGATGCCAGCTGTGTGCCGTCCTGCTGAGTGCAAATGAATATCACGCCTGATGGAAACCCCAAGCACCTTCACACACATTTACTTTCTTTAAGTATTTAGATACCAAAAGTGCTAAAAGAGCAGAACACGGGGGTTTTGAATGAACAGAGTTTACAACATCAAGAGAAAAGATAAATATTTTAAAAGCTGAGTTTCTCAGCCACGGCCTCTTTTCCTTTCTCCTTCTAGATAAGTTTTCAAACCATGGAATATCTCACCAAGACTTGAAGAATCAGGTTCAGGCTCTCAAAATTTTCTAGTGAGTCAGACCGACAGGTCATAGAGGTAACTTCTTTATCATGATCAAAATCTTTCAGGTGTTCATCCTTCCATGGTGTCCTTGGCATCTTTCAGAAATGGAACCCACACTGATGGACTCAATGTATGCAAAATTCTAGTATCTAGCAAATAGCAGCGATTTCTCTATTCTGTAGACAAGGATAGCGTTATAGCTTAGATTGTTGTTCAGCAAATATTCACTTCCTCCCCTACTCCTAGTTTCCTGGGAGGAATGTATTTCCCTGCCTCTTTGATGCTGACTTTGGCCCTGTGACTTGCTTTGGCCTCATGATAAGCAGAGTGTACTGCCCTGTCTCTCTCTCTCTCTCTTTTTTTTTTTTTTTTTTTTTTTGATGTGGACCATATTTAAAGTCTTTATTGAATTTGTTACAATATTGCTTCTGTTTATGTTCTGGTTTTTTTGGCCGTGGGGCATGTGGGATCTTAGCACCCTGACCAGGGATCGAACCCACCCCCCCTTTTTGGAAGGTGAAGTCTCAACCACTGGACCACCAGGGAAGTCCCTACCCTGTCTCTTGACTTGGGCTTGGCCATCCATGTGATTTGCTTTGGTCAATGGAAGGTTAGCCAAAGACACAAGACTTGGGGCTTCCCTGGTGGCGCAGTGGTTGAGAGTCCGCCTGCCGATGCGGGGGACACAGGTTCGTTCCCCGGTCCGGGAAGATCCCACATGCTGCGGAGCAGCTGGGCCCGTGAGCCATGGCCGCTGAGCCTGCGCGTCCGGAGCCTGTGCTCCGGAACAGGAGAGGCCACAACAGTAAGAAGCCTGCATACCGCAAAAAAAAAAAAAAAAAAAAAAAGATACAAGACTTGAAACAAAGTTGCATTTTACCACCAGAAGAATATGCCTGAGTAAACCTCTTGTTTAAGGATGATGAGACACATGGAGCAGACCTTGATCCAACCTATAGCTTTGTGGTGGCTAATTTTATGTATCAATTTGACTGGACTACGGGATACCCAAATAACTGGTAAAACGTTATTTCTGGGTGGATCTGTGAAGATATTTCTGGAAGAAATTAGCATGCAAATTGGTAAACTGAGTTAAGAAATCTGCCCTCCCCAATGTGGGCGGGCATCATCCAATCCGTTGAGGAACTGAATAGAACATCAAGGTGGAGGAAGGGTGAATTCACTCTCTTCTTGAGCTGAGACCTCCATCTTCTCTTGCCCTCAGTCATTGAAGCGCCTGGTTCTCAGGCCTTTGGATTCAGGCTGAATTATGCCACGGGCTCTCCTAGTTCTCCAACTTGCAGACAGCGTATCATGGGACTTGGCAGCCTCCAGAATCGCATGGGCCAATTCCTATAATAATCCTTCTCTCATATGTGTATATATCTTCTCTTGGTTCTGTTTCCCTAGAGAACCCTGACTAATACAAACTTTTGGAACCAGGTCAGCTGAAGCCCAAATGATCCACAGATATGTGATAAATAATGTTAAAAACGTTGGTTGCTTTTTTGCATTTTTTTTTTTTTTTGCGGTACGCAGGCCTCTCACTGCTGTGGCCTCTCCCGTTGCGGAGCACAGGCTCCGGACGCGCAGGCTCAGCGGCCATGGCTCACGGGCCCAGCTGCTCCGCGGCATGTGGGACCTTCCCGGACCGGGGCACGAACCCGTGTCCCCTGCATCGGCAGGCGGACTCTCAACCACTGCGCCACCAGGGAAGCCCCATTTGTTTTTTAATCAGTGCTTCTCTACACAAGGTTTTTGTTTAGCCATTGCTAAGTATATTTCTCTCGACTGTCACAAGGTTATTATTATCTTTTTGGCCAAGATGATGTATTTAGCTGTGGCCTTGCAGTACAACAGAGAAACTCCTCACGATAAACAAGAGGCGATCACAAAGAAACCCCACACCAGGCCCAGAACGCATGCCGAGCTTCAAGGAGCGGCTCCACAGATGCGTCCACAGAAGTTTAAGAGGCAGCTTAACAGATGTACAAAGCCACAGATCAGAGGGGATATAAAACAGTTAAAGTTGCTTAAAGGCACAATGTGTCACCATCTAACAGTTACATGCATCCTGAGCTCCATAGAGGAGGGAGATGCGTGGCCGTGCTCCTGGCTGTCGGCATGCCAGAAAGATTATAAAAACGCCATGCTGTGATATGTTGCCCTCCTGCCTGAGAAGCTACTATTAAGCTGAGTATTTACTGCACCTCTTCAGACAGGAGCAGCAGTGCAGAGTGCTACCTGTCTTCTGGTTGGATAAATTAGTTGTGGGTGTCACAAGATTATAGCTGCCTATTGTTCTGTCTGCTGAAGGTGGAACACGATGAAAGCCCCGGTCTGCCCTTGTAATGTTTCGTGTGAAATGCAGGAGGCAGCCTCTTTTCTTCCCAAGTTAATGGTAAAACGAGATCTGGACTGACTCAGAGTTTGGGCTATAATTAAAAAGACAACACATGGCAAAGTGGGCGGGGGAGGGAGCGTTGATTTATAGCGGGAGGGCATGTATGAAAGGAAAAGGAAGGCAAAGCAAGGAACCTGGGAAAATCAAATGTGCGTGCCACGAAAGGTGAGCTTGCTCGCACCGCTGTTTAAACTAGTGCTGTAATCAGAACGGAAGGGCTCGACAGTCAGTGCAGAAAGGATCTTCAATTCGTTCAACTCCTCTCAAAATATTTTTTATATAAATTGTTTTGCCCTCACATTTCCATGCTATATGGAGCGATGAACTCTAAATTAGTGTTAACAGAAATTGACAAGTTCTGCATTAAAAAATATCAGCCAGCCAGCCCTACAGGCTTAATTATGGAGGGAGAATACGATGGACGCAAAAATCCTGTTTTGAAATTTTACCATATGCAGTATAAATAAAAGATTATCTCATCCACTAGTAACCTTACAGATCAAAAGGAAAACAGGAAAGAGACTTCACTGGCATTTATAATTATTTATCTCGCCTGAGTGGTTTTGTTGTGTTTTGACAAATCCGAAATTTGTAATTTTTTGTTGCGGCACAGAAGAGGTTGTAGCCCTACTTTGTGCATCTTAGATGTAGGTTCAGGAAATCATGTGAATTAAAATAACACAATTGTAAAGCAATTGTACCCCAATAAAGATGTTAAAACAAACAAACAAACAAACAAAAAATAACACAATTTAAATGGGGAAAGGTTTCCACGCTGCAGATAGGACCACATAGATTTATTCTTCAGCTGACGTTTGTGGAGTACCTACTATGTGCAAGCAATATACAGGTGTTTTGTTTTTCTTTTTTAAGTGTCCTTTATGATGCCTCTAGCCAGGGTTTATATTCTTTGTATGTCCTGAGTTTTATGCTTATTTTTTCCTTTCCAAAACCAAATTCGGTTGTAGTGGTTATGGTTTCACACAGGATTTTTTTAATGTGATGACCTCATCAACACAAGAACCAGGAATGATCTTCAGCCTCAGCTTTGATGTCTGGTCCCATTGCCCAAACACTGTCCTCCCAATTGGCTGCCATTAGAAATGGCTCCATGTCTTACTTATCATTTTGAACATTGCATGCTGCCATTTGATTAAGGTCACAAGATGATCTGATTTATCCGGGACATTCTTGATACACTCCTATTGTCTAGCATAATTATTTACAACCCTTAGTAGTGTCCCAGTTTGGACAGTAAATTATACTTTATGTACGCTGTGCTTTTATTCCTATTAAAGCTAAGAAGTATTGAATGAGTGAATATGTGAGGGAATGAATATATGTAGTCGTTGGAGATTGTTAGAGAATGAAGACCAGCTCTTAATCTGCAGGCTCAGTTCACCTCTAGAAGGATGCTGCCAAAGGGAAAATTGACTTAAACCAAAAATGACATCTCTTTTAGATTAGAGCAAAGTTTCTTAATCTCAAGTGTATTGACGTTTTGGGTCAGAATAATTCTTTGTTGTGAGAGGTTGTCCTGTACATTGTATATAGGATGTTTAGAAGTATTTCTGGTCTCCACCTGCTAAATGCCAGTAGCATTCCTCACCCCATCTGTGACAACCAAAAATATCTCAAGACGTTGCCACATGTCCTCTCGGGGAGGGCATATTGCCCCCAGTTGAGGACCACTAGGTTAGAGAATGAATATAATAGATTTTCTAAAATCACTAAAGACAAGGAAGGAAAGAAAGACACATTGAAGCATATGAAGCAGCAGAGCATTCTCTGTCTACCCCAGATCATACACTTTTAAAGCCTAAAGTGCAAAGAATGTTTTTAAATTTTAAAATGCATATGCTATATGATAGCAAATGAGAACTCAAAGATAATTCAAGTGCTGGTTAGTCTCTACTCATTTATTTTGCTTTGGGGGGGTTCAGATTTAGTAATTTCTTCATTTGCTTATATACTGATAGACATGAAGTCAATCAAAGTGTGTTGTTTATTGTTTTATATGTGCAGTGCCAACCTTACAGCATTGCCTGATCTGTGTCTCTTCTAGACTGGACACGAATGAGAACGAATGAGGGATTGGAAATTATCCTCTTTCCCTCTCCACTCCTCCTAATTCCATTTTTGTTTTTGTATTAATACTTTTTGTTTATTGCAACCACTTGTAGTTTCCATAAAATAAATGAAGATACAAAGAATGGATAGAAAAAAAGAAAAAAAAGAATGGATCGCATATTTTCTTCCAGATGAGAACAATGTTAAATCATAGTATCAAATGAATGTGGCTAATTTATTTAAATTCGTATGAAATACTAAAATTAGATGTTACATGCCAATTGTATCTCGATATTAATTACTGATTAATATCGATATATAATTAATTAATTCTCACCCCTCCAAAAAAAGTCAAAGTAAAAATCGGTTGTATCTCTTAAAGAATTTTATCTGTTTTAAAAAGAAAAAAAGAGACAATTTCTATTGTTTCAAAGGATACTGCCGAGACTGCATTATCCATTAATTTTTTTCAAGTTCACATTAACCCAAGACAGATGTATAAGATAAAGTTTAAGTAGATTCCTCTATTTTAATCTTGAAGATATTTTAACATTTACATGAGACAGTTTTAGCGATCAAAATTATCTTCAATCAATTCATACATGAGAGTAATGACGATTCACCCTGAGGATGCTTGGCCAAAGGCTCCTCCCTAATTTCTAAATGCTAACCGTTAAAGCGAGTTTGGAAGCATATTCAGTTACAGTGCATAGATTGAGTGTCGAATCAACCCCCTCACAGTAAGTGTTTTCACTCCACTTCCTCTTGTGACTTTCCTCAAAAAACTGGCTTAAGCAGTATCTTTACTTGCATACTGTGCTCACTTTGTCCCTGATGATTTGAAAGAATTAATAGCTTCTTAGCAAAAATGTATTTAGCATCTGCAGAATTTTACTTAGTTCTGCTATAGTGGAGTGTCATGGACACAGTTGTGAATAGACTGTGACCTCTGCTCTCCCGAAATTCACCTGTCCAACAAAAATATCACGCGTGCCACATATGCCATTTAAAAGTGCTAGTAGCCATATTTTAAAAGTATAAATAAATAAGGGAAATTAATTTTAATAATATATTTTATTTAAACCAATATATACAAAATATGGAATTGGTCTAAAAATTATTGCGATGTTTTTACATTCTTTTTTTCTCCTTCTAAGTCTTCAATATCCAGTGTATATTTTACACTTTCATCAATCTCTATATGAATCAGTGCACTTCATGTGCTGGATAAACCGCATGTGGCTAGTGCCTGTTGTATTGAACAGTGCAGACCTGGAGCGGTGGTCTCCAAAGTTCAGTGCCCTTGACAGCTCATTGGGGTTTGAGAAGGAAATCTTAAAATACCTATATGTATTTATTTTTATCCCATCATTTAAAAATATTTTCTAACAAATTCTATTAAGGAAAATATACACAGTGCCACTTAGGAATCTTTAGCAGATGTGTGGTAGCCAAGGTCAGGGGTGGGAGAGAGAGAGACAGAGAAATAACTTTATGTTCATGGTTGTATTCAACATTTACCATAAAGTTGCCATCTCTTTTCTGTAACTTAAAGGCCAAACGTTAAGAAGAGTAACCATGATAAATCAACTAATATTATTTAAAAGCACTAAAGAAAAGGCCACACTTACCTAGGTCTTTTTCTAAAACACTCAGAAATGAATACCTCTTGTGTAAGAAGCAGCTGATGTTTGTAATAGAAACTCGACACATATGGATAATATTCAAATATACAAGTTAGATACTGACAAATTTTTTTCCATTAAGAATAGAGCAAACCTGATGATAATAAAGTTCCTATTTAAAAGCCACCTTCGGGCTTCCCTGGTGGCGCAGTGGTTGAGAGTCCGCCTGCTGATGCAGGGAACACGGGTTCGTGTCCCGGTCTGGGAAGATCCCACATGCCGCAGAGCGGCTGGGCCCGTGAGCCATGGCCACTGAGCCTGCGCGTCCAGAGCCTGTGCTCCGCAACGGGAGAGGCCACAACAGTGAGAGACCCGCGTACTGCGAATAAATAAATAAAAGCCACCTTCTTTTCATAGATCTGAGAGAAGAGGCACAGCTCAAAGAGAGGCATGCGAGGACAAAATAACAGCGCCTCTTCCTGCCATCAGTTTCCATATGCCATGACCATTGCCACCAAATTAAAGGGCCCAGGGAAAGACCCATGCACTACATGTAAAGGCACCTTACTTAGGGCAGGTGTGTTGACTCTATTTAAAACTAATGGAAAGTGGAGGTGGGGCATGCCTACCTACTCGGAATTAATCAATTCAGGCAATCTTTGAAGACATTGTCTTGATATAGTATTCAGTGAAAAAAAGAGTAGAACAGAGAGTTTAAGAACTGGTATAATTTTGCTAGTGGTTCAAAGACTCCTTCCCAGCTTACCCACAGCTCTCCTCCCATACCATTGTTTCCTGATAGCAATACCAGCACACACATAAGCCTTCACTCTTTGCTCCTCCCTGGATCTAGTGTGGAGCTGTCATTGTGCCTGAGCACTGGTGGCTGCAATGGGATGCATCACCAGAGGCAGATAAAAAAAAAAAAAAATCTTTACTGAAATATTTTACGCTTTTATAAGCAAACGGTTGTATTTTTTGCTCCTGCTTCTTTACAAGTGGTAACAGAACACATATACTATCTGCACCTTACTTTTTCCATTTAATGTAATTTGGAGATCATTCCAAAATATACACTGGATACCCCATAACTTGTTTAACCAGTCTACAATTGCTGGGCTTCTGTTTCTATCCTTGGCTGTTGCAACAAGATATACGGATATTGAAATGGAGTGAGTCATTTCATATGTGTGAGTAAATCTAAAAGAAAAAAGTTATTAGAAGTAGAATCAGTGGGTGAAAGGTATATGCATTTTGATAAAATTTACCGCATTTCTCATAAGAGAGGTTGCACTCCCATGAGCAATGTAAGAAAACACCTTTTCCCTTTAGCTTTGTCAACACGGTATGTTACTGAGCTTTCTGATATTGCCAAATTATAGGAAAAAACGACATTTCAATGTAGTTTTGTTTTTACATGTTCCTTAAGAGCAATGTTGAACACATTTTTTTTTCTTTTTTTTTTTTTTTGCGGTACGCGGGCCTCTCACTGTTGTGGCCTCTCCCGTTGCGGAGCACAGGCTCCGGACGCGCAGGCTCAGCGGCCATGGCTCACGGACCCAGCCGCTCCGCGGCATGTGGGATCTTCCCGGACCGGGGCACGAACCCGTGTCCCCTGCATCGGCAGGCGGACTCTCAACCACTGCGCCACCAGGGAAGCCCTGAACACATTTTTAAGTATTTATTACCATCTTTCTTTTCTTTTCTGTTATCTGTTCCTTCATTCATATTCTGAATTCATTTTTTCTATTGAGATGTTGGTCTTTTTCTTATTGATTTGTAGGAACTAATTTATACTAGAAAAGTCAGCCTTTTGTAATATAAGTTGCAAATACAATCTTACCAGTTCATCTTTTGATTTTGCTTATGGTAATTTTTAACTTTCATGTTTGTTTGTTTGTTTGTTTAAATGCCATCTAGTGTTTCATTGCTTCTGAGTTTGGTGTCATAATTTTAAAGCTCCTCCGTGCTATTAGATTATAAAGTAATTTTCTTGTTCTAGAATTCTTAAACTTTTATTTTTTATATTTAGGAACTTGACCTATTTTGAATTTATTCTGATGTAAGGTACAAGGTATAGATCTGACTTGGTTTCCATATGACCACCTAGTTATTCCCAATTTACTGAATAAGCTATCTTGTCCACAGTGATTCAAGGGAGCATTTTTATCATATATTGGATTTGATTCTGTACTGCATACAAGCCCAAATGTATGTCAATTTCTGGCCCTTCAAGTCTGTGCCATATCTGTCTGTTCATATGGTACTATTCAAAGTATTTGAATACACATTTTCTTCTTTCTTTGGGCCAGTTCCTTCTTCTTACTCCACTTTTTCAGATTTTTCCTGGCTAAACTTGCTAATTAATTTCTTTTCCACAACAGTGTTAGTCTCATTTCAGAATAAACTCAGTTGGTTTATATATTAGGATCAGGTTAAATTTATACGCTAACTTAGAGAGAAGTGACAGCTTTATGATAGTAAACTTAAGACTATCACATGGCTTTTCATTTGTTTAAATCTTTTGTGCCCTTGAGACATGTTTTAGTTTATCTCATAAGTATTTTGCACATTTTTAAAGTTGATTTCTAAATATCTTATTTTCTTGTTACTCTTATAAATGAAGTTTTTCTCCGTTTATATAATAACTGGTTAATGTTTATATATACAAAAGCAACTAATTTCGGTATATCAATACTGAATTCTCTTTGGTTCTAATAGTTTTTCAGTTTATTGTCTTAGGTTTTTCAGGTATCATATCACTGCAATTTTCCTTTCAATTTTTTCTGCCAGTAATTTCTTTCTCTTATCTAATTATTTTGATAATATTTTCTGAAAAATTAAACAATAAATGGTGATAGTGTAATAGTTAACTTATTCCTGATTTAAGGGAGAATTTCTCTAATGCTTTCCTACTAAGTATGATGTCAGCTCTTGGGTTGAGATACAGGTATCTCACCATGTTAAGGAAGTATTCACCAATTCCTCTTTTATTAAGAGGTTTCTTTTAATTGAGAATAAGTGTTGGGCTTTATCAAATAACTTTTCAGCATCTTTAAATATAATCATATGATTGTTCTCTCTGGGCCTATTAAAATGATTAAAATGATCAACTGTATAACTAGATTTCCTAATATTGAATCAACCGTACATAACTGCAATAATCCCAATTTGTCATACTGTATCTTTCTTTAAATGTAATGTTGGGTTATGTTTGCTAATATTAGAATTTTTACATTGATGTTCATATTCATGAGATTCATTTGTAGTTTTCTTTTTGTGGCTAATGTTTGCTAGTTTTTTTCTTCGTTAAATAATTTGGATGTTTTCCTGATTTTCCTATGCCTCAAAATTTTAATCTGGAATTTAACTAACAATGGAATTATGTGTTCTTTGGAGGTTTTGTGGAATTACTTTGTGACACCACCTGAACCTAATGTTTTGCGGAGGGATAACATTCTGACAACTTTATTTTCTCATTGCTAAGTGGCTGTTTAGATTTTCTCTCTCCTTTGAACTTGTTTTGGTGAATTATATTTTCCTTAAAAATTATTCATTTCATTTGAGTTTTCAGACGTATTTGCATAGAGTTGAGCAAAGTAGGCTCACAGCATTCTTTTCATTTTCATGGTATCTGTAGTTATTTCAGCTGTATCGTTTCTTTGTGTATTTCTGCTTTTTCTCTTTTGTCTGACTTAGTCTAGTTATAGTTTATCTAATTTAAGTTTTTTTCCTTAAAATAAGTCAACTTTTGAATTTATTTATTTTGAATACAATTTTCTGTTTTCTAGTTAATTTGTCTGTAATAATTTCTTTCACTTCTTTTAGGTTCAGTTGTTACTGTCTTTTGCATTAGTTATCAATTACTGCATGAGAAATTACTCTAAAACTTAGTGGCTTTAAAGAACAAGAAATTTTAAAAAATCTCATGCAGTTTCTAAGGGTCAGGAATCCAGGTGCAGCTTAGCTGCATGGTGCTGGCACAGGATCCCTGATGAGATTGCAGTCAAGCTGTTAGCTGAGGCTGCAGTCATCTGAAAGCTTGACTGGGGCTGGAGAATCAACTTCAAAGAAGCCTCATTCCCATGGCTGTCCATTGGAAGTCTCATCCTTGCCCTGTGGGCTTCTCCATTGGGCTGTCTGAGCATCCTCAAGACGTGGCAATTGGCATTCCCTAGAGTGAGTGATCCAAGACAGAAAGAAAAAGAGTGACCAAGATGGAAGTCATGGTGCCTTTTTGTAAATCAGCCTATAAACTCTTTGACAGATGGAATCTACTTCCCCTCCTTTTGCATGTGGGCTGGACTTAGTGACACTTCTGATGGGCAGGATAAAGTGGGAGTATTTCTTTTTCTCCTTGTATTTACTGTAGTTCTATCTTTATGAATACTGATGCTGTGTTTTTCAGTACTTCCAACACCACTGTTAATTGCACTTTTCAACAAAATAAGAAACCCACTTTTGACTCATTTAATGCTCTTTGTCCTGTGTTCAACCTTATCCGATGTTGAGATGACTAACTTGTTTCCTTTTTGTTTGCATTTGTCTGGTATATTTTACTCATTCTTTTGTTTTCAACCTTTCTGAATCACTTTACTTTAGCGGTTTCTCTTATATATGATGTAAAGTTTAGATTTGCTTTGAGATCTATTCCAAAAGTTATTTTCTTTTAGTAGATGAGGTGAGTCGATTTATATTTACTGGTCTGACAGATCAATTTTGTCTTACTTCTGTCATATTATTTTATATTGTGTTTTCTATTTTGTAGTTTTGTGAACATTTTTCAACATGTATTCTATTGCTTTACCTATCTGTGTATTTTTTTCATGATAAATAGGAAGTTTTATGTTTTTTCATGATAAATAGGAAGTTTTACAAGTGGTTACCCTGAAATTGTAAGTTTATTTAATAATGAATCCTCAGTTTCTTTAGGCAATATGCATTACTTTTCCAGAACTTAAAGAATTGTATGTGGGGACTTCCCTGGCAGTCCAGTGGTTAAGACTCCACACTTCCACTGCAGGGGGCACGGGTTCGATCCCTGGTTGGGGAACTAAGATCCCACATGCTGTGTGGCACGGCCAAAAAGAAAAAATAAAGAATTGTATGTGTTTGTTTTTCATCCCCATTCTCTTTTCCACCATGCAATTTTTGTGAATTATTTAATCTTTGTTAGTGTTCTTTTTTTTTGAACTATTAGACATACCTTTCCCTATATTAATTTACTTGTCAATATTAAAATGATATTCTTTAACCAGCAACTATTAAAGATGAGGAAACCACACAGCAGGTTTTGTATGTGAATTTGCTTCACCTTTACTTTCCACTTCTTTCACCCTTATCCTCCCAACTTACATTACTTATATCGTGTCTGTATTTTTAGGGCACATAATATTTACTTTCTGCTCTATAATCTGAACCACACATTTATTTAGTCTTAGTGCTAATACACTCAGTGCTTATGTTGGTCCCCTTTCTCTCTTATCTTGATTGAGAAAGTTAAACTTAGTCCTATAGGCTGTTCCCCAAGGAGGGCTTTGGGAACAATATTCTCTGAATTCTTGCATCTTCAGAGGTATTTGCCTGTGGCCCTTATACCCAAATAACATCTTTAGGTTGCGATTCTTTACTTGAGGATGTTGATGTTACTCCTATGACTTCTAGCATGGATTGCTGCTGTGGAGAAGTCTGAGGCCAGCATACCCTTTATCCTTTCATAAATTAATCTATCTTGTTGCCAAAAAAATGTTGTCATCATGTTGTTGTCTTGAAGTCCAATAACTTTACTAGGATATGTCTCAGTGTTAGCTGTTCTGAGTCAGTTTTCCTGGAATGTGATGTGTTCTTTCTCGGTAGATATGTTTTATTTCAGGACAGTTTTCTTGAATTATATCTTTAAGTATTTGGTTAGGATTCAATGTTTTCTTCTTCAGCAACTCCAAGTATGCATAAGTTTGATCTCCTTTGCCTATCCCCTACATTTTCTTCCTTTTTATCTGTTTAACTCTTTTTTCCTTTTGCCTTCATTTGTCTTCCCTCCTTTCTTCCTTCACCTCACCTCCTACTTCTGTCCTCTATGTTCCTCACTGTTTTCAGCAGTAGTTAGTCTCCTTGGTGCTTCTTCCAATTTCACTTTAATTTCTGTGATGGTTTTATTCTTTCCTTCAACCTTTTCCCTAAACTCTGCCAGATCACATATCACTTCCCCCTCTGTCACATCATGATCTCTTCCTGGAGCTCTTGCATCTCTGATTTGTGTTCTTCCTTCATATAATCAATTGCTTCATCAAGCTTTTTAAATTTGGGGCAGAAAGTTTAGTCATAAATTTCATCGACCCTGTGGCAATATTTTCTTGGTGCTTATCTGCCACTAGTTTTATTTTTTTCCTGTGTTTTTGTTGATCTTCTGACTGTTTCTTCTCTTTCAACTTTGCAATATGAGTTTTTCCTCAATGAGATATTTGCAAAAGTTCACATTGAGGAAGAGCCAAGGCCAACTGGAACTTTCCTTATGTTGCAGAGTGTTGGGTGTACATTTGTTTTTCTTGAGTCAATGGGGTTTAGTAGCTCTGAGGTTCTCCAAAGCAAAGTTACTTTTCTCCGCCTCTGGCAGAGATAGACTACTTCCTACAAATATGACTTATATCTATGATTTTTTTCTTTTAGCCTCACTTTTTCTTCTTCTTGGAATAAAACCACGTACAAGGGTACTCCTACTGCCAGCACATGCACCCTGTTTACATATAAACGTGTATTTATATGGAAATTTATTATATATAAATATATTAGGTTACATGTTCCCTCCAAATTTTCATTTATGAGATGACTGATCAAAAAGCTTAGAGAACACTGAAGTCAAGAAAATCATGTGTATTAAATGCTGTCATAAAGGCAGATACATAAGGCTGTTGCATACAAGGTATTCGGTGTTACACATCAGGGTAAACCTTCGCCTTTGAAAAGTATGTTTTGTCTTTCTCCAGGATCTGTGCTGCAGGTCCTCTCTCTCCATGCATTGCAAAATCATCTCCACTACTTTTGGCTGTGCTTTCACTAATTTTACAGTTTGAGGTTCTAGCTATTTCTCAGTTTTCTCAGAAGTGGAGTTGGTAAGTAAAAAACAAGAAAGAAGAAAAAGAAACACTCCTCTTCTTCTTGATGGGATACTATAATGTCTGCATATGACACTTGAAACTTCTATAGTCACTGTACAACCATGACAGGAGGGGCAAGAACAAAGATGGCAGACCCTACGTCCTCAATGATATCATGAAGCTGCAACTCTGGACTTGTTATGTAGAGCAATTTGTTTAAGATGGCAGAGTAGAAGGATGTGTACTCACTCCCTCTTGAGAGAGCACAGGAATCACAACTAACTGCTGAACAACCATCAACAGGAAGACACTGGAACTCACCAAAAAAAGATACCCCATGTCCAAAGACAAAGGAGAAGCCACAATGAGATGGTAGGAGGGCCGCAATGAGACAGCAAGAGGGGCGCAATCACAATAAAATCAAATCCCATAACCACTGGGTGGGTGATTCACAAACTGGAGAAGAGTTATACTACAGAAGTCCACCCACTGGAGTTAAGGTTCTGAGCCCCACATCAGGCTTCCCAAATTGGGGGTCCAGCAATGGGAGGAGGAAATCCCAGAGAATCAGAATTTGAAGGCTAGCGGGATTTGATTACAGTACTTCGACAAGACTGGGGGAAACAGAGACTCCACTCTTGGAAGGCACACACAAAGTAGTGTGCACATCAGGACTCAGGGGGAGGGAGCAGTGACCTCATAGGATACTGAACCAGACCTACCTGCTAACATTGGAGGGTTTCCTGCAGAGTCAGGGGGCAGCTATGGCTCACCGCAGGGACAGGGACACTGGCAGCAGAAGTTCTGGGAAGTACTCCTTGGCGTGAGCCCTCCCAGAGTCCACCATTAGCCCCACCACAGAGCCTGTAGGCTCCATGGCTGGGTCGCCTCAGGCCAAACAACCAACAGAGAGGGAACTCAGCCCCATCCAACAGCAGACAAACGGATTAAAGTTTTACTGAGCTCTGCCCACCAGAGCAACACCCAGCTCTACCCACCACCAGTGCCTCCCATTAGGGAGCTTGAAAAGCCTCATAGACAGCCTCATCCACCAGAGGGCAGACAGCAGAAGCAAGAAGAACTACAGTGCTGCAGCCTGTGGAACAAAAACCACATGCACAGGAAGACAGACAAAATGAAAAGGCAGAGGGCTATATACCAGATGAAGGAACAAGATAAAACTCCAGAAAAACAACTAAATGAAGTGGAGATAGGCAACCTTCCACAAAAAGAATTCAGAGTAATGATAGTGAACATGATCCAGGACCTCAGAAAAAGAATGGAGGCAAAGATCGAGAAGATGCAAGAAATGTTTAACAAAGACCTAGAAGAATTAAAGAACAAACAAACAGTGATGAGCAATACAATAACTGAGATGAAAAATACACTAGAAGGAATCAATAGCAGAATAACTGAGGCAGAAGAACGGATGAGTGACCTCAAATACAGACTGGTGGAATTCACTGCTGCAGAACAGATTAAGAAAAAAAGAAAGAAAAGAAATGACAACAGCCTAAGAGACCTCTGGGACAACATTAAATGCACCAACATTAGCCTTATAGGGGTCCCAGAAAGAGAAGAGAGAGAGAAAAGACCTGAGAAAATATTTGAAGAGATTATAGTCGAAAACTTCCCTAACATGGGAAATGAAATAGCGACCCAAGTCCAGGAAGTGCAGAGAGTCCCAGGCAGGATAAACCCAATGACACACACTGAGACATGTAGTAATCAAATTGACAAAAATTAAAGACAAAAAATATTATTAAAAACGACAAGGTAAAAATGACAAATAACATACAAGGGAACTCCCGTAAGGTTAACAGCTGATTTCTCAGCAGAAACTCTACAAGCCAGAAGGGACTGGCATGATATATTTAAAGTGATGAAAGGGAAGAACCTACAACCAAGATTACTCTACCCAGCAAGGATTTCATTCACGTTCGATGGTGAAATCAAAAGCTTTACAGACAAGCAAAAGCTAAGAGATATTTTAAGTGATGAAAGGGAAAAAACTACAACCAAGATTACAGAGCAAGGATCTCATTCAGATTCGACAGAGAAATTAAAACTTTTACAGACAAGCTAAAGCTAAGAGAATTCAGCACCACCAAACCAGCTTTACAACAAATGCTAAAGGAACTTGTCTAGGCAGGAAACACAAGAGAAGGAAAAGACCTACAATAACAATCCCCAAACAATTAAGAAAATGGGAATAGGAACATACATAGTGATAACTACCTTAAGTGTAAATGGATTAAATGCTCCAACCAAAAGCCATAGACTGGCTGAATGAATACAAAAACAAGACCCGTATACATGCTGTCTATAAGAGACCCACTTCAGACCTAGGGAAACATACAGGCTGAAAGTGAGGGGATGGAAAAATATATTCCATGCACATGGAAATCAAAAGAAAGCTGGAGTAGCAATTCTCGTATCAGACAAAATAGACCTTAAAATAAAGAATATTGGGCTTCCCTGGTGGCACAATGGTTGAGAGTCTGCCTGTTGATGCAGGGGACATGGCTTCGTGCCCCGGTCCGGGGGGATCCCATATGCCACGGAGTGGCTTGGCCCGTGAGCCATGGCTGCTGGGCCTGCGCGTCAGAGCCTGTGCTCTGTGGTGGGAGAGGCCACGGCAGTGAGAGGCCCACGTACCACAAAAAAATAAATAAAATAAAGACTACTATAAGAGACAAAGAAGGACACTACATAATAATCAAGGGATCAATCCAGGAAGAAGATATAAAAATTGTAAATATTTATGCACCCAACACAGGAGCACCTTAATACATAAGGCAAATGCTACCAGCAATAAAAGGGGAAATTGACAGTAACACAATAATAGTAGGGGACTTTAACACCCCACTTTCACCAATGGGCAGATCAACCAAAATGAAATAAATAAAGAAACACAAGCTTTAAATGACCCATGAAACAAGATGGACTTAATTGATATTTATAGGACATTCCATCCAAAAACAACAGAATACACTTTCTTCTCAAGTGCTCCTGGAACATTCTCCAGGATAGATCATATCTTGGGTCAAGCCTTGGTAAATTTAAGATAACTGAAATCGTATCAAGTGTCTTTTCTGACCACAACGCTGAGACTAGATATCAATTACAGGAAAACATCTGTAAAAAATACACATGGAGGCTAAACTATACACTACTAAATAACCAAGAGATCAGTGAAGAAATCAAAGAGGAAATCAACAATACCTAGAAAAAAATGACAGTGGAACCTTGACGACCTAAAACCTATGGGATGTAGCAAAAACAGTTCTAAGAGGGAGGTTTATAGCAATACAATCCTACCTCAAGAAACAAGAAAAATCTCAAATAAACAGCCTACCCTTATACATAAAATAATTAGAGAAAGAAGAAGAACAACAAAAAAACCCCAAAGTTAGCAAAAGGAAAGAAATCATAAAGATCAGATCAGAAATAAATGAAAAAGAAATGAAAGAAACGATAGCAAAGATCAATAAAAGTAAAAGCTGGTTCTTTGAGAATATAAACAAAATTTGTAAACCATTAGCCATACTCATCAAGAAAAAAGAGGAGAAGACTCAAATCAACAGAATTAGAAATGAAAAAGGAGAGGTAACAACTGACACTGCAGAAATACAAAGGATCATGGGAGATTACTACACGCAACTATATGCCAATAAAATGGACAGCCTGGAAGAAATGGACAAATTCTTAGAAATGCACAACCTTCCGAGACTGAACTGAGAAGAAATAGAAAATATAAACAGACCAATAACAGGCACTGAAATTGAAACTGTGATTAAAAATTGTCCAACAAAGAAAGGCCAGATGGCTTCACAGGCGAATTCTATCAAACATTTAGAGAAGAGCTAACACCTATCCTTCTCAAATTCTTCCAAAATATAGCAGAGGGAGAAACACTCCCAAACTCATTCTATAAGGCCACCATCACTCTGATACCAAAACAAGACAAAGATGTCTCCAAAAAAGAAAACTACAGACCAATATCACTGATGAACATAGTTGCAAAAATGCTCAACAAAATACTAGCAAACAGAATCCAACAGCACATTAAAAGGATCAGGCACCATGATCAAGTGGGGTTATCCCAGGAATGCAAGGATTCTTCAATCTATGCAAATCACTCAATGTGACAAACCATATTAGCAAACTGAAGGATAAGAACCATATGATAATCTCAATAGATGCAGAAAAATCTTTCGACAAAATTCAACACCCATTTATGGTAAAAACTCTCCAGAAAGTAGGCATAGAGGGAACTTACATCATATAAGTAAAGAGGTAAAGAGGGCCTTTACCTATAATAAAGGCCATATATGACAAACCCACAGCCAACATCGTTCTCAATGGTGAAAAACTGAAACCATTTCCTCTAAGATCAGGAACAAGACAAGGTTGTCCACTCTCACCACTGTTATTCAACATAGTTTTGGAAGTTTTAGCCACAGCAATCAGAGAAGAAAAAGAAATAAAAGGAATCCAAATCGGAATAGAAGAAGTGAAGCTGTCACTGTTTGCAGATGACATCATTCTATACATAGAGAATCCTAAAGGTGCTACCAGAAAACTACTAGAGCTAATCAATATATTTGGTAAAGTAGCAGGAAACAAAATTAATGCACAGAAATCTCTTGCATTCCTATACACTAATAATGAAAAATCTGAAAGAGAAATTAAGGAAACACTCCTATTTACCATTGTAACAAAAGGAATAAAATACCTAGGAATAAACCTACCTAAGGAGGTAAAACACCTTTATTCAGAAAACTATAAGACACTGATGCAAGAAATTAAAGACAATACAAACAGATGGAGAGATATACCACATTCTTGGATTGGAAGAATCAACATTGTGAAAATGATTCTACTACCCAAAGCAATCTACAGATTGAATGCAATCCCTGTCAAACTACCAATGACATTTTTCACAGAACTAGAACAAAAAATTTCACAATTTGTATGGAAACACATAAGACCCCAAATAGCCAAGGCAATCTGGAGAACGTAAAACAGAGCTGGAGGAACCAGGCTCCCTGACTTTAGACTATACTACAAAGCTACAGTAATCGAGACAGTATGGTACTGGCACAAAAACAGAAAGATAGATCAATGGAACAGGATAGAAAGCCCAGAGATAAACCCATGCACATATGGTCACCTTATCTTTGATAAAGGAGGCAAAAATATACAATGGAGAAAAGACAGCCTCTTCAATAAGTGGTGCTGGGAAAACTGGACAGCTACATGTAAAAGAATGAAATTAGAACACTCCCTAACACCATACACAAAAATAACTCAAAATGGATTAAAAGACCTAAATGTAAGGCCAGACACTATAAAACTATTAGAGGAAAACATAGGCAGAACATTCTATGACATCAATCACAGCAAGATCCTTTTTGACCCACCTCCTAGAGAAATGGAAATAAAAACAAAAATAAACAAATGGGACCTAATGAAACTTCAAAGCTTTTGCACAGCAAAGGAAACCATAAAGAAGACCAAAAGACAACCCTCAGAATGGGAGAAAATATTTGCAAATGAAGCAACTGACAAAGGATTAATCTCCAAAATTTACAAGCAGCTCATGCAGCTCAATATCAAGAAAACAAACAACCCAGTCCAAAAATGGGCAGAAGACCTAAACAGACATTTCTCCAAAGAAGATAGACAGACTGCCAACAAACACATGAGGGGATGCTCAACATCACTAATCACTAGAGAAATGCAAATCAAAACTACAATGAGGTATCACCTCACACCAGTCAGAATGGCCATCATCAAAAAATCTACAAACAAAATACGCTGGAGAAAAAAAAAATGCTGGAGAGGGTGTGGAGAAAAGGGAACATTTTGCATTGTTGCATTGTTGGTGGGAATGTAAGTTGATACAGCCACTGTGGAGAACAGTATGGAGCTTCCTTAGAAAACTAAAAATAGACCTACCATATGACTCAGCAATCCTGCTACTGGGCATATACCCTGAGAAAACCATGTACCACAATGTTCATTGCAGCTCTGTTTACAATAGCAAGGACATGGAAGCAACCTAAGTGTCCATCAACAGATGAATGGATAAAGAAGATGTGGCACATGTATACAATGGAATATTACTCAGCCATAAAAAGAAACGAAATTGAGTTATTTGTAGGGAGGTGGATGGACCTAGAGACTGTCATACAGAGTGAAGTAAGTCAGAAAGAGAAAAACAAATACCATATGCTTACACTAATATATGCGATCTAATAAAAAAAACGGTTCTGAAGAACCTAGCGGCAGGTCAGGAATAAAGACGCAGACATAGAGAATGGAGTTGAGGACACCGGGATGGGGATGGGTACGCTGGGACAGAGTGAGGGGGTGGCATGGACATGTATACACTACCAAATGTAGGGTGGGTGGCTGGTGGGAAGCAGTCACGTGGCATAGGGAGATCAGCTCGGTGCTTTGTGACCACCTGGAGGGGTGAGATACAGGAGGGTGTGAGGAAGATGCAAGAGGGAGGGGATATGGGGATATATGTATATGTATAGCTGATTCACTTTGTTATAAAGCAGAGGCTAACACACCATTGTAGAGCAATTATACTCTAATAAAGATGTTAATAAAAAAAGCTTAGAGAACACTGAAGTCAAGAAAATCACGTGTGGTGGTGGGATGAATTGGGAGACTGGGATTGACATGTATACACTAATATGTATAAAATAGATAACTAATAAGAACCTGCTATATAAAAAACAAGTAAATAAAATTTAAAAAAAAAGAAAATCATGTACGAAATAGTGTTATAAAGGTAAATACCTAAGGTTGTTGGCCCAGAGAGAATAGCAGCTCCATCTTCTAATAAGCCTAGGTAGATACCATACATTATGTTAGCAGTATGCATTGCAGAGAAAAATGGATTGAGGAATAATATCTGATAGAAACACAATAATAACAACATACTTTTGATAGTTTTAGAATTTGATAGTATAATGTGTTGCAAAGCACTTTTACATATTATTGATACTTTATTTGATCCTGCATATGGCCCACTGAAAGGGATCTTATTTCCTTTTTACAAATATGGAATATGAAACCCACAGAGACTGTGACTTATATAAGGCCACAGAGATGAATGTCAAACCCTGATCACTGAAGTCCTCAGCTACTGCTTGGAACTTAGGGAATGATAATGTTCCTTGGTGGATATGGACTGATACAAAAGCAAGTCCTATAGTTTAAGAAGCTACGTAGTCACTGAACTTTCCTAATCAAAACACAGAATTCCTGGAATGAAAGCGGACAGAGATGTCAGTTTTTTCAAATACTTGAGGCAGTATTTTCAAAATCTCTTAGACTGGCTCTGTAGCACAAAAAGAAAGGGAGATATATTCATTCTTCAGTTTATTTATCAATGAATCTCTTCAAGGCTGTAACTGAATTGGATTTGGGAATGAGAACTGGAATGCAGTCTAATATTCTTTGTCATGTTACACATTTTATTTTCAACTTATTCAGTGTTCAGATGGCCAGTGGTTTGGTATCAAGTCAATTACGATTTGAGAGTACATCAAATAACCATCACTTAAAATGTCACAATAGCTTCATTCTTTTTAAATAAACTGCTTCTTCCATAATTTATTCTGATGCTTTGTGACAGATGCTATGCAATCAAATAATTGAAACTTCTATCACTTCTAAGTGTATCTTAGGCACAGCCAAGTGTATAGTATTTTATTGATTTATTAGTACAGTCAGAATTGTGTGTGTGTGTGTGTATGTGTGTAGGGTAAAGCAGAAGACAGTTGTGAATAGATTAGCCATGCTCAAAGATTTCAAAAGATATATAAATGACATTTTGTTTTAGGCATTATTTAGCAACCACTGCCATTTGCTTTCACAAATTTATGAACGCATAATTGTTTAAATAAGATTGCTTTAATCACAGATAACTGTAAGATTTTTCCAAAGAATATTTTAAAAATAATATTGAATATTTGTGAAGGATTGATTTCCTAAATAAATTCCAGGCTTTGGAATAGTTGGCAATCTCCCCTTGACAAACATTCTTGCCTAGAAAATGTCCACTTTTTACTATTAAAAGATAGGTTGAAAAACTACAAAAAGGAAGGAAAGGAGGGAGGGAAGAAGATTTCTTTGGAAAGTATATGTTTATGTATTAGGAATTTCAAGTGAAACTGAAAGTTGAGAAGAGGCTTTTTTTTTAATATGAAATTATCTCCCTGCTTTCTGTGCCTAATTCTCCAGGCCCTAAAATGGCTAATTAAAACCTAACTGTATTGCTTAGTTAATTCAGTTGACAGTTAACCCCAGGGAATATTTTGGCAGTTAATTATATACATTGACAATTTTTATATGGTAGGTATAAATTTATAGTGATAACAGCTATAATATCCCACCCCAGCAAACAAATTTTTGTTCACCCAAAGGTTTAGATTCATCTTAATCAGTAGCAAGAAATGTAACTGAGTTAGTTTGATAAGTGATTATTTCCAAAGTGCTTCAAAGAGCCTGTCATTCTTATGAATTGTTTTTCTGCTGCAGTACAATCTGCAAAAAGATATATATTTCTAAGGACCACACATTGGTGAATAAATAAGAATCTCTCTCTCTCTCTCTCTCTCTCTCTCTCTCTTTCACACACACACACACACGCACGCACGCACGCACCCACACACATTTTAGAGTTAGATTTCTTCTCATCTTCAAGTTTTACTCCATTTCAGACTCATAATTTAAACTACTATTCTGAGCCCAAGGACCTGCTAAGCTAAAAATATAATAGAACCTCATACCAAAGGAATTTATGGTCTAATTGGGAGACAGGACTTTGAAGATATAAACCAGAGAAATAAGACAGAACTGAATTGGGTACCAAAATACCAGGGGCCTTGGGGCAAAGCACTGTGAATTCTTGGGTTTTCAGGAGGAATTGGGACTGTGAAGATTAGAGGAAGCAGACATATGAGTGGTGGCCCCATGGTGTGCTGAGAACTGCAGTAGCGTTGGGTCCCCAGGGGTGAGGACACAAAGCAAGCAATGTCTAACTCATGCTGGGGAGACAGAACAGCTTCACCAGAAATACGACATCTGAGATGAGCGTTTAAAAATAGAGTTTGTCGGGACTTCCCTGGAGGTCCAGTAGTTAAGACTGCACTTCTACTGCAGGGGCCGCGGGTTCCATCCCTGGTCGGGGAACTAAGATCCCACATGCCGCGCGGTGCAGCCAAAAAAAAAAAAATAATAAAAATAAAAATAGAGGTTTGTCAAGAGGAAAAGGAAGGGCTGAGTACACAAGTCAAAGGCAGAAAGCATTTAAAAATGCCAAGTTTAGGCTTTACCTGTAAGTTATTGGTGCCTTGAGAGTTTTTAAGTCAGAGAAAGACATGGTCAGAGCTTGGTTTTGGAAAGCCCTTCTGACCGAGGAATCCAGAGGATTATATCAGAGACAGGGGGTGACTACAGAGCCATCACACATGACAGGACCTGAAGTAAAGGAGACACAGTGGAGGAGAAGGTTAGGGGATCACCTTGTAATTGCATAGACATAGACTAAATCCATTTTTTAAGTTGAAGTATAGTTGATTTACAATGTTGTGTTAATTTCTGCTATACAGCAGAGTGATTCAGTTATACATATATTTTTTTTTTCAGATTCTTTTCCATTATAGGTTATTACAAGATACATTTAAATACATTTTTTAACTGGTATTGAACAGTTGGTTTTGGAAGGCATAGTCAAGGGGATATCATATGTGGTTGCTCTCTTCAGAATCATAGATAGTTATTCCCAGCAAACATCTACTTTGTGGGGTCTGTGGTCTCCAAGCCAAACTGACAAATATTTCTGGAGTGAGGCTGCTCTCAGCCCTGGGAAGATTCTGTTTCTGTGCCGTAGACACCCCGCTCCAGCCGTGTGGAATGGGGAACGGAAGCTGCCGGCACTCAGAAGCAGCCTGCAATTTGCAAAGCAGTCATTTATGGAGTCAGTGTGGGAGAGAAGAAAAAAGTGCTGTGCTTTCCATGACCCAGTGAGTTCCATCCATCCACCCCTTACCAGTGAATTAAGTGGAAATAAATAAATACAACCAAGTTCACTGGTAACCTTTAGTGCCTTCCGTTAATCAGAGTAATAGGGGGTCTTTTCTAGGGTCTTCATTGTTGCTATAGAAAGAAAAATGGTGACATGAGGTCAGTTTAGCTCCAGCTCTATGACACTTCGTCAATACAGTATTGGCAATTCAGTTATGGTGAAAAATAAGGGCATTATTTAGCTCTTAGGAGTTAGTAAATAGATTATTTATTATGTTGTCTGTCATCAGTCAGAACCCCAAGCCAAAAAGAAACAGCTGCCTGAATAATTTTCCTGCCAAGGCCTCAAACAGTTTCCTTGGGCTCCTTCCCCTCCCTCCCCCAACCGTGTTCTCTCTGCCTCTGTGTGTGTGTGTGTTAGAAAATGTTATAGTATTTGAGTTGATGAATGTGGAAATTTATTAACAGGAAATGAAAACTGATAGGTGTTTAACGTTTAATGTGAAATAATCTACTGTAATGTAAAAAACTCAATACTGTTTTAATTGTCCATGGTAATTAAACTGTCACTGTAGTAATTAAAAAGTTAGGTGGATAGTAAGTTATTGACACAAGCTCTTTAAATAAAGTGGGCTAATTTTAAAACTAAATTTAACTTAAATTGAATGATAGTCTGCTTCTCTCCCACTCTTTTTTTTTTTTTTTAAGTGACAGCATCCAAATCTGTTTTTATCAGTGTTTACCAGGGAGAAACCCAAAGTAAAGTAACGAACATTCGTTAATAAAAGTTCCTAGTAATGGAACTCCTGGAAATAAAGTCTTCACTTTTACTAAATGGAAAAGATTACTTACTGTATAGTGAGAGAACTGTAGTTTAGCTATTTGAAAAGTGTATGTGTGTCTGTGTGTTCATCTCACGTCACATACATAAGTTAACTTTTTTTTTTTTTTTTTTTTTTTTTTTGGCGGTACGCGGGCCTGTCACTGTTGTGGCCTCTCCCGTTGCGGAGCACAGGCTCCGGACGCGCAGGCTCAGCGGCCATGGCTCACGGGCCCAGCCGCTCCGCGGCATGCAGGATCCTCCCGGACTGGGGCACGAACCCGTGTCCCCTGCATTGGCTGGCAGACTCTCAACCACTGCGCCAGCAGGGAAGCCCAACAATTTTTAATCAAACACAGAATTTTAAAAATATTTTATTGAATATACAGTTGACCCTTGAACAATTCGAGGGTTGGGGCACCGACCCTCCTCTAAGGCAAACATCCAAGTATAATTTCCAGTCATTCCTCCATGTTCAAGTTTCCTCCGTATCCTTGGATTCAACCAACCTCGAACTGCGTAGTGCTGTAGTACTTACTATTGAAAAACATCTGAGTACAAGTGGACCCGTACAGTTCAAACCCGTGTTGTTCAAGGGTCAACTGTTCATCAAATCTCTTGAAGAGAAAAAAAAAGTCTGGACTGGAAATTCTGTAAAAATTCTATAATCTTCCATTTTCAATCTGCCCTTGTCTTGTTTAGATACAAAGTTATGGAAGCCTTATAAAATTAGTTGAGAAGTGTTTCCTCTTTCTGTACTTTCTAGAGAAGTTTGTTCAATATTGGATTGATCTAGTAGAGCTCAACTGGTGTTTTCTTTATGGGAATATTATTAACTATGTTCTGATTTCTTTTACAATATGGAACAATTCAAGCATTCTATTTCTTACTGAGTCAGCTTTGCTAAGTTATTTTTTTCCAGGAATTTATCCATTGCATCTAGCTGTTTAAATCAATTGGCATAAAATTGTTCATAGTATTCCTTAATTATATTTTAAAAGTTGAGCTGTATGTATAGTTATTTCTCTTTCCTTCTTTATACTGATAATTTCTATTTTCTTGATCAATGTTACCAACATTTTCTCTATTTGATTAGTCTTTTAAAAGAAGCAACTTTGGCTCTTTTATAGTATCTTTTGTATTTTTTTTCATTTATTACTGTTTTGATCTTTATTATCTTCTCTCTATATTTTTGAGTTTATGCTTTTCTACTTTTTAAAACTTTTCAATTAGACATCTTCATGAATTTTCTTCAGTTATCCTTTGCTAATGTAAGCACTTAAATGTATAAAATACCACTTTTACTGCATCCTAGTAAAAATTGGACAGGTATAATTTTCACAATTCATGTAATTGACATTAAAAAAATAATAAAAAGTATCTAATAAAATTTCATGTTTGATCCAGGAGAGGCCACCAAACCTGGACACTTCAGCCCCCTTGAAAATTTAGGCGAGTGTGCCCCTAACGTGCATGGTGGCTGGGACCAGAGTAAAAGTGAGATGGCTACATCTTTATGTCTAAATGCTTAAAAATCATAAATCAAGCCTACAAGCTGGTACACACAACCTGTGCCACTTCTCTGCTTTGAAAAATATACCTTCATACAATAAAGTAGAGAATTACATGTAAAACTCTGGCTTTTATAGGATTGAAAATTGGTAAAACAGTAGAAACTATTGAAGTTAATTATTATTGTACATGTCTGGGTATTCTTTTGATAGTTTAGTGACATTTGACTGAGAAATAAAATAGGGACTTATATAATTCTTAAATTATTTTACACTTATTTCATAAAATCATCTTTCTTGCCTTCATTTCAGAAAAATCACTTATGTTGTATTAAGGATATTCACATAATTTGTGAATCTATCAACACTGATGATCTAAAAGATTGAAAAAATAAATTGCAATTGCATTCAAAGTGTACATGTAAATATTTGCCCATCAAAATTATATACTTAATTCAGTTTCTTATTTTGAGAAACTGAAACTTTCTAATGTAATTTAAATTTTAAAAATTATTATTATATAATTATGTAATATAACATCATTTATCATTCTAGTGCTCGTTGTCTCTCTAGTTTCTAATGTAAAGAATCCATAGGTATCACACCTCAAATGAACGGTGTATTAAACCTTCAGATCTGTGAATGTAAGAGCAATATGAATTGTTTAATATGGGAAAATTTCCTCTGCAGCTGTGTACATCACTTGCAAACACTGTCCTAATTTGTGAGTCCCTCCAGAACCACAAATTGGACACAAAGAGAAGCAAAAAAAAAAGGATGATTGAGACGGCTGAGTAATATTTGATTGTGTGACAACCTATTGCATTCACTCCAAAGGAAAGGATTTAACAAGTTGATTAATTTATCTTTTGTTCTATCTAAAAGTTTCCAACCCTCAAATCCTCCCTACCTTCTAGAGCAGTATCCATCTCCAACAACCCAAAGCTCACCACATCTAGACTTATCACTCTTTGTTTAGGTGCACCCCAGCACAAGTGTTTGTTTCCCTGGGACCTTAACGGAGTTAGTTGTGAGAGTGGTTGTGTAGGGTACGTCATGCTCTGCCAGTGCTGAGCATATGTCTTTAATATATGCATGTATGTGTATATTAACAAACCTAGAGGATTCTCAAAAGCAAGGGCCCAAGGTGGAGGCCCCTCTTGCCCAGGTCTAAGGGTGGTGCCAGGTCAGCTTTCCCATCCTTGCTGGCCCAAGGCTAGATAGTCATGTATGAAAGGCAGGGTTGCTATCAAATAAACCACCCTCGTCCTTGCTGCTAGCCACTCTGGCTTTATCCAGCCCCATCTCACATTTCTGCTCCCTTTTCTGTTTTCTAATAGGCAGGGCTCTTCAGAGACCTCCTCTACTTCCTATAAAATTAGTAATATTTCTAAGAGTGTGTCCTCTCTAGGGTTTAATTCCAGAATCTCTGCACTGTTCTGCAATCTAAGGGTGTCTTTGAGCACCTAATCAGCCATAATTCCAGTCATAATTTTCTATGCCCTCACATCCTCATACAGATTGCAAGCTCTCGGAGGCCAGGGTTCACATGTTATTTATGTCTAACCCCACCACAATGCCTGTTGCATCATACACAATTAATAAATATTTATTGAGATAAAACAACCAAGGAAGTCACAAAAGAAAGGACAGATTTGATTTCATAAAAGCAAAAAGAAAATTCCCAATAACCCTAGGAAAATATCTGCAGCAAATATTGCAGAGAGCTGTCATCCTTAGTATGTAGAGTTCACACAAATAGATGCAGAAAAGCTAAGATGATGTAGGTAAAGTATCTAAAGGACCATCCCCAAAGGAGGAAATACAGCTAGAAGTAAACTCCTAAACTGACCAATTTGGCAGTCAAAAGCCTCATAATACTCAATTTATTTGACCTAATAATTCCACTGCTAAAGATCTATCTAAGAGAATTATAAATTTTGGAGGAGAAAGTTTTATTGATCTAACTCAAGCATGGTAAAATCTTTCTTTGTCTATCTCACACGAGGTTCTTTGGCATCCTTGCTGGGGGCTAGAGTGGGAGAAGCCTCAGGACCCAGAATCCAGGCATTCAGAGTCAACAAGAAGGCTAGTAGACAATTAGAGGACCCTGGATACTTGCCCACAGTTGAATTTCATGCTGCCCCCCCGGGATGTGAATAACCCTGCATCCTTGTAGCGGCCATCAACACCAGGCCCTGATTGAAACAAAGAGTAAGATTCTCAGATGATCACACAGGTTGGAATGCAAAAGATCTTCATTCAAGTCATATGCAAATGAAAAGTTCTGCCCACTAGCTTTTAACAGCGGCATTAGAACTCAGAAATAGTGACTCCTGTGGAGTGTTGTTTCCAAGCAGCCTGGAGCCCCTTGGAAATGTAAGGCTTTGATTTAGGTGGAATGGCCACAGGAGCTTATTAGCAGAAGGGTCAGAACATCTCAGTTGACCCAGCCAGCTGCCCAGGACACTTTATGGAACAGAAGCTGTCTGCACAGGTCGCCCCTCCTTAGTGATAATTAATGCAAATGATTTTCCTTGGAACTATCGTGATAGAGAATCTGGAAACTGACAACAGTTCCCTAGCTGTCCATCAAGAAGCACCAATGCGCCATGCTGCCACCTGCCATTAGAGAGCTTTTCACCACCAGCAAGCTCACTTGTCATTTCTCCGCAGAATGCACTCAGCTGGCTTAGCCTGTAATACACTAACGTGATTTCAACTCAGCAACAAAGCTAAATACCAGAGGAGTAGGGCACTTGGAGCAGAAAAGAAAGGGAATGAAATAACTATCATTACCGCCCTGAACTTCAAAAAGTGTGAAAGAGCCCTCTTCCCGAGAAGTCCAGATCCCCAATTTCAGACAGTGTAATGGCAGCCAGCTTTGCAGAATGAAAACAGAAACACTTGTCTGCTGATGAGATCTCTTTCCTCTCCCATTGAATGAGTGGAGATGATCCTCTGGCCTTAGTCCTAGCCCAAGGTTTGGGCCCCTGACTTCATAGTCCATTTGATCCTAAAGCAGTGGTTTGTAAAATCTTACTGAAAATGAAAAGAATAACTATGCACTCTCATTCTAGAGAAATGTACACACGCTACTTTGTACACATTAGCAGTGGAGCACAAGGAGCCCCTTATGCTATCAGCTGGTTCTGTCTGCACTCACGCCACCACTGCCCATTCCTGAACAGAGCAAGGGGCTCTATTTTGCTGAACCTTACAGCCTTTCCCAGCACAGAGGTCCAGGAGGCCACTTGGACTTAATTTCTGGAGGCCTGTGGATAAAAAATCCTTGTCACTCTGTCCATCAATGTCCATGGTAAAGAATCTCTGTTCCAGAGGAAACCTTCTCAGTCTCACATCCCTCTCAGTGGATTTATGTATCGTTCTCTAGCGATGTTGAAAAGTGGATTGGTGCTAAGGAAAAACAAACCCACTTAGGGTAAGAAGTTAACAGCAAAATTACAAAAAGCTTTTTTTAAAAAAATGGTATTCTAGCTGCATTTTTCAACTGAGTCATAAAATCATTTCCCAAGCCAGAAGTATTATTCTCATTTCACAGGTGGAAAACCAGGAATTACAGAGAGGTTAATGGCTGTGTCTGAAAGCACACAGCACACCCTTATCAGAAGGAGCTGAAAATACAGGTATAGTCAAGGGCTCATACTGTTCTGTGATAACCCAAACTTTATGAACAAGTTTGGCTTGGCCCTAATTGGCATTCAATTTTAAAAAATGTCTTTCATTAAAAAATATAAATTGAAGTACTGGGTAATTGACTCACATTTGATTAAGGCAGAGTCTATTGGATTAACATGATTAATAGATAAAATTATAATCAAACAGAAAGCAGTACAAAAGGTGACTAAGTCATGAATCCCATTAAGATACTAAATTTTTTAAAGATGAATATGCTGGGGTTTTTTATGTAGGAATATTCATTTCACAGCGGATCTCACACTGTTCAGCTCTCACTAGTAGAGTAATTAGAATGAAGTTTTTCTTCAGGATTAAAAGAAGAAGTGCTTGGGAGGTGTTTTGATTTCACAGTAAGGAAAACCCCAGCTTGTCCTTATTCTGATTCTCCCAAATCTTTTGGTTCATTGGTAATTTCCCAAACTGCTAGTGAAGGAGGCCACTGCAATAGTTACCTCTGCTCAGAACTAAATATATTTAGTAGATGCCACATCAAATTCCAAGGTCCCTTTCAGGGACTGTAATGTTGACCAACCTGTACTGGAATAACATATTCCACAGTTTTTTCTATAAATGCAAAGCTGTATCCTCAATGGAAACTTAGTTAATTATTATGAAACTGCTTCTGCATCAGCCACTTCCAGACAGTCAGACCAGGAAGTAAAATGAAAAATAGGATACTTGTTTTTTTGCTTTATCACTCAGTTTTAAGTCCTTTTTGCCCAAGAAATGGGAGCTGCTGTGGCATAAATGGACATGGACGTGAAAATAACATTCTTCTCACCACCAAGATTTTCTGTTTCAGAGAACTGACTGGGTAGTGACAGCCTCCATCCAAAAACTTCCATGTCTAACTAGAACAAAAAATTTTACAATCTGTATAGAAACACAAAAGACCCCTAATAGCCAAAGCAATCTTAAGAAAGAAAAATGGAGCTGAAGGAATCAGGTTCCCTGACTTCAGGCTATACTACAAAGCTACAGTAATCAAAACAGTATGGTACTGACACAAAAACAGAAATATAGATCAATGGAATAGGATAGAAAGCCTAGAGATAAACCCACACACTTATGGTCACTTAATCTATGACAAAGGAGACAAAAATACACAATGGAGGAAAGACAGCCTCTTCAATAAGTGGTGCTGGGAAAACTGGACAGCTACATGTAAAGTAATGAAATTAGAACACTCCTTAACACCATACACAAAATAAACTCAAAATGGATTAAAGACCTAAATGTAAGGCCGGACACTATAAAACTCTTAGAGGAAAACATAGTCAGAACACTCTTTGACATAAATCACAGCAATATCTTTTTTGACTCACCTCCTAGAGTAATGAAAATAAAAGCAAAAATAGACAAATGGGGCCTCATTAAACTTAAAAGCAAAGGAGACCATAAACAAGATGAAAAAACCACCTCAGAATGGGAGAAAATATTTGCAAATGAGGCAGCTGACAAAGGATTAATCTGCAAAATATGCAAGCAGCTCACGCAGCTCAATATCAAAAAAACAACCCAATCAAAAAATGGGTGGAAGACCTAAATAGACATTTCTCCAAAGAAGACATACAAATGACCAAGAGACACATGAAAATATACTCAGCATCACTAATAGAGAAATGCAAACCAAAGCTACAATGAAGTATCACCTCACACCGGTCAGAATGGCCATCATCAGAAAATCTACAAACAATAAATGCTGGATAGAGTGTGGAGAAAAGGGAACCCTCATGCACTGTTGGTGGGAATGTAAATTGATACAGCCACTATGGAAGACAGTGTGGAGGTTCCTTAAAAAACTAAAAATAGAATTACCATATGACCCAGCAATTCCACTACTGGGCATATGCCCAGAGAAAACCATACTTCAAAAAGACACATGCACCCCAATGTTCCTTGCAGCACTATTTTACAATAACCAAGACATGGAAGCAACCTAAATGTCCACCAACAGAGGAATGGATAAAGAAGATGTGGTACATAGATACAATGGAATATTACTCAGCCATTAAAAGGAACAAAATTGGGTCATTTGTAGAGACGTGGATGGACCTAGAGACTGTCATACAGAGTGAAGTAAGTCAGAAAGAGAAAAACAAATATTATATATTAACGCATATATGTGGAATCTAGAAAAATGGTATAGATGATATTATTTGCAAAGCAGAAATAGAGAACAAATGTATGGATACAAAGGGGGAAGAGGGGGTGGGAGGAATGGGAGATTAGGATTGACACATATATACTATTGATACTATGTATAAAATAGATAACTAATGAGAACATTCTGTATAGCACAGAGAACTGTGTCTAATGCACTGTGGTGACCTAAATGGGAAGGAAATCCAAAAAAGAGGGGATATATGTATATGTATAGCTGATTAATTTTACTGTACAGTAGAAACTAACACAACATTGTAAAGGAACTATACTCCAATAAAAATTAATTTTAAAAAACTCTTCCATGTCTGCATAAACTGGGAGGTGGGAAAGAACTGGGAGGCAGAATCTTCATCAGTGTCCCCAAACTCACATAACCACCTCACATAACAATAGTATAAAGCAAAAAACTGGCTTCCTAAGCGAGCACAGTTCCACTGCCGTCTCCCTGGCTCAGACACATGGAAGATTTGCTTCCTACTCCTGGTGTGGTTTTCCATCAAGCTGCTTGCATCATCTCAATACATATATTCTATCTGTCAAGGCACATGCTGTCTGATTGGACACAGGTATCCTTTTGACGGTCTTGTATCTTTTATCGATGCTGCTTACCCCATGGTATTGGTAATTGTCTCAAAGTAACTAACCCCCAGGAATGGTGGCAGACTCAATAGAGAGGTTATGCAGTGTGCAGATTGCTTCTCTGAGGGCCAGACTTTTAGAAATAGATGTATTAACTTAAATAGAAAATGCCTTGGTAGACATATTTATGAGCAGTACCTGGGGGTGATGAATGGTAAGGTGTAAGAAAAATTTAGGGAGAATGTTCTCTATATTTTTACTCTAGGGCCCAGAGTCATCAGTTACATCGTTGCTAGACTCTTCGTGATTATTTTCATAAGCTGCTTTAAATCCTCTCTGGAACTGTAGTAGGGACATATACAAACAAGCAAATAAGCAAACTATTTATTGAGTACTCACCATGTGCCAATTATGTGCTGAGTGTTTTTCTCATAACTATTTCCTTTAATCCTCGCACCAGGCTATTGATCATAAATTCTATACCCAGTGATTTGTCAGATATTTGCCATAAGATATAGGGGTCCTGTGGGCCTTTGTGGAGCCTCTGCAGCAAGCAAGGCAAAGAGAAGAAGCAGGAGAACCTCTAACACAAGGTGGAGGAGGTATTTTCAAGTGCTCAGGACACTCATGCTCGAGAGTCAAGGCTTGACTTTCTTCATTGCCAAAAATACTGAAGAAACGGCTTTGCTTCTGCTTTCTTTTGGGTGGCTTTTTCTGCATACACCCTAAGTGGGAGACATCACTGAAAGGGTAACTGATCCAACAGGGCAAATGGGGAGCAAAACTTTCACTTCCCTTCTGACTTGCAGCCCAAGTCTTTGTAGTTCCATGTGGGTTTACAGTGAGACTCCTGCCTGCTTGTTCAGTATCATGGGCACTGTGTTTTCCACAATTCCTCCACAAGCCTTGAAGAATTGTAATAAATCTTTCATTTGCATGCTTAGTTCTCCCAGCTGAAGGAAGCCCATCTTCACATTTGTGGGTGTGTTACACAGTCGAGTCTAAAATACATTCAATTGTCTGATCTTCCCCACTGAGCAAGTGGGACGCTTGGCCTCTGTTCTGGTCAGTGGTTCTAAGACCCTGAGCTGGTAGTGAGCAAGAAGTGTCCTTCTGAGAGACAGAATCCAAACCTAAATGTTGGTCACATACCAAATAGATAGTGCAAATGAAGTATGGGTCTAAAGGAAGTGAATGGGAAGGCAGCAAGATAAGGATGCAGAACCGGCACAGAGGGATATCAGAGCAGTCCAGCTCCCGCTCTGGACAGAGTCAGGTGGTGCTGGAAGGCCTGCATTGCAGGCTTTTTTTTTTTTTTAAATAAATTTATTTATTTCATTTATTTATTCTTGGCTCCATTGGGTCTTCGTTGCTGCGCGTGGACTTTCTCTAGTTGTGGTGAGTGGGGGCTACTCTTTGTTGAGGTGTGTAGGCTTCTTATTGCGGTGGCTTCTCTTGTTGCGGAGCGTGGACTTTAGGCGCGCGGGCTTCAGTAGTTGTGGCACGCAGGCTCAGTAGTTGTGGCTCGCAGGCTCTAGAGTGCAGGCTCAGTAGCTGTGGCACACGGGCTTAGTTGCTCCACGGCATGTGGTATCTTCCCAGACCAGGGCCCAAACCCGTGTCCCCTGCATTGGCAGGCAGATTCCCAATCACTGCGCCACCAGGGAAGTCCCTTGAGGGCTTTTTATAGAGACTGTTGAGTGGGGGGAAGTTGTTCAAAGTACTAACAACAGTTTCAGGTCTCACTGTGCTCAAGGGAGGCATTCCATAAATATTAAGCAAATGGTTTAACTTTTGTTCAAGCCAGCGGCCTCTTTCAGTGGTTACTAAAAACAATGAACAGGCCAAACTCTGTTACTTAGGCAAGTTGCAGCTGACTGTTTCAGTATAAGCTGTCAGAGCAACTAGATGTCAGGCTGGTTCCATTGGTTCTCTGAGAGTTTACCTCGTGTGTGCATGTGTAAGCTTACGCGTGCATATGCGTACACACACACATCAGAGCACTGTTCTAATAAGAAGCATACAGTAGGCAAACAAGGAAAGAATCTGTCTTATCCCCAAACAACCAGTTCTCTCTGTTTGTTCACTGAATATGCTACACAAAAATAGTAACGTCATATATTCTAATAGACCAGACAGAAAAGTCTTTTTTTTTTTTATAGTAGGTCCTTGTTGGTTATCTATTTTAAATATACCAGTGTGTACATGTCAATCCCAAATGCCCAGTCTATCCCTCCCCTCAACCCTTCCCCTCTTATTTCACTTAGTATGATAAAGTCTAGGTCCATCCATGTTGCTGCAAATGGCATAATTTATTGTTTTTTATGGGTGAGTAATATTTCATTGTATATATGTACCACATCTTTTTATCCATTCATCTGTCGATGGACATTTAGGTTGCTTCCATGTCTTGGCTGTTGTAAACAGTGCTGCAATGAACATTGGGGTGCATGTATCCTTTTGAACCATGTTTCTCTCTAGATATATGCCTTCTGAACCTAATCTACATGTGCATTTGTGTCGTGTCCCATACAGTAATTGGCACTATAGTACGTACAACAGGAATGTATGAAATGGCCTTTAATGTTGAAAAAATTATGATTTTTTGTGAAAGGTAGTGTTTAGACATATCCACCAGGTAACTTCTCAAGACAAGAATACATCTTCAAAACTACCAAATTATATTCCCAGAATATTACATTTCCATTGTTCCCTCACACGGTCAATTCCATGGCCGAAGAGATGTCAGGGGTTCCCACTGCTTCTCGTTGGGCAGGGCTTGCCATCTGATATCAAACCACTCACTATCAAGTCCTCCTTGACCCAACCAATAAGTTTCTAGAGAACCAGGGCCTGTTATGGGCTGAGGTGGAGGAAAGGGTGGGACAGGTAAGAAGGAAGGGTCCATATAAATGCAAGGATCTTCAAAATATAAAAAGAAGCCTCATATGAGAGGAAGCTGGTTACAAGAGAGAGATTTATTACACAAGGAGCTTGTGCTCATTTTATGTGACCACCCACAAGGTGCAGTTGCCCTCACGTCTGCTCTGGAGTATATAGAAGGAAAGACATTTCTATTTATTAGGTTTGGGGAGATTTAAAGGGGCTGGGAGGGTTGGTTGTTGTTTTAAAGGAATAAAGTCAAGTGTAGACAACTTTAAAACATTGCTACTACATCCGTGCATCTAACTGAGTCACTCGTGGGTCGTTAGGCGCTAGAGTATAACGATTTGTCAGCATAGGACACAGAGTGGACCAATTTAATACTTGCTGCAGGGGTTAGAATTTCCACAGCCTTTGATCAGATTTTTTTTTTTTTTTAAGGTCAGTAACATTTAGAGGTAGATAAAAACGTCAAGTAATTGCTGAGAAACTAGGTGGCTTGTAGCTAATTTGCAAAAGCATAGATTACGTTGTTATTTGGATTTTATCCACTTCACGAAAAAGTCCTGAGATTTTTAGGAAGAACGCATGAATGTTGATACCGTGGTGTGCAGCCCACTCCGTAGTGTGCAGACATCTGCCATCTTCCCTCCTTGACATGCCCTCTTGCTCACACACTGGAGCCTTTGAGTAGTCAATGACTTTCATGTTCTGCTAGATAATAAGATTGTGTGTGACACCATTGCTCCTTTATACCTCCTTTTACAAAAATGGAAACAAAACTCTCTATTCTTTCTTTAACTTAGCATAGAGCAGGATAAAGAAAATTGAAATCTGATGTATAATCGGTGAAATTCCTATCTGTTATTTAAAGAGAGCTTCTAAGAGAATCTTAGAGGTAGAAGAGGATGCTAAAAGTGTTGTGTGTTAATACTTGAAGACGCTGTTCCCTCTCTACCCACCAGCCCAGAAGTTGTTTCTGGAAAAGCCTTCACAGACCTATGTAATCTCTGAATGTGTTGCTCAGCCAATGACCTCCTTTTTCAGGCACCCACCCTGAACACAGTGCTCCAGGAGTTGGGCGGCCACACCCTGGTGGCCCACCTTGAGCTTGTCCTCCACCAAAAGCATTAGGACTTGTCCCCTGACCTACAACTTTTCACCTGATAACCCACTGGCTTCCTGCTGTGTTTAGAAATAGGACAGGGAGGGGTAAACCCAGCAGATATTTCTCTTTGGAGTGTTTCCTTCCACTTTAAAAAGAGTTTTTTTTTTTTAGCTAGTGTATTATTCCGCTGGGCTGCCAAAACAAAATGCCATAGACTGAGTGGCTTAAACAACAGATGTTTGTTTCACACAGTTCTGGAGGCTGAGAAGTCCAAGATCAAGATTCCAGCTGATTGGGTTTCTGGTGAGACCTCTCTTCCTGGCTTGTAGATAGTCACCCTGCTGTTATGTCCTCATACGCCTTTTCCTGAGTGTGTGCTCAGGGAGAGAGAGAGAACCAGCTCTCTGGGGTATTTTCTTATAAGGACACTAATCCTATCAGATCAGGACCCCACCCTTATGACCTCATTTAAACATAATTCCTTCCCAGAGTCCCCATCTCCAAATACTGCCACGCTGGCAGTCAGGGCTTCACAGACCTTCAGTTGAAAACATAAGTGTACCTCTAATTTCATCTACCCTTTCCATTCGTCATGTATAATTTTTATGTTGCTGTACAATCTTCATAATCTCTTTTTCCAACTCTATTTTTTCATATATTCTTATTATTTAAAAGTTTGGGAAATTCAGGATAGTGAAGAAAACTTAAAATCACCCAAGGATAATCACTATTAAATTTTAGTGCATTCTCTTTCAGTATCTTTCAATGCATTTCTATATATTATGAATAGAATATACACTTACAGAATGGACTATACAAAATTTAATAGCCAGTTTTTGTCTCTTAGCATAGTATCATAAGTATTTCCCCAATGTGGCAAAAAATTATTTGGCCACATATTTTAACAACTGCCTAATGTTTGATAACCTGAGAGTACCACGATTTATTTAACCAAACTCGCATTATCGAATATTTGAGTCGCTTCCAGTTTTTCACTATCATAAATAATATTTTAAATAATCTTATGCCTTACAGTTGTCTACATTTTATATTTGTTTTAGGCCAGGTTGCTGCTAGATCAAATAATAGGAATATTTTAATGCTCTTATATCACCAAATTGTTTTACAAAATCTCAACACTGATTATTCATGGTTTTAAAAAATACTATCTGAAAAATAGAAATAAGCACAGCACACACACAGAAAACTTACTCAGTCCCTAAAACAGCCTTTCCTCTTTTGTGCCCTTCGCTTGTGATTTGATGACTAACTTTAGTGTTGTGTTTGGATTCCATTTTCTTGTGTATGTATCTATTGTAAATTTTTGGTTTGTGGTTACCATGAGGTTTTGATGTAGCAGTCTCTATATACACAAGATTGTTTTAAGTTGCTAGTATCTTAATTTCAAATACATTTCCAATATCCTGCATTTGTACTCTCCTCACAATTGCTGATTTTGATACCATATTTGTGTGTGGATGATTTCCTACGTTTCCTGTATATTTACCTTTACTGGTGAGCTTTCTCATTCACAATTTTCTTGTTTCTAGTTGTGGCCTTTTCTGTCTAGAGAAGTTCCTTTAACATTTGTTGTAAAACTGGTTTGGTGGTGCTGAATTCTCTTAGATTTTGCTTGTCTGTAAAGCTTTTGATTTCTCCGTCGAATCTGAATGAGAGCCTTGCTGGGTAGAGTATTCTTGGTTGTAGGTTTTTCCCTTTCATCACTTTAAATATATCGTGCCACTCCCTTCTGGCCTGCAGAGTTTCTGCTGAAAAATCAGCTGATAACCTTTTGGGGATTCCCTTGTATGTTATTTGTTGCTTTTCCCTTGCTGCTTTTTATATTTTCTCTTTGTCTTTAATTTTTGCTAATTTGATTAATATGTTTCTCAGTGTGTTCCTTCTTGGTTTTATCCTGCATGGGACTCTCTGTGCTTCCTGGACTTGAGTGTTTCCTTTCCCATGTTAGGGAAATTTTTGGCTATTATCTCTTCAAATATTTTCTCAGGCCCTTTCTCTCTTCTCCTTCTGGGACCCCTATAATGCAAACGTTGGTGCATTTAATGTTATCCCAGATGTCTCTTATACTGTCCTTATTTCTTTTCATTCTTCTTTCTTTATTCTGTTCTGCAGCAGTGATTTCCACCAATCTGTCTTCCAGCTCACTTATTCATTCTTCTGCCTCATTTATTCTGCTATTAGTACCTTCTAGTGTATTTTTCATTTCAGTTATTGTATTGTTCATCTCTGTTTGTTCTTTAAAGCTTCTAGCTCTTTATTATTTCTTGTATCCTCTCAGTCTGTGCCTCCATTCTTTTTCCGAGATCTTGGATCATCTTTATTATTATTACTCTGAATTCTTTTTCAGGTAGATTGACTATCTCCACTTCACTTAGTTGTTCTTCTGGGGTTTTATCTTGTTCCTTGGTCTGGAACATATTTCTCTGCTGTCTCATTTTGTCTAACTTTCTGTGTTTGCGGTCTCTGTTCCTCAGGCTGCAGGATTGTAGTTCTTCTTACTTCTGGTGTCTGCCCCTTGTGAGTGAGGTTTGTCCAGGGGCTTGTGCAGGCTTCCTGGTGGGAGGAACTGGTGCCTGCCCACTGGTGTGTGGAGCTAGGTCTTGTCCCTCTGGTGGACAGGGATGTGTCAAGCGGTATGTATATAGGCAGCTGTGGGCTCAGGTTGACTTTAGGCAGCCTGTCTGCTAATGGCTGGGGTTGTGTTCCCATCCTGTTGTTTGGCCTGAGGCATCCCAGCACTGGAGCCAGGTCTTGGTGCCCAATTGGCAACCTCCAGGAGAGCTCACGCCAATGAATATTCCCTGGGGCCCCTGCCACCAGTGTCCTTGCTCCCACAGTGAGCCACAGCCAACCCTCACCTCCCCAGGAGACTCTCCAAGACCCACAGGTAAGTTTGACCCAGGCTCCTATGGAGTCACTGCTTTGCCCTGGGTCCCAGTGCATGTGAAAACTTGTGTGTGCCCTCCAAGAGTGGAGTCTCTGTTTCTCCCAGTCCTGTGGAGCTCCTGCACTCAAGCCCCGCTGGCCTTCAAAGCCGACTGCTCTGGGGCCTCCTCCTACTGATGCCAGACCCCAAGGCTGGGGAGCCTGACGTGGAGCTCAGAACTCTCATTCCTGTGGGAGAACCTCTGTGATATAATTATTTCCCACCTGGTTGGTATGGGATTTGATTGTATCACAAAAGTGCCCCTCCTAGCATCTTGCTGTGGCTTCTTTTTTGTCTTTGGGTGTAGAATATCTTTTGTGGTAGGTTTGAGTCTTTTTTGTCAATGGTTGTTCAGCAGTTAGTTGTGATTTTGGTGTTTTCATGAGAGGAGGTGAACTCAAGGCCGCCTACTCTACCATCTTGTCTCCTGCCTCTCCTCCTGAATCTTGATAAGAAAATTTATTTGAAAACTTCTAGTTTTATCCTGTTTCTTTGATAATAAGAGACAATTTGGTTGATAAAGATGTGTCCCCTACTCTTGAATTGCTCTGTTTTTCCCATGACTTTTTATAACATCCAGGCTTGTCTGCTTTTATGAGTTCAGATGAGTCTGCAAATTATTGAGATCTCTATCCAAACAATAAATAGAGAAACAAAAAGCTTAAATTTGCTGTAGTTTATTTCCCACTAGAAGGCAATGGAAAATAATGAACAAGTAGTAACAGGAGTAGTTACAGCAGGGAGCTCCACCTCCATGCGTATGAGTTTTCTCTACATCTTAGTTGTGGAGCCCAGAGCACTCCAGTCAGCACCCCAAATCCAAGGTTTCCCTCATGAAGTGTCAGCCACAGCAGGGTTGTCCAGTCACATCAAACGTAACAATAACCACCCTAATGGCTAATATTTTTGAATGTTTGTAATGTGCCAGCTAATGTTCTGACCTATTTAAGTGTAAATTGGGTGGAAACACTTCAGAAAGACTCCTATTACTTGTGGTCTCCTCTTCTAGGATGTTTTCTGGAAAAATTACTGAGATTGAGATTTGACCCCTTCACCCCTGGCCATATAATTTATCATCTAAACTGAGACACTTTGAAAGTGAAAAAGAAGATTAATAATTAAAAGACAACAGGGCTTCCCTGGTGGCACAGTGGTTGAGAGTCCGCCTGCCGATGCAGGGGACACGGGTTCGTTCCCCGGTCTGGGAAGATCCCACATGCCGCGGAGGGGCTGGGCCCTGTGAGCCATGGCCGCTGAGCCTGCGCGTCTGGAGCCTGTGCTCCACGACGGCAGAGGCCGCAACGGTGAGAGGCCTGCGTACCGCAAAAAAAAAAAAAAAAAAATTAAAAGACAACAGAGGTAAACTGGGACTGTCCCAGGTGAACTGGTGTAGATGGCCACTAGAATCACAGCGTACCCTTGCTTCTGTCTCTGTGTTTCTGTAGCATTTTCCCCCTCTCTCTCCTCTAATTTTGCATTTTTTTTTTGTTTCTGGTTCATGAAGGATAAGTTATGGTGGCAGCAATAATTAGTGGAATTTGGTTTTATGGTCTGACTATTTGGTAATATATGGAAATGGACTAATGGACCATAGAGGTCTGTTCTCTGTTGGGTGAAAGAATAGAGAATCTAGATTTTTAGTATTTTTTGCTTGTATGTTTGTCTACTTTGAACTCAAATTAACTAAGAATTTCATGCTCGCAAGGGGAGTGAAATTCAAGGAGACCTGTGAGTTGCTGTCTTGCTCTTAACCTATGAATAAAGTTGTAGAACTGAAGATATATTCCCTCTCTCTCTCTCTCTCTCTCTCTCTATATATATATATATATATATATATATATATGTAAATATTTATATATATAAATATATATATGTGTGTGTGTCTATAACTCAGAAAGTTCTTTACCTCTCATAGTGTAAATGTGAAACGTTTTCCTATCTGGAGGCATTAGTAAATAAGATTATAAAGTTTTTTAAATTAAAAGAAACTGTTCTGATTGGCTTACAGACATAAATAAGGTCCTATAAATTAAACATTCCTAAAATTCCTGGGAAATAATGAAACTGAACTCCAAATACATTAAGTATGCTATACACAAAAGCTGTTACACGGAGTAAGGCATAGTAGGTAGGGTGGTGAAATCCCTAGAGGCTGAGAGAAGGTCAACAAGGGTAACCTCATGGGAAAGAAGGGTGATGGCAGTGACTGGAGATTGGTTACACATAAGTGGGTAATCGAGTAACTAAATACATTAGCAATAACCGAAGTCCGATTTCGCATTGTCAAAGAAGGGAATTACTGAAAGAAGGAAAACTACAACAAGCCATGTGGTGTCAGATTCAAATTGAAAGTGTCAGTTTGTACTCACAGTTTAATACATATATATAAATACCTCTATACATATCTCTATATAGCTATATAGAGAGATGGACATAGCTACATCTATTCAGTTCCTAGCTCTGTCTACAGACAAGGACTGGGAATCACTGTGCAAGGAGCACATCTAGCTCCCAAATTTTGGTTTCTAAATATAATTTTGCACTAAAAGTAAGCAAACCTTCTCGGAGAAATAGAAGATTCCAGTTCCAGTGCAGGAAAAGTAGAAGATGAGCCTGAAACATCTTGTGCCAAAGAGAAAGTGCTCAAAGAATGATGGAGGCCTGTCAAAACAGCACAAAAGCCAACTTGAAGAAGTTCCCACTGGCCAGATCTGGGAGAATTTGAGTAGCAAAATAAATAATGAAGTAACGGATTAAAAACCTTTTGAGGGGCTTCCCTGGTGGCGCAGTTGTTGAGAGTCCACCTGCCGATGCAGGGGACACAGGTTTGTGCCCCGGTCCGGGAGGATCCCACATGCGTGAGCCGTGGCCGCTGAGCCTGCACATCCGGAGCCTGTGCTCCACAACGGGAGAGGCCACAACAGTGAGAGGCCCGTGTACCGCAAAAAAAAAAAAAAAAAAAAAACACCTTTTGACTGAAATAGGAATACATGAGTTTATGATAATCCAAATAAACTAATGATATTAATTAGTAAGTTGAAAATTTGGTGAGGTATAGAATATTTCTATCATGTTAAAGTAACTTCTTGCCTAATAGGTGTTAATTACAAAGGGAAAAAAGAATGACTTTACAATGGAGAAAGCTGGTGGATACCACCTCAATGAAGTGACTAAAGTTAACATAACCACTAAAAAACCTAATCAGACTTATGTGCCACCCAATATGACTCAATGAGAAGAACACACCATCACTTCTGTGATATTCTTACCAAAGTCATATAACCTGAATCAAATCTTAAGGGAACAGCAGACATGCCCAAATTGAGGTTCCATCTACAAAATAACTGGTCTGGGGTTTTCAAAAGCAGCATGACCATAAAAAGCAGGGGAAGAAAGGGGGAATTGTTTTATATTGAAGGAGACTAAGGAGCCATGCCAACTAAAAGCAAAATGTAATTCTGACCTGGATCCTTTTATAGGAAAGACATCACTGAGATATTTAGCAAAATGAATATAGTGTGAGGACAAGATGGTAGTAATGTATCAGTGTTAGTTTCCTAACTAACACTTTGGTGGTTCTGTTGTGGTTATGCAGAAAAATGTATTCATTTGTAAGAAATTCACTCTAATATATTCAAGGATGATAAGGGTATCATATCAGCAACTTACTCTCAAATGGTATAGGAAAATTCTTTGTATTTCAGATGCAATTTTTGAAAGTTTGATATTGTTTCAAACTAGAAAAGAAAAAGGAAAATTTGTATGATGCAAAAGTGTGAACATTTTAATGATTCTTGATACAAATCACTAAATTGCTTTCCAAAAAGGACGTACCTCATCTTATAACTATGCAGTTCCATTTTTTCCTATTAAATTTTTGTCAGGTATGTCCGGCACTCACTGCATTCAAAGACCTTATTTTCGGTCCTACCTGTCACACTTTATAATAGAAGGGCTGATTTTCATGAACTCACTTATTATCTCAATGTGGGGGTAATCACTCATTGTATCATTAGCTGATAATGACTAGATGAGTTGGTTGAGCTGTAAATGACTCTGGTTTCGAGATTGCAGCTCTAGCTGATTAGATAAATATGCCACATATTTCATTTTGATCATATCAATTTCACTCTCATTTGACTGAAATGTCTTCCTTCAACCTAAAGTTCTCATTAAGGCATGGTAATTTCTCTGAAATATGACCGTATGCATGACTTCTATCGGCCAAAACCAATAGTTACAGAAAAGGAAGGTTATTCTACATTTTAGCAACTGCCTAGCTGTATGATTTTCCACAACTCGCGAAATCTTTAGATCCTTTGTTAGAAAGTGAGTAATGATATCTTTATTGCACTCAGAGTATACATGTGTGGTAGGGCAGAGAGACCAGTGCAGCTTTAACCGAATATCTTGTCTAGTTTAAGACTTTTGGTGGGGCTTCCCTGGCGGCGCAGTGGTTGAGAGTCCACCTGCCGATGCATGGGACGTGGGTTCGTGCCCTGGTCCGGGAAGATCCCACATGCCGTGGAGCGGCTGGGCCCGTGAGCCATGGCTGCTGAGCCTGTGTGTCCGGAGCTTGTGCTCTGCAACGGGAGAGGCCACAAGAGTGAGAGGCCTGTGTACCGCAAAAAAAAAAAAAAAAAAGACTTTTGGTGAAGAGATTTTGAGGGGATATCCGAAGTAAGTCCTAAGGAATGGCTCTCTTTGGCACCTGGTGTCAGGTATTATTTAGACTTTGTAGCCAAGTGCTTCACTAAAGTGTACGTGAATCTTGTTAAAATGCAGATCTGGTTTAGTAGGTCTGGGGTGAGCCCTGAGAGTCGGTATTTCTAACAAGATCCCAGAAGATGATGATACTGGTCGTGCACAGACCACACTCACAGTGAAGGCGAGTGGCTAGCAAACAGCCCACTTAGTCTGTTTCATCAGGAATGGACCTCAGAGGTTGTGTGTGAGGGGAGGCTTGGCACACTGGAGAACCTGCTTCTCTCCGGAAGCCTCGCTCATCTGCCTGCTCAAAAGTAGAGTTAATCCAGCAGCCAGCTGGGTGGACCATGACAGTGGCCACGGGAAACAAATTTATTGGACCAAGATTGTGTACTTAAGAATACAGACAAATATTTGTCTTGTTTGTGCAGTGGCCTTTATTGGGTTGTGGCCCATATCCCTTATTTTTCTCCTAAATCTTGTATAACCCCGGGGAAAACAAGTCATTGCCATTCCTTGGAAAGGGAAGATGAGGAAATGGGGGGCCTCAAGAGCTGCCTCGGCCACCTCCAGGTTAATAGGAATCTTGTCTGGTCTGGTGAGTCACAAATTGACCTGAGATTTAGGTTTAAGTTTATTCAGTCATTTTCTCTATGTTAGGATAAGAGAAGGTGCCCCTTTAATAGTAGTTAAATGTTACTAAACCTTTTCCATGACCTAAGAAAAGTACTAAGCCTGGGTTCAGAATTCTTAGGGCTGAAGTTTGCTCTATGGTAAACAGACATGTTAACATTTCAAAGGCTTAATGAAACAACACTTCAGATGGTCTCTTAACCTTAGGAAACTGGTTAACACCATCCCCATTATATTGATCTGGAAATTGAGGGTCTACAAGGTAGTTAACTTAACCAAGGTCTCATGTCTGATAAGTGGTGAAAGTGGGATTTGAATTCTGCCTTCATGATTTTGAAACTCGACGGCCTTCTATTATGTCACTTCTAGTATTCTTTACTAAGAATACTTGTATAAGAAATGTATTTTAGTCTAAATCAGTGGGAGATTGATGATACTCTAGAATTTTATTGCTTGACCAAAATTATGCAACGGTTAAGTAACAGAGAATTCAAACCCAGGTCTCATCAACTGTACAGGCTTTGCATTATACCCGCTTCCTCTAATGATTCAAGATTCATGCTGCCAACAGCAGTAATATGAATATCACATCATATTTGTACAACACTTAAAAGTTCTCAGAGTTGTCATTTGGGTCCCCTAATAGCCCTGAGAGGTGAGTAGGGCAGGCTTTCCATGCAGTTCACAAGTTAGGAAACTAAGACTGAGAGTTAAACCCAAGGGCTTACAACCAAGAAGCGGAGGCCCTAGAATCTAGGTCTTGGGCAGCAAATTCCACGAGCCCACAGCCTTCACTGTCATCACAAGACCTCAGCTTATCTCTGGATCATTTAAAAATGGATATATCCTCACCTGTGCACAGAGATTTATCTCCATTTTAAAGCAGCCATGTAGAAGCTAGCCAAGGCTGTGATCTGCTTTTAGGTTTCTAAAATAATGGCAGCTGTCTTAATAGGAATTTTTTGAGTGCCTACAATGCATAAAAATGACGTGGGCCTTGCCTTCAAGAAGCTTACAGTCTAGTAGACGTGAAAAGACACAAACACAACAGACTTGAACAAGATGAAGGGTTCATTTGAGTCTGTATGTAAAGAAGAAAGTACAAACTGAAGCAAGGATGTAAGTAAGGGATAAAAAGACTCCCTGCTGAAAGAGGAGAGCTACTTTGTACTTTGCGGGTGAATTTTCCATTAAGGACAATTACCATTATTTTGGTCCACAACACTTTGGTTCTTCATTTCTCCTTACTGCGTCCAAGAGCCCAAATGAACAGGGCAGAAATACTTTGGAATCTTATCCTTGATTAGCAATTACTATTGGCCCTACTCAGAGTAATCTCCAGTAGCTCTGTGGGACTGCTATACTCCAGTTGTATTAGAAACAAACAAACAAAAAAACCTCTTCCCCAAACATGCTGAATTCTCATCCTGCTCCAAGCCTTCGCATGTACTTTTCCCTCTGAAACACCGTTCCCTTCAGTTCTTTACCTGGATAAGTCTTATTCATCCTTCAGATCTCAGCTTAGCCTCGTGCACACTGGAAAACTTTTCTAGTTTTCCGAGTTTGGGGTAAAACGTGTAGTGGTCTGTATAGTTTAGGCTGTGCTGCAGTGACAAACATCCTCCAAATATCAGTGGCTTAATAAAAAGTAAATGTTTACTTCTGACACACACTGTGTGTCCGTTGAGGCTAACTGGAGCCTCGGCTTCATATCATCTACCTTCAGGGTCCAAGCCCATTGGATCCTCCACCATATGCAGTACTGCCAGTCACCATGAAGGAAAAAGGCTTTCCACCTAGATATGGCTTGTGTTACTTCCACCCGTATTTCATTAGCCAAAATAAGTCATGCCTAATTTGAAAGAGGTGAAGAAGTGCAATCCTAACTTGTGCCAAGAAAACCCAGAATCTCAGTGAATATCACTAATAACCAGCTCTGAGCTCTTCCTATTTGCTCCCAGAATCCAGTAATGACCACAGTTGAAGTACTTGTTATACTGTATTGCAATTACCTGCTTGTGGTCGGTGTCCCCTCAGAAGACTCCAGGCTTCTTAAGGACAGGCACTCAGCCCTCCTTTCATATCCAATACTTGCCACAGTGTGTGGCATATACTCAGTCAGTGAAAAAGCTTGAATGAAGGAGACTATGTCCTATTTTTTTTAAATGCAGGTTTGTATTTTGAAATGCATGATTTCAAAACGATTACAATTTAAAATGGTATTTAGGTCTTATGTTCCTTAGGAAAGATATACATATAGCCTTGAGGTACAATTCTGACTTTGCTTTTGAATGCAAATATTTTAACAAGTATAAGGCACAGAAGCTTGAGCTGTCAGTTATTTCTATCAGCATATGTAAAATATCTTGTTTATCCCAGAGATCCTAAATTAGATGGAAGAAAAAAATTCTGTCTTTAAAAATACATCTGTCAGGTTTTATATTTGTCCTCAACTTGTCTTGAAGATGAATCAAAAGTTAGAGCTGCATAATATTTAAGAAAGAAAAGTAATATTTATTTCATTGTATTAGTTATGACTATTATATAACTATAACAAGTAAATGCAAAAGATAAATTATCCAGATAAATTATCTATTGTAAGCATCTATGTTTATAATTAGGTATTAATTTTTCTATATACTTCAGGGCTTTAAAAGAGATCAGTTGAATTTCTACCCAAAAGAAATCAGTTTAGGAAATAACCCACTAATTTATTGTTGGATTCAACCAAAATGGGAAAATCCTGAAAATATCCAGCTACTAACAAGTAGCTTAAAAAAATTAAATGACATATTCCCAGCAAGCTGGTGTATGTAAACATAACTATAAGGTACTTTTGGAAACATAACTTTAAGGTATGTAAACATAACTGTAAGGTACAAAGTATAAGTTTGTAATAAAAACTACAGTCCATTGAAGTGTCACATTTCCTTAACAAATTTATTTTCAGAGGAATCTTGTCATTTTTTAAGTGCAAGTTATTGGATTTAGCATGAAGACTATGCTTACCAATTTTAGCTTCTCTAATTTTGAAATTTTTTTTATCATATTGGCCCTAGGAAAATCTATAGGATGTATTATGTTTTCAAGATATATTTATGTCATTATAACTTTTTTAAAAATTTTATTGAAGCATAGTTGATTTACAGTGTTGTGTTAATTTCTGCTGTATAGCAAAGTGACTCAGTTATAGATACATATATTTTTTTTCATATTTGTTTCCATTATGCTTTACCAAAGGATACTGAATATAGTTCCCTGTGCTATACAGTAGGACCTTGTTGTTTATCCATCCTAAATATAATAGTTTGCACCTGCTAATTCCAAACTCCTGATCCTTTCCTCCCCTACTTTCCTTCCCCCTTAGCAACCAGAAGTCTGTTCTCTATTTCTGTGAGTCTGTTTCTGTTTCATAGATATGTTCATTTGTGTCATATTTTAGATTCCACATATAAGTGATATCATACGGTATTTGTATTTCTCTTTCTGACTTACTTTGCTTAGTATGATAATCTCTAGGTCCATTCGTGTTGCTGCAAATGGCATTATTTCATTCTTTTTGATGGCTGAATAATATTCCAGTGTGTGTGTGTGTGTGTGTATGTGTGTGTGTGTGTGTGTGTATCACATCTTCTTTATCTGTTCATCTGTCAATGGACATTTAGCTTGTTTCCCCATCTTGGCTATTGTGAATAGTCCTGCTATGAACATAGTGGTGCATGTTATCTTTTTGAATTATAGATTTGTCTGGGTATATGCGCAGGAGTGGGATTGCTGGATCATATGGCAACTCTGTTTTTAGTTTTTTGAGGAACCTCCATACTGTTCTCCATAGTGGCTGCACCAGTTTACATTCCCACCAACAATGTAGGAGGGCTCCCTTTTCTCCACACCCTCTCCAGCATTTATTATTTTAGACTTTTTAACAATGGCCATTCTGACCAGTGTGAGGTGGAACCTTATTGTAGTTTTGATTTGCATTTTTCTAATAACTAGCAATGTTGAGCATCTTTTCATGTGCCTATTGGCCATCTGTGTGTCTTCTTTGGAAAAATGTCTATTTAGGTTATTTAGGTCGTCTTCTGCACATTTTTTGATTGGGTTGTTTGGTTTTTCGTTATTGAATTGTATGAGCTATTTGTATATTTTGGAAATTAAGCCCTTGTTTGTCTCATCATTTGCAAATATTTTCTCCCAGTCTATAGGTTTTTTTGTTTTGCTTATGGTTTCCTTTGCTGTGCAAAAACTTGTAAGTTTGATTACATCCCATAACAGTTTTATTTTGATCATCACGACATTTTTCTGAGATAGATGAATCTCAAATACTTTTAGCCACATCTGACTTGACTATTTTCATACTAAAATTCAGTTTCCTTCTTCTCAGTCCATGTTCTAGTAGTTACATTTTTTTTTTAGTAACATTTTAATAGGGAAATTTTCATGAATCCTCTCAGCAACTGGCATTGAGTCAGCTCTCCTCTGATTTGGGCAAGGAAATTCATCTCCTCCAATAAGGGCTTCTACCTATGTAATTTTCTCTTTTCCTGAACGACAAAAACCCAACTTGATAACTTATGGAATATATCTGGATGTTTACTTTAGAGAAATATGAGTTCCTATAAACAGATGTTTAATTTTAGGGTTATATCATGTTTATTTTTACATTGAAAACAACTATAGGACTTGTTGGATGATACTAAAAAGTAACCAAATTGGAAATTATTCTTTAAGACTCCTGAAGTATGAAATAGGTAATATTAGTTATCTCTGAAAATCTGCATCGTGGCTTGAACTAGGTAAAATAGTGAAATAGATGTGGATCTTGCTATTCCTTCTTCAATATTTAGTCTCTTAACAAGTATTAACTGAGCATCTACTATATGCCAGGCCCTGAGTTTGTAGTTAGTACTAAATGGTAAGCAAAAATCAAGCCTAGAATATAATGGGGAAGATACACATTAACCAAATAATCGTGTCAAGGAATGCATAGTGACAAACTGAGATAAGCCCTTTGAAGGGTGGTAACCACTCTTAGGAAGTGGATAATTCCAAAGGAATTTGACTTAGAATGGGAGAGAGGAGGGCGACTTGGGGGCCGTGACTGAGAAGATGACCCTTGCTCTAAGATCAGATGGGGGTGAAAAGATACGAATGGGGACCTGGGAGCAAGAGAGAATAAATAGAGTTGAAACACATAGAACAAGCTGAGGTTGGGGGTCAGGGGCTGAGGGTATAAGAAGAGGTTAAAAACGTTGGCAGGACTCAAACCGTACAGGACCTTGTAAAACATTCTCAGAATTTTGGTCCTCCTCACAAGGGCAATAGAGAGCCATCGACACGTTTTAAACAAGTGATGGACATGACCAGGTTCATGTTCTGAAAAAATTACTCTAACTTCATTGTGGAGATTAATAAGAAAGCAGAGTGGTACCGGGAGAAGGGTGGGAGGTCTGGTTGAGAGGTGGCGCTAAGATTTAGTGTAACAGCAGTGGCAAAGTGAAAAGTGGACAAATGTTAGAGATAATTAGATAAAACTGAGAAGTCTTGGTGATGGATTCGCTACAGAGGAGAGGAAAAGAAAACGGCCAAGGATGAGTCTGAGATCTCTGGCGTAAATAACATTTCAGATGCAAACACTATTCAGGTAGAAAGCATGAAAAGACCTGTTTTGAGTCTGGGTGTTGGACGTGCTGAATCTGAGGTGTCTTTGAGACAGCCAAGTGGAGATGTTGAGTAGGTACCTGTATAGGTATGAAATTCAGAGAAGTCTGGGCTGGAAACTTACATTTGCAAGTCACTAGTAATTAGAACAATAGAGATGTATGGAGTGAGATAGGGGAAAAGAACCGAAGAACTAGGCGAGACCAGGAGGAACTTCTCTGTGTGATGATTTGGTAGAGACAAATCAGCCTGCATAGGAGACCTGAAATGGGAAAACCAGACTCTGGGAGGAAAACCAGGAAAGTGTGGTATCTCAGAACTTGGGGGGGGAAGTGTTTTTAGAAGAGAATGATCAATAGTGTCAGTTTCCACTGAGAGATCAAGAGAAGTGAGACTGAAACATGCACGTTGGATTTAACAACAGAGCAAGTGATGGCAGAGGCTTGAGTGTGTTTAACTATCAGTGGGAAGCAACTGCCTGGGAGGGAGGGGCCACATACACACAAGAGGGAAAAGGTGATTTTCATCCTGACCCTCCAACATCATCCCGATGTCTTGACCTCTTTATGTTATCCTGCATGGCGTTAGACAATAAGCAGCTCCCTAACCTGCCTTTCATCTTGTTTAACATGCAGGATGGTTAGAAAGATTAAGACAAGATAGTAAGTGAACAGAAACTATAAACTATAAAATGGAATTGAAATCAAGCATTATTTCCCCTCAATCTCTGGTTTAGCCAGAGTTTACCTTTCCTGTGCCCTCTTCCTCAGGTCCCTGCTAGATAGATAACACACCCCGTTTCCTTATCTGTGGCTGGCATTATCTGACCGTGTGGCTGCTTCTAGATGTCAACCATGAGACTTCCTATAGCGTCACTGGTAATACATAGAAAGAGGGTCTCAAAATCCCATTGCGTGCAGCATGGCTGACCAGCAGGCAGAAATTATCGTGCAAAAGGACCTTTATTCTATAGCATACCTAAAATCATATCCAGTAGACAACTGCCTTTTCCACCTACTCAGAAAGCCATGATTATTAGGTAATAGAAAGAATGTCACTTTCTCCCTCTCCCCCTTCCCCCAAATCGAGTCATCCAATCTTGTGAGCATTTCAGAAGGTTTTGTTTTGTTTTTGAGCCAAGGGAACCATTTAGAAAAATAAGGCAAGAATGCCATCTTGGGGTTTCTGCTGACAGCACAAGCTACCTAAGCTGCAGATGGAAACATGAATGTGTTCCTAGAGGTTGTTCAAAGTCACGGCAGCAATGTATTTGGATCCTTAAGGGCTTTTCTGATTGAGTTTAACGGTTGGAATCCTCTAAATAAACTATTTTAAAATTTTAAAGTCAGACTAATTCATGACATTTGGGTTTGGACCTTTCCATATTGAGCTTTTAGCTGAATCACACTTAGCTTTTGCCTACCCATCCTTGGTCTTATCTATTGATGATCTAATTGACAAGATGACTCAGAGTTTAGGGACATCATTTAGTAACTTCCTTTCTCACCCATCTTTTCTGCTTATCTCAGGATATATTAAAAGGAAGTGAAGTGATAATAGAATGGCTCAGGTTTTTGTTTATTTTATTTTGGGAGGCATTGAACCAGCTCCCATGGTTCAACAGGTATGACTCTAAAATAGTAGGATTCCTTGGTGGAGATGAGTTTTATTCCTTGATAGGACACCTTTATAATCTTCTACTTGCATAATTTTCCCTCATAGTTTTTTTTTTTTTAATGTGATAAAGAAGGCAATATAGCATGATTGGCATCCTTCATTCATCTTTCTGCATCTCACCCTTATTTACTAAAGAGAAGTAAATCCAAAGTTGCAAAGAATCCACCAGGAAGTAATTTGGAACCCAATTTTGCATGTTTTCTGTCTTCACAAGTTCTTCTGTTTAAAGAGAAACCTTGCTTTGAGTAAGGTTGCCTAAGGAATTCTGTGCATGAGAGATGCAATACAGGGTGATGAAGAGAGACTTGCAAGAGAAAACACTTACTTTCATTGTGACTTCTGCCATAGCCACTTCTATAACTATCTCCATCCAACCCCAATCGGCTTTTTTTTAATTCCTTAAGGTAAAGATTCATGCCATTATCTATCTGGCATGGGGCCAGAAAGCAGTAATCATTTGTTGAATCCAGCAATGTGTGTCGCAAAGGTTAAGATTTACACTTTGTTCTTTCCCTCCCTTCAAGTTTCAATGCATACACTTCTTATCTCCCCACAAGTTTGGAAATAGTTTTTGTGATGGTACCTGTGAGACATGGAGATGAAGATGCAAAAGAGAAAGTCGAGCACCAATCAAGGCAAGCACTGACTGCTTGTTCTTTTGTCTTTTCTACTATGGAGGACAGTATGAGAGTTATTTAAAAACACAAGAAGAGGGTGAGAAATTAGAGGCTTTTGTGTTTTTTTAATCCCAATTTGAAAGAAGGAAAGTATGTCAAGAAGAGAGTGGGGATAGGAAACTTCAGATATGACTATCTCAGTGTTCAAAGTCTCCCCTTAAATCCCCAGAGGTAGGTTGGGACCAGATTTTGATTTTGGGCCCTGTGAGCTGTGTGGCCCTGAGTAAGTAACTTAAACTCTCTATGCCTCAGATTCCTCATCTATAAAGTAGGATTTATCACAGTACCTCCTTTGTGAGTTTATTAGCAGGGTTAACTGAGCTAATGAAAGCAAAGTGCCTGGCCAATGACCACTGCTCTATAAAAATAGCAACCACTGCTAGTAAATTCCAAAGGCCAAAAGGCCAGCCACCCCAGTTAGCTCCATGGGGCTCCTTTCCTTGGGCACCAACTGCTCACAAGTCCAAAAGGCCTTGGAGGGAGCCTCCTTCTCAACATGTATATGTTTTACTCCAGGTTGGGGAAAGAATGACCCCATATAAATATGATTGGTAGAGACATACTAAAATCTCAATTAAGCAAAAACTGCTGGGTCACCTTGCAAAAAACAACATCCAAAAAATGAATTAAGCAAGGGTTAGAACTCTTTGGAGAAATAGGGCATGAAGTGAAGGCAACTTCAAGAGTCTACTAACTATGAGAGGAAAATCAGTGGAAAAGAACTGGAAAAGGGAATAGTTACTGATAGCAATGTGTCCAGGTGGAGACGAAATCCCAGGAGAAACAAATGAGTTCAGGGAGAGTTCTGGGAGAGGGAGAGAAGGGTTAGTTGCATGTGATGTCAGGGGAGCTAATTGAATTGCAGCCCATCCTGACATGCAACAGAGAGAACCTCCCTTCCTAGCAGTGAGGGCGCCGAGAAACTTATTTAACTGATCCACAAAGGGAGAAAAGAGATGTCAGAAGGCTGAGCGTTTACTCTTTGGAGGAGAAATCTCCGAATCCACGGGTGATGGGAATAGAAATTTAACCTCAGGGTTCAAATCATAAAATTTTCTCTGTAGACTTCTGTTTGGGGGTAATATTGATTCTGATTTTTCTTTTTTGAAAATATAAGTTTTACAATAGGTAAAGGTTGATTTCACTCACTTGCTTAACCTCCATTAAAACCACCAAAGTCATTTGTTAATTTTTATTTTTATTTTTTTGGGCTGCGTTGGGTCTTCGTTGCTGTTCACGGGCTTTCTCTAGTTTGTGGCGAGCGGGGGCTACTCTTCGTTGCAGTGCACAGGCTTCTCATTGCGATGGCTTCCCTTGTTGCAGAGCACAGGCTCTAGGCATGCAGGCTCAGTAGTTGCGTTGCTCCGCAGCATGTGGGATCTTCCCGGGCCAGGGCTCCAACCCATGTCCCCTGCATTGGCAGGCGGATTCTTAACCACTGTGCCACTTTTTTAAAACGTAAAAAAATCTTTTCACTGCCTAAACAGTCACTGTGATACACTGTTGATGGGAGCGCTGTTACAAGGCCAAGGGAGGACAATGTATTGATGTCTATCAAAACTATAAATGCGTGTGTCCTTTGATGCAGCGTTTCCTCTTCTAAGGAATTTATCCTACAGACACTGGCCTACATCATTGTGGCATTTCCATAGATTGCTCATTGCAGTATATGTACAATGGAATACTATCCTACTATCAAATGAATGATGAATTTATTTGTATGTTGAAATGGAAAGATCTCAAATATATAGTAAAAGGAAGGATCAAGTTACATAAAACATATGTAGTATGCTACCATTTTAAAAAATTAAATCAAGCAGGTAGAAAAAGACATGCATGTGTCTGGAGTTGCATTTGCATAAAATTTCTCTAGAAGAATAAATAAACTAATAACTGGTTACCTCGTGGGTGATGGGGTAGGGGGATGGAAGGCAGGAGAGGGAAGTTTGAATCATGTGAATATATTAGGTATCAAAAAATCAATTACAGAAATGTCATATTTTATAAGAAGCTTAATAATCTTCCGTTTAATGCCAAAGAAAAACTTCCAAATCAACAACTTACTATCAAATAACAGCCTATAGGAAAATACCCCTCAAAAAAAGGATATAAAGAAAGATTTTAAAACAACTCACAAAATCAGACCCTTTGAGTTGAAAACAACTCTAGAAAGCATATTTTCCAATTTCTTAAACCATATTACATACCAAATGAATATAGGCTTCAACTTCAAGTTGGTTTACTTCTCTGTGGCTCGGAGTCTTTGATGATAAACTGTAAATGGCAATGCTAGTTTAGAATGTAAAGTTCCAGATGAGATTGTTTGATAGAGATGCCTCTGAAGGGCTTCATAAATATCAAATACCCCATGAATATGTAATGACTAAGCATATATGTTTCCCTTTCTCTTCATTGATGAAATAGAAATAGAGACTTTTATAATAACATGGATCATAAGACTATAAGCCCCATGAAGGCAGGGGCCACATTTGTTTTGATCAATACCATACTTCTATCACGAATTATAGTGGATGCTAAGCTGAGTTTCCCCAAAAGCAAAGCCTAAGACAAAGGCTATGTGCAAATAGTTATTTGCAGGTGTGATGCCAGCAGGCGAGAGTAAAGGACAGGGAGAGTGAACAGGGAAGGAGGGAGAGCTGGTACCGTTTGCATTATCAAGTTGACCATTGCTAGAAGTACCCGGTGGATACTGCACAACCTCTGAGGAGCCTTATGAAGTACATCACAGGCCCTTACACTCAGCGAAAGAAAGGGGGAAGCATTCATTCATTGGTCCCATCTCCCATTGGTCAAAGGTTATCTCACTGAACTTTAACTCCCCCCACCATTCCAAGTTATACAGGCATGAGTTACAAGTGGGTTCTCCTGGCCATCCAATGACGCAGCTTCAGAGAAGCAGAAGAAGGAAGCAAGAGGCCCGTGATGCAGGCCTGCAGTGAAGTCTAGCCAGGCTGCCTCTGCGCAGAGCTGGTTGAAGTCTGCAGAGCACTGGGGGCCACAGCTGTGGCTGGCACAAGAAGTGAGTCTGAGAAGACCTGAAGTGATGTACAAGAGGTGTCCAATACTTGATGCGTGTCACACTGTAAGTGCTCAATAAATATTTGTTCACTGAAAAGACCCCAGGTGACTGGATCTGGACCGGAAAGTTGGAGAAGGCCTGGAAATCAGCTCATCCCACCTGATATAGATTTTTCTTTCGGAGGAAGATGCTTCAACACTTCCCAAAAGGGGGAGCTCACTCACTGTTTTCAGGGAGTTCTTTTCATGTTTAAGGACTTCTGACTCCTGGGATGTTTTTCTTTCATGAACAGAAATATGTCCTGCTGGGACTTCTGCCATCACTTCCAGTCTGGCCCCCAACAGCATAATACAGCCACTTCCTTTGCCAAATTGCACCTGTAAAAATGAGGTTTGCAAGGAAAGGCAGCACTTAAACAGGAAGCTGAGGGGTGTTATTTTAGTGTCCTCCAACTTAAGTCTGGTTTAGCCAGCATGCCCTGAGTTGGGCTTAATCCTACTACCACCCCACCCCACAATCTATCCTGTTAGGGAGGGAGCTGATTTATATCCAGCTGGGTGGAGTGGCCTTGTACTCTCAGAAAAGCAATTTTGATATACGTCAAAATCAACACCTTCTGTCCATCATCCCTTGGTGAGCACCCTGTCCCAGGATGGATGATCACCCCTAAGGACCCCTCCTGAGCGGTACATCCTTGAGAAACTGAACCATAGCCAGAAGCAGCTAACCTAGCAATACTCAGATGTTTGAAGACAGTGACCAAGTCTCTTCAGAGACATTTCAGTGCCTTCTGTCATTTCCCCATGAGGAGATGGTACCTTGCCATGCTGGCCACTTTCCTCTCCATACTTCCCAGTTTATCAAGTGTAAACTTATTATTATTATTATTTTGGCCACGCTGCACAGCTTGTGGGATCTTAGTTCCCTGACCAGGGATCAAACCCAGGGCCCCAGCAGTGAAAGCGCCGAGTCCTAACCACTGGACCGCCAGGGAATTCCCTGTCAAGTGCATACTTGAACTCTCTTAAAATGCTGAGTCCAAGATGAAAGCATTGCTCCCTGTGGGGCCTGACCCAGCTCTGGGCACAGTAAGGCTCTGATTCACACCTACACACTTTTGCTCACGTTAAATAAATAGGAGAAATCCTGCATCCAGTTAATTCTGGAAAACTTGACTGAATGAAATAACCTGTACAGAAACATTAAGCACCATTCCTATGTGAATACGAATATGTTCTTTAAAAAAAAGTACAGAGAAAAAATCACCTCATTCTAGTTGGATTTGTTAATGTCAGTGCATTCTGAAATTTAAATAAACCGTGTTTTTACTCCTTTGCTTACTATTAGTTGTTTCGTAAATTTAAAGCAACCAAAGAAGTTGAACTTAGCGAGTGTATGTTGTTTCTCTAAGACGCATAGTGTAGACCTCAAGGTCTGGGTCAGAGTGAGAAGAGTAAGACAGGGTCCTGAAAGTGCAGCCTTGGATCCTGTCTTTATTTAAAATGTTGAGATGTTCTTCATCGTGAATTTTAGCATTAATTTTGATTTTTAAAAATATTGCATGACTTTGCTGTACACCTAAAAATAACACAACATTGTAAATCAACTATACTCCAATAAAAATAAAAAAGTAAATAAGTCTGTGTTAAGGCTTAAAGAAAAAAACCATTGTGTCACTTTGCGGAGGTCAGGGTTTCTTTTCTTACACTCTACACTCTCAGGTGCACCTGGTTGGAGAAAGTCACCCAAACTGCTGATTGGCTGCGCTGTAAGCTCCTGACCTCTCCCCTCAAGGGAATCCTTACTTCACCTGGAAGTCCTACCTGTCCGTTCACTCTTCTGTTCTCCTTGTCATCTGTTTCCTATATTCTATATCCTAGCTCTCCTCAGACTTCTAAGACCTTCTCCTCATGCCCACTCTTTTTTTTTTTTTTTTTTTTTTTCCGGTACGCGAGCCTCTCACCTGTTGTGGCCTCTCCCGTTGCAGAGCACAGGCTCCGGACGCGCAGGCTCAGCGGCCGTGGCTCACGGGCCCAGCCGCTCCGGGTCCGGATCTTCCCAGACCGGGGCACGAACCCGTGTCCCCTGCATCGGCAGGCGGACTCCCAACCCCTGCGCCACCAGGGAAGCCCCATGCCCACTCTTGGCTGATGATCTTGCTTCCTATTTCAGTAAAAACATAGAAGTACTCAGAAAAAAGACACCCACTGATTCCCATTCCCACATCCACCAGCCTGATGGCATCTGTGCCCACATCTGCCGACTTCCTGTTACTGTAGATGGTGGTTTAAAAATACATCCACAGATTCTTCGACATTCAAAGAATTTTCAAAAAGGGGAACCTAACTTTTCTCCCCTTGACTAGGACTCCTTTCTAACAAACAGAATGTGGAGACACTGAGGGTGTGTGACTTACAAGAATAGATTATAAAATCATGGAGGTGTCTGCCTTGATCGCTTGTTCTGGGGAGAAACTACCATGCTGTGAGGATACTCAAGCAGCCCTATGGAGAGATCCTTCTGGTGAGGAACTGAGGCTTCCTGTCAACAGCCAAGGTGAACTTGCCAGTCTTGTGAGTAACTATCCTGGAAGCCAGTCAAACCTTTAGATGATTGCAGCCTTGGCCAACATCTTGACTACAACCCCAGGAGAGGCCTTGAGCCAGAACCACTTAGCTTAGGTGCTGCTAAATTCCTGACTGATGGCATTTGTGTGCAATAATAAATGTGGGTTTTCTTGTTTTTTAAGCCACTAGATTTGGGGGCAATTTGTTACACAGCAATAGATAACTAACATACTGTGGGTGAATTGTCCATGCTTCCATTTTAGGCCAACCCATCTTTGTGCACTAGGCTCCATCCCTTTTCACTAACTCACAAATGTTCTTCAAGCAAAGTGTCCCCTTTCACTCCTGTATCATCAATATTTTCCTCTTTAGTGGATCATTCCCATCAGCAGGCCAATAGGTTATAATATCTCCCATCTAAAAAGCAAACACACACACACCTCTTGGTCTCACAACTTTCTTCTAGCTACAGTCCAATTTCTCTATTCCTCTCTATAGGAAAATTCCTCATAAGAGGGTCTATACTCTGTTGTCTTTCTTTTCGTTCTCTACTGAAGTCCCTCCAAGTCACTTCTTTTTCCTCTACTGCACTGCAAAAGCTCTTGTCAAGGTCTTCAAAGATCTCAGCACTAAGATCCCATGTTCCCGCTTTGGTTGGCCTCCCAGTGACACTGATCACTCCCTCTTCCTGAAAAAACTCGCTTTACTTTCTTTCTGAGACACCCCTCTCCTGGTTCTCCTAGTCTTCTGATCACCTCTCAGGTTTCTCTGCTAGTTCTTCCTTATCTTCCGGAGCCCTAGATGTCAGAGTGCTATAAGGCTCGGTCCTTGGATCAATTTTCTTCCCCATTACGATCCCCTCTGATGACTGCTTGACTCTATTTTGTCAGGGATCCCTAATTAGTGCAGGCTCAGGATTCCGGGAACACCAATGCCTGCTTTAACCACCTGACAGCACTTTATGCTGTGCCTTCACCAGTGAACATCAAAGTAATTCACTAATTAAAAAAAAAAATCAGGGCTTCCATGGTGGCGCAGTGGTTGAGAGTCTGCCTGCTGATGCAGGGGACGTGGGTTCGTGCCCCGGTCCAGGAAGATCCCACATGCCACGGAGCGGCTGGGCCCGTGAGCCATGGCCGCTGAGCCTGCGCGTCCGGAGCCTGTGCTCTGAAACGGGAGAGGCCACAGCAGTGAGAGGCTCGCGTACCGCCAAAAAAAAAAAAAAAATCAGCGAAACCAGTTATTTTGATGTACTAAGACCAAAGTTACAAGATGTGGGACTGTTTTTATTACTCTTCAACTGGTTGAGTTGATGTTAGATTGACTACCTTAGACTGGGATTTCGGAAGGTGGGCTGGAGGAACTGCCCTGTGCATTGTGGGGCAGCTAGCAGCACGCCTGGCCTCTCTCCACTAGATGCCAGTAGTTACACCTACACCAGTTGTGATGATCAAACCGTCTTCGGACATTGCTAAATGTCCTCTCAGGGTCAAAGTCACCGCCAGTTGAGTCCCACTGCCTTAGACATATGCCATGTGATTGGATAGGTAGGTGGATAAGTTGGGAGATTTATTCAGTATTAACTTAGAGAGGAAAAGGCTGACATAAACCTTTCCTAGGTGATGGTGAATTAAGGCTTGTAATTTCCATGTTTTTATTGGGGAGGGGCTTCTGCTGCAGACCAGTCAATGGGCAGGTATTCAAAAAGGCTGCTGGAAACGGGGAACTAATAAAACGTGAAGCTAATAAGGCTCCACCCAGCTCAGCAATCCCTTATACACGTCTGTATGATTATACTCTGACACTTGTGAAATGATTTCTTCCCATTTCCCTTAAATGCTGTGAGCAAATTGAGGGCAAGGGCCAGCCTCCGGCACGGTTCCCAGTGCCTAGTTGGTGTTCAGTAGTTTGTTTGTTTGTTTGTTTTTTTGCGGTATGCGGGCCTCTCACTGTTGCGGCCTCTCCCGTTGTAGAGCACAGGCTCCGGACGCGCAGGCTCAGCGGCCATGGCTCACGGGCCCAGCCGCTCCGCGGCACGTGGGATCCCCCCGGACCGGGGCACGAACCCGTGTTCCCTGCATCGGCAGGCGGACTCTCAACCACTGCGCCACCAGGGAAACCCAAGTAGTTTTTCACTGAAACCAAATGTGGGCACCACTGTCTCCTAGGCCCAAAGCACAGGGTGGGGATCACCCACCCTTCCTTCCCCTCACAGCTCTCTGACTGCATGTGGCCCACCCTTTAAACCTATCTCTGGCTTTCAGTTAGCCAGGTTCTTTACAAAGACCTTTTGTTTTCTGTGCTCTTCCATGTGAGAAGTAACCCTTCACCTGGCAAGGAGCTAAGGAGGTTAGCTGGACAAGGGGACGTCCGTAGCCCTCCAAGGAACCTGGCTATTAAGACAGTGACATTCTACGGGGGGAGATACTAGCAAACCCCATTCACCCTGCATCACCACCCATAACCCCCTGGTAAATGACAAAGAAACCTAACTGCTTACCATACCGTTTCTAAAGGATAGATGTGTGGGGTGTGGGAGTGCTGTTGCTGGGAGGGAAGGGGGCAGCTGACATGTTTCTTCATACAGTTTAACAGAAAGAATTAGAAAACACTAGAGCTAGAAAGCACTGTGGAGAGCAAGTGTCTAGCCCTTCAATCTACAGCCTCCAATGCTCAGGGAGAAGCGACTCTATGAAGGTCAAACGATTTCGGCAGCACAGCTCTGCCTGGGACGCTAGCCTCCTGGCTCCCGGTCCTGTGCCGTCTCCACGTCACTGTGCCGTCCTGGTTGGCAAACACAGAAACTTTAGGAGCCACCCCTGTCTCAGAAGGACGAGCCCGACCCTGGCACAGTCCCTGTCCGCCCCCCAGCCTTGACTCACAGCCCGGAACCTCCCTGCACCCTTGGACAGTTTCTACTCGCATCCGCATCGATTAAACCTTGATCTCATTTATTATCTCAGGAAGTGGTCTCAAGGTCACAGGGCTGGAAATTTAATTATGGTAGCAGTATATTAAGTGGCACATTTAAAGATGCTGAATTGTAGTCATTAATTTTTTGGATGGTGGTCTCAGAGGAATGGGTTTTCTCCACACTGGGTGTTCGGCATCCATCATGGCCATTGAGCTGGGCAGCTGTCTTTTAGCTCTAAACTGCCTCGTTATTCATCTTTTATGACTAGCCTTTAAAAACACTAGGCGCCGATATCCCCTTTTATTGTAATAGATGCGTGCGATGGGAACGAAGCCATGCTTCACCTTCGCTATAAAACACGAACGGAGGGTGCCAGCAGCTACCTGAGCCGGCCTCCAAATTGAGACAATTACCCTTCGCTGACATCTAGTGTCAAGGCATGAGATATAGCCGGGGCGCGGAATCCATTGGCCTGGAAAACTTATGCTTCCCTGGCGATAAAGCCCATCTCACCCACGAAGCTCCAGCCCCAGCTGTAAGACGGGAAGCAGAGGGATGAACTTGGCCCTGGCTGTTGACTTTGCCGGGGTGCTAGGTTATCGAATGGGGCGCCGGTCTGCCAAGGCCTGAAAGAGCTTGTAATGTTTAATGAAGGGACAGTCATTAAATGTGTATGGTTCAAATATTAGGCTCGATGAGCCTGGGTGGTACTTAATAGAGAGGTGGGAAAATATGAATTAAATTAGAGAGATTCATTAAAGAAATTGGCCTGGAGCCCACGAGTGACAGGTTGTCAGGCAGAGCTGCCAGGAGCTCCTCCAGGGAGGAAAACTCAAACTAGTTTCAGGTTTTACATCCCAGAATGACACTGTAAAACACGCTTAAATACTGGTCAACCTGTGCGTGTAGAGAAAGGGATGTCCATAAAATAAAATCTCTTACAGACTAGAGTATGGATAGAGTGCTTGCGGATAGAATTATTTTCCCTCTAGGAAATCTGTGGCCTTTGCTTCCAGCAGTAGAAAAGCATAGTATTTGTACAATTTCAAAGCAGAGATCCCAATTTCCCCCCACTTTGGATGGGGTCTGCCCTCTCCTCTATTCCAGGGTTTCTCAGCCGGGCACTATTGAGATTTTGAACTGGGTAATTCTTTGCTGAGGGTTCGGGGGCCGTCCTGTGCAGTGTAGGATGTTTTGCAGCATCTCTGGACTCGACCCACTTGATGCCAGTAGTCCCGCTCCCCTTAACTGTGACAATTAAAAATGTCTCCAGGGGGCTTCCCTGGTGGCGCAGTGGTTGGGAGTCCGCCTGCCGATGCAGGGGACACGGGTTCGTGCCCCGGTCTGGGAAGATCCCACATGCCGTGGAGTGGCTGGGCCCGTGAGCCATGGCCGCTGAGCCTGCGCATCCGGAGCCTGTGCTCCACAACAGGAGAGGCCACAGCAGTGAGAGGCCCACGTACCACAAAAAAAAAAAAAAAAAAGTCTCCAGGCATTGCCACCTGTCCACTGGAAAGCAAAATTGCCCTGGTTGAGAACTCCCGGTGTATTCTAACCTCAGGAAGCAGGTTCAGACCCCTAAACTGATGTGCGTAAGTGACCATTCATTGGCTGGAGGTTACACTGTTGTTGGCCCAGCACACCTGAGTAGCCCTTGTACCTGGCCCGATGACCACTCATGCCTGATGTTGACCATGACTTTGTTTTCTGGATTGTATGTTGGACCTTGGCCTGATGAACTCTAGCTCAGCTTTGGCCACAATCCTGAGTCTTTACCATGAGCATCGTTTGATCTCCTAACCTTATTTTGATAAGACTAATCCTATAACAGAGTCCTAATACCAGCTTAAGTATCTCTGCTTCAGTCAGTGAGACAGTCAACATATATTTCCTGCTGGGGATTCCATAGGAAACAGGACGATCAAAAGCCCTGCCACTACAGAATTTACGTTCTAGTGATGAGAGATAGCCAGTAAGTACATTAATAAATAAGCTATATTCAGATGATGATAAGTGCAGTGAAGAAAATTAACCAGGTAATTGGATAGAGTGTAGAGGGGAGGGTGGGCTACTCTAGCTGTGGTCGGCGAAGGCTTCTGTGAGGACAGCCAAAATGTGAACAATGAGAAGTCAGTGGCTCTGAATACAGTGTTATTTCCATTACCACAGGCTATATTTTAAGAAGAATAAATTTAATATGCAGAGTAAGGTGCATAAATCTTAATGAACATCTCAGTGAATTGTCACACACACACACACACACACGTATGTATATATACTCACGTAACCACCTCCCAGATCAAAATACAAAACCTCTTCATCATCACAGGTTTATTCCTGCCCCTTCCCTGTCATTACATAGCTACGAGAAAACTTTTCTGTCCTTGATCACCGTCAATTCATTTTGTCAACAGGCTACATTATGTTTTGTTTTGCTAAGAGAGCCAGTTAGGTCTTCTATACCAGCAACTTTTCATAAAGTCTTGTAAGCCTCCAGTTATTTATAAAATTGAGGGAGGCCACTATCAATTCCTGTAGGAAACTTTAGGAACCAGTTGTGATGGGACCCACGTCATCAAGCCCCCGTCAGGTTAATCCAGCCCTGACCGATTTCCTGATGCCCAGAAGGGAAGAGAGGTACAAGGGGAAGCAGAGTCTCTGTGTTTTCAACCCTACCCCCCTCCTTCTTTTTTGCTGAACAAACATTCCTGCCAGAGAGAACAGCAGAAAAACACTGGGCTCTGTCAGCCCCCTGTTAATCAATGAGGCCATAACAAATCACGGGATGAAGCCTATGACACATCAATTACACTAAGAACTAAGGGCATCTACAGGAATTGGCAATGAGGCACAGACCTCCAGGGTTACCTCCACCCAGCCCCTGAGGCCTGGATGCACTGCTATTTATTGGTCCAGCAATGGTGTGATGGCTCAAAGGTGAGCAGGTAGCCACAGTGTAAGAAATGCTTCATGGGGCAGTGGTCTGAGCAGGGATTCTAAGGTCTAAATTGGGCTGTGCCAGGTGTATGCTTCTTCAAGCCCGTTCTGGATGATAGTTTTTCCTAGAACTTAGTTATGAGGAAAATAAATGATCTAGTAATTGGAAACTTGCTTCTACTTCTGCCATCAACTGATTAGAAATGTGGGCAACTGAGTTGACACCTTGGTGTGTCAATTTCTCTTTCTACGTATGCTACACCGTCTCATGAAAGCATTGCCTTTGGAGGTCAGGAAAGGGGTCAAAAAAGGTGTGAATTGATGAGTGGTTATATTTACAGATGAGTTGGTATTTACTCCTCATCCACTCAGTAACGTTACGTGTGTCCACTCTGTGTGAGTGCTTCATTTCCCTCAAGGAGCTCACAGTGGAGAAGACAGGCTGAGTTGGAAGTGGGAAATCCACACTGAGGCATCCAACAGAAGCTACCAGCTAGCATTAGAGTCCACTAAGCTGCGTGTTCCCCAAAGAGAAAACTGGCATTGCATTGTTCTTGGAATCCGTGAGGCAGCCAGCGCCTGAGAACTGGGGTGCAGTCAGATTTCCTAGGCTTGTCTGGGCCAGCCTGCGTGGGGCTTAGTGGAACCCCTCAGCCTTTACCCATCTTCTTCCCATTCCCCTTCCCCATTGCTCCACCACCCCCAGATATGAAAATGGAGCCGAGAAAAAGAAGGACAAAAATGGGAAGAGTCATGGAACACGGTGGGAAGAAGTAAAAGATTGACCAGCTTCAGGACAGCACATGGGGACTGGTTTCATCAGCACCACACACGGGACCAAGCACTCCCTCAAAGTGACACAGCCCGTTAGTCAGCCAATCCAAGCTCTCTGGTCCCCTGATTCCATGCTGCTTCTTACTAACAGGTGGTGGCTTTCTAAGTCAGAGCTCTTGGTTACAAGCAACAGAGACTAATTTGGGCTGATAAATGAGAAAAGGAGTTTGTTAAAAAGATATTGCGGGGGCTTCCCTGGTGGCGCAGTGGTTGAGAGTCCACCTGCTGATGCAGGGGACACGGGTTCGTGCCCCGGTCTGGGAAGATCCCACATGCCGCGGAGCGGCTGGGCCCGTGAGCCATGGCCGCTGAGCCTGCGCTCTGCAACGGGAGAGGCCACAACAGCGAGAGGCCCGCGTACTGCCAAAAAAAAAAAAAAAAAGAGAGAGAGATATTACCAGGCAAAAATCACCAGAGGATACTAAAATCATAAGGTAAAACTTTTTGAAGAGCAGGATGTTCATAGTAGGTAAAGCACAGATTACTTACTACAAGATAACCTGCAGAAGAGAAAAACCATATATTTACAGTGAAGTGATCTGGCAGTGATCGTGCTAACCAAGGGACCAAATCTAGTATTACCAATAGTGGTGAAGGCGCTATAAGTGTGTGGGATCCACGCCGCTTCCTACTAAGTACACTTGCTGAGAAATGTAAACTGGAACCTATTCAGGACTCGAGCCCTAACTTCAGATTTACAGGGAACATAAAAAGAGGAAGAAATGAAACACCACAAATAGGAAACTATTAGACTAATCAAGAATGTAGGAGAGCCTCTGAGACAACTGTTTTACCCCTCAAAAAGTTAACGCCATGAATAAATTTTTTAAAGTTAGAAGTATTCTAGACTAAAAGAGACTAAAGAGATATAACCACCAATTACAATATTGAACTTAGATTGGATCCTGTTTTGGGAAAGAAAAATTGTAAAAGCTAACAATGGAGACTGGAGGAATTTAAATATAGAGCGTATTCTAGACAGTGTTATGAAATTAATGTAAATTTTCTTAAGTTTGATGACAGTATTGTGGTTTTGGAGGCGATTATACTTAATGAGAGGCACTCGAGTATTTAGGAATAAAATGTTAGGAGGTCAGTGACTTTCAAGTGGAAGACACTCGAGTGGTATAGCAAAAAATAAGAATAAAATAAACACAGAGAGAGAAAGAGAGGGAGAGAGAGCAAGAGAGAGGATAAAGCAAATAGAACAAAAGGTGCCCCGTTGTTGAAACCAGGTGAATTTAATATAGATGTTCATCAGAGAGGGGTGGGGAGGTATACTGGGTAATTAAAAGAGTTGGTGAAAAGGCTAGAGGACCAGCATGAGGCTAGGTTCCCCAGAGCAAGGCCTAAGGCACCTGGCCAGGTGAGAAGTCGCCATCACTACTGCTGCCTCCCTGACCAGCTGAGGATACCGCCTCTCTGCCCCTACAGCCACTTCTGCGCCAGGACTTTACCCTTGAAGCCACTTGGATAAATCCCCGTTGCCTTTGCTGTACCAAAAAGGTAGGCAACTGTGTGACCCACCCCACCTGTAAAAATAAAAATGCTACACACAGGTGTTTCTCGGGTAGCTCAGGTGAATCGAAGTCTCCTCCTGGTGCATCTGATTGGTGGAGCCTAGTTCTCAGGCCTATATCTTGGCTGCAGGGAAAGCGGGGAGTTGGAATAGTGATGCTTCTCTTGGTGAGGCTAGCAGAAGGTGATAGGCAGCCTTCATTCTGATAGGTGTTGGCTACACAGAACAATCATGTATGTAAAGTAGCCAAGGGTCCAGGCTCTGTCCTACTACTTAGCCCAGTGACTGCAGGATACTTCCAGGTAAGAAGAATAATTTTGACCTTTCTTTTAAATCTTTGCCAGTTTTATATATAGCACTTCTTTAATGTTGAGTCCTGGGTATAGGCGTTTACTTATGGACCAACTCTGGGATTTCTTTATTTGGGCATATTACCTTGTGTGATTATAAGTTACTCTCTTAGTTGTTTTCTGTTTAAATGCCGAGAGGCCTTCAAGGCATGGACTGTCCATAAATTAAAATGGATTCTGATGATTATTGTTCATGATGGTTCAGAAATATACTCTCTCTCATCAGAATGCATAATCAAGACATTGCATAGAGGAAATTTCTAAAAGCCTGTGTGTTTTATCCGTTGAAAATCTAAGAGGATGATAGTGAAGCTTTCCTGGAAGTTGGTGATAGATTTAAAGGCACCTGTATTCATACTTACCATGAGCTAATATTAATATCCATTAACGCGTTTTATATTGATAAATTCAGAAGGGGAATTCACAGTGTTCTCTCGGAGACTGCTGGGAAGTAGCTTCTGTCCCTTCATTTGTCATCATTATGGGGAAGAGCTGTGGTCCACAACTTATTCGTTTATGGCGATAAGTACAGCGATGGAGGCAAATGTGATGGCACCGTAAGGCTGCGTCTTTTCTGTTCCCGTCTCAGGCGTTGGCAATGCCATATATCCAGATACTCAAGGCACACACCTGAGAAGCATCCCTGATACCTTCCTCCCCCTCACTGGCCCCAACCCCCAATCCATCCCTAGTCCTGTTGATTTCAACTCTCAAAGCCATTCACTTCTATTTCCTTCAATGTCAATCCTTTGCGGAGTTACCACTCTTTCCCCTGCATTGCAGTCACCCCCAAATTTGCCTCCCTACTCTTCTCTTACTCTGTAGCCTGAGGGATCTTTTTAAATGCCAGTCAGGTTCTGCTGATCTCATCTCCACACCTCCACGTTCTAAAGTTTTTTTCAGTGGTTTCCAATTGCAATCCCAAATCCTTAACTCTGGCCTATCTGGCTTTGTAGGCCCCTCCCGTCATCATCAGCTTCCAGCCTCATCTGGCAGTCTCTCTCCCTTGTCCACTGGGCTCCAGCTACACCAGCCTCGATTCAGTATTTTTTTTTTTTGCTCCAAGCTTCTTCTCCCCTCCAAGCCTTTACATGTGGTATCCTCTCTGCCTGGTATTGGTTCCTTCCCCACCTGTACCTACTCCTGGATAAATGCTCCCCACAAAGCTAGATCTGTTCTACATTCTCATAGCACCCTTTATCTTTCCTCTTTCACATCCATCACAGCTTGAAATTACACATATGTTGGTGCAATTGTTTGATGACTTCTATTAACCCCACTAAACTGGCAGCACCTTGAAGGCAGGGAGAATGCTTCAGCCCTTTTGCATCCTCAGCTGATAGTGCAAAGCCTAGGCAATGAATGAATGTAAGTGACCACAGAGAGGTGTGGCCCATAGAGAGCTCAGAGAAGTGAGAAAGCCAAGAGAACATTTAGGTGGCGCCGTGAACATTGTCTTTGAACGGGGATTTAGAAACAAGGTCATGAATGCTGTCTGATCTTTTGTCTTCTCCCCAGTTGAGAGACCGGGCTGGTCAGTTCAGATATAGATAAGTTGAGACATTTGAAACGTATGCCTGAGGAGCGGCAAAAACTGATTTGCAGAACGTGATGAGATCTCAATCCGGACTTAGATTTCCGTGATTGAAATTCCCATAGCCACCTCCCCTGAGTTGCGCTCAACTTTCCTAAATGAGATTTTATGGGAACTGATTGTGATTAGATAAATGGGCAACTCCACTAATGTATAATACAATTTCCAATTACTGTGTATGTACAATAATTTACATTTCTTGTTTGATGGTGCGATATTTATGTGACATATTCTGGATGAGACCCGGCTACTGTTTACATAATGATCTTGCTTTTCTCTTAGAGAAGATCTGGTTTTCAGTTTTCTTTCTGTGCTGCGAGGTATTGTCATTCCAAGGTAAACATAGTATATTATAGGATGTGCAGGTGAGAAACGTCAATAAAGTAATACTCTAGATGGCTTTTAATAATTCTTATTTATGCCACTGGAGTAGGTAATAGAATGGTTTACCTTTCATAAAATGTTGGAATAAAAATGTCCTCAAAATTGTAGTAAATTTTTGTGATCACTCCTGTGGCAAACTGCCACTGAATAGCAAAAATGAATGTTTCATCCAATATATTTGACCATTAATAACATAATATTCATCACCAGAAACTGCTCTGAAGTTGGAACAATGTCAAAAGAAAGTGTCTTTTTTTCTGACCTTTAAGACTAAGTCTTCATGAAACAAACACTTTTATGTATTTAATCCCAAATATTAGCCCTCCCCTTCTGGCGAGACACGGTTGATGGACAAGGAAGAAATAACTCCCAATCAACTTTCCCTTTTGGCTAGAAATCTCTTCTTAACATAGCAAAGGGGAGGGAAGGAGAGCACGAAGGTGAAATGAACCCAATTTAGGGTTCAAGACCCAGACGACTATCCGGATATAGTGCTGATGGTCTTGAACTCAGGGGGGCCCCCATCTGGAGGCAAGAGAAGGTCAAGTAGGCACTGCAGCCCTCCACCCTGCTTCAGCTGGAACACCTCTCCTTTATCCGTATTATGGACTGGTGCTCCCAGTGAGAGTTCATTCAAAGGGAGAATGGGCTATTTTTAAAGCTTCACAGAAACACTTAATAATGAAAAGAACGCCGTTCTCCAAGTCAGCTCCCTGAGCTCCATTTCCTCATTTATAAAATGAAGAGTTTGTATTTAACGATCACTAGCCTTCCCCTATGCCACAATGTGTACTGTTTTACATTCCAGGCCAAAACACTATTGTAGATGTGGCTATTATTTGGTATAACAGTCTAATTATGCCATGTTATCAAACAGCATGCTTGCCTCCCTTTTAACATAACAAGGGAAGTAAAACGTCCAGGTGTGGAACCAGCGATATATCAACAGCGCTGGTCTCAAATGTAAAATGCTCACTTGAACATGGGTCACTGGAAAAGGCTCAAATAACCCTCACGGATTCTAGAGTACAGGGTGAAATACTGTACATATCTCAAGATTTGTCTGCATTTAGATGAGCCCAACACTAGATTAAATTGCAAATCTATAATTTTACTGTAATTAAGAAATCTTTATAATTTTGGAGAGTGTTCTTTGTGTCGTAACTTATTCTAGCAGTAAGCAATTTATTGTTTCTCCTTTCTGCAAATAAACAAAAATTCATCAGCTAAATGAATTATAGTGAAATCATAAAAGCAAATACTATGCAGCCATTAAAACGTTATGAATGCACGTTTGTTGGCATGAAAAAAATGTCCAAATATATCGAGTGAAAAATCAAATAACAAAGCAGCATATATAATATTTCATTTTTGAAAAAAATCACATGTGCACATGTACATATAGAAAAAGTCTTGAAGAACAGCCCTAGCTGTTCTCCAAATAGCAGAATTATAAATGGTCATTATTTTCTTCTTTGTTACTTTATAGTGTTATGAAATTTTTAGGGAGAGTTTACACTAATATTGAAATCAGAAAAAAGGGCAATTTTGGAGGAAACAACCTCACTAATTTCTTGTTCCCATATATTTATTCAGAAGATGTACACATGAAAGCTCCTTGGGAATAGTGAACTATCAAAAATTATCAAACTTTCTCTGTAAAGGACTAGTTATCAAATATTTTAGGCTTGTGCGCCATACATTGGTTTTGTGACCATTCAGCTTTGCCATTATAGCACAAAGCAATCACAGATGACAGGTAAATGAATGTACTTGACTGTGTCCCAATAAAACTTTCCAAAAACAGAAGTCATACCACTATCTTACACCATACACAAACATTAACTAAGAATGGATTGAAGACTTGAGCGTAAGGCCTGGAACCATAAAACTCCTACAGGAAAACATAGACAGTATGCTCTTTGACATTGGTCTTAGCAATATCTTTTTGGATCTGTCTCCTCAGGCAAGGGAAACAAAAGCAAAAATAAACAAATGGGACTACATTAAACTAAAAAGTTACTGCATGGCAACAAAACGAAAAGGCAGCCTACCAAACTGGAGAAGATAGTTGCAAATTATATATCTGGTAGTGGGTTAACATCCAAAATACACAAAGAACTCACACAACTAAACAATGCAAACACAAACAACCCAATTGGAAAATGTGCAGACGAGGTGAATAAACACTTTTCCAAAGAAGACATACAGATGGCTAATAGGCACATGAAAAGATGTTCAACATCACTAATTATTAGGGAAATGCAAGTCAAAACTACGATGAGATATTACCTCATACCTGTCAGAATAGCCATTATCCAAAAGTGAAGAAATCACAAGTGTTGAAGAGGATGTGGAGAAAAGAGAACACTTGTGCAGTGTTGGTGGGAATGTAAATTGGTGCAGCCTCTATGGAAAACAGTATAGAGATTCTTCAAAAAATTAAGGACAGAACTACCATTTGATCCAGAATTTCTACTTCTGAGTATTTATCTGAAGAATACAAAAACACTAATTCAAAAAGATATGTGCACCCCTATATTTTTTGCAGCATTATTTACAGTAGCCAAAATATGGAAGGTACCTAAGTGCCCATCAATGGATGAATGAGTAAAGAAGATGTGTTTTTATATATATATATATATACATATATACACATACATATATATATATAAACACATGGATGGACCTTGAGGTGGTTATGCAAAGTGAAATTAGTCAAATGGAGAAAGACAAGTATTGTATGATTTCACTCATATGTGGAATTATTTTTTAAAAAATAAATGAACAAATAGAACAAAAACAAACACATAGATACAGAGAACAGATAGGTGGTTACCAGAGGGGAAGGAGAGGTGGGGGGAGGGTGAAATGAGTGAAGTGGGACAATTGTATGGTGATGGATGGGAACTAGACCTTTGGTGGTGACCACTTTGTAGTGTATACAGAAATCAAATTATAATGCTGTACACATGAAACTTAATGTTACAAACCAATCTTACCTAAATTAAAAAAAAAAAACAGGGCTTCCCTGGGGGCGCAGTGGTTAAGAATCCACCTGCCAATGCAGGGGACACAGGTTCAAGCCCTGAGCCGGGAAGATCCCACATGCCGCAGAGCAATTAAGCCTGTGCGCCGCAACTACTGAGCCTGCGCTCTAGAACCCACGAGCCGCAACTACTGAGCCCGCGTGCCACAACTACTGAGGCCCATGCTCCTAGAGCCTGTGCTCTGCAACAAGAGAAGCCACCTCAATGAGAAGCCCACGCACCGCAACAAAGAGTAGCCCCCACTCACGGCAACTAGAGAAAGCCTGCGTGCAGCAAGGAAGACCCAACACAGCCAAAAATAAATAAATTAATTAAAAAAAAAAAAACCCAGAGTCATAGCTTGCCAACCCCTGGTGTGACAGAAGAAACCTGGGCTATGGGGAAGAGTCAGATGAGAGTTAGAGTCCTCGGTCAACTGCATAGAGATGTATACCACTGCAAGACTTGGTTTCCTTGTGTGAAAAATGCAAAGAATAACACCTCCCTCGAAGGCTTGTATGAGAAAGTACATCTCACAAAACAGCACGCACCATAAGTGATTGTTTCCTGCCACCTTTCTTTTCAGAGCACAACTGGAAAAAAAATTAAGTGTGTTAAATAAGATTTAAAAGCAAACTAATTCTAACACCAACATTTATCCACAACAAAACTGTTTTACAGCTAAAGGAAATTTGTAGGGCAGGCTAGGAAATAGGGTGAATAGATGCAGAATGACCCAGTTGGTCATTTCCTTTTCACTGCTCCAGGAATGGTGATGACTACAGAAAGTTTTGAAAGCACACATTATGTTTAACGTAAGCCAAACACAATTTATCTGATAAGGTTCATGTTGAATGTACCCTAAGACAAAAAGTCATTCAGAACTGGCAACATTGAGCACTGACCTCAATACTTTCCTGTAGGATAGTATTTTACTTTTTTTTTTTGAAGTATAGTTGGTTTACAATGTTGTGTTAATGTCTGCTGTACAGAAAAGTGATTCAGTTTATATATATATTACATAATATAGATATACATTCTTTTTAAATATTCTTTCCCATTGTGGTTTATCACAGGACATTGAATATAGTTCCCTGTGGTATACGGTAGGACCTTGTTGTTTATCCATTCTGTGTATAATAGTTTGCATCTGCTAACCCCAAACTCCCACTCCATCCCTCCCCTACCCCCCACCCCCCAACCCCCCTTGGCAACCACAAGTCTGTTCTCTGTGTCTGTGAGTCTGTTTCTGTTTTGTAGATAGGTTCATTTGTGTCCTATTTTAGATTCCACATGTAAGTGATATCATATGGTCTTTGTCTTTCTCTTTCTGACTTACCTCCCTTAGTGTGATAATCTCTAGTTCCATCCACATAGCTACAAGTGGCAGTATTTAATTCTTTTTTATGGCTGAGTAGTACTCCATTGTATATATGTACCACATCTTTATCCATTCATCTGTTGATGGACATTTAGATTGTTTCCATGTCTTGACTATTGTAAATAGTGCTGCTCTGAACATAGGGGTGTGTGTGTCTCTTTGAACTAGAGTTTTCTCTGGATGTATGCCCTGGAGTGGGATTGCTGGATCATATGGCAACTCTATTTTTAGTTTTTTGAAGAACCTCCATACTGTTTTCCATAGTGGCTGCACCAGTTTGCATTCCCACCAACAGTGGAGGAAGGTTCCCTTTTCTCCACACCCTCTCCAACATTTGTTATTTGTAGACTTTTTTAAAGATTTTTTTTGATGTGGACCATTTTTAAAGTGTTTATTGAATTTGTTTCAGTATTGCTTCTTTTTTTTTATGTTTTGGGTTTTAGTTTTTTTTTTGGCCACGAGGCATATGGGATCTTAGCTCCCTAACCAGGAATTGAACCCTCATCCCCTGCATTGGAAGGCAAAGTCTTAACCACTGGACCGCCAGGGAAGTCCCTATTTGTAGACTTTTTAAATGATGGCCATTCTGGTCTGTGTGAGGTGGTACCTCATTGTAGTTTTGATTTGCATTTCTCTAACGATTAGTGACGATGAACATCTTTTCATGTGCCTGTTGACCATCAATATATCTTCTTTGGGGAAATGTCTATTTAGGTTTTCTGCCCATTTTTCAATTGGGTTGTTTGGTTTTTTATTGTTGAGTTGTATGAGCTGTTTGTATATTTTGGAAATTAAACCCTTGTCAGTTGTATGGTTTGCAAATACTAGGATAGTATCTTGACCCATTTTCTGGGAACAGGCCAAATGGGTTGACTCACAGACCCCCCCCCTTTACTAAAAATAAGTAATGGGCATCTTCATGTTTTCATGTTAATGATCATTGAGGCACCTTAGATTTCTCTCTTCTGTCCTTGCTGTTCATAATGATGTCCGTGGTCCTACACGTCATTCCTAACAACATAAAGTGAGATCAAAATATGTCAGTCTCTCATTTATTTACCTTCCAAAGAAGTAGTGCTTATTTGTAAGTTCAAAACTCATTAATTACCCATGGTACTTCATTAGTTTCTATCTCCATGTCTAAGAAACATATCTTCTAATAATTTTTCTTTTTTGGCTACTCAAGGTCTCTGCTGACTGGAGATAGTTGATTAGCTTCCAAATGTTACAGAGATTCAAAAAACAAAAAACGAAAAGCCCTATTCATTCTGAGTACACGTTACATTCTTATGACTCTACTGTGCCAGTATCATGTTTCATGAAAGCCGGAAAAATAAGAATATGGAACAGAAAAGAAATCTCTCTTAAGAACTTGGATTCTATTCACAGCAAAGTACTCATGATTAGCAATTTCCCCCTGGAAAAACCTTTAAAACATGAAAAAATATTGATGTTGATACCAAAACACATACTGCCATACAATGTAACACAATAGTGGCCGGTTAGTGATTTGAAAGGGAAGCCAGCCGCTATGATTCAGGTGCTTGTTTCATGACTAACCTCAGTACTGAGTGTGGAAAAGGAAGAATTTCTACAACATTTGCCTAAGACCGAGAGAAGGAATTAGAGGTAGTAACTAATACAGGTGTCTGGGACAGCTCTCATGTTCTGTATTAAATATATTTCTTAAATATAATATTTAAATCCAAAATACAGTACTTTGTGCTTATTCCTTTTGTTTCCAGGGAGATAAAGTCTATAACAGGCAGATAGCCTTCTGCAAATCAGAAGTGGTTGCAGGAGCATAAAGTACAGTGGTCCGTACACTGCACATAAGTGCCCAGGCCAGGAGCGATAGGTCTGGAACCCAGCACAAACTCAACAACCTCCCCGATTATCTAGAAGGAGTTATGTGGGCTGGCTCCAGAGGTGGGTGCTTAGGCCAATTCAGGTGATCGCAGAGAAGAGACTGAACTAGAAAAACTAGGTTTCTCTGGAAGATCAAAACCCAGGACAGGAAGAGTCAAAGATGGAAGGTGGGGCTGCATTGAAAGGCAATACCATATAGTAAGGAATTATCATCAACCTTCCTATGACAAATAGTTATTTACCAGATGTTTGGGGAAACAGATGACCTCTAGAAATGTATACTCTAGAGTGACAGCTAACGTAATGACATCTAACAGTTTCAGGGGGAGGGTGGATGTAATAGTGAGTAATTCATGTTGGGGGCTGATGCTGGGGGAGGAGGGACAGGCAAAGAGGAGGGGCCCAGGAAGGCTTATTACAGGAAGGAACTGTTGAGCTAAGCCTTACAGTGTTCACCAGCTAGATAAAGAGGAAAGGGATTTCATGTAGAAGGACCAGTATAAGCAAAGTTTGGAAGCATGAAACTTGCCAGATTTGGGGAAGAGCAAATAGTTTGGTGTATCTGGAATATAGGGGATGACTGGAAATAAGGTTCAGAAACTGGAGAGAAAGATTGTATAAGGTCTCTGTACTTCACCAAGGAGTGTGAATGCAATCCAGAAGGCAGTGAGGGTGACTAAAGCTCACTTGTGGTTTTAAAAGATAAGTTCACACATGTAGAGTCATGAGGTGGACTTCACTGCAGGCTTTAAGGGAACTGGAGAAGACAGAGATAAAGCTTTTTTAAAAAAAACTATAAATAGAGTGTGCCAAATACTGTTCTAAGTGTCTTTACAAACATCAACTCATTTAATCCTCATAACAAGCTTCTGAGGTCAGTACTAATAGTCTCCCTATTTTATAGATGAGGGAACTGAGGCCCAGAGAGGTTAAGTAACCTGTCCTAGGTCACACAGCAAATAAGTGGTAGAGGCAGGATAAAAGCCCCAAGCAGTCTGGCTCCAGCATTTGTGCTTAAAGCTATTCTGTTAAGTTTCCTGTGTTGGGCACTGGGTCCAGTATGCAGTTCATGGTAAGTTCTCAGTAAAAGTTGGCACAGAGCCAACCTCTGAGTGCTCTCTCTTGTCTCTCAATAACTGAGCTGCCTTTTTAGTGTCACGCCATCATCTATGTCCCTTGTCACACCTGCTGGAGGTCAGGGAGGAGAACAAGTAGCACCCTCTTTTCATTTTTTCTCTTTAGTGGGTATTCACCTTCCATTTACAGTGTGTGAAATGGTGTCAACAACGCAGGTTGTGGGCCTTCAGTGAAGAAATATAAATATACATATTTTTATATGTATATGTAGTTTTTGGTCAATAAAATTTTTTTAATTTTGTGAGCTGTCTTTTGAAAGAAACCCTTCCAACTACTATAGAACACTTTTGACATGAATCTGATCGAGACAGTTTGCCAAAGCTGCCAGTCTTAATTAATGACTTACCGTAACCTCCAGTTTTATTAGGTCTATATTTCTAGTATATGGGTACATATATTAATGACTGGCCTGTGAATAAACTGACAGTTTTAAGATGACACAAGATAACTTGTTTTCTTATGGGGAATTCACTTGTGCCTTGAACTTAGAGTAAAATGATGATTAGTTCAGTAAAGTATGACTCCAATGTTCTTATGATCACCTTAGCAATAGAAAAACTGTCTATAGATTTTATTTCTTGATGAAATCCTACTTTGGACGAGTCTCTCTGGTTATTCTCATGCTCTAGGAAGTAGGACAGTTGCCATCATGGTCATAAACTTTTCAAGCAGAAAAATATTCACTGGGGATCTGCTGGTTTCCTGTATTAGTAATATCCAAACCTCCACAGTATTTTCCAGTATCATAAAGAAGGTGTTAAAATATAAATATATAGTAAACAAACTTTTATTAAGCAAAGTTAATTTGAATTCTCTTTAATTGTTAATAATAGGCATATAGAACATTTTATAGTGAAACAGGATATTAATAAAATAATGTGAATTTCATAACAACAAAAAGTAGTTGGATGGTCTGCTGTCTAATTTGAAACAATTTGCATCATTCCCCCAAAGAAGACGCCACGTGAGCCATGTTTTTTATGCATGTATTACACAGGCAAAGTCTGGCTAAGATATGGTGGTAGAAACAAAAAGTGGTGAGTTACTGCTGAGTTACAATCTTTTCCAGCCCTTTCTTCCCAAATTCACTGTCTTTCTGAGAGGTGAACTTTGAAATTAATGTGACAACTCAAAGTGACAGTGAAAATAATATACAGAGCTGAAAGTTTTCATTTGAAATTAACCCAGACAGTCTGAACCAGACCTACAGTAAGTCAGTCAAATTTGTGGGAGTTACATTGTGTTTGAGGGTTACTCCCAAAGGCCTAGCATAATTCAAGGCTGATTTTCCTTTAGGGCTGACAAAGGATAGCTTGTATTTCTTGCCAGTTGGAGTGACGCCACCATGTGGCAATAGCATAAGCGCAGTTTACAAGTCCCTCAGCCAGGCCACTTCAAAGTGAGACACTTGACAGTTTTTTTTTTCATTTGAGATTACGTACATAGTTTAAAATTTTGTACAGAGGAGAGCGTCAACTTATATTTTTATACTCTATGATTTCAAATTAGTATATTTCAAATTCACAGAAAAGGTGAAAGTGTTGTGTTTTTATATAGTCATATGCAGAGTGAGTGATTAAGAGGATGTACTTTTGGAGCTAGTTAGCCTGTAGTCAATTCCCAGCTCTGCTACTTACTCTCTGAATCGTTTTGGACCAATTACTCAACACTTCCAAGTCTCAGTTTTCTCATCTGTAAAATGGGGCACTACTGGTACCTATCATAATGGATTGTTGTGAGGATGAAGTGAGTTACTGCAAATAAAACGCTTAGACCAGTGCCTGGCACAGAGTAAGTCATCTAGAAGTTTTTTGTTATTGCTTTTCTATTAGTATTATTAAACTTCAAGAGACTTTGATAAGTCATCTGATTCATCTTTCTAAATCCATTCAGGGTGCACCCTAAACCAACTCATGAGAGATCAACATCAGTGAACAAGCTAAGGGAACAGACCACAGCTACTATTTTTTTAAATCATTTTATTTTACCTGATATCTCCAAAACATTATCATTTTGACTTGTTTTTTTGTTTGTTTCATTTTGTTTTTTTTAATTGAAGTACAGTTGATTTAAAATGTATTAGTTTCAGGTGTGCAACACAGTGATTCAGTTACACACTTATATATACACACATATATATGTGTGTGTGTATATATATTCTTTTACAGATTTCTTTCCCTTTTAGGTTATTACAGAATATTGAGTATAGTTCCCTGTGCTATACAGTAGGTCCTTGTTGGTTGTCTATTTTATATATAGTAGTATGTATATGTTAATCCCAACCTCCTAATTTATCCCTCCCCTACCCCTTTCCCCTTCAGTAACTATAAGTTTGTTTTCTATGTCTATGGGTCTGTTTCTGTTTTGTAAATAAGTTCATTTGTACCATTTTTTTTTAGATTCCACATATAAGCGATACCATACGATATTTGTGTTTGTCTGGCTTACTTCACTTAGTATGATAATCTCTAGGTCCACCCATGTTGCTGCAAATGGCATTATTTCATTCTTTTCTATGGCTGAGTAATATTCCATTGTGTGTGTGTGTGTGTGTGTGTATGTGTGTATGTGTATACCACCTCTTCTTTATGCATTCATCCAGAAGCCACTTTTTACAATTTAAAAGCCAGTACCATACCTTGAGATGATTGTTTTAAAAGAAATCAAAATAACTTCAATGTCTTTGTGTCAGATTACATCACTTCAATGCTCAGTGACAAATGACTGAGCTTCAGCATTTTAACTCTTCCTGTGAAATCTATTCTAGAAAGACACCTCTCAAACTTTAATGTATATGCAAATGACCAGGGACTCTTGTTAAAGTGAAGATTCTGAGTCAGTAGGTCGGGATGGTTCCTGATATTGTTGCATTTCTTACAGGCTCCCAAATGATGCCAATACTGTTGGCCTACAGAGCACACGTTGAGTAGCAGCTCTCTAAATCACTAAAACTCATGTCCATTTCCGCTTTATTATTATCTCCCCCTGTCACTCAGCAAAACTTGGTGAGTTACTCACAAGGCAGAGCAAAGCCATAGGAATCAAGATAATACACTGTGTAGTCTTTACTTTCTCTAGACAACTTAACCTTCATCTTTTGCCATGGCAATGGCTACAAATGTAAGGGAATGATAAGTGCCTAACAGAGCTAGGAAAAGTGTGGAAAGACCAAGTTTTATCACAGTTGAGTTCTACCATGTCAGAATTTCCAGAGAATAGGAAATAGTGTAAGTCACATTATGTAGAAGAGCCTCATATGTGACAGGCAGAAGGGGCAGTGTAAAGCCCACAGAAGTGTCAAATGGGGGTGCTATCATCCTGGAGACCTCACAGGGTGTGAGAATCACATGAAACGTCCATAAAAGTGCTTTCTAAACTACTCAAAAGGAAGTGAAGGGTTTTATTGTTTGTAAAGCAATGCCCCAAATATCGTAACTTTAAAAAATTCTTTGGAAATTTGCATAAGCTTATCTAAAATCAAATAGTTATGACTTAGGCAAACAAGATGCACTTTTATTGTCAGAAATTAGAAAATTACAGATCAAGAAATGTGGTATCATAGAAAAGACCCCAGAAGTTGAGAGTTTCTTGGGGAACCTATTGTGAGGTTCTCACAGCATAAACTTTCACCAAATAAACAGTTTAAATAATTTCCAGGAGCTAAAAATATATCCTTAACAGCATCTACATGCTTTTTTTAAATTAGATATATAAAACAGCTGCCATATTTTATAGTCAGTAAAATCACATTTTAGTAAAAAAAGAAATTATAAGTATATATGGAAAAAGCTAGAAAGATACACAATAAAATGTTGAGAAGTTAACTCCAATGGTGATTTTTTTTTTTTTTGCTTAACTATACTTTGTCATATGCCATAATCAATGCATATTATTTTTGTAATATGGGGGGTGGGGGAACAGAACCAAATTTTACTTTAAAAAAACATGTCCTGAATGTGAATAAAGTATTTTAAAAGTTTACTGTTTAGCAATTGAAAACCTTATATAGTAAGACTACAGTTCATGATACACCTTCCTCCACTTACTGCTATTGGCCAAACTTTTGAAAATATAATTTGGTTCCTTTTTAAAAAAACAAATACCAGTATCCAGAAAAGGACTTTAGGGTTCTGAGAATTTTCCCTGCTAATAATTAATTCCATGCGTTCTTTGGCTTCTAGATTACTCTGAGGAAAATCTGAAATAGAGAAAAACCCATTTCGTTCATGTCTGCATTCTTGTGTCTCCTAACTGTGTTTCCATTTCAAGTGCATGGGGGCCTTCGATATGGAATTTCTTAATTTTTTTGACTCTAGAAACATTTCCAAGGAGCACTTGCAAGAAAACTGCTTCAAATTGGAATCCTTCCACTCGGGTACAATCATACAAACAGCCGGCAGAATTTATTTAACCTTCAGCCAACTGCTCAACCAACTTGAAATTATTGATAGCCCATCAGCAATGATCAAGATGGAGAGGCTAAATGAAGAGGTGCTTTTTTTTTTTTTTTTTTACAAGAGAACCATTGAGCTGGTAACAGGACTTGAAATGCCGTGTCAGCTCAGCTCGCCTGGTCAGGGAGCTCAGCTGCTGGAGGGAAATAAAACTGTTCAGTTACAGCCGCCCTCCAATCAGTCACAGGGGTAATGGTGTTTGGCTTCAGTCAGGTTGTATGTCAGCAAATATACATCTCTTAGACAGCCCCTAAGAGCGCCTTAAGATCATGCTTATTGTTTTTTATAGATGGGGGTCAGATGCTGATAGATGGTGGTCATAGGCCACTGAAATAAATTTTACCACATTCAGCAGGTAAAGTTAATCTCAATCCTGGAGAGTGAAAGAGCCATTTTGATAGAATATTCATTCCATTGACAGTGATGGGACATTTTTCCTCTGTTAATGTCTGGTGTAAATCATGTGAAAGTAGATATCCTCGCCTCCCCACTCTTCCAGCCCCCACGGTGTGAAGTCCACCTGCAGAAAAAGAGACCTCAGGAACAATCTGAGAGATTCCCTAAGATTGAACTTGAAAGCGGGAGTTTGGTTGAAGGAGCTCTCCAGGGGACTGAGCATACCATAGCTCTATCCTGCGCTGGTCAAAGTGACACAGGAATCAGAGAAAGAATTAGAGCCACTGGCTGTTACATTGAATGATTGATGCCCTATCTTTAGTCCAGAAAAGGTTGGAAGCAGCATTAAGGGGTTACCAAGTCGTGGATGGCACGAGGGCAGCCGCTCTCTGCCAAGTCTGTCACATGTGAGCAGTCAGACACAGTACCCTTTTGCCATGGAGCTCAGATGAAGCTCAGAACCTCAATCTAACATTACAGGCACTCAGATTAAAATGAGTTTGCCACCATCCCACTAAGTCTTTAAAATCTAGAAATCTGCCTTTAAATGTTCAGAGAAATACGAGTCCCCTAAGTTTCCCAAAGGACGATGAGAGGGTGGTTCCAGTATTAGAGCCCATGAGAAACAGAATATGATAGCGTCTGCGAGAGATTTTTGGGGGGAATGATGACTGAATCCCAGCAGAAACAGGACACAGTGCTGTTCATTGGAGAAATGAGAAGACTTTTTCAAAGGATTGGATCTTCTTATCCCTGGTCCAAGAATCAGTGAGATTTAAGGATCCGAGTCATGTGCCTACAAGAGCATCTAAGAGCTATACTTCATTAGAAACTCTTAGAAAGTATGAAGGAGGGGAAGGGAAAGAAAAGTACTAGAAGAATGTTAGCCTCAGAGTGACTGCATGCTTATGTTGTGGCAAATATAAGTAAAGAAACCAACCCTTCGCCAGTGACTTCAGCCCTTGGAAGACCTGCGGTAGAACATGGGACTTTTCTCATCTCCCTGGCCTACTGCCTCATTTATCAGACTGGATTCCTCAGACAGTATGACTGAGAGCCTACTTGGGAATGAAAAAAATAATTTCTCATTTTCTTAATTCAGGGAGAGTAGGTCTTTGTTTTATTAACTTGTCCACCTTCTTGTGTTCCGCTTTCTTGAGGGCAGGGTGTTGCCCACGTATCTCAGCGTCCCAGGGGTAGCGAGTACCCAGTCCAGTAAAAACTGTGAATACATCATTCAGCACCTCCCTTTCAGAGTCTGCTCTCTGAATTTTTAGTGTAGTGTACCTTATGTGGGCCAATTTCTGCATCTAGGCCAAAGAAAGTATCTATACTCAGTTCATGTTCCCTAAAAAAACCAAGCGACTAGACTGTCCTAGAATTTGAAAAATCGGTTTTTGGTATTTTGATTCACAATTCTGTAAGCACAGAAGAATTCACAATTATTCTGTAAACACATGGCTAAAAGAATAGGAATAATGAGTATTAAGATGTTAATTATAAACATTTTGTTAGGGAGAGGATTTGAAACTCTGGTTACAAAGGTTTAAGTTTTATGCAATACCAGACTTTGCCCCTCTAACAAAACTTGCTGGATTTTCTACATATTAATTAAGTTAATATTATATCATTAATTGGTTTTAAGGCACTTTTTTAAAAATAGGCCTCGTTTCTCCTGTCCTTTCATACTGGGAGAAATATATAATAGATAGAAACCAACCTGGATTGCTCTGGTCTGAACACAGATCATGTAGGACTTTAATCATTGAACAAACGAACCTTTAATAGTGGTTATACCACAGAGACGTGCTGATCCAACACCAAGGTCGTAAACCCTATTGTCGATATGAACTCTAAAATAGGATTGCGCTGTTATCCCTAGGATAACTTGTTCCGTTGATCAATTTTTTGGATCAATAAGTGATAGTATATTTTGACTAGTAAGTCTAGACTTTAATCATTCAGAGGCTTTTTTGTTCTCCGAGGTCACCCCAACCAAAATTGTTAACCCATGTGAAAATTTTATTATCCTTTGGTGGTTTAGTTAGGTTTCTGGGGTTAATTAATTAAAGCTCCATAGGGTCTTCTCGTCTTATCTTATTATTCCCACCTCTTCACAAGAAGGTCAGTCTCACTGACTGAAAGTAAGAATTCCCTGGCCGTCCAGTGGTTAGGACTCTGTATACAGTCTCACTGCCGAGGACCTGGGTTCAATCCCTGGCTTGGGGTTCAGTCCCTGGTCAGGGAACTAGGATCCCACATGCTGGGCAGTGCAGACCTTCCCCCCGCAAAAGTAAGAGACAGTAAAACCCTCATGTGCCCATTCATACAAGTCCTTATTTAGAGAACAAATGATTATGCTACCTCTGCACAGTCAGGATACAGTGGCTGTTTAACAGTTGTCACTGGGCAGGCAGTCCCTCTAATACTAGTTATGCTAGAGGTGATGTTTTTGGTAAACAGGTGGGGTTTATGTTTGCCAAGTTCCTTTTCCTTTTTTTAGTCTTCCCTTGGGTGCATGCCTGTGTTGGGTTAACAGCATACTTAATAATTTAATGTTGAGTTGTGTTTATTGGCTGTTAACTAGCAGTATAATATCAGTTACTGATGTAAGCTTATGCAAGGAGAAATAGTTCTTGTTACTCATACTAATATAATTGCTTCTCTTGGTTAATAGATGAGTCCAGTCCAGCTAGGAGATGATTTGCTTATTGTTGGTATTAAGATAAAGTCATTGCTGAGCTTGAATGCTTTCTTAGTTGGTGGCTGCTTTTAAGCCAATATGGTGTTGTTTATTTTTACTCTCTAGATGAGGTTGTATCCATTTCTAAAAAGGTATACTTTTTTTAAAAAATATAAATTTACTTATTTATTTATTTTTGGCTGCATCGCCTCTTCGTTGCTGCACGCGGGGTTTCTCTAGTTGCGGCGAGCAGGCCTACTCTTCGTTGCGGTGTGCGGGCTTCTCATTGCGGTGGCTTCTCTTGCTGCAGAGCACGGGCTCCAGGAGCGTGGGCCTCAGTAGTTGCAGCACGCGGGCTCAGTAGTTGTGACTCGTGGGCTCTAGAGTGCAGGCTCAGTAGTTGTGGTGCATGGGCTTAGTTGCTCCACGGCATGTGGGATCCTCCCAGACCAGGGCTCGAACCTGACTCCCTTGCACTGGCAGGCGGATTCTTAACCACTGCGCCACCAGGGAAGTCCCAAATGGTGTACCTTTTTAAATTAACATTTAAAAATACATTAAAGTTTATAATATTTTTTGCTAATTTTTAAAGTTGAACTAAGATTCTTTTCTTGGACAACCAGCTGTCACCAGGCTCGTTAGGTTTGTCACCTCTGCTTATAAACCTTCACACTGCTTTGCTACATAGATGAGTTTGTTCTACAAACTGTTCGTAAGTAGCTCATCTGGTTTCGGGATATTTAGCATAAGTTCTTTTTGTTAAATGTTTACTAGTTAAATCATTATGCAAAAGGTAAAAGGGGTAAACTTTGCTTTTTATTACTTGTAATGCTTCTTTCATCATTCCCTTATGGTGCTTTCTCTATAGCGCCAAAAGTGGGGTTTTTTTGTTTGTTTGTTTGTTGCGGTACGCGGGCCTCTCACTGTTGTGGCCTCTCCCGTTGCGGAGCACAGGCTCCGGACGCGCAGGCTCAGCGGCCATGGCTCACGGGCCCAGCCGCTCCGCAGTATGTGGGATCTTCCTGGACTGGGGCGCGAACCCGTGTCCCCTGCATCGGCAGGTGGACTCTCAACCACTGCGGCACCAGGGAAGCCCCAAAGGTGGTTTTAAATTTCTATCTCCTGTACTTTAAATGTTGAGTGAATGATTTATTTAATTTGCTTGTGTTAGTAAAATTTGTGGAGGTTTCAGCTAGATTTGTTCAAAGTATTCATAGATTAGGAAATTCCCTAGGTGTAAACGAGGTGCTTTTATTTAAGCTATGCTTTGATTGATCCAAGCACACTTTCCAGTATGCTTACCTTGTTACGACTTGTCTCCTCTCATAGAGTTGGTGTTTGTTAACAGGTTATAGAAAGTTGTTATAATACCTGAGGGGGGTGACGGACAGTGTGCGCATGCTTCATGGCCTTGTTCAAGTAAGCACTCTATTCTTAAGTTACTGCTAAATTCTCCTTTGGTTTTTAGTTTTCATAGAAACTTTCGTGTGTGAGGAATATATTCTTGAAATAGAATATATTCTTCCCATCCCATAGGTTACCCCTTGCCCTAGAGTTTTTATGTGTAATATTTATGCTTACTTTTATTCCTTCTTAGGGTTTGCTGAAGATGGCGGTATATAGACTGAATTAGCAAGGGTTGGTGAGGTTCATCGGGGTTTATCGATTATAGAACAGGCTCCTCTTGAGGGGTGTGAAGCGTCGCCAAGTCCTTTAAGTTTTAAGCTGCTGCTAGTAAATACTCTGGTGAATAATTTTGTTATTGTAATTATTTGGGTTTAGGGCTAAGCATAGTGGGGTATCTAATCCCAGTGTTGGTCTTAGCTGTCATGTAATTGGGAAATACTAAAGTCACTTTTGTAATTTATTTTTATTTTAGTTGTGGCTTTTTACGGCTCAGTTAGAATTTAACTTTATTTTTTATTACTCTTTAACATGCTTTACCCAGGTTTCCTATTAATTTGGGTCAATCGTATGACTGAGGTGGCTGGCACGAAACTTACCAACCGTAGGTAGTATAACTTAGTGAAACTTTCGTTTATGGCTTAATTTTTATCACTGCTGTTTCCCGTCGGGGTGTGGTTAATCATGGCATTTTGAGCTACTACTGTTACTGTGCTTGATACCTGCGCCTTTTAATCTTAATGATTTAGAGGGTATTCTCACTGGGGTGCACACACTTGCGTGTGTAATCTTATTACAAACTAATAGAAAGGTTATAGAGTTAATAAACTCATCTAGGCATTTTCAGTGCGTTGCTTAAGGTTTTAAGCTCCATTAGCAGGTTGTGTTTATATAGTAAAGTAACGTATATATAGTTTTGTGTGATTTATGTTAGATTTAGTGTTAAAATTTTAATAAAAATGGCCAGTAGATCTAGGGAGATGTCTGTCTGTATAAGTGGTATATACCTAAGTAATTCATTGGTATAATTAGGGTTTATTTTCTAGGTCTGTCTTACTTTGAGCACTGAAATGTTCATGCTTTGTTGGATAGATTAATTAAAATTTATGTATGTATTTATATGTTTTTGTGTTGTATGGGGGTTTGGCATGGACTTATAGGCCAGTAGAGCATAGGATTTAAGTGGGACGTGAGGGGGGTTTGAAGGATAGGGATAATAAAAATGTACTCTATGATGTTCTAATAAGAAAAATGTACTACAGGATATAAAGGAAAATTCTGTTCTGAATTAGTCACAACTATAGACTTTTTTTAAATGCCCTTTAAAAGATTTTTTTAAATAATGAAAATTAATCCTTAATGAAGTCCTGCCAAACAGAGGTCCTAGAGGACCTTCTTTTGATGAATAAATTAAGGATTTTTAATTCACTAATTTAATGGTTTCCTTGCCACTTCTGAAGGAAGGAATTGGCATCTAACGCAACCTTATGTAACCTGTAGTGCTCAGCAAGTGGCTTGAACACATCTGACATTCGGGAAGTAGCTACTAAATAGATGCTTGTAAGGGGTTTGAGAACCATTTGCTCTCTTGAGTAAATATTTCTTCCATATTTTTCATTTTATGAGGTAATTGCCACTTTTTTTTTAGCCACTGCAGAGTTCAGTTTTAGTCCAACCCATGAAAGAGTGATTATAAATTCCAGATAAGTGGGATCCAACTTCACACAGTTTTACTCAACTTCAAAATGTGGCACTATGGGACTTCCCTGGCAGACCAGTGGTTAAGACTCCACGCTTCCAACACAGGGGACATGGGTTTCATCCCTAGTCGGGGAGCTAGGATCCCACGTGCTGCATGGGGCAGCCAAAAAATATATATTTAATAAAATAAAATGAGGCACTGTAAATTGAGAGCCTTGAAAATATGTTTACCTTTCACCCAGTAATTTCTCTTTTAGAAATAGTAAATAATAATGGATTATATAAAGATTCAGATAAAAGAATATTCATTACTGGCACCCTAAATGGTCAAGTATACCTTTAGTGGAATAACATTTAGCCTTTAAAAATGGCCTTGTAGATAATTATTTAGTGACTTGGAAAGATAATAATATATTAAGATTCTTTTAAAAATAAGGCTCAAGTTGACCCGCCAGAGGTTGGCAGATTGAGCGATGGATTAAGAGAAAGAGGTTTCTCACCGTCAGAAAAGAGAGTTACAAATATGAAAAGAGGGAAGGTTAGAATGAACTCTGCAGTATTGGACTGGAATTGGCGATATTGTGAATTTATGGCTTTCAGTATGCATAAACATAAAACCAAATATAAATGTAAATGTATATGTATTATACAGAATGTATCTTTCCCTGAGTGTCTGGGAGCATCAACCTTCCAGTAGCAGTAAGCACACCACTTCCTAAGTCTTAAAAGACCTCTCCATTAAAAAGAACCTCCACAAAGAAGAAGTAGGGCTTCTTGGAGAAATGGCTGATTTCAGGGCTAGAGCAGGGAAGTACACAATATGCCTGGAACATCTTGTACCAGAAAGTAAGGCAGTGCTCAAAGAACAGTATGGACATGTCACTAGGACATGGAAGTTAGCTTTCAGGGATTCCCATTGGCTAAATATGGGACAATTTCATGGTCAGAATAATTAATGGCAGTAATAGAAATAGATAGTAATAGGAAACAGTAGAAATCCATGAATCCACACTGATATAAATGAATGAAGAAAAATCTCTTCTTTATAATAGAATGTCAACTAACAAGTGTAGAAGAAATAATGGATTTAGAAAATCACCATTTGGTAGCTATCATAGTAATAATAAATTCAGTTAAGAAACATCAAGAAATGCTAAAACTAGTGGAAGAGATTTAGTTGGAAAATGGGATATATATATCATCTCGGAGTATCTCCATGCAAAATATTTACTACTTACAAAGGAAAAACAAGTAATTTTATAGGGAAAAACCTGCCATACATTACCAGTGACAAAAGTTAACGTCACCAGTAGTGGAGAAATCAAATAGTATGCCATCTTATAAAACGCAGTGAGAGAGCACAACATTCCTTTGTGATATTCCTGCCAAAGATTCATAAACTGAATCTAATCATGAGGAGACATCAGACAAAACCAAATAGAGGGACAGTTGACAAAACAACTAACCTGTAATCTTCACATATGTCAAGGTCATAAAAGTCAAGTTAGGACTGAGGAACTGTCCCACAATGAAGGATATTAAAAAGACTTGACAGTTAAGAGCAGTGTCTATTTCTGGATTAGGTCCTTTTGTATAAAGAACATTTATTCATACAGTTTGCTAAAACTTGAATAGGATCTTTGGATGGTGGGTTTAGGGAGTTCTTTGTATTGCACTTTCAAAATTTTTTAAGTTTGAAATCATTTCAAGCTAAAAAATCAGGATATAATACAATATGTAAGCTATAATATCGCATTTTTTAGAAGCTGTATATCATAATATACATGACACAAAGAGAGAGGTCAAAGAATATATGTCAAAACATTGTAATCTCTGAGTAATGGGACTATTTATTTATATTTTTATCTGTTTTTTATCTGTATTTTATAATTGTTAAAAATGAATATAATCGTTGCAATGCAAAAAATTATTATTTTATTTATTTATTTTTATTTATTTATTTTTTTTGCGGTACACGGGCCTGTCACTGCTGTGGCCTCTCCCGTTGAGGAGCACAGGCTCCGGACGCGCAGGCTCAGCGGCCATGGCTCACGGGCCTAGCCGCTCTGCGGCATGTGGGATCTTCCCGGACCGGGGCACGAACCCGTGTCCCCTGCATCGGCAGGCGGACTCTCAACCACTGCGCCACCAGGGAAGCCCAATTTTTGTTTTTTAATGTGTATTTGTGCACTTTGGTAATTTCCAGCCTTAAACTGGTAAGATTATATTATAAAGCATAATTGCTTCGTTTATCATTCAATTAGCTTCCACAGTATCTAGTTTTGTACTTCCAAGTCACTGCAAGATTACATTTTACTTCTGAAATGTGGGAAATAGTCATATTTAGGAAATGCTGTTTATCTTTTCTCTTTAATACATTACCTGTTGCTCATTGATCATATTCCTGAAAAATAGTCTACTATAATTGAATCACTTCCATTCTAATTTCTACAATAGAACTTTTAAAATAGTTTAGTCTTAGGGCTTCTTACTAAAAGAATTTGAGCTTCACGTTGAATTGCATTCATTGAAATGAAATGTGTTCAACATTGTTATCATTTGCAAAGGCAAAGCCCTTAGTAGCATGGGCCTGAGGTCACAGAAGAAGAGCCTTGCAAGTATCTAAAAAATGAGATTCTTCATCAGATTTTGAATAAATTTGCAGTTATGGTCATTGTGCGCTTAACATATAGAACACAACACTGAAAATGTACACTAAATTCACCTTTTTGCATGAAAGCTTGAAAGAAACATCTCCTGGGTCAGTTTAGGTGAAAAGAAAATAAATAGTGGGGCTTTGCAAACCCTGGACGTACACACGTATCTCCAATTAACTGAAACAAAATTCGCAGCATGCTTTGAGTGGAGAGGACATTCTTTAATCATGTCATTGTATTTTGGCAGGTAATTTTAACTACATAAATCAGAAATTTTAACAGCAGAATCAAATCAGAGACATACATTTCTCTATATCAATTTTAACACCCTCTCTCTGGGCAGGTGTCTACAGCACACTCTACCTTACTTACCAGATCTGTAAAACAGAATCAATATTACCTTGTGCAGTGGGAGAACCAGCTGAACTTGGCTTGTAAAAATTAAGGTCTATAATATACATAATCTCATTACCTGCTAACACCTCTACTACACTGTAGCTATTCCTCAAGCCAAAGTCTCAATCAGAGAAAGATGGTAGGTGAATGAAACTGGTCTTACAAATACCCAGGACAATAACAAATTAAGATAGTTAATGTAAAGATTATGTTTAAAAATAGGATTATTTTAGCTGCAAGCGTAGAAAACCTAACTGAAAGTGGCTTAAATGAAAGATCAGTTACCATTTCACATAAAACGTGTCTAAAGGTAAGGCTGCAGGGAGGCTACAGGGACATCCCTCAACAGTGACATCCATGACTCAGGCTCTTTCCGTCTTAATGCTCAGTTCTCTTCCATGTGTTGTCTGTCGTCCTCACGCTCATTCCCTCGTTGTAGCAAGGTGGCTGCTGCTACTCCAGACATCAAGTTAGTAACCATGTTCAAAGGCAGAAAGGGTAATGTTTCTCTTTTGATCAGGGAGGAAAGCTTCACAGAACTTCACCAGCAGACCTCCCCTCAGGTCCATTGGCCAAGACTTCCTGGGTCCCATGCCAATGCCCTAGCTGCAAGAAAGCTGGGAAACTACCTTTCTGACATTTAAGCCTCTGAAATGAGAATCAGCTCTGCCAGCAAGAAATAGGGGAAGTTGGAAGGGCCGTTGGGTAGGCAGCCAATAGTGTCTACTATACTATGTGTCTTCTGGTCAGAGTTTTGCTTTTTCTTTTCTTTACTTTAAAAAAAACTTTTTAGAAAGCTTCAAGTAAGCTTTAAGTACACCTGTCAGATGTATTCATATGCTTTTGAATATGGTGCATTTATGAGCCCTTGTTTAACTTTGCACGTATGAGGTGGATGTTTGTTAGTGGTCTCCTGTGTTTTCATTGGGCTCAACATACATAGCCACGTTCCAGCACCTCTGTGCTGATAACATCCTAAATTTACACCTGGGGCCCTATCCTTTCATGATAAAAATTAGCATTTGTATAACGCTTTGTAATTGGAGAAACTTCCTATTCATATATCTTTCAAACCTTACTATCCATATAAAGGCTGTGTCCATTTTTTTAAAATGAGCCAGGACAATAGGAAAGCTCTAGACCTGGCACTCCAGATCTGGACTAGGTGAAAGCCAGAGACTGGACACTTAAGTTTCAGCCTCTGGAAACATTGTCAACAAACAGCTGGGCTCCAGCCAGTGGCCTAGTGCTCAGAACAGAGCTCCGGTCTCATGCGAGGAAGGCCAACGACAAGATGACACTTTAGTCTGAAGGGAAACATCTCTAATAGGAGGTTAGCAGATGAGGATCTGGGAATCAGGACCAAGGTAGAAATCTACAAATAAGACCTAAGACTCAGGAGTATACAGAAAAATCCAGCAAGTTCTCAATACATTTTGATGAAGGAATGAATAAATGAGATAGCAGACTTGTAGCAGAGGTGATTTAATACTGCTTAAATAGTCACATCCATTATTAGTATTTACTTTAAATTACATAGGTATGTATATGTGTGTAAATATATAGGTATATATTGGGTTGGCCAAAAGGTTCATTCTGTTTTTTCCGTAAGGTGGCTCTAGTAGCGCTTAGTTGTCTTTAACTTCATTTGAAACAATTTTGTTAGATTGTACTGTGACAGCTGTCACATCAGCGTGCATTAAAAAAAAAAACTTATCAAAATTCGTGAATTTTTGTGTAGCCATTTTAATATTGAAGATGGAAGAAAAAAGCAACATTTTTGGCATATTATGCTTTATTATTTCAAGAAAAGTAAAAATGCAACTGAAACACAAAAAAGATTTGTGCAGTGTATGGAGAAGGTGTTGTGACTGATCGAATGTGTCAAAAGTGGTTTGTGGGCTTCCCTGGTAGCGCAGTGGTTGAGAGTCCGCCTGCCGATGCAGGGGACACGGGTTCGAGCTCCGGTCCGGGAAGATCCCACATGCCGCGGAGTGGCTGGGCCCGTGAGCCATGGCCGCTGAGCCTGCGCGTCCACAGTCTGCTTCGCAACGGGAGAGGCCACAACAGTGAGAGGCGTGCGTACCGCAAAAAAAAAAAAAAAAAAAAAAAAAAAAAAGTGGTTTGTGCAGTTTTGTGCTGGAGATTTCTCACTGGATGATGCTCCATGGTCGTCAGGTAGACCTGTTGAAGTTGATAGCGATCAAATCAAGACATTAATTGAGAACAGTCAACGTATTCCACGCGGGAGATAGCAGACATACTCAAAATATCCAAATCAAGCATTGAAAATCATTTGCAGCAGCTTGGTTATGTTCATCGCTTTGATGTTTGGTTTCCACATAAGTTAAGCGGGAAAAAAAACCTTCTTGACCGTATTTCCACATGTGATCCTCTACTGAAATGTAACAAAAACGTTCCGGTTTTAAAACAACGGATGCTGTACCCTAATGTGGAATGGAAGAGATCGTGGGGCAAGTGAAATGAACCACCACCAACGACACCAAAGGCTGGTCTTCATCCAAAGAAGGTGATGTTGTGTATATGGTGGGATTGGAAGGGAGTCCTCTGTTACGAGCTCCTTCCAGAAAACCAAACAATTAATTCTGACAAGTACGGCTCCCAATTAGACCAACTGAAAGCAGCACTCGATGAAAAGCGTCTGGAATTAGTCAGCAGAAAACTCATAATCTTCCATCAGGATAATGCAAGACTGCATGTTTCTTTGATGGCCAGGCGAAAGCTGTTACAGCTTGGCTGGGAAGTTCTCATTCATCCGCTGTATTCACCAGACATTGCACCTTCGGATTTCCATTTATTTCGGTCTTTACAAAATTCTCTTAATGGAAAAAAATTCAATTCCCTGGAAGACTGTTAAAGACGCCTGGAACAGTTCTTTGCTCAAAAAGTTAAAAAGTTTTGGGAAGATGGAATTATGAAGTTGCCTGAAAAATGGCAGAAGGTAGTGGAACAAAATGGTGAATACGTTGTTCAGTAAAGTTCTTGGTGAAAATGAAAAATATGTCTTTTATTTTTACTTAAAAACCCAAAGGAAATTTTTGGCTAACCCAATACATATACATTTACGTGTGTGTGTGTCTATGTGTGTGTGTGTGTGTGTGTGTGTGTGTGTGTGTGTAGTATAGGTGTGGGGGGTATATATATTCCATAGCTTCATCCACTTCCTTCCTTCCAATTTTTTATTAAAACTACCCGATCATAACCTCCTTGAGGACAGTATCCATGTCTTTACTCCTTTGTATCCTACAAAGCACTTACCACACACATTGTACATATACATACTCAGTTATTATTTATTGTTGAGGAAAAATCTTATCAGCCAGTAAAAGAGCAATGTGGAGATATGGAAAAAACACGTTTGAATTCTGGCTCCAGTGTTTAATAACTGTGTGTCCTTGAGTGAGTCACTTCTCTGAGCCCTGCTGTGTGTGAAATGGTGATGTGGTTGGAAACAGCCTATGGGTGTGTATACTCTTTGCCCCAGTTACTCCGGTTCTAAGAATGTATCCTACAGGTTGTCATCTCAGAAAAAGAGGTAGACTGTAAACAAAGAAATGCATTTATTTGGGGTCTTAGAATTGCAATGTGGAAGCACAGATTCTGACAGCAACCAGAATAATGAAATGTCCTCTCTGGGGAGCAAAAAATAGGGGTCTTAAAAGGAAAATAGAGAAGTACATTTAGTTTACATAAGTTGTTTGCCAAGAACTATGATTGGATGGCATATATATATATATATATATATATATATATTTTTTTTTTTTTTTCCTGTAAGAATTTATTGACTTGTCAAGGATGTTTCAGTAAAGGCACATTTCTCCGCAGTTCTCAGGGATTACTTTCTCAGCAAATAGCTTCCTTTTTTTTTTTTAAGTCAGCAGAGTCAGGTCAGCAGAGTTCCCAGTTTAACAAGATGGAGTTCTAAGGTACAAAATGAAGTTACTGCTGACAACTCTTTCCAGAAGGTAAACTTGCATTATTAAGAAATAGTATATTTACAGGTTTATTCATTGTAGCATTGTTTGTAATCACAGAAGATTTTAAGTAACCTAAATGCCCATCAATAAAGAACTGATTGGGACTTCCCTAGTGGGGCAGTGGTTAAGAATCCGCTTGCCAATGCAGGGGACATGGGTTCGATCCCTGGTCCAGGAAGATCCCACATGCCACGGAGCAACTAAGCCCATGTGCCACAACTACTGAAGCCCACACACCTAGAGCCCGTGCTCTGCAACAAGAGAAGCCACTGCAGTGAGAAGTCTGCACACCACAACAAAGAGTAGCCCACACTCAACACAACTACAGAAAGCCCGTGTGCAGCAACAAAGACCCAATGCAACCAAAAATAAAATAAATAAATAATTTTTAAAAAATAAAAATAAAGAACTGATTGAATAAATTATAGCATATGCATATAATGACATCATAAAAAAAGATTGGGGAAGCTCTTTTTGTATTGATATGGAACAGTCTCTAAGATATATCATTAAATGCACATTTGTGTGTATAGCATACTACCATTTATCTTTTAAAGGGTAGGGAAAGAATGTATTCATTTACATATATATGCATAAGTTAGCTCTAAAGAAACAGATAACATTACATACCCATGAAGTGAAATATCACAGGAAACTGCTAACATTAGTTGCCTGTGGGAAAGGTAGCTGAGAGGCTGAGGGACAAAGGTGGCAGGGGAGAGTTTTCACATTATACTCTCTTGGACTTTAAAATTTTTTAAACTTGTAAATATATTTTCTATTTAAAAAGAGATAATATAATTTAAACTTAAGACATTAAAAATAAAGAAATAATGTTGTAAAATACCTAGCATGTGGCTGACATTTAGATATCAGCCTCTGATAGGCAAGTTATCTATCACTGCTGTGAGTAGTGATGTAAGTCTACTTGCTTTTCTCTCCAAACATTAACCTTGTTCCCTCTGGTGGTGATACCAGTGAGTTGCACTAAGCGGGAGAATAAAAGTTGGAACATCAAATTCATGAGTAAATGAGAAATGGATTGGATACCTACCTTCATTTTCCCTAACCACTCCAGTCCATGCATTTTCAAGGTAGCTCTCAACTTAGGGAGTCTGGCACCTGACAGCCTCCCCAAGGTACATGAAGAGTTAAGAATATACGTGATGTGCTCGCTTCGGCAGCACATATACTAAAATTGGAACAATACAGAGAAGGTTAGTATGGCCCCTGCACAAGGATGACATGCAAATTCCTGAAGCATTCCGCATTTTAAAAAGAAGAATATATGTGATCACAGTGGCCAGCACATGTAGCTCGGTTTACACAGACCTGTGGATGCATCTTATAAAACTTTGGGATGTTACCAAACTCAGGTCCGGCTGTTCACTGCTCGAAAACCAATACTCAAGAGGCAGGTGTTGGTCGAAAGGAAAATTTGCTTTATTTTTGAGGCTGGCAACTGGGAGAGAATGTGGACTCATGTCCAAAGACCAATTTCCCGCTGCCGGCCAGTGGGCAAGAGCTTTTAAAGGAGAGTTTCAGGGGTGTATAGATGGAGAGAGGTGGCTACATGTAGAACAGCATAGTCTGCTCTGATGATCGTCTTGAAATTAGTCATGCGGTGGTTTGATCAACATCATGTTTGATTGTTTTAACTACCGTTAATCTTCAGTTCAGGGTCGGTTTGTTCCCATTTCCTTGAGGCCAGTTCTTGGAATTATGGTAGCTTATGTCATGGCTACAGTTTGGTCATCATGTAGTTAATGTCTTCCACCTGGTGGGGGTTTCAGTATCTACAAAACAGCTCAGAGAATATGGCTCAGAACATTATCTATAGCCCTCGACAAGGAGCTAAAAGTCTTTGACTTTGCTTAATGACTATACTATTATTATTTTGTCCTGTTTGACTGCTTTTTATTTGTTTCTGCATTTTCTCATTTCTCTGATTAAATTTATTTTTGACTAAAGTTTTTCTACAGACAAAAGGCAGGCAGAGGACATGGAGGGTGTCTGTCTTGGGAAGGCCCCATAGGGTCCTGCTCCATTTCAGGGACAGTATATTTGTAAATAGATAACCTAGAAATGTGTCCAAATATTGTCCAATAATTGAGGCAACTCAACTGCTATTATTCACCCACAAGCATGATTTTTTTTAAGTATAAATGGCATAAAGTTTTTACTCTTGAAATTAGCAAGTAATTTTGTTTTACATCTTTATTGGAGTATAATTGCTTTACAATGGTGTGTTAGTTTCTGCTTTATAACAAAGTGAATCAGTTATACATATATATATGTTCCCATATCTCTTCCCTCTTACATCTCCCTTCCTCCCACCCTCCCTATCCCACCCCTCCAGGCGGTCACAAAGCACCGAGGTGATCTCCCTGTGCTATGCAGTTGCTTCCCACTAGCTATCTACCTTACGTTTGGTAGTGTATATATGTCCATGCCTCTCTCTCGCTTTGTCACAGCTCACCCTTCCCCCTCCCCATATCCTCAAGTCCGTTCTCTGGTAGGTCTGTGTCTTTATTCCTGTCTTACCCCTAGGTTCTTCATAACATTTTTTTTCTTAAATTCCATATATATGTGTTAGCATACGATATTTGTCTTTCTCTTTCTGACTTACTTCACTCTGTATGACAGACTCTAGGTCTATCCACCTCATTACAAGTAGCTCAATTTCATTTCTTTTTATGGCTGAGTAATATTCCATTGTATATATGTGCCACATCTTCTTTATCCATTCATCTGATGATGGGCACTTAGGTTGTTTCCATCTCCGGGCTATTGTAAATAGAGCTGCAGTGAACATTTTGGTACATGACTCTTTTTGTATTATGGTTTTCTCAGGGTATATGCCCAGTAGTGGGATTGCTGGATCATATGGTAGTTCTATTTTTAGTTTTTTAAGGAACCTCCATACTGTTCTCCATAGTGGCTGAACCAATTCACATTCCCACCAGCAGTGCAAGAGTGTTCCCTGTTCTCCACACCCTCTCCAGCATTTATTGTTTCGAGATTTTTTGATGATGGCCATTCTGACTGGTGTGAGATGATATCTCATTGTAGTTTTGATTTGCATTTCTCTAATGATTAATGATGTTGAGCATTCTTTCATGTGTTTGTTGGCAGTCTGTCTATCTTCTTTGGAGAAATGTCTATTTAGGTCTTCTGCCCATTTTTGGATTGGGTTGTTTGTTTTTTATTGATATTGAGCTGCATGAGCTGCTTGTAAATTTTGGAGATTAATCCTTTGTCAGTTGCTTCATTTGCAAATATTTTCTCCCATTCTGAGGGTTGTCTTTTGGTCTTGTTTATGGTTTCCTTTGCTATGCAAAAGCTTTGAACTTTCATTAGGTCCAATTTGTTTATTTTTGTTTTTATTTCCATTTCTCTAGAAGGTGGGTCAGAAAGGATCTTGCTGTGATTTATGTCATAGAGTGTTCTGCCTATGTTTTCCTCTAAGAGTTTTATGGTGTCTGGCCTTACATTTAGGTCTTTAATCCATTTTGAGCTTATTTTTGTGTATGGTGTTAGGGAGTGATCTAATCTCATACTTTTACATGTACCTGTCCAGTTTTCCCAGCACCACTTATTGAAGAGGCTGTCCTTTCTCCACTGTACATTCCTGCCTCCTTTATCAAAGATAAGGTGACCATATGTGCGTGGGTTCATCTCTGGGCTTTCTATCCTGTTCCATTGATCTATCTTTCTGTTTTTGTGCCAGTACCATACTGTCTTGATTACTGTAGCTTTGTAGTATAGTCTGACATCAGGGAGCCTGATTCCTCCAGCTCCATTTTTCGTTCTCAAGATTGCTTTGGCTATTCGGGGTCTTTTGTGTTTCCATACAAATTGTGAAGTTTTTTTGTTCTAGTTCTGTGAAAAATGCCAGTGGTAGTTTGATAGGGATTGCACTGAATCTGTAGATTGCTTTGGGTAGTAGAGTCATTTTCACGATGTTGATTCTTCCAATCCAAGAACATGGTATATCTCTCAATCTATTTATATCATCTTTAATTTCTTTCATCACTGTCTTATAATTTTCTGCATACAGGTCTTTTGTCTCCTTAGGTATGTTTATTCCTAGATATTTTATTCTTTTTGTTGTAGTGGTAAATGGGAGTGTTTTCTTGATTTCACTTTCAGATTTTTCATCATTAGTATATAGGAATGCCAGAGATTTCTGTGCATCAATTTTGTATCCTGCTACTTTACCAAATTCATTGATTAGCTCTAATAGTTTTCTGGTAGCATCTTTAGGATTCTCTATGTATAGTATCATGTCATCTGCAAACAGTGACAATTTTACTTCTTCTTTTCCGATTTGGATTCCTTTTATTTCCTTTTCTTCTCTGATTGCTGTGGGGAAAACTTCCAAAACTGTGTTGAGTAAGAGTGGTGAGAGTGGGCAACCTTGTCTTGTTCCTGATCTTAGTGGAAATGCTTTCAGTTTTTCACCATTGAGGACGATGTTGGCTGTGGGTTTGTCATATATGGCCTTTATTATGTTGAGGACAGTTCCCTCTATGCCTCCTTTCTGGAGGGTTTTTATCATAAATGGGTGTTGAATTTTGTCAAAAGCTTTTTCTGCATCTATTGAGATGATCATATGGTTTTTATCCTTCAGTTTGTTAATATGGTGTAACACGTTGATTGATTTGCATATATTGAAGAATCCTTGCATTCCTGGGATAAACCCCACTTGATCATGGTGTATGATCCTTTTACTGTGCTGTTGGATTCTGTTTGCTAGTATTTTGTTGAGGATTTTTGCATCTATGTTCATCAGTGATATTGGCCTGTAGTTTCTTTCTTTGTGACATCCTTGTCTGGTTTTAGTATCAAGGTGATGGTGGCCTCTTAGAATGAGTTTGGGAGTGTTCCTCCCTCTGCTATATTTTGGAAGAGTTTGAGAAGGATAGGTGTTAGCTCTTCTCTAAATGTTTGAAAGAATTCTCCTGTGAAGCCATCTGGTCCTGGACTTTTGTTTGTTAGAAGATTTTTAATTACAGTTTCAATTTCAGTGCTTGTGATTGGTCTGTTCATATTTTCTATCTCTTCCTGATTCAGTCTTGGCCAGTTGTGCATTTCTAAGAATTTGTCCATTTCTTCCAGGTTGTCCATTTTATTGGCATAGAGTTGCTTGTAGTACTCTCTCATGATCTTTTGTATTTCTGCAGTGTCAGTTGTTACTTCTCTTTTTTCATTTCTAATTCTATTCATTTGAGTCTTCTCCCTTTTTTTCTTGATGAGTCTGGCTAACGGTTTATCAATTTTGTTTATCTTCTCAAAGAACCAGCTTTTAGTTTTATTGATCTCTGCTATCGTTTCCTTCATTTCTTTTTCATTTATTTCTGATCTGATTTTCATGATTTCTTTCCTTCTGCTAACTTTGGGGTTTTTTTGTTCTTCTTTCTCTAATTACTTTAGGTGCAAGGTTAGGTTGTTTATTCGAGATGTTTCCTATTTGTTAAGGTATGATTGTATTGCTATAAACTTCCCTGTTAGAACTACTTTTGCTGCATCCCATAGGTTTTGGGTTGTCGTGTCTCCATTGTCATTTGTTTCTAGGTATTTTTTGATTTCCTCTTCTATTCTTCAGTGATCACTTCGTTATTAAGTAGTGTATTGTTTAGCCTCCATGTGTTTGTATTTTTTACAGATCTTTTCCTGTAATTGATATCTAGTCTCATAGCGTTGTGGTCGAGAAAGATACTTGATACAATTTCAGTTTTCTTAAATTTACCAAGGCTTGATTTGTGACCCAAGATATGATCTATCCTGCAGAATGTTCCATGAGCACCAGAGAAAAATGTGTATTCTGTTGTTTTGGATGGACTTGGATGAACAAGTCCATCTTGTTTAATGTATCATTTAAAGCTTGTGTTTCCTTATTTATTTTCATTTTGGAAGTTCTGTCTATTGGTGCGAGTGGGGTGTTGAAGTCCCTTACTATTATTGTGTTACTGTCGATTTCCCCTTTTATGGCTGTTAGTATTTGGCTTATGTATTGAGGTGCTCTTACATTGGGTGCATAAATATTTACAATTGTTACATCTTCTTCTTGGATCGATCCCTTGATCATTATGTAGTGTCCTTCTTTGTCTCTTCTAATAGTCTTTATTTTAAAGCCTATTTTTCCTGATATGAGAATTGCTACTCCAGCTTTCTTTTGGTTTCCATTTGCATTTAATATCTTTTTCCATACCCTTACTTTCAGTCTGTATGTGTCTCTAGGTCTGAAGTGGGTCTCTTGTAGACAGCATATATATGGGTCTTGTTTTTGTATCCATTCAGCCAATCTGTGTCTTTTGGTGGGAGCATTTAGTCCATTTACATTTAAGGTAATTATCGATATGTATGTTCCTATTCCCATTTTCTTAATTGTTTTGGGTTCGTTAGTGTAGGTCCTTTCCTTCTCTTGTGTTTCTTGCCTAGAGAAGTTCCTGTAGCATTTGTTGTAAAGCTGGTTTGGTGGTGCTGAACTCTCTCAGCTTTTGCTTCTCTGTAAAGTTTTTAATTTCTCCATCAAATCTGAATGAGATCCTTGCTGGGTAGAGTAATCTGTTGCAGGTTTTTCTCCTTCATCACTTTAAATATGTCCTGCCAGTCCCTTCTGGCTTGCAGAGTTTCTGCTGAAAGATCAGCTGTTAACCTTATGGGGATTCCCTTGTGTATTATTTGTTGTTTTTCCCTTGCTGCTTTTAATATGTTTTCTTTGTATTTAATTTTTGACAGTGTGATGAATATGTCTTGGCGTAATTCTCCTTGGATTTATCCTGTATGGGACTCTCTGTGCTTCCTGGACTTGATTAACTATTTCCTTTCCCATATTAGGGAAGTTTTCAACTATAAACTCTTCAAATATTTTCTCAGTCCCTTTCTTTTTCTCTTCTTCTTCTGGAACCCCTATGATTCGAATGTTGGTGCATTTAATGTTGTCCCAAAGGTCTCTGAGAGTGTCCTCAGTTCTTTTCATTCTTTTTTCTTTATTCTGCTCTGCAGTAGTTATTTTCACTATTTTATCTTCCAGGTCACTTATCCGTTCTTCTGTCTCAGTTATTCTGCTATTGATCCCATATAGAGTATTTTTAATTTCATTTATTGTGGTGTTCATCGTTGTTTGTTTCATCGTTAGTTCTTCTAGGTCCTTGTTAAATGTTTCTTGCATTTTGTCTATTTCCAAGATTTTGAATCATCTTTACTATCATTCTGAATTCTTTTTCAGGTAGACTGCCTATTTCCTCTTCATTTGTTAGGTCTGGTGGGTTTTTATCTTGCTCCTTCATCTGCTGTGTGTTTTTTTGTCTTCTCATTTTGCTTATCTTACTGTGTTTGGGGTCTCCTTTTTGCAGGCTGCAGGTTCGTAGTTCCCGTTGTTTTTGGTATCTGTCCCCAGTGGCTAAAGTTGGTTCAGTGGGTTGTGTAGGCTTCCTTGTGGAGGGGACTAGTGCCTGTGTTCTGGTGGATGAGGCTGGATCTTGTCTTTCTGGTGGGCAGGTCCACGTCTGGTCGTGTGTTTTGGGGTGCCTGTGGACTTATTATGATTTTAGGCAGCCTCTCTGCTAATGGGTGGGGTTGTGTTCCTGTCTTGCTAGTTGTTTGGCATAGGGTGTCCAGCACTGTAGCTTGCTGGTCATTGAGTGAAGTTGGGTGCTGGTGTTGAGATGGAGATCTCTGGGAGATTTTCGCCGTTTGATATTACGTGGAGCTGGGAGGTCTCTTGTGGACCAGTGTCCTGAAGTTGGCTCTCCCACCTCAGAGGCACAGCACTGACTCCTGGTTGCAGCATCAAGAGCCTGTCATCCACACGGCTCAGAATAAAAGGGAGAAAAAGTAGTAAGTAAGTAAGTAAGTAAGTAAATAAGTAAGAAAGAAAGAAAGAAAAAGGAGGGAGGGAGGGAGGGAGGAAGGAGGGAAGGAAGGAAGCAAAGAAAGAAAGAAAAAGTAAAATAAAAAAAGTAAGATAAAATAAAATAGTTATTAAAATAAAAAATAATTATTAAGAAAAAAAATTTTTTAAGAAAAACAACAACAAAAGAAAAATGGACGGATAGAACCCTAGGACAAATGGTGGAAGCAAAGCTATACAGACAAAATCTCACACAGAAGCATACACATACACACTCACAAAAAGAGGAAAAGGGGAAAAAATCATAAATCTTGCTCTCAAAGTCCATCTCCTCAATTTGGGATGATTCGTTGTCTATTCATGTATTCCACAGATGCAGGGTACATCAAGTTGATTGTGGAGCTTTAATCCGCTGCTTCTGAGGCTGCTGGGAGAGATTTCCATTTCTCTTCTTTGTTCTCACAGTTCCCGGGGCTTAGCTCTGGATTGGGCCCCGCCTCTGCGTGTAGGTCGCTGGAGGGTGTCTGTACTTCGCTCAGACAGGACGGGGTTAAAGGAGCAGCTGCTTCGGGGACTCTGGCTCACTCAGGCAGGGGGTAGGGAGGAGTACGGAGTGCAGGGCGGGCCTGGGGCGGCAGAGGCCGCCGTGACGTTGCACCAGCCTGAGGCACACCGTGGGTTCTCCCGGGGTAGTTGTCCCTGGATCCCGGGACCCTGGCAGTGGCGGGCTGCACAGGCTCCCCGGAAGAGGGGTGTGGAGAGTGACCTGTGCTCGCACACAGGCTTCTTGGTGGTGGCGGCAGCAGCCTTAGCATCTCATGCCCATCTCTGGGGTCCAGGCTTTTAGCCGTGGCTGGCGCCTGTCTCTGGAGCTCCTTTAAGCAGCGCTCTTAATCTCCTCTCCTTGAGCACCAGGAAACAGAGGGAAGAAAAAGTCTCTTGCCTCTTTGGCAGGTCCAGACTTTTCCCCAGACTCCCTCCCGGCTAGCCGTGGCGCACTAGCCCCTTCAGCCTGTGTTCACGCCGCCAACCCCAGTGCTCTCCCTGCGCTCTGACCAAAGCCCGAGCCACAGCTCCCAGCCCCGCCCGCCCCGGTGGGTGAGCAGACAAGCCTCTCGGGCTGGTGAGTGCTGGTTGGCACCGATCCTCTGTGCGGAAATCTCTCCGCTTTGCTCTCCGCACCCCTGTTGCTGTGCTCTCCTCCGCGGCTCCGAAGCTTCCCCCCCCGCCACCCGCAGTCTCTGCCCGCGAAGGGGCTTCTAATGTGTGGAAACCTTTCCTCCTTCACAGCTCCGTCCCACTGGTGCAGGTCCCGTCCCTATCCTTTTGTCTCTGTTTATTCTTTTATCTTTTGCCCTACCCAGGTACGTGGGAAGTTTCTTGCCTTTTTGGAGGTCAGAGATCTTCTGCCAGCGTTCAGTAGGTGTTCTGTAGGAGTTGTTCCATGTGTAGATGTATTTCTGGTGTATCTGTGGGGAGGAAGGTGATCTCCGCGTCTTACTCTTCCGCCATCTTCCCTACGATATCCACAAGCATGATTTTTAATGAAGATGACTAATTCTTATAACTTCCACAATTCAAGGTGTCAGAGACAGATGTACTATTCTGTGTTAGTTGATATTTGTGTTGCTGAAGGAATGATACTCCATCTACATCAGAGTTTTTCCTACTGTGGACCCCAGTGAAACCTCAGGAACATTAAATCCCATTAGCACTACTACCCACACTGGAGGGAGAATTGATTTAATTGGGAGTCAGTACACATTTTATACTTCTTTGGGAGCAAAATCTCAGGACTTGGGTATGATTAACAGCAAAGGCTCTGTATGGTACTATGAGGAATAATTAAGCTATAAATTTCATCTTTGTTTGCAAAATGAGAAACGCCTTTAAAAAAAATATGATCCGCTCTTTTCCCTCCAACTTTATCTGTCTAGGTAAATATAATTAGGTAATGGATGATGATTTGTTAGCATTTTATTTCTTGTGTTTGCAAGGGCATTAACACTGATCATAAAGCTCACAACAAATATGGTCGGTTTCTGATTTTCAGAAGCAAGAACGTGACTTTTGAGAATCAGATGGGCCAGAAGCAGGCGTCCTTGAAAATTAAGTCTTCCTGTATTCTGAACAGGATCTGAGAGACTTTTGTCTTAGCTGATTTGCATGCACTAATTGCTAATTCTGAGTAAATGTGGAGTGATCACCTACACAATTACATTCATAAATTAATATTTTTACTTCACAGTTATTTACACACAGAAAGAAACAGTACAAATAATTTTAAGGCTGTGTCTACAATTACATAATGAACTGGTTAATTAAGGTAATGAGCTAGTTAATGACAAGCCTAGAAAATTTTCATGCAATATCCATATAAGGGAGGAAGAAATGTCTTTGCCTGAATAATTCTCATAATGCCTCAACATTTGACTTCACTATCTACACACAGAGACATACCCTAAATGATACTTTGGTAATGAATCTAAATTATCTTTTGATTTCTCATTGGTGGTATGGATGCCAAGGCTAACTGCCAGGGTAACAGGATTAAACCTGAGGTATCACAGAGAAAGAAGATAGCCCCACTCCCAAAAATCAGACTGGACACAGGCTGTTTCAGGCAAGTAGGTGGCAGTGAATATACAGAAACAGAAGCTAAGCTGGGTCTAGGGTAAATTAGCCATTAACTGTCAATACCAAAGAGCTCCTTTATCAGGGTGACCCATCCCAATTTTAGAGGGGCTGATCCTTTTGGGATCTCTGATCCTTTGGTCCAATAGATGTCTGACCTTTATGTTGGAGACAAAATTTCCTCTGACTCTGGGCTTCACATCTGGAGGGGCCTGCAAAAAACCCTAATCATCTGGGTTTGGACAACCATCTCACTTATTTGGGAAAAGATCTAATTTTTTCCCTATTTCAGTGAAGACCATTGCATCCACCCAGCTTCCCCAAGCAGAACTCTAGCAGTCATCCTTGATTCTTTGCTTTCCCTTGTGTCAGTCTGAGCCACCATCATCTCTGATCATTGCAACAGCCTCCTCACTAGCCTCTCTGCCTCCATTCTTGCTCCCCTCAGCCACACCACTGATCCCCAAAGCCTATTCTCAATGCAGAAGCTGGTATAATTCTTTAAAATGTGCATGATATTATGTCAGTCCTCTGCTGAAAATCTTGAGCAGATGTGTAGGACTGAAGCTGTGGAACATGTTCTGGGTCTGGAAGCATATAGAGGAGGTCAGCAGATCAGCTTCTGTGGGATAACAGGGAGTAAAGTGCTCATGAAGAGTTGGGGAATTAAGCCCCTCTCACTGCTTGAAGCCATGACTAGGGGTGGAGCTCCTCTGTCAAGTTCAAGGATGCTTTGGCCAAGGAATATGATTTATGAGAAAATCAGCATCTAGAGAGGTGAAAGGACACAGACACATCCTCTTTACCTGGACCTGATCCAATATTGCCTTGTATATTAATAATATCCCCTAGGATGGGAGCTGGGAACAGCTGCCACTACACTGAGTTCTCACCTAAGGCCTCTAGGGGAGATCCTGTGAAGGCAACTGTAAAATCACTAGACAGCAGGAGGTAAGCACAAAAAAAAAGAGAGAAAAATAAAAACCTCCCACCCCAGAATCTGAAAACCTAAATTCTAAAACATAAGAAGGAAACTAATTCTAAGAAGGGGAGCCAAACAAAACTATGGTCTAAAAGCAAATTTACCTGAGACAAAAGAAAGTAATTTTTTAAAAATCTAACAAATATAGTTTGTTTCTGCAAAGAAATACAAATTTTTTTAAAGTATAGAATAGGTTAAAAAAATAAAATTCATGGCTAATAAAGCAAACTAATTAGAAAGTGTTCAAATGGAGTATTATACTGACTGGACTTTTTAAAAAAAAATCAGTAGAAGGGACAAACTCTGGATAAGAGTTGAAGAGAGAATTACTGAACTGGAAGACAGCACTGGGGGATTCTCTGAGTATGCAGTACTTAGATACAAAGAAATAAAAATATGAAAGAACAGTTAATGTACATGGAGAATAAATTGTTTGGGATATAATTCTATTAAGAGTTCCTGGAAAAAAGATGAAAAGAATACGGGAATAGCAATATTTGAAAAAAATAAAGAATTTTGCAAAATTTGAGAGAGACAGGCATCCTTAAACTGAAAATGTACTCTAGAAACCAAGAGGAAAATAAACAAGTACACACTTAGACTTGTTCTAGTGGAACTGGAAAATATCACTGTTAAAAACTTTTAAATGCTATCAAGGAGGGGAAAACATTAGTGACAAAGGAAGTACAATTAAACTAATATCCAACTTCAGTCTTCAGATGCCAGAAGGCAATGGAGAAGTAGCTGTAAATGTCAATTAGAATTCCACACAAGTCTGAACTGTAATTTAAGAGTGGGAATAAAATGAAGACATTTTCTGGCAACTAAAATTGTTTACCTGTTACTGACCCTCAATAAAATAATCACTAAAGAATCTTGTCAAATAATAATATAATCAATGTCAAATCATAAATAATCTTGTCAAAGAGAAAAGTGAACCCAGAGGAAAGAAGTAAGATGCAATAAACAGTGAGCATTGAAATTAGGTTTGTTTTTAATGTTGCTAAGTTTAAATAGCTGTTTACTGTATACGGTAGATAGAATTATAAGATGGCCGCAAGATTCCCTCTCCCTAGTCTACTTCCTATCCTTGAGTGTGAATGGGACATCACAACCATGATTAGGTTATGTTGTATAGAATAGTTGATTCTAAGGAAAGTAGATTATCCTGGGTGGACCTGACCTAATCCAATGAGCCCTTAAATGGGATTGATCAGTACTTAGAGAGAAATACTTGAAGTATGAGAAGAATTTGATGGAAGATTGCTCTTTGAAGATAAAGAGGGTCACCTATCAGAGAATGAGAATGGCCTTAAGGAACTGAAAGCATCTCCCAGTTGTTAGCCAGTAAGAAATGGGAACCTGAGTCCTACAACCACAAGAACTGAACTTTCCACATAAGCTTGGAAGAGGGCCCCAGTTCCAGATGGGAATGCAGCCCAGCCAACAACTTGATTTTAGCTTTGTGAGACCCTAAGCAGAGAACCCAGTCACACTATGTCCAGACTCCTGACCCACAGAACTGTGAACATTTAAAAGAGTATTGTTTTCAGCCACTAAATTTGTGGTAATTTGTTAGGCAGCAATAGAAAACTGTTTTACCTAAAACAGTTAGTTTTAGCCATTAGTTCAATGGCTAAGTTAGGACTGATTGTAGTAGAAAGAATCTCAAGGAAACAAAACAGGTTAGAAATTGCTGTAGTAATCTAGGATGAGATGATACCAGAAAGAAAAAACTAGAAACATTGTGAAGGAAGAGTCCTTTAGACTTGGTGTCCTCAAAAACATTCAGGGATAGTTAACTACTATAGCAATGATTAATCAAAGAATTCATTGGAGTCAATCATGAACTTTCTTTTGATGGCTTTCCTGCTGTAAGAAGATAGGGTAGAAGGTCCCCAGAGAAAGAGAACCAGGCGTGGCTTTCTTGACAGAAGAGAGGTTATTTTTGGCCTAAGCCATTATGTGACCTAAGCCTGACCACAGTGCTTGCCCTTGAACATGTCTCAGTAATTAATGATCTCAATGGAACAAAAGAATTCAGGAACAAATTCTGTTATCAGGCAAGAGAAGTAACAATAGAAATGATAATAAATCAGTTGTGAAGATTCCCTGTTCTGTTTCGATGGTAAAGATTAGCCTGACACCTCAACCGCCTGATCAACTGGAACCTAAGGGATGGTGATGTTGACTGACCTTTTCTGACCTTCAGTGACTTCAATCAACTAAAGGTTGAACTCTGTTGACACCCTTCATGAATATGCATATACCCTTAGCTTAAAAATTCCCCAATTTTGCAGGGAGACACTGCTTTGGGAAAGATCCCAGTGTTTTCCTTACTTGCTGCAAGTGATAAGTCCTTCCTTCTCCAAATCTTTGGCTTGATTGTGTCTTTTGGCTCAACACCAACCAAGAGGTGAACCCAGTTTTTGGGTAACCATGCTATTATATTGGACTACTATTCCATTTAATTTTTGTGTGTTTGTATTAGCTTCTCAACTAGAAGACAAGCTCCTTGTGGACAGGATTGTTTAAACTTTACTGAATTCCCCCATGGAAACAAATGTCATAGGTATGAAATGGTTTAATTAAATTACAACATATTTTACCACATGTCTGTTAGACTGGCTCAGATCAGAAGGAGCTGACAATGTCAAGCACTGACAAGGATGCAGAGCAACTGTAACTGACATGCATTGCAGGGGGAATGAAAAATGGTACAGCTGTTACTGAACCCAAATTCATGTGCCCAGCACATAGTGAGGCCAAACAAACAAAAGTATTAGAGTTTGGAGCAGAGAAAGGTTTATTGTGGGGGCCAAGCAAGGAGGACAGGCAACTCAAGCTCAAAAGACCCAAACTCCCTGATGGTTTTCAGGGAAGAGTTTTTAAAGGCAAAATTTAAAAATTTTGGGCTGAGAGCTTCTTTCTTAGATCAACTGATTAATTTTTCATTGACATATGTAATATCCTCTTCCTAGCTCTACCCTTCAACCTCGGCAAGAAATATATATGTATTAAATTAAGTAAAATAATTTATTTTTACACAGAGAAATTGACAGAAACAACAATGGATATACTAAGGGGGGAAGGAAGAAAATAAAATATTTCCACAGGTCATATTGAAGGTGAGGAAGAGGTCTGAAAGCAAGGAAGGCCTGCCAAGCTGGGACAGCATATCAATCAAATGTGTACCTGGACTTTCAGTCTATTTTTAGCACCAATTGGTAGCCTCCTCCATCCTCTACTTTCTTTGGCACCATGTAGCAACAGCTGCTTAAATCCTGAAAGAGTTTAGAAGCACTCCAGACATAGGACTCTGGGCAATTTTTTAACCCCTACTTTCCACATCTTAGAGAAGTCTCTGCCTATAGACTTTCACAGGCATCTATGACAGGTCAAGTCTTAGGAAGGTTTGTGCAGCATTTCAGAGTTCATACTTCTACTGACGTAATAGGCAGACACAACTGGTAATTTTCTATTTTTATCTGACCTGACTTGAATGTAATTTCTGTGTAAACAGGGGGAGTGGAGTATTATAAGACCACCTCTAATCTTAGGGAAGAGGAGGAGAATTTCTCCTATTTCCCTATTCTCTTCTTGCAGTTTCATACACAATCACATAAAACAGGCACCCAAATGACACAGTTTAGGAAAGTGTGTCAAATGAGAAAGTGGTGTACTAGGATTAGTGAAAGCATTAATGCTGGGATGACATTAGAAAAGAAAGGCAAAAGATTTCTGTGTTAGCATGATAGCATCTTATGTGGTCAGAGAGTTGTAGGCATTTCTGTTTTACTACATTGGTTATCTTTCTTGAGTTGTGTCTTTAAATTTAAGATGGGGTATACATTTTTACAATGGTTAAATACTGTACCCTTTGAGAATAGAGGAATTTGAATTTAATATTAACAGTATTTCCAATATGTTAAAAGTTAACTACAACCCATGTTCAATATTTTCTTAGATAATGATTGTATTTAACAGGCCATTCTGATGTATAATAAATGATGTCTTCTAAATTCTAATAATGGCTGGCATTACTTATGACCCTTTCTATAGCAATAGCCAATTAAAAAAAAAAGATCATATTTTCAGTATATACATATCCTTTTGAAGACCTAATGTTCAGAAGTGAGTCAATTTATTTAATTTATAGGAATATGAAAACCATTCTAGGAATAACATTTTATGATTCTACTCTCATCGATATCTGATACTCTAAATTTTCTTTTTAAGCATCTCCATTTTCCATTATCATGTCTGAATTACTTTTATTATTGTATTTTACCTATTTCACTGTCTACTTCTTTTCTTTTATAAATGAATTCACCAGTTGAAGCCAAAATGAGCCTAGAAACCCTTAAGATTTAAAACACACTTTAATTATCATATATCATGCCATTAAGAAAAATCATATATATCTCCCTCTCTAATAAGCATTATGTTTACATTTATCTCATCATTAAATCTGACTTATTAAAAATAATCTTTTAACAGCAATAAAAATGGAAGTGACATTAAAAATTTGTATTCTTATTTTATTATTTTAAAATTTTAAAACTATTTGGATGCTGTTGCAACTCTATTTTCGTCATTCCCTCAGCTTGTTTTACTGAAGAAAAAAATGTCACCATTGAAAATGTACATGTGATAGAACCTATACATAAATAAATATACATAGAATGACTGTATATACATATGCATATCAGCAGACAAAACTGTAAAATGACTCCGTAAAACTTCTGCTATTAAAAATGCTTCAAATACAGTGATAAGAGAATTATCAGAGATTTCTTTAGGAAAGAAGAAGTCTGTCAGTGTGTGGGAGGGTCTGTATTTAGATAAGCCCTGACTGGCCAGTTAAGTCCATGAAAACTGTCTTCTTCTTTTTCATTCATCACTTGTGTTTCCCCATTAGTCATTTTATAACAAATCAGAAGTCCAATTTGTTAAGATCCAAGTATCGTGTTTGCAGTGTCTTATTTAACCCCCCAGACTATAAAAGATCCACCCATTTGCCTTCTATTTGAATGGATATTAAGAGAAATGAAAGAGAAAGAGAAATATGGCTTTGTTTCATAAATGGTAAATATCATCTAAAAAGTTAGTTTATTGGCCATGGTTAAATATTTGATGCTCATGAAGAAATTGCATGATATGCTTTTGAATCACTTTATATTATTAATTGCATTAAACCTTTTTCACTCCCATAATTATTTTTAATTCTCACCCATTCCTTCAATTACTTTTTCCCTTTGAGTACTTTAATTATCATGTTCACTTTTCTCAAACTAAATTTTGTACTTTCCTTTATAAATTTTGTATTTCCATAAACTAGATAACATTATTCTTGGCCTAATGACCTAAATACGTTACAAGATTAGATATTATTAAGTGTGTTGCAGAATTTTTAGGATTAGATATCAGAGACAGAAATTGTGACAAGGTTGAAGATTTTTAATGGAAAGTTTTTTGACACTATATTCTGGTCGCAACTTATGGCTTAGAAACTTAGAGCAAAATAACTCAATACATATACAGATCAACAAATAAATAACCAACACTGACATAAATGCCTTATTTCATATGAACATGTCTCATCTCCCTTATTAGATGGTTAGTTTTTAAAGACAGAGTCAAAATAATGCCCCAGCATCTAGCGTATACCTAGAAAGTATTAGGAAATAAATGTTTGAGTTGGTTTTACTTTTTTTAATTAATTAATTAACTTATTTATTAATATTATTATTATTATTAGTTTGGCTGTGTTGGGTCTTTGTTGCTGCACGTGGACTTTCTCTAGTTGCAGTGAGCAGAGTCTGCTCGTTGTTGTGGTGTGCGGGCTTGTCATTGCAGTGGTTTCTCTTGTGGAGCATGGGCTCTTGGCGCGCGGGCTTCAGTAGTTGTGGCACATGGGCTTGGTAGTTGCGGCCTGCGGGCTCTAGAGTGCAGGCTCAGTAGTTGTGGTGAACGGGCTTAGTTGCTCCGCGGCATGTGGGATCCTCCCAAACCAGGGCTTGAACCCTCATCCCCTGCATTGGCAGGCAGACTCCCAACCACTGCGCCACAGGGAAGCCCAAGTTGGTTTTATAAGACCAAGTAATCTTTTGCCGTGTATATTTATTTATCCCAAAATGAAATGTTATGCTATTTAAGATGTACAGCGACTAAGTTATTTGCACATCCTGTGAGTTCTGCACAAGTCTAACAAATCGATTAACTTCATTTTCTATTGTGAGTTTCTGAGTTTACATTGCTTCCATATACCAATCATGAGGGACGGGGTGCTTTTGTTGCCCTTTCCTTAGACTGTGTATCAATCTTCACAATATGGGACAAAGCAGAACATTTCTTTTAGACAGTTTTTGTTCCCAGCTTACCGTTTTTGCTTTTGAGATCGTTTGACATTTCATGTTGGTGGAAAAAAATAAAAGTATTTTAAATGTGCAAGTGAAATAACAGCCAACAAAAAACTGTTCTCTGCATTAGATAATAGAATTTTAATGTATTTCTGCTGTCAGGTTGGTGTATTTGTGTGATAATTTTATGTGACAGTGTAATTAAATTGTAAAACAATTCCCATTTCCTATGTATTTTATCTATTTATCATCATTTATTTCTTTACCTTCTCTTTCTGCAATAAATATTATTGTAAGGAGAGTTAAATAAGTTAAACCAATGCAATTACTTTTACAGATTGAAATTAACTTCATATATCAATTTGTACACATTTATACAAAGTACCTACAACTTGCCCAGTATAAATAAATGTGTTTATTGCAGTATATTTATGATGTCACTGTGGTTTCCATGTTTGCCTTCCTTTTGAGTAATGATGTATATGTTTAAACCTGACATTTTAACAGTATTTTCAAACAATTTCATTCATTATCAAATAACCATTTATTACACTATGGCAATTTCATACCATTTACTCTACCCTTTAGACACTCCTAAACAATGATTTATCAACCAATATACAGATTTTAATGCTTATCACAGCAAATATAGAAAGTAACATTAAATAGTGACTTGACAAGAGATAACTAAATTATCTTTTTAAAAGAAATCTTGAAGAGTCATGTTTAGCAATCGCCACTATGCACTTATAGCTGTACGAGTAATTAAAAGAAGTGTATTAAATTGTTATATTCTTCATCTATTAAGATGGTTAATTATAAAACCTATATGGACATCAACCATATAACCCCAAATGCTAATCTTAAAGGAAAGAAAGAAGAAAGGGTGTTTTAAATGTTTTGGATGCTGACCTACTTGGTAGCTTTTTGTGTCTGGGCTTCTCGATAGGAAGGACAAGAGTCCTCAGAAATCATCCCTTGCGACAAGCCTGGAATGAGCCAGATGGATCGTGTCCTGTGAAACCAGTGGCTCTTTACAATGACCCTATCTGCTTGCTGCACACAAGACATAGCCAGATCGTCCTCGTGAGGTCATCCTCGCTGGAGCATCCCACAGAAGTTATGTAGCTATGAACTTTATTAGGGGAGAAAATTTAATTTCTCTACCCAAAGGAGCCAAATCAGTGGCAGAATATTATCCTTGTAAGATCACACAGTTGATCCAGTGAAGACTACAGTTCTCAGAGGACGCTGAAAAAGAAAGTTTAGTTTAAAAATAAACAATTAACAAGGACAGAAAGGGAGGAGGGAGAAACACGACAAGCTTCCTTTCAAGTAGTATCATTTCCATAAAACATTAAACCTGATAAAGGTTTCTGTCAGTGTGTGGGAGGGTCTGTATTTCTTTAGTTATCCACATCCAGAATGAATTAATTTGACACTAACTGCAGAAGGATTAAATTTATTCAATCTCTATAGACTACTCCTTGACTACTTAAATTAAATGAAGATAAAAATGAATTATTCTTTCCTAGATCAAAAATTAAACACCAAACCAATTTATGAGGATGTGAGGGAAGATGGGCAGTAAAGACCTCAACCTGTGAGTTTTTTGTTTTTTCTAAAATAGATTGAAATGAGAATCTTATTTTTGGATAGATTTATTAATTTAACAAAAAGATTCCTTCTTGAGGAGGCCCCTGGGACACCTTTAGAAAATATACCCTAGCTATAAGAACCTAAAAATATATACATTTTTATTAATACTTTTAAAATAGATAGCTATGCCATGATATTGGTTTGCTAGAGAACGGCTTTTTTAGTAGTCAAAACACAGAACAAATTATTAAGATCAAAAAGAGAAACAAGTTTCAAGTGATTTCATTGCAGCATGTGTTTTCTGTACCTCCAATCAAATAAAGAACTGAAGCAAAAACTATTATAAGAAGAGGCATGCCTATAAACTAAACTTTGAAGCAACTCTTCATTTTCAGAATGGTCCTTAAACAATAAATATCAATTCAAGGCAATTCCTAAGACTCCCTGAGACTACCATCTATTTCTTCATTTGCTGTTACCTGTTTCCTAGTCTTAGAGAATGCATATTACATGGGGCGGGGTGGGTAGGGAAGGGGGGAGACTTACAAATTCAATGGTCAAGTTGGAATTTCAATGGAAATTTGCTGATTCTGAGTTCAAGGCTCTGTCTACTGTATTGTGCAAACCTGCAAACTGTAAATACCGATATCCCTGGTAAATATTCAGATTCTTTACAGTATCTTTCCTATCACCTGGCATGGATTTTATGTATGTATTTGGATTGTCTTCTTTTTTTATGCCATTTTTAGAAAAGATAGATGATAACATGTAAGGCGTGTCATTTTCAGATGTTTGTACTGAAATATCCACTTAACATTTTAGTGAATTCCTAAAATTTAATGAAATGATAAGCCCAGCTTCAGACAAAATGCTGAATTAGGTAAAAATGAGTCTCTGGTACCTCATAAATTACTGACAAGGAAACTGAAGTTCTAGGGGACATAGGTAACTTGCCCAAGGTCACAGAGACTGTACTGGAATAAGGACTAAAATGCCTCTCCTAATCCCAATCCAGTCCTAGCCTTCCATTTTAGCATAAGTTTTATGTATTAAGCCATTCTATGAAAAATAATTGCATTCTAACATGAATCAGTGCCATTAGCTAATTAAGGAAAGACTAATAATGCAATTTCAGGCATTAGTCATCATATTGATTCAAATTCACCCCTGCACTCTCTCATATCCCAGACTACACACAAGGCATATTAGATACAGTATTTGTACATAGTGCCTGGGTAAGGTCATTGTCAGATGGAATAGCACCTCATATATATATATATATGGACATTCCATCCAAGACCAGCAGATTATACTTCTCAACTGCGCACGGAATATTCTCCAGGATAGATCACATCTTGGGTCACAAATCAACCCTCAGTAAATTTAAGAAAATTGAAGTCATATCAAGCATCATTTTGGACCACAGCGCTATGAGATTAGAAATCTATTACAGGGGAAAAAACGTAAAAAACGCAAACACATGGAGGCTAAACAATATGTTACTAAATAACCAAGAGTTCACTGAAGAAAGCAAAGAGGAAATGAAAAAATACCTAGAGACAAATGACAATGAAAACACAATGATCCAAAACCTATGGGATGCAGCAAAAGCAGTTCTAAGAGGGAAGTTTACAGCAATACAAGCCTACCTCAAGAAACAAGAAAAATCTCAAACAATCTAATCTTACACCTAAAGGAACTAGAGAAAGAAAAACAAACAAAACCCAAAGTTAGCAGAAGGAAAGAAATCATAAAGATCAGAGCAGAAATAAATGAAATAGAAACAAAGAAAACAATAGCAAAGATCAATAAAACTAAAAGCTGGTTCTTTGAGAAGATAAACAAAATTGATAAACCATTAACCAGACACATCAGGAAAAAGAGGGAGAGGACTCAAATCAATAAAATTAGAAATGAAAAAGGAGAAGTTACAACAGACACCGCAGAAATACAAAGCATCCTAAAAGACTACTACAAGCAACTCTATGCTAATAAAATGGACAACCTGGAAGAAATGGACAAATTCTTAGAAAGGTATAACCTTCCAAGACTGAACCAGGAAGAAATAGAAAATATGAACAGACCAATCACAAGTAATGAAATTGAAACTGTCATTAAAAATTTCCGTCAAACAAAAGTCCAGGACCAGATGGCTTCACAGGTGAATTCTATCAAACATATAGAGAAGCGCTAACACCCATCCTTCTCAAACTCTTCCAAAAACTTGCAGAGGAAGGCACACTCCCAAACTCATTCTATGAGGCCACCATCACCCTGATTCCAAAACCAGACAAAGATACTACAAAAAAAGAAAATTACAGACCAATATCACTGATGAATATAGATGCTAAAATCCTCAACAAAATACTAGCAAACAGAATCCAACAACACATTAAAGGGATCTTATACCATGATCAAGTGGGATTTATCCCAGGGGTGCAAGGATTCTTCAATATATGCAAAACAATCAATGTGATACACCACATCAACAAATTGAAGAAGAAAAGCCATATGATAATCTCAATAGATGCAGAAAATGCTTTTGACAAAATTCAACACCAATTTATGATAAAAACTCTCCAGAAAGTGGGCATAGAGGGAACGGACCTCAACGTAATAAAGGCCATATACAACAAAGCCACAGCAAACATCATTCTTGACGGTGAAAAACTGAAAGCATTTCCTCTAAGATCAGGAACGAGACAAGGATGTCTACTCTCACCACTATTATTCCACATAGTTTTGGAAGTCCTAGCCATGGCAATCAGAGAAGAAAAAGAAATAAAAGGAATACAAATTGGTAAAGAAGAAGTAAAACTGTCACTGTTTGCAGATGACCTGATACTATACATAGAGAATCCTAAAGATGACACCAGAAAACTACTAGAGCTAATCAATGAATTTGGTAAAGTTGCAGGATACAAAATTAATGCAGAAATCTCTTGCATTCCTATACACTAATGATGAAAAATCTGAAAGAGAAATTAAGGAAACACTCCCATTTACCATTGCAACAAAAAGAATAAAATACCTAGGAATAAACCTACCTAAGGAGACAAGAGACCTGTATGCAGAAAACTCTAAGACACTGATGAAAGAAATTAAAGATGATACCAACAGATGGAGAGATATACCATGTTCTTGGAGTGGAAGAATCAATATTGTGAAAATGACTGTACTACCCAAAGCAATCTACAGATTCAATGCAACCCCTATCAAATTACCAATGGCATTTTTTACAGAACTAGGACAAAAACTCCTAAAATTTGTATGGAGACACAAAAGACCCCGAATAGCCAAAGCAGTCTTGAGGGAAAAAAACAGAGCTGGAGGAATCAGACCCTCTGACTTCAGACTCTTCTACAAAGGTACAGTAATCAAAACAGTATGGTACTGGCACAAAAACAGAAACAGATCAATGGAACAAGATAGAAAGCCCAGAGATAAACCCACGCACCTATGGTCAACTAATCTATGACAAAGGAGGCAAAGATATACAATGGAGAAAAGACAGTCTCTTCAATAAGTGGTGCTGGGAAAACTGGACAGCTACATGGAAAAGAATGAAATTAGAACACTCCCTAACACCATACACAAAAATAAACTCAAAAAGGATTAGAGACCTAAATGTCAGACCAGACACTATAAAACTCTTAGAGGAAAACATAGGAAGAACACTCTTCGACATATATCACAGCAAGATCTTTTTTGATCCACCTCCTAGAGTAATGGAAATAAAAACAATAATAAACAAATGGGACCTAATAAAACTTCAGAGCTTTTGCACAGCAAAGGAAACCATAAACAAGATGAAAAGACAACCCTCAGAATGGGAGAAAATATTTGCAAACGAATCAACAGACAAAGGATTAATCTCCAAAATATATAAACAACTCATGCAGGTCAATATTAGAAAAACAAACAACCCAATGCAAAAATGGGCAGAAGACCTAAATAGACATTTCTCCAAAGAAGACATACAGATGGCCAAGAAGCACATGAAAAGCTGCTCAACATCACTAATTATTAGAGAAATGCAAATCAAAAGTACAATGAGGTATCACCTCACACCAGTTAGAATGGGCATCATCAGAAAATCTACAAACAACAAATGCTGGAGAGGATGTGGAGAAAAGGGAACCCTCTTGCACTGTTGGTGGGAATGTAAATTGAAACAGCACTATGGAGAACAGTATGGAGGTTCCTTAAAAAACTAAAAACAGAATTACCATATGACCCAGCAATCCCACTCCTGGGCATATACCCAGAGAAAACCATAATTCAAAAAGACACATGCACCCCAATGTTCATTGCAGCACTATTTACAATAGCCAGGTCATGGAAGCAACCTAAATGCCCATCGACAGACGAATGGACAAAGAATATGTGGTACATATACACAATGGAATATTACTCAGCCATAAAAAGGAACGAAATTGAGTCATTTGTTGAGACGTGGATGGATCTAGAGACTGTCATACAGAGTAAAGTAAGTCAGAAAGAGAAAAACAAATATCGTATATTAACGCATATATGTGGAACCTAGAAAAATTGTACAGATGAACCGGTTTGCAGGGCAGAAATTGAGACACAGTTGTAGAGAACAAACGTATGGACACCAAGGGGGGAACGCCACTGGGGGGTAGGGGTGGTGGTGTGATGAATTGGGCGACTGGGATTGGCATGTATACACTGATGTGTATAAAATTGATGACTAATAAGAACCTGGTGTATAAAAAAATAAAATTTAAAAATTAAAAAAAAGTGCATTTGCCTTACATAGAGCCATGTTAGCGCCTCATTTTGTTAAATAGAATGAAATTCCCAGTTGACCCAGTAATTGTTTGTGTATTTTAAAATGCACTTACTTGTCTTCTTGAAACAAGTAAAATTGTACTTTGATTCTAAAGGTGCAGAACAAATTGTTAATGCTTTGTTGAATGACAATGCTATATCTAATTTTGTGCTAATCTGGATGCAGGAACTGTAATTGGCTGCGGGACAGTTCACTTTAGTTATCAATTCTCACTTTTCTTTACCCAGCCCATAAAGAATTAGAAAAGCATTGTCATTGGTAAAAATGAACATCATCACCATCATCATCAGTCAAACTCTGCTTTTTGTAATTGGAGGCTATTACTTTTTTGTATGTTTCTAATTATAGATGGTCATACTGCTATTAACATTTCATATCTTAAAGGAGAGAAGGAAGAGTAAAATCAACTTCCCTATTCAAAATTAATGTTTATTTTAGTAATAAACCAAGCATGGTAATACTATGTCTCATACTTTTGCAAGAGCATTAATTAATAAGTGGAGTGATTTTTTGGTAACATCTCAGGGTAGGTGGATCTCTGTCCATCATCTTCTTTCCAAATGTGAATCACGATCTCCAATCTATTTGTTGCCATGATTTTGCCAAATTTTGTGCTTTTATATTATAAAATGTATCCTGTCAGATAGTTTTTAATTCATATTTGCCATTTCTTATGACACTGCATTCACAGAGGACTTGAATATGGACTTGAAGCTTTGTTCACGCTATTAGTTTTGATCAGTAATCTGAGGTAGTACTAGTCTTTCCTAACTTCTGCTGGATGAAATGCACATCTCCTATCATCCCCAACAAACATGACCATGTCTAGATCTCAACTTTTTTTTTTTAACATCTTTATTGGAGTATAATTGCTTTACAATGTTGTGTTAGTTTCTGCTTTATGACAAAGTGCATCAGTTATACATATGCATATGTTCCCATATCTCTTCCCTCTTGTGTCTCCCTCCCTCCCACCCTCCCTATCCCACCCCTCCAGGTGGTCACAAAGCACCGAGCTGTAGATCTGAACTCTTATTCTCACATGACTTTAACCCATAACCTAGCTATTTCCCTGTATGAGTTGAATCCTTAAAATCCTGCGGACTAAAATTGTCCAGTAAATAAGCCTAGTTTTCCTCTAACATGGCCTTAACCTAACTCTTCGTGTGAAAATATTTCGTAGGAATGTGTGCTGCTGCGTCCCCGTACCTATCCTGTGGGATGTGGAAGCATCACTCAGGAGTGAGGTGTAATATATGTATGCAGTCCAGTTTGAATTTTCTGAAATAGGGAAGCAGAAATTCTCTCTGGAACAATTTCTTTTACTGATTCACTGTAGAAAAGAAACTTGTCACCATGCCAAAGACAAAACTGCTGCTGGTTTAGTTTTGAATTTTATAAAGTGAATAAGTGAAAAATATATACACATTCATTTCAGACTCAAGTTATGAATAATTAACTGAATATATAATTGTATCCGGTTTTACCCTCAAGCTCAACCAGCAAAGACATCTTCAGCCCATGTAAAAAGGATACTTCATTTTTTTTTCAAAATTATGAGTGAGCTGCCAAACATCATTGAATTTATATGCTCATAAGCAAGAATAACAATCTGTCTATAAAATTATACAGTGGAGAGTGCAGCAGCCTTCAAGAATTTTGTTTAATGTACATTATGTCTTCTGAAATTTGAATTTACACAAGCATTTTCTTAGCATTGTCTCAGATGTCTTCTTCTTCATCACCCCTCATCTGACCTGTGGTCCAAGGTTGGGGTGGGGGTGGAACAGGGACAGCACCTCTTAAGTCCATCTTGACTGAGTGCTTTTGTTTTGATGTATGAAGTATGACAGAGTAACACACATACTAAAGTATATATTCCAATGAGTGTTATCCCTCTCAGAGTTGTTCTCTTAGGACTTATCCTAACGAGGCTGCCATCGTGTAGGACATGTTTCAATTTCTTCTTTTGGAGGGTAATTATAAAGTGATAATTGATTGCTTTTCTATGTCGTTCATTATATCGGCTTGAATAAATCCTTAGTATTAAAAAAATCCCTTTTTACTTTAAAAAAAATTTTATTGAAATATAGTTGATTCACAATGTTGTGTTAGTTTCAGGTGTGCAGCAAAGTGATTCAGTTTTTTATACATATATATCTTTTTTTACATTTTAGGGTATTACAAGAATTTCCTGTGCTATACAGTAGGTCCTTGTTGGTTATCTATTTTACATATAGTAGTGTGTATATTTTAATCCCAAACTCCTAATTTATCCTTCCCCCTCTCCCCTTTGGTAACTGTAAGTTCGTTTTCTATGTCTGTGAGTTTGTTTCTGTTTTATAAATAAGTTCACTTGCATCATTTTTTTAGATTCCACATATAAGTGATATCATATGATATTTGTTTTTGTCTGGCTTACTTCACTTAGTATGATAATCCATGTTGCTGCAAATAGCACTATTTCATTCTTTTTAATGGCTGGGTAATATTCCATTGTGTATATGTACCACATATTCTTTATCCATTTCTCTGTCGTTGGACATTTAGGTTGCTTCCACGTCTTGGCTATTGTAAATAGTGCTGCTATGAACATGGGGGTGCATGTATCTTTTCGAATTATGTTCTTCTTCAGATATACACCCAGATGTAAGATTGCAGGATCATATGATATTCCTATTTTTAGGAAAAAATCCCTTTTAAAAAAATTTACTTATTTATTTATGGCCACACCCTGTGGCATGCGGAACTTCCCTGACCAGGGATCAAACCCGTGCTCCCTGCATTGGAAGGGTGGAGTCTTAACTTCTGGACCACCAGGGAAGTCCAAAAAGTCCCTTTTTAATCTGGCCTTTAATTACTTATTATTGTTACTAGTCATTCATACCTGCTTATCTCACTGCTTGTTCTCTAGTCATGATGAACAGTGGGCACTTCCTAGAAGACTCCATGCATTTGCATATGCCATTCCCTCTGCTTGGAAGATCCTCCTTTTATTCTTAAGGTCAATATCATTTCTTTCAGAAAGTCTTCCTTTCCTGACCCTACCTTCTACTCCCCCACCCCCAATCTGTTTAGCTCCCTTCTATTTAGCTGCACCTTGGAAGTACCAACATCACCTCAATCCACCAAATTGTTTACGATCTTCATTTGCCCTTCTCCCTGACTAGTCTATGAGTTTCTTGAAGACAAACATTGTGTCTTTTTCATCTGTACCCTCAGGGCCCAACCCTCAGGACTCACAATATTGTCCAATAAAGGTTTGTCCAGTGATGGTTTGTGAATGGATACAAAGGTTTGTCAAAATGTTTGTGAATGGATACTTGAACTAGGTGGGTAACCTTAGATCAGGGGTCCCCAATCCCTGGGCTGCAGACTGGTACTGGTCCACGGCCTGTTAGGAACCGGGCCACACAGCAGGAGGTGAATGACTGACAAGCGAAGCTTCATCTGCCACCCCCCATTGCTCGCATTACCGCCTGAACTATCCCTGCCCCACCCTGGTCTGTGGAAAAATTGTCTTTGATGAAACCAGTCCCTGGTGCCAAAAAGGCTGGGGACCATTGCCTTAGATGATAATTTTGAAGGTAAACATTCACTTGATTGAGTCCTAGTCAAGTTAAAAAAATTACTGGATTATTTAATAAATGATGTTAGGTGGAATATTTTGTCAGTAAAGTAAAAATCAGATTCCCTACCTCATATCATAAGCATATGTACAAAATTCCAATTGGATTTAATGTTCGTATTTTTTAAAAAGATGAACTCTAAACAACTATGACTACTTGTATAATTTTAGGGTGAGGAGGGCCTATTTAAACATAGCACCAAAACCAGAAACCACAAAGGAAAAGATTGATGGTGGCTCTGAGCTAATGTATCACTTTCCAAATGTATCACTTTCTGCTTAGGGTCTGGAAGACACACTTTCTTCCTTTGTGGACTTAAAAAAGCTCGCAATGTAAAAGTTGCTAGTAGAGTTTATTCAGTGTCTTCCTGAAGACTGTAGCCTGGGAGACGGCCTTTCAGATAGCTCTGAGAAACTGCTCCAAAGAGATAAAGGAGGAGGTCAGTATACATGTGACTTTGGCAAAGGGGGTATGTGCAACCAAGCACACATCTTGGGAGAAGTTTGCTGCCAATCATGAGGAACACACATCTTAAAGGTTTTAGTGCTTTTCTAAGTATAGGCAGATGCAACAATCCACGTTCATAAAAAATTTCTCCTGAAAATAATCTAATTATCTAAAGGCCTGTTCTGCTAGTGTTTTTTAGCACAGAGTGCCTCATTCCTGATCTCTGCCCTGAATTCCTTTCAGAGTGTGTTAAAAGTCAGCAACGGTAATGGCTAATGACTCAATCCTTGTAGGACCACATGGCTAGCAACATTCTTTAGTTGGCACCTCTGAATTATTTTCCAATTGTTAAGAGTCTAAATATCTGCCTATTCAAGGAGCCACATAGGAAAAACAAGTGATTGTAACAATACACTAAAGGTTGTCCAAAATTTTGGAAACACAGGGAAAATAGTGTCTATTATTCTTTTTTCAGATTAATAATTGAACCCATTGCTTCAAGGTATTTCACCTAAAAGTTGAAGGAAAATATATTGAGCGTATTATTTGAAAATATAACTAGTATATTGTTTGAAAATAAGTGAGTCCTATGTTTCTGACCTTTTGGATACTCCATGCAGTGTTGGCTTTAACAGTGCATAGAGTATCCAAAATTGAGCAACCTAAATGTTCAATAAGGACTTGTTAGTACATAAATTATCCATAATAAAAATTATGGTGTTGAAATATACGTATTGACCTGAAAAGGAATTCAGGACATATTTTTAAAATATTTATTTGTTTATTTTTTGGCTGCATTGGGTCTTTGTTGTGGCGTGCAGGGTCTTTTGTTGCGGTGCAGGGCTTCTCTCTAGTTGTGGAGCACAGGCTCAGTAGTTGCAGCGCACGGGCTTAGTTGCCTCGTGGCATGTGGGATCTTAGTTCCCTGACCAGGGATCAAACTCGTGTCCCCTGCATTGCAAGCCAGATTCTTTTTTTTTTTTTTTTTTTTTTATTTAGTTTTGGCTATGTTGGGTCTTCATTGCTGCACGCGGGCTTTCTCTAGTTGCGGCGAGCGGGGGCTACTCTTCATTGCGGAGCACGGGCTTCTCATTGCAGTGGCTTCTCTTTGTTGTGGAGCACGGGCTCTAGGCACGCGAGTTTCAGTAGTTGTGACACACGGGCTCAGTAGCTGTGGCTCGCGGGCTCTAGAGCACAGGCTCAGTAGTTGTGGCACACGGGCTTAGTTGCTCCGTGGCACGTGGTATCTTCCCAGACCATGGCTTGAACCTGTGTCCCCTGCATTGGCAGGCGGATTCTTAACCACTGGACCACCAGGGAAGTCCCCAGGATATATTTTTAAATGAAAAGAAAATATGAGATTATAAACTGTTAGGTAAATTATTTTATTTTTATAAAATATATGCTATTTTTATAGTTATATGTATACAAAAATCTGAAAGGATATACATAAATGTGATAATAGTGACTGCCCTTCTTGCCTTATCTGAGTTTCTAATGTTTCAGCAATAAGAATAGATAATTCATGAGATGGGGATAAAAAGTCAAATAGTAGAATGGTTTACTCAAAACCAAAGCAAATACTGACCAAACTTATTTAAACAATAAAGTTAGTGAAATGAAAAAGAAACTAAAGATTGCAAAACCACATAACTGTATACGATTTCAAATCATTTTCTGCCACCCTGTGGAGAATACTACTCATTGCAGGACATGGAACTATGAAAAATCTAACTGAAGATGAAATTGTTGTCTAGGGGCATGGCCCAAGAAGTTGTTTAAAGGTCGGTTTATTAGGGCTTCCCTGGTGGTGCAGTGGTTACGAATCTGTTTGCCAGTGTAGGGGACACGGGTTCAAGCCCTGGTCCAGGAAGATCCTACGTGCCACAGAGCATCTAAGCCCATGCGCCACAACTACTTAGTCTGCGCTCTAGAGCCCGCAAGCCACAACTACTGAGCCCGCACGCTACAACTACTGAAGCCCACACGCCTAAAGCCCTGCCCCGAAACAAGAGAAGCCACCGCAATGAGAAGCCCGCGCACCTCAGCGAAGAGTAGCCCCCGCTCGCCGCAACTAGAGAAAGCCCGTGCACAGCGAAGACCCAATGTGTCCAAAAATAAATTAAATAAATACACTTATTTTTAAAAGCCCTCTGTTTATTAGTTGATCAGTTTTGTTTGTTCACTGTGCCAGCTACTTAACAAAATTGATAGGAGGAAAATAATAATACCTAACACATATATAATTCCAAAGCCGTTCACTGTTCCAATATACATAGGACTTTATCTCACAAAGATCCTATGAAGTAGGTATTACTTTTTCCCCATTTTATAGATGAGACACAGAGAGTTTAACCCCCTGCTAGCGGTAAATGTTGCCAAAGCAATGTAAACCCGCGAGCTGCATTTTAGGTCAATGATTTAAATTTTTGAGCTTTTCAGTTCCCTCAAACCCCACCATTCCATAATGCCTTACCCAAAGGGTTGACTGCTGGGCCTTTGCAAGGATTTAGTGTTTGGGATTTAAGAGGGATCATTACATTCTCCAAATTAATCTTAGTTCCTTGAAGGTGTAGAGCAGTGTTGCTACTCAGAATATGGCCCATTGATCTGAGCCCTTCAGAGAACTGTTTGTTACTGGTCCACGGCGAGATAGGTAGTACAGAAATTGAGAATAAGTGTTTAGGAAACTTTACGGCGATTTTGCAGGTAATTTTATGGCTGTTGACTCTAATGATAAAATGTTTCTAATTTTTTATCTTACCAAAGCATGGTCCACAATTAATTGGAAATTTGTAAAAATAATAAGTTGATCGTTCTCTACATATACTTTTGTAAGCAGATACGGTAGCGGGTCCCCGAAGAAAAAGAACTAGATCCAGCTTTTTTGACATAAGAGAAGCCATTTTAGGCCTAAGCCATTTTGTGATCCAAGCCTGGCCACAATGCTTGCCATTGAACAGGTGTCAGTAATAAGGATCTTAAAGGAACAAAAGAACAAATAACTGTTATCTGGCAAGAGAAGAAACAATAGCAAAGATAATACATCAGTTGTGAAGACTCCCAGCTCCGTTTCAATGGTGAAGGTTAGCCGGAAGCACTCGACCACCAGATCAACTGGAACCTAAGAGATGATGATGTTGACCTTTTCTCAGCCTCAAGTGACTTCAATCAACTAAAGCTTGGACTCCGTCAACCTTTACCCCAATTCTATGCCGCAGTCTCCTCTGCTCAAGCCCCTTCATGACTGTGCATGAACCCTTAGCTTAAAACTTCCCTAAGTTCTCTGCTTGGCAGACACTGCTTTGGGAGAGATTCCCCAGCTTCCTCCTTATTTGGTGCCAGTAATAAATACTTCCTTCTCCTGATCTTTACCTTGGTTGTCTTTTGGTTCAACTCCCTCTAAGAGGTGACCCCAATTTTCTGGTAACAATTTGAAAAGCACTGTTATAAAGCTGTTCGCCCGGGATAATTTTATCAGACTCTAAGGATTTCTTCTGAGGTTAACTTCCCCAGTGAGACATCTGATATTTTTCCTCCTCTTTTTGCATCTATTTTATTATATAGCGCTATCATAATGATCAGTAAAGCAAACATAAAGAATATAAAAATGGCTCCTTGAGACTCGAGGGCGGCGGTCCTGCGCCGGGCGAGGAAGCGCCAGTAGCCTCTCAAGGGCCGCAGGGTTGTGTAACAGGTCGCCTGCCGGACAGAAACGCTTGACAGCCCCGCGGGCCAAGTCGCGGGCGCCTGCGCGCAGGCATTAGCTCCTCCCTCCCTTCCTTCCACCCAACGGCTGAGGGTGTGGTCGGGAGAAAGAGCCCTGAGGCTTCCCGAAGACGCCACGGCTCCGCCTTGGCTTCCGCCAGCTGCGGCGTCTGGAGAAGGTCGGGATGTTGTCACTTCCTCCGGAGCAGCTCTCTGCATCCGGGTCGGCTGTTGCCGCTGTGGCTGAGGGACTGGGCCCGGGTCTCACCGTCGGAAGGGAGCGGGCTCCGCTCGGCGCTACCTTCTGCGACCTGGCCGTCAGCCCTGCGTCGCCGGCCTGGAGGGGCGAAGAAGACGAGGAGGCCAGGGGTTCCTCCGGGGTCAGTGCGACTCGGGAAGGCTGGGCACGGCGGGTCTGAGCTGGGAACAGTCCTGGGGTGGACGGGGGGACGTCCGAGGGGCGCGTATCCCGGACCGCCCGACAAGGGAAGCCCAGAGCGGTATCCGCTGTAGGAGGCGCCGCGGAAACTGCCCGGAGGCACTTCCCGGATCCCCGCCCCGCTTAGGCCCCCGCCCTTGGCCAGGCTTCTGATTGCTTTTTGCCACCCTTGCGTCCCCCCTTCTCCCACCCCTTTTCCGTTTGTAGGGGTGGTGCTCTCTTCTCTGCCCCTCTCCACATCCCCCACTCTGGGGGCACGTTGGTCCCTTGTTTGTCACCAGCGTTGGTCCTGGTGCAGAACAAAGAAACTTGGATGTCTAATGTGCTCCACACCCTCCGGGAATATAGACACGGAAGCGGCATCTGTAATCAGGGCTTTAAGGGACCTTGATATGTGGAAAGCCCAGTTCCTGCGTGGATTCAGACACTGCCTTTTACTTCCGTACCTGGCAAAAGTGGTTTGAGTTTCTTGATGCCCCTGGAGATCTACTAGAGCAACTCCTATTAAATCAGAAATGTATTTGAGTCTGATACGTTGCTTTGAAACCCCCTTGGTCTTCCCTGTTCTGGGCAGCTCTTTGAGAGCACGGCTTTTGTCATCTAGGTAGTCGTAGCGCCTTGCATGTAGTTAGTTTAATGAAGTGTGATTGTGTTTTGGTGGTGGTTTTTTTTTTTCGGAGTTTTAAAAAAAGGCTATTTTTCCTAATGCTTAATTACTTAATTTTTAAAATTAAACGTATTTTTTCTTTAAAATTATACAAGAATTTCTGCCATTTGTAAATGGGTGTTGTTTCCTCAAAATTATAACTGAAGTTACCGTGTCTAGTTACCCTACAGACTATTTTCTTATGATTTTGCATATCTTCTCCTTAGTTCTTATCATTTTACATTTTCTCCACACAATCTTTTTGATTTTCATGATCTCCTCTATTGCAGCCTAATATTGTTGGGTTTAGACAGGAAGTATGACAGGTCCACTTCTGCAAACATGGGGCTTAAACTAGATCATCATAAGTCTGTGCTATTGTAGTCTTTAGGCATTACAGGACCTTTGAAGCTAAGTGTAGCCATATCTGGCATTGCAGGCTTATTCTGTAGAAAGTTGCCAGTGAACTGGAGGCGGTGTACTGTATTAGAAACAGTCTAGGTCTAATCTGGAAACCAGAATGTAGTGTTATTTGCCTCATATATAAGATAAAATGGGTGTAATAACATCAGTGTTTTATACGACACAAAGTTTTTGGGTGGGACGCATGGGATGATGGATGTACAAGTGGTTAGTAAAGGGGAAAAGCACTCTTTAGGAAAGTAGTTCTCTTCCTTCTGGTGTAATGCTCGTAGAAGGAGCAGTAGTGGAGAAAGGCATCTAAAAAAGGAAGTATATGTGTAGCCAGATCCGATAATTTAACCTTGGCTGATAGTGGATCAAAAAATGCCATGTGAAGTTTGCATCCTATAAAGCAGAGTGCTAGTATAATGTGATGATAATAATATTCCAAAGTTATAATTTTATGTTACATCCAATATTTGTAACTCCACAGAAAAGTGTTACAGATCAGTTTTTAGACTTTAATCTTCTTAAAGGTCTCAGAGCATTTCCAGTACGTTCTGCATACTGATAATATAATGTACCTTGTATAGTTGGCATAATTACCCTGTGCTTTATCGTCACAATTTTGAGAAATAGCACTATTGTAATTTCTCTTGAATTTTGTGTTAACATTTCTGATAGGGTGTCACATTTAATTGAGATATATAATTGACATGACAGTTTTTTAGTTTCAGGTGTACAACATCATGATTCGATATTTGAATATATTGCAAAATGATCACCACAATACGTCTACTTAACATCCACACTTAGTTACAAATTTTTTTTCTTGTGATGAGGACTAATATTTACTCTCTTAGCAGCTTGTATATATCTAATACAGTTTTATTAATTATAGTCACTATGCTATACATTATATTTCCAGGACTGACTTATTTTATAGCTGGAAGTTTGTACGTTTTGACCCCCTTCATCCATTTTACCCACCTCCCACCCCACGACCTCTGGCAACCACCAGTATGTTCTCTGTATCTATGAGCTTGGTTTCGGGGGGGTTGGGTTTTTTTCTGTTTTTTTGTTTTTTGGGTTTTTTTTTTAAAGATTCTACACATAAGTGAGATCATATGGTGTTGTGTTTCTCTGTCTGACTTACGTTACTTAGCATAATGCCCTCAGGGTCCATCCGTGTTGTTGCAAATGGCAGAGTTTTTTTTAAATAGCTGAATAATATTCCTTTGTGTGCGTGTGTGTATGTGTGTGTGTGTGTGTATTCATCGATGGACACTTAGGTTGCTTGCATATTGTTGGTTATTGTAAATAATGCTGCTGTGAATGTGAGGGTACAGATATCTTTTCCAGTTAACGTTTTCATTTTCTTCCGATAAATACCCAAAAGTGGAATTGCTGGATCATATGGGAGTTCTGTTTTTAATTTTTTGAGGAACCTCCTTACTGTTTTCCGTAGTGGCTGCACCAGTTTACATTCCCATCAAGGATCCCCTTTTCTCCTCATCCTCGCTAACATTTTGTTATTTCTGGTCTTTTTGATAATAGCCGTCCTAAAGTGTGAGGCGATATGATATCTTTGTGTCATTTCATTCTTAAAAACCTGCATGACTCTGCTCTCAAGGAAACAATGACAAGCATATAGGATTTTTACAGGTGTTTTGGTGACCTTCCTAAACACATAGGCTGGGCCTAAAGTATTTTCTTGTAGTGCTACCAGCATTGCCAGCTTCACAGGAAAAAGTGAACATAAATATTTAGAATGAAGCCCTTTCCTTTAAATGGGGATGTGAAAGCCTTGCCTAAGCATTTCCTTTTGCCAGATTGATTTCAGCATACATGTTGGTTATTAGCACCTACATCTAGGTTAAACTACATAATAGTAAAGTTGTCATGTAAAATTGTAAGTGATAATTCAGGCAGTTCTAAATATGATCTTAATATTCAATTTCTGCTTATATTGTTGTTTGTTGTTTGTTATATTGTTAGGCTGCATGGGGAAATATGATCTTAATATTCAATTTTTGCTTATATTGTTGTTTGTTGTTTGTTATATTGTTAGGCTGCATGGGGAAATCCCCGTTTTCATCTTGGTTGAATTTACCACCACACCTCACTGAGGTCAGCTACTGTTTTTGAATTTATCTCTGTGACCTCCACTGCTAACTGGCATAAGTAATGATGTACCACCACTACCACACATTTGTTGAGAAATCAGGGTATTCCTGTTGCATTTGGTTATTTTAACAGTTGGCATCGTAAAGTATTACTTCCCCATTCTGATTTACCAAATCAATGAACAAAAAACGGGAAACAGCCACGATTAACTTGTGAATCAGCAGCATCCTGATTTCCTTCAGAGTAGTTGTGCTTATATTGCTCCTGTCTTGTTTCCTGTTCTTACAGCTACTGATAATGTGCTTCTAAGAGCAGTCCTCTCTCTGTCATTTAAACTTTACCTAGTGTACTTCTCCCCTAAAATTGGTGATGAAATGGTTAAGAGTGAATCTGTATTTCTCTCTCCTCCTAGGTTTCGTTTAACTAGCTTAATTAATTATCCCCAAACTAAATATCCATGTCCATATGCTGGGGTGTATTAACATCACATGACTCAATGATATTAAAGTAAAAGTTGAATGAATCAGCTAAATGAGCTGAGAGACTCTGGCTGCCTGTGTCTAGAGAAGTATTTTCACGTGGTTGACTTGTTCAAGTGGTAAAGCAGCTAAAAGACATGGTTTATCTTTTAGAATTTCACAAGGTATGTATTTTCTCTTACAAACAAGGAATAATTTTACCAACAGAAATAGACACTGCTTGTATGTAGGTTGCCCCAAATATTTTCACTGCTCTTTTTGAGGGGTAAAACTAAACAGGGAGACTATTTATGTAGTTTAATTAGAAAAAAAAACTTAACAGGTTGAGCAAAACAAATGGTTACTATTCAATGTTAAACCTTACAATTAAATGTTTATTTTTAAATTTAACTAATGTTTAAAGACCCATTATGTGCCGGACACTGTGCTAGATGTTGGGAGTATAGTGGTAGCAACTTCCAGTCACCGCTTATATTTTTGAAATATTAAATGTTTTTCTGAGTATGTGGGGTATTTGAAAAAAACACTCAGAACATCCTATTGTTTTTCCAACACCCAGTAAAAATGTGAAACTAAGTAATGAAAGCTCTGATTATTAAATCTAGGAAAAAACATTAATTCACTTCATAGTGAGTATCAAAGATTTGAAAAAACACTGAGAAGTGTAATGAATTTAAAAGTTGAGGGACTTCCCTGGTGGCACAGTGGTTAAGAATCCGCCTGCCAGTGCAGGGGACATGGGTTCGATCCCTGCTCTGGGAAGATCCCACATGCCGCGGAGTAACCAAGCCCGTGTGCCGCAAGTACTGAGCCTGCGCTCTAGAGCCCGTGAGCCACAACTCCTGAAGCCCATGCTCTGCAACAAGAAAAGCCACTGCAATGAGAAGCCCGCACACCTCAACGAAGAGTAGCCCCTGCTCACTGCAACTGGAGAAAGCCCGTGCGCAGGAATGAAGACCCAATGCAGCCAAAAAAGAAAAAAAGTTATAAAAGTTGGAATAGACTGTCAGTTTTCAACCTTAAGTAATAGAATGCTGCACTCTCACTTGAACATGAATTCTAGAGTAATAAGTATTAAGTATTTGGGTTTTATTGATCATAATTTGGGGGTCTTTTCTAATAATTCTGTGTTCTAAATAGAAAATTATTTGTTAAAGTAGGTATCCCTTTTTTGTTTGTTTTCCTCTCTACAGAGAGTAAGAGTTGCTGTCAGAGAACAGTCTATGAAGTGGTCCTTGAAGGTGTGTCAGATTACTTTATAGGTTATGTATCAGAAACAGAGAAACTGCTAAATAAGTCAAGATTATTATATTTTAAGTGTGTTTTCCATTCATTTCTCAAAATTGCCTGGCTCAGTTTTTCCCGGAGAATTAAAAATGCCTTACTCCTATGTGTAAATTAACTGACTTTTCCCAGCAAACATGTTGGTGAAGAAAAGACAGCATTTGCTTTTTTCTATTTGCAAGTGGTTCCTCAACAATTTAGACCTTTTGAGAATGTTTGAAATCTCTTGAGCATAAGTAAGAATTCAAACTGGGAAAAGAGCCTCCCAGTCTTGGCAGAGATATGAATGTAGTTTATTATGTGAAATCTAACACTTTAGAAAATTTCCAATGTAATTTTGTTGTTGTTGTTCTGGAACATAATGGTTTTTTGGTACAACTTTGTGTATCTTTTGAATGTTGTAATGACACAGCAGATAAGGCAACCATAAAATATGACCACAAGTTATACATACATGGTTTTAAAAGTTAAATAATTTAGAAGGATTTACCATGAATAGCATCTTCTCCCCCTCCCACCTTATTTCTTCTTCCACTGGTGTCAACCACTTTTAACTTTGTTTTAAAACTGCTAGTGATAACTAGTAATACTTTCTATCTCTTAAGACATCTATGTTTTACTTCTTTTTTAAAAGATAACTTTAGACATCTATTGACTTACTCTAATGTAAGTGAACTAAATATTCCGTTTATACCTCTTGCCCCCTAAAGTTGTCACGATTTTTGTTGCACTGTTAACCAGTTGATCTTAATGACTTCTTAAATAATATACTTAAACCTGTATTTCTTATTCCATCAACGATACCAAACTCTAGATCCTTCATTTTGTAAACTGCGGATAGTAACACCCACATCCTTTCTTGGAAAAACTGAAACTAAGTTAAAACATGGAGTTGCGTGAATAGAAATATTCACCAAATTCAGTGTCTGAAAACTCATGCTAAACTACATGAGAAAAGCTTGTTATAGATATGAAGCAAATCAGAACGTAGCATAATTCATTTACTGGACAGGTACTGAATAGCCTTCTTTAAGTGGCTCAGGAATTATGTCATTGGAACTATAGAGAAGTAATATAAGAGCACACCACTTGGACTCTGCTGAATCAAGTGAGTGTAAATGCTATTTACCTAGTGTTCAATTTCTAGAATTAACCTCTCTCCAAAGGACAGAAAATTTAATTATGGGTGTAGAATAGAGCATATATTTATTTACTTTTATTATTTGTGCCCCCCATCCCGCAAATTGCTTTTACATAATTTACAGGACCTAATAAATTTTAAATCGTGTCCTGGGGCACACATGCATATATGCAAATGGAAGCAGGTACTTCACTGCACAATACCCTTATTACAAACAGTAATTACTGGAATATATACACTCTGTTTTCTGTTCTAATTCTTGGGGGAAAAAAGTTGTAGTTGCAACCAACTAAATTTATTTCATGATCAGGGTGGAAGTATGAACTAAGGTATAAGATTATTGCATCTTTTCAGCAGATAAAGTGAAAAATAAGCCTGTAAATTTTTTTTTCGTTTTTTACAGGACCTTGGCTCTCTGGGTTATCAGGAGCTTGTAGTTGACATTGAGTCCAGGCTGAGGATGGAAGGTGTTGAACTTAAGGAAGAATGGCAAGATGAAGATTTTCCAATGTAAGCAATGCTTTTAAATGAAAACAAGTAAACAAAACTTCACAGTTTCTTTATTGAGATGTCACTTACTACAGGGGTCCCCAACCCCCAGGCCACGGACCACTACTGGTCTGTGGCCTGTTAGGAACCCGGCCACACAGCAGGAGGTGAGAGGAGGGCGAGTGAGTGAAGCTTCATCTGCCGCTTCAGTGCCGCTCCATCACTCACATTCCCGCCTGAACCATCCCCCCACTGCCCCTCTGTCTGTGGAAGAATTGTCTTCCACGAAACTGGTCCCTGGTGCCGAAAAGGTTGGGGATTGCTGACTTACTAAATGAATATCAGGCTTCTTAAAGAAACCCAGTGTTGCAAAGTATTCATTTAATACTGGTAATAAGAGTCTGAGGGGTTTCTAGGGGAAGATGGTCTTTAGAAGTCTATAAGAATTGTTAAGTTGTATGCTTTTATTTTGAGAAAAAGCTTGTTAAGTAACCAAGGAAGAGCTTTCTAGGTTATCTGGCGAGCTACCTTGACACATTTGCATTTGTGTTTACAATTGTATTGGCACCAGTTGGGTTAAGAGAAAAAGAGCAAAGGCAGACTTTATATTTAAGTGATGCTTCCATGCCATCTTGGTCAGAATACCATCCCAGTGCATAAGAAGGTTCCTTAGCAGTTGGAATATGGACAGCTGGTGAGAGTACCGAGTCATTGCATAGCATAGCATGATAATAGTAATAAAGAAATGCAGAGCTCAAAATATGTAATCATCATTACCATATTCCCATTGTGAGTGACAATTCAGCTTCATTGTACATTGTATCATGCATCACATTAAATTCATGCATTTGAAATATATTTGTTTTGTAGATTAATGATTTTTTAATTTGTTTTGTAGTTGTATTTAAGAGCAGTTACATAAGGAATATATATATCTACTTTTATGTGTTGCTTATGTAAATATGTAAGTCAATTCAGACAGTCTGAAAATTTTCTTTGACAGTGGTTTGTAAATTACTAAACCTTAAGAAACATTGGTTTATTCAGTTTTCCACATAATTGTTTCTATAAGCTATTTTAATAGATCTTTGAACTTCAAAAAATTTTTTTTTAATTTCTGGGTTAAAAATTGTGTCTGTGTGTTCTAGACCTTTACCGGAAGATGATAGTATTGAAGCAGATATATTAGCTGTAACTGGACCAGAGAGTCAGCCTGGTAAGAACTTGACACTTAGTGATAGACTTTAACTGTGCTATTTTTTGAACACATTTCTTTGTCAAGATAAAAAATATACTCAGTTTTTATTCCATCATAGGGTGCCAAAGGGTAATTTGAATGTTTAGGAAAGCGTTTTTGGATTGCTTTGGAATACTTTTCAGAAACATACCTTTGGGTTTTAGAAATTTCAACCATAAAGGGGTGAGAGGAGATCGTTTTTAATAGTAAAAGGTGACTATAAGGTCTGCTGCGGTTATTTAAAAAGGCATATCCTTGCTGAGATGTGTCATCTTGCTGTGATACAGAAGCAATAGTGATCAAAATCCAAAGTTTGTAAATAAGTGCTTTGGAATTGTGTTTAATTAATGTTATTTTCTCAAGAATAAAGTGATTAAAGTTTTTCTCTTATTCAGTTTATACATCTAAGCATTTTTTCTAAATATATCTTTCACTTTTTTTTTTTTTTTTTAACCCATTCCCGGCTCACTAGAAGTTAATGGCAATAAAGTGAGAAAGAAACTAATGGCTCCTGACATTAGCCTAACCCTGGATCCTAGTGATGGCTCTGTGTGGTCAGATGATTTGGATGAAAGCGGGGAGATTGACTTAGATGACTTAGATACACCATCAGAGGACAGTAATGAATTTGAGTGGGAAGGTAAGTGTTTCATTATTTTTACCTGACTTTTATTAATGAATGTTCGTGTTTATATACATACATGGTAGCATTTTCCTATTAGGATAATTGGAAAAACTTAAAACTTGATCATGAACCAGCTAAGGAGTGGCTAAGGGATTTTGTTGAAATGTTATACTTTCTAAAGTTCATATATTTGTTGCAAAGATATGAAATTCGGCTAAACACTGAATACGATGGCTTTCAAAACCGTTTATAGTAGATTACACATGTGGCTCTATTTTTTTCTTAATTGCCCAATGCTGTAAACGTACGTTTTTCCGTGTTGCTCCCAATATTGCTTGATAATTATGGCATGTTCTTTTATTCAGTAGATAACTAAGAAGAAAAGCTTTGAAGAAACTTATGCTTTAGGGAATGTGCTAAAAGTAGTTAAGAATTTGCAGAGAGGGAGTTCTGAAGGGAGTGGTTTTTTTTTGAAGGTGTTTTTTTTTTAAATAGGTTTGCCGGATAGTGCTGCACTTTGTAAACAACTACCTTGAATTAATGTATTCTCCTAGCCTCCACCCTTATATTCTTTATCATTAGTTATTTGGAATTGAAAGGAATTGGCATGTGTTTTGCTTTGCATGCTTTCTTTAATTAGATAATTGCTGTCTACAGTATCTTTATAGTTGTTAATAATTTATATATGTTTAGTTCATCTTTAAAGTGATTTTTATTTCAAAGCAGTGTTTATCACTAGGTATGTTATCTGCAGTAAAGAGTAAGATCCTTAATGTGCTGTTATCTTCTGTTCCTTTTTTCTTCCCTGTTTCACTGGTTCAATATGCAATCCGGTAATAAGCAATATTTTATAAAGATACTGAAATAGTTTTCTGCCTATGTGTTTTGTCTCTTCTTTCTTTAATGCTGCTGTAGTCATTTCCTGGAAGGATATTTTCCGTTAACAGCTTTGTCTTGGAAACAAACAACTAACATACAGTAGGTTTCCCCTTCCCCCATCTTTTGGTAAGGACTATGATACTAAAATTTCGAAAATCATTGCTTCATTAAAAATCAGCTAAAGTGCAATCTTAAAATGTAAATTATACCTAATCATTGGTGCTTGTGCTTTGACTAATGTCAATTTAAAATAGACTTTTGCATGTACACTTCAGAATATTATCAGTAATTTTCTGCTTTATAAGACTGATCAAATGAGAAATAATCATTGACTCGTTAACCACTTTCTATCTGGTATTATAATGTTTGGGGAATAATTTATGTGCTCAACAACAAAAAACATTGGCTCCCAGAGAGTTGCTTTAAGTAACCTATAGTGGTAACTGTCTGTCAAGGACAGTGTTGTAAATAGAATCTGGAAAGGCATTGTAGGGCCAGTGTACTAAGATTTTGATGGCTGTGTGAATTAACGTTTCTGAATTTGTGGGTGTACGTTGTACTGCGATTAGGTCCTTTCTGAATTAAGCAATTCAAAACAAGTTAACCATGATTTCCAAAAAACAAAATGGCCTTATATCAAGAATAAGCCTTTTCCTCTATTACAGAAGAAATATTTAAAATTCCACACACAGGGAACTCTGCTCAGTATTATGTGACAACCTAAATGGGAAAAGAGTCACTTTGCTGTACACCTGAAACTATCGCAACATTGTTAATCAACTATACTCCAATATAAAATAAAAAGTTAAAAAATAAATAAAATTCCACAGAAGGTATAATAAAAAAATTCTCTGAACAATCTAATTCGATAGTAAAGTGGTTAACATGTAATTTGATTTTTATTTTATAAATAACAATCTGTGATTCAAAAACCTTTTATTTTGACAGATGATCTTCCGAAACCCAAGACTACTGAAGTTATTAGGAAAGGCTCAATTACTGAATATACAGCAGCAGAGGAAAAAGAAGATGGACGACGCTGGCGTATGTTCAGAATTGGAGAACAGGACCACAGGGTTGATATGAAAGCAATTGAACCCTATAAAAAAGTTATTAGCCATGGAGGTAATGGTTACCAAAGATTTTTTAGATTTTTTAATACAATATCAGAAATCTGAATGCTTAAGAGAATCTCTCCTTTGAGGTATTACATAATTTTGAAAGCATAATAAACATCATGTCCTTTTAGAAATGTAACAGGTTTGAAGTAAAAGGCTAAAGCCAACATTTAAAAATTGTTAACACGTGCATACAGTAAGTTCAAAAGGTGTAAGAGTGTACGGTGAAAACTGTCTCCTTCCACCCTTATCCCTAGACACCCCTAAACTGGGACTTTCTCCCTTTTTTATCCATTTATAATTTATATACAGTGAGCTACTGTAATCCTTTTTTTGTAGCATTTGTATATTCCCTTTTTTTCCACCTTCATTGAGATAAAACTGACAAAGTGTGTAAGTTGAAGGTGTAAAATATGTTGATTTGATACGTTATATATATATTTTCTTTTAATTTTAATATTTAGTTATTTGGCTACCTCGGGTCTTACTTGCGGCATGTGGGATCTTTTGTTGCAGTACGTGGGCTCTTTCGTTGCAATGTGGGCTTCTCTTTAGTTGTGGCCCTCGGGCTCAGTTGTGGCATGTGGGCTTTAGAGCGCGCAGGCTTAGTTGCCCCTCGGCATGTGGGATCTTAATTCCCCAACCAGGGATCGAAAATGCGTCCCCTGCATTGGAAGGTGGATTCTTTTTTTCTTTTGCTTTCTTTTTTTTAAAAAAAGTTTTATTTGTTATTTATTTTGTTTATTTTTGGCTGCATTGGGTCTTAGTTGTGGCACGCGGGATCATTCGTTGCAGTGTGTGGGCTTCTCTCTAGCAGTGGCGTGCAGGTTTTCTCTTCTCTAGTTTTGGTGAGCAGGCTCCAGGGCGCCTGGGCTCTGTAGTTGTGGCACACAGGTTCCAGAGCACATGGGCTCTGTAGTTTGCGGCATGCAGGCTCTCTAGTTGAGGCACGCGGATTGCCCCGCAGCATGTGGGATCCTAGTTCACTGACCAGGGATCAAACCCGAGTCCCCTGAATTGTAAGGCGGATTCTTTACCACTGGACCACCAGGGAAGTCCCTGGAAGGCGGATTCTTAACCAGTGGACCATCAGGAAAGTCCTTGACACATTATATACTGCAAGTGATTGCTACCATAGCATTTGCTAACACCTGTATCACATCACATAATTACCATTTCTTTTTTGTGGTGGGAACATTTAAGGTCTAGTCTACTCTTTTAGCAACTTTCAAGTACATAATACAGTATTGTTAACTATAGTCACTATGTGGTACATTAATCCCCAGAAATTATTCATCTTCTAACTTGAAGTTTTTACTTTGATCAACATCTCCCCTTTACCCCCAGCCCCTGGTAACCACCATTTTAGTCTCGGTTTCTGTGAGTTTAGCTATTTTAGATTTCAGATACAAGTGACATACAGTATTTGTCATTCTTCTGTCTGACTTATTTCACAAGAAATGCTCTAATCTTAAGTGTACAGTTCACTGAATTTTGATGAATGCCCATAGAACTATATACACTTAAAATCTACACCCCCAGACAGACAGAACATTTTCATTGCCCCAGAAAATTCTCTGGTTCTCCTTCTCAATGAATACCCTCTCTCCAATAACCACTATTCTAATGCCTACCCCGTGATTAGTTTTGCTTGTTAAAGAATTTCATGTAACTGGAATCATAGTTTACACTCTGTCTACTTTCACTCAGCCTAATGATTTTGACATTTATCCATGTTGTTGCATGTATCCATAGTTCATTCCTTGTTACTGCCGGTTTGCTTATCCATCACTATTTTGATGGCCTTGTGAGTTATTTTCTAGTTTGAGCTATTATGATTAAAACTGCTGTGAACACTTTATTTTTTGTCTTTGCCATTCATTTGCTTTTGGCTTGGGGGGGGAGCTGTGTTGGGCTGCACACAGGTTTCTTTCGTTGCTGCGCTCAGCCTTTCTCTAGTTGCAGCGAGTGGGGGCTACTCTTCGTTACAGTGCACAGGTTTTTCGCTGTGGTGGCTTCTCTTGTTGTGGAGTACGGGCTCTAGGCACGGGGGCTTCAGTAGTTGCGGCTCGCAGGCTCTAGAGCGCAGGCTCAGTAGTTGTGGCGCACGGGCTTAGTTGCTCTGCAGCATGTGGGATCTTCCAGGACCAGGGATCAAACCCGTGTCCCCTGCATTGGCAGACGGATTCTTAACCACTGCACCACCAGGGAAGTCCCCTGTGAACGTTCTTATACTCTTTTGCGCTTATAAATACAACCTGGCCCTTTAAAATATGAATCTTAATTTGCCTTAAAACCCTGAACAAATCATTTAGCTTTACCACAAAGTAGACAGTTAGTTCATTCCCCATTTTTTTTTTGGAACACCCACTTTGCATATTTATGGAATATATAAAAATAAGGCTTTGTTCCTTAAGAAATTTACAAGTCAAATAGGAAAAGCTATGAAGTGCAGTTATAACATCTATCAGTCTGACTGTCTTGTATGTAGAAGTTTACATAGTCACTGTGTAAATAGCACCAGAATGTTAGTGGTAGTCAAAATACAACTCTATAGAGCATGTCATACTACCTGAAATCCTAATTCAGGACAGGGGGCCACATAGGTCAAGCAGATTGGGTTTTTCACATAGTCGTTTCTGCTTAATTTACTCTCTGCCAAATGCATTCTGTTTATTTCTGTAGTCTTCATTCATCTGAAAGCAAATCTCTTGAATATTTGCAGTTACATTATTCTGCCTAATTTAGTCTTACTCAGTGAAGAAAACAGGATAATATGGATCACGAAGTCCACAGACATGTATTAATTCATCTAGTTCATTGGAAGCAAGTTGTGAGACCTGCCTCATTGTTTAAACCTAACATTTTTGAGAAATAGCACTTTATTTTTTTAGGAGAACATAATTAGGGCCATTTTATCCTATTGAGTTACCACAAGGTGTTTTGTGACTAAGGGATTAAGAAAGGTAGTGAATATTCTAATGTACTTGAAATGTTCCTTTTTAGTGCATGTTTGTAAACAATAGGAATGAAAATTAAAGCGGAAGTATTTGTTGCTGGTTACAGCTTAATATCTATATGAGAATTAAAACATTTATGTTTTAGAGATTGTAATTAAAACGTGTATTTTAGTGCTGTTTTTCTTCACTTAGACTTAGGTCAGACATAATCTTTTCTTTTTAATACCCTAAAAGCTACAAAATGCTAGACATCATTGAATGTAAAACTATTTTTTAAAGAGCAACTACTTTACGCAGAAGTTGCATAAGAATGTTTTATTGCAGATGTTGTATCTGGTTGGATTATTATCTACTTGCTAAAATAAGGCAGCTTTCTGAGTATGCTAATTTAAGTGGGTTTCTGGTTTTTATGCCCACTCTTTCCTCTTTAAATTTTATTGTTCTCTTTTTGAGAAGAGAGGATTTAAAGAGCTCTGTAAGACTATACAGGGTCAGAACAAAAAAAACCATACTTTTTGATTCAGAAATGTGTGGAACATGCACCACTATAATTTATCAACCATAAATGATATCCCCTGAAACATCTTCAGAGTATAATCATGCTGGTTTCTTTTTCAGGATATTATGGGGATGGATTAAATGCTATTGTTGTGTTTGCTGTCTGTTTTATGCCTGAAAGTGGTCAACCTAACTATAGATACCTGATGGACAATCTCTTTAAGTAAGTAGATCATCACAAAAATGTTTGGACAGAATTGAGTACATTAGATCTCCAGTTTAAGGAAGAGAACTTTATTTAGCTGGGTAGAAATTATTGCATTGGCCAAAAAGTTCATTCGGGTTTTTCCGTAAGATGTTACAGAAAAACCTGAGGGAACTTTTTGGCCAACCCAATATAAATAATCCTAGTTCTGATTCCTTACGTCTATCCCTTGGCATTATAAAAACTATCCATTTTCCAACTCAACAGAAGAATTGTCATTTTAAAACTGGAAGAGATATTACAGTTTATGTGTTCCAACTTCATTTTACACTTGAGGACACATTAAGTGCTTTATTGGGGAAAATTTCAAACATATACAAAGGCAGAGAGAAGTATATTAAATCTTTGTGTAACAATCACCCAGTTCCACAATTATCAGTTTATACTTTATTCCCACAAATACCTCCCCATGGCATAATTTTGAAGCAAATCCCAGACATCATATCATTTATAAACATTTTAAGATGTATTTCTAAAAGAAAAGAACTTTTTTTCTTTAAATAACCATAATACCAACTAATGCTGTTTTAAATTTTTGCTCTCACTGAAGGGGAGGGAAGGGAATTGTGTTATTTGGATAAGCTGGTTTGGTTCTGCATAGCAATGTTTCTAAGACTTTATTTGTACAGGTACGTTATTGGCACTTTGGAGCTGTTAGTAGCAGAAAACTACATGATCGTTTATTTAAATGGTGCAACAACTCGAAGAAAAATGCCCAGTCTGGGATGGCTCAGGAAATGCTATCAACAAATTGATAGAAGGTATTGTAAATGCAAGTGGAAAGCTAGTCTGAATAATGTTTATTATGTCCTTATTAGATTAAACTTTATTTCTGTTGCCACTTAAAGTCACCATGTATTTCTTCAGAAATTACATTTATTAATTTCATAACAAGTTTCTATTTTCAAACTTATAAAATAGCTCTTTATTTCTCCTTTGTACCACATCAAACATTTTCCTATAATTTACATTTTGGGAAAGGATGGAGAATTTAGTACATTTCCTATTTTATTACATTCTGGATTTTGCCTCATTTATAGTGCTTAGTATATTTTGTTAGTTAAGATGCTTATTTAGCTGTAATCTTTCTTTGGAATGAGTTCTAGAAATGTATTCTCTTGGGAGTTAGTCATCCATGCTAATGAAAGGAATTTTGATCCTCTATTTGGTTTGATTTGACCACAGCTAATTCAAACTAGGTTTAATCAACTCAGATCCAGTAACAGGTTTCTCTTCATACCTGAACATGACATTGGCTGGTTCTTGTGATTTTTTTTTTTTTTAATACTTAGTCATCACTGTAAGTGTGAAATATGATGATAAAAACAGCAGTTTTTATTTCATCATTTTAAGTTGTCTAAGATAATGCTTTTTTTAAATATTTATTTATTTATTTATTTATTTATTTATTTATTTTTGCGGTACGCGGGCCTCTCACTGTTGCGGCCTCTCCCGTTGCGGAGCACAGGCTCTGGATGCGCAGGCTCAGCGGCCATGGCTCATGGGCCCAGCCGCTCCGCGGCACGTGGGATTTTCCCGGACCAGGGCACGAACCCATGTCCCCTGCATCAGCAGGCGGACTCTCAACCACTGCACCACCCGGGAAGCCCTAGGATAATGCTTTTAACTTTCAATAAAAATTTTAGACTCCATAAGAATACATTAGATCTGATTCATGTTGCCTGTTCCTGTGGTGATCTCTCCTCTCACCTTTCTGCCTGCCCAGTGCCTTTCATGGTGTTGAAGAAATTAATAACAGTTTCCCCTCCATCCTGAAAAATGAAAAGAGCTTACTTTTATATTCAGTATTGGCTTCTACCCCTGGTTGACAGTCTTGAAGACAAGTGAATGTATATTAGGAGACATTTAATAACAGGCTACACTGTGAACATAAATTTAGGTAAATGAAGTAGAGTTCATTTTGTGGCAGTGGGAAGGACCATTGGAATTCAGGAGTGCATTTTCTTTTGTTTGTTATCTTTTGTTGTCTTTAGGAATATCATATCCAAATGACAGCTCTTGAATGAGGATTTTTTCAATTTTTTGTATAGATTTGCACATACTTACTGATGTCTTAGCTTTTCTTCTAGCTTTAGAATTTGTAGAACTTTAAAATTTTTCTTTTTCTTTTAAACTCCAGGTTACGGAAAAACCTAAAGTCTCTCATTATTGTACATCCCTCTTGGTTTATCAGAACACTTCTGGCTGTTACCAGACCATTTATTAGGTAATTTTCTGAGAACCATTGACTCTTAAAGAAACCCCCACAGACTCCTTGTATGAATTTCTTGTCAGTTCTGTTGGTCAGAAATATTAAGGTAATTATCTTTATTTCTTTCCATAGCTCAAAATTCAGCCAAAAAATTAGATACGTCTTTAATTTGGCAGAACTAGCGGAACTTGTCCCCATGGAATATGTTGGAATACCAGAATGCATAAAACAGTATGTTTTGTTTCATTTTTTTAATTGTATTGGATCTTTATATTTTGATGTGCAAGAGGTAAATATTTCAGTACCCATTCTTTCTCCCTTCATATATTATAATTATTTTATAACTGCTCTTGTTTTTATAACAAAGAAAAGGGGGAAGAAGACACTTTCCAACACTTTCCCCATAAGTCACCGTTTTCTTCAGGCTATCAGTTGAGTAGGAGGAATTGTTTCTGGTTTGGTTCATTTATATTTTTAAAGATAGTTACAGTCTTAAGAGATGGTCTCTTGATTGGTTAGTACTAAGGAACATTCTCCAGACTTGAACATGCTGGTCTCCAAATTTGAGTAAGCTTGTCATGGCATCAAATAATATTATTAGGGAAGTAAAATATTTATATCTGTCTAATCTTAATACTTTCCAGTGGCTGGAGTTTGTTCTGTTTACCAAATTCACTTATCTAACTTCTAAAAGGAATTGGTAGAAGACTGTTAACATAAATACTTGAGTATCACAGTGCTATAATATAGAAAAATGTTTCTTTGTTCTATTAATGTGATGTTTTAGTCTGTTGAATGTGTCAAAACCACATTTCTTAAGTCAGTTCTGACTTCCTGTATAGTATGTTAAATATTTTTGGGTTTGCCTGCAAACTTTTGAGTTTATTTTTAGTGCCTTTTTTTGAGTTTTTGTTCATCTTCATAACATGTATGTTTACTAAAATAACTCTTCCCTACCAGGTATGAAGAAGAAAAGTTTAAAAAGAAACAGAAAAGGTATATGCACACCTTGACTGGGTTGCATCTAGACTAGTCCATTTGCATTGCACAGACTAACTCTTCCTTATTGGTTGGTTAGCTCGTAGACAAAGATAATAGCATTTGTAAATATAAATATACCCCAGGATTCAAATGTAGAGTGAATCCAAAGTTCCTGATGCTGAGTATGGCTTGGATTCACTCTGTTTTAACACCATAATAATCTCAGTTACAAAATAAAGACCACACCTCCTCCTCCCTGCTTTTGGTATAAATACTGACAGTAAATTCCTAAGAATACTATTTGGAAAACCAATTATTTATAATACCTTACCAGTTTCACCATACTTTAAATCTCTAAGTTGCGCTTTTGAAATATTTGTGCACTTTTTTAATGTATCAGTTTTCCCCCCTGGGGTTGATGATTATATTTGCAATGCACATGTTCTTTGGCTAACCAACATTGATTTTCTTGTATGCTTAAATGGCCTGCTAACTAGTCAAATTCTACATGTGATAAAATACCTAAAAGTTCAATGTACCATTTAATAGTTAAAACACTCTGCTTTCCATCTTTAATTTAATTTTGAATACTTCTGCTTTGAGCATAACAAACTGTCATCTGTTAATATCTTGGCATAGAAGATGAAAGGCAAGTGTATAAAATAGTTACCATTTTATATAGTAATTTAGAAAATTATAGGATTTAGATCTAACTTGTTAATGGATTTTTAAAATATTAACAACTAAATTAGCAAAACAGATTGATACAGTCTCATAAGAGTTAAGGTGAGAGATTTGTATGTAGTTATCATTTGGACCATTGTAAGGAACTGGAGCTGGAATATTCTTAACTTTGAACACATTTTGGCTCTGTTGATGAGCAAGAATTCAGTTGACCATGTGATAGAGTCATAGCTTTACATTTCTATGTGACACTTTACAGCTAAACATTTTAAGATAGAGATAAGGACAGTGATTTTAAATCTTGCTAATTTCTCGTTCCTCTCAAGACATTGGTGTGAATTTGCCAGACAAGAGGCTGAAGTTTAAAATGTAGTCTATAATTGTAGAGTATTTTGAAGCCAGCTGCTTCATGGATTTCAAAATGAATTGCCTTTGTTGATGAAATCTGCTATGTTGTGCCTTTTTACAAAATTCTTAGTTAAGTAACTTAGGCATCAGAAAAAAAAGTAGAATTGTACTTCTTATTTAAATGTATTGTTTGAAACCTACCAATATTATTTTATCTTGATTTTTTTTTTTACTTTCGTTTCATTTAATCTTAAATAGAATCATTACATATATCTTTTAGGCACTTCTGAGTTTTTGTACAGAGTTTCTTTAGCCTTGAAAAATAATAAATCCTTGTCAGCTTGAAAAGGGTAACACTCAAGTTTTAAAAATAGAAGGGCATGTTTTTAAAACCAAGTTAACAGAAACTGCATGGGGGAGCTTATTACCCAAGGTGAAATTTCTATGAGTACTGGTGATAAGGGTTCAAAACTGAGTGTGCTGAAATATAGCAGTTTTAAATGTTTTAGATGTTTGTTTCAAATAACTCAGTGCAAGTGTAGCCAGGTAGATGTTGATTGTTAAAATATTTGAACAGAGTTTAAAAATAAAGTGATTATGAAATTAGTTCATACCGATATTTCACATGTTGAAAAGATTGATGTGTTTTGCATGCCTTATCAAGAATATGTACCTTTCAGATTTTTGTTACCAATATAAAAAATATTTTAAAATGTTGTTAATCTGGCTTTACCACAGGCCAAGGCTTTTAGGTCTGACTCACTAATGTTCAGGTGATTGTAGTAATGGAAACAAGTGTGAAAAGTATCTTCATATATCATACCAAGTTGTTTTAAACTCTCCTCCATCAGTGATTCAAACTACTACAAATATAAATATACAAGTATAATAGTAAGAGATTGTTGTACATTATCTGTGAAGGGTTGTCTATAATTTTTGTGTGGTAATTACATAATTCTTCTAATCCCCACTTGCCTAAATTTTGATGTGATCTCTATGCATCCCACTCCTGATCCAATCATATTTTTAATCTACATCTAGATACTTCTGATTATTAAATTCTGTGGCTTCTTACTATCAAGATAAATAAAAAGTATTCACATTCTAAGTGTACCAATAAATTTTGGAGAATAATTATGGCATCCATAAATATGTACTTTTACCACTGAACTTAAAAGTTGATCAGTTGATGGCATTAGTGGCATTTAAATATTTCAGTTAACAACATCATTTTTGAGGGAATTATTTTTCCTGCCACTCAGATCACTTAGCTCCCTGCCTCAGCCATGCTACAGTTCAACATTTTAATATGCCTGTTGTAATTTGAACTTTTAATAAAGTTTATATGCATTTGTATATAAAGTATCTTACAATCTTAAAAAAAAAAAACAATAATCACATTCTTGCCAGTGTCCTCTTGCCTTTAAAAATTATCTTTCCTGGTTGGGAAAATGTTTGGTAACCTTTTTACTATGTCTGCTTCTTTGCAAAGCTTTGTTTATAACAGAATAATAATCTATGGTAAAATCAGCCATTATTTTTAGAAAGAGAATTGTTCATTTGCTGATATCTTATTATCTATATTGTTTTTCATTAAATAGAGTTGATCAAGAGCTTAATGGAAAACAAGATGAACCGAAAAGTGAACAGTAAGTTTGGCATCTAGTCCAAACACTGAAGAATGTGCTGATGAAGCAGTGCTTTTTTGCATTTATAATGCATTTATTGGTCCTGATTTTTATGTAACCTGTTACAAAACTGACTTGACTTTTTCTTAATGGACTTTTGTATAAGGGACTGTTCACTGCTGTACTGGTTTGCAGATCTCTTGAATTTAGCTCTTTACTAGCTAATTATATTGTAATCATTTTATATTTTATATTGCTAAATAGCAGAGAACCACACTTTATATAAAGCAGTTTTTGCATTTGTTTATTAAATGATGCATTTTCTTCAGTAAAATATTTATATGCCTAAATGGAAAAGGAAAGAGATAATATATATTTTTATGTTTTTGAGCAGTATTTTTTAATGTATACCTTTCTTATGGAAGAATATGCAGGTAAATAAGACCATGATTTTGTAAAATGCATGTTAAAATATTTGTTTTTGTAAATGGTTAAATACACTTCCTGGGTCACTCAGAAAATACGCTCATAAGGTGAGGGACAGTTAAACTGGTTCTCATGAATACCCAAAGGTCATATACATAATCTAAGTAGATTAGTACCATTCTGAGTTTTTTTCTCACTTAACATTTATTTCTTAATTCAGACACAAATACAAGTGTATTGCACACTTTTTTTTTTAAACATAAAGACAAGTCAAAAAGCCATTTTTAGAATTAGAGAATTTAAGAGGTTAAGAATTGGGGCTTGTGTATATGTATATATCAGACATTTTATCTTCTGGCCAAAAGTCAGAACTTCATAAAAATTGTAGGTTTGTTCACTAATGTGAAATAAGCTGTGTGTCCAGGGTATCACTCTCCTGAATTGGTGTGAGTGCAGTGTAATATTCAGAGAATGTGATGAGTTATTCACTGTCACTACTTTTCTTTAGAAAATAGGGGCTGCTTTTCTAACTACTTTCAATGTGGGCACTTTACCAAAATACTTTCATATCAGGTGTTTGACCCAGTCAGATAAGGTGTGTTTTCCCATTTTCTGTTGAATTATGTTGACAGTACTGTAAATTAAGTTATTTTGTAAGTCTTAGAGCATCATCATATTATGGTGTTTTGCGTTTGGTGTAAGCATATGAACTCCTTGTTTAATTTGGTAAGTACCTTGACTCTGCATTGAAATTGTATTTATGCCCCAGATAGAACTTAATTACCCACAAAATCATTCAAAAACAACAGGTTGGTCTAATACTGTGTCATATACTTGTGTGACTTATACATTTGGTAAACTTAGTACCTGCCTGATTTAAGGGTCACACCACACTCCAGCCCTTCTTATAAGGTAATTTACAAAAGAGTAGTAAAATTGAAGTGCAGGAGCTAAACCTCTAGGATTTATTTTATCCTAGACTGGCTTTTATCATTGCTGTTTTTAGTGTAAAATTTTCTATTACAAAAGAGAATTTCCTTTACTTTTTGTCCTCCTCAGTCATAAACTTGACACAGTAACCCAAGTCCAATTATGGCAGATGCTGGAGGATTCCCAGGATGAGACTTTCTTTAGCAGCCTCCTGACTTCACTTGGATCCAGCTGCTGTAGGCAGATCCTGAACTAATGTCACTATAGTCAATAAAGCTAAAACCATTATTGCTTGCTAAGATCTTAGAAATACTTTGTGTTCAAAAAGCAAATTAACAGTAACAGTTTAGGCTTTCCTTCTGAATTTACGAATAAAAGATCATATTGAATTTAATTGTGATTAGAGTCTATATTTGTAGAGTGCTTTAAGTGACCTTTCATCAGTAAAAGTAGTCTTTCATCTATAAATTTGTGTCTCAGTCAAACCTGGCTGAGCTTTTTAAATAGGTGGCTTTCCTCCACATTAAGTACCCAGTTCTTCAGTTGCAACACGTTACTGTTTATTGACTTTTGCATTTGCAAGCATTGTCCCTGATTATAGATACAACTCGTTGCAAAAGTGGTGCATTTTCCTACATATTTTTTTAAAGTAGAGATAGCCTATATTCTATCAGAACATTAAAATTTAGAGGGAACAGTGATACCATTTGGGATATAACCAAAGGGATGTGCTGTGAATCACTAGATTTAAAAGAATACCTGTTCTAACCTATACCTTGATGAAATCTGGTATAGGGACATGCCCCGTAATGTTTCATAGCTGTGAGACTTAAGATCATAACAAGTAGGTCAGAGGAAAAGCATTTATTAAACTGGTTATTTGTAATTACTAGCTATGTGACATTTTCCCCATATCATTCAGTTTTAATTTTCCATTAGTGATTGAGGTGAAAGTACATAAAATTGTGTTATTTTATCTTTCTGCTGGGATCATGGTTCTAACTTGTTTAATTTGATGCTTATGCCACTATTTTTTGTTGTGTTTAGGTTCTGAGCGCCTCTTCTTAGTCAAAAGTTTCTCTTATAAAGTAATCTGATTGTGTTCTCCTTGGTCATATTCCTTATTAGCACCAAGGGAAGATACTATATTGATCCCACAGTTTAAGCTTAATAGTCTTTAACTGGGGGTGGGGGGAGTATAAAGAAATATGATTCCAAGTAGGGCCTAGCAGGACCTGGAAAGGAAGATAACAAAACAAGGAAGTAAGAGAAAGAAAACTATAAAGGGATAATGAGTTAGCTAAGATTCCACTGAATGTGTCCTTGTTAAGGGGAGTGCTGTATATGGCAGCAGTTGGTACCATTTCTTGTATCAATCAGGAAGACCTGCAGGCTACATACAGAATATGTGAATAAGACTGTGGAGTGAAGGGGGCAAAGGCTGGTAATACTTACAATGAAAATTCATATTTTCCTCTGCTTTGTCTCTTCATACAAAAGCAAGTTTAAACAGGGAGGGTCAGCAATTACAATGCTCAGATTGAAGTGTAGGGTTACGTTACTTTTGACATAGCTGGTAAACATTTAATGTATTGTTCCAAAATGGACATCACTCTTTAGTAACTATACTGAATACTGAAATTTGCTGATTGACAGGTATATATAGGTTGCTAGACTTTCTTCAACTGCAATTCCAGAATTTAAAAAGGTAAGGAATCTGCTTTTTTGAGAGTCTTCTTTTAAATGACTGTGTTACTCTGGCTGTTTTTACGTGATTGCTCAGGGAATTTGAAAGTGTTTGAATTAAAGGAGAAGGGGCTTTTTAGATTTCTTCAATTGATAGTTAAAAATTAGCATTAGGATATGTCCAGTTTCCTAATGAGATTGGTAAAGTTGTATATAAGGTGACAGCAGCTTCATCCTTTTCCCCATGTGATACGTGGAAAATTGCTAACATTGCTCCTACAGGAGGAGGAGGAAGTAGACTGAAAATAGGTAGTTATGGCTACCACATTCTGTTTTGTTTTCATGCCTATTTTTTCTCATCCTGTATAGCTATTTGAGAAGTGGATCACAAATGTCAGAAGGGTGGGATAGCTAGAGGAATTAATGTCCTTAAAAGTTAGACCAACTATTCTGTTAGAGTTTATCTTGTAGGAACAGGGATTGCGTAATTTGAGTTGCTGGGAGAAAGAGTTAAGGACTTAGACTTGCATGAGAAGGTCAGCTGGTACGAGAAGTGGGAGATTCTCAGTGTTCTAATAGTAAGGAAGAATTACCTGGAGAGTCTTTCATCCCCCTCTTCCCATCCCAAGATTCTGAATGAGTTAGAATCATATCAGTGGTGAGTCCCAGTAATGTGATCCTTTAAAATTCTTAATGGTAATTGAAAATAATGTGTCAACCAGCAAGGAGTGACACTAAAATTTGAACAGAACTGTTACTTTGTTGCAGATATATATGATAGATCTACTTAATTTCTTACGTTTTGAGAACTACTTTTATGAAAAGTTTACATGAAGCACTTAATATAACACATAAAACACCAGAAGAAAATCAAAGTTTAATGCTTTCATTTACTAAAGAATTATTATAATATCTGTCTAATTCTATTTTATAAGACATTGTACAAGAGGTTAAAACATTTGCATTTTGAAACTTTTATGCGTTTTCACATTCAGTGTAGCTAAGGAGGAACTTGGAAAATAATGTTAATTAGCTACTCTACTGCACTTTTTGTATTTGAATTTTCTGAAGTTATGTCCCTTAAACAGCTTATTTACATAAACTAGCTAGTAAATATTTGTGGTGTTCAGGGCACTGACTTGCACAGCCCTTGGGGCACATGGAACACAATTCAGAGTTCGTTAGACACTAATGCACTTTGATATATATTTCAAAGATTAATACATTTTTCTTACCATAAATTCACATGCTGTCATTTAGACACAGTTAATGTACTGTGATCATTTTATCACTGTTCAGATAATGTTGCATAGCCTAGTGCTCTCCTTTTACAGTGAGAGAAATTCAGTTCTGAAGACTGTGTGTGCAAGATGTTGATGTGGTCCCTGTAAGAAATACTAAGGTTGGTCTTGATTTACTAAGAAGATGTAATATTTTCTTTTTCTCTGACTTGTTAGGAATACAATAACTTGTGTCCTGATTTGTTGCACATCGTATTTTTGCAACGTTAATGAATTGAAATAAATTAATTGGAAAGTTTTGGTTTTGACTCATTTGTCACATTTTTCTGTCTCCCATTTCACTACTGAATTTTTACAAAGTTTATCTTGTAAGCTTTTCAAATAGTTTTAAACCTTTTGTTTCTGTAGTTTGGGTGCTGCTTCCTATTCAAGGGGGTGAAGAGTTCATCCTGCTTCAATTTTAAACATTATGTTAACTATAAGCACACTTTGTATTTCATAGTTTAGAATTATTTTAGTTATGGGGAATCCACCAATGAAATCAGTTCAATAAGTGGCTGAAAACATGGCATAAAAAATAACCTGTTTACTCTATGGACCTGCGCAGAGGTTCAAGTTGGTTGCAGTTGTTTTGCATTTACTCCTTAATCACTGTTCAACTGCTTAACGGCAAACAGCTGCGCACATTACTGCTGCCTTTAATCCAGTTAGAATACCGTTTGGGATTACGTAAACGCAAATACAAACTGAAGTATTTGTCTTGCATTAAGCATAAATTTTAAATACAGATTCTCCCGAATTGAAATTATGTGATTCACAAACTAAACGCTTGCAGAGTTAAATGGATTGCCGCACTGTTTCGTTAAATACTTGGCTATAAACTTTTCAGAATTTGGCTTCAATTCGTATTACTGGGTCTTCAACAGTATTACGCTGAACACACTAGCGGCATAAAATGTGACTGCCTTACGTTTTCTAATTGTGCGTCTAACAGTGGAGAAGAGTCTGTAAAATTGTAATTCTCTCATTAACGATTTACTGAACCTGGTGAATTACTTGGGAGCTACACCTGTTTAGCGGTCTGAGGCTTCAAAGCTGCGGCCCCACGCTCCTCTCTCCACATCCCTCCCCTCTCGCAAGACTTGAGTGGCTGGCGGGAGCAGGAATGGGCGGGGCTCACGGGCCTACGTCATTTCCAGCTTCTGCGAGTGCTTCCGGGACGCCGACCCAGCGCCGCTTTATCTGCGGCGGAACGAGAGGTACTCTGGCGAAGTAGGTATCTCTTGCTGGGTTCCTGGCCGAACCACTTCTGTTGCCTCCGACGCGGGAAGCGCCTTTTCCACAGGTACTTGGTGAGCCTGCCCGCGCTCCCTGCCACCATTCAGAGCAGGCATTGCGTCCGTTGGGTCTTCTGCGAGGGCCTTTTCGGCCTGGGTTCGGCCCGTTACCGACTTCGCTGCCGGGATGGCCTCGCGGCGCTTCCCGGGGTGGGAAGGGAAGGAAAAGGAGGCGGCCGGGAGGCTTGTTGTACTCGGGGCGCCATGTGAACAGTCCGGAGGGTGGGGGTTGGGGGGCAGGGGTCCTCAGCCCAGCACCGTATTTTTAGCCAGGTGAAAGTCTTAAAGCTTACATGATGATTTTTCCCCACAGTATCGGGGCGGGCTTGCGGGGGGGGGGGGCGGCCCGTTTCTTAAGTGTCTCATTCTTGTGTGTCTTCGGTGCTTGAAGTCCGCTTTCCAACCTCATGTGAACTCGTACCGGAATGAATTTAAACTGGATGGTTTGCTCAAGAAAGACTAGGACTGTGAGGTTACTTCCCAATGTGGAGCCTTCTACTTTAATTTTCTAAACTGCAAAATGGAGTAGTACTAAATTTACGTGGCTCATACCACATCTGAAAGAATTAAACATTTCACAAGGAATTTTTAGAAATCTGAGATTAATTAAAGCAAGTAATTTAAACAAACATTTAAATAACATAGCTATTTCTAAAATTATTTTTTATTGAGGTATAATTGACATATAACTTAACTACATTACTTTCAGGTGTACAGCATAATGATTCAATGTTTGTATGCATTGTGAAAAGATCACCACAATAAGTCTAGTTAACATCCGTCACCAAACATAGTTGCAAAAAAATTTTTTTTCATGTGATGAGGACTTTTAAGATCTACTCTCTTAGCAACTTTCAAATATGCAATGCAGTATTAGTAACTCTGGTCACCATCCTGTACGTTATATCCCCATGACTTACTTATTTTATAATTGCAAGTTTGTAGTTTCACCCATCCTTTTCCCCAACCCTCAATTTTCTATCTATGAGCTTAATTTTCTTCTCTTTTTTTAGTTTCCACATGTAAGTGAGATCATGTGGTGTTTTTTTCTCTGACTGACTTCACTTGGTGTAATGACCTCAAAGCCCATTCACATTGTCCCAAATGGCAGGATTTCATTTTTCTAAATGTCTGAATAATATTCCATTCTATATACCGCATTGTTTTTATCCATTCATCCCTGGATGGACACTTTGATTGTTTGTGTATCTTGGCTATTGTAAATAATGCTGCAGTGAAAGAAAAGTGCATGTATCTTCTTGGGGTTTTTTTTGGGGGGGGGGATATAGTTGATTTACAATGTTATGTTAGTTTTAGGTGTACAGCAAAGTGAATCAGTTATACATATATCCACTTCTTTTTTTTTTAAGATTCTTTTCCCATATAGGTCATTACAGAGTATTGAGTAGAGTTCCCTGTACTTTACAGTAGGTCCTTATTAGTTATCTGTTTTATATATAGTAATATGTATATGTCAATCCCAATGTCCCAATTTATCCTCCCGCTTTGCCCCCTGGTAACCATAAATTTGTTTTCTACATCTGTGACTGTTTCTGTTTTGTAAATAAGTTCATTTGTACCATTTTTGGAGATTCCACATATAAGTGATACCATATGATGTTTGTCGTTGCCTGATTTGCTTCACTCAGTATGACAATCTCTGGGTCCATCCATACTTTACAATGGTGTGTTAGTTTCTGCTTTATAACAAAGTGAATCAGTTATACATATACATATGTTCCCACGTCTCTTCCCTCTTGCGTCTCCCACCCTCCCTATCCCACCCCTCCAGGCGGTCACAAAGCACCTAGCTGATCTCCCTGTGCTATGCGGCTGCTTCCCACTAGCTATCTGTTTTACGTTTGGTAGTGTATATATGTCCATGCCACTCTCTCACTTTGTCCCAGCTTACCTTTCCCCGTCCCCATATCCTCAAGTCCATTCTCTGGTAGGTCTGTGTCTTTATTCCTGTCTTACCCCTAGGTTCTTCATGACATTTTTTTTTCTTAAATTCCATACACACGTGTTAGCATACGGTATTTGTCTTTCTCTTTCTGACTTACTTCACTCTCTATGACACACTCTAGGTCCATCCACCTCATTACAAATAGCTCAATTTCGTTTCTTTTTATGGCTGAGTAATATTCCATTGTATATATGTGCCACATCTTTATCCATTCATCCGATGATGGACACTTAGGCTGTTTCCATCTCCGGGCTATTGTAAATAGAGCTGCAGTGAACATTTTGGTACATGACTCTTTTTGAATTATGGTTTTCTCAGGGTATATGCCTAGTAGTGGGATTGCTGGGTTGTATGGTAGTTCTATTTTTAGTTTTTTAAGGAACCTCCATACTGTTCTCCATAGTGGCTGTACCAATTCACATTCCCACCAGCAGTGCAAGAGTGTTCCCTTTTCTCCACACCCTCTCCAGCATTTATTGTTTCTAGATTTTTTTTTTTTTTTTTTGCGGTACGCGGGCCTCTCACTGTTGTGGCCTCTCCCGTTGCAGAGCACAGGCTCCGGACGCGCAGGCCCAGCGGCCATGGCTCACGGGCCCAGCCGCTCCACGGCATGTGGGATCTTCCCGGACCGGGGCACGAACCTGTGTCCCCCGCATCGGCAGGCGGACTCTCAGCCACTGCGCCACCAGGGAAGCCCTGTTTGTAGATTTTTTTTTTTTTTTTGGTGTAGATTTTTTGATGATGGCCATTCTGCCCGGTGTGAGATAATATCTCATTGTAGTTTTGATTTGCATTTCTCTAATGATTAATGATGCTGAACATTCTTTCTTGTGTTTGTTGGCAGTCTGTATATCTTCTTTGGAGAAATGTCTATTTAGGTCTTCTGCCTGTTTTTGGATTGAGTTGTTTGTTTTTCTGTTATTGAGCTGCATGAGCTACTTGTAAATTTTGGAGATTAATCCTTTGTCAGTTGCTTCATTTGCAAATATTTTCTTCCATTCTGAGGGTTGTCTTTTGGTTTTGTTTATGGTTTCCTTCGCTGTGCAAAAGCTTTGAAGTTGCATTAGGTCCAATTTGTTTATTTTTGTTTTTATTTCCATTTCTCTAGGAGGTGGGTCAAAAAGGATCTTGCCGTGATTTATGTCATAGAGTGTTCTGCCTATGTTTTTCTCTAAGAGTTTGATAGTGTCTGGCCTTACATTTAGGTCTTTAATCCATTTTGAGCTTATTTTTGTGTATGGTGTTAGGGAGTGATCTAATCTCAAACTTGTACATGTACTTGTCCAGTTTTCCCAGCACCACGTATTGAAGAGGCTGTCCTTTCTCCACTGTACATTCCTGCCTCCTTTATCAAAGATAAGGTGACCATATGTGCGTGGGTTTATCTCTGGGCTTTCTATCCTGTTCCATTGATCTTGCTGTTTTTGTGCCAGTACCATACTGTCTTGATTACTGTAGCTTTGTAGTATAGTCTGAAGTCAGGGAGCCTGATTCCTCCAGCTCCGTTTTTCATTCTCAAGATTGCTTTGGCTATTCGTGGTCTTTCGTGTTTCCATACAAATTGTGAAATTTTTTGTTCTAGTTCTGTGAAAAATGTCAGTGGTAGTTTGATAGGGATTGCATTGAATCAGTAGATTGCTCTGGGTAGTAGAGTCATTTTCACAATGTTGATTCTTCCAATCCAAGCACATGGTATATATCTCCATCTATTTGTATCATCTTTAATTTCTTTCATCAGTGTCTTATAATTTTCTGCATACAGGTCTTTTGTCTCCTTAAGTAGGTTTATTCCTAGATGTTTTATTCTTTTTGTTGCAGTGATAAAAGGGAGTGTTTTATTGATTTCACTTTCAGATTTTTCATCATTAGTGTATAGGAATGCCAGAGATTTCTGTGCATTAATTTTGTATCCTGCTACTTTATCAAATTCATTGATTAGCTCTAATAATTTTCTGGTAGCATCTTTAGGATTCTCTATGTATAGTATCATGTCATCTGCAAACAGTGACAGCTTTACTTCTTCTTTTCCAATTTGGAATCCTTTTATTTCCTTTTTTTCTCTGATTGCTGTGGGGAAAACTTCCAAAACTATGTTGAGTAAGAGTGGTGAGAGTGGGCAACCTTGTCTTCTTCCTGATCTTAGTGGAAATTGTTTCAGTTTATCACCATTGAGGATGATGTTGGCTGTGGATTTGTCATATATGGCCTTTATTATGTTGAGGAAAGTTCCCTCTATGCCTCCTTTCTGGAGGGTTTTTATCATAAATGGATGTTGAATTTTGTCAAAAGTTTTCTCTACATCTATTGAGATGACCATATGGTTTTTCTCCTTCAGTTTGTTAATATGGTGTATCACATTGATTGATTTGCGTATATTGAAGAATCCTTGCATTCCTGGAATAAACGCCACTTGATCATGGTGTATGATCCTTTTAATGTGCTGTTGGATTCTGGTTGCTAGTATTTTGTTGAGGATTTTTGCATCTATGTTTATCAGTGATATTGGCCTGTAGTTTTCTTTCTTTGTGACATCCTTGTCTGGTGTTGGTATCAGGGTGATGGTGGCCTCGTAGAATGAATTTGGGAGTGTTCTTCCCTCTGCTATATTTTGGAAGAGTTTGAGAAGGCTAGGTGTTCGCTCTTCTCTAAATGTTTGATAGAATTTGCCTCTGAAGCAATCTGGTTCTGGGCTTTTGTTTGTTGGAAGATTTTTAATCACAGTTTCAATTTCAGTGCTTGTGATTGGTCTGTTTATATTTTCTATTTCTTCCTGATTCAGTCTTGGCCGGTTGTGCATTTCTAAGAATTTGTCCATTTCTTCCAGGTTGTCCATTTTGTTGGCATAGAGTTGCTTGTAGTAATCTCTCATGATCTTTTGTATTTCAGCAGTGTCAGTTGTTACTTCTCCTTTTTCATTTCTAATTCTATTGATTTGAGTCTTCTCCCTTTTTTTCTTGATGAGTTTGGCTAATGGTTTATCAATTTTGTTTATCTTCTCAAAGAACCAGCTTTTTTATTGATCTTTGGTATCATTTCCTTCATTTCTTTTTCATTTATTTCTGATCTGATCTTTATGATTTCTTTCCTTCTGCTAACTTTGGGGGTTTTTTGTTCTTCTTTCTCTAATTGCTTTAGGTGCAAGCTTAGGTTGTTTATTCGAGATGTTTCCTGTTTATTAAGGTAGGATTGTATTGCTGTAAACTTCCCTGTTAGAACTGCTTTTGCTGCATCCCATAGGTTTTGGGTTGTCGTGTCTCCATTGTCATTTGTTTCTAGGTATTTTTTTATTTCCTCTTTGATTTCTTCAGTGATCACTTCGTTATTAAGTAGTGTATTGTTTAGCCTCCATGTGTTTGTATTTTTTACAGATCTTTTCCTGTAATTGATATCTAGTCTCATAGCGTTGTGGTCGGGAAAGATACTTGATGCAATTTCAAATTTCTTAAATTTACCAAGGCTTGATTTGTGACCCAAGATATGATCTGTCCTGGAGAATGTTCCATGAGTACTTGAGAAAAATGTGTATTCTGTTGTTTTTGGATGGAATGTCCTATAAATATTAAGTCCATCTTGTTTAATGTATCGTTTAAAGCTTGTGTTTCCTTATTTATTTTCATTTTGGATGATCTGTCCATTGGTGAAAGTGGGGTGTTGAAGTCCCCTACTATGAATGTGTTACTGTCGATTTCCCCTTTTATGGCTGTTAGTATTTGCCTTATGTATTGAGGTGCTCCTACGTTGGGTGCATAAACATTTACAATTGTTACATCTTCTTCTTGGATCGATCCCTTGATCATTATGTAGTGTCCTTCTTTGTCTCTTCTAATAGTCTTTATTTTAAAGTCTATTTTGTCTGATATGACATTTGCTACTCCAGCTTTCTTTTGGTTTCCATTTGCATGGAATATCTTTTTCCAGCCCCTCACTTTCAGTCTGTATGTGTCTCTAGGTCTGAAGTGGGTCTTTTGTAGACAGCATATATACGGGTCTTGTTTTTGTATCCATTCAGCCAGTTTGTGTCTTTTGGTGGGAGCATTTAATCCATTTACAATTAACATAATTATTGATATGTATGTTCCTATTCCCATTTTCTTAATTGTTTTTGGTTTGTTACTATAGGTCTTTTCCTTCTCTTGTGTTTCTTTCCTAGAGAAGATCCTTTAGCATTTGTTGTAAAGCTGGTTTGGTGGTGCTGAACTCTCTCAGTTTTTGCTTGTCTGTAAAGGTTTTAATTTCTCTGTCGAATCTGAATGAGATCCTTACTGGGTAGAATAATCTTGGTTGTAGGTTTTTCTCCTTCATCACTTTAAATATGTCCTGCCACTCTCTTCTGGCTTGCAGAGTTTCTGCTGAAGGATCAGCTGTTAACCTTATGGGGATTCCCTTGTGTGTTATTTGTTGTTTTTCCCTTGCTGCTTTTAATATGTTTTCTTTGTATTTAATTTTTGACAGTTTGATTAATATGTGTCTTGGCGTGTTTCTCCTTGGATTTATCCTGTATGGGACTCTCTGTGCTTCCTGGACTTGATTAACTATTTCTTTTCCCATATTAGGGAAGTTTTCAACTATAATCTCTTCAAAAATTTTCTCAGTCCCTTTCTTTTTCTCTTCTTCTTCTGGAACCCCTATAATTCGAATGTTGGTGCATTTAATGTTGTCCCAGAGGTCTCTGAGACTGTCCTCAGTTCTTTTCATTCTTTTTTCTTTATTCTGCTCTGCTGTAGTTATTTCCACTATTTTATCTTCCAGGTCACTTATCCGTTCTTCTTCCTCAGTTATTCTGCTATTGATCCCATCTAGAGTATTTTTAATTTCATTTATTGTGTTGTTCATCATTGGTTGTTTCATGTTTAGTTCTTCTAGGTCCTTGTTAAATGTTCTTGCATTTTGTCTATTCTAGTTCCAAGATTTTGGAACATCTTTACTATCATTATTCTGAATTCTTTTTCAGGTAGACTGCCTATTTCCTCTTCATTTGTTAGGTCTGGTGGGTTTTTATCTTGCTCCTTCATCTGCTGTGTGTTTTTCTGTCTTTTCATTTTGCTTATCTTACTGTGTTTGGGGTCTCCTTTTTGCAGGCTGCAGGTTCGTAGTTCCCGTTGTTTTTGGTGTCTGTCCCCAGTGGCTAAAGTTGGTTCAGTGGGTTGTGTAGGCTTCCTTGTGGAGGGGACTCGTGCCTGTGTTCTGGTGGATGAGGCTGGATCTTGCCTTTCTGGTGGGCAGGTCCACGTCTGGCGGTGTGTTTTGGGGTGTCTGTGGACTTATTATGATTTTAGGCAGCCTCTCTGCTAATGGGTGGGGTTGTGTTCCTGTCTTGCTAGTTGTTTGGCATAGGGTGTCCAGCACTGTAGCTTGCTGGTCATTGAGTGAAGCTGGGTGCCGGTGTTGAGATGGAGATCTCTGGGAGATTTTCGCCGTTTGATATTACGTGGAGCTGGGAGGTCTCTTGTGGACCAGTGTCTTGAAATTGGTTCTCCCACCTCAGAGGCACAGCACTGACTCCTGGTTGCAGCACCAAGAGCCTTTCATCCACACGGCTCAGAATAAAAGGGAGAAAGAGTAGAAAGAAAGAAAGAGAGGGAGGGAGGGGGAGAGAGAGAGAGAGAGAGAGAAAGAAAGAAAGGATAAAAGAAAATAAAATAAGGTAAAATAAAGTTATTAAAATAAAAAATATTAAGAAAAAAAGTTTTTTAAGTAAAAAAAAATGGATGGATAGAACCCTAGGACAAATGGTGAAAGCAAAGCTATACAGACAAACTCTCACACAGAAGCATACACATACACACTCACAAAAAGAGGAAAAGGGGAAAAAATAATAAATCTTGCTCTCAAATTCCACCTCCTCAATTTGGGATGATTCGTTGTCTATTCATGTATTCCACAGATGCAGGGCACATCAAGTTGATCGTGGAGATTTAATCTGCTGCTCCTGAGGCTGCCGGGAGAGATTTCCCTTTCTCTTCTTTGTTCTCACAGCTCCCAGGGGCTCAGCTTTGGATTTGGCCCCGTCTCTGCGTTAGGTCGCCGGAGGGCGTCTCTTCTTCGCTCAGACAGGATGGGGTTAAAGGAGACGCTGATTCGGGGGCTCTGGCTCACTCAGGCTGGGGGGAGGGAGGGGTACGGAGCGCGGGGTGAGCCTGCAGCGTCAGAGGCTGGCGTGACACAGCAGCAGCCTGAAGCGCGCCGTGCGTTTTACCAGGGAAGTTGTCCCTGGATCCCGGGACCCTGGCAGTGGCGGGCTGCACAGGCTCCCCGGAAGGGGGGTGTGGATAGTGACCTGTGCTCGCACACAGGCTTCTTGGTGGTGGCAGCAGCAGCCTTAGCGTCTCCTGCCCGTCTCTGGGGTCCGCGCTTTTAGCCGCGGCTGGCGCCCGTCTCTGGAGCTCCTTTAAGCAGTGCTCTTAATCCCCTTTCCTCGAGCACCAGGAAACAAAGAGGGAAGAAAACGGCTCTTGCCTCTTCGGCAGGTCCAGACTTTTTCCCGGACTCCCTGCCGGCTAGCCGTGGCGCACTAACCCCATGCAGGCTGCGTTCACGCCGCCAACCCCAGTCCTCTCCCTGTGCTCCGACCAAAGCCCGAGCCTCAGCTCCCAGCCCCGCCCATCCTGGCGGGTGAGCAGACAAGCCTCTCGGGCTGATGAGTGCTGGTCGGCACCGATTCTCTGTGCGGAAATCTCTCCGCTTTGCCCTCTGCACCCCTGTTGCTGCGCTCTCCTCCGCGACCCCAAAGCTCCCCCCATCCGCCACCCGCAGTCTCTGCCCGTGAAGGGGCTTCTAGTGTGTGGAAACCTTTCCTCCTTCATGGCTCCCTCCCACTGGTGCAGGTCCTGTCCCTATTGTTTTGTCTCTGTTTATTCTTTTTTCTTTTGCCCTACTCAGGTATGTGGGGGAGTTTCTAGCTTTTTGGGAGGTCTGAGGTCTTCTGCCATCGTTCAGTAGGTGTTCTGTAGGAGTTGTTCCACGTGTAGATGTGTTTCTCATGTGTCTGTGTGGAGGAAGGTGATCTCCGTGTCTTACTCTTTCGCCATCTTCCCCCTCTCTCCCTATTTCATTCTATTTTTGTGGCTGAGTAATATTCCATTGTATATATGCCATATCTTTTTTATCCACTCCTCTGTCAGTGGACGTTTAGGTTGCTTCTGTGTCCTGGCTATTGTAAATAATTCTGTAATGAACACTGGGGTGCATGTATGTTTTTGAATTACAGTTTTCTCCAATTATATGACCAGGAGTGGGATTGCTGGATCATGTGGCAGCTCTATATTCACTTTTGTTTTGTTTTGCAGTACACGGGCCTCTCACTGTTGTGGCGTCTTCCGTTGCAGAGCACAGGCTCTGGACGCGCAGGCTCAGTGACCATGGCTCATGGGCCCAGCCACTTCGCAGCATGTGGGATCTTCCCGGACCGGGGCACGAACCCGTGTCCCCTGCATCGGCAAGCAGATTCGCAACCACTGTGCCACCAGGGGAGCCCAATATATTCAGTTTTTTAAGGAACCTCCACACTGTTCTCCATAATGGGTGCACCATCAGTGTAGGAGGGTTCCCTTTTCTCCACACCCTCTCCAGCATTTATTGTTTGTAGATTTTTTTGATGATGCCCATTCTGACCGGTGTGAGGTGATACCTTATTGCAGCTTTGATCTGCATTTCTCCAATAACCAGTGATCTTGAGCATCTTTTCATGTGCTTCTTGGCAATCTGTATGTCCTCTTTGAAGAAACATCCATTTTGATCTTCTGCCCATTGTTTGATTGTTTTCTTTGTTTTGTATATTGAGCTGCATGAGCTGTTTGGATATTTTGGAGATTAATCCTTTGTAGATCGCCTCGTTTGCAAATATTTTCTCCTATTCTCTGGGTTATTTTCGTTTTGTTTATGGTTTCCTTTGCTGTGCAAAAGCTTTTAAGTTTAATTAGGTCCCACCTGTTCATTTTTGTCTTTATTTTCATTACTCTAAAATGTGGGTCAAAAAAGATACTGCTGTGATTTATGTCAGAGAGTGTTCTGCCTATGTTTTCCTCTAAGAGTTTTATAATATCCGGTCTTACATGCAGGTCTTTAATCCATGTCAAGTTTATTTTTGTGTCTGGTGTTAGAGAGTGTTGTAATTTCATTCTTTTACATGTAGCTGTCCAGTTTTCCCAACACCACTTACTGAAGAGACAGTCTTTTCTCCATTGTATATTCTTGCCTCCTTTGTCATAGACTAGTTGACCATGGGTGCATGGGTTTATTTCTGGACTTTCCATCCTGTTCCATTGATGTATATTTCTGGTTTTTTGCCAGTACTATACTGTTCTGATTACTACAGCTTTGCAGCACACTTTGAAGTCAGGGAGCCCGATTCCCACAGCTCCATTTTTCTTTCTCAAGATTGCTTTGGCTATTCGGGGTCTTTTGTGTTTCTATACAAATTGTGAAATTTTTTGTTCTAATTCTGTGAAAAATGTCATTGATAATTTGATAGGGATTGCATTGAATATGTAGATTGTCCCAGTTAGTATAGTCATTTGGACAATGTTGATTCTTCCAATCCAAGAACATGTTATATCTCTCCATATGTTTGTGTCATCTTCAAGTTCTTTCATCAGCATTTTATAGTTTTCAGAGTACAAGTCTTTTGCCTCAGGCAGATTTATTCCTAGATATTTTATTCTTTATGATGCGATGGTAAATGGGATTGTTTCTTTAATTTCTCCTTCTGCTCTTTCGTTGTTAGTGTATAGAAATGCATCAGATTTCTGTGTATTAATTTTGCGTGCTACAATTTTACCAGATTCATTGATGAGCTCTAGCAGTTTTCTGGTAGCATCTTTAGGATTTTCTATGTATAGTATCATGTCATCTGCAAACAGTGATAGTTTTATTTTTTTTTGTTTTCCAATTTGGATTCCTTTTATTTCTTTTTCTTCTCTGATTGCCATGGCTAGGACTTCCAAAACTATGTTGAATAAAAGTGGTGAGAGGGCTTCCCTGGTGGCGCAGTGGTTGAGAGTCTGCCTGCCGATGCAGGGGACACGGGTTCGTGCCCCGGCCCGGGAGGATCTCACATGCCACGGAGCGGCTGGGCCCGTGAGCCATGGCCACTGAGCCTGCGCGTCCAGAGCCTGTGCTCCGCAACGGGAGAGGCCGTGACAGTGAGAGGCCCGTGTACTGCAAAAAAAAAAAAAAAAAAAAGTGGTGAGAGTGGACAGCCTTGTCTTGTTCCTATCTTAGAGGAAATGCTTTCAGCTTTTCACCATTCAGTATGATGTTAACTGTAGGTTTGTTATAGATGGCCTTTATTATGTTGAGGTAGGTTCCCTCTATGCCCACTTTCTGGAGAGTTCTTATCATAAATGGGTGTTGAATTTTGTTAAGTGTTTTCTGCATCTGTTGAGATGATCATATGGTTTTTATGCTTCAATTTATTGGTGTGGTGTATCACACTGATTGATTTGTGGATATTGAAGAATCCTTGCATCCCTGGCATAAATCCCACTTGATCATGATGTATGATCCTTTTAATGTGTTGTTGGATTTGGTTTGCTAGTGTTTTCTTGAGGAATTTTGTATCTATGTTCATCTGTCATATCGGCCTGTAATTTTCTTTTTTTGTGGTATCTTTATCTGGTTTGGGTATCAGGGTGATGGTGGCCTCATAGAATGTGTTTGGGAGTGTTCCTCTGCAATTTTGGGGAATAGTTTCAGAAGGATAGGTGTTAACTCTTCTCTAAGTGGTTGATAGAATTTGCCTCTGAAGCCATCTGGTCTTGGACTTTTGTTTGTTAGAAGTTTTTAATTACAGTTTCAATTTCACTACTTGTGATTGGTCTGTTTATATTTTCTAATTCTTCCTGGTTCAGTCTTGGAAAGTTGTACCTTACCAAGAATTTGTCCAGTTTATTGGCATATAGTTGCTTGTAGTAGTCTCTTACAATCCTTTGTATTTCTGTGGTGTCCATTGTAACTTCTCAGTTTTCATTTTTTTTTAACATCTTTATTGGAGTGTAATTGCTTTACAATGGTGTGTTAGTTTCTGCTTTATAACAAAGTGAATCAGTTACACGTATACATATGTTCCCATATCTCTTCCCTCTTGCGTCTCCGTCCCTCCCACCCTCCCTATCCTACCCCTCTAGGTGGTCACAAAGCATCGAGATAATCTCCCTGTGCTATGCGGCTGCTTCCCACTAGCTATCTATTTTACGTTTGATAGTGTATATATGTCCATGCCATTCTCTCACTATGTCCATTTCTAATTTTATTGATTTGAGCCCTCTCCCTTTTTTTCTTGATGAGTCTGGCTAAAGGTTTATCAGGTTCATCTTTTCAGAGAACCAGCTTTTAGTTTCATTGATCTTTTCTGTCATTTTCTTCATCTGTATTTCACTTACTTATGCTCTCATCTTTATGATATCTTTCCTTATACTGACTTGCAGTTTTGTTTGTTCTTCTTTCTCTAGTTGCTTTAGGTGTTTGAGATGTTTCTTATTTCCTGAGGTAAAATTGTAGTGCTATAAACTCCCCTCTTAGAACTGCTTTTGCTACGTGCCATAGGTTTTGGATCGTCGTGCTTTCACTTTCAGTTGTCTGTAGGTATTTTTTGATTTCCTCTTTGATTTCTTCAGTGATCCATTGGTTGTTTAGTAGCATATTGTTTAGCCTCCATGTGTTTGTGTTTTTTATAGTTTTTTTCTTATAGTTGATTTCTAATCTCATAGCGTTGTCAGAAAAGATGCTTGATATGATTTCAGTTTTCCTAAATTTACTGAGGTTCACTTTGTGGCCCAAGATGTGATCAGTCCTGGACAGTGTACCATGTGCACTTGAAAAGAATGCGTATGCTGCTGCTTTTGGATGGAATGCTCTATAAATATCAATTAAGTCTAATGTGTTATTTAAGGCCTGTGTTTCCTCATTGAGTTTCTGTCTGGATGATCTGTTCATTGATGAATCTGGAGTGTTAAAGTCCCCCACTATTATTGTGTTACTATTGATTTCCCCTTTTATGCCTGTTAGCATTTGCCTCATATATTGAGGAGCTCCTGTGTTGGGTGCATATGTATTTACAATTGTCATATCTTGGATTGATCCCTTGATCATTATGTAGTGTCCTTCCTTGTCTCTTGTAACATTCTTTATTTTAAAGTCTGTTTTATCTGATATGAGTATTGCTACTCCAGATTTCTTTTAATTTCCATTTGCATGGAGTATCTTTTTCCATCCCTTCACTTTCTGTCTGTATGTGTCCCTAGGTCTGAAGTGGATCTCTTGTAGACTGTGTGTATATGGGGTCTTGTTTTTGTATTCATTCATCCAGTCTTTGTGTTTTGGTTGGAGCATTTAATCCATTTACATTTAAGGTAATTATCTTTATGTATGTTCTTATTGGCATTTTCTTAATTGTTTTGGATTTTTTTTTTTTTAGGTCTTTTTTCTCCCATTCCTCTTTTGTTCTCTTCTCTTTTGATGACTAACTTTAGTGTTGTGTTTGGATCCTTTTTTCTTTTTTGTGTGTGTATCTATTGTAGATTTTCAGTTTGTGATTACCATGAGGCTTTGATATAGCAGTCTATATATAAACAAGATTGTTTTCTGTTGCTGGTCTTAATTTCAAATGTATTTCCCATATCCTGTATTTGTGCTGATTTCGATATCATATTTTTGATATATCGAATTGCTGATTTCGATATCATATTTGTGTGTGGATGATTTCCTACCTTTACTGTCTGTTTGCCTTTAACAGTGAGCTTTTCCATTTGTAATTTTCCTGTTTCTCATTGAGGCCTTTTCTTGTCTACCTAGAGAACTTTCTTTAGCATTTTTTGCAAAGCTGGTCTGGTGGTGCTGAATTCTCTTAGCTGTTGCCTGTGTGAAGCTTTTGATTTTGTTGTCGAATCTGAATGAGAGCCTTGCTGGGTAGAGTATTCTTGGTTATAGGTTCTTACCTTTCATCACTTTAAATATATTTTGCCACTCCCTTCTAGTCTGCAGTTTTTGCTGAAAAATTAACTGATAACCTTATGGGAATTCTCTTGTATGTTATTTGTTGCTTTTCCCTTGTTGCTTTTAATATTTTTTGTGTGTTTAATTTTTGTCAGTTTCATTACTATGTGTCTTGGCGTGTTCCTCCTTGGGTTTAATCCTTTATGGGACTCTGTGCTTCCTGGACTTGGGTGACTTTTTCCTTTCCCATGTTAGGGAATTTTTCAGCTATTAATCTCTTCAAATATTTTCTCAGGTGTCTTCTGTCTCTTATCCTTCTGGCACTCATATAATGTGAATGTTGGTGCATCTAACAAAGTCTCAGAGGTCTCTTAAACTGTCCTATTTTTTTTTCATTCTTTTTTCTCTGTTCTGTGGCAGTCATTTCCGCCATTCCTTCTTCCAGCTCCCTTATCAGTTCTTCTGCCTCATTTATTCTGCTATTTATTCCTTCCAGTGTAGTTTCATTTCAGTTATTTTATTGTTCATTTCTGTTTGTTTCTTCTTTAGATCTTCTAGCTTGCTCTTAAACATTTCTTGCATCTTTTAGGTCTGTGCTTCCATTCTTTTTCCGAGATCTTGGTCGTCTTCACCATAGTTACTCTGAATTCTTTTTTGGGTAGATTGCCTATCTCCACTTCATTTAGTTGTTCTTCTGGGGCTTTATTTTGTTTTTTCGTCTGGGACATATTTCTCCAATATTGCATTTTGTCTAACTTTCTGTATTGTGGGCCTGTTCCACAGGCTGCAGAGTTGTAGTTCTTGCTTCTGCTTCTGCCCCCTTGTGGATGAGGCTGATCTAAGAGGCTTTTGCACGTTTCCTGGTGGGAGGTACTGGTTCCTGCCCAGTGATGGGTGCAGCTGGGTCTTGTCCCTCTGGTGGGCAGGGCTGTGTCAAGAGGTGTGTTTAGGGCTTCCCTCGTGGCGCAGTGGTTGAGAGTCCGCCTGCCGATGCAGGGGACACGGGTTCGTGCCCCAGTCAGGGAAGATCCCACATGCCACTAAGCGGCTAGGCCCTTGAGCCATGGCTGCTGAGCCTGCGCGTCCGGAGCCTGTGCTCCGCAACGGAAGAGGCCACAACAGTGAGAGGCCTGCGTACCACAAAAAAAAAAAAAAAAAAAAAAGAGGTGTGTTTAGCAGGCAGCTGTGGGCTCAGGATGACTTTTGGCAGCCTGTCTGCTGATGGGTGGAATGTGTTCCCACCCTGTCAGTTCTTTGGCCGGAGGTGTCCCCGCACTAGAGCCTAGAGGGTGTTGGGTGGGGCCAACTGTTGGTGAGAAAATGGCGGCCTGTAGGAGGGCCCATACCAATGAGTACTCCCCAGAACTACCTCCACCTGTGTTTTTGTACCTGCAGTGAGCCACAGCTGCTCCCTGCCTCTACAGGAGACCCTCCAATACCAGCAGGTAGGTCTGGCCCAGGATCCCGTGAGTTCACTGCTTTTTCTCCTGGGTCCTGGTGTGCACAAGACCTTGTGTGTGCTAAGAGTGGAGTTCCTGTCTCCCCCAGTCCTGTGGAATTCCTGCAGTCAAACGCCACAGACGCTCAAAGCCAGATGCTCTGGGGGCTCCTCCTCCCATTGCCAGACCCCCAGGCTGGGGAGCCTGATGTGGGGCTCAGAACTTTGACTCCTATGAGATAACCTCTGTGGTAATCATTATTTTCCAGTTTGTGGATCGCCCACCCATTGGGTATGGGATTTGATTTTATTGCGATTGTGCCCATCCTGCCATCTCAGTGTGGCTTCTTCTTTGTCTTTGGATATAGGATATCTTTTTCGGTAGGTTCCAGTCTTTTTTTGTCAATAGTTGTTCAGCAGTTAGTTGTGATTTCAGTGTTTTTGTGAGAGGAGGTGAACCCATGTCCTTCTACTCTGCCATCTTGTCTCCCATCCCACAGTTTCTTTATCCATTCATCCTTTGATGGACACTTAAGTTGTTTTCATATCTTGGCTATTGTGAATAGTGCTACAGTGAACATGTGGGTGCATATATCTTTTCCAGTTAGTGTTTTCTTTTTCTTCGGATAAGTACTCCAAAGTGGAATTGTTGGATCATATGGGAGTTCTCTTTTACTTTTTTAAGAAACGTCCATACTTTTCCATAGTGGCTGCACCACATTTTGCATGCCTACCAACAATGCACAAGGGTTCCCTTTAATCCACATCTTCACCAACACTTGCTATTAATTGTCATTTTGATAATAGTTATTTTAACAGGTGTGAGGTGATATTTCACTGTGGTTTTGATTTGCATTTCCCTGGTAATTAGTGATGTTGAGCAGCTTTTCATGTACCTGTTGGCCATCTGTATATGTTCTTTGGAAAAGTGTTCACATCCTTTGCCCAATTTTTTTTTATAGAAGTATAGTTAATTTACAACATTGTGTTAGTTTCAAGTGTACAGCAAAGTGATTCAGTTATACATATATTATAAATATATATGTATTTTCAAGTTCTTTTCCCTTATAGGTTATTACAAGATGTTGAGTATAATTTCCTTTGCTATACAGTAGGTCCTTGTTGCTTACCTATTTTATATGTAGTATTGTGTATATGTTAATCCCAAACTCCTAATTCATCCCCTGCTCCCTCCCCTCCCCAATTCCTTTGGTAACCATAAGTTTGTTTTCTGTCTGTGAGTTGATTTCTGTTTTGTAAATAAGTTTATTTATATCATTTTTTAGATTCCGCATGTAAGTGATATCGTATGATATTTTGTCTTACTCTGTCTGACTTCACTTAATATGATCATCTCTAGGTCCATCCATGTTGCCGCAAATGTTCTGTCCAATTTTTAATTGGATTGTTTTTTTACTATTGAGTTTTATGTATTCTTTATATATTTTGGACATCAGGCCTATATGAGATACATGATTTGCAAATATTTTTCCCCATTCAGTAGGTAGCCTATTTTTTTTATGGTTTCCTTTGCTGTGCATAAGCTTTTTAGTATTATCCTGTCCCATTTATTTATTTTTGCTTTTATTGCTTTTGGTGTCAGATTCAAAAAATCATCACCAAGACCTGTGTCAAGGAGCTTACCACCTATGTTTTCTTCTAGGAGTTTTAGGGGTTTTATGGTATTAGGTCTTACATTTCAAGCCTTTAATCCATTTTGAGTTCAGTTTTGTGTATGGTGTATGATAATGGTCCAGTGTCTTTTTTCTTGGATGTGGATGCCCAGTTTTCCTAGCACCCTTTATTGAAGAGACTGTCCTTTCCCCATTGTCCTTCCTTCCTTCCTTCCTTCCTTCCCTCCCTCCCTCCCTCCCTCCCTGTGTTGGGTCTTTGTTGCTGCACGCGGTCTTTCTCTAGTTGCAGCGAGCAGGGGCTACTTTTTCATTGCGGTGCACGGGCGTCTCATTGCAGTGGGTTCTCTTGTTGCAGAGTACAGGCTCTAGGCGCACAGGCTTCAGTAGTTGCGGCACGCAGGCTCAGTAGTTGTGGCGCGGGTGGCTCTATCTAGAGCACAGGCTCAGTAGCTGTGGCGCATGGGCTTAGTGCTCCGCGGCATGTGGGATCTTCCCAGACCAGGACTCGAACCCGTTCCCCTGCATTGGCAGGCAGATTCTTAACCACTGCACCATCAGGGAAGCCCTCCCAATTGTACATTCTCGCCTCCTTTGTTGTTAATTACTTGACCGTACATGTGTAAGTTTATTTCTGGGCTCTTTATTCTATTCCATTCATCTAACATCTGTTTTTATGGCAGTAATGTACTGTTTTAATTACTATAGCTTTGTGATAGAATTAGATATCAGCAAACATGATGCCTCGAGCTTTGTCCTTCTTTCTCAAGATTGCTTTGGCATTTTGGCGTCTTTGTGGTTTCATATATATTTTAGGACTGTTTGTTCTATTTGTTTGAAAAATGCCATTGGAATTTTGATAGGAATTGTGTTGAAACTGTAGATTGCTCTAGGTAGTATGGATATTTTAATAATACTGATTCTTCAAGTCCACGTGCATGGAATTTCTTTCTGTTCATTTGTGTAATATTCAGTTTCTTTCATCATTGTCATATAGTTTTCAATGTCCAGGTCTTTCATCTCTTTGGCTAAATTTATTTCTCTTTGGCTAAATTTATTTCTAAGTATCTTGTTCTTTTTGATGCAATCGTAAATGGGCTTATTTCTCTTTCTGATAATTCATTATTAACTTATAGTTATTTTCTGGTAACTCTAAGACTTTTGTTAAATGGGCAGGACACAAGATTCTGTACTCTCACTTTGTCAAGTTTATATCTTCTTACTGGGACACCTTCTTGCCCTTTTTATCCCCCCTCAGCTACCCACATACATTTTACTAACTGATTTTTTTGTGTTCATTTATTTATTGAACAAATATTTCATTGTCTCCTATTAACGTCTCAGGTAGTGTTTGTTCTAGACGCCTGGTTTACTTCAGTGAACAAAAACAGACAAAAGTCCCTGTCCTGGTAAGGTCGTACAGTCTGTTGAAGGATGCAGAAAATAAACATAAACTAAGGAAACTGTATAACATGTTAGAAGGTGATGGTGCCATCAAAGAAACATAGCAGGGTGAGGGGGATTGGGCAGTTCCAGAGTGGAGGTGGGAGTTGGGGTTTTAAATGTGGTGGTCTGTTTAGGCCTCATTAAGTATGTGCTATACTTGAAGGAATTAAGAAAAACAAGAGGATATCTGGGAGAAGAGCATTCCGGGTGAAAAGGACAGTCTTTACAAAGGCTTACATAGGCAGGAACATGTCTGTCATGTTCTAAGAAAAACAAGGAGAAGCCAGTGTGTCTGGAGAAGGGCAAGAACAAGGGGGAGATGGCAAATGAGGTCAGTGAGATAATGGGTAGCCAGATTATTATAAGGACTGAATGAAATGGAAACCATGGGAGGTTTGCACAGAGAAGAGATATGTTCTAACCTGTGTTTTAAAAGATCACCTGACTGCTGAATTGGGATTAGAATCTCGGGGGCAAGCATGGAAGCAGGGAAAGCAGTTAGGAAGCATTTCAGGAATCCCAATGACAGGTGATGGTGGCACATACCAGGGTGATAACAATGGACATGGTGAGGAATGGTTGGATTCTGAATCCATATTGAAGGTAGAGTTTACAGGTTATGCTAGGGATTGGATGTGGAGGTAAGATGGCCAGACTGGGGGTAGGGAGGGGTGGTCGGGAATAACTTCGAAGGTTTTTGCCTAAGCCCATAGAGGTATGGAGTTACATCAGCGGAGATGGGAAGGACAGCACATAGAGATGTTGAGTAGGCAGTTGGATCCAGGAGTGAGAGTTCAGGGCAAGGTCGGTTCTAGTATATGAATTTGGGAATCATCAGCAATGGTATGTAAAACCATGACACAAAGCAATATCACCAAGGAACAAGTGTAGACGGAAAGCAGAGAACCAAAGCGGTGTCTTGTGACATTAAGAGTTAAGGGAGAAGAGCCTCAACCAACAAACAATATTGAGAAGGATGAACCAGTGCGTTTAAGAGAACAACCCAAAAAGTGTACTGTGCCAGAAGCTAAGCCAAGATCCTTTATCAAAGAGGAGGGAGTAATCAGCCATGTCATATGATTAAGTCTGGTGAGAACTAAGAATTGAGGATTATTAGTTTTAGCATTGCCACCGGTGACTTTCACCATGTTTCATTTGAGTGCTTGAGGCAAATGTATAAGGAGTGAGTTTAAGAGAAAATGTGAGAAAAGGAAAGAGAGACAGTGAGTACAGACAACTCAGGAGTTTTTGCTGCAAAGAGGAATAGAGAAATAGAGTGTAGCTGGCCAGAGAAGCGAGTTGAGACTATTTTTTTTAAGATGGGAGAAGTGCTGCCTGTTTGTTTGCTGATGGGAAGGATCTGTAGAGATGGGAAATTTGATAGGGATAGAAAGAATAATTGAATTGTTGGAAAAATACCCTGTCTGTAACAGGGGGGATAGGACCAGATCCACAGTTAGAAGGATTGTATTTAGGTAACAGCATGGATAGTCTGACTATAGTGGCAAGCAGAGTATGTGGGTGTAGATATTGGTAGGTGGTTAGATGTAGTTTTGAGAGTTGAAGTTTTCATTGCTTCACTTTCCTCAGTAAAGTAGAAAACCTATTCTAAATGTATCTAAGTGCAATACAGTTTGATATTCGCATTTTGACATATCACCAGGTTATTTATTCACTAACAAATACTTATTGAATTCATACTAGGCATTGTTCTAGATGGTAAATATATAACTGAGCAAAAGTCCTATCTTGAGGGAACGTCTGTTTTAGTGGATGGAAATAGAATAAGCATATATATGTCAGCTTCGATTAGTGATATAAATGAAAATAAAGCAGTGTAAAGGGGAAGGGAGGTAGTTCTTTCTTATAGGTTGGTCACAAAAGTCACTTCTGATGAAGTAACATCTGAGCAGAGATCTGAATCGGATGAGAGGTAAACCCTGCAGGTGTCTGCGCAGTACATTTGAAACAGCAAGAACAGCCAGTGCAAAGGCCCTAAAGCAAGAACATCTTGCCATATTGGAGCAAGGGACTAGTATGGCTGAAGCAGAGTGAATGAGGGAGTAGGTGGAAGAAGTCAAGTTCAGAGAGGTAGTGGTGGGAGGGGGGCCCAGATCATGCAGGCCTTATAAACCATTAGGAGGACCTTGGTTTTTACTCTGAGATAGGATGCTGCCTTGGGAGGTTTTGAACAGATGAGTGATGTGATTTTATTTGTGTTTTAAAAGGCTCAGCGTGGCTTCTCTGGGGGCAGGGGTGGGATAGACAAGGGTAGAAAGAAGGATACGCCTTACTTGGCTATCACCATAAATCTTAGTGACAGGTTGATGGTGACTTAGTGCTAGCAGTGGTGATGGTCAAAGTTGTTGGATTCTGGTTATATTCAGAAGGAAGAACTGAAAGGATTGGCTGACAGATTGCACGCAGGGTGAGAGAGAATTTGACTTATAAGGTTTTGGGGCTGTCTTACTGGAAGACTAGATTTACTGTTAATTGAGGTGGACAAACCGAGGGCAGAAAAGGTTTGGAGGAGTATCCAGAATTTGGTTTGTAACAAATTTAATTTGATCTACCACTTTATGTTTCCATCCAGTGTGTCAAGCAGGCAGTTTTATACATGGCAACACGGGCATATAAAAGGTCAGGAGTGGCAATGTAAGTTTGCACATCATCAGCAGATAAATAGAACATATTTAAAAAGCCATAAGCCTAGATGAGGTAACTAAGGGAGTAAAGCATATAGAGAAGACATGAGAAGCTTTGGGGCACTCAAGTAGTTAGTTAGAAGTTAGATTGCTGAGGAGCAACCAACAGAAGGAAACAAGAAACAGTACTATCCAGTGAGGTGGGAGGAGAACACTGAGTGTGGGGTCCCAGAAGCCAAGGAAAAGACTTCAAGAAGGCAGACATGATCAAGTGTATCAAATGCTCACTAGGTGTGTAATGTGAAGACTGATAACTATTATTTTTGCTGAGTTTTCCCTGATGTTTACTCCTGAATACACCTGTCTCCTTCTGTCCATCTTGAAACTGAAAGTGCCATGAGGTCAGGTATCTAATACGTGACATGTAGTAAAGCTCAGTATTTGCTGAATATGTGCTACTGGCACCTTCTTCGAGCCCTCATCTCTTTCTAATCTTGCACTTGAGTACATTGTTTACATTGCTGCCCATCTGTCTGACCTTTCCTGTCTAGAAAGCTTCAGGGGCTCCCCATTACCTGCATTATAAAATCCTGGCACCTCTCCTGACAAATCCATCCATGTCATCTTTTTCAGCCTCATCTCCTACCACTTCCTATTCATACCTATACCCTAATATGGAACAATTTATAGTTCTGTCTACAGACTGTATTATTTCATCCTTCTATGGCTTTACTCATTCTATTTATTTTTTCAGCCTAAGATGACTTTCCTCCTTTGCTTGGCTAAAGTCTAGCTTGAAGAATCAGGAAGCTTTTGTGAGCCAACTCATTCAGTCCACAGGCAGCCTCCATAATAACTGTATATAATCTCTATCACAGTTCTTATTCTCTAACTTTTTTATGTGTCTGTTACGTTTTCTAAAGTATAAATTTTTTAGGGTCAGAAGTGTATCTTTATCTTCCTCTCCATGGTACCTGTCACAGTGCTATCTTCTGGGTAGGCACTCTAACTACTGAATTTTAAGAGAACAGGAAAATGAAGGGGAAGGCATTCAAATGTGAGCTGAAGATTGTCTGGATCAGTGACTTGACAGTAAGTAGAAAAGAATGGTACATGGTAAATTCTAGACTAGGTCAAAAGGTAGATATTTGAAAGAAATGGTAAAGATGTACATTTTAATATATATATCTATACTTTGTACAAAGGAGTATAAATGCCTACGTCGAAATAATAGAAAAAGTATATAGAAAAACTATTTTTAACTATTCCTTGCAATTCCTGTTATTATATAGTATGCTAATAGTATATATTAGAAAATATGAATTAGACTATGTTACATATGTAATTTATAATTTTTTTAATACTTTCATATTAAATTTTTAGGATATCAATGCAAGCCTGAATAAGAAAAAGAATTTCTCCCTCCTAAGCCATGGCATATCAGTTGTACAGAAATACCACTTTGGGAAACAGTCTTCAGGAGAGCCTCGATGAGCTTATACAGGTGAGGGAGTAAAAAATCAACATTTTTATTTAGATGGATCTATAATAATTCTTGTTCTCATACTTATGAGACTGGCATAGTCTACATAGCTTTAAGATAACTTTGGATAAGTTAATACAAGTCTTGAGATTTAAATTAGAATTTTGAATTTATATTTTAATTTTAGGAAAATTAACCTTTTTATGTAAACCTCTCATCCAAGAACATATTACATATTTCCATTTATTTTCATATATTTTGAGCTTTGATAAGATTAGACTTTTTTTTTTTAACGTATTATTGGTCCCAAGTTTTTTATTTAAAAGAAACTTGGTTCCTTCAATTTATCGAACACTTCTTTCCAGATACTGTGAAGGAGTGGTAGACAAAGTTTTGTCCTGGTGTTGTAACATCACTGCATGTTTTCTTTTCAAAATTATGTTTGTGTCAAGATAATGCAAGAAAATATTGTCAGCCTTTGCTTCTTAGTTGTCAGTTATGGCAAAAAGAATAAGGGATTCTAGTTTAAGGGATTCTAGTTTAGAGGCTCTGGTTAACCTCAGTTAAATTTTAGATGATAATTCATGATTTTTTGTTTTTTTAGCTTTTTAAAAAATTTTATTTTTGGGTGTGTTGGGTCTTCGTTTCTATGCGAGGGCTTTCTCTAGTTGTGGCGAGCAGGGGCCGCTCTTCATCGCGGTGTGCGGGCCTCTCACTGTCGCGGCCTCTCTTGTTGTGGAGCAGAAGCTCCAGACGCGCAAGCTCAGTAGTTGTGGCTCACGGGCTTAGTTGCTCTGCGGCATGTGGGATCTTCCCAGACAGGGCTCGGAATCTTCCCAGACCAGGGCTCGAACCCGTGTCCCCTGCATTGGCAGGCAGATTCTCAACCACTGTGCCACCAGGGAAGCCCTATAATTCATGTATTTTTGTTTTATTTTTTCTTTATTCTTCTCTAAGAAGATTCATGACCTTTATTTTTTCTCAGTCTCAACAGATTACCCCCCAGCTTGCCCTTCAAGTTCTACTTCAGTTTGATAAGGCTATAAATTCAGCGTTGGCACAGAGGGTCAGGAACCGAGTCAATTTCAGGGTAAGGATATTTTCTTAAATCTAGAAGCTGCACCATGCTTGTTACAATAGTGCTTTTTAGGACACCTACATATTTATTAATCATAAAAAGAGATGGCTTAATCAAACTTTGGACCTTGTTTGATAACAACTAAATCCTGCTTGATGTTTAAATCTGTATATTAAGTTCATCCACTTAATGTTAGATACAGAGTTGTTTTTAGATTCTTATTCCATTGTTTTTCACAAATCAGCCTATGTATGTTTGGCTACCTTCCCTGAAGAGTTACTGAGATTTCAAATGTCTGAAACATTATCTGCAGGATTGAAGGTAAGTGAGAGTAATCTCTAAGGATCAGTTATGTTTTTTAAACTCTGACCAGGGAAGTTCAGAGTTATTTCTAGAAACTTCACGTTGCCGCCCACCTACTCTTAGATAACATGGCTTATAAAGACCTGACCTGTTGGCAGATAATGGTCTCTTCTGGTAGCTTGGTCTCATTTGAATCATTTGTACTTTGAACAGTAATCCCAAACTGAACAAAACTGTCTTTCTCAATTCGATGGTAAATTCAGATTACAAGATATGAAAATCAACAAATGAAAAGAATATAGATGTTAATTTGCATTTAAGAGAACATCAGTGTTTGGGGTTTTTGGTTTTAGTTTGTGATGAAAAGCACAAAAGAAAAATTTATCATTTATTCAACGAACATTTCAATGCCTATTAAATACGAGGCATTGTTCTGGATATTGGGTATACAGGGCAAAAGAAGACAGGCCCCGTTTGACTTATTTTAGTGACGGGGTAAAATCTGCATGTATTTTATGTTCATATAAATAAGTCACATGATTTTCACATGCCTAACAATTATCTGGAGTAAAACGTGGCTTTATAAAATTTTATCAGTGGATTCTTGAATTTTTAACAGTAATAATGCTGGCAAAGCTTCCTTTTTGTACAACCATACATACAAATGTGCCTACTTTGTCATTCAGAACCTGATCCTTTAATTCTAAATTGATCCATGTTGATACGTACTTGCCCATGTAGAAAATTTGTTTGACTACTTATCAGAGTCGTAGGGTTCACAAGGCCTGAGTGGTCTTCTAGTTGTATTATTGTAGGTTTCTAGTTTGGATCTCCTTAGCTAAAGGTAAATTAACTGTAAAAAATATATGTATTTATTAGTGGTGCATTAAAGATACAGTTTAGCCACATGTTATCTATCATATAGAAGGAAATTTTTAATATAAAGAACAGAATTTCAGCATAGTTGAATGTTCACATGCTAATCATAAATAGCAGTGACTTGCCTGGTTCAAGTCATTGACATATCTGCCACTAACTGGATATGACAGTAACCCACACACTTATAAGATCTCTGATTATACACAAGCCAGAAATGAACATTGAGGTTGGCATTTGGTTGTTCAGCCTTCCAACGGCTCAAACTATACTCAAGGAAGAGATCTAATTAAAAAAAAATTTTTTTTTTACATTTACAACTGCATCTTTTTAATATGTCCTGAGTGATTTTCTATGCATTACTCCCACCTCTCCACTGAAACTTCTCTTGCCAAGTTATTTATTGCTAAATCTAATGCATAATTAGTGATACTATTGATTAGTCTCTTTTGAAACGCATACTTCCCTTGAAATCTTACTATTTTGGCTTTTTTCTTCTATTCTCTGGCCCCTCTTCTCAGGCTACTTTGTATCACTTAATTGCTGGTTTTCCTTAAGGGTTATCTAGGGCTCCACATATTCTCCTTGAATGATCTCATCCAGTCCTTGGCTTTAAAATTGATATGCTCCCATACTTGCTTCTACACTCCAGCTGCTTATTGGATATGGTAAGATGTAGCTGAAACTCAAATTTAACTTTCCTCCCAAACCTGTTTTTTCTATGAATGCGTTGTTACACAAGCCAGAAACTTGGGAATATCAAAGATTTCTCTGTTCCCCACCCTACCGTATCCAGTTGGTTAGCAAGCGTTGACAGATCTACCTTTTAAAATCTCTCCTCTTCCCGGGACCCCCCTTGCCTCTGTTATCGCCCAGCCACTTTCACCTACGTGTCTGATTCAGCCAGCTAAAAGCTATCGGCTTCTTAGCGTCTCTCCTTCCTTCAGTCAGACTCCCCTCTAGTCTGTTCATGTTATCACCAAAAATGCAAAATGCAAATCTCATCATGTTACTCCTCTGCTTGAAATCCTTCATTGACGTCCTAATGCCCTCACAATAGGGAAAAGCTTTCCCAAGGTTCTCCATGATCTCTTTCACCTTAGGACCTCCTGTCATATTCTCCTTTCAGGAACTTACTATCCCATTCCAAGTGTTTGTCTTCCTTTCTGCTGTCCCACCTTTCCGTTGACTCTTTTTCATTCTTTGGGACTCAAGCTTTCTCTGTCCTACTTGGCTGCCTCTACCGTACTCCCATTGTACCCAGTGACAATCTTTCATAGCACTGTTACACTATGTATTTACTTGTTTTAGTGATCTCCCCTGCTAACCTTCTTGGGTGACAGGGATCATATGTGTATTGCTTACCGTTGTATTCTCAGTGCCTAGTATAGTCTAACAAATAGTAATTATTCAAATTCCCATAATCATTCTAACTTAAGCCATTAATGAGAACTCAGTTTTTGATATTACAAGTAACACTGCAGGGAACAGTTTTGTGCTGAATTTTTTTTTCTGAAGGCATATAAATGTCTCATTGAATACTAAATTTCATATGTAAATACTTGTGCATGTATATCTCTCTCAGGTTTTGATTATATTCTGTTGGTGTCCACCCTTGCAAAAAGTTCCTTTTAATGTTCAGATAAAATTTTTTTAGGAGGAATAGATATTAATTATAAGAATGTGAGTTGCAGAGGACAATAATGTAATTTTAGTGGCTAATACAGTAATTCATCTGAGCTATAAGTCACAGGATGAAAATGAATGTTTCTAGGAATTCCCTGCTTTTGTACAAATTCAGAGAATCAACATACACAGTAAAATCGGTTGCTTTTAAAAAGTATTTTTTTAAGTATTTATATAAAAAAATTCAAATGCATTTTCATAATTTAGCCACATGAGGGCAGTAGAAATACAGATTCAGATTTCCATTCAATTTTTCTTAAGATTTCAGGTAAGTAATTTGCAGGCTTTTCCAGTGCTGAAAGTAGTCTGCTAACTAAAATATTTTTTAACTCTTCCCTTAGCAAATTTATCTACAATTTTTTTCTTTAAGTGATTAACCCTTAAGATTGCTTGCTTAAGATTTTCCTTAATTTTCATCCTATTTTGAGAATTATGTACTTGTAGCTAGGTTTTCTTAAATTGTCTGGAGAAAAATGTGAGGGGGAAAAAATGACTTTTCATGGTTTGTCTAAATGTTTTGTTTTAAAGGGCTCTCTAAATACATACAGATTCTGCGATAATGTGTGGACTTTTGTATTGAATGATGTTGAATTCAGAGAGGTGACAGAACTTATTAAAGTGGATAAAGTGAAAATTGTAGCCTGTGATGGTAAAAGTAAGTGTTTGCCCTAATTACTGTGAAAGCAAAGCTACTTGAAATCTTGTTTTCATGAGTCTTTAGAAAACTTTCATCTGACATTTAGGGAGAAAATGGCCAGTGATCCACTCCCAGATAGAGAGACCAGGCTTCTTTCTCAGCTAGATTCTGGATTCCAGATCTCACATAGTCCTCTTACTAACTTTAGGTATAAACATTTCATATGACACATAGACTACTTCCACAGCTTGACTTTGTGTGCAGGGTCCGGGGCGGGGGGGAACATATTAATAAGCTTTTCTTCCCTATTTCAGTTGCAGAGTTGAAGTGTTTCTAAAGCTTTTCTTTTTCTTTAAGGAAGTGTTTAATTTCAACAGTTTTATCCTATGGTTTCTGTTTTGTTGGAGACCTATACATTTTAAAAATGATTATTTAAAAGACTTTAAATAACCATAAGAGCCTTATCAGTCATAATGGTAAATATCTAGTCCTCTGATCTGTTACATGCAGATATTTTTACAGCAGACCTAAGAACTTCTTCAGGTCCTTAAATGTTTCAAAAACTATACATCTCTGCTTTCTGTTCCATGATTATTTTCTTTTTACTAATTGAATTTTAAATATATAAATTATACTTACTTTTACTTTGTAATCTGAACAATTTGTGTTTAAAGCAGCTATTCCTGAAATTAAATAGAGAATACTGTCACTTTCCAAGAAGGGGAATTTTGAAAAGCAAGAGAAAGAGAAATATAGAAAGCAGGACCCTCCGTTTCTCAGGTTGTAGGTTAGGTTTTTTTGTTTTTATGTTTTGGGTTTCAAAGAAATGCCCTATCACTGAAAAGCTATAAAGACAGAAAACCACACAGAAGAAAAACATCATTTGTAACATCATCTGCAGATAATATTTTAATGTGTAACCTTCTAGTCTTTATTTATACATATCTTTACAGTAATATATGTATGCACATACTCATTTGCAAATATATCAATCATTTTTTACACATTAGTCATTAACTGTTCTCTTAAACCTGATTTTTGATAGCTGCCTAGAATTATATACCTTTATCCCTTTTTAAAGAAATCATATCTTCCAGATGTCAGAGTCTCTGAAACTAGCAATGTTACAGTGGCTCATACATTTCATTTCGGAAGGTTAACTAGGGATAATCATTCTAAGAACTTTAAGATGACTTTTTTATATAATTACCAAATAGCTTGTTCTTTGCTGTAACAACAACAAAAAATCTATGTTTATAATTTTATAGTTCCTGGATCACAGATAACATTTCTGTATGTCAGATAATGTATACTTTTTTTCATGTCTTTCTTATAATTTAGGCTAATAGTACCCTTATAACCCTTAGGTTTTCAGATTTTTACTAGACTATAGAATTTAAGCATTAATGTATAATTTCTAGACCACTATCAAAGTGAGTTAATAATGATATGGATCAGTACTGTTCATAAAACTTGCATGCTGATGGAAATGTTTCCTGTCTGTACTCTCCAATAGCCACATCTGACTGTTAAGCACTTGAAATGGGTTAGGGCAAGTGAGAAATTTAATGTTTTAATTTTTATTTAATTTTCTTAACTTTAAATAGCCACATGTGGTTAGCCAGTAGCTACCACATTGGACAGCACAGATGTAGACTAGTAGAGTGTCAATCGATCAATCATTTGAAACAGCTAAGAACCAAAAAGTCAGTGAAGGCCCCTCAGCAAGCTTAATAATATCAAAGAGTCCATGTAAACATACGTATTTTACTTAGAGGTAGTCTTTAGAGTGTATTTCTCTTGCTTCTTAAAGATATAAGATTGTCTGTTTTTTCACACTTCAGTGTATATAAAGTACAAATCAGCCTTACCTACTGCAGTGGCTTCTGAGGAACTTGCCCCACTTACAGCACAGTACAGTCATTGTTCTTCAAAGAAACGATTGTTGAGTATTCAAGAAAAGCTTAGCTTGTGTTCCATGCACTCGTGTCAGCAGAAAATACAATCAATCATTAAAGTATAAATAGTTGTGGCATTTAGAGGTAGAAGCTTAAGTAATAATTAATACCATTCCTTAGTAACCAGATAAATGCAGTACTACTGCGAAATAAGCCCATTTCTTCTAAAAGTCAGCTTTCTGAAATAAAGTTCAATTCCAAATAGAGAAGCAGAGAAAGTGATTGATAGTGGCTAGAATTTTGGTCTTTTTCTCGCCAGGAATTAAAACAATTCTGTTCTATGTTATAGTCCTTTGTGGTCTTAAATTTGTGGACAGTAGAGGACTGGAAAAGTATAGCAGCTGTATGAACCAAATGTAGTATAACTTGATTTCTCTTAACATAAATGTGGAGACTAAGCGTTAACTTGCCTTTTAAGGCAGAGGTAAAAAGACATTTACGTGCACAAGATATTACTGTGGTCAGCTTTTCTTTTCCACCCTTGTCTCCCCTTCTTCACCACCATTACTTCCTGTTTTACTTTTGAAAGAAAGATTTTTCTCAACATATTTAAATTTAAGTTGCTGCTTGAATTTACTGTGTCTCTCCTCTGTTTCCTAGATACTGGCTCCAATACTACAGAATGAATAGGAAAAAAATGGCTTTTTAATGCCATCCTGTTATTGTTCATCGCTTTTTGAAGAGAAGCATAGAAGAGACTTTTTTTTTAATTTATTCTAGCATTGCAGAAATGACTACACTGTGCCGTACTATCAGAGAATTCCAGTAGAAAGAAGCTTATAATTCTGTACCTTGTTACATTACCTTATTATACAGCATGAAGAAACAGAACTTTTTTTTAATGACAAATCAAACATTGTGGCCTTCCTAAGACCATTCTTTAATAAATTCATTTTAAAACTCAATGTGAGTAATAACTGCTAGAGCTACTGAGCAATATGGAGATATTAGATAAGCATTTTGACAGAGCACCGTGTTCCTTGCAAAGGAAATTAGAAAATGCATTCATTTCAGTAAAGTTAGTTTTTATCAATTGTTAGTTTAACTGATGAAAGCATTAGCAGGGGCAAGACCAAAATTCCAGACTAGAACTTTCCTTACAAAAATTTTTTTTTAAGTACAAAACCAAGGGTAATTATTGGTGTGAAAAATCTAAGTAGAACTCAACTAGGAAAAATTAAACAACAACATGTAGTCTTTACATGTAAATTATTTCTTAAATTGTCCATATGAGTCAGGTTTCATTTTTAGAATATTCTACATCTTACCAGTTATTAGACTTTCAATAAAAAGTCCTATTAAGGGCTTCCCTGGTGGTGCAGTGGTTGAGAGTCCACCTGCCGATGCAGGGGACACGGGTTCATGCCCTAGTCTGAACAGATCCCACATGCTGCGGAGCAGCTGGGCCCGTGAGCCATGGCCGCTGAGCCTGCGCTTCCGGAGCCTGTGCTTCGCAATGGGAGAGGCCGCAACAGTGAGAGGCCCATGCACTGCAAAAAAAAAAAAAAAGTCCTATTAAATGTATCCCATATCTTTGTGTACTTGAAGGAAAAAGTTTCCTTTGTCAATCTAGGAATATATGATGAAGAAAGTGGCATTTCTAAAATGTCACAGAGGGAGAATGTTTATCATTTAGTAGAAGTAGGCTTTTACAGCCCCATCCTGCGGTCATTCCCAGTTCAACCCTTTTCAATGTGAAGCCGTCCTTTCACTCTCACTCTGCTGAGAGATAATGGAGTTGGCAGTAATCGTCAGCAAAATAGCTTTTCATAAACCTATTAAAGTACTAAAAAAGACCTTTATATTGCACACCGTCCCCCTATTTTTTTAGTTGTAGAAGCATGTTATATAATAGGTTTCATCATTTTTAAGTAATCAGTGCTCAGGTCTCATCTATGTAAGATAATGGCCAACATCACTAACTTCATTATCAGTGCTGTGTTACATATATTCTTCTGGATAATCCTCACAACAGCCCTGGAAGAACTTTGTTACCCTTTTTACAGATTTAGAAGCTTAGTTACCAAAGGTTACCTAATTAGGATTTTTCTTAATTGCAGTGGGTCAAGATCAATACCTTTTTATTTTGCAGGTTCCACATAATGGTTAGGAGACAGGTTATATTGATAGTAAACTTACAATGGTTGTAGAAATTTCTGTTTCTTAAGGAGTAAATTATGGTTTAAACTTTTTTCATGTTATTAACAGTCACTGCGATCTTAAGAAAAGTACAGGGCTGGAGGTGTATACTTTGGGGGATTTTAGATCCTATAAATGATGTCACTAGATTATGCTTTCAAACATACAAAAGTAACATGACCTAGATGATGAGTTTCTTACAGGAAATGGTTGACTGCCACGACCTACTAATTGGACTAATGCCTTCGTGCTCCTAGTATTACCTCAGCACGTCAGTGTAGTCCTTGATTCTTAAATTAAAAGTAACTTTCATCCTTGTAGCCCATTCTGCACAGTCTATTCCAGTGTTCTCTTTGTGACCTTCCCTACCAATGAGCACATAGTCTGCTCCAATTAAATTTGAGAAAGAAACAAGTCAGATTTCTCTTTTGTCTTGGTTATGCTGTTTCCTTCATTTCTCATGACTTTCCTTTCAGAATCAAGATCCTATCCATCATTCAAAACTTAAACACACTTGTATCTGAGTACAACCCATATTGAGCTCTTCCCTTGTGAGCTCTTAACAAAGGAGTCATGAGAAAACACAGCAAAGGACAGGAAGAACTTACATCACTCTCAGTACTCACTCATACTCATCCAGGTAACTGGTGTGGAATACCTAGGGTTTATAGTGTCCCTAGGTGTAAACCCTAGGGATTATACCACATTCCACCAGTTGAAACCAATTCTTGTACTTAGACAGCCACCACATACACACCTCTCTTTTCGCCTGGGCAGGAGTACAGAAGTCATAGCCTGACATTTCCTCCTCTCAGTTCTAATTACTTGCATACCCATGGCTAACATCTGCATAGTGATATAGGTGTTCTAATCTTCCCACAGCAGTACTTGGACTTCACTGGAAATTACAGGAGAGACACGGCCAGAGCTTACACCACTTTGGTATAAGCTCTCCCACCTGGCTGCAGACTCCAGTGATAATAAGCTTACTTGCCTGTTAATGTGGAAGAAGAAAAAAAGTCCATTAATTCATCTATTAGTAGAACTAACTGTAAAATCTGGACTTTGTGTGGTAACGTACAGTTGGTCCTGTCTCAGTGTATTACTGAGTACTACTTTAACACCCAAATAGTGGACAAAGAATAGCTTCTTTGGGTTTGATGCCTGACTGGTCATTGTTTGGTTTGTTTATAGTGATCTGTCTTCAACTGATGTTAAGGGGGAAGAAAGTATTTTATCTCTTGGTTGACATCAATCCCAGTGTCTTAAGGTATGTTATCGTCAGTTTTGAGTGGGTCATAATTGAATCACTAATAGTAAAATATGTAAAATACATACATATATTGGAATGTATGTGTGTGTTTTCACTCAACTGGAGAAGCAATTATTTGTAGCATAGTTATAAAATTTGGAATCAATAAAACAATGCATGGTAAGGGAAAGTGCAAATTCTCCATAAGAATCTGCAACATTGGTTCTGTCAATCCATTCTAAAACTGCCCCCTAATTTGGTGAAAATTCATCCAGCTATTTTTTTATATGCTGTAGTAATAATAGAATCTTATTTTTCTAGTACATAGGTAGATAGAATGTGCTTGGGGTTTGGGGCAAGGCATTCTACCTTGTAAGAGGTATAAGAACTTTGCAACATACAGCAAAAGATTTAGCAGCATTAGTTCAAGAGAGCATTGTGCTAGAAAACTGTCAACAGTATTCTCTCGTGGATGTCCCAACTCTTATTCTCTGATACTTTCTTCCTCTGCTTTTACGCATTCTGTTTACCAAAGTGAGCCACAAAACACCTTGAATAGCTAAAGCAAGAACAAAGCTGAAGACATCACACTTCCTGCTTTCTGACTATATTACAAATCTATAGTAATCAAAACAGCATGATAATATTGGCATAAAAACAGACACATAGATCAGTGGAACAGAATAGAGAGCCCAGAAATAAAGCCACACATATATGGTCAATTAATTTATGACAAAGGAGGCAAGAATGTACAATGGGGAAAGGACAGTCTTGTCCATAAATGGTGTTGGGAAAACTGGACCACTCTCTTACACTACACACAAAACATTAACCAAAATGGACTAAATTAGACTTGAACCTAAGACCTGAAGCCATAAAACTAGAAGAAAACATGTGTAAAGCTCCCTGACATCAGTCTTGGCAGTGAATTTTTTGTATTTGATACCAAAAGCGAAGGCAACAAAAGTAAAATTAAGTGGAACTACACCAAACTAAAAAGCTCTGCACAGCAAAGGAAAAACCATCAATAAAATGAGCAGGCAGCCTACAGAAGAGGAGAAAATATTTGCAAATTATATACCTGATAGATTTATATCCAAAATATAAAGAATTCAGACAATAGCTAAAAAACAGTTCTGAATAGACATTTTCCCAAAGAAGACATAAATACAGCCAACAGGTACATGAAACTATGCTCATCATTAACCAGGGAAATGCAAATCAAAACCACAGTAAGACATCACCTCACACCTGTTAGAATGGCTACCGGCAAAAAACAACAAGCATTGGTGAAGATGAGAAAAGGGAACCCTCGTGCACTGCTGGGAAGAATGTAAATTAGTACAACCAGTATGGAAAAGTATGGAGATTCCTCAGAAAATTAAAAATAAATTTACCTTATGATCCAGCAATTCCACTTCTGGGTATTTATGTGAAGGGAATGAAATCACTATCTTGAAAAGATATCTGCATCTATGTTCAAAGCAGCATTATTTACAATAGCCAAGACAGGAAAATACATGTCCATTGATGGATGAATGCATAAAGAAAATGTGTCATCTATGGCCCACAAGGACCAGATCATTCAGCCATTAAAAAAAGGAAATCCTGTCATTTGCAACAAAACAGATGGATCCTGAGGGCATTATGCCAAGTGAAATAAGTTAGAGAAAGATACTGTATGACCTCATATGTGGAATCTCAAATAAATTGCACTCATGGATACAGAGAACAGATTGGTTGTTGCCAGAGGCAGATGGTGACAGGGTGAGCAAAATGAGTGAAAGTGCTCATAAGATACAAACTTGCAGTTATAAATGAATCCAGGGAATGTAATGTACAGCACAGTGACTATAGTTAACAATACTGTGTTGTACACCACCAGTTTGAACTGTGTGAGTCCACTTATACAGGAATTTTTTTAATAGTAAATACTACAATGCTACATGATCCACAGTAGGTTGAATCCACAAACGTGGAACCACAGATGCAAAAGAACCACATACACAGAAGGCCAACTATAAGTTATACATGGATTTTCAACTGCAAAGGATCAGCAACCCTAACCCCCTCATTGTTCAAGGGTCAACTGTGTATATTTAAAAGTTGCTGAGAGTAGATCTTAGAAGTTCTCATCATAAGAAAAAAGATTTCTAACTGTATGGTGATGGATATTAACATTATGGTAATCATTTTGCAGTATACATGTATATAAAATCACCATTTTGTACACCTAAAACTAACGTTATATGTCAATTTTAATCTCTTTTTTTTTTTTTTTAAGTTCCCATCTTCAGAGACTGCTAGTCATTCCAGAATAACAAGGACAGGACTTAACTTCCTTCCAAAAACAACTAGAAAAGTAGACAAAATATATGAAAGTGTTTTCCAGACATTGGAAAACAGGCAGCACAAGGCTGTAATCTCTGAGAAAGGGGGCAAAGAAATAGTTGAGGTCTACAACCTTCCATCTCACTGCATAGAGGCAATACCCAGACTATAGGAACTTCCCTGGTGGTTCAGTGGCTAAGACTGGGTCCCAGTACAGGGGCCCAGGTTCAACCCCTAGTCAGGGAACTAGGTCCCACATGCCGCAACTAAGAGTCTGCATGCCACAACTAAAGATCCCACATGCCGCAACGAAGATCCTGCATTGCCACAACTAAGACCTGATGCAGCCAAATAAATAAATATATATATATATATTTTTTTTAAATACCCAGACTACAGACACAGGGAGAGGGTAACCTAAACAGAGCCTGACAACCTTGCTGAGTTGAGAAGACACTGAGATCAGAGTTTAGGAAAGCTGAGGTGATTGAAAGATGCAGCATTCTAGAAAGGAAATCAAAACAGTGGTCCCCTAGAGTGTTTGCTGTGTACTTGGTTGCACATAAGTAGAATGACGCCTTACAAACCCAAGCAAAGAGTAGCTAGGGAGTTAGTTATAAACAGCAATTCCCAAAGCTCACATAGGGTGGGGAACCAGAGTAAACTGTTCTCAGTAGTCACCTAAGGCATCAAATAGAGTGAGACCCCAGAGGGTCATGCCTCAATAGTAGGCTAAAATGGAGTAAAAGCTACTCTAGCTTAGAACCACCCTAGCTAAGGTGAAAAACAGGACTTGAGGGGATCAAACTGATTAATAAATAATTGTCAAAACATTTATATATATAGCATTTTTCACAGAATTAGGACAAAAAATTTCACAATTTGTGTGGGAACACAAAAGACCCTGAATAGCCAAAGCTATCTTGAGAAAGAAAAATGGAGCTTGGGGAATCAGGCTCCCCAACTTCAAACCATACTACAGAACTACAGTAAACCAAGGCAGTATGGTACTGGCACAAAAACAGAAATATAGATCAATGCTACAGGACAGAATGCCCAGAGATAAACCCACGCACATATGGTCACCTAATCTATGACAAAGGAGGCAAGAACATACAATGGAGAAAAGACAGCCTCTTTGATAAGTGGTGCTGGGAAAACTGGACAGCTACATGTAGAAATGAAATTAGAACACTACCTAACACCATACACAAAAATAAACTCCAGGTGGATTAAAGGCCTAAATGTAAGACTAGACACTCTAAAACTCTTAGAGGAAAACAGGAAAAATACTCTGACATAAACCACAGCAAGCTTTTTTTTTGACCCACCTCCTAGAATAATGAAAATAAGAACAAAAATAAACAAATGGGACCTAATTAAACTTAAAAGCTTTTGCACAGCAAAGGAAACCATAAACAAGACGAAAAGACAACCCTCAGAATAGGAGAAAATATTTGCAAATGAAGCGACAAAGGATTAATCTCCAAAATATGCAAACAGCTCATGGAACTCAATATCAGAAAAGCAAACAACCCAAGCCAAAAATGGGCAGAAGACCTAAACAGACGTTTCTCCAAAGAAGACATACAGGTGGCCAAGAGGCACGTGAAAAGATGCTCAACATCACTAATTATTAGAGAAATGCAAGTCAAAACTACAATGAGGTATCAACTCACGCAAGTCAGAATGGCCATCATCAAAAAATTTACAAACAATAAATGCTGGAGAGGGTGTGGAGAAAAGGGAACCCTTTTGTACTGTTGGTGGGAATGTAAATTGATACAGCTGCTATGGAGAACCTAAATGTCCAACGACAGATGAATGGATAAAGGTGTGGTACGTATATACAATGGAATATTACTCAGCCATAAAAAGGAATGAAACGGTCATTTGTAGAGATGTGGGTGGACCTAGAGTCTGTCATACAGAGTGAAGTGGGCCAGAAAGAAAAACAAATATCATATATTAATGCATATATGTGGAACCGAGAAAAAAATGGTACAAATGAACAGGGCAGGAATAGAGACATAGATGTAGAGAATGGACATATGGACACGGGGTTGCGGGGGAGGGAAGAGCAGGGTGGGATGAATTGGGAGATTAGGATGGACATATATACACTACCATGAGTAAAATAGATAGCTAGTGGGAACAAGCTATAAAGCACAGGAAGCTCAGCTCGGTGCTCTGTGACGACCTAGATGGGTGGGATGTGGTGGGGGGGGGCGGGTAGGAGGGAGGTCCAAGAGGGAGGGAATATAGGTATACATATAGCTGATTCACTGCATTGTACAGCAGAAACTAACACAACATTGTAAAGCAATTATACTCCAATTAAAAAAAAATACAGCAGAGAAAAAAAGACTGGAGAAAATGAAGAGCCTCAGTGACGTGCGGGATCATATCAAGTGGAGATTTCTACATATTGTGTGCCAACCCCCCCCCCCAAGAAGGAAAGGAACAATTTTTAGGAAATAGTCAAATGTTTCCAAATTTGATGAAAACGATAAATCAACAGAGAAAAGAAGCCTTAATAAACTCTAAACAGGATAACCACATACCTCATAATATCATTGCTAAAAACCAGTGATAAAGAGAAAATTTTTTTAAGTAATCAGAGGTAAAAGTCACTTTGTAACCACAGAGACGAAGATAACAAACCCATGGGTTTCTTGTTAAAAACTATGTACTTAGAAAACAATACAACAAAATCTTAGAAGTGCTTAAAAAGGGCCACCTCACATCCATTAAAATGGCCACTATCAAAAACAGAAACACAAAATATGTGTTGGTGAGGATGTAGAGAACTTGGAACTTTTGTACACTGTTGGTGTGAATGTAAAATGTTGCAGCTGCTATGGAAAACAGTATGGCAGTTCCTAAACAAGTTAAAAATAGAATTTTGATCTAATCCAGCAACTCTACTTCTGCATTTATACCGAAAAGAATTGAAAGCAAAGACTCAGAAATACCTGTACACCCATGTTCATAGCAGCACTATTCACAATAGCCAAAAGGTGGAAGCAACCCAAGTGTCTATCAACAATTGAATGGATAAACAAAATCGTATATACATATACAATGAAATATCATTCGGCCTTAAAAAGAAATCCTGACACATGCTGAAATGGATGGACCTTGAGGACATTATGCTAAATGAAATAAGCCAATCAAAAAAAGATAAACATTATATAATTCCACTTATATAGAGAGCAGTCAAATTTTTAGAGAAAGAAAGAATGGTGGTTGTCAGGCTCTGAGGGCTGGAGGATTGAGTTGTTTAATGGGTGTAAAGTTTTGGTTTTGCAAAATGAAAAAGTTCTGGAGATTGGTTGTTCAACAACAAGAATGAACTGTACACGTAAAAATGATTAAGATGGTAAATTTTGTGTCTATTTTACAACTGTTATTAAACTTATAAAAAATGCTGAGGGAAAAATCTGTCTTCTCCCTGCCTATCACAGATCTGTTTGCTCTACTCAAGCCTCACCACTTCTAAGATTTCCTCACCATTCTGCTTCACACGTTTCTTAACCTCCCCTGAACTCCCAGACCACCATACATAGTGTTATGTAATCTACCTGTCTTGAAACTTAACCTTTAGGAGCCTTGAAAAAGACCAAGTCTTCAGCTTGTTTGGGGGCCCCTCTAGTGCCTACTTTATTTTTTTAATAAATTTATTTATTATTTGTGGCTGTGTTGAGCCTTTCGTTGCTGCGTGCAGGTTTTCTCTAGTTGCAGCGAGCGGGGGCTACTCTTCGTTGCGGCTCTAGATGCGTGGGCTTCAGTAGTTGTGGCTCATGGGCTCTAGAGCCCAGGCTCAGTAGTTGTGAGGCACAGGCTCAGCTGCTCTGCAGCATGTGGGATCTTCCCGGACCAGGGCTTGAACCTGTGTCCCCTGCATTGGCAGGCAGATTCTCAACCACTGCGCCACCAGGGAAGCCTGTGCCTACTTTAGAGGAAATGTATCAGTCATTGTCCACTCGGAAAAAGAAACCACATTATTTCAAACGGAAGGAATTTAATACAAGGAGTTTGTTACAAAGGTGTTCAAACAGCTTGAGCAACAGATGAAACGTAAGTGTGTCTAAACAATAGGAACTGAGGAAGCAAAGAGGAAAACAGTAATGACTCGGACCCACAGTCACTATGCCACTGAGGCTGCTACTGTTGAACCATGTGCCTGATCAGAAACTAATTGTCCTACGCTAACCAGCCACAGCTTCCACTGCATCTACTGTCACTTCTGCTATCACTGCCGTTGCTTGTGACACTACCAGAATGTCTAAGAAAGGTAGTTTCTCCCTTCTTCTCACCTTCCAGTATCCCAGTAGTGCCTCTCAAAGGCAGAACTAAACAGAAATCCAGCTGCAGGGAGTCTGGGAAATGTAGCTTGTGGATCTCCTCCTGCCACAGCAGTGCAAAGGGAAATACAGAAGAGTTGATATGCATCTGAAAGAAAAGAGAATATCCAGCACCCTCCTTTGAGAGGTGCTGGATATATATATATATATTCAGCATATATTCCCATCCTTTTGCCTGTTTTGAGATTTACATACAACAACAAACTATCTCTTCTACAAAATATGCTTAATCTGTCCCCCACAAGAAAGACACAAATTCCTACCACTATGAACATCTGCTAGAGATGTTAATTCCTTTCCTAGTTAATTCAACACACATACCCACTCCCCAGATATTTTGTACTGTTAAGACTAATTTATAAAAATTAGTCGCCACTGAAACTTTTATATGTAACAACAGAAGAGAGAGGGAAATGATTAACATGTAATGTTTATACACACACACACACACACACACACACACACACACGGAACAGACAGCATAGTCCTCATTTTTATAAATTAAATAGCCATCAGACTGATCTTTCTTTTCATAGCCCATATCATTTTCCAGTTGCCTTCAGTCAGCACCTTAGCTGATTGGGGTTCTTTACCTGGTGGGGAGACCCTAAACTTCATTCCTGAAGTATTTAAGTTCTTAGTGAATTTTCCTTTAGTGAATTGCTATAGCCTTAACTTTTACAACTGAATATGGGGACACTAAGGAGGCACTCCAGAGAGTCACATTGTTTAGCAGCAGCCATATGTTCCTTGATAATTAGGATCAAGCACCCCCGTCAATATAATAACCCCCTTCTTTTCCCATTGGTCCAGTGGCACAAGAACCCTAAATGCTCAAATGGGAGTCTCAATTTCCAGTTCACTGGGAGCATTGTTGGGTTCCTAGCGGATGTGTTCTTCCTTTGGGACCCAACCAGCAGAGCCCAAAATTACAGGTACAGGAAGCAAAAATTCTTTGAGTGGGTTATTAGATGTAACATTGCCAAGTGTCATTCTCACTTACCCCCTTGATTCCTGGACCTTTTGATTCAATGACAACCCATTAGCAGAGAGCATCCCTAATGCACGAATTGTGGTTTATAAATACCATTCACACTTTAAAAAAAAAATATGAGAATGGCTGATGAAAGGTAAGGGATAGGAAATATAATAAGCTTCGAAAGTCTTCTTGTAAGAGAAAATAAGGAAGTTAACCAAAATTACTGGAGTCATGTCACAAGGAAACAGGAGCCATCTTTAAAGGGTTCTCACTAGTTTTCATATGCTGAATAATGGGCCCCAAAGATATCAGGTCCTAATCCCTAGAATGTGTAAATGTTTCCTTATATTGTAAAAAGTTTGCAAATGTTACTAAGGATCTTGAGGTGGGGAAAGTATAGGATAATCAGGATAGGTCCTAAGTGTAATCACATGTATTTTTACAAGAGAGATGCAGGAGATTTGACATACAGGAGAAAAGAAAGCAATATGACCATGGAGGTAGAGATTAGAGTGATGTGGCTACAAGCCAAGGAATGCTGGCAACCACCAGAAGCTGGAAGAGACAAGGAACAGATTCTCCCCTAAAGCCTCCAAAGGGAGTGTGGCCACGCCAACACCTTGACGTGGCCCAGTGAAACCGATTTTGAACTTTTGGCGTCCAGAACTGTGAAACAATAAGTTTCTATGGTTTTAAGCCACTATGTTTGTGATAACTTGGTACTGTAGCCATTGGAAAATACACTAGCCAAAGATGGAGCATTTTGAGCTTCATCAAATAATTGCAGTGAATCACAGCATATGAAGTATGTGGTGTTTTGTGTTTTGTTTTGTTTTGTTTTTTAACAATTCTTGAGTGCTAAATGAATACACATAAATTTGTTTGTCATTAGGTAACCAATTCATTGTTCTGAAAACTGGTAACGAGAAATAATTGGTCTTCAGAGTAGCAATACTGTTGATAAGGAAGAGTTGTGCTTTATAAAAAATTTTAGGGCTTCCCTGGTGGCGCAGTGGTTGGGAGTCCGCCTGCTGACGCAGGGGACACGGGTTCGTGCCCTGGTCCGGGAAGATCCCACGTGCCGCGGAGCGGCTGGGCCCGTGAGCCATGGCTGCTGAGCCTGCGCGTCAGGAGCCTGTGCTCCGCAACAGGAGGGCCACAGCAGTGAGAGCCCCGCGTACCGGAAAAAAAAAAAAAAAAAAAGGATTTGTAGAATTAGGATACCACCATTTTGCAATTTGTTATGAAATAAAAGAACTAAACAATGATCATCAATGGCTACTAAAACGATTAGGTAAAAAGGTTATGGGAAAGGTATAATCGGGCTGACAACTTCCAAACCCCACAGTTCAATCCCAACATTAAAAAAGAAGAAGAAGAAGAAAAAACAGACCAAACAGACATATGTACCTCCTGATGTGATGGAATAGGCAATACAAAATACCAAAATGAAATTTTCTTGACAAAAATTCAAACCTGAATCCCTTCAAGCTTCTAAATCTAAATACCAGTTTACAAGAAATATTGGGGACAGGAATATATTAAATACTATTGCTGAGATCCTATCAGCAGAATCCAAAATATGGGGAACTGTTGAGGAAAAAGACCGAGTTTGTTCAACAAATAAACTGCCAATACAATAAAGGTAGAGGGAGGAATCTACAATTAAAAGAAATTTAAGAGATGTATCAACCCAACGTGTCTTACTTCAAATAACCCACTGTAAAACATAATTATGACACAGTGGGGGAAATTTAAAAACATTTGGTATCTCATTAAATTAAGGAATTACTATTACTACTTTAGGTATGATATAGTTGGTTGAGTTTTTTAAATGTTTATTACTTATCTCAATTGTGATATACATACTAAAGAATGAATGGAAAAATGTATTTGGGCTTTACTTCAAAATAGCTCAGTTGGGGTTGGAAATTTAGGCCAAGGGTAGATAAAACAAGGTTGGTCAGGAGTTGATAATTTTTGAAACTGGATGATGGGTACTTGGGAGTTTCATTATGCTATTCTCTCTATTTATGTATATGCTTGAAGATTTCCATATTAAAGATTTCTTTTAAAAGTATCTTCTGCAGATCCTCATTGCTTACAGATAAAGTCCAAACTACTTGACAGAAGCAGAACACTAGGTTTTCTGTAATCTGGCCACCTTCTAGGCTCATCTTCACCTGGCCTCATTCCCAGCTACCTCCTCTTTACCTATAAAGAGCTACATTTATTTCCCTGAACATACCCTGTATTTTCGTGCATTTGGTAATCCCATTTGCTTACCTGGAAAACCCTTCATTACTTTCATCATTTGGTGAACTCCAAGACCTAGTTCAAGTGTCACTGTTTCTAAAAATCTTTAATAGACTCCTTGAAGTAGGACTACTCCCTCACTTCAATAGACTCCTTGAAGTAGGATTAATCCCTCACTTCAAAGCAATCCCAACACATCATGGACATGACACTCCAGTACACCCCTTATATCATCCCATCATCATCCCCTCCCCTCCCCATGTTACTCAGATAAAATTCTATGGTCCATCATTATGATCACTCCCTTTAACGTAACCTCAACTCCTTTGCCTCTCTCTCATACTTGCTAGGATACATCACAAACCTGAGTAAATGCTACCCTCTGCCTACTGTATGCCTGTACTCTTGCAGCTGAATGTGAATGAGTGGCTGATTTCTTTTCAAACTCACTTTCCCTAATGTCATTGGGTTCTTAATACTGCCAGGCATCATTTTTTCCCCCTTAATCTGGCGGCTTTTCCAGTTTCCAACCTGAAATAATCATTTAATACATTTTCCTCTTTTCTAAACTTCCAATATCTCTTCCCCCATACACATCTCATAAAGTCATCTTTATTTCACTGAACAAAACAAAGGTAATCAAAAGAGAATTTCCAGGATAACCAAATAGCAATAAGCATATGAAAAGCTACTGGGTTGGCCAAAAATTTCGTTCGGGTTTTTCTGTGCCATCTTACGGAAAAGCCCGAAAGAACTTTTTGGCCAAACTGATACTTAACATCATCAGTCATTAGGGAAATGCAAATTAAAACCACCATCTGATACCAACACCCACCAGAATGACCAAGACAGATTAATAATATTAGCAAGGAAGTGAAGCAAATGCACCTCTCACACCTTGCTGGTGAGAGTTAAATTGGTAGATCATGTTGTAAAAACTACATGACAGTATTTACCAAAGGTAAACATATGTATACCTTATGGCCCAGCAATTTCACTCCTACATACCTACTCAATTGAAATGTATGCATATGTTCCGTACAAAACATTTCAAGAGGTTCATAGAGCACAATTCATAATATATAGATAAAACCTGAAAACAACCCAAATGTTCATCAGCAATAGAATAAAGTATGGTATATTCATATAGGGAATATTACACGGTAGTAAAAATCATCGAGCTATGGCTACACACAACATAGGTGAACCTCAATTTTGAGTTTAAGGAGCCCTAAACAAAAGAGAACATAGTATTTATATAAAAATTCAAAAACAGGCCAAAAAACCTATGGTGTTGTTACTGAACGCAACTTGGGTCCACTCACCTGACACGCAGCAAAGCCAATCGAACACCAGGCTGTAATAAAGGAAAGTACTGCATTTATTTGCAAGGCACCAAGCAAGGAGAATTAGCAGCTAATGCTCAAAAGACCCAAACTTCCCAATGGCTTTTGGTTTTTAAAGGCAACTTTAGGGGTGAGGGTTGCAGGATGCATGATCAGCTTGCGGACATTCTTCTGATTTGTTGGTGGTGAGGTAACAGGGTGAAGTTTCAGGAATATTAATCATTAATCTAGTTCTTACCAGTCTGGGGTCTATGATCTTGTGATCCACATGTAGTCAACACCCTCCACCAGATGGGAATCTTAGTTTCTGCAGAACAACTCAAAGATACGCACCAGACTGTTATCTATATCCCTTCAGGAGGAACTAGGAGTCCTCTGACTCTATTGTTCAAGCCCTTTGTTTCACATTTTCTACTTCTCTAATCATTAATTTGAGTCTGCTATTCGAAACTTCAGGAAGGCCTAGGAAAGGAAAGCTTTCTCTACAAACCAGAACTGGAGACACAGAAGGGCTTGCACCCAGGAGTGCCCTGCAGGGTCCTGCTCAGTTTCAGTGTCAGGACAGTGGTTATCCTTGCTGCAGCTTGGGTAGTAACTGGAAAGGGACACAGGAGCCCTCTGGGTTGCTGGTAATGTTCTGTTTCTTTATCTGGGTTCTAGTTAACACAGGTTTGTTCACTTTGTAAAAATTACAAGCTATATATTTGGGATTTTTGTACTTTTCTAGATGGATATTATACCTAAAATAAATTATTAAAGAATAGAAAAATAGAACTCCACAAATTCCACAAACCACCACATTGACCCATCTATGTACATCTGAGCCCAACCACCCTGCCTGCACTCCTGTTACTGTGGGTGAACTGTTGTTCATGCTTCCATCAGAGACAGGCCCTTTCTTCTGTGCACCACATAACTACCCTCTTCTTCACAAGGATGTCACCCTGGCAGGTATCCCATCTCATTCCTACATCTTCTTGACTAGATCTTTCCCGTCAACCTACAAACATGCTATCACTTTCCTAATTTTTAGGACAAACTGCTCTTAACCTTCCATTACTTTTATTCTCCTTCTCTTGCCTTAAAGCAAGACTCAAACAATTCATCTATGCTTGCTGAATCCAGATTTGTTCTAACATTCTCCTTGAACCACCTCCAATCATGTTCTCACCTCCACACTCCACAAAAACTGATCTTATCAAGGTCACCTCCACATTGTTAAATCCAACAGTCACTTCTTCATTCTCACCTTACCTGATTAACCAGTTTTGGGCATAGTCATCAACTTCCTCTTTCCTGAATCACCTTCCCCTTTACGCTTCCAGAATATTATTCCGGTTTTCCTTCTATTTACTACACTAGCTGCTCCTTTCCAACTCTCTCTTGTTGGTTCCTCTTTACCTCTGTAACCTCTGCAACCTCTGCATTTTTTTTTCACATCTTTATTGGAGCATAAGTGCTTTACAATCTGTTAGTTTCTGCTGTACCACAAAGTGAATCAGCCATATGTATACATATACCCCCATATCCCCTCCCTCTTGAGCCTCCCTCCCACTCTCCCTATCCCACCCCTCTTAGGTCATCACAAAGCATCAAGTTGATCTCCTTGTGCTATGCAGCAGCTTCCCACTAGCCATCCATTTTACATTTGGTAGTGTATACATGTCAATGCTACTCTCTCACTTCACCCCAGCATCCCCCTTCCCGCCGTGCCCTCAAACCCATTCTATACGTCTGCGTCTTTATTCCTGCCTTGCCACTAGGTTCATCAGTACCACTTTTTAAAATTCCATATATATGCATTAGCATACAGTGTTTTTCTCTTTCTGACTTACTTCACTATGTATGACAGATCCTAGGTCCATCCATCTCACTACAAATAACTCAATTTTGTTCCTTTTTATGGCTGAGTAATATTCCATTGTATATATGTGCCACATCTTCTTTATCCATTCATCTATTAATGGACATTTAAGTTGCTTCCATGTCCTGGCTATTGTAAATAGTGTTACAATGAACATTGTGGTACATGTATCTTTTTATTTTTAATTAATTAATTAATTTTTGGCTGCATTGGGTCTTCGTTGCTGTGCGTGGGTTTTCTCTAGTTGTGGCGAGCAGGGGCTACTCTTCATTGTGGTGGGTGGGCTTCTCATTGCGGTGGCTTCTCTTGTTGCAGAGCATGGGCTCTAGGTGCATGGGCTTCACCTAGCACACCAGCTCAGTAGTTGTGGCATATGGGCTTAGTTGCTCCGCAGCATGTGCGATCTTCCCGGACAGGGATCGAACCCATGTCCCCTGCATTGGCAGGTGGATTCTTAACCACTGTGCCACCAGGGAAGTCCCACATGTATCTTTTTGAATTATGGTTTTCTCAGGGTATATGCCCAGTAATGGGGTTGCTGGGTCACATGGTAGTTCTGTTTTTAGTTTTTTAAGGAACCTCCTTACTGTTCTCCATAGTGGCTGTATCAAATTACATTCCCACCAACAGTGCAAGAGGGTTCCCTTTTCTCCACACCCTCTCCAGCATTTATTGTTTCTAGATTTTTTGATGATGGCCATTCTGATCGGTGTGAGGTGATACCTCATTATGGTTTTGACTTGCATTTCTCGGATGATTAGCAATGTTGAGCATCTTTTCATGTATTTGTTGGCCAACTGGATGTCTTCTTTGGGGAAATGTCTGTTTAGGTCTTCTGCCCATTTTTGGATTGGGTTGTTTTTTGTGTGTGATATTGAGCTGCATGAGCTGCTTGTATATTTTGCAGATTAATCCTTTGTCTGTTGTTTCACTTGAAAACATTTTCTCCCATTCTGAGGATTGTCTTTTTGTCTTGTTTATAGATTCCTTTGCTGTGAAAAAGCTTTTAACTTTAATTAGGTCCCATTTGTTTACTTTTATTTCCCTTCCTCTAGGAGGTGGGTCAGAAAGGATCTTGTGGTGATTTATGTCATAGAGTGTTCTGCCTATGTTTTCCTCTAAGTGTTTTATAGTGGCTGGCCTCACATTTAGGCCTTTAATCCATTTTGAGTTTATTTTTGTGTATGGTATTAGGGTGTGTTCTAATTTCATTCTTTTACATGTATCTATCCATTTTTTCCAGCACGACTTGTTGAAGAGGCTATCTTCTCCATGGTATGTTTTTGCCTCCTTTGTCAAAGATAAGGTGATCGTATGTGCATGGGTTTATCCCTGGGCTTTCTATCCTGTTCCATTGATCTATATTTCTGTTTTTGTGCCAGTACCATACTGTCTTGATGACTGTAGCTTTGTAGTATAGTCTGAAGTCAGGGAGCCTGATTCCTCCAGCTCTATTTATCTTTCTTAAGATTGCTTTGGCTATTCGGGGTCTTTTCTGTTTCTATGCAAATTGTAAAATTTCTTGTTCTAGTTCTGTGAAAAACGCCACTGGTAATTTGATAGGGATTGCACTGAACCTGTAGATTGCTTTGGGTAGTAGAGTCATTTTCACAATATTGATTCTTCCAATCCAGGAGTATGGTATATCTCTCCATCTGTTTATGTTATCTTTGATTTCTTTTACCAGTGTTTTATAGTTTTCTGAGTACAGGTCTTTTGCCTCCTTAGGTTTATTCTAGGTATTTTTTTTTTTTTTTGTTGCAATGGTAAATGGAAGTGTTTCCTTAATTTCTCTTTCTGATCTTTCATTGTTAGTGTATAGGAATGCAAAAGATTTCTGTACATTAATTTTGTATCCTGCAACATTACCAAATTCATTGATTAGTTCTAGTAGTTTTCTGGTGGCATCTTTACGATTTTCTATGCATAGTATCATGTCACCAGCAAACAGTGACAGTTTTACTTCTTCTTTTCCAATTTGTATTCCTTTTATTTCTTTTTCTTCCCTGATTGCTGTGGCTAGGACTTCCAATAATATGTTGAATAATAGTAGTGAGAGTGGACATCCTTGTCATGTTCCTGATCTTAGAGGAAATGCTTTCAGTTTTTCACCATTGAGAATGATGTTGGCTGTGGATTTGTCATATATGGCTTTTGTTATGTTGAGGTAGGTTCCTTCTATGCCCACTTTCTGGAGAGTTTTTATCATAAATGGGTGTTGAATTTTGTCAAAAGCTTGTTCTGCATCTATTGAGATGATCATATGGTTTTTATTCAGTTTGTCGATGTGGTGTATCACATTGATTGTTTTGCATATATTGAAGAATCCTTGCACCCCTGGGATAAATCCCACTTGATCATGGTGTATGATCCTTTTAATGTGTTGTTGGATTCTGTTTGCTAGTATTTTGTTGAGGATTTTTGTGTTTATGTTCATCAGTGATATTGAACTATAATTTTCCTTTTTGTGTTATCTTTCTCTGGTTTTGCTACCAGGGTAATGGTGGCCTTGTAGAATGAGTTTGGGGGTGTTCCTCCCTCTGCAGTTTTTTGGAAGAGTTTGAGGATAGGTGTTAACTCTTCTCTAAATGTTTGATAGAATTAACCTGTGAAGCCATCTGGTCCTGGACTTTTGTTTGTTGGAAGATTTTTAACTACAGTTTCATTTTCATTACCTGTGATTTGTCTGCTTATATTTTCTAATTCTTCCTGGTTCAATCTTGGAAGGTTGTACTTTTCCAAGAATTTGTCCATTTCTTACAGGTTGTCCATTTTATTGGCATATAGTGGCTTGTAGTAGTCTCTTATGATCCTTTGTATATTTCTGTGGTATCCATTGTAACTTCTCATTTTTCATTTCTAATTTTATTGATTTGAGCCCTCTCCCTTTTTTTCTTGATGAGTCTGGCTAAAGGTTTATCAATTTTGTTTATCTTCTCAAAGAAGCAACTTTTAGTTTTATTGATCTTTGCTACTGTTTTCTTCGTTTCTATTTCATTATCTCTCCTCTGATCCTTATGCTTTCTTTCCTTCTATTAACTTTGGGTTTTCTTTGTTCTTCTTTTTCTTGTTGCTCTAAATGTAAGGTTAGGTTGTTTATTTGAGATTTTTCTCAAATAAAAGGTGAGAAAATTGAGGTGAGTTTCAATTGCTATGAACTTCCCTCTTAGAACTGCTTTTGCTGTGTCCCATAGGTTTTGGATCAGGAAGATCATGGTGTTTTTGTTGTCATTTGTTTCTAGGTTTTTTTGAATTTCTTCTTTGATTTCTTCAGTGATCTCTTGGTTATTTATCAGCGCACTGTTTAGCCTCCATGTATTTGTGGGGTTTTTCCTGTAATTAATTTCAAATCTCATAGCATTTGTGGTTGGAAAAGATTCTTGATATGATTTCAGTTTTCTTAAATTTTCCAAGGCTTGATTTGTGACCCAAGATGTGATCTATTCTGGAGAAGGTTCCATGTGCACTTGAGAAGAAAGTGTATTCTTCCTCTTTCCAGCAGAATATCCTAAAAATATCAATTAACTCTATCTGCTCTATTGTGTCATTTAAAGCTTGTGTTTCCTTATTTATTTTCTGTCTAGATGATCTGTCTATTGGTGTAAGTGGGGTGTTAAAGTCCCCCACTACTATTGTGTTACTGTTGATTTCTCCTTTTATGGCTGTTAGCATTTGCCTTATGTATTGAGGTGCTCCTATGTTGGGTGCATAAATATTTATAATTGTTATTTTCTTCTTGGACTGATCCCTTAATCATTATGTAGTGTCCTTCCTTATCTCTTGTAACACTCATTATTTTAAAGTCTATTTCATCTGATACGAGTATTGCTACTCCAGCTTTGTTTTGATTTCCATTTGATGGAATATCTTCTTCCATCCCTTCACTTCCAGTCTGTATGTGTCACTAGGTCTGAAGTGGGTTTCTTATAGACAGCATATATAAGGGTCTTCTTTTTGTATCCATTCAGCCAGTCTGTGTCTTTTGGCTGGAGCATTTAATCCATTTACATTCAAGGTGACTATCTTGAATGTATGTTCCTATTACCATGTTCTTAATTGATTTGGGTTTGTTCTTGTGCATCTTTTTCTTCTTGTGTTTCCCGCTTAGAGAAGTTCCTTTAGCATTTCTTGTAAAGCTGGTTTGGTGGTGCTGAATTCTTGTAGCCTTTGCTTGTCTGTAAAGCTTTTGATTTCTCCGTCAAGCCTGAATGAGATCCTTGCTGGGTAGCTTTTTCCCTTTCATCATTTTAAGTATGTCCTGCCACTTACTTCTGGCTTGCAGAGTTTCTGCTGAAAGATCAGCTGTTAACCTTATGGGGATTCCCTTGTATGTTATTTGTTGCTTTTCCTTTGCTGCTTTTAATATATTTTCTTTGTATTTAATTTTTGATAATTTGATTAATATATGTCTTGGTGTGTTTCTCTTTGGGTTTATCCTGTATGGGACTCTCTGCACTTCCTGGCCTTGATTATTTCCTTTCCCATGTTACGGAAGTTTTCTACTATAATCTCTTCAAATATTTTCTCAGACCCTTTCTCTTTCTCTTCTTCTTCTGGGACCCCTATAATTCGAATGTTGGTGCGTTTAATGTTGTCCCAGAGGTCTCTGAGACTGTCCTCAGTTCTTTTCATTCTTTTTTCTTTATTCTGCTCCCCAGCAGTTATTTCCACCATTTTATCTTCCAGCTCACTTATCCGTTCTTCTGCTTCAGTTATTCTGCTATTGATTCCTTCTAGAGTATTTTTAATTTCAGTTACTGTGTTGTTCATCACTTTTCTCTTTCATTCTTCTAGACCCTTGTTAAGCGTTTCTTGTATTTTCTCCATTCTGTTTCTGAGATTTTGGATCATCTTTACTATCATTACTGTGAATTCTTTTTCAGGTAGGTTGCCTATTTCATCTTCATTTATTTGGTCTTGTAGGTTTTTACCTTGCTTCTTCATCTGCGCCTTTTTTTTTCTTTTCTTTTGATAGGTGGGGCTGTATTCCTGGCTTACTGGTTGTTTGGCCTGAGGCATCCAGCACTGGAGTTTGCAGGCAGTTGGGTAGAGCTGGGTCTTGGTGCCAAGATGAAGACCTCTGGGAGGCCTCACTCCAATTAATATTCCTTGGGGTTTGAGGTCTCTGTTAGTCCATAAGTTTGGACTCAGTGCTCCCAAAACAGGAGCTCGGGCCCAACCTCCAGCCTGGGAACAAAGATCCTGCAAGCCGCATGGCACAGCAAAAAAAACCCCCAAAAAACAAAGGAAAATAAGGGCAGTACAATAACAAAGAATAAAAAATAAAATAAAATTAGAAAGATAAAAAATATATTAGGAAAAATATAAATATAATTGAAACAATGGCAACAAGGTAAAACAAAACCACAACAAAAAAATGAAAAAAAAAGGGGAAGACAAGCCAAAAGGAGAATAACAAAGTATAAAGATAAAATAAAATTAGAAAAATAAAAGATTAGAAAAATATATATATAAATGAATCAACAACAACAAGGTCAAATAGAAACCCCAACCTAAAAGAAGAAAAAAAAGGCCTTGGCTACAGGGGTGGAGTTTAGGCGGGGGTGAAACTTAGGGGCGGGGTTTAGGGTGGGGCAGGACCTAGGCAGGCAGCAGGGTGATGTTTGAGCATGTGGCAGGGCCTAGGCTCAGGGCCGGTGCAGCTGGAAAAGGCCTTGGGGACAGTGCTCAGGTGGGGCGGCGTTCAAGCATGGGGTGGGGCCTCTGCTTAGGTCCTGCGCAGAAGGGGAGAGGCAGTATGCCCAAAGGGGGGGCCTCTGGAGTGTGGACTTCCAGGGTTTGGCGGTAGGGCCCTTGAGTGAGGGTTTGTGGGTGGAGTTTAGGCCCAGCACGCTGGAGGGAGGGGGTCTCCGAGCGTAGAGGTGGGGCCCTGGGTGGGGGTGTAGGGGCGGGGCTTGGGGTCTGCGTGTCAGGAGGGAGGCTCCGAGGGCAGGATTAGGCCCAGGAGCCCAGTAGGCTCCCTGGTGCCTAAGTGGACAGGGAGAGAGCTGGCTGCGTTCCCTTCCATTTCTCTGCTCCCCCCACCACCCCAGCCACGGGTCTCCCCCAAGGGTCTCCCCCAGGGTCTCCCCCATTGCCACCGCTAGACCCCTAACCGTGGGTGGGTCTCGCTGGGTGTAGGAACTCCTCCCCTCCCCCAGCCGCCCCTCAGGGATGCCGGTCCGGGAGGTCCGGCTTTTACTTTTGCTCCCCCTTCCCTCCCTCCCACTCCCTCAGGACCCACGGCTGGAGGGGGCCTCGGTGGGCAGAGGATCAGGCCCGGGATCTCAGCAGGCTCCTGGGGGCCCAAGTGGGCAGGGGAAACCTGTCCACACTCCCTTTTGATCCTCTGCCCTCCCAGTGGTCCCCCAATTTCCCCCTTCGGGCATGGGATCCCTTCGTGTCCCCCAGCCGCCCCTCAGGGGCGCCAGTCCCGTACCGCCTCCACTTCTCCTCCCCCCTCACTCCCCTCCACGCCCCGTCTTACCTGGTCACTGTGGATTCCTCCTGACCCCTTAGGTGTCCGTGGTCCCCCACTGGTGCCTGGCAGGTGCCCTAGTTGTACAGAGAGGCGAATTCTGCATCCTCCTAGTCCGCCATCTTGACTCCACCATCCTCTGCATTTTGGAGAGCCCTCAGAACTCATTTGGGAGGCTCTTTTTTTTTCTATTTCTGCCACTCCTTTGGGACTCTCATCCAGTTTCATGGGTTTACATATAAGCTGATGAATACCATATAAGTGTCTCCAGTCTAGACCTCTCTCCTGAACCCAGATTCCTGTCACATTCATCTCCTCAACATCTCTACTCAGATGTCTAATAGGCATCTCCAATTTAACATGTTCAAAATCAACCCCCTGATCTTCCCCTAAGAAACCACTCTTTCACAGTGTTCCTCTCTTGGTTAACGGTAACTCTGTCCTTCTAACTTACCATCAGAACAAAAGCCCTGGAGTCATTCTTGACTCCTCCATTGCTCTCATAAACAAATTCAATCTGTCAGCAAACTCTCAGACTGAACCTTCAAAACATTTCCAGAATCTGACCACTTTCACCATTTCTACTGCTCGTGCTGAGATTAGTACCATAGCCTCCTAACGAGCCTCCCTGCTCCCACCCCTACCTCCCAACAAGTCTGTCCTCAACGCAGCATTAAAATGTTAGTCAGATCACGTCAGCCCGCTGCTCAAAACCTGCCAGGGGCCTATAATATCTCTCAGAGAAGACAAAGTCCATGTAATGGGGCACAAAGGTCTTTACAATATATCCTCCTCCCCTGTATTCTTAGGTCTTTTCCCCGTCCTTTACTCTGCTCCGTTTACACCAGCTTCCTTGCTGTTCCTCAAACGTGGCAGGTGTGGTCGTGCTTCAGTGCTGAGCAAGTCTTTCCTCTTGGCCTAGAATGCTCTTCCCGCATTTATCCTCACAGATCATTCCTTCATCTCCTTCAAATGTTGACTCAAATGTCACCTTTTCATTAAGGGCCTCCCTGACCACACTATTTAAGATTTTCCTCCCCACTCCACTCTCCTAAGGCCTCATTCACTTCCTTCAATTTCTCTCCAGCACTCGTCTCCTCCTAATATACATATACATTACTTATCCGTTTGTAGTTGTTTTCCCACTGGTATGCACATACCAACATGAGCATGGGGATTCCTGTTTTGTTGACTGCACTATCCCCAGTATCAAAAGCAATACCTGGTAAATAGTTAGAGCTTACTTAATATCTGTGGAGTGAATGAAAGTTACTTCATCGCTCATCATACACTCAAGCGTCACAGAGGTGGGAACAATCTTTGTGATGACGGACCGACTAAGGGTAAGAAGTAAGAATAGGTATTCAGTTCAATTGAAGGACTTAAGACAGGCAATGGATTTAATTATTCTTTCCATTTTTTAACTGAAATACTTTTTCTCCTCAAATAAATTATATCTTCTGTTGCCAGACAGGGTTAACTGTTCTTCCTTTCTTAACTTTTCGCTCAGTCAAGAAAAGAGCAAAGATTACAATAGGCAGAGTGTGCAACAAAAACTATAGTTATTAAAACAACACTTATCGGGACTTCCCTGGTGGTCCAGTGGTAAAGAATCCACCTTGTAATGCAGGGAATGCGGGTTCGATCCCTGGTCCGGGAACTAGGATCCCACATGCCGTGAGGCAGCTAGGCCGGCGTGCCACAGCTACTGAGCTCGCGCACCTCAACTGGAGAGCCTGCGTGCAGCAAACTACAGAGCCCACGCACTCTGGAACCCGCACGCCACAACTACAGAGCCCATGCGCCCTGGAGCCTGTGTGCCACAACTAGAGAAGAGAAAACCCGCACGCCACAACTAGAAAAAAGCCCGCACACCTCAACAAAGAGCCTGCACACCACAATGAATGATCCTGTGTGCCGCAACTAAGACCCAACACAGTCGAAATTAAAAATAAAAAAAAATCATTTACCAACAGGCCACAAATCAAAAATAAAGAGGAAACTCAAACCTTGAGAATATAAACATAGTTGCTCAATTCTTTAATGAGATTTTTCCTTTCCAGAGAAAGGGTACAGAAACAGATATGACTCAGAGGGAAGGAAAAATCAACAGATGTGTTGGTTTAATTGTACGGTTTCTAAAATACACTCACCAAATGAGGGAGAAAATTGACCCTTCTGATAAGAAGACCTTAGGTTTTTTTATTAAATAAAGAGCACTTCCTATTCACCTTTGAATGTATTTCTAGAGGAAATTTCAATGCTTGGAGAACCTGTTCCCCCAAAATGACAAGTTCACATTTTAATCTTTTTAACGTATTTATATAAAACCTTATTTATTTCACGTGAAAATTTAAAGAGGAAGTTGACTATGAAGCCAAAAACCCACGTTCTTTTCTCAGAACACATGCACTCGGAAACTTTTCTGCCCCCTTGCAGCCCTCTCAGAGGAGGACCAAGGACAGTCACAAAGGCTAGCAGGTAGAGAGGTTCACAACCACCACTGCTAGGGACAGACCTTACAGGGCTCATCTGTGGAGCACCAGCTGTTCATTAGTCATCCCCATGATGGGGCTGAGAGCAAAGTGAAGAGGACTCAATGTGACAGTGCAGGTAAGTTGGTGGTGGCAATGCCCATTACCAAAGGAGTACAACCTTACAAAAAGCAATCACTAACTTAGAAAAGTCGCTGTACCAGACACAGTGAGAGCTATGTCAGAGTACATGGGTTGCAGGGAAAGTTGGTTGTGAGAGAACACTTGATTAACTGAATCAAGATCAGGAAAGAAACACACTAATGACATCACGACATATTAATGGGAACATCATTCAAATGTCACAAATTAACTGGAATATAGATCACTTTTGCAGAGCAGATTGTATGCAGAAGACCAGCTCTACCATATACAAGATATGCTTATCTGTTTATGAGGTATCCTTTTCCCATCACAGAAGAATATAACAGCTAATTGCCTTCCAATTACCTGACAATTATCTCTAGCTTTAGAAAGGAAACTATTTCGCCAGGTAACATTTGTTAGGCAGGCGGATGGAAGTGTGGGGCAGAGAACACATGTACACACACACACACACACACACAACTGTCTCCCCACACGGAAATGTATAAGCCACAGAACTATGAACAGTGACCATTCCATTCACATACTTAAATAAGAGTTTTGAATCAAGACGCATAAAGATAGAATAACCAGACCTAGTTTATTCTTGTTATCTAACATAATTATTAATATTACAGCACTCACCCACCCCCAAATAAAATGTGTTCCAGTTTTGACAATAAATTATACGGTGACCTTACTTAATGGCAACTACCATCTTTCTCATGGAACGTTAAGCTTTGGTTGTGAAGCTTGCAAAATTAGTGCTGTAATTTTCCCATAAGGGTATGGAGGGTCATATTGGTTAAATCACCCTGCCTTTTCCCTTACAGAAAAGTCATGAATCTGGCGATGTTAACAAAGTGAGGAGGGCTTTCAATAATGAAAGAGTCAGCTGTGTTCCTCTATATTCTTTTGCATCTGCCATTTATACAGCTTGCCATGATCATTCCGGAACAATGGGGATTCTCTTGCTAGCCACCAGGGATTTTAAATGTCACCAATAGTTATGAGAAAACGTCTCAGAGTTTTATCTTATCTCAGGCTTACTAGACAAAGAGTAGAGTCAGGGATTTGAATCAGAAGCTCTTTATTTTGAAGCTAATAGTACAAAATACAAGGCCTTTTTTCCCTCAAAGTCCCCTCCCTACTACCAAGCATCTCCAAAGAGTGGAATTGGAGTGGCATCTCCAAAGAGTGAAAAAGCCAATACCAAGAATTGAACTGAAATCCAGGGTCTCCTGCCACACTTCCCTCCCTTATTCATCCAAAGAGCTGGTTCTTATTCCCAACTCGGTGGGAAAGTCAGTGGAGAAGCTATTGGAAGTGAGGTGAGGACACAACAGTGTTCACCCAGGGCAGCAATTTTGCGAGGCAACAAATCTACTCATCACACTCCAAGAGCAGCCCCCTGACCCAGGGAGATGCCACGGATTCCAGAGCCCTGCTCTCCCACCCCACACTGTCCCAGCATGTTCTGGGCACGTTTGTACATGTTCCTGCCCCCTGGGTAGCAATCCTCTCACGGTGTATCTCAGAGTTCAGTCCCATAGATGGCCTTATAACGTAAATACTCTTCTAAACACTGCAGAACATTATCATCCACCTTTGGGTCAAACTTGTTCGCCAAGAGGTGATGACTCTGAAGAATCCAGTGCAGGTCCCCAGCCCCATAAATGCAGATAGCCCGCTGGTGGATTCCAGAGCAAGGTGCATAAGGCGCCCCCATACTGATGTCTCCCTCGTGGAACTGCCATTTGACCAGCCTGGCAATGGCGGTCATGTCTGAGATGTGAAACTTCGGGTGGTAGGGGACAGAGCCAGGCATCCACGGTGCACGCTGAAGGGTGGCCCAGAGGTGTTCATCGGGGCTATAGGTGTCTTTTGCCCATTCGATCAGTCGTTGGGATTTGGGGTTCTCTAAGACATGTTGGACAAAGGCTCGAGAAGCCACAAAATAGGCATTCCCTGTGAACACGGGTAAGTTATCAGGGGGAGGGTCCTTCATCTTGCTGGTTAGGTGCAACGTGTCTGTCACCTCATAGTGGTATTTCCAGCGAGACTTTTTGTACTCAATAGGTATCTCGGACTCCATACTGTTCTTCCCATTCAACATCTTGAGGGCCAGGACCGTCTCAGCATTGGTCTTTATAGGAAAATCTGTCCCACATGTATTCAGTAAGTATTTCCAAGGCACCGAGCTCTGGAGCAAGTCTTCCATACAGTTCAGGTCAGCCTGCACCCTGGACCAGGAGGCGTAAACCACTCGGACCAACTTACTGGCCATGAAGACATTTGGGAAGCAGGAAATAATGGCCCTGACTGCCTCTTTGAAAGTTTCTGGGGACTTCTCATCCACATGGACGCAGTATATGTTCTGAGGGGCATACACAGCTCGCAGCAGCCGTTCAAAGTTTTCAATCTTCTCATGGACCACCACAGAGTATGCGATGGGGAAGTCTAACTCTTCTTTGCTCAGTGGGAACTGTATGAACTTCCTTTGGGACTTAAACTGCTGACAATCTCTGGTCATGTTGAGGTAATCGGTGTCTGTGAAAGGCTCCCGCTTCTTCTTGACCTCCAGATTGTCCAGGAGAGCCTTGACCACTGCCTCCTGGTCCCCTCGGGTGACCCCAGAACAGTTGATGGATCTCTTTGCTGGCAGCTTCAGGGACTTGTACAAGATGTCCCTACAGCGCTGGCTTCGAAAGTCCCTGGATTCCAGATCCAGGGAATCTATGTCACATTTTAACCTGAGAGAAAGTCTCAGAGCAACAACGGCCAGCAGCATATAGCAGCCCAGGGCCCACAGGTGATGCCCCCTGCAGAGTTTCTTCTTCCACCCAATCATCTTCATGGAATGGGAGATCGGTAGAGTTTGGGCACAGGGAAGGAGGAGGATGAAATCCTTGGACAGAACAAAATGCCTTCAGTTACAAACTAACCTGGAACATGCTCAAGGAACATCAGGTTCAACTCCAAAGTGATGGCAAAACCAGGTTTCTTCTCTAGACAAATACCCTCAGTCAAGTCCTGCCTAGGAACTTCATGCACCCAGCTCACTGATGGAGGTCTGTAGCCTGACACTACAAACCAGCTGATCATGCTGGCACTGGAATCAGGATCTGGGTCCACCTCCACCTCAGGAGAGAGTAAGGGAAGCAGAGAGCTAAGTACCTGTTGCTGTAAAGCTGTAATTAATAAGAGGAACTCCCCACCCTTCCTTTTTCCTTCTTCCCCCCAAACCTTACCACCCTGTTTCTAACATAGCTCTTAACTGGGGGATAGAATTTCTGATCGGTCTAGAGAGAAAATCCATGAAATTCAAACTCTCAGCTTCAGTTCTAGAAATGTCCTTTTAAAAGATAAAGTAGGGCTTCCCTGGTGGCGCAGTGGTTGAGAGTCCGCCTGCCGATGCAGGGGACACGGGTTCGTGCCCTGGTCCGGGAAGATCCCACATGCCGCGGAGCGGCTGGGCCCGTGAGCCATGGCCGCTGAGCCTGCGCGTCCGGAGCCTGTGCTCCGCAACGGGAGAGGCCACAACAGTGAGAGGCCCGCGTACCACAAAAAAAAAAAAAAAGATAAAGTACAGTTCTTGCTCTTATTTGGCAGTTCATATTTTAGGATGCTTTCACCACATATAATTCATTGGTTAGCTGTGGCATCTAGCCACGCTTTAAAGAAAATGTTCTTGAACAAGTACAAAAAATTGGATGTAATTCCAAAAATACATTGTAATCATACAGATAACTCTCAGTCTATCCAAATTTAAAATATATCCACACAGAGACACACAAAGCTATGCATATGCAATATTTAATGAGAACTTTCTTTGAGCCAGAAATTTCTTTACATTTTCCCATTGAATCTTCACAACATGCCTAAAACATAGTAATATTAGGCCTCTTTTATAGAGAGGAAAACGGAAGCTAAATAACTTGCCAAATGTCATATACATTATAGGAAGCAAATCTGGGACTCTTCCGTACTCCCTCTTCCCCCCAATCTTTTTTTTTGGGAGGGGGCGTGTGTCTGTAAGCCTAATACTTGTTCCTCCAAACCACAGCTACCTTTTAAATACAATACAGGGTACCTAAAACTACTATGTAAAAAACAGATAAACAACAAAGTCCTACTATATAGCACAGGGAACTATATTCAATATCCTGTGATAAACCATAATGGAAAAGAATATGAAGAAGTATGTATATCTGAATGACTAAGGGTACTTAGTACCAACAAAGAATACCAGATAGTATAGGGGAAAAAATAATCCCCAAAAGGAGAAAAAGAGGAACAAAATGTGACATATCCTTCCAGCAATAATTCTTTTCCCTTATTGCAATCTTGTTCAAAGCATAAGACTGTATCCTCTTTAGTAATAACTTACGGGAATCTAAGAGGATGAAAAAATGAAAAGTAAAGAAAACTCTCACCTTTAATAGCTTCCTTCTTATTTAGGGAAGATCTTTTTCCCAAGGGAAGATCTGTTGGGTTCCATGGAAGCAAATGTGAACACCATGTCTCTTCTTTCTTCAGCCTCTCCAAAACATATTTTCTAACATTCATAGGATGTCCAAGAAACTGTGTCAGACTCCTTAATCTCTGCAAAGTAAAGAGCAGCAGGTGGCTCTGTCACTGACCTTCTAGCTTCCTGCTCTCAGATAAGAGAGCCAGATCAGGTATATCATTCAGGAGCATATTCTCAAGAACAAGTCATTCAGGGAGGTGAGCAAGCAGGAAAAACATGCTGGCAATGCGTAAGAAGGCAAGCAGCTATTTCATCCAGAATAGCCCAGTTTGTACTCATGTTCTCCTGCCACAAAACCATTCATAAAAACTTGTCAATACTCATACAAGAACTTGAAAGCTTTTTTCCCCCTTAACAAGGAACCGTGGAAACACACAGGTATGCCCCTATCTTCTTTTGGCCTGGAGTTCAAATATCTCTCCTCTTATGTTCCCTGAATACTCCCTGAATTTCACTGAAGAGTGAAGCAATAAAAATGACCTTCAAGGATTATTTTTTTTGTTCTTTTACTTTAAAGGAAAAGTCAGTGAAAAACAGACTTTGCTCTTCCATGGCAACCACTCAAAAAAAAATTAATTTGTCTGTCTTTCCATGACTGTTAATAATTTGTAAGTTGGAGAAATATCCTCGGGGCTCCAGACTGTAGATCTCCATCACTAATGTCTGTGAGTCTAGGGTTCCTGACAGTCTGAACAAGGCTAACACTAAGGGTGGTTGGACTTCAGTGAGCACCCCATGGGTGGTTTTGGCAATACAGTGTGAAAACTTACTTCTTCAAAACTGCTGCCATTGTTTGCCTCTCCCCATCAACCCCAAAGCACCCCTCCAAATATGCAGCATTCCTGGCCAAATATTTGAAATAACAAATTTAATAATTTTACATAAAGAACTTAACCAGGTATCAAGTTAAGTAGATAACGGAAAGCAGGGGGAGGGGTAGATGATGCTAAATTATTAAGGAAGTAACAACTGCTGTAAGTAGCTACCACCCCTAGGCTGGAAGAAGGAGGAAAATATTGGGGGATTATTGAGAATTTGGTAAGGGGATGCCAACAAGCGGAAACTCAGACCTCTGGTTGGTGCTGGGGTCTCTGAGCTCAGAGGAGGGCCTCCTAGGCTGAGATCCAGACCTCTCCTGAGGAGCCTGGTGTCTCTGTGCTCCGTTACTGTAAACTAGATTCAGTGCAGCTACATAGAGGGACCACAACTGCGAAGGAAAAGGGCGTTGACATAGTGACGCTCACAGAAGCAGGAAATATGTACGAAGCCAACAGGAAGTCCCGCCTCCAGTCTGTCTTCCTCCACCGCCCCCTATTGGCAGAGCCTAATAAGGGGCAGCTGGCAAAGCACAAACGTGATTTGCAGACTTCCCTCATCCAGCATCACAAAGCTGAGTCCAGGAGGGCAGGCTTCATCTGAAGACAACAGCTTAATAACGAAGATGAGTTAGCGTTGCCTTCCTCCTGCAAGAATTGTTTATGCAGCCCGCAATAAAGCACCAGGAATTTAAGTCTTTTCTTTTTTTGGACCTCCTCTGCCTGTTTCTGACTGTAGATGAAGACAGACCAATGGCACAGAGCCATATGGAGTCATGTGCGCCCGCTCTTTTATTGACCCCGCTCCACCGGCTCTGTCTTCTGTCAGCTTTGGTCACTCCGGGGCAAAAACGATTAAAGGATAAACACTTGCTCCAGTATCGGAATCTAGCAAAATCTTTCCAATTTGTTTATATCTTACTTCTCTTTGCTGGCCACCTCAAAGTCCCACCTTCTTTCTCATAAAAAAAATCAAAGAATCTCTCAATAGAGAGAAAATAATTTAAATATTTGATTTTTAAGGTAACCAAAACAGGTATCCACTTTTATTTGCTAAATATATGCTAATGTAACATTAACAAATTGTGGATATATTTTGTTAAGATAATCTACGTATGAGTAACACCAAATGCCTAGTAGTTATGGGCACACCTAGGCTTTGGCAGGAGAGAGCTAGGTCTGAATCCTAGCCCTGCTACTTTCTAGCTGTGTGACCATGGGAAAATTCTGTAATCCCTCTGTGCTTCAGTGATTTCCTTGGTATAACTGGGGCCAATACTAAATAGCTATTTTATAGGATTGCTGTGAAGATTAAACAAGATAACACATATTGGGGCTTCCCTCGTGGCGAAGTGGTTGAGAGTCCGCCTGCCGATGCAGGGGACACAGGTTCATGACCCGGTCCGGGAAGATCCCACATCCCGCGGAGCAGCTGGTCCCGTGAGCCGTGGCCGCTGAGCCTGCGCGTCCGGAGCCTGTGCTCCGCAACGGGAGAGGCCCGCATACCGCAAAAAAAAAAAAAAAGGTAACACATATGGGAGACTTAAAACCTGGCATATGCAGGCCCTGGCCCTTAACTACTGTTAAGTAGTCTCCAGTACCAGCCCACAGAGGCCATTTTGCTCACAGAATAGCTCAAGGAGGGTACAAATAGTGTTAATTCTGGATCAAGGAAAAGTATTGATGCTGGTGATGTGGGTAGATAAGGGAAGAGACCTGGAATTGTCCCCTTCTCTGTGCTCTGGAAAGAGGCTCAGTTTAAGTGGTCAGTGTTAGCAGTGCAGAGGGGAGAGGTGAGCTGCATCTGACCCCAGGGAAGTGCAAGAGAGGAAACAGAATAGCTGGAGAGAGGCACAGGAAGATCAGGAGCCAGGTAAGCCGCAGAGATCACAAAGCAGCAGATTCCACACCTTAACTCCATGCTGGCCATAAAGACAAGGTGGGGACCAGGCAAGTTTCAAGGTCTAGGAGCCCAGACCTAAGGAATGAATCCCTTCATGAGGGTTTCTTTTAGCCCTGCTGAGGCCCAACAGCGCCAGGTGAGCCTGGGGGCAAATGTGTCCAAGGGTCCAGGATTACATGAAGATACTTACAACTCCCAAGCACTGAAAATGATGAGGGCACTCAGCTCCCTCAAGTACTGAGAATAAAAGCAACATTAAACCCGATAATAAGTATAAGCCTAACACAGTCCAGAGTTCCCACAATGAGTACTGCTATGGTGTCGTTCCTGAAATAGCAGACTTTTCCCGCTCAGACCCCTCAATCCTTTTCTCCTAATCATGAGTTTAGTCTGATTATTGGGCAGATAGTTTTGCCTCCTTCTGCTATTTTGAACTGTAAATTCCTGTATGTCTGTGAAATGGTCTAAGCGTTCCAATAATGGGGAGACTAAGCCAGGCTCATCAGGGTGGATCTGAAAGAATCCAGTGGAGTTTGGTGTTAACATCGATGGAGGTACAGGGGACCCTGCAATCCCAACAAGAGGGTCAGAGGAAGGCCCAGGCAGCAGGGATCCGACCTTTTTTTTTTTTTTTTTTTGCGGTACGCGGGCCTCTCACTGTTGCGGCCTCTCCCGTTGCAGAGCACAGGCTCTGGACGCGCAGGCTCAGCAGCCATGGCTCACGGGCCCAGCCGCTCCACGGCATGTGGGATCTTCGGGGCATGGCCGCTGAGCCTGCGCGTCCGGAGCCTGTGCTACGCAGCGGGAGAGGCCACAGCAGTGAGAGGCCCGCGTACCACAAAAAAAAAACAAATCTCACTCATCCTCATTGTGGTGTCCTGATCCCAAGGGCAAAGGCCATTTCTAACTCAGCTCTGCCTCCTTAGAGCAGCTAGCATGAGAACTTCCAAGTGACAGATGCACCAGGAATGTTTCCTGAATGAACAGCTTCCCCAGGGTCCCTGAGAGGTCCTCTAAGTACTGGAGTCTTGAAACCCTGGCTTACTAATAGTTACTGGAATTGATGTATGGAGGTGCCCTCCAATTGTCCATAAAAGTACAATGCCACGGAGCTGAAACCAATTGAAATCCAAACAGCGTTAATGGGATTAATTTTGTTGAGGAAACTTCCTCAGAAGTAACCTCCCAAAAACGAGATTTAACTAAGAGATTAAGGTACCTCCTACTGAGTCATTAGAAAGTAACCTTTTAAAGGGAACTAGTAACAAATGGCATGTAACATGACACTCTTTCATTCGTTCAGTCAGTTTAACATTGATTGAGGAAGCTGCTAAATTTTCAATGTTAGAGATACCAAGTGGATTAAGACAGTCCCTACTCTCAAGGTGCTCACAGTCCTGTGTGGGAGAAATGTTTGCATATGGATTATAATGCCATGTATGAGTGCAAGAAAAGACACGTGTTGGATACAATGGAGGTCCAGAGGTTAAAACTAAAAAGGGAATGGTTTAGCAATACAAGTGCGAACAAATGAGTGTAGGTCTGAATGAAACCTAGGAGAAAAAGATTAAGAATTTGTCTGGGTGCCTCTTGTACTGTCTAGGGAAGGATCTTGGCTAATGGCTACAAGAGGAACAGATATTGTGGGTTAAAGAAAATGTCCCTTTATGGCAGCCATTTGGAAAAAGAATGTTAGATCTCTACCCCACGCTATAAACATAAATAAATTTCAGATTAAAAGTAAAAAGAAAAAACAGTTCTAAAATTCCAGAAAATGTACAGAATACTTTAATGATACTAGGTTGGGAAGATATTTTTACTATTACACCAAAACCTGAAAATTATAAACAAAAAAGAAATAGATTTGACTATGAAGAAACCATAAATAAAATTACAATTAAAAGTATAAAAAGGGGACTTCTGGGAAAGCTCCTTAAAAGGGAGAGGCTAAGCCCTTCTTCCCTTCCTTCTTTTACTATCATGAATGCAGATGTAATGGTTGGAGCTCCAGCAGCTATCTAGGACCTGGAGGCAACAATGAGAAAGGAAGTCATGAGCTGAAAGACAGTCATACCATACAGCCACTTCACCAGTTCTAGACTGCCTACTTCTGGGTTTCATTTATATAAGAAAGAAACAAATTTCTGCCTTATACAGCCACTACTTTTTCAGGTCTCTTACATGAGTCACAAATTCTTAACCCATGCAGAAGCTGTGTCCTAATTCAGGGACATTTAGACACATAGGTATGAAAAAGGCATAGGTTTCAGGGAAGTAAAAAGAAGTTAGTCTGACGCCTGCAGAGTACAGAAGAGGAGATCTAATTCCCATTCTCTCTACCACCACTTCTCCCATCCCCATACCACCACCACCACTGTTTGTGTCTTATTTAAAAACACATTTCAGGAAAAAGTCTGGAAAGGGATGCACTAAAATATTAAGCACGGTATTCTGGGTTGTGTGATTGCTACTGGTTTTCCGTTTCCTTTTTTTTGTCTCATCAGTTTCTAGAATGCACAGGTATTATATATTTTTTAATTTTTTTAAAAAAAGCTATTTTAGAATCATCTTAGGAAGCAAAACAAAATAATGCCTTCCACTATTTACAATAGCCAAGACATGGAAGCAACCTAAATGTCCATTGACAGAGGAATGGATAAAAAAGATGTGGTATATATTTATACAATGGAATACTACTCAGCCATAAAGAAAGGATGAAATAATGCCATTTGCAGCAACATGGATGGACCTAGAGATTATCATACCAAGTGAAGTCAGTCAGAAAGAGAAAGATAAATACTATATGATATCACTTATATGTGGAATCTACAATATGGTACAAGTGAACTTATTTACAAAACAGAAACAGACTCACAGACATAGAAAACAAACTTATGGTTACCAAAGGGCAAACGGGGTGGGGGAGAGATAAATTAGGAGTTTGGGATTAGCAGATACAAACAACTATATATAAAATAGATAAACAACAAGGTCCTACTGTATAGCAAAGGGAACTATATTCTGTATCCTATAATAAACCATAATTTAAAAATGAAAAAAATATATATATATACATATATGAATCATATTATATATATATGTGATATATCACATATATATATATACTGAATCACTGCTGTATACCAGAAACTAACGTAACATTGTAAATCAACTATTCTTCAATAAAAAAAAAATCATGCTGTCTTTGATTGCAGAAGTCAACCATGATTTTACCTCTTTTCAGGTCTATGTGAACAGATCTAGTCTTTATTTTGGGGGGGAAAGTAGGATCGTGTGCATGTGTATATGTATGTATGTGCATGTATTTATGTCTAGCTGGATACTAATAGAAGTACCTTTTTAATGAATGTAAAACTGGAAGTTTTTAAAATGAGAGCAACTTAAATAAGATAATTGAAATACTTGCACCACCTCACACTCACAGAATGCCACTTCACTTACTCATATGATCTTTTAAAGGAAAATGACCGCCATGCCAACTAATATGAAAATATAAAAATGTATTAAATGACAAAACAACACACGGTACATTTAGTTCTATTTTCTTGGTCTTAAAAAACAAAATAGGAATAAGGAAATTACCGGCTCTTCATGCCATCCTTTTGGATAGCACGTGAAGAAAGTATTTCTAGGGTAGGGCCCTCTCTAGGCTGTCTTAGCCCATAAGGTCCCATCATCTGTGTACACTCTGGACGCCTAGAAGGTTTCACGTGTGTGGTTATGGTCATTGCCATCTTTCAGGCATAGACCATGAGACAACATGCTGGGCCCCAGGCAGAGAGAATCTCCCTTCTTGGGTGGGGAGCAGATGGAAGGGTGAGGTGGGGAGTGCAGGCCTGTAGGAACCAGTGGCGTCTAGGACTTCTCTCCAACCCACACCTACCAGTCAGGAAGGCAGAATGGATTCCTGAGCAACTGACAGGCCAAAGAGACTGAACTTGGTCCTCGGTACCTCTCAAGCCCTCAAATACTGTAGTTCCAGCTCATCAGAGATGAGCTTTGTCTTTTTTTCTTTTTACCTTTTTTTTTTAATTGAAGTCTAGTTGATTTACAATATTGTGTTAATTTCAGGTGCACAGCACAGTGATTCGGTTTTATACATAGATGCATGTATGTGTACATATATGTCTATTCCTTTTCAGATTCTTTTCCCTTATAGGTTATTACAAAATATTGCATAACGAGCTTTGTCTTTGCCCTGACCAGCAAAGCTCGGCTGCAGCCCACATCTGGCCTGGGTATGTACCTGCTTCCCGTAGTTGGTAGTGGACGTGAGTCCATGGCGTAACGGTTGTGGAATTTAAGAACTCGAGCGAAAATTCTATCTCCTTTTATCCTTGGGAAGCTCCTGGACCCTCTCCTGGCCTCTGTTAGCTCATCCATACTAACAGGTATGCATTGGTAAACAAGTGCCATGCAAATATCACCATGGAGGAGCTCCCAGTTTGGTAGGAAGAGCAATCAACAAGCAAGGACAATAAAGTTTGCAAAGTACCAAGGGTACTCGTACCAAGTAGACATAAAGCTCTGTGGGAAAGTGGGATCCCTGGAAGACAACCTGGAGGAGGTGGCATTTAGGCTAATACTTGATGGGTAAAGAGCTCAGTCAGGCAAATAGTAGGGGTAGAGGAAACAGCCAGGCTGAAGGTCCACCTTAGTCGCCTTATCCTCAAAATCATGATACCTGTGCTCGGGGATTTCTCCTGCTTTACTTTCAATTCCTGGAAATAACAAGGCTCAATCTCAGCTCTGGACTTTGACCCCGGCTGTTCTGTCCACCCAGAGGGAATGACCACCTCTGCCTCCTCTAGGTCTCAGCTGGCTGTGGCTTCCCCTGGGCAGCCTCCCCTGACCCTCCAAGCCTGGGTTGGAGGGCCCCCTTCCTTGCTCTCTTAACATCCTGAAACATTACCTCATCATAGTATTTCCCACACTCTATTCTCCACTGTGTCATAAATGCCTTCAGTTACAAGGACTGTGCTTTCTGGTCCACCTTTTAATCCCTAGTACCTTGCAAATAATAATCATCAGCATAGACTGAGACATATTGTGTGCCGGGCACCGTCTTAAGCACTTTACATTTAACTCTCACAACAAATCCTGTAAGGCACAGAGACACTGAATAACTTACCCGAGACTACACAACTAGTAGGTGGCAGGGCCAGAATTTGTACCCTGATGTCTGGCCCGGCTCCCACCCCCTTATCACCTCTGCACGCCAGCTGCCCACACTAGGAATACAATTCCTAGCCAGGCTGCCTCTCCTGGGACAGTTCTAGCTCAGCCTCTGCCTCTCCCTAACTGGGAAGCCACCTAGGATGCAGCCTGTACCTTCACTGGGCCTCAGTTTCGCCACCCATGATGGAAGGTAGAGTGGATCATGTGTAAGGGAAGAAATTAACCTGCCCGAGAAGAGCGCCATGTGATGGGTTCACACTTAGGCAATCCCATTTCAGAGTCACTTTACTTAACCTCACTCACTGCCTCAGGTGCACAACGAAAATTTGTGCAATTAGTGAGTGAGCAGGTGATTGAGTGGCTGAACCCTGACCCTCTCTGAAGGGACGGAGGATCACTGAACCTATTAAGAGCTATTAATCCAGCAACCTAATTATTGACTCATGGTATCTTTGTAGGAATCTTCTAGAAGAATGCATATCAACAGCAGTCAAAATATATTATTCTAATGATGATGCAAAAAACTGGATTGTTTTACCTGCCCTTTTGAATCTTGCTTTTTCTCTTTACAATACACATTGAAAGTCATTCAATGTCAGTACATTTTTATCTATGTAAATGAAGTTATTTCCAACACATTTTCAATTATAAAAATTGCTGCATTAAAAATTATAGTTTTGTACATTTGTTATTTTTATAGAATAATTTATTCTATAAAAATAACTTCTAATAATGTATTAGAAGAATAATTTCTAGGTCAAAGATGCAGATTTAAAATTGTTTAATTGGCACTACCCAAAAGGTTTCACCCACTTTAACCATAAAAGTACCTGTTCCCCTCATCATCACCTGGTATTATCTTTCATTTTTTGGTCTTTTCCACAATCAATAGATGACAACTGATAGCCTACTATGATTTTCGTCTACTTTTCTTTGATTATTAGTAAGCTTGGGCTTCTTTTCATGTTTTTGGCCATTTGCATTTCTTTTTTTTTTTTTTTTGGCCATGCCTTGTGGCTTGCAGGGTCTTAGTTCCCCAACCAGGGATTGAACCCAGGTCCCAGCAGTGAAACCATCAAGTCCTAACCACTGGACCACCAAGGAATTCCCTACATTTCTTTTTAAATTTCTTTCCTGTTGATTTTTTCTAACCATTTTTCTATTGGATTGTTAGTTTTTCTTATTCATTTGTGAGAGCTCTTTGAATTTATCAGTTAATTATCCTTTGTTCTGGTTTTGGAGGTGTTTCACCCCAGTGTGTTGTTTGACTTTGATTATGTTTTATGGGGTTCTTTCCAAGGCAGAACATTTGATACGTAGAAGTTTTGCGGTTACTTTATGTAGTTAAATTTATCTATCTTTTCCCTTTGGCTTCCAAAATTCATATAATCCTTGGAAAGCCCAATTCCACTCCAGGGTCATACAAATGTTCACCCACACTTTCTTTTAAAAAATGTTCTGCGATTGGCTACAGTTAAACTTTGGATCCATCTGGAATATATTTTGATGTATGGAATGAAATAGTCAAGGCAATGATTATGCTAGGACCGAACAGCTATGCTTTGAAAACAAGCTATGAACCTTTTGGCTTGGCACTTCAGGAAAAAGCCAAACACCAATGAATGGAGGGAGGAGCGGGCATGGGGACCTAAGGACACAGTGCTGGCTTGAAGGGGAGGCGTCACTAAGTTCCAAAAATGCATTCTATTTTGATTATGTAAACACCAGTCAGTGATTTTGAAAAACCCACACAATGCTGGCGATTTTGGAGGGGAAATCAGAACCTGGCTAAAGAAAGAGAGAGCAAACAAACTAAATCGTAGCTGGTATTACACATGGGACTGTATTACCTCTATTAGGGACCATCTAATCTTGGCTACATCCTGAGTGGCAGAGCCCAGATAACTCAGGTGTTATTTAAATATTCTTGTGGGCTCTAATCATGACCCCGATTGCAAGAAAGTGGATATGATGTGTACTGCGATCTAGGCAATCGCGCAAAGATAAACAGCATGTAACACAAAGCTGACTCAATTATAGTTGTAGGGGAAAAGTTTAAGGGACTAACTCACTTACTGGTTCCCTGTGGGAGAACCACAAAAAGGAGAGGTTAGAAGGTGGTATTCGTGGAGGAAGAGAGAAGTAGCACTGGGAGGCCAGAGGGCTGGAAGAAAGCAGAAACAGACCGTGGGAGGCAAAAAAAACCAATTAATTATGGGAGTATCAAGATAAACCAGCCACATGATCCAATGAGTGGCGGAAGAAGGAAGCCAGCCCTTTCTGTTGTAAAAGTGGGCAAGATACTAAAGCCAAAGGAAACGGGTCAGGACGGCTCTGGGAGGTGCTGATTGAAGCCAGAAAAGCTTGGATTAATTGGCACTCCCTTCTCCATGCCCATTAATGGAAATACTTTCTGCCCTGTACTTTGCAATGGAAGTGACGGGGGAACAGGGAATAGCTGGGATTTATGCACAAAGCCAGTTTCCAGAGACTGTCCCAGCACGTTCAACCTGATTACTAACCTCTTCAAAATGATTCCCCTCCCTCCCTGTGTGACTTTAACTGGGTCTCTGTTTCCTCACTGTGTGGGAACCCTAACTCTAAACCTTAACCCTAACCCCTAACCCTGAATCTGAAAGACCAGCTTTTTCACAGCAGCACTATCTACAATATCCAAGACATGGAAACACAACCTAAATGTCCATGGACAGGTGAATTGATAAAGAAGATGTAGTACATATACATAATGGAATATCACTCAGCAATCAAAAAGAATGAAATAATCCTGTTTGCAGCAACATGGATGGACTTGGAGATTATCATACTAAGTGAAATCAGTCAGAAAGAGAAAGACAAATACCATATGACGTCACATATATGTGAAATCTAAAATACAATACAAATCAACATATCTGTGAAAAAAACAGACTCACGGACATAAAGAACAGACTGTGGTTGCCAAGGGGGAAGGGGAAGGGGGTGGGGGAGGGAAGGAGTGGGAGTTTGGGATTAGCAGATGCAAACTATTGTATACAGGATGGATAAACAAGGTCCACTGCATAGCACAGGGACCTATATTCAACATCCTATGACAAACCATAATGGAAAAGAATATGAAAAAAAATATATATGTATAAATGAGTCACTTTTCTGTACACCAGAAATTGACACAATATTGTAAATCAAGTATACTTCAATAAAATTTAAAAAAAGAAAAAGAAAAAAAGAAATTCTGTGTTCCTGCTGCCTGTTTGTCTTTGTCCTACAGACATCATGTCAGAGCCACAGTTCAAAAATCCTTATTTGGAGGTGGATCTTACCAGGGATGGAAGGAAGGGGCAAAAGACTGGCAGTGAGGAAGCCTGTGGGGGGCAGATATTACAGTGGTCAAGTGGATATGATGAGGGTCCAACCAGGTGGGTGGCTGGTCGATGTGGATAGCAAGAGGAGAGGGCTGTGAGGGACAGGAAGAACGTAAAAGCACCAGAGAGAGACATTTGAGAAGGCTTGGGAACCAAATCTGAAAGCTAGGAGCCTTCTGACCCAAAGTTCACAGTGGCAACCCCAGATCATAGGACTGCCAGGAAAAGTAACCATGCTAAAGCATAACTTTCCCTAAAGTTAAAAAACCACGCTCCCCAAATATACACTGAACGTGCCTCACATGCTCAGCTCACTACTTAATGGACGCAGTAAGATGGTAAATCTGGTTCCAAGAGCATTTTGCGAAACTGACTATTTGTACGCACTTATACAGGAAGGTTAGAGTCAAGTTTCTAGTGTAGATGTACTACTGGTTAACGCCCTACAAGATAATACAAAACCATACCATTTGGAATCTCCCTTCTACTGGGGAAAAATTATTTGCTTCTCAACAGAGTAAGATCTGCAAATTGAGAAGTAACTTGACTGAGTGTGAGCCCTTAACAGCAAACAGCAAATGTTCAATAGCAAATAACAAATGTTCATTCTTCTACATCTGTGGTTCTCAAACAGGGGCAATTTTGCCTCCCAGGGGACATTTGGCATTATCTGGAGACACTTTTGGCCACAACTCAGCCAGGAATAGGGAGTGGGGAGAGGGATGGCATCTAGTAAGAAGAGGCCAGTGATGCTGCTGGACACGCCACAGCACACAGGCCAAGCCCCACGCAAAGAAGTATCCTGCCCAAAAGGTCAGTAGAGTGAAGGTAAGAAGTCCTGCCCCAGATAATGAACGAGCCTGCAGGTAAGCTTCTCAAAGAATGCCCTTGTGTGGGACTTCCCTGGTGGTCCAGTGGTTAGGACTCTGTGCTTCCACCGCAGGGGGCACGGGTTCGATCCCTGGTCAGGAAACTAAGATCCCGCATGCCGTGCAGCATGGCCAAAAAAAAAAAAGAATACCTTTGTGCAAAGATATGCTGCCCCCCTCTTTTTCTTATTTCCAAGTTCTAAATAATCTTTCTTAATAGTAATCGTCAACCATCTGCCTTTAAAGGAAAGTAGACTTCTTTTTACGAATGTTTCACCTGAGTATGTTAAAAAGGTTTCTAATTTACCTGAATGACATCAGAAAAATTCAGTTAAACAGCACACCCCTTCCCAGTTACTGAGCCTTTTGTCTTATTAAGATCTTACTACAGTTGCTGTCCAAAGACCATGGGATTTTTCCAGGGAGCATGCAAACGCCTGGAAGTTTCTTCAAAACAAGAATATCCAACCCCCCAGAAAAGCAACAACCAAAAAGATGTGCTGATATCACCGGGAGAAGTTGGCAGCAGGGCAGAAGCATAGTCACAGGAAGTACAGCTGGGAAAAGACAGAGGCTGATGACCCCTCCGCTGTCCCAGCTGGGACACATCTCCTTCCTCCCTGTTCCTGCTCCAGCCTCATTGTTTCAAATCTTGGCCAACTCTACCGTCTACCCAGGTACCCAGGCCAGACTGTGCGATGACGCCTCAGCTTCCTCTTCTTTCCCTCCCATCTACAGGAATTCGCTCATTCAGTAAGACATTTATGGATGGAGCAATGACTCCCAGGCACCAAGTATATACAGAGCAGTAGGCACAACGGTCTTGCAGCAGATCGCCAAGGCCCTCGGATTCTTCCTTGATTAACTCTCCATTCTCACCACCTTCCTTTCTTGCCTTTAAGCTCTGTAGCTGCAGCCTCTTAAATTATTCCCCTGCCCGAGCCTAGCCTCTCCTGTTTTCAGATTATCACCTTGAAACACAGCTCTGCCCGTACAGCTCCCCTGCCAAAAACAACTTTGAACTTCCCTTTGCTCAGGGAATGGGCTCAAAGAATAAAATCCAGACACCTTTGCACAGCAACCAGGTTCCTTCATACTTAACCCACCTTGCTCAGACACTACTGCCAAAAGCAGCATTCATGGCTCCCAGGACAGATGGCAGGCTTTCCCACACCCATGCCTTTCTTTCTGCATCCTCATTTTTGTCAATTCCCTCATCCGCAGGTTATCAAAATGTACCAATTAACATATCTGTCATGCTAGATAAATACTTGCCGGCCCCCAAATAAATATTCCTAGTGTGAGAAGACAATTTATGATCATCTACAGCATGTCTGTAGGTTAACAACACATTTTAAAAGATTTTTCATTAAAAAAAATAAATGTTGCTACTTTAAAAGATTCAAAGGTAGAGTTTTAAAAACCTAAACATGAGGAGTAAATTCTCTGGAGAAAAGATTCATCAAGGGAAGCAAGTTGCTAAAATTCTCGTTAGGAAATTTTCACAAAGAACATTTATCATTTCAATATTGCATACAAGGGTGTTCTTGGTGGACCAAATGTGGGCTTATCTCAAGACATAACAGACTTCTAGAGAATACAGGCAGATATTAGACCATGAGTTAGGTGATCAGATAATGCGCTTTGGAAACAAGTATGTGGGTCAGAGAGGACTCGTGAAAGAGGTCACTTCTAGGCTGAGACCTAATGTTTGTTTCTTTTAATTTTTTTCATTTTGTTTTATAAGCAGAAAGCTAATTAAGACTGGATTGTCCAGTTCAAAACCTGAACCTCTTTTAGCACTTGTCACAATGCAGCACAGAGAGTCATTTAATCTCTGGCCTTGCACCCCACTACCTCACTCCTTTGGCCTGTCACCTTGTTGCAGATAAAGATTGCATCTTACTCATTTTGTATCCCCAGGACCTAGGATTGTGGCTAGTATTTGTGCCAAACAAATGTTGTTGGAACAGACTGGAATGGAAAATGAAATCATGTGGTTATATTGGTGAACAAATTCAATTAATAAGTGATTGATTCACCTATAATGGAAAAGAATCTGAAAAGGAACGCATGTGTGTGTATATATATGTGTGTGTGTGTGTGTATATATATATATATATATATAACTGAATCGCTTTGCTGTACACCGGAAACATCATAAATCTGCTATACTTCAATTAAAAAGAATGAGATCCATTCAGTCCAATCATTGCATTGACTTCCCTTTTCTCCACTGAAGTGAACTTACCAAGCCAACCCTTCCACAGGCAATTGCCACTTAAAACACTCTATAGCACAGCTGGCCCAGAATGGAGACTGGTTAAATAAACCTACATATCTACCTTCTCTTTCTCAAGTGCTACGTATGAATCCCAGAAATGAACAAGGAGGCAGTAAATATTTATTGGTGTGTGAGAGGCTGAACTCACACAGCAGTTGAAAGGTATGCAGGGCTGGGCATTTAACCATACCTCTCTCATTTCAGGGAAAACTAGCTGAGTTTGAAGTTATCCGGCTGACCTTTGAACAACACAGGTTTGAACTGCACAGGTCCGCTTCTCCGTGACTTTTTTTTTTCAGTAAATACAAACTACAGTACTCCACGATCTGTGGTTGGCTGAATCCATGGACGTGGAAGTGCAGATACGGAGGGCTGACTGTAAAGTTATATGTACTTGGATTTTTGACTGCATGGGGGTCAGCGCCTCTAACCCTTGTGTTGTCCAAGGGTCAACTGTAGTTTGAATGCATGTGAAATGTTTCAGATTGGACTAGTAATAATACATAAAAAGGACTGTCTAGGTGTGGTTGACCAGGTGAATCGTCAGACGAGGTGGGATCCCATCCTGTGCTGCTTGTACCCAAGCTGCCCCTAAGACCTAGGGTGGAGGACACAAAGGCATCTCAAGAAGGAAGTGACAAGCAGAAACGTCTCACGTGGAAGCTTGAAACTCCCTTTCATCTTTTCCTAAGCACCGCCTTTCTTCATATAAGATTCCGTTGATTAAAAGATACATCGTTTTTTTATGAGCCACTGAGGAAGAACAAATGCCACAACAAATAAAGCTGGACACGAAGCTTTTTGGTCATTTATTTATTTATTTTCATATCACATTTTAGTGATGTGAAAATAAAGGTAATTTTTAAATTTTAATTCATAACACAATCACAGAGCACTTAGCTCTCTTAATGAACATACTTCTCATACTCCAGGGAATTTTAAAAATCTCTCAGTTCAATTACAAAATGCTCAGTGAGATTCAGTCATACTGAGTGCTTGTTCTATATTCCAAGGGTAAATAATACATTAGTGCTAACATATATATATGGAATCTAAAGAAAAAAAATGGTTCTGAAGAACCTAGGGGCAAGACAGGAATAAAGACGCAGATGTGGAGAATGGACTTGAGGACACAAGGAGGGGGAAGGGTAAGCTGGGGCAAAGTGAGAGAGTGGCATAGACATATATACACTACCAAATGTAAAATAGATAGCTAGTGGGAAGCAGCTGCATAGTACGGGGAGATCAGCTCGGTGCTCTGTGATCACCTAGAGGGGTGGGATAGGGAGGGTGGGAGGGAGGGAGACGCAAGAGGGAAGAGATATGGGAACATATGTATATGTATAACTGATTCACTTTGTTATAAAGCAGAAACTAACACACCATTGTAAAGCAATTATACTCCAACAAAGATGTTAAAAAATAAAATAATCAGGATAAAGAATAATAGAAAAAATAATAATAGGACAAGCAACAGGTACAAGATGGGGAGTAGTTAATTAACATCCAATTCAAAATGCTTATATGTACATCAAAACAATGAACTGTTTTTTGTTTTGTTGTTTGTTTTCATAAATAATGCAAATATTCCAAGAATCAAGCAAATTTGTACAAAATACAATAAATGTGACTCGAAAAGACTGAGTAGTTGTACAGCCAACTAAATGAATAAATTATTTCAGGCAAGCTCTCCTTTTGTAATCAAAAAGGCTGTGCCTTGGTCAGTGATAGTTAAGAATCAAAATTCTCTCCATAATTTCACATAAATGTTTGAATTTCATATCAGGAAAACAAGACAACATTATTTCTGTAGGGAGACACTGGTGAGTAATGCTTACCATATATCATTAAAAAATAATTTAACTGTTGGAATTTGAGTATAAACTGAAAAATAAAAAGTGAGTTTGTTGTGTTTCTAGACTATTACTAGTTCAAAAAACTTAGAATCTTTTCAGCTATAGCCAGGTATTTTAACAAGTAACATATTTTAATTCAGCAGAAAACAATTCTTTTGAGTTACGCTAATAATAAACACAACACATTTTATTCAATGGGATAAGAAACAAAGAAGCAGCAATGTTGTACAAATTCACATTATTAATCTAACTCTTACATGACAAGGATTGTTATATTAAATAGAAACAGATAGCTTTGCCTTAGCTGGAATGCCCATCCTGGATGGACTACTTTACATGGTAAAGTAAATTTGGTCAATAGAAGGTTTGTTTGAATTTTAGAACCTGGAAGACTTTAGAGACAATCTACATATACCCTCTATTATGTTTTCTGTTTTGCTGTTCTCTCAATTTCTCTTTTCCTATCCAAACCCATTCTTTGATTGCTGTACACCTGAAACTGACACAACATTGTAAATCAACTATACTCCAATAAAAATTAAAACAAACAGAACAACAACACAAAACCCCATTGTTTGAATAGAGAAATAGCCTTTGGTAAGTCCACCTAGCACAGCAACACCAAAGTATCTTCCTCAATAATCTTCTTGATTCATTTCAACCTCTTTGAGGTCATATTGTTATTATTATTACCTATAAAGGTTTGGTAGAAATTCCTTGAATTAATTTTCCTCCTCTTTCCCTGCTTGTGATTTCTTGACAATCAGTGTGACCCTTAGACAAGCTTGTTTTCCACTCAGATTTGTTCATGCTGTTGAAAGAAATGTCTTGTAAACATGACTAGGGCTGTTGCTAGTAGAACCTTCCTATAAACACCTTACTTATTTTTATTTTTTTAATAAATTTATTTTTATTTATTTTTGGCTGCATTGGGTCTTCATTGCTGCACACGGGCTTTCTCTAGTTGCGGCAAGCAGGGGCTACTCTTCGTTGCAGTGTGCGGGCTTCTCATTGCGGTGGCTTCTTTTGTTGCGGAGCACGGGCTCTAAGCACACGGGCTTCAGTAGTTGTGGCACACAGGCTCAGTGGTTGTGGCTCGTGGGCTCTAGAGCGCAGGCTCAGTAGTTGTGGTGCTTTCTGGTCATTTAGAATGTTTACCTTATGCTTACAGAAAGAGCTCCTTCCTGTTTGAACATATTTGAACACAAATGACCTGTAACCTGTGCTCTAACTTTGAGCATTTACATTGTAATTTTGAGGATGAAGAGCCCTGGGGTTTAGTCAGCATTTTATATTTGGCTACATTTGTAGTTTGGGTTTTGGCTCCACTGAATCATCTGTCTCTGGATTTTGAGCAGTTTCTGTTCAAACTCAGCAGGAAGCTCCCAACGATTAACGATCAACTCCTTAATCATAGTTCACTGTGATGCACATCACGTTGACGTGTCATGGCTTTGAAATTTGTTTCAAGGAATGTGTCAATTCTTCCTAACTTCAGGTACAGTGCTTGGCCTAGTATCAGTAATAAAATACAAGTTTTTATGACCTTAGAGCTAAACTTCTTTGTTATCTCTCATAACATACTTTGCTGATGTTGGCAAGAAAATATTGGATTGTGATTATTCCTCCAACAATGAACATGTGCTTCTCTAATATATAATCTATGCCTCTTTTTTACTTTGACTTTTTGTTTTAATGCTGTAGCATAAAGTAATCTTTTTTTTATTGAGATGATGACTTTATGGAGATATATATATATATATATATATCCCTACAGATGTGCCTTGGAGATATTGCAGGTTTGGTTCCAGACTACCACAATAAACCAAATATCACAGTAAAGCAAGTCATGCAAAATTTTTGGTTTCCCAGTTCATGTAAAAGTTATGTTTACACTATACCGTGGTCTACTAAGTGTGCAATAGCATTGTGTCTGAAAAAAATGTATATACCATCATTATTACTTTATCACTAAAAAATGCTAACTATCATCTGAGCCTTCAGCATGTTGTCTTTTGGCTGGTGGAGGGTTTGAAATATCACGAGAATTAACAAAATGTGCCATAGAGACATGAAGTGAGCAAATACTGTTGGAAAAATGACGCCAACAGACTTACTTGATGTAGAGTTGCCACAAACCTTCAATTTTTTTTTTAAACATCTTTACTGGAGTATAATTGCTTTACAATGGTGTGTTAGTTTCTGCTTTATAACAAAGTGAATCAGTTATACATATACATATGTCACCATATCTCTTCCCTCTTGCGTCTCCCTCCCTCCCACCCTCCCTATCCCACCCCTCTAGGTGGTCACAAAGCACCGAGCTGATCTCCCTGTGCTATGCGGCTGCTTCCCACTAGCTATCTATTTTACGTTTGGTAGTGTATATATGTCCATGCCACTCTCTCACTTTGTCCCAGCTTACCCTTCCCCGTCCCCGTATCCTCAAGTCCATTCTCTAGTAGGTCTGTGTCTTTATTCCTGTCTTGCCCCTAAGTTCTTCATGACCTTGTTTTTTTTTTTTTTTTATTATTCCATATATGTGTTAGCATACGGTATTTGTTTTTCTCTTTCTGACTTACTTCACTCTGTATGACAGACTCTAGGTCCATCCACCTCATTACAAATAACTCAATTTCATTTCTTTTTATGGCTGAGTAATATTCCATTGTATATATGTGCCACATCTTCTTTATCCATTCATCTGTTGATGGACACTTAGGTTCAAACCTTCAATTCGTTAAAAAAAAAAAAGAAAAAAAATGCAGTATCTGCTGAGCACAATAAAGCAAAGCACAGTAAAATGAGGTCTGCCTGTATGAGAGAGAGAGAGTAGACTTGAAATATGTGCAGTTTACTGTATGTTGATTATACCTCAGTCAAGCTGTTTTTAAAAAGCATTGTAGGGCTTCCCTGGTGGCACAGTGGTTGAGAGTCTGCCTGCCGATGCAGGGGACACGGGTTCGTGCCCCGGTCCGGGAAGATCCCACGTGCCGCAGAGCGGCTGGGCCCGTGAGCCATGGCCGCTGAGCCTGCGCGTCCGGAGCCTGTGCTCCGCAACGGGAGAGGCCACAACAGTGAGAGGCCCACGTACCACAAAAAAAAAAAAAAAAAAAAAAGCATTGTAAATCATCAATAGGTGAATGGATAAAACAATACCTGATATATATATATATATAATATAATTTTATATATATATATAATATAATTTTATATATATATATATATATATATATAATTCAGCCTAAAAAAGGAAGGAAATTCTGATACATCTACAGCACGTAGTCAGCTCTTATACTCATCTGGCGCCGGGGTTTTACGTCTGCTGCCCAGGGGATGATTCTGGATCCCCTGGCTCTGGTGGCCAGGGAGGCTTGCATTCCTAGGTCCCTGGAAACTAACAATTCTGGGGACAGTCCTTGACAATTAACACCCCTAGGGCATGGCACAGAGCAGACTGAAACACACCCTTGTTTTTCTGTGAAAGAGGCCTATTTACTTGTCCTGGAGCTTTGGCCTAAGGGGCAGTTTCAGGTTTGACTCACAACTAGAGGCTGGTGGAAGTGCACTCAGAGAACACAGACTGGTGGACACCATCTCTGCATACTCCCTTTGCCTCACTACAGCATTTTGGTATCTCCCAGAAAGTAACTTATACACTTGTCTAGAGCCCTGATTTTTCAACTGCTTCCCACAGGACACCTCCAAATTGCCGGGCTCTGGTGGACAGGGAGGCTTACCCTTACAGTCCCACAGGACTCCATTTATTTGCCTACTTTAAAAACTGCTGCCTGAGGGTCTGGCTTCTAATCATCCTGAATCTAGGTGCTGACTGAGATCCTCCCCTTTGAGACACTGACAGGTCTGGGCATAGCCTCAACTACTGGCAGCGATTAAAAAAATAAAATAAGGGCTTCCCTGGTGACGCAGTGGTTGAGGGTCCACCTGACGGTGCAGGGGACACGGGTTTGTGCCCCGGTCAGGGAGGATCCCACGTGCCGCAGAGTGGCTGGGCCCATGAGCCATGGCCGCTGGGCCTGCGCGTCCAGAGCCTGTGCTCCGCGGCGGGAGAGGCCGTGGCAGTGAGAGGCCCACGTACCGCAATAAAAAATAAAATAAAATAAATAAAATAAGCTGCTTGGACAATCACAAAGGTTTGAGAGACAACCAAGAGCTAGGGCAGGGTTAAATAATAAGGCTTAATCTGCTACATGAGGCCCCTTATTTAAGAATGGGACAGATGGCTGCTTTATCTACTGCATAGAAACCAACACAGAGAGTCAAGCAAAATGAAGAAACAGAGGACTATGTTCCAAATGAAAGAAAAAGATAAACCTCAGGGGAAAAAACCCTTAATGTAACAGAGAAAAGTAATTTACCTGATAAAGGGTCCAAAGTAATGGTCATAAATATGCTCCCCGAACTTGGGAGAAAAATGGATGACACAGCGAGAACTTCAACAAAGAGACAGGAAATATAATAAAGTACCAAATAGAAGTCAGAGAGCTGAAGAATACAATAATTGTATCAAAAAATACACTAGAGGGATTCAACAGCAGACTAAATGAAACAGAACGATAAGTGAACTCAAAACAGGGCACTGGAACTCATCCAATGAGAGCAGCAAAAAGAGAAAAGAATGAAAATAAAAATGAAGATAGCTTAAGTGACTTATGTGAGAACATCAAGTGGACTGACATTTGCATTACAGGGCTCCCAGGAGGAAGAGAGGGGAAAAAAATAGCAGAGAACTTATTTGAAGAAATAATGGCTGAAAACTTCTCTAACCTGAAGAAGGAAACAGGCATTCAGATCCAGGAAGCCAGAAAATTCCAAATATTAGGAACCCAAAGAAACCCACACTGAGGCACATTATAATCAAAATGTCTAAAGTTAAAGACAAGGAATGAATCTTAAATGTGGCAAGAAAAAAAACAACAACTCATTACATACAAAGGATTCCCTGTGAGAATATTATCAGGAATTTTCCAACCGGAAAGGAATGGCACTATATATTTAAAGTGCTGAAAAGACAAAAAACAAGAATACACTACCTGGCAAAGTTATCATTCAGAATTGAAGGAGAAATAAAGAGCTTTCCAAACAAGCAAAAGCTAAAGATGTTCATAACCACTAAATTGGCTTTCCAAGAAATAGTAAAGGAAGTTGTTTAAGCAGAAAAGCAAAGGTGCTAATTAAGAACAAGGAAACATCTGAAAGCGTAAAGACAAATAAATAGTAAAGGTAGGGGATTAATCACTTTTAAAGTTAGCATGAAGATTAAAAACAACTAGCTACAATAATTAGTTAAGGAATAAACAAGATAAAAATATGTAAAACTGTGACATCAAAAATATAAAACATTGTGGGGGGAATAAAGATGTGGGTTTTTAAATGCGTTCAAACTTAAGTTGCTATCAACCTAAAATAGACTGTTATAAGTTGTTTTATATAAGCCTTATGGTAATCATAAAGCAAAATCCCATACTAGATAATCAAAAGGTAAAGAAAAAGGAATCTAAGCATATTACTACAGAAGGTCATCAAAACACAAAGGAAAAAAAAAAAACACAAAGGAAGAGGGCAAGAGAAGAAAGGAACAGAGAGAAACTAAAACAGCAAGAAAATAATTAACAAGATGGAATAAGTAAATACCTAAAAATAATTACTTTAAATGTAATTAAAGAGGCTTCGTCCTCTGCAATACAAGGCCCCCTCAGGCCATGTGGGTACTAGGGGTGTGGGAGGGAGAGAGGCGGGGGGGAAGAGGAGGAGAGGCAGACAGTGGTGGGGGGACTCTCAGGAACTGTCAGGGATTGGAGGATCAGGGGAGATGTGGCTAGTTTCCCCTGACCACTCAGGCCCCAGGAAGCCTGTTGGGTTTCCAGGCTTGGTCCCCAGCAAGCCTGTTGGGCTTCCAAGCCTGTTCCCCAGCCTTCCAGGGCCCCCTCTGACCAAGTGGGTCCTAGGGGCATAGGAGGGAGGGAGCAGGGAAGAAGAGGAGAGGTGAATGGGGAGGGACCCTCTAGGATCAGAGGATTGCAGGAACGCATGTAGCATTTCCCCCACCCACTTGGGCCCAGGGAGCCTGCTGGGCTCCCAGACCTGGTCCTCTGGCCTGAGGCCAAAGGCACTGCTGGGTCCCTCCAGTCTGCTCTGGGCCTAAGCCCCGCCCCCCAGAGCCTTTTTGACCCCACCCACTGTCTAAATCTCACCCCTGCCTAAGCCCAGCTCCCCATAGCCAAGGCCTTTTTCTGGGTTTTTTTTCCCTCTTTTTTGCTATTGTGGTTCTGTCTTAACTTTCAGTTGTTGTTTCATCTATGTTTTTATTTTTTCTAACATATCCATTAGTTTTCTAATCTTGTTTTATTTTTCACTCTTTGTTGTTGTTCTGCTCCTTTCTCTTTTTTTTTTTTGCGCCACCCCTGCATGGCTTGTGGGATCTTGGGTCACAAGCCAGTGGTCAGGCCTGAGCTCCTGTGGTGGGAGCTCTGAATTCGAACCACTGGACTAACAGAGAAACTGAGACCCGAGGGAGTATTCATCGGAGTGAGCTCTCCCGAAGGTCCTCATCTCAGCACCAAGACCCAGCTCTACCCAACAGCCTACAAACTCTAGTGCTGGAAGCCTCAGGCCAAACAACCAGTAAGACAGGAACACAATTCCATCAAAAAAAAATAATGAGATGACAAAAATATATGTTACAGATAGAGAAGCAAGGTAAAAACCTACAAGACCAAATAAATGAAGAGGAACTAGGCAACCTACCTGAAGAAGAATTCAGAGTAATGATAGTAAAGATGATCCAGAATCTCAGAAATAGAATGCAGGCGTGGATTGAGAAAATACAAGAAATCTTTAATGAAGATCTAGAAGAACTAAAGAACAGACAAACAGAGATGAACAACACAATAACTGAAATGAAAAATACACTACAAGGATTCAATAACAGAATAATGGAGGCAGAAGAACAAACAAGTGAGCTGGAAGACAGAATGGTGGAAATAACTGCCAAGGTACAGAATAAAGAAAAAAGAATGAAAAGAATTGAAAACAATCTCAGAGACCTCTGGGACAACACTAAATGCACCAACATTCGAATTATAGGGGTCCCAGAAGAAGAAGAGAAAAAGAAAGAGTCTGAGAAAATATTTGAAGAGATTATAGTCAAACATTTCCCTAACATGGGAAAGGAAATACCCACCCAAGACCAGGAAGCACAGAGAGTCCCATACAGGATAAACCCTAGGAGAAACACACCAAGACACATATCAATCAAACTAACAAAAATTAAATTCAAACAAAAAATATTAAAACCAGCAAGAGAAAAGAAAAAAATAACATATAAGGGAATCCCCATAAAGTTATCAGCTGATTTTTTCAGCAGAAACTCTGCAGGCAGGAAGGGAGCGGCAGGATATAGTTAAAGTGATGAAAGAGAAAAATGTACAATCAAGATTGCCCAGCAAGGATCTCATTCGGATTAGATGGAGAAATCAAAAGCCTTACAGACAAGCAAAAGCTAAGAGAATACAGCACCATGAAACCAACTCTACAACAAACGCTAAAGGAACTTCTCTAAGCGGGAAACACAAGAGAAGAAAATGACTCACAAAAACAAACCCAAAACAATTAAGAAAATGGTAATAGGAACATACATAAAGATAATTACCTTGAATGTAAATGGATTAAATGCTCCAACCAAAAGACAAAGTCTGGCTGAATGGATACAAAAACAAGACCCATATATATGCTGTCTACAAGAGACTCACTTCAGACCTAGGGACACATACAGACTGAAAGTGAAGGGTTGGAAAAAGATATTCCATGCAAATGGAAATCAGAAGAAAGCTGGAGTAGCAGTACTGGTATCAGATAAAATAGACTTTACAATAAAGACTGTTACAAGAGATAAGGAAGGACACTACATAATGATCAAGAGATCAATCCAAGAAGAAAACATGACAAGTATAAATATTTATGCACCCAACATAGGAGCACCTCAATACATAAGGCAAATGCTAACAACCATAAAAGGGGAAATTGACAGTAACACAATAACAGTAGGGGATCTTAACACCCCACTTACACCAATGGACAGATCATCCAAACAGAAAATAAATAAGGAAACACAAGCTTTAAGTGACACAATAGACCAGATAGATATAATTGATATTTATAGGACATTCCACCTGAAGGTGGCAGAACACACTTTCTTCTCAAGTGCACACGGAACATTCTCCAGGATAGATCACATCTTGGGTCACAAATCAAGACTCAGAAAACTAAAGAAAACTGAAATCATATCAAGCATGTTTTCTGACCACAATGCTATGAGGTTAGAGATCAATTACAGGAAAAAAACTGTAAAAAACACAAAAACATGGAGGCTAGATAGTGTACTACTAAATAACCAAAAGATCACTGAAGAAATCACAGAGGAAATAAAAAAAATACATAAAGACAACTGAAAATGAAAGCATGATGATCCAAAACCTATGGCATGCAGCAAAAGCAGTTCTAAGAGGGAAGTTTACAGCAATAAAATCTTACCTCAGGAAACAAGAAAAATCTCAAATAAACAACCTAACCTTACACCTAAAGCAACTAGAGAAAGAAGAACAAACAAAGCTCAAAGTCAGTAGAAGGAAAGAAATCATAAAGATCAGAGCATAAGTAAATGAAATAGAGAGGAAAAAACGACAGAAAAGATCAATGAAATTAAAGCTGGTTCTTTGAAAAGATACAGCTGATAAACCTTTAGCGAGATTCATCAAGAAAAAAAGGGAGAGGGCTCAAATCAATAAAATTAGAAATGAAAAACAAGAAGTTACAATGGACACCACAGAAAAACAAAGGATCATAGGAGACTACTATAAGCAACTATATGTCAAAAAATGGACAACCTAGAAGAAATGGACAAATTCTTAGAGAGGTAAAATCTCCCAAGACTGAACCAGGAAGAAACAGAAAATATGAACAGACCAATCACAAGTATTGAAATTGACACTGTGATTAAAAAAACTCCGAACAAACAAAAGTTCAGGACCAGATGACTTCACAGGTAAATTCTCAAACATTTAGAGAAGAGTTAACACCTATCCTTCTGAAACTACTCCAAAAAACTGCACAGGAATGAACACTCCCAAACTCATTCTATGAGGCCACCATCATGCGGATACCAAAACCAGATAAAGATAACACAAAATAAAATTACAGGCCAATATCACTGACGAATATAGATGCAAAAATCCTCAAGAAAATACTGGCAAAGAGAATCCAACAATAAAGTAAAAAGATCATACACCACGATCGAGTGGGATTTATCCCAGGAATGCAAGGATTTTTCAGTATCCACAAATAAATCAGTGTGATACATCACATCAACAAATTAAACAATAAAAACCATATGATCATCTCAATAGATGCAGAAAAAGCTTTTGACAAAATTCAACACCCATTTATGATAAAAACTCTCCAGATAGTGGGCATAGAAGGAACCTAGCTCGACAAAGGCCAGACGTGACAAACCCACAGCTAACATCATACTCAATGGTGAAAAGCTGAAAGCATTTCCTCTAAAATCAGGAACAAGAAAAGGATGTCCACTCTCACCATTTTTATTCAACATAGTTTTGGGAGTCCTAGCCACAGCAATGAGAGAAGAAAAACAAATAAAAGGAATCCAAATTGGAAAAGAAAAAGTAAAACTGTCACTGTTTGTAGATGACATGATACTACATATAGAAAGTACTAAAGATACTACCAGGAAACTATTAGAGCTCATCAATGAATTCGGTAAGGTTGCAGGATACAAAATTAATACACAGAACTCTGTTTACATTTCTATACACTAACAATGAAAGATCAGAAAGCAAAATTAAGGAAAAAACTCCATTTACCCTCAAATCAAAAAGAATAAAATACCTAGGAATAAACCTACCTAAGGAGGCAAAAGACCTGTACTCTGAAAACTATAAGACGCTGATGAAAGAATTCGAAAATGACACAAACAAGGGCTTCCCTGGTGGCACAGTGGTTAAGAATCCACCTGCAAATGGAAGGGACACGGGTTCGAACCCTGGACCACAAAGATCCCACATGCCACGGAGCAGCGAATCCCATGTGCCACAACTACTGAGCCTGTGCGCCACAGCTACTGAACCCACATACCTAGAGCCCATGCTCTGCAACAAGAGAAGCCACCACAATGAGAAGCCCTCTCACTGCAATGACAAGTAGCCCCCACTCTCCACAACTAGAGAAAGCCTGCACACAGCAATGAAGACCCAATGCAACCAAAAATAAAATAAATTTATATATATATATATATATATATATATATATGAAAATGATACAAACAGATGGAAAGATATACCATGTTCCTGGACTGGAAGAATCAATATCATCAAAATGACTATACTATCCAAAGAAATCAACAGATTCAATGCAATACCTATCAAATTACCAACGGCATTTTTCACAGAACTAGAACAAAAAATCTTAACATTTGTATGGAAACACAAAAGACTCCAAATAGCCAAAGCAATCCTGATAAAGAAAAATGAAGCTGAAGGAATAAGGCTACTTGACTTCAAACCATTGTACAAAGGTACAGTAATCAAAACAGTATGGTACTGGCACAGAAACAGAAATATAGATCAATGGCACAGGACAGAAAGCCCAGAAATAAACCCATGCACCTAAGGTCAATTAATCTATGACAAAGGAAGCAAGAATATACAATGGAGAAAAGACAGTCTCTTCAATAAGTGGTGCTGGGAAAACTGGACAGCTACATGTAAAATAATGAAATTAGAACATTCTCTAACACCACACACAAAAATAAACTCAAAATGGATTAAAGACCTAAATGTAAGACCAGATACTATAAAACTCTTAGAGGAAAACATAGGCAGGACACTCTTTGACATAAATCACAGCAATATCTTTTTGGATCCACCTCCTAGAGTAATGAAAAGGAAAACAAAACTAAATAAATGGAACTAATTAAACTCAAAACTTTTGCACAGCAAAGGAAACCATAAACAAAATGAAAAGACAACCCTCAGAATAGGAGAAAACATTTGCAAACCATGCGACTGATAAGGGATTAATCTCCAAAATATACAAAGAGGTCATGCAGCTCAATATCAAAAAACCAAACAACCAGGACTTCCCTGGTGGTGCAGTGATTAAGAATCTGCCTGCCAATGCATGGGACATGGGTTCAATCCCTGATCCAGGAAGATCTCACATGCCGCAGGGCAACTAAGCCCATGTGCCACAACTACTAAGCCTGTGCTCTAGAGCCTGCACAACTACTGAAGCCCACACACCTAGAGCCCATGCTTTGCAACAAGAGAAACCACCGCAATGAGAAGCCTGTGCAATGCAACGAAGAGTAGCCCCTGCTCGCCGCAACTAGAGAAAGTCCACGTGCAGCAACGAAGACCCAATGCAGCCAGAAATAAATAAATAATATATACATATATTTAAAAAAACAACCTAATCAAATAATGGGCAGAAGACCTAAATAGACATTTCTCCAAAGAAGACATACAGATGGCCAAGAGGCACATGAAAAGATGTTCAACACGGCTAATTATTAGAGAAACGCAAATCAAACCTACAATGAGAAATCACCTCATACCAGTCAGAACAACCATCAGCAAAAAGTCTACAAACAATAAATACTGGAGAGGGTGTGGAGAAAAGGGAACCCTCCTACACTGTTGGTGGGAATGTAAATTGGTACAGACACTATGGAGAACAGTATGGAGGTTCCTTAAAAAGCTAAAAATAGAACTACCATTTTATCCAGCAATCCCATTCCTGGGCATATATCCAGAGAAAACCATGGTTCGAAAGGATACAAGCATCACAATGTTCATTGCAGTGCTATTTACAGTAGCCAAGACGTGGAAGCAACCTAAATGTCCATTGACAGATGAATGGATAAAGAAGATGTGCTACATATATACAATGGAATATTACTCAGTCATAAAAAAAGAATGAAATAATGCTATTTGCAGCAACATGGATGGATCCAGAGATTATCATACTGAGTGAAGTAAGTCAGACAAAGAAAGACAAATATCATATGGTATCACTTATATTTCGAATCTAAAAGGATGATACAAATGAACTTATATACAAAACAGAATCAGACTCACAGACTTCGAAAACAAACTTATGGTTACCAAAGGGGAAAGGTTGGGGGGAGGGATAAATTAGGAGTTTGGGATTAACACCCACTACTATATAGAAAATAGATAATCAACAAGGACTTACTGTATAGCACAGGCAACTCTACTCAATATTCTGTAATAACCTATATGGAAAAAGAATCTGAAAAAGAATGGATATATGTATATGTATAAATGAACCCACTCTGCTATATACCTGAAACTAACACAACATGGTAAATCAACTATACCCCAATATAAAATAAAAAATAAATTAAAATAAAATAAAACAATCATACACCATGATCAAGCGGGATTAATTCCAGGGATGCAAGGATTGTTCAACATTCACAGGGTAATCAGGGTGATAAATCACATTAACAAATGAAAGATAAAAATCATACGATCATCTCAACAGACACAGAAAAGGCATTTGACAAAATTCAACATCCATTTATGACAAAAACTCTGAGAAGATGGCAGAGTAGAAGGACATGCTCTCACTCCCTCTTGTGGGAACACCAGAATCACAACTAGCTGCTGGACAATCATCAACAGGAAGACACTGGAACTCACCGAAAAAGATAAACCACATCCAAAGACAAAGGAGAAGCCACAATAAGACAGTAGGAGGGGCGCAATCACAGTAAAATCAAATCTCATAACTGTTGGGTGGGTGACTCACAGACTGGAGACCACTTATACCACAGAAGTCCACGCACTGGAGTGAAGATGCTGAGCCCATCAGGCTTCCCAACCTGGGGGTCCAGCAATGGGAGGAGGAATTCCTACAGAATCAGACTTTGAAGGCTAGTGGGATTTGATTGCAGGACTCTGACAGGACTGGGGGAAACCCAGACTCCACTCTTGGAAGGCACACACAAAGTAGTGTGTGCACTGGGACCCAGGGGAAGGAGCAGTGACCCCAGGGGAGACTGAACAAGACTTACCTGCTAGTGTTGGTGAGTCTCCTGCAGAGGCAGGGGGTGGCACTGGCTCACTGTGGGGACAAGGACACTGGCAGAAGTTCTGGGAAGTACTCCTTGGCTTGAGCCCTCCCAGAGTCTGCCACTAGCCCCACCAAAGAGCCCCAGTAGGCTCCAGTGTTGGGTTGCCTCAGGCCTAATAACCAACAGGGAGGGAACCCAGCTCCACCCATCAGCAGTCAAGCGGATTAAAGTTTTACTGAGCTCTGCCCACCAGAGCAACGGTCAGCTCTACCCACCACCAGTCCCTCCCATTAGGCAACTTGCACAAGCCTCTTAGATAGCCTCATCCACCAGAGGGCAGACAGCAGAAGCAAGAAGAACTACAATCCTGCAGCCTGTGGAACAAAAAACACATTCACAGAAAGATAGACAAGATAAAAAGGCAGAGGGCTATGTACCAGATGCGGGAACAAGGTAAAATCCCAGAAAAACAACTAAATGAAGTGGAGATAGGCAACCTTCCACAAAAAGAATTCAGAATAATGATAGTGAAGATGATCCAGGACCTCGGGAAAAGAATGGAGGCAAAGATCAAGAAGATGCAAGAAATGTTTAACAAAGACCTAGAAGAATTAAAGAACAAACAAACAGAGATGAACAATACAATAACTGAAATGAAAACTACACTAGAAGAAATCAATAGCAGAATAACTGAGGCAGAAGAACGGATAAATGACCTGGAAGACAGTATGGTGGAATTCACTGCTGTGGAATAGAATAAAGAAAAAAAGAATGAAAAGAAATGAAGACAGCCTAAGAGACCTCTGGGACAACATTAAATGCAACAACATTCGCATTAGAGGGGTCCCAGAAGGAGAAGAGAGAGAGAAGAGACCTGAGAAAATATTTGAAGAGAATATAGTCGAAAACTTCCCTAACATGGGAAAGGAAATAGCCACCCAAGTCCAGGAATTGCAGCAAATCCCATGCAAGATAAATTCAAGCAGAAACATGCCAAGACACATAATAATCAAATTGGCAAAAATTAAAAACAAAGAAAAATTATTGAAAGCAGCAGGGGAAAAACAACAAATAACATACAAGGGAACTCCCATAAGGTTAAAAGCTGATTTCTCAGCAGAAACTCTACAAGCCAGAAGGGAGTGGCATGATATACTTAAAGTGATAAAAGGGAAGAACCTACAACCAAGATTACTCTACCTGTCAAGGATCTCATTCAGATTCGATGGAGAAATCAAAAGCTTTACAGACAAGCAAAGGCTAAGAGAATTCAGCACCACCAAACCAGCTCTACAACAAATGCTAAAGGAACTTCTCTAAGTGGGAAAGACAAGAGAAGAAAAGAACCTACAAAAACAAACCCAAAACAATTAAGAAAATGGTCAGGGCTTCCCTGGTGGCGCAGTGGTTGAGAGTCCGCCTACCTATGCAGGGGACACGGGTTCGTGCCCTGGTCTAGGAAGATCCCACGTGCCACGGAGCGGCTAGGCCCGTGAGCCATGGCCACTGAGCCTGCACGTCCAGAGCCTGTGCTCCGCAACGGGAGAGGCCTGCGTACCACAAAAAAAAGAAAGAAAGAAATTGGTCATAGGAACATACATATTGATAATTACCTTAAAAGTGAATGGATTAAATGCTCCAACCAAAGGACACAGGCTTGCTCAATCGATACAAAAACAAGACCCATATATATGCTGTATACAAGAGACCCACTTCAGCCCCAGGGACACATACAGACTGAAAGTGAGGGGATGGAAAAAGATACTCCATGCAAATGGAAATCAAAAGAAAGCTGGAGTAGCAATACTCGTATCAGGTAAAATAGACTTTAAAATAAAGAATGTTACAGGAGACAAGGACACTACATAGTGATCAAGGGATCAATCCAAGAAGAAAATATAACAATTATAAATATATATGCACCCAACACAGGAGCACCTCAATATATATAAGGCAACTGCTAACAGCTATAAAACAGGAAATCAACAGTAACACAATTATAGTAGAGGACTTTAACACCTCACTTACACCAATGGACAGATCATCCAAAATGAAAATAAATAGGGAAACAGGAGCTTTAAATGACACAACAGACCAGATAAATTTAATTGATATTCATAGGACATTCCATCCAAAAACAGCAGATTACACTTTCTACTCAAGTGCGCACAGAACATTCTCCAGGATAGATCACATCTTAGGTCACAAATCAAGCCTCAGTAAATTTAAGAAAATTGAAATCATATCAAGCATCTTTTCGGACCACAATGCTATGAGAGTAGAAATGAATTACAGGGAAAAAAACGTTAGAAACACAAACACATGGAGGCTAAACAATACGTTACTAAATAACCAAGAAATCACTGAAGAAATCAAAGAGGAAATCAAAAAATACCTAGAGACACATGACAATGAAAACACAACAATCCAAAACCTATGGGATACAGCAAAAGCAGTTCTAAGAGGGAAGTTTACAGCTACACAAGCCTACCTCAAGAAACAAGAAAAATCTCAAACAATTTAACCTTTAACCTAAAGGAACTAGAGAAAGAAGAGCAAACAAAACCCAAAGTTAGCAAAAGGAAAGAAATCATAACGATCAGAGCAGAAATAAATGAAATAGAAACAAAGAAAACAATAACAAAGATCAATAAAACTAAAAGCTGGTTCTTTGACAAGATAAACAAAATTGATAAACCATTAACCAGACTCATCAAGAAAAAGAGGGAGAGGGCTCAAATCAATAAAATTAGAAATGAAAAAGGAGAAGTTACAACAGACGCTGCGGAAATACAAAACATCCTAAGAGACTACTACAAGCAACTCTATGCCAATAAAATGGACAACCTGGAAGAAATGGACAAATTTTTAGAAAGTTATAACCTTTCAAGACTGAACCAGGAAGAAATAGAAAATATGAACAGATCAATCACAAGTAGTGAAATTGAAACTGTGATTATATCTTCTAACAACCAAAAGTCCAGGATTAGATGGCTTCACAGATGAATTCTATCAAACATTTAGAGAAGAGCTAACACCCATCATTCTCAAACTCCCAAAAAATTGCAGAGAAAGGAACACTCCCAAACTCATTCTATGAGGCCACCATCACCCTGATACCAAAACCAGACAAAGATACTGCAAAAATAAAAAGAAAATTACAGACCAATATCACTGATGAATATAGATGCCAAAATCCTCAACAAAATTCTAGCAAACAGAATCCAACAACACATTAAAATGATCATACACCATGATCAAGTGGGATTTATGCCAGGGATGCAAGGATTCTTCAATACATGTGAATCAATCAATGTGATATACCATATTAACATATTGAAGAATAAAAACCATATGATCATCTCAATAGATGCAGAAAAAGCTTTTGACAAAATTCAACACCCATTTATGATAAAAACTCTCCAGATAGTGGGCACAGAGGGAACCGACCTCAACATAATAAAGGCCATATATGACAAACCCACAGCAAACATCATTCTCAATGATGAAAAACTGAAAGCATTTCCTCTAAGATCAGGAACGAGACAAGGATGTCTACTCCACCACTATTATTCAACATAGTTTTGGAAGTCCTAGCCCTGGCAATCAGAGAAGAAAAAGAAATAAAAGGAACACAAATTGGAAAAGAAGAAGTGAAACTGTCACTGTCTGCAGATGACCTGATACTATACATAGAGAATCCTAAAGATGCCACCAGAAAACTAATAGAGCTAATCAATAAATTTGGTAAAGTTGCAGGATACAAAATTAATGCACAGAAATCTCTTGAATTCCTATATACTAATGATGAAAAATCTGAGAGAGAAATTAAGGAAACACTCCCATTTACCACTGCAACAAAAAGAATAATATACCTAGGAATAAACCTACCTAGAGAGACAAAAGACCTGTATGCAGAAAACTATAAGACACTGATGAAAGAAATTAAAGATTATACCAACAGATGGAGAGATATACCATGTTCTTGGAGTGGAAGAATCAATATTGTGAAAATGACTATACTACCCAAAGCAATCTACAGATTCAATGCAACCCCTATCAAATTACCAATGGCATTTTTTACAAAACTAGAATAAAAAATCTTAAAATTTGTATGGAGACACAAAAGACTCCGAATAGCCAAAGCGGTCTTGAGGGAACAAAACGGAGCTGGAGGAATAAGACCCTGTGACTTCAGACTATACTACAATGCTACAGTAATCAAGACAATATGGTACTGGCACAGAAACAGAAACATAGAACAATGGAACAAGATAGAAAGCCCAGAGATAAACCCCACACACCTATGGCCAAGTAATCTATGACAAAGGAGGCAAGGATATACAATGGAGAAAAGACAGTCTCTTCAATAAGTGGTGCTGGGAAAACTGGACAGCTACCTGTAAAAGAATGAAATTAGAACACTCCCTAACACCATACACAAAAATAAACTCACAATGGATTAGAGACCTAAATGTAAGACCAGACACTATAAAACTGTTAAAGGAAAACATAGGCAGAACACTCTTTGACATAAACCACAGCAAGATCTTTTTTGATCCACCTCCTAGAGTAATAGAAATAAAAACAAAAATAAACAAATGGGACCTAAAGAAATGTCAAAGCTTTTGCACAGCAAAGGAAACCATCAACAAGATGAAAAGACAACCCTCAGAATGGGAAAAAATATTTGCAAATGAATCAATGTACAAAGGATTAATCTCCAAAATATATAAACAGCTCATGCTGCTCAATATTAAAAAAACAAACAACCTAATCCCCAAATGGGCAGAACCCCTAAATAGACATTTCTCCAAAGAAGACATACAGATGGCCAAGAAGCACATGAAAAGCTGCTCAACATCACTAATTATTAGAGAAATGAAAATCAAAAGTACAATGAGGTATCACCTCACATCAGTTAGAATGGGCATCCTCAGAAAATGTACCAACAACAAATGCTGGAGAGGGTGTGGAGAAAAGGGAACCCTCTTGCACTGTTGGTGGGAATGTAAATTGATACATCCACTATGGTGAACAGTATGGAGGTTCCTTAAAAAACTAAAAACAGAATTACCATATGATCCAGCAATCCCACTAGTGGGCATATACCCAGAGAAAACCATAATTCAAAAAGACACATGCACCCCAATGTTCATTGCAGCACTATTTACAGGAAGCAACCTAAATGCCCATCAACAGACAAATGGATAAAGAAGATGTGGTACATATATACAATGGAATATTACTCAGCCATAAAAGGATCGAAATTGGGTCATTTGTTGAGACGTGGATGGATCTAGAGACTGTCGTACAGAGTGAAGTAAGTCAGAAAGAGAAAAACAAATATCGTATGTTAACGCATATATGTGGAACCTAGAAAAATGGTACAGATGAACTGGTTTGCAGGGCAGAAATTGAGACACAGATACAGAGAACAAACATATGGACACCAAGGGGGGAAAGCTGCACGGGGGTGGTGGTGGTGGTGTTGTGCTGAATTGGGTGATTGGGATTGATGTGTATACACTGATGTGTATAAAATTGATGACTAATAAGAACCTGCTGTATAAAAATAAAATAAAATTCAAAAAAAAAAAGATTACTGAAACACAAAACCACCAAAAACAAAAAAAAACTCTCAACAAAGTGGGTATAGAGGGAACATAACTCGTATCAACTCATGATAAAAGCCATATATGACAAGCCCACAGCTGTCATCATACCTAAGGGTGAAAAGCTGAAAGCGTTTCCTCTAAGATCAGGAACAAGGCAAGTATGCCCACTTTGACTACCTATATTCAACACAGCATTGGATTTTCTAGACAGAGCAATTAGGCAAGAAAAAGAAATAAAATGCATTCCAATTGAAAAGGAAAATGTAAAATGATCAATATTTGCAGATGACACATTATAGCTGATTCACTTTGCTGTACAGCAGAAACTAACACAACATTGTAAAGCAACTATACTCCAATTAAAAAAAAAAGCAGAGGATCTGAACAGAAATTTTTCCATACATATGAAAAGACATACAGATGGCCAACAGGTACATGAAGAGATGTTCAACATCACTTATCATCAGGGAAGTGCAAATCAGAACCACACCTGTTAGAATAGCTATATCAAGAGGACAAGAAATAACAACTGTTGGCAACAATGTGGAAAAAAAGGGAACATTTGTGCACTGTTGGTGGGAATGTAAACTGCTACAGCCACTATGGAAAAAGAGTTTTTGAGGTTACTCAGAAAACTTAAAAATAGAACTGCCATATGATCTAGCAATTTCACTTCTGGGTATTTATCCAAAGGAAACAAAAACACTCAAAAAATACCTACACCGTCATGTTTTTTGCAGCATTATTTTAAAATAGTGAAGACATGGAAACCACCTCAGTGTTCATCGATGGACAAATGGATAAAGAAAATCTGGAATATTATTCAGCCATAAAAAGGAATGAAATCTTGCCATTTACAACAACATGGAGAGATCTTGAAAGCGTTATGCTAAATGAAATGTCAGACAAAGAAAAACAAATACCATATGAAAATATAATATGATCTCACTTTTATGTAGAATCTAAAAAACACCCCCCAAAAAACAAAAAACTGACCTCATAGATACAGAGAAGAGATTGGTGTTTGCCAGAGGCTGGAGATGGAGAGTGGGCAAAATGGATAAAGGAGGTTAAAAGGTACAAACTTCCAGATATGAACTAAATAAGTCATGTAATGTACAGCATGATGACTACAGTTAATAACATTGTATTGCATATTTGAAAGTTGCTGAAAGAGTAAACCTTGCAAGTTTTCATCACACATAAAATTTTTTTAAACTATGTATGGTGACAGATGTTAACTAGACTTATCATGGTGATTGCATATACAAATATGGAATCATTATGTTGTATACCTGAAAGTAACAATGTGTCAATTATACTTCAATAAAAATAAAAACAAAATGTGGTGTACTTATAATGTAATATTATTCAACCTTAAAAAGAAGAAAATGATGACACATGCTACAAGGATGAACCTTAAAGAACTAGGGTAGGGCTTCCCTGGTGGCACAGTGGTTGAGAGTCTGCCTGCCGATGCAAGGGACACGGGTTCGTGCCCCGGTCCGGGAGGATCCCACATGCCGCGGAGCGGCTGGGCCCGTGATCCATGGCCGCTGAGCCTGCGCGTCCGGAGCCTGTGCTCCGCAACGGGAGAGGCCACAACAGTGAGAGGCCCGCGTACCACAAAAAAAAAAAAAAAAAAAAAAAAAAAAAGAACTATGGTAAGTGAAATAAGTTAGTCAAAAAAGAGCAAATATTATATGATTCTATTTACATGAAGTCCCTAGAATACTCAAATTCACAGAGATGGACAGAACAGTGGCTACCAGAGGCTGGAAGGAGTAGAGAACGGGAGTATATTGTTTAATGGATAAAGTTTCAGTTTGGGATGATGAAAAGTTCTGAGATAGATGGTGATCATTTTTACACAATTTGAATGTACCTAATGCCACTGAACTGTACACTTAAAAATGGTTAAAATGGCCAATTTTTTCAACTCATTTCACTCTAACAATGTACCTAACTCAGTTGAAGGGATCGTTGGAATAGAGATGCCCATATTTGCAGGCATATGTAAGCAATGACAACTACATCAGGACTGCAGCCAGGCCAACGAGGATCAACAGACACTGCTGACGGTAAGAGATCTCAAACTGGGAATGAATGTGCATCTTAGAATGAATGAAATATGATTTTTTAAAGTTCACTGGTTAATATGTCTTGTGTGAAAGACCTATTAACCTCCAACTATTTCACATATTCCTGCAAGACCTGGCTCAGCCTCTTTCGTCCAGTGTGCATTTAATTCACATCAGTCAAATGAAAAAACTGACACTTTGTGAACATTGCAAGGACAAAATCTTATACTAACAGCTTCACTTTACCTAAAATTTTGATTAGTTTTTCAATTCAGTACCACAAAGAGTTACTGACAGCTTCAGGATATGTGTTTCTGCCTTTAATTTCTGATGCTTAATACTAGATAAATACAGTATACATTCTGTTATTTTTTTTTATTTATTTATTTATTTATTTTGCGGTACGCGGGCCTCTCACTGTTGCGGCCTCTGCCGTTGCGGAGCACAGGCTCCGGACGCGCAGGCCCAGCGGCCATGGCTCACGGGCCCAGCCGCTCCGCGGCATGTGGGATCTTCCCGGACGGGGGCACGAGCCCGTGTCCCCTGCATCGGCAGGCGGACTCTCAACCACTGCGCCACCAGGGAAGCCCCATTCTGTTATTTTTTGAAGAAATCAGCCTCTCTACAATAACACAGAGTGGTAAGTGGCTAGAGAAAGCAAGATAAACATTTAAAAACGTAATTGATTCTTAATGACGTATTTGGCTAACACTGGAATCTTTTTCAAATACACGTTAACTGCTTTTTCAAAGAGCCCTTATGAAGTTTCCGAAGTTAGACTTACAGGATCCACTTTTCCCTTCCTTAACGTGTATCACAAAGTCCCTTTGTCTTGCCTTGATGTCATGTGATCTTCTCTGCAGACACAAGACAACACTCAGAAGGGATCTTAGGTCATAATCGTCAATAAAATAAGTTCTGTCACTTTGATGTGGTAAGAAACCAGTCTGTGGTGGTTGCCCAAGTATATGATCACTCCTCTCCATTCTTCCCACCATGCAGTTCTTAGAAGCAATCTCAGAGTATTGTGACATTCTGAGTCTGTAGTTTTTCTGTCCCACAGCAAACCATGGAACAGGCTGACCTACTTTTTGTCACCCAAAGTCGTGCAGAGTACTACGGTCAAGAGTGCCGTTCTTGGGCTTCCCTGGTGGCGCAGTGGTTGAGAGCCTGCCTGCCGATGCAGGGGACGCGGGTTTGTGCCCCGGTCCGGGAGGATACTGCGTGTCGCGGAGCGGCTGGGCCCGTGAGCCATGGCCGCTGGGCCTGCGCGTCCGGAGCCTGTGCTCCGCAACGGGAGAGGCCACAACAGAGGCCCGCGTACCGCAAAAAAAAAAAAGAAAAGAGTGCCCTTCTTTTGCTCACACAGGCTCATGTGACTCATATGAGTGTTTCTGACCCTGTGGAGACCATTAATGTTGGCCTCCAGATTGGGTTCTCTTGTTTCCTGGTAAATATCAGAGTCAGAGTTTCCACCTGGTGTCTCTCATGAGCAGCGCCCCAACTGTGAGTGGTTCTTCAGCCCTGCTCCTGGCTCTGCTGTGGACAGTCCCCACAGCCACTGCCTAGAGCTTTACTTTCCATGAGAAGATGGCACTCCCCGTCCTCAGGCACCAGGAAGGAGGCTGACTTCACTGTCCCCCAAGAAACAACCACCACAGAATACTGTCCGAGTGTATCCAGCTTTCCTGAAAGATTTGGAAGAAGCTCAAAGGAATTCAATCTATAAGTGGTGTCATTCTAACTTTGCATCCGGGAAGTTAAAATTCTCTCAAAGCACTCCCCAAGTCCTAATTTGGATCTCTTGCACCTCATATTGCCTCTGCCTTTTGTCCAAAATAACCAGGCCCCCATCGGTACGGATTGGTTTTTACTCCAGTATCCCCTGCCCTCCACTTGCATTTTCCAGAGTCTCAATCTGGAATCACAAGTCAGTGTGTGTGATTCACGGGGTTCGTGGCTCAGCAGGACTTCAGTGAAGGCAATTATCACCCCCAACCCTTCAGAATAGACTCTCCAGTCTGCTCTCCTCTCTCAGCAGTCCAGCACAGAACAACATGGAGAAATAATAGTTCTGAGACAATATAGTATAAATCCCAAAGGAGGAAGAGAATCCATCTCCCAGCTGACTCATTCTTTGCAAGGTAACTTCCTCTCAAGATATAGCCAATAGCTCACGATTACACAAAGCAGCTTTAGTTCTTTTCCTTTGATCCTTGCTTTCCAAAATGGGCATAATTCATTTAGGATAATGTCCTCCACCTGAAAACCTCAAAGTCCAAACTTTCAGATTTTGACCATAAAAATGTGATTACATTTTTAGTGCAATATCTTTATGCTTTCTGAAGATGTGTTTGTGGGCAGAGATAAAGGAAGATTATTTTATTATTCTAGTTATACATGATTTGAACAGACCATATTACTGTACTTTGAAGTTTTTGATACTGTCCTGTTAGGATACAAAGAGAAAAAAGAGAAAAGGGATGTTTGTGAAACTTCTATAAAGATGTAATTGTATACTGTATACAGGGTGTATATTTTCTATGCAATTATGTAAATTATACATAAGTTACATATATAACCATTATATATATTTGTGTGTAAGTATTTATTTGTGTGTATATATATATATAATATTGCAGAGCTGTTCAAGAATGTAGGCCCTTTGTAAATCAAAGTATACAGACCTGGGGTAGATAGACCCTGAAGTCTGTATAATTCAATGATTCCTGAAAGAATAATGTAGGAACCCTAATTTCTAGGGAACACCAGCTTTCCTGAGCTTATGTTTCAAACTGTGTATGAGTGTGAGCCTTCCACTCAGTAGCCGAGCCCTCCGAGGTGGTTTCCGTGACTGGTATAAGATGACTGCTTTGTGTGTGGTCTCTGTGTGAGCTCTGGGCTGCTGCCCTGTTTGGGCTTGTCTAGAGGACAGGTGAGAAGGATGGGCCAGGATTCTGTCTGAATCATAGAAGAGACCACAGAAGGAAGATAATTACCCTCTTGGAGATTGGAGAGAGGGACAACTATGCTTTGGAAAGAAAGTACATGAAAAATGATATCGCCTCCAAGCCCTAGGGAGGGGAATTTTTTTTTTAAACATCTTTATTGGAGTATAATTGCTTTACAATGTTGTGTTAGTTTCTGCTTTATAACAGAGTGAATCAGCTATACGTATACATATATCCCCACATCCACTTAGGGAGGGGAAATTTTAAATACAGAAGAGAATCAACTGCTCAGTTTCAGGAACCTCAAAGTGTTGGTTCAGGTCCTTTGAGCTGCTGACACTAAAATGGAATTGTACATGCAAGACAATCATTATTGGGGAAGTTGCCTGTGAAGAATAAAGGGGACGGGGGTGCTTTCAAACAGCAATCTAGGTCCTATTGTCAAAGGGAGAGAGAAGGAAGGATTATGTAGGAAGAGCGTCAGCCCACAGTACGGTTCTGAGAAACTTTTGGCAAGGATGATGGGGAGTCAGAGTTGCCTGATGGAGGAGTCCCGTACTTGGAAGGAATTTGTGGGCACACACACCCCCACTGTGTGCAGCCCACAGGTTGGAGCAGCCTTGGAGAAGTGCAGCTTCGACATTCACGAGGCAGCATCTGGGGCTGCCGGCAACCATGCTTCCCGGCAGCTTCTCTTAACAGGTGATCTGAGTGGGGTGCTCCTTGGCCAATACATAGCCACTTCTCAAACTTGTTCAGGAAGCGAGCTTCCAAGGTTCCTATGGGCCTCTCTTCCTGAGAGGAAACTTAAAGGAGAAGATTGGCGGGATGAATTAGACCCCCTTTGGTCCATCTCAGCAATGGACCTTGTACTCACTCAGTCCTTTATCTACAGTCTACTCTAAATTTCCTTCACCTTCATCTATCTACCAAGGACCTCAGAGTCCTTGGTGTCTTATTGGTGATGTGACACAAACCTTCACTTTCTAGGGTCTGCACTTCTGGTAATCAGACCCTTCTTATGTTGGTTCATGTTACAATGAAGGAAGGGAAGCACCCAGAGTCTCTATACGTATTTCTACCTGCCCCTATGGTGTAAAAGCAGCCTTGACTCTTTCTAATGATCAGGGTCAATACTCCTGCTAAGATGATGACTCCTCTTCTCACCTAGTGTCCTTGAACTCGAGTAGTTCAGAGGGTCTTCAGAGGGTCTTGGTGACTGGTATAGATTATAGGCTTTTTCTCCCAAAAAGAGTCCATCCCTAATAGGAACCAGAACCTCCAGCCCCGCAGGACCCAGAGCTGTGAGGATGCAAGCACAAAGTCCCCCTTTGGGACTGGTCATTTCTGTCAGTGCAACTCCTCCAAGAAACAGAAACAATTCAAGATTAGATATCTATAAGCTTTGTTGGGGGAAATGCCTGTGATGGATAAAGGGGAAGGAAGCAGACTGGGTAGGGAGAGCCTTTGGACCACAAAGCAGGTCTGACATCTTTGAAGAGAGAGAGGGCAACGGAAGTGTTCTGTGCCTTGATATCCATTCATCAAACCTGACAGAATGATACATGTAAGAATGAGCAGTTTACTATATATCAATTATACCTCAATAAAAATATTTTAAAATATGAGATCTAATCGTAAAGAAACTTTTCAGATGGTAGAAGATAAATAAATTCCTATATAATCTGGGTATAGGGAAAGACTTTCTATGAATGACTCAAAACCCATGCGCCATAAAAGACTGATACATTTAACTACATAAATATAAAAAGCTTTGCATAGAAAAAGTAGACGAAAAGCAAGGTAAAAAGATAAATAAATTGGCAGGAAATAGTTGCAACAGATATCACAATTAAAGGACTAATATCCATAATATATAAGTTTTTAAATAGAAGGAAAAGAGACCAAACATTTTATAGAAAGATAAAAGACACAAACAGAAAAATCAAATGCTATAAAAATGGCCCTTAAATATGTGAAAAGATATTTGACTTCACTCATAAGAAGTATACTAGTTAACAACTCCAGACCTTGATAACACATATGTTGATGAGTCTATGGGGAAACAGACCCTCTCAAATATTTCTGGTGGGAATGTAAAATGGTGTAATCTGTTTGAGAGAGGAATTTGACAGTATCTAACAAAATTACATATACATTTATCTTTTGATGTAACAATTTTCACTATTAGGAATTTGCCCTGAAGTTATATACCCAATAATTTGAAAATACAAATGTACAAAGTTATTTAGTACAGTATTATTTATAATTGCAAATTACTATGTAAGTGGCCAAATATAGGAGATGTTTGTACTGTGGTACATCAACACAAGGAATATTCTGCAGCTGTAAAAAGGAATGAGGAAGACCTCCCTAAACTAATATAGAATGATTTCCAGGATATACAGTCAAGTGAAAAAAGCTATGTACAAAAAGCATATATTGAATACTACCTTTTCTTTGTAAGAAAAAAAGGGAAAGGGAAAAATATATGTATCTAATTTTTTTTTTAATATAGAAGAAGTAATGAATTGGCTAGCCTGAAAGGAAAGGCAGAAGAGGAAAAAGACGGAAAGTATATGGGAGAAAGGGACACTTCTCTGAGTGTCTATTTTTGAACAGTTTTGACTGTTGGAAGTATGATAATGTTCCATATGTTCAAAAAATAAAATTAAATAGATGAGGGTGGGGGGAATAAAATAAAGACAAATAGAAATAAATAAACCCCATTGTATTTCAAATGAGTAACATAACCAATGAAGATGGTGAGGAGAACTGATCCAAATGACTTTGAATGCAGTACTTTGACTATGTACCTTTAGGCTAAAGACAAAGGAACTACAAACAGATCTTGAATTATTTCTGGGAAGCTTGTTTTACACAGTGGTTGAGCGTGAAAATCTAAAATTATTTTATGCACACTGTAGGACTGAGCAAATAAGCAACATGAAAAATATGTTGACACTGTTGACAGCCAGCGTTCCCACTGTGGAAGAAGGGAAATATAAATGTGGAATGAAAAAAGGAAAAGAAGAACCCTCGTGGGGTAAAATTCAAAGTACCAAAGTGAACTCACGGTTTCTAGAATCTGTGTAATTTTAGAAATCATGAATCAAACATTATGTATATACATATTTTCCTTAGCTCAATCCACTGACAGAGTCTGGGAATAATGATACCCCCCAAACCATGAACACACCTAGTGCCCAGATCTTGGCTTCTAAACGTTACTCTCCCCTAAAAGGAATCAGGGCTCCTTGGAGAAGTGGATGAGTCTAGGGCTGGGTTAAGGAAGGCACAACATAAGACTGGAATATCTTATTGTGCCAGAAAGTAAGAGAGTGCGCAAAGCATAATGGAAGTGTGTTAAAAGGATACGGGAATCAACTTGAAGGGAGTTATCTCAAACAATTGAGCATTAAAATATATTAGAACAGGGATTTCCCTGGTGATCCAGTGGTTAAGAATTCGCCTTCCAATGCAGGGGATGCAGGTTCGATTCCGGGTCAGGGAACTAAGATCCCACATGCCACAGGGCAAGTAAGCCTACACGCCACAACTACTGAGCCTGCGTGCTGCAACTAGAGCGCCTCCACGCTCTAGAGCCCATGCCCCACAACAAGAGAGAAGCCCGCACGCCGCAACGAAAGATCCCACATGCTGCAACTAAAACCCATTGTAGCCAAATAATATTTTATATATATATATATATATATAAACGGTAAGAGTATAACAAATTGAATAAAATAGGAATCCATAGGTTCATATTCACAAAACAGATCAACAGATGATGGGTAGATGGATGGGTGGATGGACAGACACACAGGCAAGCAGGCAAATGAGAGAGGAGGGAGTACCCTTCCCTACAGTAGAATACCAGCTGATAAATGTGCAGGGAGTGGGAGAGTGGGAAAATCATCATTTTGCAACTATTATGTTAAAGGTTCGTCTATGCAGGGGTCATCAATGGATTCTAAATATAGGGCAGATTCTAAATACAGGGTAGAAAGTTTGAAGAGGAACTGGATATCTGCAGGATCTTAAAGTGCCCACACAGATTATTTATCGATTGCAAGGGGTAACATATTAACACGGCGGAGAAACCGGACAACACCTTGACACCCGGACCTGGTGATAATTATCACCACCAGTGAGGGGCAAATAGACATAACTTGCTTCCAGATGCAACATCCTGGGAAGGACACACACTCTCTTACATAATGTTCCAGTCAGACTTGACTATAGTGAGGAGGAAACATCAGGCATTCCCAAATTGAGAAACATTCTGTAATATAAATAGCCTGCATTTAAAAAAAAAAAAAGTCAATGTTTTGAAAGCTAAAGAAAGGCTGAGCAAGCATTCCAGACTAAAGGAGCCTAAAGAGATTGGATAGCAAAATGTAACACATGATCCTGCACTGGGACAGGAAAAATACTGCATAGAAAAATGCACTATAAATAAAAATGTGCTGTAAAGAACACTAATGGAAAAACTGACAAAATTAGAGTATGGACTATAGATTAGATAAAACTACAGTATGGAGGTCAGATTTCCTGAACTTGCTATCTGTGCTGTGGTCATGGAAGAGGATATTCTTATTACAAAATACACAGTGGGGCTTCCCTGGTGGCACAGTGGTTGAGAGTCCACCTGCTGATGCAGGGGACACGGGTTCGTGTCCCGGTCCGGGAGGATCCCACATACCGCGGAGCGGCTGGGCCCGTGAGCCATGGCCGCTGAGCCTGCGTGTCCGGAGCCTGTGCTCCGCAACGGGAGAGGCCACAGCAGTGAGAAGCCCACGTACAGCAAAAAAAAAAAAAAAAAAGAAAATCATAAGGAAGAGAAAATTCAGTATCAAAAATTACAGTACCATAATGTAAGTTTACATTGTCTGTTTACAAGATGAATCATCTGTTTGTCAGTACCTACGTCAATATTGCCTCATATGATACAAAATATGGTAGATGTTATACGTATTACTAACATGAGACCTCGAGAGTGAAAAGCTAATGTGAAAAAGAAATGCATATTTACTTACAGGTGCACTGATAACACAGCAGCAGCGGTATGGTTGCTTAATGGTAGCCTAGTAGAATCAGTACACTTGTTTCACGATAGCCTAGCCTACACCCTAATAAACAAATCATTATACAATTTTTATGGCACACTGCATTACCGTGATATTCATAAAACAGTATTGGAAAGAGTGTTACTTTTTTTTAAAAAACCATTTACCTTTGATGACAGGCTGACATACTGTTTCTCCAAGGGAAAGAGAAAGCTACACTATTCACCTGCTAGCTTTCTCAAATTGTTGCTCATCTCCAAAAAATTTTCCAATATACTTAGTGAAAAAATATAAGTGCAACCCCGCAGTTCAAACCCATGTTTTTCAAAGGTCAACTGTATTACTAGAGTAGTTCCCTTATACTACTCTAGTCTATCTCGTAAGTTAAGAAACTACAGATAAGTTCCTCTTTTTGTTTTGTTTTTTTCCTATTACCCTTATTATTACCTAAAAATTTAAAACAAAAATATTTAAATCAACATGACCACGTTTGATCATGTTACATACATATATAATGTGTATAGTTTCAAAATCAGATCCGTCTATTAGTAAATTTTTCCTAGGCAATGTTTTCTAATGACAGTGAGAGAAATATTTTCATGTTATGTCAACTGAAAGACATTTAGCTTTATCTGAGCCAACCTAGTATGTGATTATTTGAGATTTGATCTATTGACAAGCAATTTCAATAGAGGTAGCCCAAAACAACGACTCAAATAAGTAAACTGTGTCTTGCTTTTATGTCCTAATTTAAGAATATATTTACAGATAAGATGGTGTCATATCTGGGAATGCTTCAAATTAATAGTGAATGGAGGTACGAATAGGACAAGACTGGACAATGGGTTAACAAATACTGAAGTTGTATGATGGGTTCATGGAGGTTCATTTCACTATTCTGTCCACATTTTGTGTCCTCAAAATCCTTCATAATGAAGGTTTTTTAGAGTACATTTACTATCAAAAAATGATGAAATCCAATGTTATTGATGCAATGCTGATGTGATTACAATTCTCAACAACTATTTCTTGGAATTTATAATTATATGTACCAAAGAATAGAATAGTAATGGACAAGTCTGATACTTTTTTTTTTTTTTTTTTTTTTTTTTTGCTGTACACGGGCCTCTCACTGTTGTGGCCTCTCCCGTTGCGGAGCACAGGCTCCGGACGCGCAGGCTCAGCGGCCACGGCTCACGGGCCCAGCCGCTCCGCGGCATGTGGGATCCTCCTGGACCGGGGCACGAACCCGTGTCCCCCGCATCGGCAGGCAGACTCTCAACCACCGCGCCACCAGGGAAGCCCAAATCTGATACTTTTAAGGTAGTTGCATTTTAAAAAATCCAAAATATAAAAAAAATTCAAAATGTAAGTTAGTCCAAGTGAAATTTTAGTAATATGGGTTTGAACTATCAAAGTATAAATTTCAAGAAGTTTAGCCATGACATAAATTAATAGTGAGTACAGGTCAAAGACATACTTAACTCATTAATAAGGGAATCAGCAGGATATTACAGCTGGTTCCAAGGAGGACAGGATTGGTAAATATATAATTAAGGGAAAAAAGAACGCCAAAATAAACCTTCTGGTTATAACGTCGTACAAGATATATCAACTGGAAGCTTTCAGGTTATCTTTTCTAACAGACAAAATCATTTGCATCTAATCAAGACAAAACTCCACAAGTTAACGTTAATTTCATGGACTCTGGGCCCTCATCAGTCACAAATAACAGGTTAAACTCTCATCTCTTAGAATCAGATGACTTAGCAAGTGTGTTAGACAGTGCTTTAGTGACTCATATGATTTTGAAAGGGCGTGCAGCACTCTTTGCCTCATTTCTCAGTTTCACATAGTTTTTCTTAATAAGACCTCACTCCCCAACAACCAGGAAGCACTACAGTTCTTTGTATCAAGTCTCAACCAGAAAATTAGGGACTAGATTCCACACGTTATCATTTCACTTCAAGTTCAGTGAAATTGGCAAGGATTTACTCAATGTCTTCTTTGTACCCCAGTTTCTATTCCACGTTCCAGGTTGCCTGAATAAAGAAAGCACTTCCCTAGCCAGTCTGGAGAGGCGACAACACAGACTCACCCACATTCTACCTGCAGGGTCAGAGTGTGCACATCAGGTGTTTTCAGCCTCGGTGGGCATCACCTCTACCTGACGTGCCTCATAGGCTTGTTCTCTTGCTCATTTATGCCAAAGTTTATGAAAACACTTTGAAACAATAATGGCACGTGAGCATAAACTGATATTACTGTCATTACTCCTTCGTTTTGGCCTAGAGTCTGGAACTATGTTTATCCCCACTACAAATAGAGCAATGGGTCGGAGGTTTCCCCTTTTCTAGGGTCTGGTAAGGATCAGTTGCAGAATTTGGTGAACAGATCTATATTGGAATCTACACTTTTCATGTATCACACCAGTTTCCCCAGGCTGCACCAGTCTTGAGGTAAAAATGAAATTTTTAGACGTCTGTCTCTGGCTCCAAATCCCACAAGCTTTGGGGACCAGGACCACCACCCTTTGCCCTTTAAAGTCATCCCTGACAGTGTGTCCTGTGCTCACTGGGATGCCATATTCTCCTTTCTTCAACCGCTCTTTTGAACCGTACCCTGGCTGAAGAGCTACCTGCAAGAACCTCATGGCTTCCATTGTAGCTGGTGTCCCCTGTTAATGGCACTGTTGCCCATGCCAAGTTCCTGTCACTCACCGCCCCTAAAGCTACTTGCGCCTTGAAAGTCGCGGATGTCTTTAAGATAGTGCTGAGCTGACAATATGCTGAGCCAGGACTGCCAGGGGACCCTGTGGTGATGTCTGAGGCCAGGGCCTCCAACGTTCCACCAAGGCAGCTCATTTTAGCTACAGCTGGCAAATGGAGTGTAACGGTGCCGGCACCATCTCTCATCTTACTGACACCCAGGACTGGCTACATAATTTGCATGGCCTAGATAAGACAGAGCCCCTTGCCAAGAAAAAAAAAAGTATTAAGAATTTCAAAATAGTGACAGAGAGCATTAAACCAAAAGCACAGGGCCCTTCTCAGTGCAGGGCCCTGGGCGATGGCACAGGTCACAGAGCTGATCCTGTTGACACTCTGAGACGGTCTTGAAGATACAGCCCGAAGAATTCATTGCTTCCTTCACCCATGTGCCCCGCCGCATTAAACTGGGCTTAATACAAGCTCAGCCTCTTCGAGACTGTGTGCCTAACCAAAAGAATAAGCTCTTCTGGTTTGGTTGTTACCGTTGCTGTTGTTGTTTCTTTCCCTCATCCTCTGCACTGGACCCGGGCACAGCGTACCGCTGCTGTACTCTCAACTGCCACACTCCTCCTCTTACCCCATGCCCAGCCACAGCCCTGTACTTGAACTTCTCTCTCCTTGGGTGAACTCCCGTCAGCCCATCTCCTCAGCCTCATGCAAGTGAACTTACGGTGACCCCCTGCACCCTCCGCCAGAGGAATCCAGCTCCCGAGGCATCCACACGGTGACGGATGCACCCAACGATTCTGGCAGTCTGATAGGTAGAAGCCAGGGAGACCACTGTGCCGAAACTGCCGGGAGTCTTACGTTTAAAGGAGAGGCAGCATTCAAACTTTGGGGCTAAAGTTAATCGTTTATTCTGCAATACTTCGTGGCTATTTCGGAGCTGCAAAGGAAACAGCCAGACCCTGCCCAAGAATAGGAGGCTTGAATCTGAAGGGGTGTCATCCTTGAAGATAGAGCCACAAATCCAAAGGGGTGCTGAGGACAGAAGGGGAGGATTTCCTCCTTCCTGGGTGTGAGATTGTGATTTATAATAAGAAATATATACTTGGGTCTTTATCGCCTTTTCTGGCACTGGGCTCCTAAAACCCTTAGCATTTTCTAAGTTTTGAGAGCAGCAAAGGTGTCTTTTGTTATGTTAATGGAGTGACTTTTGGAAGGTTGGGGGCTGGGTGCCAGAAACACCAACCATAAGATTAGAGAGTTGGAACTTTCAGTCCCACAGCCATGACCTCTGGGGGAGGGGAGAGGAGGTGGAGGCTGAATTGGTTGTCAGTGGCCAGTGAGTTAATCAAATCATGCCCATGTAGTAAAGCCTCCATAAAATCCCAGCAGGACAGGGTTCGGAGAGCTTCTGGGTTGGTGAACACATGGAGACTTGGGGAAAATGGCACACCTGAAGAGGGCATGGAAGCTCGGAACCCTTTCCCCGTATCTTGCCCTATGCATCTCTTCCATCTCGCTCTTTCTGAGTTCCATCCTTATATAATAAACCAGTAATCTAGTAAGTAAGATGTTTGAGTTCTGTGAGCTACTCTAGAAAATTAATTAAACTCAAGAAGTGGGTCATTGGAATCTCCCATCTAAAGCCAGTTGGTCAGAAGCACAGGTGATAACCTAGACTTGCAATTGGTGTCTGAAGTGGAGGGGCGATGTAGGGGAGAAAATCTTGTAAGACTGAGTCCTTAACCTGTGGGATATGACTGTATCTCCGGGCAGATAGTGTCAAATTGAGTTAAATTGTAGGACACCCAGCTGGTGTTTGAAAACTTCTTGGTGGTGTGAGGGAAAACACACACATTGGAAATTGGTATCAGAACCATTACCGGGCAAAGGAAAGATAAGGGGCTGGATCAAAGAAAGCAAGTAGGCTCCTGCAGCCAGACAGCCAGTAGGAGTCAAGGGAGAGCATGAGCCTTCAAATGACCCTTCCTGTTATCCCCAAGGCTTTGTTTATCAGGGGAAAAGCCTATGTCCTTGCTTGGGGGCAGGGATGGCAACTGCTTGGAAAGGCTATTCAGTGATGGCTAGAGTATCCCAGGGAGTGTCTGAAGCAAGAATCATGGCTGACATAAGCACGACCTCAGGACAGAGAGGGAGAGAAGCTCGTAGCATCTGGGCAGTCTCTGCAATACTCATGGAGGAGAACCCAGGGGAAATTCTATCTCCGTTATGGAGGTGAGAAGTGTGTTATTTGGGTAAAAAGGGAAGGCGACCCCTACCAGCTGGAGAAGTTTGAGACATCTGGGTTACTTGTGTTTTACCCAACTCAGATATGCTGCTTTCGAGGCTGGCGCCTGTAATCTGTCTTGGGATTTCTGGCCCTACTGCCCTTGTTTTTCCCATGACATAAAATCTGCCAAACAAATTGAGGAGTGACCTCCAGAGCAATGGCAAGTAAGTCAAAGTTTCACAAGATTCTTTTTCTAGATATTCTGTTAAATTTTTCATGTCCATTTCCACCAAGATGAAATACTTCTGCCCACAGCATTGAAAGTAATAAAAGGATTACTGTGAGAGGAGACATTACAACTGACACCAGAGAAGTACAAAGGATCATAAAAGACTACTATATTATACACCAACAAATTGGACAACCTAGAACAAATGGATAAATTTCTAAAAACATACAAACTACCAAGACTAAATCATGAAGAAATAGAAAATCTGAACAGACCAATTACCAGTAAGGAGAGTGAATCAGTAATCCAAAACCTCCCAACAGTCATGTGATCCAGGACCACATGACTTCACTGGTGAACTCTACCAAACAGTCAAAGAAGAACTAACACCAGTTCTTCCCAAACTCTTCGAAAAATACATGAGGAAGGAACACTCCCAAACTCATTTTACGAGGCCAGCATTACCCGTATACCAAAATCTGATAAGGTCACTAGAAGAAAAGAAAATTACAGGCCAATATCCCTGATTAACACAGATGCAAAATCATCAACAAAATATTAATGAACCAAATTTCACAATACTTTAAAAGGATCATACACTGTAATCAAGTGGGATTTATTCCAGGGATGCAAGTATGGTTCAACATCCACAAAACAATCAATGTGATACACCACACTAACAAAAGGAAGGATAAAAATCACATGATCATCTCAACAGATGCAGGAAAGGCATTTGACAACATTCAGCATTCATTTATGATTTTAAAAAACTCTCAATAAATTGGGTATAGAAGGAATGTACTGCAACATAATAAAGGCCACATATGACAAGCCAATGGCTAACGTCACACTCAACAGGGAAAAGCTCAAAGCTTTTCCTCTAAGATCAGGAACAAGACAAGACAAGACAAGACAAGACAACAAGATGCCAACTCTCACCACTTATTTGATACGGTATTAGTAGTCCTAGCAAGAGCAATTAGACAAGAAAAAGAAATAAAAGGTACCAAATCAAAAAGAAAGTAAAACTTTCTCTCTTTGCAGGTGACATTATAATATATGAGAAAACTCTAAAGACACCACCAAAAAACTGTTAGAATAAACAAATTCAGTAAAGTTGCAGGATACAAAATCACTATACAACAAATCAGCTGCATTTCTATATACTAATAACGAACTATCGGAAAAAGAAATTTTTTTAAATCCCATTTACAATTGCATCAAAAGGAATGAAATACCTAAGAATAAATTTAACCAAGGAGGTGAAAAACTTGCACACTGAAAATTATAAGGTTGATGAAAGAAACTGAAGAAGAAGACATGACAACCAGCAGTAGGGTCAGCAGGACGCGAAGAAAAAGTGTGTAACTGTGTGTGGTAAGAGATGTCAACGAGATGACTGTGATGATCATTTTTCAGTATTACATATATTGAGATCAGGGTTGATGGGGACCTGTTGCCGGACCCCCAGGCACACAGCCTTGCTCCTGATCCTCCTGCGGTGCATCCCTCTCCTGGGGCCATGACTGAGACTGGGGACTGGAGATCGGGGACCAAGGACTGGGGACCAGGCAACTTTTTTCCCAAATGTCTCTGGGTGAGGTACAACTGCCAGGAAAGGGACAAGTTCCTCCCTCCCTAACACACCTCCTGGCCCATGGTGGGCCCATTCTGGGCACCAGAATTCAGGAATTCACTTCCAGGTTTCACCACAGACCACCCTCACCCAGAGTGAGCACATAGAGAAATTTCACCGTCACCTTTGGTTAATATCACACCCTTTGTACATGCATGAAGAAAGTTTCCATGTTTTCCCCCTGCTGCCGCTGGACCACTGTCTTACACCATACACAAAAATCAACTCAAAATGGATTAAAGACTTGACCATAAGACCTGAAACAATAAAACTTCTAGAAGAAAACATAGGGAGTAAGGTCCTTGACATTGATCTTGGCAGTGATGTTTTGGATTTAACACCAAAAGCAAAGGCAACAAGAGCAATCATTTAAAAGTAGGACTACATCAGACTAAAAAGCTTCTGCACATCAAGGGAAACCAAGAAAATGAAAAAGCAGCCTACAGAATGGGAGAAAATATTTACAAATCATATATCTGAAAAGTGTTAATATCCATTATTATAAAGAACTCATGCAACTTAATAGCAAAAAGTAAGTCTGATTAAAATCAGGCAGTAGTTCCAAATAGACATTTTTCTGAAGAAGAAATAAAGATGGCTAACAAGTACACAAAAAGATGCTCAACACTGCTAATTATTAGAGAAATGCAAATCAAAGCAACAGTGAGATATCAGCTCAAACCTGTGAGAATGACTATTATCAAAATATCCAGGGACTTCGCTGGTGGCGCAGTGGTTAAGAATCCGCCTGCCAGTGCAGGGGACACGGGTTCAAGCCCTGGTCCAGGAAGATCCCACATGCCGTGGAGCAACTAAGCCCATGCACCACAACTACTGAGCCTGCGCTCTAGAGCCCGCGAGCCACAACTACTGAGCCCGAGTGCCACAACTACTGAAGCCCATGCGCCTAGAGCCCTGCTCTGCAACAAGAGAAGCCACCACAATGAAAAGCCTGGGAACCGCAACGAAGAATAGCCCGTGTGCAGCAACGAACACCCAAGGCAGCCAAAAATATAAATAAAAATAAAAATTAAAAACAACATCTACAAATAACAAATACTGGGGAGGATGTAGAGAAAAGAGAACCCTTGTGCATTTGTTGGTGGGAATATAAATTGGTGCAGCCACTATGGAAAACAGTATGGAAGTTCCTCAAAAATTTAAAAATAGATCCACTATAGGATCCAGCAATTCCACTTCTGGGTATTCATCCAAAGGAAACACTAACTTTAAAAGACAACTTCAATCCCATGTTACTGCAGTATTTACAATAGACAAGACAGGCAAACAACCTAAACGTCCACTGATGGATGAACGGATATATACACACAATGGAATATTATTTAGCCATAAAAAGAAAATCTTGCATTTATGACAACACGGATGGACCTTGAAGGCATTTATGCTAACTGAAACTGGCAAACTGAGAAAGACAAATACTGTATGATCTCACTTACATGTGGAATCTAAAAACAAACAAAAACCAAACCCAAAGACACAGAGAACAGATTGGTGGTTATCAGAAACATGGAGTGGGGGGTGTGCAAAAAATGGATGAAGGGGCGCCAACTACGAAATAAATAAGGCCTGGGGATGCCATGTACAGCATAGTGACTATAGTTAATAATACTGAATTGTGTATTTGAAAGTCGCTAAGAGAATAAATCTTGTAAGTTCTCATCACAAGAAGAAAAATTGTATAACTATGTGTGGTAAGAGATGCCAACTAGATGACTGTGATGATCATTTTTCAATATTACATATATTGAATCCATGTTGTACACCTGAAACTAATATAATGTTATATGTCAATGATCTCTTGATTAAAAGAAAATTTCTACATGTCACTGGATCTGACAAGAACTTATGTTAAGTGTTCAGCTCCATAAAGCAGGATTAAGTAGCACCAATAGCTTTTCTAAGATTGGGGGGTGGGAAAAAGCAACAATAAAGCTGTTTGCTCTCTCTCTTCCTATTAAAAGAAGGGCATACCCATCAACATTACCAATAACTGAAGAGTTAATCTTTTGATAAACCAAATAGTTTGTAGCCACACCTTGAAAGTTAAACTCTTAAGCACTACGTGGCAATAGAGTAAATGGGGACACCTTTCTGCAAAGCAGTTAAGTTTTAAATTTTTACCTAATTTAGCTACTGGATTGAGGAGGGGCGTGGCAGTGAGATGGGCAGAGAGCATGGCTGGGCCCTGACTCTGGCTGCTCCTCCTTCCTTGGAAACATCTCTGAGACCTGTCCATAGTGCTTGCAGCTGCCAGCCCGAACCCCAGTGGGTACTGGCCCAACCCTCAGAAGGAATGGACCAGGCCAGGAGACGCCTACTTGCCCACTCTCTCTCTTTTTTTTATACATTTATTTATTTATTTTTGGCTGCATTGGGTCTTTGTTGCTGCGCACAGGCTTTCTCTAGTTGCAGCGAGCAGGGGCTACTCTTCGTTGCGGTGCGCAGGCTTCTCATTGCGGTGGCTTCTCTTGTTGCGGAGCATAGGCTCTAGGCACGTGGGCTTCAGTAGTTGTGGTGCGTGGGCTCAGTAGTTGTGGCTTGTGGGCTCTAGAGCTCAGGTTCAGTAGTTGTGGCGCACGGGTTTAGTTGCTCCACGGCATGTGGGATCTTCCCAGACCAGGGCTTGAACCCGTGTCCCCTGCATTGGTAGACGGATTCTTAACCACTGTGCCACCAGGGAAGTCCCAGCCCACTCTCTTTTTGCATCAGCAGATCCATGCTCTTGTCCTGTTTTCCACAGTGACTATCATAAACGTGCCTGCTCTGAGCTGGGAGTGCTGCCCTCAGAGCAAGCAGAGACTCAGGGACATTGCCAATGCTGCTTCCAGTGCCCAACGTTGCCTCCTAACCACGTCAGAGGCTGAGCACCTGCTTCAGGCCCTGTGGTTCTAGGGTACTCTGAAATAGAGTGGCATGGACCCCATTACAGCTCTTGGACTTGAAATCTACATTTGGCTGCCCTGAGTTTCCCCCTGCCTGGCCTCCATCAACTGAGCCAATGCACACAAACTCTAACTCAGGGATGGAAAAGGGAATCCACCTCAGCTGAGTAGATCTGCCCCAATACCTGGAAGGGCTAGACTAGGACGACCCCGAGGGCAAGCTGAGATTTGGGCTGAAGAAACTGACCGAAGAAAGAGACAACCCCAGGCTGTCTGAGCTTCAGCCCCGGACTTGACCACCAAGCCAGCTGGTGAATGGACCCTCTGCAGCAGCACAAGACCAAGAAATGGGCTGGGCTGCTGCATGTCTGCCTGGGAGGGAATCCCAAACAGCCTCTCCTAAAAGAGTGGGTCCCCAAGGAGTACCCAGTTAATTGCAAAGAAATAATCTGGCCCTGTTGAGAAGTTGTACAAAAAATGAAAAGACAACAAAAACAGAGCTAGAAGGTCAAAATCACCCCTAAAGTAGCTGTCCAGGACACATCTGTTCTATCCTCATCCTTTCAGGTGTAACATGGACCAGGGGTGAGATGGTGGCATTCCCTGGAGGGACAAGGAACCTGGTTCCCCATACGAGCTGTATAGGCCAGCTGACTTTCGCCTGGAAGAATGGGGAGGTCTGGGAAGCTTTCCCAGGGGAAATGACGTAGGTGAGACATTGGAAACCAAGCGTTGACCATGGAAAGGAGGAAAAGGTCTGCTAGACAGAGGGACAGCACATAGAAATCTCTGAAGGTGAGAAGACAGAGGGGAGCTTCGAAGAGGACAGATGGTAGGAGGCTGCGGATCTCAATTTGGGACAACAGCAGCAGATGAGGCTGACAATGTGAGTAAGTGGCTTGCTCGTGAAAAATCATTTAAGCTAAGGTAAGAATTTTACCTCCCCCCCCTCCGGCCCCCTCCCCCACTGTGGGGTGCAGCTAGGGGAGAGGGACACAGTACAAGCTGTAGAAACATCTACCTGTTGGTGCGGTGGGTATAAACCGGGGTAAGGCTAGAAGCAGGAGGACCAGGGAGGAGCATGTTAGCCCAGCTGGCAGTGAAATAAAACCGCCTGGGAAAGCAACACTATGAGAACTTGCCTAACACACTCGCAGAGCTGGGCATGGCGCCAAGCACGTTACACATTAAATCTATCACTTACCTCCGCAGCAAGCCCATGAGGAAAGCGCTATTACTAGTATTTCCATTTTCCATTTGAAACGAGGCAGAGAGCAGCTGAGCCATTTCCCCTGGGCTGCAGAGCAGCGAGGACAGAGCCAGAGTCCACCAATGCTCTCAACCATGACCTGTCCTCACCTGAAGGTGGGAAAAAATGGACAACAGATTCTAGAGATGCTTGTTAGGAGGCAGAATTGACAGGACTTTGTGGTCGATGAGGTATGAGAGGGGGAAGAGTCAAGAATGACTCCCAAGTTTCTAGCTTGGGTATCTGGATGGAAGGTAATGCCTCTTACTGAGCAAAGGTGCACAGAAGATGGTCCACATCTGTGGATATTTCAAGGAGGGCATTCCAAATGCTGCTGGAAAGTCACAAAAGTCTGAAAGGTTTATGGGCTATCTCAAGAAGAGCAGAAGCAGTGGATTAACTGGGAGTGGGTTAAGGGGTCCAAGCAAGGTAGAAAAATAGAGAGAGTGTGTGTAGACAACTCCGCAAAAAAGCTTGGCTAGGAAGTGGAGAGGGGAGCGAAATGTCCCTTGAGGAGGGATTTTGCTTTTGCTGTTTTTTTGACTCTGATGACCCGAGCAGCTCCTACCTCGTGACAGGAGGGAGTATGGAGGGGGTGACTCAGGTGGGTTCAGTACAGAGTGAAGGAATTTGCCATGTGGTGGTTCCTATTTTATCTGGAGGAGGGGGGTGGTAATAGAGCACTTCACAAATCTCTTTGATGTTCTGCCCAAGATTATGCAGGCTTCTCATGCTGTGTTGGTTTCTGTTCCACAACTTAAAAGGTTTCTTTTGCTTTTTTCTCAAGCAAGTAGCTTTGAAATGTTACCTTCCGTATAAAGTGGAATTATAATATTTAGCATGTAAGTTAATCTTGTTTCATAGATAGCTTTCTCTTTCAAGAGAGAACTTCAAACGGGTTTGTGGAGAAAGCGTCCTTCACATTATTCAAGATAAATGTTCTGCTCTGGAGATCGGGAGGCTGAGGGGTACGAGGAATCACTTATGAGTTTTAGGTTGCAACGCAGCCTTTAGAAATTCACTTACAAGTTGCACACCAAAACACTCCAGGAAAAATGAGCAGTTTCTCCAATTTGGATGGTATTAAATAAAAAGAGAAAAAAGACTAAACAGTCAAATTAAAGATCATGGAGGCTAGACTGGTTTGGATGACGTTCTTAAACTTTTACAGTGAGGGTTGGGGATAGACTCAATGTCCAAGAACTCCAGACTGTGTGGTAATATATCTAAATATAGATAGATGGGTTGTGGCAGGGGGAAAGGGGGAGGGAGAGAGCTACTCATTGTAACAACTTGGAAAGGTCAATTAAGGACAAAAATTTCCTCCTTCATCTCCCAACACAGAATCATACTGCTCTACCTCCAGTCTTCTTTTTAATGCAAAAAAGTCACTGTACGCATACAGTCATGGAGTCTGCTCTTTTCACTTAGTTTTTTATGCTAGGCAGTTACTCACGCCATGAAGACCTTTTTGTAAACATTATTTGAATGGTGGCATGAGTCCCAGCCCAAGGACATCCTGTAGCCCATTTCCTCAATCAAAGGGTCCCTATTGGGCAGAGAGTATTTGCCATCTGCTTGTCTGTATAGTCAGGTGGAGACCAGGGGCTTGTAGCTGAGAGGAATGGGGGCGTTGTCCTCTGAAATACAATTTTTCTTTGGCTGTTCTTGAATTTTATTGTGTTAAAGCAATAAAAAAAAAATCAACCAGCAGGGAAACGCTAAGTTTGATCATTCACAGATTACAATGTCTCTATTTTTTTCTATTTTCTAGGTTTCTGAGGCAATAATTATTTGTTTAAGCTCCCAAGGGCTTAGGCCTGGCTGAGAGTTTTGGACAAACTAAGGTGCTGCACTTCACAGCCTTGAGCAAATAGAGTAATAGGTCTAACATCCTTCTGTTGTCCAAGAGGAAAGAGTAAGACGTACAAGCATCTCCTGGCCAAATAATAAATTATAGAACACCCACCCAGATGCTACCCAAACACAACGCTGCAGGAATTCTTCCCCATCCCCGCCCTCCCACCCCCCAAAATAGACTAGACCATGCTAAGTCATTCAGCCTAACGACCCCAATACTCGGCCTTGGACCTGCTGGGCTACCCTTCCTGTCCACGTTGTAACCTTCCTCCAAAGTCCAAGTTCAAGCCCTGCCAATGCAATTTTTCCCCTGGCTAAAATGTCATAGGATTTAATCAATTGTTGGGGAGCAATTTATCTGAGCTTCAGCTTCTTAATCTATAAAACGGGAAGCATGTTACTTACTTGTATCGTTTCAGGTATCTGAAATTCCGTTTACTTCTGCCAAAAGAGTAAAGATGGTGATAAGGAAGTGTTCCCACATGGAAGTGATCTTGATATCCCCAAGTGAAGGAGATTGACATTTCTCGCCACATGTTAGTTTCAGTACGTGGCCTTACAAAGCTGAGATAAAGGCACTGGACCACTAAGAAGCCACTCCACACCATCTGAAGGTCTGGTATTAGGAGTAACTAAATCCAGTGAGGAAAGAGCCACTGCTTCTGATGCAGCAACTGTGGGAGTTTCAGAGACCTCGCCACACAGGGGCCACTGCAGTGCACGCCCTGCTTGCCCAATGCTGAATGACAGGCACCGATGCAGGAGCAGAATGCCTGGGTTCAAATCCCAATTTTGCTACTTCTTAGCACTATGACTTACTTGGAAGTGTCATATAACTTCTCTGTGCCTTGGTTTCCTCATCAAAAATGAGGTCTACTTCACAGAGTTACAATAAAAAATGAATATATGTAAAACCGTAAGAGCAGTACAACCAGTACCTGGACACAAAGAAATGCTCTATAGATGTTGGTTACTATTAATCAGATTCTTTTTTTGAGATCTAAGTCAACTCTTTCCTTCCCTTTGAAGAAAGGTCTGAGGCTAGAGAAGCAGCAGTGGGTAAAACGCGGTTCCAGAGGAACCACGGTTCATTTGGTCATTCCACAAATTATTGAGTGCCGAGCGCTCTCAGAATGTGAAAATATGGAGGGGTATTGCGGGGACTACTATCTTGCTAATAAAACCCGCTCTAAATGTTACCTACCTAACGCTTGTTTAGTGCTTTTTATGGCTTAGACATAGCTAAATGTTTTACTCATTTATTTCCATAGCAATCCTATGAACGTGCTTTTGTTGTTACTCCCATTTTACAGATGAGAAAATAGAGGCTTGGAGTTCTCAAGTAAATTGCCCCCATCAGCCAAGAAGGTGAGGAGGAAGGGGCACTTCAGTGTGTGTATCCCATCTTCAGCAGAGGGAAGCATGCCTTATCCCTGTTTGTACCATTCAGGGCCTTGCATTTAGCAAGCTCTCCAAAGTATCTCTGGAGTAATTAATTTATTAGTGTGCAGCGAGCTTGACCTTTAAGAAAACCTAGACTTCACTACTTTTCACTTATGAATAATACATGTCAATATATCCAGCAAGACACTTATTTAATAAATAGCTCTGGAGTAATTAGCCATCCATCTGGAAGACAAAGTTAGATCCATCCCTCATTCCATATACAAAATAAATCCAAATCGACTAAAACTTAGTTTCAATAGAAATATGTTAGAAAAACAAAGGATAATATTGGTATTGCTTAAAGGGAAAGGTGATTTTCTTTTTTAAAAGAAAAGACAGGTAACAGAAGCTGTAAATAAAATTTTAAATTCCTGAGTTTAACAGCCTAGAAGTTAAACATCTCAGTATGGCAAAAGACACCAAAGTCAAGCGACCAACAGTAGCTCAGGGAGAATATGTTCAATTAACATCCATAATAAATGACTTCTTCTACATGACAATTAGAGGTTGCCACGTCCTGCTGAAATTTGCCGGGGTGTGTCTTGTGACCAGCCCACAGTGGGTACACAGGGTGTGGGGCAATGGTCTTACTTCAGGGGATATGGAACATAAACAGAATAAATCAATTCTATTTTAATTAATTTATTAAACACTTCAGTAAGTTAATTCTACTTAAATCTTTTTAGCAGCAACCGGGACTTTTAAAGTGCTTTAACACACATGTTGTCCTTAGCCAGGTCGATAGGCACAGCTGGCCCATCTCTGGCTGTATCTGCAACATTTCTCCTCTTCCTCATTCTATTCCTCACTCACTAGCCTCCTTGCTATTCCGCAAACGTTCTAGCACCTCCTGTCTCAGGACCTTTGCACATACAATTCCTTCCTTTGGATACCCTTGTCCCACATACTCTCTTGCTACATCTGTCGTTCCATTTACGTCTCTCCTCAAATGCCCCCTCCTCACTCAGGCCTTCTCTGACCACAAGGGCAGGGACCCTGTTTTGCTTCTGCTGTGTCCCCAGTGCCTAAAGCAGTGCACTGCCTGTAACAGGAACTCAAATAAACATCTGTTGAACCAGGATTTTTTCATTTGATTTTCACAATAAAAAGATCTGTTTATCCAGGACATTTACATTTCCTGATTTGAATGTAATACATGCCCAGTTTTTCTTTTTTTTTCTTTTATATCCTTCCAGCTCAACACACCTGCCTCCCTGAAGCACGTAAAGGCCAAATATGCCAACGTGAATTATTCCCACTACAGAGATTCTGCTGTCTAAACAACTCTCGTGACGCCAACATTGTAACGAATACTACTACAATATGACTCATTCTTCTTTCCTCCAGTTGATGATAGAAAGCAGTCAGTATAGAAATTCCAACAGTTTGCCACCTGTTAGCAGGTCACCTCACAGCATTCCTGCCCTGTGATGATTCCAGGTTAAAGTGGCACTTGATTGCCATTTCCGGCAATAATTCCCACCAACACATGAAGCTATCCTGCCCCTATCCCTGTGCTTACCTGCTGTCACACCATGACCAGGTCTCACAACAAGCCCTAGCAGGTCCCAGCAGGGCACAGTGACCTGAGTGTTTTACATCAGGACCACACTTCATGGGCCAGTGATTCTTGGAGAAAGATAAATGCTACTTCCATCATCTAGTCCAGGGCAGGGGGTAAATATACAAAGTTGTTTAAAATACTTGTTCTTGAGAAATTAAAATAGGAGATTCAAGTTATGAAACCAGGAAGCAGCTTATTACAATGAAAGTCGGCATGAAATACATGCTAAAGAGAAGTCCAAGCGCCGTGCTGGGAAAAGGTACCCTGAGGGGGAAAGGAGAGAAAGAGAGGTTTTGTGTTTAAGGATGGGGGCGCTTGAGTTAAAGTTAGACTCAAGGGTGTGGGAGCACTTCCCTGGCGGTCCAGTGGTTAGGACTCCACGCTTCCACTGTTGGGGGAAGGGGGCTTAGACCCCTGGTCGGGGAACTAGGATTTAAGATACAATAAAGAAGGGATGATTATTGGTGAAGCAGATGATGATCATGAGTGCTCAGGTGGACAGGACGGTCTCGGGCAAGAGGAAGGATGATTTCCTCCTCTGAGACATGAAGGCATGAGTTGAAAAGAATGCATGGGGATGTGGGGACCTCTTACTGAAGGTCAGGAAGGTTCATGACACAGTCTTTTCAGAGAAGTAGAAGGCTAGGTCACTCAGTGAGTGACGGCACCAGGAAGAATGAGGCTGCAAGTGAGAATATTCCAAGCACCAGGGGAGAATGAGAGAGAGTAACTAAGGGTAAAGAAAAGAACCAAACAGCATTCGGGGGCCAGCTAAAGAGTGATCACCTGACTCTGTAGTGAAGTCAGGCAACATGGTTCTCTGTTTTTGGTTTTTTGTTTCGCCAGCACTCTCTCATCAGCTTGTGTGCACACATACAGGAAATTTGCAACTAGGCTTACCTGTGGTGAGAAATTGACTAGGTTCCCAAAAAGAAAGTTAAAGGGTGAGAAGAGGGACTTCCCTGGTGGCACAGTGGTTAAGAATCCACCTGCCAATGCAGGGGACACGGGTTCGAGCCCTGGTCCGGGAAGATCCCGCATGCTGCCGAGCAGCTAAGCCCGTGCACCACAACTACTGAGCCTGCGTGCCACAACTACTGAAGCCCGCACGCCTAGAGCCCGTGCTCTGCAACAAGAGAAGCCACTGCAATGAGAAGCACGTACACTGCAATGAAGAGTTGCCCCCGCTCGCCACAACTAGAGAAAGCCTGCACACAGCAACGAAGACCTAACGCAGCCAAAAATAAATAAAATAAAATAAATGTATTAAATAAAAAAGGTTAAGAAGAAAAGAGGAAGTTAATGAGAGCAGAAAAATGAACACTAGGTCCACCCTCGATAGGGAAATAAACTAAGCCAGCAGGGGCTCAGGCATTGGGAGAAAAAGGAAGCACTGAGGAGCCAGAAGTTGAAATGCTATTGCAGAGCAGGTCTAGGGGGAAGGAGGATGTAGAAAAGGTAAAAGGTCACCTTCAGAGAAAGCAGCTTCAGGGTTTGTGATTTGAGATTCTGCAAAGGGACCTGTCCGAGCAGGCTGCTAACATGGAGAGGAAGAAACACGTTGGGCCACACTCTGGATGAGTCACTCATCTGGACACTGGGGACACCCCGGATGGCCATCAGGGACTGAGTACCGGGCATGCCCGAGATCCAGGGGCCAAGATGCTCAAGGCATCTGGAGGCGACCTGGAAGTATGAGCAGCAGGCAATAACGGCTGACTGGTGGTGTCTTAAGAGGGGTGCTCAAATCACTGTCTGAAAGCAGAAATGGAGAGCACAGAGGTGGTGCTGTCCTCCTGGTTCCAGCAATGCAGGGACTATGAGGTTGTGGCGAAATTGATCTTTTTAAAATTAATTTATTTTTGGCTGCGTTGGGTCTTCATTGCTGCACGTGGGCTTTCTCTACTTGCGGTGAGCAGGGGCTACTCTTCATTGTGGTGCATGGGCTTCTCACTGCAGTGGCTTCTCTTGTTGAGGAGCACGAGCTCTAGGCGTGCGGGCTTCAGTAGTTGTGGCACGTGGGCTCAGTAGTTGTGGCTCGCAGGTTCTAGAGCACAGGCTCCGTAGTTGTGGTGCACGGGCTTAGTTGCTCCGCGGCATCTGGGATCTTCCCAGACCAGGGATCAAACCCATCTCCCCTGCATTGGCAGGCAGATTCTTAACCACTGCGCCACCAGGGAAGTTCCCTATTATTGACTTCTAGGTCAATTTCACTGTGCCCAGAAAACACACTTTGTAATACTTGAATTTTTATATTGAGAGCTGTTTTATGTGTGGTCCAGAATATGGTCTGTCTTACTAAATAATCCATGTGTACTTAAACAGTGTAGTATGCTGTCATTGGGAAGAGTATTCTATAATCACCTGTTAGATCAAGTTGATATTTCTGTGGCAGAGAAGGGAGAGCTGTAGGGTCCCACACCAGTTCATAAATGCTTCAACCACTACTTTATTAGTTCATTGGTCACAACCAGTTACATGGCACTACCTACCAAGATGGGGCTGGGAAATGTTGGGGAACACATCATGTAATATGGCCTTGCATGTTTCTTAGAATGGAAACAGGAACGACCTTTCTTAATAATGCACCCCCAGGAGATGAGATCTGGAATTACAATGCAAATGCATGATCTCCTGAAACCTCCAGGGGGGGGAAGTAAAACTTGGTTTGCTCTAAAGGATGACACCTGGGAGTGAGGAATACGTCAGCTCTTTTTCACTTTAGTTTTTGCTCTACTCATTTTTAGTTGTTTGATATTTAATCCAAATTAAGTAAAATATTTTTGATATTTCCTGTCTTCCATTGGGGGTGTGTGTATGCATCACAGTCCCATCTTCCCCTGGGAAATTCCAGGCTTAATTACCAAGTGTATTGACTGATTTATTAGAGGCACCAAGAATAAGAGATGAGAGCAGAGATCATTGCTGTTTATTGGTCTTAAGAGTCATAATCGTTTTGAGGATTTTAATCCTTTCCGATAAATCTTTCAGCAGTTCTTTACTATGGGACAATATTCAGTGACCTCTGTTTCTGATATAGACCAAGATCCTGCCGTGTATGACTCATAACTCCAGCATTCAAGGTCCAGAAAAATGGCAACGCTGGGAACTTGCTGAGCAGTAAGTCTTGCTCCTGGGGTCTCCCTTCAAGTCCCCCAAAGGTATTATACACCTCAGTACAGAGCCAAGGATGCAAGGTAAGCACACACAGCCACTCCAGAACCTCAGTCCTCGTGCCGAATCCCTGAAAACCCACATCATGTGGAACTGAAATTTACCAGGGTTTCTCATTCTTGTTTCATGACACACACCTATATCCAACCCAAAAGTTCTGTGACTGGGTGAGGGGCAAATTTCTTCAACTCCCAGCCCTCTCCTTTGGAATTCCAATCTGTGCATTCCTCTCCCCTCAGGTGTCTCACTGTACTCTAAAAATGTCTCAAATTAGCATCTTGATTTCCCCTCCATTTACAAGCTCCTCTCTCAACCAAAGCAGCCTCTCTTCCAGGTCTCCCATCAGTAAAGGGTACCGATGGCTTTTAAGAGAAACCCAAGAGTCATTCTTGGCATCCACTTTTTCCTCATACCAGTGTATCACCAGGTCCTCTCAATGCTACCCATGAGGAACACTGAGATAGTCCTAGAAGGAAGAACACTGAGATATTCCTAGAAGCAGAAGTGTCGTGAAGATTAAATGGAGTAACAGAGAAATTGCTTAACAAAAGTGTTCAGTATTTACTGTTTTCTCACAACCTACATCAAATAGGCATTAGGCAGGGGGGTGGGTTGTGTCACTGAGGTTGTGTCACTGATAACTGTCACTGCTCTGCACGTGTAGACTTGGCTGTGCAGCACAGCTGTTGCGACATGTCTCACCACATTTGTGGGACATCTCACAATAGAATTAATTGGATTCTTCATTCTGTCCTAAAATAACTTCCAAAGGCATTATACTGATATTATGCAGGTTTTCTTTTAACTTTTGACACAATTCACTTACAGAAAAACTGAAAAAATTTAGTACAAAGAACTCCCTTATACCCTTCATGAGATTCCCCAAATTTAATATTTTGTTTGCTTCCTGAACCATTTCAAAGTCAGTTATGTGACTGGTGAGATGGTGCCTTTTACCGCTAAAAAATAAGAACATTCTCTTAAAGTACCCCAATGCAATGACCAAAATCTGAGGATTAACACTGATCCAATGCTGTTACCTAATCTATAGGCCTGACTCACATTTTGCCAATAGTCCTAAGTCCTTAGCAAAAGAAAATCTGGATCATGCACCGACTTTTATTGTCACAGCTCTTTCATCTCCTTTCATCTTGAACATTTCCTCAGTCTTCGTATTTAACGACACTGATATGTTGGAAGAATGTGAGTCAGTTATTTTGCAGAATATCCCTCACCTTGTGTTTGTCTGATGTTTCTCATGGCTGGATTCACATTACCCGCTTGTGTTAGGAAAGCCACAAAGTGAGGCGTTCTTTATGGTCATGATAGTTTTAAAATAAAATTCTATTAAGTACACAGACGACTGCTTAGCAATGCAGACATTAAAAATTGCTTTTTTTTTTTTTTTTTTTTTTTGCGGTACGCGGGCCTCTCACTGTTGTGGCCTCTCCCATTGTGGAGCACAGGCTCCGGATGCGCAGGCTCAGCGGCCATGGCTCACGGGCCCAGCCGCTCCGCGGCATGTGGGATCTTCCTGGACCAGGGCACGAACCCGTGTCCCCTGCATTGGCAGGCAGACTCTCAACCACTGCGCCACCAGGGAAGCCCTAAAAATTGCCTGTTCTTTTCAGACTAGCTGAGTTGGAAAGATTTTGAAAGATGGTCAGTCAGGACTGAACATCCATGTAAAGGATCCAGGTGAGTTTCAAAAGAAGCCATTTAATTTCTAGCATTATATATAATTCAATTAATAAAACCGAAATCTATGAGTTTTTAAATAGAAAATGCGGGTAACCCCTCTCTCCATGCTTTTCACTATCCTTGAAAGTATACACATTTCAAGGAATATACCCTTAAAAGTATATTTTCAATTCACAAAGGTGCTAAAGAAATTGAGATTACAAACACGGGTGAGGGCTGGGCGTGACAACCTGAGTTCTTATCTTAGTAGCTGAAAGTGATTCAGAACTATCTTAAGGCTCCACCAGTTTCAACATCTTAGACTTTTTGATACTTAAAATAATTGTCATTAGGTGAATAATCATATGTGACTGTCAATTAATTTAGAATTAGTACGTTTGACATGCAAACACTTTTACCCACAAAAGAATACCAATGTACTTGTGTACACACGTCTAAAGAGTTAAAAAAAACAACAAAAAAACCCAGAACCATATAATGGCACAATGGCATGTGACATTAGAATGATTTTTATACATTAACAAATAGTATTAGATAAGGTTGGCACTTTTTCCTAAGTCAACTGACAACTGACAGAATCCTTAGAGGGAAAAAAAGTGGTAGAAAAAATCCCATGTCTGTCTTCATTGAATCAGGAAAAGTTACCACCCTAAGATATTCATTTAAAATGTTTCCAATACAGAAAACAATGGTTATTTTCCAAGTTACAGGAAATTGCTGAGTTCAAGGTTTATTATTATGAAATCTGGAGTTCATCTGGTATCAATGATGTGGGTATCATGGTGTATTTTCATTTATTGAAAATAAAAGGTGACATTCCTTCTCACACACCCCCCACCCAGCCAAACTATGTCCTCTGTTCTTGTAAGATACAACAAATGAGAAGGTGAAATAGGGACTTTTCTATAGTTTTTTTTTTTAATTCAGGCATCTCATTAGGTCAGAACTCATTCAGCCCAATCTCCCACACCATTTTCAGCTATAGGTTGTACAATAGCTGCTGTTAATCAGCATTATGAGGCAAAATCAAGCTCAAAGCAAAATAAATTATGTGCCATTAATTTTAGTATAATGTCATTCTGTAGTTCTGGGTTCACTGTTTAAAAACAGATTACCCATGTGTAGTAAGCATAGAAAGTCTCCATTACATAGAATTTTCAGGGCTTCCCTGGTGGCACAGTGGTTGAGTCTGCCTGCTGATGCAGGGGACACAGGTTCGAGCCCTGGTCTGGGAGGATCCCACATGCCACGGAGCAACTAGGCCCATGAGCCACAACTACTGAGCCTGCGCGTCTGGAGCCTGTGCTCTGCAACAAGAGGCCGCGATAGTGAGAGACCCGCATACTGCGATGAAGACTGGCCCCCGCTTGCCACAACTAGAGAAAGCCCTCGCACAGAAATGATGACCCAACACAGCAAAAATAAATAAACTCCTATCCCCAACATCTTCTAAAAAAAATTAAAAAATAAAAATAAATAGAATTTTCAGTAAACCAGGCCACATCTGATTTCCTGACCTTTTTGATAAACAGATTTGTGTACTAACAATGCTATGAAATCAAGTAGAACTTAATAAGGGAATACCTAATTTACAGTTTTTGCCAATTTCCATGGTATCAGTACACCTATCATGTCCCATTTCAAGTTATCAATAGTTTACCAACCAGTTCACAAAGTTCGTTCATACAAAATTTAACAATAGGTTCTTGTAAGCTGGTATATGCAGGTTCCAGACCACCACCCACATTCTGAAGAAAGTATCTAAATTGAAGCACAGAGTCAAAGGATAGAAAATGCAGGTGAGAGGTAAGAGAGATAAAGGATACAGTGTAAAGTTCTCAGGTTTAATTGTAGTTGCAGAAGGAGAGGGATAGAAATGATCTTCAACAAGGTATTACCTGAGAGTCCTCCAAACCTGATAGAAGACATTAATCCACAGACGTAAGAAGCCTTATTAACCATTAGAAGAGTAAAATTTAAAAACCCTTTTCTAGACGTGTGGTAGGAATACTGCTGAGAACCAAAGGCAAAGAGAAAATCCTAATATCTAGAAGCAGCCACAGACAAAAAGCTTATTGTTTTCCAAACCATTAGACTAAGAGCTAACACAATAGAACCTAAGTGATAGAAACCAGGAAATAATGGAAAGATATCACCAAGGTTCTGAAAGAAAATATTTGCCAACCTAAAATTCTATAACCAGTAAAATTATACTTCAAGAATGAAAGGAAGGGCTTCCCTGGTGATGCAGTGGTTAAGAATCTGCCTGCCAATGCAGGGGACACGAGTTCGAGCCCTGGCCCGGGAGGCTCCCACATGCCACAGAGCAACTAAGCCCATGCGCCACAACTACTGAGCCTGAGCTCTAGAGCCCGCAAGCCACAACTACTGAGGCCACGTGCCTAGAGCCCATGCTCCACAACAAGAGAAGCTGCCGCAATGAGAAGCCCACACACCGCACTGAAGAATAACCCCCACTCGCTGCAAATAGAGAAAGCCATGCACAGCAATAAAGAACCAAGCAGCCAAAAATAAATAAATTTATTTTTTTAAAAAAAAGAATGAAAGGAAAAAAGTTTTTAGACCAACACTAAGAATGTTACTGGCTCACTGCTCTAAAGGAAACATTAAAGAATCATCTTTTTTTGTTTTTGTTTTTGCGGTATGTGGGCCTCTCACTGTTGCAGCCTCTCCCGTTGCGGAGCACAGGCTGTGGACGCGCAGGCTCAGCGGCCATGGCTCACGGGCCCAGCCGCTCCGCGGCATGTGGGATCTTCCCGGACCGGGGCACGAACCCGCGTCCCCTGCATTGGCAGGTGGACTCTCAACCACTGCGCCACCAGGGAAGCCCTAAAGAATCATCTTGAGGCTGGAGAATTCAGCCCCAGGTAGAAGCAAAGAAATGAAGACTGGAGCAAGGAAAAACAAAAACAATAAACAAAATGAATATAAAATCTAAATGAATATAATCTATATATAAATGAATATAAAATGGTAACAGCTATGTCTTGTGGGGTCTTAAATGAATTAGAACTTAAATATTTGACAAAAATAGTATATAAGGGCTTCCCTGGTGGCGCAGTGGTTAAGAACCCGCCTGCCAATGCAGGGGACACGGCTTCGAGCCCTGGCCCAGGAAGAGCCCACATGCCGCAGAGCAACTAAGCCTGTGCACCACACCTACTGAGCCTGTGCTCTAGAGCTCACGAGCCACAACTCCTGAAGCCTGTGCACCTAGAGCGCATGCTCCGCAACAAGAGAAGCCACCACAGTGAGAGGCCCGTGCACCGCAACAAAGAGTAGCCCCCACTCGCCGCAACTAGAGAAAGCCCGCACGCAGCAATGAAGACCCAATGCAGTCATAAATAAATAAATAAATTTATTTTAAAAAGTAGCATATAAGTCAGATGGGATGTAAATGGACTCAAAGTATCTTAAAGGTCCTAAGATTATCAGCAATAAGGTAAAAGCACAATTAACACTAGCGTTCCAAATTGATATATAGATTTACTGCAATCAATCCCAATCTAAATCTCAGCCTTTTTGGTAGAAAGTATCAAGTTGATTCTAAAATTCATGCAAAGGACTCAAATTAGCCAAAACAACTTTGAAAAAGAACAAAATTGAAGAGCTTAACACTCTGATTTCAAGACTTATCATGAAGCTACAGTATTGAAAACAGCTTAATATTAGTATAAAGATAGAAAAATAGATCAATGGAACAGAATAGAAAAACCCATGTACATATGAACTGCTTTAAGACAACAACATATGCAAAGTCAGTGCATTGGGGAAGGATAGTCTTTCCAACAATTGAATATCCATATACAAAAAAAAAAAGAGGAAGGAGGGGGAGGAGGGGGGAGGAGGGGGGAGGAGGGGGGAGGAGGGGGGAGGAGGGGGGAGGAGGGGGGAGGAGGGGGGAGGAGGGGGAGGAGGGGGGAGGAGGGGGGAGGAGGGGGGAGGAGGGGGGAGGAGGGGGAGGAGTTTGGACACATACCTCTAACTCAAAATCATATAAAGTCTAGAACTATCCTGTCTAGAGGAAATCATAGGAAATCTTTGTGACCTTGGGTTAGGCAAAAATTTCTTCAGTAGGACACTGAAAGCACAATATATAAAAGAAAAATGATAAATTGGACTTCAAAATTAAATACTCCTGCTCCCTGCAAGACACTGTTAAGAGAATGAAAAGGCAAGCCATAGGCTGGAGAGAAATATTTACGAAGATATTTTGAAAGGACTTGTATTCAGAAAACATTAGAAAAAAATAATTCTCAGCTCAGCAATAAGAAAACCACCTACTTTAAAAATAGGCTAAAGATTCAGACACTTCACCAAAAAAGCACATTAAGATGCTTAATCATTAGGAAAATGTAGATTAAAACCACAAGATACCACTACATTCCTATTAAAGTGGCCAAAATTAAAAAGATTTGTCCTATCAAGTGTTGTTAAGAACGTGGAAAAACTGGAAGTCCCAACAGGAATGAAAAACAGTACAACTGGTGATAATGAAAAAATATTTAGTACAAGTACTTCAGAAAACAATTGGCAGCTTCTTTAAAGAGTTATACGCCTATGATGTAATCCACCTATTTCACTCCTATGTATTTACCCAGAAGAAAGGGAAATACATGTCCATACAATGACTTGTACACAAGTGCTTATGATATCGGGTTGGCCAAAAAGTTCCTTCGGGGTTTTCCGTACGATGTTTCGGAAAACCCTGAACAAACTTTTTGGCCAACCCAATAGTTTTTGTAATAATAAAAAAATAAACTGCAAACAACTCCTATGTCCAACAGGTAAATGGACAAATTAGAAAATGCCAGCCCATCTACAGCGACAGAAAACAGCTCTTTGATTGCTTAGGGAGGGGAGGAGTGGGGAGGGAAAGGGAAGGGTATACAAAAGGGACAGGAGACAAGTTTAGGGCATGATGGACATATTCATTCACTTGATTGTTGTGATGGTTTCACAAATGTTGGCAAAACTTAAATTGTACACTTTAAATATTTGCACCGTATTTTATGTCAGTCATAGCACAATAAAGTTTTTTTTAAAAACTACATTAAGGCACCATTTGTTCCCTATTAGATTTGAAAAACTTAAAATATGACAGAACCACACAGATAAGACTGTGCAGAAGCTAAGGAGTTCTCTCTACAGAGAGCCATGTGACACTAATTATCAACATAAAAAATGCAACGACTCTGACCTGCAGTGCTACTTCTAGGAACTTATCCTACAGAAGTACTTCAGCATGCATAAAGATATATTAGGATAAGACCTATTGAAGCATTTTTTGCAATAAATTGTTGCCAAGTAGTAGAAACACTTCTGTGTCCATCAATAGGGTCTAATTAAAGTTAACTGAAATCAACTATGGTAAATTACTGTAAGAACACACTATAGCTATAAAAAGCAGGGGGGAGTTTTTTATGTCCTGAGAATGGAAAGAGCCTCAGGGTACACAGTGACCCTTGGACAACATGAGTTTGAACTGCACAGGTCCACTGACAGGTGAATTTTTTTCAATAAATATAATACCTGTATTTTCTTTTTACAGATGAACACACAAGTCAACTGAGTGTGGGGCAAAGTTTGTTTGATTAGAGATCGCAGCATGTGGAATCACAAGAACTAGAGTTTGAATCCCGATTCTAACCAAACTGTTTCAGCTTCCTGCCCTTGAGTGAATCATTTATCAATTCCTTCGTTTTTGAGGCAGATAGCAGCACGGAGATTTTTGATTGGGGAGGGGGGAATCCCTAATCCCTGTGATGTTCAAGGGTCAACCGTATTTTTCAAGGGCAAGGTGTGGAACGATATGCATATGTTACCAAGTGAAAAAAGCAGGCTTGAGAGTGTAAAGACTTAGCCACAAAGGTGAAGATAACATTTGCAATGTAACAAAACATTTCTTTGCACCATGAGAAAAGACAAGAAACTAAGAGGAAGAAAATGGTAAGAGACCAGGTATTTACAAGCGAGGACATCCAAATGGCCAATAAGCAGGAAAACATGCTGAGCTTCACGAGTGATAGGAAAATACCAATTAAAACCACCATTAAATATAGCATTACAGACCTGCTGATTGGCTTTAAGTTTTAAAGACTCACAATACCCAGTGTCAGTGAGGATGTGAAGTAACAAACTTTCCTACACTGCTGGTTGGAGTATAAGCTGGTACAGCCACTATGAAGACAATTTGGTAGTATCTACTGAAGTTGAAGATATTCACACTCTGACTCAGCAATTCTACTCCTAAGTATATAACCATCAGAAATGTGTGTACCTGTTCACCAGATACAGATACAAAAATATTCTCAGGAGCCTTACCTTCAATAGCCCCTGTAAGTTCTGCACACTCAATTTCAATGCTTGGGGAGGGTTTTCCTCACACCAGCAAGCAATTCCCTGACCCCAGCTGGGTGTCCTACCATTCAACTCAATTCTGACACAGTCTACCCAGGGAGAGCAACTGATTCCACAGGTTAAGGACTGAGTGCCACAAGACAGCCCGCTACTGCAATTGACACTCACAAACCCAGGTTAGCTTCCGACCAACTGGCTATACATCAGAAGTTCCCACAACCCCTTCCTTGGGTTCAATTTATATACGGGCTCACTGAACTCAGGAAACCTGTTTACTCGCTAGATTACTGGTTTATTACCAAGGATATTAAAGGATACAAATCAACAGCCACATGAAGAGGTACATAGAGTGAAGTCCTGAACAAAGGAGTTTCTGTCCTCATGAAATTTTAAACCCTGCACGGTGGCACGTGGAAACTCTCTGGTTTCCTAACCTGGAAGCTCCAAACCCCCTCACTTTGTGTTTTTATGAAGGCTTCACTACGTTGTCACTGTTGACTAAGTCATTGGCCTTTAGTGACTGATTCAACCTTCAGCCTCTCACCCCTCCTTGGAGGTCATGGGACAGGGGAAGTGGAAGGGGGACTGAAGATTCCAACCCTCTCAATATATGATTAGTTGCCTGGCAACCAGCCCCTATTCTTAAGGTGCTTTCCAAAAGTCACCTCATTTACATAAAACCAGTTGTGGTAGAAAGGGGCTTGTTATGAATAACAAGACACCCATTCTGCCTTTGGGGAAGGTACTAAGGACAAGAGACCAATCATTAGAACAAAACATCGTTCCCATTGCTCTTATCGCTCAGGAAATTTCAAGGATTTGGGGAACAATGAGCCAGGAACCACAGACAAACACCAAAAATGTATTTCTTATATACCACAATATCACAGCCCTAAACAGGAAACAACCCAAATGTTCACCAAGAGTAGAATATATAAACTGTAGCATATTTACATAGTGGAATAGTGCACCCAGCAGTAAAAGTGAACGAACTATAGCTACGTACAACATGAACCTAACAAAACGGGCAAAGCAGCTCATTACAAAAAGATATGTAGGACTTCCCTGGTGGCGCAGTGGTTAAGAATCCGCCTGCCAGTGCAGGAGACATGGGTTTGAGCCCTGGTCCGGGAAGATCCCACATGCTGCAGAGCAACGAAGCCCATGCGCCACAACTACTGAGCCTGCGCTCCAGAACCCACAGGCCACAACTACTGAAGTCTACACGCTTAGAGCCCATGCTCCACAACAGGAGAAGACGCCACAATAAGAAGTCCGCACACCGCAATGAAGAGTAGCCCTTGCTCACCGCAACTAGAGAAAGCCTGTACGCAGCAACGAAGACCCAACGCCGCCAAAAATAAATAAATAAATAAATAATGTAAAAAGAGTTAAATAAGGTAATATGTACAAAAGGGCTTTTCAAAACACAGAATTATGATTTAGACTGTGTGGGTGGAGAAGAACAAGCTTTATGCCCTAATCCAATGATTCAATTTAACTATATATAAACTGCCGATCTAGGAGGGTCTACACAGCCAGGGCAGAGCTGGAACTGGAACCCTGAACTCCAGATGCCAAGCGCAGTGCTTTTTTCCAAGCCGTTATGTTACAAGCCTTTAGCAGGTTGACAGTGAGGCTGGAGCATCACTCAGTCACACAGCCCAGGTTTGTGTCCACACCTGCACCTGTCACTCACAGTGTACCCTGGAGCAAGACCCTCACACCCTCTGGGTCTTTGTTATCTTTTCACACCAAAGAGTTGGGCTACATGCCAATCTAGGAATTACATTCTAAGGTGTGATCCCAGGGCCAACACACACACACACACACACACACACACTCCTTTTACTTGGCCACAAAATGGGCTTTGCAATTGTATGAATTCCCAACACCGCCCCCCCTCACCTTCTAGGACTGCTCATTGCTTTAGATCAAGTCAAGTCCAAATACCTCTTCTTAACATCCAAAGCCCTACCATCACCAAACTGCCCTTCTAGTTCATCACTAAACCACCTGAAGTTCTCAGCCTACTGTGCTCCCCACTGTCCCCACATGTTCCTGCCACTTCCCCACCTCCGTGGTTTGGTTTATGCTATTCCTGAATCGCCACCCCTTCCCCATTGTTAGCAAGATCCTGCCTTTCTTTAATGTAGGAGGATGGTGGGAAGGATCCCGATTCACCTGACCCACCACATGCATGTGCCGTGTCACCAGGGTGTAATGCTGTGGGGGACTAGGTCCACGTTCTGTTCTTCTCAGTTTCCCCAGAGCGCTCAGTGATACGCCTCCACACACGTAGCAAGGGCTCCACAACAAACACTTTCTGCTTTTGAGTTTGAAATTTTTTGTGGAGTGGGGGGAGAAAAAAGGATCCAGAGAAGGGACGGGATTGGCCTAACATTACACAGCAGATCAAGGATACTTCCAAGATAGCGGAGCCAGAAAGGAAGCCTGGCTCACCTCACTTCTAGCCAACAAGCCTGATCTGTTTTTTCCCCTATTGATGAGGTGAATAACTGAGCATTTAAAATGTGTGTGTGTATGTGTATTGGGATTCTATTTGTAAGAGTAAAAAATTGAAAGCCACCAAACTAAGAATACTTTATGGTACTTCTTGACTATAAAAGCTTATGAAGTCATTAAACCATTTTAATAGAGTCATTTGGAATCTTTAAAAAATGGTTTAGAGCATAGAAGGAATGAGATACATGGGAAAAGAGCCAGGACAGGTTGTCAATGAAAACCAGTGTAGGGGAATATGAGTAACAATTCATCTGCATAAAAAGGAAGCATACACACTCACTTACACACATGTATGCAGGCACACACCAAACACCTGCATTAGAAACTGACCTAAATTATTAACGGTGTTTTGCTGCACTGGGAGAATTACATGGAAATTTTTCCTATTTTATGTTCATATGTAGTATGTGTGTGTTTTATAATGAACATTCACTAACTTTATAATCAGAAGAAATAAAGATCCATCCATTTTGAAAATATAAAATGTAAAAATCTTAAAATTTGTATGGAGACACAAATGACCCAAATAGGCAAAGCAATTTTGAGGGAAAAACAAACAAAGAAACAACAACAACAAAAACCAGCTGGAGGAATCAGGCTCCCTGACTTCAGACTATAGTCATCAAGACAGTATGGTACCGGCACAAAAACAGAAATATAGATCAATGAAACAGGATAGAAAGTCCAGAAATAAACCCACACACCTACAGTCACTTAATCTACGACAAAGGAGGCAACACTATACAATGGAGGAAAGACAGTCTCTTCAATAAATGCTGCTGGGAAAACTGGACAGCTACATGTAAAAAATGAAATTAGAGGACTTCCCTGGTGTTGCAGTGGTTAAGAATCCACCTGCCAATGCAGGGGACATGGGTTTGAGCCCTGGTCCAGGAAGATCCCACATGCCACAAAGCAACCAAGCCTGTGTGCCACAACTACTAGAGCCTGTGCTCTAGAGCCTGTGGGCCACAACTATTGAAGCCCACGTGCCTAGAGCCCATGCTCCACAACAAGACAAGCCACCCCAATAAGAAGCCTCTGCACCACAACGAAGAGTAGCCCCCGCTCATCGCAACTAGAGAAAGCCCGCACGCAGCAACAATTACCCAATGCAGCCAAAAATTAAAATAAATTTATTTAAAAAAGAATTAGAACATTCTCTAATACCATTAAACTCAAAATGGATTAAAGACCTAAATGCAAGACTGGGTACTATAAAATTCTTAGAGGAAAACACAGGCAGAACACTATTTGACATAAATCACAGCAATATCTTTCAATTTGTCTCTGAGAGGAATGGAAATAAAAACAAAATAAACAAATGGGACCCAGTTAAACTCAAAAACTTTTGCACAGCAAAGGAAACCACAAACCAAACAAACAAAAAGAACCCACAGAATCAGAGAAAATATTTGCAAACAATGCAACCGACAGGGATTAACCTTCAAAATATACAAACAACTCATGCAGCTCAATATCAAAAAAACAACCCAATCAAAAAATGGGCAGAAGACCTAAATAGACATTTCTCCAAAGAAGGCATACAGATGGCCAAGATGCACATGGAAACATGCTCAACATCGCTAATTATTAGAGAAATGCAAATCAAAACTACAATGAGGTATCACCTCACACCAGTCAGAATGGCCATCAGCAAAAAGTCTACAAACAATAAATGCTGGAGACGGTGTGAAGAGAAGGGAACTCTCCTACACTATTGGTGAGAATGTAAATTGGTACAACCACTATGGAGAACAGTATTGAGGTTCCTTAAAAGACTAAAAACAGAGCTATCATGTGATCCAGCAACCCCACCCCTGCGCATATATCTGGAGAAAACCATGGTTTGAAAGGATACACACACCCCAATGTTCACTGCAGCACTGTTTACAATAGCCAAGACATGGAAGCAGTGGAATATTACTCAGCCTTTAAAAAGAATGAAATGCCATTTGCAGCAACATGGATGGGCCTAGAGATTATCATACTAAGTGAAGTAAGTTAGACAAAGAAAGACAAATATCATGTAATATCACTTACATGCAGAATCTTTAAAAATGATACAAATGAACTTATTTACAGAAGAGAAACAGACTCACAGACTTAGAACAAACTTAGAATTACTGGGTGGGGAAGGGGGGCAGGGATAGATTGGAAGTTTGGGATTGACATGTACGCACTGCTACATTTAAAACAGATAACCAACAAGGACCAACTGTATAGCAAAGGGAGCTCTGCTCAATATTCTGTAATAAGCTAAATGGGAGAAGAATTTGAAGACTAAATACTTGTATATGTATATCTGAATCACTTCGGGTATACACCTGAAACTAACACAACACTGTGAATCAATGATACTCCAATATAAAATAAATTTAAGAAAATATAAAATGTATAAAAACAGGAGAGAACTTCTTTGACAGGCATACGTCCCACCCAGCAGAGGAAATGACACAGAGAGAAATGCAAACAGGCAAGCGGCTCAGCACTGAGACTGGCAATTACTCTACTAGGTGATCTCCCACCTGACAGCTTAATTGCTTCCCTGATTTAAGAGCTTCCCCATTAAGCCCTTTGCAGCTGCATCAAAGGATCAAAGCCATTCTTTACTGACAGGAACCTGAGGACAGGAGGAGGAGAGGGCTGCAGGAGATTGTCCTGTGTGGCTCCTGAACAGTCCAAGAGCTGTTGGACTGGTATGGGAGTCCAACACTCCCACACCATTTCTAACAGGCCAATTTGCTTTCTATTCCTCTCACTCCTGAGGACGCTTTCTCGGTGCCGGTGGGAATCACAAGGAACTGACCCAACACCTGAGGCTTAGTTCTGTCACTCATTGCAAAACAAGAGGCCAGTCATCTTCTCTCCCTGAACCAGAGTTTCCTGTTTTACGAAAAAACTCTGCTCATCTCTCAAGATTTTCCTGTCACGTTATTTAAAATAGAACTCCAAGGTCTGAACCTAACCTACGCAGACATTAAGACAGGGGATAGATCCCCTGTGTGAATGTGCAAAGGGCATGAAGATGGATTATTAAGTGAAAAAACTCAAGGCACAGAAAACTGTGCTGGGTTGATCTGGTTTGGGTGGGAGATATAAATTCCCTGCTTTTATGTGCTAGATGATTTCTCTCTAGGCTCTTGAAAAGCTGAGATGGTCTGAGGGAGACAGGGCTGACATGAGCAAGGAAGCCTTTATTTTTCATTTTCAAACCATCGGGCTCTGTCTGAATTTTATTTTATCTTGTACTAATTTTCTTATGATTTAAATTAAAATAGACAATGGTATCTAGTTTAAAAGGCGCATGAGCTAGTTAAAAAGACTAAATGAAGCTGTGTGTATAAAACTTTTCTGTAAAGTTTAAACAACTCACCACTATCTTTTTTTTTTTAATAAATTAATTTTATTTATTTTTATTTTTGGCTGCGTTGGGTCTTCAATGCAGTGCATGGGCTTCTCTTATTGCGGAGCACGGTGCACGGGTTTCAGTAGCTGTGGTTCACGGGCTCTAAAGCGCAGGCTCAGTAGTTGTGGCTCACGGGCTTAGCTGCTCCGCGGCATGTGGGATCTGCCCGGGCCAGGGCTCGAACCCGTGTCCCCTGCATTGGCAGGCAGATTCTTAACCACTGCACCACCAGGGAAGCCCTCCAATACCACTTTTATCCTTCTTAATAGAACCAAATATCCATTTATTGAACACTGGTCTATGATTAAATAGGAATCACCTGATTTAGAACTTTCATCTTTACTATTTTTGATGGTTTTAGACAGGAGATCAGTCACCATCTTAGGGTGCTATGTGAGCCGCTGAGGGTTTATCCACCCCCCCCCCCCGCCGGGTCACCATCCTGAGGCCATGACGCCATCTAACCAGGCTCCCTGCTTCCTTGACCCTTGCCCTTCTCCGCATAGCAGTTACAAGGAACAGCTAAAACTCAAGCCAGATTATGTCACGCTCTGCTCACGACCTTTTAATGGCTCTCACATCAGCCAAAGCCAGATTCCTCACTACGCCCTTCGTTATCGGCTGCACCCCTTCAGGTTTTCAGACCAGTCCTCCCACACCTCTGGCCACAGTTCCAGCCGTGGGTCTCTTCGCTGCTCCTGGCCTGCCAATACCTCCCTTCCTCAGGGGCTCCATTCTTCCTTGTATTCTAGTACCTGTACTCTTGTCCCTGGTTACCAGGACGGCTCACTCCTGCAAGTCATGACTCAAATGCCACCTTCCAAGGACAAGCTTCGCTGAACTCTCACTTCCAAGTTACGTCCCTCCACGTGGGCACACACATGCCCTGACCCCCTTTCCTGGTTTATTTACCTCCCTAACGCTTACCGTCACGTCTTTTACCTATTTCATTTACTGCCTCTCTCCCCTCACCGCGATGTTCGCTCCAGGAAGGAAGGAGAGTTTGTTTTGTTCACTGCTACCTCCCCGCTCCCTAGAACAGTATGTGACACGTAGAAGGTGCTTGATAAATCATGTTTTACTTAATTCTGGCCATGGGGAGATCAAATAATGAGTTGAGCTTCCTGCCAGAAGAAAAGAGGAACTTGAGTAGATAGGTGGGACACCCACCTTTGGGGAGTCTTTTAAAATTGGAAGGGGGTGTGTGTGTGTGTGTGATGAAAGCAGGAAGAAAACTGGCTAGAGGAGATAATAGAACCATTCTCTTAAACTGACAACAGCTGATGGGCAGCCATGAGTCATGCAGTTGCTAAGCATCATAAAGGGCTTCCAGATATCAGGCAATATTCAGAGCACAGTCCTCCTGGAGGAAAATGAGGAAACATTCTTGCAACATATGAACAGAATCAACACAATTATTAGAATAATGATACTAATGAGAAAACAGGCAGTTAAACACTTACTCTGCACTCACAGTAAACGCATTAGCGCATCAGAGGTTGGGAGATACTGGGGCATTTCCTGGATAAAGTCAGATAAAAAGCAATCATGACCTCTCCTCTGACCACGTCACGGGGGTAGTATCCCTAGTGTCAGGATTGCTGTCAGTTTCACAGCTGTGCTCACCCAGCTAGAGGCTCAGGCATGGGAGTTTTATTTGTCCTGATCACAAATATGAAGTTTCTGAGAAATGAACAAAGGGAGGACCTCTAAAAGTCAATGAGTGACAGTCTTCTTGGGATGGTATAGTCAGTCACAGCCGGGTGGGACCCCCACTCTTGTGAGTCATGAGGAAACCAGAGGGGTCCAGAACCTGAATGTGAGACAAGACCATTAGATATTCCCAAACCTCCCAATAGAAGAAGCTGCACTTCCTTCAATATACCTGTGCGAAGCACCTATGGCTGGCCAGGCCACTGTGGGAATGTTCTTTGTGTTTCACGAGGTCTGATCTTGTATAGTAAGAGGGACGATCTAATTCTTGGAGAAGAGCCATTTCATTCTGCTCCTCTCACCACTTATTTCCAACCTTCTCTGAAGCCTCTTCCATCTCCTGTCCTTCCCTCCCTCAGTTGTATTTCTCTCCCACTTTCCAGTGACTATCATAGCACATGACACCTTTGAGTTAGAGGGTATTAGTAAGAAAACAAAGGGAAACTGTTCTATTTATTCTGGATGTTGTTTATTCCTAGAAGCCTGAGCAAGTATTCAGTTCACTTCTTCTCTTATTGGATTAGGTTTGAGTAAGAAAGATGAGGCTGGGCTTCCCTGGTGGCGCAGTGGTTGAGAGTCCACCTGCCGACGCAGGGGACACGGGTTCGTGCCCCGGTCCGGGAAGATCCCACATGCTGCGGAGCGGCTGGGCCCGTGAGCCATGGCCGCTGAGCCTGCGCGTCCGGAGCCTGTGCTCCGCAACGGGAGAGGCCACAACAGTGAGAGGCCCGCGTACTGCAAAAAAAAAAAAAAAGAAAGAAAAAGATGAGGCAAAGGCACAAAAGGGACAGGACATAATATGGAATCAGGAACGTGGCTGATACAAAATGTATGCCAGGACGTCTCACACCTTTAAGAGGGTTACAGTTTCAATTCTAAATTTTCTACCTGGAAAAACAACTATCAGTAACATGAGTCCTAGGGTCTATCCGATTCAAAAATAAAATGGTTTGAGAAACACATACCTGACCTGATACCAATAGGAGAAAAAAAGTTCCTTCTACAGATACAATGTAATGAACAATGCATCATTATCTTTAGAATGTTCAAAATGACAGTTTCACAAAACTACTTCTTAGAAGATCCCTCAAGGAAAACCATGGGCACCTCTCCTCAGGGCTATTCACTGACAGCAATTCTAGGGAAGTCCAGCCCATCTGACATACTCAGTCACAAACTAGCAGCACACACATGGGCTTGGTGTAACTGGGACTGTTCTTTTGTTTTTTGTGGTTTTTTTTTTTTTTGCGGTCCGCAGGCCTCTCACTGTTGTGGCCTCTCCCATTGCAGAGCACAGGCTCCGGAAGCGCAGGCTCAGCGGCCACGGCTCACGGGCCCAGCCGCTCCGTGGCATGTGGGATCTTCCCGGACCAGGGCACGAACCTGTGTCCCCTGCATCGGCAGGCGGACTCTCAACCACTGCGCCACCAGGGAAGCCCGCTGGAGCTGTTTTGTGATTGTTACTGCTGTTGTTTAAGTTAATGCTGTTAGCAGGGATGTGCATGTCTCAACTCTCCACCCACCTTTGTTTTTATTCCAGTCGTTTCATACTTTTGTTACATAACTGGCCTCTAAAGGCATTGTGTTGGAGATGGTCATTCATCTACTCACTCAGGTATTTGAGCACCTTACTGCCTGATACTGTTCTCTGCAAGCAAGCAAGCACAAATAACATCCTGCCTCAGAAAGCTTAAATCCTAGAGTAAAGGAATGGGCAATACACAATAAAGTAAAAGTATACGGTATATCAGATGGGTATATCAAAGGGAGTGCTGGAGGGAGGAAGAGTCTAGGGAGTAGCCAGGAAAGGTCTCAGTGAGAAGGTCACATTTGAGTAATGACCTGCAAGAAGTGAGAAAGCTATGTGGATACCTAGGGGAACAGCAAGTGCAAAGGCCCTGAGGTAGGGAGGAAATAGTAGGATGAACAGCACACAAGGTAATGTGACCAGAGCAAAAAGTCAGGGTGAGTCAAGAAGCCCTCAAGGGAGGGAAGAAATGGTTGGTAGGCAGGCAAGACGAGTAACACAGGGCTTGGTAGATCACAGTAGGTACTTCAGAAAAAGCCACTGGAGGGTTGAGTGGAAAAATGACATTACCTAACTTAAGTATGAGAAGGACTGCTTTGTATGCTGGACGCAGTAGAAGATCAGACCATTGCAACCATCCCCTGAATTCGAAAAACTGAATAACTGTCTATTCAAGAAGTTTCTCATAAGTACAGTTTCTTGCAGACTTTATGGTGGTATCTCTGGCAAAGAGCCGACATGTTGCTAGCTCAGGACAAACCACGGGATTTAATAGTCAGCAGGGCTGAGAGCATGAACTTCAGAGCCCGACCAATATGGGTGCCTAAGGAGACAGCCACTCCTCCCCTCACAGAGGTGAGCTGACAAAGCCCACAGAAAATCTGATTCAGCTCAAGACAGGGTGACTAATACCCCCCTGGAGTGGGGCTCCAACTGTGGGGTGGAAACTATTCAAGCAGCAGATGCAACAAAACTTTCATCAACTTCCTCCTAAGACAGGGTGCCCAAGGAACACTCAGCTCTGAGCAAAGGTTACTTCCTGGTGGGCCCAAACAGGAAGGTAAATGAAATCTAACTCTGGCTTCCTGGAATCATAATAATCAGTTCAAATGTGATTAAAAGCGAGAGCTCCTGAAGGTAGGATAAGGGCCTGGAGAACAATAGCCCTTTCTTCTGGTCTGAAAGGGTTTCCACGTGTCCTAGCAGTTAAGACACCTGAGCAGGGAGAGCCCCTCCCCCGCTTGAGGTGGCCCAAGCCTCTGTGAGCACCTGTGTGCAATGGACAAGCACCCCAGGCGTCCCAGGGCTGCACCTCGTAGTGGGGAACCTCGGGCAAGGCACGTCTCTGAGAGGCAGTGTGTCATCTCCAGATGGAGAGTTTTAGGAGGATTCCACGAGATTCTAACTGGGAGGAACGGCACAGATCAGAATAGGGATTCACTCAGTTTGTAGGTTCCCTTTGCCTCCCCCTGATCCAGGATGACCAAGGCGGGGTCCCAAGCAGGGCCCCCAGCACCTGACTGCTTTTCCGTCTGACCTGCCTTTCCCAAGTGCTGGCTACAGAAGTCTGAAGCTCCCCCGTCTGAGAGGAAGGCCCGAGAAACCCACCAGAGGCTTGATGGGTTTGCTCCTAAGGAAGACCAAGCAGGTCCTTGGCACGTTCCTGCTGCGACCCTGGCCTTCACCACCCCCATCACCACACAGGATGTCCCCCAACCTGGCGCCCCACGCACTGCCCTTGCCCAGCATACCTGCAACCAAGGAGAAAGCCCTGAGGAAGGGCAGGAAAGCGCCACACACAGAACGCCCCGGGGCCTGCACACTTAGCCTAAGTGTTTCTCTGAATCTCACTCTCTACCAAATACAGACAAAATGCAAGCTTGCCTAAGAGGGCTCCGGGTTTCGAGAAAGATAAAGGAAGTTCCTCTGTGGGAGAGGAGAGTCTTCCTGGGTGTTTCACACGCAAGCAAAGTGCCCTCAAGTCTCGTCCAGGTGAGCGAAGAGCGAGGGCTCAGGCCACAAGCGCCTGGACACAGGATCCCCACCCTCTGTAGCCTCTGTCCTTTGGGGCTCTTGGCCTCTCTCCCAGCCACCTCCCGAGGTTGTGGAAACCACAGAGCGGCTGCGGATCCCACCGGCAGACACGAGGCACACACTGGGGCAGAGAGGGGAACCGAACCATTGGAAAGACAGAGCCCGAGAAATAAGATCCAGAAAGCCAAGTTGCCAACACCTGTGAAGCCGCCCGGGGCCCCAGACCTCTCCTTCCCAGGTCTCCCTGCGTGGCCCCCGCTCGGCTTCTCGTCCTCAATTCACAGGCACAGTGAACCCACACTGCTTGAAACCACGGGAGTCCGGTCCTTCCACCCGAGGACGTCATGGTTCCCCCTCTCCCTTCTAGAGCTGTTTCTACCTTAAGCACCAGGCCACCCCAATCTGAGATCCTCTTCTCTGGCTGGTGCAAGATAAACACCCCTCCAACGTGACCCCAACCCCTGGTCCCACCTCCCAGCCCATGTCTTCTGGTCACACGTCATGACCTCAGAGACCAGAGCACAGCAAGACGGGGCCTCAGGACTTTGGGGTCACCCCTGCTGGATTTGGAGGTGTCCAGAGTCTCCCCCCACATGCTCTTGTATAAAATACGTCTCCCCTGTAGGGGAGCAGAATTTGCCACCCTAAAATATGTCTCTTTGGCATATTGTTTTAAGCTGGTCATTTTCTGAAAAACAGCAGATATGGGAAGGGCTCTGAAAACCAAATAGGAGTTGCCCTCTTGCAAGAAACAGAGTCGTAAGGGAAATCCCCATTTTTACAGGCGACTCCCTCTCTGTACCAGGAAGATAAAGGATGACCTAATCTCTAGAAACTTATCAGTGGAGAGGCACTGACTTCAATCCACATAGTAACCTTACCCTGGTTTACTGTGCTTTTCCTGGTCACCGCCCATAACTGAGTCTCCCCAGCTTTAACATCCTCTTGTGTCTTTAGCTGAAGATAGTATTTAAGGTGAGGGTTTCAGCCATTTTGGCGAGCTACTCAATTTTCCTGAGTCTCTCCCACATACACACATTACTAAGCTTTTGTTTGATTTTTCTCCCGTTAATCTCTCCGATGTCAATTTAATTCTTAGACCAGCCTGAAGCACCCTGGGGGTAAAGGAAAATGTCTTCCTCCCTGACACCGTTTTGTAGGCATCTCCTCACAGTAGGTTGGTTTTTATCAGTTTCACCCCGAAATACTGCATTCACCCGGACCCCAAACTCAAGTTCTGACACATCTCACCTCACCTCCACAGGCACTAGGTCCCCAGGTGACCCGACAAATCCAACCACTTCAACTCCAGAGACACAATTTCAGAGTAGCAAGACAGCTTGGAAATCACCAAATCTTTACAACGCTTGAATTCCTTCTGCCATCATTAATCGAGTGCGACCTCCTTGACAAGAAGCGTAACCCCCAGAGCCCCAGGGGCAGCCAACCAACGAACCAACCAACCCCGCTGGACAGCATGAGTCCCCCTGACCTCCTAGGTCTTCCCCGGGATGACACATCCCTCAGTCCCCTCCTCCATCCTGAAACAGCCTCTACGAGGGTCAAAACACTTACCTGCCTCCTTCTCTTCTTTCTTCTCTCCTCCTGGCTACACATCCTCAATTCCGTTCACGCCTGCCCAGACGCCTCAGCTCTGAATCTCATCATTAGCCTCCTCGCTCTTCTTTAAATATACCCCGGGCCCAGCGTGCTTCTCACACCTTAATGTGCATGAAAATCACCTGGGCTCTCCCTGGCATTCCTGCTTGGGTTCCATAGGTCTGGGCGGGGCCCAGGAGTCTAAATTACTAAAAAGCTCCAGGTGGTGCTGTTGTTGCTGGTCACCACTTTGAGTATGAAGGCTTCCACCTGGGATGGCATTTCTACTGGGCATCACCTGGCCTTGTTACAGACATGACTCCTGGGTCCCATCCAGAATCAGAATCTGCATTTTAACAAGATCCACAGGTGTATAGTATGCCTTTCAAGTTTTGAAAAAATAGAAGCTGGCAACCATGGCTGCATATGAGAATCATCTGAGAAACTGGAAAACAATCCCATGGCCCAGCAGCCCCGCAGACCAATTACATCAAGAGAGTGGGATCCAGGCATCAGCGGTTTTAAACCTCCCTGGGTGGTTGTAATGTGCAGCGAGGGTTGATAACTCTGCCATCAAGTGTCTTAAAGCACAGGCCCTACCTTTGAGACCACTGACAGGGAAAGGCAGGATGTACTCTGTCACCTTGGACTTCTCAGGTCACAGCTGGAGGTTCCATTTGCTCAGGGCAACCCTCCACAGTGAAACAGAGCAGGACCCCTACGGTCCTCCCCACCGCCATATCCTCTGCCTGTCTTTTGTCTATACAAAAACTTCAGTGAAAAAATAAATTTAAGGGCTGCCCTGGTGGTGCAGTGGTTGAGGGTCCGCCTGCCGATGCAGGGGACACGGTTTCGTGCCCCGGTCCGGGAAGATCCCACATGCCGTGGAGCGGCTGGGCCCGTGAGCCATGGCCGCTGAGCCTGCGCATCCGGAGCCTGTGCTTCGCAACGGGAGAGGCCACAACAGTGAGAGGCCCGCGAACCGCAAAAAATAAATAAATAAATAAATTTAATCAGAGAAGTGAGAAAATGCAGAAGCAAAGGAAAACAGCCAAACAAGACCAAATAATAATAGTTTAATCATTCAGAAAAGTCAAGCGCCTTTAGTTCTGCTTCAAGCGCTATAGATAATATTCTGAGCCATATACTTTGAGCTGTTTTGTAGATACTGAAACCCACACCAGGTGGAAGAAGTTAACTACATGATAGCCAAATTGTAGCCATGACTTAAGCTGCCACAATTCCAAGAACTGGCTTCAAGGAAATGGGAACAAACTGACCCTGGAACTAAAGAGTAGCTGTACTTAAAACAATCAAGATGACGCTGATCAGACCACTGCATGACTAATTTCAAGATGGCTGTCAGAGCTGACTGTGCTGTTTCTGCATGGACCCCCTCCCTCCACCTATACACCCCTGAGACTCCCCTTTAAAAGCCCTTGCCCAATGATTGTCAGGGGGCAGTTGGCATTTGGACATGAGTCTGCCTTCCCCCCCATTTGCTGGCCTCTGAAATAAAGCAAACTTTTCTTTCCAGCAACCTTGCCTCTCGGGTATTGGCTTCTGAGCGGCGAGCAGCCGGACCCCACTTCCGGTAACAACAATGCCGATGCCTTTTGAGGCAGTACAGAGCAGCGGTTACGAGCACTATTCTGGAGTCAGGTAGAGCTGGATTCGAATCCAGAGTCCAACATTAATCAGCTGCGTGATCTCAGAAACTGTACCTAATTTCTCTGTGCCTCGTTCCCCCGTGGGTAAAATGGAGCCAAGACAGTACCTACCAAGTGAAGTCATTGAGAGGGTTGAAGTAAATGAAAAGCAGGCACAGTTCTTAGCACGGTGCCAGCTCCACCAAGTGACCGACCATGGTTAATTGCAGTTATTCACATTGAAGCTAAAACTCCTGATACTTCGCATGTGCAGCTGCTATGCCACATTGATTCAACGTATCTGCTGAGGTTTCCCTTCACAGGCAACTCCAGTTTAACCAATTCTGGCTAAGCTAGGCAGAAAAGAAGTGTCTCAGGAGACGTGCCCAAAACTAAGCACAGGAATGGAACCAGCCCCAGGGATCTCAGCGGGAAACTTTCAGGTGGCGTCCTGGGAAGGATTCAGTCCCAATAGCTTCCATGAGCCACTCGGCTCAGGGTTCAGACTTACAAGCCAGAGTCTCATCTGGTTCAGCCAGGGTTACTTGCTCCCTGCGTGGCAGGTCAGGGGCCCTGTAACTTATGCTCCCAACAGGACCATCAGGAGGAAGCTAATTCTCCAGAGAAATCAGAGACTGTCACCTAAAGAAGGTAGAGGCTGGCCAGACAAAAGGAGACGTCCACTTCAGCCCCTTTAATTCTTGGACCCAAAGGCAGGACCATGCGTTTATTCTTATTACTTTTTCAGATGGAAGTTTTTATTTCTTCTTTGAGTGTTTTTTTAATGACAGCTTTATTGAGATCTACTCTACCACTCTTTTATTTTTTAATTTTATTTTATTTTAACATTTTTATTGGAGTATAATTGCTTTACAATGGTGTGTTAGTTTCTGCTTTATAACAAAGTGAATCAGTTATACATATACATATATCCCCATATCTCTTCCCTCTTGTGTCTCCCTCCCTCCCGCCCTCCTTATCCCACCCCTCTAGGTGGTCACAAAGCACCGAGCTGATCTCCCTGTGCTATGCGGCTGCTTCCCACTAGCTATCTATTTTACATTTGGTAAAATATGTGTATATGTGTATATGTCCATATATATACTACCACTCTCTCACTTTGTTCCAGCTTACTCCACTCTTTTAAAGTGTACAATTCAGTTAAGTTTTTAAATATATTTACCGAGTATCACCAGCATCAAATTCCAGAACATTTCACCACCCCAAAAAGAAACCCCATTCCCATTGGCCGTCACACCTCATTCCTTCTCCCCACACCCAAGCCCCTGACAACCACCAATCTACTCGCTAGCTCTACAAATTTGCCTACTCTGGCCATTTCATATAAGTGGAATCATATTATTTGTCCTTTTGTGTGTCAAAATTCCATTCTTTTTTATGGCCAAACAATATTCCATTGTATGGATATCCATTCATCAGTGGATGGACATTTGGGCGGTTTCCACCTTTTGGCTATTATGAATAATCCTGCTATAAATATTCTTGTACACATTTTTGCGTGAACATGCGTTTTCAATATTTTTGGATCTATACCTAGAAGTAGAACTGCTGGGTCACGTGGTAACTCTACATTTAACCGTTTGAGGAACTGCCAGACTGTTTTCCACAGCAGCTGCACCATTTTACATTCCCACCAGCAGTGTAAAAGAGTTCCAAATTTCTTCACATCCTCACCAGCACTTGTTATTGTCTGTCATTTTTATTCTAGCCATATTAGTAGGATTGAAGTATTTCATTGTGGATTTTATAAACATTTTGATGACTAATGACGTTAACCATCTTTTTATGTGCTTCTTTTCTATTGCATATTATTCTGTTAAATTCAGCCCATCATCTCAACTGATCGCATATTTGGACCCTACTCCTATACTGCAATTCTTTCAGTGCCTGGTCAATTGCAAATGTCATGGGATAGCCTGTTCTCAAAAAAAAAAAAAAAAAATTATTGGCCATCTTGGGACAGATGGCAGGACCCTGTAGAATGACACAGGGAATTTCTTAGGTTGGCACTGAACCTCCTTTAGCCATCTCTGAGTGACAGTGAATTCTCTCCATAGCTCTAACCCTAACCAGCTCTCTGCTCAGGCTGTAGGGCTCTCTCATAGCCCTCTGCCCTGGGGCTGCTTCTCTGCCCCTCTGCACTTTCAGCAGATACTCCTTCGGACACCTGGGCCCCTTTTCCCCCACATTTGCCAGCTAAGCCCCCAAACTATAAAGTCTCCACACCACATCCATGGAGAGAAAACCATGTCTGGTTTCTGGAGAAATACCCAACTCCTTTCCTGTTTGGTTGGCTTATTCCTTCCTAGGTTCGTTCTCTCCCACCTAGACGCAATGCTCAGGAAGGCGAGAAGACCCTTCCCGATCTCAGTCTGGCGTTTGTGCCTTAAGTGACGGGGCTCTTAAATACACAGACGCTCCAGCACCCAGGCAGTGCGGCCACGGTCGACTGAGCAGCCAGAAGGAGGCTCACTGACTGAGATGGACTTGTCTCCTGCTTTTAGTTCCTTCATCCAGAGCAGGGCTTTTCAAGTTGTGGTCTGTGGACTGAGTCAGACACACCTGAGGGATGGGGGATAAGGCTCCACAACTACTAAAGCAGATTTTCTATGGGGTGGATTCTGAAAAAAACACATTTAGAATAAGCGCCTCGAGGATTCCTACCTACACTGAATGATGAAACCCAGACGTCTAGAGGTGTTGTTATTAATGTATTGTTCATCGACAGACCTGTATTCACAGGGCTCTTTAAAAATGTATATTTTTTATCCAAGGGCACACATCCTGTAATCAGTAGTGAGGATACAAACACAGACCTTCCAACTCCTTGCCTTTTGCTCCTTCCCCAGTGTATCAGCTGCCTCGCTTTTGTCTGCGGAAGCCTCGGGGCCAAAGCCTGAAGCACAGTCACCTGCTTGACATCAGAGAGCCTTGTCACTTTCCTAGAAGACGAGGGGCCTCTGTATCGCACTCCATCTCTGTAAGTGTCTCTCCCTGTCCCTTCCAAGATATAGAATGTACACTAAGCAGCTGTAGGATGAATATCCACATAACCCAGATATTAGCTAATTTATGTCAACCTTCCTTCACCACCTCATCCCCTAGCAAGCAGAAGGGATTGCATGCAAGTTTAAATAACTATAGACCCAACTCAGCCTTTTGCGCCAAACCATATTAGAAGTCAACAGCTCACCTCTGATTGGCTGTCTTTGATAGGGTGTCTACCTTGGTCCAATCAGCTGTGACCAGGGGCGTAAGCCATCTGGGCAAAAGATTGTGTGCAGAACCATTTCATTTAAAGAGTTGTGGGCAGTCACCCAAACCGACATTTCTAGAATAATTTAGAAGGTGGCCGAGTCACAGAAGGACTCCTGAATGTAAAGTCTATGATAATGAGTGTTCCATACATTCAGTGTTATTTGGTGACGCTTCAAACAGAAACAACACCATCCACTCTTACATTTCAATACGTGTTCAGTAATAATCATTCATTCAACCATACTTATTAACTACCTATTAGCTACTGGTCTATTTTCTAGGCATTAGAATACATTTATATTTCAAGAGGGATTCAGGGCTGTAGTGGGGAGGGGGATCACCATGTAAAGAAAGGACTTCTTACCACCACCAAGTATTTTCAATCTGAGACTAATGAACACCCACAAGGCTTTATTCAAAGGCCCAAGGCCAAGCTACCTACAACTACCTACAACTGGCAGTAGAAAACGACTAAAAGGATGTGTTATGAAAACACCTGAGAAAGGCAGAAGGAGGAGTGAGAAAGCGGAAGAGGGATTTTTTTTTTTCAGGCTGAAACGAATGAGTTTTACACACTGATGCTATAATGGTAACTCTTTCTCATGTTCCTTTCTCCCCCTCTGCAGCTTTACAGGTCTGTGAGATGCAGGCCTAAGTGGATCTGTGCAAAGGAAGGCTCTGACATAGGAATTCCTTTCCAGAAGCTTGAGGGATCTAATAGGTGGTAGTAGGAAATGCATTCGACTTGGTATCAAAGAATGGGGGTGCTCAGCCTTGCTTCGCTGGTTATATGACCTTGACCAAACTCCTCTGAGATTCAGTTTCCCTATTCGTAAGATTTAAAAGGTAATTTCTTACTCATTGTGTTGTTGTCTAAATTAAATGAGATATGCAATTTTGAAGTGTCTGGCACATAGGAGGTGTTCAATTAAAATTAGTAACTTTGGTTTCTTTATCTAAGAATGAGAATAATAATAGTAACTCAGGGGTGTTATGAGGGCTAAGTATTTTAGGCAAAAGTGTTTTGTAAATTACAAAGTCCTATACGTGTATCAGGTCATCATTATTTAAGAAATTTGAAAGTTGGGGTGGTGGTGGTGGGGTGTCGGGGGTTTTTTTGTTGCTTCTTAAAAATATACCTTATTGCTCCATCTAATGATAGACTTCATAGCTCTCTAGTTTCTATAGTTGAAAAAGAGCCAAAATGAGGCTAAGCTGAAATGATTTCTTCTTCCTGAGTCTTATAAAGCCAGAGAAATTTACCGTCTGGCTTTCGGAATGCCTGTTTAAGACAGGTCTGCCATAAAACTTATTTTTCACAGTGTCCAGAAATAACAGGTAAACGAGATAATGTGCAAAATGTCACTTTCCACAGAGCATGTGCTCAGTGAATGACTAATGCAATGGTCCCCAGTGTTTTTACCTTCCTTTTGGAATTTTACCCCAAGCACACACCCTTTAGAAAGATTAGTTTTTTAAACATGCATTAATTAAACAGTTCATTCATTTTACTTTTCATTCATCAAAGACCTTAGCCCATCTGGAACTATTTATTGGAGTTTCTAACTAGTCTGGGGCAGGAAGCTGCCCTACGAGGAGCTGTGATAATGGAAGACAACATAAGGAAACCTGAAACAGTAGTTAATGCATACATCTTTTCATGGTTAGCACCTGCCTTCTCTTAGACATTTTGAGATATTTGGGGAAACGTGACCATGCCTTTAAGTAGATCACAGTCTAGGAGGTGGATATTCAGGTATATGTAATGGGATAATATTTTGAAATAAACTAATTGACTAATTGTTTCATTTGCATACCTTGCCTTCCACCTGTCCCCTATTCTATGGAAGTATCTGTTTGCTGAAGAGGGAACTGGGATGGTGACAGCAGGAATGCCAAGAGAAAGTAGTCCACATTCAGTTTTGAAACCCAGAATAGCTATACGTGTCAACACCTAGACAAATCTCAAAAGCCAGGCTTTGTCACAAGGGAAAGAACCTTCTAAATTTCTTTTCCTAGTAGGAGCAACAGCTATGGACTTGGTCATAATCCAAACCTGCCTCCATGGTGCAGAAAGAACCCCCTTCTACCATCAGGGGCTTGGAATGAGGACAAGGCAGGGTGGGAGGCCAGTCCAGACAGGAAGTACAAATAGGACACCCAGCCTGCTCTTTCATCCAGTGGGGTATGAGGAGGAGAGAGGACAGCTGACAAACATGCCCTCCCTTTTCTCCCTCTTGGGGTGAAACCCAGAGGTGGAAAACTGGTCCAAATGTCCAGATGGGTTTGAGGATGCTGAGAACATTGTGCAGAGAGTGGACAAGCTGAGGTCTTACTTCAGAAACTCAGTGTGTGGCCCTGTCCATCCTGGTTTGGGCAGCAGCACAGCAGCTGTTGGACATATGAGTTCCTGGCCAGATTCTAGAGTGCGCGCCTGAGGGTCTGGGAGCTGCTAATAGACCAGCAGGGGCCTGGGGCAGGGGTAAAGGGGCTGCTCTGTCCAGACTTCTTGGCAGATACAGAGATCAGTGCCTAGCACAACGTGGGGCACACTCACAAAACCTTAGCTAATAGAGGTGCCGTTGGCTTATCAGCAAGCACAAACCTGGGAATTCCAAATGTCGGTGCAAATAATCAACAATCTATAACAGGAACAGAAGACAGCTGCGTCCAGCCAGACGGAGGATTACAGCCCGGGAGCGCAGCTTGCTTTCCAAGAAAGCAAGCCCTCTGGAGAAGCGTGGTTTTCAGTACAGTTTTGTATCTTGTCAGAATCAAAGAACGTCAAATATGACAGAGGTACATTCCATCAAGCTTTCAAATGAGGCAGATTAGCACATACATAGCGAGTCAGCAGGACCTCGGTATCTGGGAAGGGAAGCTTATCTTCGAAGGAGTACTAGCTGGGGGCTATGAAGGGGTGGGGAGAGGCATTTATCCCTATCTTCACAATGGACATACTTTACTTTGGGATAATGCATTCTTCTCTTAATGGCTAAAGCAGATGTACAATGCATGATAAACAGGCCATAAAGACAGGCCCCTCTCATGAACATGAATTCAAGCCAGATCACGTATAAGCCAGGATGACTTACCCATACCTCAATATGTGAACATTCCTTCCATCACAAAGATCTACATGGCACTGGAGGAAAAGCATGTGTGTGATGGGGCAGAGCAAGTGATAATCCCAGGTGCAATTTACTCATTGTGTCAGCCGCGGTCCATTCAGAAAGACAGAAACCTCCCTAGGTATTTCACACAGGGAATTTACTACAGAGAATTGGTCATCCAGGGTATGGAAACTGAGAAGCCAAATAGGGGACAATGAGGCATCCGGAGGTCATAAAAGCAGGGGGAGAAAAGCTGCTAACTGTTTAGCCAGAAGGACAACATATTAGCAGCTCCATGGATATGGAATGTCTGAATTATAAATAGGGTTATTTTATAAAAATAAGAAGATGTAGGTAAATTCTTCCCCCAGGTAGCTGCCTGGTTCCTCCCTTATCTCCATCAGGCCTTAACATCTCAGCAAGGCCTTCCCTGGCCATCCTCCTGCGACTGGCACCTCCCTTCCCCCAGCCCCTGCTTTATTTTCTTCCAAAGCACTTACCATCAACTGACAGGCTTGAGATTTACTTGTCTGTTGATCTTCTCTCCCTACCCCCACCTCACACTAGACTTGAAACTCTATAAAGGCAGCCAGGGGCTTCCCTGGTGGCGCAGTGGATAAGAATCCGCCTGCCAATGCAGGGGACACGGGTTCGAGCCCTGGTCCAGGAAGATCCCACATGCCGCGAAGCAACTAAGCCCGTGTGCCACAACTACTGAACCTCACACGTCTAGAGCCCGTGCTCCGCAACAAGAGAAGCCACCGCAATGAGATACCCGCGCACGCAACGAAGAGTAGCCCCCGCTGGCCACTACTAGAGAGAAGCCCGCGCTCAGCAACAAAGACCCAACGTAGCCAAAAATTATAAAGGCAGACATTTTGGTCTGTTTTGTTCATTGCCACGTCCCAGCCAGTGCAGAGCTGGTGCCGAGTCACTATTATGGGTACAGCTTGTCTATCATACTGTCACGCGTCATCACCTGCAAAGCCCACTTTTAATTTCTCTGGCTTCCTGTTCTAGAAAATGAGAGTGGAGTTCAAGGATCTCCAAGGGCTCTTCCACAGAGGCATTCCTTCGTTCTGGGTTCTTCCTATTGAAACATATTCCCTATATGTGGAATCTAAAAAATAAAACAAATTAGTGAATATAACAAAGCAGAAACAGACTCACAGATTTAGAGAACAAACTAGTGGTTATGGGGCAGGGGAGAAGGGCAGGATTCGGGTGGGGGATTAAGAAGTACAAACTATTATGTATAAAATAAATAAACTACAAGGATATATTGTACAGCATGGGGAATATAGCCAATATGTTATAACTATAAATGGAGTATAATCTTTAAAAATTGTGAATTACTATATTGTACACCTGAAACTACTATAATATTGTAAATCAACTGTACCACAATTTTTTTAAAAAGATTCCCTAGAAGTTTCTATTCCCTCCACATAGGGGCAGCAAAGGACAGTGAATCCCAAGGGCTGGCCAAGTGGCGCGGCAGAGCTCTCTCTATGATGACAGCAGCGAGTGACGAGACCATGCAAGCATTTTCACTCCTCTCCATCCCGCTCCCCTGCCATCCTCCTCTGAGTCTCAGAAAGGTCAGAGCTTTGTTTTCTTTGTGTCCCAACCTACCACCAAGAAACACTGGGTCACAAGTTTGAAGATTAAACAAAGCATGACAATTAGGGATAAAAACAGACCAGAAACCACCTAAAGCAATCAGACATGCCTGAGATAAGCTAATAACAATAATTGAGAACTGGATTTAGCTCCAAATTTCTAGATCTCTGGGCAGGGCCGAGATTAGAATGAGGTGAGTGAGCTCTCATCTCAAATGCTAAGTATAAAGAGAAGAGCAGCCAAAACCCTCAGCCGTCAAAATAAATAGTTTTTTTTTTTTTTTTTTTTGCGGTACGCGAGCCTCTCACTGTTGTGGCCTCTCCCGTTGCGGAGCACAGGCTCTGGACGCGCAGGCTCAGCGGCCATGGCTCATGGGCCCAGCCGCTCCGCGGCATGTGGGATCTTCCCGGACCGGGGCACGAACCCATGTCCCCTGCATCGGCAGGCAGACTCTCAACCACTGCGCCACCAGGGAAGCCCAATAAATAGTATTTTTGTGCAATATTTCTAAAAATCTAAATTAACAACCCAAAAAATCTCATGATGCACAAATGTCAAAAATTTAAATAAAATTACATAAAACATGTATATAGGGCACACATTTTTCTTTTTGCCTCAGGTCCAAAATAGCTCCACACAGCATGGTTTGTGGAGGTTTGGTATTTTGTTCATTGTGCATTTTGTGGCATTAATTTTGACTTTTAAAAAGTACTGCATTGACATACTATTTATCTTAATTACAGAGTATTTGGTGTCCCTTTATATTTTCCACTTGGGCTCACTCTAATCCAGGCCTGCTGGACCCGTCTCCCTAGGCGGCATCAGAATCACTCAAGTCATATATACGCTACCAAATGTGAAATAGACAGCTAGTGGGAAGCAGCCGCACAGCACAGGGAGATCAGCTCAGTGCTTTGTGACCACCTAGAGGGGTGGGATAAGGAGGGTGGGAGGGAGGGAGACGCGAGAGGGAGGAGATATGGGAACATACGTATATGTATAACTGATTCACTTTGTTATAAAGCAGAAACTAACACACCATTGTAAAGCAATTATACTCCAATAAAGATGTTAAAAAAAAAAAAGGATCTCTCAAGTCCCCTGGCTGGCAACCCCTTGCTGGGCATCCTCCACGCCTGGGATGTCCTGGTGAGAATCTGCAGCTGGCCCTTGGTTCACACACCTTGGCCCCTCCCCTTGGGCCTGGCACCAGCCTTCAGATCCTTCTCAACTCAGTCCAGGCAGCAATATCTACTGATCAGGACTGGCAGATGAGACAAAACCTTATAAGGACCTGGGAAATCATCTCTATTTGGGACAACTGACATAACATTGTAGGGGTGAGGCTGGAGGAAAGTTCCGGGTCCAAATCTCGTTCTAGGCTGACCGACGAAGGTACAGAGTTGTGGACAGAGCTGTCAGTTGAAAAGGTGAGGAAATTATTGCTGTAGATCAGGGCTGTCTAACAGAACTTTCTGTGACAACAGAAATGTTTTACATCTGCACAGGACAATACTGTAGCCACTAACCACATGTGGCTATTGGGCATGTGAAATATGGCTAGTGCAACTGAGCAACTGAATTTTTAAATTTATTTAATTTGGATTAATTTAAATTTAAATGGTCGACGTGACCAATGGCTATTGTATTATAGTGCAGCTCTAGCTCAGTGATTCTCAAATTCTACTTGCATTGGAATCATCTGCAGGACTTGTTAAAGTAGGTTGCTGAGCCCATCTCAGAGTTTCTGATCCAGTGGGTCTGGGGTGGGGCCCAAGAGTTTATAGTTCTAACAGCTTCCCAGGTGATGCCAATGTTGCTGGTCTGGGAACACGCCGAGACCACTGATCCAGAGAGGATTCTGATTCCAATCAGCTTTGGGATTATTAAACCAATCACGTTATGTCTTGGTGTTGGCTTATCTTGGAGCAAAACGTCAGCCTGGGCTTTAGAGAAGGATAGATATGGATTCACATCCCTGCTCCTCCACTAATTAGCTGTATGACCTTCCATAATCTGCTCCCTCACAAAATGGAAATAATAGTACATAACAAATAGGGTAATTACAAAGATTAAATGTGATAAGGTATATATGTCATTCGATATGTTTTTAAGGTCATTTCCTGCTCAGAAAGTGTATTAACTAGGATTATATATGTGGACAATGTAATTTGTAACATAACATCAGGCATTTCCACAAAAAAATTCTGTCAAGATTCCCCAGTGCTGGTGTGTTAATTACTGTATATAACAAATTACCCCCCAATGTAGTGATTTCAAACAACATGTATTTTATTACCTCACAGTTTCTGTGGGTCAAAAATGTGCATGTGGCTTAGCTGGGTATTTCTGGCTCACTATCTCTCATGAGATTGTAGTAAAACTGCCAGGGCTGCCGTCTCAACTGAAGTCTTGACTCGGGTGGGTGCAACTCCAAATAAAAGTAATAAACTTATTCTCCTCTTTCATGTTAGTCACACTCTTCATATTAACAATACCAATGATAATAACAAACACCAACATTTACAAAAGCCACAAATACCCACCATATGTAAAAACCCCTATCTCATATGCTTTTGTTACTAGCTTAATTCTAACAATAATATTCATTCATACAGGCCCAGAAATAATTATCTCAAACGGACGATGAATTACCATCCAAACCCTTAAATTATCACTTAGCTTCAAAACAGACTATTTCTCAATAATATTTGTACCAGTAGCATTATTTAGAAGATGGTTTATTATAGAATTTTCAATATGATATATACACTCTGATTCTAATGGTAACCGATTCTTTAAATATTTACTCCTCTTTCTTATCACAATATTCATTCTTGTCACTGTGAACAACTTTTTTTCAACGTTTTATTGGATGAGAGGGGTCGGAATTATATCTTTTCTTCTTATCGGATGATGGTATGGGTGAGCAGATGCAAATACAGCTGCTCTCCAAGCAATTCTGTGTAACCTTATCGGAGACATTGGATTTATGAGAGTAATAGCATGATTTCTATTTAACTCAAACGCATGAGATCTGCAACAAATCTTCATACTCGACCTAGGCCACTCAAACCTACCTCTAATAGGACTCGTGTTAGCCGAAACTGGAAAATCCGCCCAATTTGGTCTTCACCCACGACTTCCCTCAGCAGCAGAGGGGAGGGCCCTACCCCCGTTTCAGCCTTACTCCACTCAAGTGCAATGGTTGTAGCAGGTATTTTCCTACTTATCCGCTTTTACCCTTTAACAGAAAATAATAAATTCATCCAAACAATAGCATTATGCTTAGGGGCTGTTACTACACTATTTGCAGCAACATGCGCCCTTACCCAAGGTGATATTAAAAAAAACTGTCGGGGCTTCCCTGGTGGCACAGTGGTTGAGAGTCCGCCTGCCGAGGCAGGGGACACGGGTTCGTGCCCCGGTCCGGGAGGATCCCACATGCCGCAGAGCGGCTGGGCCCGTGAGCCATGGCTGCTGAGCCTGCGCGTCCGGAGCCTGTGCTCCACAACGGGAGAGGCCACAGCAGTGGGAGGCCCTGCGTACCACAAAAAAACCCCAAAAACAAACAAACAAAAACTGTCGCTTTTTCTCCTTCAAGCCAGTTAGCCCTTATAATGGCAACAATCGGTATTAATCAGCCTTATCTAGCATTCCTCCACATCTGCACACACGCCTTTTTTAAGGCCATATTGTTTTAGGTGCTCTATTATTCACAGCCTAAATGATGAACAAGACACTTGAAAAATAGAAGGCCTATTTAAAGCAGTACCTTCTACTGTAACAGCCCTCATTATTGGAAGCCTAGCACTGACAGGAATACCATTCCTCACTGGATTTTATTCTAAAGACCTAATTCTCAAAACCACTAACTTATACCAACGCCTGAGGCCCGCAAATAACTCTTAATTGCCACGTCCCTCCCAGCTGATAATAGGACTTGCATTATTTTCTTCGCACTGCTAGGACAACCCCGCTTTTCCACCTTAACTTTAATCAGTGAAAATAATCCACTCCTAATTAATTCCACTTCTTTGGTTCTTTTTTTCTACATTATTATTGCGGTAAGCTATATGTAAAATCTGCTATTTTAACCACTTTTAAATGTACAGTTCTGTGGCATTCAGTACATGCACATTGTTGTGCAACCGTCACCACCATCCATCTCCAGAACTTTTGCACCTTCCCCACTTGAAACTCCCTGTGGATTAGATATTAACTCCCTCTTCCCCACAGCACCCCTCAGCCCCTGGCAACTATCATGCTACTCTCTGTCCCTATGAATCTGACTTCTCTACCTACCTCATACAAGTGGGATCATAGAATATTTGTCCTTTTGTGACTGGTTTATTGCACTTAGCATAATGTCCATGTAGCAGCATGTGTCAGAAGTGCCTTCCTTTTCATGGCTGAATAGTATTCCACTGTATGCATACACAATGTTTTGCATATCTATTCAACCATCAGTGGACACTTGGGCTGCTTCCACCTTTTGACTGTTGTAAACAATGCTGCTATGAACACAGGTATACAACTGTCCAAGTTCCTGCTTTCGTTTCTTTGGGGTGAGGGGATTCACTGCAGTTACTCACATGATGGCTGGAAAGTGTCGGTTCATTTCAGGCTATCGGACTGAAGGCCTCAGTTCTTGACTATACCACACGGCCCTGTCCACGAGGCTACTTACAACAGGACAGCTTGCCTCCACAGCACAAGGGGTAAGACGGGGGTCGGGGGGAATCCTTTTTAACCTAATCTCAGGAGTGACAAGCCACCACGTCTGCCACATTCTATTCATGAGAAGTGCGTTAACAAGTCCAGGCCATACTCCAGGGGAGGGGATCGCACAAGGGGTGAATGCCAGCAGGTAGGGATCATTGGGAGACATGTTCCATACTGCCTACCACAGCCAGAATTTTGACTCTAATAGCTGGATCTGCAGTGCAAGTACCTATATAAAAGGATACCTAGAGAAGTCCTTTAACTCTGGATTTCTACGGATGACAAAAAATGTTTTTGACATTAACTGGACCCAAAATTCAGCATGAGAAACACAACCTTCTGCACATTATCCTACGTGTAATTCTACGGTACTGCCGCTATTCGAAGGGATACTGAATTCACCTGGCAGTTTTTCCTTAGCGCAGCGCCGACGATTGTCTGCTTCTGATGCACACCTTTTGTCATCCAGCCCAGCCACACACTGAGTCTTCCAGTCTCTATATAAAAAAGCCTCAAATGCCAGCCAGCCATTTGGGTTCAGCCCCCACAGTTCTGCATCTCAATTCCCAACTTGAGCTCCGGGCTCTGCATCCTCAACCTCCGTATCTATCTTTACCCTTCCTGATGTGGAGTCTGTCCTTCCCCAGCTCTGATCCCACCCATCACAACCCTCTCAATGCTCCTGGGGAAGCCACACCTGCTCCACAGATGAGACCAACTAGCTTGAGGACCTACCCAGCCCTTCCCCTCATTCAGGGATTATCTCCATGATGGTCCCATCTGCTTATTTTTCATACGGGCTCTACTGCTCTTCTCTGTCTCAGGCTGGGCTATCACTTTCTTCGGAGGTTAATCACTGCCCATACACAGTCCCCACAGATACTGGGACACTTTGGACCGAAACATGGACCCCCATATATTTTCTGCCCTCCCCAGGCCCCATTTTTCACCATCTGATACCTAATACGTATTGCATAAATTACTTCAGTATTTTGAAAACGATGAACCAGCTCCCTCTTTTAAATTATTTGAATCTCTATTCTGCAGATAAGAAAAATGAGACTCAGAGAGGTTAAGAACTACCCAAGGTCACACAGCAGTGACAGAAAAACTCCACAGAGTTACCATTGAGTTTCCAGGATGCCCTGAGTGGTTTGTGATTTTGTTTTTTTTCAGGCTGAAAGCCTAGTGGGATGACCACAATTCAGAGGGCGCTGTCTTTCTATTCTGCTCTGTACTCACCCAACACAACCCATCTCCCAATGCACAGAGCCACAGTCCACTACCTCAGACAGCCAAGGACAGGGGATGAAATGCCTATGATCCTACAGTCCTGTGGCATCAACTACCTCACCTTCACTGATCCAACCAGAGGAAGACATCTGACCCAAGCAAAGCTAATAAGATTGCCTCTCTTTGATATTTGGAATTGGGGCATTAAAATGCACAGGGACTCAGATGGCAGAACCGTAAGGTCATGCAGAGATGGGGCTGGACTCAGTGGCCTGGCAAGTCCGAGTTATGTGGGAAGCAAGGCTGGGGACTTCCCTGGTGGTCCAGTGGTTAGGACTCTGTGCTCCCAATGCAGGGGACTCGGGTTTGATCCCTGGTTGGGGAACTAAGATCCCGCATGCAGCATGGCGTGGCCAAAAAAAAAAAAAAAGTTAGGCAAGGCTGTTATCTTTAGAGGTAGGGTAGGGTAGGGTAGGTGCCCAGACTGTGGAAGTAAGCTGCCAGGTTTGATCATGCCTCCCACTTACCCGCTGCAGGATTTGGGGCAAGCTGCTTCACCTTTACATGACTCAGTTTTCTCATCTGTAAAATGGGGAAACAAACAGTATTTAACTCAACTCGTTGTTGTTATAATGAAATGAGTGAACATCCACCAAGGTCGTAGCATGGGCACACAGCACACGCTAGGAACTGCTAGCTGTGGTTATTCCAGAGCCGAGAAGACACCCGTAGCTGGAGACCCAAGGATGGAGCAGCTCCCCATGACTTTCCACTTACCAGCAGGTCTGCCAGGACTCAGAGCACTTTATTTCAACCACCAAAAGGTTTCCCCAGAAAAGTAAGAGGAGATTTCCTATGGTATTTTACCTAATTAAATTTCACCTCACACTAAAAGTCTAAAAGTTTAAAAATCATACGCCACACTGATTTGGAAGTTTTATTCTTTTTATTGCAAATTTCTGATAAAGGAAACTACAGGGAAGCTGATTCTCATTTAAACTTTGGTGATAAGAGGACGTTGGAGCTCGGGGCTCACAACACGTGAGGCACCCAGGGGCCTCTGACGTGTGCGGCCGCCTGCATTCCCTCCCAGAGGTTCTGACTTAGTTGGTCTGGGGGCGCAGTCTGGGCGCTGGTAGCTTTTTGAACTGCCCAGGTGATTCCAACTTGCAGCCAGGGTGGAGAACCCCCGCCAGAACTCGTGACGTGGTGGTGGCAGCATTAGAAGCATCACCCACTCACGTCACCCCTTGACCTGAGTCCAGCTGGTGTCCTCTGTCCCCCTCTTCCCAGGTGTGACACGTGCTGACTCTTCCTCCTCGGGGCCCGCAGAGGAGAGAGACGCTGGAGGGGCCGTGGCTCTCGGTGCTGTGGTTTGTGCTGAAGCCAGGAGAACTGTACTAAACACGGCTACTCTATCACAAAAAGAAACTCACTTTCTGATTGCGGAAGAGCATTAACCTTTTTGTTTTTTCACTAAGTGGACATAGTCTTCCTATATAGAGATGCAAAGATTGGTGACAAAATAAGGAAATATATGTTGGATGACATATTCCTTACGTGACTTCTCAGGTCCAAGTTAAAAAAAAAATTTGTCAAGCCATTGAGGGTAAACTATTATGTACTTCAGCAGCATAATTTCTATGGGTGAACAGTAATAGCCAGTTAGAGATTTCAGTTACGATTTCTTCTAAAATAGAAAATGCTTTAATTTTCCTGAGTCCTAGGCAAACAAAAAAAAAGTTTTTCAATTTTTCAAAGTATCCCTGTTTTCTTTTTCCTGGCCACCCTCGTAGTTTAGAATGGCGTGTGTCTCACTATTAGCTTTTACAGACACAGGTGAACGAATAGCACTGGTGCCCATTTTCAATGACTAATCAAATATAGCGATTGAAAATAAAACACCCATCATCTACGAAGTTGCTCAAAATGAACGTTTCTTAACATTGTTATAAATGCAATATCAATTTGATTCTCTGGCCATACAAAAGTATGAATATCTGTTCCGTTACTGATAGTGAATGATTAACATCTTAACAGTGATAAAATTCTTAAGAGCATTTAAAAAATACACAGGATCCCATTTTTACATCATTATTCTGATGTTTTATCGTGCCTTCTATTTTGTCCGCAAAACTGTTATAGGGTAGAGTGCACTGACGTGATAAAACCAAGGCACAAGAATATAGTTACAATAAGTGTATATAAACCCTAGCACTTTGTGTCAATTTTGGAAAAATTTAGAGAGGAGATCAAAGAGCCTGAAAAATTTTCACATCCCATTACGATTAATGAACAACTAATTGTGTAATAAACAGGCTATTAACCGCCATTCCGTTATTGAATATATGGCTATCATTATACAGGCGGTGGATAACTGAAAAAGGTTTTCAATATTAAAACCTGGTATAACTAGGCGGTCGATGTAGATAATTGTGCCTTGCATTATCTAGATAATTGTCTTAAGTTTCCATTTTAATTTGTAATCTATATGGCAGTTATCAATTTTTAAACTATTTTCACTGCATAAATGGTAGGGTTTTTTCCAAATGTTAAATCCCCTCCCCCTACAAAAGACAGATTTACAAGAAAATACCAATATAAGAAATGCACAGACAACAATAATAAAATCCAAATATGGACTCAAGGGTTGAATTCTAATCTATCAGGACATTCTCTTAATTTAGGGTGAGGAACAACACATTCCTGTGATAATTCATTATCTTCTTAATTTAAAAAAATCACCACGACATTTTTCAAGAGTAAAGTCTTGGCTAGAGCATCAAGCATCGAAGGAAAATTGTTAAGTCTTTTCTCATTCATAAAACGAAAGGGATAAAAGCCTTTCAAAATCCAGGGAGGGCAGGATATTCCATTGAATTTAGAGAAGTGGAATAAAGTGGTAAAAACTGTACGTAATACTTTTAAAGAGAGTGTTCTCAAGACTCCAGGTAAACATTTAGAACCATGAAAACACATTTCTCGGCACATGCACGCCATGAATAGAACAATCCTGAATGCAGGTACAGCCTGGCTACAGAGGTATCCAGTTCCCGGCCCCACTGGCAAAACCACCTTTGAGGTCCATGTCCCAAGTCCCTTCACATTGGAGCTTCCGGCTTCTGCATCTGTTGGATTTGCTTCTGTAGCTGGTCCTTGTCCAGCTTCATCTTGGCTTCGAGAACTTGCCTGAGGGATCCTATGCTTTCATAGATGGCTGTAAACCCTTCAAGAAGAGGTAAATTTCATAGGAGTCAATATTAAAAAACAAGCCTGTATCAAACCTACAGCAGATAGTAATAACTGATCTGGGCAAAAGATATCAATAGATACTAAAACTACTGGAATAATAGTTTGATGGGAAACAGGATAGTCACCTAGTTTCAGAGTATCTCCCTACAGATAGATACAAAGGGAAAAAGGAAATATTACAGCGGAGAAATCTGACAGACACCACTTTAACCAAGAGATCAAAGCTAACTTCACCAACACTGGGAGGAACCAACATCATGTATCCTCGATAAGAAAACCCTGGGAAGGACACATCACTTCTGTGGCATTTCTGTTCAAAATGCACACCCTGAATCTCATTAAAAGGAAGGAAACAGATCCAGACTGTGGGACACACAAAGTGCTGGCTTGTGCTCTTTAATGATGACAACACTACTGTGGAACTGACCTAGATTAAAGGAGACTAAATAAAGAAACATGGTAACTAAATATGATACGTGATTCTGGATTAGAACCTGGATTGGGGAAGGTCTGCTGTAAAGGAAACAATGGTGAAACTTGACAATTGAGTATTGAAAAATGTTTCATCAGGGCTTCCCTGGTGGCGTAGTGGTTGAGAATCTGCCTGCCGATGCAGGGGACACCGGTTCGAGCCCTGATCTGGGAAGATCCCACATGCCGCGGAGCAACTGGGCCCGTGAGCCACAATTACTGAGCCTGCGCGTCTGGAGCCTGTGCTCCGCAACAAGAGAGGCCGCGATAGTGAGAGGCCCGCGCACCGCAATGAGGAGTGGCCCCTGCTTGCCGCAACTAGAGAAAGCCCTTGCACAGAAACAAAGACCCAACGCAGCAAAAATAAATAAATAATTAAAATTTTTTTTAAAAAGGCAAAATTCCTTAAAAAAAAAAAAGAAAAATGTTTCATCAATATTGCACTGTACCATAGTTACTTAAGAGAATGTCCTTGTTCTTAGGGTATATACATTGAAATAATATAGGGGTAAAAAGATATTCTGGCTTCTGCAACTTACTCCCAAAAGATTTAGGGAAAAAACCTTATATTCATACACACACTCACACATTAAGCAAATTTCAAAAGTGTTAACAATTGGTGACTCTAAGTGAAAGATGTATAGTTTTTGGACTAGTCTTAATGGTTTTACTAAATTTGAAATTATTTCAAAATAAAAAGCTAAAAATAGAAAAAATTCCCAATCAAAAGGTCATTTTGTATTATTCTATATTCGTATTGGTTTTTTAAAAATTTATTTATTTATTTATTTTTGGCTTCTTTGGGTCTTCGTTGCTGCGCATGGGCTTTCTCTAGTTGCGGTGAGCAGGAGCTACTGTTCGTTGCGGTGCGCGGCTTCTCATTGCAATGGCTTCTCTTGTTGCAGAGCATGGGCTCTAGGTGCACGGGCTTCAGTTGTTGTGGTTAACGGGCTCAGTAGTTGTGGCTCACGGGCTCTAGAGTGCAGGCTCAGTAGTTGTGGCGCACGGGCTTAGCTGCTCCGCGGCATGTGGGATCTTCCTGGACCAGGGATCGAACCCATCCATGTCCCCTGCATTGGCAGGTGGATTCTTAACCACTGCTCCACCAGGGAAGTTCCCTATTGGTTTTTAAAATAAGTGTCAAAAACATCTTGTCTTCATTAGCATATTTAGAGTTTTCTCTCAGAAAATTTTCTTTATGTAACAATTCATGAAAAAGAAGTATAAAAACTCCTTATTAAAAATAATTTTGTTGGGAATTCCCTGGTGGTCCAGTGGTTAGGATTCAATACTTTTGCTGCCGAGGGCCTGGGCTGAATCCTGGTCAGGGAACTAAAGATCCCGCAAGCCACGTGGTGCAGCCAAAATAATAATAATAATAATATTAATAATAAAAAATGAGTGAGTTTTTAAAAAAATAATGTCCTTAACTGAATGAAAAGATACAACATATTACTAAATAAAAGAGTAGGTTACAATTCAGCATGTATTGCATGAGTCTGTATTTGGAAAAGCATATATATATATATATCCTGTATGTATAGAAAGATAATACACATAAAAAAGAACTCTGGGTAATAGGAGGGTTTATTTTTTTTGTGTGCTTTATGATTTTCCACTAAGAAGTTTGTTTTCGTAACAAGAAAAAGTCAATATTTTTAATTTTTAAAAGGCTCCTATGCATTTCTTATTAGGTACTAACTATTCACAACCTCAGTGATATGCTGGATAGCTGACAATAAATCCACTCAGCAAATGATGCAAAGTTAACCATCAATAAAATATTCATCTACCATATTCTACCCAAAAGACCAAGAAAGAAAATTCATTTTTATCTTCACAAGTTCTAAAATTCATAAATTTAATGGCAGCTTCTCCTTAAATAAAATAGTAACCTTGTGGTGGTTACAACAAAATTATTCTTGGGATAACTAACTACTTTTATTTCCATGTGGCCCAAATAGAACAATTCCATGAAGAAAATTCACAGAACCAGAAAACTGGAAGGAATCAGGAGATAATATAGTTCCCCTTCCCACACTACCCGTCTGTCTTCTCTTCCCTGACCATGGTCAACAAGTCTTCACTTAAATACTTTCAGTAAAGAGCTCTGAGACTCACAAAGCACCCGCGTCTTCCTAGGACCGTTAACTGTAGATACTTCTGCTTCATACTGAGTTAAAGTCTGTCTTCAGGTAACTTCCAGTTATTGGTCCCAGTTCTGTATTCCTGAGTTCAGAGGATAAATCGAATCCCTCCTTTACCTGGCAGCACTTCAGAACTTAAAATCATCTCTAACACTGTCTTCTAAACAAGTGTGGAGGCATGGGCCCTGTGGACTTTTGAGCAGAGGAAAATCATTCATTGCCACAGTGGGATATTGCCAGCAGTATAAAATAAGCCTTCAAAGGCCCCTCAAAGATATATGCTTTATATAGATACATATAAAATGCTTTTAACAGAGAAGAAAACAATGCATTTTAGTTTTAATAGTATTTAATCTTAAAGAATAAAAATATCCTCTTTAATTTTGTTAAGATTTCATTTTGTCTTACTCCTTATATATTGTCTAGTTCTTTGATGCTAGATTATATAATGGATCAAATAAGCATGGGAGACACATTTAGTAAATACAGAATAAAGTATTTAAGCCTAAAAAAAAAAGATATATGCTTATTTCTGAGGCATATTGACCTCGGCTTTGATCAGAAAAGAATCTGCAGGTGGCACTAAAGAAAATGTACATCAGTTCCAAGCTAAGCGATTTTAGGTTTGTTTGCCTGTCTCTCGAGGTCTGTCTTCACGTCCTTGGCTACGAAGCAACATTTTCGTTCAATATACCACAGCTACTTTAGAAAATCACCTAAGGACACTTCATCAGCCAGGTTGGTGGTAGTTGTAGGGTAATATTAATTCACTGGCTTTTAGATCAAACAGAAAATGACCCAGAGAACCGTTTTCTTTTTGGCCTACCCGCATCAACTTCTGCTTTCATTTCCTTCATGTCCTCGGTCATCTGTAACTCAAGCTTGCTGATTCGCCCGTGCACCTTCTCCTCTTCTTGTTTTGTCCTCTGCACCTCCAGATTCTTCTTTTGACTCTCTTCTATTCTGTCCAGTCTGGCTGACATCTGGCTGAGCTTCTTCTCCATGTCCCTTTCACTGGCTCCCTGAGATCCACGATAAGAATGGCACTCGATTACTCCAAAGAGTCCGATGCATTCGCATCAGTCATAATACCATTTAAGAACAATCTGCAGGGAACAGAATTGCAAAGGTTGCTTGGTGCTCACCCCAGTATCCATTCTCCCCCTCTTCCATAACAGAGCCCTGATTTTCAGCTGGCTATAAGGTCACCCAGAGTAAAGACTACCTTTTCTATTGTCTCCTGAGTTTGCTGTGGCCCTATGATTGAGTTCTGGCTAATGAGATATAAGTACAAACGTATGTGGCAACTTCCAGGAAAAGTTAAAAAATAGCTGAGGCATATCCTTGCCTCTTCATTCTTTCTTCTGTTCTTGGAACTAAGAGGTGATGGCTGGAGCTCTAGCGGCCATCTTGAACTATGAGTACAAGGGTCAATCTCTAGGACTGGCAGAGAGTTAAACCAGAAAGATCATGGGTCACTGAGGACTGACAAGCTACCACATTAGCCCTGTGATTCCTACACCCAGACTTCTTTTATGTGAAAGATAGATAAGCTTCTATCATATTAAAGTCACCATTATCCTGGAGTTTATTGTTAGTTATTAAGCCTATCTAGATGTAAAAATAGTGCTCCAAAGACCTAGAAGCCTACAGATGTATTATTATGAATCTAGGTAAATCAGGAGATCTGATAAAAATATGGAGACATGTAAAGAACTATTTGAAACAGAATATTTTCTTTCCTTTCCTCTCCACTATGCTTGGTTCTTATGAGAATCTGGGTCTGCAGGCAAGCTTTAGAGGCCAAGACTACAAACATCAAGCTGTAAGGGGGCTACAGCATAACAAAACTCTCTTGACGTGTTCAGTGCACAGTCTGCAATTCAACAGCTCAGCATCGAGAGAGAGCAGAGCCAGAGATGCAATCTACACCAGTCACTTATGCTCCGTCAAAGTCCAAGGGGAGGAAGCAGTGAAAGAAAAGAGAAGGGAGAGGGAGATGGTCAGGCTAGATAACCAAACCAAAAAACAACTGCTTGCCAAGTACTGATATTGAATACTATATATGCAAGGCTTCCTTGATATGATTTTTGAGTAGTTCTGCAAACCTTAGTTCTGCAGGAGAGTGGGGTAAAATGAGAAGGAACATGGAAAAGAAAACTGGATTGTTTAGATCTTGCACTGTGACACCTCATACTGGGTTTACAGTTTGATGGAGGGGCCTGGAGGGAGAAATCCAGTCAACACTGTTTCTACCAGATCGCAGAATTAAAACAAACTAAATGAAGTATGTAACTGTAAATGCAGCTGGACAATTTGGTTCATGAAGGTCTGGATTTGGCTTCGTCTTAGCTGAAAGCACTGAAAATTTCTACTTAGTCTTTGTTAACCAAAACAAGTCAAAGTGCTCTGTCTCTCTATAACAAACACAAAGAGTCAATATGAACCATGGAAGGAGATTCTAAGGCAAGAGACAACTGTAACAGCTTAATGTGGATAAGTTACGAGGTATTATTCAAACATTGCAGGTCCCACCGAATAACTTTACTATGTTTATGGCTGAACATCAACACCTACACTGTTTTCCTTAACAATAAAGGAAAGCTGATCGATTTTCTGTAAAAGTTCTTTTTCCATCCGTTCTTGTTCCTGTTGCAACCAATTCCGTGCAGATAAAATCTGGTTACTGAGTTCCTCAATTGTACCTTTAAATCTAAAATAAGGAAGTGAGCAAGTTAGTCATAAAACCATTTTAATATGACATCAAACAGTCTCAGTCTCTGACTATCAAATCTCTCAGAAATATATCAGCTTTAAATTCAGCTCACTCAGAATTACATGCTTACCTTTTTCTTAGAATTGCACTTAGCGCTACATTGGGAAGGGAGGAGAGAAGGAGGATATAACAGAAAAGCACCTACTAATACTCCCACCTGTGCAGAGCTGACAGTGTGGACACCAAGGTGTCACACAGTGACAGAGAGCCACGCTACGTACTAATCTGTGCAGTTCAGAGGGTCCAGGGTGCTCTTGGCTCAAAGGACACAGTAGCCTGGCTCCCCTCCAGGCTCCCCTCTTGCCCTGGACTCTTCCTGCTTCTCCCTCTTACCTTCCAGGACTGGAGCCTGGCTCCCTATCTCTCTAATGTTCTCCAAATTGCTCTTGTCCCATACAGATATATTTCTTAATTTAAACCAAACAGAAGATTAAAAAAAAAACAACCCCCAACTTCTATTCCTATATAACTCTCCCTTTCCACATACCTTAAAATAACACCACACACTTGCTGCCTCCCCTTTTATTTTTATTATGAAAGTAATAAAAGTACACAAGGATACATGTGACTTAATAATAATAATAAAATGAACACCCACTGTGGTAGAAGCCCCCAATTCTCTGCAGTATCTGTTCTCCTCTTCTTCCCTATTAAGAAACCCTCAAATGTGAACTGGATCCACGGCTACCTAGTCAAAACTACACTTCTCAGCCTCCCTGGCAGCTACGTGTGGCCCTATTGCTAAGCCAGGCAATGGGACACATGAGGAAGTGATAAGTAAACTTCCTGGTCATATCATCAAAAACAAAGCTTATCAGCCTTACCTGGGCAGGAAGCCAAGCCAGCAGTCCTGCCCAACTACGGAGCCCCACCTAACCTAGGAGACTGACCATGGAGCACAGCAGCTTTACTGAATTCATTTATTCTAATAGTTCTTTGATGGAGTCCTTAGAGTTCTCTCTATAAGATCATATCATCTGCAAGCAGGGATAATTTTGCTTCTTCTTTTCTGATTTGAATGCCTTTCATTTCTTTTTCTTGCCTAATTGCTCTGGCCAAGAGTTCCAGCACTATGTTGAACAGAACTGGTGAGAGTGGGCATCCTTGTCTTGTTTCTGATCTTAGAGAAAAAGCTTTCAAAATGTCATCGTTGAGTATTAGATTAGCTGTGGGCTTGTCACGTGTGGACTTTATTATGTTGAGATACATTCTATCTATACCCAAATTGTTGAGAGTCTTTATTATGATGTTGAATTTTGTCAAATGCTTTTTCCACATCTATTGAGATGATCGAATGATTTTTATCCTTCATTCTGTTAATGTGATGTATCACACTGATTGATTTGTGTACACTGAAACATCCTTGCATCCCAGGGATAAATCCCAGTTGATCATGGTGTATGATTCTTTTAATGTGCTGTTGAATTGGTTTCTTAGCATTCTGAGATTTTTGCATCTATGTTCATCAGGGATATTGGCCAGTAATTTTCTTTTCTTGTAATGTCTATCTGGTTTTGGTATCAGAGTAATGCTGGTCTCATACAATGAGTTTGGAAGGGTTCTCTCCAACTTTTTGGAAGAGTTTGAGGATGACTGGCATTAATTCTTCTTTAAATGTTTGTTAGAATTCACTCACAAAGCTATCTGGTCCTGGACTTTTCTTTGTTGAGAGGTTTTTGATTACTGATTTAATCTTCTTTCTCATCATTGGTCTGTTCAGATTTTCTATTTCTTCATGATTCAGTCTTAGTAGGTTGTTTCAGGAATTTATTCATGTCTTCTAAGTTATCCAATTTGTTGGCATATGACTGTGCATAGTAGTCTCTTATGATCCTCTGTATTTCTGTGTTATCAGTTAGAGCATCTCCTCTTTCACTTATAATTTTATTTATTTGAGTCCTCTTTCTTTTTGTCTGGGTTAGTCTAGCTAAAGTTGTGTCTATTTGGCTTAACAACTAGTTTTACTGATTTTCCCCCCAGTTGTTTTTCTGTTATTTCCTATTCTCTATTTCATTTATTTCTGGCCTAATCTTTATCATTTCCTTCCTTCTGCTATCTTTGGGCTTAGTTTATTCTTCTTTTTCTAATTCCTTGAGGTATAAAGGTAGGTTGTTTACTCAAGGTCTTTCTTTTTTCTTCATAGAACTGCCTTTGTGGCATCCCATAAGTTTTGGTATGTTGTGTTTCCATTTTCATTTGTTTCAAGATTTTTCGAATTTCCCTTTTGATCTTCTTTGACCCACTGGTTGTTCAGGGGTGTGTTAATTTTCACATATGTGTGAATTTTCCAAATTTACTCTTGTCATTAATTTTTAGTTTCATACCATTGTGGTTTGAAAAGGTACTTAACATGATTTCACTCTTCTTTAATTTGTTAAGACTTGTTTTGTCACCTAACGTATGATCTATCCTGAGAATGTTCTGTGTGCACCTAAGAAGAATGTATATTCTGCAGCTGTTGGATGGAGTGCTCTATATATGTCTGTTAGGTCTCTAGTTGGGAAGGGCTGAGGTGTGAGTGGTGGGGGACTGCTGGCTGGGCTCTATGGTCAGGTGATCCTACTGGCTGGGCTCCCAGGGAGCCCAGCGCTGCTAGCTGGGTCACACAGTCAAATGGAGCCACCAGCTGGACTCTGCAGTTCCCTCTGGTCCGGTGGGGTCACTGTGTTCCCTAGCATAGTGCTGGTGCTGGTTGATGACTCCATGATGGGGCCTGAGGCTCCACAACCGGGCAGGCTGCTGGTTGTGCACCCCTGATGAGTCAGGTCACTAGCCGGGATCCCTGGTCAGGCAGGGCCACCCGCTGTACCCTGCAGTCAGGTGGAGCTGCAGGCTGTGCTCTGTGGTTGAGTGGGGTTGCTCTCTGGTCTCCCTAGTCAGGTAAGGTCACTGGGTATGTTCTGCTTTTAGGAGGGGTCGTTGGTTGGGTTCCTTGCTTGGGCAAAGCCCAAGGCTCTGCCCGGCAGTCAAGTGGGGCCATGGGCTGGGCTCCACTTCTGGGGTTATAAGCTGGACTCCAAGGCCATCTGGGTCACTGTTCAGGCTCCCTGGTCAGGGGAGGCGAGAAGTTACATTTTATTTTCAATGATTATATTTTCTAGAAGCTCAATTTGGCTGTTGGGTTTTTTTCTGGCCACACCATGTCACTGGTGGGATTTTAGTTCCCCGACCAGGGCTTGAACCCAGGCCCTCAGCAGTGAGAGCACAGAGCCCTAACTACTGGACAGCCAGGGAATTCCCCTGACTGTTCATTTTTGGTAAGCTTTTATTCCTTAGTTGTACCTTCAAAATGTGTATGTGTGTGAATACCCACACGTACACATACATACGTATATACACACACATCACTTTATCCAAGAATTCCTATATATGCAGTATTTAGAAGTCTGATTCTGCTTATTGTTGTTTCTTCTCACTCTATTACTTATGTGATTTTTTTCCCTTGTGTTGGCCTACAATTTCTGATGTGGACCATTTTTAAAGTCTTCACTGAATTTGGCAATATTTTGGCTTCTGTTTTATGTTTTGGTTTTCTGGCCGCGAGACATGTGGGATCTTAGCTCCCCTGGCCTACAATTTCTGACTGTACATTCATGTTCCTTAGAGTTTCATGTCTGTGGGAAGACTTGAAGACTGAGTATTTGTATTTGTTTCTGCCAGGCATCTCGGGCCACTACCAAATCAAGATCATTCTAAGATAAATTACTTATTCTGGTTTCTTCAAGGTGCTTGGGTAACGTGAATTCTAACTCTAAATCTGAGTAAAAGTTGTACTGTGGTTCTGAATTTTCAAGGAATGCCTTTTACCCTTCTACCCAGAATCAAGATTTCGACAGGAAAGTTTCCTTGTGATGTCTCTGTGGAATTTTTTTTTTTTTTTCTCCTAGTTCATCCAACCAGGGTTTTACCTTTTGGGACTCTAATCTGTCCTTCTACCTTACACAGGCCCCAGGCTTGGTCCCCTTACCTCTGTGAACAGCCTTTGTGTCTAGACTTCTGGACTTTAAATTGTAGGAAGAAAAAGAAAGATGTTCATGACTGCTAATAATATCTACTAAGGAAGAAAAAATACTAAGATGTTTATTTTCTTCCTGTGCGATGGAAGGAAGGGGATGGGAGATCTTTCTGTACTTGGCAAGACTGCAGAATGTATGAGAAAGAGTGACATAACTCAGTAATGATATAAATACAGATAATTAGAGGAAAGGAAACATGGTTTTCACAAGAGAATTCCTGTTAAATCAGCCATAACCCTAAAATGGCATTAAGCATGGAGAGAATGAGATACAAGAACCAGGAGAATAATAAATTTAAAACTTCCACAAGCCTCTAACAAGTTCCATACTGAAGTCATCTTTAAAAAAATATAATAAGTCAAATACACAAACACACACACACATACACATCTATGGTCACTACTGGCTCTGCTTTGGCAGGAAAATGCCAAGCTCATGAATATTCATGACAGGGAAAAGTGTATGGTTCTGTGATTGAGCAGAAGAGCAGCAGATGAGTTTCAGTGGGGGCAAGTCCAGTTTAAAGTGTCACTAAAACACAATGCAAAGTATAACACATCAGACGGTCCTTAACTAGACAGCTCAGCAGCCCCTAGGTGCAGACCTCTCTCACCTAGACGCCTGCAACAATGCCCCCCCACAGCCGACATCCCCATCTCTGCTTCAGCCCCTGTGATCCATCTTCCAACTGCGATCAAGGCCATTTTAAAAAACTAACATATACATCTGACTATATCACCCTATCTGCTTAAAATCCTCCAACAGCTCCTTATTGCTCCAGGGAAAGAAACAAGATGTCCTGAACACGGTCTACAGGGCCCTGCATGCTGGCCCACCTCCTCTCCAGCCTCATTCCCCACCAGCACGCTCTGTTCAGCCCCCTCTGCACCCTGCAGTTTGCCTCATGTCACATTCCTCCTGCGACGGGCTATTCCATCTCCTGTGTCTTCACCTCACTCTTTTCCTCGTGAATGCCATTCGTGCTTCAGCTCTCACTCCCAACATCGCCTCCTCCGGAAGGTCCCACAACCAGGCTTCTGTTACTCATTCTCACAGCACCACCCTATTAGCTTCCCACGGCTACTGTGACACGTCACCACACACATGGTGGCTTAAAACAACACAGTCATTCCTTTTTGGTTCTGAAGGCCAGAAGTCTGAAATCAGTTTTCACTGCAGCAGAGGTGGTCCCTTCTGGAGGCTCTGAGGGGAGAACAGTTTCCTTCCCTTTTTAAGCCCCTAGTGGCCGCCTGTCTTCCATGGCTGATGGCCCCCTCCCCCACCTTCATAGCACATCACACTCCAATCTCCTCTTCTGTTGTCACATGGCCTTCTCTCCTGATTCCGACCCTCCTGCCTCCCTCTTATAGGGACTTTAGGGACTATTACATCGGGTTTACATAGATAACATTGTATCATCTACTCATCTTAAGATCTTTAATCTAATCACATTTGCAAAGTCCCTGTTTGCCATATAATATTCACAGGGATTAGAACGTGGCGATATTTGGAGGAACCATTATTCAGCGTACCACAAGCACGTATCTTTCCTTCAAAGCACTTATCACCATTAGTGATAATATAGCATGCACCATATTTAGTGTGCTATATTTAGGTCATTATTCGATTAATACTCATCAGCTCGCTAGACTATCAACTCCGCAAGGATAAGAACAGAGCCTGTTTTTCTTCATTACTGGATCCTCAGCACCTAGGCCATATTCAAGAAATATATGTTGGATGAACAGATGGGTTATTATCCAATCACTAAAAACAATAATTAGGAAGGTAAAGTGGCAACAGGCTACAAGGAAATTTTCCCGTGAACTTCCATTATGGTTTTCACTTTGCTTGTGCAATAAATAAAAACCAAAAGGGAAAAAATTACAGTATTGAGTAAGCTCATGAAGAGCTTCAACCAAAACAGATGTTTCTAAGTTGATTACTCACTTATTGTCCAAAAGCTGAAGCTGGTGGTTACTGTCTCTGTGGGACATCTTCAGTTTGGTGCTTTGCTCGGATATCGACAAGTCCACTCTGTTCAAAAGCTGAGAAATCTGGAAAAGAAACTTCGCTTGTAAATGTCATATCAAACCTTTTCAGAAGTAATTTCAGAAAACATTAGTGAGCTGTATTCTCGTCAATGGCATTAAATTCAATCTAATTTCATAAATTCATTTAGGAGATCACCTCATCTCTCCACTTCCATTTTCTTTTATACACACCCATCAAAAGTCAAGACCAGGGGCTTCCCTGGTGGCGCAGTGGTTGAGAGTCCGCCTGCCGATGCCGGGGACACGGGTTCGTGCCCCGGTCTGGGAAGATCCCGCATGCCGCGGAGTGGCTGGGCCCGTGAGCCATGGCCGCTGAGCCTGCGCATCCGGAGCCTGTGCTCCGCAATGGGAGAGGCCACAACAGTGAGAGGCCCGCATACCGAAAATAAATAAATAAATACATCAAGACCAGAGGAGTTCCCTGGTGGTCTAGTGGTTAGGATTCTGGGCTTTCACTGCCGTGGCCCAGTTTCATTCTCTGGTCAGGGAACTGAAATCCCACAAGCTGCGTGGCACAGCCAAAAAAAAAAAAAAAATCAGACCAGTAGCACTGCCAAAATATTCATCATGCACTGAGCACTTAACTACAGGTCTCTGATGAGCAAGCCCAGCTTCTGCCCAGGAGCACTACTTCGCCCTGCTGGCATAAAATGTAAGTCATTTTTACCTTGGAATTTCTACCATTAGTGTGGTTGCTAATCACAGAATGGAATTCTTATCACTTACAGATTCCATCAAGGTCCCAGATTTACCTCTGTATCAAGTTAAGTTACCAGAATATATAATTTTTAAACTATAACCCCTCTCACTCCTTTGTCCCACTACCTATCCATTTCCCTTGTCTTTTTACTAAAATGTATTGAATGATATAAAACTAGCCCTTTATGAAATGCCTTTATTTTCTGCAAAAATTCTGATGTTCAATGTTCCTTAATTCGAGATTCACAGAATAGGTATTCATCAGATCCGAAACAAAGAAAAATTATGTCTCTTCTTATGGATTTCTATATGTTTCTTACTCGGTTTGGCTACTAGAAAGCTTAGTATTTCCTTAGCATCTATTTTTTGATCTAATAATTCTGTCCTCACATTTCTTTAAGAAAATTATTGGACTCATTTCATTTTATTCTTTTTTTCAAGGTTTTATAATAACCATTTTTTACATAAGTAGCTTTAGATCCTTATCAGAGGTAGCTAGCACACAAGTATGTTTAACCCAGTAAATTGACTAGATACCCCATTTTACTGAACAGTCTCTCTTTAAATGAAGAATAGCAAGTAAGGCCGACACTGTAGGGAAAGTCCTAGAAGATAGGCCCCATTATGGCAAAGGGGAACTTCTAAGAAGCCAAAAAACAAACTGAAATGCCAAGAGTTTTGCTTTGAGAAATTAATCTGTGAATTGCAAGGTGGAATACTCTGAAATTTATTAGCCAGCCTACTCTCTAGCTTTGCTTTAATCTTTTCCCACATACAAACTATGTGATGAGGCAGTCCATAAGTCTCATGAATAAAGTATCTATTTCCTGAGCCCCAACTGGGATGAGTGCCCTGTAAAACAATGCTTTGATCACTTACCTGTGTAAGAGGTAGTTTTGGAGATATAATTTAGAAGTTTTGGAACATGTTAATTGTTTGAAGAAGGAGGGGAAAGAATCTTTAAAATTAGGACTGTACTGAAAAATCTTGGCATTTTGGTCGCATACTCACAAGGGGCCACTCCAGTGAAACAGAAGGAGGAAGAAGAAAAGGGATGCTTATGCTGGGTGCCCTACCTAGTTTCTCAGGCAGGAAATAATCAACACCACGTCATTCTTCGAGAAGAACAAATACTCACTTTCACAAAGGTACCTGAAACAGGTCATACCTGTCCCTCCGCATCTTTGATTTTCGTTTCCAAGATCAGCTTGGCAGCCTGCTGCTCTTTGTTCAAGTGCTGAAGCCCCTCGTAGGTCGTTTTGTGCTCAGCAGAGAGTCTGGCTATGCTGGCGTCACATCTATCCGGGCAAACGACAAAGATAATTCTTATCAAAGTCTTCAAACACGCGCTAAAGCATCCTTACACACTATAAAGTGCACGACCGCACTCGAAGAAACTGCACCATGAATCATGCCTTTTAACAGAGTTCTGAATGAATGCGGAGAGCTGCTCTCATTACGGTTTTTAAGTTAAACCACAGGGATGTTGCTTAATAAGACTAGAGATGTAACCATCAAAGCAGCAAAGCCTCTACAAGGCTCACGAGTACAAAACTGAATATGCAGTGAGAGCCCAATTACAAAAAGCTTACACAGTGAGCCAGATGTGGTCCGTCGCTCTGTAGTACCACTTCCGCCCTCTCAGGTTCGGGGCCTCTTTGGATTTTGGAGGCAACTTCTACCACATTTGAAAGTACTATTCCTAACCTTTTACCAAACCACCTGTAAGGCTGTATGCTTTAAGTGTGGTCCAGAGCAGAAGGCTCTACGGCTGGTCCCAGCTGCTCTGCCCTTGAGCCTTACAACTTGGCAGTTCCAAAGGTGCCCAAAGTATTTGCGGCAGATAAGCTGGGTTATGAAGCCTCTGTCAAACGCCAACAGCAGAGTCACAGAATGACCCCCTAGGAATTGAGAGCAAAGTCATGCCCTGTTCCAACACAATCATTCCTGCTTTGAGAAGGAGCAGCCAGCTTGCTACTGGGCTCCAGTAGAGACTGCATGCCTAAGCAGGGGTCACTGAGTGACCATGCAATCTGGGCAGCCCATCATGAACACCAAGCCATAGAAGTGGGCATATGGGCAGCACTCCGTCCTGGAGGGAAAGGGATATACAGACGTCAGGCTTAACCGTCCTAAAGGCATAAGTAAATTACAGGAGCCCAGACTCCTGTGGCCTCTACTCTTCCTACTGCCAGTTTCCTTCAACTCACATGTATGGCCTGGGATCAGATGAGCTTAAAATACAAATGTTTAAAGTACTCAACAATCAAAGATAGATTCACATCCATCAAGAGAACTCTAAACTATTTTTAAAAAGCAAAGATGAAAAAAGAATAAGGGGTTAAGAGAAAAAAATGAGAAATCCTAGAAATAAGCTAAACAGTTTTCTTAATAGAGCTGACAAACATGACTGGACATGACTGAAGATAAAATCAGTGAATTAGAAGATAGTAGCAAGGAGCTCACTCAGAATGCAGCAAAGACAGACAGAGATTCAAACATGAAAAAATAGTTAAGAAAGATGGAGGACAAATAAAGAGATGCTAACATAAGTCAAAGGGAGGTTGAGAAGTCCCCCAAAAAAAAATGGAGAGAATGGCAAAAAAGCAATATTTGAGGTGTGAGTGCTGACAACTTTCTAAAACTGAAAAAAGACATGTGTTTTAAAGTATTCAATGAATACAAAGTGGCATAAGTAAAAATAGAGCATGGTGAAATTCAGATAACCCATGATAAAGATAAAGATTTTAAAAGCTACCAGAGACTAAAGACAAAATGACTTTTTTGACTGACTGTAAGATTGACAGCACACAAGTGATATCAGAAGACAGAAGATATCAGAAGACAAAAAATATCATAAGATGTTGGAGAAACAGCTTCTAAGGATTGAGCGGAAACAACCTATCATGCAAGGATAAGTACAAAATAAAGACAGTTTTAGACATACAAAGATTAAGAAATGTATCACCCACACAGCCATACTGAAAAAGTCATTAAATAATAGACTTCAGTACGAAGAAAAGAACACCCAGAGAGAAGGAGTAGGATGTAAGAAACAACAGTGAGCAAACTGAGAAAATTTTTGGAAAATTTATTGTTTTGTAGACTCTGAAGAAAGTAAGCTACCAGTTCAATTATTCCAAACTTCTTGAGTCCTTACTTGGTATTGAATCACATTTTCTCTTGTTTAGCTTAATCATTTGGCTAAAATGCTATAGTCCTTTTTGGAAGTAACAGAAAAAAAAAGTATTAGGAAAAAAAATGTTTAATATTGACTAAAATATTTTTTAATATTTTAAAACACAATCTGACAAACTGCATATATGCACTTTCTAAATTTCAATGTTCATAATAAAACAGACACAAAGCAACAATTATGTCACTATCCTTCTATACTGGAAATCTTTTTTAATGTTTAATGTTCAATGCTGGCATTTGTACAATCATGCTATATCGCACACTGTAGGTGGAAAAGTATATTTTATAAGCTTTCTTGAGGGCGACTTGGCAGTATATACCCCAAATCTTGAAACATGAATATATTTCTATGTACCTTTCAATCTAGGAATAAACCCCAAAGAAACAAAAGTGTGAGCAAAGAAAAATCAAACTAATTAAATTCTGTATAAATTCCTTGAACAATTTCCTGTTTTAGGATAAAACAAAAATCCTTTAAAACGCTCAGAAAGAGTTGGTCCCAACCCACTTACCTCCCTGCTTCATCTCCTATATTCTGTCCCCGTTTTTCCTCTGCCCTCAGCCACACTGATTACACTTCAGGGCTTTGAACTTATGTCACTCCTTCCCACTTCAAGGCCTTGATGCAGGCTGTTCTCTCCGTCTGCAGTGTTCTTCCCTGACCTTTTCACCTGCTTAGTTACTATTCATCCCTCAAGCTAAGCACACAAGTCACTTCCTTATGGAAGCCTTCCTGGAGCCCCCAGAGTAGACCGGGTACAGCAAGTACACACTTTCAGGATGCCCCATATTTCTCTTTTACTGAACTTCTTATAATAAACATTTATTATTATTACTATTTATTATCATTAATCTCTTAATCCTTGTTTCATGACACGTTCTCATCATTAGTCCATGCATGGCTCACTTCATTCAGTTAATTATTATTATTATTATTATTTGCTGTATGCGGGCCTCTCACCGTTGTGGCCTCTCCCATCGCGGAGCACAGGCTCCGGACGCGCAGGCCCAGTGGCCATGGCTCACGGCCCAGCCGCTCCGCGGCATGTGGGATCTTCCCGGACCGGGGCACGAACCCGTGTCCCCTGCATCGGCAGGCGGACTCTCAACCACTGCGCCACCAGGGAAGCCCCAGTTAATTACTTTTTAATAACTGCTCCTATTCTGAATCCTGTCATCATTCCCTTGTTCTCCTTTTAAGACTATATTGCACACATACACACACATATGCATGTGTGTGTATATATACATATATACATACATATATATATATTTCTTGAAAGTATGTTATGTGTGCATTAGTTGAATTCAACTTTTAAAAAGCCATTACGTCATATGTAATATTTTGATACTTATTGTTTTCACTTATTGCTAAGATTCAACTATATTGTTACACGCCACTGTAGTTCTTCATTTTAACTACAGAATAACATTCTACTGTTTGTTACAATTTATTTGTCCATACTCCCCACTGCTGGGCACTTTGGGTTATTTTGGGATTTTGCTATTGTGAACAATGCTGCTATGAACATGCTCTCCTGTGGTACAAGTACAACCATGTATCTCAGGCAGAAATTGATGGATCACAGACTATGTGTATGTTCAACACTGGGAGGGAATATCAGACCCCACAAATTTATACTCCTACTAGCAATGGGTAAGAGATCCTAGGCACCTACACCCTCTCTAATGCTTGGCATTGTCAGATATTTCAGATGCCAATCAACTGGGTGTAAAAAAGCATATATTGTTATGTTTTTAAATTTTCATTTCAACATTAACCAGTGGGGCTTCCCTGGTGGCGCAGTGGTTGAGAGTCCGCCTGCCGATGCAGGGGACGTGGGTTCGTGCCCCGGTCCGGGAAGATCCCACATGCCGTGGAGCAGCTGGGCCCGTGAGCCATGGCCGCTGAGCCTGCGCGTCCGGAGCCTGTGCTCCGCAGCGGGAGAGGCCACAACAGTGAGAGGCCCGCGTACAGCAAAAAAAAAAAAAAAAAAAAAAAACATTAACCAGTGATGTTGAATCTCTTCACAGGTTTATTGGCCATATGTGTTTCTTCTTTGGTAAGGTATCAGTTCATGTCTCTTACCCACTGTTATATTGGGTTGTTGGCATTATTCTTATTAACTTGTATGAGGTCTTTATATATTCTTGACACTAACCTTTTACCATCCAATATCTTCCTCAATTTGTAACTTCTTATTTTCTTCTTTAAGAATGATGAGCAACGTTTTAAATTTTAAAATAATCAAATCCATCAATGCCTTTTATATCAAGAAGAAATCCTCTGCTACCTAAAGGTCTAAAACAGGGGTCCCCCAACCGCCGGGCCACAGACCAGTACTGGTCCATGGCCTGTTAGGAACAGGGCTGCACAGCAGAAGGTGAGCGGCAGGCGAGCTAGCGAAGCTTCATCTGTATTTACAGCCGCTCCCCATCGCTCACATTACCGCCTGAGCTCCGCCTCCTGTCAGATCAGCAGCGGCATTAGATTCTCACAGGAGCGCGAACCCTACTGTGAACTGCGCATGTGAGGGATCTAGGCTGCGCACTCCTTATGAGAATCTAATGCCTGATGATCTGAGATGGAGCTGAGGCGGTGATGCTAGCACTGGGGAGTGGCTGCAAATACAGATTATCATTAGCAGAGAGGTTTGACTGCACAGAGATCAGAATAAATCAAGTGCTTACAGACTCATATCAAAACCCTATTACTTGAGGTGGATAGACCTAGAGTCTGTCATACAGAGTGAAGTAAGACAGAGACAAATACCGTATGCTAACACATATATATGGAATTTAAGAAAAAAAAATGTCACGAAGAACCTAGGGGTAAGACAGGAATAAAGACACAGACCTACTAGAGAATGGACTTGAGGATATGGGGAGGGGAAAGGGTGAGCTGTGACAAAGTGAGAGAGAGGCGTGGACATATATACACTACCAAACATAAGGTAGATAGCTAGTGGGAAGCAGCCGCATAGCACAGGGAGATCAGCTCGGTGCTTTGTGACCACCTAGAGGGGTGGGATAGGGAGGGTGGGAGGGAGGGAGACGCAAGAGGGAAGAGATATGGGAACATATGTATATATATAACTGATTCATTTTGTTGTAAAGCAGAAACTAACACATCATTGTAAAGCAATTATACTCCAATAAAGATGTTAAAAAAAAAACCCTATTACTGGCTTCCCTGGTGGCGCAGCAGTTAGGAGTCCACCTGCTAATGCAGGTGACACGGGTTCGAGCCGTGGTCCGGGAAGATCCTACATGCCCCAGAGTAACTAAGCCCGTGCAGAGCAACTAAGCCCGTGGGCCACAACTACTGAGCCCGCGGGCCTAGAGCCTGTGCTCCGCAACAAGAAAAGCCACAGCAATGAGAAGCCCACGCACCCCAAATAAAGAGTAGCCCCCACTCGCCGCCAACTAGAGAAAGCCTGTGCGCATCAACCAAGACCCAACCCAGCCAAAAATAAATAAATAAATTTATGAAAAAAAAAACCCTATTACTGAATGGTAAGTGACGATTAAGCTGCATCTGGTGGCAGGCTTTACAGTGGCAAGTGAGTTGATGTACTTCAATTGTAGAGCTGCATCTGGTGGCAGGCTTTAAGTCAGAATCCAACACTTATTTTAGTCCACGCGTGGCCCGCCCATTATTTTATTTACCACTTCCATCCACGCCTCTTTCCCACACTGTGCACTTATCTCAGTCACAGTTTGGGTAAGCCCACAAGCTAACCCTAGCCAAAACGAGTAATAAACAAACGCTGCTGGAGAGCTTCTCTGAAAAGACCCAATGATGAGACAGCAGAAGCCTCTAAGACTGCCAACAAAAAGAAAGCTGCATTTAAAAGAAAATACCAAGAGTCCTACTTAAATTTTGGGTTCATCGCAACAGGTGATTCACATTCTCCAAGCCCACTTTGTATAATATGTGGCAACCGGCTACCCAACAAAGGCACGAAACCTTCAAAACTGCTTCTCCACGTGGAGACCAAGCACCCTGCATTAAAAGACAAGGCTTTGGAGTTTTTCAAAAGAAAAAAACATGAACACGAAGAACAGAAGCAAGTATTGAAGGCCACCACTTCATCAAATGTGTCTGCACTGAGAGCATGAAATGTGTCTGCATTGCTAAAGCTAAGAAGCCCTTTACTGTTGGTGAAGAGTTGATCCTGTCTGCTGCTACGGACATTTGTCGTGAAATTTTAGGAGAGGCTGCAGTTCAAAAGGTGGCACGTGTTCCTCTCTCGGCTAGCACCATAACTAGATGAATTGATGAAACAGCAGAGGATACTACGGCACAACTGTTAGAGAGGATTAATGAGTCACCATGGTATGCAATCCAGGTTGACGAGTCTACCAAAGTTGACAACAAGGCAACAGTGCTTGTTTTTGTGTGATACATCTTTCAGGAGGATGTGCACGAGGATATGTTATGTGCACTTTTGTTGCCAACCAACACCACAGCTGCAGAACTATTAGGGTCTTTGAATGACTACATATCAGGAAAACTGAATTGGTCATTTTGTGTCAGTATATGCACAGACAGAGCGGCTGCCATGACTGGACAGCTTTCTGGTTTCACTACTCAGGTCAAAGAGGTCGCTTCTGAATGTGAGTCTATGCACTGTGTCACCCATAGAGAAATGATGGCTACCCGAAAAATGTCGCCTGAACTTAACAACGTTTTGCAGGATGTGATTAAAATTATCAACCACGTTACAATACATGCCCTTAACTCACGTCTGTTCGCGCAGCTCCATGAGGAGATGGACGTAGAGCACAGACGTCTTCTCTTATACACAGAAGTGAGATGGCTTTCTAAAGGTAGGTCACTGGCCAGAGTTTTTGAGTTACAAGAGCCGCTCCAGAGATTTTAGAAAAACAGTCACCAGTGGCAGCACATTTCAGTGACACAGAATGGGTCACAAAACTTGCTTACTTGTGGGCTTCCCTGGTGGCACAGTGGTTGAGAGTCCGCCTCCCGATGCAGGGGACACGGGTTCGTGCCCCGGTCCGGGAAGATCCCACATGCCGCAGAGCGGCTGTGCCCGTGAGCCATGGCCGCTGAGCCTGCGCGTCCGGAGCCTGTGCTCCGCAACGGGAGAGGCCACAACAGTGAGAGGCCCACGTACCGCAAAAAAAACCCCCACAGAAAACAAAAAAAAAAAACTTGCTTACTTGTGAGAAATATTCAACCTGCTCAGCGAACTCAATCTGTCACTTCAGGGGAGAACCACAACTGTGTTCAAGTCGGCAGATAAGGTGGCTGCATTCAAAGCCAAACTGGAATTATGGGGGCGATGAGTGAATGTTAGGATTTTTGACATGTTTCAAACATTAGCAGAGATTTTGAAAGAGACTGAGCCAGGGCCTTCTTTCTCCCAGCTGGTGCATGATCACCTATCTCAGCTTTCAGAAGAGTGTGAGCATCACCTCTCAAGCACAAAAGACCCCCAAACTGGGAAGGAATGGATCCGCGACCCATTTGTGAATAAGCCAGGTGAAGCGACTTTGTCCATGCTAGAAGAGGATCAACTTCTTGAGACTGCAAATGACGGTGGCCTTAAAAGTATGTCTGAGACAACTTCATATGATCTGGATTAAGGTGAAAGTGGAATAGCCTGAGATTGCCACAAAAGCACTGAAAAGCCTGCTTCCATTTCCAACATCCTGCAGTTTACTGCAGTGACAGCAACCAAAACAAGATTACGGAGTAGACTAGACATAAGCAATACACTTCGGGTGTCACTTTCTCCCATCATCCCCAGATGGGACCATCTAGTTGCCGGAAAACAAACTCAGGCCTCCCACTGATTCCGCATTATGGTTGAGTTGTATAATTATTTCATTATACATTACAATGTAATAATAATAGAAATAAAGTGCACAATAAATGTAATGTGCTTGAATCATCCCCAAACTGCATCCCCTCTGCCCCGGTCCGTGGAAAAACTGTCTTCCACAAAACTGGTCCCTGGTGCCAAAAAGGTTGGGGACTGCTGGCCTAAAATATATCCATCTATATACTTCTATTAAAAGTTTTAAGTCTTATGTTTAGCATTTACTCATCTGGAGTGGATTTTGTATCTGGTGTGAGGCAGGAAACAAAGGATCTTTTTTGATAAGGATAATAAATTTTCTATCTCCATTTACAGAACAATCCCTCCTTTCTCCACTGATCTGCTGTGCCATCTGTCACATATACCAAAGTCCCAGACATGTGTGGTTCGATTTCTGGACTTTCTATCCTATTCCATTGTTCAGTTTCTCTATCCCTAAGCCAACAACATACCATCTTAATTACTGTAGTTTCATAACAAGTCTTGCTATCATCTGGTAGGGCAATTCTCCCCTCCTTGGTCATCTTCAGAAGTGTCCTGGATATTTTTTACTCTTAACCCTGACATATAAACATTAGGATCATCTTATCAAGTTTCTCTGTAAAACTCTGAATTCTAATTGGAATTCCATTGATTCTAAAGATTAATTGGTGAAAACTGATACTTTTAAAGATATTAAGATTTCCTACCCTTGAATATAATACCCATTTCTATTTACTAATGTTTTCTTATTTTTTTTTTCTTTAATAAATTTATTTATTTATTTTTGGCTGCGTTGGGTCTTTGTTGCTGCACACAGGCTTTCTCTAGTTGCGGCGTGCAGGGGCTACTCTTCATTGCGGTGTGCGGGCTTCTCACTGTGGTGGCTTCTCTTGTTGCGGAGCACGGGCTCTAGGCGCGTGGGCTTCAGTAGTTGTGCCACGCAGGTTCAGTAGCTGTGGCGCACGGGCTTAGTTGCTCCACAGCATGTGGGATCTTCCCAGACCAGGGATCGAACCTGTGTCCCCTGCATTGTCAGGCAGATTCTCAACCACTGTGCCACCAGGGAAGCCCCTCTTATTATTTCTTAATCAAATTTTAAAAATTTTTCAAGAAGTCTTGAATAATTTTTGTTAGACCTATGCCTAGTTATTACACATTCTCTGATTTTATTTTAAATGGTATCTTCATTTTAATTATGTTTTCTAGTTGTTTGCTATTGGTTTACAGTAAAGAAACTGACCTTTGTACATTAATATATATAGCCACCTTGCTAAATTTACATTAACAGATTAAGAGAGAAAAATTATCTGATGACTTGAACAGATGCAAAAAACATTTGAGAAAACTCAATGCAAATTATAAAGATTCTTAGTAAATTTGGAATGTAAGAAAACATCCTGAATCTGATAAATCCATGTTTGATTATCATCCAAAAATGGAAAACCTCTGGAGGTATTCTCATTAAATCTGAAAACCAGAGAAAGATGCCCACTACCACAATTTCTACTTAACTGTATTGAACATTTGAGCCTGTACAAGATGACAAGAAAAAGAGACTAAGGATATGAGGATCAGAAAAGAAGAAATTAAATTGTCATTATTTGTAGATGATATCATTTCTACAGAACCCCCCCCAAATCTACAAATCAGAATCATAAGTGAAATAAAATAATTATTTTGCAATAATTCATTTAATGTCTCTCTCTCCTGCTAGAAAGAATATAAGCTGCATTTAAGGAAGAAGGACAACCGCTTTTTTCATCACTAAAACCCTAGTGCCTAGCACAGTGCCTTGCTTGTAGTAGGGGCTCAATAAATATTTGCAGATGAATGACTCTAAGGAATAGTACTACATACCATGCACTGTACAAGATACATGACCTATATTAGTTCATTTACTCCTCACAAATCATCCCCACTCCACAAATGCTGGTTAAAAACACCACCAAATACCCTTCTTTTAAATTTTGAGTTCACAAGTTTTAAGCAAAACATTATTTAAATCGTATTTGGGGAAATCTGAGGTTTTAACACATTATAGAAAGGCATTATTTTCCAATCCAAATAGAAGACTATTGGCTAGAAACTGTCAGGTATCACTACATCAGACCAGTTCACCATCTTTACAAAGCTGTTCGAGGGACAGACTGTGTTTGAAGAAGTTACTTGAAAAGGTCTCAGAAGGATCCCGAAGCTCATGGCTCACACATGTGCACTAGCTATAGCTTGGCTTTCATATTTTGTCTCACTTGGAAACACAAATACTACTACATAAATTTCCATTAACACAGGAGTGGCTAAATACGTTCAAATATGGTACATACATATAGCAGAATACTCTCTATCCAATTAAAAAGTACGCCAGATTTGTGTGCACACTCGAAGGAAGCCCACAGTATATTGTTATGTACTAACAAGTGGCAGAATAGCATGTAGAATACTTCGTAAAATTAAAATCCCACTGTTAGGTGATTATTACACCGCAAATCATTACATTACTGTAGTGATAAATTATCTTATAATTATGTATGAGAAAAGTCTAAAAGGACAGATACCAAACTGTTAACATTAATTACCTCTAAGAAGTAAAACAGAGCTAGGAGCTGGTGAGCCTCCATTCTTCTACTTCATGTATTTCATAGTATTTCTGACTGTTTATCACAAGCATATACCATTTCTGTTCCTTTATAAGTACAAGGGCAGGGTAGGCAGCGAATGCAGGGAGGGACACAGGGTGTGATACCAAAGCCTCCCGTCAGGAAATATACACAGTGAAATCAACTGTAGTTTTCTTAGGTTAATAACAACGTATTCTCAAATGTTTCAGGAAAAAATTTCTTTTAAAAAGAATAATAGAGTAAGTTACTTGTAATAATGATAGAGTAAGTAAAATGCTAACAATTGGTAAATCTTGCAAGTTTTCTATAAGTTTAAAATTATTTCAAATATATATATATATATCTAAGAAAAAAGGATAAGCAATATTACTCTCTCAGCTAGTAGTGAATCAAAGACATCATTCTTCTCTTTTCTAGAAACACACTCATAAAAGGCAGCCTTGGGGCTCGAATATAGCTGCGTGTGTGACTCAGGTGCTTTAGTTAAACAAGAATTTGCAATGAATCTGACCAGTTGTCCTGTTTCATCCTGAAGTTATATTATAGATGAACCAATAATGCACTCATTGCAAATTTTCCCTTTTCGGGTCTTTGGGCAGCTGTTATCTCCCAGGTACAGTTCTTGGTTGTGGCCATCAGGTGGCAGAATGACTCTATCACTTGGCTATCTGATCAATAATGGCAGGGAGGTGGTCAGAAGTCCAGAACAGAGACCCGAAGGTCTAGCAATAGACATGACTTGGGCACCATGCTTAGGCAGATCTTCTCTTACAGCTTATGAGATGGTGGCGTATGGCACTGAAAAGGCAATGACACTTACATAATGCCTACGTCATTCACCTTACTTTATCTCTTCACATCGGCATTTTATAATCTTGCAACCTTACATAGGTGAATACAGTACAATAAGATATTTTGAGAGAGAGACCACATTCACATAACATTCGTTATAGTAAATTGTTATAATTTTCTATTTTATTATTAATTATTGTTAATCTCTTACTTTATAAATTAAACTTTATCATAGGGATGTATGTATAGGAAAAAACATAGTATATATAGGGTTCAGTGCTATCCTTGGTTTCAGGCATCCACTGGGAGTCTTGGAATGTATTCCCTTGGGACTACCGTATCATAAGCTAAGCCTCCAACATGGGTGTTATCCATGGCCTAACAAAATATTGGCATTATCAAGAAGTTCCATGATATAGAAACACATCTTACAACTATATCAACTTAAATTCCTAGGTGCCCATCCCTGCATAACCACTGATAGAGTGCTTTGGGTTTTGGGGGTTTCTTTGTTTTGCTTTCTGCTAGTTATTAAACTGTAGTGAATGACATTCGTAGGAAATATCTCTAGTTCCAGCTTGATCTCTTTCAAGCAACAGCAATAAAGCTAATGTAAATTGAAAAAAAAAATGGCAATGACACTTAAAACATTAAGTTGCTCATCTTCCATATAATAATAATTATTATATATATAATTATTGTATGTATACATCATGAAGCCCTTAAGTGCTGGCAATAATTTAATTGAATCAGACTACATAGAAATTTACATCCCAGGACATTGTCAAAAACAGCAGAACATGACATATACACACTACTATATATAAAAGAGATAACCAACAAGGACCTACTATATAGCACAGGGAATTATACTGAATATTTTGTAATAACCTATAAGGAAAAAGAATCTGAAAAAGAATATATATATATATATATATATATATCACTGTACTGTACACCTAAAAGTAGCATGATATTGTAAATCAGCTATTCGTCAATTTTTAAAAAAAGAATTATATTGGGGATACACAGACCTACTAGAGAACTCCATTCTCTAGTAGGTCTGTGTCTTTATTCCCATCTTGCCCCTAGGTTCTTCATGACCTTTTTTTTTTTCCTTAGATTCCATATATATGTGTTAGCATACGGTATTTGTTTTTCTCTTTCTGACTTACTTCACTCTGTATGACAGACTCTAGGTCCATCCACCTCACTACAAATAACTCAATTTCATTTATTTTTATGGCTGAGTAATATTCCATTGTATATATGTGCCACATCTTCTTTAACCATTCATCTGTTGATGGACACTTAGGTTGCTTCCATGTCCTGGCTATTGTAAATAGAGCTGGAATGAACATTTTGGTACATGACTCTTTTTGAATTACAGTTTTCTCAGGGTATATACCCAGTAGTGGGATTGCTGGGTCGTATGGTAGTTCTATTTTTAGTTTTTTAAGGAACCTCCATACTGTTCTCCATAGTGGCTGTATCAATTTACATTCCCACCAACAGTGCAAGAGGGTTCCCTTTTCTCCACACCCTCTCCAGCATTTATTGTTTGTAGATTTTTCAAACATCCAGTTTTCAACAAAAGTTGTAAGACATACAAAGATACAGGAAAATGTGAAATAAACATAGGGGAAAAGGCAGGCAAAAGAAACTGCCTGTGAGAGAGCACAGAGGTCAAATTTAAAAGACAAAAACTTCAAGGCAGCCATCATAAATATAGATGATTAAAGAAATGAAGGAAACTTGCTTTAAGAAGTAAAGGAAGAGGGGCTTCCCTGGTGGCGCAGTGGTTGAGAGTCCGCCTGCCGATGCAGGGAACACAGGTTCGTGCCCTGGTCCAGGAGGATCCCACATGCCGCGGAGCGGCTGGGCCCATGAGCCATGGCCGCTGAGCCTGCGCGTCCGGAGTCTGTGCTCCGCGACGGGAAAGGCCACAGCAGTGAGAGGCCCGCGTACCACAAAAAAAAAAAAAAAAAAAAGTAAAGGAAGAGATACTGACAATGTCTCATCAAGCAGAGAATACCAATAAAGAGACAGAATTTTTGTTTTTAAGGAACCAAGCAGACCCAATCACGAACATAAAAAGAAAACCCTTAGAATGGGGGAAATTTTTTTCAAATCAGCTATCTGACAAGAGAATTGTATCTAGACTATATAAAGAACTACTACAACTCAATAATTAAGGAAAAAAAACCCTCAATTTGAGAAGGGGCAAAGGATCTGAATAAACAGTTCTCCAAAGAAAATATACAGATGACCAATAAGTACATTAAATGATGTTCACCACCTTTAGTTATTAGGGAAATGCAAATCAAAACCACAGTAAGATGCCACTTCACACTCACTAGCTTGGCTATAATCAAAAAGACATATAACACGTGTGGAAGAGGATGTGTAGAAACCAGAGCCTCGTACGCTGCTGCTGGCAACATAAAATGGTGCAGCCACTTTGGAAAACAGTCTGGCTGTTCTGTTCCTCAAAGGGTAAAATACAGGGTTACCATATTACTCAACAACTATACTCCTAGGAATACACATCCAAGAGAAATGAAAACATATGACCATACAAACTCGTACGTGAATGTTCAAAACAGCATTATTTATCATGGCCAAAAACTTTTAACTTGACGATATCCAATGTACCTATTTTTTTCTTTACACCGGGACTTGCTTACCCTGAGGGAACTTGCACACCTGCCTCAGTACACAGGTATTTCTCCTCTAAGGCTCTGACACCATCCAAACAGACCTCATAGAGGAAAGTGGATGAAGCCACTGAGTCTTGGACAAATGAAGATGATAAGCCAAATAATGGACCAAATGTCTCGTTAGGCACAGGAAAGCTAAACTCTGAGCTCTGCGTTAGGGAGGCGTAGGAAACTCTCTGAGACAGTCCTGTTTAGGGTGTGTTCTGCTTAGAGGGGGAGGGGTGTCTGTCACCTCCATAGATAATTTGCCTTTGCCCTTTCCAGCTGGATCTCCACGGAGGAATCAGGACCTGTTTCCTATCAATTACTTCACCAATGGATCCATGAACACTATAAGATAAAACCTGAAATAACATTGCAGCCTACTCATTTCAGACTATCACTGTAAAAGTTCATACCCTTTCAACACCATGATATAATCAATGCAAGAAAACCGAAACTTTGCCAAGGAATTTTTATTTCACATGAGTTTGTTTCAACAAAGTCTCATTAGCGTTCCAGGAAAAAGATGAATATAGCCACAAAACAAAGCAAAAATATGTGGAGCTTCCAACATGTTTTTTTTAATTGTTTCGGAGTAAAAGCATTTGTTTACAGAGAAAGAACAAGCTGGGTAGAGAAGTTAGTAAGAAACTGCAGAAGAAAAATGTAAAATTCCTGAAAGTATTTCAAAATTTTGTAATTAGAACCAGTATTATGAGGATAATTTCACTGCAGCTGCTCCTGAGACAATAATAGGTCCCATTTGCTCTATATTCACTCCATCCCATGCACACACTAAGCCTCTTACATATATCGCCTCGCTTAATCTTCATCTGCAACTCAAGTGACTACGAAAATTTCCAAAGTTCTCCTGAAGTTCTTACTCTGCCTTGAAGCTCTGAAGCTCCTCAACTCCTCACAGTTCTGAGAGGTGTAACAGAGCTGGGGTTTCGTTTCAGCTGATCTCCACAGAAAAGATTCAAGTTTTCTCAGTCCAATTACAGTGATTTTCCAAATCATTAATTCATCCAAACAAACATTTATTGAGTACCTACTGTTTTCCAGAGACTGTTCTATGCACTGAAGGTACAAAAATAAAACATGCGGTACTCCACCCCAAGACAACAGAGAGACTCAATAGAACAGAGAGTGGGGTACCTGGGAAGACTTCCTGGAGGAGGCTGAATTTTAAAGGCTGACTAGAAGTTAGAAAAGAAAGGGAAAAGGCATGCTAGGTACAAGAACAGCATGTGCAAAGGCACAGATATAGGAGAGCATGGCCCATTCAGGGAACAGCAAGCAGTGGATTACTGCTGAAAGGTACAGTGCGAGGGTAGAGAGAGGTAAGGGGGTCAGTGGGGTATCTCTCACCAAGGGCCATACTGAGACTGGAGTTCACCCAGCTGAGGACAGAAAATCACACAAGCGTAGAACCAGGAGCCCTCTGCTGTGAGACAGATGTTCATCCAGTGGACCCAAATACACAGGCCAAATATTCAGGGCTCTTCATGTGTTGTCTGCACAAATACCCCCTAACATCCCAAAGAGGCCTTGGATACTGTGGGTCCCCTTTTCCCCCTCCCACCCTTTGCAGGCCACTTTCATTCTCGCCTCAGGATGATTTGAACCCCGTATTATCTCCACAGCTCCTGTGTACACTCCTGCTTGACCCTTGACGGCAAGAGAGGGCAGAAGAGGCCTGCAAACGCTTTGGAGATTGTGCACCTCCAGCAAGCTCCCAGGTGACAGGGACGCTACTGGTCCATGGGGCACCCTTTCAGTAGTGAGTGCCTAGAACAGCACTCTTCCTCCTACCTGAGGGGAAAGATCTGTTTTTCGAATGTACAATCTACCATGGACCAATACTTTCAGAAAATAAAATAAAAATGAATGACAAGAAAAGTGAAATTTTAAAAAGACACACAAACTATACGTCCCAACTGTGTATTATTGGGTTCAGTAAACATAACATTAACCTAGCAAATTACTCAGGTCAACTGAGCCCTCCCCTCATCGACTCCTGCACACACAGCTCCACCTACAGAAGCATAAGAAATCAGGGCTGCTCAAAACAAGGTCTAACTGCCACTGCTACATTTTATGGGCAAAGGAGAGGATGTACCAGAAGAAGCAAAGGATTTGCTTTGGGGCTCCATGAATATATTCCCCACTAAAATGGAGTTGATGAAAACTCGCTCCTGATACATAGAGGTGCAAACATCTGACCACCTACCTGGCCACTCGTCCCCGGAGATCTCCCAGGCCGGAGAGTTGCCGCATCTCCAGAGTCTTTAAGGCAGAATTTGTTCCATAGCTAATGTTGTCCCGGGCGCGGATCTGCTCCTGGAGTACCTGAGCAACACACAAAAACACTGACGGAGTCATCCGGGAATTCATATGCTGCCACAGAAGCATTTTACACTTTTGGTAAAAACAAGAATGTTCAACTCCTTTCAGAAGAGGCTCCTTTGTAAGAGTCACCTGATATACATGGAGAACCAGGGGCTTAGAAGAGAGACCTCAGAGATGACACTTGGACCAAGGCCCTGCATTTACCAGTAAAAACACTGAGACGCAGATGTCAGGTGACTTGACGGAGGTCCCGCTGCAGGAAGAGGCAAAGCTGAGACTAGAAGCCTGGACTTGTGGAGCACAGTTCAGAGGTCTTACCTCGTGCCAGGGTGCTTTTTAATAGTCATTGTTTTAGGCAAACGATCCCTAAATCTGGGAAATAATAAATCAAGAAAAAGGCGGGGAAGAGGGGCATCAGGCAAAGAGGTCCAAATTCCAGTCGCTCCAGCTGTGTGATCCTGGGAAAGTGTCTCAAGTTTTCTGAGCTTCCTTTTCCTCATCTGTTGATAGTAATGGTGATTATACTCCTAAGGCCACTTTATGGGAACATTACATAAGATAATGCATACAAAGCACTTAGCACAATGCCTAGTACATGGTAAATACAGCAAATGCTAATGATTCTTCCTAGTACCTATTCGTAACAACATTTATACAGCACTGGAATGGTAGAATGTGTCTCAGAGAAAAGACATTAAATGAAAGCAGAACTACTGGAAGATGGAATGACCCAACACAAAAGCATGAACTTGTGGAGCATCCATCCTGGGAAGTCTGCAAAGGAATGATGGAGATGAAGAGGGCATCCGTGGCGTTTATTGAGCATGTCCTGGGAGGAGCCCAGGGCTGCGATACACGCTGACATGCACAAATCCACACAGCGCCCTGTGAGGGAGGTACTCTCAGGAGACCTGTGCTATAGACCAGGAAGTGAGGCACCAACAGCTGAACTGATAAACCAACATCACCTGGGGAGCAAGTGGCTAGCTGGGACTGACCCAGGCAGCCTGGCTCGAGAATCCAAGCTCATAACCACGCTGCAATGCTGCCTGCCAAACCAGCAAAGAATCTGAGACAGAAGCACTAAGGACAGACAGACAGATATGAAAACCCAAGTCCTAGGTTACAGGAGACCCCTCAAAAGCAAAAGTTCGCATCAGACGTTTCTTTGAACATTTCCTTATCCTTTTGCTCAGCGTCTCCTTTCCCCCCTCCCTCCTCCTCTCCCTGTATTCTGTCCTCCACACTCCTGCCACCCCATTACCACACTCTCTCCTTCTTTTTTTTTTTTAATAAATGTATTTATTTATTTATCTGGCCGCATTGGGTCTTCGTTGCTGCTCACAGGCTTTCTCTAGTTGCAGCGAGCAGGGGCTACTCTTCGTTGTAGTACGCAGGCCACTGTGTGGTTGCTTCTCACCAACAGTGTGGTGGTTTCTCTTGTTGTGGAGCACGGGCTCTAGGTGTGCGGGCTTCAGTAGTTGTGGCACACAGGCTCAGCAGTTGTGGTGCACAGGCTTAGTTGCTCCACGGCATGTGGGATCTTCCCATACCAGGGCTTGAACCCATGTCCCCTGCACTGGCAGGTGGGTTCTTAACCACTGCGCCACCAGGGAAGTTCCTCCTTTTCAAAGAGAAAGCTTTTGATTTCTCGTATGGTTTCCCTTTCAGCCATTTTTTAAAAAATTTCCGATTTGCCTGATGTCAACTTGAGTATCTATTCTCTTTTGCTTTCTTTGTTTTGTTTTTTGTTGTTGTTATTTTAAAAGATGAGTACCAAGTTCCTTTACTTTAACTATTTCTTCCTTAATAATGAAGACATTTTCTCTTTTTTTTTTTTTTTTTTGCGGTACGCGGGCCTCTCACTGTTGGGGCCTCTCCCGTTGTGGAGCACAGGCTCCGGACGCGCAGGCTCAGCGGCCATGGCTCACGGGCCCAGCCGCTCCGCGGCATGTGGGATCTTCCCGGACCAGGGCACGAACCTTTGTCTCCTGCATCGGCAGGCGGACTCTCAACCACTGCGCCACCAGGGAAGCCCCGACATTTTCATTTTAGTACAGTATTTTCTGTGTCCACGGGTTGTGTGTGAAGTGTTTTCTTTTTTATTGTTTTAATTTCAGTTTTGAATTCCTCTTTGGTCTAAGGATATCTAGGTATCTAAAGATTACTTAGAATTGTATTTCTTCATTTTCAAGGAGATTTTTTTCTATCATTTTTACTATTTATTTCTAACTGTACTGGCTTATGATCGAAAATATGATCTGTAATATATTTAATTTTTTGAATGTATTGTGGTTTGCTCTGTGGCACATGACTGATTTTTCAAAAGTTTCAGGCAAAAAACTATTCAAGGAACAAAAGGTTCAATATTGCATATTAGATTGAGTTTGCTGACTTATTTATTTATTTTTGTCTACTGGATCACTCCAACGATGAAGAGGCGTTATGAATTCTTACACTGTCAGATACTTTCATCAAGGTCTGCTTACATTTTTAATGCTGTTTACTTTACATATTTACCTGCCATTTTATTTGGACATACAGATTTATGATCAAAGTGGCCATAGCCATTACATAATAACTTTTTAATCTGATTTAGTGCTTGTAATATTAAGTTTCATCTTACCTACTATTAACATTGCTACTATACTTTATAAATAATAAAGCAAATATCTGCTTGGTCTAACTATACACCAGACACTGTTCTAAGTGCTATAGGTATGATAACTGGTTTAAATCTCACAAAACGCTATGAAGGAGGGACTATTATTATCCCCATTTCACAGGTGGTGAAATCTCTATGTGATCAAGTAACTTGCCCAAAGCCACAGGCAATGCCTGAGGGAGCTGGGATTTGCACCAGGAGCTTGGCCCCACAGACTGTGCTCTCAATCATGACATTATGCTGCCTTATATTTTCATTCGTCCTTCCATCTCACTTTTTTTTTTTAATTTTATTGAAGTATTGTTGATTCACAATGTTGTGTTAATTTCTTCTGTGCAGCAAAGTGACTCAGCTATGCATTATATATATCTATATATGTATCTATAGATATATATATTCTTTATATATAGAAATATATATTCTTTTTCATATTCTTTCCCATTATGGTTTGTCACAGAATATTGAATATAGTTCCCTGTGCTACACAGTAGGACGCTGTTGTTACATCTCACTTTAGAGTTACAATTTACGGTGCTTTTTGTTGTTGTTTCCCTTCTCCTTTTCCCTATTTTGACTGGTTTAATCAGGTTACCGTTCATTGCCTTTTCTCCCCTTGTTAACTGGGGAATGTTCTGGCCATTGCTAGTCCATGAATGGCTACCTCCCCTTTCCCAACATTTATAACCATGTACGCACCTACTCCAGGCTCTATCCCTGCACAGCACCCCTCTCCTCCACAAGAGACACTTACTTAGCACGTTCACACCCACCCTCCTTCATCCTTCAACCCCAGATGATTTATGTGGAAGGATTTTTACTTTTCTCCCCGTCTTGCTTTTCCCCACACCAACTAGGCGTTGCTAAAATAACTCAATACTACTAGTTGGGATACAATTAGAATTTTGCTTGTAGAAGGGCCCTTCTTTTTCAATTATCTTTTTCTTCTTCTTCTTCTTTTTTAGCACTCTGTTTCCCAGTCCCAGGCATTTATCTCTATCCATTTACATGAAATGACAGGTCTTTTTCTAAGGATCACCAATTACCTTTGTGCTTCTCCTTTTCATTTTCCCCTATCTTAGGGTCTCTGTGTGTTGGTTAGAGTCCTTCCTCTAGCATTTTCCTCAGACTAGGCACTTGGATGAAAGACTCTCTGGATCCCTGCCGTGTCTAATATCGTCCTCCCTCGCTCTGAAGGGTGGGTTATAAACTGAAAGGGTATGAAATTCTTGACCTAAAGGCCTTCTCTCCCAGTGAACTTTGAAGCTGACAGGAAGTCTGATGCTTTTTCCTCTGAAAGCACCTTGGCTCCTTATGCCTAGATGCTTGTTTTCCATCTTTAGAGTTCAGGATTTTTATCAGAATGTACCTAATTGTGGATTTTTAAAAAAAAATTCGATTCTACCTAGAATTCATTGAACACTTCAAACTGTAGTCTCAGATTTATTTTCAACTTGGGTAAATTTTCTTCTTCTATGTAATCATTGGTTTTTCTTTTCCCTCTGTTTCTTTGTCTCCTTCTGGAATTCCTATTATTCACACGCTGGGTGTCCTGGATCTGTCCTCTAAGTCTTGTATCTTTTCCCCCATGGTTTCCCTCTCTTTGTATCTGGCACTGATGTTTCAGCACTTCTTCTACTTTGTCTTGTGGGTAACTAATTCAATTCATAAAAGTAACCATCCTTGCCTCTAGATCATCTACTGACTTTTAAAAATTTAAGTTCAAGGAAGAAATTTTACATTGTACCTGGATCTCCTTAAGCACTCTGTCTTATTACTCAGTTGGAGATACTGTAACAAAACACCACAGACTGAGTGACTCATAAACAAAAAACGTTTCTTTCTTGCAGTTCTGAAGGCTAGGAACTCTAAGATCCAGGTGCCAGCATCGTCGTGTCCTACGAGGGCTCTCTTCCTAGCTTGCAGACTGTTGCCTTCTCACCATGTCCTCACGTGCCAGAAAGAGGAAGTTCTGGTCTCTCTTTCTCTTCTTATAAGAGCCCTAATCCCATCATAAGGGCCCACCCCCATGACCTCATCCTAAACCTAGTCACCACCCAAAGGCCCCACCTCTAAATACTATCACATTGTGGGTTAGAGCTTCAAACATGAATTTGGGAGAGGGGACACAAACATTCAGGCCATAACATACCCTGATTATTTTTCATGCAAGGGCCACCTGTTTCCTATTTCATTTGGGTCTGTTCTAAGGGCTGTGCTTATTCTTCCTCCCTCTGGCTGCTGGGCCCACTTAAGTGTGATGTTTCTTTTTGTTCTCCGCTCATTGGAGTGAGATTAAGTAGGTAGTCCTAGGTGTAATGGAAGGAGCTTATGAGCTGGAGGTGCAGCCGATGAGAGCACAGAGCCAGGGTCCAGGTGAGGTGCCGGGAGGAAGCATCTCTGTGTCCTTCTCTCTGCAGCCCTCCCAGCCTGGAGCCAGCGGGGACACAGCCCATCTCTACAGCCCCTCCTCGCCTGCCTCCACCTCAGTAAGGACAGGAGACCAGCTCAGACACGTGGTGCACAAGGCCAGTGAGACCGGCCTTCCCTCTCTTACTCCTAAACCATGGCGTCAAGGACCTGTCTCCCAGGCTCTCCCCAGCCAGGTCTCTGCTGGCTCCTCCAGGCCTTCCTGCCTGCCCATCCCAGCTGTTCAGGAAGCTGGCACTGGAACTGGGAATAGGGAAGAAGGCACACCAAGCCACTACCTTCCTATCACCTCCTGCACCAATCTAGAGGTTTAAAGATACATTCACGTGTAGCTACTTGTTACCATTTCTAGAAGTTTGATGATTTCCGGTATACTGTCAATTTGCAGTCCAATTTGCAATTGAATGGGAAGCCCTATTAGACGATAGATTTATGCTTGCATAAATCGTTTTTGTGCTCCCTTCTATCAACTATATTTTTAAATTTTATTTATTTATTTATCGGCCACGCTGTGCAGCATGCAGGACCTTAGTTCCCCAACCAGGGATCGAACCCATGCCCCCTGCAGTGGAAGCGTGGAGTCTTAACCACTGGATGGCCAGGGAAGTTCCACTATCAACTATTTTTTTTAAGTATAACATATATGCAGAATAGTACACTTATATACAGTTTTTTAGGATTTTCAAACTTCCTTGTAAAAAGCAGAAATGAGGAATGTGAGGATTCTGTGTTTTCCTTATTGGAAACCTGGCTGGAGTCACCATTGACGGAGTGATACTGACAGTGACAGTAAAAAAATTTCACTGGAAGGAATTTGGAACTGCTAGACCTATCTGTTATTTGCTGTAGTTTCCAGCTTTTTCTGAATGAACCTGCTCAACAGAATAGAAGAATGCAAACCAGTTACAATCACCTGTGAATGATAAAACGTTAGTCATTGGAACACACTCTTGCAAGAAAACTTGAGATCTGACTAATCTGGTTCTGACACTCCCACTGATGAGAAGGCAAAGGGGAGCTCTTTCTCTTTTAATAGGAAATAACGCTTATTTGTCACAGTTAATAGAAAGTAATACTTATTTTTTTGTACATAATGCTTCAAATCTTTGTTTATAATAAGGCTTAAGACCGTGGGTTCTCATCCACCTTTGGGGTGTGTAAGGATCCCCAAGTGGCTTGTTAAACACACAGGTTCCTGGGCCCTACTCCCAGGGAATCAAAGTGAGGGAACGGGCCCAGAAATGCAGATGGTCATGGTCCACAGACCACTCCTGGAGAAACACTGCATTAGACACTGGAGAAATGACAAAGGCTCCAACCAATCATTTCATCTGAGTTGTTTCTCAGTCAAAAAAATCACTAAGCAAAGACCATGAAGAGCAATTCACCAAACAGGTGCTAAAAATAATTAAACAACACATTTTTTTGAAGGTTCAACCTTTCTGGGACTTCCCTGGTGGTTCAGTGGTTAAGACTTCGCCTTCTAATGCAGAGGTTGTGGGTTCGATCACCTGGTCAGGTTTGGCTAATATCCCACATGCCTCATGGCCAAAAAACCAAAACATAAAACAGAAGCAATAGGACTTCCCTGGTGGCGCAGTGGTTAAGAACCCGCCTGCCAATGCAGGGGACACAGGTTCGAGCCCTGGCCTGGGAAGATCCCACATGCCATGGAGCAACTAAGCCCGTGCGCCACAACTACTGAGCCTGCGCTCTAGAACCCTCGAGCCACAACTATTGAAGGCCGTGCGCCTAGAGCCTGTGCTCCGCAACAAAAGAAGCCACCACAATGAGAAGCCTGTGTACTGCAACAAAGAGTAGCCCCGCTCACCGCAACTAGAGAAAGCCTGCACGCAGCAACAAAGACCCAGTGCAGCCAAAAAAAAAAAAAAAAAGACATTAAAAACAGAAGCAATATTGTAACAAATTCAATAAAGACTTTAAAAATGGTCCACATCAGGGGCTTCCCTGGTGGCGCAGTGGTTGAGAGTCCGCCTGCCGATGCAGGAGACACGGGTTCGTGCCCCGGTCCGGGAGGATCCCACATGCCGCGGAGTGGCTAGGCCCGTGAGCCATGGCCGCTGAGCCTGTGCATCTGGAGCCTGTGCTCCGCAATGGGAAAGGCCACAACAGTGAGAGGCCCGTGTACCGCAAAAAAAAAAAAAAAAAAAAAAAGGTCCATATCAAAAAATACATAAATTAAAAAAATAAAACGATAAGTGGAAAATAACCATTGAAAAAAGATAAAATTTTAAAAAAAGTTCAACCTTTCTACAAGCAAAGAAACAGGAAATAAAAACCATACCATTATAATGCACCACTGTGCTGCAGATAAGGATAGTGGGAAAGGCTGTACCTTTGTGGGGACTGGGAGTATGTATATGGGAACCCTGCTCTTTCTGCTCAGTTTTGCTGTGAACCTTAAGAGGTTCTAAACAAATAAAGTCTATTATTAAAACTTTTAGTCCTTGCTGGCGGCGCAGTGGTTAAGAATCCACCTGCCAACGCAGGAGACACGGGTTCGAGCCCTGGTCCGGGAAGATCCCACATGCCGCAGAGCAACTAAGCCCGTGTGCCACAACTAATGAGTCTGCACTCTAGAGCCCGCAAGCCACAACTACTGAGCCCGTGTGCCACAACTACTGAAGCCCACACGCCTAGAGCCTGTGCTCCGCAACGAGAAGCCACCGCAATGAGAAGCCTGCGCATCACAATGAACAGTAGCCCCCACTCGCCGCAACTAGAGAAAGCCTGCACGCAGTAATGAAGACCCAACACAGCCAAAAATAAATAAAATAATTTTTAAAAAATTTAGACAAAAAAACTTTTAAAATCACACCATTTCCATGTATTAAAGAAGGAAATACTTTAAATTTATAATATTAAAATGCATATCAAAAATTGAAAATGCACAGCTGGCCCTTCACAATACAACTTTTCCAGAGTATGATCCTTCAAAATATATTCATAATGTTCATAACCTTTGACCCTGTAACTCTAGTTCTTGAAATTAATCATAAAGCAAATAATAAGATGAATGACAAAAATGAATGCACAAAGATGCCTTCATAGTATGATGCATATACCAAGTATTTTACAAGGTATCTGCATGGTACATTATTATGCACCAGTAAGAGGTTCATGGCGAGCTTTTAAAAACAAGAGAAAATATGTACAATTTAATAGTAAGCAAAAAGAAAGGGTACAAAATAAATACACAGCGTGATTCCAGTTCTGTATAAGGTACATAAAAAATAATACTAGAATATAATGACTTGCTTATCTCTAGGGTTAGATTATGGTTGATTCCTCTTTTTTGTATTTTCCACAATGGGCTTACACTATTTTTAAAGCCAGAAAAAAAAGTATGCATATGTATGTGTGTTTTACTGCTTAGAAACAAGAAAAGCCCATTTATCTTTCAGAATTCTTATGGAGATGAATAAGATATAAAATTAGAAGTGCTTTCTTTGAGTAATACAGAAAAGAATTGTGTCTGAACTTAACACAATATTCACATTACTGAAAAGTTATGTGAAAAGAGAAGGCATTAGAGAGGTTACTTATTTTTTTTTAATCTGAAGGATGTCACTTTATTTTATTTACTTATTTTTTAACATCTTTATTGGAGTACAACTGCTTTACAATGGTGTGTTAATTTCTACTTTATAACAAAGTGAATCAGCTATATATATACATATAGCACAGAGAGATCAGAGAGGTTACTAGTAAAGGAATTCTATGATGAAGCCTTAGAAAAACAATCCCTCTGTAAAGCCAGAAACATTTCCTAATTTGTCATTTTGGGACGATATATCATCATGATATGTTTACTTTAAAAAGGTTACAACCCAAAGTATATTATCAACTCCCCATTACTGCCAATTCAATTCAAGAAACTCTTTTCTGTAGGCCTACTATGTGCTGTGCACCAGGCCTGCCTTCAGGAAGCTCAGCTGCAGCAGTTGAGACTACAGGGTGGAAAGTGCGTGGCCTAAACCCACATGAGCAGAGAGAAGAGGCCGGCCCCCTTGAAAAAGTGATGTCCCGGGTCTTCATTTATTTTTTCTAATATAGGGCCTATCTTTAAGGAAGATTCCTTCCCAGAGGCAGCAGGAAATGGCACCATTGTGTGAGCCTCATAGCATTCTATCATGCCGTTTATGCAAAGGTGATGAGGACCCACACCCGGGGACCTCACCACCCAGACAGGCTAGGGGTGCCTAGGGATGACCAAGAAGAAACAGCCCTCCATGCTTCTCCTTCTTCAACTCTTCCTGGATTTGTGAGGATTTGAAAATGAAAGTGTGACTCCAATATCACATGGAGAAGGGCCCAATTACAGTAGGACAGGGGGCCTTATAAGACAGCATCTCCTTACATAGATTTTTAATCTTCACACTAGCACTTCAAACGCCCCAGAGTTCCAGCCTCATATATCAACTGCCTTCTTGGCATTTCCACCTGGATATTCAATGGGTCCCTAACACTTGCCAAGTCCTACACAGAAGTCTCTCTAACGCCAACATGCAGGAAGTCCTATCAGCTTGACCTCCAAGACAGATCCTGAATCCATCCACCTCTCCCCATCTCCACCCTGACGCCCTAATCCAAGCCGCTCTGGACACCCCCAGCCTGTCTCCCTGCCTCTGTTCTTGCTTCCCTACATTCCCTTCTCCAGGCAGCAGCCAGAGTGATCTTTCTGACACACAAATCAGTCCATAAGCAACACGAGGGCAAGGGTTTTTAATCTGTTGTATTCGCTAGTGTATCCTCAGCACCAAGCATATGAATGAATTCTCTAAATTCTTTTGCTTAAAATTAAATAATGGCTTCCCATCACCCCCCACCACCACCACCAATGACACTACAGTTCCATTGGTCCTCTTTCTGCTCCTCCAACATGCCGAGCTTCTTCCATCTTACGGCCTTGGAAGCTGCCAAGCCTTTTCTCTGGTATGTTCTCTTCTCCGTGTGTCTCCTGCCCCGACACCACCACCTCGGCTTGGCTGGTCCTTCTGTCACCCCAGTCTCAGTTCACATGTCACCTTAGACCCCCATCACCCTTCCTAAAATAGCCCCACAATCACTCTCCATCATATTATCTCATCAGAGCCCTGGACTTAGGCTGAGATTACCTCGGCTACTTAGGGTTTACTCCTATAAGTCCCACCAGCATGTACAGCAGGCCTGAAAGCAGGGGCCTTGCATGCCTGGGTCGCTACTTTAGCCCCAGTGCCTCTAACTAAGGCCTGGCTCCCAGCAGGTAGCTGAGTAATTTGTCAATTATTTTAGCTCCATGTTCCAGGATTTGATCATCTACACTGAAGGCTCAGAGACTCTTATCTAGCTGGTGGCTGGAGCTGCTCAGGCCCTCAAAGATGGAGTCAGACAAGCTAAAATGTATTAGAGACAGGGCAGACACCTAAACACCAACTTGTTAATTTACTTTGGAAAAACTTCTATCAAATATTCAGAAAACTCCATTCACTACCTTCTCCCCCTAGAGTCAAGCCACATGACAAGCCAAGTCTAGCAGGTAGAGTTAAAAGAAAAAAAAAAAAAAATTGGATCATTAATCGTAGTTAATGATATGTCAGCTTAACTGGGCCGTGGGATCCCCAGACAGCTGGATAAACATTATTCCTGGGTGTGTCTGTGAGGGTGTTTCCAGAAGAGATTAGCATTTGAATCGGTGAACTTAGTAAAAGCAGAAGGCCCTCCCCAATGTGGGGAGGCATCATCCAATACACTGAGTGTCATAATAGAAAAAAAATAAAAGGGGAAGCAAGGTGGAATTCACTTTCTGCCTGACTAAGCTGGGACACTGATCTTCTCCAGCCCTCAGCGCTCCTGGGTCTCGGGTCTTCAGACCTGGAGTGGAATCTACACTATTGGTTCTCTGGCTCTCAGGCCTTGGAATTACACCACCGGCTTTCCTGTTCTCCAGATGGCAGATGGCAGATGGTGGAACTCCTCAGTCTCCATAATCATGTGAGCCAATACCTTATAGTAAATATATCCTATTTATTGGTTCTATTTCTTTGGCGGTCTCAGACTAATACACACGATAATCATCGAAGTCCCTCTGCTAATATACCTGTTCCAATGGGACAAGATCATGCAGCTGCAGGCTGAAATTCCCTTTTTAGGTAACTATATGAGGTCCAATAGCTAAGATTCTCTCCTCGCTGACAGGGCTAGATTCACACTGAACCAAGGTCCCATCTGTCCGTCCAACTATACATTAACATTATGGTCCACACCTCTGCTGTGACTTGCCAATAAGGCCCAACTCTGCACATATCACTTGAGTTCAGCAAACTCTTCAGTAGCCCATTTGCAAATTATTAAGCTAGAAAATTATGTGTAATCTAGTCAATTAGATGAGGGTTTGATGCATTTTTCCCATTTCCCACCTAAGTCAAAGCCAACACCCCAAGCCGGCCGGACATCATGAAGCCTGAGCACATGGAAGCCAAGGGTAGGTCTGCAGATTCTAATCAGCTGGGTGGCAGACCCTGGCCAAAGACATGCTGAAAGCCCCAAGGGGACATGGGGGTCCCAACCACTTCCCTAAGCCATCAAACTGGCATGAAAGGGAAAGCTTACCCCACAAAAGAGCCATGGACTGCTTACCAGGATTCGGCTCCCAAGGGCTGATATGAGCTTAAATCAAAGGCAGTATGGATAATCCAGACGTGTATAATTCATAGTTGACTACATTACCTCTTTTGAACTTATGATGATAATTTGTGGCAAGTTTCTGAGGAATAAATAATTGATAACATACTCCACATAGCAAGGCAAACTGCCAATGGAGACAATGAGTCGGGATGTATTAAAACAATAGATTCTTTCATTCAACATTTATCAAGCACCTACTAGACACTAGCCCACAGAGTCATCTGTTTTGACACTGGAATCTGCTGACAGAATATGGGCAATAACTACAGGATTCTCGAAGAAGCAAGGACCCCAGAGCCTTTGATGATGAAAAACGTCTTGAGCTCCTACAAGGTGCTAGACACTGTACTGTGTAGGTGCTAAAAATGGAAAAATTAAGACTCAGCTCTAGTTCTTGAGGATCACATAGGCTAGTGGTTTGACAATGTATTTTACTTTTCTTCCTGTATATAACCGTGTACAGAGCCACGTGATAACCATAAAGACTTAATTGAGGCAAATCTACCAAGATATAGTATTAACATATCTCAATTCGACTAGCTCTATCAGGAGCCTCGACTGAGCTGTACCTGTCAAGAATGGTTTCAGCTTTAGTTTTCTAATACAAAATCACCTGCAGGGACAGATTTTTACAAAACAAATACCCAGTAAAATTTTACTGAGTGAACTGAAAAACCAGTGTAAACCAGTCATGAAAATGACCTAAAAACCAGGCAATTTACAGAAGAAATTCATTAAGAATCTATAGACAAAAAATACACCTTTCATATCATTTAAATACAATTTGAGTATCTTCACATCTCTTTGCTTTAAATATGCATATTGCCTTTGCATAACATCCACCCTCCTAATTTTATATTGCTTATATATAAAGACTTCCGTTTAGTACTTTTAATCTACACCATGATTTCATTTTAACAGTTTGGCTACAATGTGACAATTCTGATGTCTCATTAAGCATCCTAATTTTGGTTATGTTTGGGTAAACATGCTTAGGCTCACAATACATATAAAACTATGTAATTAGTGTTTCATAAAAAAGTCTATTAAATTTCCAAACTTTCTTCTGTTACTTTATAATGATATATAATTATTACCAGCTACAAAAAAGTAAATGCTCATATATGCAAAGTAAATTTTTTTCCAGAATTAGATTTTACTCAGACTTCCCTCTCTACAACGGAAATCATCTATTCATTTGCAAACTGCACACTCCAAAAATATATGTAAATGGAAGAGTGCTGTCTGGTTAAGGGAAGAATAATCATTACATAAAATGTGTTTCAGATGGAAAAACTCACTGCATTTTAAATTATTTAAAAATCGTCTTAAATACACATTACTGAAAAATCGTGTTAAAAACACATCTTAAAGAAAAATAATTAGCAAAAGCCTCAATGACTAATGACTTTGGATTCCTAGGTATGTTTGCTATTAACTGTAATTATCTAAGCAGTTCAATGAACTCACACCAAAGGAATGAGAGGGCAGGGGAGAACTCAGTGAGAACTAAAGCTTTAATTACCTAGTTTCATGAAGAAATTCTTCCTGAGGGAGTAGAAATACTCAGAAAGCAAAGAATGACTGAAAAGCACTGCCTGTCACATTTGAGAGTTGGTTACCTAAGATCGGGGTTCTAGAGGAGCTTCCAAGAGGCAAAGCAGAAAAGTGAAAGGAGCTTATCTCTGGAGTTTAACAGTCTGGGTTTCGTCTCAGCACTGCCACTTACTGGCCTTGAGATCTCAGAGAAGTCTCTTCACTTCCCTGGGCCTAGGATGCCTCATCTGAAAAGGATGCAGTTTGCACAAATGACCTCAGAGTCTCTTCTAGTTCTTTTTGCTACCATAAGATCTGCAATGGGCTTCAGTCTGAAATAGGCATTTATTCACTTAACAAGCATTCATGGCATTTTGCTCTAAACATTGTGCTGGACAATGTGAAGATGAGTAAGACAAAGCTCCTTTCTTTTTTTTTTAAACATCTTTATTAGAGTATAATTGCTTTACAATGTTGTGTTAGTTTCTGCTGTATAACAAAGTGTATCAGCTTATACGTATACCTATATCCCCATATCCCCTCCCTCTTGCGTCTCCCTCCCACCCTCCCTATCCCACCCTTTTCTTTTTTGAAGGGCTCCCATTCTATCAGGGGATACAGACTTGCAAAGAAACAATGTCAGTCCTATTCAGTAAATACTACGGTAACAGCATCAAGTGCTGGGTGCCCAGGATACATTAAGGGAAAAAGAACTGGGGCCAGGGAGGGAACTTGGTAGCGAGGGCTTCCTAGAATGAAGGAACTTTTCAACAGCTCTGAGGGCTCAGCTGAGGTTGTAAATTATATATTTGAAATGGTTCTGATGGTTGGATTAGTACAAAGGGAAAGTTATTCCCCAGGTCCCACAGCTGCAGCTAAAGCGCTATCCCCTCTTACGGGGACAGAAAAAATTCAGTCCAGAGCTTTCTAAGGGTAGAGTTACACTGTCTGCTTTGACCTGAGGACAGTAATGTGGAATAGACTGTCTCCAGTCTCTGGTCTGTCCGCCACCCACATAAACAAAGAGAACCCAGCAGAGTACCCATAGAGAAATGGGGAGGTCACACTACCTTCTAACATGGAACATAGGGGTGTTTGCATTTTTTTGTGACACATTTCTTGCCACTGGTGGAGGGAACAGGAATCTGAGAATCATTATTTATCCCCAATCACTTTGATTTTATCTATCGCCCTCTCTAGATTTGAGTGCAGCAGGGCTATCAGCCCCCTAATATATCTCTCTTTTCAAAACTGAAATGTTTAAGTTGGGTTTTTTTAATTTTGTGAAGGTGTCGACTTGGGGTTGCCAAGTTATTCAGCCTCTGGGATAAAATTGCTTTAGCACTCAAATATAAAACTGGAAAGATCATTCTAAATATAGACACCACCTTCCAAAAACAAGTAAATTATCTACAGCAATCTCTTAAGCGTTCTATGCCCCCTGGATACCATTAGAGTTCTTTGGCTGCCGGCAATTGAACCAGACTCTGGCTAACTTAGTTGGAAAATCTGGAATTTATTGGAAGGATATAGGGGAGAAGTGCACACAATCAACAGGGTAGCTGGGGATCCAGACTGAGAAAAAGACACGAAAGGTATTTCTGGGACTTCCCTGGCGGTCCAGTGGTTAAGACTTTGCCTTCCAATGCAGCGGGTATGGGTTTGATCCCTGGTTGGGGAGCTAAGATCCCACACGCCTCATGGCCAAAAAAAACAAAACATAAAATATTGTAACAAATTCAATAAAGACTTTGAAATTGGTCCACATCAAAAAAAAAAAAAACAGAGAAAAGAAAAGGTACTTCCTAGGGTCCAGGCAGCAGGAACCACTGCCCAGCATCCTACAGGTACAGCTGCAGGGATGGCACTCCTGTCATTGGAACACTCTGCACAGATTTCAAGCTCCAAAGGGAAATAAAATTGCTATGACCCAAAGAAATTGGAATGGATGCCATCAGTCACCAAAGCAACAAAGATCCATGACATCCCCTTATAACAAACATATGGTCCTTTTCTTTAAACATCAAAAGAAGGGTAGACCAGAAATTTTAGAACCCTGAAGACAAATGTACTTCAATTAGAGTACAACTCTAAGTAAATCTCTGTCCTTAGTAAAGTGTATGCGGTAATCTGAAAGGACAGTGAAAACTGTTAATCATGTGGTACACTAGGACCTCACTTAGGTATAAGGTGAGTGAGAAGCATCAAAAAAGGAAATCAACTATGCAAACAGCAGCCATAAAAGAGCCAGGATAGCTGTATTAATATTAGGCAAAATAGACTTTAAGACAAGAAATATTACTAGAGATAAAGAGAGACATCTTATAATGACAGGAGAATCACTACCTCAGGAAAATATACACATTATAAATGTATACACACGTAACAGCAAAGCCCCAAAATACATGAAGTGAAACTGACAGAACTGAAAGGAGCAATAGACAATTCAACAATAAAAACTGGATATTTCAATAACTGAAAAAGAGTCTCAATAAATTTAAAGAGATTAAAAATATACAAAGTATGTGCTCTGCCCACGTGAAATTAAATTAGAGATTCACAACAGAAATAAGTTTGGGGAAACCCCAAACATCTGGAAATTAAATAACACACTTCTAAGTAACACATGCACCAAAAAAGGAAACCACAAGGGAAACTTTAATATTTTGAACTGGATGAAAACAAAAACACAACATACCAAAACTCATGGAAGCAGCCAAAGCAGTGCTTAGAGGACACATTATGGCTTTAAACACCACTATCAGAAAAGAAGAAAGATCTCAAACCAATTCCCTAAGTTTCCACGTTAAGAAACTAGAAAAAGAAAAACAAACTAAAGCAAGCAGAGAAAAAGGAAACAATATAGAATTGAAAGCAATGAAATATAAAACAAAAAAGCAAATAGGAAAAGATAATAAAACCAAGAATTGATTCTTTGAAACAATCAAAGACTTAAAATTAAGATAGAAATTCTCCCCAAATTGATCTCATTCAAAGCAGTCTCTGTCAAAATCTCAGCAGGCTTTTTATAGAAACTGACGAGCTAATCCTAAAATCTATATGAAAATGCAAAGGACCTAGAATAGCTGAAACAATTTTGAAAAAAAGAGCAAAGTTGGAGGACTTACACTACATGATTTCAAAATGATTTGAAATCATGATTTCTCTAAAGCTAGAAATTAAGGCAATGTGGTATTACCATAGGAAAGCCATAAAGATCAAAGGAATTTAAAAATTAACCCTTAAATTTTATGATCCATTCTTTTTTAACAAAGGGACAAATGGGAAAATGATAATTTTTTCATATGATATTCAAGGAAAATCTAACTTAGATCTTTAATCTCACTTCATACATGAAAATTAACTCAAAATGGATCATAAACCTAAAGGTAAAAACTAAAATTAACTTTTGAAGTAAACAGAGCAGAAAAGCCTTGTGACCTTGGGTTAAGCAAACAGTTCTTAAGTCACAACACCAAAAATATAAACCATAAAAGAACCTGATAAGCTGGACTTCATTAAAATTTGTAAAATTTGTGCTTCAAAAGACACCATTGGAAGAATGAAAATACAAGCCAAAGAATGGGAGAAAATATTTTGCAAATCACATATCTGATAAGGGACCTGTATTTAGACTATATAAAGAAAATTTACAACTCAATAACAAGACAAATAACCTAATTTAAAAATGGATTCTGGGACTTCCCTGGTGGCACAGTGGTTAAGAATCCGCCTGCTAATGCAGGGAACACGGGTTCGAGTCCTGGTTTGGGAAGATCCCACATGCCGCGGAGCAACTAAGCTCGTGCGCCACAACTACTGAGCCTGCGCTCTAGAGCCCGTGAGCCACAACTACTGAGCCCATGTGCCACAACTACTGAAGCTCGTGCACCTAGAGCCCGTGCTCCGCAACAAGAGAAGCCACTACAATGAGAAGCCCGCGCACCGCAACGAAGAGTAGCCCCCGCTCACCACAACTAGAGAAAACCCGCGTGTAGCAATGAAGATCCAACGCAGCCAAAACTAAACAAATAAATTTGTAAAAAATAAATTACTAAAAAATGACCCGGACACAAAAGGGCAAATATTGTGTAATTGCACTTATGTGATAAACCTAGAATAGGGAAATTCATAGAGACAGAAAGTAGAACAGAGGTCACCTGGGGCTTGAGGTGAGAGTGGAATGGGGAATTATTGTTTAGTGGGAACAGAGTTTCTGTTTGGGACAATCGAAAAGTTTTGAAAACCGATAGTGGTGATGGTTGTATACAACACTGTGAATGTAATTAATGTCAATGAACTGCACACTTTAAAATGGTTAAAGTGATAAATATCTTACACACAATAAAGAAATAATTTTTAAAAATGGGCAGAAGACTCGAGTAGACACTTCACCAAAGAAGACACACAAATGACTGATAAGGACATGAAAAAGTGCTCAACATCATTAGTCATTAAGGAAATGCAAATTAATAGTGCAATGAAATACCACTACACATCCACTATAATGACTATAATCAAAAAGACAGATAACAGCAAGTGTTGGTGAGGATGTGGAGAAACTGGAACCCTCACACATTGCTGGTAGGATGGTAAAATGGTATAGCCACTTTGGAAAATTGTTTGGCTATGTTTTAAAAAGTTAAACACAAGCTTACTGCAAGACTCAGCAAGTCCATGCCTAGCAATTTACCCAAGAGAAATGAAAATATATCTCCACACAAAGACGTGTACACATGTTCACAGCAGCTTTATTCACAATAGCTAAAAACTGGAAACAACCCAAATGTCCATCAACTAATAAATGGATAAAAGGAATGCTGCATATCCACACAACAGGATACTACTGGGACATAGATATAAATGAAATGTTGATACATGCCAGAACATGGCTGAACCTCAAAAATATCATGCTAAGTGCAAGAAGCCGGATGCAAAGGACTTCAGATTGTAAGATTCCATTTATACAAAATGTTCGGAAAAGACAAATTACTTATAGAGACAGAAGGCGGATTAGTGGTTGCCTGGGTCTGGGGTGGAAGGAGGGATTATCGGCAAACAGGCTTATATAAATTTGCAGAGTGATTGAAAGGTTTTACAACTGAACTGTGTTGATGGTTGCACAAATTGTACGCTTACAATGGGTGGATTTTTGTGGCTTTTAAGTTATACCTCAATAAAGCTATTAAAATAAATAAATACAAATCTGACATTGGAAAAAAATGAGTCTTGATTTCAGGAAGCATAACTAAAATACAATATCCAGGGAATTCTCTGGTGGTCCAGTGGTTAGGACTCCACGCTTTCACTGCTGAGGGAGCAGGTTCAATCCCTGGATGGGGAACTAACATCCCACAAGCTGCGTGGCACAGTCAAAAAAAAAAAAAAAAAACACAATCTCCATGATGTGAAATAAAGATTTCCCTTAATCTAGTCATATATCTTTTATTCATACATTTTCAAACTACACATGTAGGATACTGACATTATTCAGTGATGTTAGCCCAGGCCCTAAATGATCTTAAGCTTTCTGAATTAAATTCTGTGGTCCCTGCGACTGCTCAATAAAAAGCAGTTTATTTACAAACTCTAAAAATAGACAATATTGGCTTTTTATTGGGTTCACTTTAGGGAAAAATAAAGCAATAAAAGGGAGTCCGAGAAGCGATTCACATCCCTAGATTGTCTGAGTAATAAACTGTATTATTTATAATCATTATGACCTAGAAACATTTACTCTGAAGCAGCAAAGGCTGACCTAGTAATTGATTTAATAGCTGTCTTCAGCTACATGAAGGGTATTACAGGGAAACTATTTGACTGGTTCTCTCTCTTTCCCTTGAGAGCCGAACAAAACAAAAGTGATTTAGTAATCAGCAAGGTACATTGAGATTAAACACAAATAACACTGACAGTAACCGCTATCCAATACTGGAATACATTTAATATATTTGTTCAAGCTGTTTCCTTGGCAATCCTTAAGACTAGACAAGACAGACAGCTTTGGTCTGAACACAGTACTGCTTGGGAGGGAGGCATCAGACATGGAACAGGTCTGTGGAAAGGAACGCAGCCCACCTGACTTCCACACGCCTTACCTCGATATCCCGATTCAGTTGCTTCACTATGGCAGTTATGTTTCTGATGTGCTCCTCCAAGAAAAGCCTGGCCAAGCGGTCGCCTCCCCCTTTGTTTTGCATTTTCTGCAAGCTGTTGACGATGTCGTCTTTGATCCGGAAGGCATGCTCCACGAGGGCGGCCGTGGTTTTCTCGTGGCAGAGGATCCTGTCTTCCAGTTGCTCCACTAGGCTTACGGATGAGTAGGGTGCCATGGTCAGGGACTGGCTGTGTCGGGGCATCGTTCTAACTCGCCTACGGAAGGGAGCCCCACATTATTAGGGTTGACAATTGGGAAACAGTCACTTTTCAAGCCAGATTCAAGACTTCCCAGAAAAGGAAAGGCAAATTATCTATCCCTACAAGCTAAAGGGGATTCGAGGCAGGGTTTCTACTCGCAACGAGTTTTCTTGGTGAGCCAGGCAGCAACTTTAAACAATGGTCCCCAGAGAGTTAAGTGCGCTGGTAGCGGGCTCCATGACCTCCCAAAGCAAGAGGCTGAAAGATCAAAGCTTATTAACAAAATTGCTGGACCTGCCCTTCTCCTCCCTCCCTCTAAAGCAATGGCTACCAACCCAAATGCTTACAAGGGTCAGGCAGGGGACATAAATGAGGGAAGCATACCACAGAGAATACACTAGGGAGTGGTGGGGACTTTGCAGAACTGACAGGGCGTTCCTCAACTAAACGGAGCCACGATTCTGCTCCACCCATGAGTGACCATCTGGGAATGCAGATCCATTTTTCCAGGTCATGTGATATTTCAACAAGAGGCAGGAAATGTAGGCTTGTATGTGAAGTCATCTGATTTCTTAAAATGTTAACAATTCATTAAAAAAGTATTTAAGATGATCCAGGCCAAACAATGTACTTCTATGAGCCAATTCTGGCCTATGGACACGCCACTTCTGATTTAAAAGGGTTAGCAGGGACTTCCCTGGTGGCACAGTGGTTAAGATTCCACCTGCCAATGCAGGGGACACAGGTGTGAGCCATGGTCCAGGAAGATCCCACCTGCCACGGAGCAACTAAGCCTGTGTCACACAACTACTGAGCCTGTGCTCTAGAGCCCACGAGCCACAACTACTGAGCCTGCGTGCCAGAGCTACTGAAGCTCGCGCGCCTGGAGCCTGTGCTCCACAACAAGAGAAGCCACCACAATGAGAAGCCCACGCGCTGCAACGAAGAGTAGCCCCTGCTCGCCGCAACTAGAGAAAGCCCATTAGCAGAACAAAGACTCAACACAGCCATAAATAAATAAATAAATAAATTTATTTTTAAAAATAAAAATAAATAAAAGGGTTAGCAGGGGGACTTCCCTAGTGGCGCAGTGGTTAAGACTCTGCGCTCCCAATGCAGGGGGCCCAAGTTCAATCCCTGGTCAGGGAACTCAATCCCACATGCATGCTGCAACTGAGTTCGTGTGCCTCAACTAACGAGCCCACCGGCCGCAACTGAGACCCAGTGTAACCAAACAAATAAAATTTTTTTTAATAAATAAATAAAAGGGTGAGCAGGGGTATCAGCCCCCAAACCTCCAGAGGTACGTTTCACTGTTGACCAGAAGTGCAACTGTACTGAAGGGCTACTGTGAAATCTCCACCTGTCAGGGTCACTGAATAGTCCACAGTATCCTACTCTTGCCCTCGAAAAAAGTCATTGTTGGATAATGTAACAGCCACAAGGCTTCTTTTATAATGATCACACCCACTAACAGCCCTCATGGAATTGGTGGAAAGAAAAAGTATACCTTAGATGCATATTTTCCATATATTATACCTTTCCTCGGTGACAAGAGAAGGAAATACAGTACTCCGTTGGGCCATTTTCTTTTTAATAGTTCACATCTGTTGAAAAAATAAGCATTAAATTATTTAACGGTTTATATCTACAACTTAAATGACCTCTAAAGCTTATTATTAATTTACTAAGGGGATCAAAAATTATGCTGCCATGCTGATCAATTATATTATTAAATACCTTATATCTTATATACAATAGAAACAGAAGATGTCTCTAGATAAGGAGAAAAGAGTCAAACATCAAAATGCTTCTGCTAGATAGATCAACAAGGACTGTCAAATGGAGTTTCCTTAAGTTTTCTCACCCCGTATCTGCATCTCAAGCTTGAGAAACCACTTTTAAAGAAACAACATAGTTTCTTCAATAGGCTTAGTCAGTCCTGTACTTCTCCACAGGAATGTACAGGAAACTACGTTAGGAAATTTGATCTCAGCAAATTTAGCAAATTCCGTAGCAAATGAAGAGCATTATTTAAACATTAATCTTAACAAAACAATGCATGATCAACGGGATCTGATTTGGGGGAACTTAGCTATCCACTAAGAGAATGAGAATGATACTCTTCATTAAAACCTTCAAAGTGAAAGCAATTATACTCCAATAAAGACATTAAAAAAAATAAATAAATAAAACCTTGAAACTGTATTATAAGATATAATCATTCATATTACATCAGGCATATATAAGGAAGAGTTGATCATCACAATGCATTAGAAATCTGAACAAAATCGGATGGTTTTAAAAATTTCTCATTACTGGAGATTGGTTCAAGATGGCGGAGTAGAAGGACGTGCGCTCACTCCCTCTTGCAAGAGCACCAGAATCACAACTAACTGCTGAACAGTCATCGACAGGAAGACACTGGAACTCACCAAAAAAGATATCCCACATCCAAAGACAAAGGAGAAGCCGCAGTGAGACAGTAGGAGAGGCGCAATCACAGTAAAATCAAATCCCATAACCGCTGGGTGGGTGACTCACAAACTGGAGAACACTTATACCACAGAAGTCCACCAACTGGAGTGAAGGTTCTGAGCCCCACGACAGGCTTCTCAAACTGGGAGTCCAGCAACAGGAGGAGGAATTACCAGAAAATCAGACTTTGAAGGCGACTGGGATTTGATTGCAGGGCTTTGACAGGACAGGGGGAAACAGACTCCACTCTTGAAGGTCACACACAAAGTAGTGTGCGCAACAGGACCCAGGGGGAAGGAGCAGTGACCCCACAGGAGACTGAACCAGACCTACCTGCTAGTGTTGGAGGGTCTCCTGCAGAGGCGGGGGGCGGCTGTGGCTCACCGCGGGGACAAGGACACTGGCAGCAGAAGTTCTGGGAAGTACTCCTTGGCGTGAGCCCTCCTGGAGTCCGCCATTAGCCCCAGCAAAGAGCCTGCAGGCTCCAGTGCTGGGTCGCCTCAGGCCAAACAACCAACAGGGAGGGAACTCAGCCCCACCCATCAGCAGACAAGTGGATTAAAGTTTTACTGAGCTCTGCCCATCAGAGCAACACCCAGCTCTACCCACCACCAGTCCCTCCCATCAGGAAGCTTGCACAGGCCTCTTAGATAGCCTCATCCACCAGAGGGCAGACAGCAGAAGCAAGAAGAACTACAGTCCTGCAGCCTGTGGAAAGAAAACCACATTCACAGAACAATAGACAAAATGAAAAGGCAGAGGACTATGTACCAGATGAAGGAGCAAGATAAAACCCCAGAAAAACAGCTAAATGAAGTGGAGATAGGAGACCTCCCAGAAAAAGAATTCAGAATAATGACAGTGAAGATGATCCAGGACCTCGGAAAAAGAATGGAGGCAAAGATCAAGAAGATGCAAGAAATGTTTAACAAACACCAAGAAAAATTAAAGAACAAACAAACAGAGATGAACAATACAATAACTGAAATGAAAAACACAGTAGAAGGAATCAACAGCAGAATAACTGAGGCAGAATAACAGATAAGTGACCTGGAAGACAGAATGACAGAATTCACTGCCGCAGAACAGAATAAGAAAAAAGAATGAAAAGAAATGCAGACACCAACATTCACATTATAGGGGTGCCAGAAGGAGAAGAGAGAGAGAAAGGACACGAAAAAATATCTGAAGAGATTATAGTTGAAAACTTGCCTAACATGGGAAAGGAAACAGCCACCCAAGTCCAGGAAGCACAGAGTCCCAGGCAGGATAAACCCAAGGAGAAACATGCCAAGACACATAGTAATCAAATTGACAAAAACTAAAGACAAAGAAAAATTATTAAAAGCAACAAAGGAAAAATGACAAATAACATACAAGGGAACTCCAATAAGGTTAACAGCTGATTTCTCAGCAGAAACTCTATAAGCCAGAAGGGAGTGGCACGATATACTTAAAGTGATAAAAGGGAAGAACCTACAACCAAGATTACTCTACCCGGCAAGGATCTCATTCAGATTCGACGGAGAAATCAAAAGCTTTACAGACAAGCAAAAGCTAAGAGAATTCAGCACCACCAAACCAGCTCTACAACAAATGCTAAAGGAACTTCTCTAAGTGGGAAACACAAGAGAAGAAAAGAACCTATAAAAACAAACCCAAAACAATTAAGAAAATGGTCATAGGAACATACATATCGATAATTACCTTAAACGTGAATGGATTAAAGGCTCCAACCAAAAGACACAGGCTTGCTCAATCAATACAAAAACAAGACCCATATATATGCTGTCTACAAGCGACCCACTTCAGACCTAGGGACACATACAGACTGAAAGTGAGGGGACAGAAAAAGATATTCCATGCAAATGGAAATCAAAAGAAAGCTGGAGTAGCAATACTCATACCAGATAAAATAGACTTTAAAATAAAGCATGTTACAAGAAACAAGGAAGGACACTACATAATGATCAAGGGATCAATCCAAGAAGAAAATATAACAATTATAAATATATATGCACCCAACACAGGAGCACCTCAACACATAAGGCAAATGCTAACAGCTATAAAAGAAGAAATTGACAGCAACACAATAACAGTGGGGGACATTAACACCACACTGGCACCAATGGACAGATCATCCAAACAGAAAATTAATAAGGAAACACAAGCTTTAAATGACACAATAGACCAGATACATTTAATTGACATTTATAGGACATTCCACCCAAAAACAGCAGATTACACTTTCTTCTCAAGTGCACACAGAACATTCTCCAGAACAGATCACATCTTGGGTCACAAATCAAGCCTTGGTAAATTTAAGAAAACTGAAATCATATCAATGACTTCCTTGATTTGATTGAAATCATATCAATCATATCTTTTCCAACCACAATGCAATGAGATTAGAAATAAATTACAGGGAAAAAATGTAAAAAACACAAACACATGGAGGCTAAACAATACGTTACTAAATAACCAAGAGATCACTGAAGAAATCAAAGAGGAAATCAAAAAATACCTAGAGGCAAATGACAATGAAAACACAACGATCTAAAACTGATGGGATTCAGCGAAAGCAGTTCTAAGAGGGGAGTGTGTAGCAATACAATCCTATCTCAAGAAACAAGAAAAATCTCAAATAAAAAATCTAACCTTACACCTAAAGGAACCAGAGAAAGAAGAACAAACAAAACCCAAAGTTAGCAGAAGAAAAGAAATCATAAAGATCAGAGCAGAAATAAATGAAATAGAAACAAAGAAAACAATAGCAAATATCAATAAGACTAAAAGCTGGTTCTTTGAGAAGATAAACAAAATTGATAAACCTTTAGTCAGACTCATCAAGAAAAAGAGGGAGAGGACTCAAATCAATAAAATTAGAAATGAAAAAGGAGAAGTTACAACAGACACCGCAGAAATACAAAGCATCAAAAGAGACTACTACAAGCAATTCTATGCCAATAAAATGGACAACCTGGAAGAAATGGACAAATTCGTAGAAAGGTATAACCTTCCAAGACTGAACCAGGAAGAAACAGAAAATATAAACAGACCAATCACAAACAAAGAAATTGAAATTGTGATTAAAAATCGTCCAACAGGGCTTCCCTCGTGGTGCAGTGGTTGACAGTCCGCCTGCTGATGCAGGGGACATGGGTTCGTGCCCCGGTCCGGGAAGATCCCACATGCCACGGAGCGGCTAGGCCCATGAGCCATGGCCGCTGAGCCTGCGCGTCTGGAGCCTATACTCCGCAACTGTAGAGGCCACAACAGTGACAGGCCCGCATACTACAAAAAAAAAAAAACAAAAACACACACACAAAAAAATCTTCCAACAAACAGAAGTCCAGGACCAGATAGCTTCAAAGGTGAATTGTATCAAACATTTAGAGAAGCGCTAACACCCATCCTTCTCAAACTCTTCCCAAAAACTGCACAGGAAGGAACACTCCCAAACTCATTCTACAGGGCCACCATCACCCTGATACCAAAACCAGACAAAGGTACTACAAAAAAAGAAAATTACAGACCAATATCACTGATGAATATAGATGCAAAAATCCTCAACAAAATACTAGCAAACAGAATCCAACAACACATTAAAAGGATCATACACCATGATCAAGTGGGATTTATCCCAGGGATGCAAGGATCCTTCAATATATGCAAATCAATCAATGTGATACACCATTTAACAAACTGAAGGATAAAAACCATATGGTCATCTCAATAGATGCAGAAAAAAACTTTTGACAAAATTCAACACCCATTTATGATAAAAACTCTCCAGAAAGTGGGCATAGAGGGAACCTACCTCAACATAACAAAGGCCACAGATGATAAACCCACAGGAAACATCATTCTCAATGGTGAAAAACTGAAACTATTTCCTCTAAGATCAGGAACAAGACAAGGATGTCCACTCTCACCACTGTTACTCAACATAGTTTTGGAAGTCCTAGCCACAGCAATCAGAGAAGAAAAAGAAATAAAAAGAATACAAATTGGAAAAGAAGAAGTAAAACTGTCACTGTTTGCAGACGACATGATACTATACATAGAGAATCCTAAAGATGCCACCAGAAAACTGCTAGAGTTAATCAATGAATTTGGTAAAGTTGTGGGACACAAAATTAATGCACAGAAATCTCTTGCATCCCTATACACTAACGATGAAAGATCAGAAAGAGAAATTAAGGAAACAATCCCATTCACCACTGCAACAAAAAGAATAAAATACCTAGGAATAAACATAATTAAGGAGGTAAAAGAGCTGTACTCAGAAAACCATAAGACACTGATGAAAGAAATCAAAGATGACACAAAACAGATGGAGAGAAATACCATGTTCTTGGATTGCAAGAATCAATATTGTGAAAATGACTATACTACCCAAAGCAATCTACAGATTCAATGCAATCCCTATCAAATTACCAATGGCATATTTTACAGAACTAGAACAAAAAATCATAAAATTTGTATGGAGACACAAAAGACCCCAAATAGCCAAAGCAATCTTGAGAGAAAACAACAGAGCTGGAGGAACCAGACTCCCTGACTTCAGACTATACTACAAAGCTACAGTAATCAAGACAATATGGTACTGGCACAAAAACAGAAATACAGATCAATGGAACAGTATAGAAAGCCCAGAGATAAACCCACGCACCTATGGTGAACTAATCTATGACAAAGAAGGCAAGGATATACAATAGAGAAAAGACAGTCTCTTCAACAAGTGGTGCTGGGAAAACTGGACAGCTACATGTAAAAGAATGAAATTAGAACACTCCCTAACACCATATACAAAAATAAACTCAAAATGGGTTAGAAATCTAAATGTAAGATGGGACACTATAAAACTCTCAGAGGAAAACATAGGAAGGACAATCTTTGACATAAATCACAGCAAGATCTTTTTTGACATACCTGCTAGAGTAATGGAAATAAAAACAAAAATAAACAAATGGGACCTAATGAAACTTAAAATCATTTGCACAGCAATGGAAACCATAAACAAAACGAAAAGACAACCCTCAAAATGGGAGAAAATATTTGCAAACAAATCAACGGACAAAGGATTAATCTCCAAAATATATAAATAACTCATGCAGCTCAATATTAAAAAAACAAACAACCCAATCCAAAAATGGGCAGAAGACCTAAGTAGACAATTCTCCAAAGAAGACATACAGATGGCCAAGAGGTACATGAAAAGACGCTGAACATCACTAATTATTAGAGAAGTGCAAATCAAAACTACAATGAGGTATCACCTCACACCGGTTAGAATGGGCATCATCAGAAAATTTACAGACAACAAACAAATGCTGGAGAGGGTGTGGAGAAAAGGGAACCCTCTTGCACTGTTAGTGGGAATGTAAATTGATACAGCCATTATGGAGAGCAGTATGGAGGTTCCTTAAAAAACTAAAAATAGAATTACCATATGACCCAGCAATCCCACTCCTGGGCATATACCCAGAAAAAACCATAATTCAAAAAGACACATGCACCCCAATGTTCACTGCAGCACTGTTTACAATAGCCAAGTCATGGAAGCAACCTAAATGCCCATCAACAGACGAATGGATAAAGAAGATATGGTACATATATACAATGAAATATTATTCAGCCATAAAAAGGAATGAAATTGGGTCATTTGTAGAGACGTGGATGGACCCAGAGACTGTCACACAGAGTGAAGTAAGTCAGAAAGAGAAAAACAAATACCGTATATTTAACACATCTATGTGGAATCTAGAAAAATGGTACAGATGAACCAGTTTGTAAGGCAGAAATAGAGACACAGATGTAGAGAACAAATGTATGGACACCAAGGGGGGAAAGCGGGGGCGATGGGGGGGTAGGATGAACTGGGAGATTCAGATTGACATGTATACACTGATGTGTATAAAATGGATAACTAATAAGAACCTGCTGTATAAAAATAAATAAAATAAAATTCAAAAAAATTTCATTACTTAGGTTTCTCAATACTGTTGTTAATTGCCTTAAAACAATGCCTAGTAACTGTGATCTGATTCAGTAATTAGTTCTCATTTAGATGTTGGATTCAAAAAGCATTTCTGATTGAAACCATTGTTTTGGCATCATCTAACCAGTATGTTATTTTTAGAGTTTCAAAATGTGAACATTTACTTTTCTAGACAAAGAAGTTTGAATTTAAACAAAATGCATTTAAGAAAAAAAGTGATTCAGGCCAAACAATCTACAATGCCAAAGGAGTTCTTCAGTATTAAAGATAATAATTTTTGCCATTTAGACTACAAAAATTAAGCCAGTGTGAAAGATGTTAATATTTAGAATCACAGAATCTTTACAATTCTGAAGTTGTAAAATAACTTAGCTGGAGTGTTAATCTATAGAATAACCCAACCTAAGAGACATTTTGCATCTATTATGTAGACAACCTAAACAGGTAAGATAAAAACCCCCTCCCTCAAGGGCTTCACAGCCTACAGAGAAAGGTAGACATCCCCACCAACCAGGAAACACTGGGATAACTGGCTAACTAATCATATGAACAGAAACGCATGGGGAGAAAACACTAACTCAAAAAGTTGTATTCACCCTTATGTCCACTGCAGCATTATTTAAAATAGCCAAGATATGGACACTACCTAAGTGTGATGAATAGATAATGTGAGATGTACACACAGATACACACCCACGCACACGCAAATACATACACACATGCACAGTGGAATACTATTCAGCCAGAAAAAAGAATAAAATCTTGTCATTTGCAACTGTATGATCTTACTTTAAATCTTAAAAAACAAAACAAACACACAAAAACCCCACCAAACTTATAGATACAGAAAATGGAATGATCGTTGCCAGAGCCAGGCACTGGGAAGTAGGCAAAATAGGTGAAGGGGGTCAAAGGAACAGACTTGCAGCTATAAAATAAATAAGCCATAGGAACGTAATGTCAGCATGATGTCTATAGTTAATAATACTGTATTGCATATTTCAAAGATCCTAAGAAAGTAAATATTAAAAGTTCTCATCATACACACAAAAAATTTTGTAACCATTGTGCTGACCGACGTCAACCAGACTTATGGTGGTGATCATTTTGTAATATATACAAATACAGAGTCGTTATGTTGTATACCTGAGACTAATATAATGCTATATGTCAATTATACCTCAATGTAGAAAAAAAAATTTTAACATTAAAAAAAAAAAATGGGGAGGAAAAAGGGAGAGGGCTTTGTTTTTTTCCTGGGTAGCAACTAGCTCAGGGAAGCACTGATGAGAATGAGTAGGAGTTCCCAAAGTAGAGAACAGAGAGGTTGTGCCATACTTTCTCTGTGCCACACTCCGGGATTCTCTCTACTTCCTTTACTCTCAACACACCCCAGCCTAACCCCTTCTTCAGCCTCATCCCTGGCCACTCCATACCAGAGCCCAGTTAACTCTAACCTTCCCCAAAGCCGCCCCACCTACCACCGTCCTGCAGCACGTTGCTGCCATCATACCTTTGCCTGTGTGCTCTAGCAGAAATGCTCTTCCCACCTCTGCCTGCCGAGAAAACTCGTACTAATCCTGTAAGGCCCCACCAGCCCTTCAATTCAATAAAATGGCTCCCTCGTGTGTATCCTTTAGCTCTTTATTCTGTGTGTTTTATACTACTTACTATGTCCTATTATTCTTAGGTGTTTAATAGTCTGTCTCCCCTACTAACTTATATGCTCCTTCAGGGCACGTTTCAAATCTTAACGGACACAGAGCTGACCTACGCGAATCCACACGATGGACTTCCCTGGTGGCGCAGTGGTTGAGAATCTGCCTGCTAATGCAGGGGACACGGGTTTGAGTCCTGGTCTGGGAAGATCCCACATGCCGCGGAGCAACTGGGCCCGTGAGCCACAACTACTGAGCCTCCGCGTCTGGAGCCTGTGCTCCGCAACAAGAGAGGCCGCGACAGTGAAAGGCCCGCGCACCGCGATGAAGAGTGGTCCCCGCTCACTGCAACTAGAGAAAGCCCTCACACAGAAACGAAGACCCAACACAGCCAAAAATAAATAAATAAATATTTTTTTTAGAAAAAGAATCCACACAATGAGAGCATGATTAGCGTTCCAGTATCAGAAATTGCAGCAATAAAGGCATCAGAGAATACGGTTTAGTTAAAAGTATAGTTCTCTACGGAGACCGAATCCCAAACATTAGTCACTCAATATAATACCTGGGAATGAATGGAGACCTTTGCAATGCCTTCTTCTGAAAGTCATTTCATCCACCTGGAATTATCCTGCCTGAGCTACAGAAGCCCAGCTACATCCCCTTTCTGAAAAAGGAGTCTACCCACCACTCATTGTCTGAGATTGCTTTTCAATAACACACCTCCCTGTAACAAACCAAGCACTATCCACTCTGCGAGAGAAAATGTCACATGGCATGAGTCCACAACACACACTGACGTCTGTCCAGAATTGGTGCCCTTTTCATGAGTGTGGTGGGTGGGCAAGTGTTTATCTGTTAGGTCTCTTGGTTGGTTAGTATCATGATTCTTTGCCAGAACAAAGGGATCTATATTCCTAATGAATAAGGATGAAAAATAAATGTCACTGGATTAAGTGACTTATCAAAAATTGTTTCCAGATCTTCCTATTAATTCTGGCTCCCTTGCCTGAGGGCATCAGCTCTTGCATGTTTATAAATCTCATCTCTAGCACCACAAGTGGGTCTGCAACACTATCAGGCAGGTCTGGGTCGTACACTGTTTTGATCGTGCCATATTTTGCTGTTATAATATCAATCTCCAGTTTGAGTTTAAAAACTTGGGGAAATCAGGGGAAGGGACAGGTAGGCAGAGCAAAGACAGAAGAATTGAAAGAAATAAGAGAAAGTAAAATTACAATGCCCAAAATATGCAATACATCAACAGAATTTGGAGGTTAAAAGAAGAGTAAAGGGAAATGCTATTATCTAAACCAAAACATTTATTTCTGATTATAAGGATTCTGAGATATTCTCAGATACGTATATAGTATTTAATGACAAAAGGAAACATTAATCCCAATAAATTGTTCTATTTTTGTAAGTAAGATGACACTGGATAGAAATACCTGTATATCATTTTAATGTAAAATGATACATGAACTTAACAAATTAAAATGACAATTTTTACGGAAACATTAAAATTTAGTTTTTCAGTTTACTATTACAATACAGCACTGATGTGTTCTGCTGAGTGTCAGAATTTAAAAAATAGGCAAAGCATTTATGAATTAAGTCGTTGTAATGTGGTGGTGGGGAAAAAAAAAAGCTGATTTCCTTATAGTTAAAAATAGAGTGAAAGGAGAGAGGGCGGAGAACAGTGGAAGGCGTGTCTAGGAAGACAGGTGGGAGTGTTCCTTAACTGATCTCTGAGGCCAGGCTCACGCTTGGACTCTGTCCTGGGGCAGCAAGGACTGATCAGGGTTGGGAAACTCAAGGGCAGTGAACAGCCAGCGGCGAGAGCATGTCAGAATAGGGGAAAGGTTGCAGTGGCAGATGCTGGACCAGGAATCCCTCCTGGGAGGGACAGGATGGGGCCCAGGAGGGAAGAGGGGCTGAGGGTTCCCTCAGAGCCTCTTTACTCCTTTCTCTCCATTGCTATTCAGCTCTTCTCCCTCCCCTCTCACTGCCTCCTCTCGCTTGATTTTCTCTTTTCCTCCCACTCACCCCTCTCCATTCATCTTCTTTTGCTCTTTCCCTCTTCTTAACTTTCTCTTTCCACAGTCCATTTTCCTTCCCCCTACCATCTCTCCTTTCCCTCCTTTGCGCTCTCCCTTCCCACAGCTACAGTCCAACATACTTTTCCATCGTGGGAGACATGGGTGGTGGGGTCAGGAAGGTCCTTATTTGAAGCCCGGCTTCCCCAATAACTAAGATCCTAGTGGGCTTGTCGGGTTGGGGACCACAGAACTAACAGCCGCTCCCTCTTTGGAGTGCTGACCCCATGACCCCATTCATGCAGCATGGTTGTGGGCATTAACGGAATTCATCCTCACGATCATTCGTGAAGGGTCTGATCTTATCACCTCCATTTAACCAGAGGAAACAGAGACCTAGAAATGTTCAGCAACTGGCCCGATGTCACAGGAAGGAAGAGATCAGGGATCTGAGCCTAGGGCCCCGGCCTTTTCATCAGCAGGCATCACCCACAGAGAGGTGGTGGGGTGTCCAGAACAGAGTCTGGCCTCGGGGCGCTGGATATGCTTCCAAAAAGGGCTGTTCCTTTCTCTTCCCTGCTTAATGTCCTTTCATCACATCTGACAGAAAATAGATCTGTTTTCTAAAGTAAAACTTTATGTAAAAGGTTCAGCAAATATAGTATTCATTTGTTTAAAGCCCTATTATATTGTTTACTGTGGTGGGTTAGTGGGGAAATCATTAGGTACTTGCTATTACCTTTTCATTTGGCCAAAGCTGTCCCTCCGGCACCGATGTGTGCTGAGGTTACAGCTGGACTGAAGCCATGTTACTGTAACTTGTGTTTTTGAAACCAGAGCCCATACATGAAAAAAACAATTTGTGGGAATACCCTGGCGGTCCACTGGTTAGGACTCTGCACTCTCACTGCCGAGGGCCCGAGTTTGATCCCTGGTCATGGAACTAAGACCTCACAAGCCTCGCAGCACAAGCCACACACACACACACACACACACACACACACACACACACACACACACACACACACACACACACACACACACACACACACACACACACATTGCAACACACATACTTTGTATGAAGAAATCTGGAACATTTTAAAAAACACCTTTCCTTAAACTGAAAAATGCTTTTTGTGATTAATAAAGTAATATAATTTAAAAATTTAGGCTCTACATAAAGGTATGAAGAATAAATTGAAAATCACCACTCAGAGAGTGTTGATATGTACATCAATTTACCTTGTTTTAAGATCTCTCTTCAGGATACATACAATTTTCCTTTATGAAAAAAAATGAAATCCTACTCTATATTACGTGTACCCTGCATTTCCTAAATAACACTATATCCTGAACATCTTTCTGTCAATGTGTAAAGATACATATCACAATTTTTAATGCCTGCATAATATTCCCTTAAATGGACCTATCATACTCGTTAGGCAGCCCCTGACTGATGGATATCTACACTGAAATACTATTTATAGTCCAGGTTTAGTTCAACTTTTTGGTCTCGTTTTCCTTTTCTTTCCTTTGTTCTACAAAATGACACAGGTGGTATAAAAAGTCAGTGGGGCAGATTGCAAGCTACTTTCAAAACTGAAGTTAAGGTGAGACACTGACAATGAAACCTAAAGAATCAAGGAGGGATGAAATCAGCAGATCTGTAAGAACAACCCAAGATACCGCCAATACTCCCAGCAGAAACAAGGCAGTCATCACGCCTGTGCTCACTGGCTCACTGTCAGTCTTCGGCTCTATACTGTGAGCTCCATGAGGAGTTGTACTGTCCACAGCACAGTCGCAAGCACCTGGCACATAGCTGATCAATAAGTGTTTGCTGGATGAATGAATCTCAAGGAGAGATGACTACAATGAAGTCATTTCAAAATGCTGAATTTAATCAACTGAATTATATTCCAACTAGAGACTTAATGGGCAACCAGAAAGGGAGATGGGACACACAGCATGTCTAGTAAAAGCAGAGTATGGAGAGGCAAAGTTGATCAGTGTTTCCAAGAACCTAAGAAACTGGGGTAGCAGGAAGAACCCTATTATGGACAGGGATGCATGAAGCTGTCAGGGCTCAATGACACTGGCCACTCAGATGATCCTGTCACTCCTCTTGCCTGAGCCCGCACTCACCAAGCACATCATTTAGCTTCCCATGTGGATGTGCACAAAAGGAGAAAACACAGGAATCAGCAAACTCGAGCCCCAGGCTACCTGCCAGCTTCCCTTCTCATCATGAATTAGTACTCTGACGTGACACCTCTGATGAGAACTGCACTTGGGTAAGTCAGTCTTCTGAAATCTGAATGTCTCTGACTGTCCTAACAGTGCTGAGTATTTAAACCATGACACTGAAACATGGGACCTATTGTGAAGGCCAGATTCCTGCAGAGGTGGCCCCCATGCTCCTAACCTCCGGGAATTCATACCTGGGTAAACCCCTCCCCTGAGTGTGGTGGGACCTGGGACTTGCTCCTAACCGACAGAATACAGCAGAGACCAGCCAAGGGGCAGTCACCTGGACCCCGTCGGTAGGTGCAGTCAGCTGGGACTCTGACACCAAATTATATAGGGTATACTTCTGATTACTGGGAAGAGAATATTTATTTCATAATCTAACTTTTAAGTCATTTAATAGATATCTAAATGGTTGTGTTAGAAAAATCTCAAAAGGATATTGTAGAAGGACTTCCCTGGTGGCACAGGGGTTAAGAATCTGCCTGCTAATGCAGGGGACACAGGTTGGAGCCCTGGTCCGGGAAGATCCCACATGCCGCAGAGCAACGAAGCCTGTGCACCACAACTACTGAGCCTGCTCTCTACAGCCCGCAAGCCACAACTACTGAGCCTGCATGCGACAATTACTGAAGCCCGCACGCCTAGAGCCCGTGCTCCACAACAAGAGAAGCCACCACAATGAGAAGCCCGCACAATGCAATGAAGAGTAACCCCTGCTCACCGCAACTAGAGAAAGCCCGCACGCAGCAACAAAGACCCAACGCAGCCAAAAATAAAATTTAAAAATAAAAAATTTTTAAAAAAGGATATTATAGAAAGAATAAGAACTTTAACAGTTTCTTTCCTAACACTGGCTCTGTTCTGGCCCGTGGAAGAAAATTATAAAATTAATCTAACTTGCTGCAAGAGATAAAAACACAAGAGATACCAATTTATCCCATCAGATTGGCAGACTGAGTATAGACGGGAGCACATGTGGGACAATGGGAACACCAGGTGGGAATGGGAAGTACCACCACTTTGGAAAGTAATCCTCAATATCTAGTAAAGCTGAAGATGAACAAACCTCATGACCCAATAATTCCACTGCTAAGAAATACCCAGAAAGCTTCTCACACATGTCCACAGCAGACCTTTAGAAGAGTACTTAAGGTAGCACTGTTTTCTAAGAGCAAAAAAGTGGGCAGAGAGGGGGTACTGAACACCCATCATTAGGCAAATGGATGGATAAACTGTGATATATTCATGCAGTGAAAGAACAAACAGTTGTGGAAATAACTGGATTAGAATGACAAGTCCCAACACGAACCACTCTCACAAATACATTAAGTAAAAAAGCAAGCTGAAGAAGGGTATGGACACTATGATGACATTTTCATAAAAGTTTAAAATATGCCAAATAATATGCCAAATCTATAACATCTAAAGACGAATGTAGAAATGACAAACACCAAATCAACGTCATATTCATCTCTGAGTGGGAGACAGAGGACTACAGGGGGCTTCAACTAAATGCATACTGTTTAACTTCTTCCATTTATTTTTCATTATATCATCAAAAAAGAAAGAAAATTACTTCTTCCTGCCCTCACTTAAAAAAACCCAAATCTGGCCTTTCCTGGTGGCCCAGTGGTTGAGAGTCCGCCTGCGGATGCAGGAGACAAAGGTTCGTGCCCTGGTCCGGGAAGATCCCACATGCCGCGGAGCGGCTGGGCCCGTGAGCCATGGCCGCTGAGCCTGCACGTCCGGAGCCTGTGCTCCGCAATGGGAGAGGCCACAGCAGTGAGAGGCCCGCGTACCGCAAAAAAAAAAAAAAACCCAAATCTGCAAAGACCATGAGCTTGAAGGGAGTCCAACTGTTAGTCCCTCAGGACATGCACAGAACTCAATCTTGCCCTGTACATTCTGAGGACCACCAAATTAGAATTACAGGGCAACAGTAACTAATGTCCATCAAATCTCTACCCTTCACGCCTTTTTCCATACTGAATATGTGACCTTATCTAGATGTCAACATTTTCTACAAATGGTTATTGGTTAAATGTCCAACAACAAAAGAGTAGTTAAAACATGGAACATCCACTCAAAAGGATACCAATAGCTCTTTAAAATAATGGTTACAAAGAGTATGAAGTAACATAGAAAATATTTACTAGCTATAATGTTATCTTTTTTTTTTTTTTTTTTTTAAGAACAAGATTTGAAACTGGATTTTCCGTACTATATAGAACCATAACCAGGGCCTGGGAACAGAGCTTTGCCCTGGGGCACAATTTAGGTGGTGCAAACATTTTATGAGCTTAGAGGACCCTTCAAATTTTTAAGTTCTACCCCTGCCATCTTCCTCTCCAAGGTGGGGAGCTTGCCCGACCCTGGGCCAGCAGAGATGGATGAGTTATCAAGGACAAGCCCCTCTGTGCGCATAGGCCACCCTCACCTGCCTTCACCCTTCTCCCATCTGACCACCAGGGGCCCCTCTCTGCAGGAACGCATGCTCCCTTGACTTGTGGCTACCTTCTATGCTACTTCCCTACCCCACCCTTGCGTCAAATCGCTAAGATTGTTTTATAGTGTGAAGAGCCGGTATCTGCGTAAATGATGTGTTTTCAGTACTAAGAGGAGGCAGAGGGCTGTGCAACTGAGGCCAGGGATGACGAATTCAAAAGCCAAAGCACTGATAAGAAGGTCAAAGAAGGACCACTGGTAATAGCAGGAACTTTCCATAAATTAATAACGGGGCTCAGACTGGGGGAGTGCCTCCTAACTATGTACAAAGAAAATGAAACAGCATAAATAAGCACACCCTGTCTCCTTCTTAAGAGGCAGTTCACCTCTCCCTATATCTGGCCGGAATTTTGGAGAAGGGATGAGCCATCTTTAGGAGGCAGGAGATAGATGGGCCCCTGGGCCAGACAGCTGGTGTCTGTCAAGTGGAGTAAAACTGAAGCTTTGTTCTCACCCAGACACTCCAAGGACAAAGCTTGTGGCAGAAGCTGAGTTCTGCTAAAGTAAAGAGATAAGGTGCCCACTCCTGAGGTCAAGGAAAACTTCCCTGTCTGCACATGCGCAGGAAGGCGCCTTGGGGGTCAAAAAGTGAGGGGGTGTCACTCCTTCGTAAGTGTGGAATGCACCCACAGGCGTCTGCGGAGGGATCCATCTTAGCAAAAAGTTGCACACACATCTTGGGGGGGGGGGTCCTAGGCCCAGTCAGGTGTGAAAAAAGAAACGAGATAATTGGCCAAATGTAAACAAAGACCGGAAGGGCTGTCCCCTGTAAGTGATTTAAATCCCCTCTTCACTGCACTCCTCATCCGGGACTCCCACACTCCCCTCCAGGTGTGTACTTCTGCCTTGCTTCTGTCTTAAATAAACAAACTGCTTCTCTGTGTGCTCTCCCATACGTTGTACTGTGTCTTTAATAATACACTTTGTACCTGTTTTTAGTTTTTTTGGTTTTTTTGGTTTTTTTTTTTTTTGCGGTACGCGGGCCTCTCACTGTTGTGGTCTCTCCCGCTGCGGAGCACAGGCTCCGGACGCGCAGGCTCAGCGGCCGTGGCTCACGGGCCCAGCCGCTCCGCGGCATGTGGGATCCTCCCGGACCGGGGCACAAACCCGTGTCCCCTGCATCGGCAGGCGAACCCCCAACCACTGCGCCACCAGGGAAACCCTGTTTTTACAGTTTTTGCCTCCTTGAAACATTCTTGCTTTCAAACGGGGTAAAGAGCTAGGGCCAATTTGCTTCTAGCCTCTAGCCCCTGGTGGACTCGCACCTAGGATTCCTGGTTTTCATCCAGGCTACCCAGGTTCAATTGCTGGGCAGGGAACTAAGATCTCTCCTCAGGACCGCTCACTGCTGTCCCTTCGAGATCACTTACTAGAAATATATTGGGCTAGCATACTTTGGGATGTAGATGGCATTATGGTTATGAGGTGGATCTGAGGGAAATCTTGGGTAAGTCTCCAAAGGAAGGAATGTTGTAAGGCCTTACACGGCCTCTACGACGTTGGGCATCTTCACAACAAAACGTCCCTCTCTGGACGCATTAGGTCAACGGCAAATGAAGCTTACCTGACACAGTCTGATATATATGTTTTTTCAATAGCACATTATCCCAGCAACCCAGAAATCCCTCAGCCATCCTGGAGACAGTGTGGCAGGGGTTCCTGTGCTAGAAGTACTATTATAATAATATTTTTTTAAACAGTGCAAAGAAATAAAACAATGGCCCTGGGTACATTTCTATTCTACTTTTCCTTCTTTTCAAAATACTTCAATGAGTATGCTATTTTCAAGACAAAAATTTAAGTGAAAACTTCTTGCATAAAAGAATGAACCAATGAGAAAAGACACACTAACAAACAGAAAATGCAGAAATTGCCCATTTCTAGCTCTCAAAACCAAAGAGACACGACTGATTCTGGGTGTAAAAGAGTCAATGGCTCAGTTAAAGTAAGTTTGCTGTTAAGTTTTGTTTTACCGTGGTTAAAAACATATAACATAAAATGGACCACCTTAAACATTTTTAAGTTTAGAGTATAGTATTAACTACATGCACACTGTGGTACAACAGATCTCCAGAACTTTTTCACCTTCCAAAACTGAAACTCTGTATCGACTGAACAACTCCCAGTTTGCTAATTTGTACCCATTCCCTGTGGGTACATAAGGAGGCTTGAGCCCAGGACCCGCGTGAAAGCCCCCGTGGAGCCCTGGATTGCCCTTCTATCAGGCTCGGGGCTGCCATCAGTGGGAACCACCAGCACAGCATTCCAAACAGCTTCGGCTCCAGGGAGAGTGAGTCCTTCCCCCACCCCGCCACCAACAGGGTCCCAAGGCAGTTATTTCCAATCATTTTTGTGGAAATGGCCTTCAATCCACCTTGCAAGACCTGTGTCCTTTCCGCTCCGCATGAGTGCATTCACCAGGGGAACTCTGTCGATGGTAGAAAGGGGAAGGGTGGCTGTATTTCTGACCCATACGAAAACGAACTTCAAAATGTTCAAATCATTTACGGTGGCCTTGCAGTCAGGGCAGGGACTGCTGCATCACTGATGGGATCCTGTAAATCTGCAACATACACGTGGCCTCCGACAGGTCCAGATGGATTCACGAGTGGACTGAAATCATCGGGACCCCTGGAACTCAAGGAGTGGCCACCGATGTTGCTCTAATCCACTCTGCACAGCTTGGAACGATGCTAACATTTTTAGGAGAATCCCTGCAAAAACAGATTGGTTTCTGTTCCCAGCTATTAATAACAGCTATTTTGAAATGCTATTTAAATCTTCTATTGTTAATTTGAACTTTTCGTGGGTTCTGTCTCCCCAGCTGAGCTGCGGTCGGGCAGCAGGGACTACACACCACGTGGATCTGGAACCCCCCTGAGACGGGTGCAGTGCCCCTTCACAGATGCTCGTAAACATTGGTTCATTTGCTTGTTCTACTTTGGTAAGGCCCATCATTTTAATTACTGACTGGCTCTGCCCAAATGACGTATCAATTGCTGACTCAAGGTGCCTTCCAGCCGTGAGCTCTGCTCCAGGCTGCCCTGCAGTGAGCACGGGCGCTCACCCATGCCCGCACCCATACCAGAAGTGTGTTCGTATTACCTTTAGGGTGTTTTATTATGATCCACAGCTATATTTGGCAACTTTTCTTTCTAGCATTAGAGAAGACACATTACCACATGTTAAAAAAGGAATCTGCCGAATGCACCAGCTAGAACAGAAAAAGTATTATGAAAAGCCTGCGTAAACTCTCTCCCTCCCAAACTACCTACACCCCCGATGCATCCAGGATAGTACAGAGGAGGGGAAGGCATGACTCTGTATACTCACGCGGACACAATGCTAGTCGTGACTTTTGGGTTCATACCCGACACCAGTCTTTGGCTGAAAAGCTAAGCATTTGGGCTGGAAAGAAAGATCCAGCCTCCTGTCTCTGCCCTTTTCCTCATACATGGCGGGAGGGGCCTGGACTTCCCCGTCGAACACAGGAGTCTGTGAGAGACTCTTTTATCTGGAGTAACGACTTGAGTTCAGCACATTAATATTATAACTATTTTAGAGAGGGCAGGGGAGGCCTCCTGAGCTCTTCTAGAGATAATTAAAAACGGGGGGAAAAAAAAGAAATCTGAAATAAACAAAAAACAAGCTGAAGGCACCAGGGGTTTCTGAATAACATCTTCCCGGTTAAACAATTTTAAGAATTCCATAATGCAAAAGCAACCCCCCTCATTCTCTCCCACGTAAACACGCTTGTTATTTCAGCCCCACTCAGCTGAGCAGCAGAATCTCCTGCCTTCACTTCTGCAGCTACTTTGTCCAGAGATGTTATTGGCACAAAAGCGTTCTCAGGAGAGAAAAAAGGCTGACCGTAGCCAGCAAGTGCAGGCACACCTCAAGGAGGAATACTCCTGTTCCAGTAACCTCAACAACTCACCACCCTGCGGTCGGATTGCTGACCTCGAGCACCAATTTTGCCTTAACAGACTGAAAACTTCAGCCCTTTTGATGTTTATCAGCACGTTCCCAGTAACTCTCTTGCTGTAGCAGAAAGGTAATCACATAAAGCATTTTATTATCACTGATGACTACGTTTCTACAATACCAAGATCTACTGACCCTCGGTGGCAGGGAGAGGCGGGGAATCAAAAAAAGCCCACCGAGTAGTACAAAGCCATTGTTTTATCCTTTTTTCACCTGCTTTTAGGTTAAAAACCTGTGGGACATGAAACCACATCCAAGAAGTCAAGAAAGAAAAGAATCAATCTAGGGAGAAGGAGGAAAATAGAAGAATTATTAAGAGAAAGGAACAGGCAGAAAGAGTGAAACAAGGAAGAGGAGAAACAGTGAAGGGAGCATGGAGGAAGGGCGGCAGCGCTGACGGGAGCAGAGAGAGAGTCGGGGTGACAATGGAGAGGAGAGAACAGGTGGCTCGAGGGCTCGAAGGGAGGATGTGAGCCTGAGAAACTGCTCCTCACACATTCAGCTGTTCACTTGGAGTGTGAAGAAATAGATGGGCCACTTTTTAATATGCTGTTAGGTTTCTCTCTCTTCTTTTTTTTAAAAAATCCAACCTGCCCTTTCTTTGTCTTGACACATATACACAAAGTTAAGATGTCATGGGGGGGAATCATTGATTCCACTTACAACATGGAAATACCTTTCTGAATTACGTATCGTTTTGCTAACAGGCCCTATTGTGAACCAACACCTACCTGACCCTCAGAGTAAAGCACGGGCCTCACGCCTACCACCACGTACGGCACGCTAGCCGACAACTCTAAGGTCAGCCTGCGCGTTCGCTTAATGATTCTAATCAAGTCATTTTGTCCAGTCGACAAATATACACTGAGCCTCTGCAGTGCTGAATAAGACACAGCTCCCGCACTCAGGAGCTTCGATTCAATAGGGAACTAGAACAGACGAGCCACCATGCAAGAGTGAAGAGGCTGGTAGGTGCCAAGTGGTGGCACAAGCCACGCAGGGCCTCCAGACAGGGGCAGGATCAGTCTGAACTGGGCCAGCAGGAAATGCATTTGAGAAGCAGCCATTCGAGTGGGCTATTCAAAGGGGTGGGTCAAGGAAATGCAGGATGGCTCAAGAAAGGGCGGAGGGGAGGACAGAGCAGAGGAAGTACTGACCAGTGAAAATTACCGCACACACGGATTCCTGCTGGTAAGCCATGATCAACAGTTGCCAGGACCATGCTCGGAGGCCTTGAATCCACAACAGGAGAGACAGGAGGAATGGAAAGGAAGGGACAAATTGAAGGAGGCTGCGCAGGGAGCGCCGCAACACTCAACAGCCAACTGGATGTAGGAGTGTGAAGAGGAGACAAGTCAGAATAACCCAAGAGAGCAAAAGCAGGTCACAGAGAGGATGATGACAGCACGAAAATCATGACAGATGCACCGACAGGGACGTGATGTCTCTCTCCCCGTGGGATGCTTTTCTGATGATGGATAACCTGGACCTACTCCGAGAAAACTCCAGACAAACCCAAGTTAAAGGGTATTCTACAAAATAAACAGCCTCGCCCTGCCAACGTGGCAAGGTTATGAAAGACAAAGAATGACTGAGGAACTGCCCAGAATAAAGGAAGTTAATGAGGCAAGACAACTAGCAGAGTACAAGACCCTGGACCTGGATCCTGGACCAGGAAGAGGCTTTTTTTTTAAGATTTTTTTTCCTTCTTTCGCTCTAAAGAACATTATTAGGACTCTTGGTGACACCTGAATAAGGTCTGTAGATTGGACAATAGTACAGAATCAATGTCAATGTTTTGATTTTGATGTTCGTTATGCAAGAAAATGCCCTTGTATTTTTTAGGAAATATACACTAAAGTATCTGAGGGTGGAGGTAAAGGGGCATCATGTCCATAACTTACTCTGAAGGTTCAAAAAAAATCACAACACATGTATGTGTGTGTGCGTGCTTGTGTATGTGTGTAGAAAAAGACAGCGAATGTGTGAGAGAGAAAAAGCAAGTGTGGTGAATAGTTATTATTTATAGAATTTGGATGAAAAGTATATAGAAATTATTTAAATGATTCTTGCAATTTTTCTGTAAATCTGAATTATTTCAAAATAAAAAGTTAACAGGGGAAAAAAGATTAAGGAAGCTAGGATGAAGAGCTGTTTAGAGACAAAAGAGCTGGGCTTCTGGGTATTAAATTCTGAATGGGATTCAGAAAGCTGGAAATGGAGGTTTGAAGGCGTCTGGGGGGGCTGAGTAAAACCTGGTTAAAAGCAGAGCTCGAAGGCAGATTGCCAGGGCTGCTCTCTCAGTTCGCTCCTTAACAACCAGCAGTAGTAACAATTGCTTAAGTTATTCTCATTTCTCTCTGCTTCAATTTCTTCACTCCATAACAGCAACGATAAGGCTATCTGCCTCACAGACGTGGAGCGAGGATTGAAGGACATGATAACAAGAGAACCACGGTGCCCCGTGAGGCACAAGGTAACTGTCCATTAGCGACTAATGTTGGCCCTGAGATGGGGTTGATGCTGGGAGAAGGGAGGAGGCCAGGTAAGAAAAAGGCCCAGGACAGGATCCCACTGAACCTCCCATTCAGAAGTCAGGAAGAGAAAGGAGATAAGTGAGGTCTGAGTTGCCCCTGAAGAGCCAGTGACAAGGAGACGCGGAAAGAGAGAGGCTGGGAAAAAGGGTACCCGCTGGCACCAGATGCGGGGCAGAGACCAAGGAGCAGGGAGACAGGGTACAGGCCTCAGCTCTGCAACCTGGACACCTCTGCTGGAGCCCTACGCAACAGCAGTTTCAACAGAAAGGTGGGGCTGAGGCCAGAAGGAGTAAGTGGGCAGTCCAAGGCGGGGAAACCTGAGGACAGTTCAACAGAGGAGCAGGGTGCAGCACTGCGCTGCCCAGTCCAGCAGCCATCAGCCCCAGGTGACTATTTCAACTGAATTTAATTGAAATGTTACAAAAATCAGAAATTTAGTTGCTCAGTCACACTTGCCACATTTCACGTGCTCAGCAGTCACATCTGACTACTGGTGACTATATGGCTACTAGTGACAATACGGCTAGTGACCACCACGTTGGACAGCACAGATACAAAACATTTCCATCACTGCAGACAGTTCTCTTGGATGGAGCTGGGACTCTAGCACAATTTCTTTTATTATGAGAAGATGATTTGAATATAGGGTGGAGTGAGGGCTGGGGCAGAGTAAGGAGGGACCAAAGAAATTAGAGAAAGGGAATAACAAATGGAGCAAGTTCCCAAAAGAGGCAAGGAGGAAGGGGAAAAGTCCAGACAAAGTGTGCAACACATGTGAGTTAATCTTGGGTAAGGGACTGATAGACATTTCTTTCCTCAGAGGGAGGAAATAAAGAAGGACAAAGATGGGTAAAAAAGAATGCTTGGGGTGGTGAGGAGGGTACAGTGGGAACTAACATTAAAGCAGAAGGCAGTAAACTCCAATATAAACATCCTTAATCTTGTGAATGAAAAAAGGCTGTCTCCAGAAAGGAAACTGACTGGAAGTTGAAGGAATGGAAAAGTCTGGCATAACCTCTAATGGAATGCAGCTGGGAGTTCATAAAAGATGGATTTCTTTTTTCACAGAAAAGTAAGACCTAGGTGAAATTAGAGCTAGCATAAGTTTACAGTGGAACCAGTGCAAAGGTCTTTGCGATAACTTGGCAGACTGGGAGAAGGAAAAGCAGATGATGAGGGTGATTTTGGATTGAGGACTGGAATATGAGAAGTCCAACATGTTAAGACAAAGGATTCTCGGATTCTGGACAAAACCGAAATGGCTGGAACGTATACACTCCAAATAGATTAACAGAGACATAAAGGGATTGGAACAGTAAGTGATTACGGGACCAGAGTCTTCAGTGACGGTTAGTCTGGTTCAGTTAAGTGGAAAGAATCGGCGAAGCAAACTGACATCCAAGTTCCAGATCTTGAAGGTGGAAAAACTTCCCATGACTAAACAAGTTCAAGAAGTGAGTGGCTGAAGTAAAGTAGAAACCAAGGCCATAAAAGTTGATGTTGAGGACCTTGATGAACTTCAAGATCAGTGAATTAATAGAGCCTCAACAGTGATGCCAAAGTCACCAGCAAGAGACAAGGTAGAGAACAGAACCAAGTTAGTTGTTCATGTTTGTTTCTTTGTTTGTTAATTTTTTTGTAGCATCAAGTGAAGTGATTCCCAAACCTGGGCGTACATCAGAATTACCTGGTGAACTCTCTTTTCCCTCCCCATCTTCCCTCCCCTTCTGTTTCCTTCTTTTTGGGTTTGTTTTTAAAATAAAAATGTTTAGGTCTTGCCCACCTGATGATTCTAATGTGGTATGTTTAGGAGAGTCTAAAGAGCTGCGTTTTTCAAAGTGCTCCAGGTGATTCTGAGGAGCCACCAGGTTTGGCAAGCGCTGATTCAGAAGATAAGGAGGGTATAGGGCACAAGCAGACAGCATGACGTGTTGCGCGAAGACTCTGTTAGGGATGGGTTAATGGTCTGGAGGCAGCACTGAGAAGCAAGGGGAAGCCCAGTCCCTGCACCGGTTGAGATGGGAGAGGGCTGTTCTGAGGGAAGTTGTTCACTCAGGCTCTGGAGCTAGGGGACGGACAGGTGATGGACTCAGCTACAGCAAAATGAAAACAAAGGCATGTGGCTGCAGGATGTAAGAAACAAGAGACTGCAAGGCAGGTTGGAGACACACAGGTTAGCAGCCTGCAGGACAGGAGGCTGAACAGTTTGTTATTAAGGGATCCAAGTGTAATGAGGTGTGATTCATTAAAGGGTCTGTAGGGCTTAGTGGCTGGATTCTTGGGCAGTAAGGATTTTTCTATCTGAACGCTATCAGATTTCTAATATGTAAACCATTACAGATTATTAAACCTTTGGGTAAACAAGCTTGCAGAAGCTTATTCATTAACACTGAAAAATCTGTCTTCCCAACCCACATTTTTATACAGATGAAATCAGACTGGAAGGAATATCAAGGTTTGCTTTGGAGCAGAAAGACAGATGGGGCAACCCCAAACCTGTGAGAGGGACAGGACATTCCCTCCCTTCGCTCTCCCAGGAAGAGGGGAATTTATGAACTGAGAATACAGAAAGGGGCCCCAGCCAATGTTAAGAACAGAAGAGGTGACACAGATGACTGAGTCTCAGGAGCACTGCTACCCTCACCCGCCCCCCACATCCCCCAATGGGTAAACGCTAGGGATGTTTCTCAGTAAAGAACATATTTACTTTCACAAACCCAACTCATTTAAAGAGCAAGCTGCAAGTGTTCGCCCCTGCTTCTGAGAGAGCTGCACTTCTGTAGGTTCAAATCTGCTTACTCCGATGAAATAATTTCTAACACTGACATACACAGACTTTAAGATGAGGGCGTGAGCGCAGCCAGGCACACACGCACGCGCGCGCACACACACAACCTCGTGCATATTGAAGAAATGACTCACTTCATTTGCTGCTGCCTCTGCCACTATTGGGTTTGGATTCTACCTGTTCAAATACAAAGTTTCCTATTAGATTAACTACAGGGAAGAACTCAGGAGTCTTAACCCTGATTTTGGGCATGACTTTAGAGCACTCAAGAGGCTTTAACCTGGGCATCAGGAGAAGCCACTCTCTCATCAGCCACTGCTTTCTCTCCATAATCTTTCACAAAACGGTAACATATCTTACCACTTTGAGAGCCAATTAATGGAAACCCCTGGTAGAAGAAACTAGGCTAAGCCTCGTATGTCCTGTACCTGCAGTACTTGGGGGCCCCTCCTCAGCTCACCGTAAGACGGCACAACAGCACCCTGGAACTTCAAAGAACCCGAGCCCCTCCTTTTAAAGATGAGAAAGGGGTGGGGAGGGGGCAGAGAGGTGAACCCGCCCAAGGTCACTCTGCTCTGAGTAACGGGACGGCTGACTTGGCACTGCCCCCTGGCAATCCGTGCTCCACCCCAGCTCCCCCAAACAGTCCCTCGGGGCTTCTGCTGGCTTGCTAGCATGCAACCTCCCCCGGCCCCCGCAAAAATGCAACGCCAGTCGCGCTCGGTGCCCAACTTCATCCCTTCGCGTCAGCATGCAGTTAAACCCTCCGGCCGGCAGCAGGTCACATGAGCGTCAGCTCTCTCTCCCCCGAGCCCGGCCCCCCGGCGGCCGCCCCAAGGTCACCGGCTGGCCCGGGGAGCTCCCGCCTCGGGCGACGGGAGACGGCAGGGCGGGGTCCCGGGGCGCGGCACTCACCGGCGCGGGGGGCGGGCGCGCCGCGGCTGCCCATGTCCTCGCCGGCGCGGCTGGGTGCGGCGGCCGCTGGCGCTGGCTGTGCTAGGCGCCCGGCTGCGGGCCCGCGCCGCGGGGAGCGCCGTCCAATCAGCGCGCGCCTGCCGCCTGGCCCGGCGCGCGGCCCGGCCGGGTTCGCGGCTCCCGGGGGGCGCGAGCAGCCGCGCGCCGCCCGAGCGGCTTCCGGGCGCGTTGCCTGGACGCGGTTGCCGTGGCAGCCCGAGCTGGAGGCTTTCCCCGCGCCCGCGCCCAGCCCCGCGGCGCCGCCCCTCCTCCCTCCGCTTTCCCACACCCAAAATAGCCTCTCCTCCCGCTGCTGTTTCCCACCCAGCTCGCAGCCCAGCCGCTCGGAGTCGGCGGGCGGGGATTTCGCTTATTGGGAAATAAGTCCTCTTGTAGGGCTGGTTGACTTGAAGAGAGGGGTGTTGAAATGGTGCCTGATTAAGATAATAGCCATGGTGCCTGCCCTGTAATTCTCTTCAGAGCCCTAACATCCGTTTTTTACCAAACCTCTTTCCCACAGAAAGCGTTATTATCTACCCCCATCCCCTTCCAAATCGAGGAGAAGTTATTTTATGAGGCCACCGTCTGGGAAACAGCTTGCGCGTTGACGCCCCACCTGTGCAGCGGAACTAACTAACCCTCGAGGCGGCCAAGTGTCATCTAATGAATCCCCTTGACACCGGCCACTGGGACCAAGGATCCGGTCTCATGGCAGCAGGCACGACGCAAGAAAGAAGTGCTACCACCCCTCTTCTTCACATCCCTTCCTCCTCCCTTCTGCCTCGCCCGCCTCCTAGGGCGTCCTAACTCTTCGCACCTTCCTCTCAATGTGCATTCTGAGCAGGATGCACACGCCGATCCACTCAGAAATTTGCTTCCTTTCTGTGGGCGGGATTTAAGCAGAGTTGGGGACCCCCACCTACGCCCACCTCCGATTCATACCTCTTTCGTGTCGCTAGTATTTACCCAGGAAGGGTGTTCCTATCCGTCTCCTCCACCAGCCACAGCCTCTCCGACCCAGGGAAAGGGGGAATTTGGTAGAAAGACCCTGGGCTGTGGAGTCAGGCTGAGTTGTTCTGGAGTCCTCTCTCCAGCAGTTACTTCTATGTGGTCTTGGATATTCTGTTTCCATACCTATAAAACGGGATACTATCCCCACAAAGGGCTAATGCATCCATAACATTCAGTGAACAATGCTTATTGGATGCTTGTCAAACTCTAGGAACTGCGCATACACAATGGTGAAAAAGAAAAAGAGACAGGAATCTCTGCTCTCATAGAGCTTACAGCCGGAAACACATCAATCAAATAACCACAGACAGCATGAAACTGACATTGTGATAAGGAGAGTGCATGACCTGGAGAACTATGGTGTGGAAATCTGACCTAGGAGCATCCCTTTAGCTCAGTGATTATTCTTTCCTTTTTTCCCTTTGATTCCCACTGCCTGGCACATGGTACGCACTCAGTAAACGTATATGGAATTGAATCCTACGTCATCCTGATAACAGTATCACTCAGTTTCCCACTGACTTTCTCCCACTGAAAATATATTTGAAACATACATAAGTCTCTGCTATGTCTGGAAAGACGTGCAGGTCTTACGGGAAAGTACTCATTCAAACCCAGAGCCCACCATCAAGAGTCCCAAGAAAGGTTCAGAATGCTTCTTGCCTGTCCCCATTGGGTTGCCTTCCAGAGTATAAGGTGTACATCTCAGATGGGCACATGAAAGTCCCCTCTGCCTCATTTCTTCCACCCCCCGCCCTTACTATCCCACTCTCTTCCCTGGTCCCAGCTCCATTCTGCCACTCCCCCTTGATTCAGAGCTGCAGGGCACCCATTCCTGGCTTCCTAGGAGAATGGCAGCAATCCTTATAATCCTCAGAGTGGAGCATCTGCAAAACAGAGGAAACTCCCTCCTGTACTTCTGCTGGCCTTCAAAGCATAACTTTATGCTGTAATTGCCACAAGACTCCATCACTCTCAAGGGTAGAGAAGAAGAGGACCTGGTAAATGAGGGCCCTTGCTACGTATACACACACCATTTTATTCTGGCTGACTTTAATTTCCTTTTAAAAAATCATATCAATTAGCATAAACAGAATCCAAAATTTTAAAAGATTCATTAGTAAGAAGACAAAGAATTGTAGCTCTTGCAAACTCTGAATTCCTCAGTAGGAATCCTGAAGTTTCACAGTATAGTAGAGCCACGGCTTCCCACTTCTGACCTTGTCTTCCCCCTGTTCAGGTGACATGTTTTGAATCCTGAGGAGACACAGTGCACAATGATTTAAGCCTACCTTAATTTTTTTCCAACTCAAACTATTTCTGTAGGATAAATTTCAAAGAACTATCTGTTTTTCCAGAATTGTTTGATTGTGACTCATTACAGGAAATGGATTTTTTTTTTTTTTTTTTTTTTTTTGCTGTACGTGGGCCTCTCACTGTTGTGGACTCTCCCATTGCGCAGCACAGGCTCTGGACACGCAGGCTCAGCGGCCATGGCTCACGGGCCCAGACGTTCCGCGGCATGTGGGATCTTCCCAGACCGGGGCACGAACCCGCGTCCCCTGCATCGGCAGGCGGACTCTCAACCACTGCGCCACCAGGGAAGTCCTTTCATGCGTATTTTTGAGTTATTGGACTGCTGGGGGTTAAGAAAAGACTGGCTGCCAGAGAAATGCAGGAGGAGGTGTGGGTCACTCTTTAGAGAAGTTTGGTAGTGCAGGGAAGGTGAGAAATAAGGTCAACAGAGAGGTTTTTAGTGCTAAGCAAACATTTTCAAGATAGGAGAAAATATGCTTTGCATTTATATGTGCTGTTGGAGTCATGAAGAACCAGAGAGCACAATACATCATTTTGCACTGACTAACTCAATCTAAATTCTGCCCCTAATTTCATCATCACCATATCCATTTCCTTTTAAAAAATCTTTCATCAAATAAGAGAAATCTTACATTGAACAAAGGTGGGGTTCAGACTGTGGGACATTATTCTCTTAATAATCAGTTCATAAAATATGTGTTATTCTTTATGACTTTTCTTTGGTGGTTTTCTTTGTTGATAATAGTAACATCTTAGAATTAAGGAAATCCCTTGTTTTCCTCTTTTATATGTAAAAATAGTGGATTTTTCACATGTTTTGAGTAAACTGTAATTGACTTATCTGTTTTTGCTAATAACTTCCCTTCATGTGTTAGCTAATTCAAATATTATGTTTTGCTTATGGATTTGTTGGTATCTATCCATCTCACAAGGTTTTTTTAAAGTAATTATAATTAGGGCACAACCAGCAGGGAAGCATAAAATATTGGAAGACTCTTCCTAGTAGTGTAGTAGTGCTAACTTAGGAGGTGTTATCTATGTCTTAACTTAGGTAATTGCTGGTGTACATAGCAGGGCGAAGGCAGCCTGAGTTGTGTTGAAACAGCAAACAACTGAGCCTTAACATAATACTACCCACTAGAGAGTGAAATCTGGAATAAAGGAGGATTTATCCAAAGAGTTTATGGCCAGAAGTTCTAGAATAACCTTATAATTAAGAACCAGGTTCTTATAGACACTTGGAACCACGGTTGACAATTTGTTTCCATTTGCATGGTGAGATCCTGGTGAGGTGAATGCAGCAGAGAAGGCAGCAGCAGGATCTTGTTTGGAAACTTTTTTGATGCCTAGCATTTTGGAGGGCTTCTTGGCACTAGGTGGGTTTTCCCACAGTCCAGAAGGGGTTCCCATAGGTCTACATGGCTGACTCTGTTTGTCAGGTTCTGGATTCAAAGAAGGAAAGTCGTCTTCTTCAAACTGCAACCCTTCCACCTTATCATCTTTCTTCTCTGCCCTAATCTCTGTAGCTGGCTTTTCCTGAAAGGCACAGCCTTTCCGGGAGTGGAAGCTGCCATTCCAGTGGTGATGGTTCCCTGTGCCACCCCACTATGCTGGCTCATGCCGTCGTGACCTCGGGAAGAGCCGTGCCAACCAGATAGGTTCCCTGTGATTCCAGCATATGCTCCCTTAGAGACACCAGAGTCCACGGAATCATGGCGGAATAGGGAGGGCTGGTGCCAGGAATCTCCTGTCGTTCGTAGAGGTCCATTGTTAAAAAAAGCCATCAGAGGAATTAGGTCGACGACGGCTTACTCCAAGTCTACCACCTCCTCAGGGTAGGTGCTCTCCGTGTTTTTCAAAGGTGGCTGTAGGTGACTTAGCTGACTGTGGTGCTGAGAAATTTAGTCAAGCAGGAACAAAGTCATGCTGCACCATTTAGGTCCAGTGTCTCTTTTCAACAAGGTGAGGCATCCAACCTCATGGCCAGGATCCCAGAGTGTAACCTCTGTGGTCCTGTTTCCTGAACTCCTTGAGTCTGCCAGCTGGATTTCCACGAGGTTCTCTTGTTAAAAGGGTACTTAAAATTAGGCTGGCCGGCAGCACACCTTATGATTGATGAAACACAAAGAAGCCAGGCTCTGTGTGGATCAATTTCTCAGTCCCCTCAGTTGCTCATCTTAAACTATCTAGATCCTGACATGTTTCCAAAAGGGGAAAGAGGAAAAGGGAAGGGGGAGGGGAACGTAAAAAGTATTTGTTACACTTAAAAAATAGGGGAAAGGGGAAAGAGCTATATTAATGTTCACCTCATTCAACTTCCTTGAGTGATGGCCCTATGATGTTGCTTAAATAGATAATACATGGACATTTGCACATTGAATGCAAACACTGTTCATAAAAAGTCGTAGCTTAGAAAGACAGATGGACTTTTGTTTGGACAAATAATGTCATTGAAGTGATAGATCAAAAATAAAACACTGAAGAGCTATAAAAGATCTTCTGAGCAGTCAACTCTAGTAGCAAAACATCCACATTACAAAGCCCTTAGTTTATAAATCTCATTATTCTTACATAGCTGCTAAAACTAGTGTGCAGGTATGTATTTATATATGACTTATCCTTCAAAATCTAAGGACATAAGAAATCTTGTTTAAAAAAAAAAATCAGACAGGAACTTGATATGCTTTTTCCCTCAAAAGAGTAGCAGCTCTCAAGGCAAATTTCTTGGTATAAAGCTCTCAAATGTTTCTTCTATTTCTTTGGTCTTCACTATTTATAAATTCACAGCAAAATCAAAACAAGTAGAAAGACAGGGCTTAAGGAACAGTCATGGAGAAAGTTCCAAAGTGAGGTTTTCTTCTCTTCAGTTTTCTGTATTTCACTCGCTCTGCCCCTTCCTGAAGACTAAACGGAGTTAATGGAAGGTAATAAGAATCTTCTGCTTCAGTAGAGAAGTCACTTTGCATCCATTTCCATCGTTATTCAATCATTTTAAAGGCCACAGCAATCTATCACTTTAGCTCCCTCCTTCCTTCACGTGCGTGCGCCGTTAAGACTCCTGCACACTGACTTTGGAAAAAATTTTCCTTACAGCAATTTTCAGAAAATAGGCCAAAAAAAATGTATATATATATACTGTATAGTCTTTAAGCTCTTCTGAAGTTTCATGCCACAATAGCTCAGTTCAGTATAGCTGAGAAAACAATCATGTTTATTTACCATGTATTAACCAGTCAGGACACCACAGTTTAGACAATGGAGCCCCACGTAAGCTGACACTCTTGTTTTAGCTTCTCTGCCAAGTAGTACATTATTGGACAGTGATCCTCACAGGTACGAGAATTAAGAGACAACTTTCACTTCTGTCAACAACAAAAAAGAAATGACAATACCCACTAAATAACGATACACACAACATACATGATACATTATACTGTGCCATTCCAAGCCACATTGACGTGAAGCAAAGGAAAAATCAGGACTATCAGTACTGTCCTTATTGAAATTTTTGATATTTTGTTCTTCATGGATTTTTGACACTAATTTCAATTTTTAAAGTATTGCATTAAAATATTATTTATCTTCATTACTGAGATTTTTGGGCACCCCCTTAAATTTTGCACTTACGTGCCTTACCTCACCTGGGCCCTGGCCGTGATGCTATAATAGCCAGTGTTTACGTGTCAGGCCCTGGGCTAAATGCTTTACCTATAGTATTTAATGCATTCCTTGCAAAAATCCTTGAGTAAAACTGAGGCTTAGAGACATTGCTATGGCTTGTCCAGGTCCTGAAGCTTTACGGCACTAGAAAGAATGAATACACAGATAAAGAATACGGAGGCTTTGTTTGCATGTAAGTTTCAGATAATTTATCTGTAGCTCACACCTTGACAGATATGCGTCACAGATGAAGAGGCAGTTACTGTGTCTGATGTATAGTGTATAGCTAGAAAGCCTCCTGTTGGGATTTGCAATATTAAGCAGATTTCTAAGAGGGAGTAGAAATTTCATCATGAGAAGATATTTGATAGGGCTGGTAGATCAATAAATGAATGGTTGATAATCTTGATTAGTGGGTGGGATTTTCAGATGTTGGTATTTGATATTCTTATATTTGAAATACAACATCGATCTTTCATGTTATTGGCCATAGTTAGATTTCATGTAAGAATAATAGTGACATGTAGTGTATAAATTTTAAGTGCTATTTTTGTGGTGTGGTGGACTTTGAACCTGGGCACTTCTGATGCCACTGCCTGTGTTTTAACCAGATGCTGGATGGCCTCCCAATGATCACATCAGACCAGGAAGGAAAAATGCATCATAGGGGCTTCCCTGGTGGCGCAGTGGTTGAGAGTCCGCCTGCCGATGCAGGGGACACGGGGTCCTGCCCCGGTCCGGTAAGATCCCACATGCCGCGGAGTGGCTGGGCCCGTGAGCCATGGCTGCTGAGCCTGCGCGTCCGGAGCCTGTGCTCCACAACGGGAGAGGCCACAACAGTGAGAGGCCCGCATACCGCAAAAAAAAAAAAAAAAAAATGCATCGTAAACTTCAGTACATAATATGCGTGGCATAGTGAGATGTGAATAAACGTTGCTTCAGTTCCCCTTTTGTTCCCCCAAGTATTGTACATATCAAAGAATATGAAGAGAGCTTCCTTGGTGGCGCAGTGGTTGGGCGTCCGCCTGCCGATGCAGGGGACACGGGTTCGTGCCCTGGTCTGGGAAGATCCCACATGCCGTGGAGCGGCTGGGCCCGTGAGCCATGGATGCTGGGCCTGCGCGTCTGGAGCCTGTTGCTCCGCAGCGGGAGAGGCCGCAGCGGTGAGAGGCCCGCATACCGCAAAAAAAAAAAAAAAAAGAATATGAAGAGTAACATACAAACAATTTTATTTTGGGGAGTACAAATTAATTTTAACACTCTATCTGATTTCTTACACCTTCACCCAAGTCTACATTGGCAAAGAGTGAAGATTTAGTATAATTTTCTAAACGAACCTGATAAAAGAATCTTTAGTTTGAAATACACAGAGCCAAAAATATTTTGGGATTTGAGCATCTTCTTAAATAATGAAACAGAAGCAAGTGCTTTATGAGTGCATGCTTGCTAGCAAAAGGTATACGGAGTGCTACTTTTTAAAGTCCTGATTAATAGACAATACATATTCTGCACTTAAAATTAATATCATGCAGTTGTTCTTACAGGAGAAATAGCAAGTGTAACCCTCTTTGTTTCCTCTCCAGCATTTGGATACACTTTAATTGTTTTCATGTACATATAGCAGATTTCCCAAGGTCATGTGAATGAGCTGTAGGACTTTCTACCAGGAGCTGTAGCCGCCTCCCACCCCCCCATAGTCATGTAATAGGTTTTCATCACGATAGACTCAGGAGGTAACTTTCTCTTCCCCTTAGAATCATAAATTGTAAATGTGACACATTCTTTTTTTCTTTTTAAGGAGGATTCACGCTGTGAAGTTCCTAAACACTACTGGTATGTGTTTAGGCTAGTTACTTAACGTCTCTTTGACTCAGTTGCATCACCTGTAAGATGGCAGTAATGTAGTGCCTACTTCACTGGATTCTAATGGAGATCAAAGGCACTAACTCATGTAAAAAAAAACTTTAGGGCACTTTAGTTACTATTTTAATATTATTTATTATATCTCATATCATATAAATTTTATTATTACTATTTTCTCCCAGGACCCAATCAGAAGAGTGAAGGTCTAATTAATATTGGCTCGACTATTTTATCTTACATATGCAGACAGAAGTTGGTAATTAATCTGGTTGACTTGCTCCTCACACAATTACTGATGTTGCTTGTCTTGGAACAATTCTGAGTATCCTTTTGGTGTCAGCCACACCCCAAACCATTTCTTTCCATTGCATGAAGTTATCAATGTCCTAGTCAAACGGATGTACAGCGCCTAATATCCCGATCATTTTTGGCTGCATCTAACACAAATTCCAAGTTCTCCTCTAAGAACAACGAGTGAGATTGTCACACTACTGCTTCTGCCTTATTTATCTGCATCCTTCCTGCTCCACCTATATGATTCAGCCAAATTAAGCACCCACCCAGGCCCTCGAAAAGCGAAAGAGGCCTGTGCATAATACTTGGTGCTGTGGCAAAGGTGCAGATGGCATCACTAGCCCATCGTCCTTCCTCCCACTGCCAGTTGAAGTCATTCTGCTCCCCATGGACATCTCTGAGGAGGAATATAGCCAGCGATGGCTGAGGAGTCAATGATTACCACTGCCACCACCAACACCAGACAGTCATCTGGCCCCTGCTTTCAGCTGTTTGGTTTATTCTTCTGAACCATAGGGTGGGATTTCAAAGCATCACCAGAACAAGGAAGACTTTTACTTCCCTACTCCTGCCACCACCTGACCTGGGTTCTGCCCTCTAAGATTCTTTCCTCCACCTGCCTACCCTGTTCTTAGCACCAGGAGTAGATGTGGCCCATTCCTGACTAGTATCTCTGCCCAAGTCTCTTACATCAGAAGTCAGGGCTGAGCTTTTCCCGGCTTATTTTCTCCCAAATCCAGTCAGAAGAGTGAGCAAATAATGAATATTGGTTTGACTATTTTGTTTTATTTCGGTAATTTCAGTACTCAAAAGTTGGATAGGTCTTTTTTGGATAGGTCTTAGTGACAAATACAAAAGTCTTGCTAATTCATTATAAATTTAAAACACAAGGGGCTTCCCTGGTGGCGCAATGGTTAAGAATCCGCCTGCCAATGCAGGGGACAGGGGATCGAGCCCTGGTCCGGGAAGATCCCACGTGCCGCGGAGCAACTAAGCCCGTGCGCCACAACTACTGAAGCCCGTGCGCCCAGAGCCTGTGCTCTGCAACAAGAGAAGCCACCACAGTGAGAAGCCTGCGCACCACAACGAAGAGTAGCCCCCATTTGCCGCAACTAGAGAAAGCCCTCTCACGGCAACGAAGACCCAATGCAGCCAAAAGTAAATAAATAAATAAACAAACAATAAATTTATTAAAAAAAATAAAACACAAGCATACACAGTATCTAATCTTAACACAATAAGTTTGACATTTCTTTTTCCAAGGAAGAGTCTACTCTTTTTTCAAGGGGAGAAAATAATAATATCTGTAGAAAATTTTTCACAAGAGATATCAGCTTGCCTTTTGTTATACTGAAAGAGAGAAAATTATAAATCAAGCTTTAAAAAAACTTCAACACAAGCATTTTTATGAGCAGTATTGGATGACACGCCAACCAATAAGACTGCCCATAGTAAGCCCTCTAACGTTGCAGAAACTACACAAGAAAATTTCTTATAACTGTAGGACATGATGATCTAGATTGAATAGAACCACCAAGTACCTGGCACAGTGAATTAAAAAAAACTCATACCAAGGCAGTTCTTTTTGAAATTTCTGAACACTAAAGATAAAGAGAAGATCCTAAAATCTTCCAGACTGTAAGTATATCACAGACAAAGAATCAGGAGTCAGAATGACATCAGACTTCTCAATAGTAATACTGGAAACAAGATCAGTACCTGTAAAATTCTGAGAGATTATTTCTATTATAGAATTCTACATCCAGCTAAACTATCCATTGAGTCTGAGGGAAAAATAAAGACATTTTTATATATTCTACTTCCCAAAAATGTACACTTTCTCAGGATTTTACTGAGAAATGTAAACTGCATAAGAAAGTAAGCTAAAAAGAAAGAGACATGGACCCAGGAAGTGGAAGATCTACTCCAAGATAACAGTAAAGAGAATTCTTAGGAATATGATAAAAGTAATACCAGGACTGATGTCCAACAAGTCTTATGGAGAGCAACCAGTACAGACTAAAGCAAGAAGTAGAGCACCACAGGAAGGATACTTCCAAGAAATTAGAGAGAAAAAAAGAGAGAGAGAAACGGATTATCTAATATGTTTGTACCACAGTGAAAGGAGTTATACTTCTATCAAAAAGTCTGTAGATGGGACTTCCCTGGTGTCACAGTGGTTAAGAATCCGCCTGCCAATGCAGGGGACACGGGTTCGAGTCCTAGTCCGGGAAAATCCCACATCCTGCGGAGCAACTAAGCCCATGTGCCACAATTACTGAGCCTGTGCTCTAGAGCCCATAAGCCACAACTACTGAGCCCCCGCTCGCCACAGCTAGAGAAAGCCTGTGCACAGCAACGAACACCCAATGTAGCCAAAAATTAATTAATTTTAAAGTGTTTTTTTAAAAAAATGTCTGTAGATGAATTAGTGAGAGGTACAAAAAGAACTAAACCAATGGCCAAAAAAGGCAATCGTTAATACTAAGAAAAGAAAAAAGTTGTCTGCAATCATACATAGCTCAGCTGTGAACAATAGACATAATGTAAACATTGATTATCAGCTTAATCAAAAATTGTTACCTCACCATATTGGTGAGATTGGAGGAAAAGTGTATGTGGCAGAAGGTAGACTGAGGCATTTAAGAAAGCTAAATTCTCATCTTCCATGGTAGAAAGTCAATAGATAATAATTAACAGTGAAAGATCAAGAAACATCAGTATAAACATCTTTGACTTTATATACTAAGTATTGATACATGTATTTCTCTGATGCAAAAAAAAATTAAAAGAAAACTCGAGTTATGAGGAGAAAATCATAGAGTATTTAAAAAATATATGTACCTATTATTTTGAAAATCCTCAGTTTATTTACTTAAGAGTCTTATTACTGCCTTTCTTCCTAGGACATAATTTCTGTATTTCTATTTCAGGTACTTTCAAGATGTGTTGTTAGCAAACCACAATTCTTCCCTTTGAGAATGGCATTATGAAACCTTTTATAGAGGATGTAAGACTCTAATTTAAAAACAAATTTTGTTCAAAAGAGCATAAACCCATTGACTGCATAGTAAATTGTTCCAAATTTATGTTAATAATTTTCTGACAAAAAAATCAGTATATGGCTTTTCCTATCAGTTTTAGCCCATTAAAAATAGAACAGTCGGGCTTCCCTGGTGGCGCAGTGGTTGAGAGTCCGCCTGCCGATGCAGGGGACACGGGTTCGTGCCCCAATCCGGTAGATCCCACATGCCGCAGAGCGGCTGGGCCCGTGAGCCATGGCCGCTGAGCCTGCGTGTCCGGAGCCTGTGCTCCGCAATGGGAGAGGCCACAACAGTGAGAGGGCCGCATACCACAAAAAAAAAAAAAAAAAAAAAAAATAGAACCGTCAAGATAAGGCATATTTGATTAATACAAAATCATTTTCCAGATACATAGAATATTCATTTAAGGTATGGGTGTGTGTGTGTGTGTGTAAATATAATAATGTTTCAGAGCAAGGAAAAAGAAAAAAATTATTTTAGTTAGCTTTTTATAAGCTTTACGAATAACAAAAAGCCAGGGGACTATTTTCCATTACTCAGATAATGAAAATCATTGCCTGCTGAACATATATTACATGCATTATCATGTAACAGAAGGACTTCAAGATTCAGAGCGAAATTTTCAGATTTGGGTTCAAATTTTGGCTTCATCTCTTACTAACAGGATGATTTTGGACACATCATTTAATTTTTTTCAGCCTCCATTTCCTCATCTATTGGGAACCTAGACTGTGAAAGGCACTATTTTGGGCATAGGGGATACAGTAGTCATGCATAATCGATGCCCTCATGAAGCTTATATTTTTTTTAACTTTTTTTTTTTTTTTCTTTGGCCATGCCACACGGCATGCTGGATCTTAGTTCCAGACCAGGGATCGAACCTGCACCCCATGCAGTGGAAGCACGGAGTCCTAACCACTGGACTGCCAGGGAATTCCCGAAGCTTATATATATATTTTTTAATTTTTATTATTTTTTTTAATTTTATTTATTTTTGGCTGTGTTGGGTCTTCGTTTCTGTGCGAGGGCTTTCTCTAGCTGTGGCAAGCGGGGGCCACTCTTCATCGTGGTGTGCGGGCCTCTCACTGTCGCGGCCTCTCTGGTTGCAGAGCACAAGCTCCAGACGCGCAGGCTCAGTAGTTGTGGCTCACGCGTCCAGTTGCCCCACGGCATGTGGGATCTTCCCAGACCAGGGCTCGAACCTGTGTCCCCTGCATTGGCAGGCAGATTCTCAACCGCTGCGCCACCAGGGAAGCCCCGGAAGCTTAAATTTTAAGTGGAGAGATAATGAGCAAGCAAAGCAATTTTAGATAGTGATGATCCTCATGGAGAAAATAAAAAGAGCCATGGGACAGTGATCAATGTGGAGCATGTTGGCTAGTTTAGAAAGGATGGCTACCATGGACTTCTATAAGAAGGTGGTGTTTGACTGACACCTAGATGATCTAAAGTCAGCTATGTAAAGATCTAGGGGAAGAGAATTTCAGGCAGAAGAAACAGCCAGTCGAGAAGGGGCTTGGCATACTTGGGGCTAAGAGGAGGCTGGTGTGGCTTAAGCTCAGAAAGAGAGGAAGAGAGTGGGGTACTAGATGGACTCAGAGGGCAGTGTGCATAGGAGCTTGAAAACTGCAGTAAAGAGCTTGGGTTCTATTTGAGATGAGACTCAAAAGACAGTTTTAAGCAGGGGAATAACCTGATCTGATTTGGTCTGGTGGCTGTCCTGAAAATGAGTTACAGGAGGGCATAAGAGAAAGCAGAGAAACTAGTTTTAAGCTATTGGGTGTATTGTAATGATGACGTAATTGGTATGATTATGGCTTGGATTACAATGGTTGCAGGGGAGATAGGGATAGAACTGGACTGATTTTGGATATAATGTAAAGGTAGAGTTAAGCAAACTTGTCATGAATTAGTTAGGGATGGAGGAGAGAAAAATCAAGGTGGTTGCTGTTTTTTCAACCTGAGCAACTGGGTAAATTATGATGCCATTTATAAGGTGGAGAATTCTTCGGGAGGATCAAGTTTAGGGGCAGAAATGAAGAGTTCAGTTTTAGACATGTTAAGTATGAGATGTCTATTAGACCTCTAAGAGGAACTATCAAGCTGGCAGCTGGAACTATGAGTTTGAACTCTGGGGGAGAGTTTGAGCAGAAGATATTGTTTGATTAGCATTAGCATATAGGAGGTACTTAAAGTCAAGGGACTGGATGAGATCATCTAGGGAAGACGGGCAGATGGGGAATTGCGTGCGTCCTGGAACCAAGCCCTGGGGCAGAGAAAAAGGAACCAGATTCCGGAATCAAGAATCAAGAACCCAGAAAGGGGGCTTCCCTGGTAACGCAGTGGTTGAGAGTCCGCCTGCCGATGCAGGGGACACGGGTTCGTGCCCCGGTCCGGGAGGATCCCGCGTGCCGCGGAGCGGCTGGGCCCGTGAGCCATGGCCGCTGAGCCTGCGCGTCAGGAGCCTGTGCTCCGCAACGGGAGAGGCCACAACAGTGAGAGGCCCGCGTACCGCAAAAAAACAAAAACAAACAAACAAACAAAAAGAACCCCCAAAGGGAGCCTATGCAGATGAACAAGAGTCAGGAGAGTATGGTGCGGCAGCAGGCAAAGAAGACTTTCAAGGAGGTCAGTGGGGTCAAAGGCTGCTGAAGTTTCAGAAGTTAAGGCCCCAAAAGAGAGCGATGGATTTGGCAACATGGAGGCCACTGGTGACCTTGATGAGGGCTGTTTCAGTGGAGTGGGGGGGATGGAATCTGTTTGAGCAGGTTGACGAAAAGATGGGAAATGAATGAAGAAGTGACGCCCGTAGACAATGCTTTCAAGGAGTCCTGCCATAAAGAGGAGGAGAAAAATGGGAAGGTAACCAGAAAGGTTTTTCAGTTTGTTTTTTAAAATAGAAGACGTTGGAACAAGTTTCCTTTCTGATGCAGTGATCCAGTAAATAGAGAGAAACCAGTGATGCAAGAGAATCATGATTTTAAAATCCTGACAGTTGAATAATTAAATACAAGTCACTTAAACTATATGAAAAACTTCCAGCAAAAACTCCCTAATTTTGAACAGTTCTATGAGATTTCTGTTGTTTCGTTAGCTTTTTCTCAGTCCTCGTTTCCAAGCATTTAATCTTGAGTTTACATGTATCTAGTTTTTTGCTTGCTGACACTTTAACTTTCTTCATAATCCACACTTGTCATAGATAATAAGTCTGTGTCCATATGAGGTATCATTTCATTGTGATTAAGAGATCAAGTCCTTGAGTCGGACTGGCTTGGATTAAGCCTCAGCTCTGCCACTTGGTAGCTGTATGGCCTTGGGCAAGTTAATTAAAATCTCTGAGCTTTACTGTTCTTTTCAATCAATATTATTAATAATAATACCTATTTCATTAAGTTGTTCTGAGGCTTAAATAAGAAAATATACGTAAAGTATCTGGCATGGAGTAGGCATTCCATAAATAATAGCTGATATTATCATTACCACATAGACGAATAGAAACCAAAATGAAAAAATATTAATGTAGTTAAGATATTCACAATTTTAAGAGTCAATAAATTGCCTAATGAATTCAATAAATGACAAATTTCTTCTGAATCACCCAAATAATCTTTGTTTTCATATAGCTTTCAAAAGGTATGCATTAAATGTTATGGGCACTAGATAGAGTTGGTGTTTGCACAAAGCATGAATGTAGATGTATACTGTATACTTTAATACATGAATTGTATACTTGAAAATGCTTAATTGTATTTTCATGAATTTTACAGGCATAAAAAGTATGCATTGAACATCTGCTATGTGCAAGGCATATACTGTGTGCCTCTACCTTATTTTGTTTATGAAACTATGGCCACAATGCACTTTCTTTTCCTTTCTTGGTCAAGAACATCAAATTTAAGCAAAGATAGATGATAGATCGATGGATGGATGGATAGATAGATAGATAGACAGATAGATAGAAAGGAGATAGATAATCAGGGTTTGGTGGTTTAGAAAATATGTCTTCAAGGAAAGAGCTTAAAGACCTCAATACTTTTTCCTAGGCAGGCCCAAAGGCTCCAGGTATTGGCCAGAAATAAATACGAGGGATAGTCAAGCATCAAAGTCCAAGAAGGGCACGTTTTCAAACAAGGATTTAGATTGATATTTTAGACAAAAGAGCTAAAATTCAGGAGGAGATCCTGTGAGGAAAGGAGACTTGGGAGAAGTCTCAAGCAGCACCAGGGAGAGCTCCCAGCCAGTAGCCGTTTCCTACTACATCCTAAGAAGAAGCTACCCATTTTCTTTTTTTTTTTTTTAAAAGATCTTCTTTTGATCTGGACCATTTTTTAAAGTCTCTATTGAATTTGTTACAATATTGTTTCTGTTTTATGTTTTGGTTTTTTGGCCGCGAGGCATGTGGGACCTTAGTTCCCTGAGCAGGGATGGAACCTGCACCTCCTGCATTGGAAAGCAAAGGCTTAACCACTGGACCCCCAGGGAAGTCCCGAATTTAACCATTTTCCTTCAGAAACTCAGGTTTTCCTCACCTTGTTCTTCTTTCAAAGTAGGATCACCTAAAACTTAAGGACTTTTCTGACCTCCAGTGATAGGGACCACATCTGCTTCCACACAAGAACCTTTGATCAAGTTTTCAAGAGACCCAGTTCTACCTAGAACATTGCTACCCAAAGTGTGGTCTGTCCTTCAGATTGTCATACTGAGTGAAGTAAGGCAGACAAATGAATAGAAATATCATATGACATCATGTATATGTAGAATCTAAAAAAAATAATAATACAAATGAACTTATTTACAAAACAAAAACAGATTCACTGACTTAGAGAACAAACTTATAGTTACTGGGGGGTAGGTGGTGGGGGAGGAATAGGGAGTTTGGGATTGACATGTACATACTGCTATATTTAAAATGGATAATCAACAAGGAACTACTATATAGCACAGGGAAGCTCAATATTATGTAACAACCTAAATGGGAAAAGAATTTGAAAAAGAACAGATACATGTATAACTGAATCACTTTGTTGAACACCTGAAACCAACACAACATTGTTAATCAGCTATACTCCAATATAAAATAAAAAGTGGGGCTTCCCTGGTGGCGCAGTGGTTGAGAGTCCACCTGCCGATGCAGGGGACATGGGTTCGTGCCCTGGTCCGGGAGGATCCCACATGCCGCGGAGCGGCCCGTGAGCCATGGCCGCTGAGCCTGCGCGTCCGGAGCCTGTGCTCCGCAACGGGAGACGCCACAACAGTGAGAGGCCCGCGTAACGCAAAAAAAAAAAAAAAAAAAAAAAGTGAAAAACAAAAGCAAACAAAAAAACCAAAGTGTGGTCTGTGGACCAGGCGCACTAGCATCACTTCTGTGTTCGAATGCAGATTCACAGGTCTCACAGCAGATCTATGAAACTGAATCTGCATTTTAACAAGATTTCCAGTTGATTCATATGAACCTTAAGTACCGAGAAGCATTTGCCTGGTGAACATGACCCCACCAGAATCCGGTAGACTTCAAGAGCCTGGTTCAGGAGGTAGGAAGGCTGGTCATTAGAACCATTGGGAAAAATCTGGAATTTTGTCTTCTAAAAGAACCCTAGTCATGTCTTGCCATTTGGAATTTATAAGGAATATCTATTTGATTATAAAACAACTCATAAACAAACAGGAAGACGTGATAAAAAGGAACAAACAAATGGGAAAATTCTCTCTAGGCTGACATTTAGCATGCAACAATATGCAACAGATATTCAGTACGACACTTGTTTATTTTTCCATTAAACTCAGCTGTCCTAATTTGAGAGTCTCCAAAAATATCAGTTGCTATTTAGCTTCCCTCAGTTAAGAGTTGTTTAATTTTTTTACTAGACAATGAAGTTGATTATCATCACTGCAGAAGGGAGAACAGAGTGTCATAAAGTCACAGAAGGACGACCCCACCTACACATGGTCACAGTGCCATGACTGGGGGACACTGTGACTAAAGGCACGTTCTGGTCATATAAACTTAGAGGGATATGAAGGGGATTGCTAGAATCAGCGCTAGAAGCTGCAGAGAAGTGATGTGTGTCCTGCGTGTATTTGCTTTTTGCATTTCAATTTCCCAGCAGAAACATTTTTGTCCTGCTTCTTAGATGGCAGTCCCCAAGGAGTGATTCTCCATTTTTCTCTTGCAATGGATTTTCTAGATCATCATTTCAGGTAAACTCTCTGTGAATCAATCGAGGATACATCAGGCACTTGCTCTGAGTCCAGCTCTGGGCTGGGGAGTGTGAAGGGGAAAGGGAACTGGGGAGTGAGACCCAAAGTATATTTAAGTTGCATGATTCCTAGCCTTGAGAGGTTTCTTGTCTTGCTGGCCAGAGTTAAAATAAAAAAGACATACCAAAACAAACAAACAAACCTACACACACACAAACAAACAAAAAACCCAAGAAGCCATTGGGAAGAAATGAAAGAGTATTATAGTGCTAAATTATATAGTTCACACTCTGAGCGCTAGAGAAGGTCAGGAAAGAATGAGTTCTTTTCCTCTGAAAAGAGGAAAGGAAAGCTTAAAATGGGCTCTGATGAATGTGTGGCATTTTAGTATATAGAAGTAGGATTAGAGTAGTTCCTAGAGAGGAAAAAAGGACAGTAAAGGTGAGTTATTTAATATCTCTTAATCTGACTTTTTACTTCCCTAAATGGGAAAAAGAATAACAGTATTCGTTTTGGTTGGCTCATAGGTTTTTAGGCAAATTATATGAGATGGTGTTTGTAAATGTTTTACATCCAAATAGTAATCCAACGGATGAAATGATTTCAGTAACCAAATTATCAGTAGTGATTTAAAATCAGAATATAAATTCCTGATTTTATAACTGAAGAAAAAATAGCCAAAAGGGTTGTATCAGTCTTCTACGTAAGGTTTTTTCCTGCAGTCAGTCTATCCAGAAGTCAAATTACAAATCGAAAGGAGAGTGATGATCCCGATAATACTGGCCACCGTTTACTGTACACCAGTGTCTTGGGCTCCTTGCCCATATGGCCTTGCTGATTCCTTGCCCCAGCCCTGTGAGGAGGAAACATCACTGCCACTCTGCACTAGTCAAGCTTCACAACTAATAAGTGATGGAGCCCAAATGTAAACTCATGCTCATCTGGCTTCAAAGCCCAAGCTCTTACCCCTACGTTACCAGGTTTAAAAAAGGAATCAGAGTAAGAAGTTATTCATTCAAGTTTTTCCTACCATGCCTATTGTTAGCACGAACAAGACTGAGAGGAAAAATAGCTGAAAAAGTGAACTGAACTGGTTGTTATACCGATCTTGAGCAGCACTTTTGGGTTATTGATCAGACTAAATTCTAACAACCTTTCTAAGCTTTCTTAACTCACTCTTGGAGAGACTAGATTCCAGAGAGACCATAGAACTACCGTGCTTATCCCTGTGAATTAGAGAATATTGTTTTCTGAAAGGGGAAACATTGAGTTACAGCTAATGAATTTGATTGGTTGTGAAAATCAGTTTGGGTAAGTTACAAGGCATCTCTTTCCTACATCAGGTAGGTTTTCTGTTGCCACTGTTCATTGCCTCACCTCTGAAGCTAGTCCATAAGCCCAGTCTTAGAACTACCTCCCAGCTCGTGTTGTATCTTCAGTGTACCATGAAGTTTACACTCGAATATTCATTTGGTTCCTAGAATAGAAAGGCTTAATGCCTTCCTAGTGAAGCAGAATGAGTCTTTTTTTTTTTTTTTTTCCTATTGCTATGTTGATCATAGAGTAAGTTTAACACTTAGAACTTGAGGAGGTGACATTAAGAAAATCAAGTCAATATGAAAGGGGAGATGACAGGTTGGGATGGCATTGGAGCCACTGACTCAGCATCCACAGACTCTGGGAGGGGAGGGGTACTGAATCAGGATGCTGGAGAGCTCAGCATTCATCCTTTGGATCTGCAGCGAGCTGAACTCACTTTTTATCTATAGTCTCCAGTTTTGATTTTCCTTTATTTCCCAGGATTCTTTAAGGGTAATGACAGAAGCTCCTCTAACTGCTTCACCACACACCCCCCCCCGCCCCTATTAACCATTTTAGTGGTTCTGTGCACATCACCTGGGAAGACACACCTGCAGAAGTCTAGGACAGTGATTTACAAACTCTTCAGCTGCTAACCCACAGAAAGAATTTTGAAAAACTACGCACCCCCATATACAGTTTAAAGTTAACATCTAAAAATTTTCACCATAAATTCAAATCGTTGCAAAAGATGTAATTTCTGGCACAATAACATTTTAAAATTGAACTGTTCCAACACACTTTGGAATGATTCCAATATCCTCTAAGCACTACAGCTCTTTGAAATGTACCTGACAGGGTCATTATGAAGACGGAGGACTTAATAGATGACAGTGCCCTGCACACGATAAACAGTATGTATTTGCTGTTTGTGTGTACGTATAGAAAGGTGGAAAGGGGTGGCAAGATGTTAGCAGTTAATCTTAGGAGGGGTTGTAGCAGGTGATATTGATGTCCCACACCGCATCTCCTCAGCCCATGTTTGAGTTCACACACCCCTGTGGGTCATAGTTTCTGCTGTGCTGAAGACCTTACATCTCAAATGGTGTACCGCTCTGCTTCCCTGCTGGAGAGCTCTCTCCAGCTCAAAGGAGTTTACTAACACTGATGCCTAGACACAGTCTGGAACTTGAAACCATTGACTTCCTTAGGGTCAACGCTCAACAAATGGGAGACAGGAGGCAGTGGGAAAAGCCCCAGTCACGCCCTGTCCTCTGGTGAGACAACTGTGAAACGTGTTATACAATTTCCCAGACGGTCCCCAGCAGGACTGAGCCCGGGTGGCCCACTGTCTTATTAGAGCACACATTATTGCTGTTTTTCCTGTACCTGTCTTTTCAAAGTAAATAAATAGATTTTTTTTTATAGCTCATGTGTTGGTTTACTTTGTTTTTAAGAAAACGTATGCTATATTTTTAAAAAAATCCTTCAGTTTGTCTGATTAGCTTTTTTTTTTTTTTTTTTTGCGGTACGCTGGCCTCTCACTGCTGTGGCCTCTCCTGCCGCTGAGCACAGGCTCCGGACGCGCAGGCTCAGCGGCCAAGGCTCACGGGCCCAGCCGCTCCGCAGCACATGGGATCCTCCCGGACCAGGGCACGATCCCGCTTCCCCGTACCGGCAGGCGGACTCTCAACCACTGCGCCACCAGGGGAAGCCCCTGTCTGATTAGCTTTTTACCTTGACCTTATATCAGAAAATTACGTTTCAGATTTAATGTATGGAATTCCAAAAGGCCACATCCATGTGTTCAAATTAACTTTTTTTTTAGACCTCTTTATTAGAGTATAATTCCTTTACAGTGGTGTGTTAGTTTCTGCTTTATAACAAAGTGAATCAGCTATATGTATACATATATCCTCATATCTCCTCCCTCTTGTCTTAGAGGGAGGAGATATGGGGATATATGTATACATATAGTCTCCCTCCCACCCTCCCTATCCTACACATCTAGGTGGTCACAAAGCACCGATCTGATCTCCCTGTGCCATGCGGCTGCTTCCCACTAGCTATCTATTTTACATTTGGTAGTGTATATATGTCCATGCCACTCTCTCACTTCGTCCCAGCTTACCCTTCCCCCTCCCCATGTCCTCAAGTCCATTCTCTACGTCTGCGTCTTTATTCCTGTCCTGCCCCTAGGTTCTTCAGAACGATTTTTTTTTGTTTTAGAGTCCATATATATGTGTTAGCATATGGTATTTGTTTTTCTCTCTCTGACTCAAAGTAAATAAATAGATTTTTAAAATATGTTTTAGAAAAGCAGCCCCATGGTATGGTTGGGCATTGTTCCTGGCTGTGCGCTCCAGAGCCTGTTCTGTGGCCCTCCTAGAGATTCTGTAAGCTATGGAATATCCCTTTATAAGTCTATTTCTGCTTAAAAACAAGGCTTTGGTATTGAGTGTGTTTAGTAACAAGAAGTACAGGAGAGTGGTTCTGAAGGGGTAGTCACTCTGTCAGTTAAGGACACCTAAACCCCTCTCAGTCTCTCTACTTTTCCTGTTGCTACCATTAAAAAATTACCATGAATTGGGTGGCTTATCATGGCATCGATTATTATCTTACAGTCCTAGGTCAGAGGTCCAATATAGATTTCACAAATCGAGGTGTTGGCAGGGCTGCATTCCTTTTTGGAGTCTTTAGAAAAATGGTCCCTTCCCTGACTTTTCCAGCTTCTAGGGGCAGCCCGCATCCCTTGGCTTGTGGCCCCTTCCTCCATCTTCAAAGCCAGCAACAATGGGTTGAGTCTTTTTCACATGGCATCTCTCTGGTCTTCTTTCTGCCTCCCTCTTTCACTTTTCAGGACTCATGTGATTAGATTGGCCCCATCTCAAGATTAGCTACCTTAACTGCACCTGCAACCTTCATTGTCCTTTGCCATGTAAGGCAACACATCCGCAAGTTCTGGGATCAAGATGTAGACGTCTTTGGAAGAGCCACTGTTCTACCTATCAGAGCCTCGGGACAGCTTGACTCCCGTCAACTGACTCTAAGGATGACAGGATCACCTGGGAGGAAGCTGTGGCTTCCCAAGCCAGTACGTTTCCAGGCCCTTTCCTGAGAAATGAAGATGGCCGTCTATCAGTGGCTTAAACAAGAACTCTTGAATGCACATAAGGAAGAGCAGGTAGTGGCTTAGAACTCTTCCAATTTAGGCTTAAGTAGAGAGACTTTTATATGTTCCCAGCTTTATATGTCCCCTAAAATAAGGAAATGACGTTTGCATTCCTAGGTTCACAGGATGTAATACAGTTTATTCACATGCTGACTTAACCCAGTTTTGAGGGCCTGCCTAGAGCCCAGTCACTTCCCCTTCCCGAGCTGTCAATTAAGCCCACACCCCAACCACATGCCCTATCAGGTTCTCATGCTCCAGGCTGCTGTATATCACACTGGTCACTACAGGACCGGGTACCTTACAACCAGGGACCACAGCCCCCATGGCCCAGAGCTTGCTGAAGTTACTCAAGTCAGCCAGTGCTAAGCCTTCCTACCCCATTTTGCCTGTTCCTTCGCACAGAATCCACACTAAGGTGCTTGCCCATGGTTCCACTTTCTCCTTTGCCTGTGACTGGCCCCAGTGTTTCCCCCAAGTGGCCCTGCACGGCTCACTGTTTCTCCCCAGGGAGCTGCGAGTATGACAAAACTCTAACACTCTTTCCGGTTGCTTTCACGATCCGCGTCTGGCCTCACTCAAGGTAACAGGGTTAAAACACAGGGTAAGTGTGTTCAATTGATTTTTCTCACTTTAAAATTTTTGATTGATTTTTCTCTCCACCAAAGGTTCAGGAAAGACCTTTCTCAAAGGGTTCAAGACTAATTTTAATGCAAGAAAGGGAAGTCCAGCAAGGCCTGAGGCAACTCTGCTGAGGATATCCCTCTATTCTCTCACCCCTAATGCCAAGAGACCTGCTCGGGCCGCTCCATAGCAGACGGCAGCAGAGAAAGTGCAGGGAAGGGTACTGACTGCAAAGCTGTTCCTTGGGAACTGTCTTTTGACTGGTCCGGAAACCAGCCTCCAGGGTAGGAACAGGAATTCTGACTGCAAGAGACAGCTTCCCCTTCACAAATAACCCATAACTTTCCCCTTGATTGATGAGAAGGAGGCCAGGCTCACTTCTATCTCAGGCAGGTCATGTTGAAGAAATGTTAATGATGTCATCAGGTGATGGATTTTCTCATACCTTCACTCACTGAACCGTGCCCGATCTATCAAGCCCCATGCAAGGTGGAGAGCAGAACACAGAGCTTGACTGCAGGAACCATCCCCTTATAATCAACTTGCAGAGTAAGTGTAATGTGGTGATGGGGACGCATGATGGGACAGAGCAAAAGTCTTGAAAGTGGTGCCCATGAGCCTGATCTAGCCTACAGGGGTATGTGTGTGTTAAGCTCACACATAGCTTCTTACTGGTTTTTTTTTTTGCTAATTTTTCCCAACATTTTATTATGAAAATTTTCAAATGCACAGCAACACTGATTCATTAACACTTTACTAAACTTGATGTATCACATATCTATCTTTCCATCCATCCCTCCATCCATCCATTAATCCATCTTATTCTTAATTCATCTCAAAGTAAGTTGCAGACATCCGTAAACTTCCTCCGAAACACTTCAGGATGATTGTCATTAACTAGAGTCCAATATTTGTTAATAGATTTCTGTATATAATTTACATACATTGAAATATATACTTTTTCAAGTGTACGTTCACTAGGTTTTGACAAATGCATGTATCAGTATAATTCAAACCCTATGAAGATATAGAATATTACTACCATGGCTGAAAGGGTACTCACTTCCTTCCCAGTCAATCCCTGCCCTCATCGTGGGTTAATTTTGCTTGTTCTAGAATTTCAAATAAATGGGCGTATGGCAATGTGAAAAAAAACAAAAAACAAAAACAAATGACCTCAAACTGCTTCTCAGACCCATGATGCGCCAGCAAGTCTTTCCGTTCCCAACAAAACTCCTGAATTTCCTTCACCATCGCAAATGCTACACCATCTGTCCCAAACTTCCAACCTTTCCTCTGCAGCTTACAAATCACAGTCCCCTTTCCACTCATGTGCCCTGACTCTCTCCAGCATCGTCTCCACACTCGGGGGGAGCAGAAAGCTGGATCCGTGTACACATCTGGGCAACCAGCCCATGAATGGGAAGCCCTTCCCCTCACCATTCCCCTCCTATCTCACTCTGTCCCATTCTCCCCCTTTCTCTTTCCCAGGATAGTCTCTTCTCCCTCATTTTTCTCCTACCCACTCAAGCAAGGGCAGCAGTAGATTCCACCCAGAGACATGGACCTAGGAGAAATACAGACAAAGCACTTTATTCTTCTGGTGGAGGGAAGTAGAGGGATGTAAACTTTGTCTACACCTGTGTCTCTGCCTGGCTCTGAAGGAGAAGTGGTGCAGCTGTGTTGAATCTGTTGTTTGAGGACTGCTATAGAAATTCTCATTAATACTCAGAGTGATTTCCTTCCCCTAGCCTTGCTTCCAGCTGAATTCTTAGTGGGAACGCCTGTGGTCTCTATGGGAAGATTCATACATAACACTTTGTTTCTGATGAGGTTCATCCTGCTTCTCCTTCCAGGTCTCCGAGTCCAGCTCTGGGATCCCCACAACTTCACATAGAAAGAACCACTCCCTCCCCATGTGTCCCCTGCCCCAGTGACTCTTCCCAAAGCAAATACCAGCCAGTGTTCTGTGCTCTGTCCACACCCTTCTCTGACCTGTGGGGCTGAGATCTGGGCTCACACATGCAGCAGAGCCCTAGAAGCCCCTATAATTCAACATAACCCAAAAGCAAAATGAAGAGCCCAGTGTAAGATCTACACTCAAGAGACACCTGTTGCTTCAGCTTAGTTTAAATGCAACGTTGTTCCAACTCATTTCTAACTTTCAAAATGGTTTCTTTCTTCCCAACACAAGATGTGGGAACATTTCTCAGGTTAATTAGTTACCCATTTCACAGCCGCTTCTGGGTTACCAGAAAGTACGTGGAGTTCTTTCTCCTTCAGTCACTGTGATTGTTTCTTGAAGTCCCAGCTCAGATCCTCCCCGCCCTCCCCACACTCACCCCCTTCCCTGGGCGGGGAGCTGGAAATGGGGGAGAGCATTGCTACGGTTAAGAGCTGAGTGCATTCAGGTAGCTCCACTGCCAACTCTGTAACCTTAGGTCAGTTTGCTTAACCTCTCCAAGCCTCAGTTACCTAAAACAATGGGGCTGATGATAATAGTACCTGATACTATTTTCTGCACTAATGATTTCTATACTAATAATAGTATGATATTATTTTTGCACTAATTTATGTCCACAGTAATAATTTTTTTTTTTTTTTTTTTTGCCGCACTGTGTGTCTTGTGGGATCTTAGTTCCCTGACCAGGGATTGAACCTGGGGCCACAGCAGTGAAAGCGCCGAGTCCTAACCACTGGACTGCCAGGGAATCCCCCACCTACAGTAACAATTAATGATTTCAGCACTATAATAATAGTACTGATACTATTTTCTGTACTAAGAATTTCTACACTTTAATGATTTCTGTACTAATAATACACATATAATAAGTCTGTGCTACTAATAATTTAATAATAATAATTCTGTATAATTTCTATGCTAATAATATCTACTAATCATACTAATAGTTTTCCATAAAATGGGGCAAATAATACTACTGATCTAAGAGACTTATTCTAAGCATTATATGAGAAAAAACAGGTGAGATATACAGAGCATGACACAGAGTGGTGCTTAATAAATGCTAGCTATTATTATTGTTATTGTTGTTGTTGTTAGGCTTCTAGCCAGTCTCCCCAGAGCTCCTGCACCAGGGAAGCCTATGAATAAAACTTAAAACTGTCTTGCTTATTTGCTGCACCATGGATGGACCTAGAGATTATCATACTAAGTGAGGTGAGTCAGACAGAGAAAGACGAACACCATCTATCACTTATATGTGGAATCTAAAAAAATGATACAACTGAACTTATTTACAAAACAGAAATCGACTCACAGACATAGAAGACAAACTTATGGTTACTGAAGGGGACAGGTGCGGGGGAGAGGGATAAATTAGGAGTTCAGGATTAACAGATACACCCTACTATATATAAAATAGATAAACAACAAGGACCTACTGTCTAGTGCAGGAAACTATATTCAATATCTTATAACATGTATATATACATATTCTTTTTCAGATTCTTTCCCATTATAGGTTATTATAAGATGTTGAATACCATATATATATGTGTCAGTATATATATACATATATATATATATGTATATATATATAGCCTTACCCCAGGGGCTTCATGAGCCCATGTGCTGCCTTTCCACCTGTGGAGAGAATTTGTTCCTAGTGAGAAGAGAAATGGGTATGAGAGGGGTTGGAACAGACCGCATGGTCGCGAAGCAGGGGCTTTGTTCTCTCTCTGGGTGGAATGGGAATTTCATTCAGAGGAACAGGAGGAAAGAAGGGGTTCAGCTCCCTCGTCTGTCTCTCCACCTTGGAGAGGAACTTAGGCCTTTGCCCCAGAGAAAGACATCTCAGGAGTGACGGAGGGTCCAGAAGCAGTAGAGCAAGATACCTAGAGAGACCCAGGGTCTGGAGCAAGAAGAAATATTGCAAGTTTTTATGGCCATAGTGGGTGGATTTGGGGTGGGAATGAAAGGGGTTAACTCTGCTATTGTCTTCCTCGCTTCCACTTTCAGGGAGGAGCTTCCTCACTGGGTAGGAGCCGGGCTGGTGCGCCGTCTGGATTACGTTTTTTCAATGAGATTTGTAGGGCTTCATTTCACTCTCTGTATTTTATTTAAAATAGAACCATTCCTGAAACTATTTTGAGTAGAAGTTCGTGAATGAATATCGATTCCCCATGTTTCTAGAAATAAAAGAACAGAAAAATCAACATGTGTGATTCCCCCACTTTGGTTTTCTGCTTCCAGCAGGTCTGTTTCCTCAGAAGCCAGGAACAGTTAACAAACACACTTTCCCTCCAGGCCTCCTGCAGAACTGGAGGTACAATACCTTCCTTCTTGTGTTCATCCACAACACACCTCTGAACTGAATGTTGAGAACTAATAAACAGTCTTCACAAAACAAATGCAGTTTTCCATAAAAGATAACGCAGGATGATTTCATTTATACAAAGTATCTAGAAAAGCAAGTTTGTAGAGACTGAAAATAGATCAGAAGCTGCCTAGGGCTGAGGGTAGGAGGGGTATTACCTGAAAATGGTCATGAGGAAATATCTGGGGCAGTGGAAATGTTCTGAAACTGGAGTGTGGTGACGGTTGCATTGAATCTCAAACTTACAACGGCAGAATTTTATGATATATAAATTATGCCTCAATAAAGCTGTTTAAAAAAAACGGTAGTGTAGGTAACTAACTGGTGTAAATTGGAGTGCCAAATAACACAGTGGTTAGTTAGTAACTACATTATAGTCCTGGCTATTTGCAAACCATGTGAGTTGGAGAAAATTACTTCCCATCCCTCAGCCACAATCTCCCCACGTGTAAAATGGGAGATGACAATGCATATCTCTAAAGCAGAACACCAATTAAATGGGATAACTCGCAGAAAGCATTCCGCTCCGCAGCTGGCACAAAGCCACTGCTTCTTGAATATTGTATTTTATTCCAGAACTAGGAATGTGGGGATAGCCTACAGGGAGGTGTGAGTGTTAATCGCTTCTTACTTTGGAGGGAAGTTCACCCTGGATATTTTAATGAGAGTGATCTGGAAAGATCTGCTGTAACACTGTTTCCAGCCTCTTAGGCACACCAATGCCTCTGTGTCCAATGGTTCCACAGTTCCACACTCCCTTTCCAGGCATCCCTGGACATTCTTTCACCTCGTCCTGGGTCAAGTTGTGAAAGGAAGAGGAATGAGATTTGTTACCAGGCACATAGATCAGATGCTCTGGGATCCTTGGTGACTGTCCCAAGCTGACTGCCCTGAGATGCTCTAAGGGAGACGTGATCTGGGCAACAAGATGTGCACAAGGGTCGTTATCTCCTGAGAGATGCCTAGATGACCCCAGAAAAGTCAAATCTGATTTGACTGCTGGGATCAAAATAGGATAACTGGGATTTGCTTCTAGAAAGAGGCAGTGTGGGAGGAAGGTGCGTGGTTCCAAGACCAGCTGGGAGGGCTTGTTCTTTCCTTGCATGTGGAGGACACTTTATTCTAAAAGTGTCCAGGGACAAGGATGACCAGAATGAAGTAGTCGTCATTCTTGCGTGAGAGGCATATAGTTGCACAACGCACACCTTCACATTTCCCATTCTCAGTCTGTTCTTGACAAGCTGACCTGCTCATTTGTTTATTCAACATACGTCTACCAAACTCCTGCTATATGCTCGGGGCTATGCTAGACAAGGTTCTTGCCCTCAGAGACCTTATCTTCTAGTGGGAGACACAGACGGTGAGCAGGAAATGAAATGATCTATACATGAGTGCTAACAAGGGTAGGGTAGGCAGGAGGCAAGGTGGCTGGTTTAGATCAGGTGATCAGGAAGACCTCTCTGAGGAAGTGACAATTTAGCAAAAGCTTGAGAGACCAAAAGAAGCAAAGATCTGGATGAAGGGCATTCCTGGCTGAAGAAAGAGAATGTGCAAAGGCCCTGGGGCAGGTGTGAGTTCTATGTGTTCAAGAAGCAGAAAGAAAGCAGTGTAGCTAGAGTGGAGTGAGAGGAAGTCACGGTGGTAGGAGATGAGTTCAGGGTGGTGGTCAGGGCCCACACCTGTTGGCCTCACTGGCCACAGGAAACATGGATTTTATTCTAGATGTGACGGGAAGCCGTTTGGAGTGTTTGGGGACAGGGGAGACAGGTGATGTGATGTGTAGAAGATTATTCTGGCTGTGTAGAGAACAGACTTCCAGGTGCAGGAAATTTCTCACTAAACTACTAGTACAAAATTCCACACCAGAGTGAACAGCCCCTTCTACCTGAGACACCAAGGCAAAAAGCACACACACAATGTCTTATAACTGGCATCTCCTACTCTCCATGTTCTGATGTTGTGGTACTTGGCAAATCAAAAGTAATTTAAAAAACTCTGACGGTTTGACATTTGGAATATTGAAAGCAATCTGGAAAATCCTGACAGCCAGCGTTTGTGTCTCCGTCACTAGCTGCAGAAACAGATTGTCAGGACGGATTTCAGTAAGATCAGCGGAGTGAGTGTATCTGCGTAGATCAGCTCATCTGTAGCACCATTAATAAGCATTTGGTGATATACTCTTTAGCAGACTCTAGCAGTGAGGCTATACTGATTAGCTCACCTTTTTCCCCCAGAGCATTACAGAGGTCAAATACAATGTGATGGTGTTTCATACCGTTACACCAAGGGTTTCTGCTTTAACTGGCTCACCTCTTACTGATAAAGGCTTTAAAGTATAAGCAAAAGTAACAATGGCCAAGAGCTAGGTAGAAGTACAAAACCTGGACACTATCTTAGAAATCTGAAATAAAAATAATCGCAGATTATCAGTAGAATAATGTCCAAATGTCTGGACCAATGTGATAATCTTATAGGTTGAGGTCCTAATTATGCTGTATTTTTGGACCTTCTTAAGCCAGCAGAAGCTTCAACAATAACTCTTATCAGAAGGCAAATGTTCATTAATTTAAATGACTAATTAATTTGCCATGTAACAGTCCATCTGATTCTCCTTTTCCAGCTCCAAAAGCACAGTCACATGCTCCAGCCTGGATCAAGAATCTCTTGTTCAGGGCTCCAGCCAAAGGACTCCACAAAGTAGCCTCACTCCCCAGAGTATGGCCACGAGGATTTATGCAAGTTTAGCCTCTAGCACAGGGGTCAGAGAGTCCAACTTGGCAATATCTATTTATGAACAGTCATCAGAAAATTCATGTAAAAAAAAAGAAAATCAAAATAATAATGCCGCAGGAACTCAAATAAAATGACTTCTCTCCCTTCCATTACATGAAACCTTCTTTCCCCCTGCAACTGATTGTGCTTGTATTACTCTGTTTAACAACCTTCCGCCTACCTGGCTCCAGGGATCACACTATAACCAATGTAGCAGGGTTCTCCTTTTCCCATAGCTGATAAGGAGAAAGGGAAAGGGTAGAAGTTTTGCACTCAACCTTGAGCTTGCACGGAGGCAATGTGGCTGGCACATCTGCCCAAGAGGATCTGTGGCACCAGCACCACTGGACAGAAACCAGATTTGCCATATTGGTGTGAGGCCAGACTTGCCTATTTGACTGGCTGGAAGTTTCTCTAAAACTATGCTCAGCAAAAAACAAGTGTTTCCTGGAGGTAAGATTGAGATAGTTTTTGCTGAAGCTGTTTTTCTGGTTATGTGTCAGCTCCTGGGAGTAATTTGGATGAAACTTGTAAGAAATATATTTTCAAGGGCTGAAAACACAAAATTTGCCAGATTTAAGGTAGGCTTCCTAATGATGGTATTATGAGAACCCGGTGCAAACCTGGCCTCCTGGGCTCCATTTTGGTCAACCCATAATATTCAGGAGTTATATCATTTCTCTTTCCAAACTCCCAATGGCATTTCCCAGTAACTGTACTTTTGAAATGAAAATGCAGGTGGCAGAGTAAGTGTCAAGTTAATGATATTTCGCTCAAAATCAGGATAGTGTACTGACTTCCAAGTATGGTTTTTGGTGGGGATGACCGGAATAAACTTCAGAGAAAGGTAAGATGTTATGGACTTTCCATCTCACCAACTGCCCTACCCTAAAATACTGTCTCCTGCAGAGTAGGTCTTGATATAATGCCTTATGTGTTTATGAACCCCTCTCTAGAATTTTTGTGTCCAGTCCTTACACCATTCCTGGATAAGATCACATGGAACTAGCCTTCATGGCAGAGTCTTTCAGAGCCTAGTAGCTAAACTGGGGGAAGAGAAGTTTAATACCTTCTGCAGTTTCATAGCACACCTGCCTCCCTCCAGCCTGCGTCAGGGGGATAGAAGGGACTACACAGCACATCCGGCTCCAGGGTATCAGCTCAGCTTCTAAGGCCCTCCCACATCCCTTCCAGATCCGAAGTTCTGAATTCCTGGCCTGCAGAGCTGCCCTGTCTCACAGTTGGGTCCACACCACTTGAGGAGGGTCAGAAGACTGCAGGGTGATACAGTTCATCCCCACGCCCCCAACAGGACTGACTGCACCTGAACCACAGGTGCAGCGCTAGAAGGCATGGTGGCCCTTCTCCAGTCCTTGGTCATCTTTAATTACCCTCCTCATATTCCCCCTCTGCCTCCCAGCCTAGGTATCAGGAAAGGTTATCTGTGACCAAACAGGGAAACTAACAATTCCTGCCGATAATGCTCTACCTTTAAAGGTCCTCCCCTTGGTGCTCATCCCAACAGTGCAGAAAGCTGCAGGGAACAGAGGGGCACTTTGCTTCATGTCAGAAGCTGGCCAAAGGGCACCAAGGGGTCAGGGTGGACCATGGTCCACTGAGCTCTCCCAATACCCTGTTCAGCAGAGGGGACTGCGGTGGCATAAATAACATTTAGAAGTCATGAAACCCACTCCCTACCCCCTAGCAGCACTAGCAGTTAATAGTGGCCCTGACCTTGAATTTCCCCAAACCATCTAGGGGAGGTCGTAAAAAGAGTATCAGTTACGAGTGGACTGTTCGGCAACCCCGTTTTCTGAAAAACACATGGAACCCCAGAATTCCGGCAAGGAACTCTAAGGAGTCCAAGAATTCTAAATTCAAACCTGGACTTCCAGGTTGCCTGAGGTATTTTTGTCAAGGTAGGAGGACAGAACATATTTTATTTAATGATTTGTTCGCTTGATTTATAATATTTAGACATATGGTTTGTGGGCCTCCATTTGTGCTCTTGTCTTGGGGCCTACCACACCCCACGCCCCAGCCGGCTACCTTCTGGGAGAGAAGCCTTCACAGCCCACACAGCTCAGTGGTCCAGCTGAACCCACATGCTAAACAGCCTCGCATCTGTCTTACTCTTCAAACTGCCCTATTTTAGCTCCTAAGAGCGGTTAGTGGTTAGATCATACAGGCCATTGAGTTAAGGATTCATCCTTATGGCCACATGTTTTGGACAAACCCTGTATTAGTTTCCATGTTTGTGTTGCTTAGGGCATTAAGAGTATATGTTTTATCTAGTTCTAGGGACCATTACATCAATCTAACTGAACCAGGAGCCTTGGAGACATGCCTGAAAAAGATGAGGTGTCCATATTTGGACGACAATCCTATTTTCTTTTTACCAGGCAGCGTGTGCCGGCTGAGAACAACGTCAGGCACAGCAGGCCCCAGGAGGCAACTTGGGGGGAAAAGGGGATGAAGCGACTGACTGCTGGAGAGAGACTTTTTTTTGTTTTTTGTTTTGGCCGTGCCACAAGGCATGAGGGATCTTAGTTCCCCGACCGGGGATCAAACCCGTGCCCCCTGCAGTGGAAGCTTGGAGTCTTAACCACTGTCCCCAGGAGAGAGATTCTGAAGAAAGATTAGAGGTATATATACAGGTATTTTTAGGGAAATTTTCTATATGTTCTGAGGAACGTGCCTAACTTTCCATAAGAAAAGTCAGTGAACTCTCCACTATTCGAGACTGTTTAGGGATTTGGATTTGTTTCTTTGTTTTGGAGAAGGGTGACCGAGGGAGGGGACCCAGTGCCGAGTCTGGCCTGAAGATGATCTTGGAGGGACAACAGGAGCTACAGAGGGCCCATTCGGGTTAACTAAGTAAAAGTTTCTCTTTCCCCAGAGCTGACTGTGTGAAGGCTTTAAAGGACCTATGTGACAACCATATAGCTGAGACTGAACCCGGGGCGGTGGCCACAGGCTCAGTCAGGGCTTCCTGGAAGATGAACTAAGAGAGGGCTGAGCAGTGTGCTTGGCCCTGGTCCACCACACTCTCTGCTTTTAAGGATGTGCTTTGGTTGTTTTCTTTTCTGTTTTCACTATACAAGTGAAAGTGAAAATGCTCCTGAAATAAAATTTGGGAAATATATAAAAAGTTAAAGGAAAAGAAAAATCATCCATGGTACTGCCATCTGAATCCCATCAATGTAAACGTTTGTTCTATTTCCTTCAAGGCTTTATTTTTTGTTCCTTGTATAGGTGGTGTGTGTGTGTGTGACAGAGAGAGAGAGGGAGGAAGGGGGGGGAGAGGGGGAGGGAGAGAGAGGGAGAGAGAAAGGGAGAGAGAAAGAGAGAGATAGAGAGAGATTGATTTTAACATAATTGGATCCAGTTCCCTAAAGCACTGTACTCAAGGCAACTGGATTAATGTGATTTTAAAGTACTAAAATGAGTCATTTTAGGATTACTGAGCAACTTTATGAGGTTTGGTGTAAACAAAGTTGATTTTCCTTTATCCTGTCATCAGGAATCATCTACTCTAATCTTCAGCTGCTCTTCCATGGTCCATGTTCAGTGGAAAGGATAGCAAGATACAAACAAAGAGATGTAAAGGTAAGAAACACAACTAAGGCACATGTTATTATGACTTCAACACTTAAATTATTACACAAACCTGAGTCCCTTAATCACAAGAGACCTATTTATGATTAAGGTTAAAGAGGTTAAAAATCACGTTTAATCATTTGAATTTTCTGTTAAGTCTCGCCATAAAATGGATTGGGATTCAATTTTTGCGGCATAAGTAACTTCATATTTACTTGGTGACTTTTCTCAAAGATGAGCAGTGGATGAGATCTGACAGATCTGAGGATGGGATATCAACGGTATATAAGAAGCATTGTAAGTTGCATTTTCCATTGAGCAAAGACTGGGAATCCAAATTCATTTTGCCCCAGTTCCAAAGAGACAAAAATGGACTCTCAGCTCATTATTTTCTCAATGAGTTTGAGACAATGTCCTGGGGAGAAACATTTCCAGTCAACTCTATAAACTTTCATACCCCTAGGCTTTTGCTTATGCAGATCCTAAAACCAAGAAGATCCTACGCTAATTCGCCATCTTTTGAAATCAATATTTAAGGGCAGCCAGCTGAAATGTCACCACTCCAGGAAGCCCTTCTATATTTTCAAAATATTTGTTTGCATGATCCCTATTTAGCCTTTGTATTATTCTGCCATATGGAACAATGTATTTTGCTTGATAATATTTTAAAACGTTTCCGAGTAACATGTTTACAGCGGTTCAAAAATCAAGCAATATAGGCCAGCATTAAAAGGTCCAGAAATAATAAATGTTAGCAAGGGTGTGAAGGAAAGGGAACCCTCTCACACTGTCAGTGGGAATGTAAATTGGTGCAGCCATTATGGAAAACAGTACGGAGATTCCTCAAAAAACTAAAAATAGAGTTGCCATACGATCCAGCAATCCCACTCCTGGGCATATATCCAGGCAAAACTATAATTCAAAAAGACACATGCACCCCTATGTTCATAGCAGCACTATTTACAACAGCCAAGATATGGAAAAAACCTAAATGTCCATTGACAGATGAATGAATAAAGAAGATGTGAGATATATATATATATATCTCCACACCCATGCATACACACACAATGGAATATTACTCAGCCATAAAAATGAATGAAATAATGCCGTTTGCAGCAACATGGATGGACCTAGAGATTATCATGCTAAGTGAAGTAAGTCAGATTGAGAAACACAAATACCATATGATATCACTGACGTGTGGAATCTAAAATATGACACAAATGAACATATCTATGAAAAAGAAAGAGACTCACAGACATAGAGAACACACTTGTGGTTACCAAGGGCAGGGGTGGAGGAAGGAAGCATTGGGAGTTTGGGATTAGCAGATGCAAACTAGTATATATAGGATGGATAAACAGCAAGGTTGTACTGTATAGCACAGGGAACTATATTCAATATCCTGTGATAAACTATCATGAAAAAGAAGATGAAAAAGATTGTATATATGAATAACTGAGTCATTTTGCTGTACAGCAGAAATAAACACAACTTTGTAATTCAACTATACTTCAATAAAATGTTTTAAAAATAAAAATAAAATAAAAACCAAAATGTACCCCTCCCCAAAAGAAACGAACAAATCAAGCAATATAAATCGTATCCAGCAGTCTTTTCCCTGCCCCTGCTCCCACATCTTACAAACACTTCTGTCAGTTTCTCATGCTTTTTCCACAGTTTCTTCATGCAGACATAAACACAAACCTATTATTTCCCCATCCCTGTTTTCTTACACAAAAGGTAGCTTGATATACATATGATTCTTGATATACATACTATTCTGTACTTTGCTCTTTTCATTGTAACTTATCAGTGCGTCTTGGAAATCATTCCATATCAGTTCAGAGAGAAATTCCTCATCCCGTTTTAAAAGCCTTTTAAAATTTTAAAAAATCTATTACATGTTGTCTCCTAATATATTTCACCAGCTCCACAAATGATGGCCATTTGGGTTGTTTCCAATCTTTTGCTACACCAAGGATGCTTTGTAGACATATGTTAATTTGCATTGGGTATGTACATCTTTGTATAAATTCCCAAAAGCAGAATGGCTGGGTCGGAGACTGGACAATTTTGTAATGTTCCTAGATAGTGCCAAGTTGCTCTCCATAGGGTTTCTAACTGTTTATACTCTCATCAAAAATATAGAAGAAACTTGTTTCCCCACAGCTGTGCCAACAGAGAGAGAAGGTTTAGGAAAGAATGGTTCGGTATGAAAAGCAACAAGAGGACAATTAGATGAAGACCGCAAAGGCACAGAAAATGTCAGACCCGACATCTCCCCTGAGGTTCAACCAGTCTCTCTCAGAGATACCTAGAGATCTCTCCCAGAGATCTCTGTTAGCTCCAACTGAACACGTCTAACTTGGAATTCACTGACACTGGAGCCTCCTCTCCACTACCAGTGGAATCACCATTTTCTGCAGCCTCATTTTCTACCAATGGAATCACCATTTTCTCACATTTAAAATCGTGTAGGAGAGAGTGTGGGTGAGTAGACTTTCACTTTTTATTTTACAAACTCTGAATTCACATGTTTTATTTTATAATATGAAGTGTATATTTCTTTTGTAATTTAAAACCAATGATCATGTACTGCAAAAAAAATTGGGAGTCTGGTTATTTTTCTTTTGGTTTTTATTTATCTATTCAACCACTTTTTATTCTGTTAGCTGCTCCCCCCCCGCTTTTTTTCTGCCGGGTGCTTACAGTTTAAATAACTTAGCTTTATAAGGAAATTAACCAAGAAAAAACCATTACTTTATAAATTATTCCTAAGCATCCCCTTCCCTGGCACCACTCTCATACCCACTCCCAGTTTTTAAACTGGAAAGAAATTAAGAAAGTACTCCTAATGAAATGTTTAAGTAATAGTTATTAGAGCTGGCATGCTATTTTAGGGCAAATTTATATAGCTAGAATTTATGATAGCTGCATGGTATTTTTATGTGCTATACTATGCTTTTCAATCCACTGAGGTCCTTTCTATAACAAAAGCGCACGTTTATATCCATTTTATACCATTTGGAGCAAAACTGTGCTAAAATTACACAGGCTTTATAATGGTCATAGCTGCTTTTAGAATCACATTCTCGGTCAAATATGTAATTCATTTGTTACCAATACCTTACTGAAGCATCCTTTTATGGGAAGCTATCATCAACTTTATCACATTTGGCTTTATTCTGGGATTTCCAGGAATTTAATAGAGTAAAAGGGAAAGGCCATCTCCTGGTGCCCTTGACCTCTGTCCATTCACTTCTGCACAAATAAGGACACTGTACATTAATGTACCTGACCCATCTTTCCTATATGGCACCAGGCAATAAGCCAGGCAACAAAGGAATATTTTGATGGCTCTCATGTGGTTGCTTCCTTCAGGCTCAGCTCCCAGTTCAGTTCCTTCCGTGCCAACATCTTTCTCAGTCTCACAGCATTTATTCAACTGTGTTCCTACTAAGTTGCATTTAGCCTTGTTGCTTTATCAAAATTAGTGAAATGCGGGGAAAATATCAATGCAAACACCAGTCAACAGAAGTATAGTTCTCATCAACTTAGAACAATTGAGACACAGAAGGAAATAATTAGCTGGTGAATCTTAAGCCTCAATAATGACGACTCATACTGAGAACTCTCTACAGGCCTTAGTCACCATTCTCATCACTTCACATGACTTAGTTGAAATAAATGGTGGAGGTGTCATTACTTCTGTTTTTACAGATAAAGAAAACTATTCCCGATCCATAGGGAGGTAAACAGCCTGACCCATATTGGAAAGCTGCCTTTAGACTTTAACTGGTCAACTCTGCTCAGCTGGGATGGAGAGCTCAAATTTAAAGAACATCTACCAAATTTTGGAATTGTAGCTTAAGAGTATATCTAAGAGAAAAGGCACAATTAGGAATTTTAGACTGTTTTAGCTCTCCGGAAATAGAACTCTCTCCTTAAAAAACACAAATCTGTTTTTGAATTTGAGACATCTAACGTGGTGTGTATTTTGGGGAGTATGTTGTGTGTTGAAGTAGGAAGCCCTTGTGTTGTTGTGTATGGCTTTTTTTGTTTGTTTTTTTTTTGGCCGTGCCATGCGACTTGCAGGATCTTAGTTCCTTGCCCAGGGATCGAACCTGTGCCCCCCGAGGTGGAAGCACAGAGTCCTAACCACTGGACCAGCAGGGAATTCCCATTGTTGTGTATGTTTTTGATGTACATGGAAAGATGTGAATCCCAGGGGGACAGGGGACTTGTCTTACAGTTCTCCAGCGCCTACAACAATGCTCAGCAAATGTTTGCTGTGGTGGTGAGTGAAAAGAATAGTGGTTTGGAAACCATGCTGCAACATGCAGACACCCACACCAAGAAGCACTCTATTCAAAGTAAACCCCCCTGTTGATAATGGGGGAGGCTATGCATGGTGGGGGCAGGTGTATGGGAAGTCTGTACTTTCCCCTCAATTTTGCTGTGACCCTAAAACCACTCTAAAAGATAAAGTCTATTAAGAAAAACAAATACCCCCAAGTTGTAACAATATCTTGAAAAATGTCATCTTAAATACACACTCATCTATGTGTATATACAAATAGTTATAAGCATGCATAAACACACATTTCTTTTTTTTTTTGCTGTACGCGGGCCTCTCACTGCTGTGGCCTCTCCCGTTGTGGAGCACAGGCTCCGGACGCACAGGCTCAGCGGCCATGGCTCACGGGCCCAGCTGCTCCGCGGCATGTGGGATCTTCCCGGACCGGGGCACGAACCCGCGTCCCCTGCATCGGCAGGCAGACCCTCAACCACTGCGCCACCAGGGAAGCCCATAAACACACATTTCTAAGGGCATGATAATAAATGCAAAACATATGTCACATCTTAAGTATATAAATACATTTATAGGTGTATGACAATAAAGTTGAAATGATGATGATTGTTGCAAAACCTATGCAATTTTTTCTGTTGAAGAGGTGAATGAAACCTCCCTCCTGGCCTCACCAAGACAACTGTGTATAAAATTAAAGTAGCAGACAGTCGCCATTGGCAAATGGCTGCGTACCCCTAAGTTGGAGTATCCCCTCCTCAGAGACTGTCCCCATTTACCATCTTCTGTTAATAGTGCAGTAGCTCTAGAACACTACCCTTGTGACAACATTTGCTTGGAATGTGACTATACAGATACCTTGTTCAAGCAGAGCCTTACATAGGCTTTCCACTGACCTATGACCTGGTGGCATAGTTTGAAAGGTTGAGCTGGTTGAGTCAGACTCTCTCTCTCTTCGTTTCCCTCCCTTTCTTTCTCTGGGACTTGAATCCAGAGACTAAGGGGGAAGTTTCCAGTAAGTTGTGGGCAGTACAGCTAAAAGGTGGTTTGGGGGCCTGAGTCAGGATCACGACAAACTAAAGACAATTTGCAAGCTGAAATTATGGAAGGAGGAGCAACTATGAGTAAGTGAGAGAAGCTTGAAGAGACAGAGAAGAACATCCATCCTTGCAGAGAAGCCAGGAAGCCAGAAAAGGACAGAGAGCGTATATAGCCCTATCTTCCTTTGTGTTGTTTTTTTCGCTGGGCTCTGGGGCATACATACCTTTAAAATATTTTTCTCACAAAACAACCCATGTGCGTTCTTTCTTTTTTCTTTTTTTTTTTCTCCTTGTTACTAAAGGAGTCTAGACTGGAATAGCAGGAGAAAAAAAGTCTCTAACAATGGAGGATATAAAATCTAAAGAAAAAAATAGTATAACTGTACAAGTACAGCAGTCCAGGGCCATAAAGTATAGTGGCAAATGGTGGTTCCATTCAATAGTCCCCAAGGACCTCAGTTCAGTATAACCCTGTGCGATAATTGATATTTATAGTGATGACTTTGAGTCTTCAAGCACAGGCTGCTTGATGTTCAGCATATTTTCAAAAGGCAATGAAGCATGGAGAAAAATTTTCCTCCAAGTTAAAAAAAAAGTTTCAGTGCTTAAACAAGGGAAGGCTCACACAGTTATGTGTTATTTTTTTAGTTTGTTAAATGTATATATTTATTCATACATGCCTTGCCTTGTTCCAGCAAAGATTAAAGATGACTTAAAGGAATACACAAAATCCAATAAGACAGCATAAGTTGACAGTAAGGGGGAAGAAGAAAGAAAACCAGGCTGTGGTCACATTATTGATCCAGGAGATTCAGTTATCAGCAAAGCTCCCTTCTGTAGATTGCCTCACTCCTCGATAGATCATGGGACACCATAACTAGTATTACTCATTATTTAATCATTTTTAAATCTGGAGAAAGGTCAGGGCTTATCTTCTGAATGTAAAAATCAAATTGACACTGGAAGAAAGAAAGAAACGATTGGTTGGGGCTTCCTGGGTGACGCAGTGGTTGAGAATCTGCCTGCTAATGCAGGGGCCACAGGTTCGAGCCCTGGTCTGGGAGGATCCCACATGCCGCGGAGCAACTAGGCCCGTGAGCCACAACTACTGAGCCTGCGTGTCTGGAGCGTGTGCTCCGCAACAAGAGAGGCCGCGATAGTGAGAGGCCCGCGCACCGCGATGAAGAGTGGCCCCCGCTTGCCACAACTAGAGAAAGCCCTCGCACAGAAACGAAGACCCAACACAGCAAAAATAAATAAATAAATTTTAAAAGAAAAAAAAAAAGATTGGCTTGTATCAGAGAAAATATAATCATAAGTTTATATAAACGTGCACTTAGTAAGCTGTCAATCTAAACATATGTTTAAGTGATTCCTATTCTTTTATTTTGGTAAAATAATTGTTATAGCAAAAACGTTATATTAATCAGAAGTAGCATCAGGGACTTCTCTGGTGGCGCAGTGGTTAAGAATCCACCTGCCAATGCAGGGGACACGGGTTCGAGCCCTGGTCTGGGAAGATCCCACATGCCGTGGAGCAACTGGGCCCGTGCGCCACAGCTACTAAGCCTGTGCTCTAGACCCTGCGAGCTACAACTACTGAGTCCACATTCCACAGCTAAGGAAGCCCGCGTGCCTAGAGCCCACGTTCCGCAACGTGAAGCTGCCGTAACTAGAGAAAGCCCGTGCGCAGCGACGAAGACCCAACGCAGCCAAAAAGAAAAAGATAAATAAATAAATTAATTTATATTAAAAAAGTAGCATCATATCACATTTTCCCACTGTTGAAATTCTCAGCAATATCCTTTTCACAAACGAATATTAACATATTAGAAGAACAAAGAATGTTTGAAGTTGACTTAAACTCTCTATACAAATTCATAATTTATCATCATAGTAATTCTTAAAAAGGCAAGAATTTTTTTAGAAAACAAACTCATAGTTACGAGAGGGGAAAGGAAGGGAGGGATGAATTAGGAGTTTGGGATGAACAGATACACACTACTATACATAAAATAGATAAACCACAAGGACATACTGTATAGCACAGGGAATTATATTCAGTATCTTATCATACCTATAATGGAAAAGGATCTGAAAAAGAATATATATATATATAACTGAATCACTTTGCCGTACACCAGAAACTAACACAACATTGTAAATCAACTATACACCAATTTTTTATAAAATTAAATAAATAGCAAGAATTTTTCCAGGATCCTGGTTTGGACAGGCTCCTAAGGTGTGCTCCCATTCATACTGGGCCTGCATAAGGGGAAATTTTTTCTAATGGGCATTCCTACTACAGAGTCACTGCTTAGAGGGTAAAAGCTTGGGCTTCAAGAGTCAGACAAATATATAGATTTGATGCATGGTAGCTGAGTGTTATCTTGGGCAAGTTACTTCAAACTCTCTCAACTTAGTTTCTTAACTGCAAACAAAGTTAATAGGGTTGTATGGAAGATGGAATAAGATATTGCACAGTAAGCACTTAGCTCAGTATCTGTTACCTACTGAACCTAATAAATGATGCCTGTTATGGTAGAAACAGCGATTACCCAGGACATCTCACATTGATGTGACGCCAGCCTCTCTTTCATTAGTGTCTCGTTAAAGATTTCTGCCCTCATTTTTCCATTAACAAATTTTTCTTTAATTGTACTGTGGTGAACGCATTCTGATGTTCTTTCATGGTACTGACGTGGAAACTCGTTTCATTGCCCTATATTATCTTCTTACTAATTATTTTCCAAAATACATGAGCAGTGATTTTTTTTTCACTGATGGATTCATATGGGGATTTGAGCTTTGTATTTATCTTGAGTTTTTCTTTCATTCCTTTTCATTCCGCCCCAGATAAAATGCAGTTAATCATGCCAACTTCTGTATAAAGTCTCATCTGACTAGCTCCATCATGTGTCTAGAATGAGTTTTACAATTTTGAAAGTTGCTTTCCCTTCATTGCTACTCTGATCTTGAGATCATAAGAATAAAGTTCTGGTAAGATATTGAGTCCTCTGCAAAACAGGTGAAGTCAAGAAAAGTGGAAAAACTTTCATTTTAAAAAGTGAGGATTTTTTTAGGGGGTGCAACTTGGCCAAAAATCTATGGTGACCATGGTTTATCATTCAAACTAGGCCTGTTGGGAATGCAAGAGGGGTGCACTTTATCGTTTCATTGAGATAAAGGCATAAACTGGGCTCCCCCAAGTAAACCAGGATGTATGGTCACCCCAGCGAAAACTGACAAGGTACCTTCCTAAGATGGGGATGGAGCAGGGGAGGGCTTGAAGGGATTCTTCATGAAATTGTAGGCTCTTCCACGTCATCACACACTGTATTCTATGCTCAAACTGTGAATTAGTGGGTTTTGCTTTGAGAATCCAAGAACTTCTGTGCTTTTAGTATCAGACTCAGTTCTAATCCCTATGACTCAAGAAAAACACAATAATAGACAAATATCCAGAGAGGCATAACTAATATGATCAAGAGCTGTGGGTCCGGGCTTCCCTGGTGGCGCAGTGGTTGAGGGTTCGCCTGCCAATGCAGGGGACACGGGTTTGTGCCCCGGTCCGGGAAGATCCCACATGCCGCGGAGCGGCTGGGCCTGTGAGCCATGGCCGCTGAGCCTGCGTGTCCGGAGCCTGTGCTCCGCAACAGGAGAGGCCACAGCAGTGAGAGGCCCGCATACTGCAAAAAAAAAAAAAAAAAAAAAAGAGCTGTGGGTCCTAATGTTCTGGCAGTTACCGAATCTTTGAGGATTTGATGAAAGCCATTAACTCTCCCTGAAGAAAAGGGCACACACAAACAGCCTCCAGGAGTTGGCATGCAATTCAGAGGGCCAAGGACCATCTGATCTCACCCAGGGATCTAGGTCTGAATCCCTAATCAGAAGGGAAAGGAAAAAGGAACCAAAATTTGTTGACCATCTTTGCACACATTTCATTTCAGACTTACATCAACCTATTTTATAGACAAGGGCACTGAAACTCAGAGAAATTAAGATCTTACAGCCAGTTAAGTGGAAAAGCCAGGCTACAAATTCAGGTTTATGTGCATGAAATCTCATATTTTAAGTACTGCCTAGACGTAGGCATTAATCTATATATTTATAGTTAATCTGGAAAGGAATATTACAAAATCATGAAAAATGAACACAAGCAGACATCTTCATCAAAGTCCCACCTACTAGAGCTGGGAATACTTCTGGAAACTGGAAAGAGATTATTAGGGCAAATAAAAGTAAGCACTTAAAAAAAAATCTCAAATGCTAATACAACTGACAGAGAGTGTCAAGGTAGTTTTAGATAAATCCAAGACTGATAGGTTGGTGATGGATTATTAAGAGATTTTCAGTGTTGCATATCCTTAGGTTAACCTTGGGGAAAACAGCTACATCTTTGCTTGTATCCCTCAAAGCCCATCTCAGTCTGATTACTAATCAGGGTTGCATGGACAGGATGGTGGTTGAAGCAACGTGTCAATTCCAACCTAAGCAGTGTTTTTCGTGTAACTGGTAAGCTCAGATTTCCCTTTTGGTAACATCTGTTCATTAGTTGTTTTTCTTTCACTGTGACCCTAGTTCCTCCACCAGGGCTTGAACCTGGTGCAGGCAGTGAAAGCACTAAGTCCTAACCATTGGACCGCCAGGGAATTCCCTGTTCCACTAGTTCTTAAAATGCCTGACTGAATTTTGAAGCTGACATACCTCTGAGACATGGAATCAGACTCACCTGAGAATAATGTATCACAGCTGAATGTATTTAGCCAATGATCACGCCTGTGTGGACGTAGTTCATAATGAGTGTTCAACAGATGTCTTATGGTTTCCTGTCCAGTCTGTGCTACAGAATGCTACCAGATGAATTACCTAACCTATAGCTCCAAATATGGCAGTTCCCTGCACAAAACTACTGTTACTTTTTATTGTATTTGTATCTTTCCTGTAATTATTTGTTTTAAAATCTATCTTTTGTTTCCCTCCTTCTAAAATTGTAAGCTTGGTGAAGGCAGAGACCACTGTATTCACAGTGGCCATGATGACCTATGGTAGGCAATCAATTACATTTATTTGCCTAACTGTGTGGATGATTACTACGAGAATTTGGTCAACATGTTTTTTTTAAAAAAAAGTTGGTCAACATGATTTTCTTTCAGTTTTTAAGTTGGAGATATAATTCACATACTGTAAGATTCACCCTTTTAAAATGTACAGTTCAGTGGTTTTTAGTATATTCACAAAGTTGTGCGACAATCACCACCATCTAATTCCAGACTATTTTCACCAATAAGAAAACACACACCTATTAGCAACTACTCCCATTCTCCCCTCCCCCAGCCCTTGGCAATCAATAATTTACCAATTTCTGTCTCTATGGATGTCCCCATTCTCTATTTTCATATAAATGGAATCATATAATATGGGATCTTTATTTCTGGATTCTTTCACTTAATATTTTCAAGGTTCATGTTGTAGCATGTGTTAGTACTTCCTTCCTTTTTAAAGGCCGAATAATATTCCATTCTATGAATACACTACATTTTGTTTACCCATTTTAGACAAGAACTTTTTTTTTTTTTCGGTAAGCGGACCGACCTCTCACTGTTGTGGCCTCTCGAGTTGCGGAGCACAGGCTCCGGACGCGCAGGCTCAGCGGCCATGGCTCACGGGCCCAGCCGCTCCGCGGCATGTTGGATCTTCCCGGACCGGGGCACAGAACCCGTGTCCCCTGCATCGGCAGGCAGATTCTCAACCACTGCGCCACTAGGGAAGCCCTAGACAAGAGCATTTTTAACATCCATTCCAACTCCAGGATCCTTTATTCAAGTGAAGGGCTACCACCAAAGTTCATAAAGCAAATCACAGTAAATCATTATGCTTCATAGTTTTTCTGTGCCCTGAAGTTTTCAAGTCTTACCTACCACAGATCCAGAGAGGACCATCCTGTTATAACCAACCAAGTTTACTTCCTGAACTCTGAAAACAATAATATCAGACCCTCTACCTTTATTTCAGGATTCTGCTTCCCCGCCCCCACTCCAATCTTCTCCTCACAGCCCACCTGATTTCTTGATTGTAATGCTAATTGCTCTCGACAGATTTGTGTTGACTGAGATTGGATGGCGCATTCTTCCCATGCCTCTCTCCCCCGTCCTTGGCCTCGCTGCACGTGCAACTTCTTCACCATCAAAATTCCCCCTTCCCGCCTCCCCCTCAAAAAGCCTTCCTTTGTTTTCCAAGGAAATTCAGGTAAAAGAAAGGGTGGGGGAAACGATATTTTTGACTTTCCTCACAATCCAGACGTTGGAAAGAAAAAGGATTTCCTTTGGGCTGCTGCCACGACTCTGATCTTTTATGCTGATAAAATATTTCCTTCTTTAAAAAAAAAAGTTATGGGAAAAATCATACCACTTCAGCTACACTTACTCTAACTTTCGCGTTTAAAAGAAAAAAGATTTAGAAGTTTACCTCTCTTTCACAGAGTGGTTCGTTCAAGTCATGCCACCGGGAGCTAGCTGGGTCAGCAGCGCTCTTTGGAGGCTGGCGTGGAGGAGGACTACAGGATCCAGAGGGCTTTGGAAACTCCAGCAGCTCCAAGCTTGTTGGCTACTACGGTTTCCCTGAGGAGTGACGCTATGAAAACAAACCCTGATTGGTCAGGCCTGAGCTGAATTCTCCATTTATGGACAGATTGCCCTACCCGAGCCGAGGCTCAGCCAGAGGAGAACGGAGAAGGTGCCCGAAGGAAGAGGAGCGAGGCAGGGCAGCTAGTCGGACGCGCGGAGAGCATTGCTCTCACCTAGGCGGGCGGCGAGCGCCCGGTCCGGGTGGACCCCTGCCCTCCGCAATATGCGCCCCGCCTGCTAAGCCGCCTCCTGCTCGCCCTCACCTACCGCCGCCGATCCCGCCTGGATGGAGTCCCCCCAGGGTTCCCATTGGTTCCTGTGAGTGCTTGGGTGTCCAGAGCCTGTTTTTGGCGAAGGGAACCAACTTTTGAAGTTCGCCCAGGAGACTGCGTTCCAGCCCCAGCTCCCCGGCAGCCGGACCCGGCAGAGGCGCGACCGCGGCGCGAGTCACCATGGTGAGTTGGCCGCGCGGCGTCCCGGGACGCCTGACCCAGGGATGGGGCGGGAAGCCCGGGCGCGGGGCACCCACCTTGGGCGCGCTGCCGAGGCCAGGGGTGGAGAAGCTGGACGCGGGAGTCGGCACGTCGCGAGCCCTTATTTCCTGCAGCTTTCGCTCAACCGGGGCTGGGGGAGACGGAGTGAGGGGCCAAGGAAAACTTTCTTTCAAGTCACTTTCGGCGTCGCCAAACTTTTCGTGGCCGGGGTGGCTATGGCTGCCAGCTGTCGGAAGCCGGAGTGCGGGGAGATCCGCGTTCAGGGGCACGGCCCGCCGGGGGGTATCAATTCCCTCCCGCTGGGAAGGTGGGAGCGGCCGCCTGCGCCCCTCAGTGCGCGCGCTCCCCGCCCGCTGCACCGGCGCCGCGGACCACTGCTCCTCCCCCGGCCGCCCGGCAGCGCCGCAGCTGTCCCGCTGGCATCCGCGCGCCGGCGGGGGCGGCGCGGCCGCACAAAGGCAGTGGGGCGCCAGGTAGGGCGAGCACCTGGCGGTGGACTGGCGGCTGCGGGCGAGGGTGTCGCAGGGCTGCCGGGAGCCGGGGCTGCCGGGAGCCAGGCCGGCCTGGGCTCCGCTGGGCGCCGGCCCGGAGGGTCTTTGCACCAAAAAGGCCGAGTAAACATCACCCTCCTCCACTTCCCCCAAGTGCGAGGTGGCTGGCACTTTTCGGGTGTACAGCGAACGGTACGCATGGGAGGAAGTCGAGTTTTTTGTTCTTTTTCCTTTGGCACTTTGGGTATTGATGGAAGTGTCTGGCTCTCTCTCTGACTCGTTTCTGACTTTTCCTCCACCCCGACCTCCCGGCCTCGGCTACCCCGCCCCCAATAACCTTAGCCGCATCCCTTGGGCTTTGGGGTGGTGTACTTTTCTTTCCTAAGCACAAAAGCAAGGGCTCTATTTTGAAGAGATTGGCAGTCCATCAGAGGGGGGAAAAAGTTCTACTACAAGGCTTCATAGTTTCCACACTTGCTTCTTTTCAAATAATCCGGCTTAGGTGGATGAACTGGTCCTCTTCTGATTGGTTTTTGTTGTTTTTTAGTGACTGTGAAAGGGGTGCTAAGTCACAGTGATAACCGGTACAGCACTAATTTAAAAATCTCTATCCTGCAGGAGTCTGAGGGAAATTAGGAAAGGCCCATAGGAACCTACACACAAAACTCAAAAGCAGCCCTTGATCCAGTGCTGTGTTTATTCAAAAGAATGATTAAAAACAAACAAGCCAAAATCTTTAAAAGGGCATCCTTGACCAAAGCTTTTTCTTTTCACCTAGTCCAAAGTTATGTCACCCTTGTGTCTACCGAAGAGGACACTTTATCTGTAAATAAAATTTCCCTTTCAGTTTTAGGGTTTAAGAAGTCAGTCCACCCCATATTATTTTTGGAACCCCTAAAGAAAACCATTCACTTACACTGTGTGTTTGGGTGGAGCTACCTAAATGGGGCCACTGCCTAACTGGCTACCTGGACTTAAGCAATGTGAATCTTAATACTTTATAATTGCTAGAATTATTTCCCATGGTTCAGTATTTCTAAAAAAAAAAAAAATGTGTTGTATGTCAAGAGTTTAAAAAATCTTGCTGAATTTAAATAGTTGAGTGGTACCTTGAGAAAATTAACTTTCCCTTAGTTCACTCATTTTTCATGCTGGAGAGACTAAAAAGTAGTGTAGCATGACTTTTCTGGGGACCTCAGAAACTGGACGCTCAATTCGGTCCATTGCTGTTGAAGTAGATGGTTTATGAAGTGGGTGCAGAAGAGGCATGTTCTAAGGAAGAGCTGTTTCCAGAGTGTGTAGGGTGTCTATTGAAGGACAGGGGTATGACTTACCTATCGATGTTCCCTGCCAACAGCACAGATGGCCGTATTGTGGGCCTCCAGGAGACTATCAGTGCATCAGATACAGTTGCTGAGGCCCCGATTCCCTGACAGAAAAGTTGAAACAGCTGGTTGTCCTGAAATAGGAGCTGCGCCATCACTCCATCTACTGGATCTAGAGTAATTTGGCAAAAATTAAATGAATCATTTCTTCGCTGGCTTGAAAAATTAAGTCTGTGCATTAGATGTGTGAAGTTGCCTTAGAACAGAGCATCAGCAGCTTAAATAGTCAGAAATCTCAGTTATTATAGTATTTACTATTTATGTAAGATCCCCTTCCAGCCAAATGAGGCTTCATTTTGTGTTTCACATCTGTCTGCGTCTGCCCAGCTGCATCCCTCAGCTGCTTAAAACAGGAAGAGAAGGGGCAATGCCTCCAGTGGGTGTGGCTCAGGGTTAGCCTGGAGAATATAATTCATCAGGCCCTTGGCACCTGTACTGTGGATTTCTCTGTCTCTCGCTCTCTGAGATATCTTAGGAAATCTGGTAGCAGGTTAGGAAGGCTCTCCACCTGTACTAAAGGCCCTACCAAGGCTCACTCATTTGTGATTCATAAGGAAGATTGCCATCTTCTGACTCATGAACAAAGTGTACAGCTTACAGTTTACCTTCTATTTCCTCCTGAAAACTCACTTTGGGACATTTTTCTCCGTCTTTGGAGAACCAAGAATACTACCAGGCAATAGCAATTTCTTTCTTTTTTTTCTTAGACTTGAAGGACCAAAAAAGAAAAAGAAAGGAAAACACCAAAAAAATCTCTGCCTGTCTCTATAATTTAGTATACATTGGTCAGGAGGGTACAACAATCTCCTTTGACTTTAATCAATAATAATACACATCTGAGGTTTCCTTTGTAGAACGTGGCTTTATCATCAGCCACAAAGGAAGTTCTACTTCTGTGGCCATGACCAGTTTGGACTGTCTAACGGACTGGAACCCATGTGTATAGCTCTGCTGTATACTTTGGAGCTAGAAACTGTGATTCATAAGGCTTTTGTGACTGATATATACTGACATATTTGAGTACATGTGACTTGACCATCACGTCAGAATATGTTCAAGATGTGTCCCCGTCTCCTTACTTGCATATTACTTGTGAGTAAATTGCAGATAGTACACAGGAATAGGCTTACGAACTTAGAAATCTGATGCAGCTGGCTACAAGGTAGGTAAGTTCCTTTGGGTGAAGGCATGGCATGTATTTAGAAAGTCTGGAATCCATTTCAAACATGTTTTCTGCGAAGGTAACCTAGTCCATTCCCGCTGATTAGTTTATCAGATTTCTAGTGAGTAGTCTCCTGGCCAAAACAACACAACACAGAACCAAAACAGAAAGGAATGGGATGAAGTCCAGAAAAGTTTTGATAGAGGTAGAGGGTTAGGGCAAGAGTGGAATCCAGGGCATTGTCTTGGGACCACTGTGGGTGGGCCTGCCTAGTAGGAAATGTTTGGCAGCCCAGGGCAAGGAGGGAAGCCCAGTGGGGCCATGGATGGAGGGGATGGAGAAGCAGAGGAAGCAGTTGCAGAAGCTGAAAGCCACTTCCTCCTCAGTTTTGCTGGGGATTTCAGCTTTGTTAGTGGTTGCAAACTCAAATGTCTACAGACACCAGGATACAATTTTTGATGGGGTGAGACTGGCCTCTGGAGAGTAAATATAGAACATGTGCCCATCAAAAGAGCCATCATTACTTGACCTTAGGCTGTGATGACATTGACCACATTACCAAATTGTCTGCTTTTTCAGGAGAAGCTGAAAATCTAGATTTTTAGGCCAGAGCTGCCAATTTTTAAAAGGGTGCTGATCACCGCTGAGAGGCCAAACAGGTCAGCTGTTTGCAGCGACCCTGTTGTAAATCTCAAAGTGGTGTCCTGCGAACCACTGTGCTTCCTTGCATTCGCTCGCCAGCAGGAAGTCTAAACTTTAGCCACATACCCAGTAAGGGCATTCGATTTTTACTGACACATGCACACCTTCCCACTGCGTTTCCCTTAAGAGAGGGAGTTGCCTGGTGTTTCCAGCCCATGGACTCGCTAAGCTATTAAACAGGGGCGGTATGCATCCAGCTGCCACCGTTTGGAGCTAGCTCAACACCTGTGCAGGTAGTGCTGTGAGTGGTGAGCCTGTAAATTGAACTTCTCTTTTTTTTTTTTTAACATCTTTATTGGAGTATAATTGCTTTACAATGGTGTGTTAGTTTCAGCTTGAACGTCTCTTTTTCTTAACCCTTTAACTCCCTCCAGTGGGAAGGTACTCCCCCTCTCCCCCAACCTCCATATTGTATGGTGGACCTCTTTGATTACTCCTTTCCCTGTTGCATCTCATGAATTTGAGGTCTGTTTCAGGGGTTCTCCTTGGGGCTAGATAATGAGCTTTTTTGTAAACATGACTTGGAATACAACCTTTCGCCCTTCAGTGTTAATGTTATGAGCTCATGTGAGACCTCTCTCCCATGAGGAGAGGACTGAGTCTCATTACTTGGTAAGAACTTGTGAAAGCTCTTTTCATCAGCTTCAAAAAAGCAGAAATATTTTGAAACCTCTATACACATGTAAAGCTTCATTATGGATCCTAGAGAAATTACGTACATTCGTAATTTTCCAAGTTTGAGTCATCTACTATTTTTTAAACAAAGATGCAGCAACTTGTGTTTTTATCAGTATGTGATTAAAATGGGTTTCTCCGTGGTGAGATTTTAATTTTTTTTTACCGTGCTGGGACTTAATATTTACAGAACAAATAAGGGGTTAAAGGTTAAATGCCAAAGGTATTAAAAATAAACAGCTTGGCCTTGTAAGCACATTCCGTAACAATGGTAAACAAATTGTGTTTTGAATTTCAACTTCAAAATTTATTTTGGCAGAGATGAAAGGTTTGGAGGCATATTAGTGAAGTCTTTTTTTTTTACATATCTTTACGACAGCTTTACTTCAGAGAAGTAAAACTATAAGAGTCGTCCCTAAAAATAGGGACAATGGCTTCGACACCGTATATGCAGGTGAAGTCAGCCCTCCTTTCTGAATTGCCACCATGGGAACACTGTCATTAATGTTGTTCAGGGCACTTACGAATGGCCATTTAAGAAAATTTTTTGACTTCCTTTATGACCTAAAATGCTAGTGTGCAGCTGATCACCCACCTTACTCACCAAACTTTGTATAAGGTCCCTCTCAGCTGTTTCCTGAAGTTACATTCTGCCTCAAAGGGGGAAGAAATTGGTCCTGAACATGGGCAGTATCGTGTAACCTAGGCCCTGGGGACCAAAAAGGAGGTGGTTCTTCCAGGAATCCGTCCTCTAAGAACTGCTCTGAAGGAGGCCACCCTGTCTTAGGTGTTTTGAGTTCTGATGTGTTTGTTAAAAATTCATTCATGGGACTTTGAAATCATACACTGCATTGTAGAAAGTAAAACATACACTACATTGTAGAAAGCCCAGAAGAGAATTTAAGAGTCTATCCTAAATCCTTTGGCTTGACTTCATAGAAAGATCTAGAGGGGTTAAATGGCTTCGAAAGTCTCAGAGCTAGGTTTTGACTGATCTGGTGCCAGAATCCAGGTTTTCTGATCCCAGTTTAATAAGGCTTTTCCCACCAGACCACAGTGGTGGGTTAGAGTCTAGGCACGACCCAGGTAGTTTTCTTTCTGGGGCCCTTCAGAAAAAGCCTGCTTGGAGATGGAAGGTTGTGAATTATTTTTGATGCGTTACTGTATCAACTTTAAAAGATTATAAACCATAAATTTAGGGGAATTCACCATAATACCATTACCGTAGTGCTAATTTTTTTCATGTCTTTGGGTTTCCTTCCAAACTATCGAAACGTACATCATTTTTATGTAGCTGTAATTATGGGGCTGTATTTCCCCATGTATTTTGTAAACTCTTTTCCTTGGTAAACATATTTATCGTATTTTGCTGGTGGTATGATCATCCCATGTAACCTGATTACCCAACTTGAGTCCTAACTGTATGGAGAACTGTCCTCCAGATGCACCAGTGACTGTTCCTTCCTGCCCCCGTTAGAACTGCCCTCAGCAGTGCTGGGCTGCTCAGCCTCCTGTCCTGCTGATACATGGAGCCCTGTCTTTGGTGTAAAGTCTGAAGCCAGGACCGGCTGGCTTGGTGTACACTCCACACTCCCCGGTCCTGACCTGAGGTGGGTACTGTTGGTGTTCTCCCAGGATCATGATACTGGAACTCAAATGTGTGACAACAGTGGGTGCTCAGGCCTCTGACTGCAGCTCGGCAACGATGAGTTCCCCTGTCAGAGGACCCAAGTGGTTGGAGACGAGGAGCTCTGAACCCCAAAGTGGAGAAGACACGGCAGTTGCCAAGGAGGTTAGCGTACATGCCTGATAGGTAGGAATTCTTACCAAATACAGTGGCAACCGCTAGAAAAGCAAAGATGAATTAAGCCCTGCCTCTGCTTATGAGGTGCTCACAGAAGAGGGAATAACAAAGGGCTTTCTTATAGGTGATTTCGTCTCATTCTTGTACAAATGATGGGTTTTGCTGCCATTTTATAGGTAAGAAAACCAAAGTGCAGTGAGGGCAAGAGAATTGTTCAGGGCCATACAACTTGTATGTAATGAACCAGGTCTGCTAACTTTATGCTCTTTCAAAAGCAATTGTGTACATTATTTCTGAATTTGAAATTTCTGGGTCCAGATAGCTGTATAACACTTCATTATTTTACATACCCCTGAGGGAAAACAAGGTTGATTTTTTTTTTAAATCTAGTTTAAAGTCTGGGCTTTTTAATTTCCTTGTTCGGGGATGTTTGCATGTCGCAACATTTGGGGACTAGATGATATCACACTGGGATCAAGCATAAAAGTAAAAGAAAGTCATGCTAGAAAGCTCTCTGATCTCAGTTAGTTTAAAAAGTAGAAAATAAGGGAAACAAGGTAACTACAAGAAATGTAGCCCTCGAGTCCTTATATACATGACAGAAAACAAACAAAAATTAGGATAGCGTATCATTAGTCTCTTAGTAATTTAATTGGTGTGACCAGCTTTTGATGTTGACGGCAAGTTAGCACAATATTACTTTGTAACAGAACGATTTGGACAGTATCGTTGTCTGATTCTAAAAAGTTTTCAATAACAAAAAAATTACGGTTGTTTTAGTGTCCCAGTTAGATATGGACCTTTGTTACAGGAAATTTTGGATTTAAATGTAGAAGCATCTATTAAGCTACTTCATAGTATGAGAAAGATGGCGCCTTCAAGATTTGGGAATGCTCAAATGCAGATATGTCTGCAAAATGATGGTAGTTCTCCTTTCTCCCATCAGATTGTCAGAGATTCCTAATATTTGGGGGTGCCCCAAGGCCCTCTGAAGCTATTGACCTGTTTCCTGACAGTGTTTGTAATAACAAGGAAAACAAGAAAACCAAACAGAAAGACAGGAACAATCTAAATGTCCATTAGGAAAGAAATGCATAAATGTCTGTGACTTATTGATAATAGGGAATCAATATGGATAGATCTCACAAAGGTAGTATGTGGTGAAGAAGTAAGTTGTAGAAAGATACATGTGAAGTCATTTAAGAAAAATGTCAAAACACAAAACAAGGCTATCTGTATTGTTCGGGGATATATATACTCATATATGTATATATTTATGTATATGTCCTTTTAAAAAAATGATGGACTAGAAAGATATCAAATTCAAGCTGCTGAAGGGGGAAGGAGGAAAGGAGAGGACTGAGGTCAGTGGACTAACTGTAACATTATTAAGAATGTTTTATTTGCTTTATTAAAATCTAAAGCAAATATAGAAAATAGTATCATTAATTCTGGGCAGTATGGGCATAAATATTTATATTATTCCCCCATAGTTTTAACATCTTTTTACAATTAAGAAGAAAAAAACCCCACATGAACACAATTCTTCATTTAATTTTAGGAGGTTCATAAACCTCCAAAGCCCACACAGTATCATTCGCAGAGTTGTAGCAAACCTTGTCTTGAGGTGAATATTAAGGAGTATGCAATTTTGGGTCTATGTCAGGTTTTTTTTTTTTTTTTTTAAGATTTAATTTTATTTCTGGTTGCGTTGCGTCTTTGTTGCTGCTCGTGGGCTTTCTCTAGTTGTGGCGAGCGGGGGCTACTCTTCATTGCGGTGCGCGGGCTTCTCCTTGAGGTGGCTTCTCTTGTTGCGGAGCACGGGCTCTAGGCACGTGGGCTTCAGGAGTTGTGGTGTGTGGGCTCAGTAGTTGTGGCTGGTGGGCTCTAGAGCACGGGCTCAGTAGTTGTGGTGCAAAGGCTTAGTTGCTCCGTGGTATGTGGGATCTTCCCAGTCCAGGGATCGAACCCGTGCCCCCTGCATTGGCAGGCGGATTCTTATCCACTGTGCCACAAGGGAAGTCCCTGTCAGGTTGTTTTAGTGACAGTTGACATACAATCAAATCCATAGTAAGTCCCACTGAGTTATGTAAAGTTCCGTTAGGGATTATGTCCCAGGATGTTCAGCATCTGTTAAGCATCTTTCTTACCTTTTCCTTTCTTACCTTTTCTTACCTTACTATTAAGTTTTGATATAATTAACCACCCCAAACTTGGTGGTTTAAATAGTAAAGATTTTATTATTTTTCATGATTTTGTGCATTGGCTGGGAAGTTCTGGGCTGGGCTGGCTCGTCAGGTCCTTGTGGTTGGCTGGTGGCTTGGCTGGGGATGGATGAGCTGAGACGGCCTCACTCACGTGCTGGTTAGTTGGCCCAGGTTCAGTTGGGGCAGTGGAGATGGCTTGGCCACCTATCGCTTTCACAATAGGCTAGTCCTGGTTTGTTAACACAGCAGTGGTCACAGGGTTCCCAAGAATAGCAAAAGAGAAAGCAAGCCATAGTGCACAAGCATTTTTTTAACCTCTGCTTGCATCCTGGTTGATACTGTCTCATTGGCCAAAGCAAGTCACATAGCTACCGTCAGGGTTAGTGTGGGCGAGGACTGCCCTGGGGCTCAGATACAGTTCCTACCCTCCACCTTTTCTTTCATCGTGTCTAGTTGGGTGAATACATTGAGGCAGGAATAGATTTAGTGCAAATCTACTTTTCCCGGATGACCCTCTGAACCCCTGTGTATGACGGAAGCCCCCATTGCTCCTGGTACATCTGCTGCTGTTTTCCCAAAGTACGAGGAATTAAAACTTGTAGTTCTTTTGTATTACGGAGCCTCAGTATGATTTTTAAATTGCTATTTTTGCTGGAAAAAAGTAAAAGCAGAAGCTAAAAACAAGAAGAAAAAACTCTTTTGTTTTCTGTTGAAGGGAGTTTGTAAAAATAAACATTTCACGATTAAGTCCAAGCTTCCAGAGCAGTGAATCATGCCAAACCAGACTGGACTGGATGGCCTGTTGGATATAACAGTGGAGCAATACTGTTTGGAACAGGTCAGGACAGTGCTGTTCACTGACTAATTCTGCCTTTCTGGCCAGCCCTGAGCTGTCCATGTGGAGAAGGACATTCTTCACACACACAAAAATACTTTTTTTGTCTTGAATGAAAGTCTTGTGTTGTGGATTGTATTATCGTTCCCAGAATAATCCATACTGGTGTCACTTCCGTATTCTGTGAGCCACAGGCTCCTCAACAATGATGTGAATAGAGTAGGATTAACCTAGATTTGGGCATAGGTCTCAAAAAAATTCATTCATCTGTGGATCTTTCCCTTTGATTTTCTCTTTCTCCTCTTTTTAAATGGAAAAATTTAAACTACACAAATGGGGAGAAAACTCATTGCTGGACTTCAGCAATTGATAACTCATGGCCAATCTTATTTTCTCCATTTTGTTAATGTGGTGTATCACATTGATTTACAGATGTTGAACCATCCTTGCATCCCTGGAATAAATCCCAGTTGATCGTGATGTATGATCTTTTCGTGCATTATTTATTTATTTGCTGTGCCGCACAGCTTGCAGAATCTTAGTTCCCAGAACGGTGAAAGTGTGGAGTCCTAACCACTGGACCGCCAGGGAATTCCCTTTTCATGTATTACTGAATTCAATTTGCTAGTATTTGTTGAGGATTCTTGTGTCTGTGTTCATCAGGGATATCGGCCTGTAATTTTCTTCTCATGTTGTGTCCTTGTCTGGTTTTGGTGCTAGGGTAATGCTAGCCTTATAAAATGAGTGTGGAAGTGTTCCTTCCTCTTCTATTTTTGGGAAGAATTTGAGAAAGTTTGGTATTAATTGTTCCTTAAATATTTGGTAGAATTCACCAGGAAAGCCATCTGGTCTTGGATTTTTCTTTGTTAGGAGGTTTTGGATTACAGATTTAATCTCTTTACTAGTAATTGGTCTGTTCAAATTTTGTTTCTTCATGATTCAATCTTGGTAGGTTGTATATTTATAGGAATTCATCTCTTTCTCCTAGGTTCTCCTAATTTTTTGGCATATAATTATTTCAATCTTGTTTCTTCTATTCTCACCTTCTCTTGGTTTATTTTGAAGCAAATCCTAGCTATCATTTCATTCTAACCATCTCTGTATTACATTGGTATTAATTTATTTTTATAAATTTTTTAAGATTTATTTATTTTATTTATTTTTGGCTACATTGGGTTTTCGTTTTGCTGCGCAGGCTTTCTCTAGTTGCGGCGAGCCGGGGCGACTCTTTACTGTGGTGCGCGGGCTTCTCCTTGCAGTGGCTTCTCCTTGCGGTGGCTTCCCTTGTTGCGGAGCATGGGCTCTAGGTGCACAGGCTTCAGTAGTTGTGGTGCAGCGGGCTCAGTAGTTGTGACTTGCGCGCTCTAGAGCGCAGGCTCAGTAGTTGTGGCTCACGGGCTTAGCTGCTCCGCGCATGTGGGATCTTCCCAGACCAGGGCTCGAACCTGTGTCCCCTGCCTTGGCAGGAGGATTCTTAACCACTGCACCACCAGGGAAGCCCTACACTGGCATTTAAATAAAGCAAAACTCAGCTCTCAGCTCTTGGTACTGTCTACTTCTTGGGTTGGAGGAAGGGGTGTATCTCAGAGAACCAAAGTAGGTAGCTTCCCTTTGATTTTTAATATTACAGGCTTTGTTTTTACAGAATAAGGTAGACATCTCCAGTAACTGGGGAGACTCCTTAAAGCTTGGCCTGATCTCATCCACAGGAGTATCTGGCAGTGATACCCAGGAGTATCTCGGCACCCATAGTTTTGGTGTGCAGGGCAGAGGTGGCTCCCCAGCCTACAGTCCTAGCTCTACTCAGGCACTCTCTTTAGGTATAATTGGCAGGGCCAGTTCATGCTTATTCATCTCTTCATTCCTTCTTCATACATACGTGTATCATGGTGATGGCTGTGCAAATAACACTTGTTTCTTTCAATGATCAGATACCTTTAAACGTAGAATGTCAAGATGAGAAATGTCTCAGAGACTACTTGGTGGGGGGGCGTGGCCTATGAAATTATATGCTGAAGTTTGTGTCTGTGTCCATGTGTGCATTTTTCCCTGGGGAGAAGAATCCTAACTCCCTGAAGTGGTCCATGGCCTCCCCAAATGACTCTAAGGCCCAGAGAATTTAAGTAGCCTGACCAAGGTCACCTGGCAAATTAGTAGGAGAAGTGGCCTTAGAGTACAAGTCTTTTGTCCAGGGATCCTAACCTGGTCCTAAACCTGATTTTACTGGAAATGTTTGAAAAGCAAATATAATAAAGCTTTAGAGAGAAGGGAAGTTGGAAGTACTGAGTTAAAATAATTCTTTGTAAGATTACCAGAGATACTAAACCAATACAAGTTACCATGAGGCAAGGGTCAGTATTAATTGTTGACAACTGACTTAATTTTTCAGAATGGTTATAAAGCATAAAACTAGAGTCACGAGCTTCCCTGGTGGCGCAGTGGTAGAGAGTCCGCCTGACGATGCAAGGGATACAGGTTCATGCCCCGGTCCGGGAGGATCCCACATGCCGCGGAGCGGCTGGGCCCGTGAGCCATGGCCGCTGAACCTGCGCGTCCGGAGCCTGTGCTCCGCAGCGGGAGAGGCCACAACAGTGAGAGGCCCGCGTACCGCCAAAAAAAAAAAAAAAAAAAACCTAGAGTCACAGCATTGGTCTCACATTTATTAGATTTTTATATTCTCCTGTGATCACGAAGAGAAATACGTCCAATGCAGACTTCAAATATAAGTCAAGGACATAATGGTTTGACGTTTATGTAAATAATTGAAAACTCATTTCTCTGATGAGGATTCATTATTATTCATTATAAAATTAATAACTAATTGAGGACACATAAGGAAATTGCTGGACTCTAATAACTGGACTCTGGATCACAGTTCTGTGCTCTGTTTCTATTCTGTAGGACTAGGGCTTGGAGTGTAGTGTAGTGGTAGCCTCTTCCTTCCAGCTCTTTTTCTCCCCTGCCCCCAAGCCCCAACCCCCAACCAGATTCTACATCTGTCCTGCCTCCTGCTCTCCCCTACAAGGCTCTTGCCCTTCTAGACTCGGGAGGGGTGAGGAGGAGGGTTGGAGAAGGCAGGAAATATATAGTTTGCACCTGCTTACAAGTGAGCACGCATAATTAAGGCTTCCTAAAAGAAGGGGAGCACTCTCCTCCCATCTTGGAACCCTCTTTCTCCTCCTCCAAGTAGCCCCGCTTGGCACCTCTGCAACCAGTGGGGAGTCGGGCAGTGTCCGCTCTACAGCAACAATAAGGCACTGTCATCTTTGTTTGGGGCTGTGAATCTGAGTCTTCAGTTTTTGCAGCAGTTGTATTTAAGCGTCCGTTGGCAAAGGTATATTTTATATACTCTAAATATAAGATGTAATGAATAGCAGGATCGCACCACCTGCTGAGTCCTGTGGATTCCACCTGTGCAGCGTGGCTTCAACCCGCTTCCTTTTGCCTTGTCTTTCGCCGAGGTCAGCTGGCCAAGTTCCACTACTTGCTGTGCCCCTTGCAGGCTTGGATAATCTCACCTTTCTTTGGCTGATGTCTGGCAGCCGTCAATTCCCTCCCCTTCCGCATCCGGATGATCCAATTCTCCTTTGAGGTCGGCCCCACTTCCACCCTCTTTTTTTTTTTTTTTTTTTTTTTTGCGCTACGCAGGCCTCTCACTGTTGTGGCCTCTCCCATTGTGGAGCACAGGCTCCAGACGCACAGGCTCAGCGGCCATGGCTCACAGGCCCAGCTGCTCCGTGGCATGTGGGATCTTGCCGGACCGGGGCACGAACCTGTGTCCCCTGCATCGGCAGGCGGACTCTCAACCACTGCGCCACCAGGGAAGCCCCACTTCCACCTTCTTGAGTCTCCTAGTTGGAAGTTAACTTCAAAACCTCGGAACTCTTGATCTGCAAAGATCTCTTGATTGTTTACGGGCCTTTTATCTTCCCTTCTGATCAGTTACTTTTCAGGTATAGTTGTTTCGTATTCATCTTTGTGTCCCACCCCCATTTTGGGACTTGCCATACTAGATGTATCCAGTACTATTTTTAAACGTAGTATGAGAGGAGAAATGCTTGCATTTCCTTCTGCTGTGAGTTATACATTCGTTAGTGCTCCCTAGGCCTTCATCTCGAGGGACAAAAGTAGAGTGCAGAGCTGCCAAGGCAGTGAAGCACTCTTAAAATGCATGCCAGTAAACAGGCTCTTAGTCGCTCAGCTAATGGAATGAAACAGGGGAAGAGCGAATCCGTGAAAGCGCCCTGTGATTCAGATGTCACTGGAGCTTTGATTTTAGTGGGAATACTGAAGTTGTCTGATGCAAGTGTCACTCCTCACTTCACTCAGCATGTCCTTTGGAAGATGGAACGGTGAAGAAAGAAAGGGGAAGAAGCATAGCGATGCTTCAAAGGGCACCTGAAAGCCGAGCCGCTCGTTCACAGAAGGCAGGGGAGTCATTTTGCCCATCATCATGCCTTTCTTCACTCGTCAACCAGCTATAACGTTGAAAACAGGGCAGACAGCCTTCCCCCGCAACTCTTTCAGAGTCTGTGAAAATAGTTCTCCCAGAAAATGGCATCTATTGTATAGGTTACCAGTGATTTTCCCAAGGGTGGATGTTTAAGGAATAGGCAGAGATAATAGATGGAAGAAAGAATTGAAATGGGATTTTGAAGCAGAGAGTATGCTTTTTTTAATTGCATGTGGTTTTGGAGGACAGGTTGAATTCATATGTTTTAAAACTCGCAGGGCAACCAAATACTGGTAAATTCAAACTGTCCTCATGAAATCTTTGTACTGGAACTCATCAGCTAACAAAATGGGCAGATTGGCATCTTTTGAGCTTTGTGGAGTGTATATGTTTTCTATGCTCAGCTCCAGGTGGATGGGTGAGGTATTGTAAGCTTTCCGGAGTATGGAAGAAGTGGCCTCTCAGGTGAGGCGGGAAAGAAGGGGAGAAGTCCAGGTAACTCATGGGGTCTGGGAAGATACGTAGTATGATCACCAGTTAGAGCATTTTGAGTGAGGAGATTTGAGTGGCTTGTAGACCAGGAACGCCAGAGATGAGACAGGCAAGGTAAGTCGGGGCCCTCATACCAACGGGATGTTTTAGAGTGATATTATTTCAATAAATATGTTTATTGTTCTGTCCTGCTGGGCCGTAAACTCCTTAAGGGGCCACTATGTCATGCTCATTTTTTGTATTTCCATCACCTGACATGACGTCTGGCACGTGGTAGAATCAGCAAATTTGTTGAATTGAACCAAACTTCCCACTAGACGGAAATTGTACAGAGGGCCGAATGGTTGTAGCAACGCAGCCGCCAATGAATTGATGAGAACCAGTGATTTAAAGTAGATGATTGATTAATTATAAACTGGAAACGTTTTCAAAGATAAAAATAGCCCCCCTCAGATAAAACCAGTAGGGCTTCCTTTTGTTAACTAGTTGGGCTCGGCTCCTGCAGAAGCCAGACTGAGCCGGAAGCTGGGTGGGCTGGGAGGGCTTCTATACCTGACTCTCTCTCCCTTTATTCCAGCCTTCCTTCCACTGAGATCGGAAGAGGCTAGGTGATTGCCTAAGGCCACACAACCAGTCCCAACTTGTCTCCTCAAGGGCTGGTGCAGCTCTTGGCAGGCAGAAATGGGAACAAGATGCACCAGGGTCCTTTCTGAGGAAAGATTCCCAACTCCAAATGGAACCGTCGCAAATGGGGTGTGACCTGTGACCTCTGTTTAGGACTTCTCTTCACTGTGGCAGGGGAGAGGTTGGGCAGGTTTTGGTGATGTAAAAAATCACTACTAGATCAGCAGATAGGATGAGAAGGTTTATCCTGTTCAGCTGTGTGGACCTTCAGAATGTAAAATTTCCTGACAAAGTTTTCATCTGTCCTGGTTGAAAGAGCCGTATATAATGCCTTCGTTTTTCCATAATCAAACTCACCACTCACCTGCCTAAGTGGGATCTGGTTTTGCTTTCCTCCAAAGGCCAGATTGTCTCCAAGGAGACATGCTAATGGCTTAATTGTTTTGTTTATTTTGCTCCTCACAAATTCCAGTAGCCTCATTTGCATCAGGAGTTAGAATGCCTTCATTCCAGGGCCTTGGCATTTCCTTGGGGTTAGAATGGCTCAATGTTTGCTCTCAATGTTTTTTTAAAAGGTTGGTCAGTCCCTAGCGATAGGTGTGGCTTTCTCTAAATAGGAGTTTCTCTGGGTGTGGGGTGGAGAAAGTGAGAAAAAGGGAGAGGATTAACAAAAAAAATTATACGCTATATATGTACAACAAACTGTAGATAATTTCGGAGCCTGGTATTTATGTAATTATGTTCCCTTGGCTCGCATACTTTAGTTTTGGGGTTAAAAGATTAATGCATGCAAGGGAATGTTGATATTTAGCTTGACAAAACTATGCATTTACAGAGCTGTGGTTTGCTTTCCAAAATGTAGAAATGTAGAGAAGGTTTGCCTCTTCACCTATGAAAAAAGAATTCCAAGTGTAAAACTATACTGGTTCATGTAGTAAATGCATTTTTCTAAGTTCGGTGTAAATGACATTTTGGATCAAACAGCTTTATAATGCGTTAGGGGAGTAATCGTCAATGCTGGGTGGAATCTGACTTTTGGAAAAGGGAAATTTGAATGTTGAAGAAGCTTAAATACACTGGTGTTGGTTAAATCTAGGTGTACTGGCCTCCATAGAAAAGAAATGCTTTCTTTCCCTGCAAACTGGAGTTTGGGAATTTCAGAGCTGGAAAATCGTGTAATAGATCTTAATGTTATAAATCACTCGGACAAATACAAAATAATGCTATTTGGAGACGTGTTTGTAATTATGCAGGATTATGTGATGATAAAGAATTTTCTAGGGACTTCCTTGGTGGTCCAGTGGCTAAGACTCTGCGCTCCCAATGCAGGGGACCCGGGTTCGATCCCTGGTCAGGGAACTAGATCCCACATGCCATAACTAAGAGTTCACATGCCACAACAAAAGATCCCACACGCGGCAATGAAGATCCTGCGTGCCACAACTAAGACCTGGTGCAGCCAAGTAAATAAATAAATAGATTTTTTTTTTTTTAAAGAATTTTCTATGGCTTCTCGAGTTTCTGAGGGTGTTTTGTGCTTTGCATTCTCAGTAATTCCCTCTGGAGACCTTAGCATTTGGGGGCGGGTAGGTATGCTTCTGTGAATTTAACAGTTATCCCCACCATTGAAGAGCAGGGAATCTGCTATTGGGATTAACAGTTGTTGAGGACCCCTTCTGGTCGTCCAGCATTTGTATCTCTTTTGAGGTAGGTATTATTTTTCTTGGTTTACAGAAGGGGAAACAATACATGAGTGAGGTAACCTGCTAAAGGTCATCCATCTGAAAAGTGTCAGAGGAGGGATTTAAATTCAAGATCACCTGAATCTAAGATCTGCTTTGGAGAGGAGCTGTCTATTCCTAGACACATACTCAAGTTGTGAGTCCATGAGCTGGCAGCATGGGCATCACCTGGGATATTATTAGCCCTGCAGAACTTCAGCACCTTCCGCCTCCCAACCTACTGATTCTGCATCTGTATTTTAGCAAGATTTCTAGGTGATTGCAAAGGACTAATGCACGGGAACACTGTAGCCCAAGCAAGGTAACATGACTCTAAACACGCCCCCCGGGAAATTCTGATGGTTTTCCTCCAGGATATCATTTTCCAAGGACAGGGATGCAGTTAAACGCCCTGAGCTTTCAGGAATGTAGTCAATCATCTCTAATTATCCTGCTGAAGCAAAAATGACAGGGCAATGCTCAGGGGTGGGATTGAGGGAAAGGTTTCTCCTAGACAGTTCCAGAGTCAGCTGTCCTTAAGTAGATGCATGGGGATGGTGGTTGTCTACTGCATGCCTGGAAAACTCTCCACCCAGAACGGTCTCCTCCGGAGCTGCTGTTGATGCTGAGGTTTCTACCCTTACTGATCCCTCTGACCTACTGCATTTGTCTGTGAATGACAAGTCACTGTGAACTAGACTACCCAGTCTTCTAAGGCTACGCTGATGTGCATAAAATTGATGACTAATAAGAACCTGCTGTATAAAAAAATAAATGAAATAAAATTCAAAAAAAATAAATAGAGCTGCTTGAGAGCAGATTTTATCAGGCTGGGGAAGAAAGAAAGAGATCCAGACTGGGGAGTATCAATAGCACGAAAAGAGAAACGTGTTGAAGAGAGCCCAGCCTCCAGAACATTCCAGTCCTGGGGCCGGAGAAAGTAACGCCTAACCTTTGCCTCCTAACTGGTTTTACTTTCAGAATTCCCCCAGACGTCTAGGCTGGAGGCATCAGGGTCCTTGTCTGTTGTCCTTCTGCCTCCCAGATTCCTGTTGGTTCCCAAGCCCCCAAGTACGTCTTCACACTGCTCTGCCTGCTTTTTCACAGCTGTCGCCCTAGTTTGAATCTGCATTGTCTTACTCTGGGCCCGTCACAAGAGTTTCTTAAGCGGTCTTCACCGTTCCCCCGTAATTCACATAAACAACATTGCCAGAATCACCCTCCTGGTAAACAGAGCTTTGCACCTGTCACTCTTACTCAAAAATTCTCAGCTCTTACTGAGAATAGGCTTTAGCCCAACATGCAGTGCTGTCCCAAATCTATTCCAGGCTGCCTCCGGCCAACTCGAATTTTCCAGTAGTCCTTCTGGAATATGTCAAGTCGATAAGGGCAGCCAGAATGCCTAGTCTGCACTATTAGCTCCTAGCAGAGTGCCTGCATACTATAGGTGCTCGTAAAGATTGATTGAATGAATGATGAGCTGATTCTCATGTCCATATTTTATAGCCTGGCTAGAATACACTCTTTGGTCAGGCCATCTGCCATGAATGGACTTCCCTTTCTTGTCATTTATCAAAATCCTTTGAGGCCCAAATAAAGTCTCATTTCCTGGAAAACCTTTGATTTAGCTCACTAAGATCATTCCTTCTTCACAACCTAGCCCATGTCTTGGAGTTATTTATTTGGTGCTTAATTATATGTAATCTTGCATTGCTATCTGTGTGTATGAGTCATACCGCCCAGAGAGATTATAAGCCCCTGGAGATCAGAAATGATTTCTATTGCTTTATACTCCTCAGAATTTACCATCTTTCCCTTTGGCCTCTCCATGTTCCTGTCTGCCCTCCTCATTCCCTGGTCATTCACAGCTTTTCCACAGCAGTTGTGTTGAGTATTATTGTTGCTTGTGGACCAGGCATTCCCTGCCCCCACCCAGAATGCCTATAGTCCCTGGGGGCAGGGACTGTATCTCACCTAGTTACAGATGCTATAAACTTTGTCCTTTTGAATTTTATCTCCCTTCTTTTCCTTCTGCTCAGTCCTTAGAACTCCAGTTTCCATTCTTCTACAAGTGTGATTCTACTTAATGCCACCTTGTCTCAGTGTGTCCTCCAGTGAGGGTGTGAAGGTGACCCAGGAGACACCTCGGGCAGCCAGCCGCAGTGGATTTGTTCCACCCTGAGAGGGAGGCAGGAGCCTGCCTGGCGATCAGGAAAGAGGTTTTTCTCCCCCCCACCCCCCGTTGTTTCCTGGCCCTGAGTAGAACAAATTATTTAACTCTTTGTACTTCAATTTAATTTTTTTAAAAAGGAAGTAAGAATAGTTTTCATTCTTCTTTTCTAGTGGTGATACATTGAGTATTAATAAGAACATTGCAGGGGGATAAACTGGGAGTATGGGATTAACAGATGCACACTACCATATATAAAATAAGGATGTTCTGTATAGTGCAGGGAACTATATTCAATATCTTGTAATAAACAATAATGAATTGGAAAAAAAGTGTAGATACACACGTATATATGTAACACCTGAAACTAACACAATATTGTAAATGAACTATACTTCAATTAAAAAAAAAACAAAAACCACCAACAACATTATAACATGCTTTGAGTCCAGTCACTGAGAGTAGGTAAAGTATCACAACCCTATCAAGGCTGCAGGTCTATACTAGATACCCCTCCTCCTGACTGTCCTGTCTCCCGCCAAAGTTGGAGACAACTGTCCCCAATACAGTTAGTACCTTAATATTTTTCTAACAAACTTGTTCAAGTCTTGGCTCACTAAAGTTTAGGGAAACCATACCATTTATCTCCAGTCTCTTAACAAATTGTCTTTGAGTTACACGTTGCCTTTAAGGAAATACATCCAAATTGGAATCAGTTAAGTAAGGTTAGAAATGTTTCAGGAAAACAGACACATCTCTACTTGCTCTGCCCAACTTCAAACTTTCACATCTACTGGTTTGGGGAGGGACGAATGGTAGAGAAGAGAGATCACAGAATGAAGTGAATTAATAACGTATTTGTTGAATTTGGACAGGGCAGCTTGCCTGTTTGAAAAATTCTTGGCAAAATGTCATCACCCTCCTCTGTAATTGGCTGGGTAATTTCAAGTAGGCTTACTGCATTTGAATTTCCTGAATAGAGTGAGTTCAGTTTACCCTTTTGTACATGGCGGTTTGTTGCATTACTGGGGTGGGGGAAAGACATCCTTTTCTGCCTTATCCCTGGGCTAGATGGAGGAAGCACAGCCTTGTCTAGAAGCATGGTGAACATACGATTATATCCATTTCGTACACATGACAAAATCTTCTTAGTTGGAAGATTATATCAATAATTGCAAGAAATAAGGGAGGCATATAGATGTATATACATGTGTGTATGTGTACATAAATGTATATATATATAGTATATATATTTAGATGTTCATATGAGAAGTTATGGGGGGAAAATGAAGTAATTAGTTACTAACCAAAATAAAGCTTCTAATGATCCTTTTTTTCCTCCTCTGCCTGGGTGCCCCCTCTCCATGCCCAGGTCTTAGATAACTTTCCAGGTCTAGTCTCAACAAAATCCCATCCCCTTAAACAAGCCTTCCCAGACAGACTCATCCCTCTGCCGTAAGTCCATGGCACCGTGTCTGGAATGCTCTTATCTCATACAGCGTGTTTTACCTTGTGTTAGAACAATCAGGATTCTGTGTCTCATTAAGGTGTGGAACTCCAGAGAGCAGGGGTTGTTTCTGGACTAGTGATCTCAGTTTAGTTTAGAAGCACCTGTGGAGCTTTTTAAAACATGTCAATCCTAGACCAGTTGAAATCGGGGTTCCTGGAGGTGGGACTCAAACACACTGTATTACTTTTCAAGGCTTCCTGGGTGACTCTAAAGCAGCCAGTGTTGAGAGCCACTGAGTGGATACTTAAGAATTGATGATTATGCCATAATTTGGTGCAACATCTAAAGCAAACTGACCAGGATGTATTTTTGCCATGCTGCAGCAAACGACTGAACTTACGAGATTTGGGTTTTTGTTTTTGTTTTTTTTTTTTTTTTGGTGGGGAAAGGGGGAGGGATGTATTTGTTTAATACAGCTGACTTCTGTAAAAAAAAAAAAAAAAAAAAAAAAGCTAGCCCCCAGGGGACTTTACAAAAGAGGAATGGCTGTGTGCACAGCACCTGGGGGCCTTCAGGGATGGCGAGGCTGTGGTAGCCTGGTGAATGCCTTGTAACCTGAGTCCTCCTCCCCCTCCCTGCTTTGGTGTTGTACCCTAGACCAGAGGTCTCAGACACATGATGGTGGGGGGTGGGTATCACATCCACCTGGGGAGATGATTCAGCAGGTTTGGGATGAGGGTTAGGAATCTAGTTTTCACAGGGGTTCCAGGTGATCACGCTTTCCCAGTGGCTGATCTACAGCTCTGTGAAAAATGCTGGGGGTCTGGTATCATAAGCACTGGGTCTTTTTTGTGGGGAGGGGGGAGTTCTTTACTAGATTGTCTTTCTTACCCCCAAATTATATAATCATGTGCATATTTTCTCTAGAATGTTTCTATATTTTCAAAGTTGAGCTCCTTTTATCGTCTGAAATTTATTTCTCTGGTGTGAGGGATGACACCAGTATAACTTTTTCCAAATGGGTATTTAATGGTTCTAAAAATTTGTTATGTAATGCTATCTTCACGCTCTGTTCCACAGTGCCACCTCTATCCTATGTTAAATTCACATGCGTGTTTTGTTTCTGGCATCTTCCGTTCCTTTGATGCTTTTCTCTATTCTTGAACCAGTTACCAATACTAGACTGTGTAATTACTCTAGTTTTAGAGTATGTTTTTATATTTGTTTGGGCAAGACTTCCCTAATTATATTCCTTCTTAAATGAGTTCTTGGCAATTCATCTTCAGTTACTCTTTCAGATAAAATTTAGGATCAACACGTCAAATTTCCAAAAGAGAATCTCTTTAGAACTTAGATAGCAGTTTTATAGGCTCTATGGAGCAATTTGGGAAGGTGAACATTTTTACAGCTATGTCTTTTTTTTTTTTTTGCGGTACGCGGGCCTGTCACTGTTGTGGCCTCTCCCGTTGCGGAGCACAGGCTCCGGACGCGCAGGCTCAGCGGCCATGGCTCACGGGCCCAGCTGCTCCGCGGCATGTGGGATCTTCCTGGACCGGGGCACGAACCTGCGCCCTCTGCATCAGCAGGTGGACTCTCAACCACTGCGCCACCAGGGAAGCCCACAGCCATGTCTTTTTATCTACAAACATAGTGACCATCTCCATCAGTTCTTCTTTTAGGACCTTCAATAAATCCTGCATTTTTTCATACATGGTTCTTTCACATTTTTTATTAAGCATATTACTGGTATTTTGTAACTTTTGCTCCTAATTTGAATGGTATCTTTTCTATAAACTTGTTTTTTGAAAATATTAATCATTTTTTTCATATTTTTTCTTATAATTTAATGGCTATCATGTCACAACCCACAGAATTAAAATAAGAATCTCATTTACTTGAGTATGTAGGGATTGTGGCATTTGGTTCATTCCATTTTTTAATAAATGTACATTTTCTTGGTTAAAAAAAAGTGAAAATACCCCCCACCAATGTCCTAGTATACTCTTTTCCTAGTTTCGTTTCTTCATGAATAGAGTGACTTGGACCCTGAGGTTATCATTCTGAAGACTCATGGCAGATGTGTGGCCCACGGGTGCAGAAGGGGCAGAAGAAGCTGGACCAGATGTATTGGTAGCAGGACACACCCTGCAGTGTACTTCTCAATAGATCCCTGAGAGTGGCCAGATGTTCAGTGATGCACCTTCTCTTCTTAAAGGTCTAGAAGGCACAGTTAAAAGTGAAAAGAGGAGAGAAGTGTTGTAACTCTGCTTAGCAGAATGAGGGATTCAGAGGTGGGAGCCAGGCTTTTGCTAAGAATCTCAGTAGGAAAAAAGAGTGACTCCAGGAATCAAATAATTCTAAGAACTAACTATATAAAAATGTTTTGCAGACTATAAAGTGATACTCAGATGTGTTAGGAGGTACTAACTCCATGTGTTTTAGCTACATTTGAGAGACTTCCAGAAAATAAACAGTGCCATTGTTGGAAAAAACCTGGTCCTTCTAACCCAAGATTGTTGTCTTGGCCTTAAAGGAAGTTTTATGTGAGAGCAGAGGAAGCTGTAAGATCAGTGTTTAATCCAGATATTTGTCTGAACCATGAATAACACATAGAAAGCCTTGGGATTTTGGTACTTGGTGAATGGCGCTATCTGTTCTTAGCATCCACAGGCAAAATACCCCTCCATTCCCCAAGTTAGGGCATGGGAAAATAGCGTCCCGTTATTAATAATTAATAATGTCCCATTCCTGGTACCTCTCTCTTTGCCGTTCCCTGTTTTTCCTTGATATCTTGTATCGCAGGGGATATAAAAAGTAGTTAACGACAATCCTGTTTTCTGATATTAAGAATAAAAGCTAAAGATTTATGCTTAAACAATTGCATTCTAACAACTGGTGGAATCAAGAGTTTCATGTACATGGAATAAGTATTCTGTGTACCTAAAATATTACTTTTTTAATCTTCGTATTTTTACGTTATATTCTGCTGCCATGAAATAAGTAGATGTGAGATTTTTTTGAACGTTGATTTTCTTTTTAAAGAAAAGTTTAGGAGAATATAATCTATAAAAATACTGAATCGCTATGTTGTGCACCTGAAGCTAATATAATATAATATTATAATATTGTAAGGGATAGAAAATATATTTTAAACATCATTGATTAAATGCTGGGATATATTTCAGGAATTTAAAAATAGAAAAGGAAAGGTTAGGAAATCATTACAAAAACTATGTATGTATTAAAAATAAAATTTGGTCCATGAAACACACAACCTGTTTGTTATTACTGGGAAAATTAACGGGAGGAGAAAATAACAGAGACTTCCTAAAATAGAAATGGCTAGGAATTGCTGGAACTTATATTTTATTTAGGATCTTTGGTTCTATCCTTGGGTATATTTCTATACTGTGGGTCTATACTGAAGTGAATTTAGATGTCAAGATGGTTTTACTGGTGAGTTCTGTAACACTTTTAAGGGATACACAGTTTTTCCAGGAAAGTTTCAGAGCAGAGAAAACGATTCTGAATTTTCTTCTGTGGGGTTAATACATCTCAATTAAAAACGCTGGACAAGGATGGCACTAAAGAAAACTAGAGACATTTTGCTCATGAATATAAATGCCATCCACTTTAGAATTTTTGAGGTGGAAGAGACTTTGGAGACATCTAGATCAGGCCTACCATCTTTTAGGTGAGAAAACAGGTAAGAGTGGCCTGATGCTTTACGTATTTAAGGGCACAGTTTGGTGCACCTGTAAGAAAGGTTGTTCTTGACTCTGCGAAGTCAGAATTGTGCCCCTCTCAGGAAGGGTGGGAATTAGCAGTAGGTGAGGGAGTGCCTGTGCCCACCAGGGGTTCTGTGTGGATTATCTTCTTTAACTTCACATTTTATGTGAGAAAAGAATCTGAAAAAGAATGAATATATGTATAATTGAATCACTTTGCTGTACGCCTGAAACTAACACAACATTGTTAATCAACTATAGTCCTGTAAAATTAAAAAAAAGCAAACCCTCACATCTGTCGTCTGAAGGAGATTCTATTGTTTCGGTTGTTCAGAAGAGAAAGCTGGGGCCCAGGGAGACTACATAGTGTGTGCTGAGGGTCAAATCTGGTTCTGTTTACTTTTGCTTTTTTATGTTACTTTTCTTTTGCAAAGTTCTATGCTTTGCTTAGGTTTTTTTTCAAGTCCAAATAAATACTGCACTTTTGATCAATGATTCCGTGCACCACTCCCTGACTGCTTTAGGGACAGCGCTTCCAATAGGCTAAAACACATTTAATAATACACTGTGGCTTCTAAACTCCCCTCTCTGTGGGGGAGAAGTGACTCTTCTGTCCACTTGATTAATTAAGCCTTTTAAAAAAAATTTATTTTTAATTTTTGAATTAAAAAAAATTAATTGAGGTATAGTTGATTTACAATATAATATTAGTTTCAGGTGTACAAAATTTTTATAAATCATACTCCATTTGAAGTTACTATAAAGTATTGGCTATAGTCCCTGTCTGTACAATGTATCCTGGTAGCTTGCTTATTTTATACATAGTTAATTTGTATCTCTTGGACCCCTACCCCTAACTTGCCCCTCCCCCTTCCCTCTCTCCACTGGTAACCACTAGTTTGTTCTCTGTGTCTGTTTTGTTATATTTATTCATTTCTTTTATTTTTTAGATTCTACATATAAGTGATAACACAGTATTTGTCTTTCTCTGATTTATCTGACTAAGGATGATACCCTCCAGGTCCATCTATGTTGTTGCAAATGAACACATTTTATTCTTTTTTTTTTTTTTTTACGGCTGAGCAGTATTCCATGTATATACCACATCTTCTTTGTCTTCTTTTTTTCTAAATTTATTTTATTTGTTTATTTTTGGCTGCGTTGGGTCTTCGTTGCTGCGCGCAGGCTTTCTCTAGTTGCGGCGAGTGGGGGCTACTCTTTGTTGCAGTGCGCCAGGCTTCTCATTGCAGTGTCTTCTCTTGTTGTGGAGCACGGGCTCCAGGTGCACAGGCTTCAGTACTTGTGGCATGTGGGCTCAGTAGTTGTGGTGCGTGGGCTCTAGAGTGCAGGCTCAGTAGTTGTGGCACACGGGCTTAGTTGCTCTGTGGCATGTGGGATCTTCCCGGACCAGGGCTCGAACCCGTGTCCCCTGCATTGGCAGGTGGATTCTTAACCACTGAGCCACCAGGGAAGTCCCTATTTATTTGTTGATGGACACTTAGGTTGCTTCCATATCTTGGCTATTGTAAATAATGCTGTCTGAACATCGGGGTGCATATATCTTTTTGAATTATGTGTTCATTTTCTTGGGATAAATACCCAGGAGTAGAATTACTGGATCATGTGGTAGTTCTGTTTTTTTGAGGACCCTCCATACTATTTTTTGTTTTTTGAGGACCCTCTATACTGTTTTCCATAGTGGCTGCACCAATTTACATTCCCACCAACAGTGTACTAGGGTTCCTTTTTCTCCACATCCTCTCTAACATTTGTTATTTGTGGTCTTTTTGGTGATAGCCATTCTGACAGGTGTGTGGTGATAGCTCATTGTGATTTTAATTTGCATTTCTCTGATAATTAGCAATGTTGAGCATCTTTTCATGTGCCTGTTGGACATCTGTATATCTTCTTTGGAAAAATGTCTATTCACGTCTTCCCATTTTTTAATCGGGTTGCTTGCTCTTTTGGTATTGAGTTGTATGAGCTGTTTATATTTTGGATATTAACCGCTTATTGATCATATCATTTGCAAATATTGGGTTGGCCAAAAAGTCCTTTTGGGTTTTTCTGTAAGATGTTACGGAAAAACCCGAAAGAACTTTTTGGACAACCCAATATTTTTTCCTCCTATTCAGTAGGATGTCTTTGCATTTTGTTGACAGTTTTTTTTTTTGCTGTGCAAAAGCTTTTAAGTTTAATTAGGTCCCATTTGTTTATTTTTTTAGTCTTTTTTTAACATCTTTATTGGAGTATAATTGCTTTAAAATGGTGTGTTAGTTTCTGCTGTATAACAAAGTGACTCAGCTATACATATACATATATCCCCATATCTCCTCCCTCTTGTGTCTCCCTCCCACCCTCCCTATCCCACCACTCTAGTTGGACACAAAGCACCAAGCTGATCTCCCTGTGCTATGCAGCTGCTTCCCACTAGCTGTCTATTTTACATTTGGTAGTGTATATATGTGCATGCTACTTACTCTCTCACTTCGTCCCAGCTTACCCTTCCCCTTTCCCATGTCCTCAAGTCCATTTGTTTATTTTTGCTTTTGTTTCCTTTGCCTTAGGAGACAGATCCAAAAAAAATTTTCTATGATTTATGTCAAAGAGTGTTCTGCCTGTAATTTCTTCTAGGAGTTTTATATTTTCTGTTCTTACATTTAAGCCTTTAATCAATTTTGAGTTTATGTTTGTATATGGTGTGAGAAAATGTTCTAATTTTATACTCTTACATGTCGCTGTCCAGTTTTCCCAGCACCACTTATTGAAGAGGCTGTCTTTTCTCCATTGTATATTCTTGCCTCCTTTATCAAAGATAAGGTGACCGTATGTGTGTGGGTTTATCTCTGGGCTTTCTATCCTGTTCCATTGATCTGTGTTTCTGTTTTTGTGCCAGTACTGTACTGTCTTGATTACTGTAGCTTTGTAATATAGTCTGAAGTCAGGGAGCATGATACCCCCAACTCTGCTCTTCTTTCTCAAGATTACTTTGGCTATTCAGAATCTTTTGGGTTTCCATACAAAGTTTAAGATTATTTGTTCTAGCTCTGTGAAAAATGCCAGTAGTATTTTGATAGGGATTGCATTGAATCTGTAGATTGCCTTGGTAGTACAGTCAGGCCTCTGTTTTCTTGATTTTCCTTCTTTTCGTCACAAAAAGTTAGGCACTTTAGAAATTTCTTTTTTCCCCCCAAATAAATTGCTTCAAATTATTTTGTAAGCTGTGGTCATAGCTCTTCAATATGAAAATAAATGAATTGATAGAAGTGACATTCTAGTTTGTGTTCTTGGTCCTTTAGTGTCCATTGATTCTTCTTGCCTATTAACTGGCTACTCTTAGGGCTGCTTGTATTTAGTGAATCTAAATATGTTCTTTTAAGACTTTTCTGAAATACCACCTTGATTTTTATCCCCAAATAAAAATTAAACATCATAAAGTTAGTTTTAATTTTAATTTAAAATATCGAAGTAAATTAGAAGAAGAAGTAGGAAAAGGACAGTTATTTGCAAAGATGATTTTAATATGATATTCACTCTGTCATTTGATGCAACACAGTAAAAAGGCATTGAGTTGAGGTCATAGAGACCCACCCCAAGCCTGACCTTTTCCCATCTTGGCAATTTTCCTCTTCCCTCCAAAGGTCCACAGAAATTAAACTATCTAGAGAAAATGTAATAAGAACATAGCATTTCAGGGAACACCTCACTGAAACAGGTTTCATATGAAAGGTTTGCTTTCCTTAATTTTAATGTTAGGCTAGATTTTTTAAAATTCTTAATAGAGAAAGCCTTTGATGAGTGAGGTGTGAAGGCAGGGAAAGCCTCCTTTTTCACCTTTCAGCTTTGCCCTGTCCATCTACCCCTGTACTTCCGCCTTGCACCTCAGGCTTTTGTGCTCACCTCTGTGTATCCTTGGGGCTGAGTTTGGAGCTCTCCTCATTCCGAAGAATACAGCAATGACCTCTTTTTCCTTTGAAGAAAGATACTTTGCAAGTCCAAGCATTTATTCCCACTCAACTAATGTAAGTTCCATACACTGAATTCCATTATGCATATTTTGATTTTGGTTGCTCTACATTCAAATTGCAGCTTTGTCCAGGTGAACATATTTAGGGGGGAAAAAAACCTCTGGACATTGACCAGGAAGTTGCCTGGAGAGCCGAAGAGAAAAATAGATGAATCAAAATAAGGAACGCCTGGGAAGGGAGCCTAAAGTCCCTAGACCCACCCTTCAGTGTCTGCTGGGAGAGGCGTTGGCCTGGAGGTCAAAGGAAGGCTGGACAACTTGAGAAATATCCACAGCACAGAATGGGTCTTGTCAAAGATTTTCCACCGCAAGCAACCAAGTTACTTTCTGTCTCTGGCTCCACTTGGGAACCAGAAAGTCAATTGAACATTTGGTTAGAGAATCAGTCACAGGGGAACAAATGTCTCTTATTACACATAAAATCTACTTTGGAGCACAGTTAATTCACAACCAATCATTAGGCCCACTGGAGAGGAAGACCTTGAAAGATTTCAGTCTAGCAAGAAGCGATAAAATGGAAGTTGAGTGTAATACTCATTATTGCTACTTCAAGATGTATATAATGTCATTGGCATTTTAAAAATAGGGTGCTGTCTTTATTATTTAAGTGTCTATTTTAAAATATGGTTGTTGACCTGAGGACCGCCGCCCCCCCCCCCCCCGGCCAATCATATCCCAGGGCTTTGCAGCCAGCTGGCCAGGGGCCAGCCCTGCCAACAGTGCACCCACAGTAGTTGCTCTGCTACAACAGAAGGACCCACACAGTCCAAGCAGGGAGCACTGCAAGTGCATATGGCTCTGGTGACCAGAGGAGAGTGTGCTGCTGGGCCCCAGAGAAGGTCTCCTACATAAGGCCACTTCTCCAAGATGAGGAAACACAGCTGACTGACCTACCACAGAGAAATAATACCGAGAACTGGGCAAAATGAGACAGCAATATGTTTCAGACAAGGAGACAAGATGACACCTCAGAAAAGGAACTGGACAGAAGTGGAGATAAGCAATCTATCTACCCAATTAAGAGTTCAAGGTGGGCTTCCCTGGTGGCGCAGTGGTTGGGAGTCTGCCTGCCGATGCAGGGGACACAGGTTCGTGCCCCAGTCTGGGAGGATCCCACATGCCGCGGAGCGGCTGGGCCCGTGAGCCATGGCCGCTGAGCCTGCGCTTCTGGAGCCTGTGCTCCGCAACGGGAGAGGCCACAGCAGTGAGAGGCCCGCGTACCGCAAAAAAAAAAAAAAAAAGAGTTCAAGGTACCGATCATAAAAGATGATCACCCCACAGAGGAGAACGGATGAACATAGTGACAGTTTCAACAGAGAGACAGTATAAAGGAGAACCGCACAGTGCTGAATAATAGGATAACTGGAAAAAAATGTTGATGAGATTTTCATAGCTTCACTCCTGGCTTTGGTCCTCTATGCATGGTTTTTCCCCTGGCATCCTAAATTTGTAGCCACAGGGTTTTGGGGGGGACCTTGCCCCTCCTACCAGTGGGAAGTGATTACAGGTTAGAGGGGGTTGAAACTCCCCTACTGTCTTTCCCCGGTCAGCAGGCCAGGTGGGAGCTGAGCACAACTTGGGGAGCAGAGTTGACTCAGCGTTTTATGGAATGAGCTTAGGGGGAGGGGTTGTGAAAACACAGAGGAAACAATTTTCTGTTTCCCAGTTCCCACTTCATAATTCAGCAGACAATGTGCCTTCATGGATTGATAATACAGTCCTCTCACTGATGGACAGGTTGGAAAAGTTTGCTTGGCCCAGATCTGGGAGTCAGGAATGTACTGTGTGCCGAGTACGTTTCAACTCCTCTTTGAAGAAAAAGGAAAGTTTCCACACTGACCTAGTTTACGTGGCTGCTGTTAAATATCCCTGTTAGTGAAAACAGAAATTCGGATGTAAATAGAAGGGGCTACCAAACTCCTAAATCATCTATTAATTTGTTTTTTCAAACTTCATTCCATTTGCTTTGTCTCACAATGCAATTGTTGCTATGAGGCTGCCTTAGCTACACCTAGTAGCTGAATCTGCAAGTACCGCAAAGCTGTACTTCTTTCAGAAGGATTTTGTTTGATTAATTTACACTCTTGGGTGACATTTCTCTGTTGAGTAGGAGGGAAAAAACTAGCGTAATCTAACCACATTACCCACATCACGGATGGGGAAATGGAAGGAGTGTGTTGTAAGTGATTTATTTGCCTCATTACTTAAGTGAAGATGTTTCTAAGCTTAGGTTTTACCTTGTTCTCTAAGAATTTTATGAGCAAGATATTTTAGATTATGGTAGTTTGATGTTCTTTTAAGTCTGGTACTGCAGGCTAAAGCTCTGTTTTCTGCCAAATGTGAAGTAGTAGAGCAGAATAAAACCATGTGCTTTATATTATAAAAATTGTATCTGATGGATGTTCATGTTTAGAAAAATCAAGCTTACCATTTGTAGGTATGGGTGACACAACCCTTTGCCGAATAAAGTTGGTTTCATCATAACTGCTTGCCTTCGTTTTATTTTTGTATCTCTAGTAAACTCGATTTGGTTACACTGAAAAACTATTCAGTGGAAATTTGTAGTATGGAGCCTGGCTCTTGTAATTTTAGAGGAATTTCCTCAGTTTTCACATCTGTAAAGTGGAAATGTTCATAATATTCATAATAATCATTTCCTAGAGTTATAACAATCAAATCAAAGTGTCTGGAAGTATATCATAAGCTGTAAAAAATTTAATAATTGTAAGGATTTTATAAGCATGGATTTGCTTTAAAACAATAGTGTTCTTAGGAATATGCTATATTAATTACTGGAGGTACCAGAGAATTTTCCAGAGGGTGCAAACTTGTGTCCAAAATTCAAGTCCTAGTAAAGACACATATTTTAATAATAAAAGGCACTTGTCATGACATTCCTACATCTAGATTTAAAAGGACATAAGTAGGGACTTCCCTGGTGCCTGCCAGTGCGGGGGACATGGGTTTGATCCCTGGTCTGGGAAGATCCCACATGCCGCGGAGCAACTAAGCCCATATGCCGCAACTACTGAGCCCATGCGCCACAACTACAGAAGCCTGCGAGCCACAACTACTGAAGCCCGTGTGCCTAGAGTCCGTGCTCCGCAACAAGAGAAGCCACTGCAATGAGAAGCCCGTGCACCGTAACGGAGAGTAGCCTCCACTCGCCACAACTAGAGAAAGTCCGCGTGCAGCAACGAAGACCCAACACAGCCAAAAATAAATAAAATTTTTAAAAAAGGACCTAAGTAAACATTGTTGTTTTTTTTTTTTAATCCAGGAAAAGCTTCAAGATTTTCTTTTGCTTTTGGTATTTGCTAGGTGTAGTTGGGAAGAGGAGTAGTAAATAGGAGTCACTGCAAGACTGATCCTTTTGTGTCCGCAGAGAGATTTACACACCACAGAACTAGGAGATTATCACCTGAGAAGACATTGGAAGCATGCGAGCAGACAGCACTGCATATATTCTGAATGGCCCTTGTAACATTCCTCCACATAAATTAAGGACACGCCCAGTTTCAAATGATGAAAGTTTTCTCCCACCATTCTCAAGGGGAGTTATTCAAATTTATTAGTTTTTTCCCCCATCGTACCTGCCAAAGTTTATGAGTAAATAAATACTCAGGTTGTTGAGCAGTGGTTGTTCCCTGGGGCATGGAGTGTAATACAGTTTTAAGTGCAAGTCCATCCTAGCCTCTAAGTAGCCAGGAAAAACAGGTGCTGGACTTCAAAGAGATTCGGAAGCAATCCTGGCCAGGTGTCGTCTACTTTTCCAGCCCTTATCATCATGTGGCATGTGCATGGGACTGCCGTAGAAAAGCAGCCCACTTGCAGAACCAAGTGGGTTTTTAATTATTCATATGCAATGCAGATCTGTTGATGCAAAAAACATGCTCTCCTGATGTGGCCATGGAATCATCACTTGCTTCTTTCACAATTCCTAAAATCTTGTATTCTGGTGGTATTTGGGCAGATCTCATCTCAACCTGCAGCAGCCTGTGCTGGCCAGTGAGGTGTCTGAAAATGGTTTCAAGTATCCATAATTTCAACAGACTCTTTGACAGTCTTCCCCCTTAGTACGTATCGAGAAGAGTACAAACAACCACCAAGTTGTGCCCCATCTTCTTCTTTCTTTTTTAATTTTAATATCAAATTTGTACTTTGTTTATTAACAGAAGTATAAAGCCATGAGCCATGCAAGGAATGAATAAAGATTATTCTGGGTAGGCTTGTGTCCCACGTGATTGCCTTTGTTTTTTTCCTTTCATATTTTGACCCGTTTGGGTGTGAATATTCTCTTTGACTGTATTACATTTTTCTTATAAGAGATATGAAAAATGGTTAAGTCTTTATACTAATAAATGTGTTAAGACATCCTCAGCAGCAATATTCACAGCAAGGAAGTGTTGGTGGATGTGTGTGTGTTTTGTGGTTTTTTTTTTTGTTTTTTTTTTTGCAAATAACCTTCCTTTGTCCACTTAGTAATTTCCTTCCAGGTTTCTGAAAGTGTCACCTGTAGATGATATGTATGGGTGGATGGAGCAAAGTGATGGAGATATTTGTGCCAACCTGATAAGTCAGTAATTCTAATAGTCAAAGAGTTGGCAAGTTTCTCTCAGATGCCCTACTGTTTTTGACCCTGCCAACTGGGCCGAAAGACCTGGCAGTGTGAGAAGGGCTGCTGCCTCTGCGAAGTGATTTCTGTGTAGTCAACTCACAGAGATGCGACGGGCTTTGGAGAATATTTGGATGAAGTTGGTGGCGGTTTTATTGCTACCATCTGATTCTGCTTTGGGCCTGAAGCAGCTTTGCCACTTTGTGACCAATGGAAAAAAAATGCCGTTACCGTAATGGAGAATGTTGACAGTTGGTAGCAGTTTCCTGTTGCATCTCAGAAATCATCTGAAACGTCATACTTTGAAGAACAAAGCATTCTATTGATGTTGGTTTGGCTCCGAGACATTGATTACTTATTCTAATTTGAAATGATATTGTCCATCAGGAGAATGGGCAAGAGGAACTAACAGAAGGGAGCAGTGTGAGGGTGTGTCGAGGTCCCCTTGCCCCCGGCGTCCATTTGGGTCTTACGGTCCTGCCACACTATGGGCCCGAGGGAGGCAGAGGGTCTGTCTTGTTTACTGCTTTTTTCTCCAGAACTTAGTGCAGCGCCTGGTGTAGAGTAGGAGCTGAGTTTGTTGACTGAATAAATGAATGAATGGCATAAATGGGGAAACCACATAGGAAAGACATTCTGGGAGCAGCTGCAAGAATAAGCAATTCACACAGTCAATTGCATTTCGTGTAGTTTTTTCTGATTCGTTGGTTTTCAAAGGCCGAAAAGTATAGGGAAAATCTCACCGGACTCCAGTTATTACATGGTTGTCATTTACTTACGATGTGGATGGACTGAGGGCATCCTTTCTCCATCCTAGCACCTCTTGTGTTGTGTCTTGGATGTCACCGTCAGCCACCACTTTGTCCCCTTGTTGATGCTGTTCTCTGCTCCTCAGAGATACCCAGTATTGGTGGACATTAGGATAATTTCCATTTTTGTTAAACACTTCTGCTAGTATTCCTGTCAAATAGATTCTATGAGGCAGGATTTGACACTTTTTGAGTCATGCCTATGACACTTTTTTTAGAAGCTCCATAATTGACTTCTAGAAAGGTTTTGCCAATTTACATGCTCACCATGGGCATAAACTAGTACAGAGTTATGAAAATAAGGTAACATTTTGGACTTATTGGAGGATAATTACAAGTAACTAAAAAGTAACTGCTCGTAAGCTCACAAAAATTTTGAGGACAAGAGAGTCCTTATATTTTGTATTTTCCACTATACAGAATTGATCTCTTGAGTCAGGAAGTCTCTTACCTTTTATACTTTTCCCCATTACCTTAGGCATATATCCAGGGGCTTTTGGAGGAAGAAAAAGTAACCCTTTCCTATGAGGATATACTGGTTCCAAAGTGTTTACTTAGATACACAGTGGAAGCTCAAAAGGTATTTACTGAACTCATTCTTGCGGTTCAGCTTTCAGCTACTAACATTATAGGAATAAAGAAAAAAAAAAGTAAGAAAACTAGAGGCTGACATTAAGGCAAGAAGAGAGTACCTCTAGAAGGAAGTGGGAGACCAGATTGCTCAGAGGAAGAAGGACACGCCACCAATGGGCAGTTGGTCTAATGTGTGTGGTGGGGTGGAGGTGGTAGCAGGAAGTCTTAGTGTAGAAAATTGGTACACGGATGCGCTATATTAGAAAGGAGATAGTGATGCAACTGGATCGTTAAAGCAGAAACTTGTAAGGCAAGGTGGAATAGGAAAAGAGGATTTCGGAATTTGAAAGAAATGTGACATTTCTTTGTAGATTTGTACTTAGGTTGTTGAGGTTAGTATGTATGGCCAGTCCAGATAAAGAAGACCACCAAGTCATCATGGAAAGGGAGGAAGAAATGGGGACTCATATCTCTGCCCAGCTTAGCTCCTTTTTAGGGTGTAACTGAGGTGGGTAGAGAGATATGGTTAGGTTTGTCTACATAATGGGAAATACCGGATTAAAAAATAATATGGAGCTATTCTTGACAATCAAATTGGCTGCATTCAGTAGAATGCCGACAAAGTCAATTCCTGAAATCTCTTCCATTCTGTGGTAAAACACAAGTGATGGGGAAGTTTAGTTTATGTGGCTTTATCATTAGACAGGATAATGACAGTTCTGCTGTGGATTTACAGGACAGGGACTACTACAACTAGAAATACCTGTAACTAGACTACTGGTGCCGTTCAGGTCCATCTGTATCCTAATGAGGATGAACATCACCTCCCCAGTGATGACCAAATAATGGCAGTCCTGGATCAATGTGCTCACTCACTCGGGTCTAACTGTGAGTCATAATGGGAAGATTGAGTTTACTTCCCCCCCCCCCAAATTTATTTATTTGGTTGTGCTGGATCTTAGTTGCAGCAGGGGGGCTCCTTAGTTGTGGCTTGCGGGCTCCTTAGTTGTGGCATGTGAACTCTTAGTTGCGGCATGAGTGTGGGATCTAGTTTCCTGACCGGGGATCGAACCCGGGCCCCCTGTATTGGGAGCGCGGAGTCTTAACCACTGCGCCACCAGGGAAACCCCTTGAGTTTACTTATAATTTTGAGAAGGTAAATGTGTTTGTAAGAGCTATAGAAAAGCCCAGAATTCCTTTCCACTAAATTAGCTGCATTCTTGGACATTGTAATCCTATCACACACTCTGTCTCACAGCAGAAGTAGAAGCAATTAGGAGACTTTGAATTCTTTACCCGTGACTTTGAGGCAGTTGATTTAACCTGTCTGAGAACACAGTTCCTCATCTGCAAAATGGAAATAATGTCTCCTTCCAGTCACAGGGTTGTTTGAGGGCTCAAAATGGTAAAGGAGGTAAAAGCTTAAGTACTGCAAAATTGCTGGGCACTTTTTAATTTTAAATTAATTTGTATTCATAAGTCAGTTTTTTATCAAGGGTTTAGATTCTAGGCTAAGAAAGAGAGCTTTTAGCTTCGTTCCATGTGAATTAGCCCTGTTTTATCCTTGCTTTAAAATTAGCCTTTGTGTTTCCTTCCACCTCTTTTGAGCATCACCCCTATCCTTCAGTAATAAAATGGAGCTGCAACTAGTGAAATCAGGCTGTAAAATTAGAGTTGTAAATCTGGAACTAGCTACATGTAAAGAGGAAAGCATTTGGATTAAAATAACTCATCAAGATGAAAATGACCACCAGGTATAGCTCTAACGGGATTATTTAAATTTTTTAGGGATGTGCTATTGACAATCTGAATTTCAAATTGTGAAAAATATGACGTGTTGATAATTCGGGACTCAAATTTCTTTTCAGTTCAGTGTTTAGGGGATAGGGGAATGATGTGTCTCTACAGTTTCCCATTAAGAAACAACTTGGTGCTGACATTGACAATCAAATTGATTGCGATCCAACGAAGAGGAAGTCTGTTCCATCTTTTTCTTGCCATTTGTGTATATTGTACCACCTCCTCCATCTCTTCCTAAAACATGGGGCGATTACTGGGTTCTAAAACGTTCTGACATGTTGCTGACCTCTAATTACGCATATCAGTGTTCTTCCTTTAGCTCAGGAATGTGCTTCTATTAGTTGTAGATTGGAGTATGAAAAGAAAGGTGGTTGTGATGTAAAAGGCTTGCCACTTCTCCAGATATTTCAGTCTCCTCACAGCGCTTCTCCAATATAGTGAACACAACGGTGGACTATGCAAGGATGCACTCATACCTTTTGGCATTTTCTTCAGTTTGTCCTTCTACATCAGTCAACAAACTTCTGTAAAGAGCCAGCTAGTAAATATCTTAGTGGACCATACGGCCTCTGTCACAGCTTCTCAGCTCTGCCATTGTAATGAAATCAGCCATAGGAATGTGTGTGGCTGTGTTCTAATAAAACTTTATTTACAAAAACAAGCAGTGGGCCATTTGACCCACAGGCTGTAGTTTGCTGACCCCTGTTCTACATCATTCCCATAAAGATAGGACAGATGCACTTATAGTATTAAATGAACGCATTTATTAATTTGGGGTATTAATTTGTAAATACCCTAAACTTGAAGATAGATTTTTTTTTTTGCGGTATGTGGGCCTCTCACCGTTGTGGCCTCTCCCCCCTGCGGAGCACAGGCTCCGGACGCGCAGGCTCAGCGGCCATGGCTCACGGGCCCAGCCGCTCCGTGGCATGTGGGATCTTCCCGGACCGGTACACGAACCCGTGTCCCCTGCATCGGCAGGCGGACTCTCAACCACTGTGCCACCAGGGAAGCCCAAAGATAGATTTTTCAAAGTTCGTTTAGGAATTTACCTACAAAAGACTGTGTTATCACAATATTTAGTTCTTTACACTGTATATTTGACCCTTGAACAACACAGGTTTGAACTGCATGGTTTCACTTATACGTGAAATACATATAGTTTCAATACATATACTGGCAAATTTTTTGGAGATTTTTGACATTTTGAAAAAATTTGCAGATTAGCCACACAGCCCACAAATATTGAAAAAATTAAGAAAAAGGTATGTCATGAAGGCATAAAATATATGTAAATACTAGTCTATTTTATCATTTATTTCAGTAAAATATACACAAATCTATTATAAAAAGTTAAAATTTATCAAAACTTATGCACACAGACACTTACAGACCATACATTGTGCCATTTGCACTTGAGAGAAAGGTAAAGACGCCTTATTCAATCATAACTGCACAAAATTAAATGTAGAACAAGCTGCACTACTGTAATAATTTTGTAGCCAATGTTAGTCCATTTATATTACAGGTAAGGCTTCCACTCAACCGTAGGCTATTCCCAGTTAAGTTTTGGGGGAGTCAGGAGTTATATGTGGATTCTCGACTGTGCAGGGGTCAGCACCCCTAACCCCTGAGTTGTTCAGGGGTCCACTGTAGATTGAAATGTCTAAGGCCTGGCCACAGACTTTAGGAATATTTACTTTTTTCAAGCATTTACTTTTTCTCAGATACTTTCTCAAGTATTTACTTTTCTACACGCTTAGTCTAGCAGATTTCACAGTGCATTGTCATTTTAAATTAATGCCATGGACCTAATGCCAACTATATGCTGTTCAGTGAGAAACTTGTAAAAGGGAGAGCAAGGAAGGGCTGCAAGAGGGAGGTTCACTTTAAATGATCCTTGGAGTCAACATCAGATACCTTGAGAAAGAAGCCACCGCTGCTTAATTTGTAAGATCTTCAATTACAGTACTTTGATTCTTAACCTTAAAAAAAAATTCTCCTTCAACCATTTCAAGCCATGTGGAATATCTATTACTGCTTAGGAATTTACTGTGGTTTTTCATTGATCGCAGCCCCAGACTCTGGCATATGTATTAATTTATTTGGGCAGAGAGTACAGGAATCCGCATGCAGAATAAAGTGAACTTTCTGCTGAAGCAGAACATTGAAGCTGGGAATGATTAATTCTTCAAAAACGAACCATCAGCATTAATAAATATTGAATTCTAAGACGGTTATTTTACAGTTTTCTTTTTAAAAGTACTGAGGTATTCTGACCAAGTTCCCGTTTAAATGGGAGGGTTTTTCCCCACCATGAACAATATTTGTTTAGAGTCATTAGTAAATTATTAATCTGCGTTCCAGTGTTACATGTTTGAAATGCCCGTCCTCCCTGTCTGTGCTGGATTTGATCTCGCGCTGTAATCAGTAGAGCGTTCTGGGAAGTAGGAATGGCCGTGGTTTGCTCTTTTAAAGACCTTAAGAGAGAATCAAAAAGCCTGGGTTATAAGGAAGGAGGCCTGCCTAGTGTTTGATAGCTGGCAGTTTCCATATTGAGTCATGTGAGGCCATGAACTTGGAAGGAACACGAAATTGTGGGAAAGTTTGGGTGGGCTTCCTCCTCCCTCTGATTTGCAGACATCCTAGAATGTCTTTCAAAGTGTTTCTGCAGCTCTTTTGAACAGATGTCAAAATCTCTTTTGGTTTGGAGTTACCCCAGATATTTATATTCTTTGGTCCATTTTCTTCCAATAGTGCACGTTTAGGTTTGCTGTTGGGACATCTAATAAACTGGGTTGGTCCTAAGATTCTAGGGAGTTCTGCCCCTGGCTCCACATCACTTTCTAGCTTTGGAACAGTGGGTAAGTCACTTAACCTCTCTGGTTCCCTCATTGTGAATGGAGGTTATGACAGTATGTACATCACAGTGTTGCTTGAGGATGAAAAGGAATAACTTGTGGGACCTGGCATGAGGTTTCCTCCACTAGAATGTGGAGGAAGCTCCTTGGGGAAGCTGTATTCCAGTGCCCATAGCAGTGCGTGGCACACAGTAGGAGCTCAATAAATATTTGATAAATAAATTAATACTGAGCACTCAGTAAATGTTAGTTATGACAGTCATTATTGATAGTATTCTCATACTTATTATTACTTACGTTAGCCTCAGACTCAGCATTTCATTTTGAGTCCCTCCTTACCATCTGCTGATGACAGGAACCTTTATGAAGCAGCTGTGGTGTCAGCAGAGTGCTGGGTTCAGATCCTGATCTGCCCTGGTTAATTATGTGCAAAGTTGCTTAATCTCTCTGAGGTAGTTTCTTCATCTGTAATAATAGTGCCCTCTTACAGAATTTAAGTGGGTACTATAGCTCTGCCTTTGTTTTGAGAATAGACAGTCATAAACAACCCCGGTATCTACTCCTTTCCCCATTTCTGGGATATTCACATACCCTAACTGCTTAACCCTGTAGGCGTTGTAAACTCCATACTGGAGTCCATTGTGGATTGCCCAATGTATGGAGGTCTAGCGAAGTCCTTTCGCCAGGGAACAGCCATGTTGAGAAGGTTTGTCAAGTGGTCAGATTTCCTCTCCACATGGTTCAAAACATCTGTGTTTTGATCAGGCTGATCTCTGGACAGCTGAAATGTGTGTGTGTCCTTTCAGTTCCCATGATCTGTCTTCATAAGATACTAACCATAATGCTACTTCATGTTCTGTGGATTGGAGAGATACCAAAAACAGCACCACATCTGGGGGTTCACAGAGGTTGTAAAATGAAGTTTCTGACACCCTTCCCGACACTCCTTTGGTTCAGTGTCTGGTCAGTCGCCAACCCAGTGCAGGTGCGTTCCAGAGCTTAAAGTCTTGACGGTTTGAGTCTGGGAATGGGATCAAGTTCTCTTGCCTCGCACAGAATCTCTCTTCCACGCCACACTCCGGGAAGTAGCCACGATCCAAGTTGAAGCCACTTCCCCAATGCAAGAAAATGCACCGCTCTGCTCCTACTTCTTATCTTTGGTTTGAGCAAAGGCCGAATTCCACAAGGCCTTTTAGTGTCTGGTTAACACCCATGGGTGAACTTTCTCTCACCCTGTCTGTTGCTACCTCTGTCACCTGGCCCTGTGCCCGCTGGGTGTAGTGCGTTAGAATTAGAACTGTCACCATCGCAGCTGCTCCTGCTGGTACCAGCCCACCAGCACCTGAGCCCCACCACCCCTCTCCATCTCCTTCAGAGGTAGGAACCTCCGGGAGGCTTTGCCTTCTCCTCTGTCTCCTTTCAGCAAGGGGTGAGCTCCCGCACTCCTACCCGTACTCTTGGGCCCCCCTCCTTCTCTGGCGAGACAGCTCCCATAGTGCTGGGGAGGGACGGGGAAGGGGCTGTCCCTGTGGCTAATATTCCTTTGCTCACTGGCCCAGGATGTATCTGGAAATGGCAGCCCAACCCAGCTTTTCCCTGACTTCACTCTTTCCCTCACCCCCGACATCCAGCCATCAACTCATCTTCTACTTATAAAGAGACAGCAAATCTGACAGCTCTGTATCACTCCATAGCTGCCACCCTAATTCATAGACCACCATTTCTCACCTAGAATGGTATAGAATATTCCTAATTGGTCTCTCTGCCTCCATACTTGCCCTCCTGAACTCTCCACAGAGTGTACTGTTCTTTGGGGGGTTTTAATAAATTTATTTATTTATTTTTGGCTGAGTTGGGTCTTTGTTGCTGCACGTGGGCTTTCTCTAGCTGCAGCGACGGGGGGCTACTCTTCATTGTGGTGCGCGGGCTTCTTCTCATTGCAGTGGCTTCTCTTGTTGTGGAGCACGGGCTCTAGGCGTGCGGGCTTCAGTAGTTGTGGCACACGGGCTGTGTAGTTGTGGCTCGCGGGCTCTAGAGCACAGGCTCAGTAGTTGTGGCGCACGGGCTTAGTTGCTCCGCGGCATGTGGGATCTTCCCGGACCAGGGCTCGAACCCATGTCCTCTGCATTGGCAGGCGGATTCTTAACCACTGCGCCACCAGGGAAGCCCTGTACTGTTTTTAAGGTAGATAAATGCAAGTATTTATATAATGCTTGCAATGTGCCAATATATAAAGTAGTATTTAGACTAGCTTTCCTTAAAAAAATGTACAAAATGGCATAGGTAAACAGGCATTGAGTTTAGCAGTGCCGAGTGGTGACCTGGGACTGCACTTGTATTGGGTGCCTGGGGACAAGTGGCAGAGCCTTGTCCCCTACAAGGTGGAGGACCAGAATGGGGATTCCTGCTTAGAGCGGTGTGCTCCATGATAAGAGTCAAGTGGGAAAATAGCTTCCCCCCAAAAGGGAGACGACACCATCATGGCCATGGTAGTTCCGGTTTTACAAACCGTTTTTACTTCTCTGGGTGGTGGATGGGATCTGGGCCACTCAACCAGTAAGAGTTGGACTCTGAACTGGATGCTTTTGAGTCATTTTCCAGTGTCCTTTCTACTTTATTGACAAAGGGAGGAGTTTATGTAGCGATCACATCTTTAATTAAAGCATAGCTATAAAGATTGCAAGTAGCAATGCATATTTTTCTTATTATTGATCAGTTTTTTTGTTTGTTTTTTTCTTGGCCACGCCATGTGGCTTGCAGGATCTTAGTTCCCTGACCAGGGATTGAACCCAAGTCCTCGGCAGTGAAAGAGCCGAGTCCTAACCACTGGACCACTAGGGAATTCCCAGCAGTGCATATTTTAACACAAAAGCAAGGTCCATAGACAAAAGCAGAAAGATAAAACCATAAAAATGTAAACCCATTGTGTAGGAGTCAGAGTATTATTTAAAAACCAACAGATATCACCAGTTGATGTGACATTGAAAAACATCTTGTGATTTTAAATTGGAAGGTGGGTTCAGGCTGACCACCCAACTAATCCTACTGTGCAATTTTCCAGAGGAAGTGAGAATTATTTGTGTATTGAGAGAAATACATAGCTGTCTGGGTTTTTCTTTTTTCCATATAAGCACTTGATAATGAAAAAAATGTACCCAGTAGAAGAGGAACCAAACCTTTGAGTTTGATTAGAGTTTGGTCTTTAAAGTATCCAAAACCATTTAGAATGTGTGATGACTCTTTTCTTCCCATTACTTTGAAAGTTCTGATTGTTGTGCTTTGAGAAGGTTCTTGATGCCTCCACATTCTGATTCGCTGGACAGCCCTGGTCACAGAGGTCAGAGCTGGAAAGGGCTGTGAGGGTCAATCCATGTCCCCCATTTGACAGACGAGAAGATCAAGGCCAGATACTCAGAGTCCAAAGACCTGCCTAAGCTAATATAGGGTCACGACAGATGCAGTGAAAACAGGCACCAAGCTTCCACACTCAGCAGCTTTTTCCCAGCCTTGATCTGTTTAAGAAGCAAATACTTGTTTAATTTTAACTAATTGAATTAATTTACCAAAAAATAAGGAGGAAATTCTAGATTACTTTTAAAAATGACTATTAATATGCTTTCATTTTAAAAAGCTTACAAAGTGATTGGACATGTACATTTTAGTGCTTTGTTTTGTTTTGGTTTTTTTGCCTGTGCCACATGGCATGTGGGATCTTAGTTCCCTGACCAGGGTTCGAACCCACGTCCCCTGCATTGGAAGTGCAGAGTCTTAACCACTGGACCGCCAGGGAGATCCCAGTTCTTACTTTCTAAAGGATGTATTATTAGATCGCACTATCATACTCTAGGAAATCCTGAGTTGAAATGGTAAATCATCTCCACTAACAATTTATCTCGGAGCTGTGTGCTGGTCAGCTGATCTCACACCCTGCTGACTGGGACTCACTACAGGAATTTAAGGCCTTCTGTCAAGCTTCGATCATTTCCACAAAATCCCTGGTTATGTAATTTGGAGATTTTTTTTCTCCCCTAATAGAAAAGAAAAATTGAATTAGTTTAGATTGTGAAACCCTGCTGAAGGGAAGATAGTTCCCCAGGTTAAAGTCATATCTTTGCAAAAAGCCTTAGAATGCTAAAACTAAAAACAAATTCAACTATTATTTTAAATTTGTAACTTGCAGTTGAGATTCTCCTCATGGCCTTCTTTACTCCCTGATAGAAGTAAGGCCCTTAGGAGTCTTTTAACATCTTTAGGACATAAGACTCCTTATTCCAAAAGTTTACTCAACAGTCTGACCAAAGTAGGTGTAGCACTTAGGCATTCATTCAACCAGTAATTCTGAGGCTCTGCTCTGTGTGAGGTACTCAGATAGGAATAAACAGGACACAGCTCTCTCCTACCTGGGATTCAGGGAGAAGAACATTCACCTTGAACTTGGGGAGCTCTGTGTATCAGCATCTCTGAGATGCTCCTTCCCCCACTTTTCTCACCTTGAACCAACCCAGATTCTCCAACTCTCCTGACCGCCCCCCCAAATCTGCCCAATTCCCCAAACAAGACAGCCTGATTTTCTAAAACAAACTATTCTGTCTTATACGACTCAGGATTTAACTGATTTGACCAACACTTGCCTTTTGTGTGTCCACAGACTAGGGACACTGCTTAGTAAAGACTGGGTTTTCTAGTAGTTCGATGTTAGATACTCTGCCTCGTTGTCCCCATAGATATATGTACTTGTCTGACTTTGTGCCATGTTCTTTGACCTCAGAAAATCTAGTTACCTCACCATCTCCCATCTAAGCCTTCTTCTATTTATAATTTGTGGCCAAAGTGGGTCCTGCCCTCTAGGACCGAGGCCACGTGGAAGGATGCCCCACTTCATGCAAATGTACAGGTGAGACAAGGGGAGATTCCCTCCCCCTCCCCTTTAGGTCTTGAACCTCAGATGTCTCTAGGATTCTGTTTTCATCCTGCTTTTGGAAGTTTCCTCTGTCTCCAGGCAGCAAGGAGGGGGTCCTGGGGTCAGAGAAGTCTCCGTGAGCACACAGAAGGCTCTTTGTAGCTCCGAACTCGGAACAGCAGAGTCCTGAAAGCTTTAGTAATAATAGAAGGTGACAACCCCCAGATGCTCTTGTGGGCCAGCCAGACCCCAAGTCTGCTACTTTCCCTTAACCTCAAGGCCCCCTCCCCACCTAGGGCCCACAGCCCACACCAGTGCTGCTGCAGTGCACACAGCCCTGCGTCATATCACCATTAATTCTTTTTTTTTTCTTTTTTCACCCTTAATTCTTCCGTAGGAATTTAAATTCTCAAATTGAAACTGTTTATGTATCGTGTTCAGAAATGAGCACATTTCATCAAAACTAAGTCTCCATCTGTTTATTTTTTTAAAAAACTGATGTTTCTTTTCTGTCAACCTTATTTCCATTTTCTGTTGCCGTTGATATTTTTTCTTTTTTTTAAACAACTATTTATTTTTTAGCCGTGTTGGGTCTTCGTTGTGGCGCGCGGGCTTCTCATTGCGGTGGCTTCTCTTGATGCGGAGCACGGGCTCTTGAAACGCGGGTTCAGTAGTTGTGGCTCACGGGCTCTAGAGCGCAGGCTCAGTAGTTGTGGCACACGGGCTTAGTTGCTTCGTGGCATGTGGGATCTTCCCGGACCAGGGCTCGAACCCGTGTCCCCTGCATTGGCAGGCGGATTCTTAACCACTGCGCCACCAGGGAAGCCCCTGTTGTCATTGATTTTTAAGACGCACCATTTAAAATGTATATCTAGGAAAGAAAAATGCTGTTAAGTAAAAAGAGACATGTCATCAGTTGTAAGATACAGTCTGATTTCAGCTGTGTTAAAATACAAAAACAAAACATTGTGCTTCCCCTGCTCCCCCCTCCCCACCAATGTGCTTCTTAGAATCAATAAAATCTGGGTCAGGACTTGATTAGATTTCACTTTTGTTCTGACAGAGCTACTTAGGTTGTTAAAATAGCCAGGTAAGCAGGACACTTTCCTTTCAGCCCATCACCGACTCTCTTGGCTTCCTTATAAACCATGCTAGGTAAGCACTTTGAACTTGAAAAACATTTGACTGTTCTCTCAAATGGTCGGGATTGTTTAACCACAAAAAGCTTGGGCTTTTATGTCTAAAAGTGCTGTGGGTTTCTTTTTTCTTTTAATTTCACTTTTCAAAACTAAAAAAGTAGCTCGTAAGGTCACAATTGTCAAAACCATTTGTAGGTATCGATATAGCTTCACTGGGACTTCCCTGGTGGTCCAGTGAGTAAGACACCACACTCCCAATGCAGGGGGCCTGGGTTCGATCCCTGATTGGGGAACTAGATCCCACATGCATGCCGCAACTGAAAGCCCACATGCTGCAACTGAGAGCCCACATGCCCCAACGAAGATCCAGTGTGCCGCAACTAAGACCCAGCACAGCCAGAATAAATAAATAAATATTTTTTAAGAAAAGATTTAAAGAAATACAGCTTCACTGTGACAGTTTCTTAAGCTATAAAGCTGGCATTAAGGCCACCTTTTCTCAGAGGAGTCCAGTAGCGTCATCCAGGGAGAAGGGTAACATTGAGAAGTGACCAGTGAAGGAAAAAAGGCAGGACGTTAAGAGAGATCTATCTTGGTGCTCTTATGTCCCAGCTTTCCCTTGTCCGGAAATCCTTCTGACAATTTCTGACTGTGTTCTTGAATATATGATGTCTCAGAAGGGAGCCTGCTTATTTCTGAACAGCTAAACTTATTAGAAATGTCAGGGCAATTGTGTTTCTTTTGTTTTTCTCTTTTAAAGGAATTTTACATAATCCATTTATTTTCTTTTGAAATGAGAATAAATACAGGTTACCACAGAAACTTGATGTTCAAGCTAAAATTTATTTTTTGTGTGTGACATTTATCCATTCATACTGGTTCTGCTTCTCTAGATTTACCCAGCCATGAAAGTCTTTCTAACCCATTATAATGTCTTCTAGCTCCTCTGAGGTTTATAGGAAGTATCCAGTTCCTGTCAGACATGAAGTTAATTTATGGGTTTATTTCAAGTTCAGTTGCAAGTTCAGCTCTACAGTTTACTGCGTGATCTTGGGTAGCTTACTAATTTTTCTCGTCTTTAAAATGGGGATAATAAACTAATTTACTTCTCACAGCACTTTATCTCAGAGTTTTGTGAGAAATTAGTTGGTGCGTGTAACTCCCGTTGTACAGTGCCTGGTAATTAGTAAGTGCTCAATAAGTGTTAGTATTCTCAGTCACTCTTCTGGTCAGCTCCTTCTTCTATCCCCTACCTCCCAAACTGGAGTAAAGCGGAAACATCTTACTACTTTGAATTCCTTCATTTCTGTGAATGGTACCACAAGTGTTCCAGTCTCAGAATCCTGAAATACTGATGTCATTTCCTTTTTTTTTTTCTTCAGTCTTTCCCTTGATTTCAGTGTCTAATTAGTTATTAAGTCTTCTACCCACCCCTTCCTGTAATTCTCACGACCACTCATTTTGACAATTATAAAAATCTACCACCTGGTTTCCTTGCCTCAGCTTTGTAGGACAGTGTGGTTGTAACCGCAGGGACTTTCATGGTAGCCTCACTTGAGTTCAAAATCTGATTCCACCACTATTGGAGTGAATGGGCATTTTGAGACTTAGGTCCAGTATCCGTGAAATGGGAATCTGTCTCTTCCAGAGTGATGGTTGGGTAATTCGATAATATTATAAGTCTGAGGAGGTCTGGGTACACCTGAGGCATTCATTAAATGCCAGCTACCCTCCCCCCCCCCAGTTCATTCCGTGTTCAGTGACTACATGAATTCCTGAATCAGTGCTTTAGTCACATAGTACCTTGCTTAAGAACCCTCTGTGACTTCCCAGTTCCTACTAAGGCATGTCTAAAGTCTTCAGCACACATGGAACATGGAACAGAGGTTCTCGGGCCAGGCTGGGTGTGCTTGAATGCTGGCTCCAGGACTTACTAACAACCTTGGGCAAATTTCGCGACCTCTGCCTCCGAGTTGCTTCATTTGTAGAATGGGAGTGATGATAACGTTACCTACCTCATAGGGTTATCATAAAGATTGCGTTAGTTACCCACGTACAGGACTTGGAAAGGTCCCTGACGCCAGTTGTCCCAGGCCTTCCCTGGTGTCCCGCCAGCTTTCTTTCCTGGTACTTCCTTAATGACTCTTCTTTTGCACTCCTGGACTCCTTACAAGCCAGACAATTTGTTTTCCCAAAGCTGTCCCTCACTTCCGTCTCCCCTTCTCTTGAAGGTCTGTGTGGCTGCTCTCTTCACAAATTATTTCCTCTGTTGGTTTACCTTGGAGATGGCGAGTTGAGAGTTCGCCCCAAGAACCTGGACTGTTTACATGATTCATATCAGATTAAATTCTCTCATCCCCCTCCTTCCAGGTTTCTTTAGGGAGGAAGATGAGAAGAATATGTCTTACCATACATGACTCTCATGAAACTATTAGAAGTGCTTGTTAGTCTGTCTTTATGCCTCATTGGACTGTAAGTCCCAAGAGGAAGAGAAAAGTACCTGTCGTGTCCATCTCCATCTCCCAACTCATAGCAAAGTGTCTGGCACATAATAGGAACTCAATAAATATTTATCGAATAGATGGATGGCGAGCAAGATTGGAAACTATAATGCCCCTTTTGACGTTTCCAAATTGCAAATATCAGATGCACTTTCTTCTCTGCCTGTGGAGGAAACCACTCCTAGCAAGAACGCAACTCAATGCTGTAGAATACTCTCGGGCTACTGAGGTTATCTGGGGGGTTTTGCTATTGACAAAGTCATGGAAGTTAGTTATTAGCATATATGAGTGATCTCTTAATATCAACTTTCACAAGTGCTTGAACTGAATCCAGATTTATTTCCCTAGTATAGTTTCAATTTTTTTTTTTTTTTCAGTACGCGGGCCTCTCAATGTTGTGGCCTCTCCCCCCTGCGGAGCACAGGCTGCGGACGCACAGGCTCAGCGGCTATGGCTCACGGGCCCAGCCGCTCCGCGGCATGTGGGATCCTCCCGGACCGGGGCACGAACCCGTGTCCCCTGCATCGGCAGGCGGACGCCCAACCGCTGCGCCACCAGGGAAGCCCATAGTTTCAATTTTTAATGTGCATTATTTGCTTTGTATGATACCTTACTTACATAGCACAGTGCTTTCATAGAAATAATGAACCCAGAAAAACTCATAAATCCTTTGTGAAATGTGCAATGGAAGGCAATAGAACCGGTATCCGATCTACACATGATGAAATGAACCTCGTCATTGAAAGACCAGTTTATTTGGTAGAAAGTGATCAGAAATAAAGTAGGACGGACAAGTGTGAAAAAGCATATGTAATCATTTGGTCTTAACATCAGAATTCTTTGTGGAGTTTATTCACTTCCATTCCATTTCTTTCTTTCTTTCTCTAATACTGCTGGAAAGAGAGAGTACTACCCACATTTTTTTTTTTTTTTTGGCAGACTCAGGTATAAGTTAATTAACATTTTGGCCACCAGTCTGGAGAGCAGACCCTGTTCTCTTTGTAATGGGTGCTGTCAAGGAAGTTTTTCACAGGCAGAGGGAAAAAATGGTACCCACTCCACTGTCAGGGATTTTTATGAGGGTCAAGTAGCCTTGGAAAGCATTCAGGCCGCAATGACTTGGCTGCTGCAAAGAATGCCACAGCCCTGTGACAGGTTAGATTTGCCATAAACCTGCATTCACTAAATTCTTCAGATAGTGAGAGATTGTTGCACTCTAGCCCAAGAATTTCTTGTATACTTTTGTTTTTCCTTTTTTTGCAAGTGCAGGTTAGATAGGTTGCTGCCCTCTCTTTACTCACTTTCCCTCTTGTGTTCTTGCCGCTTCTCAGAATCACCATGAGCCAAATCACCCTAGGACTTGTTGGCCCTCCATGCATCAACATAAAACATATTCTTTAGGGTCCACACAGTGTTCCAAGAATGTCTCAGTAACTGATGAGACATGGCTTATTTGTCCTGGGGAAGTCTGATTTCATGCTCAAGTTCCACCCTGTGTGAGTTTTTATGCTAAGCTTCAGACAAATGTAATCTTGACCTAAGGTGTGCTAGTTTTATTACTTTTATTAACAGCAGCAGTAGCATTGGAGCATTATTTCCACAGGCAAAGGATTCAAGGAGGCTGAGGCGATATATGAAGTCATTCAATCTTCCTAACAGCCAATGAAGTTTCATTATCATCTGCCTTTGACAGATGAGGAAACTGAGGCATGAAGAGGTTAAGTAACTGGCCAGATATTCTTCTTGGCAGGTCAGGACTAGATTTTTTCCTAAGGTTCCTTTCAACCCTGAGAGATGTAAATTCTTCTCTGGGTGGAAATGGCACATCAGGTCAAAAATGTAGCAGAAGTGAGGGAGGGAGAGAGAGGTGCAGGGGTGTGTACTAGTTAAAGCTTTGGGGGGATACGTGTAACATCCTGGGCTTCCTTACAACATCCAAGGAAGTAAGGGGAGGAGCTGTATAGCTTCAGGGAGTTGTGAGGGAGACTTTGGATCTTCCTTCAGATCAGAGGTTACAAACTGCTGACCCCCTAGCCTCCATGGGACCTGAAGATGTGTTTATTTGGCCCATACATTAAAAAAAAAAAAATTACACCAGAGTTTAAAAATCAGATTTCACATGGAAATCTGAATTTCCAGCTTCACTAGATACATCGGATCTGGCAACCTTGAGTCCTCATTTCCTGGGGTGACATTTGGCTGGAGTGGCATAGGGGCTGCCCTCTTCTTCAGACGCTCCAGTCAGCTCAGCTTCCCCACTGCCTGCATCAGCCCTTTATTATCTGCCTGGACCCTGTAGGCATTTGCCTTGCAGTCACCCCTCTGGTGCAGGGTTTCTCGTCCTTGATACTGCTGATATTTTGGACCAGATAATTCTTTGTTGTGAGGGGCTGTCCTGCATGTTGGGGAATGTTTAGCAGCATCCCCGGGCTCCATCCACTACATGGCAATAGTATCCCTTCCTCAGTGTGACAAGCAAAAACGAATCCAGAGGTTGCCCAGTGCCCGCTGGGGAGTGAAATGGCCTCATGAGAGCTACTGGGTTTGTGTAATGAGCCTGAGCCAATGGCAGCTCCACCCCTAAGCGTCTCTGTTATCAATTTCTGGGCATGGGAATCTGATTGGTCTCACTTGGCTCAGGGGTCTCTTCCTGTGGTCAGGTGGCAAGGTGGCATTGACCATCATGACTGCCACCTCCTGCAGAAAAGGGAGCAGGACAGGCAACCCAATAGGTGTCCATTGTAAGAAGAGGGTTGCAAAAGATGCTACGTGAAAACAAGAGAGTCCAGGCATATATACACTATCAAACGTAAGGTAGATAGCTAGTGAGAAGCAGCCGCATAGCACAGGGATATCAGCTCGGTGCTTTGTGACCACCTGGAGGGGTGGGATAGGGAGGGTGGGAGGGAGGGAGACAGACGCAAGAGGGAGGAGATATGGGAACATATGTATATGTGTAACTGATTCACTTTGTTATAGAGCAGAGACTGACACACCATTGTAAAGCAATTGTACCCCAATAAAGATTTTTAAAAAAAAAGTAAAAAAAAAAAAAAAGAGTCCAGGAGTAACTCTCAATAGCATAACAATCTTAACTTTCCAAAGGATGTTCTTTGTACCTATTCCCTCATTTTATTCTCTCCTCCAGCGTTCTATGAAAGAGCCAAGGCACATAGTTTGCCCTTCTAATTCAGCAAATGAGGAAACAGAGAGAAGTAAATGTAGTTGCCTCAGTGCACAAAGCCACTAGATAGAACCCAGGCTTTCTGGAGCCCGCTGCCCCTCCGGTTACCCCTGAAATAGCAGCCCTCTGTAACACAGCACCCTGTCTACTCCGGGGAGATTAAGGGAGAAGAGCAAAGCCAGCGGTCAGCAGACAGCTCAACCCTGAAAACATGAACGACTCAGTCACTCATGTCTGCAGAGCAGGTTTCGTTGGCAGGAGGCCACCCTGTCTAAGTCCTGTTCCAGTCCGTCTGGGTGTAACCCAGCCACTATGGTCTCTCTGGTTTCAAATGCACAGGAACAATTAAGTCATTCTCATAATTTCATGTGGTACAGAAAGTTCCAAGCCAAAAATACCATCCTTGCTTCCTACTTTTAGACTTCCAGGGAACTTCCCCCTCCTTCCCTCCCTACAATTCACTTTGATTCCTTCTATTTTTCTCTTCTTGAGTGCATTGCCCAGACACGGAGTCCTAGTTTACTTAACGAGGAGCTGTAGACCCAACACAAATCAAAACAAACCCAATCTCCATTTGGCAGGAGTGGTGAAAATAGGGAATTGACAGCGGCCCTCAAGTACAGAAGGTTAAAACACAAAAGAGTGTGCAGATCTCACCTCCAGTGTACGGAAATAAGAGAACTGATCACCAGACGATCACAGAAGGATGGTGGGATGACAAGGGAAGCAGTTGTATCTAGTATATTCCTATTATTATTTCTGGGTTCTAAGTAACCACGGTCAAATCACTTTCTTTATCTTCAGTATATAGAATTTCCTGTCCCATAGGACTGTCACGTCAGTCCTGTGTTGCTTCCTTAAATAATTAATTTTTTTAGATCTTTCTCAGATGTTATATTAACAGTAACTTCCCGACGGACAACTGATTTGGTCTGTGTGTACACACACACTCACGTGTGCACACACTGTCTCTGCCTTGGTGCTGGGTACGTGTTGCTGGACCATCATTGAGCTTATATCAAGAATGAAATGAATTCCAGTTAGAGATGATTTGAAAGTTTCTTCTGTAGGAACAGATATTATAAGCTTATTTGTAACATGTCTTCTCCTTACAGCAGTGGTTCTCAAAAACTTTACCCTGCATCAGCATCACTTGGAGAATTCATAAAAACACCAATTGCCGGTCCCACTCTCACCCCCAGAGCATCTCATTCAGTAGGTCTGGGGTGGCGCCAGGACTTTGATTTCTAATAAGTTTCCAGGTGTTGCCGATGTTGCTGTCTGGAGGCTCTTTCTGTGAACTAAACTAATCAAGAATGGTGCTTTGACTTTCTTTGGTCGTCCCGAATCCGGGTTCATCCGACACCAGCTGTCTCTACCGTGCCACCTAAGTTTGACCCCAATGAGATCAAAGTCGTGTAGCTGAGGTGCACTGGTGGGGAAGTTGGTGCCACGTCTACCCTGGCCCCCAAGATCGGCCCCCTGGGTCTGTCTCCAAACAACATTGGTGATGACATCGCCAAGGCAACTGGTGATTGGAAGGGTATGAGGATTACAGTGAAACTGACAATTCAGAACAGACAGGCCCAGATTGAGGTGGTATCTTCTGCCTCTGCCCTGATCATCAAAGCCCTCAAGGAACCGTCAGGAGACAAAAAGAAGCAGAAAAACATTAAACACAGTGGAAACATCACTTTTGATGAGATTATCAACATTGCCTGACAGATGCGGCATCGATCTTTAGCTAGAGAACTCTCACCATTAAAGAGATCCTGGGGACCACCCAGTCTGTGGGCTGCAGTGTCCATGGCCGCCACCCTCACGACATCATAGATGACATCAACAGTGGTGCAGTGGAATGCCCAGCTAGTTAAGAACTGCAAAGAAAAATAATAAAGGGTTACTTGACAGCCAGTGGGAGGAAAAATGGTGCTTTGGGGAATTCCTTGGTGGTCCAGTGGTTAGAACTTGGCCCTTTCACTGCCGAGGGCCTGGGTTCGATCCCTGGTTAGGGAACTAAGATCCCGCAAGCATCGCAGTACAGCCAAAAAAATACATAAATAAAAAAATTAAAAGCATCACAGTAGCATCCTACAGATCAATTAATAATTCCAAAGGTAAAATGTATCTTAAAAAAAAAAAAAAGAATGGTGCTTTGAGCACTAGCTGTCCCTAGCAGTAGTGATGACTTGCTTCTTCTGCTTCCGTACCTTATTTGTGTTGTCCCTGGAAAGCCCCCCTCCTCCGATTGGCCAACCAAGTCCTGTGCATCTGCCAGGCCCAGCCTAAGTTCCCATTCCTTCACCTACTCTTTCCTGACTACTCGCTTCACACTTGTCACTTCCCTTCTCTGAACTCTTCCAGTTTCTGGAATAAGCCATAGAATCGACTCTGCTGCCTGCATCACGAGCATGTTGCACGGTAGTCCTTTCCCCACCGAGACCGAACACATTTGATGAGTGAATGCGACTATGCCTCATATACTCTTCAGTGTGTCCTTGCACTTGCACAGGGCTAAGCACATTGTAGATGACTCAGTAACTTACTGATTGGTGAACGCTCAACGTGAATTCAGAGGAAATAGAATGCTGCATATACGGCCAACTGATACTGCCTGATAAACCCACCAAATTTTGCTTCTGATATGGTAACCCCTGTGATTTCTGTCCTCAAAGCCACAGATCCTTCCGCCTGATTCAGCACTGCGTGAACTTCGGTCTTCAGAGAAAGGATGTTATGGGCTGGTTCCGGCTGGTGGACACCCAGGACGGTTGTCATCACTGTGCCTGTTGTCAAGTGTGCATGAGAATCAGTCCCTGGACTCCAGGGCAGTGTGATGGCTGGAGGTCAGCGTGCTAGGAGGATTGTTGAGAGGAGGGGATGTTGGTGATGTGCTGGAGAAATGGGTTGGGACCAGATTCTGAAGCCTTTACGTGGCTATTAGGGGCTTGGAGTTTGTCATATAGAAAATAGAGGGGTGTTTTAACAAGAAAGGGAATGAGGTAATCAGGTTTGTTCTTTGTAACCATAATGTGGGGGCCCCTGGCTTCTTATGGAGAAGGTAAGAAACTAGCAGAGGCAAACTTGCGAAGTAGAGTTGTTCTGATTTGAAGGCTTCTTTCTTGATGGTCAACTCTTCCCACCTTTCTTTAGATACTGTTTTAGTTTCCTAGGGCTGCTGTAACAGATTATCAAAAACTGGGTGGCCTAAGACAACAGAAGCTTACTCTCCCACTTTCGGAGGCGAGAATCCAAATTTGGTCAGATCACGCTCTTCCTGAAGGCTCTAGGGGAGGATCTGTTCCATCACTCCAATCTCTGCCTCTGTCGTCACATGGCCTTCTCGCTGTGTCTCTGTCTCTTCTCCTCTTCTTATAAGGACATCAGTCATACTGGATTAAGTCCCCCCTAGTGACCTCCTTTTAACTTGATTACATCTACAAAACCCCTTTTTCCAAGTCAGGTCACATTACAAGTACTGGGGGTTTTAGGACTTGAACGTACCCTGTTTTCGGAGGAGGACGCAGTTCAACCCACAGCAGACACTTATTTGCTACACCTTATTGCTTTAGGGCTCAAGGAAGCAGTGGACTTGCTGCTGGAATGGGCCCACTAGTTAACTCACCTGTGTAATGTGCTCTCGGGGAGGGTTAGGAAACTGCTGTTATACCAACAGCTCACTTAAGTAATCATGCAGGGTGGGTGCACAGGACCAAGCAGCAGCAGGTGGGGAACTGACCGAAAAGAGCAGTTAGGGTGCTCTTGCAGGTGAGAAATAGTGAGACCTCGAGTAAGTTGTGGCTGTGAGAATAGACAGCAGTGGGCAGAGTGGAGGAACGGGTCTGAGGTAGAACCAGTAGGATTGGATGTCGGGGGAGGAGGGACTCAAGGCTTGTTACCAGCCTGTTGGAAGATGTGAGAGTCAGTGTGTGTGTACAGGGATGTAATATCTATCTGTGTATTATATATGTATGTGTTATTTTGGGGGGTAGGATAAACAAGGCCTTAGAGACAAGTTTTTCTTTCTTTGTCTCTCATCAGTTAACTCAAAAGATGCTTGATTGTGCTGGAAAGGAGAATAATAAACTGGAAATGATATGGAAGAAAGTGAAGAGCAACCTTGGAAATCCATGGGGATTAAAGATTTTTTAAGGAAAAATGGGGAAAAAAGAAAATTTTGGCCCACAGCCTTCTGAGAAGTTTCCTCTAAACGGTGTGTTGTTGTCTCAGGGCATGGCATCCACTCACCTAAGTGGACTTCTTTTTTTTTTTTTTTAATTCATTTATTTTTATTTTTGGCTGCATTGGGTCTTTGTTGCTGTGCGCGGGCTTTCTCCAGTTGTGCTGAGCAGGGGCTACTCTTTGTTGTGGTGTGCGGGCTTCTCATAGCAGTGGCTTCTCTTGTTGCTGAGCACGGGCTCTAGGTGTGTGGGCTTCAGTAGTTGTGGCACGCGGGCTCAATAGTTTTGGCTCGCGGGCTCTAGAGCGCAGGCTTGGTAGTTGTGGCACGCGGGCTTAGTCGCTCCGTGGCATGTGGGATCCTGCCAGACCAGGGCTCGAACCTGTGTCTCCTGCGTTGGCAGGCGGATTCTTAACCACTGCGCCATCAGGGAAGCCCTAAGTGGACTTCTGACACAGCCCTCCAGGCCCTTCATTCAGGTCCATTCCAGGCCCCGCCCCGCCCCCAGGCTGAGACTGGGCCACTGGCTGACCTCGAGGGAGACTCGCATGTTCTTTGTGAACATAAGCTGCCAGGTCCTGGCATCATCCTCATAATGTCCTCTTAACCCTTTAGTAGCTGGCTTTTGCATCTCTTACCTGATCTGGTTTTCACAACCTTGGAACAATGGAAAATCCCGTGACAGGGCAGAAGAACTGAATTTCAGTCCTTTTGGATTTTTTTCTGGGAGTGGGGGTTAGCGTTTGCACAAGACGCTCAATTTCTCAAAGCTCCGTTTTCTCATCAGCAGTGAACCAACAACCCCGTTCTTGTAGGATCATTGTGAGGATGAACATCAGACAATGTGTGTACAGTGCCTGGCTCAGCTGGTGCACAATACATATTCATTCCCTTTCCCCTCCTTTTCCATCTCCTTTCTTTTTCTTCTTCCAGGTTTTCTGACTCTTGGGGCCAGAGCTCTTTGCCATTCTATCCCACTGGAAATAAAACGTAAATAAATTAAAAAATAGAGAAATTATAAACAAATTCCTGTAGAGGGTTTGTTTAAACTCACTGGAATCAACGATAAATTGCATTGTCATCCGAAGGGCTAGATTAGGGGTTTGGGAGTAATCGAAGCAAACCCTGAGGGTGAAGGCGAGAAGGAAATGTCAGAATTATAATCGGGATGAACGTAGATCGAATTTGAGAGACAGAGTCTGCTGCTATCTCTGTCCCTTTCCCACTGTGGTCAGTCCCAGCTGCTGTTACCTGCTTGTTCTTCCAATAGAAAACAACTCCACAGAGCCTCATCCTTCTGGCACCCAAGGTATTAATGCAGTTGCTGGCGGATCTGGTTGGCTAACCAGGCTCAAGTGCTACCCAGGGTGCTGGAGCGCTGCCACCACCCAGGTCATCCCGGCAGCGCCCCTGGGCAACGTCCACTTGGACTTAGTTTCACTCTGCAGTTAGAAAGCAGTGGCCTACATTTCCAGCTACATAAAACTGGGAACGTTGATCTAGTCAGGGCTGCCCCTTCAGCCTTCTGTCTCTGTGCTCTCCTGTGTTTCCCTGACAGCATTGCTTCCCCAGTGCCCTTCTACTTGCTCACATCCCATCCCCAAATCCCTGATCAGAGGTTCCGTGTCAGAATCCCTCCCACAGAGGTGTTAGCTCAAGGTGCATAGATAACAGGTACCAGAAAGCTTACTGCCACCCAAAGGGCCATCCACAGGGATTTTTGGATGGATGGCTTCTTCAGCAAGTAACTCACCCTCTTAGAACTTCTAGCTCCTTGTTTGTTACATGTAAATTACTAATATCCAGCCTGCCTATGAGGACTGTGAGATGATGAGTATGAAATCACTTTCTAAATTGCAAATGGTCTTACAAATGTGAGGGATATGATGAATCAACAGTGAAAACAGTCCTTTGAGGCCTTTTACAAACAAAGGCATTTTTATATCTTTAAAATCTTGCCACTCACAAATTTAATATTTGAGGTTTTGCCAACCTGGGGAGAAGTTGCATAGCAGTTTGCAGTTTCACTGAGGTGTATGTATTTTCGTCCCTCCATAAATGTGAATATCTCCCAGGAGGATGAGAAGTGAATAGATGAAGTAGTAGAAGTTAAAATAAGATTACGTGACAGAGTCTTTAAAGATTCATTAAAACAGATATTTGGGGCTTCCCTGGTGGCGCAGTGGTTGAGAGTCCGCCTGCCGATGCAGGGGACACGGGTTCGTGCCCCGGTCCGGGAGGATCCCACATGCCGCGGAGCGGCTGGGCCCGTGAGCCATGGCCGCTGAGCCTGCGCGTCCGGAGCCTGTGCTCCGCAACGGGAGAGGCCACAACAGTGAGAGGCCCGCGTACCGCAAAACAAAACAAAACAAAAAACCCCAGATGTTTGTGCAGTATCTTTTATGCCCCTATCAAAGGGCTCTGGTTTATTGGGAGTGAGACAAAAAGGTAAAAATAAGAAATATACTGTGTAATTAGGTAAGCCATAAATACACTTATAAAATAATTAGTAAGCATAGCAACAACAAAAAACGCATACCAATATACACCATTATTATAAACAGATTCTGTAGCCTGGCGCTCTAGAAGAACTTCTGGAATTAAGTTTAATTTTATTACATTTAAATGGGGGAAAAACAGTCCCACCCGAGACTATGCAGATGCAGTTACAAGTGGGCTTTGTTGTTTGTTACAGGTGTGAGTGTTTATTGCTCTCCCATTTAACATTCTGGATGTAGACAGTGCAGGGTTGGTGTGGAGCCCTGCAGTTGTCTGGGTTGCAGGCTCCCTTCCATTTCTGCTCTGCCACCCCCAGGGTGTGGCACTGGTCCTTCTGGGCTATGGCTACCACCTGCCAATTTGGAGCAAGGCGGGTAAGGGGGTCACGCCCCCTCCCTTCTTTATGACGCATCCTAAGACTTGCACACACCCCTTCCACTTCCGTCACCCGGCCACACCTAGACGCACAAGAATCTGGGAATGAATTCTTTATTGTGAGTAGCTATGTGCCCAACTAAAAGCCAGAGACTGTGTCACTCAAGGAAGGGAAGCACAGACGCTGGGGAGCAATGCGCAGGTGCTCCCACCGTTCAGCTTCCTGTCTGCCCAGGAGCTGATGGTGAGGGAGGAAGAGAGACAAGTTAGTGCAAGAAGATTGTGACTCAAGGCTTATCCAATCTGTCAGGGAGTTCCTGGGGCAGTTTAGTGCTGATGATATTTTTGGTTTCACTAAGAAAAGGTTTCGTTTGAATTAAATTATTATTGAATGACCTTTTTGACTTTCTGTTCGATGTGAAGGCTGCTCAGAGGCAGCTGTTTGAGAATGAAGAAGCAAGTGCTGACCTCCTCTGTCCTGACACAACTAGACCTCGGTGCTGTTGGAGCCGGCCTGGTGCTCACACCCCTGGCCCCAAACAAGGCTCCTTCTGAAACCATGGTCAAGTGAGGCCAAGCAAGGCCGCAGCGGAATTTCATCTAAGCACAGACTAAAACAGTTCCCGTACAACCCACGATACCCACCAGACATCTTCTCCCATGCTAGTAGGAGTAGCCGCTGCTTCTTTACCATTTTATGGTCCTCTCTGTCCTCCAGTCAGCGCTCCCTGTAGATAACATTTATTGAGACACTCAATCATAGAATTGCCACGCTTTCTGACAGCGCCCAATCTAGAGCAAACCCTTGTTTCCTTAGACCTCCCTAAAAACCACCCAACCAAAGCGGATCCTGGAATAGGTTCTGTGGAAGGGGTGATACTGTCCTGTACATTTGGAAAATCTGTGTTCGTTTAAAGGAGACTTGACCGCAACCTGGGGCCAGTTTCTTAACCTCTGAAAACTTCAGTTTCCTGATCTATAAACTGAGGATAGTAATATCAACTTCACAAGGCTGTGAAGGTGCTTTGTAAAATTACAGAGCACATTACAAATCTAAGGAAGGCATTTAATGACGAATTCTATTTTTCTAAAATTCGATTTGACCCAAGGTCAGTGATTAGCTCAGTTTATAACTTAATTTACTTGAGTAAGTAATTTTGCATTCATAGTCGCCACTTATCTGTACTTACGGACTGGGAGCTGGATCCCTGGCCATTTCTACCCAAACCAGGGCAGTTTCAACAGAGCCCTCTTGAGAGGGCTTTTTCTGAAAAGAAGATAACAACTGTCATTTGAGTAGAGAAAAAGAAAAAGGCAAAAGTCACATTATGATTTATTTTGTGTCATACCTAAGTAGTTAGAAGAGAGCCCCTTTTTTAAAAAAATTTATTATTTATTTTTGGCTGCGTTGGGTCTTCGCTGCCGTGCGCGGGCTTTCTCTAGTTGCGGTGAGCGGGGGCTACTCTTCGTTGCAGTGTGCGGGCTTCTCATTGCGGTGGCTTCTCTTGTTGCGGAGCACGGGCTCTAAGGATGCAGGCTTCAGTAGTTGTGGCCTGTGGGCTCAGTAGTTGTGGCTCGCAGGCTCAGTAGTTGTGGCGCACAGCCTTAGTTGCTCCGTGGCATGTGGGATCTTCCCGGACCAGGGCTCAAATCCGCCTGCATTAGCAGGCGGATTCTTAACCACTGCGCCACCAGGGAAGTCCCAGCCCTTTCTCTTAACAGCCCTTGTAAAATTTTCACTGGGCTTCAGAAGTCTAAAGGAAAACTCTAGAACTAAGAAATATTTCAGCTCACTATTTCTCAGGGTCACTGTCACCCCAGTTTTGTGAAGAGATGAAAAGAGGCTACCTGAAGCAGTGGAGTAAGAATCCACTCTGCCTTTTGCTTTATATGTGACCTTGGACAAGTACCTGACCATTACTTTCCTCATTTAGAAAATGGAAATAGAGATGCTTGCCTTACAACTGCAGTTGTCTCTTGGGGGACTGGTTCCAGGACCTCTGCAGATACCAATATCCTCTGATGCTCAAGTTCCTTTATTTAAAATAGCATAGTATTTGCATATAACCTAGTACATCCTCCCTGTACTTTAAATCATCTTTAGATTACTTATAATACCTAGTACAGTGCAAATGCTATGTAAATAGAGGCCAGCATGTGGCAAATTCAGGTTTGCTTTTTGGGACTTTCTGGAATTTTTTTTCCCCAATATTTTTGGTCTGCAGCTGGTTGAATCTGTGGATGTGGAATCTGCGGATATGGAGGACTGACTGGACTTCAGCCATCACTCCAACAGGATAATGTATGTGAAAACTCTTAGCTGTGCAGTGCCATATATTCAGGAAGGGAACCATTATATTCCTGGTGGTCGTATTTTATTGGGAGAGAGCCTGCAGGGCTGCTTTCGTATAACAGGCTGCATTAGAGTGCTGACTTTGTGCCAGTTACGTGTATGATAAATTGGGCCACCACTCTTGCAAGGTCTGTAGAGGGCCAAATGAGAGGAGATGTTTGTGCCTCGGTGCCAGTACTTGGAGACATAACCCAGCTGTGGGTTACACTGCTTACTCCAAGGGGAAATCTAGAAGGCGCCATAGCCTCTCGCTTTTGTGTTTCGGACAATGGATTTCATCAAGGTGGCAGCTGATTCTACCAGTCAGATTTAGACTTGATTGGAATCTGAAATTGAAGGCTTTCTGTGCAGCACAGAGCTTACCTGTTAAGCTGGTTTCTAGAAAAACCAACCAGGGTGTCACATTTTCTTTTATGTGCGAATCAGTTAATATGGTAGGTAGCTTGGAGTGATGCTAAGGGCTAGTCTCACCAGACAACTGCTGAGAGCATTTCCTTTCTCCACCCTAGAGATGCTCTAGGGTAGCACACTAAAGTCATAGGTGCCCTGGCCACAGTGTCATTTTCTCTTGGGCAGAAGTGGAGATACCTTGACCGGTCCTTACCTTCCCACACCATTTTTATATTTGAATTGCCAAAAGTCTTATTTGCCTTCAATACCTTATCTTTACATATGTACAGACCTTGTATATGCAGTTTATAATGCACTTTACATCTCGTTGTTCTATTATAAATTTAATAAGATCAGTCAAGCCCAAGCCCTGAGGGGTGCCAAGCACTGTGCTAGGTGGACTCTGGGGATGCAGAGAAAAGGGGACATATTTCCCTGTCCACATGGCACTCACAGTCAAGTCAGAGAATCAGTTGTATTTACATCTAATTAATGTCAAGACAGCATGTCAAACCCAGCCCTCGAGATGGGTCCCAGGTTTAGCACATTTCTCTTAATGGTCCTTTGAGTTTGGTTGTGACGCTCTTTTCGTGGATGAGGAAAGTGAGACCAAGTGGCCTTAAGTGGCTTCTGTGGTCGCCCAGCTCAAGTGGTCCGACCTGTAAGCACTGGCCTTTTCTACCCCTACACACTACCCCGCTGCTCTTGCCTTGTCAGCGTGCTTTCGTAGCATGCTGCCATATCAAGGTGACAGATGCATGTCTCTGTTAATCATATAGAAGCTATATTTGGGGTTGACCGCTCTCTGCAGACATTTAGCAAAGCGCCTTAGCTATCTGGATACCTCCTAAATCTAACTTCACTAGCTAACTGATCTCCTCATTGGCCGATGGTTTCTGTTCACTTCAAGGTGTACTGTTTCTAACCTTTTTCTGCTTCACCTTTCCCCACATCGATGCTCATCCTGCCCGGGACCTGCCTGAGGTTTGAGCCAGATCCCATCCTCATTCCCTCCAGTGGAAGCATTACCCTTTTTTTTGGGTGTTCTTTGCACTATTTTAGAAACAGGTTTGAGGATGGGGGGAAGGTACATTTTGCAAAGTATTCATAATTAGTGTGAGGGTGTAAATTCGGGAGAAGTTAATCGATTAAATGGTACCCTTGATTCTCTCTTATCTCACTGATCCCTCACTAACAACCCTGAGAGGGTGGGAACAAGGATGTTTAAGTAAATCCCCCAGGCCACCCAGCCAGAAGTGGCCGAAGAGGAAATGTGAGTCCGTTCTTCCAGCTCCCAGTCCATATATATATGTGTGTGTATATATGCATATATATATATGTGTGTGTGTATATATATATATATTTGGCCGCGCTGCCCATGGCATGTAGAATCTCTTAGTTCCCCGACCAGGGATCAAACCTGCGCCCCCTGCATTGGAAGTGCAGAGTCTTAAGCACTGGACCTCCAGGGAAGTCCCAAGGAGACATTTTAAACAAATTCTGAGGATTTGTATGCTGTCACTGCTAAAATGTAAAGAGAAAAAAAAAGTATAAAATAAGACCTCTCAAAGAGTTTGTTATTTCTGTTACTCTTGTTATGATTGTGATTTTGTCATTTGAATTTCCCTTAGAGTTAGTCTATGAGCCCTTCAAAACAGCCTACCCACATTCTTCATAACCATACCTCCAACCCAAGGTGAGCATTTTTGGAATTTCTTTTTAAATTAGAACCTTGGAAGGCTTATAGCTAGTAAGCCATCATGGGTTTCTAGATCTGCCAGCTACCTTATTGTCTTCAACCAGCGTCAACTTCCTTTTACATCATGTGACCCACTTCCAGATTTTAAAAACTGTGACAGCATCAGAGATAGATTCACTTCCTCCTGTGATTAAGTCAGAGAGAGGGGTGGGTGGGAAGGATGGGTGAGTGAGAGTGGTGGTGGACACTGTTGAATGGTTTAAACTTTTGGTGGTGTCTTTTGCCCATAAAGAGTTAGGAAAGGGGATGGCCTTCGGTGTGGGCAGGGCGGACAGAGCCCTGAGAACAGGAAAGCCCAGTCCACCCTCAGCCTTCCTCCAAGGACTGGTCTTGTCAGACCTACTGGTTGGGAAGAGCTGCCCTAGATTATCTAGGAGAGATTCAAGGGGACCCAAAGCCCAGGCATTTAATGCCTGGGCTTTACTTGATGATAAATTATATTGTAGCTAATTGATCTGTAGGAAACAGTTGCTCAAATGCCTTTTCAGCTTCTCAGTGGCAACAAAGTATATGTGGCAAAGCTCTTACATTAAAGATTTAGAGATTCCAGTTAGGATATTTAAAACCTTATGCCAGGTGGGAGATAGTATCGTATACCTCACACCAAATTGCTGAGTCTTACCGCTGGGCATTAAGATTTTTTTATAAGCAGTGTTTGAGGTGGAAGAGAACAATTTTTAGAGCAAATGTAGTCAACTTCATTTAAATGGCATAAATGATGATTATAGCTGATTGTTGTCTGACAGAGTTTGGGCTGGTGTTTCTAAAACGAAATTAACTACAGAGTTCTGGAAATGGGGTCATCAGGTTAGAATTCAGTCGTCTGCGAAGATCAATGATTTCTGTCTTCTCAGCTTACCTGGCAGGCAGGGGTAATATATCACAACTAGGTGTGAAGTGCATTTGCATTCTTTTTTTTAGTAGTCACCAGCGCATTCAGTATTTTTACGTAATGAAAGAATTGAACATTATGGCAACAAAATTCATTCTTCACACTGGAACTACCACTGCATATTTAGGTAATTAATTGGTAAACCATTCTGTCTTAAAAAAATAATAAAATCAGTATATCCCCAGGGCCTGGCACAGTACCTAGCAGAGGTGTTTTTTGTTTGTTTTTTTTAATAGATCTTTATTGGAGTATAATTGCTTCACAATACTGTGTTAGTTTCTGTTGTACACCAAAGTGAATCAACCATATGCATACATATATCCCCATGTCCCCTCCCTCTTGAGCCTCCCTCCCACCCTCCCTATCCCACCCCTCTAGGTCGTCTTAGAGCATGAAGCTGATCTCCCTGTGCTATGCAGCTGCTTCCCACTAGCTAACTGTTTTACATTTGGTAGTGTATATATGTCAATGCTATTCTCACTTTGCCCCAGCACACGTGGGTTTTTTTTTTTTTTTTTTTTTTGCGGTACGCGGGCCTCTCACCGCTGTGGCCTCCCCCGTTGCAGAGCACAGGCTCCAGACGCGCAAGCTTAGAGGCCATGGCTCATGGGCCCAGCTGCTCCGCAGCACGCGGGATCCTCCCGGACCGGGGCACGAACCCACCCCTGAAATTACTATTATCGATGCCAATTCTCATTTATGTTTATGAATCTTTAGGAATTTTGGAGTATACTTTATAGCCCATTACTCTAGTTAAGAGAAGAAAATTCTTTTTTTAAAGATATTTATTTATGTATTTGGTTGCACTGGGTCTTAGTTGCAGCTCCAAGGCTCCTTAGTTGTGGCTCCAGGGCTCCTTAGTTGTGGCATGCAAACTCTTAGTTGCAGCATGCGTGTGGGATCTAGTTCCCTGACCAGGGATTGAACCTGGGCCCCCTGTGTTGGGAGCGTGGAGTCTTATTCACTGTGCCACCAGGGAAGTCCCAGAAAATTCTTAAATGTAAACTTTTTACCTAAAAACTTTAATTTTTCTAATGGTGTTTCAGCAGTCGTTATTAAAAATCACTAGCCTAGGGGCTTCCCTGGTGGCGCAGTGGTTGAGAGTCTGCCTGCCGATGCAGGGGACACGGGTTCGTGCACCGGTCCGGGAGGATCCCACGTGCCGCGGAGCGGGCTCACTGAGCCTGTGCGTCCGGAGCCTGTGCTCTGCAATGGGAGAAGCCACAACAGTGAGAGGCCCGCGTACCGCAAAAAAAAAAAAAAAAAAAAAATCACTAGCCTACAAATATATTTCAGGAAGGGGCTCCAGGCTTGTGTAATATTGACAGGGCAAGAGAATCTTCGGTTGCCGAATAAGCTCCCTGGTCTTCCTTTCTGTGCTAATTTGCTGTAGAGACAGTTCGGGCTTCTTTCTAAGGTTCTGTCCCAGCCACTCTGGTTGTGGAAGTGGCCATCTACTGGTAGCTCTTGTATAATAAAGTCCTATGAGGTAATATTTTTACACAATCATTTTTAGCCAAAAGAAAATGTTGGCGATCTCAGGTGGTGGCAGACTCCCTCGTGGGAACGAGAATGGCTGGAATGGAAGGTAGGGCATAAAGAAGGTCTTCCCTCTTTGTGGCTCAAGAACAATTGTGGGCAGCCTCTTTGAGCTGCTCAGTTGGATTTCATCCTCTTCACCACGTTGTTCTTTGCCCTTGATCCACTTGTCCCCACCTGGCTTTAAGCTCTCTGGTCCAAAAGGACCGACTTCATGTCCACCTTTTAAATAGATACTCATTCAGCAGCACTGCAGCTAAAGTAGAGAGGAGGGATGAGATTGGCGTGGGGAATGAGGCTCATAGGCACCTTGATGGAGGGAACCAGAGACAAACGTCCCACACATAACAGCTTTGCATACGGACAGACCTGATTTCCGTGTATGCATCTTTCTGCGGGGCTGTCTGGGCCATTAAGAATCACCCTGAAAAAAAAAAGAATCACCCTGACTCATACTTCTGGTTTTCAGTTCAACTTCTAGGAGTGCATTATTTCACACCCTGTGGAGGTGGAACTTGGTGTCACAGATGAGGAAGGCAGCCCCCTACCCGCTCAGCCTATCTGGAACCCAGCAGGTGTGAGGAAACCAGCTACCACATCTCTGAGAAGCCCACAGAGATGCTCCAAAGCCCTTGTCTGTCTGAAACACACAGCTCCTGAGAATAATGCATTCTCCCTGAGTGCCAAATAACTGGGCTTAAAATTTTAATTCTGTCACAGCTGGTTGTCAGAGTTTGATGAGGTGCAGAATAGGTACATAGTCTCAAATTTTTATCTCCCCACAAATTGCTTAGCAGTTACAATAGGAATAAAAAAACAGAAATTATGTAGTGGAGAAATGGGACAGTACTTAATGAAATGATAAAAATGAATACCACCCACAAACATGATGTACCTCCAGACGTGATACCCTGAGAAGGACACAAAATCACTTGACTCGAGTTCTAGCCCAACATGCAAAAGCTGAATCTATTATGAGGAAAACATCACACAAACCCAAAACTGAGAGAGATTCTATAAAATAACTGGCCCGAATTCTTTAAAATGCCAACATCGTAAAAGACAAAGGAAAGCTAAAAAGCTGTTAGAAATTAAAGGAAACTAAACAAATACAAAAACTAAATGCAATATGTGATCTTGCACCAGGAAAAAAAAAAATCTTGTCAAAGGACGTTATTGGGATAATTGATGAAATTGGAATATTTACTTGGATAAAAAGTATTAATGTGACATTTCCTGAAGTTGTTTACTCTGGTTATATAAGAAAATTCCCTTTTTAGGAAATACATACTGAAGTATTAAGGAATAAAAGGGCATGATGTATACAACCTATTTTTAAATGGTTTAGATTAAAAAAAACCTATATATACACACACACACACACACACAGAGAGGGACAGAGGGGAAGCGAATGTGACAAAATGTTACAAATTGGTAGAGTATAAGAATTTTTTAAAACTTTTCTGAAATGTTGAGATTATTTCAAACTAAAAGGTTTTTAAAAACCATCCTTTCATTATCCTACCATCAAAAACAAATTGAACAAAATGCCCAGTTGTTTCATCTACCCTGGGATGGGTCAGCAATCAGCTGAAAGGGCTGGAAAGAGACCTCTGGCCGCCTCCTGCCCCCTCACCCTTACTCCTAAGTCAAATGGCCGGATGTGGATGATTCCTGCAGAGACACCAACCAACAGGTCCAGACTCTTATTTCAAGGGCAGCAGGCCCAGGGAACTGCTAGGTGAGATTGTTCTTCTCCGCATCTCAGCCCCAGAGAGCCAAGAATTCTCTCAGCAGCAGTAATGGTGGCCGCAAATTGAGGTCAGTAGGAAAACAGATCTGTTTTGGGTTGTAAAGTCGCCCATAATGCGATGAGTGAACAGAAAAGAATGTACCCCAGTGAAGGGACGGCCTGTGAACTCCGCGTCTGGTTCTGAATATTCTTATGATGCCTAGCATAGAAAACAGGAAACATCAGTTAAAATGGGAAGTGGCTGTGGGCTGAATTACTGTAATTCCTCGTCTTACTTAGAAGTTGGCACGGAGTAGGCCTTCATCCGCAGCCTGACGTCTCCTGTTCTACTATGTCTTGATAATTTTGCCCTTTCTTAAGGGTGGTGCGTTACCAAGCAAAGAGGCTCTTAGGCTGGAATTTCTACCTTTAAGTATGCTTAGAAATTGTGTTTTTAAAGAGCTGTTTGTCCCTACCCCCGCTGTCTCCCAGTTAAAAGCAGCCTGGCTCTGCCTCTGCTTCTGGTTCCCTCCTCCTGCCCCCTCTTTCTTTCTAAGTAGGCGAGATCCAGCACACAGAGCGACTCACAGCCTGGCTTAATAATAACCCAGCAATAAATGACATAGCCATTATCATGCTAGACAGATAAACAGAGGGACATTCCCCAAAGCTGTGAGCGCAACCACAAATTAGCTTTTCAGTCCTCCCCGCATCTCCACCATTCCTTTGGGGTCCTCTAAAGTACCAGGGAAGTTCTGGCAGCCTGTCCACACTGTAAAATGGAGATAATTATTCCTGCTCACTGCCTGCCTTGCTGAGTCGCTTTAGGGCTCACATGGGATGATGAATGGCGAAGTAGCGAGACACTGGAAGCAATATACAAATAAGAGGTGGTGTTGGTTCTCTTACTGGATGAGGATCTGACTAAAGTAGTTTGGGCCCGTGCCCTTTGGAAGAAGGACAGTTTTTCTGTGTGACCTGGGCTGCGCCCTCTGATGGGCAGTCCATCTTGGCTGTCTGTTTCTTGTCCCAAGTGCTCAGCTTGCCCTTCTGGCTTTCCTGTGGCCGCCTCTCTTTTTCCTGTCTCTCTGTTCCATCTGTTGGTTTTCTGCCTCACCAATGAGAAAGTAAGCTTGATGAGAGCCAAAGTCTTGTCTGTATGGTCTGCAGGCATTATACCCCAGTGCTTAGAATAGCGCTTGACTCCTGGTAGGCACATAACTATTGGAATGAATGAATGAATGAACGAACAGATGAAATGCTTCCCATCCTCAGTTTTCTTACCTACCGTTGGCTCCCTGTTCTGCACAATCCTGCTCGTGCCCGTGATGAGAACTTGAAGTAGCCAATGGTGGACTCCTGGCCCATTTCTTGCTGCTAAGCTCCAGAACTCCAGATCCAAATGCCCAGTGCCTATGTGGAAAAAGCTCAATGAAGAAGGGATTACGGGGCTTCCCTGGTGGCGCAGTGGTTGAGAGTCCGCCTGCCGATGCAGGGGACACGGGTTTGTGCCCCGGTCCGGGAAGATCCCACATGCCACGGAGTGGCTGGGCCCCTGAGCCATGGCCGCTGAGCCTGCGCGTCCGGAGCCTGTGCTCCGCAACGGGAGAGGCCACAACAGTGAGAGGCCCGTGTACCACAAAAAACAAAAACAAACAACAACTACAAAAAAGAAGGGATTACGAGTGTAGATTCTGGAAGCAGAATATTTGTTCACTGGTGTTGATCTGGGGCAAAGGATGTAACTTCTTTCTGCCAGGGCTTCCTCGTCCTTAAAATGGGGATTAACAATAATGCTGGCCTTATAGGTTTGCTGACACCATTAAATGATTTAATACATGTAAAGACCTTAGAATGTTGCTTGGTACATAGTGAGCCCTCAGTAGAGCTCACTGGACAGGGATTTTCATTCTGGTTTAATGTTCCATCTAGGAAATTGGGGTGACTGCCTTTTCTTCATATAAAAGGGGCGCTCTTTATATGCCGAATCCTGAACTGTTTTCTCCCAACGGTGTGCGGGTTTATTCTTTGCTTGTGCTATTTGGACCATGGGTACCCGTGCAGCCCCTGCTCAGCTCTAGAAAAGTGCATTCTCAACTCAGCAAACATGGTGGCTGAAACAAGTCATGAACTGTGGGACCCCAAACTCCCCTTGGTCTGCAAACTCCCATTTTCCCACCCCCCCCCCCAGTCTAGGGGAAGATACTGTACAGGTTCACTCCTCAAGCTCTGGCTTCTAGAAATTCAGTCCCTTCTTTGGCTATGTGGATGATTTAAGCAGCAGGTAGTGGGTTATGTTCAGATAAAAAAAAGACCCCCTAAATGGGGAGGCCCCTGTTCATGTGCCGTCTTGTCTGTAACTGTAGTCCTGTCACAATTCAGTTGCGATTTTCATCACCCTGGTCAGGAAATTCATGGGGAAGGTTACTACAGCAACCTTCACTCTGCTCTGGAAAGCATATCACTTACAATGGGGCCTTTCAGTGGTGGGGCCCCGAAGCTGGGCAGTGATTTGGTCTGTTCAGAACACAATGGGGCAAAACAGAATAGAAGGGAACTATACATTGTTTCAGGCTCCCGCTGCCATCTGTAGCATTGCACATCGTTGTTCATCCTTGTGCCCAACTTAAGGTTTGTTTCTCCCGTAACACACTTTTAATTTCACGACGCACATGCCTGCCAGTTGAAGTGCATTTCATGGAAGTTTAAATAATAGTAACAATTCTATAGGGGTGTACAAACTCAGGCAGAAAGTGCTACAGAAATACCTTTGAGAAAAGGTGGTATGGGCTTTTGATTTAGAGACAAGGGAAACACAAACTGGGTTTGTTTAAAACTATTCAAACCACTCTTCGATCGATTTGCCTGTAAGACAGCCACAGTTTTTTTTTTTTTTTTTTTTAAGGGAGAAAATTTAAATGACAGGAAAAAAAAATAAAATCACCCTTGCCCTTATTCACAGCTACTCAAAACAAACCCACCCACTAAACAGAATTTATCCTCTGATAGTAAATGACTGGTTCACTTACATTTTTAAAAAAAAAAAACTAGAGAATGTTACAGAGGGTTTTCAAAGCTGAATTTAGCTGTTAAGCATGTGAGCAGTAGTTGTACCAAGCAAAAGAACTGTGGTTTCCTTAGAATGGAGGTTGGAAAGAAACTTTTTTCTTCTTTAATTTTTTTTTTCCTTTAGTGCATTTACGGTATTTTATTTATTCACACGGCTTACCCCATGATCAAACAACTTTTCTTTGTTGTATGTTTATATCTCTAGGGTTGTTTCATGCCCTTCCCTTCTTTAATGTTTCCCGTATGTTTAATTTAAATCATTTGCCTTTTATCTTTCTCAGGATCTCAAGCTCTTTGTCTCTTTTCTAACCTTGTACCCTTCTTGCTGCACCCAATTTAAAAAAAAAAGAAATTGAAATGAGCTTTTCTTCTAAGTGCAAAGCTAAGATACTTCTGTACCTTAAACCCAGCCAACCTCCATCAAGCAAATGGTGACTCCATTTTGCTTTTGATTCCAGTGAACCTTAATTGATGCGTGGTCACTCCCAGGTATCTTTGGGTGTTGGTTATTTGATCAGTAAGTAATACTGTGCTTTTGGCCCAACTCCCAGGAAGAGAAGGGGTCACAGCCAGGGAGAACATTAGAACTGCTGGCGCTACGTTTCCTCATATTTTGGGTCTCAGGGTTCGGGTAGAAAGGAACTTCTGTGCACTTGGGAGCAGACTGTAGCACGAATCCTTGCAGCATTTCTGCAACCAGAAGCCATGCAAATGTTTTTGCAAATCCACTTGTGGTCTTGCTGGCAGGTTTTGAGCACAGCCCTCTTTGTGAGGCGGTGATGTTGACATTGATTTTCTATTCACAGTCCTGCCCCAAAGTGAGCACGCTGTTTTCTATCTAACTGGGTGGGCACACTCTTCTCTACCTAACACTGAGAGCAGCCTCGGTTTGTCTCAGTTCTTGCATAAAGTGATTTCTGTTATTACTGCTTTGGGATCATTTGTGTGTCAATTCCAGCCCTCTTGACGCTCATTCCCGTCCCTAGTACAAGGAAGACCAGAGTTTGTTACCCGCTCTTTGCAGGGCTGGGAGCGGCTGTGGTTTGGCTTTGGAAGCTCTGTAACAGGTTCCTCCAGCGGATCCCTAGCTGGGATCTTTTTGGCTGAGCGAGAATTTCTGTGAGGTTATTATTTTTTATTTTGCAGTACGTGGGCCTCTCACTGTTGTGGCCTCTCCCATCGCAGAGCATAGGCTCAGCGAGCCCGCTCCGCGGCATGTGGGATCCTCCCTGACCGGGGTATGAACCCATGTCCCCTGCATCGGCAGGCAGACTCTCAACCACTGCGCCACCAGGGAAGCCCTGTGAGGTTATTTTTAACCTGAGTGTCTTTATTGTGTTGAGAGGCACCTTTGCCACAAAGGAAAACCATCATCTATTTGGTCCCAAAAGAATTTTGAATGAGAAGCCTGCCCTTACTGAAGACCAGGGTGTGGGGCTCTGGCCCTGAAATTGGCCGTTGAGTCCTTTGAAGGCAGAGGCCCAGTGTCACAGGGTGGCTCCAACCCTTTGGCCTCTCCACTTCACTGAGGCCTCTCACGACACCCATTATCTTTGCAGGAGTCAATCCTCCCTGTGCCTAAAACGCCCCTGTTGAGAGCAGCAATCTCTGTTGCCGAGCCGAGGTTAATACTTCATCCATCTTGCCACCTGGGACCTGAAAGGCAGTTCCAGGCACTGCATTTGGAACCTTGCTATCAGAGAACGGCTCCCTTGGCCCACTTTCACAGAGTGGGGAATCCATTTTGTTTGTCTTCCACCGCCTTCACGGAAGGTGCTGTGGGTTTCCAAACCCACCAGTACAGATCTGGACTCCATGACTCTCTTTGGCCAAGTTTTTCATCTGTTACACGGGGATCATGGTACCCCCCCCAATTCTACAACTCCTTTGAAAACAAATGAAACAAAGCACCTAACAGAGTGCTTGGCACATAGTAGGTGTCAGGAGAAGCAGTGCTCGTTCCTTGTTCCCTGACCACTGTGGACCACACCTCTAGATGACGTGGGTTGCCTTTCTGATGCTGTACTATATTTCACAGAACACAATGAGCAGTGGGTAACAATCACAGAAACTTTTCTTGGATTTTCTATGGAGTTGTGAACTTTAAGCTGGTGTGACCCACCCTGGCCTCATAATCACATCAGATATGGTTAACTTGTGTTTTGTTTTCAATTTTAGTGATTCTGGCAGACGAAAGTTACTACTGGAAGGAGCACATGGAATTCTACAGAGATCTCTAGTTAGATTACAGCTTTCCAATTTCTGTGGGCATTTCCCCACGTTTTCTGGAGATTGCCCTTCTCCTTTACCCACTTGTTTCCGATTTTTAAGCCAATGCTTTGACTTCTTTTTCCTCCTTAAACAGAGGCCTGTGTCTTGGGTAGAAGGCAAGGGGTATTAGGAAAGTGGTCCCCAAAGTGCCGACTCCATGCACCTTTGCATACAAGATAACCCACTAGAAAGCAGATATTAAAACTTCTATTTACATTTATCTTTTTTCTTTAAATGTAATTTATTTATTTATTTTTGGCTGTGTTGGATCTTAGTTTCTGTGCGAGGGCTTTCTCTAGTTGCGGCGAGCGGGGGCCACTCTTCATCGCGGTGCGCGAGCCTCTCACTGTCACGGCCTCCCTTGTTGCGGAGCACAGGCTCCAGACACGCAGGCTCAGTAGTTGTGGCTCACGGGCCTAGTTGCTCCGCGGCATGTGGGATCTTCCCAGACCAGGGCTCGAACCCGTGTCCCCTGCATTGGCAGGCAGATTCTCAACCACTGCGCCGCCAGGGAAGCCCTACATTTATCTTACTATTAAAACCTAGGAAGAAATTAAGCTCTTCAAATATTTACTATTTGGATGGACACCAGTGCCTTTATGCAGTCTGATTGCCAGAAGGTCGTGGTTCACAAATGATAATGTTTATTTGAATAATTTAAAATATTTAAATGCCTAGACTCATTTGATTGTTTTTCCCAGAACTTTTGTGGGTGATCAAAACCTTTGCTACATACAGGCTTGCTGGGGAGGGGCTGGCGGTAGAGAGCCACCCAGGGCTGGACTGGGAGCTGGAAAACTCGAGTTCTAGTCCTGGTTCTGCTGCCAAGTAGCTTGCACCATGGACACGTACAGCTTCTCTGGGCCTCAGACTCCGCATCTGTACAGTAAGAGCTTTGGACTGGTTGATGAATAGGCAAGGCCCCTTCCAGCTATAACATGTTCGGATTCAGAATGTAAACGTAGAAGTATTATGCCCCTTCCTTACCCCTCTTCCTTTGTAGTTTGTTTCAACCCCTTCCCTTTTTTGCCTGTAAGGCATCAGTCCGTGACTCAAGTGGCCCTTACTGTAGTTCATGACAGGCTTCCTTTTTATTTTATTTATTTATTTATTTACTTACTTACTTTACTTACTTACTTTACTTACTTACGGTACGCGGACCTCTCACTGCTGTGGGCTCTCCCGTTGCGGAGCACAGGCTCCAGAAGCACAGGCTCAGCGGCCATGGCTCACGGGCCCAGCCGCTCCACGGCACGTGGGATCTTCCCGGACCGGGGCATGAACACATGTCCCCTGCACCGGCAGGTGGACTCTCAACCACTGCGCCACCAGGGAAGCCTCAGGCTTCCTTTTTAGTTGGCACTGGCCTTCCGCAGTTCAGCTGTGGTTTCTGAGAGAGAAGCTGATAACAGGAGACATACTTGCTGAAGTGTGAAGGTTTGGGTCATGAGAAGAAATGGCTCGGTGGGTCCTGTGTCCTCCACCAGGTGATAAAAGGGGTGAGAGGTTGGACCCAGTGTTTATCTTCGCACGTGGAGCTGTCCTGAGCCTGCAGGACTCTTGGGGACACCGACCCGCAGTGCCATTTAGGGGTGCTCTGGTGGCTTCTCCCCCTGAGATGTGCCCACAGAACCCTCCTCTCTGCCTCCCTGACAGCCAGCCTCTCTGTGGCCCCAGATCTCTCTGGATCTGGTGAACATGTCTGGTTTGTACCCTAAAAGCTCCTGGACAAACGCCTTATGGCTGCATTTTGCCCCTAGAGGAATGTGGCGTCACTGTGCTGCAGCTCAGGCCAGATCAAGCAAGCAAAGGGTCTAGCTGTGCCCACGCCCAAACCAGGGGAAGGTGCTGAAGGCATTTCTCAGTTCTGTATTTCTTTGTTCGTTGTTGGCTAGTGACTGTGGTGCTTGGGGGACGCCCCTCGCCCCTGCGCTCGGCTTCTATCCTGGACTTAGTATCCCCCATGGCTAATCCACGACAAAGGCTGCCCGTTCCCCCAAGACACCCCTGATCAGACCCCTGATCACACTCCCTTCTCCCCACCTATCACATTCTGAAGCACACATCCTGAGTTTTCTCCTTCAGATATGCCCAAACAGTTCATTTTTCAGAAAAAGTAAATTAAACTTAAAAAAACATCAAATGAGTTGATTCTCTTGTGTTGTCATACCTCCAACATTTTGCGTGACATAAATAATACATGTTTTGTAATCAGTGCAGGAAGATGCTGTGAATGATAGTGAGTCCTGGAAGACTTTTTAATTAGGTTGATATCAATTCTGCTGCAGTCTGCTAAGTCTTTACATATTTTTCTTTTCCACAGAACGGTGTTTAAATTAGAATTTCTTCCATAGTACAGAGGAATAGTTCATTTTAAGTGACAAGGAATTGCTCTATTATCTCCCTGTTTCTCTTTCCATTTCAGTTAATAACATGAATAAGAACCGTCAGTCCCGGTGTTTCCAGCTGGTCTGCATCATTACTTTGGCTTCTTAATTCAATTAAAAAAATTTACTGAACAGCTACCATTGCTTCAGGGACTGTAATTTTCAAACCAAAAATTATGACACATAGTCTGATAGGATTTTGTTTTCTTGGTTTATGAATCTATTAATGAAAGTCCTGTCAGTAGAGGTGCAAAAACTAAATCACATTTACATATAAATTTAATAGACTACCTGAATTGTGAAGAATTAAATTCCATGAAACTGACCTTGCCAAGATCACAGAGCTTATACTTGAACCCAAGTCCGTTGATTGTAATAAACTGCTGGATTAGCAAGAAGAATGGTGTTCCCCAACCTTTGTACGTGAAAACAGGAGTGACGACAGGGAGGTCCCTGAAGGGACTGATAAATGCTTGACATGTTGTCAAACTAGCAGAGCTGCAGCTGAAAAGACAGAGGCTGACATCAGTGTGACTCTTCGTCATTTGTTTGATTAAAATATAAATAGAGGCAGAAGTAAAATGAGCATTTGTCATATAATGGGATTTCAACCATTTGATTCATTTTATCTTGTAGCTTGAAATGTCCTCACCCTGTGGTCAAAATTAGCCTGTTTTCCTTACCTGTCTGACAGTGGATCGTTAAGAGAAGGAGAGGTGTCTTTCAGGGCAGCATCTCTTCCGTTTGATCTTCTGGGCTGGGGGCATTAGGAAAGCTTTAGAAACTTCTTTCTTTCTTGGGGCAGACTCTGGGCCCAGGACCCCCGTTTACCCCACTGACAGCTGCCACAGTGACATACACCTGGTTCTGAGATGAGCCAAAGCCACTGGGAATTCATCGGCCCAACCAGTACTGATTGAGCCACGACCGTGTGGCAGACACGGCCCTGCAGGCTGGGGACTCGGCAGGGAGTAGATGTGCTCCCAAGGCCATGTAGGGCCAGACTGCTTGCTCTGTGGGCTCCTAGATGCTGGGCTTTGCACACGGTACCCTATGTACCAGTAATAAAAGTATCTGCTTCACGCTGTTGTGCGGATAAAAAAAGTTGATACGTGGCAATTACTAAACATGCAATAAAGCAATTACTATTATCTCTAGCATTATTGCTGTTTCCCACATCCACTTGCTTATCACAAGACGCAATGGGTATAATGATTAAGTGCAAAGATTTGAGAGCCAATCGGCCTCAATTTGAAGCCCAGCTTCTGGGGTTGGGCAAGTTAGTTAACTTCTCTGTGCTTCATTTTTCCTGCCTGGTAAGGTTGTGAGGACTAAATAAATTTTCATGTATAAAATGTTGCGAACAGGGCTTCCCTGGTGGCGCAGTGGTTGGGAGTCCGCCTGCCGATGCAGGGGACACGGGTTTGTGCCCCGGTCCGGGGAGATCCCACATGCTGCAGAGCGGCTGGACCCACGAGCCATGGCCGCTGAGCCTGCGCGTCCGGAGCCTGTGCTCCTCAAGGGGAGAGGCCACAGCAGTGAGAGGCCCGCGAACTGCAAAAAAAAAAAAAAAAAAAAAAAAACTGTTGCAAACAGTGCTGGTATGTAATGAGAATTAGCTGTTGTACAAGAAGAATATTCTCCCCTGGGGAGAGAGCCACTGCCCTAGATTTCCTAAAGATTGAGAGGAAGAACGATAGAACAGGGCTGATAATACTTGCAGAAAGTGCTTCCCTAGAGAGAAAGAATAAATTGCAGGTGCCCAAGAGAGAATTTCCTCGTCAGCCTCAGGACAAGCCCTCACCCAGGGGACCGATAAAATGTCCCACGTGTGGCTGTTTTCTGAGGCAAGAGGACTAGAGGGAGGGCCCTGGGAACCCCTGATGGAAAGTGCAGGGGATTTGGGACATGAATTCAGAGTAGTTTCTACTCGTGAAAACGAAACCTAGCCTCTCATCTGCTACCGAAAGGGGGATCTAGTCTTGCCAGGTGAGTTTTTTCCACGGCAGAGAAAAATACGTCTGGGAAATAGAAGCCATTTAAATTCTCTATGGCTAGACTTGAAATTGGCGGAAATGGGCCCAGTAGAGAGGGGTAGCGGGTCCCCACGTGTGGGATATGGCAGCAAGGTGCACGGTAAGGTCAGTGTGTCTGACCCCATGTCGTGTACTTAAAATCGTTTATCTTCATTATTATTATTTTTTTAAATAAATTTATTTATTTTATTTTTGGCTGCTTTGGGTCTTTGTTGCTGTGCTCGGGCTTTCTCTAGTTGCAGCGAGCCGGGGGCTACTCTTCGTTGCGGTGCACGGACCTGTCACTGCGGTGGCTTCTCTTGTTGCGGAGCACAGGCTCTAGGTGTATGGGCTTCAGTAGTTGTGGCTCGCGGGCTCTAGAGCTCAGGCTCAGTAGTTGTGGCGCATGGGCCTAGTTGCTCCGTGGCCTGTGGGATCTTCCCTGAACAGGGCTCAAACCCACGTCTCCTGCATTGGCAGGCAGATTCTTAACCACTGCGCCACCAGGGAAGCCCTATCTTCATTATTTAACACACTGAAGAAATAAAACTGGTGATTTTATGGAGATAGTTGTTTAGACTTTAGCCAAATTAAAAAGGACAGTTTATATAAAAATGTGACGCATAGGGGTGGTGCAACTTGGATATAGAAGAGTTGTAAAAGTTATTGAAAATGAGGTTTAGGAAACATGGGAGTATAGTATATGCAAGTGAAGGCCAGAGCTCAGTGTAATCCACTGGGGAGGACATATCACCTGTGGGGCAGCAGTGAGGGAAGGGGGTCTCCTGCTTCAATGGTCTTAATACTGAAGGAATTTTTAGATTGAAAGATGTCCAAATGGAACATGCCTTTACAGGTCGAAGAGGAGATTACCTTGCTTTGCAAACTTGTGGTCTGGTGTGGGCAGCTTGACGGGAGCTGCTTGTCAGCCAGGACACTCACCCTCATCCTGTTTGGGACGGGGGCGTGGAAGCAACAGCTACAAAAATGATCACAGCAAAGCCTCCAGAACTGGGCAATCATCAACCTCACCAGTAAAACCACTGTACAGTTCCTGAAGTGACATTAATACATGGTACAATGCTTCCAGAATAACTGAAGCTTTATAATATCTTGATGATATTCAGTGACTTCACATTTGTAAAGTGCGTGGAAGGGGGGCCTGGCTCTTTGGAAGTGTTTCATGCCACAATTTATCAAGCCTAAGATGCTACTGGTTATGAGTTGAGCTGTGACACAACATTGGTTGTAAGACATGTCCTAGTTTCACATTGTTAGAAGTATGAAAAAAATGCATCTTAGAATTGATGGAGTATGTTAACTGTTCATTTATAACATCTTAGCTTCGAACTGTTCATTGATATAAAAAATCCATCCTTTTGGGAGCCACATTTCAGTCAGAGTAAGTGAAAGAAAGGGAGTTTCTTTTCCTGCTAGGGGCCCATTGTTATTTAAAGAAGAGTTTACTATAGCTGCAAACTGGGGTGAACAAAGCTGACGTGGAATAACGAGAATATGGGGAAAATGTCATTTATACATATATTTCATTGTACAAAGTATTTGATCTAGTTTCTTTTTCACTGAAAAGAACTGTATATGTGCACATTTTATAAATATTTACTCAGCAGAGAAATAAAACCCTACAGAAAGTACACTTAGATAAATAACTGCATCATTTTAACAACTGTACTGTCACATAGAGATATCGTTTTATATAAATAATATCACATATGCAATTAAAACCAAATTTGGGCTCCTGACCATCTCTTGTTTTTTTTTTTTTTTCCCCCAAACCTTTTTTCCTTCCCCCAATCAATTAGTCCAGCCAGTGTTGCCAGCCTGGTGTGTACCATCCACACTTTGCCCCCAGATCATGTCATCATGTCATCATGTAAAACCAACTCTACCCCTAGAGGGATTGGGGGTTGGTATGATTGTCCCCTGGGGGCAATGTAATGTCAGGAACCTCCTCCTCCTGAGCAGGCTGCTGAGAAGCCCCGAGAGCCTCAGAGAAGCTGAGTGATTTGTGGGAGACCCTGAGGATCTTGCTGGGAGGGCTGGTCTTTGAGAGCTGCCCATAACTTTTCTGGGATCAAGCTGGTCACAGATACAACCATGTGGCCTGAGACAGTCCCAGTTGATGCCTCTTGTTCCAGCTTTATTATTCACAACATCCCCTTCTGCACACAGAGTGTCTCGGTTTAGATGATAAATTAGGTTTGCTCTAGTCACTTCCAGGAAGGGTGACTCTAGCCAACCCTGGCTTAGAAACCACTGGATCTAGTGATCCTGGAGCCAGTGTCTACACTTGGCCTTGATAATGGTATCGGAAGTGAGCTGTGCTGTAGCAGAAAGAGCAAAGAAAAGAAAGCCAGAAGTCCTGATGACAAGTCTCGGCGCTGGCCCTTTGTCCCAGGGATTAACTGAAGCCATGTATATGGAAATGCTACACAAATATTCAACTTTTGATCAGGTCACATGTACCTACGTGACTGAGACCAATAAACACATCCTCTACATTCACTGAGCCTCCTGTGCTCCTGCTTTGTGTGCCAGCCCCGCATGTACTTTTCCATCCCCAGCCCCTCCGAGCAGAGGCAACGTGGTACATTATAATCCCAGACCTCACTTTACCCATTTGTAAAATAGTGACAGTGCGATTGTAATATTCATGTCTTGCAGGTGTTGTGAGAATTCAATGAGCTGTAAAGCTTCGTTGTATATTTATGGTTTCAGTAAAAGTCAGTTCCATTTACCTTAAAGGTTGAGGGGAATAGGGGTGTTTGTGGGCTCCTGACTGCACACTCCCACTCCTACCCTCCACCTCTTCCAGAAACACCCCTTCCTTGCACTCTGTTCACTGCAGCTCAGCACCCACAAATGCTTGCTTCAGACATCCATCTTCATACCACCAAAATAGTGGGGGGTCTAAGTTCCATAAAGTTGAAACACATTGCAAGCCCAATGCTGGCTTACTATGCCCGGCACGTAGACAAACAAATATTTATGGTTGATTTTTTTTTTTTTTCCCCATCGTTTGCAATGGAAGTGTTTCATTCCAGGCAAACAGCAGAACTGCTAAAGGTAGAATACCCAGACTGTCGATTAAAAGATGAATGTCTAACAGATAGTTCCAAGCCTTTCCTGTTACGACTCACTGGGACAGAAAATCCCATTAAAAAACAAGCTCAGCTCGTCAGGCCAGAGCATTACCCATTGTCCATTGTTGACAATAAGAATATGGTCTATCTGCCTTTTGCGGTGATACGCTTACAACATTGGGGACATTTGAGTCCCCGGTTTTCCAGAAATCATCACCCCCAGAAAATGCTTGATAGTATTGGCATCATATTCAACATTTCTATTTATTTTTAAATTTTACTAACACATTCATATGGTTTAAAACAGCAATAAAAAAGTAAACTGTGCAGCAAAGTTTAAAATGGAGAGTAAAAGTCACCTTTCTCCCCAAACCCCAGGCCTTCTCCCCAATGGAACCTTGTGTATCTTTCAAGAAAACAATTATAACACGTCTTTTTTTTTTTAATTTTTTTAAAGATTTTTTTTTTTAAATAAAATTTATTTATTTATTTTTGGCTGCTTTGGGTCTTCGTTGCTGCACATGGCTTTCTCTAGTTGTGGCGAGCGGGGGCTACTCTCTGTTGCGGTGCTTGGGCTTCTCACGACGGTGGCTTCTCTTGCTGCGGAGCGTGAGCTCTAGGCGGGCGGGCTTCAGTAGTTGTGGCACGTGGGCTCAGTAGTTGCGGCTCGCGGGCTCTAGAGCACAGGCTCAGTAGTTGTGGTGCGCAGGCGTAGTTGCTCCATGGCATGTGGGATCTTCCTGGACCAGGGCTCAAACCCGTGTCCCCTGCATTGGCAGGCGGATTCTCAACCACTGTGCCACCAGGGAAGCCCTAAAGATTTTTTTTGATGTCCTTTATTTTTTTAAAGTCTTTTATTGAATTTGTTACAATATTGCTTCTGTTTTATGTTTTGTTTTTTTGGCCGCGAGGCATGTGGGATCTTAGCTCCCCAACCAGGGATCAAACCCGCACCCCCTGCATTGGAAGGCAAAGTCTTAACCACTGGACCGCCAGGGAAGTCCCAACACATATGTTTTAAAAAGTTTAGGCAAGAGCAGTCCTTGAATACTAAATCCACGTATTGACTGCTATTTTCATGAAACTGGGGATCTTGAAGATCTTCCAAGTCAGCACAGGCAGATTGCTTTCAATGGCCGTGTGGAACACCTGCAGGGAGTGCCATGTTCTAATCGGTCTCTAATCCATATGTCCAGTTTTCCTCATTACAGACTTTGTTACAGCGAGCAACCTTCTACTTACATCTTGGCATCCTTGGTAGATCTTGAGGTAAATTCCTAAAAATAAAATGGCTGGATCAAAGAGGGTATGCATTTTATTTTTATTTAGTTTAGTTAACAGTTTATATATTGGTCTGTGTGACTGAAGTTCTTTTTTTTTTTTAATATTTATTTATTTATTAATTTGGCTGTGCCGGTCTTAGTTGCAGCATGTGGGATCTAGTTCCCTGAGCAGGAATCAAACCTGGGCCCCCTGCCTTGGGAGCTCGGAGTCTTAACCACTGGACCACCAGGGAAGTCCCGTGACTGAAGTGTTTTTTTTTTTTTTTTTTTTTTTGCGGTACGCGGGCCTCTCACTTGTGGCCTCTCCTGTTGCGGAGCACAGGCTCCAGACGCGCAGGCTCAGTGGCCATGGCTCGTGGGTCCAGCCGCTCTGCAGCATGTGGGATCTTCCCGGACCGGGGCACGAACCCGTGTCCCCTGCATCGGCAGGCAGACTCTCAAGCACTGTGCCACCAGGGAAGCCCTGGTGACTGAAGTTTTGATCCCTATTTCCACATGACTGTCTAAAGATACTGTGCTGTGTATTCTTTCTACAAGAGGGTAAGGGCGTTTATGGCCACTCCTTCCCCAGGCCCTGCCCAACACTGAGCCTGTTGTGTTTACCCAGCACATTTGATGGCCTCCCTTTCCTGGGCGTCTGAAGGACGTATGAAGAAGTGTAGTTACCCAGTATATGGTCGTCTCCTCTCTCCGGGATGAACCAAGGAAGGAAAATGCTCAGAGACACTAGTGAGAGTATGTGCAGAGCCCTGGCTGTGGGCAGGACTGCCCTGGGGCCCTCTCCGTGGGAGTGGAGGTTGGCTTTCAGGAGACAGTGCCTGCTTTCGTGCGCTGACTCCCCTTTGCTCACCCTAGTCCCCACCCTGCTAAACACACACCAGTTCATGACACTTCTGCTTTTAAAATCAGTGACCGGGGGCTTCCCTGGTGGCGCAGTGGTTGAGAGTCTGCCTGCCGATGCAGGGGACACGGGTTTGTGCCCCGGTCCGGGAGGATCCCACATGCCGCGGAGCGGCTGGGCCCGTGAGCCATGGCCGCTGAGCCTGCGCGTCCGGAGCCTGTGCTCCGCAACGGGAGAGGCCACAACAGTGAGAGGCCCGCGAACCGCAAATAATAAATAAATAAATAAATAAAATCAGTGACCGGGTTCTTCCCCAGCGTGAGGTACCCCTGTGTCTTGGTGCCACCCCTTCATTGTGAGGGGTACACCGGGCCATTAAGTGGATGTGGGCATACCCGACGTTTTAGAACTTGCACGTGAATCCATGCTTTTTAATCAACTGTTTCATCATTAGGAAGTAACTGTGGACCAGAGAAAGTCTGCACTCAACGTTTACCTAGTGAGAAGTATCTCTTTCGTAATTTGTAATCATTGTCAGGGCTAAGAGTAACTTTTTTTTTTTTTTGGCAGTACACGGGCCTCTCACTGTTGTGGCCTCTCCCGTTGCGGAGCACAGGCTCCGGACGCGCAGGCTCAGTGGCCATGGCTCACGGGCCCAGCCGCTCCGCGGCATGTGGGATCCTCCCGGACCGGGGCACGAACCCGTGTCCCCTGCATCAGCAGGCGGACTCTCAACCACTGCGCCACCAAGGAAGCCCTAAGAGTAACTTTTTATCATCATCATCATTATCATTGTTATTATTATCATTTCTTAGCTGGCACATCAGCAGCCATTTTCCATCCTTTGTACGGCGTCGCTTCACTTACCAAGAACTGTTGGGAAATGAAATACCTCACTGAGTGCCCCTACTTGTTTAAAATGTTACCATTTTTTTGGTGGGGAAACTAAAAGGAGTTACCCCATCCAAAAAGCCCACAGAAGAGAAGGAAGTGGAGTCTCACTGAGGTGCTAGCCTGGTAAACTGGACTTCTGTCATCTGAGGAAAATGTACCTCCTCACACAGATGGGGAAGTCTCCGTCCCTCGGGTCGTCTTCCCAGCAGGCGTGGCAGCCCATCCTGCCCCTACCCTCCCAGTCAGGGGCAGGAGGAAGAAGCAAAGAAGTCCAGGTTATTTGCCCCAGGAACACCATTCTTGTCCACACAATTCTAGGACAGTAGTTTGTGGTCTGAAGGCAACTTTCAGCTTCTGAGGACATTGTCTAGGGCAGCGGTCCCCAACCTTTTTGGCACCAGGGACAGGTTTCCGTGCAAGACAATTTTTCCAACGGGGGAGGGGGAGGATGGGGGAAGGGTAGGGGTGGGGGGATGGGGGTGGGGATGGTGGGGAGGGGAGGAGGAGGGGACGGGGAGGGGAGGGGGATGGAGATGGGGGAGGGGATGGGGAGGGGTGGGGAATGCTGGGGGGGGATGCTGGGGGAGATGGGTCAGGTGGTAATGCAAGCATGGGGAGCGGCATATGAAGCTTTGCTCGCTCACCTGCTGCTCACCTCCTGCTGTGTGACCCCTTACTGGTCTGCCGCTCCCCGGGGGTTGGGGACCCTGGTCTAGGGTTGTAAGGTGATAACCGTTTCCCACTGTGTTCCCCACTTATTCTCTGTCAGTGGCTATGTTCCAAGGAAGGCTTCTGGGAAAGTCACACTATGATCAAACACTGTGGTCCCCTATAGAAAAACATTAAACAGTTGTTCTTTTTCACTGTGGGGAACTTTGAAGCTTCCGTGGGTTGGGATGAGAGCCTATGCATCCTTGTTTCATTTCCAGCTTCCCGGATCCGGTTCTCACCCTCCGCTAGAACTGCCCAGCCCAGCCCTGTCCCAGCTTTCATCTGCCTATGGGTGGGTTCTGTGGATTGCCAAGGACGGGTCAGCCTTCCCTGAAAGGCTCTAAGGTGCTCCCAGCATCCCTAGCTATTTTCCCTCCTTCCCTTTACTGCATTTGAATTTCGGGGGGCGGGGCGGGGGGGATGGAGAAGGGGGAGGAGAAAAGCATAGTAAGGGTGGGGGTCAATAAAGACAGGAACTGCAATTAGAAGACCTTGGGCGATTTACTTTTTTTTTTTTTTAAATCAGTAACATAGAGATAATACATAGTATAGGAGATGATTGTGAAGATTGAATGAGTTCACATATATAACTATAATAGCCTGGGAGGAAGTGGGGGACAGAGAGAGATTTGTGACCAAATTGGCTATAGGAAATATGTCAGGTGAAAAATAGCTCCAGTGTTTTAGTCTTTGATGCTAAGAGAAGGTGGCCATTAACAAAAATTGTATAGTCTTCCCTTTGTATCCACAGGGGATTGGTTCCAGGACCGCTGTGGATACCAAAATCCCTGGATGCTCAAGTCCCTTATATAAAATGGCATCGTACCGTCAGCCCTTCTTATCTGCGATCTACGGTTGGGAATCCGCGGATGCAGAACCCGTGGATACGGAGGACCCTCCAACTGTTTGTCTTTTTAGTGATGAATTCAGTTATGTCTTTTTAGTGATGAATTCAGATAAATGGCATTCTGTTGCCATTTAAACATAACATGTGGAAATATCGAGTAAGTCACTAGGGAGAAAGTGTGAAGAACCCGTGATGTCTGAATGAGTTCATAATCATAGAGACTTTGGTTCGCATCTTGCCTTTGCTACTTACTGCTTGGGGCGTCTGTTTCCTTGCATGTAGCATGGGAATGTTAACCCCTCTCTCATAGGGTTGTTTGGAAGAGCAAAAAAGCAATTGCCTCAAATCAAATGGCTCATTGCCTTGCTTATAGTAACTGTCAGGTATCCTATTGGTTCCTTACCCTCTTGTAGATAGAAGTCTGGAGACCCAGCCGGGGACTTTTTTGTGCGGAGGGATATTTGAGACGATGAGAATCAATGCACTCCACGAGGAGCCCTGTTGCACTGGGGAGTAACTGCTGTTAGGAAGAAGACACTACCTTTGAGATGGGGCAGACAGTAATGTATCACACTGCAGTGAGAGAGAGAAAAGACAGTTGGATTGGGCACCAAGATGGACTTGGGTTACCTTGAGAAGGCATTTCTGTGGATCAGTACAAACACATACACTATGACACGGAGCCCCTACATTTCTTGTCCTTTGCACATGTTAAATAACAGCTTATTAGTAGCCCTTCTGTTTTGTTCAACTGTTTACATTTTTAAAGAGAAAATAATATTTTTGCCTTCTTTTAAGTAGGTAGATATTTATTGGGGTAAAAAAGAAACAAACGCACACACCTACTGGCTAGTTACTCCAGGACCCTAGTTTTCTATGCAGAGTAATTTTTGCAGGTGCCCAGAAAGAGTATTCAAGCTGGGAAAGCAGGGAGGGTGGAGGAGGGGAGGAGCCTCCAGGAATCTTTATCTGGGTGGAAATAGAAGGTGGAGATGGAGATCTCTCAACTCTTCCATTGAGATCCAGTGAGTCATGCTGTGGCCAGTGCTTTCTGCTTTGCCTCAAGAATAAGGAGTGGTGAGGTTTGAGGTAATTTTGGAACTGATTGAGGAACTGATGCTGCGTGTGGTTCTGAGAAAGTCCAATTTATCATATAAACAGTTTCCCTCTGTAAGGCAGCCTGGGTGGCAAGCTTTCCAGAAAGGGTTTCCAGAACCCTTTCCAGAACCCATCGCACTATGCTTTTCCTATGGTGGCCCCTTCCTTGGCTGGTTTTTTAATAATTGCTTTCCCAGCGCTTCTTAGATTTTGCCATTTCAAAGGGCACGTGTCTCCTGCAGGGAAAGCATTAAACAGTTTTTTAAAGTGAAATTTAAAATGTTATTTATCTTGTTTCCTTCCACCTTCCCCTTCTCTCAAAGAGCCTATTGCCTTTTCTCATCCTAGTTTTGACGTTTGAGCAGGTGGCCTTTCTAGATACGCTAATTCAGAAATTTTTTCTCCTTTATCCAAACTCCTCTCAAAAGTAAACTCCTGGGCTTCCCTGGTGGCGCAGTGGTTGAGAGTCCTCCTGCCGATGCAGGGGACACGGGTTCGTGCCCCGGTCTGGGAAGATCCCACATGCCGCGGAGTGGCTGGGCCCGTGAGCCATGGCCGCTGAGCCTGCGCGTCCGGAGCCTGTGCTCCGCAACGGGAGAGGCCACAACAGTGAGAGGCCCGCGTACCGCAAAAAAAAAAAGTAAACTCCTGAGGAGGGAGAGGAGCCAGTCTTGCTTGATTCAATGCCCACCATGCTTGTCCAGTGTGTGACATGTCCAGTAGGATGCATGGAGAGCTTGAAGGGAAGGGAGAGTCTTCTAATATCTTGCCATGTATTATTTGTCATTATTTCATGTGTATTGGCTTTTTTTTTTTTTGCACCGTGAGTGTAAATTATAATGAATATCCTTCCTTGTCTAGTCTTGTCTGGCAAATTCAAAATATTTTACGTCCACTTCACATGGCACCTTCTCCAGGAAGTGATTTCTGTCTCTCCTGGGACAAAGGAGTCTCCACCCACTGCTGGAACACCCATTTTACCTGCGTTTACGTGGACTGTTGCTGACGCACAAATGATGAATCATTTGGTGGCTATCTCTCACGTCCTTCAGGAGACCATGAGCTCCCCAAATGCAGCCACAATGGGGCTCCCATCTGCCCTTAGCTCCAGGACTTGGCACGTAGTCCAACCCATGGGGGATCCCACTGCAGAAATGCCAAGTGATAGGAAGCCCTGCGGGCCACAGGATGCTCAGAGGCCACCCGTGGTGTTAAGTTGTAAATCCAGTAAGCAGACAAGGGCTCTACCTGTCCAAGGAAGCTGTGAGATCAGACGAGGTTCTTCTGTGCGTAGCGTGTTCTGTGAGCGTGTTGAGGCCGTCCTGTCCATTTCCTTGTTAATATAGCAGTGATCAGGGTAAAAAATGTAGCTTATCTTTTGAATGTGGAAGGCCAGTATTACATCGACAGTGGGAAGTTCATGGATGGAAAGCAGTTCAGATGGCTTGAGAAATAATGACAGTGGGACCTAGCCATTGTGGGATACATATTCTTTCCACTTCTGAGTTCCGTCATATAATTTGCAAGCCAAGTCCAGAACGTTTCTGTTTCATTGCTTATTTTACCAGTCAATTCTACAAAACAATAAGGTTGAAGGAATTATCCAAGCCCGTTGATCATTTACTGTGCTGTACTCTGGATACGGCTTGGTGCTTTACATGTCGTTTTATTTAATCCTTACCGCAACTCTCTGAACTGGGTCTTATTTCTCCCATTTTTACAGAGACAAAAGCCTAAGTGACACAAAAGCTTAGATCACTTTTCCCCACTTCGCTTAGGTGGCAAAGCGGAAATCTGAATCCAGATCTGTTGATAGCAAGATCTTTGTTTGCTTTGCTCATTCTCATTTGATATAAGGACTATTTGGGAACTCGGTGACACTTTTTTTTTCCTCCAGGAGAAAAGAAACCATCCTCATAATTGTGTGTTCTCTGTTTGCAGGGAAGCAAAGGTGCCTACCGGTACCACTGGCAGAGCCACAATGTCAAGCACAGTGGCGTGGATGACATGGTGTTGCTCTCCAAGATCACAGAGAATGCCATCGTGGAGAATCTAAAGAAGAGATACATGGACGACTACATTTTTGTATCCTTTATTGGTTTCTTTGGACATTTCTAAGTGAGATGACATGTCCATCCTAGTATAAGAGATCCATCTGAAATTCTGAACTGACACTATATGCTCAAGTCATTTTCACCATTGCAGAATGTGATTTTGTACTTTCTGTCCCTTGGTTCAGGCTGTAGGAAGGGCAGAGATGGTGCCAAAGTTTTCCCCTGGCATTTCACAAAAGCAAGATGGAGCCAGGGACTTCCCTGGCGGTTAAGACTCCGTGCTTCCACTGCAGGGGGCACGGGTTCCATTCCTGGTCAGGGAACGAAGATCCCACATGCCGCGCCGTGTGGCCAGAAAAAAAAAAGATGCAGCCAGTATTCCTCTATTTCAGTCAATGGCACTGTACCTTTGAAGTGCTCTAGCCACGCACGTGGTGTCTAAAACCTGTGCTCTTCCTAGAGAATGTCCTGGTCTGCAGAATTCTGTCGATAGCGCTCCCTAATTGCGAAGCAGAGACAGTTAAGTCCAGACTTAAAAGGTTTAAAAAAGATTGCCTCATGCAAAAAAATATGCCATTTTGCCAGTTTTTCTGCATTCTTATGTTCATGAAAAGAAACATGAGAGAGAAGTGAAGATGAACTGTTGAAAATGTCTGATATTCTTGAGTTCTTTATGTTTCAGTTTTAGCTTGCCAGATACCATTTTTTTTGGTAGGACTTTAAAAAATTCAGAATGGAAATTTGATTCAAATGTGTGTTGACTTCATTATAAACAGAGAACTGTGATAGTTGCTTAAGTTCCTACAGGATTCAGGAGTTCTGTTTGGTGCAACTATGTAAAGTTCTTTTAATAGAATTATTGTGGAGTTGGTTATAGATAAGCAAGGGTCTGTGAAAATCTATATAGTAGTACCAGAAAGTTTAACCGTGATGCTCTTGGTGGCTTCTGAAGGTATGGCGTTCTGGATGATCATTCAAAGCGGAGTCTTTGCAACTATCATAACATACATTTTAGATTTTAACCCCCAAACCTTGGGAAGGTAAAGTTTTCACATTCGTAGCTTCTGTTTATTATTTACACCACTCCTTTGACTCTTAGGTAAAAGCACCCATAGCAATGCAGCAGTACTTCTGCAGGGACTGCCTATTCTATCATTGGTGAGGAGGGAGTTCAACTCACCAGGGCTTAATACTAATAGACGTTATTCCAAGGCACTTGGAGGGTTCTAACCAATAGTGTGCTGTTTCTTGTTTACCACAGGAAGTTTTTCCAAATATCTGGGTAGTTAAATCCCTAAACCTCTGCTTTTAAGCAGTAATAGATAGATTTGGATTCATTAGCCACGTTATAATAGCATTTTGATCAGGTGTGGAAGCCCGCTGCCTAAACACAGAATCCCACCCACCACAGGATTTTATTGGAACGTAGCCATGCTTGTTGGTTTACTTACCGTCTGTGGCTGCTTTTATGCTACTGTGGCAGAGTGGAGTATATGCAACAGACCCTATGATGCGCAAAGCCTAGACTATTCTCTGATCCTTTGCAGAAAACATTTGTTGACTCCTAGATACCTGCACAGAGCTTCCTTTAATTGTATGAAAGCAGTTTTATTCGGTTGTAAGTTCTCATTTTATTTGGTCAAAAAATTGAAATATGCTCACTTTATCTGGGCTTATCATCTATTAAAAGATTTTAATCACTTTTATGTGCAAGACCTAAGGCACATGGAAACTGGCCGATGACGGATCAGGAAGAGTTGGGATGAATCTGGACAGACTGGCTTCAAGCTTTAATCTGCGTGAGCTTGGTGACCTTACACAAGTTTTGTGATCTGTGTTCCTTGATTTCCTCACCTGTAAAATGGAAGTGATGATAAAACCTCCCACATGAGGCTGTTGTAGGGTAAAATGAAATAATGAATGCAGTGAGTACAAAGTAAGCATTAGTTATTATTATCGTACACTAAGGCAAGTGTATAAGTTCCTCCCATATTTCTTTTTTTTTTGCGGTACACGGGCCTCTCACTCTTGTGGCCTCTCCCGTTGCGGAGCACAGGCTCTGGACGCGCAGGCTCAGCGGCCATGGCTCACGGGCCCAGCCGCTCCACGGCATGTGGGATCTTCCCGGACTAGGGCACAAACACGTGTCCCCTGCATCGGCAGGTGGACTCTCAACCACTGCGCCACCAGGGAAACCCCCTGCCGTATTTCTGAATTATGTTCCAAAACTTCAATGATAAAGTTGCTTATTGGACATTCAAATGCATTTTACCATAGAAGCTTTTGTTTATTTATTTTATTTTTTCTTAATTTTTAATTAATTTTATTTTATTTATTTTATTTTTGGATGCGTTGGGTCTTCGTTGCTGCACACAGGCTTTTCTCTAGTTGCCGCGAGTGGGGGCTACTCTTCGTTGCGGTGCGCAGGTTTCTCACAGCGGTGGCTTCTCTTGTTGTGGAGCACGGGCTCTAGGCGCACGGGCTTCAGTAGCTGTGGCACTCAGGCTCAGTAGTTGTGGCTCGAGAGCTCTAGAGTACAGGCTCATTAGTTGTGGTGCACGGGCTTAGCTGCTCTGTGGCATGTAGGAATTTCCCGGAGCAGGGCTCAAACCCGTGTCCACTGCATTGGCAGGCGGATTCTTAGCCACTGCGCCACCAGGGAAGCCCCATAGAAGCTTTTCAATGGAGGATTGGTTTATTGACAAGCCCATAGAAGACTCATTTCCGGTGGATGTAGTTGAACTCATTATTCATTGGAATGTTCTTAGAACGTGGACTCAGTTTATTACATTATTTACATAGGCATGGTTTGTTCTTTTAAAAAATTATATTTTATTTAATTTTGGCTGCGTTGAATCTTCGTTGCTACACGCGGGCTTTCTCTGGTTGCAGCGAGCGGGAGCTACTCTTCGTTGCGGTGTACGGGCTTCTCATCGCGGTGGCTTCTCTTGCTGCAGAGCACGGGCTCTAGGTGCACGGGCTTCAGTAGTTGTGGCACACGGGCTCAGTAGTTGTGGCTCGCAGGCTCTAGAGCGCAGGCTCAGTAGTTGTGGCGCACGGGCTTAGTTGCTCCACAGCATGTGGGATCTTCCCGGCCCAGGGCTTGAACTCGTGTCCCCTGCGTTGGCAGGCAGATTCTTAACTACTGCACCACTAGGGAAGCCCTATAGGCATGGTTTTTGATCAACTGGGTAAGAAAAGAAAAATATGTCAGTGGTTATCAGCAGCCAGCCCATCATCAACCTAGACAGACTCACTTTTCTCCGTACAGATCGCGTTTACCCCTAAAACACTAGAAACTCCTAAGAACAGGGACTATGTCTTCTATACCTTCTAAAAAGCAAAGTTTAAAAAGCACTTTAAAGCAATATGTGTTCATTTAACACGATTTACAAAATGCAGTTAACTAGAAAGGAGAACATTAAAATCCCCTGCTATCCCACCATATAAGGTTTGTTCCTATTAACCTGTTGTATATTTTTCAATTTACTCACATATAAACATACCTATACATACATGTGCTTTCTTGTTAATTTTAGCCAAAAAGTGGCATCATCCTGCCTTGTTTATTTCTTAGTTTCCTGCATAATTCTTGGCATGGTGCATTATAGTAGATGTTCATTGAAAGTTTGTTGACTATGATGACTCGCTTTTTATATTCAGACAGCAGAATTTTAAAGTGACTCACACAGAGGGGGCTGATTCCCAGCCTTTGAATTAATGTCTTTGAATCAATGACTGACTAATCGTGTGTTCTTCCAAGGAAATGAGTTAGTTGACCACTAATAGACTTCGTGTTGTAGAAACCTCTGCCCACTCAGTATATGAGAAACTCGGCATCAGCATGCTTTCCGGCAATAGCACAGAGCAGCTTTCAGCTTTGAGGAAGCTTGATGGCTCTGTTGGATGTTTACGAAATAATACCAAGGGTCTAACTGTGAATCTTTTCCTCTGATAAGTGATAGAAGCCTCCTTTATAAGTTCAATGCCAAGGGAATGTTATGATAGAGTAGCATTATTTTGAATGAGTTTTTCCCCCTCTCTCTCCTAAGCTTAATAGTTAAGACAAGAAGAGATTCGCCTTTAGGTTAAGTTATAAAAATGCTCATTTTACCTATTCTACATCTAATAGCAGCACATTGTTTCGTACTGAAGGTCAGCATTTGGAACAATCAATTGTTAATGCATTCAGGCTGACTGAACATTTCTTTGTTTCACATTAGAAAAAAAATCTACTTGGAATATGCGAACACTGTTAACCAACAAAACCCCATTTTTTTCAGCTATTTATCCTAAGACCAGGGAGGTTTCATTTACTATCTATTTTTCTTGAGTGTTTCCACACTTCTTACAATTACATTCTAAAATATAGGAGGGAAACCTTGCAGTTTTTTCCCTCTGCTTGGTGAGATATCATTTATAGCCACTTGGCTGACAAAAATAGTTCCTGTACAAAGCACTCCATGCTCATTTGGTCCAACTTTCTCCAAACTTGTTTTTCCTCGAAGACCACATGCTCAAGTGTGCTTGGCATTTTCAGCCCTTGAATTAGGAGTTAAGACACTTGCGCCAGAGCAACCGGAGCTCAGGGCAGCGCCATTGATTTGAATGAGGTTTGACCCTTGGCCATCAGTTCATGTTGGGGGGCAGCCACTGCAGTGAGATGAACGTGAGTCTGGTGTCCGGAGCCAGGGGCTCAAGTTCCAGCTCTGTCGTCTCCACATATGTGACTTCACGCAAATCACCTCACCTCCCTGCCCCACCTCAGTGATGAGTCCGGGCAGGTCGACTACATCAGTGTGGGCAGTTTGGGGGAATTCACTGGCTATTTAATTTTTTTTTTTTTTTAAAAAAAACATTAAACTCTTAACCTTGCCTTATAAGACCATTAAAAACAAATTTACAGGAGCTGCACTACCATCACATTTCATAAAAGAAAGACTATTTTAACACCCAAAAAGTAGAAAGGAAATAGTGTAAGAATAAAGGATGGTCCTTTATACTGAATACATTGGGCTTTATAAAAAATTCAGGGCACTGTTTCTCTTTTTGTCATTCTTGCTGCAGATTGATGGAAGTACAAGGATCCACAGAGTAGTAATTGGGAAACAATCAATGAAAGATCTATTAGCTGCCTTCTGTCTTGCATATGCTGTTAAATAAGATGGCATTTATCTTATTTCCGGTTTTTTTTTAATTTTTAATCATAACCTTGTGTATCTGCATACAATTTGAGAATTAACCTTGGGCCACACCTTTCCAGCTAAAGGTCGTGTGGGTAGAGACAATGACGGAACAGCTGTTTCCAAAGGCACACCTGAATTATGCAGCAGGGAGCAGGAGTGAGTATTAGAGTTACCTGGAGAAGTGGCCCAACCCAGTAGATGACCTGTGCTGTCAGGGAGGTAGCTGAGGTCTCTGCAGACCCAAGCAGGTGGGAAAAACATATTTGTTTCCTTTAACTTCCAAATCAAATTCTCTTGTCTCCATTCTGATTTAAGTAAATTTGTAGCTAGATAGGAACAGCGTTATTCATTTCAAACCAAACTTTATTTTTCAGGAGTCCTCCCAAATAATACCGCCCGCGAGAGCCTTACTGGATCCCTCTTCCAATCTGAGTCATGGATTCAGGATTGGCCTAGAATATTCCAAAAGAGGTTTTTTTCTTTGAATGTCTCCTTGCCAGAGTTTATGTAGACTACTTAGTGAAAATCAAGACTTTACAAGATGTCTTTTCACATAGCAGACTATTAACAGTAAAAAAATGTTGGTTCCTGACCGTCCCAGGTGGCAGAGTGGTTAAGAATCACCTGCCATTGCAGAGGACACGGGTTCGAGCCCTGGTCCAGGAAGATCCCACATGCCACGGAGCAACTAAGCCCGTGCGCCACAACTACTGAGCCTGTGCTCTAGAGCCCGTGAGCCACAACTACTGAAGCCTGTGCACCTAGAGCCCATGCTCTGCAACAAGAGAAGCCCCTGCTCGCTGCAACTAGAGAAAACCCACATGCAGCAACGAAGACACAACACAGCCAAAAATAAATAAAGAAATATTTTTAAATGTTGGTACCTATAGGAGCTCTTATGCAACCCAATCTAGATCTATTTATTGGGGAACAAGGTTGGGTTGGTGATTCCTTTGGCTTGGGTCCTCTGGCAGCTCTTTATTCTCTGAGTGCAGGGATTGGTTTATCTAGGACAGGTGACATCCACAGCAGTCCCTTTACAACTGAGGAAGGAGCACCATCCTCCATGGAAAGATCCTATTTGGGGATGGATGTAGGCATAGACATCTACTTCTGAAATGAATATGGTCGTAGCAGTGCTGTACTTCTTGAATGTTGAAGATTTCTCTATGCCTCAGTTTCCTCCTAGTAAAATAGGATTAAAATAGTAACAGGGGACTTCCCTGGTGGCACAGCGGTTGAGGGTCCGCCTGCTGATGCAGGGGACACGGGTTCGTGCCCCGGTCCAAGAAGATCCCACATGCCGCGGAGCGGCTGGGCCCATGAGCCATGGCCGCTGAGCCTGCGCGTCCGGAGCCTGTGCTCCGCAATGGGAGAGGCCACAATAGTGAGAGGCCCGCGTACCGCAAAAAAAAAAAAGAAAAAATAGTAACAGGATTGTCATTAGGAGCTTAGATTAGTGCCATGTATACATGTATGTGTTCGATCAGTGTTTTTATCATCAACACTTAGTCTTGGCTGTAACACTATGAAGACGTCTGACCTGCTTAATAATTCTAACAATAAATTTATCTGTTCTAAGTTTTACCTCAAAAAAAACAGCCCACTGACGTGTGGTTGGCCTCCTCTGACTTTGGCACTTGGAAATACGTTTGCTCTTGGCCCTTCGTCTGTGACTCTGTAGTGATTTTCAGTTATGATTCACTGTCTCATCTGCGTTTTCTCTTAGTGCCATGGCCTGACCCCAGAGCAGTGCTGGGTGTATCTGGATGTGCAGTGAAAATGGACCCCATCTTGTCTACTACTGTTTCATGTTCAGCCCTTTCAATTCTGAAGATCTTTCTGTTCAGTGAAAAAGCAAGCAAAATTGCAACCCAGTCATACCCTATTCTCACTTTCATGTATAAGTATTAATTTTTAAATATTATATGATCCATTCCACACTTGGCTCATTTGTGTTCAATAATAATACCAGCACTGCATCCCAGAGATGTTAACGTGACAGAATGAGCATCCTGAAGTGTATGAATTAAGGACATTGCCTCTACTACATAGCAAACATTGTGCTGACCATTTTATACTGTTTCATTTAATTCTCATAACAGGCCTATCAAGTAGGTCCTATTTACCCCATCGTCCAATAACCACCGCTTAGAGATGTGACTCAAGGTCAGCGTAGAATAGAACTGGGTGTGGGGAGCTAGGCAATCCGACCAGATTCCCTGTGCTGCTCTATTTGACACTCAGGTCCTAATATGTGAATATATAAATGTACCCTTGGAGGAGGAAATCTCATAGCTTTACATTCTTTTTTTAAAAATTTATTTATTTTGCACTGCATTGGGTCTTCATTGCTGCGCATGGGTTTTCTCTAGTTGCGGCGAGTGGGGTCCACCCTTTGTTGCAGTGCACGTGCTTCTCATTGCGGTGGCTTCTCTTGTTGCGGAGCACGGGCTCTAGGCAGGGAGTTTTATCTCTTCTGTCCATTTTGTTCACTGCTGTATCTCTGCATCTGTAACAATGCCTGGCGTGTTGTAGACATCCAGTTCAAACTAGTTGATTGTTGAATGATAAATGGAAATATTTTGTATGTTATAATAACACTTCATTTTGGGGGCATATGTAACACATTGTCTTCTGCAGGGCCTTCTGGGATTTCCCACACAGAAATAAAACCTTCTTCCCTAAACCTGATCTATGTGGGTTTGTAATTTTCTGCTCTGAATACCACTTATGGAAACAACTCAGTTCTCCAGAGATTTGAAAGAGCAGGACTGGGGCTTCCCTGGTGGCGCAGTGGTTAAGAATCCGCCTGCCAATGCAGGGGACATGAGTTCACTCCCTGGTCCGGGAAGATCCCACATGCCCCGGAGCAGTGAAGCCCGTGCACCACAACTACTGAGCCTGCGCTCTAGAGCCCGCGAGCCACAGCTACTGAGCCCACGTGCCACAACTACTGAAGCCCGCGTGCCTAGAGCCCATGCTCTGCAGCAAGAGAAGCCACCGCAATAAGCCCACGCACTGCAACGAACAGTAGCCCCCGTTCGCCGCAACTAGAGAAAGCCCATGTGTAGCAACAAAGACCCAACGCAGCCAAAAATAAATTTAAAAAAAACAAAAAAAGAGCAGGACTGTTCAGTTCATCTTATATCCCTGTACTTGTTAAACAGGTAAATGAATATGTTTTTAGTGTACCTAAGAGACGTGAAATTTCCAAGGAAAAAATATTTGCTCTTTTTACTCCTTGGTCACTTGTTTCGTTTTTTCCTAGCTGTGCATGTCATCAGTCTTGAAAGAATGTGCTTCAATTCACTTAAAATAACGATTTCTTTTAGTAACACTTCGGTAATTAAGTTAATTACTCTTCCTGGAGAACAAAACCTGAGCTAGTTGGTAATTGCTTTTGTCTTTATTTGTAATCTTTTAGAAGACAAACGTGAGCTTTTCCTTGGGACAATCATTATGAATTCTTGATAACATCTGGTTGCTTAATTCAAAAAATGTATAGCTATGAAGATTAATGATAGACCTTAACTGGATTTAAACTCAGACATATATAGGATCTGTATTAATCTCAGTCAACCCTTTCAAGCAGATGCCATATTTTGGGGAAAAGGAAATTGAAATGTACCAAGGAGCGGTAAGTTACATGCCACTTAAATTACTGTAGTGTTTGGGGGCTTTTATGATGCATGGGCAATTGAAGTTTGCAATACATTTGCATTTTCTTATTATGAATTATTTATTGGGGAAACGCAAGTAGGTGACATTGTTTGATTTTTAATAATGTGCTGCTCTTCAGAGTACAGCTCAAAAAAGCATAGGAGTATTATTATTGGAACATTATATACAAAATTAGTCAAACAGGATGTAAGACTTACAGCTTCAGGCATCTTCCTCCTTCCACATATGTCACAAAATTCTAAGGACTAAAAAAAAACACTACTCGGTAAAAAAAAAATAGGACAACGGGAACTTTTCTCTGCAAATCACTTAAGCTGTGGCTATGAGTGGAACATGAAAAATGAATCTTTTATGACTTCATTTATTAATGTGACCCTGATCTCTATTCAGACCCAGCTCCATAGCCATTTCAGTTGTGTGATCAAAATAGAATCCATAATCCTAATTAATATATTTCATCCCATGGCTCATCACTTCCCCAGGCCTCCCCATCTCTGCATCTTTTTCCTTCCCTCTTTCCTTTCCAGCAGAAGCACAAGAGCGTTCATTAATCCTGACCCCTGGAAAACAAACAAAAGGGAGCCCACACAAATTCATCAGTTGAAGTGGAAGGCAATTTACCCAGAGCAAGAGCCCACCCCGTGGTTGCCAGATGAATGGTGCTGGTAGCTGGAGCCGAAGGAGGCTGCCACGCGAAAGACCTTTGATAATGCTGCCTTTATGGAAGCCCAGCACAAGGGAAACACTGTCAGTAGAGGCTGGGCCCTGCCCTGGCGCCCTGATCAGCAGGGCCCCGGGGCAGCAGGCACGGAGCCGGCTTGGCGTCCTCAATGACAGCCAAAGTGGGGTGGGTGGAAGTGCTGTGTATTCGTGTTGTTTCTTCCCATTTCTCTGTGAAGCCTTGCTACGTGAGTCCCTTTCAGACCATTCATCTTTTTGAAGAGTTCTCTTTAAAGATATGCCCTAGAAGTTTTTAATATATATTTATTTTTAACTGCTAGTGGTAACAGAATGTTGTAAAATTGGTATTTACTTAGTGCCAGGTACTATGTTACACTTGCAACCATAATAAATCAGCCCTGTATGCTGGCTGCGGATTACTCTTCATCCCCATTTCACAGATGAGGAAACTGGAGCTCAGAGAGGTAAAGTACTTGAATATATTGAGTGTTGAAGCTGGGAGTTGAAGTCAGGTCTCAGTGACTTTCTTTCAAGCCTAAGGGAAGATCAGGTAGAGGAAATGCTTACCCTATAATTCTCATCAGTAGCTGAGAAGTACCAGGAGTCCATAGATGGGAAACCAATTTGAAAACTAAAAAGTGACGTGCAGAGGTCAAGTATAACTAGCTAAGTGACTTTGAAGCCTTATTGGGCAATGACTTGCCCACTCCTTTCCCTCCACTGCTCACAGCTTTCTCTCTACTCCATTTCCTTCTATTTTCCATCCTTTTTTTTTTTTTTTCTGGCCACGCAGCACAGCATGAAGGATCTTAGTTCCCCAACCAGGGATTGAACCCGTGCCCACTGCAGTGGAAGCTGGGAGTCTTAACCACTGGACCACCAGAGAAGTGCCTCATCCTCTTTTCTTTTCCTGTCTCCCTGTTTTCAAAGAGATATTAAAGATAATAATTTGAGCAGTCTGGGCTGGAAGAAGACAATTTAAGACTCTTATCCTGCAGTGCCATCTACGCATCCCTTCTCACTATGAGGTGAAGGCAGCAATGGCATTATTTTTGTCCCTGTATAGAATTATTCAGTCCCTCAGTCCCAGGAATAAGCTAGACCCTCATGAGCAGTTTCCTTTCTGAGCCCCCCGCTCACATGTGGGGAGCCGTGGGCACTGGAAACACCCGTGCTTACCATTTGTGCAGGCGTCGAGCAGTCTCTCACCCCTTGTCGCTCCACTCTGATCCACCAGGGCTTGCAGTGAGTGGCAATTTCTGGGCCAGGCCCCTTACACTGCAGTAACTTGTTGTGTAACAAGGCTCAAAGCTGGATTAAGTAGATTCTGCTTTACTGCTGCGTTTTACTTACCTTTTCTAATTACTTTCCCATCCTTCATCTCAGTTACCTTGTGAGATGTGTACCATGGACGTTATTATCCCCACTCTAGAGATGCGAACCAGAGAAGGGCAAGACAGAGCCTGAATGTCTTCTCCCTCTGGACTTGGCTTTCTTTTCACTCTTTTATGGTAGATAGTCTTAAATTGAAGGCGTGTTCTTCCTCCCGCTTTCCACCATATGAAGTATTATTCTTTTTAGTGATTTTTGAGGAAGTGGTGGAAGTGGTGCCAAGAAACTGAAGGAAGCAGGGCTGCAGTCGTCCTGACGCAGTGAATTTATTGGTGGATTTATATTTATGCATAGCTAAGATATCCCATGAGATAAAAGCACAAACCCGCTATCTTGGTGTGGTAGGATTTTTTGTTTTTCCATACTGAGATGGGACAAACTGGTCAAATCTGTTTATCTCTTTAAAGAACCACACCTCCTGCCTTCTTCTAATGGAAAGTTTTTAAGTTTTTTCCTTATTTTCATATAGTCTCACTTAATTTCCTGTGGGGTCCCAGGATCTTCAACTTACCTCTTAGAAAAAAAAAAAACTAGAATTTCTGAATTAATACCAGTCAGATCCAGGTTTTTAGTAAGGCCCTCTTAAGACCTGTTGCCCAAATGTCTTCAGAAACACTTAGAAATGGAATGTGGTCTACAGAGGCGTGCTGGGTGGAAGGGTGTGGTATCGGAGTCTCTGAAGACGATGGTTAGGTCTGAAGGTTGAATCACACATAGGCCTACAGAAGAGTCCTTCCAAATTCCATCTTCATTGCTTTAGGTGTACCTCCTCATGACCTTAGCAAGTTTATGATTCTTGTATTATGCAACCTTTAAGGCTGGAACTATACAGTGGTGTATTCATTGCCAAGGCCAAGAAAAGAAATGTAATGTGTTGCTCTAACTGACCATGGTTTTTTTGTTTTTTTTTTTTTTCTTCTTTTCCAGGCACAGTATGAAAACCCACCACATATCTATGCTCTTGCAGATAATATGTACAGAAACATGATCATTGACAGAGAGAACCAGTGTGTCATCATCAGGTATGGAAAAGAGCCTTCTTAGGTCCAGGGAACATGAGACCATGCTGTACTGAGGATTCTGTCACGGAGCAATGCTTTTGCAGTAGTTGCTCATTCCAGAGGCTGGTTAATGTATCCGAGTAGCAAGCAGCCTGTTAGCTTTGCCTTGGTTTGTTTTATAACTCCAGTTCATAAAAGATTTGAGCTTCTGTGAGGTTGCTTTTTATACCCCTGTCACTTAAGGTATTAAGGCCTTAGGGCACATGGTTCTAGCTGGATCTTTCTCTGATTGTCATCAGGCTTTGAAATAAAATCATGAGACACCTCCTCTGCCATTTGATTGTATTGTGGCTTTACTCTGAATTGGAGATCCTTTATGTTGCAAGTATAGTAAGCATGTGTCACTGTTTTGTCAGCTGGAGTATTTTTCTCTAGGTCCTTCTTTTTCCTTCATAATTTAATATTGGTTTGGTCAGGAAGTTCGTTTGGGTTTTTCCATAACACAGAAAATCCTGAACGCACTTTTTGGCCAGTCCAATAGTTCGAGTTTGAACATTTTTGGTTTTTTATCATTTGCTTTTAATTTTCTGAGGGCATTACTGGTCAACGCCAGCATTAGGTGTCTGTAACTACATTTCTCAATCCTTGTAACCTGACCTGGCGCTGAGTCTTTGCTGGATTGAAGTGCTTTTACGATTTTGTTTACCATTACGAACATTTTCAAACATACAGAAAACGTAAGCGTCTGTATTTCCATCACTTAGAACTTGACAGTTTTTGACATTTTGTCATATTTGCGTTCATCTTCTTTAGTTACTTAACTTTTTAGTCCTTCATTTTTCAAAAATGAAAAAAAAAAGGTTTTATGGATATTTACAAACACGAAATTAGAAAGAGAATTATAATAAGCACCTGTGTATCTGTCATCCCGCTTGTACAGCTATTAATAGTGTACAATATAATAATATAGTGGCCAATCCTGTTTCACCTAGTCCTCCCACCCTGGCCCACTTGATTATTTAAAGCAAATCCTAGGGAGAAAATCATTTCATTTGTCAATAATTTAGCGTGTACCTCGAAAATATCATTCTTATCACACCTGAAAAAAAAGAATAATTCTTTCAATGTCGTCTAATATTATCAGTGTTCCAGTTCCATGACTGTCTTATAAATTCTTTTCTACAGTTGATTCATTTTTATTTAGGTTCCAAACGCTCACACTTTGTCCTGGTTGTGTGTCTCTCAAGTCTGTCGTTAACACTTCTCTCTTGTTCTTTTTGTTTTCTTAGTATTTATTTGTTAGAGAAAAAGGTTCGTCCTGCAGAATTTTCTGTAGTCTGGTGTTAGCTAATTGTATACCGTGACTTTGCACTGTCCTCTCTATTCCTGTAAATTGACAGATCTAACAGCTTGATCAGGTTCAGGTTCAATTATTTGGCAAAAAAATGCTCCATTATTGATGCTGTGCACGTAATGCCTGTTGGTCTGTCTTTGTGTGATGTTTGGATTTCCAGTGGGTCAATCCATTATAAATTCTCATTTCACAATCATCATTTACTTGATGGTTGAAAAAGAATCATTTTCTAATTCTATGATCCCTTCTACATTAATTTATTAGTTGGAATTTTTATTTGTTTACCATAAAATACAATCTATACGGGAACATTAGATTAAAAAGCTTGATTTGTTGTCTTTATTTACTAATTTTTCAAGCAATGAGTTGATACCCTAGCAGCAAAGTAAAATGTTTTTGTTTTCAATATCATTCTACACTGGTAGATTTTAAATACCTGTTGAACAACACTGCAGTTTTCATTTAGGCTCAAATAGTCCTACCTTTGGCCAGTGAAGGCCCTTTGTATTGGCTTCTTTGTCCCTTTGACATGATTCCAGTAGTCTGTGATAGTTTCCTTATTTAAGATGTTCCAGGCTCCAGCCGAGGAGTGGGGCAGGGCAGCCAGGAGGGAGTAAGAGAGCCTGAATGGAGGCCGGGTCAAAGGTCAGGGCCTTTTCCTGGCTGCCGTGGCAAGGATCCCTACCTGAACACTGCAAGTGACTATTACCCTGGGATTCAGAAACGTCTACAGGACTGAGACTGGACCTGCTAAAGCTGTCTCAGGGCATTGATGAAGTGTGTTGTTCAAAGGACGTTTGCCATTGGGAAATGTGCCCAGAGAAGAGTAAATAAATGAAGCTTTAGATAAGGAATTGATGAAATAAATCTACAAAGAAGCCTTGTTAAACCCTTTCATATCTTATATATGGAATATACAAGATTTATAAAGAAATATGTTCCTATAAAGTAGGGATAAGGAAATCAGGCTAAAAAACACATAACTCCATTTATAGGTACAGATGGTACCTGTATGTGATTGTGATAGGAATAATGGGCAATGCAGATATGTTAATGACTTTTAAATTATCTAAAAATATCCAGTTCAAAATTTGTTCAAAAATCAAAAAACTAAATAAAAGGTGAATAATACAGTATAAAAAGTAGAGCAACAGGAGGACCTTAAAGATGGCACAGGAATAAGATGTGGAGATCACCTTCCTCCCCACAGATACATCAGAAGTACATCTACATGTGGAACAACTCCTATAGAATACCTACTGAACGCTGGCAGAAGACCTCAGACTTCCCAAAAGCCGTGTGGCTAACAGGGTCTTGGTGCTCCTGCTGGGTGTCAGGCCTGAGCCTCTGAGGTGGGAGAGCCGAGTTTAGGACATCACTCCTCCAGAGACCTCCTGGCCCCTCGTAATATCAGTTGGCGAGAGCTCTCCCAGAGATCTTCTTCTCAATGCTAAGACTCAGCTCCACCCAACAACCAGCAAGCTTCAGTGCTGGACACCCCATGCCAAACAACTAGCAAGACAGGAGTACAACCCCACCCATTAGCAGAGAGGCTGCCTAAAATCATAATAACTTCACAGACACCCCAAAATACACCACCGGTTGTGGTCCTGTCCACCAGAAGGACAAGATCCAGCCTCATCCACCAGAACACAGACACCAGTCCCCTCCACCAGGAAGCCTACACAACCCACTAAATCAACATTACGCACTGGGAGAAGACACCAAAAACAAAGGGAACTACGAACCTGCAGCCTGTGAAAAGGAGACCCCAAACACAGTAAGTTAAGCAAAATGAGAAGACCGAGAAACACACAGCAGATAAAGGAGCAAGGTAAAACCCCACCAGACCAAACAAATGAAGAGGAAATAGGCAGTGTACCTGAAAAAGAATTCAGAGTAATGATAGTAACAATGATCCAAAATCTCGGAAATAGAATGGAGAAAACACAAGAAACATTTAACAAGGACCTAGAAGAACTAAAGAGCAAACAAACAACGATGAACAACACAATAAATAAAATGAAAAATTCTCTAGAAGGAATTAATAGCAGAATAACTGAGGCAGAAGAACAGATAAGTGACCTGGAAGATAAAAAAGTGGAAATAACTACCACAGAGAAGAATAAAGAGAAAAGAATGAAAAGAATTAAGGACAGTCTCAGAGACCTCTGGGACAACATTAAATGCACCAACATTCTAATTATAGGGGTCCCAGAAGAAGACAAGTAAAAGAAAGGGACTGAGGGCTTCCTTGGTGGCACAGTGGTTGAGAGTCCACCTGCCGATGCAGGGGACATGGGTTCGTGCCCCGGTCTGGGAAGATCCCACATACCGCGGAGCGGTTGGACCTGTGAGCCTTGGCCACCGGGCCTGCGTGTCCAGAGCCTGTGCTCTGCAACAGGAGAGGCCACAACAGTGAGAAGCCTGCATACTGCCAAAAAAAAAAAAAAAAAAAAAAAGGGACTGAGAAAATATTTGAAGAGATTATAGTTGAAACTTCCCTAATATGGGAAAGGAAATAGTCAATCAAGTCCAGGAAGTGCAGAGAGTCCCATACAGGATAAATCGAAGGGGAAACAAGCCAAGACACATAATAATCAAACTATCAAAAATTAAATACAATGAAAAATATTAAAAGTAGCAAGGGAGAAGCAACAAATAACATAAAAGGGAATCCCCATATGGTTAACAGCTGATTTCTCAGCAGAAACTCTGCAAGCCAGAAGGGAGTGGCAGGACATATTTAAAGTTATGAAAGGGAAAAACCTCCAACCAAGATTACTCTACCCAGCAAGGATCTCATTCAGATTCGACGGAAAAATTAAACCCTTTACAGACAAGCAAAAGCTAAGAGAATTCAGCACCACTAAACCAGCTTTACAACAAATGCTAAAGGAACTTCTCTAGGCAGGAAACACAAGAGAAGGAAAAGACCTACAATAACAAACCCAAAACAGTTAAGAAAATGGTAATAGGAACATACATATTGATAACTACCTTAAATGTAAATGGATTAAATGCTCCAACCAAAAGACATAGACTGGCTGAATGGATACAAAAACAAGACCCGTATATATGCTGTCTACAAGAGACCCACTTCAGACCTAGGGACACGTACAGATTGAAAGTGAGGGGATGGAAAAAGATATTCCATGCAAATGGAAATCAAAGGAAAGCTGAAGTAGCAATTCTCATATCAGATAAAATAGACTTTTAAATAAAGACTATTACAAGAGACAAGGATACTACATAATGATCAAGGGATCAATCCAAGAAGAAGATATAACAGTTGTAAATATTTATGCACCCAACATAGGAGCACCTCAGTACATAAGGCAAATGCTAACAGCCATAAAAGGGGAAATTGACAGTAACACAATCATAGTAGGGGACTTGAACACCCCACTTTCACCAATGGACAGATCATCCGAAATAAAAATAGGGAAACACAAGCTTTAAATGAAATTAAACAAGAGGGACTTCATTAATATTTGTAGGTCATTCCATCCAAAAACAACAGAATACACTTTCATCTCAGGTGCTCATGGAACATTCACCAGGATAGATCATATCTTGGGTCACAAATCAAGCCTTCGTAAGTTTAAGAAAATTGAAATTGTGTCAAGTATCTTTTCCTACTACAATGCTATGAGACTAGATATCAATTACTGGAAAAAAACTGTAAAAAATACACATGGAAGCTAAACAATACACTACTAAATAACCAAGGGATCACTGAGGAAATCAAAAAATACCTAGAAATAAATGACAATGAAAACACGACAACCCAAAGCCTATGGGATGCAGCAAAAGCAGTTCTAAGAGGGAAGTTTATAGCAATAAATTCCTACCTCAAGAAACAAGAAGCATCTCAAATAAACAACCTGACCTTACACCTAAAGCAATTAGAGAAATAAGAGCAAAAGAACCCCAAAGTTAGCAGAAGGAAAGAAATCATAAAGATCAGATCAGAAATAAATGAAAAAGGAATGAAGGAATCAATAGCAAAGATCAATAAAACTAAAAGCTGGTTCTTTGAGAAGATAAACAAAATTGATAAACCATTAGCCAGACTCATCAAGGAAAAAAGGGAAAAGACTCAATAGAATTAAAAATGAAAAAGGAGAAGTAACAACTGACATTACAGAAATACAAAGGATCATGAGGGATTACTTACAAGCAACTATATGACAATAAAATGGACAACCTGGAAGAAATGGATAAGTTCTTAGAAAAGCACAACCTTCCGAGCCTGAACCAGGAAGAAATAGAAACTATAAACAGACCAATCACAAGTAATGAAATTGAAACTGTGATTAAAAATCTTCCAACAAACAAAAGCCCAGGACCAGATGGTTTCACAGGTGAATTCTAACATTTAGAGAGGGGCTAACACCTACCCTTCTCAAACTCTTCCAAAATATAGCAGAGGGAGGAACACTCCCAAACTCATTCTATGAGGCCACCATCACCCTGATGCCAAAACCAGACAAAGATGTCCCCCAAAAAGAAAACTACAGGCTGATATCACTGATAAACATAGATGCAAAAATCCTCAACAAAATACTGGCAAACAGAATCCAACAGCACATTAAAAGGATCACAAACCGTGATCAAGTGGGGTTTATCCCAGGAATGCAAGAATTCTTCAATATATGCAAATCAATCAATGTGATATACCATATTAAGAAATTGAAGGATAAAAACCATTTGATCATCTCAATAGATGCAGAAGAAGCTTTCAACAAAATTCAACACTCATTTATGATAACCCTTCAGAATGTAGGCATAGAGGGGACTTACCTCAACATAGTAAAGGACATATGTGACAGACCCACAGCAAACATCATTCTCAGTGGTGAAAAACGGAAAACATTTCCACAAAGATCAGGAGCAAGACAAGGTTGCCCACTCTCACCACTCTTATTCAACATGTTTTGGAAGTTTTAGCTACAGCAGTCAGAGAAGAAAAAGAAATAAAAGGAATCCATATCGGAAAAGAAGAAGTAAAGCTGTCACTGTTTGCAGATGACATGATACTATACATAGAGAATCCTAAAGATGCTACCAGAAAACTGCTAGAGCTAATTAGTGAATTTGGTAAAGTAGCAGGATACAAAATTAACGCACAGCAATTTCTTGCATTCCTATACACTAACGATGAAAAATCTGAAAGAGAAATTAAGGAAACACTTCCATTTACCATTGTAACAAAAAGAATAAAATACCTAGGAATAAACTTACCTAAGGAGACAAAAGACCTGTATGCAGAAAACTATAAGACACTGATGAAAGAAATTAATGACGATACAGACAGATGGAGAGATACACCGTGTTCTTGGATTGGAAGAATCAACATTGTGAAAATGACTCTACTACCCAAAGCAGTCTACAGATTCAATACAATCCCTATCAAACCACCAATGGTATTTTTCACAGAACTAGAACAAAAAATTTCACAATCTTTCACAAAAGACACCCAAATAGTCAAAGCAATGTTGAGAAAAAAAAAAAAACAGAGCTGGAGGAATCAGGCTCCCTGAGTTCAGACTATACTACAAAGCTACAGTAATCAAGACAGTATGGGGCTTTCCTGGTGGCACAGTGGTTGAGAGTCCGCCTGCCGATTCAGGGGACATGGGTTTGTGCCACGGAGCGACTGGGCCCATGAGCCATGGCCGTTGGGCCTGCGCATCTGGGGCCTGTGCTCCGCGGCAGGAGAGGCCACAAAAGTGAGAGGCCCACATACTGCAAAAAAAAAAAAAAAAAAGACAGTATGGTACTGGCACAAAAACAGAAATATAGATCAATAGAACAGGATAGAAAGCCCAGAGATAAATCTACGCACGTATGGTCACCTTATGTTTAATAAAGTAGGCAAGAATATACAGTGGAGGAAAGACAGCCTTTTCAATTATGTGGTGCTAGGAAAACTGGTCAGCTACATGTAAAATAATGAAATTAGAACACTCCCTAACACCACACACAAAAATAAACTCAAAATGGATTAAAGACCTAAATGTAAGGCCAGACACTATAAATCTCTTAGAGGAAAACATAGGAAGAACACTCTGACATAAATCAAAGCAAGGTGTTTTTTGACCCAACTCCTAGAGAAATAGAAGTAAAAACAAAAATAAACAAATGGGACCTAGTGAAACTTAAAAGCTTTACACAGCAAAAGAAACCATAAGCAAGACGAAAAGACAACTCTCAGAATTGGGGAAAATATTTGCAAACAAAGCAAGTGACAAAGGATGAATCTCCAAAATGTGCAGGCAGCTCATGCAGCTCAGTATGAATCAAACAACCCAATCCAAAGGAAGACCTAAATAGACATTTCTCCAAAGAAGATATACAGATTGCCAACAAACACATGAAAGAATGCTCAACATCACTAATCATTAGAGAAATGCAAATCAAAACTACAATGAGGTATCACCTCACAGCAGTCAGAATGGACATCTTCAAAAAATCTACAAACAATAAATACTGGAGAGGGTGTGGAGAAAAGGGAACCCTCTTGTACTGTTGGGGGGAATGTAATTTATACAGCCACTATGGAGAACAGTATGGAGGTTCCTTAAAAAACTAAAAGTAGAACTACCACATGACCCAGCAATCCCACTCCTGGGCATATACCCTGAGAAAACCATAATTCAAAAAGTATCATGTAGCACAATGTTCATTGCAGCTCTGTTTACAATAGCCAGGACATGGAAGCAACCTAAGTGTCCATCGACAGATGAGTGGATAAAGAAGATGTGGCACATGTATATAATGAAATATTACTCAGCCATAAAAAGAAACGAAATTGCGTTATTTGTAGTGAGGTGGATGGACCTAGAGACTGTCATACAGAGTGAAGTAAGTCAGAAAGGGAAAAACAAATACTGTATGTTAACATATATATATGGAATCTAAAAAAATAAAATGATTCTGAAGATCCTAGGGGCAGGACAGGAATAAAGGCACACGTAGAGAATGGACTTGAGGACACGGGGTGGGGGAAGGGTAAGCTGGGACGAAGTGAGAGAGTGGCTGGGACGAAGTGAGAGATTGGCATGGACATATATACACTACGAAATTGTAAAATAGATAGCTAGTGGGAAGCAGCCGCATAGCACAGCACGATCAGATCGGTGCATTGTGGCCACCTAGAGGGGTGGGAGGGAGACACGAGTCGAGGGCGTATGGGGATATATGTATACATATAGGTGACTCACTCTACATATACGTATATATGTATAGCTCACTCTGTTTATTATATAGCAGAAACTAACAGACCACTGTAAAGCAATTATACTGCAATAAAGATGATAAAAAAATTAAAAAAAAAGATGTTCCAGGCTCATCTTGTACCTTTTCTGCCAAGCCTTGGAACCAGCCATTTCATCAAAAAGCCCTGGTTCATTTTAATGGGAAATAGTATTTAGAGACCATCAGTCTAGTCACTAAGAGTGCTCACTGCTCTGTTAACAGTGCTTCTTATTCTTTTCAGAGAACAAAGGCAAGGAATATGAACTGTTTAAGAAAAAAATGAAACATGAGTTCGTACTGATAACGTCCAGTTCATTTTTTTTTTTTTTTTGTAATTTTTTCGCCCCGCAGCATGTGATATCTTGTTTCCCAGACCAGGGATCGAACCTGTTCCCCCCTGCAGTGGAATTGCAGAGTCTTAACCACTGGACTGCCAGGGAAATCCCCCAGTTCATTTTTAAGATGATAGGGTTTTTACTTCTTTGGTTTTTATATTTGTATCCGCATTTTTCTTACGTTGAAAACCTCGATTTCTGATGACATTATTACAGTTACTTGCTCTATAATGTGTAGGTGCATAAAACTATAAATAAATAAGTATATATATGTACACTTATACATAAATAATATATATTACATAGTAAATAATGGGATAAAGCAAATAAAGTAATTCTGTTAATGCTTAAAGATGACAATGCCAACATTATTCGTAACAATACTGAATTCACTTAAAATTCTTTTGTTCTTTCTGGTCCTTAGGATGTACAGTCAAAATATTGGGTTTTAAAAGTCCCTTAAATTAATTCTTTTCTGTGTCATTAACATGCCAACTTGAACTACAGTTAGATTCATTTATTTCATTTTGGGTTTTAGGAGTTTAAATTTTGTAAATTTTAATTTTGTTGTATAATTGTGTAAACCATTACAGGGCTCCAAAGTCAAAACTATAAAACAAAAACATTGAAGCATTTCAAGATACAGACTTCATGACATCTTACCTCTAAATGTTTCTCTATGCATGTCTAGAAAATAACGTTTTCTAACTTAGCCCCAATACCATTATCACAACTAAATAATGAATACTAACTTAATATCATCTAAAGATAAGCAGTCTCTGTGTAAATTTCTGTGATTGTGGCACACATGTCCTTTCTTGCCAGTTTATGTAAATCAAGGAACACTGGCTGCATTTGGTTATGAGTCATTTTTTTAATCCTACCACAGTTCCCCTCTCCCATTATTTTTTTTTTTTCCGTTGACTTGATTCAAGAGACCAACCCACTTTTCCTATAGACACCTTTTAGATTGGTCCAGTTGCTTCCTCATGGTCTCGTTACCCTAATGCCTTCAATCTTCTGTAAATTGGAAGTTAGATCTAAATATTTAATTAGCTGCAGGTGAAGCCCTCTGGAAGGAACATTGGGTGTTGAGTTTGGTTGCTGAATCGGAAATGCTTCTGTTTGACCCCAAGTAGAGGTCACTGGCCAGTAGAGAGGTGGGAGGTGTTTTCTTGACTTGAATTAAATGAGAGAGGATAGGATGAGTTTTCTAACCTATTCCCTTGCCCTTTTTCCTTCCTCCTGGGCCCCTAGTGAGATGAGCAGGAAGGGAATGGTCTTGTTGCATGAGCTTCTCCCGTTTGGAGCTACTTCTTTATTTCGTAGCCCAACCCTTTCCCTCTCTTGGATCCCCTCAGTCTGTCGTGCAGGGTACACTTGCCCTGAAGCAGTACACTTGCCCTGAAGCAGGACACATGCCCACTTGTAGGATCTTTTTTTCCAGTGTTCAGGCGGCAAAGACTTGAAGGCCCTGCTCCAGGGATTTCTATTGCAGTGTCTGTGCTTTAATATAGGAGATGGTGGAACAGGGAGCTGCTTTGACTTCTGACACTAACCACCCTAAGTCAAGCCAGACTTCACACGTGAAAGGCACAGTCCTCCACAAGACACCAGCTGCAAGTTCCGGGGTTCCCACCAACCCCTCAATTTCAGTAATTTACTAGAATGGCTCACAAACCTCATGAAAGCACTGTACCCTATGGTTACCATTTTATTAGAGCAAAAGGATACAAAGCAGACCAGAAAAGAGTAGAGACACAGGGCAAGGTCTGGGAGAGGTCCACGTGTGATGCTTCTGGGCATCCTCTCCCCGTGGAGTCATGGATGGTGTTTCCTCCTTCCATTCGTGGTGTGGGAGTTGACAGTATTGCCAACTAGGAAGTTCACCCAAGCCTTTGCTGTCCAGAGATTTTATTTGGGCTCAATCACAAACTTCCTGCATGACTGACCGGTAGTCTCTAGCCGTCCTGAAGATTTGGTCCAATATCTGTAGCCTCCATTTTCTCCCTGGGTCAGAACTTAGACACGGCTTTCCAAAGCTCTTAATCATAAATTACTGGCCAGTTCCCAAAGACCCCAGACAAATTTCTTTACTACCCAAGAGCTGTGCTTCATCTGCTTTGAGAAAGTAGATTTGCTATCTCTGCTGTGCTGTGGTTCACTCTCACCAGCTCTGTGATCCTGGGCAGCAAACCTAACACTCATCTGGGCCTCGTGTCTTCACTTAGGAGTGAACTGATTGACCAGATGACCTCTGAGGTCTTGCCTGCTTTGGGGGTTTTGGAACTCTTCCAAATAGTGCTTGAGGGAAGGGAAGGCAGGGAAATGCTGTTCTGGGTAGAGAAGCCCAAGTTTGCAGCTACTGACATGGGAGAGCTGGGTGCTCATTCAGCTAGGGCTGAGTCCAGTGCTGCCTACCTGAATGCACTTGTGAACAGAAAACAAACAATACCAATTTTCCTGGGGGCTGGAAGAAAAGTCTGCTCCTTGTGCAAAGGGCTTCTGCCATAGCTGGAGAGACTAGGAATTTTTAGTATCCTTTAATTAGGAAATTAAAAATTAATGATGATCTAATCCTCTGGTGTTCTTTTAGACTTTCACTTTCTGTTTTCCCTGGTATATGACCTCATCTACATGATGAAATGCATATGGTTTATCTTTTATTTATCTATTTTTAATTTTAAAATTAATTATTAAATTTTTGTATCTGGTTTGTTAAACATTTTATTAATAATATATGTATATAAATATTTTTTGTTTAAAGCATTTAGCTTTAGGGAGAAATATATTTGGGATTTCCAGGATAATACATATTTTATGCATTTTAAATCATGCTATAGAAGAAACTGAAATGAAGGTCAAATACATTTAAAGAAGTTTTTAAAAAGAAAATTATATTAATATAAGAAAAAAATTTTATGATTTTTTAAAATTGAAGTTTGGTTGACCTACAGGACTATGTTAGATCTAGATGTACAACATAGTGATTCGATATAGCTGTACGTTACGACGTGATGACCGTGAAATGTGTACGCTTAGATGGGATAATGCAGGACATAGAAGCAATCTTATCAGTTCCATCCCAATCTTATGTTTTCTGAAGAGGTGGATACAGTGACAGGATGGACTGGCAGCTGATTATTTCTGGATAGAAATCAGTGTAACAAATTGAATTTAAAAAGAAAGAAATCAAGGAAGAAGACAAGCTGCTTTCTCAAGTGCAGACCTCCATCCAAGCCTTGGCCCTGAGTTTGTTTTTTTAATTGAAGTATAGCTGATGTACGGTAATATGCACAGGTGTATAATATAGTGATTCACAATTTTTAAAGTATATACTCCCTGTATAGTTACTATAAAATATTGGCTATATTCCCTGTGTTGTCCCGTATATCCTTGTAGCTTACTTTATACATAGTAGTTTGTACTCCTTAATCTCCCACCACTATCTTGCCCCTCCCCACCTCCCACTGATAACCACTAGTTTGTTCTCTCTGTGAGTCTGTTTCTTTTATGTTACATTCACTAGTTTGTTGTATTTATTAGATTCCACATATAAGTAATGTCATTTGTATTTGTATTTCTCTGTCTGACTTGTGTCACTTAGCATAATGCCCTCCAAGTCCATCCATGCTGCTGCAAAGGCAAAATTTCTTTTTTATGACTGAAGAATATTGCATTGTGTATATATACTACATCTTCTTTATCCATTCATCTGTTGATGGACACTTAGGTTGCTTCCGTGTCTTGGCAATTGTAAGTAATGCTGCAGTGAACATTGGAGTACATGTGTCTTTTCCAATTGGTGTTTTTGTTTTTTTCAGATATATACCCAAGAGTGAAATTGCTGGATCATTCTATTAGAGTAGTTCTATTTTTAGTTTTTTGAAAAACTTCCATACTTTTTTCCACAGTGGTTGCACCAATCTGTATTCCCACCAGCAGTGTATGAGGGTTCCCTTTTCTCCACATCCTCGCCGACATTTGTTAGTTGTGTTCTTTTCGATGATGGCCATTCTGACATGTGTGAGGGGATATCTCATTGTGGTTTTGATTTGCATTTCTCTGGTAATTAGTGATGTTGAGCATCTTTTCATGTGCCTGTTGGCCATCTGCATTTCCTCTTTGGAAAAATGTTCAGTTCTTCTGCCCATTTTTTATCAGGTTGTTTATTTTTTTGATGTTGAATTCTATGAGCTGTTTATATATGTTGGATATTAACCCCTTATTGGTCATTTCATTTGCAAATATTTTCTCCCATTCAGTAGGTTGTCTTTTCATTTTGTCAGCGGTTTCCTTTGCTATGCAAAAGCTCTTAAGCTTAATTAGATCCCATTTGTTTATTTTTGCTTTTCTTTCCTTTGCTTTAGGAGACGGATCCAAAAAATATTGCTGCGATTTATGTCAGAGAGTGTTCTGCCTATGTTTTCCTCTGGGAGTTTTATAGTATCTGGTCTTACGTTTAGGTCTTTAATCCATTTTGAGTTTATTTTTGTGTGTGGTGTTAGGGAGTGTTCTAGTTTCATCCTTTTACACGTAGCTGTCCAGTTTTCCCAGCACCACTTATTGAAGAGGCTGTCCTTTCTCCATTGTATATTCTTGCCTCCTTTGTTGCTGATCAGTTGTTGGTCCTGAGTTTTGCAAACATGTACAGACTTGATTTGTCAAAATAGCTGGAGTTGAGCAGCCTCAGGTTGACTGACTGGCCAACCAGACTCACAAGTGAGTGTGAATTAGACCCCAGTTCATGATTTTATAAGGAGAATTCTGCTTGTGGTGGACTGCTCTGTTGATTATTTCCCTGGAACACAGTCCGTGAGGGTTGCTGGATTACCATTAGAGGGTTGGATTCCGAGCCGAGGGATGATCACAGTGGCTAATGTCGTCACGTCATGGCCCCCACTTTTATCTGGAGACAGTAGGCTGCCCCTCAGTAGTCTGTTTACTTGGGGAAAACCCATCGTGTCTGCTGTTGATTTTTCCTGTCCTGACTCCGTGTAGGCCAACCCCTTTGTATTAACCTACCCTTTGTCCTGTCAGCCCCTACCATGCAGTAAGTTAAGTTCTATCAGGAATAAAGAGCCAGGATTTGCCTTAATGTTTCCCAAGTCTTCCCCAAGAGCTCACTGGCAGACAGGTCAGGGAGAGTGGCTGCCGTTGATGCCGATTTCATCCACTGTGCCTTGCGTTCACTAATTTAACTTTCCAGGGATAAATATCTCCCATTCCTGAATTGCGCTGTTCGCTCAGAGCCTATAAAGACATCTAGGCTACCCTTCTCAAAATTCTCTTTCAACTGATTTATGGTGGACCCAGGGCATCCAATATCTTTTTTCAAGCCCCCCAATTTGTTCTAGTTGAGCACCAAGACTAAGCCTCCTGAAATCCTCATTCCCAGGCTGGGTGATCTGCAGATAAACCTTCAGGCCTTGGTGATGTCTTGCAGGTCTCTGAGCAGAGACACGATACCACAGAAGGCTGGTTCACAAAGACGAGTCTAGGGGTAGAAAAGTGATGGGATCTTGAGCAAATCAGATATGTAGTGAGGTTTTGAGGGCCTGACCGGAGTTGGAAAGGCAAAGAGGAAACTGATGTGTGACATTCCATAAGCCTCTGAAGGAATTAAAGGAATAGGAAGTGAATGTGGACTCCAGGCAGTGCCAAGAGAAAGACACAACAGTGGTAGCTACATTAGTATCATTGACAGTGATGAGCACCTGAAGACACAGGTATCCACCCATGAGCCCAGTAAATGAGCAACCCAGATCTGCTTAACTCAATAGTTTTCTGTGCTCCAGAATCCAGAATTTGGATTTGTGTTTTAGAATTGCATATGTGGTACCTTTGGACCTATCGGAGACATCTATGCAAATTTACTGAATAAAATAATCATGGTGTGGTAAGAGGGGAAGGAGAAACGGCAAGTTTTTCTCATATTCTCTACCATCTCTGTATCACCAGACCGGACCATGGCACTGTGGCCAGAGGCATTTCTGCAGCCCTTGCCAGCTGACCTCTGGAAAGACTTACAGGGTCTTAGAGAACATTTATGTGGCAGTTTTATTGCTGCCATCAAAAGTGAATTCCACTTTTGGCCTGCATCCGTTCTTGCTGTCCTAGCGCGTTTAAAAAAACGTGATGTTGATTTGAGAGCATCACATTTGATCCAGTTTCTGATTTCTTTTGCTTGAAATATTCTTAAGCAGTTGTTTTTCTGAAAAGTAGGGTGTTCTGTTCTTAGTGTATACAACATTTGCAAAGTCTTGGTAGGTTGTATCCTGAATACGTGCCAAATAAATATTTTTTTTAGAGATAAAGACGTGAGAGATCTTTTGAAGGCGCATCAAAAGATTTGGTGACTGATTGAATATGAGAATTTTCGTAGAGGAAAAGGAGATAGTTGTCACTATTGGATCTAAGATTTCTGAACTATCTTCTTCAAGAGACATTTTGGGTTTGGGATCCCTAAGATTTGCAGGAGTAAAGATGAAAGATTTAAATAATGTTAAAAATCAGATCACTTCTAATATTTGGCTTATGTCTTATCTCTGCTCTCTGCCTCAGCACTGTCAAGTGTCTCATGGATTCTCAAGCTGACTTCCTGTCTTTGATGTATTTCAGGAGCCTTTTATTATTAGCATTGGAACTCTTTTCTGTTTCTTTCGGTCCACCCAATTTCTTGTTTATCCCAGCACCGGCATCCTTTGAGGCTCCCTGTCCCTCTGGCCTGGCTTTGGGAGGCCCAGTTAGCTCACACCCCTGACGGTGGGGTCTGCATGAGGCCTGCCCTCTGGCTGTGGATTTGAAGAGCTGGGGGCTCAAATGTGCCCTTCTACCCCAAGTTCCCTGACCAGGCTTCGTCAAAGAGTGTTATTCAGGAAGCCTGACTCATTAGCTAATTAATATATTATCTATAATCATAATAATAACCCCTTTTTAAGTATTTGCTTTGTATCTCAGCATCTTTTACTTTTATCATTTACAACCTAGTAAACTAGGTATTACAGCCCCCCTTTTTGCAGATCAGAGAACCGAGTCTCAGAGAGGTAATGAAACATGTTAAACGTCTCACATTTGAAATGTGGCAAAGCCATGCCTCAAGCCAGGGCTGCCTGGCTCCCCTAGTACACTCTCTCCACTTTTCTCTGCTGCTTTGAGCCCGCAGGTGTCAGGTTGTCTGGTTAGTAACCTGTTACTGTCCACGGTCATGGGGTACAGTGGAAAGATCTCTGGGGTTGAGTCACGGGGTAGACTTGTTATTCTGTTCTGTCGAAAGTGTGCGACTTCTGCAAACCTCGGTCACTTCATCTGCAAAATGGGGATTAATACCTTAAAGGAAAGCTATTGAATGAGGAAATACATATAAAAAATTGTTTTTAACTGTTAAGGAGTGATGTAAAATACCTGGTAGTAACAGTAAAAGGAATTGCAGAGCTAATAAGTAGCTGAGCTGGGGCTGAAACTTGGTGTTCAGACTAAACATTGGGTTTTTCCTATTGCATCAGGCTGGGCCAACGTGAGCATTGCCCCGGGGCCACTTTCTTGGCAGACCATAGGTGATAATTTTGTCTGCCTGACAATACTAATTGATTTGGAAGAAATAACAGTTGTCTTATCTCACTTTCCTCATTATGTTAATGAATTTTTATCATTTACTCAGTGGTGCTGGCATGTCTGTCTGATTTTGTATTTTATACTTCCAGCCGTTGCATGTACTTGAGGCTCTACTTTTCAGTGTCATCACAAGCTCTGACAGATCACCCCTTTCTCTCCAGCCCTGGAACCCTTCAGATGGGCAACAGAGATGCTTCACTTCAGACTTATTTCTTTCCCAGATCCAGTAGGGCTGCCAGGAAGGGTGTGTGCGAATTGAGTCTTTGGAGAAGTCTGTCCAGAATCTTGTTTGATGTGTTTCTCCTTCCCGGTTGCATCTTGTCTTGTGAGCACAGTGATGCAGGCTATTATTACTTGTTAGCTCCGACTGTGTGTGAGATAATAAGTGTTTTGGCAGAAGCCTTGCTTCAAGGGGTGTGTATCAGTAAAAACTCAGTAACTAAAAGTTTGATTATACTATGAACTGTGCTATTCATGGAGTTCTTTAGGACACTTTGTTGATTTTAATTGACTATCTAAATATAGACCTTCATCTGAAGCAGTATAGCTCAGGCTTCTGATTTAAACTATCTCAGGTCCTTTCCTAGTGATGCCATTCACTAGCTCTGTGTCCCTGAGCAAGCTGCTTAGCCTTTTTCATCAAATAATGGGAATAAGAATAGTCCCTACCTCGCAGGGCTATTATCCAGATCACATGATTGAAGCCCTTAGAGCAGTCCTTGACTTGCCCACCCAGCGGACACATGCTACAGTCAATACATCTGCAAAATTTTAGTTTGCTTTCAAATCTCCTTTGGAATTGATGTTATTTCTCATCTGGACTCTTTTCAGTCACCAATATGTTTATCTTTTATAACTGTAGAATTAGAAAAAAGTTTTTAAACGATCTCTGTGTTTTTTACCCTTGGGTTATACCTTCTGAAATAAGAGTCAAGTTTAATACGAATATGTCCCTATATAAAAAAAGAAAAAAGTCAGGTCTAAGAGAGTAGGACCCAGTGGGAATTTTCATAACTTCATTGCCTTATCAATCATTCACTCTGGGCAGGAATGCCGCCCTCTGATGCTTGCCTGTGTGTGTGCATGTACACACGCACACACACATACACACGCACACCCCCTCATTCCCCTACCTGGCTAACTTTATCTGTCTCGTTGAAATGTAAGTAGTGTGACTTGACTTAGCTGGTGCATTTCTTTAGGAATCTTTTCCTAATACAAATTCAGGAATCCCTAAAACTGTACCCATATCTCCAAGGTGTTATCACAGTGTTGGTGCACATGCCCTCCAGGGCAGGAGACACATTTCATCCCAGCCTCGAGGAGGCACTTAGATAGTGCATGCTGGGTAAGCAAATGCACATACAATTTTTGTTTTAAATTTTTATCCTTTCTAAAGTGCAAATAAATGTAAAGTAGGCAGAGCAGCATTTCAATTACATTAACTTGAACAGTTACAAGGGAACAACAGCTAGTGTGGTAAGAACCAGCAGAGATTTTGAGACTAGCAAGGGGGAGATAGGAGGAATGGTCGACTCTACCTATTCTCTGGGATACCCACCCCCAAATACGACTAAGATATTTTTACATTTGCTAGAATCAGTTGAACTGAATTGAAAACACTATTGATTTTTAAGTGTGGAATAACCTTCAGACTAAGAAAAACAATTATAGTCTTTGAATCCAATTATTAATGTATCATTGTAAATAGCTCCACCCCCACCCCACCCCACCCCCCCAACATTCTTTCCATTTCTTTGAAATTGTAGCATATGTTTCCATTTGTATAGTGAATGCAGTCAGAAACATTACATTATTTCCTATTTGAATTGACGTTTCCTATGAAATCTGTCTTGACTGCGTTTTACATTCGTTTAGCTGGTTCCCAGCCAGCTATATGAGAACTAGGGAGTTTGTTAGAAATCCTTATTTCTAGGCCCTGTCCTTGGAGACCAGGATTCAGCAGGTCTGAAGACAGACCCAGACATGGGCATTTTTTAAGTACTTTGAGGATTCTGATAGGCTGCTGGACTTAGGGACCAGTGGGACATTTTTCTAATTTTAAGGCACATACATTTCTAGAGTATTTTTTGGTCCACTTTAGTAGTCAAGTGAAGGCACTTAAGAAAGGCCTTATAACCATAAACAAAGCAAATTGCTCTAATTGCTGTGAGATGCAAAGCAAACAATTTCACATATGCTGTATAATCTGTCTGATACCTTCACATTCTTTTAACATGGGTTTTAGTCCAGGGGAAGAAACAGTTTTTTCCCTGAAAGGGCCAATGTAATTATGGTTATGTATACTGTAAGCTTCAAGTAATTATGGAGCACTCCATTCTTGTACCATATTCTGAGCAAATTACCAGCCTCTGATCAATAAAATTTCTTTTTAAGCATCTGTAAATTGAATCCAAGAAATGAAAATTCCGATCAAAGTTCAGCCATAGCTAATTATTTTAAATCTTCTGAAAAATATCAGTGTTACTGAGAATGTAGATGTCCTATTAATGTACCTGGCATACTTATTTTAATATATGAAATGAGTTACTTTCCATTATTCTTCCTTTTTTTTTCTTTCCACAAAAGACACAAAATATTTTATGTCTAATCATACTACTAACCAAAGACACAGTGGGGACATTACTGTACTTTCATTTAGTAATTCTAATAGGACTTATTGTTTTTTTTCCTTTTCTCTTTTACACACTCACAGCTTTCTCTAAGGAATTCTAAATATGAAAGTTGTTTACTCATGACATAGTAATAATCTAAAGAAATTAATCCTGTTGATTATCATTATGATGTGCGATTCCACTTTTTCTGGAAATGCTGGGGTTTTTTTTGTTTTCTGTTCCTCTTTTTTTATTTTTTTCCTTGGCCACACTGCACAGCATGTGGAACTTCCCCAACCAGGGATTGAACACATGCCCCCTGCCATGGAAGCACAGAGTCTTAACTACTGGACCACCAGGGAAGTCCCATATTTTTTAAAAATATGAACTGTATGGGTAATTGTCTCTCTCAAAACTTTAAACCTTAAGAGAAATCACATCAAAAGAAACAAGAATCGTCCAGATATCAGCCCCCCAACAAGTCAGAACTGTTTCTTTTTCCTTGTTCCATTTCTGTTCTTGTCCATACATTATTTTTACATAGTTGTAATCACGTTATAGGTACAGTGTCTTCTGCTTATGTTGCCACTTAGCCTTTATTGCATTGTTTTTATGTTGCCACATAGTTTTCTAATTATTTTAAATGTCTGTGTAATATTATATAGGCTGGTTGTACCATTGTACTCTTGGACTTTCCGGTATTCTTGAATGTTCACGTGATTTACAACATTATAAAAGGGAGTTTCATTGTTAACAAACCTATGCTTCAAATGAGTGAGAGTGCATGTTTTGACCTTGGATCTAGGGTATAAATCTTCTGATTACGTGGACCATTTGAACAGATAACTTCCTCATGGAGCTGAAATATTTATTATACCTACTTGTGCCTGTGAGAAAGCATGGCTCTGTAATCAGTGTGACACGTCATCCCAGGCTCATTGGTTTTCTACTTTCCGCCATATCTTATGAAATACCAGTTTGGTTTCTGTATTCGTGTGACCTGGAAGTCAGGAGCTGAGTACTAGGATGCTGAATGAGTTGCACAGATGGAGTCAGACCTTTAGAAGTCCTCACAGAGGATGGTTCCCTCATTCTTCCCTATAATCTCTCTAATTAAGCATATAACATATTAGTTCAAAGAAATTCAACAGAGTTCTGAGTTTTGCTATGGTGGTGACTCTAATCCTCGTTTTGTTTTGTTTTGAAAGAGCAAATTATTTCCAAATTTATTTCAGTTTCCTTTTGGGGATAGGGGCCACCTGGCTTGGTTGGACCCTAAGCAAGTGTTTGCTCTTTTCTTGAGTACCTAAGCAATTGGTAACAGTTCATTAGGTTGGGTGTTCACAGAATATTTGCTCTGTACCCCAAAACTCTTGATCACCGATAGCAAACAAAAATAGTGTCTTAGGAACTCACAGCAGCCTGAATTTTTCATGTTAAATTTCACCATTATTTTCCATGATAATGGATTCCTTTCATCTAATTCTATCATGGAAGTACAAAGGCTACCAATAGAGAGATGAGAAGTCTGACTGACTTAAGCATGTTTTGAATTGAGGTCGCCATCAGTTCAAGGGGATTTTGGGGGAAGAAACGGGAATTTTGAAGATCTGACTATACGGTATTAACAAAAGGCTTTCCCTATGCAGTAAGGCCACCAAACGGAAGTAGTCTTTGTTATGCAGGATGTGATTAATATTACCTCATCATTTAATTTTAGAACTTCTAAAATAAAGTTGCTTGCATCAGTTCAACGCTGGTTTGAAACCAGAGAGTGCCTACTTTTTCTTTTTTTTAATTAGAGAAGAGATATGTGATTACTAAAAGTTTGGAAAATAATGAACTGAAAGAAGTCTCCCACAGTATCTTTTCCTTTACCAAAACCTCTGCTAATATTTTTCTTATGGGCTTTTTTTTCTTTACAGTTTTTTAACCCTGTTTTACATATAATCTGAATCTGATCTATTTCACATAACACTACTTCGTGTGCTTTTCTCCCGCAGTGTTTACAATCTTCCTGTCAGTTGTAATCTGTCTGGTCTGTCCTTCTGATGTTCCGTAATGTTCCTGTTCATGCTTCCTCCTATTATTGGGCATTTAGAATGCTGAATTGTCTGTCCTGTACACAGTGATGGTTATCAGAACACTGGCCCACACACCATGTTAATAGTGATCATACAAGTCAGGGAGGTAACCTGATCCTGCTGTGATTTAACTTTCTCAACCAGTAGTGTGCATTTTTTACTGAATTCCTTTCTGCCTGTTTCCTTTTGTTTTGGGTTTTGTTTTGAGGGGGTCTTTTCAGAGGAAAGGGAGCTGGTCATGAGCCACTTCACAGGTGGGTATTTTTGTCTTTCTTTCCTTAGTGGTGAAAGTGGTGCTGGAAAGACCGTGGCTGCCAAATACATCATGAGCTACATCTCCAGGGTGTCTGGAGGAGGCCCCAAAGTCCAGGTGAGCTGGTGCTATGGCCCATTGTGAGACTTTGCACTGTGTGAAAGTAAGAGGCTCCGTTTGCTGTTCAAAAAGAATTTTTCTTCCACAGGGAAGACGTTGGTTTTATAACCAAGAAACTTGAAATATGCAGAGAAACAGCATGTTATGGGCTGGAGATACCTAATATGTAATGAGTATTATATACAATCGATGAAAAGGTCACAAATCCAGAAGTAAAACAGACAAAGGGCACGAGAGCCATCTCATAGAAAAGGAAATATAAATGACTCTTAAAACATGAACATATGCGCACCCCCATGATAATAAGAGAAATGCAAATTAAAATTACATTGAAAAACTATCTCTTAACTGTCAAAATGGCAACAATTTTGTAGTATTTTAAACACTCTGCTGGTAAAAACATAGGGGCGTAGACTCTCTAACACATTACTGGTAGGAACATGAACTAGTACACTTGTGTGGAGGGCATTTCGGCAATATTTTTCAAATCTATAAGCATACACCCTTTGACTCATCAATTCTGCTTGGGAGAATTTAACCTTTAGGTGTCCTGAAATGTATACAAAATGATAACATGTGTAAAGATCTTTGATGTGACATTTTTTGATGATGGAGAAGACTGGAGACAGATGCTCTTCAGTTGGTGATATAATTTATGGGGAAATAATTTATGGTTCATAATAGACTAGAATATTAGACAGCCATAAAAAAATGAAGCTTCAGGTACTGATGGGGACTGATCTTCAAGCTATATCATGAATTGCAAAAAGCAAAGTTCAGAACATTGCCTATAATGTACTACCATTTGAGAAAAAGGAGAACATATATTTATAATATTTACATTTGTTTGCATATGTATAGCATAGCTCTAGAGCGATACATAAGAAATTGATAATAGTGATTTCTCCGGGGAGGAAACTGGGAGACTGGGGGAGGGGCATCTGTCCGTGTAGAACCTCGCAAACCTTTTATTTTTTATGTTACTTTATTTTTTTGATAGGTAAGAGATGGATTTATTTAGAGAGATAACACATTCCATAGGCAGAATGCGGTCTGTCTTAGAAAGTGAGAGTGGCTGCGAACCTTTCATTTTCTGAACGATGTGAATAAATCTCCAATTCAAAAAATTTACAAAGATTTTAAAATGGAGAAAGGAAAGGAAGGAGGAAGGATTAGCAGGAAACATTAGGAAAGGGGGGAAACCCAGAGAACGAGGACACAGGAGAGGGAGAAAGAAAAGGGGGGGATTATAGTATGGGCAGAGAAGGGGCAGGTTCAAGAGGACAGCATGAAGAAAGCAGTAGATGCAGCCTTTTCTGTCTTGAGTTTTACTCGTTGTGGTAGAGGAATCAGCATCAGCAGGACTGGTGAAGCCCCCCACCCCCACCCCCAGAGAGTAGTGGAGGATGGCTATGGGGGCTAAGGTCCACAGGGGGCTGCCCAAACTCACAGTGCTCATCACTGGCACAGACTGCTGGGAACTTTTATTATTATTATTATTATTAGAAATCATGATGCAAGGTAGATTTCACCCCAAAGATTAATTTTTTAGTTAGAATCATTTAATGTGATGTTATTGCCATAGTCAGCTGTAGACTTTAAAAAGACACATCGAGGGCTTCCCTGCTGGCGCAGTGGTTGGGAGTCCGCCTGCCGATGCGGGGGACATGGGTTCGTGCCCCGGTCCGGGGGGATCCCACGTGCCGCGGAGCGGCTGGGCCCGTGAGCCATGGCCGCTGAGCCTGCGCGTCTGGAGCCTGTGCTCCGCAGCGGGAGAGGCCGCGGCGGTGGGAGGCCCGCGTACCGCAAAAAAAAAAAAAAAAAAGACACATCGAAATTGTTTATCGTGGCTCTGTCTGCTAAATCAATAGTGCTCCATCCTGTCCTGGGGGATCAGAAAGCTTAAGGCGGAGGCCAGTATTCCTTACACAGAGTAAAAGGGCCTTAGAGTGGCCTCCTCTACCAAATGAAAGGAAGAGCTAGAGCAGCACCATCCAGTAGAAAGATGGTGCATGTCACATGCATAATTTAAAATTGAATAGTTACAGTAAAAAAAAAGTAAAAGCATATGAAATTAACTTTTAAAATATATTTTATTTAACCCAATATATCCCCATATTATTTCAGCATCTAATTACTAATCAATTAATGAGCTATCTTACATTCCTTTGTGTCCTAAATCCTTGGAATCCAGTGTGTGTTCTACACTTACAGCACATCTCGGTTGGGACTGGCCATGTTGCATGGGCTCAGCAGCTTCCATGTTGGACAGTGGGTACAGCCCTAGGACTTAGGTTGATATGGTACAGTCCACCTATCCGTAGAAGTCCATACCCTATCCGTAGAAGATGGACATGGAACCAGGAATCCAGGATGCTCTTTTGTGTACGGGCTGCTCCTTTAATTCACTCTTTCTCTTTTCCCCCTATATGCTTACCACATGCCACAGAATTCTGTTGGACATCTTGATAGTTGATGGAGGGATGGATGGATACATGCATAAAGATCCCCAGTTACAAAGACAATAATTAAAGAAGGAAAGAGATAAGGAAGGGTCTTTCTTTTGTTCTGTCCCTACAAGCAGTTGAGTGTTGATAAATGGTGTAGGCAGGCCTGGCCATCAGACAACAAGTATGAAAGATTAATGAAGACCCACAAAGTCAAAATTAATTTTTCAAAGAAAAGCAAATTTTGTATAAATCCATGAGTTTTTAAAGGAGAAGGATGCTTAGAAGTATCTTTCTAAGCTTTGAAACCAACTTCACGGTGGGACCATCCATGATTTACTCTTCCTTCCATTGCTAACGACGTGTGCCTGGTTGATGGAATTCCAGTTCTCAGTCCTCTTCTCAATGTCCAGGCGGTGGCAGAGGAGCACTTTGGCTGTTACATAGTTAGTAGTTAGTGCCTTCATCTAGTCCTGTTTGCTGCAGGCGACGACCTAGTGGCCAGACTGCAGACGTTTCATGTTGATTTTTCTCTTCCTGTTTTCCTATGAGGACAAGGATACAGAGCTCTTGGCTTGAAATTAGTCAGTAGCTAAAGAGCACAAGCCAGAGACTTGTTATTTCTGGAACATGTTTAACCATAGCATGTGAATAATTAGAAGTACAAGGAATGACTCACTTGTTCAAAATCCTCTCCAACATCAACTCCTATCTGTTGAGCTGTCTTTGCCCATGGGGTGTTCTGTACTTTTCAGTCTGACATCAAATTGGGGTGTATGAAAACCAAATTCTTCCCCTCCAGTAGGCCAGGAATTGTTCCACACAATCCAGTGTTGGCCCTTGTTGCTCCAGTGGGAAAGAACTGGCAAAACCCGCAGCACCGGGGAGCTGGTTCGAAATGCAGACTCTCGGGCCCCACCTCAGACCTACTGAATCGGCATCTGCATTGTAATGAGATTCCCAGGTGATTCACACACATGAAAGTTCGGGAAGCTTAAGACTGTGTCCGCAGCTTTGTTTGGGGAGGAGAAACTGTTTCATTTCCCTCAAGGTGCCTCTCACTTGCAGTGAAGAGAGGGAGTGCGGGATGCAGTAGGTGGGGAGAGAAGTTGAGTAGAACAGGAGTAGTGACAGTAAAGCCTCCAGTCAGAACCGAAGGAGATGCCCCGTCCTGCCTTGGTGCCCCGTACACAGGGAGCACGGGATGAAGGTGCAGCATCCGATCTGGAAACCCAGTCTGGGAACGTTTGCAGATCCTGATTTACGGTGGCACCCTGGCCCCACAGAATCCTGCGTCAAGACAAGGGAGCTGGAAGGCATGACCACAAAAACAGGGTTAGTTCTGTCAAGAGGAAAGAGTAAATCCTCCAGAAATCCCAGGGACCTGGATTTGAGGCCTCTCACCTTCACCACATTCAGAAACCAGGTCCTTCGGAAAGTCTGGCTTTACATCGTGGGGTAGGTGTTCGCATCTTCCTAACCTGTGGTCTTTTTGCTGTGACAGCACGTCAAGGACATCATCCTACAGTCCAACCCGCTGCTGGAGGCCTTCGGGAATGCCAAGACGGTCCGGAACAACAACTCCAGCCGATTTGTGAGTTTCTTTCCTGTGATAGAGAATGTCACCTGATTGATGATGTTGACATTCCTGATTTAAGTCCTGTGGTCCCGAGGAAATAGGGGGTTTTCACAGATCATCAGGAGGCCGCCTTTTCTATCTTTTCCTCATTTTCTCTAGCGGCGAGCTGCCAGGCTTCAATTTGCCCTTTGACTCAAGTTATTTTGGGGCCTTGGGGATGGATAATTTTTGAAACCAGTTCTCAATTTGAGGTGCCTTCCTAAGGAAAATGGAAGTGTCCGCTTTGGTCTTGGAGGAGATTGCTTTGGGCCCTGGAGAAAAAGCCTTCTTTGCCTGACAAAGAACTGAGGAGACTAGATCCCAGGTCTTGTCGCCTTGCTTTGCTTCATAGAACTTGGTCTGTGGACCCTGAAGGAAGCACTTTGATCCGGCACCCTGGAAAGAAACTTCCTCCTCCCTGTCAGCCAAAGGGAGCCGACCGCTTCCCCCACCCCTCTTGGCTTTGTGTGTGCGTTTTTTGCATGTTCATGGGACATAATGACATCTAAAAGTGACTGGACTTAGCCTACAGATTCCTCCTAACGGGCCCACTTACCCAAGGGAATGAAAATATCAGGCGAATGCCTGAATGCCTATTGAGACGTTTTTCTGAGTGTCTCCCGAGGGGGTAAATTAGAAGGCTGGCATGGACGAACGTGAATATACGCCCCTTGACAAAAAGCCACATTTACAAAGAAATGAATGTGTGCTCGGTAGCTCTGATTTATGTAGATTTTGTATCTTATCTCAACCATAGATTATGTCTGGCAGTAAAGCGTTTAGGGAGCCATCTGTGAGGTGGATTCTGGACCATTTTAAAATAAATAAGTGAGAATTTTGGAGAAAAACGGTTTCTTTTTTACCCTTCTGTTTTGGAAGGAAGCTTCCCTTTCCAAGAGAATTCTTGCTCAGTTCTCATGCAGTAATTGTTGAGCTCCCTGGTGAGTTTTATCTGTCAGAATTATCCTCGCTTTCCTCGCTGTTCAGTATTTTGCAAACTACTCATCTGTTCATCTCTCATGTTTCTGCTCAATGCCAGTTGTCCATCTCATTCTGCCTTGGAAAGATGGACTTGACCAAATTGAACTCTCTAGCTACCCATCCCCCTTCTTTTGCCTTCCTTAGAGAGCAGGGAGATAACCGTATCAATATTTTCCTTGATATTTCCAATATAAATTATTTTTTATCCTTGGACAAGGAGGCTACAGCAGTCAGTTTTTGTAAAGCAAAACAAAAATACCCAGCATTTATTATTTTTCTGATTACAGAATTCCGTACAACCCTGATGGAAAGATGGGAGAACTGTACAGAAAGGCAGTTCTCTCTCTCATACACACACGCACGTGCACACGTGCACACACGTAGTGGAGTCTGGTGGGGCATCAAAAGATGTTCTCATTAATCATAAGAGAAATGTAAATTAAAACCATATATCATTTTCTGTCTCTCAGATCATGAAACATTAAGGAGAAAAGACGCTATTGGTTGAAGACTGACACCTCCTAGGAGAGCGATTTGGCAATTCTTATCAAAGTTTAAAAGACTCATTGTCTTTGACCCAACAATACTTTTAGGGTATAATATCCACGTTTCCTGTTAATAATGATTTATTTTAAAAGATATCCATAATGTTAAATCTTTTTAAAAAGGTTACAAAACAATATCTATAATATGGTCCTATTTATTTTAAAATGCACATTTATATAAAGCATAATTAAGGTGTCTGCAAATCCACGTTTGAATATCCTATTACAGTGATTAGTAGGAGGAGGCAGAAGTGGCATCGGGGTGGGATTATGGGTAATTTCACTTAAAATGGATATGTAGTGTGAATTATAAAAATTCATCTATTTCCACTTATAAATCTTTCCAAGTGTTAAGAACTACATTATGAAATATTTCAAATACTATTTTAAAATAATACAATGAACATTGGGGTACCCAGTACCCAACTTAAGAAATAGAACATTACCAAGAGTTGAGGTTTCTTTTCATTTACTAATGGAAATATCATATCCTTCTTTATACAGTTTCCTCTTTCCCCCAGGCTGCTTTACAACAAAACTAAACTTTTTGCTCTCTCCTAAGGGATTTTGCCTTTTATATTACAATTTTGAGTTGTGTATAAGCATTTCTGTTACATTAGAACAGTGATTCTCAAACTTGGCCACATATAAAAAACACCCAGGCTTTTTACAGCTACTCCTGTCTGGGTGCCAGTCCCTAGCGACTGACTTACTTGTCTGGGGTGGCATCAGGAAGCACTTCTTTTTCTTTCTTTCTTTTTTAAAATTTAAGTTAATTTTAATATTTATTTATTTGGTTGCGCTGGGTCTTAGTTGCGGCAGGCAGGCTCCTTAGTCATGGCTTGCTGGCTCCTTAGTTGCAGTACGTGGGCTCCTTAGTTGTAGCATGCGAACTCGTAGTTGCAGCATGTGAACTCTTAGTTGGGGCATGCATGTGGGATCTAGTTCCCTGACCAAGGATCGGACCCGGGCCCCCTGCTTTGGGAGTGCAGAGTCTTATCCGCTGCGCCACCAGGGAAGTTCCCCTAGGGCAGCATTTCTTAAAGGCTCCGCAGGTCTTTCTAACATGTAGCCAAGGTTGTGAACCATTTCCAGAAGGACTTGAGAGTTTGCCGTTTACCACATCTGCCCTTCCTGGATTTGATGTCCTGTTTTGTTTCATTTCCATCCCCAGGTTGACAGGGAATGGCAGTGGGGTGGTAGGGTTGTACACAGATGGGCACTGAATTATTCCCTTCAGAACGTGGCCAAAGGGAAAGATGGCGAAGGACGGCCACGGTAGGAAGCAGAGGGGTCTTGTTAGCAGACTTTTCTCGTGAACCACCGTAATTCGGGATAGCTGCGGTTTGTGGTGCTTCTAGATGTTTATTTTGGGGTTTATTTCTGGGAGAGGAAGGAGTCAGCAGAGTAAAACAAATAGACAAATAGACAGTTAGATGGTGGCTTTCCTTTGTAGCCTTTTTGGAATTGGCGAATACCTTAGCAAGAACACAGCAGGTACTAGGTGCTGTCGGCAGCAGGAAAAACACGCAGCAGGCTTTTCTTCTCCTTAGTGAGTTTATGGTTCTAGCTGGAGACTTGCTGCTTGGCAGGCTTCAGCCCTGAGATGGGGGGGTTTCATCAGCATACACGTTTTAAAAATATTAAATGTGAATGCAGTTAGGCTGGGCATGCTCTCGAGTCTGACCCTAGGCCGCACCACTCCCTAAAACCCACATTTTCATCTTTTTCTTCATTTATTTTTGCCATCTTGGACCTTCCTGAGAACTGGAGAGAAACTAGATTGTAGTGGGGAAAAAAAAATCATTTGCTTAACAATCTGGACACCTTTTCCAGCTACTCTCCAGGGTTTTATTCTCTTTTGTTCCCTATTAGCAGTAATTTAAAAGGAAGTATTAACAACAGCAGCAAAAATCCCCACACCCATAACTAGCTGGAAAGGACTTATAACCAAGTGTTTTTATTTTACATAAGCATATTAGATGCTCCAGAGGTAAAAGGGGATTGCTTTTGCTCAAAGCCATTAAAGTAAGTCTGCCCAAGGGAAAATTTGCTTCCTCTGAAAGAGGCAGATAGAGTTCACTCTTGTTAGATCAAGGGGACCATGTGACTTTCTGTCCTATTCTTCACAGCTTCCGGTTTAGCAGGCAAGCACCTACTGGGGGAAAATGGGAAGGGATATAGTGAGCGTATCCTTATTTAGTCAGGTTAGAATGATAGATTCTCTCTCTCAATACAGAATTGTGTGATTGGACAAAGGCATGGGGTATTGTCTGATAGGAAATGGTGAGGAAGTCTAGACCAGAACTGGGAGTAATTCAGAAACATATCTTTCATTAATGAATTTCCTTGAATTATATGCTATATCCAAAGCCTGCTTGGAACATCATGTTTTTGTTCACCAACCATTGAAGGAAATCCCTAATTTTCTTGCAGGGAAAATACTTTGAAATCCAGTTCAGTCCCGGTGGGGAACCAGATGGTGGAAAGATCTCCAACTTCCTTCTGGAAAAATCTAGGGTGGTGATGAGGAACCCCGGAGAGCGGAATTTTCACATATTTTACCAGGTTTTCCTTTATATTATTTCTTGCCTACTTCCTTATTCCTTCTCCACATTTAAAATTTTCTTCTCTCAGTCCTCAGGTTTAGACAGTCTAGTCTGGCAAGCCCGGGAGTCTTTATTGCCGTAGGTTGTGTACGTCAGTGTGCAAAAGAATTGTGAGAATGCCCTTACCTGCAAGGACAATAAGTTCTAGTTGGGATGAGAAGACAAAAATTTCCCTAGAGTGAAATAATCAGGAAAGTGTTGGCACACTTCAGAACAAAAGTAGGAATGTTTTATTCTTTGCCAAATAGGAATTCACAAGGGGAGACTTGGCTGGGATGGTAAGGAGAGCCATTAAGGAGGCACAGGATAGCATCAAGGGGACATTGACTCAGGCAAGTCAGGTGGCCTGAACGAAGCAGGGGTGGGAGGGAGAGGGGGGACGGGGGAGGAGTAGGCTAATGTATGAATCAGGCCCCAGCTGGTCTGCAAGGGCAGAGGTCTCCAAAAGGTGAACTGTTGGACAAAAGGCTTGAAATAGACTTGGGCTCTTTCATGCCAGGTCAAAAAGTTTGGGCTTAGACTCTCAGAAGCCATGGAGAATTTGGTGCTAGAACAGTACGCCGGCTGCTTTGAACTTGTGTCCCAGGCTTCAGCAGTCATTTGCCTTGACTATTTTTAAAATGTTTTTAAGTATTTAAAAAATTTAATGATACCATACACAATTTTTTTTTTTTTTTTTTGCGGTACACGGGCCTCTCACTGCTGTGGCCTCTCCCGTTGCGGAGCACAGGCTCCAGACGCGCAGGCTCAGCGGCCACGGCTCACGGGCCCAGCCGCTCGGCGGCATGTGGGATCCTCCCGGACCGGGGCACGAACCCGTGTCCCCTGCATCGGCAGGTGGACTCTCAACCACTGCGCCACCAGGGAAGCCCCCCATACACAATTTTTTAATGTATGGATTTATGTATTAATACTTCATATATCGGGGATCCATGTTAGATTTTCTTTGAAGAGTTGGCCTGCAGTGGTTTTTTAATTTATTTTTTGTTATAATTCGAAGCTCATTGGATTGGAAGGCAGTTACGCTGTGTTGGTAGCTCACATTCAGTCTTTTCAATTACATAGACATGTTAGGTGATGGCAAATAATTCTTCTGGTTGGCATCTGTTGGTTGAAAGCCTACATAAATGACCAAAAGCTTCTGTTAATTCAGTAATGTTTTTAATTAAATCAGTCAAAGCAGCATGTACAGATGTTTGAAAAGTAACTTCATGCGTCACACACATACTGTATTATTTATTGAGCACCAGACAGAAGTTCATAATTATTTCCCAGACACCTTTTAATAAATGGCAGCCCCACGCCCCTCCAGATTCCTCTTCCTACAGGTTGGAAATCCCCAGGTTAGTGACTGGGGATGTGATGAGATCAGGGGAAGACAGAGTTCCAGATTCTGACATAGAAGTAAAAGTCGAAGCTGTGAAATAGGGGAGACTCCTGTGGGAGTGAGTGTGGAGAGAAAACCATGCCCATATAGGACTTGGGGACCTGGGGACCACCTAGAGGATGAGGAGGCATTGAGGAACCAGGGAAGTAGTCAGAGGATGAAAGCCAAGATCGTGCAGTGTCACCAAAGCCAGAGGGAGCTCGGTGGAGGGGAGTGTGGGCCCGGATCCCATGTTCAGAGCTTTGCGGGGAAGGATGGGGCAAGGGCCTGGGAATCAAGAAAGGCCTGGTGGCCTCAGCCACTGGAAAGTAGCCATGAGGGTTATTTCATCAGAATGGCGATGGCAAGAAGGAAGCCAGATGAGGAGGTAGGTTCTGTAGCTTGAAGGATCTCAGGGAGAGGGGCAAGGAAAAGCTTCTAGAGGAGGCAAAGCGCAGCATGTGTTTGTAGATGGCAGAGAATTAAAGAAAGGGGTGTTTGAAGATTCAGGGAGCTACATACTATGGGGAGGAGACTGAGAAAGAGGTGGGGGAAGTTCTTCCTTAGACACCCCGCCCACCCCCACCCCCACCCCCCAAAAAAGGAAAAATACAGCCAGAAGGAAGAAAGGAAGAGAGTGGTACAAAAAGATTTTGAGGATTTAGGGGAAAAAACTCAGGGAACCTGGTGTCGTCAAATGACCTAGAGCTTCTCGGTCATGGAGATGAGGTTCCCTATTTTAAGGGTGTGGAGCCGGGATGACATGAGGAACTTGACCAGGATGGAGGAGAGTGGATGGGGGCTAACTCCTGCCACCTGGGAGCCAGTGGTGGCTGGCACTGGCTTGCATGGGCTGTTCGCATCTCTCCCTTCAGGGACATTTGTTGGTAGTTTGGTCATGATAGGAGGATTCACACCATGAAAGTCAGCAAACTACAACTCTAGTCCCCACCCCCAGCTCAAGAATGGGTAGTTGAACATTTTCCAGCACACCTAAAAGGGTCTTGCTCACAGCTAAGGCAAATACCAGAGATAGAACAGAAAGCCAAGGGACAGGACACCAGCATGGGGGACCTGAGGCTGTTCTTGAATATGCGCCCTGCCGTGAGAAGCAGGGAGGGTCCAGCTGCACTTTAAAAAGCCATGTGCAAGTTGAGCAGGAACAAAGTCATTGTAATCTGGCTTGCTTTCCACTTTTCCAAGGGATCTCACCAGTGTGACCGTGCAGTTCCCGTTATCGGACAAGGGAAAATTCTCAGCTCTTGCAGGTCTAATCAGAGTTAAGAATTAGAATTTGCAAAGATGATTTGGGGCTACTACACAGAGAGCAGATATGCTGAAGCCCCTCCACATTTTTGCGACCGGACCACCCATCCGTTTGGGAAGCAGGGGTAGAAAGTCTCATCGCCTGGGCTCCGGGGCTGGTGGTGACAGGAACCGTGCGGTACCTTCGGTTGCTTTCTGGGCCACTCCACGCACACGCCACTTTCTCTTGCTCCAGCTCATCGAGGGCGCCTCCGCAGAGCAGAAGCACGGCCTGGGCATCACCACCATGGATTATTATTACTACCTGAGCCTCTCGGGGTCCTTCACGGTGGATGGCATTGACGACAGGAAGGAGTTTCAGGAAACTCTGGTAAGTGCTGGCGCGGGGCAGCTCTTCAGACGGGGCATTGCCTATGGCAGAAAGGGCAGGGGAGGTCAGCAAAGCAAAGAACAGCCCGATATTCCCACCTCATGCTGCTGGAAGCACTCTATTTTCTGAAACACACTTGTAAACACCCTTAAAGAGCCATGTGCCCAGTTGCTGGAGGACTACTTAATGATTTTAAATGGGTAAAAAAAAAAAAATTCATCATTACCTGCTGCAGGTGCTCTGATTAACAGATAAAAACTGTTGTGGGTAATGCATTTACCATACCTGTTTGCCAACAGCTTATACAGTTGTTGAACTGTTTCCTTACAAAGGCAAAGCAAAAACTGCTCTTATGATCTTAATCAGGTTTAGAAATCTTAGAACACCTTCAGTCTCTTCTCCACCCGCTTTCTCTTCCCCTCTGTATTTATAGGTCAGAAGGAGAGCCTCTACGCCATTCTCTTCACAATTTATGTGTTTTATGGTACAAGGTATAAATCCAGGTAGATTATTGAGGGTTCACATCCTTGGGGAAACGACTTACTAAGTCAATCTAGAACTTTCTGAAGGTGGGCTGTTGACCCATTTAGCCTCAAAGAACTGCATCACCACTGCCCTTTGAGTCGGGTACCAGCCTGCCTCATCCCTCAGCCCAGATCCAGAACCAAGTGGGAGAACTGGCAGTTGGAGGTACAGTTGAGGGGAAGCTGACCTTTGTGCTCGTGTGTCCTGGGTGCCAGGGAGGAAGATGGCATCAAGGGGCCACATGGTCTCAGAGGAGCTGGGAGAAAAAAATGCAGACAGGCCTGCGTTGGTCCTATAGTACAGTTCTCTTAGGATATTGGTATCTAAGACTCAGGCATCTCAGCTCCTTTTATTGAATTTAATGGACCTCAGAAACAAGGCTTTTCTAATGATGCTTTTATTTGATCTTCCTGGAGATTTTTTCATCACGATCCTTTTGCAAGTACAATTTATTCTCAGCCCTGCCAGTGAAGAGGAAGATCTATGAGTATTGAGAGTGGCTGGAAAAGGGGCACTGGTGCCCTTGGAGGGAGAGGAGTGGCAACAAGGAGAAAACTAAGGGACGAAAACAGACTTGTTGACCGTGCAGCTGCCGCTCCATCTGAGTGTGTTTCCTCCAGAGCTCTCTCGCCCTTATTCCTGGAGGATTACACGTTCTCTGTGTAAAGACGGAACTGCCTTTCCAGCACCATGTTGAGACTTGAATGTGTGAGGGGGCGTTGGTCAGTGAAAATGTCAGGGACTTCCTGCTGCCATCGCAGACTAAGCCAAGTGTAACTGCACACGCAGTTTGGCGTCTTTCTGATGTGCTTCTAGAGCTGGGGACCCACTTGTCTGGATCGCTTCTCTCTTCTTTTCCAGCACGCGATGAACGTGATTGGGATCTTCGCGGAGGAACAGACGCTGGTGCTGCAGATAGTGGCGGGAATTCTCCACCTGGGAAACATCAGCTTCAAGGAAGTTGGCAACTACGCGGCCGTGGAGAGTGAAGAGTGTGAGTGGTGTGGGCACCCAGTTGCCAAATGAGGGGACGCAGTTGTTTAGTTCCGATCAGAAGTTACACACCACTTTCCTTTGCTTTGGGGTTTTTGGTGAGAGAGGCTGAGAACCCTTAGGTGTCCTGCTGTGGCAGAGCTTAACGGCCTCACGGGAGTCTGTGCCTCTTCTGTACACTCACACTATGGACCATTAATGAGATTGTTTCAGTTTATGATTAACTTTGGGGAAGTCTGGCAGAACTTCACGTATAGGTTTAAAAATAAAGTGATACTTTAATGAAGATTAGTAAGATTTGTCTCCTACTATAAATCTTTTCTGTAGCTGATCTTTAGGGTTGATATTCACCTAAAGGTTCTAAAGAGCGTCACAGGCTATATATAAATAAGGAAAGCTCATGTTTATAAGTTGCCCCATGGGTTGCATTAGACCGGGCTTCTGAAAACAGGAAAAAAAAAAATGGACGCTGACTGTTGTGTTGGTATTGCTGGTGACGGCTTTTAATGTCCTCTCTGTAGCAGTCAGAGCCTGACGACCTGCATGATCACTTTTACTCTTTGAGAAGAAATGAGGTGCAAAAGAGGCACGTTACTCGTTCTGTGTGCTCCGCTGTGCCACAGCCGCCGTGGCATGTGACTTTAGCCTCGTAGGCATCAGTTGGCTTTCCAGGCTGCTCTCAGAACCCACACATCCTTTAACCACCCAGGGAGACGTTTCTTCCTTTCTCAGCATTCTTCAAAGATGGTAAATTTAGATGCCTGGTAATAAATAGTATCCTACTCATTGCTGACAGTGCAGTAAGGCTCTTTCCATTCCAAATAAGGTTCTTTTTTATATTTTTGTTTTCCTTGGTGAAAAAAGAGGGAAGTTCTGCCAACTTTTGATGTCTGTCTGATAAAGAGAAACGTGAATTATGTTTACCAGGGAAGGGAGTGGGGTGGAAAACAATAAATACACAGGGTGTCCATAGGATCTAGAAACACAACCTAATAATAATAATAACTGTGTTTCTAGACTTCATGTACTTTATCCTTCCCATTTAACAAATGCATGTATGTGTCCAGGAGGGTGATGAACACTTGCCTTTCAACATGGATCTCTCCAATTTCTTGGTAGTTTTCTGTGGACGTAGACTGGACTTCTCTTGCCTTCTTGCTTCGTGCAATCCTTTACTGCCTCTGTAGGCTGGAGAAAAATGTCATGACTCTGACACAGCAAGCATTTCCCTGGGTACTTGAGCCACGAAGTGGTTCGTTGCACATGAGTGTCCAGAGGAAGTAGCCTCCTCAGCCAACTGGGTAAAGCCCAGGATTGGCAACTGACTATGAAATCCCCTGATAGGAAGTGGTGCAGGGATGGAGATCAGAAAAGACTATGCTTGAAGCCAAAGAGGTCTAACAAAGAAAAGTGTCCTCCTCCCAATCATTTTGTTTTCTTTCAGTTGGTAATACCTTAACATGGTTCGGCGGGTACACGATCAGAGTTATCACATCTACCCCTTTGCTAGTCGACTTAGTTCCCTCCCCCGAGAGAAACACTGTTTCCAATCTCTTGTACCCCTTTCAAGGGAATATTGTGTTCCTGAGAAACTACTCGTGTCTGTTCTTTTTTCCCCACTCTTGTATGTTAATGGGAGCGTATAACACGTTCTACAGTTGCTTTTTCACTTCAAATTATATCTTGGAGCTTATTCTGTGTCAATTCATTAAGAAGCGTCATCCTTCTTATAGCTGCATTAGCATTCTGTTGCTGGGCTATACTGCAATGTATTGAACCAATCATCTGTCGATTGACATAAAGATGGTTTCACATCTTTTGCGCTTCTAATTACTTAAAATGAATAACCTGGTTTGTGTCGTCTTTCTCATTCGAGTTTATATACGGAATAGATTTATAGAGGGAAGGGCTAGCCTATGTTTTTATAAAGGAAGAAAGCAGACTTTCCTTAGCTCTTGTATGGTAGAAAAAATTGCTAAGACTCCCATCACAGCTGGCCTACTGAAGCAAGATATCAAATACAAATTAACCTAAGAACTTTGTTGAAGGAAATAAAAATACTACTTAAATAACCACGGGAATAAATTGACAGTGCTATAAATAAATTGACCCGTTATTAACGGGTTAGAAAGCACAGAACCTCAGCACCCAAGACTGATACACCACATTTACCTTGCTGTTTCTTTTTTTTTTTTTTCTTTGCTGTGCGCGGGCCTCTCACTGTTGTGGCCTCTCCCGTTGCGGAGCACAGGCTCTGGACGTGCAGGCTCAGCAGCCATGGCTCACGGGCCCAGCTGCTCTGCGGCATGTGGGATCTTCCCGGACCGGGGCACGAACCCGTGTCCCCTGCATCGGCAGGCGGACTCTCAACCACTGCGCCACCAGGGAAGCCCCTTGCCGTTTCTTTTATATTTGTAACAGGGACTTTTGCTTTGCTACATCTTTTCGGTTTCTCTATCTTCCCTATACGTCCCTATACTTAAATGGAAAAATTAAATCCAACTTTGCTTTACACTTGAGTGCAGTAATAGAAATCTATCCTCATTATCAAAATGTGCTAAAACATTACTTTCTAGCAGGTTCTTTTATGTTCTGCTTAACTCTTTAACTCTACCAGAGTTACATCAGCATTTTTAATTAATCAGTGCCTTCTCCTTGCCCTCCTCCTGACGCCACTCCCCCAGCCTCCGACCTTCCATACTGCCGCTCCTATCCAGCCACCCTAGCACACACCCTTGTGGAAATTCACAGCCCGAAGGAAGTCAATATGAGTAGCCCTATAATTTCAGCACCAGGGCAGTCACTGAAGAAGACAAGAGGACATAAAAGCTAGTACCTGAAAGACATGGCGTGGATTTTTTGGAAAGCAGGTACTAGATTTCCTCTCTAGACTTCTTAGCTGTTTCCCTAAGCCTGTGGCTCTGATTCTTGGCCAAACTCCATGCCTTGTTTTTCAAGTGCCTGTGATCCTTCACTTGTGCCGTCTTCTTTTCTACAGAAGAGGTAGGAGGCATGGAAGGAATATCATGTTTCCTTGTTAGCCCTGTCTGTTTTGTCTCAAGGACCCAAGAACTTAGTCTGTATTGCTTTATTTCTTTAGCTGTGGTCATAAAGGTAATAGCATAAACTTTTCTACCAACCGTTTTAACCATATGCCTACTTTAGCATGATTGGGGGCTTGGGAGAAGCCCGTATTTAATCTACATGCTATCTGCCTGGTGAGAGTGATAATAACCAACATTATAGTTTCCCCTTAATGAAGGCCTCCTCGATGTCAGACACTTTGATCAATGTCTCTTGAGTTTCGCTGCAGAGCTGCGTATGTCCAGTGTGATTTATGGGCGTCTTCTGTCCTCGTTCTGTGCAAGGTGATTTTCTTTCGTTAGAGGACACATCCAGATTCCTAAACATATGTGTCAACAGTAAAACTAAACTGAAAACAATGGCCATTGGCAAATGAGTACATTTAATTTTGTTCACAGGCCCTTTGAAAAAGGAAGCCCTCTACTTGTCATAGTGTTTCTGTGGAAGAGTCCTATAGTTAATAAATACCTTGTTCTGGCATTACACTTTTTCAGAATGCATTCACTGACTTAATCTCATTGGAAGGTATATACTGAGAAATGTCAGCCTGTTACATTCAAACACCACCTGTGAAATTCAAACAGATTATCCTTTATTGGGAGCCTTATGATTTTTGAGCATTATCCTAAGGTCTTTAATAAATAAAATCCCTTTATCAGAGAATTTTGGTACAGCTTTATGCAGAAAAAGAAAACTCATATCCAAGTTCAAAATTTTGATTTGTGTCCATGAACATCTTCCATTCATACTGGGAAAAAAATCTGAGCATTCTTTCATGTGCAGGAATGTCATTCTTGTCATTTATTCACATTAGAGTATTTTGACCAAAAGTCAAGAAAAATCTGTTTATATCACTAGCCCCCCTCTTGGTGAGTTTCTTGACCTGAAACAATTTGCTGACCCATGAGAACCTCACCTTTTCAATTCGAACTGACCGCAAACTATGCCAACTACATGTCCTTAGGATTGGATGGGTGTTCTGAGATATGAATACCACCGATCCCCTCCATCACTCTGTACACCACCCCAGGGAAATGAGGTAACACCCCTCTCTAGAAGTCATCCAGGCCTCCTTTGACTCCTACCCAAATATCCCCTACCATTCAGGCCCTCCACCATTGGAATTCATCCTAATCTTTTTTTTTTTTTTTTTTTGCGGTACGCGGGCCTCTCACTGTTGTGGCCTCTCCCGTTGCGGAGCACAGGCTCCAGACGTGCAGGCTCAGCGGCCATGGCTCACGGGCCCAGCCGCTCCGCGGCATGTGGGATCCTCCCGGACCGGGACACGAACCCGTGTTCCCTGCATCGGCAGGCGGACTCTCAACCATTGCGCCACCAGGGAAGCCCCATCCTAATCTTTTAATCACCTCCCTTGACTTTCATCTCCAGCTAGTGCTACACACCTCAGCTGTGTCTCCCACATTCTTGCCTCCTTGCCTTTGCACATTCCACTCCCCTGTCTCCCTCTTCTTTCTTCCTCTGCATCTGTACAAGTCCTGTTCATCCTTTGAGCCGCCACCCCCCAAATCCCACATCTTCCTTGACCACCCCGGCAAACAGTAATATCTTCCTGTTCTAAATTCCTCCAGGACTTTATTGTCTGTCTGTGCCACATACTCAGCTTTCTGTAGGCTTCTTTATTTGGTAAACTACCTTTGCCTCATCTAGATTGTCTTTAAGATTTCTTAAATACTTTATATCCTGTCTTCTCTCTTTAGTAACCCTGCACATGGTGAGCACTCAATAACCATGTGATTTGCTATCTTTCTGAGCTTGATGGTGTCAGGTGCTTCAAGCTGTTTGGGAATGATGATGCTATGAAAACACTGCACCAAAAAGGAAGCAAAACAATTTTACGGAGCCAAGGAAATGTTTCTTGATTTAGTTCCTTCCGGGCTGTCTTGCTGCAAGCTTGGAAAGATGTCCATTTTAGGCATGTGGCAGTGATCTCAATAGGGGGGATTGGTTTGCTACCCTTCTTGGATCCTGATTTGTATTATTGGAAGTCTCAGTCATCATAGGAATTGACTCATGTCATAGAACAATTGGGAAAAACAAAGTGGATGGATGTGTGTGGGAATGCTGATAAGCAGTCTTCATTAAGTGAAAGTTCTTGGGGGCCAACGACGATGTCTTCTCTATGTGCACACACACGCGTGTCTCCATGTATTTATGAGATGACTTGTTAAGATTCTGAAAGACAGTCATGTTTTGTTTTGTTTTGTATAGTTTTGGCTTTTCCTGCCTATCTCCTGGGGATCAACCAGGAGCGGTTGAAAGAAAAGCTAACGAGCCGGCAGATGGACAGCAAGTGGGGAGGCAAGTCGGAGTCAATCCACGTGACCCTCAACGTGGAGCAGGCGTGTTACACCAGGGACGCGCTCGCCAAGGCCCTGCACTCCAGGGTCTTTGATTTCTTGGTAGATGTAAGTAAACACAGCTCGGCATTGTTGATGCTTCACGTATTTTAGCATCACGTAAAGAGTGAAACTTTAGCAAGTATTTTAGCATCACGTAAAGAGTGAAACCTTAGCAAGTGTTTTAGCATCACGTAAAGAGTGAAACTTCTCAGAGCTTTGTTTCCGTGTTTTGTCTCATTCCTTATAACCGTTACTTTGCTCCTCCACTTTTTATCCTCACCCTGGGATCATTTTTTACTTTTCCACTTTTACTTCTAGCATTGTCCAGCAAGACTCTAATATGGTAACAGCCTCTTGTGGACAAAATATTTAGTAAAGCCAGGACTACAGGCCAGAAAAAGAGGAGACCCATGGTCATGAATCCTTGAGTCTAAAGGTTTAGAATGTTGTACTTGTCATCTACTGCTATGTTACAAATTCACCCCAAACTTAGTGGCTTAAAACAGTAAGCATGTATTCTTTCATAGTTTCTGTGGGTCAGGTATTTGGAAGTGACTTAGTTTGGTGGTTCTGATTCAAGGATGAGAGTGCAGTCAAGATGCTGATTAGAACTACAAGGCCTGGACTTCCCTGGTGGCGCAGTGGTTGAGAGTCCGCCTGCCAATACAGGGGACACGGGTTTGATTCCTGGTCCAGGAAGATCCCATATGCCACGGAGCCACTAAGCCCATGCGCCACAACTACTGAGCCTGCGCTCTAGAGCCCGCAAGCCACTACTGAAGCCCACTTGCCTAGAACCCGTGCTCTAGAGAAGAGAAGCCACCACAATGAGAAGCCCGCACACCGCGGTGAAGAGTAGCTTCTGCTCGCCGCAACTAGAGAAAGCCCGTACACAGCAACGCAGACCCAATGCAGCCAAAAAAAGAAAAAACTACAAGGCTTGACTAAGGGTGGAGAACCTGGTTGCAAGATGGTGCACTCATATGGCTGTGGGCAAGACGCCTCAGTTCCTTGCTACATGAGCCTCTTTTCTGGGCTGCTTGAGTATCCTCCCGACATGACAGTTGGTTCCCCCAGAGTGAATAGTCTAAGAGAGAGCAAGGAAGAAGCCACGAAGCTTTTAATGTCCTCAGATATTGCCACTGTGCCATCTTCTGTTCATTAGAAGCAAGTCACTAAGTACAGTCCACAGTTAAGGAGAGGGGAATTAGGTTCCACTTTTGGGGGGGAAGAGTATCAGAGACTTTTTGGATATATTTTTTAAACTGCCATATATTTTTTAAATGATGGCATGACCGTATAAATATTATCTATACATATTCATATAAATACATATTTATATATGTGTACCACTTATAGATTGTGAAAATTAGTCTCTCAGCAGTGTGGAACTGCCAGTGGCAGTCTGTTAATCACTGTAGCTTCTAAATGGTGGAATAATAATAGCAAGCACTTATATAGCACTTAGTATGTGGCAGATCCTGTTCTAAGTAGTTTAGAAAAAAATAACTTAATTTTTACAACAACCCTGTGACGTAGGTATTATTCTCTCTATCTTACGGATAAGCTAACAGGCACAGAGAGGTTAAGGAACTTCCCCAAGGGCACACCACTATTAAGTGATAAACTAGGAATTGAGCCCAGGTAATTCGGCAGTGCTCCAGCTATTTCATTCCTCTGCCTTTTACATATTCAAGCCAGAAAGGACCCCAGGGGGACCCTAGTCAAGGGACAGCAGCCTGGCCATTAGATCCAAAAAGTCTGTGTTTGAGTCCAGGCAGCAACATCTATAAGGCTTAAAGTATGGTGGGTGTGTTTAGGGTTGAGTAAGTCGGGGCAGGATAGGGTAGTTATTCTGTGTACTACTTGTGGTTATTTTAAGGGTAAGATTGCTTGGGAAGGTCAGGGTCATAACGAAACATTAGTCATTCTTTTACCTTGTCCAGGCCCCTCATTTTTACTGAGAAGGGAATCTTAGCCCTGAGTGTTGGTGGTTTCGCCCAAGGCCATTCAGCAAGAGGGTAGTGCCGAACTGGGGTTAGAACCCACATCTCTTGTCTCTGTTCAGTGCACCTTCCGGTGCTGGCCTTCCCACCTTATTTCCTTTCTGTCTTCCCTTGATTTTTTGTGTGGTATGATGAGGTAGATAAGCGATACTAATTGGAGCTGACATTTACTAAGCCCTGACTGTTTGCCAGGCACTGGGCTAAGTGCTGTGTATCATTACCCATTGACTCATAAAAGATGAGTGTCCTTTTCTTCACCTGGAAAACACCTCTGGTACTTAAAAATTCATCCGGTTGTTCACCACCCCCAGGAATTTTCCTCCCTCCCCTGCAGTCCTCACCAACCCCCTCTCACCTCCACCTACCCTCCTGTCATTGTCTGTTCCATTGATTACACGTCTCTCCTCACAGTGGTCAAGAACACAGATATAGTCCTCATACTACTTAAATTTAATTCCAGACCCTTCCTCTTGTCCAGTGTGATCTTATGCTTTATGATGTTGTCACTGTTGTCAAGAGAATTGTAGTGAGAATTAAATGAAACAGCACTTGAGAAGCCCTTAGCGAAGCCTGGCACAGGTGATTGTTGAATATGTGTAAGCTGCTTTTATTACCTTCCCTTTAATACTAATTTATGGTATTACTATCCATAGTTGCCTCTGAGAATAGAGACTGTCTTCTTGACATTCCTGCCGTATTATGTTAGGTGATCATTAATTGACTACAGGGCATCCCTCATTTTATTGCACTTTGCAGATACTGTGTTTTTTTTACCAATTGAAGGTTTGTGGCAACTCTGTTGAACAAGTCTGCCGGTACCGTTTTTCCTACAACATTTCGTGTCTCTGTGTCACGTTTTGGTAACTCTCGCGATATTTCAAATTTTTTCGTTATTATATTTGTGATGGTGTTCTGTGATCTTTGATGTTACTACTGTGACTTGCTAAAGGCTCAGAAGATAGCATTTTTTAGCAATAAAGTACTTTTTGATGAAAGTATGTACTTTTTTTTAGATGTAATGCTATTGCACACTTAATAGACTGCAGTATAGTGTAAACATAACTTTTATATGCACTGGGAAACCCAGAGATATGCTGTGACTCACTTTTTTGTGACATTTGCTTTATTGCAGTGGTCTGGAGGCAAACCTGCAGTATCTCTGAAGTATGTCTGTACTGAATGGGGTCAATGGAAATAATATTTACAAATCTTGCAATATTGGTTCTTTTTGTGAAATAGGTTTGACTTCAATCACCCAAGATGATATTTTCTTCTAAATCTTAAGACTTCTTGAGACAAAGTAGCTCTGCCAGAAATGAGTGCTTTTCATCATTAAGCAAACTTTTTTTTCCCTACCAGACTAGTTTTTATTGGATTCTGGTGGTTTCCCAAAGTACTTGACATTGCACTGAGACCTTTTTTTAAGGGGCAATTCACCTGTCTCTTTGTCATCCTCTATTTCTAGTAACCGGGAGTAGCTGCTTCCCTTCCCCCCATGCATGCCCATTTTTAATATGAATGTAAAAGGAATTACTTACCATGCTGGTTACTTTCTTCTAGTCCATCAACAAAGCGATGGAGAAGGACCACGAGGAATACAACATTGGTGTCCTAGACATCTATGGCTTTGAAATATTTCAGGTAAGACCAGTTTGAGTAGTTGGAGACTACGAAGGGAGATACTTTTTACCTGGCTTGAAAGAAATAATTCTAGGCCATGGAAGAAAAACCATCATGGCTCATTTTTGCCTCTGAGTTCTTCATGTACTTTTACCGAATTAGTTTCTCCTAAATATAAACTACGCTGCTTTCTACTGATGCCACCAACATTTCTGTTAAGCCTTTTCACTAAATCACTCAACAAACGACTTTAAAATGATTTTGCAGAAACAATTACATGAAAGTAACATTTTCCTTTTTTTTCCCCAGAAAAATGGCTTTGAACAGTTTTGTATCAATTTTGTTAATGAAAAATTACAGCAGATTTTTATTGAACTCACATTAAAGGCAGAACAGGTGAGCAGTCCCCCTTCCTTCATCTTGTTCTATTTCTAATTTGTTTTGTTTTAAAGGGTATAGATTTCTCTCTTTTGGTAATAGATTCAGATTTTAGTCTTGTATTAGGAAATGTACTTAATAGAGTCAGGCAGAAATACCATATGCCACTGTGACATTTTAGTCTGAAGTATAAACACCATCTGCTTCCTTTTCTTTCTTCTTTAAGTAAATGATGCTGTGAAGTTGGACTTAGGACTGGCTGTTTTTACTGCTCTCTGACTCATTGACCAAGTAGAAATGGAAGCCTATTCCAACCCCAGCTGTCTGTGGCATATACTGTGTTCCAAAGGAAAACTTGGTTTTCTCAGATTTGCTCTGCTCCCAACCTAACATAAAAATAAATGTGTCTTTAACAAAGCTGGTATTTAAATTTGGACTTGAGGTAACTTGTCTGGCTTATACTACCTTCTGAAAGTCCAGGGCAGGTTCCCTTTTATCCTGGTCCCTACCGTTGGTCGATTTCTTGGGTCGCTGTAATAAGGTACCACAAACTGGATTGCTTAAAACAATAAAATTGTTTTCTCTCCCAGGTCAGGAGGCCAGAATTCAAAATCAAACTGTCACTAGGGTAACACTCGTTCCAAGGGCTCTAGGAGAAAATCCTTCCTTGCCTTTTCTAGCTTGTGGTGGCTCCTGGCATTCCTGGTCTTGTGGCAGCCTAACTTCAATCTCTGCCTGTGTCTTCACATGACCTTCTGTCTGCATCCAAATCTCATTCTTTTCTCTTATAAAGGCGCCAGTCATTGGATTTAGGGATCACCCTAAATCCACGATCATTTTATTTACGAGATTCCTAGCTAATTATACCTACAGACATCCTATTTCCTCACATTTTGAGGTTCTAGGTGGACACAAAATCTTGGGGGATACATTCAACCCATTACACACATCAAGGGCTGTTTGAGGAATGTTTGTTCATGGACGTGTTCGTGCCTCTGCTTAGGAACCCCAGTGACCAATGGTTTTCACAGAAACCTCTGCCCTGGGATTCTTCCAGTCCATCAGTGTAGCTAGAGCAAAACCCTAAGGGAGGACATGGTAGGGACTGAGATGGGAGAAGAAGGCGGAGGCTAGATCACAGAGGAACTTTGTAGGGGGTGGTAGATTTTTGAGTAAGTACGATGGGAAGCCATTGGAGAATTTTGACTAGAGAGTGACGCGAGCTGATTTGTGTTTGTTTTTGACCAGGTGGCTCTGGCTCTGTAGACCTACAGGTAGGGTGGGGCAGGGGAGGGCAAACAGGAGTGGAAGTTTCAAAACCGGTTAGGAGCCTCCTGCCTGAGACTGGGCAAGAAAGGGGGTGAGTAGACAGTGATGGCAGCAGTTGAGGTGGTGCTGTGGTGACGTGGTCAGAGCTGGCATATGTTTTGGAGAGTGAGTCAGCCTGAGTTGCTCAGTATAATTACCAAAGGGAAAAGGAGTCAGGGATGATTCCTTCCTCTGTAGCTTGAATAACAGGGCCAATGGGGAGACTGTTTACTGAAGGGTAAGATGAGAGCAGTTGGTTGGAGACAGTGGAGGGATGGAGGGCCAGAACCTGGTAGGTTTGAGAGGCCTGTTATACCTCTGGGTGGAAATTCCAGTATATGAAATACATCAATATATGAATCTGGAACTCAGTGGGGAAGTCTAGACTAGAGAAATGAATTCAGGTGTCATTAGGCTATAGGTGTTATTTTAAGCCAGGGAGTTGACTGGAATTACCTAGAGAACAAGAGTGGAGGAAACAAGGCTGGGAGATGGAGCCCTGAAAGTCTCCATCAGTATAAGGATCTGGATAAAAAGAAAGAGCCAGCAAAGGAAGCTAACAAAGCCAGACTGATGAGGAAGGAGGAAAACCAGGAGAGTGTGATGGTGTTCATCAAGTGTAACGAGCAGTTGACCTGAATGAGGGGCCTTCCCTTTTACGCACCTAGATGCTAATCTGTACTTCTGTTCCATGTTGAGTTCAAAAAGATGGTTCTATAACTGGACCTACAGGTTAAGCCATTTTAAAGTCAAAAACAGTTGTATGGGATCAATTTCATATGGTTCCAACCAAACATAAAAATGACCAAGCAATGAAATGCTCCTTTCCTCTTCCTCTTAGAAGAAATTAAGATTGCAAGTTTTTATTGAAGGGCATTCAGGTTTTTCTTTCCTCATGATTCCTGTGCCTGTGGTATCCGTCACGTGCAGAGCTCCAGCTGGTCTCCACTGGGTAATACTGTGAATTCCCACTTTCTGTTCTACAGGAAGAATATGTTCAAGAAGGCATCAGATGGACACCCATCGATTACTTTAATAACAAAATCGTGTGTGACCTCATCGAGAACAAAGTTGTAAGTATCCGTCTGGTGTGTCTCTTCACGGCTCACAGGTTTACACTAAGTGAGTTTGTGTTCTCTCTGTCATTGTATTAGAATAAGCAAAGTGACAGCTCTGATTTGCAGAGAGTTGTAGCGATTACATTTATTTTGCTTATGGGTATATGTGTGAAAATAGAGTTTTACTCTTGTAGTTAATATACACGTGTGTATGAGTACATTGCCAATGTACGAACGGAGGTTGTTACTGAATCTTAAGGGAAGACGGTTATGACTTATGTTGATGGCATAGCATATGAAGAGATATAAACTTGGCCCTGCCTCCTAGACCATTTATACAACTTCTAGGACTTTAGCCCTAGAAATGATTCAAAAGGAAATAAAAGGGTATAGAGAGAGATCTGTACGGTACTGTTGTGTTCTGTTTTTTTATAAAAGTCCCAACTGGAAACAGTGAAAACATCCATAGAGAACTCAGTCCTTAAATAAACGATAGCATATAAGAGTAGGGAGATATAGCCATCAAAATAATAAGTATAAAGACTGTGTAAAACAGCAGGATTATTTATAAACTAGTGCTATGCAGAAAAAGTAATACATGATAGAATGTGTCCAGTGTGTAGCTGTATTAACCATGTCTATATGGGTAACAGGCTGAAAGCGAACATTAAGAAATGAATTAGGGTCCAAGGGAAATGTTTTTATCTTTCGGGTTTAAAAAATCACCCTAGTACAAATAGGAGTGAGCAGATAATGATCTTTCTGTTTATGGCTTTGAATAAAACTTCAGGGAGTTAAACTATTCTCTTTTTGTTTTTGAAAATGGACTTTCCCCCATCGTTAGATCTAAGTGGTGACTCCCATTTGGGAGTATTAATAGCATTCTCCCTCAAAGGGAAAGATTGACTTTCAAGATGGTATCTTAAATCTAGGGAGCGGTTTCCTTGCTTAAGGAAAGACCTGATAAACAGTATATGTTTTAAAACAGTCACTGAGTTGGGACTTTGCTCTCTTGGTCCCATCAGAACCCCCCTGGGATCATGAGCATCCTGGATGATGTATGTGCCACGATGCACGCGGTGGGTGAGGGAGCAGATCAGACGCTGCTCCAGAAACTTCAGATGCAGATTGGGAACCATGAGCACTTCAACAGCTGGAACCAAGGCTTCATTATTCACCATTACGCTGGGAAGGTATGGCCAGGGAGCAGGGCTTCAGCAGGAAAGGGGAAGCTATCCTTTTCAATGTCTATCTGTATTAATAAGCCTTTGGGTCTGTAATCTATTTTCTCACGAGGCAACTGAAAGCAGTGTCCATAGAGTTTTATGTGCCTCACTGTGTTTTATTCATCCATCATTCATTCATTCAACAACATGGGACCCATGAAATATTTGGAGAGACAAACAAAAGATAGTGTGTATACACCACTGTGTATTTTTTAGCATGAATCATCCTTAATATAACATAAGCATGAATCAACCTATATATATATATATATATATATATTTTTTTTTTAAAGGTGTTGGGGGTAGGAGTTTATTAATTTATTTATTTTTGCTGTGTTGGGTCTTCGTTTCTGTGCGAGGACTTTCTCTAGTTGTGGCAAGCGGGGGCCACTCTTCATCGCGGTGCGCGGGCCTCTCACTATTGCGGCCTGTCTTGTTGCGGAGCGCAGGCTCAGTAGTTATGACTCACGGGCTTAGTTGCTCCGCGGCATGCGGGATTCTCCCAGACCAGGGCTCGAACCCGTGTCCCCTGCATTAGCAGGCAGACTCTCAACCACTGCGCCACCAGGGAAGCCCCAACCTATATATTAACTGCTGAAGGAATGAGATTTTTTCTCGCCTCTTACGCAATCACAAGCTTGCATTTTTTACTTGCCCATCCTCCCTGGGAGTATACATAAGGACCAGAGGCTCCCTTTGGGGTTCTCATAAAATGCGTGATTACTGGGTGCTACTGGGTACCAAGCTTTGTGTGGGTACTGGTGATACACAGATAAGTAAATTGATGTCATGATATCTGGGGACTTCCTAGTACTGTGGAAATTCATTGGTCTCACCCTTCATCCCAATAAGTCTCTTATTAACTAAGGAGGGTCCTTGAGCATGAGACTTCAACTAAACTGATCTAACTCTGACACCATTTGTAGGAGAGATCGAAAAGCCTCAGATGACATGGCCCACTGCAGTGCGTTAGTGAGCACAGAGAGTTTTATTTTACTCCATCTTACCTAAAATTTAGAGGAAGAATTAAGTGTATTATTTACATACGCCTATAGATCCATCGAAGAAGGGCTGTGTAATCATGAGAGCTGGGGTCCTGGTCACGTACTATTTGGATCGTGTAAGCAGCCAGAGACCATCCGTCAGCATCTCCAGGCCATTGCCAGCTGAAGTCATCTAACAAGTTAAAACATGCACAGCCTTAATGTGACAGATCGGGATGAAAGCCCAATTGTTATATCTGGAAATACACACACTCTCTGGAGGACAGCCATGCCAGCTTGGATGTTTTGTTCAATGAAATACTTAAAGGGTAAAATTCGATATCTTTCCATTCTTGGCCAGGTATCCTATGACATGGATGGCTTTTGTGAGCGGAACCGTGATGTGCTGTTTATGGATCTGATCGAGCTTATGCAGAGCAGTGAGCTGTAAGTGTGTTTGCCTTATCCGACACGGGATAGAGGTTTGATCGGATTTTCAATATTAGAACAAACGTGTGACATTTGAATGGTCGGCGTTACGTTTCCTTGTGCTGTTGGGTCTGGGTTATCATTAGACAATTCAGCTTCTCAAAACAGCTTTTTCCCCCCCGGTCTTAGTCTCTCCCTTGTACCCCTGATACTTCCCACCCCACATGCTAAGTGCTATCTGCATGCCCTTCAGGGCCCCCAGTTTCATCATTTTCAATGGTTTTATCAGGGAGAAGTGCCCATTCTGGAGTTGGGTTGGGATGGCTGTGCCTGACAGTCTAAGAGTGAGACAGTCTGGCTCTGTGACACTTTGCCCTCGGGACATCATCCCAAGAATTCTCCCTCTGTTTTTGAAAATGCTAATAGCTTAGCTAAACCGAAGTTAACCTGAATTGCTGAAGCCCTTGGGAAATGGCTCAAGAACTCAGGGAGGGGCACTCAGAGATCCATTTTAACCCCCAAGACCCTGACTAAGCTAAAAGCATAGAGCAGTGGGGGCATCCGCCTTGCAAGCTGCTGGAGCTCCCAGGGCCAGCTTTGCCATGTCCTTTCCTTGCCTCTTCCGTGCAAAGGTCCCCCGTGGTCCTGGGTAGTGATGTGAGATGTCATTTACATGATCAGGCCTGTCCATGCCTGGCAAGTACAATATTGCACAGTCTTCCAGATTTTACAAGTTTTAGAGCTGGCTCCAAGTAATAGTTGCCATTTTAGTCTCTGTTACTTCAACTATCATAATATCAAGGTTACCTTCTTTGATCAACAGCTGCAAGCCTGCTAATTGTCTAGAAAAGGCCTGACTTCAATGAAAGCAAAACTGAGTTTCCTTTTTGGTCCGTGGTTCGAAGTTCTGCTCCGTTTAACCCTCTTCCCCTCCCTCCAGCCTCCCCTCCTCCCTGGCCCTCATCTCCCCAGGCCTGCACTTTCGTGGCACTCACACCCCTCACTTCGGAGATTCTTCTCTCAAAACGTAAAATCTATTTGCTCTTAAAAAGTCAGGTAAGCCACAAGTCCTGGCTTTTGGAGTTTATGAAAATCAGGTGCGGGCATGCTTTCAGAGATTTTTTTCTTTTTAATTATTAAAATTACTGCAAAATTCAAGAGCTATTGATACTTCCATGTAAAACTCCTGTCATTTCGACATGGTCTGTTGTTTGGTAAACACATGTGCTGTAAAAAATCTATAATTGTGTCTGGTGAGGTTATGAAAGTAGAATGCTGTGGAGACTTCCTAGAAAATCCGTGATGCCCAATAAGTCTTTTAGGGGGAATTTCCTTTGAGTGGCAGATTCCTAATTTACATGGATCACATCATTCATTCAATCCGCAAATATTTATTGAGCACCTACTGTGTACTAGGCTCTGTTCCAGACACCAGGGACACTAAGGTGACTAAGACATTGTCCCTGCCCTGTGCCTTTTGAGGCAGGCCTGTCGACAGATGTAGCTCAGTTACAACTACTAATGAAGTTGCATATTCAGCAGGCAAAGCATTAGTGGATTAGCTGCACTTAAAATTGCTCATACTCAAAACACGTTTTGTCTAGGTTTTTTGCTTGAGGGAAGGGAGGGTTGATACAGTGCCCTATTGACATCTTGTGGGCAGAGGCCACTGATCTGTGAAACATCCTAGAGTGTGTAAAGCAGCCCCAGGCCCCAGCACAGAATTATCCAATCCCAAATATCAGTAGCATCGAGACTGAGAAACCCTGCTTTGGAGCAAAGCAGAATCTGCATTGGATCTGGACAATTCATAGAAATCCCTGCATCCTGGTCTATCTTACTTAACTCAGAAAACCCACACTGACCCCCCTCTGTTGTGTCCTGTTGCCAAGGTGTATCTCAGTTCTAGTGGGTGGGGAAATTTGAAAGGCAGAGTTTAAAATTTTAGTTTTCAGGTCTCGACTCCAAGATGCTTCTGTCTTAGAATTCTCTCTCTACGTTTCTTGTGTCCATTGCTTTTTTTCTCCCGGGTCACAACTTGATGGCTTGAGTCAGATGGCCATTCTGTATCCAAGGTTCTGTGCTTCTGGACGACTCTCTCCATTCTCTATGGAAGCAGGCTTTCCAGCCCCCAGGGTACTTACTGATTGCTAATGCATTCTCTTTCTCCTTTCCCAGACCTTTTATAAAGTCTTTATTTCCGGAAAATCTGCAGGCTGACAAGAAAGGACGCCCAACTACTGCTGGAAGCAAAATAAAGGTTTGTTCTATTTTAATAGGGAAATTGATGGATGCCTATTAAGAGGTAGGGTTTTCTAGGCGTCAGGAACTACACCCCTGGGCCGGGATGCGGTCAGGGAGATGTAACAGATTCGTTACAGAAGATGGCCAGAAGTAACGTTGCTGCTTGAGAAAGGGTTCCAGGACGCAGGTGAATTGGACTTGGCTGTACTGAAACCCCAAATGGATATTAAGTACCTCATAGCTTAATAGTCAGCAGATGATAATCAGTTACTTTCTAAGAGGAAGTGGCTTTATACTGAATCTAGGAGAATTCACATTAAACTGTCAGAGAGATTTTATGATCAAGAGCCACATTTTGGATTTTGATGATGCTTTTCCAGACCAGACCCCAGAACTTGCCAATTATGGAACTTTACGAACCTGAAATTCTACTGGGTCTTATATGGGGAATTCATGCACCTTCCACCCTGGGTCTTGTGGGCCCTCCTTTCTGTGAATTACAGGCATCTGGGCTTCACAGTGTCTCAAAGTCAGAGGAATTCTTAGTGTTTCTTGAGAGCCTCTCATGGAGAGTGCATTGAATTATCGGAGGCACTGTGTGGTGAAATCGGTTGTCCCTGATTACTCTCTGAATTTAGAGGTTGTGTCAAACACACTCCATCATGTAATTTTTTGAAAAACAGTCACTAAACGTTTTCTTATTTAATTATACCAGTTAAAAACAGTTTCTTATTTTATATTTTTATTATATTTTTTTAATTTTTATTTTATATTATAGTTGATTTATAATGTTGAGTTCGTTTCAGGTGTACAGCAAAGTGATTCAGTTATACATATACACATATCCATTCTTTTTCAGTTTCTTTTCTTGTGTAGGTTATTACAGAGTACTGAGTAGAGTTCCCTGTGCTATACAGTAGGTCCTTGTTGATTATCTATTTTATATATAGTAGAGTGTATATTAAATACAGTTTTTTAAAGAATCATACCAATTAAATACCACCCTGTCTTTATAATCAATGGAATCATTGAGTGATTAAGAGTAGGTAGGGCTCTGGGGCTCGTCACCTGTGTTCAAATCCCTCACCATGTGATCGCCAGCAAGTTACCTAAACTCTCAGTGCCTCTTTTGCCTTAGAGATTTCAGTACCTATCTCAGGGGGGTACTGTGGTGATTAATTTCCATCGTCCCTCTAAGGCACACACTGCCTGAAACATAATAAGCCCAAACCGTGTATGCTTTCCTGTTCCATACTACTCCATCTGTCCCCTCCCTCTCTGCCACGCTTCTTCATCTCTGCCTAATTCTCAGTGGACACTTGATGTGCTTGTTCTGACTGTCCATCCCCCTGTGTGGCTCTGTGTGTCCAGATCCTACATGTCCTTCTCACAGTGCCCTCCGATAACCCCGGCCCCGTGAACACCACAGTTGCTGCTGCCTGTTTTGTTCACGAGCGTTTTCTTCTCCGAGTGCTGCACCTATGGAAGCCTGTCTTCCCAGCCTCTGAGGGCATAAGCCCTGCGTGAAATAAAGGGAACATCACAGCCACGAGACGCTTCCATCCGGAGGAGCTTCAGGTTTTGTGCAGGAAGTCAGGCGCACGCTAGAGGGTAGGAGGGTAGAGTCCTCTGGGGTTAAGGACAGTCATGTTCAAGGAACTTGAGACCTACAGTAGTCCTGGGACAGTGTCTGGATTGAGTTCACTGGGGCAGAGAGTTGACGGCAGGGAGGAGATGCGGTTCTCACGAGGCCCCAGATAATTGACATCTGCACGGAGCTCTGACTCAAGCTTTAACTTCTAGGTCCTGGATCAGGATTAGCTCCAGGCTGGAAAATCTAGTCACAAGACTGTCACATTCAGATCCAAGGGGCCCAGATCCTCAAGGCTGCAGTGACTCACGTTCAAGTGGTCTGGATTCTCAGTCCAACTTATTCCCTATAAAAAGCAGGGTGGTGTTAGGAGCATTTTTCTCCTCCTTGGAAGACTTGACCCCTTCATATTCTCGTCTAGTATTATGCTCAAAATAGCCACCTTCCGGGTGTACTCAAAATGTTCAGGACTGCTGTGGTCTGGGGAGGTCAGCCTGAAGTCAGCCAGCTCATCTAGGGAGACCGTACTGTGCATATTCTCACCAGTGGTATCCTCTTGGTGAGCTGTGTGACCTCTGCCTGTCTGACACTCTGCCTCCATGTAGGAATGAGATTCTCCCTGTTTTATGTCTCCCGAGTCACCTCTTAGAGATGTATAGCCGTGGCCCAATCTCTTACACCTTTCATGTCTACAATGTTTTGCAGATGCTAAGTATCATCTTTTTCTTTTTTAATTTTTATTGAAGTATGGTTGACTTACAATGTGTTTCAGGTGTCCAACAAAATGATTCAGTTATACATATATATGTATGTATTCTTTTTTAAGTTCTTTTCCATTATAGGTGATTACAAGATATTGAGTATAGTTTCCTGTGCTATACAGTAGGACCTTGTTGGTTATTTTATATATAGTAACTAAGTGTCATCTTAATGATATCCCTGAGGTTAAACGTTTAAAGGGATCCTGAGTTCCTTGGAAGAAAAATTAAATTTATGTTCAAGGTAGTTTTAGTGTTGGGAATCTTATTGTATTCTAATTCCTTAAAATTTAAAAGTGTTCTGTAGGATTTAATTAATAGAATATTTGCTTGGTGAGAACTCCCACTATCTTTGTTTTTAAATAAGAGTATTCTTTCCTTAATAACATGTCATTTTTGAGGCTTTTCTAAATTCTACATTGTTGTGGCTAAAAGGGACCGGTTTTGAAATTAGAGCCAACGATGGAGGGAATGGAGCTCAGAGCTGGCAGAGTGGACTGGGCTACAGCTGTATCTAAGTGAGACTGGGCCTCTAAGGGAGCAGATATGATGAGAGACGCGAGTGCCGTGAGGTAACTGGACTCGTAGACATTTAACATCTATTCCAGCCTTCAGATTAAATTAGACGTCTTCTAGTTCAACCTACTTAGTTTACAGATGGGGAAACTGGGGCCCAAAGAAATTTAGTGATTTGCAACATAGCTCGCAAAGAGCAGAGCCAGGATCCCAATTCAGGCTTGCTAACAATCTATGTGGAGGGTAGAATGGGGAGCTGTCACCCTAAGCCTTTCTCACTGTCCTGTCTGCACTTTTGTTTTGTTTTTTTGCGGTACACGGGCCTCTCACTGTTGTGGCCTCTCCCGTTGCGGAGCACAGGCTCCGGACGCACAGGCTGAGCGGCCATGGCTCACGGGCCCAGCCGCTCCGCGGCATGTGGGACCCTCCCAGACCGGGGCACGAGCCCGTGTCCCCTGCATCAGCAGGCGGACTCTCAACCACTGCGCCACCAGGGAAGCCCCTGTCTGCATATTTTAATGCCTGCTTCTGTAGGCAAGTAGACAAGCCTCTGTAGGCAAGCCTCTGCCCTTGCAGGGCAAGTGCCTTTGGTAGCTTTCTGTTCTAACTCATGGCCTCTTCTTGTCTGGAGCCAGAGTAAATCCAACCTGCTGCTTCCCAACCACTTCAGGGGGCATTTAAAGTTGACCCATAGCTAAATACAGGATAATTTTGAGATATATTCCTGTTTGCTCAAAATGATTATTCCAAAACCTAAAGGCTTCTCTCTAATCCTAACTCACCCAGTTAATTCCTTTTGTTATCACACTAAATTATCCCATATCTTCCTTAAGGAGGAGGATGGCATTGTGGTTAAGAAAAAAACTTGGTAGCTCACAGACTTGGGTTCTAGCCTTAACTTCTGCTTACTAGTTATATCATCTTGAGTAATACTTTGTTTAAGGCCCCGTTTTCTCATCTAAAAAATGGGAATGATAATTGTAAGAAGCTACTTCTTAAAATTCTGAGGCATAAATAAGAAAATCCATGTGTCTAGCCCATGAAGCATATTCAGTACTTGTTAGCCGTTACTATCTTGAGCTATTGAACAGCTCAATAGAAAGAAGTATGTCAAGTGTCATATAAACTTAAGTCGAACTTGCCCCCTGTGTTTTCTTATGCTAAGTTGAAAAGGTATGCTCCTAAATGCTTAGGACTAAAGAGTCTGCTAAGTTATACGTAAAAATTAAAAATAAAAATTAAGAGTTTGGGAACTTAAAAAATAAAGCTTTATTATAACCAGTCCCTCCCCAGCTTCATCTTACGTGTTGCAAAGATCATTAAATTTGTTCTCAAGTACAATCTCTCTCTCATCAACAAGGAAGACGAGAGTCAATTTACATTTTTATCGTAGAGCTTTGCTTTGATCATACAACCTCGGCAGCTTTGCCCTGACTTCCAAGCATTGCAAAGAATGCCATATTCTGCACATCTAAACAGAGAACTTTTGCTTTGAATATACCCAAGAGTTTTTCTCAAGGGTTTCAGATTTCCCAAACCCATTAAAACAGAAAAGTCCTAATTGAGAGAGGGTTGACTACTGCAGGCAGATCCCTTCTGCTGACTTTGTAATGGTTTTCTGGCTTTGGAGATCCCTTTCCTCTATTTTCTTTTAGAGGTTTTCTCTCTTTGTGCTGATTTGCTTAGAATGAGAGGTTGCATGTGTGCCCCATGATTGGATCCATAGGGTATGCTCAGCTGTGTGGTGCTGGGAGTGCTGATGTGGGCTCTGCTCCTGTTTCTTCAAACAACATTTGTGGCACTCATGATTTGAAATACCTCATAAGCAAGTTCAGCTTTATTTATGTGGCTTTTTCTTCTTGAACCCAGTTCCATCGTGGGTACCCGATGCACAGGTAGTAAGAGCTGATTTTACATTGAATATTTTAGTTCGTGAAAGAGTAAGTTTCCTGCCACACTGAAAGGGCTGTGAGTCAGCAGGTTTGGAAAAGGACATGCTGAGGAAGAAGGTGAATGAAATGGCCTATAAAAGATTTATGAATTCTGAGATTTTTATGTATCTCCCACTTTTTAATTGTGAATTTCCATCATGTTAATAAGATGATTCTTCATTGGTTAGATTGCCTGAAAAGAGTACAGGGGATTTTGATGATCTATCCTTGCAAATACGTTTGTGCACCTCCCTTCCCCTCAGAGTTTATGAGAAAAATGTATTTGCAAAGGCCGTCAGTCAATATAAAATTAACTAAATTTGTTAACAGTTGGCATGCTTCCCTGTTTCTCCTAAAAAGAATTATATAGGAGGATTTACTGGGTTTGGGGGTGGGGTTTTTTTGTCTTATTTTATTAACTATACTAAAAATACCTCATCGTTTTCAAAAATCTAATTTCAAACCCACTTGAGAGTGTTCAAATCACCATAACAGTGAGTAGAGCTTTAAGAAAGTGTAGTAGGCCCGAGTTAAGCCTAATGAACAAACTGTCATGAGGATGAATTTCTAGCTGTACATCTGCACACAGGTCTCCTTTGAAAGTTGGTCTGCTTTAGGGCAAGTTCCATGTTTCTAAATGGTGTCACTCTTCCTTTCTAGAAACAAGCCAATGACCTTGTGAGCACCCTGATGAAATGTACACCTCACTACATTCGCTGCATCAAACCCAATGAAACCAAGAAGCCCAAGGACTGGGAGGAAAGCAGGTATGGTGAAGACACAGACAGGAGGTCAAGGCCAACCTGCATGGTCCCACCCCGTTTTCCCCTCTGCTCAAGCTGGGCCCTCCTATGCCCGAGGCAGGAGCAGTTTGCCTTCCAATGTGTTCTGTGTCTTAACTTTTTCAGGAAGAAGCCTATGTAGATATATTTTTCCCCTCCTTGTTTTTTCCTGAAATGTTAGCAGTGCCCTTCAGTTCAGAATTAGCGATTTATGTTGATCTTGGCTAGTCTGGGGACAGATGGGAAAAAGAAAGCAAACCTTAACACAGCAGAGTCAGGATGGTTTTCAAATTAGTTTGAGGCTCTGTGTAGACATTTTTAATGCACTCAGCTCATCAGCACACGCAGGATGTGGCCTGGAATGCTTAGCTCAGGGTTGAAGTGAAGTTCCAAAGAGCTGGTTAAAAACAATCTGTCGGGGGCTTCCCTGGTGGCGCAGTGGTTGAGAGTCCACCTGCTGGTGCAGGGGACACGGGTTCGTGCCCCGGTCCGGGAAGATCCCACATGCCACAGAGTGGCTGGGCCCGTGAGCCATGGCCGCTGAGCCTGCACGTCTGGAGCCTGTGCTCCGCAACGGGAGAGGCCACAACAGTGAGAGGCCCGCGTACCCCCAAAAAAAACAAAAAACAAAAAACAATCTGTCGGGGCTTCCCTGGTGGCACAGTGGTTAAGAATCCACCTGCCAATGCAGGGGACATGGGTTCGAGCCCTGGCCCGGGAAGATCCCACATGTCGTGGAGCAAATAAGCATGTGTTCCACAGCTACTGAAGTCTGTGCTCTAGAGCCCATGCTCCACAACAAGAGAAGCCACCGCAGTGAGAAGCCCACGCACCGCAACGAAGAGTAGCCCCCGCTCGCCGCAGCTAGAGAGAGCCCTCGCTCAGCAGTGAAGACCCAACGCAGCCAAAAATAAATAAATAAATAAATAAAATTTATTTAAAAAAGCAATCTGTCATTTAGTTGCTCGTTTGGGCAGAGGGGCTATGGGCTCTGTACTCCCCCGAGGACAGTGTTGATGAGCAGCGTGAGTCTCTAGGAGGGAACCAGCCAAAGGGAGATGTGCAGCATGTAAGCATGCAGTGAGCCCTCTCCTCCCTGACTTCTGAGCAATCCCTGTTCCTCCTATACCTGGCATTTAGCACTGTGGCCTCTGCAGGATGCAGTGGGGCTGTTGAGGAGGAAAATGTTAAGATGATGACTGGAGAATATACTTTTTGTATCCAGCTGGGAAAATTCCTACTGTCCATAGGAATATGGGAAGCAGGGCTGGAGAGAGACCCTGTGGGTGACTTGGACTAGAGAGAGAAGTCCTGCCACTGTCACCAGATGACATGGATGCGAACATACTGGAATTACGATCTTTTTTCTTTTCTCTCTTGGAAAAAAAGATAGATAGACTCTTCTCGGTATCAGGTGACTCAGTCAGGGTTAAACTCCAACGGGAAGACCAAGATTAAAATTCCTAGCTCCTGTGGGCTTCCCTGGTGGCACAGTGGTTAAGAATCCACCTGCCAATGCAGGTGACACGGGTTCGAGCCCTGGTCCATGAAGATCCTGGTCCATGAAGTTGTGGAGCAGCTAAGCCCGTGCACCACAACTACTGAGCCTGTGCTCTAGAGCCCGCAAGACACAACTAATGAGCCCACGTGCCACAACTACTGAAGCCAGTGTGCCTAGAGCTGTGCTCAGCAACAAGAGAAGCCCGCGCACCGCAACAAAGAGTAGCCCCCACTCGCTGCAACTAGAGAAAACCCGCGTGCAGCAATGAAGACCCAACACATCCAAAAATAAATGACTAGATAAATAAATAAATTTATTTTAAAGAAAAATTCCTAACTGCCCATTACCTCTTCTGAGAGACATGGATGTGTCCACTTCCCATTCTACCAGCAAGATCCTTTCTAACCCACGGCAGGCAGACAATGCTTGATCCTTTACGGGGAGGAAAAGACAAGCAGGAAGGAAAATGCCCAAGCTCAAGCGTTTGCTGTCTGCACGTCCTTCTTTGCATCTTCACACCTTATGGTGCAGCCTGAGTCTTTTGTTCTCATGTTAAGGTGCTGTTGGGATGCAGCAGCCTTCCATTTGGTCATTCCACAATATTCTGACTAGTCTCATCAGTAGATGTGTGTTTCTAAGGCATCTTGTCTATTGAATTGCTCAAATGTTTCAATTTAAGGGAGTCTAAGATTCCTCTTACAATATTATCCGTTGATGATGTTCAGGCTCTGATAAGAAGCCCACTCCTAAGTCACCAGTTCACACTGGGATGCCTCTTGCCATTAGCAAGCTCTCCAGTCCTTCTCTAAATCGGTTTTACTGTCATCTCTAATCGGCCCTAAGAATCATTCTTGGGACTTTCCCGTGTGACCGCTTTTCTCCTAGTTCAAGGCAGTCACCATGTTTCCCTGGGATCTTCTCTTCGGCAGGCTCATCGCTCAGCTCCTCCAGCCATTCCCTCTGAAGGAGCTGGATGTGGAATCCGACACTTCCCCTTCGTGGTCATTCCCCTGGATGTGCTTAAATTGCCTTCTGCTTTTTTGAACTGTGTCACTCACTTTCTCTTTTGATATCAAGAGGATAACAGATAGAAAATGTCTGGGGCTTCTTACCTTACAACACTAGTTCTCAAACTTGAATGTCAGAGTATCCCCTGGAAGGCTTATCACTGGGTCCCATTCCCAGAGTTCCTGAGTCAGTTTCTGGGCCTCCAAGTGATGCTGGTGATGATGGTCTGGGCCCCATAGTTGGAGAACAGCTGATCTAGAGCAAAGGGCTAGACTAGGATTTGGAAGAACTGTATCCTGACGCTGGCCTATCACTAACTAGTTTGAGTGAAACGCATAATCTCCTGAGTCCTCAGTTCCTTCCTCTTTAAATTAGAGGGTCAATCCAGAGTGGGACTCCTTCAGTCTGACAGAATGAACTCTCCCACATCTGTTCCCCCCGTCTGTCATCCTGCCTCCGGCTGTCTCTACGTCACTCCTACACTCACCCCCTCACACGCCACACTCACATCTCGTGCATGGTGACTCTGGACTCTTTTTCGTTTTACACACGGAGTGGAAGGGTGGTGTCACAGGCAACGTCAGAAATAAATTACGAGGGCTTCCCTGGTGGCACAGTGGTTAAGAATCCGCCTGCTAATGGAGGGGACACGGGTTCGCGCCCTGGTCCGGGAAGATCCCACATGCCGCGGAGCAACTAAGCCCGTGCGCCACAACTACTGAGCCTGCACGCCTAGAGCCCATGCTCCACAACAAGAGAAGCCACCGCAATGAGAAGCCCATGCACCACAATGAAGAGTAGCCCCCGCTCGCTGCAACTAGAGAAAGCCCGCACGCACCAACGAAGACCCAGTGCAGCCAAAAATAAATAAATAAATTTATTTTAAAAAATAATAATAAATTACGAGAGTCTAGGAAGCAGAGGTATTGCTAAGGGGTGCTTTAGCCCACCCTTCCCCCTACTTCAAACTTTTTCCCGCTTCCCTTCCCCCTACTTCAAACTCTCTCCAGCTTCCCTTCCCAGCAAACATAATCGTGAATGAAAACATCTCGCTTGCCCTCCAAATGCAAAACCTCCCTGGCACACTCTCCCATGCTCCACGTGTCCAGCTCTGTTGATTGTCACTCTAATGTGGAAATCTTGCAGTAGCTACTGGTTGGAAGTTCCTCAGCCCTGATGCTACCTTCTCATAAAATCCGAACTGATTCACTGGAGTATCAGAAGCTGGAGAAATGAAGAAAGTGCTACATTTTATTCAGTAAATGTTCATAGAATTTCCCCCAGGGTGTTTTCCCTTTTTTTTTTTTTTAATTACACCCCTTATTTGAATTGCAGTAAAGAACTTCCTAATATACACTCATGTAAACTGGTTTTACAAAGTCTAAGGTATTCCTTGGTCAAGTGTTGATTTGTATTTCTAGTAGGATGGCTTCCTGGGATCTGCCCCCTCATCTCGGTTCAGGTTTACTGTGTGACAGATGGTCTCACTTCATCCGTGAGTGTGGAATGTTGGGGTCCATGAAAGGGCAGTGTGCTTCGTTGTCAGGGATCACAGGGTCAATTGAAGTTCTTGGTGGACAGGGTTACTCATTCCACAAGTTTATGGCGTGTAGTTTATTCTTCTTTTCCTGTTGAAAATGTGTCTTTGTTTGGCTTTGGCAAAGTTGCCTGCCCTGGATTCTAAATAACTGTCCTAGTAGAGTTCTCAGGCCATGACCTTCTGAGGACAGTCTTGAAAGAGGGCTCCTTCTGAGGGAAGGAGATGGTATACCCAGGGGAACAGCGGGCATTGCCAGCCTGGTTGATGTTTACTGAGGAGTAGACAGCACTCCAAGAATATGCAAAAAGCAGGACATTTATTTATTGTTTGTTTATTTTTGGCTGCGTTGGGTCTTCGTTGCTGCGCACAGGCTTTCTCTAGTTGCAGTGAGTGGGAGCTACTCTTCGTTGCGGTGTGTGGGCCTCTCACTGTGTTGGCTTCTCTTGTTGCGGAGCACGGTCTCTAGGCACAAGGGCTTCAGTAATTGTGGCACACGGGCTTAGTTGCTCCGCAGCATGTGGGATCCTCCCGGACCAGGGCTCGAACCCGTGTCCCCTGCACTGGCAGGCGGATTCTTAACCACTGCACCATGAGGGGGGTCCCAAGCATGACATTTTAAACATAACAGAATATGTTGAACTAGTTGTTTTGTTGACAAAAATTTGTATAAGAAGGTTTCCTAGTCATGGAAGTTATAATGAATGAAACAAGGTTTTCACATGAGGCACATTGTTTTCCATGTGATTCACGGGAAAGGAATCAATGGGTGATGCATTCCCTGCCTCAAAGCTTGGGGTGAAGCCAGTATTTGTGAAAAATACTTAAAATGAGCAGATATCTCTAACTGGCAACCTCATGTATATTTTCCTTAGTAGAGAAAAGGCTGGTGGTGAGTTTGGGATTTGCAGGATGGGAGAAAGGAAAATTATTTTCTTGAATCAGATTTCTACCCTTTCAGTTAACCAGATATGTATTAATATTACATACCCTGAGGGCCAGCTCAGACTCTGAACACTATAAATTATAATCTTTTTTTAATATGCTTCCCTGCAGTGTGGAATTGGGAGTTTGGGGGGAACGGTGGGTGGGAGAACAGAATGAAAAGATTATCCAGTAATGTCCTGGCTCCATTCTCTCCTTTACAGGGTAAAGCATCAAGTAGAGTATCTGGGCCTAAAAGAGAACATTCGAGTGAGGAGAGCTGGCTATGCCTATCGGCGCGTCTTCCAGAAATTCCTACAGAGGTAATGAACGGGTGACTCTGGACTCTTTTTTTGTTTTAAACAAGTTTATTGAGATGTAATTCACATGTCATACAATTCACCCATTTAAAGTATACAATTCATTGGCTTTTCATATATTTACAGGGTTGTGTATCCATCACCACAATTAATTTCAGAACATTTTCAAAAAGAAAAATCTCCCTTCCCGAGTCATCAGCCCCCTCTTCGGCCCTCACCCCTGGCCCTAAGCAGACACTTCCTTCTCTGCCTATTCTGAGCATGACTTATAAATGGAATCATGTAATATGTGTCTTTTGTTTCTGGCTTTTACTTCACGTAATGTTTTCAAGGATCATCCTGTAGCATGTACCTGCACTTCATTCCTCCTCATTGCCAAATAATTTTCCCTTGCGCCAATGTTCCAATATACCACATTCTTCTTAATTCATCCATCAGCTGATGGACATCACCTTTTGGCTGTCTTGAATGACGAATAATGCTGCTACCAGTGTTCACGTACATGTTTTTAGGTGGACATTTGTTTTTATTTCTCTTCGGGACATAACTGAAAATGGAATTGCTGGGTTAAATGGTAACTATGCTTAACCTTTTTGACGGACTGCTAGATTGTTTTACAGAGTGGCTGTACCATTTTACATCCCCTTTGGTCATTTTTAAATTATTTGTCTTTTTAGTGTTAAGTTGTAATACAGTTCTTTTTAGCATTATTTATTGTAAGTAAATCAGTAGCCACAAGTATTCTGTCTGTTTAGAGTGACAGATCAGTTCAGAAGTTCATGGTAATTGTGACATGGGGACGGACTGAGATTTAAGTTGACTGAGCAAATTAATAGTATGAAGACAATTTTAGGAAAATATTTACAAGCTTAAAGTATTTAACCTCAGATTTTTTGTACAGTCCAAATACAAAGTTAAACTGATTTTTATATTTCCATTAAAGTGCATTTGGCGGGATCTGTACTAAATTGTTCTTATTTTGCATGGCTTTTAAAAAGGATAAAATGTAATGTCCTTAAAATATTAGGATTCGAACTTCTCTAATGACGCTAAATTAGTGAAGTTCCACTGATTTTCTACATCTATTTAATTTCCTTTATGAAAGAAGGAAGCCATATTTAGTATTTTCATCAGAAAATAATTATGTCTTCCTGGTATATGGTACAGGAGCAGGATGTAAGAAATTTTTATTTAATTCAAATTGTATGTAACAAAGAGGCTGCACGATGGAGAAGAGCTTAATTGCTGTCTTTGAAATCCAGTACTTCTGATAAAGTAGCTTTCCCTTTGGGGATGTTGTTTCTCCGCCATGCGATTGGGATGGCTGACCTGCTGCTCATCAGTGTGGGTCATCACGTGTGGAAGGTCAGAAGAGGCGTAGCAAAAGCGTGGGTCCCTCCATACAATAAAGCTTCACTGATTCTGTCCCCACACATTCAAGATTGCTGATAATTTTGGAGGCTGATTAGACTAGGAATAAAATTCACTGACACAGCTCTCTGAATTAAAGGGCCCACTACACCTCGAGCGTAAGCAGAGCAATAGGAAAAGATGTCTTCAGGAAAGTGAGAAAGTAAATTTGGAACGCTCGCATCCATTTGCCGACAAACAACTGAAATGTTAATTATCGAAGACTCTGCTCTTCTTTAAGCAGATGGGTGACACGAGTTTAGAACAGGATTTCTCAACCTCAGCTATTGATATTTTGGGCCGGATGAGTCCTCATCGTGACAGCCGTCCTGTACCCTGCAGGATGTTTAGCAACCTCCTTGGCCTCTACCTGCTAGATGCCAGTAGTGCCAACCCCCTATCCCACCCCCATCCCCATCTTCCCCGAGTTGTGACACCCAAAACTGTATCCAGACATTGCCTAATGTCCCCCGGGGGGGCAAAGCTAGTTGAGAACCATGGCTTAGATAATCATTAAAATTTTTGTAAAACTACGTTTCTTTGAAAATACCCCTTTTTAATTAAGAGGAAAAAAAATTAAATTCAGAAAATAGTGAAAGAAAAGTATTTCCTCCATCTTGCCCTAATTTAGAAAGGCCTGCCCTCAACAAGTCCAAAATGTTTATAGTTTTATCCTCCTTCAGTATTTTTTCTGTACTTAAAAACTATGCGATATTTGCAGATTCTCTCTAATTGGCATTACTATTGAAAACTCATCAGATTTTTTTTTTGATCTGACCTTGTTTTGTTTGTTTTTGAGAAACCAGTTCTGAAAGACCTCCTTCCTTCCATATTATTTAAAAAGAAACCGACAAACCTGACTTCCTTAAGCATTACTGTGAGCTCTACTGCACTGGGGGGAGCGGGAAGTCCACGCTTTCCTCTCCCGGCAGGAATGTCAGGGTGCCCTGAGCGGGCTGTGTTACTTGTTTGCTGCAGCTCCTTAAATGAGCTGTGAAATGACCTGGTTATAATATATGGACCTCTCTCAAGTGCCAGGCTAGCTGCATGGCTCCACGGGTGGTACTTTCTTCTGTGCCTTACACAGAGTAAGCACTTATTGCATATCTGTTATGCCCTTTGTGTTGAGAGACTTTCACTGAAATGATTTTGTCCTTGGATGCCTCCCGTCTTAGCTCTCCTGCTGTGGGCTTTTCCTTTCAGAAGAGACAAACAGGCAGCCCTGTCTTATAAAAAGGAGGCTCTTTTGATGTTGTCTTATTTCTTTTGATTTGAGAGTACTGTGGGAGGATAATAAAAATGAAGTTTGGAAGGAAAATTTGTTTTTCGATAAAAAGTACACGTTTAGCCTCCCACTCAAAACTGGCTACAAGGCCATATATCTGTCAATGGGCAAGGAATATTTTTCCAGAGACAGTGCTGTTTTCCATAAGGTGTATGAGTCTGGGGATGTAACAGGATTTGTCCAGAATCTACCAGTCACTGTCTCATCCTGTGATCCCCTGTGAGTAATTAAAACATCTTATACCTTTATTATCTCAGGTATGGAGTGTAGCGAGTGTCCTGCTGGCTGCCAGGATTTTAGTGTCCTTGGGGGTCAGAAACATCCTTAAATCCAAGTGCCGGCAGCTAGAGGTCTGCTGGGCTGCGTTTTGTCTGAGAAGGAACCATTGTATTGATCATCTGTAAGAAGGCTTACAAGGAGCCTTCCAGGCTAGGGGCAGGAAAGGGAGTTCTAGGCAGAGAGAACAGCCAGTGCAAAGGTCTTGAGATGAAATTTTGGTCTTAAACTGAAAGTACTTGATGAAGGGAGTATAAGCTATTATCCTCATCTCTCCAGAATTATCACAGGCATCCTATTAGGCAGTGCACCATTGCCTCGTGCAACCCGTTCCCACCAGTATATCCTGGAGAAAGACGAGTGAACTGGGTGTACTTACATAGTGGGAGAACATTGTACTAGAATTATGCCCTGGTCTCTCCAGTGAAGTACAAAAGGAAGTAAGGAGGATACCATCAAGCTTCCTGAAAGCCAGGGGGACCACCAGAAGTGGTCCATTGTCAAAGGGCTCTGGAAATGCCAGGCAATTCCCATGTCTTACCCAGACCCAAATTCTCAGCGGCCTTGTCAGGAAAAGGAAGAAGAAAAAGTCTCTTCAAAACAAGTTCCTTACTATTAAAAAAAGAAAAAAACCCAAAAAAACAACTGAGGGATACAGCATTATTTTAATAGGGGGGAAAATGTGAATTGCAAAGAGCTACCTATTTGAGGTTGCACAATAAGCATACTTTTGGTTTATAATTTTGATTTGATTAGATCAAGCCAGGCAAACTCGTACTCTTAGAAACTTGTCACCTTGGGAGTCTGGTCTTTTCTTTCTCACCCATACCCTGCATGAACTTTCTCCCTCATCCATTTATATTGCCAGTACATTCCTACCTCTTCACCACATCCCCCCCAATGGCAACCCTGCTATCAGTCATTTTTATGTGACTCAATTTGTATAACTGACTTCATTATGCCACATGTGAAATGTATTCCTTCTAATGTGTGGCTTCAGCCAGGCATTTTCATTTTTAAGCTTTTTATCGCTAATTAGTGAATAAGAGGATTTGCCTCTCCAGGAAATTTGTGTTATCAGGCAAGATGTGGATATTTCGGAGGACCAGAGAGGGTCCCTAGAATCACCTTAGTCCCAGCCAGCTAGACCTAAGGGTGTGATGAGCACTGACTCTGTCCTCTTAGGGAGCCCTGGACCCTGAAGGCAGAGCCACTCTTCTTGTCACGCCTCCCTTCTCCCTTGGATGCCATAAATCAGTCTAGGAGCTCTTAGTAGCTTCTGGGAACAAAGGAGGATGCTGGCTTCTTCAGAGGCCTGGGGCCCATTCATTGCCTGTGTTCTAGATGTGCCTGCCCATAGGCCACGCCCTCCAATTTTTCACCCACACTCTCCTCTGATTTCCCCTTCTTCCTCCCTCCCTCCCTCCATCCTTCTTTCCCTTCCTTCCACCTCAAGTCTTTGGTACCTTCTGTATTTGACATTTTGTAATGTCCTTCTGTCTCCTCTATTAGATTAGCTTCTTACATAATTATGATGTTTCTAACATAGACATGGGTAGTAGACTGTATCATCTTTAAAGGGAATATTTCCCTGTATACCAATCCATGCCTTGTATGTAGTGCCGTCGTGAAAGAAACAGCTTGGGGTTCAAATCCCAGCTGTGACACCTACTAGCTAAGTAGCCTTGAGTGGGTCTCTATTTGCCTGTGTTTCCTGCTTTGCAAAATGGAAAGACCAACTGGATGAGGTTGCTGTAGGAATAAAATGAGATCAAGGATCTAACGCCCCAAGAAGAGCACCTGATGCAGAACGCACCCTATAGCATTGGAGCCCTTCATGTTAGTTCTTACTGCCGTGTTCCTGGCATGGTGTAAGGTGCCAGATGTGCAGGGTGAGCACCCATTTACGGAGCTCTTGTCCCCATGGGGGTGGCATGAATTAACCAAATAGGTGCAAACATGACTATCGTTATGAATTATGAGACCTGCTCTTAAGGAAAAATATTATTTTCTATGAGAGAGAACAGCAGGGGGACAGTTTTCGCCTGGGTCTACCCCAAAGGCCTCTCTTGAAGTGTCACTGAAGGGGAGCACCCCCTGAGTGGGAGCCGGCCACCTGAGGAGTTTGGAGAACAGCACACCTGGTAGAGGGAACCGCCTGGGTGAAGGCTCTGAGGAGGGAAAGTGTTGAATGTGCATGAAGAAGAGGCCATCCTCCCAGGAACGTGGTGAGCCAGAGGACGGTAGGGAGACGAGATTGGAGAATAGCCAAGGACCAGGTCATCAGGGCCTCCTGACTCGAGATGCGGAGAACTCCAAAGATGAAAGTTGATCCATCGTAATCATAACAGCTGCTTACGGGGACCTTTGTAAAACTCTTCACATTGACTGTTAAGTACTCCTGAGAAATCAGGGGAAATTGGTATCGAGAAAAGACCGTTTGATTTTGCTGGAAAAGTGTCATTGGTGACCTTCAGGAATGCTATTTTTAGACAGTGGTAGAAAGGAAAAGCAGATTTTCTCCAGGGCCTTAGCGTGGAAATGGTCAGATAAGGAAGGAGTTAGGAGGCAGCTCTGAAATGGGCAATCCGGACCCGGTGGATTTTTGCAGTTGTCGAGGTCCATCCCTGAGCCCTGGAAGGGAGGTGAGGGGATGGCCAGGACCCTAGCAGCACCGAGTGCCTTTGCGGGCTGGTCCAGACTGAGCCTGATCTTCCTCTCCCTCATTGTCCTTACAGGTACGCCATTCTGACCAAAGCCACCTGGCCTTCGTGGAGAGGGGACGAGAAACAAGGTGTCCTCCACTTGCTGCAGTCCGTCAACATGGACAGTGACCAGTTCCAGCTCGGGAAGAGCAAAGTGTTCGTCAAAGCCCCCGAGTCTGTGAGTTTCCTCAGGGCCACCCCTCTCCCCGCAGCCCCTGTCGGCCCCCTCCCCGTGGCGTGGCTGGCTTCTTTTCCTCATCCTGCTGTTCATGCCTTAAATGTGGGCTCTTCAGAGAAGGCTTTCCACTGCTCCCAGTCTAAGCATAGGCCATTCTCCACACCCCAGAGCCCTAAGCATGGATACAAAGCTGTTTTCTTTTCTTACTTAAAGTCTCTCTCCCACTCTAGACGTCATCGCCTTAAGGTCAGGGAGTGTTTTGTGTGCTTCTGTGCAGTCAGAGCCTCATGAGGAAAGCGGCTCATAGGAAGAGCCCAGTAGTTCTTTTTAGTGTCCAGTAGTGCCTAAGCTAATAGGTACTTCTTTGCCCACAAAGGAGGCTTGGGTGAACCTGCGTCCTCACCTGGGTGACACCAAGCAGGTTGTGTCACACAGGCCCAGGCTTCCTCCTTAAAGGGGGAAGAGCCTGGGAGGGACAATTCCCAGAACTGTATTTTGAAGACCATGAGGAAGCCCGGAAAGGACTTTCAGGGGACCAATAGGTAGAAGGAGAAATCTCTGGGCTTAAAGGACAGGGATATTTACCAGTAAGGAATTCAAACATACAAGTTTAACAATTTGCAAACTTACCAGACCTCCACAGATTAATTTAGTGGAACTTCTTAATCTTCCTGATGAGGGTGTGGTCACTCTGAGCCTGATGAATGTCCGGCAACAGGAAGTTCTCAGTTTGAACAGGAACCCAACCCAGCCCCTCAGTTCTTCTGCCCCATAGCTCTGGGGCTGTGGAATGAAGACACTTTTTTTTTTTTTGGCTGCATTGGGTGGCATGCGGGTTATTAGTTCCCCGACCAGGGGTGAAACCCGTGCCCCCTGCAGTGGAAGCATGGAGTCCTCACCAGTGGACCACAAGGGAAGTCCCAGAGATACTCCTTTTTTTTTTAAGAGTTTTATTAGCAACTAATCAAGATGCTTTTCGGTACGCGGGCCTCTCACTGCTGCGGCCTCTCCCGTTGCGGAGCACAGGCTCCGGTCGCGCAGGCTCAGCGGCCATGGCTCATGGGCCCAGCCGCTCCGCGGCATGTGGGATCCTCCCGGACCGGGGCGCGAACCTGTGTCCCCTGCATCGGCAGGCGGACTCTCAACCGCTGCGCCACCAGGGAAGCCCAGATACTCCTTTTTAAGTTGGATAAACTGCTGGAACTAACCGAGGCTGGGCATCACCATTTCTTGAGGTTCCTGTAATAATCACAAGACTCCATTTCAGGAGTCTTTGGTGAATTTGGCGAAATTAGTCACCATATCAAGGGGAAATACCATGAGAACTTGCAGCGTTGGTCATAATGGAAACACTTGACTCTAGGCAAATTCTGGTCTCGCAGCGAGTTTTCTCCTTTACAGCGGGCCCCATGGCTGATTGATGTTCTGCCTGCCTCACAGGATCAGCCCTAGATCAAAAATGCTAATGGTTGTGACTGAATGGCTTTATGAACCGGAAAGGGTGTTAAATAAATAAGTGGCACACATCGATAGAACCCATTTATGAAAAGTTTGTGGTAGCATTTTCCACTCTGAGTTATTTGTAGCTTCACAGTAATTTCATTTCCAATTATAAAATGAAAATGTTGTGTCATACACCATTAAGCAACCCACAGAACAGTTCCTGTTCTTTCTAAAACAGGATGGAGTGATTTACTGGTACAATGGAGAAATCTTCTGTTGTTTTATACCCACTTTTACTTTTTTGACTTGCTAAATTTTCACAAAAACAGCCTCAATATTTTTCACACTTTTTTTTCTGATTCAGTTGAGCTTTGAGATTTTACTTCAGAAATCAAGGTTTATTTTTGGTTTTTCTTCTCCGTGTCTTCCTCCCAATTGCTTTTTACCATCGCTTGCCTGTCCTCTCCCCCATCTTTTTACACACGCACACAAATCCCATCATCGCTACTCTCTCCCCACCGCCATCACTCATCCATCCACATCTAGCCCTGACATTGCAAATACTTTTACAAAAATTGGTTTTTAGGGACTTCCCTGGCGGTCCAATGGTGAAGACTCCACACTTCCACTGCAGGGGGCACGGGTTTGATCCCTAGTTGGGGAACTGAGATCCTGCCTGCCGCATGGTGAGGCCAAAAAAAGAAAAATGGTTTTTAAAAATCTACCCTGTGGGGCTTCCCTGGTGGCGCAGTGGTTGAGAGTCCGCCTGCCGATGCAGGGGGCACGGGTTCGTTCCCCTGTCCGGGAAGATCCCACATGCCGCGGAGCGGCTGGGCCCGTGAACCATGGCCGCTGAGCCTGCGCGTCCGGAGCCTGTGCTCCGCGATGGGGGAGGCCGCAACAGTGAGAGGCCCACGTACCGCAAAAAAAAAAAAAAAAAAAAAAAAAATCTGCCCTGTGATCTCGCCTTGATTTTTATAGTAAATGTGCTGAATTTACAAAGTAACCCATTTGCTTTTAAGAACCCACATTAGACATCGGGCACCAGAGGGTTTGGTTTGGTTTAGTTTATTTGTTACATGTGTCCATGATTTTTGCTTTTTTTTTTCCTCTCTGTCTCTCCCTCTCTCTCTTTTTCTTCTTGAACCTCCCTGATTTCTAACCCGTATGGCTTTCGGAAAGAACCTAAAAACCAGATAATCTTTGAACTAGTCTATAGGAAGCTGGGAACTGGTTGCGTCTTCGTCCTTTCTGAGTCACAAGTTTATTTTCTATGACACTCCCAAAATAGTTCTGGGAAAGAAGAAGAAAACAAGACTTACCCAGCAACCCAACACACAAGATAAGAAACACCAACAGATAATCTTCCAGGCGACCGACCGAGGGGCTCAGATTTTAAACGTTCTGTCCAGTTGTTAAAAGTCTTTTGTTTTGGAACTATGTTCCTTGTGCATATTGTATATGGCACTGATGGCTGTGGAATGAAGTGCCCCTCTCTTGGTATTTGGAGTTTGAGATGTGGTTTTGACACAGCTGGGGATGTGAGAAGGAGAAGCTGAGTGTCAGGGGGAGATCGATGTGGCTCCAGGGTACAGACCCAGACAAACAAGAGACAACAAATCAAGCCCAGCTGCCTTCAAACCAAGTTCACTTGTTTATTTCTGGAACATTTTAACAATGACATTCATCATCATTACTTTGGGTTTTTATTGGTCCGTTTTATTTTTGTTCCTGGAGAGTCATGTAAACCACTTTCTAGGTGAATGAGAGTTTCCCTCCATTTTACGAGTTGATTAGATGCAGATTTACAGAGAAAGACTTGTACGTCCAAAGACCTTGGTTCCCTTTCCAGCCCCACCCAATCTTAGTTCCAATGTTCTCATCTGTAAAATGGAGATAACACAAATATGTGTTTCATGTAGTTGTTGAGTGGTTGAATGAAAGAATGTGTGTAAAGCATCTAGAATGGTTCCTGACCTGTAGTGGGCACTCGGTTCATTACAGCTGCTTGCTGTCATCTTCATTATTCCAGAGCTTTGCTGAGTGGGGTGCAGAAATCAGTATTCATCGTCAAGGTGGCCTGAGTCTCAACACCTGCCAGTGTCTGATATGAGCCCTTAACTGAAACAGTCTCCAGCCCCTCTTGGTGAATCTGAGTCCTAGCTAACACATCTTATGTCCAGCTCCAGTCACTAGTTATTATCCCTGCCCCAGTGACTCCTTGGAGATTTCTATGAGGCAGGAAGTCTATACTTCCGTGGACCCAAGAGGAGGGCAGCCCTCTTTCCACTGCAGCACAGCCTCTGCTCTTGTGAAAGCTGGAAAATTCTAGTAAGAGGCTATAGGTAGCACTAGACAACTGCCTCCACGAGCTCATTTGATCAAGCCACTTAATATCCTCTTTGGATCGAGGTGGGAAATAAGTAGACAAGTGCTGAATCACTCATTTGATTCTCACAGAGGTTATGAACAAGGCAGGGCAGACACCGTCATTAAGGTGCAAGTGAATACACTCAGATCCAGCTATTTTCCACTATGTTTTTTGTTAAGAGAATATATTATAGTATTATAATATATATTATATTAAAACACTATGTATATATAAAAGCTATAGCGATCGTAAACACATTTTTTCACCTTTGTTTATGAGTCTGAGAAGTTGTTCCCCATTATGTCCTCGGCCAAACGGAGTGTCCCTGAAATACCCAAAAAAGTGATGTTCAGGTCCTGTGAATTGGCTCACATCGGTCTTCTCTATATTCACAGCTCTTTCTTCTAGAAGAAATGAGAGAGCGAAAGTACGATGGGTATGCTCGAGTGATACAGAAATCATGGAGGAAATTTGTGGCCCGGAAGAAATATGTCCAAATGAGAGAAGAGGGTACTGTAGTCATTTTGTTTCATGAATTTACCAAATCTAAGAATACTTTTGAACTTAGACGAATTACAAGTTCATTTTACTTTGCATGTAATGTCGTGTGTTAAAACCTTGCATTCATTTCGAGTTTCTCTGTGTCTTTCCACACTGAGCATTTTCCTCCTTCTCGGGGACTGATCCTTCCCCCTTCTCTGCCCTTTTGGGAATTGCAGCCTCTGACCTCCTGTTGAACAAGAAGGAGAGGAGGAGAAACAGTATTAACAGGAACTTCATCGGGGACTACATAGGGATGGAAGAGCACCCGGAACTCCAGCAGTTTGTGGGCAAGAGAGAGAAGATTGATTTTGCAGACACGGTGACCAAGTATGACAGGAGGTTCAAGGTACACGCTGACTGCCCACCTCTGAGAGTCACCAAACAGATTCCTTAGTTTTAAAAATAACTCGTAATTTTGCTTTTCTGATTACCAAAACAGAACATGCTCGTCGTAGACAAATTTAGAAAATGCAGATAAGCCAAAAGAAGAGTAGCCACCTGTACCCAGAAACAATCACTGTTAACATTTTGTGTGTATCCGTTAGAACTTTTTTTGCAGGCATACATTTGTATATTTAGTTTTACAAAAATGAGATCTACCTTACATGCTGGTTTATGTCCTAGGTTGTTTTGCTCTTAAAATATGCCACGGAGAACTTTCCGTATTAATAGACGTGTCAATATAAATTATTTTGTTAAGCTGCATAGTATCCCATTCAACAGTTGCTTCACTATTTTTTGTTGTTGTTGTTTTTTTGCGGTATGCGGGCCTCTCACTGTTGTGGCCTCTGCCGTTGCTGAGCACAGGCTCCAGACGCGCAGGCTCAGCAGCCGTGGCTCACGGGCCCAGCCGCTCCGCGGCATGTGGGATCTTCCCGGACCGGGGCACGAACCCATGTCCCCTGCATCGGCAGGCGGACTCTCAACCACTGCGCCACCAGGGAAGCCCACTTCACTATATTTTTAACCAGTTTCTCATTAATCTGTTCTCAGTGGGCTTTTTTTTTTTTAAACCATGGTAAATAAAAGGATGCAGTGAGCATCCTTTCACATGTCTTTGTGCATTTGTCTTCTGATGCTTTTAGAATAAATTGATAGGAGTAGACTCATTGGATCAAAAGATTCAGAATATAAAGTGAAGTGTTCTTACCCACGTTCCCTGAGCAAATGACTATGCAGGGCTTTCACAGAGCCACTGGGGGCCAGCTGATTTTTTTTTTTTTTTTAACCTCTTTCCATAGACATTTTCTTTTGCCTGATAAAATCTTGACCCTAATAGTGAAATATGAAGCCACAATAGCTTAGGGGCCCATTAAGAGCTTTTTATGTGTGTTGGTTCTTGTTTGTTTTTTTGGTCAGGAAAAAAAATGTATAACAATATTAATTTCACAAGAAGGATGATGTTGTTTTGCCAAAACCCAATCATTCCTTACAACCCGAGTATGGCACCAGCTGCTCTGGTGGCAGATGTGAATGCAAACATGAGTGCTTACGTCTCTAAGTAGTGTTTGAGTATAATACAGTATGTTTATATTAGATTTTTAAGGATTGTCATTGAAATGAAAATTTACCAATTTTAAAAAGTAAAAATTCCATGGGCTCACATAATTTATATATGCATGGATCCCTGAGAGAGAAACATTCTGTAGCAGATCATTGGTAGGGTGGTCCTATGTGTTTGTTAGCCCTGATACCTTAGGTGTTACCTGATGGTCTGTCATTTTTGTAAGTCAAAGAGAGTCAGGTATCAGCAGTTTTACATATGTCAACCTAAGAATCATGAACAGTGTCCCCTCTTGCTCTCGAGGGACTTAGATGATAAATGGAATGGCATCCGATGGTAGTGAAAGTTCACTACCTAAAGCAGCGTCCCTTCACCTGGTCACAAATGCCCTTTGTGTGGACTATTGTCACTCTGACACTTTTTCAAACACCTCTCCTTACAGAGCGTAAAGCGAGACTTGCTTCTTACTCCGAAATGCTTGTACTTAATTGGACGAGAAAAGGTCAAGCAGGGTCCAGACAAAGGCCTTGTGAAGGAGGTGCTGAAGCGGAGAATCGAGATGGAGAGGATCTTGTCTGTGTCCCTCAGGTGAGTGGCCAGCGCTGGGGGCAGGGGAGCCCTGTCTCTCCTCAACATCACCAACCGCTGTTCCAAACACAGCCTAGAGAAAGGCCCAGTCGGGCTCCCCAGTTGTAAAAATCATGATGAAGCGAACCCAGTTTCCTCTTCTTCCCAAAGAAGAGCTCATCTTCATGGCTCTCAGGGAGTCCCAAGGTGACGAGAAAATTTGCCTTCTGATCTGCTCCTCTGATCAAGGGATACCCAGATCCTTTGTTCCCATAAAATTTGAGAAATAAATGTAGTATGGGAAACAACCAGCACAATTGCTGTTATTGAAGTAGGGCCAGTGTTCCGAGCCCCGCCCCCAAGCCCGCCTCGCCCCTGTTGAAGACCTAACCCGTTTCACCAGGAGAGGCCCAAGCACAGGTGGACATTAGGTCATCAGTACTGCGTTTTAGTTTGCTGTGACCTCTGACTGTCCTAGGTGGGAAGTTTCTTTGGACTCCTTGGAGCCCTTTATGCCTATTAATACCCGGGGTGGGGGGTACAAATTGGTCTCCATAATCTATAGCCCTGGAGTCATTGCCAAATGCTCCCTTTAACTCCAGGGTCACAGGTAGGGGCCCTTGCTCTTCCTGTCAGCACTGTGGCTTTCTTTTGGCAGAGGGGCTTCTATGCATGCTGAGACGTCCCTAAGTCCCCTGCTAACTCCCAGACTAAGTTCCCTCTGATGAGAGGAAATCCTCTCCGTCCACAGAAGGCTAAGAAAAGAGGAAGAAAGGCCCCTTTGAGCCCAGTAGCTTCCTCCTTGAGTCACGTCCCTGGCCCTCCTGAGGATACCACTGCCTCTCTCAGGGCAAGCCCCGGGCTGCCATTGCATTCAAAGCAGAGGTGTTCTGGTTACTTGCGAACATGTCTTCCTGGAATTTGGAACTCTTATTCCACACAGAAGACAGAACTGCTGCTCTTAGGAAAAAGCAGGGGTTTTGTGTGTTCAGGCATCTGATTTACCAGGCTAGAAATCCTGGCCCCAGTGTGATAATCCAAAGCAGATTTTAAGTTGTGTCCGTTCTGGCCTGTGTCACTGTGGTTTCTGATTCTATCTGTTCCCAATTTTCCTGATAAAGAGCCAGGCAGTGCAGTGAGGTTAAGAGTTTAAAACCCTTCAGTTCAGGATGTGGTAGAACTAAGCAGGTGAGTCCATCAGCAGCCTTTTGCAGCCCCACCTCAGGTGGGTCTCAGTGCCATGGATTTCGCGGAAACGCCCTAGGCACTGTCGGGTTTTTCTGAGAATCTTGTCTGTGTCCCTCAGGTGAGGGTCCTTCTGAGGATTCAGCTCATGGGCCACGACCTGCTGGCCACAGTCTCCTGGCTAGCTGGGCCCTGAGGCTGCCTTTGCTGGTCCAAGGAACCCAACTGGAAGCTTCTCTTTTTTTCTTGCATGGGGACCACCTATACCTGGGCTAAGCTGGGTGAGCTGAAACGTGCTGTGCACACTTGGCCGTAGCCGTGGCTATAAGCCCAGGAGTCACAGCTTTGGGGCACATGTGCTGATGACTCTGAGAATGATCGTTGTTCTTTCTATTATTATTGCCCACGTCTGTCTGCAGCCTTCATACCATCAAGGAGTGCTTGATCATCATAGGCCTACATTTGTATCGAGCACTTTGACACTTAATATCTTATTGATCAAGTCTTTGAGGCTTATGGGATATTCACACTCAAGTTTGTTCCTTCTGTCTTTTTTTTTTTTTTTTCCCTCCTCTCTTAGCCTCTGGGGATACAGTGTCTCATAGTAAAATCAGATTTTTTTTCTGCTTCTTTAGTATTTCTAAAGAGAGATACTATTATTTCTTTAGTATTTCTGCATTTCTCTTTAGTATCCTGGACATTTGCTTCCTTGTGGCCTTTCCTTGTTAGAGGATGTAATAAAATGAGGTACTTAGCCTGAAATTTGTTCTGGATCTAGGGGAAAAAAAGAGCCTGTGTCATTTAAACTTGTTATATCTGCATGTTATAGTTACTAAGCCCCAACTTGCGAAGATTAATACCGTTCCCCCATTTCCTTCAGCCGTTGGGTTAGGCTAGTCATCTAAACCAAGTTAGGAATGCAACCACATGGGCTTGTGGAGTGTGAAATGGGTTGAGTAGTGAAATGGAATCCAGAGTAGAAATGGGTTGTGGTACCAGGAGAACGTGTGTGTGTGTGTGTGTGTGTGTGTGTGTTCTCAATGTATTTCAGTATTGGCATAGAGAAAAATTTTAACAGTTGTCTAGCTCTTCGGGAAGAAAGTTGTAACGTGTTTTGAACACTTTAGGAGGCTTACTTCTTGACTGTTGGCTGGAATGACCACCTAATGGATTCTTCTAGTTCAGACTATCAAAGTGTCCTACAAGCTTCATCTTTCAGCCCGTCCCTAACTCTTACAACTACTGGGAAAGCCAAATTGGCTCACAGCTCCCTATTCAAACAAACGAACCATACAAAAAAACTTATGGGACAATTTGGGGAACTGTGAACATAACTAACTATTTGATATGAAGGATTTATTGTTCATTTCTTTATCTGTGATAATGGTATTGTGGTTATTTTTATTTAAGGAAGCTTTATCTTTTAGAGATACAGACTGAAATATTTAAGGATAAAATAATATTTATACTCTGCTCTACAGTAACCTAGCTGGTGTGTGGAAGTGGGGGGAACGAGACTGTGGATAGATTTGATTGTCTGTGGCTTGATCATTGTTGAAACCTCCTGACATGTGGAAGTTCATTCTGCTTTTTTAGATATTTGAAATTTTTCATAATAAAAAGTTTTTCCTAATCCTTCAATAGACATCATAGTTTTAGAAGTCTTTACCTTTTTGATTTTTTGGTGTTTTATATATTTTTTTTTTGGCTGCATTGGGCCTTCATTGCTGCATGCAGACTTTCTGTAGTTGAGGAGAGCAGGGGCTACTCTTTGTTGCGGTACGTGGGCTTTTCATTGCAGTGGCTTCTCGTTGCGGAGCGTAGGCTCTAGGCGCACGGGCTCAGTAGTTGTGGCGCACGGGTTTGGTTGCTCCGCGGCATGTGGGATCTTCCTGGACCAGGGCTTGCACCCATGTCCCCTGCATTGGCAGGCGGACTCCCAACCAGTGTGCCACCAGGAAAGCCCAAGAAGTCTTTACCTTTTTATAAATGGTGATATATCTAGTTGAATTATAATTGAAATTTTAAGAAAAATGTTTTTTTAACTTACAAGAAAAAAAATAGATTAGACCCAATGGCTCAGAGAGCTACAAAGACTCCAGTTACTCAAAGGGCCAGGAAAATCCTTATCTAAACAAAAGTTAGACCAAAACACTGACACCTGCATTTCTGCCTTGGTTAAAGACGTGGTGAGACGATCAGGAGGTGACCCACTGATATGCAGGTGAGACATCGGATTTCCAAGGCTTTGGGGATTCTGCTGACAGAAGGCCCAGAACGCATTTTTGAAGGATCCTTCAAGAGCTGCTTCTTATCCAAGAATCGTATACTGACCTGGCCTTGCTCTTACTTGAAAAACTCAATTTGCTGGCAGGGTGGCCACAAACGTCAACAGCCCATGTTCTTTGCCTTCCTGTTGTACGTGATGAGATTGGAATTATAAAATCTCCTAGGTGGGGTTCTCTCTGAAGCCTCTAATCCGCCTCGTCCTGACAGCTGACCCCCAGAGACCTAAGACCGAGAGCTGTGGGGCTGCCTGTCTGGTTCGGTAGATTTTCCAGGACTTGTACATACTGGGGAAATCAGCCTGGGAGAGGCGGCTTTAGACAGAGGCTCCAGCTGCCCTGGGCACGGCATTCTTGCCTAGACTGTTTCATTGCCTGATTGCCCTAAACCTCTGGCGAGAAGAACAGGCTGCTTCACTTCTTGTTCAGCTGACCTGATGCATTCCTGAAATCTTGCCTTGCTGTGGCTTTTGAGCTTTTGGAAACCTGGAATTTCTCTCTGTTTTTGGACTGATCACCTAGCTTGTGTTCAGCTCTGGATCTGAAGGTGAACGAGACACAGTCCCTGCCTTAAGGAGCTCCATCCCGTCCTGGAAGGAGGAGCAGGGCCCTGAGTAAACACGGGGCACACAGCTTACAAGTGTTGAGAGACTGTTATCCGGGATACTCCTGGGTCACAAAAGATGGCAGTGAGCCTTTCCCCTGGGGTTGGGTGAAGCTTCTCCCAGGAGGCCTGACACCGCGTATATCTGCACTTCCTCAGAGAGATTAATGTAGGATCCCCGGCTGGTGCCACTGGTGTCTCTGGATGGTAGAATTCCGGATAAGGTTTATTTTCTTCTTTTTTTTTAACCTTTGTAGTTTTCAGTTTACTAAAAGGAGCATCTATTTCATAAGCAGGAAACATTTTTTTAAAAGGCTGAAATAAAGGCAGGGGCTGTCCTACCTGAAACTGCCTTTTCAGCTTTAAAAAAAAAAAGAGTTTACCCAGCGTTTTGTAACTAATATTTTTGTGAAGAAGATCTTGGTTAAGGGAGTGAAATAAGATTTTCTCGTGTTGTCAGCAGTACAACAGTGAGCCACAAAGGCGAGAGGAGAAAGAACCAGTAGTCAGCCAAACCAGGGACTAGGAAAGCATCTTTCAACAAGGCCTGCTATGCCAGTCGTCTGTAAGGAATTGCAGGTTGAGCCTATGAAGAAGACGGGGGTGAAGTCCAAACATAAGTCTGAGTTTTTAGGAAAAAAACAAATGTAAAAGCTTTGTTTTCAGATCTGGGAACCTGGGCTGAGGAGAGGGGAATGAGTTGAAACTCTGGCCTGGGCAAAGATGATTTCCTAACTCTCTGACTCGGGTCACCAAAGGGAGGGGTTTTTGAATCTGATGGTTGAAGTCAAAGTATCCAAACAGCCTCTTCTCATTTCCAGACTCACACTGATAATTGACCTTGATGTTTTGCCCTGCTTGCTTTATTTCTTTATGATCATGAAACTTCTAATACATCTGAGCACATTAAACTACTCAAGGTTTCCTGTGTTGGACTCATTTAATAACCCTGTTGAATAATCACTCTACTGCCTAAAGTACAGCCAGGCAAACAGACATGCCCAGACATGAGTCAGGCAGCTGAAATGGGAGTTTCACTCCACCGCACACACCAAAAAGTGGTGCTTCTTTTCTGCCTCTTCCCCGTTGTACACCCTCCTTCCTAAAGCAGAGGTCTTCTTAGACCTCTGCTTTAGATGGTCTAAACCTTCTTAGGTGCTTAGAAGGTCTAGACCTTCTTAGATGCTGGGACTTTATTTCTTTAATTTCAAATGACTTGGCAGAGCTGTTGTGAGCAACTTTTACAGAAGTGCCTTTTGGAGTTTTGAATTGCTGTCACTGAAGTGATTAAGACAATTCCAGACTTTTCACCTGCCTAGAAACAGGCAGATGATAGGAGCTTTGTGGCCACACCTTCTGAGGTATATTATTCTCACACTTTTAAGAAAAGATTCCAATTCCAAGTTTGGAAAAGTTTGTGAACAAGGAGGTATAGTGGAGATTGTGAGCTGTCCTGTAATGCCCATTCTCTCCTTTCCATGTGAATAGCTGGCAGCCCACCCAGAGACTACATTTCCCAGGCTCCCTTCACCTAGGTGTAACCAAGTGACACAGTGCTGGCCAATGGGGTGTGAGCAGAAATGACTTGTACAACTTCCTGGTCGTACCTGTAAAGAGGAGGAGTAGACGCCTGGCTCCCAGGCACTGTAGAACTGTCATGTTGGCCCTGAATTGCTTTTACACATGCTCTTGAGTGACAGAGATTAAACCACTGGTTGTCAGGGTCTTCATCACGACAAATCCTAGTGCAGGTAGCATGGTTGTGCTGTAGGGATGTTTGAAAACAAACTTTTTTTTTTACATATACAGACAAATTGTCCTTAAATTCCTGATTTTAAAAGTCATGTGAGAGAATATTTCACTTATGCTTTTGGTGGGCTCTAAACTTCTTTTAAAAGCAGATTTTAGTGACTTTATTTTTGTACGTCATTCTGTTTTAAAGATTTTCAGTTATTACAGAGAGAAAGACGTAGAAATTTAGTGCTATTTTACAGGATTAAAAAAGGAGTGGAGGGGCTTCCCTGGTGGCGCAGTGGTTGAGAGTCCGCCTGCCGATGCAGGGGACACGGGTTCCTGCCCCGGTCCGGGAAGATCCCATATGCCGTGGAGCGGCTGGGCCCATGAGCCATGGCCGCTGAGCCTGCGCGTCCGGAGCCTGTGCTCCGCACGGGAGAGGCCACAACAGTGAGAGACCCACGTACCGCAAAAAAAAAAAAAAAAAAAAAGGAGTGGAAAAATTCATGGAATAAACAAAACTACAACTTTCATTAAGTCTTTCCAATCTCTTTGCAGTACTATGCAGGATGACCTTTTTATTCTTCATGAGCAAGAATATGACAGTTTGCTTGAATCCGTCTTTAAAACTGAGTTCTTGAGCCTCTTAGCAAAGCGTTATGAGGAAAAAACCCAGAAGCAACTACCTCTGAAATTTAGCAACACGTAAGTTGGGATCTGGGGCCTTGATCTCACTGTTGAGGTCCAGGCTGAGAGGAGGGGAGGCCTACGGTGTGGGGGGATGGGGTCTGACTGGCTTGGGTGCCTCTGAGGAGCCCTGGGTGTCTTGGCTTCCCCCGTGGATGCTTAGGGCCTGCAGAAGACAGTCTGGATGGTTGCCACAGGCTTTGAAAACGTCACTTTTGCATTTCTGTGAGATAATGACTTCATTGGATGGTGTATCTTATCCTTTGAACAAAGGTCACCAACGTGAGGCCAGGAAAAGGCAGATTTTATATATCACCAATAGAAGAATATTTTATTTAGCAGAGCAGGCAGAAGTAGTGTCAGGCTGAAGCAGAAGAAAGTGATTGGAGTGGAACTTAAGTTCCCAAGATCAATGCGTAATACAGCGTGCTGCTGGGGCATTTGGAGACTCGGGGGCTGTGGATGGCTGGTGTCTTGTGTCTGGGCTCTCACCTTCATTTGCTTTAATAACATTGTCTCTTGGACCAGACACTGGCAGAGTGTTGAACTTCTAATCTCACATTTGCTGAGTGAGTTATTTGGCTTTTTTTTCCTTCATAATTTCCCCATCTATAAAATGGGGATATCCTCCACTCTTCCTACTCACAAGGAAGAGGCCAAAGTAAAGCCTTAATCCCATAAGGAGGGGACCTTTCCATAACTCATGCTGCTGTGGTTACAGTGAAACAGATACTGGAAACAGAATGAATTCATTACAGCTTTTCCAAAGAACAATTTGGCCATGAGTACGGGGGGCAATTATTTTTGTCTGGGAATTGGTGATAAGGGAATAACTCAAAAAAAGGAAGAATATAGCCAAGCCACTCAATAGAATAGTCGGCTACTTGCAATTATGATCTTTCTGTCTTACAACATGAAAAAATATAAGGTAAAAAAAAGCAAACTATGAAATTGCATTATGTAGGCATATAGGCAATGTGGAAAATGAAAACTGGCCGAGGAGTTCTGCAGTTGTGAGTCAATTTCCCTTTTATTTGGGAAGGGAAATGTTGTCGTTTTCCTCCCTGGGGTAGGGGTGAGGGTGGAGGAATAGAACTTAACTAGCAGCCACATTCTGTGCAAAGATGTGAGCTCTCTGTGTCTGGCATCTCTCGGTCCTCCACAAACACAGACCTGGGCAATCAGAGAGAAACACAGTGACATACCGCAGCGGGTGTGGCCTGGTGACTGGCCTTTCTTTCTGTTCCCGGGGCAGTCCCACCTGTATCCACTTGACAGAGTGACAAAGCGCCTGTACTGGGGTACCTCCCTCACTAACTGGTGTCTCCCAGGGGCTGGACCCCAAATGCTCTGCCTCTGTCGAGGAAACCCACGGACTGTCATGCCTGGCCGCCGGGCCCGGTGCCTGTTCCGATGATCCAGGCTTGCCTTGTTTCTATAGCACGTTTGCCCAGCAGCACAACGCCATGCTGGGGTCTATGAGCCGCACTTTCTCACTGCTCCATCCCGACTTGTTAATTCCAACAAATATGCTTGTCGCAGGCTTGAAATCAAGTTGAAAAAGGAGAACTGGGGTCCCTGGAGTGCAGGGGGCTCCCGGCAAGTGCAATTCCACCAAGGCTTCGGTGACCTGGCCATCCTCAAGCCCAGCAACAAAGTGCTGCAGGTCAGCATCGGACCCGGGCTGCCCAGGAACTCACGTAAGTGTTCATGGGCCCCACAGGCGGGACCACTGCTAGGCTTCTGGGCTTCCCGCCTGGCCCTCCCTCATCTTTCCCTGAGCCAAACTCTTTTCCTACCAAATGCTCATAACACTGCCCAGATCTGCAGGGCAAAGAACCAGTACTTTGACTGCTTCCTGTGGCTGGGGTTTGCTTCAGATTGAAACATTTCAGACTAAACCAACATCAAGGCAAATGGGCAGGTTAAACCTTTCTGAATGATTTTGTAGTTATATGTAGTATTCCTGGCATTACAGCATGAATTGCGTTTAAAACAAATCAGTTTGCTGGCTTTACATTTCCCAGCCATTTCCAGTCCGATCTTGTCGACAATACAAACCTCATCCTTTCTGTCAATTTTATTTATTTTTTAAATAAATTTATTTATTTATTTTTGGCTGCATTGGGTCTTCGTTGCTGCACGCAGGGTTTTTCTCTAATTGCGGCGAGTGGGGGCTACTCTTTGTTGCGGTGCGCGGGCTTCTCATTGTGGTGGCTTCTCTTGTTGCGGAGCACAGGGTCTAGGCGCGTGGGCTTCAGTAGTTGTGGCATGCGGGCTCAGTAGTTGTGGCGCACAGGCTTAGTTGCTCCGTGGCATGTGGGATCTTCCCAGACCAGGGCTCGAACCCGTGTCCCCTGCATTGGCAGGCAGATTCTTAACCTCTGCACCACCAGGGAAGCCCTTTTCTGTCAATTTGAAAGAAACTGACCATATTTACCAGCTCCCTACAAGGTTTTGCTCTGTTACTGTGCATCACATTTAATACCGCCCTCCTTCGCTGTCAATTGCTTCAGTAGAAGACATACATGCAGTAACTCACAGCACAGTCTGACTTCTTTACTGGCCTTTGATTCTTTTTCTATTTATGATATTTATAAAATTATATTTATAAGGCAGAGTAAAATATATTTATATTAAAATATAAATATAATTTATATTATATAAATTATATATAATTTATATTTATAATTTAGAGTAATTACATATGCTATGTACTCATATAATGTAGATATCTTTACAGAATGCAGCCCATGTGTACGGTCGATGAAGAGTATGCCAGGTCGGGAATTCCCTGGTGGTCCAGTGGTTAGGACTTGGTGCTTTCACTGCCGGGGCCTGGGTTTGATCCCTGGTTGGGGAAGTAAGATCCCGCAAGCCACACGGCCAAAAAAAAAAAAAAAAGAGTCTGACAGGTATAAAATAGGCCTTTATGACATCTGTCTACAAGGCGCACATTGGCACGTACTATGTAACTCACTAATACAGTACAGAGAAATAGCCACTCAGAAAAGGCTGGTATATATCTGTGTATCAGCTGGTATTTGCAGAAGACAGCACATTTAGGTGGGATTTTTTTAAGAGACTTTTACATAAAAGGACTCTTTGCAGGGGTGTTGGCAGGGCTAAGGGAACAAAGTTGGGACTCGGGCAGAGAACAGCAGGATCCCACTGTTACTCTAAGGATGTAGGTAGAGGAGACCCCAGAAAAGAATCTGAAAAAGAATGTATGTATATCAGAGTCACTTTGCTGTACACCAGAAACCATAAATCAACTATACTTCAATTTGGGGAAAAAAAGGAAGAGATACGCCAGCCGCTCTCTCCTCTGGCACCCCAGTCTCCTGCCGGTGCCTCCCACTGACCAAACCCAACTGGAATGCAGAGGCCTAGCACTCCATTGGGCTCAGAACCCAGGGCACAGAGCACGGCAAAGGAGAGCTGCAGATAACCAGCAAGATGTGTATGAGCAACGCTCTCAGCAGGCCTCAAAGTGAAACGTTGTCTAATACGGTGTTTTATTATATCTTCATGGGGAAAAGGGGGCAGGAAGGGGGACACCCTAACCTGGCCTCCTCCCCTTGTCCCAGGACCTGAGACCCAGCTCCTCTGCGTTATGCTGTCATGCCTTATCACTTGCTGCTCTTCTCTTTACTAGGAATTCCCTCTGCACCCCTCTTCCCGCTGGTTTAATCAGCTTCATGTCCTGAAGCTCCTTCATGTCCCACTCGAGACCTTGTTTACTGTGTTCCTTTCCAACACATAGTCTCTGCAGAGATCTCGTCTGGCCCCCCGTGGCCCGGCCGCCCCAGCCCTAATTCTGGCCCACAGGAAGCTCCATTTGGCCCTGCTTGTTTTCTAACACTTGCACGTCTGTGTCCAGGGTATCAGTCTGCTTCTACCCTTCAGGGTCTCTGTGTTTACTTAGAAGACTGTAGAACGCCAACTCTGGCGAGAAAGGCTCTGGACTAAAGCGGAGGTGCTGGAGCTGCGGTGTCCTTCACGTCAGTGACCACGATGTGCAGCAGACACAGCCTCGGCTTCTGCGGTGCTGTGGTCAGAACATGAGTGCAAACATTCAGATGTCTCCTCTGTCCCTTTGCAAAGTCTACAACAATAGAAACCCCTTTGTAAGCTTATTAATAACACCTCTTTGTCAAGCTACTGGCTCTGACATTTCAAATCCCTCCCTCCATCACGTCCTCCAGCCCCTCCCATCCAATAGCTGCGAGGACAATTCTTCCCTCAAACAGCCGTCTCCACTGCAACCAGCCTCCTGCAGATCCGACGGAGACCTGCGTTCCAAACTTCTCAAAAGTTCTCCATAAGCAGAAGACCATCGGGAGCCATAAAACCAGCCAGTAGCCGCCGATCTTAACTTTGTCTTGCTGGTTTATTTCAGGTCCTACCCGAAGGAACACCGTTCAAAGCAGAGGTTATTCCAGCGGGACTCACAATGCCAACTACCCAATGAGAGCTGCCCCTCCGCCACCAGGTAAGCCAAGCATGGGCCATAGACTAGACCCAGATGTGTAAAATACCTTGAGGAAGAAACGCATTAGCCAGTAAGTGCCCACATATTAGCCAGCCGTGAGCCATTTCAGTGCCAGAGGTACTCCTCCCAACACAATGGCCCTACCTGTGACCCCAAAATCCAGGGGAGGCATGGATGAGCTCCTGAGAGTGCACGGTGGCTGAGTCAGCGGTTTGCATTTCCTTACCTGGCAGTGTTACCTCCCTTAGGAAAGGCTTTGTACATCAGTGAGAGGAAATGGAGCTCCTTGTCGATGACGACCAGAATGTCGTCAGCTTTTAAGGTGTAGGACACTGCCTCTATGGAAATTGGAGTTTGCAAGGTCTAACCCCACCACTACTCACCTCCAGCCCAATACCATGACAATACTTTGCAACTAGTTAACAGCTGAGTGAATAAATAGAAAGTCTATTCTTAATCAGATAGAATCTACGAGAACTGCTCCAAGAAATAAAGTAATATCTGGGAGAATACAAAATGGATTCAGAAAAATGTTTAGATCTTATGTTTCATTTTTCTCATTTTTTTAAATGATAAAAATATAGCATGCAAGTCAAAATCCAAACCCAAATACAAGTAAGAGGTTTTGCCCTTAAAAGAATCTGTTTAGTATTGGAAGAGTACTCTCAAAACTCACAAAATGTTTTTCCATCACTCACGATTCAGTTCATAAGGAACTGTCCCCAGAGTGTTCGATGTTAATAAGTTTAGGATTGTAGGTCTGAAAAGGGTCATCTTGGGACCACACTTGACTCAGATCATCCCAGACAAGGGAACTAATTTGTAGCAGTGTCCAAAATAAGCAGTAAAAAGCATTTCTTTTGTCTCCTGCTCTGGAGTCTCACAGTTGGCGTGCTGAAGTATGGACAACCATGCCTATCAGTGAGAAACTAATTCTCATCTCTTTTGGAGTCCCCATCCTGCCTGGCCCAGCTGTCTTTCCTCCCCTCTGCCTTTATCCTTGAAGAAAATCCAAGCACAAAAGAACCTAAGAGAACCAGTGTAGTGTTTTGTTACTACTTATGCGCCAGCCGCCCGTGCAAAATCCTGGCCAGACCACCTGGAAAGCTCATTTGCCTCAGCTGTGTTGGCCACAGTCGGCTCAGACCAAATACCTGACCTTGAGCACAGCTCCCAACCTCTGTGTGTGACAGTTCCTTCACCAATAAAATGAGGCGATTGGACCCCAATCCCTTACATCAGTACTTCTCATACTATCTATGATGAAGGATCAAGGGCTCGGGGCTTTGTTTTGTTTTGTTTTGGGTTTTTGTGGGGTTTTTTACTTAATTTTTAATCCATCACAAACTATTCTTTTGTAAGATATAATAAAAGTTACTAGAAGAGTAGAATTTTAAAAGCATTCAAAAAAGCATTTTAAAAGCATTTAAATTTTAAAAGCATTAAATTTTAAAAGCATTCAAAAAAGCATTTCAAAAGCATTCAAAATGCCAAAATTTCTTACTAGAGTCAACAGACATGAGATATGTCTGTGAAACTGCTGTGAACGTTTCTAAATGCTTGCTCTTAATTTCTGAGCTTATTGATGGTGGGTGGGTCACGAGTGGCACGGAGCAGTCCATCTATGGGACCCCTTTTGAGTATCATGGCCCTGGAACACGTCCCACTCTGGATGCCCTTCTGCTGTCCTTGGCAACCTTGGCAGCATGTGGGGTCTCACCAAGCTCCTTGTCTCTTTCATGAAGAAATTGACACTCTGAAAGGTCAAGTATCTCGCTCAAGGTCAACACAGCTATCAGAGGCAGAGCCAAACCTGAACCCCGAGTCGCCTTATAAACTAAGGGTCATCCCACTGGTACCAAAGAGTTCTTCTCTTAATTCGCATGGAAGAGGTTTGCTTTACGGTGGCTTTACCAAAAGCGTGCCTTGGGGAGCCTTGTTCCCCTTCACTCTTCCCCAAATCTGTCAGTGGGAGAAGAGATAAGGGCTTCTTCATACATAGCTGGGAATGACAGTGCCGCTTTCAGCCAAGGCGCACGGTTTGGAGCCCAGCACCAGAGTCTGTGACTTACCAGATAACGCGATCTTGACCAGGAACAGTTTGGCTAAGACAGCTTGCTCTCTCCAGATTAATCCAACCAACGGCCACATCTCCCCTGCCTGTGTGGGGTGCTCCCTTCACCTCCCACAGCTCCTGCAGAGGACACCCCAGACTGACCCCTTGAAAATGGATGTCCAGCTGTTTAAACAGCTGGCTGCCAGCCCTCCTGAATCACAACGTCATCATTTTTCTTAGACCCAAGAATGTGCCTCCCAACTAGTTGCAGGCTTACCTTTCTTGACCATTGGCTTCGAAACCCCTGAACATTTTTGGTGGTTCTAAAGTCAGGACCAACAAGCATGCATGAGCGTCTGCTGTGTTGCAGGCACTGGCCGGGCAGTGTACAATGTCTTGGGCTCTATTCCTCGCAAAATATGAGAAGTTACGCCCTCCCTTATTTCAGAAGGGGAAACTGAGGCCTGGCAAAGCTAAGTAACTCACTCTTGGCTAACGGGTGGAAAAAAATTTGGAGAGCCTTTAGCATAGGATCAGAAATTTTCTGCTTTGTTTTCTCCTCTTTCCCACTTTCTAGGCTACCATCAGAATGGAGTCATTAAAAACCAGTTTGTGCTGCATCCCCACACTGCTGGAAACCAGAGGTCCACTCAGAGGAGCCTGTGCCCTTCTATGGCTCGCCCACCCTTACCGCGACAACAGTCCGTTGGCTCAGACCGAGTGTCACAGACGCCGGAGAGCTTGGATTTCCTCAAGGTCCCAGACCAGGGTGCTGCAGGGTAAGAGCCCCACCTCCCATGGGTGAAACTCACGACCTCCATCTCCACCAGCCGCACCAAGGTTCAAGGATTTGGGGGGCCATCCACGCATGATTCTCAAGGTTGGTTTTCCACCCACGTGTGTTGTCATCCAGCCCCAAGGCTGTGAAGCCCTCGGTTGCCATTTTCTAAAAGTACAGGCAAGTTGATCCCACACACTTCATTCCCCAGAGAGGCCTTATCTCGGAAACATCACAAGAGGGGTCCCCTTCCACCCTGAGATCTGATCGCTCTGTGACCTCTTTTGCTCTCTGGGATGGTTGAGGAATAATGGGGGTTTCGATTTATATCTGTGCCTGAAGTTGCATAAACACAACAGCTCAAAGAGTCATTAGATACATAAAGAATACCATCCCAGCATTCTATGAGATGCAGATGTTTGGTTATGAGGACAAATCTTCAGGGCTTTAAAATGAGACCCTCTCTGCCTTTCTATAACAGAAAATGAAGAGGGGAAGAAAAGAAACCAAGGCTTTTTAGTTGAAGGAAGTAAAGATTCCTGGAACTCTGTGTAGATATTCAGAGTTATCAGTGTAGGAAGTGGGTTTTCTGGGTCCTGTGGGGTCACCAGGCATATCACTAGGGCCAACTTCAAGACAAGTGAGTGAACTCTGCCGGGGGGTAGATTTTGGCACCAGTAAATAAAAGAACATTCCAGTAGCCCAAAGATGAACTACCCTAGGATGTAAGGAGCACCTTGTCCCTGAACGTATTCAGGGACAGGCTGGATGGAAATCACCAGGCTGGAGTATTAGAGAGCGATGGTGTCACATACCAGATAAGGATGAGAATCCTGTTTCAGCCCCTGTTACCTGTCTAATATTGGACCTGCTCCTAACCCTCTTTGAGTTTCATTTTGTTTATCTGTACACTGAGGTAATACCGCCAAGCTTGCAGGGTTGCTGGGGGTGGGGGGACGACTAGAGAAAATCTGCATAAGACACCTACCATGGTTCCAGGCATGTAGGAGGCTACTCAGTCAGCTGTAGCTCGATGACGATGGTGGTGGTGATGAAGCAATCATTATCTCATGGTGGATGAGCTTGTGACTTTTGAGGAATCTTCCGACTCTGCATGATTCTCAGTAGTTCTCTCTGCCTAACCCGATCGTGGGGTTACTGCAGCCCACTCTTCCCCTCCCTCCTGCCCACCTCCATTTTCTATTCTCACCATATCTATAGAATAAAGAACTTTCAAGTGTGATCAGGAGACTTGTGTACAAAATAGGTCAGTGCCGGGTGAGAGGCAACAGCTCCTTCCTCTGGGTGGGCAGCCACCCATTCACCTCCAGGCCTTCTCAAAGACCGCAGAGCTCTTAGGAACTTTTCTGGACGTCACCAGATTCTTTCCTGGTGTTCCTTTTCCCCTAGCAAGTCTTACCTCCTTTGGGCTACAGAGAGGAAAGCACCTTGGTTTTATACAAATGGCCATCAGTAGAGTGGCTGCCACTTTCTATTAGATCCCTCTCTGTGCTCCCCCAACTCTTGCATAAGTAGCTCTGTCCCACCAGTTGTAATGATCATGGTTTACCTGATTGGCCTGGTCTAAAGAGGAAGTTCTCCTACTTTAATGTACACCAGAATCACCTGGAGAACCTCCTGGCCCACTTCCAGTATTTCTGATTCGGTAGGACCAGGGTAGGGGCCAAGAATTTACATTTCTACCAAGTTCTGAAAGGATGGTGGTGCTGCTGACCCGGGGAGCACATTTTGAAAACCACTTGTCAAGTCATTTTGATGAAACCAGGGAAGTTTTTATGAAGGTGAATTGGAAGGGTGCTGTTGAGGCAACTGGAGCCTTCCTCCCTAACCCAGGCCTATACCATTCAAATGGACGGAAGAAACTAAAATAATCAGACAAGACTTCCTGGGCCCAGTCTGATTTCCCGAACTAGGCAGGGGATTAAAACCAGTCAGCAAAATGCACCAAATCTCTTAGCTCTGTCTGCTAGCTTCCTACTTGCTTTGGTTTTGGCAAGCAAAACCATCTTTCCAGCCTGCTTTGCAAGTTACAGACTTGCACACCAGCCAGCTGGGAGCATCTGTCAGCCAAAAAGCAGGCAATTTAGGAACATTGTGTCTTACCCGAGGCTGCTCCCTTCCAGCCCTCAGCTGCGCTGTTCCCTATTTAAGTCTTACCACACCCTTTGCCACCTTTAGGCCTAAAGATCAGGCATACGTGATGCTATTTTGGCAGTGGCTGTGAGGCTGGAAGGAGAGGGAACCTTCACAACCATCTACTAGGCAGTATGATCTTCCTGTATGTAAAACTTGTGTGTAAAACTCGTATGAGGCACACTGAGTCCTGTAGCTACAAGAATCCCAGCCAGCCTCCTCTTTGTACACTTAAATCTGCTGTGATGCAAATATTCCTTAAGAAATCATACTCTGATCAAAAGGCTGAGCTTTTTCTTTGTATTTATTTTCTAAAACACATAAAGTCAAAGTTAAAATAATTTCTAATGTGGCCAGAGACTTTAGACAAGCATTTCAGGGGCCTCGTGGTTACCTACCTTCAACAGTTCTTCTTTGCCAGGAAAACATGAATTGCATTTATTCCGTGGGACGTTGCTGGAGCAAACAGGGACCTTTGGGGTCCCGAGCTTGTACCTTTCCACGGAGACGGAAGTTCCTGTTTACATTACAGTCCCAAACAGTGCCCTTGAATTTACCAACCTATAAAAGGGAGATTACCACCAAGTCCCCTTGGACTTTCAACTCCTGGGTTCATCTTTCCCTCTCCCACCCTCAGTGCACTTTTCTTTATAGACATATTTAGCATAAGCAGTCATCTCTTTTGGATCGTGCAATGTGGATAAAATCAAATGGTGTAATTAGCACCTCAAGTTAATTCAGGAACGTCTTTGTCAGTTTATTTCGGGTTCAGTCGGTTTGGGTTTTATGCTTTTTGGGTTTTTTGTGTTTGCTTTTGGAGAGAACATGAAGCCTTCACTAAATTAATTACCACCCCAGCTGGATTCTTTACCCTTGCCATGCCATGTTTGTTGTCATCATCATGATTATCATTGACCAGGAAAACTAAGACGGAGAAGGAATCATAATCTTGTAGTCCCTTAACATACCTTTTGAACAGTCTGATTCAGGTTCAAGATCTTCCTGAGTCTCAGGGAAAGAGAACAGGTAAAGCAAGAATCCATATAAATAGTTCACTCATGAGCCTTTGCTCTGGCTTCACAGGAACACTTGATTTGCCAATCAAGTGTGCTTTATATTTTCCCTCCTATGACTGAGATGTACATAATCTACCTCCAGTTCATTACTGGAGGCATTAAAACCCAGACTGGAAATGTTTTTTTCTGTTGGCCTTTTTAATCCTGTGGTCCATTTCATGGGAGGACAACTTCAGGAAATTTCAAGGTACTCCAGAGATTAATCCAACTAGAAGTTGGAGAAACAGAAAAATATTGAAAGTGCTCAGCGGTAGGGCTTCTGGCCATGCCACAAAAGAAGGATCGATAGAAAAATTTAAATGCTGCCTGTGTGTCTCTTGACAGGATTCTCCTAATGGAGCCATATTTTTCAAGGAGCTTAAAATTTCCAACAAGTGTCCAACAGCAATATTTCTTAACCCGTAATCTGCAGGAGCAGCAGCCATACCCTGGCCCAGGCAGACACGAAGCTTAGGAATTCCTGGCATCCGTTCCCGAATTTCCAGTCATGTTTATAGATTCAACCTTTTGGAACACAGCACATTTTAAAGAGCCAGTGAAATAAAATGCCATTATTTTCCTTCTTGGAATTTCAAGACATAAATTTCACATCTGCAGAACAAAGACATGATATTTGAAAGCTTAATCTCAGCTCACCCTGTCATAGATGAGGCATACCCGGGTGTCCCAGAGGTGTGGAGACTGCAGAGAAGTTCACAGAAGGTGGAGAAGGTGGCCTGGCCATGTGCAGAGAGCACAGATTCACACTTGCAAGGACTGGGTATGAGTCCCGGGTCATTTGTTCCTTCCTTCCTTGATTCATGCATTGAATATTTACTGAACCATGTGCCTGCTGTGTGCCACGTGCCGGCCACATGGATTGTTTCACTAATTACCAGCTGACACCCTCGTGTAGGTCACTTAATCCTCCTACACCTTGGTTTCCTCACCTATACTGTATAATAGAGCTAATAACCAGAAATGCAAAACCCAATCGGGGTGTCAGGAAGATTAAATAAGGGCCTTATAAACTATAAAGCACAATGCAACTTGAAAGTTTATTTATATTTATTTTATGACTGTTATTCATGTGGTTTGGTCTTGCAGGGAAATATTAATATTCTACCAGGATTGAGAAGTGGGTGTCCCCTGGCCCAGTGGCTTTACCCTCAAGAGCTCAAACCTCTGGCCTGCATAGAGCTCTAGACGCCATGAGGGGCTAAGCTTCAGGCATTGCTGGCTTTAATGGCGGGGGGGGGGGGAATGGGCAGCCTAGCGAAGCCAAGACAAGGGGACGAGTCAGAGAGACACCCTCTCCCCGTCCCGCTTCCCTGACACACACACATCTAATAGCCATGCCTGCTCTCTGTGGGCTCAGAGCAACAGCAGAACAGAGAGCTGAGAGGTCATATTGCAACAGACACTAGCTGCATTTCAATAACTAAATAAAGTCCAAAACTCCTGCTTTACTATTCCACAGTCTTTTTCTAGTTAAACCTCGTTTGCTCCAATCACTATAACAACCTACATCCCAGGAACACAGCGAATGAACAATACCTGACTTTACAGCGCTTTGTTGTCATTGATGTCACTTGGCGTTTTGTGTTCTTGTGGGCTTCTGGCCTCTTGAGAGACTAGGCAGCTGTCCACGAGGGCTCAGAGGTCGGTCGGCATCCCGATGTCTCAGGGCGAAGGCACCACTTGGTCTTCCCAGGCACTAAAACAGGGCTTTTCTAGCAGTGCAGGTTTTCACAAAGCAAACTGGGTATAATGTGCTTGATTACTCAGGAAACTTTGTGGTGTGGGTTATAATGTGACTACATTAGATGTTTAATTCCCTACTCAGAAAAAGACCTGCTGTAAAAGCAAGGTGCTGTAGCCGAGCTTCTTCATGTGTTTCTCTTCTTAATGAAGAATAGACACAATAAAGTGGTAAATGTGTACAGTCCCTTGGTATCCACGGGGGATTGGTTCACACACACACACACACACGCCAGATAGAAAAATCCGTTCATGCTCAAGTCCCTTATATAATGTGGCATAGTATTTGGCATAGTATTTGCATATAACCTATGCACATCCTCCTGTGTACTATAAATCATCTCTAGGTTACTTATAATACTGAATACAATGTAAATGTTATGTAAACAGTTGCCCTGCCCAGCAAATTCTACTTTTGCTTTTTGGAGCTTTCTGGAATTCTTTTTCTGAGTATTTTCCAATCTCAGTTGGTTAAATCTGTATCTGGGATGCAGAACCCATGGATGTGAAGGGCCAACTGTACAGATTACCCTGAAATGACGGGTCACATAGTAACAGGAAAACTAAATTACACTGTGCCAGAGTTACATATAATGAAACAGCTGGATTTGCTCTGTGATGCAGAGTTTTATAACTGTATACCAGTGGCAGTAGGAAAGATAACTTTGTCGTTGTGAGTCTGAAATTCTTACTCCTGCCCCCATTATCCCAATGAAATAGTTGTTTTTATAACAGTTTTCAATCTTGTGAGGTTTATTTGGAATACAAATATCATAAAATGTAAGCACTACCAAAATTATCTAAATCCTGCATATCCATTACAAAATAAATCTAGGCAAAGCACTTTTAGATGAGTGAAAGTGAGTTATCGTGAGGGTGGTGGAGGGACAGCAAGTGGTGTGCTGTGAACGGCTAGCTCTCTGGGGATGAAAAGGCGAGAGCTGTAACATTTGTCAGTTTCTGCTCACTGTGGCTGATTTCAAGCTACCAGGGTGACTACCCCTGGTCCCAGAGCTGGGGGGAGATGTACAGTCTCCCACTGTCCTACTGTGTTCCCACCACAGGTAGGCAGCAGATGTTAATAACTTCAAGAGCATGGAGAGATGTAAAATGTGGTAAAATAATTAGGTAGGGTCAGATTATGAGTATTTGTTGCCTTTGCTTTTAATATAATTTATTCAGTTAAATGTGTTCAATTTCATCTTTAATAATGACTCTGTTTAACAACTGACCACAAAACTCCTGAAAGCGTAACAACCCTCTCTCACAGGCTGGGCTGAGCCAGTTCCTGCTCCCTGGGCACGGGGATCTTGTTTGCTGTGTAAGAAAATCTCAATCCCTTTTTCATGGCTATGAGTGGAGTCAACCAGCACCTAAACGACCTTGATAATTTCTGGCAGCTGGTAGAAAGCCAGCCTCTCTCCTCATTATTGACTGCACAGGATCGCCACCTAGTGGTGGAAGGGGATTGTCTGGGTTGAAGGAAGGCTGAGTCTGTCGAACAGAGCTGGGAAAATGGCTGTTCTCGCAGACCGATTCCTGTGGTGCTTTCCAGATCCACAGTATGGTGAATGGAGAGAGTGATCGCCCCATCGGGGCAGGCTTCCTGTGTCCCATGGTACACCTGACCGTAGGGATCTTGTTGAGAGCACTCTGTAAAGCCTTCTTAGAATTAGAAGAAGGGCCTGGGCTGTTGCTGGAATTCCCTCTTTTTACCCCATGAAGACACTGATCGCTAAACAGGTGAAGTGATGGCCCCAAGTCACATGCCAGCCGGTGTCAGAACTGGGCCTCAAACCCAGTGCACTGACTCTGACTCTTAAGCCACTGTCCCTTCTGCTACTCCCTCAGAACATGCAGATTGAGGCCACACAGTCTTCCTGGGCCTGGCGCCAGGTCCAGGGTCTACAGTGGTGAGAACAGCCACCCGCATGGAATCTACTGCCCTGCCAGGGAGTCAGCTGGTACAGGCCCCTGTCCCACTGCATTGACCCCCTGCTCTTAGCAGGTGCAGGCTACCAGAGGATGCTGCCCGGGGTGAAACAAGACCCAAAGGCTGAGCAGGAGTTAGCAGCGGTGGTCAGGGGGTGGGGAGCATGGCCAGACCGTGGGGCCAGAAAGGTCAGTGTGGCTGGAGCTCTGGGAGCCTGCTGCATATGCATCGTGCCATCCACTGATGAAGCCAGCAAGAAATTCCAGGAACCTAGGTCAGTCATTTCGCGGGAATTGTTGTGAGATTAAATGAGGCAACATCTGAAAATGCCCAGCACAGTACCTTGCCCAGAGCTCCAGGCAGGGGTTCCCAGACCACGCCCCATCTGTCAACACTCACAAGAAGAGAGGACATGCTTAGATGTGAGAATGAGGCAAGAGTGACCAGTGAGAAGGAGGGCTTTGCTGTAACTGGCTCACTTTGCGAAGGTGCTGCCCTACTGGAGCAGTTGTACCCTTTCCTGGTTACGGAGGACATTTAAAAAGGAAAAAGCCAGACAGTGGTTACCTCGGGATTGCCTAAGCAGCCCCTTTCCTGATGCAAAATGCAGAGCTGTTCTCCACCTCCACGTCCATTCCCCATCAAACACAGTCCCCCAGTCCACACTCTGCTCCCCAGCAAACAACGCCCCATCTCGAAGCTACCTGGAATCTCCCCTCTCCCAACTGTGGAGTGCTGTGAGCCCCATGCAGCCAAGGGATAAATGACCAGATGACTTTACACTGCATGGTAGCAGTTGTCCAGGGACAATCAAGCCAGCTGTTGCCAAGAGTTTACTGTACATGGGAACCCAAATCCCCCAGTAATCCCTGAGGTTTTACTTTGATTGGTTTTACTGAGGAAGTAGGCTCTGATGCCTTAGGATCAAAGACCGTGAAGCGGCTGTGTTCACACAGGTGTTTAAATGGTCTCCTCACCTCCATCCTCTCCTCCACTATGTCCCGGATCCTGGGTGGGACACTCAGCAGCTGCTTGCGTACAAGCTGGCTGAGCTCACTCTGGGTATCGGGAGTGCACTTCAGAGCCCAAAGAGGCCCATGCGATTTACTTTCTTTTTTTTAAAGCAGCTTTTTTGAGATATAATTTACATACCATAAAATCAACCCATTCAAATTACAATACGGTTCAACAGGGACTTCCCTCGCGGTCCAGTGGTTAAGGCCCTGCACTTCCACTGCAGGGGGCACGAGTTCGATCCCGTGTTGGGGAACTAAGATCCCACGTGCCTCGTGGCATGGCCAAAAAAAAGTACAATTTGACAGCTTTTAGTATAGTCACAGAGTTGTGCAACCATCATCATAATCTAACTTAGGAAGATTTTCGTCATCCCAAAAAGAACCCTTCTTCCCCTTAGCAGTCATTCCCCCATCCCCCAGCCCTAGGCAACCACTAATCTACTTTCTGTCAGTATAGATAAGCCTTTTCCAGACATTTCATATAAATAGGATCATCCTTCTTTTGTTAACTTTACTCCTAAGTATTATATTCTTTGTGTATCGTAAATGAAATTGTTTTCTCAATTGCATTTCTGAATTGTTCGTTGCTAGTGCATAGAAATAGAGCTGATTTTTTTTTTATTATTTATATTTTGGCTGTGTTGGGTCTTGCTGCACATGGGCTTTCTCTAGTTGCAGCAAGTGGAGGCTACTCTTGGTTGTGGTGCAAGGGCTTCTCATTGCACTGGCTTCTCTTTGTTGCGGAGGATGGGCTCTAGGCGCGCAGGCTTCAGTAGTTGCAGCACACAGGCTCAGTAGTTGTGGCATGCGGGCCCTAGAGCACGTGGACTTCAGTACTTGTGGCGTGTGGGCTCAGTAGTTGTGGCGCACAGGCTTAGTTTCTCCTCAGCATGTGGGATCTTCTCGGACCAGGAATCGAACCCGTGTACCCTGCATTGGCAGGAGGATTCTTAACCACCGTGCCACCAGGGAAGTCGCCAGATAATTTTTATATGTTGATCTTGTGTTCTGTAATCTTGCTGAATCTTTTTATTCTAATTTTTTTTAAAGTGTATTCCTTAGAATTGTCTATGTGCAAGATCATCTTATCTGCAAATAGAGGTATTTTCACTTCTAATCTGTATGACTTTTATTTTTCTTGACTAATGGCTCTGGCTAGAGCTTCCAGTGGGTATTGAACAGAAGTGGTGAGCTAACACCTGTGTTTTGTTCCTGATCTTAGGGGGAAAGTATATTTGTCACCAGCAAATATGATGTAGGCTAGGAGTGTGTGGACAGGGGTCCTAACCCCAACCAGGGGTCAGACTTCCATGAAGACAGGTAGGAAGATGCCAGTGTGGCCTGCAGCAGGATGGGAGGCTGGGAGCCAGCAGTGCCACACCTGACAGGGACTTTGTAGGCCAAGAGCAGAGAGAAGCTGTTAGAAGGATTTTCAGTGGAGGGTGAGGTAAACTAATAAATGCTGAGCTGGGGTGATGTTCAGGGAGCCTCGAAAGGAAGCAACTTTAGTTGCTTTCGTTGCTTCCTTTCGTTGCTTCCTTTCCTCGAAAGGAAGGCAGGAAAGACATGAAGGGGGAGGAACTGGGTGACCTCCATCAAAGATGGAGGCAGATGGGCAGAGGAGCGAGCGGGGAGACTCCCGGGAAGGCTGCAGGCAGGATGGCCCTTGTTTTCAGAGGGTCATCCAGCTTTGCCTCCATGCTAAGAGGCCCCCCTGCCCGAAGAATGCACCTAAATCCCAACACTCTTGGGCTCCAGACACCCCATCAACCTGTATTCTCCCCTGGACATAAGAGAGGCCAACTCTTCATCTATGAATATTTGGTGAGTGTATGTGTGTGCACACACGTAAGCCTGCACACACACGTGTGCATATGTGCACGTACCCTCCCAACCCTGTTCCCTGGAACTGCCAGAGTGGAGGCTTCCTCCCTCCCAGGGTGTTCTAATGCACACGCCACAGCCCCAGCCCCTCCTCCATTCCTTGTTACTGGGAAATAGATGACTTCTGGTATCCAGGCTAATGGCTCTTATTAACCAAATGCTGACACATCCCTAATATATAGGTTGCTTAATTAAAAACCTGCTTGTCCAGCCAGCTTTCAGAGAAGCAAGCACTTCCCAAGCAGGGAATGGGGATTTCCAATAGACTAGGAAGGAAATGATGTCATGCTAATGAACTATACAATGCCTTTCCTCTTCCATGAAAGAAAGCGTCTGGTGGGGGTGGGAAGGTGGGGACGGGGTTGATCTGAGAAGAGTGGAGCCTGAGTTACCTTGGGGTTTGCTCCCTCCTACTCGGGGAACCCCCCACCCCTGCTGGGGACAGCTAGCAGCCAGTAACCCCTCACCCCCAGCCAACCCCCTCGTGATCCAACTTGCTCATCGGCAGCCAGCAGCATCTACTGTCACAGGAGCTCAGCAAGGACAGTGAGGCTCTGGCCTCTTCAGAGCACAGCTCAAAACTGGGTGTTTTTTCCTTCCAGAGCTCAAGCCCCAGGAAATACCCTCCCTTTTCCTCCCTCCTCCCACAGGTGTTAACAGGCCCAGCCAGACCTAACAGCCAGCCCCACAACGTTGAGTTCAGCCCAGGCCCTCTTAGAAGAAATCTTAAGTTTCTTTCGTAAGCGAATGAATGTAGGCTTCACTCTGGTTAGTCCTTAAGCTAAGGGGGAGGGGGACTGTTTGCTATATTTCTGTTTCCTAAATGCATTCTCTAAATGCTTTTCATGAACATATTTAATAAATGGTTGTTCCAGATATGTTTAAAGATCTCAGTAACTAGGACCAACCTAGAGTTACACGCCTTTGAGACAATGTATGTATGAATGGTGAACAGGTTGTAGAAAGAATACATTTAAAGCTAGAAGACCTGGGTTAGGGTCTCAAGTTGGAGATATTTTTGATGATCGTGACCAGGGAGAGGAGGTGCTACTGGCATCCCAGGGGTAAAGGCGAGGGATGTTGCTTAACACCCTACAGTGCACAGGACAGCCTCCGCAGCAAAGGATTATCTATCCGCCCAAAGTGTCCATAGTGCTGATGTTGAGAAATTACTTTGGATAAACTTTTGCACAAGAACATTCATAGCAGCATTTTTTTGTAATGAAATTGGAATCATCCCAAATGATCATCAACAATGGAATGGATAAGTAAATTGTGACCTATTCATGCAATGGAATAGTAAGTATAAAGCAATGAGAATGAATGAATCAAACTACATGCATCAACAGTGTTCATCTCAAAAATGGAGCGAGTGAGGGGATTCCCTGGCAGTCCAGTGGTTAGGACTCAGTGCTTTCAGTGTCGTGGCCCGGGTTCAATCCCTAGTCAGGGAACTAAGATCCCAAGAGCCACGCAGTGCGGCTGGAAAAAAAAAAAATGGAACAAGTGGTAGTAGCATGTGATTCATTTCATATAGTTAAAAAACAGACAAACTACAAGTATCGTTTAGGGATACTTAGGTGCATGGTAAAACTACAAAGCAAAGCAGAATTATTAATACAAAATGCAAGCTAGGGGTTCATTCTGGGAGGGATTTCAGTTGAGGAGAGGCACCTGCAGGCTTCTATGGCAAAGTTCTGTTTCCACAGTTGAGGGAGGGGGATAGATACATGACTATTTGTTTTTTTATCATTTAGATGTATAAATGTGTTTTATAGACTTTGGTAGGAATGTGTCTTTTTCACATTTCCTTCTATGCTGGGGACACAGCAACAGGGGCTAATGTTTATGAAGAGCTAGCTACATGCTTTTGCAATGACCTTGTCAGGGAGGGTGCTTTACTCTCCGAGAAAGTTTAGGAAGTGACATGTCCATCTAAGGATAGGGCTGGACTTGAACTTGAGCTGGCCAGTGCTGGCCCCATGCTCCAAACTACCATGTGGTGCTGCTGCCTCCTGTTGGGTCCCTTCTCACCTGCCTCCACTCTTTCCACAGGGTCCGGAGACAAACAACCAGCCGGCCTCCCCCAGCAGGGGGCAGACCCAAGCCCCAGCCCAAGCCCAAGCCTCAGGTGCCACAGTGCAAGGCTCTGTATGCCTATGATGCTCAGGACACAGACGAACTCAGCTTCAATGCCAATGACATTATCGATATTATCAAAGAAGGTAAGTGCATGGCTGGCTGGGACAGCCTCCAAAAGCATATGGTTATATTTCTATAAAAACTAGTATAAATGTGAAAGGAATTTATGGGCTCCTCTCACTGAAACTTGCAGAGGTAGGTCAGGTTTCAGGCTGATCAAGACTCCAGCTTCATTTTTAAAAAATACTTCTTTCAGCTCTGCCCTCTTCTTTGTATCTGTTCCCTCCTCAGGCTGTTTTTCCTCATGGTAGCAAAAAGGCTGCATCAGTTCCAGGCCAACAGATCAAACCATCTCTGAAATCCGCTTTACCTCTGAAACTTCTCTTAGCCATTGGACAAAAGTCCCAGCTATCCCTCAGATTGGACCAAACTGGTCATGTGCCCATCCCTGAATCAATCTCTGTAGCAAGGCAAAGGCTGTACCCCAAGTGGGTTAGACCTGGCAGGGACTGCCCGAGGTAACGGGAGTTAGGCCTCTCCCACCCAGATTTCATGGCTTCCTCCTAATGAAGGTAGATGGAATGGAAGCCAGGGAGACAACTTGTAACATCTATTATAAAAGTGGTCTCTGGGCTTGGCTGAATACTTTATTAATTTGGTAAAGATAAGTTAGAATATAATATACATATAAGCAAACATTATTCCTAATGGAAGCATAAAAAACAAAGACAACTCTTAATTTAGGATGTTAGAAAAAGCCCCATGAATGACATGGCATTTGCGGTGAGGGATGGGAAGACTGACGGAGAGAGGAGCCATGGGGGCCAGAAAGAGTGGGTCCTTTTAGGAAAATGAGCCGACACTCAACCCAGGTGCAGAACCCCTGAGGAGATGTCATGGGGGATGAGATGAAGCCAGAGTGGCCTGGTCCGAGAGGCGCTGGGTGTCAGGCTCAAGACAAGTTGTCAGGAGAGAGTAGAGCCATCCAAGGTGTATGAGCAGAGCAAGGACAACCTGAGTGGACAGTGGTCCATGGCAGGACTAGCTTTCGGGAAGAGGTAGCCAAGGGCAGTTCTAGGAATCACCTGGGCTCACTCCTAGGAGAATTCCAGGTCCCCAGACCAACCTCCTTCTAAATGTTCTCTGGGTGCTCTTTTTATCTCCTTTAGCCATCTGGTTTTCTACAGGTGTTAATATTTTAAGTCATTTAGTATCCTTCTTCAAAAGTTGGAATAAAAAAAGTATTGAAATAAACTCTTAGTAATACAAACAGGATTTTTATCACCAGCTTTGTTCAGCAAAAATATGGGAAATGACCTAATATCCAGTGATGGGGATTAGTTTAATAAGCTTTGCTATATCCCTTCAGTGAACTTTGATGCAAAAATTTTTATGTTAAAGATAATGATGCAAAAGTATATACATTATTGAAATGGAAAAATGTTCATGGAGAAAAGGAAAAAGTTAGGTTAGCAACTGTGGACTAGTCTCATTTTTGTAAAAATATAAAACACATGAAATAGAAAAATGTTCTCTAAAAAGACATTTTTAAAAAAGAAAATGTTAAAGTGGTCTCCTTAAGTGTTGAACTTTAAGTATTACTTTCTTTTCACTTCTCAATATTTTCAAAATTTTCTAGAAATACCATGTACTGGATATAATTAAAACATATATTTGTGTAAAATGTAGAGTCCTAAAAGTTATCAAAACATGCTATAAATTATTGCTGTAATTTAAACAGTGTGGTGTGAGTGCAGGAATTGACATATAGATACAAAGGATAGAATAGCATTCAGAAGCAGACCCTTGTTTGCATAGGTATTTAATAGATGATAAATGTGGCATTTGAAATCAGGGGAAAGGATAGACAATTACTTTCCATTTTGAAAGGAAAATAAAGTTTGATCTCTGCCTCATACACAAAATAAATATCAGATAAATTAAAGATCTAAAACTATATAATTAAATTACAAAAGTCTTAGAAGGAAACCTAGAATATTAATCTTTGGGTGAGAAAAATCTTCCTATGGAAGATGTCAAACTCAAAAACCATACGGGATTTAACCCCATAAAAAGGCTAAATTGGGCTTCCCTGGTGGCGCAGTGGTTGAGAGTTCACCTGCCGATGCAGGGGACACAGGTTCATGCCCCGGTCCGGGAAGATCCCACGTGCCGTGGAGCGGCTGGGCCCGTGAGCCACGGCCGCTGAGCCTGCGCGTCCAGAGCCTGTGCTCCGCAATGGGAGAGACCACAACAGTGAGAGGCCCGTGTACCGCAAAAAAAAAAAAAAAAAAAAAGGCTAAATTAAAACCTATATGGTGAATAGCACTGGGAACAAAGTTAAATTATGGAAAACAGACTAGGCAAAAATGTTTTACATATATAAATAGCTCTTCTATGTAAATAATACAAATAATCCAGCCCAAAAGTGGACAAAGGCTATTGAGGCAATCAGTGCACAGCAGAGCCTCCTTAACCATCAGGGAAGTGCAAAGCAAAGCATTTCACCTGTGATATCAGCAACGATTAAAATATGAGAGGGACTTCCCTGGCGGTCCAGTGGTTAGGAGTCGGCGCTTTCACTGCCTGGGCCCCAGGTTCAATCCCTGGTCTGGGAACTAAGATCATGCAAGCTGCAAGATGAGGCCAAAAAAAAAAAAAAAAAAAAAAAAAGTGAGAGTTCACATTCCCTAATCCAAATCCTTCCAGCTAACTGAGTTTCAGAAATCAGAGATGGGAGCTTTTTTATAGTATGTAACACCCCTTGCAGGTCCCAGGGAAACAGCTTAGATCAGCCTCAGTATTTCTGCTGTGGAACCTAAGCATGCAGTGGAAAGAGACATCATAAACAAGCCCATGTCAGTTCAGGTCAAGTTTTCCCATGAAATGAGTTACAGAAAACTTAATTTTCAGAACTTTCTGGATTTTGTCATTGCAAATAAAGTGTAGAGTGTAATATCTTTGGTTAGTCAGGTAAATAGGTACCTCCTTTCACTATTTACTGCTGGAATAGACTTTTGGGAAGGAAATTTAACAGTATTTATCAAAATTGTAAAATCCCCATATCAAAATGATTACTTTGGATTTATATATTAACCCCTTCCCCCAAGATAAGTCCCAAATAAATTAATACTTACTACTTACATGTGTAAAAGAAACAGAAAAGTCCTAAAAGTAAGTATAGAAGAGTTTTCTTTTTTAATACTGTCGGTGTGGGAAAGGATTTCTAAAAGTGATAGAAAACTAAGAAGCTGTAAAATCATCATCTGATTCAACTGCTCAAATATTAAAATGTCATAAAAATTTAATTAAAATTGGAAGAGGGGTATTTGTAACTCATGTGACAGATTCACTAGTATATAAAGAACTCCTAATCAACAAGATAAGAGACCAGCAACCAATAGAAAAATAGGCAAATGATATGAACAGTGGCATATAAGCAGCTATAGAATACAGAAGCTCTTTATATACAGATATGAAATGATCTGTAGTATGTATTATTAAGGTTTAAAAAGTACAGAACATGTAGTATGCTATCACTTGTATACAAAAGAGGTTTTTTTGTTTGTTTGTTTGAATAAATGCCTTTATAGACATGAAATATCTCTGGAAGAAAGTGCAAGAAATAGGTAATACTGCTTGCCCTCAAAGAAGGGATCTGGGTAGCTGTTTTCACTGTTTATCGTTTTGTACTTTTGCAAGTACACATGAAAGTATTACCTATTACAAAAAATAAATTAGATTTTCTTACAAAGGATACTAGAAGGTGCATATTCTTTGATCCAAGAGTCTATCCTATAGAACTACTTGCACGTGGGCATAAAGACATTTTTTGCATTAACAATGAAAAATTGGGGAACAAATGTCCATCAATAAGGGAATGTTATATAAAATTTGGTATGCAGTGCAGCTGTTTAAAAAATGAGTCATGGAAAGATTATTGAGTATTGAAAAGCAAGATGCAGAATAGTAAGGTATAGAATGGCCTGTTTAAAATGAATGTGTGTGTTTATAATCACAGAAATATACATACCAAATTACTGCTGAAGGGACTGGGATTAAGCTGGGAAGTAATTATGGTGAAGTGTTGCAGATCACTTCTCCCAGAAAGGCTGTGAGGTGGCGTGAGGAGTGTGAAAGATGCAGTGGGGGAATAGCCACTGTGAAAGAAAAGGGGGGAAGCAGGGTTAGAGCCATCTTACCACAAGGCGACCTCACAGTCTGCCGGCCCAGCAGCTGCTCCAGAGCTGGGACTGCTCGCAGGGGAGGCTGGAAGGTTTAGGCCCCGAGAGAAGCAATGTCTCAAAGGCAGGGCAGATCCCACAGGGCCGAGAGCTGGAGACTGGCAGCAAAACCTCACATCTGGGCAGCGGGTTCTTCTGGAACGGGGCCTGAGTGGCACATCTGCATGTCTAATTTTCATTAAAATAAAGAAGGGAAAGAACATCCCCTTTGCCCGTGGGATGCACCCACACGAGCAGAGTGCATCTGGCCTGGGCAGAAAGCCTTGCTCACCGTCACCTCCACCATCTGTGTCCCTGCAGATCCTTCTGGCTGGTGGACCGGGCGGCTACGAGGCAAGCAGGGCCTGTTCCCCAACAACTACGTGACCAAGATCTGAGGCGCACAGACTCTGATGCACAGGACGAAGGAACTTCAGGCACAGACAGGGGAGGGGACATTTGGGGGCTCTCCTTCTGATCCATAGCGAGCAATTGCTTCTGCAAGGCCTGGAGCTATTCTGGCATCTTGCCCATGGAGGACTTCCAAAAGCTGGGCTGGGGACAGGGAGTGTCACTCCATAAATGATCCTAAAAGGTAGCCTATTCACAGGAACCCCAGAGGGCAAACCAAGCACCCACTCAGATTTATTTATTCTATTTAAACCTGGTGAGAGGACAGGTGAGGTCCACTCAGACCTTGCTGACTCTAACAAAATAGCACCTGCTCACTCACCAGGCCCAGGGAATGGCTGTACGCGGCCACTGACAAGTGCCTTTAGTTGAAGAGCACATTTCTTTCATCCCTCTTTTCATTACCTGATGTACACATTCCTCGGCCACCTTCCCTCAGGGAAGACCCACTCTCTGCAGGTGGGGCTTGGCGTGAGCAGGCACTTCCCGTGCAAGTGTCAAGGGCCCGCTGAGCCCGCAGGTGCAGTGGGTGCTGGTTTACACGTGGCTGGGCTGCAGGGGCTGAGGCTGGGCTGCCGGCCAGGCTTTCTCTGGGCCTTCAGTTGGAGTGTGGCTGGCCCATGTTGGTTTTTGTGTTTAATGCTGTACCTATTACAAGAAGGATCTCTTTTTTCGAGCTGTACATTTATAAAAGCAGATCATATACTGTATATATAAAAAATCTCAAGATGATAGAAACATGTATGAATGTACTAAGTAGTATTCCACTGTACTTATTCATAAGATAGGATTTATTACAAAACTCACACCAGGTACTTACGGTTGTGCACTACTCCTTTTCAACTATAGAATCAGTGTTACTGCTTTCTAGCTCAATCCCTGCAAACCCTTCCCAACCCTCTCCTGTAGGTAATTTTCCCCTGCTGGCCTCCAACCCTGTGTCTCCTCCCCCTACCTCCTAAATAAATAAAGGAATCAGTGAACCACCTTGTTCTTTCATGACGTCTGTCTGGCTTGGATTGTGTCCACTGCCACAAGAGAAGGTATGTTGAAGTCCTAACCCCTAGCACCTTACTTGGAAATAGGGTCTTTACAGAGGTAATCAAGTTAAAATGGGGTCATTAGTGAGGGCCCTAATCCAGTGCAACTGGTATCCTGATAAAAAGAGATTTGGACACAGATCAATCAATACAAAGAGAAGAAAACGAGGTGAAGAGTCAGCCACCTGCAAGCCAAGGGAGGGGGCTTGGAACAGATCCTCAAAGCCCTCAGAGGAAACCGTTCCTGCCAACACCTGCATGTTGGACTTCCACCCTCTGCAATGGTAAGGCAGTAAATTTCTGCTGGTAAGCCACCCAGTCTGCAGTACTTAATTAAGGCAGCCCTAGCACACCAAGGCAGTGTTTATTGCAGTAGTAGTGAAAAGTTGGAAACACTGTCATATCCATCAATAAGGAAATGGTCATAGGGGTACCACCACTTCTTAACCTCTCCTTCTCCCAGTTGCCCTCAGCCATTCTTAAGCTCCTGGGAAAGTAGGATTTGACCACACACACCTCTTGCCATTTCAGGATCCCCAAGTCCATAGGAAAAAAATTATCAGGGATTACATATTAGGGGGAAAATATATCTGAATTTGGGGCAAAGCAAATAATTCTGTTTTACTTCAACTACAGAGAGCAAACTTCACTTGCTAACAATAAACATAGTTTAAAGTACATTTCAGTTCCATTTTGTGACCACCTAAGAGAGAGGAAAATAAAGCCATAATGTGATGACATAAGGAAAGGTAATTCTATGGACACTAACAGTCTCTATATTTTACAAGGGACTTTCAATTTCACATTCCTGGGCTCACTGAGAGTTGGAGGAAGGAGACAGAACCAGAATTCAGCTGAGGAGCATCATGGACTCCCCTTGAGCAGACTCAAGGTGCAGGCTGCTTTCTCACGGGCAGGACCGCCCAAACCACATTCCTGCGTTACCATGAGCCCCTGTCCCAGCTCCCACGTGGCTCACCCAGGGCCGTGCTCAAGTAAGTGCTTAACAGATGTTGCGAATAGGTGACTGAATTGATGTTTATAGGTGAAGAAGACTTAAACATTGGTTTCCTCTCATTTCTGGATCCAGCCATGCCTGCCATTTTGTTCACTGATCAGTTAAACAGACAAGAAATTAGTTCAGGAATCACTTAACCAGGGGCAACATAAAGAGAATCAAGGGCCATCCCAGCCTTCTAGAACTTGCCATCCTGTTTAGGAGAAGGGGCATGTGTATGCACACAACACACATGTATAGCAGTAGAAACTGCATTGTAAAAATGTGACAGATTCCTTCAACTGATGGTTTAAAGAAGTAACCAAGAGTTGGTTGTTTGGCCTGAGGCAACCCAACACTGCAGCCTACCCAGGCTCTTTGGTGGGGCTAATGGCAGACTCTGGGAGGGCTCACGCCAAGGAGTACTTCCCAGAACTTCTGCTGCCAGTGTCCTTGTCCTCACGATGAGACACAGCCACCCCCCGCCTCTGCAGGAGACCCTACAACGCTAGCAGCCTGTGGAACAAAAACCACATTCACAGAAACACAGACAAGATGAAAAGGCAGAGGGCTATGTACCAGATGAAGGAACAAGATAAAACCCCAGAAAAACGACTAAATGAAATGGAGATAGGCAACCTATCAGAAAAAGAATTCAGAATAATGATAGTGAAAATGATCCAGGACCTCGGGAAAAGAATGGAGGCAAAGATCAAGAAGATGCAAGAAATGTTTAACAAAGACCTAGAAGAATTAAAGAACAAACAAACAGAGATGAACAATACAATAACTGAAATGAAAACTACACTAGAAGGAATCAATAGCGGAATAACTGAGGCAGAAGAACGGATAAGTGGGCTGGAAGACAGAATGGTGGAATTCACTGCCGTGGAACAGAATAAACAAAAAAAAATGAAATGAAGACAGCCTAAGAGACCTCTGGGACAACATTAAATGCAACAACATTCGCATTACAGGGGCCCCAAAGGAGAAGAGAGAGAGAAAGGACCAGAGAAAATATTTGAAGAGATTATCCTCAAAAACTTCCCTAACATGGGAAAGGAAATAGCCACCCAAGTCCAGGAAGCTCAGAGAGTCCCATACAGGATAAACGCAAGGAGAAACATGCTGAGACACATAGTAATCAAATTGGCAAAAATTAAAGACAAAGAAAAATTGTTGAAAGCAGCAAGGGAAAAATGACAAATAACACATAAGGGAACTTCCATAAGGTTAACAGCTGATTTCTCAGCAAAAACTCTACAAGCCAGAAGGGAGTGGCATGATGTACTTAAAGTGAAGAAAGGGAAGAACCTACAACCAAGGTTACTCTACCCAGCAAGGATCTCATTCAGATTCGATGCAGAAATCAAAAGCTTTACAGACAAGCAAAAGCTAAGAGAATTCAGCACCAGCAAACCAGCTCTACAACAAATGCTAAAGGAACTTCTCTAACTGGGAAACACAGAGAAAAAAGGACCTACAAAAACAAACCCAAAACAATTAAGAAAATGGTCATGGGAACATACCTATCAATAATTGCCTTAAACGTGGATGGATTAAATGCGCCAACCAAAAGACACAGGCTTGCTCAATCGATACAAAAACAAGACCCATATATATGCTGTCTACAAGAAACCCACTTCAGACCTAGGGACACATACAGACTGAAAGTGAGGGGATGGAAAAAGATATTCCACGCAAATGGAAATAAAAAGAAAGCTGGAGTAGCAATACTCATATCAGATAAAATAGACTTTAAAGAATGTTACAAGAGACAAGGAAGGACACTACAAAACGATCAAGGGATCAATCCAAGATAAAACAATTATTAATATATATGCACCCAACATAGGACCACCTCAATACATAAGGCAACTGCTAACAGCTATAAAAGAGGAAATCGACAGTAACACAGTAATAGTGGGGGACTTTTACAACTCACACCAATGGACAAATCATCCAAACAGAAAATAAGGAAACACAAGCTTTAAATGACACAATAGACCAGATAGATTTAATTGATATTTATAGGACATTCCATCAGAAAACAGCAGATTACATTTTCTTCTCAAGTGCGCACGGAACATTCTCCAGGATAGATCACATCTTGGGTCACAAATCAAGCCTCAGTAAATTTAAGAAAATTGAAATCATATCAAGCATCTTTTCTGACCACAACACTATGAAATTAGAAATGAAATACAGGGGGAAGAACGTAAAAAACACAAACACATGGAGGCTAAACAATATGTTACTAAATAAGCAAGAGATCACTGAAGAAAACAAAGAGGAAATTTAAAAATACCTAGAGACAGTTGACAATGAAAACACGACGATCCAAAACCTATATGAAGTTTATAGCAATACAAGCCTACCTCAAGAAACGAGAAATATCTCAAATAAACAATCTAACATTACACCTAAATGAACTAGAGAAAGAAGAACAAACCCCAAAGTTAAAAGAAGGAAAGAAATCATAAAGATTAGAGCAGAAATAAATGAAATACAAACAACACAATAGCAAAGATCAATAAAACTAACAGCTGGTTCTTTGAGAAGATAAACAAAATTGATAAACCATTAGCCAGACTCATCAAGAAAAAGAGGGAGAGGACTCAAATCAATAAAATTAGTAATGAAAAAGGGGAAGTTACAACACACTCCACAAACACAAAGCATCCTAAGAGACTGCTACAAGCAACTCTATGCCAATAAAATGGACAACCTGGAAGAAATGGACAATTTCTTAGAAAGGTATAACCTTCCAAGACTGAACCAGGAAGAAATAGAAAATATGAACAGACAAATCACAAGTAATGAGATTGAAACTGTGATTAAAAATCTTCCAACAAACAAAAGCCCAGGACAAGACGGCTTCACAGGTGAATTCTATCAAACATTTAGAGAAGAGCTAACACCCATCCTTCTCAAACTCTTCCAAAAAATTGCAGAGGAAGGAACACTCTCAAACTCATTCTATGAGGCCACCATCACCCTGATACCAAAACCAGAAAAAGATACTACAAAAAAAGAAAATTACAGGGGCTTCCCTGGTGGCACAGTCGTTGGGAGTCCGCCTGCCGATGCACGGTACACGGGTTCGTGCCCCGGTCCTGGAAGATCCCACGTGCCGCGGAGCAGCTGGGCCAGTGAGCCATGGCCGCTGAGCCTGCGCGTCCGGAGACTGTGCTCCGCAATGGGAGAGGGCACAACAGTGAGAGGCCCGCGTACCGAAAAAAAAAAAGAAAATTACAGACCGATATCACTGATGAATATAGATGCAAAAATCCTCAACAAAATACTAGCAAACAATCCAACAACACATTAAAAAGATTATAGACCATGATCAAGTGGGATTTATCCCAGGCATGCAATGATTCTTCAATATATGCAAATCAATCAATGTGATACACCATATTAGCAGATTGAAGGATAAAAACCATATGATCATCTCAATAGATGCAGAAAAAGCTTTTCACAAAATTCAATACCCATTTATGATAAAAATTCTGCAGACAGTAGGCATAGAGGGAACCTACCTCAACATAATAAAGGCCATATATGACAAACCCACAGCAAACATTCTCAATGGTGAAAAACTGAAAGCATTTCCTCTAAGATCAGGAACAAGACAAGGATGTCCACTCTCACCACTGTTATTCAACATAGTTTTGGAAGTCCTAGCCACGGCAATCAGAGAAGAAAAAGAAATAAAAGGAATCCAAATCGGAAAAGAAAAAGTAAAGCTGTCACTCTTTGCAGATGACATGATACTATACATAGAGAATCCTAAAGATGCCACCAGAAAACTACTAGAGCTAATCAATGAATCTGGTAAAGTTGTAGGATACAAAATTAATGCACAGAAATCTCTTGAATTCCTATACACTAATGATGAAAAATCTGAAAGTGAAATTAAGGAAACACTCCCATTTACCACTGCAACAAAAAGAATAAAATACCTAGGAATAAACCTACCTAGGGAGACAAAAGACCTGTATGCAGAAAACTATAAGATACTGATGAAAGAAACTAAAGATGATACAAACAGATGGAGAGATATATCATGTTCTTAGACTGGAAGACTCAATATTGTGAAAATGACTATACTACCCAAAGCAATCTACAGATTCAATGCAATCCCTATCAAATTAGCAATGGCCTTTTTTTTTTTTTTTTTTTTTTTAACAGAACTAGAACAAAAAATCTTAAAATTTGTGTGGAGACACAAAAGACTCCGAATAGCCAAAGCAGTTTTGAGGGAAAAAAACAGAGCTGGAGGAATCAGACTCCCTGACTTCAGACTATACTACAAAGCTACAGTAATCAAGACAATAAGGTGCAGGCACAAAAACAGAAATATAGATCAATGGAACAGCATAGAAAGCCCAGAGATAAACCCACACACCTATGGTCAACTAATCTATGACGAAGGAGGCAAGGATATACAATGGAGAAAAGACAGTCTCTTCAATAAGTGGTGCTGGGAAAACTGGACAGCTACTGTAAAAGAATAAAATTAGAACACTCCCTAACACCATACACAAAAATAAAATCAAAATGGATTAGAGACCTAAATGTAAGACCGGACACTATAAAACTCTTAGAGGAAAACACAGGAAGAACACTCTTTGACACAAACCACAGTAAGATCTTTTTTGATCTACCTCCTAGAGTAATGGAAATAAAAACAAAAATAAACAAATGGGACCTAATGAAACTTAAGAGCTAAGGAAACTACAAACAAGACAAAAAGACAACCCTCAGAATGGGAGAAAATATTTGCAAACGAATCAACGGACAAAGGATTAATCTCCAAAATGTATAAACAGTTCATGCAGCTCAATATTAAAAAAATAAACAACCCAATGCAAAAATGGGCAGAAGACCTAAATAGACATTTCTCCAAGGAAGACATACAGATGGCCAAGAAGCACATGAAAAGCTGCTCAACATCACTAATTATTAGAGAAATGCAAATCAAAAGTACAATGAGGTATCACCTCACACCAGTTAGAATGGGCATCATCAGAAAATCTACAAACAACAAATGCTGGAGAGGGTGTGGAGAAAAGGGAACCCTCTTGCACTGTTGGTGGGAATGTAAATTGATACAGCCACTATGGAGAACAGTATGGAGGTTCCTTAAAAAACTAAAAATAGAATTATCATATGACCCAGCAATCCCACTAGTGGGCATATACCCAGAGAAAACCATAATTCAAAAAAACACATGCACCCCAATGTTCATTGCAGCACTATTTACAATAGCCAGGTCATGGAAGCAACCTAAATGCCCACTGTCAGACGAATGGATAAAGAATATGTGGTACATATACACAATGGAATATTACTCAGCCATAAAAAGGAACGAAATTGGGTCATTTGTAGAGATGTGGATGGACCTAGAGACTGTCATACCAGTGAAGTAAGTCAGAAAGAGAAAAACAAATATCGTATATTAACGCATATATGTGGAATCTAGAAAAATGGTACAGATGAACCAGTTTGCAGGGCAGAAATAGAGACACAGATGTAGAGAACAAATGTATGGACACCAAGGGGGGAATGCAGGTGGGGGTGGTGGTGGTGGTCGGATGAATTAGGAGATTGGGATTGACATGTATACACTAACATGTATAAAATGGATAACTAATAAGAACCTGCTGTATAAAAAAATAAAATTTAAAAATTAAAAAAAAACCTAATTTGGAGCAATACATAAATAAATAATAAAGTAACCAAGAACCACATGAGCAGGCTTGAACTTGGACCCTAGGCCAGAGGTGTTCAAACTTGCTGGACCAGCAGTTCCCAAACCCTTTACACTCTTCCATATTATTGAAGACCTCCAAGAATTCTGCTTTTGTGGGTTATAGCTATCAGTATTTACCATATTAGAAATTCAACTGAGAAAATTTTAAAACACCAACGAACACACACATTCTTATCACATGTCATATAGCCTCGGGAAAATTCCACCATCAACTACTGACAATGAAGAATGAAAAAAGCAAATAACAGGGCTTCCCTGGTGGCGCAGTGGTTGAGAGTCCACCTGCCGATGCAGGGGACACGGGTTCGTGTCCCGGTCCGGGAAGATAACACATGCCACGGAGCGGCTGGGCCCGTGGGCCATGGGCGCTAAGCCTGCGCATCCAGAGCCTGTGCTCCACAGTGGGAGAGGCCACAACCATGAGAGGCCCGCGTACCGCAAAAAAAAAAAAAAAAAAAAAAGCAAATAACATGCTAGTATTATCATGAAAAGGGTTTTGACCTCATGGACTTCTTAAAACTGGCCACATTTTAAGGACCACAGAGTGGGTAAGTGCTAATAAATGGAGGATGCCGCATGCAGGGAGAGCACCTGGTTTTTGGGCGGTTTTTTATTTTTGGCTGCGTTGGGTCTTTGTTGCTGCATGCAGGCTTTCTCTAGTTGCAGCAAGTAGAGGCTACTCTTGGTTGCAATGTGCAGGCTTCTCATTGCAGTGGCTTCTCTTGTTGCAGAGCACAGGGTCTAGGCATGCGGGCTTCAGTAGTTGTGACACACAGGCTCAGTAGTTGTGGCTCACAGGCTTAGTTGCTCCACGGCATGTGGGATATTCCCCGACCAGGGCTCGAACCCGTGTTCTCTGCATTGGCAGGCGGATTCTTAACCACTGCGCCACCAGGGAAGCCCGAGCGCCTGGTTTTCTGAAAACGTTATGCGAAGGGACATCTCTCCACAGTGCTCAGGCAAGCGAGACTCACCCATGGAGAGGGCAAAGCTGAGCTTTCCCTATGAGCTTGCTCCCCCACGAGCGGGGGTGCAGACCACCCACACCCACCTGATCACACATGACCCGTCACCATTATTACCAAGTCCACCTTAGGAAGGCAGAAAAGGGTGAGGAGTGCAGTTTCCTTTTTAAAGGATGTTCCCTCCAAAGCGCACACACCATGTCCACTCATATTCTGCTGGCCAGAACCTAGTCACATGGCCTCAGATGCAAGGGGGGTTGGGAGCCTCTTGCTGGAGACAGTCACTGCACAGAGCAGCTTGCCCAGGGCTGAGAGCTCCCTCTCAGCCATGGCTCCTTCCAGGCAGAGATGCTCACAAGAACAAATGAGAGACAACATGGCTGTGCAGCCACAGAACTCAGAGTCTACAACAGCTCGCTGCAGAGCAGGGCATGTGCACAATCCAAATCCTCTCGCTTGTGACTCCTCAACTCCCCCAGACCTGAGTGGAGCTGGGCAGACCTGGGCTGGCCCTGCCTCTAGGACAGGTGGTTTTCTGGGCAGTTTCATTGGCAAGTGGGGATAGAGTCTGGGTTCAGGAGCAGAGCATGCATGGTGCATCTCTGGTGGAGAGCCTAACAATTTCACTGAACCCCTCACCCCTGTAGACAAAAGAATAGGAGCCACTCTGCGTTGTTGTCCCCTTTCCCTCGTTTTGTCTCCTGACGCCTGGCTGGTCTTCACAGTTCCTTCTGAATTTAGGAACTCACTTTTACTCCTCCCAGCTCATCTTGATCCCTTTCCTGTCTACTGTACGGGACCTACGCTGCTAAGCAGCCTGTTCTAGTCTAAAATCTCCACTTTGCAAATGAGAAGGTGCAGGACGGTTCACTACCTCACCCAAGGTCACACAGCTGTCAACCAGACCAGCCACCATTTGAACCCTGATTGACCCAAAGGCCCATGTTTTTAATCTTTTCTTCAACTCAACAAATATTAAGGAGTTTGACAGTCTAATTGTCAACCTTTAAACTTCCAATATCTTTCTCTCAAAGAGCAAAAACCTAAAAACAGAAGAAAAACCACACAAATATGACTCAATAGCTATAAATTGGTAAACTCTTTTGATGGGCCAGAGCTATGTCTAACACTTCAGAAAATACTACAAAGCTACAGTAATCAAAACAGCATGGATTGGCACAAAAACAGATATAAGGATCAATGGAACAGAATAGAGAGCCCAGAAATAAACCCACACGGTCAATTAATCTTCGACAAAGGAGGCAAGAATAGACAATGGGAAAAAGACAGTCTCTTCAGCAAGTGGTGTTGCGAAAGTTGGACAGCCACATGCAAATCAATGAAGTTATAACACACCCTCTCACCATATATAAAAATAAACTCAAAGTGGCTTAAAGACTTAAACATAAGACATGACACCGTAAAACTCCTAGAAGAGAACATAGGCAAAACATTCTCTGACATAAATCGTACCAGTGTTTTCTTAGGTCAGTCTCCCAAGGCAATAGAAATAAAAGCAAAAATAAACAAATGGGACCTAATCAAACTTACGAGCTTTTGCACAGCAAAAGAAACCATTAAAAAAAAAAAGACAACCTACAGAATATTTGTAAATGATGTGACCAACAGGGCTTAATTTCCAAAATATACAAACACCTCATACAACTCAACAAAATAACAGCCCAATCAAAAAATGGGCAGACCTTAATAGACATTCCTCCAAAGAAGATATACAGATGGCCAACAGGCACATGAAAAGATGCTCAACACTGCTAGTTATTAGAGAAATGCAAATCAAAACTATAATGAAGTACCACCTCACACCAGTCAGAATGGCCATCATTAAAAACTCTACAAATAACAAATGCTGGAGAGGGTGTGGAGAAAAGGGAACCCTTCTACATTGTTGGTGGGAATGTAAATTGGTGCAGCCACTATGGAAAACAGTATGGAGGTTCCTTAGAAAACTAGAGTTGCCATATGATCCAGCAATCCCACTCCTGGGCATATATCCAGAGAAAACCATAGTTCAAAAAGATACATGCACCCATATGTTCATAGCAGCACTGTGGAAACAACCTAATTGTTCACAGACAGATGATAAAGAAGATGTGGTACATATATACAATGGAATACTACTCAGCCATAAAAAAGAACGAAATACTGCCATTTGCAGCAACATGGATGCAACTAGAGATTATCATACTAAGTGAAGTCAGAAAGACAAATACCATATGATATCACTTATATGTGGAATCTAAAATATGACACAAATGAACCTATCTATGAAACAGAAACAGACTCACGGACATAGAGAACAGACTTGTGGTTGCCAAGGGGGAGGGGGTTGGGGGAGAGACAGAGGGAGGTTGGGATTAAGCAGATGTAAGCTATTATATATGGAATGGATAGATAAACAAGGTCCTACTGTATAGCACAAAGAACTATATTCAGTATCTTATGATAAACCATAATGGAAAAGAATATTAAAAAAAATGTATATATGTATAACTGAATCACTTTGCCGTACAGCAGAAATTAACACAACATTGTAAATCAACTATACTTCAATAAAATTTAAAAAGACAAAAAAGAATTCTGATGTATCTTTGAATGCCCAGAGTCCATCTCTTCCCAAGACCATCAACCTCCTTAAAATAATAGCCACTAGCATTCAAGCACCTCCAGATACTGTGCTTAACATACCTGAGTACAACACTCTGAGGCAGACGCTCTTAGCCCCATTTTACAGACACAGAAACAAGCACAGAGGTCACACAGCTGCTAAGTAGACTTAAACCCAAGCAACCCAGCTTTAGAGTTTGTGCTCTTCAAATACTGGGGTTACATCATCTCATTTTCTAATTTCAGTGTTTTAATGATACTATGATTTCTACTTTCACAACTTATTTCACATTTATAACACATTAGTTCAGGTGCCTGCTTGGCAGATAAGTATCTTAAAGGTCTTTTTGTTTTAATGACATCCTGGAAGTATGAATTTCCTGAGTCAGGGTATTTAATATTTAACTAAGCAAAACATGTAATAAAGAAGCTATAAAATGTCTTTGGAATATGCCTGCAAAACCCATCCTTTCTTGATGAGAAGTTGGAGCTCAAGCGTCCCTGGGAAATAACTGCTTTTCAGAGCCAGGCAAGCTCCCTCTCATGCTCTCACTTCGTTACCATTCACACTTGTGACTAAGTTGGTCTAAGGCTGCCATGGGAACAAGCTTCACTAACTCAACAAGGGATATTTATAAGACTTTATACTAGGATTTAACATATAAAGACACCCAGTTCCTCTCCATGCTCGAAACTTAAAAGTTTTACTAGTCAGGCAGCCCTGGCCTGCCCAGGCCTCACTGGAGCCAGGCTCTCCTCCCGGGATGGGGCAGTCACACGCCACAGCCGAGTCACAGAGCCAGGCACCTGGGGACCTCAGTCGCGTAGAAGGCAGCTTTTACCACACTCTAGGTTGGGGAAACACTGCATTAAATGAGTTTACTGCAAAGCTTCTCAGCCTTCATAAATCTTACATGAGTTTGCAGTGTTTCCCAAATGTATCTGACTAACACCTTTCCCTCAAAAAACCAGTTAACTTCTTGTTGAACTAGTAGTTTGGGCAGTCGTTGCTCTAAGAGACTCATTTATTTCATGGTTTTTTTGTGTAGTTTTTTTTTTTTTAGGTTAGTGGTTGGAGGCTGAGAATGCATTCCCTCTTTGATTACATTTAACAGTTTTCTAATGCCCACCAAAAAAATTAAACGATAATGTTGGTGTGATGAATTGGGATTGACGTATATACACTAATATGTATTAAATGGATAACTAATAAGAACCTGCTGTATAAAAAAATAAATAAAATTCAAAAAATAAAATAAACCATAATGTACTTAGAACAACAGGAAAAAGCATTCCAAGTTTCACCTTTAACAGGATGTCACAGGCCTGCTTCCTTTTTCCAGCTGTGGCCCCTTAGCACTGCTATTCCTGGTCTCAACCATGCCTTGGAGTGAAATACATTATGAGGGTTACTTCTGGAAGCCATCAACCTTGTGGGCCAGGTGTTCCTGTATAGGAATTAGAAAATAGTTAATGCAGGTTCTAGAAAGGGAATGTCATGGTTATCCTCCCATTTTAAATTTTATATAATGAACCAATCTTTAGGAATGGGTGAGCGTTCACTGAAGCCAAGTTGTAGTTTTCTCCGAGAATGGTAAGGTCTTTCCCCAAGCCATCAGGGCAATAATTTACATATTACAATCATAATAGCTCAAAAAGAAATTAGTCAAACAAGCTTCTATTGATTTCTTCAGTATAGAATACCCAAATACACACACATAGGATACCTTAAGAAAATCAACAGCTTTATTTTTCCTCAATATACATTTAGAAAATCAGTCTGAGAAAAGGTTTCATGAAATAGACCAGAGGACTATATATAAAGTCAGGAGTTCCAAATCAGCAAGACAAAGTGCACAGACGAAGCACTCTTCCCTGAGGGCCTCGGCAGCCTAGGACCGTCCCAGCAGAGGTGAGGCAAGCTCTTGGATGGTTTTTGAGTTCAGCTGGGGAGTCGTGCTGATCTTCAGGAGTTTGCTGCTGGCATACTTATTCTTGATGGCCTGCAGAAGTCATCTGTGATTAAGCACACATCAGGAGCACCACCGCCCCGCCACCCCCAAACTCACACCTTATTCCTAGTCTAATTTACAAGTATCAAAGGGCCAGACCCACAGTCTTCAAAGGGTATGATGATGCCAAATCACTGAAGCCAGCAAGTGCTCTAGGGCATGATGTGTTGTGCTTGACAATTTCCTGCCATGCCTAGTGGTGGATAAAACCCAGCTGGTAGCACAGGTGATGGTTTCAAGGTCCAAAGAGCAGGCTTTCTCTCATGAGCTCCCAGAGGGGTGGGAGGTGGGAGCTGTGTTTATCATACCTAAGTGCCATCAGGACATAATGGATTTGCCAGCACTGGGAGCAGTAACTGGCCATAAAAGTGAGTGGCAACTAGTGCTTAGATCCCAGATGATACTCTCAGGACTGAAAACATGACACTTCCACGGTGTGCTAAATAATGCTGAAACTACAAGTAAGGAAGCAAATCAGGCCGTGAGGCCACTTGGTACAAATGCCTTGCTCTCTGTCAGACCCGTGGTGAGCTCTGATATTTGGCCTCACACAAGCACAGGACAGCACCCCCTCTCCTCTGGTTTCTCCTCTCAGGTCGGCCACACAGAGACAGACTCCAAGCTCCCAGGATGCTTCCTGAATGGACTGCTTCACCATGCTGGCTGTTCAGGTGCCTCTCAGTCATTGTCCTAAAAGGTGCTGGACAAAGGCCCTGAATGATGTCACCCGAACACCCAAGCCTTACACAGGGCCACTTAAGCTGGACTCCTGCATGCCAGCCAGCCTTCCGTGCTTGCTGTGCACCCTACCCAGGATGCCGGGTGAAGCATGGATAATACATTGAACAGCTGCTTGGGCCTGGACATAGCGAGCCTGTCTACCTTATTTTAAAGAAAGTCAGTTCTTGGGATTTGTGCGTATGCTCCATGCCCAGCTGTACTAGAAAAATATAAAGAGTTTGTGCTAAAACAGACTCTCACACATGCCAAAATATTTACATGAAAATGCAAACACACATACATCCTCTCATACCCCAAACCCATAATCCAGCGCTTTGAACAGCTTAGGAAAGAGTACTTACGATGAATTTCGTTAACTTTTCATTTACTTTCACTACATTTTTGGCCATGTGCTGCATGACTTCCAATACTTCGTTCTCTGTGTATCCAGTGTAATACTGCTGCTTTAAGTTCTGGAACACAACGCAAGCAGAAGAAGCAAGATAAAGCCTCCACTTCTTTAGGAGAGCACATCTTACACATGCTGGCATTACTTACGTAAAAGCTATAAAAAATATTCTTACCTGCTGGAAAGTCAGTCTCAGCCCCAACCACTACCATGGTACCAGCAAAGCAGCCAGTAAATGCAGGATGACTCTGGCTCGGAGCAGGACTAAATTAAGACGTTACATAGCTCTCAGCTAAATCAAATGGAGAGGGTCCCAAATAATGATGTTTTAAAGAAGGTTGTATATGTAAGTAGGGTACTTCAAGTAACAAAGCTTTCATGCTTGCCTCTGTCACCACACTGAAAGGGGAAGGAAAGTGAGGCAGAGTATAAACAAACCCAACAAAGGGTTTACAGAGATCGGGGTCTAGCACATCTCAGTCCCCTCGTTAAAGCCCTGCCTGGCAGAGGCTGGTAGGGAGCTCGAGAGCACAGACATCTGTATTGTCGGTCAGGGAAAGGGGTTCAGGATTAAGAAATAAACTGGCCCGTAAGCAGCAATCTAAGCTACCAAACCCAGAAGAACGAAGACCTCCCAGCAGCACTCTCCTGTCGGGCCCTGTGTAGTTAAGCACTAGAGGACACAGAGCACTCAGAGAAGCATCTACACCCAGCCTCGTGGCCCAGCCTCCCAGAGACCAAAATTCAAGCAAAAGGACAGCTGTTGATTGATAACATGACTTACTTTGTAGATATGAAGATATGTAACCTGACTTTATTTCAGATTTGTGATAAAATTCTAAAAGCTAAAACACACCCCTTTCAAATGCATAATATAATTGGGAAAATAAACCACGATATAACCTTAATCCTAAAACAGTTTAAAGGAAAAAAGAACTAAGCAGGAGTGAATCCTGATGTAATGCACAACCACTGGTATTTTGAAATCAGTTGCCAGGAAACAGGGAGGCCTATAGTTAATAGGTTTAGGGCCAAGGAAGCACCTCTTAGAGTAATTTGGCTAAAATAAGCCATTGGTACCAAGAGCATGTGCCATAGATGTTACCAGTGGCCTTTTTGCCTTCAATTTTTATATCAAAAATTTTCAAATCTATAGAAAAACTGAAAGAATAAGATAATGAACATCTGTATTTTCTTTGTGCAGATTCATCAGTTCTTAATATTTTGCCACTTTTTCTCTCCTCCTCTTTCTCTTTCTCTCTCTCACTCATGGTGTCTGCAACTCGCTTTCAAATGGTTTGGCAAAAGTTGTGTGAGATTTTTGAAGCCATCAAACATCTGGACCATTTGAAAGTGAGTTGCAGACGCCATGACACATCACTTCTAAATGTTTCACCTAAAGCATCTCCTAAGAAGTATTTTCCTCCCTAGCTACAATACCTTTATCGCATAAGAAACATCAACAGTTCCATAATATCATCTAATATATAGTCAATATTCAAATTCCTGCAATTGTTGCAAAAATATCTTTTATAGATTTTTCTTTTTATATCCAGGGTCCAATCAAGGTACAGACAGTACATTTGGTTGTTGTTGTCTTTAGTCTTTAAAACTCCCATTTTCTTGGCTTTAAATGACATTGATTTTTTTGAAGGATCCAGGTCAGTTACTTTGAGAACGTCCCATTCTGGATGTGTCTGTGTTTCATGATGACTGGATTCATGTCCAACATTTTAGACATGAATTCTATTTAGACGATAATGCATACTTCCTATTACACCAGAAGGCAGGTAAAGTCAGGTAGTCTCACCACTGGTGATACCAAGCTCAATCACTGGGTTAAGGTAGTAACCGCCAGACGTCTCCATCACAAAGGTACAGTTTTTCTTCAGAAATACTACACATCGGGCTTCCCTGGTGGCACAGTGGTTGAGGGTCCGCCTGCCAATGCAAGGGGACGTGGGTTCGTGCCCCGGTCCGGGAGGATGCCGCGGAGCGACTTGGCCCGTGAGCCATGGCCGCTGAGCCCGCGCGTCTGGAGCCTGTGCTCCGCAACGGGAGAGGCCACCAACAGTGAGAGGCCCGCGTACCACAAAAAATACTACACATCTGTGGGGTGATATTTTGAGAACAATGTGAATCTTGTTTGCCCAAGTTATTTTACTTAATGCTATAAGCATCAATTGACGATCCTTGCTTGAATCAATTATTACACTAGGGGTTTAAAAATGGTGGATTTCTATCTCTACCACTGTTTCTACTTTAATTAGCTGGCATTCTACTAACTTTTTTTTTAAGTCCCTCCCTCCCTCTCTTCCTTCCTTTTTATTATTATGGGCTCATGCATTTTTTAATGCATTATAATCTATTACTGTCACAATTCTTTTTAATGCCCAACTTTAGTCAGAAGGAGCCCTTTCAAGCCAGTTTCTATGTCCTTTTGATGTGACCTCATTGATCTCTGAGAATTTGCTTGCTACCTATTACAAACTGATCTAGGCTCATCTTGTACTTCCCCTGCCACAGCCCTGAAATCAGCTATTTCTTGAAGGAGCCCTAGTTCCGAGTATGTCATGGCACTGAGTATGCAAGATGTGAGCACTAGGTATCTCCATTGCTACTGGGTTGTCATTGTTTCTGGGCCTTTCATTATGAATTTATTGATATTTTTAAAACAGACTTAATATTATAGGGTTTTCCTTTGTTTTTAATTGTTAACAATATTTTATCTTCTTACAGTGAAAATTTTAGTCCTTAATACACGAATCTTTGCTTTATCCTACAATAAAAATAGTTCCAGGATTATAATAACAGACCACTATTAACCTAGAAACAGATTAGTAAACCTCTTAAGTAAACTTTAAGTATGTTACCTTTTTTAGTCCTTTGTTTTAATTTCACATCCCGCTAAAAATGCACAGTCGGAGTGCTGTGTTCAAAAGTTACGGGAATTAATTCTTCCCTCTGGTCTGTTACCACTTTGAATATATAGTGACATTGTTTTTGCTTTATTCCAGTTTCGGTTTTGCATAGAACATTCGTATTGTTCAAAAGTCAAAAAAGTTACATTACACTGTATACAAGTTAATAAAAAATTACAACCAGAAGTTCTGCTCCTATCCTCAACCTTCTACCCTGATACCCACCCTGAGGTATCCATCTTCATTAGTTTCTGGTCTATTCTTCTTGTATTTTTTGAAAAATTAGCAAATACATAAGCACAGATACATATCCTCTCTCTCTTACTCCCATTCTTTCTTACATAAAATGTAAACTCTACATACTGTGTAGAGGAAAAGGTCCACCACGATGCCCTGGCATTCTTACACATATCCACCACATAGGCCACGCAGACAAAGGCCTGAACCACATTGATCTGTCCTGGCAAAGTGCTTTGTGATCCTCCGGGAACATGATGGGGTAGCAGGCGAGGGGGCCGCCTCCAAGCCGTCTCCCACTCACTTCCCTATCTCTTCTGGGTAGGAGGCTGTAATGAGACCACTCGTTATCACCTCCTGGGCTCTGCTGGGGTGTTTGCTCTGCTGCTTGTGGGCTACAGATACAGACTCTAAAACTGCTTAGTGGCAGTGCAGAATGGGCCCATCCACAGAAGCGATCCTCTGACTCGCATTGCAGCCAGTGGCCCCTTTTGTTTCACTGTTATCCTTTTTGGTGTGTGAAACAAGAACCCAGGCAGGAGCTGACATCCCTGGCTAATTTTATGAACCTCAAAGTGGCTCATTTCATCTTTACCGGGTAAACCAGGTCAGGCCTTGGCCCTGTTTTGTCTTATGTGCTTGACAACTTGCTTGTTTCATTTAACAAAATATCCCAGAAATCTTAGCGTACCAGTTCTTAGTGGCCTTCCTCATTCTTTACGACTCTGTAATATGTTTGCGTACCATGGTGTTGTCACCTAGGTTACGCCTGCATCATTCCAAGCAGCTCTTTTAAGCCTGTGGCCTTTTAGCAACTGCTTCAAGGATAGTGTGTGACAAATGCTAACGCCTTTTGTGTCTAGAGTCCCTAAAATACAGCTAATTAATTTCTTCTTAAATTCAACGCTTACCCATTTTCCGTGGCCTAGAACCTTCTGGGACAGGCAGGAAGCGGCTGCTGCCACCTTAGAAGGGTGATAATGCACCATGTCGTAGTCAATGAGAGTCAGTTCCATCAAGTATTTGGCTAAAGTGTGCTGTTCAACATCAACCTATGAAAGAACAGATGGTAAGAAGCATGGCTGTTATGACTCTCTTGCAAAATTCTGGGTGAAGATCTAGAAACTCTAAAAAAAAAAAGATCTAGGAACTCAAATCCACTTCACTCACTTTTCCTTCCCAGGCACTGCTCTATTCCACAGTATGTTACAAACACAGAACATGAAGTCTTTTAAGAACCGATAAGTTCCCATATCTCTTCCCTCTTGCATCTAGAGATATGGGAACATATGTATATGTATAACTGATTCACTTTGTTATAAAGCAGAAACTAACACACCATTGTAAAGCAATTATGCTCCAATTAAGATGTTAAAAAAAAAAAAAAAAACGCCACGTGAAGAGAAAGAGACACATGAGGAGAAGACCATGTGAAAAGGCCCAGGGCCAGTTACAAGCCAAAGAAAGAGGCCTAGAACGGATCCTTCTTTCACAGCCCTCAAAAGGAACCAGCACTGCCAAGACCTTGATTTCAGATTTTAGCCTCCAGAACTGAGAAACAATATATTTCTATTGTAAGCCACCCAGTTTGGGGTACTGTGTTATGGCAGCCCTCAGAAACGAATTCATATGTCAATGTTCAGCCCCTTAACTCTCTTCCCTTAAGAAATAGAGCTCAACTATTTACAATTACCAAGACATGGAAACAACCTAAATGTCCATCAACAGATGAATGGATAAAGAAGATGTGGTACATATATACAATGGAATATTACTCGGCCATAAAAAAGAATGAAATAATGCAATTTGCAGCTACATGGATGGACCTAGATATTATCATACTAAGCAAAGTAAGTCAGAAAGACAAATAACATATGATACCACTTACATGTGGAATCTAAAACGTGACACAAATGAACTTATCTATAAAACAGAAACAGACTCACAGACATAGAGTAGAGACTTGTGGTTGCCAAGGGGGAGGGGGATGGGGGAGGGAAGTATTGGGAGTTTGAGACTAGCAGATGCAAATTATTACATGTAGAATGATAAACAACAAGGTCCTACTGTATAGCACAGGGAACTATATTCAATATCCTGTAATAAATCATCATGGAAAAGAATATGAAGAAGAATGTATATATGTATGTATAACTGAGTCACTTTGCTGTACACCAGAAACTAATACACTGTAAATCAACTACACTTCAATTTTTAAAAATAATAAAAAAAAGAAATAGGGCTCAAAAAAAAAAGTCACTTTGCTGTACAGCAGTATTTAACACAACACTGTAACTCTACTTTAATAAAAAATTTTAAAAAAAAAGAACTGATAAGTTAAGTGTTAGGACTTATCTAAAAGATGCATCCTATAAATTCATGAGTTTTCCTTTAATTGGGTCAGTGTTTCTGGGATGAGACAACAAACAGCAAAATAAAGTCTCCTATGGAATTGGAGGCACTTACCTCTCCGGCTTTTGATGCCCGCCTTAAGAAATGTAGTGGTAAAGGTCGACCCAACTCAAATTTCAGTTCTTTCAAAATTAGAGTTTCCATTTCTCGAATCTGAGAACTGGTGTAAGCATTGTCTGTGATGTAAACGAAGTCTTCAATATTTGGAGAAAACATCTCCTCATACTTGGAAGCCAAGAGCAGAGCTGTAATCCCAACCAGTTGAAGCTTCTTACGAGAGACTGGCTGAACCTAATTGAAGAAGAGTGTGTCAAAAGTCTTAACTAACAAAAGGATGGGGGCTCTGGGTGGAAGAAAGTAAGAGGAAACCAAGTCCTGAAGAAGTGCACGTTGTCTCTGCTCACACCCCTCTTAAGGGCACAGGAAGCTGAGTGTTGATCACAGGCACCACCATGGCTCGCAGGTGCCGTCTATCATGGAGTGCTTGCTATGTGCCAGGCACAGTGCTAAGATTCAAACAATCATCTCATTGAATCCTCATAAAAAACCTATGAAGTACATATTTTTTACCCCACTTAGAAATAGATGGACTGAGAAAAGATGCAGACATCAGCCCAAGATCAGTCAATTGCTGACTGACAACCAAGCTCCCAGGCACTGCTCCACCCCCATCATCCTGGCTTGAGTGTCTGGGGAAGCCCCAATATGGCACTCAGCATGGTCTGAATCAGGATGAGGCCAAGCAAAAAAGCAGGAATTTAATGGATGACTAGGGCTGAGGAACTGCCTTAAGTGTCTCCTTAATCCTCATCAAAAGTACACTCATTATTCAGCCTGAAGAACCTTCCAAAGATGCTTCAGGGTCAGAGAAAATCTCAGCCTAGAGGATAAGTGTTTCCCTTAACTTTCTTTTCTTTTTAAACTAGGAATTTGTGTTTTTTTGCTTCAACTCTCAATATTGAAAATCTACCACAAATATAACAGTGCTTTCGTATCCAGTGAGGATTGTATAATAAAAACCACTGACTTGGGCTTCCCTGGTGGCACGGTGGTTGAGAGTCCGCCTGCTGATGCAGGGGACATGGGTTTGTGCCCCGGTCCGGGAACATCCCACATGCCGCGGAGCGGCTGGGCCCGTGAGCCACGGCTGCTGAGCCTGCGCATCCGGAGCCTGTGCTCCGCAACAGGAGAGGCCACAGTAGTGAGAGGCCCGCGTACCGCAAAGACAAAACAAAACAAAACAAAAAACTAATGACTCTATGATTACTTAGCATTTTGCAGTATCTCAGGGTCAGTCTTATCAACACAATTATTACTGTATGGTTTGGGCTTGACCTACACCTGTATTATAAATGTTGACTTTAAATAAATAAAGCCTTATCTGAAGGGCTACCCATTTGGTAGACAACGCACCAGTGGTTAATGTCTGGCATTTCTTCTAACTGCTCAGTGTTCTTACATTACCAGTTGAGAAATATTTTGATGATCACTACGCTTCTCGGCTTAATTTCTTACCTCCCTCTTTACTTTAGACCTCACACTGAGTACACTCCCCACACATACCTCCAACCCATTGTAAAAAGTCTGCCTCCTGCCTCTTCTACACCGATTCAATGCCACAGCCGGCTGGAAACTGTTAAGTCCTCTAGCCAAACTCTCATTTTTCAGATGAGGAAGCTTAACACCAAAGAGTACTGAACTATGGAAACTGTGCAAGTGGGCCTGGAGAACCAGCCTCCAAAGGCACCACAGGCTTCAGATGGACTTTCAGACCATCTCATGGTTTATCTCCTCCGATGAATGATTGCGGCAAGGCAGCATCTCCCCTGAGCACTTTTCAGCAGGCTGACCTAACAGAAATGCCCAGCATTGGTCAGCATCACCAGAGGTTTGACACACTTGGACTACTTCCTTTTCTAGCACTTGAAGTTCTTTGGCATCTAATTGGCTTTTGGTTTTTTCTTCAGAGGCACCACACCTTGGCAGTGCATAAATGCAAAGTTCACTGAGCTGCACGAAGTCCCTTACCTGTAAAAATCGGTCCATGATGGCGACGCACATGTACAGAGTTTCCTGCAGCAGCCTAAACTTGGAGTGGACTTGCACCAGCCAATCCACCAGGATGGCACGCATGCGTCCGTTTATCTCTCTTCCATCTAAAAAATGTGGATTTATGGATTGTAGAACCTGTAGGTGGAGTTAAAAGTTTAAAAAGCAGACCTCGATAAACAACAAGGTCCTACTGTAGCACAAGGAACTATATTCAATATCCTGTGATAAACCATAATGTAAAAGAGTATCAAAAAGAATACATATATCTATAACTGAGTCACTTTGCTATACAGCAGTAATTAACACAACATTGTAATTCAACTATACTTCAATGAAAAATAAATTTTAGGGACCTCCCTGGCGGCGCAGTGGCTAAGAATCCACCTCCCAGTGCATGGGACACAGGTTTGAGCCCTGGTCCAGGAAGATCCCACATGCCGCGAAGCAACTAAGCCCGTGAGCCACAACTACTGAGCCTGTGCTCTAGAGCCCGCGAGCCACAACTACTGAGCCCGCGTGCCACAACTACTGAAGCCCACACACCTAGAGCCCATGCTCTGCAACAAGAGAAGCCACTGCAATGAGAAGCCCGCGCACTGCAACGAAGAGTAGCCCCCGCTTGCTGCAACTAGAGAAAGCCCGTGCACAGCAGGCCCAATGCAGCCAAAAATAAATTAATTAATTAAATAAAATAAATTTTAAAAAATAAGTTAAGAAAAAAAGCTGACCTCATTTCCTTCCCAGCTATGTGGTAAATTCCACACTGCTGTACAACCAAAACACAAAGGCCCACTCACCTCAAGCTGCCTTAGATACTGATAGATATCCTTAACATAGTCGCTGCAGAGCTGAGGGTTCTCCCAGTCTTCAGTATCAATATCCTCAATTTTGCAGAGCAAGGCATCAGAGAAAGCTTGGCAGAGGTTCTCTTCCTTCATGGAGATATCCACAGGTGTGGGAGAGGGACCCTACACCCACAAATGAAAGTGTATGTATCACTACCTTGGGAGTAGCCTTGATCACAAATACAAGCAGGGCCAACTGGTTTAAAAGTATCATATGCATTTTTATAAATGATAAAGCCAAAACAAATACATTTCAGAGTAAGAGGTGAATAATTCAAGATGTAGGGGATGAAGTTTTTGGAGATATACTCCCCTGTTTAAAACCACTCTAGGGGGTGGGAGGGAGGGAGATGCAAGAGGGAGGAGATATGGGGATATATGTATAACTAATTCACTTTGTTATAAAGCAGAAACTAACACACCATTGTAAAGCAATTATACTCCAATAAAAATGTTAAAAAAAACACTCTAGGGGACTTCCCTGGTGGCACAGTGGTTAAGACTCCACGCTCCCAGTGCAGGGGGCCCGGGTTTGCTTCTCTCCAGCCTCCTGGGCAGGTCTCCCTCACCTCAAGCAGTCTCCCTCTTCCCAGAAGCCTCTTGTCCCTGTATCCACATGGATTATTCCCTCACCTTCTTCAAGTTTTGCTTAAGTGTTATCTTCTCAATTAGGTCTGTCCTATTTAAAATTACCATCTGCCTTCTATTCCCCCCACACATATGTTTCATCTCTTTTACTGTGTTTTTCCCCAAAGAATCGATAACCTCTTAATATACTATAGAGTTTATTTATATATGATGTGTATTATTTTCTGTCTACCTCTACCAGAATGTAAGCTTTATAACCTTACATTTATTCAAACTGATTTTGTCCACTAAGGTATCTCAAATACCTATGTCATCCCTGACACGGCAAATATTTACTGAGTGAAAGAAAGTTAGACACCTGGGTTCAGAGATTCCTAGAGCTGATAGTTCACTTTAGCAGTAGCCTCTTGTGCAAGTGTAATGTTTTCTTCTCATGAACCAATTTATTCTAAATTGAGAAATTGGCAACACAAAAGCAGGAAAGCACATTCCAGCCTATGAATAAAACAGAAGGAGGAAGCAAAGACTGAGCAAGTATACACCCAGTACTTTATTTTCTTATGCTGACTGGGTGATTATTTATAAAAATCACACAAATTAAAATTTTATGAAGTTTAAACAAGCATTTAGTAATGAAGCATAAACAATTACTTTTTTAAAGAATAAGAGGTACTTCTCAAAGTATAGCCTAGGACTGCAAGGCTATAAGAATATGTATTAAAGTAATAAAATACAGAAGGAAAGAGAAGGCAGTATAATAAACAATTTTAATTTACATTAAAGCTCAATGGTTATAGTTTCCAGTCTTAGAGAAGAAGAAAACAGTAACTATATATATATAGATAGATAGATAGATAGGTAGCAATTCAAAACATGCCCTTCCCTCTTAAACCAAAGGTCTTAAACTGAGGAAGGGCTAGGTGAGCAAGAGGTATACAGGTATACCTCATCTACTCAAGAATTTAAGAACTGTTAGAAGGAATAAGAAGAGCTACCTGGGGTACCAGGGAGAAACCTAGTGAGGTTACCAGAGACGATAGGACCTCAAGGAAAATGAGTAGGCAAAGGTACACAAGCACAAAATCCCAGGGGAAGCCAAGAAATAAAGGCAAGTCTGGGGGCTTCCCTGGTGGCGCAGTGGTTGAGAATCTGCCTGCCAATGCAGGGGACACAGGTTCGAGCCCTGGTCTGGGAAGATCCCACATGCCGCGGAGCAACTGGGCCCGTGGGCCACAACTACTGAGCCTGCGCGTCTGGAGCCTGTGCTCTGCAACAAGAGAGGCCGTGATAGTGAGGCCCGCGCACTGCGATGAAGTGGGCCCCACTTGCCACAACTAGAGAAAGCCCTTGCACAGAAACGAAGACCCAACACAGCAAAAATAAATAAATTAATTAATAAACTCCTATCCCCAACAACAACAACAACAAAAAAAAGTGACATCTTTAAAAAAAAGGCAAGTCTGGGAACTGCATGTTGATTTGGGACGGCAGAAGGTAGTGCGTGAGGTGACAGAAATGGGCTGGGAAGGTGAGCAAAACTTAGCTAAGGAGTTTAGATTTTATTTGAATGTAAGTGACCCCACTGAAGAAACTGAGCAAGAGTAATTAGAATCAGATGTGCATTTTAATAAGCCCATGTAGCTTCAGTTTAAGCTTACCTTTTTTAAGAATAAGCATCATCACTCTCCCCAGGGAGGGCAATCAGTACCAGAAAGCCTAAGAAGGCAGAGGTTATCTTCATGTGCTTCAGACTGCCTTAGCAGCTTGAAATGTTTACCTATGTCTACGCAGAAGTATATCTGAGTTTAGCCATATCCAAGGCCACCAGGATGAGACAAGGATAATTGCTCTGGGCCTTAATTTAGAATTTATTGAAAGCATTCCTTTTGGACTCCAACATAATCTAATTATTCTGAAATCCTTTCTAAGATCCCGCTTTCCTGTACAGATTATAGCCTAAACCCTGTGGGCCAACTGTGCAATCCTGTCCAGAGTCTGCTGCATGCAAAGGTAAAAAAATGCATCAGCTAGTTACCCACTACAAAAGTGGTTCTAGAACAAAAACCTTCAAATTAGATTAATGAATGAGCCCTGTGGATTGTCAGAGACAACTGAAAAGTAGTAATAAAAACAATAAAGCTGTCAGATTTTGCTGAACTTGAGAACCTGCTCTTTGGTAAAGGATGGGTAGACTGTGAGTAAAGGCTACTAAAGTTCTCCTAGCACCAACATTTAATGAGTCGGGTCTGTTAAGAGAACGGATTAATATGAATATGCAAATATATAGGTATTTACACAAGTTTTGGTAAAACACAAAATTCCTTTATTTACTAAATTTATAATAGATAAACAATGTCAATTAAGTGCAATGAGGAAGGACTCCAAGAAAAACTGTTGATTCCAAACAGACAGTTCATGATTTATAGCAATGACTGTGTACACGTGTGTACAAAAGCATACTCAGTTGTGGAAAGGCAAAATCAGTTACCATGATTAGCTTTAGGGAATGCAGTGGAGTGGAATTTTGGGGGTAGGGAGAATAGTTAAAATGAACTGACCCTTTATTCTATGTACTCTATTTCTGTATTGTCTTGCTTATTTATGCATGTTTCTTGTGTAATTAAAAATAAAAGGCACCCTATTTTTTTTTTAATATGAATAATTGTGCTCGTTTTCTTTTATATATAGTTTTTGTTTTAGGGAAAGTTAGCCCATAAAAGATTCTTATAGTTGAATAATGACTATCACCAAATTTAGTGTTTCAATCAAATCTGTAAATCTAAAACCTCATCAGAATTTCTAGCTGCCACTCCCCAGTACATCTCCTAAGCTTGCATCTACCTCTGCTACAGGGTATTATAGTGCATGCTTTCACTCTGACATTCTCGACTTGACTGGGAGCTTCCTGGGGACAGAGTCAGTGGTTCACTCACCTTGTTTCCCCAGTACCCACCAAACAAGAGGCTAGTAAAAAGCCTTCTTCCTTCCTTCAAACTACTCAGTCTGCCAAAGCCTCATGAGTCAGCAAAAAACAGTTTTCTCCAAAAATTGCATGATAATAAGCTTCTGCAAATACCTGTGAATGGCTGGAGTCCTCTCCTTCAGATATTGCTGGCCCATTTCCAAATGCATTTCCCATTGGCTGTCTCTCTGTTACCTCAACAAGTCTAAATCCAAATGAGACACCTTCCCCAAAGCTACCTCAATCTCCTGAATTTCCTATATTTTATTAATTTATTCCATAAATGGTTCCTTAAATACTCAAGTGCTTAAGCTTCTCACTCCTCCACTCCAAGCAACATAGCCAAAGAATTCCTTCTGAATACAGGATGATGTCCCTGAAAGGAGTTCTGGTACATCCCAACACATTTGAGGTTGTTTCTTAGCACCCGTATAGATACTGGTATGTGGATGTCCACTTAGGGGAGATATGGGCTCGTTCAAGACATCCATCAGCCCTTGCTTAGAAAACTGCAGTACCACCTAATTAACGTCCCTTCCATGGCCACCCTACACTGCTTTCATCAGGTCTCTCCTCCTCAAAACATTCCACAGGTTCCTCACTGCCTAATGGGATAAAATCCAAATTCCAAGGCCTTCAAATCCAGCTGCAACCTTCTTCCCAACTTTTTTCCTGTTTCCTCACACAAACCATCTGACCCAATTTAGACTTGCTGACTCTTTGCCCCAAAGGACATAATTTATAGGCCTATTCCCTTTTTGGTGCCTTGATTCCTATTGCTGCTTTGTTCCCCAAAAGGTGCCCCTTCCTATCAGCTTCTTCCTATCCTTAAAAATCCCACTTATTCCAGGAAGTTTCCCCAGACCACTCCATCCCTCAAGATTCTCTCCCTCCTTTAGATGCACCCTGCATTCAGTCATCCATTGCCCATGGGCACCTAGCAGCATGCCCTCGGATTATATATCTAATTTTCAGGTACAGATGCCCCTTCTGGATAAGTCTCCTCAAGGCAAGATGTCTCTTTATCAGCCTTAACACAATTGGATGTGTATAGTAAGTACTCACCTGTTTCTCAAACATATTCAATGTTTTTAATTTCAAACATACAATAATATATACATATTTTGAGCTAGAAAGTGTGAAGTGGTCATTGTTGTATTCTCAGCACCTACAACAGTGCTTGCTTTATTGTAATTATATGAATGTGTGTAATCTATGAATGAGAGCATGCATGAACTAGAACATGATGGAAGATGAACAGGCCAGTGGGTCCATTAGCATTCTAACTTCAGTTGAGCTACCCAGTCACGGAGACTACAATCTATCAACAAAGAATTTTGGCATTACTTTGTTCTTCCATGAGCGAAGGTCTCAGAATTGTAAGCTTCCACCATCTTCATGGTGGAAGTTCATTCTTATAGTTCATTCTTATAGTGAGTTATTTTAATAAAACCTACCAAATTTTCCTCTGAGATCACTAAATTTATTTTATGTATTAAGGTAGTTAAGGTAGTTAACTTTGTATTAAGGTAGTTAACTTTGTTATTCAAGGTCATAATATTATATTAAGGTACCATCACTGAAAAGATGTGTATGTTCATTTTCTACACTGTTGTTTTAAAGTAGAGCTCTAGCTATCACTGTTCTTCAAAAGTTGCACTGACAGTAAAGGTACCCTTATATCCTAGCCCCAAACCGCCTACTTCGTTAAGTATGTTTGTAAATTCAGAACTTCCTACCTTTGGAGCCAACACTTCCATCTGCACTGGTTTCACAGAAGCAGTAGGTTTCAGGTGCTTGTTGACATTTGTTGTTTTGGTGGGTGGAACAGGTACTTTAGTGTTCTGAGCTTTCTAAAAGGGAAAAGAAATGTGAATAGGGCCAGAGGGCCAGTGTTGCCCCTCAGTGCTCTACAGAATCAGCCTAGGGTGTGCAGGTACAATTCTCACAGTTGTTACCTTAGTTACTTGTGTGGCTCTGATGGTAACTCGATTTCCAATTTCTTCTAAAACTGCCCGCCTGATAGTCACATGGCTTTTAGGTTTAGAATTAACTCCCGTGTCAGTATTCTCCAAATCAGTGGACACCTAAAAAAAAAAAAAAAAAGGAAAAAAATTACTGAAGAGTTGAGATCATTTACAATACTTTGCTAGTGTCAGAATTGATTCAGGAAAGGTGAATATGCTGAGATCTATCTGCGAGAGGGAAAAGGTACATTTTAGGAAGTCTAAAAATGCTATTTGTGATTTATAACCTCACTCTAAATTAGGCAAATCACTCCACCTTATCTATTTTTAAAAAATCCCACTAAGAGCTTCACAGATAAGTGATCATTTCTCATATGGTACCCACATCATTTGTCAGAGATCCCTGGATATTAATGGCATCTATTTAAAAAATTTCCTTGACAGAGAAGAGTAACAAGTGCAATTAAGACACAATACTAAAAAGCTGTTTTGGGCTTCCCAGGTGGCGCAGTGGTTAAGAATCCGCCTACCAATGCAGGGGACACGGGTCCGAGCCCTGGTCCGGGAAGATCCCACATGCCGCGGAGCAACTAAGCCCATGTGCCACAACTACCGAGCCTGCGCTCTAGAGCCCGCGGAGCACGACTACTGAAGCCTGCGCGCCTAGAGCCCGTGCTCCACAACAAGAGAAGCCACAGCAACGAGAAGCCTGCGCACCGCAATGAAGAGTAGCCCCTGCTCGGCACAACTAGAGAAATGCCGCGCACAACAACGAAGACCCAACGCAGCCAAAAATAAATAAATAAACTAAATAAAAAAATTTTTTTTAAAAGTGTGGTTTCTGCTTTAAAAAAAAAAAAAAAGCTGTTTAAAAACCAGATGTTTAAAACCTAAACTAGCTTTGATTCTTATGCCATGCTAGAAATAAGAAGTACTCAGGTAGACAAGATCTTTAGAGATACAGCTTTTTAGCCATGAGGGTGCCATAGCATGTACTCTCTATTTTATTAAGGATATTTAGAAAGAAAATAGTTTTCGTGGGTAAAATAGTTTTATCTCAAATTGAAAGTTTGAATTGTATGAAATAAAAATTGTTAGTTGGGCTTCCCTGGTGGCGCAGTGGTTGAGAGTCTGCCTGCCAATGCAGGGGACACGGGTTCGTGCCCGGGTCCAGGAAGATCCCACATCCCGCGGAGCGGCTGGGCCCGTGAGCCATGGCCGCTGAGCCTGCGCGTCTGGAACCTGTGCTCCGCAATGGGAGAGGCCACGGCAGTGAGAGGCCCACATACCGAAAAAAAAAAAAAATTGTTAGTTGACCTTAACCTGCTTTAGACAGAATGTCCTTAGAAACAAAACTTGTTAGTAAAAACAATTCAAACAAAAAAGTTTATTTGATTATATGTGATAAACATTTCATGAGAAAAAAAACAGCATGTACTATCCCTGAAAATTGGGAGGGGTCTTAATCTTAAAAAATTTCCCAACAGGGGGTTTGAATGGACCTACCAGGATAGACAGAGGGGCAGGGAAAAACTCAAGCCTTACCTGAATAGACAGAATTTGACTATGAAAGCACCCGATGGGATAGATTAGACAAAAATTACTTATCAATTTGACTCAGATTCATAAAAGGGTTACAATTAAATACCGAGTGTAATCAACTTATTATTATTAGGATTCTCAAAAGTCGCACTGTTCAATTTTTCCAGCAGTTCCTGAGATGTTTAAAAAGTGTTTCCAAGTTCAATTCTTATGGGTTGAAGCCTGGTTATCTAAATTAAGCCATCTGGAAGGGGAAATCCCCAGCTTTTAACAACCCTACAGCCAGGAGAATGGAGCTCAGGTGTGGCAGTGCCCTCTATTTTTCAGCAAAGAAAAAAGTAGATCCAGGTACAATTCAAACCCACAGAAAAAAATCCAAAATACCATTAACACTTTGTTTTTTGCAAAGACGAAATAAATGAATTTGGACCCTTCTCTCAGTCTGCCATATTGCTCCAAATTATATGCAAAATCTCTTGAGTAAAATCTCTTGCACTTGAGTAAAGAAATTACTTTTTTAAAGGGACAAACGCATACATTAGTGAACTTAGCCTTGTAACACTTCGTGTGCAGAAATAGGAAACTAATAAAAGAGTAATGTGAAAACACCTGAAAAACAACCACAGCTGTTGCTTGATCAAACATTAGAACACTTCACAGACTGCGGAATTTCTTCAGTCCATCTCCCTACCCTCACCACGGATCCCTTAGCTGGCAAGGAGTTTGAGAAGAGAGGAAGGAAACCCCAAGAAGCTGTAACTCTCTAACAACAAAGCGCCCTCGCGGATCGCTCGCCGCGTCCTAGGCCCAGTGCTCTGGGGGCTCACTTGACAACTGCCACCCCCGAGGCGCTTTCCCACACTTCCCCCACCCCAGCGCAGGGACGGCCAGGCCAGGAGCCGGGACCCGGAGGAGCGGAAGCGAGGCGGGGAGAAGCCGGCCGGAGCGGATAGGACAGGCCGCAGGGCCCGGGCCGCCCGCAAGAAGGGGAAAGCGGCGCAGGTTGGGACGAAGAAGCTCGGAGCGGAGGAGAGAGAGAAGCGAGGCGGCCGAGGGCGCTGCGCGGCCGGGGCCCAGGCCTGCGCTGGGGGTCGCCGGCCCACTCACCGTCGGGCGTCGGAGCAGCGCCATGAGGGACGGGACAGGCAAGAGTGGCAGCCCGGCCCAGGGAGGGACGCGGACTGGAAACAGAGAGCACTAGCTTCCCCGGCGCCGTTAGGACTACCCTCCGAGCCCGCACCGCTGGGAATCTTCGTGAAGTCGCCGAGTTCCAGGATTCAAATACCGCGCCGCTCGCGCCCCCATTGGGCGGCCCTACGTACGGCGCCCTCTTCCCATTGGCTAAGTAGGAGACATTCCCGTAGGCTGATTGGCTGAATTATCCAGACCCGTTTGGTTGTCATAACAACCGGTATTTTTCCTGCCTACTGTCTTTTTAAAAATCTCGGCCCTAAAATAAACAAAAATGAAATACCTCGTTGGGAAAGCAGACGTAGGACGCCTTGTCTGAATTTTGACGAGGATGTCAACGGATGTCTACGGATTACGGATGTCTACGTTTGTACTGGGTGGGCGGAAGTTGGTACTAAGGAACACCCTGGAAATGCCATTTCTGACCATTATTTCTCTTCCGGAAATTTCGCGTTCGAGTTTAGGTAGGGTTGGCCTGCCTGGGTTGGGGAACAGGCCCCTCTGGTTGGTTTAGGGCTGCACTGTGTTAGGTGGTTGAGACTCAAACTTGTGCTCAAGGAATGGAAATTGTGGTGTTTATTCAGAAGCTAAGATTCCTAGGAGAGGGGGAAAAAAATGATAAATGCGATTTGTGTGACTCATGATTCATGTAAGCTCTCCATTGTGTTGCCGGCACCTAGCACATTGTTTCGTGTGGGTTGTGATCGGTGCTCAATAAATATTCGTCGAATAAATTATCTTATGATGAGCAAAAGATTTTAAAATGAGAAAGACAAGTGTGATCCAGCCTTGGGCAGCAGGGTGAGAGGCTTGCGTTAAGACCAGAAAAGAGGAAAGAAAAAGTGAGAAGAATGGGAAAGGAGAGAGGAAAGGAAAGGGTCCAAGGCCCACAGTAAAGGTAGTGAAATGACTTCTGATGATAGGCTCCATCTAACAATTTGAGCAAGTTTTCCCATCACTCCTGCTCTACTCTAAAAAATGGTTTCTCTCTCTGTTACTGGGGTACTAATGACCCTTAAATGAAGTGATCTGAATTAAATTCCTTCCCTTGATCTAACATTTCTAAACCTGCTCTTTAGTAAAACAGAAATAATTGCAGCTACTACGTGGCATGGGAAGATGTTAGTGTATCCATTGTCCTATAACTAAAAATTAGATATTCAGTGAAGAAGTATTGGGAAGGGAAAGTATTGGGTTGGCCAAAAAGTGCCTGGTTTTTAAGTAAAACTAAAAGACACTTTTTTCATTTTCACCTAGAACTTTATTGAACAACGTATTCACCCTTTTGTTCCACTATCTTCTGCCATTTTTCAGGCAACTTTGTAATTCCATCTTCCCAAAACGTGTTATCTTTTTGAGCAAAGAACTGTTCCAGGTGCCTTTTACAGTCTTCCAGGCAGTTGAAATTTTTTCCATTAAGAGAATATTGTAAAGACCAAAATAAATGGAAATCTGAAGGTGCAATTCTGGTGAATACAGTGGATGAATCAGAACTTCCCAGCCAATCTGTTAACAGTTTTTGCCTGGTCATCGAAGAAACATGCAGTCTTGCATTATCCTGATGGAAGATTCTGCGTTTTCTGTTGACTAATTCTGGATGCTTTTCATCGAGTGCTGCTTTCGATTGGTCTAACTGGAAGCAGTACTTGTTGGAATTAATCGTTTGGTTTTCTGGAAGGAGCTCATGATAGAGGACTCCCTTCCAATCCGACCATATACACACCATCACCTTCTTTGGATGAACACTGGCCTTTGGTGTGGTTGGTGGTGGTTCATTTTACTTGCCCATGATCTCTTCCATTCCACATTATTGTACGGTATCCACTTTTTTTTAATTAATTAATTAATTTATGGCTGCATTGGCTCTTCGTTGCTGCGCGTGGGCTTTCTCTAGTTGTGGCGAGTGGGAGCTACTCTTCGTTGTGGTGCACAGGCTTCTCATTGCGGTGGCTTCTCATGTTGCAGAGCTCAGGCTCTAGGTGCGTGGGCTTCAGTAGTTGCGGCACGCGGGCTCAGTAGTTGTGGCTCACGGGCTTAGTTGCTCCGCAGCATGTGGGATCTTCCCAGATCAGGGCCCAAACCCGTGTCCCCTGCATTGGCAGGTGGATTCTTAACCACTGCGCCACCAGGGAAGTCCCTGTACGGTATCCACTTCTCATCACCCGTCACATTTTGTTTTAAAAACGGAAGGTTTTCATTACATTTAAGTAGAGAATCACATGTGGAAATGCGGTCAAGAAGGTTTTTTTCCCTTAACCCAAACATCAAATCGATGAACATATGCAAATGATTTTCAATGCTTGATTTGTATATTTTGAGTATGTCTGCTATCTCCCACATGGTATAACGTTGATTGTTCTCAATTAATGTCTCGATTTGATTGCTATTGACTTCAACTGGTCTACCCGACCAAAGAGCATAATCCAGCAAGAAATCTCCAGCACCAAACTTCGCAAGCCACTTTTTTTAATGCATAAATATAAAAATATTTTATTTCAGATGCTTACACTTTTAAGGTACTCCCTAGAAAGGGATGTCAAAAAAATATTAAATAAAATAAGGTTTCAAACTTTGTTAGGCTATGATTTGAGGGGGAAATGACTATTGATGGTTACATAGCTGGAAATCTTTGTGGTAATAAGTATAAGCTAACTTCAATAAACTCACTTTTCCCAGAATCCATTGGTGTGAAATTATACATTGTTGTTATTTTCAAAGGCTATTCAGCTTTGACTGATATGCAACAAGTTACTGAGCATCTGCTATATTGCTTATTGTGTAGTCTAGTTAATTTGTCTGTAGCAAAAACAAAGCCACAGATGACCTTATCTCTTCCACTGTGTGTGTGTTTGTTTGAAGCTGTTTGTATATTCTTGATTAGTCTGTTTTTGAAGCAGCTTGGAAAAGTCTCATCTACTTTTTAGCATTTGGTTGCTTTTATAAAGCATCTTAGAAAGCAGACATAGCACTCCCAGGTCTGCCAGAAGTATTTCTTCTCTGAAGACTCAATTTCTTCCATTGTTTAAAAAAAATTTATTTATTTTGCCACGCTGAGCAGCAAGTGAGATCTTAGTTCCCCAACCAGGGATCGAACCCATGCCCCCTGCAGTGGAAGTGTGGAGCCTTAACCATTGGACTGCCAAGGAAGTCCCAAGACTCATTTTCTTGAGTGGTATTGCTTTGCTCATGCACTGAAGACTTCTGGTAACAGAAATGGACCAGAGAGTTTTAAACAGTTCTACAGAAATTGCACTTTGGTCTCTAGACTTCGTTGTCCTTGGGAATTGGAACTGTCACCTGGTGTGCATTCCTCGTAACTGAGATTATCTTAAAACAGAAATGGTAGGAAAGCTTTACTGTGCTTCGGGTAGGAGACGAATTTGCTTTTGTAGAATTTGTGGCTGAGGAAAGCAGACAGGGCCTGGTTGAAGAAGACATATGTTACCACGAGCCACCAAGTTAAGTTGTGGAAACCAAAGGCGACAGCCATGGAAATGTAGATCATCAGCTCTGCCAGGTAGTTAGGGGAAGAAACGTATTCAAACCAGTCTCCAAAAGGGATTCGGTGGTTACAGTGAATGACCAGTCCTGCTTTATTTTTCCTGAGATTGCCGAGAATGACATGACACTTATACTGATGGACAGACGACCAGATGAACATCATCATTCCGAGGATATGGAACCGCCGAGCTTGCATCAAGAGATTTTTCCCTATCACATAGACATTCCTGCCGTCCATTGGCACTTGGCTCAACACAGTTAGGCTGACAAGGACATAGTAGACAAGTCCAAAACAGTACTGCACGACGTGAATCATGGCATTGGAGAAGACACTGACATAGAAGCACTCGAAGAGTCTTCGTAGGCCGTGTAGCCACAGAAACACTAGTACTAAGAACGCAGACAGCGCGAGCTCACCCCCTCGGAATTGCGCAGCCCCAAGAATTCTGAGTAAATGATGAAGCCAGTTTGGAAAAGGTGCTCCCACAAACGGAGACTGAGTAAGGCTCCAAAGCAGGAAGCCATTCCACCGCACTGAGATGATATAGAAGTGAGAAAAATACCTCTTGGGGACATCAAAGGCCCGACAGGCGGCCGGTCGCGACGACCCCCCTTCCTTGGTTTTTCCACAGCGGATCAGGTCCTGGAAGAGCGCGCAGCCCGGAAGCAGGCCGGACGGCACGAGCTGCAGCAGTAGGGTCAGCAGGAAGGCCGCGGCCAGCGTGAGCCACACGGCACGCAGCGGATTCAGCGCCGAAAGTTTGGCCCCCGCCCAGGGAGCCATGGCCGGCGCGCCCGGAGTCCGCGCTCCCCGGGCCCTCGCCACCCGTTGGCGGAGGAACGGCCACTCAAGCGCGGCGCGCCGGGCTCAGCTCCGCAAACCACTTTTGACACGTTCGATAAGTCACAGCACTTCTCCATACACTACACAAAACTTTTTTTGCATTTCGGTTGCATTTTTACCTTTCTTGAAATAATAAAGCATAATATGCTGAAAATGGTTTTTTTCTTCCGTCTTCAATATTAAAATGGCTACACAAAAATACACCAAATTTGATGTCTTTTTTCAAATGCACGTGGATATGATAGATGTCACATACAATCTAACAAAATTATTATGAATGAAGTTAAAGACAACTAAGTGCTACTACAGCCATCTTACAGAAAAAACCGAACCTTTTGGCCAACCCAATAGATGTTTTGTGCACTGGGGTTGTGAGTATAATTATATTTTGCTTTATTGTTATAATACTGGTGGTGTTATCAAAAGCTACAACTATAAAACAATCCTTACCACCTCTCAGGTCTTTGTAAACAGAAATGTTAAGAGTGGTAAAGTGCTTTTATTAACTGATTTGACATGGTTAAAGCTGAATAATTTAATCCATCTTAGACATATTATGTTTTCATTTAAAATAGAAGTACTATTTCTTATGGTTTATCCCTCACTGCAACTAACCTAGAAACTTAAAAGTAAACTTTTTGATTCAATCTCTTGTTCAATGCATTGTAGTCCTTCTATATTTTTATTTCTTGTTCCCTCCTGTCTTAGGTAACATTTATTGATCACTCTTCCTATATTCTAATTTAAATAAACTTTCTCATAGAGTCCTCATAATCTTTATTCATAATATTATCCCAGTTTTTCTGGGTCTTTTTTTTTTTTTTTTTTTTTTTTGCGGTACGCGGGCCTCTCACCGTTGCGGCCTCTCCCGTTGCGGAGCACAGGCTCCGGACGCGCAGGCTCAGCGGCCATGGTTCACGGGCCCAGCCGCTCCGCAGCATGTGGGATCTTCCCGGACCGGGGCACGAACCCGTGTCCCCTGCATCGGCAGGCGGACTCTCAACCACTGCGCCACCAGGGAAGCCCTGGGGTCATTTTTTAAATTGAGGTATAATTGATACATATTAGTTTCAGGTGTACAACCTAATTATTTAACATTGTATATATTGCAAAATGATCACCACAATGAGTCTAATTAACATGTCATGTGTTATCTCAATCTAACAGATGAAGAAACTAAGGCTCAGAACAGTTCTATGTCTTGGCTGCAATCACAGTCCTCATAGGTTTCAAAGCTAGAGTTGGTACTCAAGTCTGATTGCAAAGCCTGTGCTCTTTCCACCGTATTTACCATTGTCCTCTCTACATTTGGCAGAAAGAGTGGGAAAAGTGTGAAACAGTCATCAAAGGGAATCAAATAGAAAATTAACCAAGGATAAATTTCCTGAAGGCCAATGGCCCTTTACATTATGGTAAAATTCTACATGATCAATACACTTTATTCTCATTTCTTGGTCAAGTACTGCTTCAAAAAGGTATGCATATGGGGCAGATATGGAGTGAAGGGAGAATATTGCAGGCATAGAGAGCACCCCAAGCAAAAGCACAGACCAATATTCAACCAGCATGACTGGAAACAAGGTGAGTGGCTTGGTTTGGCAGGAGTTATTGGACTTCAAGGTAGGTGTTGCCTAGTGTCTTCCAACCCCACGAAAGGACGTCTGAGATAGAAAGTCAGAGAGACAGATTCTGAGATTCCTACACAAATGTTTAGGTCCTGGAGTGCCAAACGGGAACTCTTCTTTTCTGACACCAAGATTCCTCAGCCTGGGGTAGAGTCTTACACTCTTGGCTGTCAGGACTATCCTGAATCACCAGAGATTTGATTGCTGTTTGTCAGACCTTCCTCACTTCTAATTTCTTATTCAGCTACCCACCTTTTTCTCCTGTTCCTGGGATTCTTTCCCTCAGACTTCCAGGACCTTCCCCCAGTGGGAAAATTTCAGTCAGATAGCCACTGTTGATGCAGAACTCAAGAACTTCAGGAGGCCAAAACTGTCCTGGGTCAGGTCAGAGCTGGAAACCTCACAGCTCTCCTAGAAGTGCCATCAACAGGCACTAGGACCATCTCAAGCTCAACCCAGGGAGCTGCTTCATTTGATCAAACATGCTAGATTATAAGCTACAGGAGGGCAGGGGTGTTGGTTCTGTGCCTAGAACAAATAAAGTGCTTATTTATTGTTGAATTTTTATTAGGATTTATGTGGGTTATGTACTAGATTATCATAAAAGTCCAAAAGCTCAGCTCATGGTCATGGTTTCTATATCCTTGAAGAATGCTTTTCTATTTCTGTTCTTGGTGACTTTTAGCAGCTGTTGTTCCAGATCACAGTGGAAGCATAAAGGGCCCAGTTTAATTTATATATCATTAATTGTGAATGAGACAATAAACAAATTATGATTTTCACCTGCTGATTTTTATCAGAACCCAGCTATCTTCCTAATTACTACCATGTTCTCTCCCTCAGTTGCTCTTATCCCATTTCTGTCCCCTACCCTAACTGCCTACCTCTTCCTGATTTCTTTTCTCTCTTAACTACCTAGAAGATAAATTTACCATATTAAAATTAAAATGTCAGTGTTTACAAGGCACTGCAGGGAACAGAGAGAAGGATAAAGTGCAAGCCATGCCCTCAAGTTCAAAACGAGGAAGGGGAGACAAATAGGAACAAAAGTATTTTAAGAGGCAGAACCTATAAAATATTGAGCACAAATAATATGATTAATTCAAAATAGGGATAGGTGAAGGAAGGCTTACTAGAAAGCGGACATTTGAGCTTTTAAAGGAAGGGTTAGACTTTGGCAAGCAGAGATGGCAAAGGCATTCAAGTAGAAACAATGAGAATAAATCTGTGGAAAAACAAAGCAGTCTGAGGCATCTGGATTATAGGAGTGTTAAAGATAAAGCTGAAAAAGATCCAGGAAATGAGGAATCACGGAAAGTTTTTAAGGATAATGACTTGGTTAGAACTTTGTTTTAGAAAGCTGACCCCTGGAGGCAGCACGAAGAATGGACTATGGAAAAAGTTTTCCCAGGTGAGACGTAACAAAACTCTGACTTGGATGAGTGTAGAGAATAAAAAAATGGAAACAGGTATGAGAGGAATTACTGGAGAAATGACAGAACCCTGATAAATGACTAAATATGGATGACAAGGGGAAACAACTGCAAGGTAACTTAAAAGTTTTGAGTGGTTAGGTTAAAATTTTCTTTCAAATGTTACCCCAAATAAGTAACTTTCAATGCTAATTTCTTTGGGGGTAGGGGCAGGTCACTTTTCTTACAAAAAGAAAGACTTCTTTCTCTGCCTTGCTTGCATCCATCTTGACCTACTACTTTCACCTTGACCAATATGTAACCGTTATCTATCCCATGAAGGTAACCTGGTTATCTGTTGCTGGCTGGGCAGGGTGCATGGGTATGTCCCAGTCTAGGGCCTGTAAGTCTGCTCAGTAGCAGGGAGACCCACAGAGGTAGAAAGAAAGACCTTTCTAGTACCTTCATGAGCCTCCACTCAAAATGAGTCTCTAAAATCTGGACCTCAAGCTTGCAGATTATTCAAGTTATTTTTGTTTTTTGTTTTGTTCTTTTAATCTACTAAATGCCTTGTATAAGCAAGAGGGCATTAAAAACTAGGTCCCTGCCCTCATGGTGCTTAAAATATAAGGTCCATGAAAGGATAACAATATAATTTACTCATCCTTAGAAAGTGAGTAAAAAAGTAAAAGTTCTGTTGAGGATAATAAACCATGGACTCAAGAGTTTTAATATTATGCTGTTCGATTATTCATGCATTTCCTGTTCTCTGTTATACCAGATAAACATTGTAAGACACTCTTAATTTTGTATCATATCCTAATCAGCTTTGGTGGAATCTTGAGGAGCTACAGAATGCAGAGAATGTCCCAACTGGCGTATCAAGCTGGCTTTTCAGTAACTGCCCCCATTCTGGGCTAAACTGTGCCTGTGGGGTGTGCAGGCCTACTGGGACATGACAGCCAATCCCACTCTCACACAGACGGTAGAGTGCAGACTGTGTCTCATTTCCCTTCAGTTTGTATTCCTTTTTCAATTTGTTCTTATTCTTTCCATTTCCACACCTTTCCTTTAGGAAACCCGTGCACCCTTGGAAAATACCACTATTCCAAGACCTAACTCATTAGCATGAGTGAGTTCAGGTTAATTCCATACTTTTTAATGCTCAGGCCACAGCCAGAGTGATGATTACTTATAGGTATCATATTTTGAGGAATGTTTATAAACTAGAAATATCCAGAAAATGGTGACAAGAATAGGTAAGAGGCTTAAGATCCAGTCTAAACAAAAGGGTTCTAAGGATATTCCACTTTGAGAAGACACAAATAAATGAAGATGGCTGTCCTATAGTATCTGAAGAGCTAGCATATAGCAAGAAACCAGACTTATTTTTACATTGCTCCAAAATACAGAATAGGACCCTATGACTTATAGGAACATCTACCAAAGGAACAGAATTATTTTTTTTAAGAATTAATGATTTTAACTGTTTACAAAAGAAATGTACTTCTTCAGTAAGTAGTGACCTCATCATCCCTGGAAGAATATAACCATGGGCATAATTGGATTAGTCAGGGTTCTTCAGAGATAGACAGATAGATAGGGAATTGGCCCACACAATTATGGAAGCTAACAAGTCCTACAATCTCCAGTCTGCAAGCTGGAGACTCAGAAGAGCCAATGGTGTAGTTCCAGTCCAAGGCTGGTAGGCTAGCAACCCAGGAAGAGCCCATGTCTCAGTCTGAGCGCAGAGACACTCAGAGAGAAAAACAATGTCCCAACTTGAAAGCAGTGAAGAGGAGAAATTCTCCCTTACTCATGGGGTGTGGGAGGAGGAGAAGAGAGTCTTTTCGTTCTATTCAGGCCTTCAACTGATTGGATGAGGCCCACCTACATTAAGGAGATTGCTTTACACTGACTACAGATTCAAATCTTGATCTCATCTAGAAAACACCCCCCAAAATAGACCCAGAATAATGTTTCACCAAACGTCTGGGCACTCAATGGTGCAGTCAAATTGACACATGAAATTAACTTTCACAATAACCATCTATCAAGGACACTGCAGGACTTCCCTGGTGGTGCAGTGGTTAAGAATTTGCCTGCGAATGCAGGGGACACAGGTTCGAACCCTGGTCTGGGAAGATCCCACATGCCCCGGAGCAACTAAGCCTGTGTACCACAACTACTGAGCCTGAGCTCTAGAGCCCACGAGCCACAACTACTGAAGCCCGCACGCCTAGGGCCCATGCTCCGCAACAAGAGAAGTCACTGCAATGAGAAGCCCACGCATTGGAACAAAGAGTAGCCCCTGCTAGCCACAACTAGAGAAAGCCCGCACGCAGCAATGGAGACCCAACACGGCCAAAAAATAAATTAAATTTAAAAGAAAGAAAAAAAAAGAACACTGCAGAAAGAATTTCTAAATTACACAAAGATATGGCAGTCAAAGGAACAAAAATATCTCCATCATGTAAGTTTCTTTTTCTCAAACATCAGTGTGGGGAAGTCAAAGTTCCTCCACCACTGATTCCTCCTCTCATGATTACACTTGAGAAAATAAACCATTTGCACACATGACTTCTCCATATGCTAAACTTTGGCTTGGGGGGAAAAATGTGTTCAGGAAGTTTGTACTAGGAATTATAACACAGCAATGGCACTTGTTTTACCTTACTGTGATTAATTAAAGATGGTCACAATTTTTTTTTTTGCTGCTGCTACTTCTATTAATAGGTATAGTCTTTTTCCCCTCCCCTTGAATCTGGGCTAGCCTTGCTTTGACTCACAGAATATGGCAGAAATGACACTGTGCCAGTTCCAGGCCTAGGTCTTAGGAAGCCTGGCAGTTTCTTCTTTCTTAGAGTTCTGAGTCACCATGTAAAGAAGTCTAGCTCTCCCTCACTAGAGAGACCACATCAAGAGAGATGCCCAGGGACTTTCCTGGTGGTGCCGTGGTTAAGAATCTGCCTGCCAATGCAGGGGACACAGGTTCGAGCCCTGGTCCGGGAAGATCCCACATGCCGCGGAGCAACTAAGCCCATGAGCTGCAACTACTGAGCCTACGCTCTAGAGCCCGCGAGCCACAACTACTGAGCCCACGTGCCACAACTACTGAAGCCCGTGTGCCTAGGGCCCATGCTCCACAACAAGAAAAGCCATTGCAATGAGAAGCCCGCACACCACAATGAAGAGTAGCCCCCCTCGCCACAACTAGAGAAAGCCTGCACGCAGCAACGAAAACCCAACACAGCCAAAAATAAATTAATTAAAAAAAAAAAAAAGAGAGATGCCCAGTGAGTCTTCAGCTGTCCCAGCCATCCTAGCTAAAGCATCAGACATCTAAGGGAGGCCACACTGGCATTCCATCCCAGTAGAGCTCCCAACTCAATACAGTCACATGAAGAACCCAGTGGTCACACCACACTGAGATATGAGCAGTTCCTGCCCAGCCCTGCCCATATTGTACAGTGATGACCAAATAAATATTGTGTCTAAGTCACTAAGATTTGGTGTGGTTTGTTACATAATAGGTAACAGATATACTTACCTGGGAGTATTCTCAATCCTTGCACCAAATAAGCTTTTTTTGTTTGCTGGAAGTCTGTTTTGTTTTTTTGCTGTTATCAGGTCTTCGTTGCTGCATGCAGGCTTTCTCTAGTTGTGGCGAGGGGGGTTACTCTTCGCTGTGGTGCGCAGGCTTCTCACTGTGGTGGTTTCTCTTGTTGTGCAGCATGGGCTCTAGGCACGTGGGCTTCAGTAGTTGCAGCACATGGGCTCAGTAGTTGTGGCTCACAGGCTTAGTTGCTCCGCAGCACGTGGGATCTTCCCGGACCAGGGATTGAACCCATGTCCCCTGCATTGGCAGGCGGATTCTTAACCACTGCACCACCAGGGATATCCCTGCTGCAAGTCTTGTATCTTACTGTTTCCTATGGTGTCATGGCTTAGGAAAACATAGCACAGTAGCTAGGATTTATAATTATTTGTAAACTGTGAACCTCAAAAACATTATTCTGGGACTTCCTTTGTGGTCCAGTGGTTAAGACTCTGTGCTTCCAATGCAGGGGGCCATGGGTTCGAACCCTGGTTGGGGAGCTAAGATCCCACATGCTGTGTGGCACAGCCAAAAAAAAAAAAAAAAATTATTCTTGGAAAATTTTTCACACGGGCAACTTGAATGCCTGAGCCATTTCCAGATATTTTGGCATTTGGTTACCTCCTGAGGGCACAGTTGATTTAGTGCTGAACCATGGATCAGAGGTAATGGAGAGCCCTGGGAAGGACTGAAACCAGTCTGATAGAATCTTTGGCCACAGAAGTCCAAGATGTCTAGAGACTGGGTCTCGACATAGGGGATAAGACAGTTACTAACTGTGGTGTTTTTAAAATGTGTACACAAATTCTTGCTATACCTTTCTTCAAATGTTGGAACCCAATCAACTCCTCTTGAATATAGGCTATATTTAGTGACTTGTTTCTAATGAATACAATGTGGCAAGAATGAGAGTATACCTTCTGTGACTAGATGAAAAATATCACTGTGGCTTCCTACTTGCTCTCTCTCTGTGGTCATTTGCTCTGGGGAAGCCAGCTACCCTGTTGTGAAGACATCTGAGTCCCACATAACAAGGAAGTGGGGTCTCTTGGCCAACAGCCAATAAGGAACTGAAGTCTCCTATCAACAACCATGTGAGTGAGCCATCTTGGAAACACATCTTCCAGACCCAGTAATGACGTGAGATGACTGCAGCCCCAGCTATCACCTTGACTGTAACTTCATGAGACTCCCTAAGCCAGAAGCACCAAGCTAAGCTGCTCCCAAATTCCTGACCCACAGAAACTAAGATGTTTGATGTCTAAGCCACTAAGTTTTAGGGTCACCAAACAATAGGTAATACAAACCTTTGGGGTTTGGGGTGTGTGTGGCTAACAACAAAGTTCTAGGAACCCAGGTACACCACAGCTTATTCTCTGAGCAAATACTAACAGTACGGTAGTCTAGATAGCAGTTCAATAAAGATATCCATTCCTTTTTAAAGCCAAGCTGGAAGACTTACCATATCTCTTCCAATTCCCTTGTCGAAAACTCTTCTTGAGAATCTAAAAAACAGAATCCTTAGGATAACAAGTTTGGAGCATCCCATATTATGGGCCAGATTGGAAATCTGAGTATCTTGAGCTGTGCTACCAGCTACACAGGCAATGGCAGAAGCCAAACTCTTCCTTTCTGTAACACAACATATCAATAACAATCTGTAGAAGTTTACTCTCCAAAGCTCCCCACCCCCGGCCCTGCACACATACTGTATATCACCACCTAAAGCAAAACTGACTCAGCGTAGCACACAATGAAAATTAGTATTTAGTGAATCTAACCATTCTCGGTAGCGATGATAAAGGATTAAAGGAGACATGCAATTTCTCTGGGCTAATCAAAAGCTTCTCCTGGCAACCTACACCTTCCACACACTCTTGGTCTCTCTAAGAATAAGCCTAGAAGCAGCTAATACAATAACAAAGGCAGCTCAGCAGTGTGCTTAATTAATCCTTAACGGGCACCAGATCCCTGCATAACACAATTTGATGGGAAGGAAAATTAGGAGAGATGGAGAAATTCTAGCTGTTAATCTCTCCGTAATATTTTATTTTAGCTCAGAGAGGCAAATGGTTTCATATCCTGTGCCACGTCTGATCTATTGGCAGCAGCTGCCTAAAACACAGCATTGGACGGTTTTTACGGGTAACTGCCTGATGTGACTTCAAAGCAAAGGAACATGTGCTGGGAATCTTCCATTCCTCTGGTAGAAGAAAAATTTGAAGGGCTGAAGAGGATTGTTCATTCTTATCTAGTAATCCGTTGCTTGGACTGGGTAAGAGTAAAGATTACAGCAAACACTGATCTATGGTTCAGCATCTTGCTATGCTACCATTTGTCAGCAAGGGCAAGGGTATTTGGGCGGTGGGGTGGGATGAGCAAGCACTGGGAGAACGTATCTTCTTAAGTATGTGCTATATGCAAAGCTCTTCACACTCATCTCATTTAATTCTAATAACAAACTATTTCTGTTACAGATAAGAAAGATGAAGCTCAGAAAGCTTAAGTTTTTTAGAGGTAAACAATTCTAAGCCCAAGTCTGTCTGACACCAGACTATATTCTTTTCAAAACTCCAAAAGATCAACTGTGTGGCCTGTGAATCTGTATAGAATACAGAGGAGAGAGAAAGAAAATATTCTTAGAAAGAAATAGCTGTTTTGGACATAACCCTTAATTCAAGGAAATGAGTGAAATCTATAACTGAGAGAAAATATTTCAATATTGCTATATCCAATATTGTGACATGTCAAGTCTTGAATAAGCAAGAAAATTTACTGTTGCCAGAGGTTTTGGAAGTTAAATTAGAAATCAGGATGCAGGGCTTCCCCGGTGGCACAGTGGTTAAGAACCCTCCTGCCAATGCAGGGGTGCCAGTGCAGGGGACACGCATTCGAACCCTGGTCCGGGAAGGTCCCACATGCCGCGGAGCAGCTAAGCCCGTGCGCCACAACTAAGCCTGCACTCTAGAGCCCGCGAGCCACAACTACTGAAGCCTGAGTGCCACAACTTCTGAAGCCCACGCGCCTAGAGCTCACGTTCTGCAACAAGAGAAGCCACCGCAATGAGAAGCCCGCACACCGCAGCGAAGAGTAGCCCCCGCTCACCGCAACTAAAGAAAGCCCACGCGCGTAGCAACGAAGACCCAATACAGCCAAAAATAAACTAATTTTTTAAAAATCAGGATGCAGTAATAACCAAAATGGGAAAAGAATTTGAAAAAGAATAGATCCATGTCTATGTATAACTGAATCACTCTGCTGTATACCTGAAACTAACAACATTGTAAATCAACTATACTCCAATATAAAATAAAAATTTTAAAAAATCAGAGATATGGGGACATATGTATATGTATAACTGATTCACTTTGTTATAAAGCAGAAACTAACACACCATTGTAAGGCAATTATACTCCAATAAAGATGTTAAAAAAAAATTCAGGATGCATTTTCTACAAAACTAAGCTATTCCCATTTATGAAAAATTAATTATGAAAAACTAATCATAAAATGTCTACAGCGTTTACATTTTAATTTGTATTACAAATAGCATTTTTAAAACAGAGCTAGTTTTCTGTCAAATAGTTATGGTTCAAATGATGAAATGTGCTAGCAGCTTAAACAAAGTCACCAGATAAAAAAAATGTTTCAAGTATCAGTTTATCACTTGCTTATTAACAACGATGAACATTTCAAATGATGAAATGTGCTAGCAGCTTAAACAAAGTCACCAGATTAAAAAAAATGTTTCAAATATCAGTTTATCACTTGCATATTAACAACGATGAACATAAGGATTTGCTGACAAAAGAGTTTTTAAAGTATTTGGATAGCTATCACTGAAATTTTCGTTTTGACATAAGATGTAGCAGGATATGGAAGACACCAAAACAAAGCACAGAAAGTTAAAATACTAAAAATTATTTTCTTTCTCACTTGGTTCATTACTAATCACATTTTTCTGTAATTAATTGCAGTAGCTTAAGAAGCTCCTGCATTAACAATTCAGGTATATGCTACAAATACTTGCATAAAATAAATTTTAAAGTAATGATACTTTAGATTTTAAAAAAATCAGTAGCAATCATTAAACAGGTCAATAGGTAGTTGTGCATCTAAATCTGATATAATATTTAAAAAAGAGAGAAATCTATCTGTATTTGTGTTTTGGGGAGCATGAAGGCGGCCTCCATCGTATAGAATTCTCCCCATCTTAACCCTTGGCACAGACCCTGGGTTTTCCAGTGGTAAAGTCCTACATCCATCACAGGCTACCTGAAGACAGGCTACTAGCTCTTGTCCCTAGTAAGATGGCAAACAAAGTCTCTCTCTCTCTTTTTCTCTCTCTCATTCTGTCTTGCCACTCCTCCCACAACCCTTCTACAACTGCAGCTTAATCATCTAGTATTCTTTTTTTTTAATTTTTAAATTATTATTATAATTTTTTGGGGGGCTGCATTGGGTCTTCATTGCGGTGCGTGGGCTTCTCACTGAGGTGGCTTCTTTTGTTGTGGAGCACGAGCTCTAGGCGCACGGGCTTCAGTAATTGCAGCACGCGGGCTCAGTAATTGTGGCTTGTGGGCTCTAGAGCGCAGACTCAGTAGTTGTGGCGCATGGGCTTAGTTGCCCGTCGGCATGTGGGATCTTCCTGGACCAGGGGTCGAACCCGTGTCCCCTGCACTGGCAGGCTGATTCTTAACCACTGTACCACCAGGGAAGTCCCTAGTATTCTTTTTAAATATATTATTTTATATCCAAACTTATAAACCATAGTCCATCCTCCATCTCTACACATACTATGTTGAAGCATGCTGATACTGCCAATCACTACGGTGTAACATTTACTAATACAAAACAAGGGCAAGTAGCCATAACTGAATGAATACAAACATCAAATTATGCAAATATCAACTTGAGCGAGATCACTGTTTTGAATTCCAAGATGTTCAGTGTAAACAGTTTTATAAAAATGAATTATGAAACACAAAGACAATAGAAATATAAGTTATTTATTAATCAATCCACTTACAAAGCAGGTGGCTTAATGCAAGCTTATCGACATCTTCACATATGACCCATGGGAACATGTCTTCCACATACAGACAGTGATGTTACTGACTGATGTATTTGCAATCTGGGGCATATTAAGCATATTTAGACAAATAAAATTAGGCTATCCTGTATATGAAAGTATCTTGATAATACACATCCTTAAGTGGATTAAAACTTTCTCCAAAGGAGAAATGTTAGTACATTAACTTAACTTTAATATTCTATATTATGCAGTAAATCTTAACTATAGAAATTAAAATTTTTAAATCAGTGATCGACTCTTGGTAATGTATGAAGTGGGAGTCTAAAACCAGAGCAACAGTAGGTTGACAGTATAATTTGTGCCTCACAGTATCTGCAGATTTACTGTTTTCAAGTTTAAAGAGAAATAAAACAAGAGACATGTAGATTCAGCTGACTTTATTTATCTTTAAACTAATAAAAATCCCTCTAAAAGTGATCCTGGGACCTTTAGAAGTTCTATGAATGCACAGATACCTGCCGATGACTGCAATTCTAAATCCTGACTAAATGTGTTTACAAAAATCAATGTAAGCAGATATCTTTAATATACGTGCTTAGCAGAAGACTGAACAAAATTCTACATGTCTTCTCCAATTTCCCTAAAATTTTGTTAAATCTGCAAGTATGTACAATCCAGCTAATTGAAATTACTATTTAGTGTTCATCAGAGCTGTTTCACAGCAGCAAAAATTGAATCTGGGAAATAAAGTTCTAAACAATGTAGGAAAAAGATAAATACAATCAGAACAGCAGTCTAAATGTATGATATCAATATTCAACTCTATCTGCATTGTGCTGAAAGGAAAAGGATACACCAAGAAAATTTCTATTGATCACTCTGGTGATGTGAATACCATCTGCATCTGATTGAAAATGGTTTGTATTCTGTTCCCAGTATCAAGAATGGTATTTAATTCAGAACTCCATATTGTAAATATACAGCAGCCATTTTGTCCTAATTAAGGAATGTCTTAATACACAATATTATCATTTTCTAGAGGATCTTTATACATTAAACTAAAGTACATGATTGATTAAATTAAACGTTAGTAATGGATAAAAAAAATTCGTAATTCTCAAGACCTGGTACTATGTAAAAAACAAAAAGACCACGAAATTCTACTTACTAAAGCAGCTAATCTTGCCTGCAAGTTTAGGGTCACAAGCCCATAATATGTGCAAAGAAATGCAATACAAGGAACCATGCAAAAATACAGTAAAATGATACAGGAAAAATGTCAAATCTAGAAAAAAAAAAGCTTTTATAAATACATCAAAATCAACTGTATACATAAACTGTAGGTCTAGCATTAGTTGTACCATATAGCAGAGCCAGCACTCTAAGTTCATGGCTTCCAAATCTGCGCAGGTAAGTCATGCCATCTTTGGTAGACTGCAGTACCAGGAGGGTGGGAATGAGAGGGAGGGTAAGAGTTCTGAAACATGGTGTCAACTTTCACTTGGCAGCTGGGCCTCAATGTCCACTCTGCATATGGGGCACTTCTTATTGGTAATCAACCACTGGTCAACACACACTTGGTGGAAAAGGTGCATACAGGGAAGGCGTCTATTATAGGCAAACAAAACAAAAAGCAAAAATTAATTTTATGACAAGTGTAGTGGCATTTATTTTTAAACAAATGATACATGTAATAATTCAGTAATGTTCTGAAGTTACTAAACATTTTTCTCTTGTGTTAAAAAAACAAAAAAAAAAACACCCCTCCGTACTCAAGAGTTACACCTACATTAAGTTAATACTCTGGGCAATATAATGTATAAATGACCAAGATAATTAACTGTCACAGGTATGGAATCAAATTACGTAAAATCTCAGGAATTTTAAGAACAACAATTACATTAGCAATTATTCCAGCTTTGCTTCTCTACATGAGCTGCCAATGCACTGGAGTTGGCAATATGTTTCCTGTAACATAATACTGTAAGTACATTTTTAAATATCAAATCATTGTATTTGTGAAGCACTTTCAAAAAAATCTCATTTAATTCTCTCTCAAAAGCCTTAGAAATTATGTTGTAAATATACAGCAGCCATATCATACTGATTAAGGAATGTCTTAATATGCAATATTATTTTCTGTCTACAGGATCTTTACATATTAAATTTAAGTACCTGATTGATTAAAGGTTAATAATATTGTTTTCATGTTATATCCACTTAATTCTACGCTACTCTTTTAAAATTAGGTTAAAAAGAGACGTTTACTTTAGTACACTACACTACCAATTGGAAATTGAGAAATAAAGAAAGCTTCCGTGCAATAACAGGGTAACGTTAAATCTAAGTGTAACAGTAGGATAAAAGTTACTGACTTAAGTGTCCATTTCAACTTCCACCCCCGTTAAGAGTTGTCATACATTTCAGACTTCCTAATATTTTGTAAAAATAGCTAAAAAGAGGTGTTCCAATTATTCCTTGCACAGTATTGTCAATATTGTAAAAACAATTATCATCCATATTTATAAATCTTCACTGGAAATACAGTGTTCAAATAACCTTATATGTGGTATAGTAGACAACTTTTTATAACAATTTTTCTCTCTCTTAGCCAACTGAAGAAATACGATAAAGTTTTCCTTATAAACTAGGGCAACAAAACTACTATACAGTTTTTATATATGTTATAGAACTTGTTTCATATGGGATTATGTTACATTAGAAAAAACCAGAATAGGAACAAAACAATTAACTTAAGAGATTATAAAAAGAGAAGTCTAAAATTAATATTTGGTTAGCATAATAACATTTCCTAAATCACAAAGTTGCAAGAAGAAAACAGTCTACAAACTGAGAGGAAATTTTAGAACAAGATTACTTTATAAAAGATGCTGTAAAACAAACTGCATGGAGCTAATCTGGATCCCCCTCTTTAAGCTCTGGAGAATACATTAGTATATCTGTCTTGGCCTCCAAAGCCTCTCACCTCTCAAATTCTCCTTCCTGCAAGATTTAAAGAAGACATTTTTGACCACAAAATTTCCCTGGCCAAGTCTTGGTGTGGCCCCAAAACAGGTAGTATATTTCCCATCCACACCCCTTTGCTGTTAATACAGAGACTTTAATCTTTTTTATTTCACTCACTATAAGAAGGCAATTCTACATGTCAGAGACTGGTAACAGGGTATGCCAGGAGTAATCTTTATTTGGGTTCTGGTCTACTTTCAAATGAAATCTTGTACAGTTTTGACAATGGATTTTAGATAATTAGTGTCTAGTTACCTCACATCTTCACCTTCCTCTAAAATAGACAAACAGATAGTACATTTTTCCTCTGTGTCTTCCTCAGTCCCTTCTTCCCCATCTTGTTTGCAGTGCAGTTTCCTCTGTGAGAACCAATCAGTTGTTACCTTATTAGTAGAGATGACATTATTGAACAACTGAGTAAAGTCTGTGTTTATTTGAAAAACAAAACAAAACAAAACCACACATTCACCCACAACTTATTTCCCAGGCAAAACTGTCATGAATTAAAGGATGAATTAAGTGACTATTATCAACTAAGTGTTCTTGTAAGACCCTTAAATAATCAGCATCAAAAGCAAAATTAAAAGTAATAGAAATTCATTAGCTTGAAATTTATCATTTTTAATCCACAATTAGAATACTATATACTATTTTTGTCCTATCATGAGCACAGCCAAATAAACTTTATTTGGCTAATGAACATTTCAAATAACATTCAAAAAATTAATGCTAATTATAGTATTTAGCTTAAACAGTTGAAAGGACTTTAATGGTAATACCTCATTAATACTCTTAGAAAAAGGATGAACAATACAATGAACAGAAATTTCACACTTTATTAGTCTCTATAGCATAGAACACTGTTGTCTGTTGAAAGCAATTTATTTAACATGCCTAGTCCATAACTTCTAGATGTAATACTACATAAGGAATATAAGGGTAGAATATAAGAAATGTAGGTCAATTAAATGTCCATCAAAATAACTGACTAGTTAAATTATGGTACTACTGTATGATGGAATTCTGTATAAGTGATTAAAAAGAATATGGATCATCTGTAGGTGCTGATACAGAATGAAAAGAAAATGTGCAAAAATGTGTGTATATTATCCCCTTTATTTTTAAAAGTGAAAGAAAAATATATACATATGCATATTATTAAAAATATGTGGAAGAATACCTAAGAAATGTTTAAGCATGATTTTTCTTCTGGGAAGGAAAACTAGGATCAGTAGGGTAACAGACTTCAGAGTATATATTTTTATACTTTCAATTTTTTAACTACATGCATATATTGTTTTAATAATAAAAAATGTAGGGCTTCCCTGGTGGCGCAGTGGTTGAGAGTCCGCCTGCCGATGCAGGGGACGTGGGTTCATGCCCCGGTCCGGGAGGATCCCACATGCCGCGGAGCGGCTGGGCCCGTGAGCCATGGCCGCTGAGCCTGTGCGTCCGGAGCCTGTGCTCCGCAACGGGAGAGGCCACAACAGTGAGAGGCCCGCGTACCACAAAAAAAAAAAAAAAAAAAAAATGTAGTTGCTAGACTCCACAAACTCAAAGGAAGTCCATAATATTAAATGTTATGCATTTCAATAATAATGTAGATGTTTCATAAAATAAATTCTTACTTTTTTGTATTTATGTGGATATGTACATCTTTCAATTGTCCCCTGGGATGCTCCACGATTGACATTTCCTAGTCTTTCTTCCAAATGAATAAGTTCCTGAAGGTGAAGAATAACTAGTATTAAAAGTCAGGATGATTATTCCTTGAACAGCACTGTCAATACTGTAAAAGCAATAAAGTTCCATATTTATAAACCTGCAATGTAAATAGAGTATTCAAAAAGCCATATATACAGTAAGGCAAATGACTGTTTATAATTCTTTTCTCAGCCAACTGAAGTGGTATGGCAAAGTCATCCTTGCAGACTAGGGCAGCATATTACCGCATGGTACTATGTACATCAGTAAGCATGTGTGCATGCATGTAGAAGATGAAATCATTGTAGTAAAATAGGGAAACAGGTCAAACAATAGTTCTAAGTCCCAAAGACTCCAACTTCCAAACTGACATGAAGAAACAAAACTTTACATCAGGGACTTCCCTGGTGGTGCAGTGGTTAAGAATCCGCCTGCCAATGCAGGGGACAGGGGTTCGAGCCCTGGTCCAGGAAGATCCCACATGCCGCGGAGCAACTAAGCCCGTGTGCCGCAACTACTGAAGCCTGTGTGCCCTACAGCCCATGCTCCGCAACGAAGAGTAGCCCCCACTCGCCGTAACTAGAGAAAGCCCACGCGCCGCAACAAAGACCCAATGCAGCCAAAAATAAATAAATTTTTTAAAAAACCAAAAAACTTTACATCATATTCAAATGACTTGTTCTTCCTGAAAATTCAAACAAGAAGATATTTAGCAAAAAACTGAATTACTTAGGTTTATTTTTCTACAGCAATGCTTCTCTAAAAATTAAGCTTAGTCAAAAAGCATTAGGCATCGATTGTAGTAGGAAAATATTAGAAAAACCTAAATGATTTTCTAGGAGAATGGTTAAATTATATTCATCCACACAGTACAATATAAGAGCTATCGAAAACAATGAATTGGTCCAAAAAATGATAGTACTGATTTCCAAGATATATTGCAAAAGGTAGATTTATATAGAAAATGTTACTGCTCAATTCTAATGTATTACAAACATCACATGGGTTCAATAAAGCACGTAAGTCTACTGCATTTATTTTTGAAAAAAAGCATTAAGGTTTTTCTCCCACATTTAATAGTATGGTTCTTTATCTGATATTTATATTAATTCAATAAATTTCTACATTCTTCTGTATTAGATATTTTCATTTACTCTTCTTCAAATACTTGGGTAATTTCTGACACTAAAATTAATATCACTTATAAACTTTTCTATAATAATCCCTAGAAGCAATATCAGAAATTCAGGTATTTTACTGCTTTCTGATCCCCAGCCACTGCAGCAATCCTATACAGTTGTAAATATTAATATTACATATATTCTCTCTCTGCATTACGGATACTGTGGCAAATATCTTCATTAATTTTATTACATACCTCAAAATTGCCCCTGAAAGGACCTCTGAATGATGTTCCATCCAAGCCTGATGAAATGTAACGAATGTGAGGATAGCCTGCCATGTCAGGAACCTATTTTAGTAGAAGAGATAGGCTAAATCAATTAAGAATAGGCTCAAGTTTTGCTGCTACCATTGAATAATTCAGACACTCAATTCTCTCCATCCAGCTTCTCACAAAAATCAACTTCAATAAGTATTTATAGCTCCAAAAAAGCATTCTGTTAACAGGTTCCTCTTCAAAAATGATCTCTTTTGTAATAACTCAAACCGTCATCAGAAGGAAAAAAAAAGGGAACAGCAGTTCCACGAGACAACAATTCTCTTCTACTTGATTTATTTTGCACAAAGAATACTCAAACCTAAGAATGATGTTCTTAGTAGCCTAAACGTATAAAGGCTAAAATTTTATAAGATCTGATCAATTTCAGAGAGCTTTATTGAACAGTATTAAGAAACAGAAATGCATAAAACTTAACTTCAACATAAAAGTTTTACTCCCCTTCCTCTAACTCCCAAATAGTCAAAGGTACCCTTGGCTCCTTTTTTGGTTTGGCTCTGTTAGTGAAACTTTTAACAGTGTTTTCTAATTTTTTTGTTAGGCATGGTCAATCCTTATTATTCATGGATGTCTTTGTTGTGAACTCACCTACTTGAGAGAATTTATTTGAATTTATTTGTAACTCCAGAATCAATAGTCATGCTCTCACAGTCATTCATGGACCTGCACAGAGCAGCAAAAAATTTGACTTGCCCAATACGTGTTCCCAGCCTAGAGGAAGAAGACCCTGCCAAGTTGTTTCAGCTCTTACACTGGAAACAAGTGTCTTTTTTGCAATCTACTTAGTGCAATGTTTTTCACATTTTTGTGCTATTTATAGATCATTTTATTGTTTAAAATGGCTCCCAAACAAAATGCTTAATTGTTGGCTAGTGTTCCTAGTGCAAAAAGGTTGTGATGTGCTTTATGCAGAAAATATGTGTAGATAAGCTTCATTCAGGCATGAGTTATGGTGTTGCTGGCCATGAGATCAATGTTAATGAATCAACAGTATATGTCAAATAAGGTGTCTCTAAACAGAAAAACACATTAAAGCAACATAATGCATTGACTGGTTGTTGTGACTAGAAGCTTGCAATAACCTAGGGCTGTATTTACCCTTAGGAATAATATTGGGTTAGCCAAAAAGTTCGTTCGGGGTTTTCTGTAACATTGTATGGAAAAACCCGAACGAACTTTTTGGCCACCCCAATAGTTCAACATCTCCTTAGTCAGCGTTCACAGCAAATCTACACAACATAACTACCATGAATAACAAGAGTTGACCGTAGTGTTAGGAAACGGAGATTCTGAGACAGAGCACCATCCTTCCATTTTTATAAATAAGTCTCCAAAATTATTTTTTAATCAGCTTCTGCTGAATCGTAACATACTTCTAGCAGGTTTTACAGCTTTAAAAGACAATTCACACATGGAAAAGAATTTAAAATAAGCAATAACTTTTACCCTTAAAATAGCCTAGTATTTAAATATCTGCAATTTTCCTCATAATCAAGATCAATAGTATCCAGCTTTAAGCAGATAATCTAACTTCCTACACATCTCCAAGGAAAATGAAAAAAATCAGAAAGGAACTCCTGCCTTCCAAACTACTTAAAGCTGCACCTCTCCTGTAACCCTCCCTAGCCTCCTTTCTCTAGCTTTTAGGGGTAAACTTCCTCTTTCTCCTACTCAAAGGTCAGCTCTATCACCTGCTCCCCTCTTCTCCTATTCCCCGACCCTGGGTCATCCTTAATTAGCTGCTACCCACCCCTTTTCCGCGACATCTTCAAACAAGCCCTCCCTAATGCTAATGTTGTTCTGTCCTAAACCTAAAATTACCTTCAAGTTTCTCCAAACCTAAATTACCTCTCTAAACCTGGAACAAATGCCAACCCTATTTCCCACTTTCCCTTCACAGCCAAGTTTATAAAGCAAGTAGTTTATATTCACAGTCTCCACATTTTTTAACCTTCCTTACTGTAATCTAAGAGGCACCCCATCTCCATCCCTCACCACTACTGAAATCACTCTGACAAAAGCCGCCAATAACCACTCCCATGCCAAATGCATTCAACATTTTTCAAACTTTACTTTTTTGTGATGAAACGCTACTGACCATATTATTTTGACATAATTCTAACTTTATTTATCCTCAACTTCTCTAGCCAATTCTTGGAATTCTTTGTTTGAAGTACAGTATTATCATTTAAATATAGTATTATTATTCTCCAAGGTTTTTGTCAATCTCTTGTCAGTCTGACAAATTAGATTAGATTTTCCTGGAAATCTAATCCTCTTCCATGGATTCATGTAATATGACAGATATGTGACACATATATATTGTACACTGACAGATCACAACCCATCTTTAACTCAGATACCAGTTTATTGTTTGGAGATCCAGACCATAAACCTAACTTCCTACTGGACATCCCACCTTGATACACATATTATCTCAGATTCAGTATGTCCAAAACCTAACTCACCTAATAACCCCTTCCCTAAACCCTCATCTAATATTCTCCAACTTAGTGAATGGCAACACCATATACCTAATAACCAAAGCTAGAAATCTGGAAGTCATCCTAAATATTACTCAAATGTATCCCATCATTTTTATGTCAACTGCCACTGTCCTTGTTCAGGCATTCACCAACTTTTATCTCTTCTACTATAATGTCCTAACCAGTATCCTTCTCCTACCATGAAATCTATTTTACAGACAACTAAAGAGGGGGTCTATTTAACTACAATCTGATTAAATCACTCTAACAACATAAATATGATCAAGACATTCCCCTTTCAATGGTTCCTGAGTCCTAGTTTCTTAGCAGGGCAGATACTTCATTGCTGAATGACCCTCACCCCTAAGATCTAGAAATACCAACTTACTTGGATTTCCTTGTGCTTATGCTATTTGAAAGCTCTTTACATGCTGTAGCCACTGTAAGAGTACCATTCCCAATTCTTCCAAAGCCTGCTTAGAAGTTGCATGTATAATAAAGTGTCTTGGCAACCTTCTCTGCAGTGCCTCTACCCCTACAAGACAAAACTACTCACTTCTCTGTACCACACAATATGTATTATGTGAAGAGCAAACTCAATTTTTGCGAAATTTGTTCTTTAGAACTCAAAATGGATCAACAAAATCTGAATCTGTTCAAATCAGATACAGAGAATTAATACAGTCCTGCTGATCAGAAAATAAAGTATGAATGCATTAGAACAGACCCATTACCACTTACAACAAAATAAAGCCCATGTCCTAGGGAGAGTAGATCAAGATTGTCATCTTCACATAAAAAGAAAAAAATTTGTCATTTTTTACATTAAGAAGAATATATTTTACAATGCAAATACAAACACATATTTTAATATATCTAATACCTTCTTATAGCACAGTTTCAATCTAATAATAATTCTCAACTTCTACTGAAACACCTATTAACAACTAATACATTAAAAATATTTCCAATAAAATATTTAATTTAGAAAAGGAAGAATAGTTTTCGAAGGCAACTATGTCAGAATTTTGAAAGGTTCCTATTTTACCATTAAAGGAAGAGCTCCTAATTGCAAGTGATGAAGTCGAGGTGGTGCATGGTAATGGGCCAAGTGAGGATGCAATGCTCCAGGTGTATAAGTAGCTGCAGTCACTCCAGCTTCAATTCCCAGTTCCCTGACAAAAGAGGAGAACAGTTTAAATTTTAGACATCTTTACAGTGTCTTTATTATCAACAGAAATGGGGGATGATGTTTACATTTTTTAAAGTAATCTGAAGATTCTTATCTTACTTAGCTGAGAAAAAAAGATAATTTAGCCCAAAGGATATAACTAATAATTTCAAATTCACTTTAGGAATTAACATTCAAAGATCCAATTTTGTGAGCGTGAGGAGCGAAGCACTTGCATTCAGCTTCACATCTCACAAAGGAAGGGAATACAATGAATGGCCCCTAAGGTTCCTTCCAATCTAAAAGTCTGATTCTTCTTGAGGAGCATATAGAATAGAGGTTGCTTTTTTGGTTTATATGAATGTGCTCCCAGGTCTTCCATTTGCTGGATAGTGCCTCTGGATTGTTGGCATCAAGGACAATTACCTTATAAAGCAAGGGTAAACAAAATTTTAGAAAGAGTAAAATTTGGTAAATGCCAAATCTTCTTTTATTTATTTTCATTTTATGTTTTGTCTCAAAAGTCATTGTGGATCAAGATCTCAATGACTGCCCACAGATAACAGATCCAGAAAGAAAATTAATGCAAATCTGCTTCCATTTCTCTAGGAAAGAACACAAGCCTAGAGGATGCTGGCTGGATTTCCCCTGTCAACAGCAGGGGTTAAGGGTGGTACAGCAAATGTGAGTACAAAGGTGGGGGGCGGTGGATAAAGAACTTATGAAAAGTTTAGGGAGTTAATTTTTGACGGTAGATCCCTGAAAAACAACAACAACAAAAAGCTCTACTCCTGTTTGACACACTCCCTGCCCCAGAACTCAAGCTGCTACTCTTTCCTCTCCAGGTCTCTTAGGACTCACCCAGAGGCAGTGCTTCACAGATAAGCTGGAATTCAGTTTCTCCACACTACCCTTCTCTAGGCATTCCACTACAAAGTATCTCTTCCAGGTTTCCACCACAAGAAACTGAGCATAGCTTTGAAATAAACAAGATACTGACCAGGCAGATCTCTCTGGAGCCTGTCGAGGATGTGAGGACATAGTCTGAGGCACATGAATATGATGCCCATGACCATAGTTTGGATGCATCCTATGTGGATGGGGTGGGGGGCGTTCATGTGCCCGCCTGGAAACACAGAACACAAAAAGACCACTGGAAATAATTGAATAATTGGTTATTTCTTAGTGTAGAAAAAATAATATAGTATTACTATTACAAACATCTACAGATTAGTCTTGAAATTAATTCTATAAATTATAAAAATGTAATATAAAATAATTTAATGATTAATAATAAATCAAGAAACCATAATCCCACAAATTCTCACTGCTCATTTATTACAATGCCTCCAATCTGAATATCACCCAAGGAAAAAGGCAGTTTTAACATTATCTTGCATACCTGCTTTACAGCAAGTATTTTAAATAGAATAATAGGAACTAAATAAAATTTTTAAAATTAATATTCCAGCATATGCTACAGGCACAAAGAAGTTATTTTATATAAACATATAAAGCAGAAAAATGGAAACTATTTTATTTTGCTTCACCTTTTTTTTTTTTTTTTTTTTTTTGCGGTATGCGGGCCTCTCACTGTTGTGGCCTCTCCCATTGCGGAGCACAGGCTCCGGACGCGCAGGCTCAGCGGCCATGGCTCACGGGCCCAGCCGCTCCGCGGCATGTGGGATCCTCCCGGACCGGGGCACGAACCCGTGTCCCCTGCATCGGCAGGCGGACTCTCAACCACTGCGCCACCAGGGAAGCCCCTTGCTTCACCTTTATACTGTAATAATATTCATCCATTTTAATGGATAAAACTTCTAAGAAAAAAATTTTAACCTTGTGCATTTTTTTCAAACACACATGTCAACCCATCCAGGGAACTGACATTACCTCCATTCACACTTTGTCATCCCAGCTAATTATATTTTCTCTTTCCAGTCTAAAGTCTGTCAAATTTACAAATGCAAATAGTCATAAAGTTCTAAACAAATGGCACTTAAGAAAAAACAGCTCCAGGGATTCATTTTTTATAGTCTAATTCTTACTATTAGTTTCGAACACATTTACAGATTGTGCATGTTTAATCTTAATTTTCTAGATACTGGAAGATATGAATATGAAATTGGCAACTTTCTATATAAAGGGTCACTATATTAGAATGGCAGAAACAGCCAGAGATTCTGAATATAACCTTAAATTATATAACTAAAGAAAGAAGTTACACAAGTGCCAGATTATTGATTAGATCAAGAGTTTTGCAAACATTCTGGAAGGGCCAAATAGTTAATACTGTTCGCTCTATAGGCTACATGGTCTCTGTTGCAACTATTCAATTTAGTTTCTGTAGTGTGAAAGAAGCTACAGACAATACACAGATGAACAAGTGTAGCTGTTTTCCTGCAAACCTTTATTTACCAAAACAGGCAGGCAGAATAAGACCAACAAAGTACGCTGCCCTAAATTAGAATATCAGATCCTGAATTTTCAAAAGAAAACAAAAAGTTCAATTATAGTCTTTTCATAATGTTTGGGGAATATCTTTTTTTGGGGGGGGATCTTAATATTTAAATTTATAAATAAACTAAGTTAATAAGACTAGTTTTTCAATGTCAGCTGTTGAAAACTTCTACTAACACCCTTCTTCCCTCTGGTTGGTAACATAAAATAAATCAAATTCAATCTTTAATAACTTTACATCTTGTTACTCAGGATCACCAATTTTAACATTAATCTTTAGTATGGACTACTGAAGAAACAAAGATTAGCTTGCAAAAATAGATGACCTTGGGTTATATCCTGAAAGGGCTTTGATTTTACTAAATAACCTGATATAGATTGTTTTTTGTCAGCACCTACAACTCAGGATGAGATGGAGGAACATTCTGGTTAGTAAAGAATTAATTTCCCAGTGAACGGAGGATTAAGTTACATCACTATTAATTGAGGATAGCTACATCACTTCTAAAGACTTTACAGGTTTAAAGACCAATGGAAATAGAAGGCAAAAGAATAAAGTGTGATTATTTTTTAAAAAACATAAAACATACGTTGGATGCTGCATCATTCTCCTTCTTTGAACTTCCATCCTCTGCATCACTTCATGAGGATGCAGTCTCTGTGCTGTAGGTGCTGTGGCTGGAATATGGTGTGAAATTGGCTGGTGTGTGGGAGGAAGATGCTGAGGGACTGGTGCAGCAGTACTGGCTAAATGCGTTGGAGGTGGAGGTGCCACGGGGTGAGATGTTGCATGAGAAGATATTTGAGAATGGAATGCATGTACAGGATGAGGAATAACATAATCCACTTGAGGCGGAGGCTGAGTCTGAGGAGGAGGGTTTCCGTGAGAGTGGGGGCAGGCAGAGGTTTGATGATGAAGTGGTCTTGTCAAAGAAGCATCTGTAAGAAAAGCACAGGCACCATACAGTTGAGCATATACTGGCATAATACATTCCTATTATATTTTACAGACATATTAGCACATATTTAATTTTTATGAATACTTTATCGATGCTTGAGTCTGCTTAGTCCTGTTTGGCATCTTGCTTTCTTCTTTGAGTAATCATAGGTATCTTCTCATGTCAATATATATAGCTTTACTTCATTCACAGTTTCACAGCATTCCACTATAGGAATGCACCAAAATTTATTGAAGAAATCACCACTGATAAAAACTGGAAGTAATCAAAAGCTGCAATAAACATCTGTATGATTCCCCTTGTGCTCTTTCGTACATGCACGTACACGCGTGTGTACACGCACGCATGTGCACACGCACACACACACACACACACACACACACTGCTCACAGAGAGTTTCTGTAGCATAAATTCCTATAAGCAGTTCTGAGTCTGAGAGAATAATTTAAATTCAGATACTGGTTGACAAAACACCCTTCCCAAAGTTTACATAATTAATTACCATCAGCAGTACACGACAGCTCCTGCCTAATTACACTATCACTAAATTTTTTAAATGCTAACCAGAAAAAAATTATGTATTTATTTACCACTTACATTTCTTCCCAGAATTATCTATTCATATTCTTAGCCTATTATTCACCTTTTTCTTGTTGATTTATAAGTATTCCTTGTATACATGCAAGCTTTGTCATAAAAAGGTAGTATAAACATTTTTCCAAATTGTCTCCTGTCAATTTTACTCTGCCATACTCAAGTATTTTGCTTTTGTATAATCAAATGTATAAATTATATACTTATAAATACATAAATCTTGTTTTCCTTTGTCATTTACTGGTTATAGAGCACTAGAAAGAGGAAAGCAACTTGCGAGTCCTAGGCACAACTGCAAACATATACTTCCATTAGTGCACTTCTCCTCCTGCCCCATGCCACTTTTCCAGTACTACATTAAGAAGGGGGTATATTTGCCAGGAACTTGCCACGGAAATCAGCCTTTATAAAGATGGTTTCGCCCATTTCTTCATCCTGAATCTTTATGTTGCAGAGTGACTGTTGAAAGGTCCCTCAGAGGAATACATATCTCTCTTACTCTGAGGGATATGCATCTGTTTGAGGTCTAAAAGTAAGTATGTCTCCTCTTTGGATTTTAGCTCTAATTTCATTTTATTTGTAAGATTTTTCTTGGTAGCCTGGTATGAAGCTACAGCAATTCTCTAGTTTCATTACAGAAAGGCTGCCTTCAATTTTTAATTGCTTTGATTCATGCATCAGTGGTGAAAGTTAGGTAACCATGGACTCATTCAGCCATACTTCAAAGGAAACCTTGCTAGTATGTATTGTTATTTAAAGGAAATAGTCACTAAATATTCACAATATTTAAAGGAAACTTTCACTAAGCTCAATGTAAGTGGTGACATATTTTTAAACTGATTTTCTAAAAGTTATATTTTCAAATCAATGCTTTACGCTAAGAAGTCACAAAGCTCAGTACTCCTTGGTCATCAAAAAGGAAGTCACTAAGTTTTATCATTGTTAACTATCCTTCCTCAAATTTAGAGCATTTTTCCCAGTTTCATGTCAAGGTTTTCTACTTCTATAATCATTATACAAGAAAGAATATTCACAAATATAACAGAATTTTAAAGTCTTGTTTTGGAATGAATCAGTTTATTTAACTCTTCATTTTATTTTTTTCAACCTTACTGATGTATAATTAACAAATACAACAATATATTCAAAGTGTATAATATAATTTGACACATGTATACCACATGAAATGATTACCACAATGTTTAATTAACATATCCATCACCTCACATAGTTGCCAGTTTTTGTGTGTGGTGAAAAATTCAGCGATCATTATAATACACTGTTTATCTAAACAAAACTGTATAAAGGTGACATATTCTGCCTTCCCACAGACCATTTCCCTTCTTCTCTATTTTATGTGTTCTTGCCACTAAAAACAAACAGACAAAAAACGTTCTTGATCTTGCTTCTTTAAAGTTCAGCATGTCACTTTAACCCAGCAATCTCACTCCCAGGAAGTTACCCTACACATAGACTAACAAACTACAAACAATTTAAGTGTCCATCAACAGAGGACTAATTTAATATACAATGGAATATTATGAGGTATTAAAAGAATGAGCTAGATTTTTATATTCTAATATGAAAAAAAATCTAAGACGTATTGTTGAATTTTAAAAAAACCACAAATGAAAAAGCAAGAGGCAAATACTATGTTTGATATAATCCCATTTTTTAAAAAAAGGAGAGATATGTCATAATAACGTGTGGAGAAAGAAAATTTCTAAAAGGTTTTCTAATAAACTATAAACAGTTGGTACTTCTGAGGTATATTAGCATTAGTGGGAAGAAAGGAGAAGGGCTTTTAACTTCTCATTTTATATCATTCTGCAGTTTGAATTTCTTAGGATGTACACCAGTTACTTTTATGATAAAAGTAAAACCAGTTAAGTCTAAAACATTTTTTACTAGGACATGAAAGATGAATGGATACACTTATAAATTGCTTCAGTATATTATTTTTAAAGGGGAGGGGGAGAAAACCACACATTTTGAGTTCTCAATAAAAGATAATCAATTAAAGATGAATATCAACAAGTATTACAGAATAGCCTGTATATCATACCAGTGTTCACACACAGAATTTGCCCACTGGTCAATGCTTTGCAAAAACTAACTCGTTTCAAAACCTTTTTTCTACCTTATACTTTGAAGTTGCATTCTTGAAAAGCGATATATCACCAGATTTCATTGTACAAATTCTGGGTTGACTCCAGCTGTGTCTGCAGGACCCAGATTTTAAAAATTATAGGACTGGAAGAAGAGATCTAAGAAGGTATATAATTGAAAATTATCCCTTGTATGTAATCAAAACAAAAGCAAATTTCCTTGCCAACTTTCTGGTTTACCCCTGGCATGAATTTTCAGTGTTTCTTTTAAATCAAAGTACTTAATAAGCTTCCATCTGATTATTAACCTATGATTTAACAGAGCAATAAATATATGTTACACAGCCTAACGGTATTTCTCATTTCTTATGGTATCTCATAGATTTCAATTTCTTTAGAAAAGCCATGTCTGATTCTATTTTAATTGCTTGCATCAAATGAGTACAGAAACCTTTCTGCAACTGGCAAAGCTTTCTGTCAAGGAATTTTCTCTTGTGCCTCAGTTAAGCTTCAGAATTATTAATCAAAGTTTACTTTCCTATGTGTAGAAATGACTACTAAACTTACAAATTTCCTTTTACTCCTAAAGGATAAATCTAATTCCTTAAAATTTCCTTTTATAGGAATCTAAGGTGCCATTCAATGTACGAGTTCATAGATATTAATTAAAACGTAAATGTTAGTATGTCAAACAGACAAAATATACTTTTTATTATTTTCCCAGACCTTTTACAACAACATCTGCCCTTTTTGCCTTAGAAGACTGTTTTGGGTACGTGAGGTAAATGAAATAGGAAAAATACACTCCACTCGTAGGCCAAGGAGGTACTAAAAATTTATAAACTAGTATTACTGAAAGGTTATTTCATGAGGAGAGGACGATGCTTCATCTATGTGCCTCTAAGCTCTTTGCCTGTTAAATTCATACTTACAAGGAGGCGGCATGTAATGTCGGCAAGATGACAGCGAGGCTTGTGGAGGGGGCTGGGGCTGGGGCTGTGCAACCACGCTGGATCCGTAACCATCTACTGATAATGGCTGGCTCGGGGCGGCAGCAGCAGCAGCCTGGTGGCCAAAGATTGCAGCTCGGGAAGAGGAAACAGGACAGCAGGGGTCAAAGGCAGATGCTCCATGAAAACCACCACTTCCATGACTTCTGATACCACTGCTGCTCAGGTCTACTGGCAATGCCTGCTGTATAAAGAGGAACTATGTTTTATCTTTCTAAAATTTGGTCAAAACATTGTTTCATGTTATATTATAAAAGTACTCCTAATGCAATCTAGAAAAATAGAATCTATGAATTTAAAACTGCTAAAAATTTTGAGTGTGAAGACCTACTGAGCACCAAGAAGATACTGTGTGCATCTTGGACTGTAAAAATTGTAGTGCTTATACACTTAAAATCTATAATCAATTTTAAATAATCAAGCATGAGATCATGCTGTAAGATGAACAAAAGTTAATTAATATATTATTTTAAGATCTGTTTCTCTTCCATTATCTAGATTTTAAGAGAGAAAGAAAGTTTTAAATCATACTTCCATATCCTCCTTTACCCCAAAATTCTGATTGGTAATTTAGGACTCCTTTACAAGACATATAATCATACCACTGAAAACATTTAAGGCTCCAGGTAAAAATTTGTTCTGTTTTTAAACTGTACACAGCAAGCATTCAACTGAAACTCTTAATAGTGCAAACATTATCCAAGATAACAAAGGGCCTAAGATTATTCAAGCTAAACCATTAGCTAGCTTTTCCTCATAACTTTTTTCTCTTAAAAAAAAAAAAAAGATTAAACCATGATTACTTTTATTAGGAATATAATTTTAGGGAAGGCCCATTTACCAAGTTGGAAAATCAAAGAGTCTAGATTCCATCTCTACTCAAAAGTAATTAAGTTTTTTCCCCTGAGCACTTTGAAAAGTGCTTAGTAAAACACTTTACCTTCTACTCTAGAGCAGATTACAGAAACAGAATTGCTTCTTTATATTCTTAAGTATTTTAAATACAAGTCTTTGCTTAGTGTTCAGTACAGCTGTAATTTTTAAAATATGATTAAAGAAAATAAAGATGTTATATATGGAATCACATGCAGGAATTGTTCAATACTGAAAGCTGAGGGGCTAGAGGTGAGGAAAGCTAGAGTAATGCATTTATTAGAGGCCCAGGTCACCCAGTCCAGTGAGGAACCATAGTGGTCTTTGTACTTTTTAAAAATTTATTTTATTTTATTATTATTATTTTTTTAGAGACAGAGTTGTCTTTGTACTTTCAATGGCCTCCCAGCTCAGAGGATAACAGAAACATGAGAAACTCTGGATACCAAAAGGGAAGGAGGATGATGGTACAGGAGAAGCTGTAGGAAGGTGAAAAGAAAGAGCTACTTTCCTCTTCTATATTATGTGTCTACAATCAATTAAGTAAATGTCTGGGCTCTTTCTTTTAAGTTGGCAAATACAATATATGCTCCCAATTTGAATAAATAAAGTTTAAGAGTAATATTTTAAGACTGTGAATTATTACTTATGGTTCAAATCCTTTCCGTATTTTCCTATTTAGGCTAAAATTTGGCAAATGGACTGGAATATCAACATACTATGAAGGTGAGCAAATTTCCTATCTTCTTCTCCAGTCAGTGATTAAGAACACTCCCAGAGAGTGAGTTAAGTAGGGTGAAGGTCCTCCTAGAAGGAACCGAGGGTAAAGTTAAAAGTAGAGAATAAAAAGAAAAGGGGAAAAATCAACACAGAGAACCCTCTTCCTCACAATTCCAACAGTTCATTCAATTATTATTATAGAAGGAAAAGAGAGGGTAAGCAAAATGGCACAGAAATGGCAAATATTACTTTACACAGCTCGTAACTAGTGCATAGCACTAAGTAAACTATTCTCTCAAAAGAGAAAGCTACATCAAAAGGAGTAGTACAGAGTCAAGTGATTACTGCAACTCCTCTCGTCAAGCCTAATCCTCCCCAATCTTTCTCTGCCTATCTACAGTCTGACACTCAATCATAAGACATCCACACAATTATAAACCCTCAGATCAGTCTGCCTCTCCTCAACTTCTTGCTGTGTCCACACAGATCTCAAACAGAGACTATACGAGGCTACCTCATGAGCATGTGGCTAATTTCAGAGTCCTACAAATAGCTACATCAATCTCAAAGCGTTCATATTTCCAAAACCTCATTCTTTGTTTACCTTCATACCCATTATAACCACTGAATGCCTGATCCTGCTGATTCTTCTCAAGCTTTGTGTACAGTCCAAATACCTCTACTTAGATATAGGTGAGTAGGTTACATCTATATTTTACACAAAAGAGATTCTTCCTCTAATTAACTCACTCAGGTTGCTTCCTCATTCCCAAGAGGTAGAACAGGTCTAGACAATCCATAGATGTTAATACTTAGAACTGTTATCAGAACCAAAACATCATCTAAAATCTCTTTAATAATATTTCTTACTAAACCCTTTCAAATTTCCTTTTGGTATCAGCAGCTAGTTTTTTCTTCTTAAGGGAACACCCCACTTTCTTAATTACTTTTAATTTGTCAGAACCAGAAGAGATAACCAGCGAAAATTTAAAAGATGAAGCAAGTACTTCAGGAAAGGTCAGAGGGTACAGTAAAGGAGCTGCTCTGAATTTCTTTTTGACTTTTTTCTGGCACATTTTTTAGCACGTGTCACTTACAGTTTTAAATTACATGTTTTGATTTTTAAAGCATGCACCACCAAGGTTTATGTCACGATTATACACAGAGACAATGGAGCAAAAGTTAAAATAGCACATAACACCTCACTTTATTTACTCCATGTGGCCACCAATATTAATTTAATATTATTTGACGTATCAAGCACTCACTAATAACATCAACTAATTTACTTAATTAGCAAAAAATTTCTTATAATTTTTGCTGACATTTCAATTTCCCACAAACTAAAAACCTCATCTGCTCCTGAGAAACTATGTCACAGGTCTGCATCTGAGACGGCTGTTTATTTCTAGATGAGTGGAGATTATAGGCAGGCTCCAGAATAGGAGGTAGGGTAGAGGAGGAAAAAATTGGGAGAATTCCCAAATTTCTCATGAATTAGGTTGACACTGCAGTTTCAACACTTTGTTTGAAATAAAATCCCAAAAGTTTAGATCCACCTACATTTAACTAAAAACACCTAAGAACATTCCAGAATAAAAATTAGTATCACATCCAATTTTCTACATCCCTGGCCCCCTCAATTAGTTGCAATAATTTACATGAGAAAATCTTAAATACTTAATTTAAAAAAATCACACATCATTAAATTAGGCCACTGTTGCAGGGGCAACAAGAATGACTTATTTAGCATATAAAATTTATCATTAGGGTTTGTTTTTTTCTCCTGAAGGAACCACAATTTTAAAAACTCAAGATGAACTCATCAAATTCCACATACCTGGTCATGGTAGCTGGTACCAGAACTACTATTTGCTCCACATGGTGCCTGTACTTGTGGAGGTCTTTCCACAGGGCAAGTAGGATCACCAAAGGAGGGAGACACTGGGACAGCTGGGTGGGGAGTATGATGGTGGTGGTGATGATGCTGAAAATGGTGGCCATGCTGCTGAAAGCAACTTGCATGTGGATGTCCTAACGCATGGTGACTCTGAGACGACCCTCCACATGGCGAGTGCTGGGGACAGCAGGAAGGTAACCTTGGCATCGCAGGAGGGCCAGTTTCCGTTATAGCACTAGGTGCAGTTCTCCTTGAGTCATCTTGAAACGAAAAAATGCATAGAACCAAATGATCAAATATCACTGTGTAAAAGAAAGTGTATACTTCATATATGTGTATAAATGTGTATAAATAAGTAAATAATTAAGAAGTGATTACTGAATTCAAATATCTGTAAATAATAATGTGATACAGTCACATTCTGAACACGCATATCCTGTAATTTCAGGCAGTGATCTTCACTGGGATTTTCAGGCAAGCTTTAGGAGGCTTATATTTACCATGATGTTTAAATATGGCAATAGATCACCTTTTCCTAGGTCATTATAAATTATTAGGGTTTTTTTTGTTCTTTTTTTTGCAGTATGTGGGCCTCTCACTGTTGTGGCCTCCCCCATTGCGGAGCACAGGCTCTGGACGTGCAGGCTCAGCGGCCATGGCTCACGGGCCCAGCCGCTCCGCGGCATGTGGGATCTTCCCGGACCGGGGCACGAACCCGTGTCCGCTGCATCGGCAGGCGGACTCTCAACCACTGTGCCACCAGGGAAGCCCTAAATTGTATTTTAAAAACTCTAAAATAACATAGGAGTCTTTCCATTATATGCAACAAAGCTAAGGTTCTCCTGAGCTCCATGAGCCTCCAATACTGTAAATCATTCCTATATAATGAAGACTACTATGTACTTCTTAAAATCTTATCCTCTTAAGACATAACTACACGGGCTTCCCTGGTGGCACAGTGGTTGAGAATCTGTCTGCCAATGCAGGGGACACGGGTTTGAGCCCTGGTCCGGGAAGATCCCACACGCCGCGGAGCAACTAATCCCGTGAGCCACAACTACTGAGCCTGCGCTCTAGAGCCCGCGAGCCACAACTACTGAGCCTGCATGCCACAACTACTGAAGCCCGGGTGCTTAGAGCCCATGCTCCGCAACAAGAGAAGCCACCGCACTGAGAAGCCCGCGCACCGCAACGAAGAGTAGCCCCCGCTCGCTGCAACTTGAGAAAGCCCACGCGCAGCAATGAAGACCCAACACAGCCAAAAATAAATAAATAAATAAATAAATTTATTTTTTTTAAAAAAAAGACATAACCACCCAACTCAGAGCATATCTGGCTAAGTCTCACTAACTTCCAATGTCTTTTCCCTTCTTCTGGTCTCTAAACTCAGACCCAATAGAACATAAGAAATAAGACTCTACTATGTTGAAAATTAAAGGTCTCTTATAATGATCTAGTGACTCAAGGTGGAACAGTGGGAAAAAACATGGAGTCAGATGGGCCTGAGTTCTAATCCTGAGCCTGTCTAATCTGGAGCAATGTGACCTTAGGAAAGTTATTTAACCCCTTTCTCACCTATTAAATGTAGCAATAATTGCCTTGCATGGTTGTTGTTAGAAAAGATAATAATCCTCTAGGTATGAAATATCTGAGTTCTGATTATGCCCTGTCACATGCCCAGAGTTATTTTGAAGGTATGTTCTTCCATGCCAAAAGAACAGCAGAAAGTGTCCCCAGAAGGTTTATCCTAGTGTTTCAAACTCCTCTAAAAAAAAGCACCCCTTCCTCAAACTACATGTTATGTGGAAATTAGATAAAACAGATAAAAATGGAGATAAATTTTTTTACTTAAAAATAAAAATTAGAAGAGTGGAAAACCCAAATCCCTGTCCTTCCTTTCCCCCACCCCCACGTGACTCATGAGGCATCTCTTCAGAATCCTTAGGATTCTGGAGTACCACTGTTCTAGCCTTTTTTCTAGAGTAACCAATACCAGGGATACCCTGCTCCTATTTGGCTCACAGTACACAGCTATTCTCTTCTGGGCCAATGTACCAAAATTAGGAATCTTCTGGTTCTTTACAAATAATACAAAAATCCAACCGAAACTGGCTTAAACAATAAAGGGAATTTATAGACTCACATAAATGAATCTGGGTAGGGATGCTTCAGGCTCTGACTGATGGGTCTGACTGCAGTACACCTCCCTGTAATTCTCCTGGGTCTGCCCTCCCATACATGTCCTATCCTGCTTTTGCTGATTCTCTTCTGGGCAAAGTCTGTGATCTAAACCCTGTTAGACAGTATCTCTATTCTAAATCTATGTATATTGGTTCCCCCCACCCCAAGTTCCTACTCTGGCCTACTTGGGCTAATTTCCTGAACCCTTTTGTAAAGGTTCTTAACCTCAGAACTAGAATTCAGGAGTCTGTAAACCTGGCTGGAAAAAAATTACAAATTCTTACTAATCTCTAATAGCCTCCTGGAATTAGTACTACCTTGTTATCATCAGTTGAGAGGTTAAATATTACAAATAATTTGTATCAAAAAACAATGAAAGTCAAAAAGCTGTTCACTTTTAAAACATAAGTGACAGCAGATTCAAAGTCAGTTCTATAATTAAATCACTTTCATTCATTTGCATTCCAAATTTCTTGAGTAACCTGGACAGAGTCACAACTGGCATACCTGGAACTGACCATGATCAGCAGCCTATCTTCGCTATGCTGAATCAAACATTAAGTAGCTATTTCCCAAAGGCTGTAAGATTTACAACAATATCATTATTATAGGAACTTTACTTCCTACAACATTTTCAGGGTTATATCTCAGCCCCCACGTCAAAGTGTTACACAAGTAAATGTCATTTATTGTGTGTTACTTCAGAAAAGAAAATCGAAAACCTTTGGGACACTAAATCCATTCAGTGGATGGACTAAATGACCTTCATGATTCCTGCCAACTATGACACGTTAATTTTACAAACCCAATTATTTGAGGATTATGTGTAACTCTAAGACTCAGGAGATGAGTCTGTAACCAGAGCAAGAGATCTAGGGACCGCTAGGGCCATGACTGAAGTAACAGATATGACACTTAACCTGTTTGGAAACGATCTGCCCTCTTGGTCTTCAATTATTTCACATACAAAACTCAGAGTGAGTGAAGAGGAAGCACAATGACTTCAATATCCTTAAGGCTGAACACATATTTAAGGGGTTATATGATTAACAGTATGGCCCCTAAAAGAGGACTGACCTTATAGCTCTACTTCTTATGGTACAGTTTTGGCTTCCAATTAAATTAATGTCTATTTTCCTACAGTTCAGAAGCTCTTTGTTGCTCAAACAAGGTAGCAATCCAAAGTAAAGACAACTGAATCTCCTCTTGTTCAAGAGTTACTGACCAAAGAAAATTGCCACAGAGTAGAGGTGAAATACAAAGACATCTGATTGAGTAAATAAAACACTGCCTTTTTTATTAAAATTAGGCCGCTGAGTGGCCACTAAAAATAGATAATCGAAAATCTACACCAGAAGAATTAACTCCACAGCCCAGTGACACCAAGCTGGTTAAAATACTTTTATTGTAATTCTAGGAGGATTACTGAGATGTACTCATGCATTTATTCATTTATTTGGCAAGTCTTATACATAATAATGACATGGTTAAGGATCTACAAAGATACTGAAAAATGAAAGTCCTGGCCTTTAAAATAACGAATGGATATTGTCTGCCTTTGTTGTTTTATCTCTAGAAACTAGAAACATGCCTGCACAATGTAGGCGGTTCAATAAGCACTTGCTAAATTTAAGCTAACCGCACAGGGAAAAGAGGCATGCCTGCATGGTTGCAGCTTAGTGCTGAAAAAGAGAAAGACTTGATCTTTGGTCCTCAAGGAGCTCATCATCAAGTACGGAGAAAATTTAAAACAGAAATCAACCAGTATTTTAACAGAAGCACTAGGTTCTAGGTACAGTATAGAGCAACACTGCCCCCCAGGGAATATCTGGCAACACCTGGGGATACTTTTGGTGTCACAGCTGGAGGGGAAGTAGTGCTACTGGTTATTAGTAGGGAGAAGCCAAGAATGCTGCTATGGCTACGCGGGCCGGGGTGGGGGGGAAGGGGGGTGGGATGAATTGGGAGATTGGGATTGACATATATACACTACTATGTATAGAAGAGTTAACTAATGAGAACCTACTGTACAGCACAGGGAATTCTACTCAATGCTCTGTGGTGACCTAAATGGGAAGGAAATCCAAGAAAGAGGGGATATATGTGTACATATAGCTGGTTCACTTTGCTGTACAGCAGAAACTAACACAACATTAAAGCATCTATACTCTAATAAAGATTAACTAAAAATATAATAATAATGCTGCTAATATCCTGCAATGCACAGGACAAGCCCCCGCGCCCCCCCACACACAAGAACTGTCCAGCCCAAAGACAATAGTGCCAAGGTTGAGAAATCCTGGCATAAAGGAAGATTACAAGATCCAAGTCAGACTTTGTAGGTTTGAATTCTTGCTCCACTATCATATAACCTTAGACAAGTTACTTTACCTGTAAAATGAAAATAATAATAGAATCTGCCTCATAGGTTATTACAAAAATCAGAGTTAATATAAATAAATTATTGACCAATATTATGAGTTCAACAGATGTTAGCTATTATTATCCACTACAATTGTTAGCTCTGTTTATGTTGTGTTCCCGGTGTCTAGAACAGTGCCTGATACATAGTATGCAATCAATAAATACTTGCTGAATAAATGAATATATAAGATAGCATATACGCATAAAGCTAAGAACATTGAGAAGTCAGACAGATGATAAGCTGATTGGGGCATGTTGAGTTTGAGGTGACTGCAGAATGGTCCAGAGGAGAGGCGGTTGGATATGAAAGTTTAAAACAAGGAGAGTGTTCTGGAAGCAATACGGTGAGTCATCGGCATACTGGTGGTAGGTGAAAACACCTACAGTTATGAGATGGACGAGTGAAAGAAGGGATGAAAATAGAGTCCTGGAAGAAAATAAGATGAGAAGAAAATTACTGCCAGATTTTTAAACATCATGTTTGTTTGTTCTGAAAGGAGTCAGAGTTAAAGTTAAATGAAGGAGTTTAAGGTGAAGAAGATCCACTTAGGTATACATAGACTTAACACAAATGTACACGTGCGTGTATGAAGGGGATGGAACCAACAAAGATGCTGAAGACACAGGGAAGATAACTGATAAAGCAAGGTCAAGGACACAAGAAAGGACAGGAGGTGGAGCATAGATAAAGAGACTGGAAACTATAAGAAGGAGTTAAGAGACCAGGAGTTAGGAGATATGGATAGGTATAAATACACAAAAGTTTTTATTAAAGGGACTGGAAGTTACAAGTATTCATGCTTGAGAACCTTCATTTATTTTTTTTATCCCCCCTACCCCCGGAAATCAGAGTCTTAAGAAGAATAAGAGAATTTTGGAATAGACACTGAGGGGAAGGAAAGAGAACCGATTGGGATTTATCACACTATGACAACTTATTACCAAAAGCCCAAGATTAGATACCATAAATTGATGAGGCATCAATCTGCATGGTTCTATGATTTTTACCAGTCCCATTTAGGAACCTGGATAAGAGAGAAGCTACATGGCTCAAGTGATTCAAGGTTGGAAATATACAAGAAGGTGCAAAGTAATGACAGGATGTGAAGAAAACAGGTGAATGATGTTCTACAGTCTTGGAAGGAAATAAAGCCAGCAGAATTGAACGCCCCTAATGTAATCTGAATATCTGTATGTGCTTCTATCGGATTCATATAGAGGAACAATCTGGCCTGGAACAAGGTTCTCCTAGTCTAGAGAAATACAACATGAGCAAGTCTATCCCAAGGGTGGTCATTAAAAGATAGAATAATATCATGAGAAGGCCATTCAGGCAGTGAAGTTACTACCTAATAGATTAAATGTGAATCCTAACTAAACAAGCGTGTTAAAAAATAAGTACATAAATAAAAGCTTTGAGACTGTCTTGAAATAAAGTTGGGACTGTTTCACATAACATCTAGATAAGCATAGGGTACATAAAGCTACCAGGAAAGACAGTGCACTCAATAAACGAAATAAAAGCCCGTTTCACTTCTGCCTACATTTTTTTTTTTCAAAGACACCCCTGAGAAATCTCCTTGTTTCCTCAAGTTTGCCTCAAGTCTCCTTTGCCTCAAGTTTCCAGGGAAGGGAGATCTAAACCAGACACAAGCAGTTTTCCAATCTGCTCAAGGTAAGTTACAGGGATATTATAAGAATTAAATATATTATTAAAAGCCAAAAAAAGATAGAAAATATATGGTGGTTTTGTTATTAATGGTGATATTATTGGTGATATAGTCAATCTACAAGCTATAGGGTCTATGATGTCTCTGTTACTAAACAGCAAGTTCCTATCTCTGTGCCGTCATTCAAGAGCGGAAAAAAGACTACTTTAAGACCCAGTTAATCTGAGATAAGAGTTAAAACTATAAAACTCTTAAAAGAAAACAGAGGAGTAAATCTTTGAGAACTTTGGTTAAGCAATGGTTTCTTAGATGTGACACCAAAAGAATAAACAACAACACAAAATATTGGGAAAATGACATCATCAAAATTTTTAAAACTCCCATTCCTATTTTCAATTCTTTTGGATACGGATCTAGGAGTGGACTTGTGGGCCATATGCTGCTAACTCTATGTTTCACTTTTTGAGGAACTGTCAAAGTGTTTTCTACAGTGGCTGCACCATTTTACATTCCCACCAGATATTAATAAAGGTTCCAGGGGCTTCCCTGGTGGCTCAGCGGTTAAGAATCCACCTGCCAGTGCGGGGGACATGGGTTTGAGCCCTGGTCCAGGAAGATCCCACATGCTGCAGAGCAAATGAGCCCGTGCACCACAACTACTGAGCCTGCGCTCTAGAGCTCGCAAGCCACAACTACTGACACGTGCCACAACTACTGAAGCCCGCGTACCTAGAGCCCGTGCTCTGCAATGAGAGAAGCTACCGCACTGAGAAGCCCGTGCACAGCAACGAAGAGTAGCCCCTGCTTGCCGCAACTAGAGAAAGCCCGCCTGCAGCAATGAAGACCCAACGCAGCCAAAAATAAATAAAATAAATAAATTTATAAAAAGAAAAATAAATAAAGGTTCCAATTTCTCTATATCCTTGTTAACCCTGCTTATCTTCTGATTTCCTGTTCTTTGTTTTTGTTTTGTTTAATTATAGATATCCTGGTGAGAGTAAAGTGGAATTTCATTCTGGTTTTGATTTGCTTTTCCCTAATAACGTTTTCATGTGCTTCTTGGTCATTTGTACAAATGACCTTCTTCTTTGGAAAAATGCCTATGTAAATTCTTTGCCCATTTTAAAACTGGGCTGCTTTTCTTTTTATTGTTGAGTTGTGCAAGTTCTTTATATATTCTGGATACTAGACCCTTATCCAATATATGATTTTTAAATATTTTTCTCCCATTCTGTAGGCTATCTTTTCACTTTCTTATAATTTCCTTTGATGTACAAAAATTTTAAATTTGATCAAGTCCTGTTTATTTATGTTTTTCTTTTGTTGCTTGTATTTTTGGTGTCAGCCATTCAATTCTCCCCCATCTCTTTCAGTTGAGCTATAACACTCCAGTAACATAGCACACAGACTCAAATATGAAGTCGTAGTCTAATTCTAATAAAGACCACTTTGTTCACATATGATGCTTATTCTAAGAATACACTCTTGCTAACACAGCTAAAATCTTAAAAACAACAATCCTTTTTCTAACAAAGAGTCCCCTCCCCGCTCTTCTTGTCTTGTCTTTTTCTTTTTTTACATACCTCCTGTAGAAGTACCACTCATACTATTGCTTGCAAGCATAGGTGAAGTCTCTGACACTGCGGAGGGTTGGCTACTAGTGACAGCTGAAGCAGTATCAGAGGGCTGCTCAGAGGTAGATGGATTTGAATTGTTAATGGAAGCGCTTGTGGTTTGTGATTCCATTCTCGTGGAAGTGGTTGGTACTACAGTAGGTTCTACAATATAGAAAATGTTTATTAGCATTTCAAAGCAAATTAGGTAATGGGTTATATTTTAATAAAAGCTAACATTTTTATGATAATTATTAAAACAAAATATGAATCCTCTAATAAGTACAATATACAGTTAAAAAAAGTTTTCATAAAGTTAAACTGCAACATTAAAATGACATGTTATTGCATTTTTAAAAACCCAACACATATATGTATATTCTAATAATTCAAAGGACTAATATAGTTTTTTTGGGTAATGACCATGTAAGTTTTCTGATCACAAAGAAAAGAGGCAAAGTAAAAGTCCCTCTGCTATGTCCATACACATTGTCACAGGCTGTTAGAACAGTATACAAATTGTACTTTCTGGTTACATTATGGATTCTAGAGTCACACAGCGTGGATAGCAATTCTGATTTCATCACTGACAGTATGATCTAGGATAAATTACTTAACCACTCTCTATTTCCCCACCTGTAGAACTAGGAAAGTACAGAATTTTCTTCATAGAACTGTTGTTAGGATGAACAGAGATCACACATATAAAGCACTTTATATGATGCTTTACAAGCAGTAGTCATTCAATAAACATTAGCTATGATTTTTAATAACCATTTTAATTTCTTACATGCCTTTTTGTATGTTTTTCCCCAAAATTTTTTTGCCAATATTAATATTCATCAGTACTTTCTAATAAAAATTAAAGTTTTTATAGTAGAAATTAAAAGAAATTTCAGGCAGACCTTAACTTATGAATGAGTTATACTTTAGACCCTAATTGTTAAATGATTGTTTAAAAATTAAGAATAATGGGAATAAATCTGTGCAAAGCATAGTCACAATAATTAGACCTGAATTATCACTCTTTAAATGTGATATACAATGAGAGGACAACTATTCTATACAATGAAGTGAGGTCCGCTGATTCCTGAAACACAAATAGTACCTGTTAGTCTATATGGGACCCTGTACTTCAGATGCTTAAAGAAATATATTTGCCTAAACGTAAAAGGGGGAGGGAGGAACCTCTGTTGATTTGCAAATAGTTTATCTCAGTTTCTCAGTCTTATTGGTATTGACAGTGGCTGAATAATTCTTTGTTGGAGGCGGAGGGGGGTCGGGGTGGACTGTCCTTTGCACTGCAGGATGTTTAGCAGCAACCCCAGCCTCTACCCATTAGATGTTAATAGCACTCTCCCCCAACTGTGAGAACCAAAACTGTCTGTAGATATTGCCAAATGTCTCTAGGGGCACAAAATGGCCAGTAGGTAAGAACCACTGGTCTAACTGATAAACTTAAGTTTTGAATTTATTTTTAATAAGATAGAAGCCTTCCACTAAAAGAAACCAGTAGGGAGAAGGGGGCATCTGCTGATCACTGGAATACTTTTAACCTAAAAGTAAAAGTATTCTGTTTGAACTAAATTCTAGTGGGTTAAAAGGCTACTCTGTCACCTTTTGTTACTTTACTGGATGGCAGGTGTCACATGGGACAACACACAAAAAGTTTCCAAAAGAGCCATTAATATTTAATTGAGTAATCTTTAATTAATCCCTATTGTATTAACCACTGCCTTACAGATAATTTATGGTGCTTCAAAATAAAAACCGAGGGCTTCCCTGGTGGCGCAGTGGTTGAGAGTCCGTCTGCCGATGCAGGGGACGCGGGTTCGTGCCCTGGTCCGGAAAGATCCCACATGCCGCAGAGCGGCTGGGCCCGTTGAGCCAGGGCCGCTAAGCCTGCGTGTCTGGAGCCTGTGCTCCGCAACGGGAGAGGCCACAACAGTGAGAGGCCCGCATACCGCAAAAAAAAAAATCATAAAAAAAATAAAAACCAAGACATTGTTAAATGAAATGTAGACAATGGGAATAAATTAGCCCTTAATAAACATCTTAATTCCAAAGTACTGCTACTCTGAAAGTTATGATCATCCAAACTGCAAACAGCCGATATGAGAGCTGATTGCACAAGGCCCCTAACTCTTCCTACCTAGCTAATGTATCTTTTCCAATTTATAGTTAACTGCCAAAATTAACAAATTCATATATGGCTTACTGTCTCCTTAAGGAAATTATGATTGACCATTTCCTTCTAAGATGTAACTATTACTATCTGAAGACCATTGTCACTATGAGGGAAAATTCACATATGTCTTCATATATTCATACTTGCTACCACTTTCCCTAACCTCTGTTTTCCAACTCTAGCTTTATTTCCTCAGTTCCTTGGGTGCAGCTGTAAGCCAAAACAAAACACTAAAGCTGAGCAGCACATAAGGTAACCATATTATTACACTGAAGGATAACACAACTTTTAAAAGAAAACTGAACATTTCAAATAACCAGTATTAACCATTTAAACTCAGTTATATTGCTTTCCTGTTCTGTATTTTTAAAGTGCTGTTTCTATTTTTCATAGCAAAGTTAAAGTATGATAACAATATTATAAATGAAAGTATCAATAACACATAAGTCTGAGGATAGATCAAACTACCTCTTGTAAAAATAATTTTTTTCTAAGAAAATAACTACCAAGCAATGAAGTAATAATCAGAGAGAATTTTTAGACACAACTTACAAACTGAGGTTATTATATTAATTGAAAAATAACATTAGGATACCTGGCAACTTCCCTGTAATTTAATATATATTACCATTAAGCAGCAATAGAAGTTTCTAGCATATTAAGATACTTCATTTAAAAAAAAAAAAAAAGATACTTCATTTTAGCAAATCTTATTCATAATTCTACACTGCTAGTACTCCAACTTACCATCTTCATCAACAGTAAGGTCCACAACTTCTGCCGCATTCTGCCTCAAGGGCTGTATAACAGTAGAAATCCTACTGCGGTTCCGTGGCTCCTGTGGCCGACTTGTATGAGAACTTGAACCTTGGCTCCAGTGAGATCTATTGTGTCCAAGGGTTGAACGAGACCTTAAATAACAAAATTTTTAGTTACCTAAGAAATCATAAGCCTTTCTTACAAACTAAGTTGTGAAATCCTTCATTCAAGAATTCTCCAGAGGGGCTTCCCTGGTGGCGCAGTGGTTAAGTATCTGCCTGCCAATGCAGGGGACAAGGGTTCAAGCCCTGGTCTGGGAAGATCCCACATGCCAAAGAGCAACTAAGCCCGTGCGCCACAACTACTGAAGCCCATGCACCACAACTACTGAAGCCCGCAATGAGAAGCCTGTGCACCGCAATGAAGAGTAGCCCCCACTCGCCGCAACTAGAGAAAGCCCGTGTACAGCAATGAAGACCCAACGCAGCCAAAAATAAATAAATAAAATAAATTAAAATAAAAAGAATTCTCCAGAAGAATAATCATAATAGAATTTAAAATTCTGACTAGCATAATGTCTAGCACTCAATAAACATCTGCTGAATTAAATGTTCAACAAATGTTCACCAATCAACTGACCTCAGAAAATGAAAAATGATATGTTAGACCAATCACTGGTGTAAAATACAGGATTCTGTTTCAAGAATGCTGCTCCCTTTTCTATGTTTACTTTGAATATTCACCTGGGTTATAATCAATTATTTACATTTTATGTTAATACCTAAAATTATTCACCATAGGTATAATAACAAAAATATCAACACCCTAAACATTTAACATTTACATGATCTTCTATGTTTAGTTTAGATTGGATCTGCAAAGCATGGCTTTGGGAGTCCCAAACCAAGCTAAGTTTCTGGGACTGTCTAAAAGAGATTCAAAGCACCGGAGAGAGTTCTTGCCATCAGGAGAGGTACGGATAGTTGTAGCTAGTTTACTATAAGAAACATCATCGTTTGAGCTGCTTTAGGCTTTAAAGGCATATAATCACAAACCCTCAACGCCGAATGCTTTTATCATCTTTTAATTATGTGTATTGTACTAAATTACTTACAGCATATATTTTATTTTAAAAAATTCTTAAAGGATTCACTGTAATGATCTGGACTAAGGGTACAGAGGGATAGTATGTAGAATATGCAGTCCTCAGGCTTCAAGGAGAAAAAGATAAATATGTTTTAGAAAGATGGGGCTTACGAAGTTGGTTTTTTCTCCTGCCCAAACTGAATGTAAAACTGCCTATAAGCTTATTGTCACTATGTATGGAAAGAGTGAGCCAGATGCACTAACATGCAGTCATCGTATAAGCTTGACCACTCAGAAGAGAACTCCGAAGTTCAAACTGAGCTGACAATGGCCTCAGCAATTACAGAGCCTAAAAGTTTAGAAAGAAGTTCAAATTCTAAAATTAAGTTTTCAAGTAACAGGAGTACAGAGGTTAAATCCTGAGACAGAGTTTTAAAAAAAAGACCGTGCATTCCAGCAAGAATTGTATAGATTAAGGCATGAAGGTAAACAAATATTTCAAGCGGAAATGGTTTTAGATAAGAATGATCACCATTTAAAATTCTTGAGAAACCAAGAGTATTTGATGAGAGACTAAGTAGTCTATTATTTCTTAGAAGCTGTTAACAGCTGCAGAAACTTCCACGTCCACTATGCAGCACTTCTGTGAAAACTTCACAGGATGTCCTAACTCCAAATATAATGCTGAGTAAAGTACCAGCAAAAAACTTGATGTATGAGGAACAGTTTCACAGAGGCCTTAGTCGCCCCTATAATTAGTGGCAACTGTCAAATCTTGACACAAAGGGATCTGAAACACAGATACATTCTCTCTTGAACAGGAAGGGCCAAGAGCCAGCTAAAGTGACAAAGTTAATATTCTAGGTAACCATAAGGAAAATAAATATGGCTAATGAGCACTGTGTGTCTTTTTCAAGAGCACTGTCTATCACTATGTAAACGCATCTGCTTGAACATTTAAGCGTCTACATGAAAAGAAAGCTCTCCAGTTCCACGAAAAAACAGGTCCTTAGTTTCAACAATTGTTATAGCTCATAAAAACTGAGTCAGCGTTGTACCAACCACTATGGACAGTCACAGAATAACTGTGGCACGTACTGTGGAGTATCAATTTTCCTCAGAGTCTGGGAAAATCATTTAAAACTTAAACAGGGATATATTATAGAGTGCTCTCTTCCATGCCATTAGAAGTAGTACTCCAATGGGAAAGTGGCAAGTAAAGAAGCACATTCTAGGTATGATTGTAACATGCTTCCAAAATAAGAATGCTTTTTTCTTAAATCAGTAACAAATTAAAATACAATAAGCAAATGCATTTCTAAATTCATTCCAACACAAAAATTAAGATTCATCCACAGTTTGGTGTATCAGACGAAAGAGAGGAGTACTTCACTGCTTCCTTTACCAGTATTTGTAATCATCTAAAGCACAAAATGAATTGTGTTAGGGTCTCTCTCTCTCTCTTTTTTTTTCTGTCAAAGTGATTCTCAAAAGGGCAATGTCATTTCCAGTTATTTATCAAAACAAATGAGGATATATCATTCATTTTTTACTACAGGGCTTATATAAAATTACTGAGTGAAGGACAAAAAAATCCAAAAACTATGTTTTATACTAAGTTGTCCTACCATAATAGCATAAACATCACTGGTATTAATGAGATGCCAATATCATTCCCAATACTTATGTACTATTCACATCTAAATTTCAGAGGAGTTTGTGAACTTTCTGAATCATAAAACAAATTCAATTTTATAAAACACCAAGTAAAACTGATGTTTATCTAGAGCAATGACTCAACACTCACTGTATACTTGGGGTGCTTAAAAAAATACTGATTCCTAAGATTCTGGTTCAGCTGGTCTGGGCTATGATACAGGCAACAATATATATTTTATCATCTTCCCAGATGAGTCTAACACAGTCTGGTTTGACAACCACTAATCTGGTTGGTATACACACACTAAAACTAGGTAAAGAAAAAAAAAGTAAAAAAATGCAAATATCTGCAGCACAAATGGGTCTAAACATTTACATCTAAAACTTCAAATATACAACCAGGAATTAAAATCTTACCGATAGCTTTCCCCAACTGTTACTATCTCCACTTCACTGTCAGTTGAGGTAACATTAATTTCTTCATTGGCAGTGATCTGGGGAGTGGAGGAAGCTTCTATCACCACAACATCTTCATCAATATTTCCTGGAAACAAAAAGAAAAAACATTTAAAGGGCATATGGGATAAACAACAAGGTCCTACTACACAGCACAAGGAACCATATTCAGTATCCTATGATAAACCACAATGGAAGAGAATACAAAAAATAAAAAAAAGGATGTATATATATATATATATATGTGTATAACTGAATCACTTTGTATATATATGTTTAACTGAATACAAAAAAGAATGTATATATATATATATATAACTGAATCACTTTGCAGAAATTAACACAACGTTGTAAATCAACTATACTTCAATTAAAAAAATAAAGAGCATATGCCTGTCAGCTAACTTAAAGACAAAATTTTTATTTTGACTTTGAAGACTGAAATTCATTACAAAAGTAAAATTCATCTGTCAAATCAAAGTTTTTAAAACCAGAGCTCACTATGCAAAGTGAAAACAGTACTTACTCTCTTAATTTGCACATTTGTTTCCGCTTATGATTTTTGTTTGTTCTTTACAAACTTTTAGTAGTTTCCAGAAGAATTTGTATAATCTTATATAAAGATATTAATACTGTAATATCTAAAAGTACTGATTTAAGATCTTATGTAAGATATTCACATTCTATAAGATATCAACCCTTTGATATCTAAAATGAAGACACCACACTCTCTGTAAGTTTTCTTCAAGGTTTTTTAATTTATGTAATATGGTATTCTTTTAAGAAAAACACAGTAGCTTTTCAGTTTTGTGCTACAAAATCTGTAATTTTTTTGTACGTGTTCTTTTCTAAAGTATTCCAAGTTCGGAAAGTGCTCACTCATCTAGAAGATGGTACATACTATATTTGGTGCAATGTGTTTCCTTAATATTTACATCACCTAGAACTAATTGTTACTTATGGCATTAGATAAGATTATAAATAGAATCTGGCCCTGCTCAGTGAAATAACCCAGTCACAAAATAACACTGTATGATTTCACTTATGTGAGGCATCTAAAGTAGTCAAAGTCCTAGAGAAAGTGGAATGGTGGTTACCAGAGCTGTGAGGCGGAAGGAAAAGGGAGTTGTTTAATGCGTATGGAGTTTCAGATTGCAAGAAGAAAAAGTTCTGGAGATCTGTTTCACAACAACGTGAATATTCTTAAAACTACTGAACTGCATACTTTAAAATGGTCAAGATGGTTAAACAACAACAAAAAAGAAAAGTTATGCTCCATTTCTTCTCTTGCTATATTTTCCACAAATCTAGGGCTAAAATGTCTTTTTTTAAACATTCTTCTCTCTTCATTGCTATCACCTGTCAATGTAAAGATCAGACAACAGTTTACAAGTAATATCTTGCGAGAAGAATTTTCCCATAATAAGAATATTGAGAGCTTAAAATTTCACCCACTTTAAGTGTACATTTCACTGATTTTAGTGTGTTTATGGAGCACAGACATCATCTCAATCCAGTTTTAGAACATTTCCAACACCCTAAAAAGATCCCACATGCCCTATTTCAGTCAATCATTGTCCCTCTAACCCCATCCCTACATCCCTACAACAACTAACATGCTTTCTGTCATTATGGATTGATCTGTATTTTCAAGAGCTCAATATAAATGGAGTAATACATTACATATCCTTTCATATCTGGCTTATTTCACTGAGTGTACTTATTTTGCGATTCATTCATGTTGTGTGTATCAATAGTTCATTCTTTTTTACTGCTGGGCAGTATCCTATCATATGAATACATCACAGTTTGTTCATCCATTCTTCTGTTGATGGACATCTGAATTTTTCTCACTTTTGGCTATTACAAATAAATACACGTACTTCAGGCATACATGTTTCATTTTTCTTCGGTAAATACTTAGGAATGTAATTTCTAAATACTATGGTAAATTTATGTTTAGCATTTTAATGAAGTGCCAAATTGTTTTCCTAAGTGACTGTTCAGTTTTACATTCCCACCAGGAAAATGGGGCTCCATTTTCTCTACATCTTCGCCACTGTTACCATCTCTTTTTTATTATAGCTGTTCTACTGCATGTATAGTAGTATATATAGTAGTATATATTCTTTTCATTTTCTTAATGGTGTCTTATGAAACATAAAAGTCTTTCATTTTGATGAAGCCCAAATCAGCTATTTCTTTAATGGATCATGTTTTTGGTGAGCTTTTAAAGAAATCTCTGCATAACCAAAGGTGACTAAGAATTTGTATGTTTCTTCTAGAAGTTATATAATTTAGCTCTTACATTTAAGTCTGTGATCCATTTGGTTAATTTCTGTGTCTGACATGATATAAAGGTCTAAATTCACCTTTTTAGCATGTAGATCCATAACTGTCCCAACACTATTTGTTGAAAAGACTGGAATAATTCTATTTTGATACTTAGTAGATTCAGGTTTTTCTAATTATTCTTCAGGATTATAAAATCAAGGGGAGAGAAAAATTCTTGAGATTTGGACTGGATTGGCATTAAGCATCACTAACAAAGCCCTGATATCTCTATAATATACATAATTTCATCCAAGAACATATCTGTCCAATATCATATTTATAAACCTGTAGAAAAAGTGAGGGTTTGGTTTGATTATAATTGTAACTCTCTATAAAGCTACATAATTTTCTTCAAAGAAGCTAAATATACTCCTATTGAGATTATTCTTACACTCTTTATTTTCTTTGCTGCTCTTGTAAACATGCTCCCTTTCTTCATTACATTTTCTACTAGTACGGTGGCATTCCATTGATACCATATATTCATTTTTATCCAACTCTTACAGAACTCTTGCTTAGCACAATGACAACAAATGGCTCAACTTTCTTCTCACTGTGGAATTTACACAGTCTACATTCCTTCACCCGAGGCACCATTCCTAGACAACCTGGAATTTCATCTCTAATATACCTCTACATCATCAAATATCTGCACTACTTCAAAAGTTGGCCACTATCTGGAGGAGGTTACAAGCCCATGACAAAGATCTATAACATGCTCTCTGATACTCCAAAGAGGATAACAAGGAAGGCACTGGTAAATCACAGAGGCAATAAAAGATGATCTGATTGGAGAAATAGTTATTTTAAAAATATTCCAGGGCTTCCCTGGTGGCGCAGTGGTTGAGGGTCCGCCTGCCGGTGCAGGAGACACGGGTTCGTGCCCTGATCCGGGAGGATCCCACGTGCCGCGGAGCGGCTGGGCCCGTAAGCCATGGCCGCTGAGCCTGCGCGTCCGGAGCCTGTGCTCCGCAACGGGAGAGGTCACAACAGTGAAAGGCCCGCGTACCGCAAAAAAAAAAAAAAAAAAAAAAAAAAAAAATTCCGTAATATTTCTATTTTGGAATACTTACAAATTGCTCTATCCATTAAATAGAAAAAAATTAAGATTTAAAAATTATGTGCAAATTTTTTAAAGTAGTTTCTAAGTTCTAAAGATTACACACATACACATGTTCAGGTCAAATGTATTTTTAACAGCATAAATATAGGCAGAGAAAAACAAAATAGCAGCACTCAGTGGCTATTTAAAATAATATTATCGATTCAATTTCCAAATTACATTTCTAATTCTTCGTAATCACATACACGATGCAGCTTAAGGTAAGCGTACACAGGCAATCATATATTTAAAACTAAAAGCATTATATATAAAAATAAAAGACCGTGGATTTTTTTTTTAAAAAAAAACCTCTCTTATTTTAACCCACCAACTGGACATTACCACTTTACATGGAGAAAAGCTACATCTATATATCAGCTTTATTAGTGATTTTTCTCCATATATGTATACATGAAATTTCTTTACAAGCCTGTTAAAAAAAAAAATCACCTAACATTATTAAACACCTTTTACACAGTTATGCAAAGTCAAATATAAATGTAACATTTTGAAGTTCCAATGACAAATGATACAAAGCTAGCTTTGCTAATGCATTAAAATTCAATTTATATAATTTTTTATGAACACAGAGATTGTATAACTAAAAGTTATATAAATAACTCATTTAGGCACTGTTACTCTTATTGCTTAAACATTTTTCTAAAAAGAATCTTTATAAGCATAACTTGAACATAATACATAAAAATTATGTAACTAAATAATAATCACAATTAGGCAAGATTTGGGCATCTTTAGAATGACTATTATTTAAAACACAATTTAAAGGAAATATTCCTAAAATTATGAAGTTAACCTTAATACAGCTTTTAAAAAATCAAGACAATAGGTCACTTCTTATTGGGCCAATTTCATTTTCATGTCATTTGCATGTAGAAATATTAAAGGATGACAGACTTGAGTGCAGCTAAGAGTGATGGGACTGCAGATGATTTAGCTATTTCTTTTAACATTACTTATTTTGCTTGTACTTATTTTGCTTGTACTTTTTAACATATTTTTGACTGGAGATGTAGTTTCGGCAACAATCCCCCTGTCAATAATGTATTAATACATCATGAGAAAAATAAAATGTAATAACCTGGGTAGTGTAACAATGGTAACAAAAACAATGGTTTCTCTGACAGAGGTCTTCAAGAACCCCCCAAAATCACTGATTATTCTGGTCCCCCTGTGCCTTAAGTCTGGTATGATGCCAATAACAAGAATAGCTTGCAATATGTGAGCACATACTTTGTCCCATGTATAATATTCTGCATGTCTAGCTCCATGAAGAAACTGAAACTTAGAAAGTTTAAACGACTTGTCAAGCAAACATGAGCAACACTTGGAATTAACACCTAATTTCAATTCTAAACTCAGGCTCTTTACATGAAGTATATCACCACGCCGTAACTACTCAACAAGTTGGTGCTAATTACTATCAAATCTTCCTGTTACGCTACTGCGCCTGTCTTTTGCAGTCACAAAAGTTACTGAAGTTTTAACAGCTTTGACTCTTCTTTGGGACTCTTCTGTTGGGTATCTATCCAACAGAAACGAAAACATATACATATACAAAGAATCTGTACGCAAAGGTTCAAAACAGCATTATTCACAATGGTCAAATACTAAAAACAATTAAATGTCTATCACCTGACTAATGGTAAACAAATCCATGCAATGGAATATTATAAAGGAACTAAATAATAAAATAAGTAGAACAGAATAGAATTAAATTAAAATGAAATGAAATGAAATGAAACTAAGTACTGATATCTGCTACGACATGGATGAACCTCAAAAACACTATGCTAAGTGAAAGAAGCCAGACACAAAAGACCACATATTGTATGATTTCATTTATATGAAATGTCCAGAAAAAGCGAGTCTATACAGACAGCAACAGATTAGAGGCTGTATGCGGAAGTGAGGGCAGGACAGGGATTAACTATAAACAAACAGGGATCCAGGATCTTTGGGGATTAATGGAAATGTTCTGAAACTGTACTGCAGTAATGGCTGCACAGCTCTGAATTTACTAAAAATCACTGAATTGTAAACTTAAAATGGATGAATTTTATGGTAGGTAAATTATACCTCAATGAAGCTGTTAAAAAAAAAAAACACACCTGTAAAACATTCCCTGCAAGATACAAAACTAGGGGGCTTCCCTGGTGGCACAGTGGTTGAGAATCCGCCTGCCAATGCAGAGGACACGGGTTCAATCCCTGGTCCGGGAAGATCCCACATGCCGTGGAGCAACTAAGCCCGTGCGCCACAACTACTGAGCCTGTGCTGTAGAGCCCATGAGCCACAACTACTGAGCCCACGTGCCACAACTACTGAAGCCTGTGCGCCTAGAGCCCATGCTCCACAAGAGAAGCCACTGCAATGAGAAGCCCACACACTGCAACGAAGAGTGGCCCCCGTTCGCTGCAACTAGAGAAAGCCCGTGCACAGCAATGAAGACCCAAGACAGCCAAAAATAAATAAATAAATAAAATAAATTTATTTTTAAAAAAAAGATACAAAACTAGATTTCAGTAAATGAAAAGACATTCCATACGCTGGAAGAGGAATACTCAAAATCCCAAAGATGTCAGATCACCCTAATTTAGCCTACAAATACAATCCCAATAAAAATATCATCATGTGTCTCCCCACTAGCACCATCCTCAGATAAAAAGTTGATTATAAGTTCACTTGGAAGAATAAACAGGCAAGAATAACCAGGAAAACATGAAAGAGTCTATAATTAAAACAGTGTGCTTCTAGTGAGTGGACAGGCAGACCAACTAATGGAACAGTATGAAAGCTCCATAAATAGATCCAAATACTTATGGAAATTTAACATATGACAAGGGTGGCAACTCAAGTCAATAGGAAAGTTTTTAATGATTTGTTTGGGATAACTGGATAGCCACATGAGACAAAAAGGATCCATTCTTCACACTGTACATGAGGACAAACATCAAATAGATCTGTGCTTTATACGTTTAAAAAAAAAAAAGGTAAACAATACAAGGGCTAGCGGGGAAATGGGTTAGTTTCCTTTTAAACTTGGAGTGGGAAAAACTTTCCTAATTATGATTCAAAAACCCAGAAACAGTAAAGGTCAATAAATGTGACTAATTCAAAAAAATTTTGGCAAGGTAAAGAAGTATTGCAGAGTCAAAAAACTAATGACCGGGCTTCCCTGGTGGCGCAGTGGTTAAGAGTCCGCCTGCCGATGCAGGGGACACGGGTTCGTGCCCCGGTCCAGGAAGATCCCACATGCCGCGGAGCGGCTGGGCCCGTGAGCCATGGCCGCTGAGCCTGCGCGTCCGGAGCCTGTGCTTTGCAACGGGAGAGGCCACAACCGTGAGAGGCCCGCGTACAGCAAAAAAAAAAAAAACAAAAAAAAAAAACTAATGACCAATTTGAGGAAAATGTGTTATATAGGATGTATACCTCTAATATATAAAAAAAACTTCTAAAAATGAATGCAAGAATGAAGACCAACATTCTGACAGAAAAACAGGCAAATGAAATGAATAGATTGATCACAAGAAATGCAAATGACCTTTAAATACATGAAAAGACACACAAACATTAGTCATAAAAAATACAAATTAAAAATGTACTGACATACTATTTCTTGCCTCTCAGATGGGCCAAAAATTAAAATCTGACAACTAATTCTGCTGGAAAGGCTTTGGGAAAATAGGCACTTTCACACACTGCTGATGGACCCAAAACGGTTACGATCCTCTCAGAGAAATCTGGCCATATTTTTAAAATAACATATTCTTTTATCTTTGACTCAACAATTCCCTCCTAGAATTCTATCCCAAAGACACAATGGCAAAAACTATTAAATGACATATACAAAAAGTTATTCACTGCAATGCTATTCATAATAGTAAAAGTCTGCAAACTGTGCATCGATAGGGGACTAGAACAAATTAGGGTATAACTATACAATGGAGTACTGTGGACCTGTGGAAAAAATAAAAGAGGAGTGAAAAAGAATGAATAGAGGGATGAAAGCCTATATATCCTTTATATCTCATCATATATAAACTTTTATTCCTCTATTATATCTCTATACTCTAACGACTGTATACATCGTTAAGTGAAAGAAAGAGCTATATTTTGAGTAAGATAAGGGGAGGATGTATGTATGTGTGTGCATATGTATATATATATACACACACACACACACACACACACATATATTTGATAATTTTTTTAAATAAATATATTTTATTTATTTTACTTTTGTCTGTGTTGGGTCTTTGTTGCTACGCGCGGGCTTTCTCTAGTTGCGGCAAGCGGGCGCTACTCTTCGTTATGGTGCATGTGCTTCTCATTGCAGTGGCTTCACTTGTTGCGGAGCTCGGCTCTTGGTGCGCGGGCTTCAGTAGTTGTGGCACACAGGCTCAGTAGTTGTGGCACACAGGCTCAGTAGTTGTGGCACGCAGGCTCAGTAGTTGTGGCGCACGGGCTAAGTTGCTCCGCAGCATGTGGGATCTTCCCAGACCAGGGCTTGAACCCATGTCCCCTGCACTGGCAGGCGGATTCTTAACCACTGTGCCACCAGGGAAGCCCTAATATTTTTGAGGAGAAAAAAAATGGAACAACAAACTAAAACAGAAACTAGTGAAAAATGATTATCTATTAGGGAGAAAAAGATAGGAAGAGAGGGCAGAGGTAGAAAACTAGACCTCAATGAATATATCTTGTTTAAAAGTTTTGACTTTGGAACCAGGTAAATATTTCACATAATTAAAAAGCAAAACTAAACAATTTTTACAAATCTCTTAAAAAACAAAACAAAATCCTTTGCAACAACCACAAATGATCCTAAATGCATATTAAATTGGTGGCATAACCACACAGAAAACCAGCCAAGGGCAAAAAAGGAACCACACAGAAAAATCTTTTATTATATTCAATAGAATTACTGTTAATAATAATTGTAGAGATTTTCATTTACATTCCTTTATGAGTGTTCACTTATGTCTACGTATTTATAGTTTGTATAGAATAAAAAAGTGATTAATAGTGTTAAGAATCCAGATTTTCAATGTGATAGTAAAGAGATCCAAAAATAAAACAGAAGCTTACATAAAAACCCTAATCTTAAATTTTCAATGGAAATAGTCATATGAATTAATGATTTATCTTTCTAAAATCTTTACATTCCGAACTCTGTCCATTAAGAAAGACAAAAAGCAATGATAACCCAGTAGAACAATGAGCACTTTCGTTCCCAGTGGATAGCTTCTAACTATCACTTCTGAATAAAAGGAAATCAGGAGTGCTTGGAATGACTGGTTCCAGGTTTGGAACAGGAAATGTAAAGGATGAATCTGGACTATCTTGTTACATCAGAGAGTAATGAAGTTATCAAAGACTACTGGAGTGGCATCAAAAGGACACAAACCAGGGACTTCCCTTGTGACGCAGTGGTTAAGAACCCGCCTGCCAATGCAGGGGACACGGGTTCGAGCCCTGTTCTGGGAAGATCCCACATGCTGTGAAGCAACTGAGCCCATGTGCCACAACTACTGAGCCTGTGTTCTAGAGCCTGCGAGCCACAGCTACTGAGCCCACGTGCTGCAACTACTGAAGCCCGCGCACCTAGAGTCCATGCTCTGTAACAAGAGAAGCCACCACAATGAGAAGTCCACGCACAGCAACGAAGAGTAGCCCCCGCTCGCCGCAACTAGAGAAAGCCCGCATGCAGCAACGAAGACCCAACACAGCCAAAAATAAATAAAATTTTAAAAAAACAAACAAACAAAAAGGACACAAACCAACTTGAAGATGCTCCCACTGGCCAAAGATGAAAGTATCTGAACATCAAAAAGAATAAAAAGACTGCAACACATCAACTATGCTAAAATTCATGAGTTCAAAATGATAATTGAAAATGAAAAACCTCTCTGAATATTGCTAAAGTTTATTCTGAAAAGTGGTAAATGAAGGTAAAGACTCAAGCATTCATCTTACATTTACTGTATCACCTTCATTTCAGAGTAAACAATTAGCTGATGCAGGGAGAATTCTTCCTTATGAAATAACCTCGGTTAATAAATGTAACAGAATGATAGAAAGACAGCATTTTGCAACCCCTAATGAAATAATGGATCTAGGCAAGATCATCAAAGCTGCTGAAAGTATTACATGAAATGTTGATGGGGAACTTTATACTGGAAGGATCAGGATGACACCATCTGAAATCTCTAATCAATTTTAACATGCGATGCAACAGAAAGTACACAGCACCACCAAGGAAGAGTTGCTAAATCTAAGCAAGCTTTTAGATCCACCAGTTTGCAGGAAATATGTAGTATATAAAACAAGTTAAATGGTATGATGTCAGAAATTGTTCTGAATTCTCCACTAAAAAAAAAAGTGAGAGATGGGCTTCCCTGGTGGCACAGCGGTTGAGGGTCCGCCTGACGATGCAGGGGACACGGGTTCGTGCCCCGCTCCGGGAAGATCCCACATGCCGCGGAGCGGCTGGGCCCGTAAGCCATGGCCGCTGAGCCTGCGCGTCCGGAGCCTGTGCTCCGCGACAGGAGAGGCCACAGCAGTGAAAGGCCCGCGTACGGCAAAAACGAAACAAAACAAAACAAAACAAAAACTGTCTAATGACTTAAAAAGTGGTTCTAGCAATTACCAAGTCACCAAAGTCTAAGGTGCCTGTGTGAATAAAACTGTTATCAGAAAATCTGGGTACCAATAAGCAATATTTCTAAATTGACATTTATTCAACATTTTATATATGCAAATAAATTAGTAACTTACTTTTAAGACATCTGACTTTTATTTTTGTGTGTGTGGTTTTTTAAAATATTTTTTAAATGTTTTATTATTAAAAACTAGTTTATAGGGAGGGTGGGAGGGAGACGCAAGAGGGAGGATATATGGGGATATATGTATATGTATAGCTGATTCACTTTGTTATAAAGCAGAAACTAACACACCCTTGTAAAGTAACTATACTCCAATAAAGATGTTTAAAAAAAAAAAAAACTAGTTTAAAACACTGATCTAGGAACCAGAAAACATCAGGAGTACTTGGCTTCAACTTTTGGATTTGTGTTTCGGAGACAAACATGGATAATGTCTGAAAATAATGTAATTCTTCCAAGAGAGACAGTTAAAAAACCCACATGCTACAATTAGTACTAAACAAGATTTTAAAATGAATTACAGAGTTCGCATTTATCTTGACTACTTGAGGATACATGAACTCCTTTCTTCCTAGATAAAAACAAAGATTCTGGCCTACATTTACTCTATTCTCATGCTTCCTACAAATACCAGGTCCTTAGAACTTCTGCTTTACATCACCAACCATCCTGCCTCATTAATTTCAAGCAGAAATTGGACTCTGCTGCTCCTACTCCCAAAACTAGAGTCTTCACATTCTAATTACCTGAGAAAAATGTGAAATGTGACATTAAGCAAGACAATGCCTATTCTCACCTCCCTCTTTCTCAAGAAACCTCAGGGAATGGTTGCTGTAACCGCCTTTCAGCTGCAGGTGATCTCAATTAACTCTTTTTAAAACAAATACTTGGGTAGGTTATAAAAAAATGAACTAACCATAGCTAAGACTAAAATTAAGAACAAAGTTGCTGATTTCAGGGTTCTGGCAAGAATAGAAAAATAAACGTGGAAGAGGAAAGGGTGCCTTGGAAAAGGAAGGGACCCATATAGAAGGAGAGAAGAGGGAGAAATGGCATATCTGCACAGGAGACTAGTAAGTAGGCTTTGTCCTCAACAGGCAGGACATCAGGCAAAGACTAGGAAAGCGCTGTGTCAGTAATTGGAAACCATTATCTTAGCCGTTTAAAAAGCTCTCCCAACCCCACTTTCCTTACACTTTCACAAGAAATTAATCTTTTACCTCAGTTCAGACTTCACTCAATGCTCACTTCATCAAATTACCTTAAATTACAACAAACTGTAAAAATGGTTTATATGGAACATACACTTCAGAGACTGTACATGAACTTATTCTAGTTAAATATAACATTTATACACATCAGAGACTGTACATGAACTTATTCTAGTTAAATATAACATTTACTGTGGTGAGGGGCGCACTCAAGCTAGTCATCTATCGATTCATTTTTAACTGATTAATCATAGGCTCTACTGAGCACCCTCAGGACTAAAAGTTTGTGTTCCAGTATTAGAATAAAAGCTACCTCTCAAATGCTTGAAATTATTTTTCCGTTATAAAGAACATGATAAAGGAAGAGTAAACAGGAAGAATAGAGTACTTAAAGGAAAAATAAGCGTCTTTTTTTAGTGACTAGAATTGTTCTTACTGTAGTTGAATGTGAAAGAAATCTATCACATAGCTATCTGAAAAGGCACTCATAAAAGCTAAACGTAATAAGGAAGCACTATGGGAAAAAAAACTGTACCATAAATCAACAACTCACAAAATATAATCTGATTATGTATAAAATAAAAACTTTTTCCAAAAAAAACCCCAATAAAACCTCTTGCTTCATTTTTGCCAGAAAAATAGAAAATTTTTTAATTTTCTATTTAAAATTTTAGAAATTTTTAAAATTTGTATCTTAGAATTGGGGTCATGGTTTAATACTACAGTTGGTAATTTATCTATATGGCTTAAAAATTAAAGTTAATAGAGCCTCATATTCCTTCTAAATACAATGAAATCACTAAAATGTAGAAGAAAATAAGCACAAACACAATGCAATGGCTTCCATGCTATTCTGAAACTTAAGAAACAAAATTTTTACCTGAGGGAACAGTTGGATTGTTTTGGTGGTTTTCACTGGTAGAAACAAACAAATCTTCTCCTTCAGTTGATGAGCTGGAAGAGGATTCACTGCTGAGGTCATTCTCACTAGAACTACTAGAACTGGGGAGCAATGCATATTTTCTTCGGGCTAACACTTCTCGTTTTTTCCTCTGCATTAATATCCTCTCTTTTTGTTTCTGTGTCCTCTGGGAGGAACTATTTTTCACGAATCTCTTTCTGCATGGAAGTCTCCTTAATGAACTGCTATGAAAACAGGGTCTTTTCATTAACAATCCTGAAACAGATTCTGTCTCAGTCCGAGGCCACTTATGGGACCGTGCACTATGAGTTCTACTTTTAGCACTCAAAATTGCCTGGGAATGTCTTACAGAGACTTCTTTATCCTCATCTGAAGTCACAGTATCAGAGTCTCCAAAATGTAGACTAGATGAAGGAGAAGAAAGACAATCACTAAAAGAGGAATCGTTATCTTCATCACTTGGTGTTTCTAGGTGTTGTCTCAAACCTAATATTCCCTGGTTCTCTTTAGCACAATTTTGCATGTATGAAGGGCCAGCCTGCTGGCTTTTGCGTTTTTTCCTCACAACAACACTTTTTTCTTGCTCTTGTTGGTTACCATTCATGTCCTTCTCTTGTTTTTGAGAATCATCACACAAATGTGAGAATTCATTCCCCACTTTACTATTAATCATCTCAACTCCTGCAGGAAAACTTCTGGCTGCCCCAATGGGCTCTGGATGCAAGAGGATCCCTTTCAGACTCTCCTGTGTCTTTGGTGCATCAGAAGGAATCTCACTCTTCATATCCACTTTTAAGGTATAGAGCTTGTTATATTCAGGAGTCCATTGAGACATGAGAAACTTTAAGGAAGGCCTAGAAGACACAATAAGATATTAAAAAGATGGTTAATGTGTTTTATTATACTGTTTAAACAGTTCTCAGATTCCACTGAAAATATCCCTGTAATAGGGCAGAATTGCCTTTTCCTCATCAGAATATAAAATGGCTGTAACGAGTCAATTTTCTCTGATACCTCTTACCCCTAAACCCAATTTTTAGAAATAAAGATTACAGAACATAAGCCTACTTCAAAACTTCTATTAACCAAAAAACTGATCTTACTGTGTATCTTCCTAACTTCAGCAGCATAACATATCTGGTCAAAATCAAACAATTTCTCTAAAACCTACTATAGTAAAAATAGATAAAAGGATTAGAATTCAAAAGGCTTTGATTAATCAACACTGGTTTTCTCCTGGTATCACATTTTAAAGTGATAATTACATCAAATACTTTCTGTACATCTATATGGTTACTATGTTAGATATATTACTATAAACAACGAACTAATATAAATATAGCTTCTCTTTCATGGTTCTTTCCTTCATAGCACTCTAGTCTCTAACGAGAACCTGAACTCACCAATAGACAGTAGGCACAACTACTGCATTTCATAAAGTTTTAGATACATACCGAATGACCAGAGCCAAAACTGAACTGCTGAAGATCATTCAGTTAAAGCAACACAGCAGAGCATAAAATCAAACTTTCTACAGCTAATCTAAGAATCTAAATCATTAAATCTCTGAAATTATGAGCAGCTGAACAAGGGGACTTGAAATTATAGCATCTACATCAACTCAATGTACATATAAGAATGGTGATAATTTAAGGTAGTAAATATAATGACTCAAAATGGAATATACTTATTTAAAAGGTAGTTAATATGACAAATGAAAACCTTTACTAGTGCTAAAAATGATTTAAACAATGTTAACAATTTAAACTTAAGTTTTTATTGAAGTGTATAACAAAGACACATGTACTCTAAGTCTATAGCTCGGTGAATTCTCACACATCTATGTAACTAGCTCCAAGATCAAGAAACATAAGATAACCAGCACTCCAGAAATCCCCTTCCAGTCACTCCACCCACCAAGAGTTGTAACCATTAACTTAACTTCTAACACCATAGTTTTGTACTTAACGTGCACTTTGTAAACCACTTCCGAAAAAGAGAGGAAAAAAAGATAGATATTTAGTAGCAAGTTTTTTCTTCTCCACAAATGACAGTTACAGGAATAAACAACTTCACAGGTATATATTTTAGTATATAACTATTATCAAATAGATGAACAGATGACAGTAATTAAAAAATGAAACAACCTATTTCTATACGAAGCTATCAAAACCTCTATCTTCTTCAAGGGCAGGTGGTGGTGTATCCAAGATCAGTCATCAAGCCCTGTCTGGATCCACAGTAAAGGAGGAACAAAAAGATGGGTGAACACGTGGGTAGAGCAATGAGAAACTGTAAGAGGTGGCCAGTCACACAAGGATCACCATAATTAAATGCAAGAAAAAACAGGCCACAACGATAAGGCACAGGTATATGTGATTCAAGATTTAAGCTGGTCCCACTAGGATAGCTTTAATAAAAAATACAGATAACAGCAAGTGCTGGCAAGGAAGTAAAGAAAATGGAACCCTCATACATTGCTGGTGGGAATGTAAAATGGTGTATACACTTTGGGAAAGTAGTTTGGCAGTTCCTCAAAAGATTAAACACAGAGTTATCATATGATCCAGCACTCCACTCCAAGGTATACACCCAAGAGAAATAAAAACATACATCCATGCAAAAATTTATACACAAATATTCATAACACCATTAGAGCCACTAGTAAGAGCCAAAAAGTGTAAACAACATAAATGTCCATCAACTGATGAAAAAATAAATCCACAAAATGGATTAATACTCAGTAATCAAAAGAAATGAAGTACTGATTCATGTTACAACATGAAACGAACCTCAAAAACACTATGCTAAGTTAAAAAAAGGTCAAAAAACCCACATATTTTAAGATTCCTTTGATGGTTGTTCAACTCAGTGAATATTACGAAAACCACTGAGTTCAGTACACTTAAAGAGAGACTTGTATGGTATGTGAATTATATCTCGATAAAGCTGTTGCCAAAAAGTCAAGACGTAAAGTATCATAATTATCTGGGCATCAGATAATTATGAACCCCTCTTTTGATTCACATCAAAAATATCATGTCATTTGAAAAAATCTGGGGTTCTTCTAGAAGTCATGTCTCCCAGGAGCTGTGCTGAGTTGGATCTCTGAGGAAACAGTCTTCATATGCTGAAGAAAAAAAGTGTCTTAGACTCCTCATCCTTAATTACTAAGTCACCCTCTGGGCCTTGGTAATGGAGATCCTGAGAGGCAATAAAAACTTGCCAAAAGAACAGATAAATTATGAGACCAGGAATATATAAGTGAATTTACAAAGAAGTGATTCATAGCATAATTTACTAAACTCAATTTCTTTTCCATCAGTTTATGCCCCAAAGCCAAAATAATGAACTCTTTATGGTTAACTCTGCTCTGGTTTTTGGTAAATTCTGTCTGCCCCATTCAAGGCAGGGAGGGAAAAAGGGAGAATGGTGGTGTATAATGTGGTGTGTGGTATGTGCATTTGTATACCAGTAACTGTTCTCTGCATTGTCATGCAGTCCTTAGATGCAATATTAACATCCCTTATAACCTGAGATGTTCCCACCAAGGGAGTACAAATGTATGCTCTATCTTGAACTAAGAAAAAGAAGAGAAGCAAGGTCATGTAAAGAAATAAATACCAATACTATATTTTTTTAACCAAAAAAGCAACAAGATTAACACAAAGGATCAATAAAGAATGTTCTGAACTATTTGCTATTTGATAAAATCATGATGTAGTCTTTTCTTTCTTTTTTTTTTTTAATTTTATTTATTTACTTTTTTTTTTTTTTGGCGGTACGCGGGCTTCTCACTGCTGTGGCCTCTCCCGTTGCGGAGCACAGGCTCCGGACGCGCAGGCCCAGCGGCCATGGCTCACGGGCCCAAGACACTCTGCTGCATGTGGGATCCTCCCGGACCCGGGCACGAACCCACGTCCCCTGCATCGGCAGGCAGACTCAACCACTGCGCCACCAGGGAAGCCTTAGTCTTTTATTTCTGTAAAAATTACTGGCTGACCTAATTTACAAAGGAGGCAAGTTTGCACTAGATATAGCTATCTCCTTGGCCACATTATGAATGGTTTGATATTATACAGTGTTTCAATACTGAAAACCATAACACTAGTCCCTCTTCGTACTGGTTTGATCCAATCATTTTATTTTTATAACAGCAGCATACCATTTACTCCTGACAGACAATAGTTTAGGATACACAACTAGTAAATCTTGCATGAAAAAAAGCACAACAGCGGGCTTCGCTGGTGGCGCAGTGGTTGAGAGTCCGCCTGCCGATGCAGGGGACACAGGTTCGTGCCCCGGTCCGGGAAGATCCCATATGCCGCGGAGCGGCTGGGCCCGTGAGCCATGGCCGCTGAGCCTGCGCGTCCGGAGCCTGTGCTCCGCAATGGGAGAGGCCACAGCAGTGAGAGGCCCGCATACCGCAAAAAAAAAAAAAGCACGACAGCTAAAAAGGCTAACTTTCAGAACTAAAAATTAGGGTTAGGATTTGGCAATTTACATTATAAATTAAGCTTATATGAGGGTATAAGCTTAATAAGGGCGGTAAAAACCCATTAAGATTACCAATACAACTTTCAGGAACTGTACTTCTAAACTGTAATACAGTTTAGAAACAGTCACTATTATTAGTATGAACCTTCACTACCAAAGGTAAATATACTTTTTTATGATTTACACAATAGTTTAAATTTTGAATTTTTTAAATAATTAATTTTACAGAACTCTAAAGGAACAAGATTTTAAAAGAAATGTATAAGATAATTTTGAATCTTCTACAAAAGTTTTAGAGGTTTTCAGAAAATGAACTAGAAATATGTTTGCTGTTTATCTTCTTTCATATAATTACATGGAAAAAATTAATACTTTTGCCACAGGCATGTTTTAAACCTTTTCTCTTTCACTGATATTTATTTTACTTTGTGCCAGTTTAAGAATATTAAATCAATTGCCTGACAGAATACTTTCCTATTATATATTTATATTTATACTTTATAAAAACCACTACTTATAGCTAGATAATATAGACAGTATACTTTACATATTCCGAATAATGAAAATTCCATTAGTAAGAAAGAACAGTACCAACAGAGTGAAAAGGCAATCTACAGAATAAGAGAAAATGTTTGTAAATCATACATCAGATAAGGGATTGGTATGAAGAATATATAAAGAACTCCTGGAACTCAACAACAACAAAAAACAAATGACCCAATTAAAAATTAACTAAGGACTTGAATAGTCATTTTTCCAAAGAAGATATACAATAAGCACGTGAAATAAGCACATGTGCCGATAAGCACATGAAAATATGCTCAATGATTTCACTAACCATTACGGAAGTGTAAGTCAAAAATATGAGACACACTTCACCCATTAGGAAGGCTATCATCAAAAAAACCCAAAATAGCAAGTGTCAGTAAGGATGCACAAAAACTGGAACCCTTACAATGGTGGGAACATAAAATGGTGCAGTAGCTCTGGAAAAGGGTATGGCAATTCCTAAAACATTTAACACAGAATTAGTGTAGGATCTAGCAATTCCATTTCTGGTATATACCTAAAAGAAAGCAGGGACTTGAACAGATATTTCCGCACACACGTTCATAGCAGCATTATTCACAACAGCCAAAAGGTGGAAGCATCCTACGTGTCCAATGACAGATGAATGGATAAACAAAACGTGGTACACATACAACGGAATATTCAGCTTTAGAAATTTAGGAAGGAATCCACAGAAAAACCTGCACACATACGTTTACAGCAGCTTTATTCATAATTGGCAAAACTTGGAACCAAGATGTCCTTCAGGAGGTTAATGGATAAACTGTGGTTTATCCAGACAACTGAATATTATTCAGTGCTAAAAAGAAAGAAGTTATCAAGTGATGAAAAGACATGGAAGTACCTTAAATGCATTATTATTAAGTGAAAGAAGCCAACCTGAAAAGGCTACATTGTGTATGATTTCAACTATTTAACATTCTGGAAAAGGTAAAACTATGGAGAAAATCAGTGGTTGCAGATCAGTGGTTGCAGGGCAGGGGCTGGGGGAGGGGGAACAATGAATAGGTAGACCACAGAGGATTTTTCGGGCAGTGAAAATACTCCGATATTATGATGATGACTGTATGCCATTATACATTTGTCTAAACCCACAGAAGGTACAACACCAAGAGTGAACCCTAAGGTAAACCATGAACCTTTGAGTGATTACGATGGGTCAGTTTAGGTTCATCCTTGGTTAAAAAAAAGAAAAGTATCTTTTGATGACATATTGATAATGGGGAAGGCTATGCATACGTGGGGGCAGAAAGTATAAGAGGAATCTCTAAACCTTCCTTTCAATTTTGTTGTAAACCTAAAACTGCTCTAAAAACAAAAAGTTTAAAAAAAAAGGAAATTCTGACACATGCTACAACATGAACGGAACTTGAGGACATTAAGTGAAATAAGCCAGTCACAAAAGGTCAAATAGTATGAGTCCACTTATATAAGGTACATAGAGTAGTCAAATTCATAAAGACAGAAAGTAGAACGGTGGTTGCCAGGGACTAGGGGGAGGGGGAAGGGGAGTTAGTGTTACATGGGTACAGAGTTTCGGTTGGAGAGTACAAAAAAGTTCTGGACATGGATGGTGATGATGGTTGTACAGCAATGTGAATGTATTTAATGCCAAACCATATACTTAAAAATGGTTAAAATAGTAAATTTTATATTATGTGTAATTTACCACCACACACACACACAAAAATCCCTACACATTTAATCCTGTTGCGGTATCTGTTTCTCAAAGGACCTGGACTAACACACACTTCATTTAAAGAACCAATCTCGGGCTTCCCTGGTGGCGCAGTGGTTGAGAGTCCGCCTGCCGATGCAGGGGACACAGGTTCGTGCCCCGGTCCGGGAGGATCCCACATGCCGCGGAGCGGCTGGGCCCGTGAGCCATGGCCGCTGGGCCTGTGCGTCCGGAGCCTGTGCTCCGCAACGGGAGAGGCCACAGCAGTGAGAGGCCCGCGTACCGGAAAAAAAAAAAAAAAAAAATCCAAAAGAACCAATCTCTTTTCCCCACCACTCTATATCACATCCTGATTTCTGTAAAGTAATTGACTTGCCAATTAAATGAAATTATATCATTATTTACTGTACATTGTACAAGTTCCCTGACTAGAATGGAAGTTCAAAGAAAGCAGAAACCTTGTCTGTCCTATTCACTGCCTGACTTGTACTAATTAAAACAGGTGACTGGGAAGCAGCTGCATAACACAGGGAGATCACCTCAGTGCTTTGTGACCACCTAGAGGGGTGGGATAGGGAGGGTGGGAGGGAGACGCAAGAGGGAAGAGATATGGGAACATATGTATACGTACAGCTGATTCACTTTGTTATATAGCAGAAACTAACACAACATTGTAAAGCAATTATACTCCAATAAAGATGTTAAAAAAAACCAAACAGGTGACTGGCACATAGTAGGCACTCAATGAATATTTTTAAATTGGATTAATCAGTAAAAGAATGCATGGATAAAAGTAAAAAATGACTGCTGTATTTTTTGCTTGGGTAACTAAGAATATGATGATACCAATCACTTAGATAGGAAAGAGGAGAATATGAAGAATGAGAATAATAGTAATAACAAAATTATGTAGTAATTATGTCTAAGACTTCTTGAACATTTACCATGGCCCAATTTTCAGTTACAGAAGCTCTAGAACGACAGAAGACATTTATCTTATATTTGGGAGTCCAATAAGCCCTTAAAGTAGAGAAACTGATCTCAAAAGGGAACAGTAGGGAAATGAGATTTTTCTTCTCTATAAAATTGGCAAACCTGATCTACATTGCTGCTTCTCAATGTATAGTAAGTATTAAATAGTGTTAAACAGTATTAAATACTGGTTGCATCTTCCAGAAAGTCTGCAGAGGCCACTTTTAATGTCTCTGAGGGCATCAAGGTCCAAGGTTAAAAAATAAATCTTCAGGGACTTCCCTGGCAGTCCAGTGGTTAAGACCCCGCACTCCCAACGCAGGGGGCCCAGGTTCAATCCCTGGTGAGGGAACTAGAACCCGCATGCTGCAACTAAAAGATCTCACATGCTGCAACTAAAGACCCTGCATGCTGCAACTAAGGAGCCCACATGCTGCAACTAAGGCCCAGCACAGCCAAATCAATAAATAAATAATAAATTTTTAATAAATAAATAAATCTTCAAACCAGAGAATTGGCTGGATTCAGTCATACACATGTTTTATTTGCCCTGCACAACTCAGGGGGAAAAAAAAGAAAAAAGAAAAACAACTGATAGTTAATGGTCAAACACTATAGGAATTCTCACTAAAATCAAGAAGAAAAAATGGTTTTCATCATTATATAACACTGTTCTGGAAAGACTAGTCAAGTCATTCAAACAAGAGAATGGACATAAATTTTAAAAAGGAAGTGATTTTTTTATCATTATTTGCAAATGACATTAACAGATGAGAACAGGAAAACCACTGGAAACAGTAAGACAGGACAGGTACATGTATGTTTACCAAAATAATACTCCAAAATCAATGACTTTCCTTTAAATAAACAGTAGCTAGTTAGAAAATATTACAGAATAACAAAAATATACCACTCACTATAGAGGTGAAAAGATTTGATACCTAGTATCAAATTTAACAAGAGACACACAGGACCTATAAGAAACAACTACTATCCTGTCAATTATGCAAAAATTAATGGGAAATTTTCTTCAACTATAAAACAAGGGAAACTAGCATTCCAATTCTCTTCACCTTCAAAAATTCTGTTATCTATAGTCCTCTAGCATACTGTAGTTCATAGTTTTATGTTAAGCAGCTCAGAATTTCTCCTTACTTTTCCAAGTAAAATCTTGAAACCCTCTGAGTAGAGAAAGGGAAGGACAGGGAGTCTCACTGGAGGGCTCCGTGTTGATATAAAAGGGAGTATCCTATTATTTGCTAGAGTCACAGGCCAGTCTTAAGGTTGCATTTCAAAGTAAGTGAACTAAGAAGGATTCATATGGAGAGTGAAAGGATTGAGACCTAAATCCAGAGATGTTTACTCTACTCCTTAACCTAAACAGATATCCATAGAGACAATGACTTGAGAGGAAGTGGACATGGGATATCCAGCCTCCATTCCATGTTGCTCTGGACATTATTACTCATGGTATTAAAAGGAATGAAGGTACAGTACAATGGAGTTTAGAACTATCAGACTCTTGAAGTTGCCTTATGAGAGGTCTGCCCAGGATCACTATCTCCCCTGAAAGGGTAAAAAGGAACAAAGAAGCACAGAAAGCACCCAGTTTACATTTAGAGTTCCCATGGGTTGATTATTTCATCGAAGGCTTACTCTGTGAATGTAGAATTTTTGTGCCCCACCATCCCAGTACAAACTTGACCTCAAATGACTTAGAGTAGAGAACTAGCTGATTAACCAAACCACCAAGAGGAAGACTTCAAAAAAAGAAATCTTCTATCTCCAAAATATTCTAGGAAGCTAGAAAATAAAGACAGTACAATAATAATCAAAAAAGCTATAGTGAATCTAAGGACTTTGGGAAAATATTACGGAAAAAAAAACACTCAAAGGATACCGAGTGAAAGGGAAGGTGATTATCCACATTTAAGTGGGATCACTGACAAAAAGGAGTAAATAGTCAAGCAAAGGTGTTATTCATTTGTGTACTAAAAAAATCTGGGTTCAAGTCTCTACCCCTGACTATCTGTGTAACCTAGGGCATATTACTTAAACTAACACTGTTTCCCCTCTATAAAATTGGGACAATAACAGTATCTACCTCGTAAAAGTGCTTTAACAGTTAAATGAGAGTACCTATCAGAGTGCCTGGCACAATGGCTGTTACTAATTCCTTTTCTACAGTTACACATATAAGGCATACAATGTTTAAGGCCTTCCCTTATACCTAGAAATAAATGAAGTCCTCAGAGTCAAAGAAGGGCATAAACTCGACTGTTCCTGCAGAACCTTAAAGTACAGAAATAAAGGCCTAAGATTCTTTCGCACAAAACGTATGAAAGCAAATAATTCTAGACTCTCCTTTACTATGGAGGATTAGTTTGGGGAGCTGGATGTTTCAGCTGCCCCATTTCTAATACTAGACATTATACTTTTGGAAAAAGAGAAATTAAATATCTGTCTAATAATAGGTTTCTATTACTCAATGAACTTAATGATTTTCTTGTTCGTCTTGTTTAAAGTACTCTAAAATCCCTAAGTATTAGTCATCAAAGAAAAACACAGCTAGCATCTATTTAGGTCTCCTATGAGTACAAACTGGGTGGAGTTCAATATATTATAGAGAGTCTACCGCTCTAGTCATGATTGTGTTATTATCATGGCCAGTAGCAAAATGAAGGGTGTATCTATCCTGGCAAGCCTGAAGAGTATCTGGCAGTCAGTTTCAACTAGTTAGTAAGGCAGTATTACAAATTATAGGGTACAATGCACAAATAGCTAACATTTCTGGCCTGGACTTTGGAATTTATATTACAACATGAAATATAAAGATATTGCTAATTATTATATAAAATATATTCTATCATGAAAATATGAAAGAATCAACCAAAAAAGGCTTATATCCGAAAAACTACAAAACTGTACAACACAATCCTCGTAAGTGGGGAGACACTTCATTTCTGAATGAGCAAACACTCCAAATTGGCTCTGTTACAAATTAGAATATACAAATTTTTAAAATATAAAACATAAATACCATCACCATAGACATCTTGGGCCTTTAAAAACATCATATATTTTTTAATAGTCTAAAGACATACATGTAAAGATTAATTCAAATTCATACTGTTAAAAAAAAATTAAAAAAATAAAAATAAAAATTCATACTGTTTACATTCAGTTTCTCATCATTTTGTTCACTGAAAATTTCAAATAATTTTGAAACATTTCAACATTTAATTAAAAATAACAACTATACAGTTATATGTATAACTGAGGAGGGTAGAAGTGAAAGGGAAAATTTGAATTCAAACTCTTTTTTTCCTTTTTTAAAATCAAGCATTAATTTTTATAACAAAGATAAAATTAGGTACATCTTGTTATCACTTATATGTGGAATCTAAAAAATAAAACAAATGAATGAATATAATAAAACAGAAATAGACTCACAGATATAGAGAACAAACTACTGGTTACCAGTGGGGAGAATGAAGGAAGGGGGGCAAGATAGGAGTAGGGGATTAAGAGGCACAAACTACTACATATAAAATAAACAAGCTATAAGGATATATTGTACAACACAGGGAAATATAGCCATTATTTTATAATAACTTTAACTGCAGTATAACCTATAAAAATATTGAACCACTATGAAACCAATACACCTGAAACCAATAAAATATGGTAAATAAACTATACTTCAATTAAAAATTCAGGGTATATGCATAAAATAAGCTGCTATGCAGCCTTTAAAAATGAGGTAGGCGGGCTTCCCTGGTGGCGCAGTGGTTGATGCAGGGGACACGGCTTCGTGCCCCGGTCCAGGAAGATCCCACATGCCGCAGAACAGCTAGGCCTGTGAGCCATGGCCGCTGAGCCTGCGCGTCCGGAGCCTGTGCTCCGCAACGGGAGAGGCCACAACAGTGAGAGGCCCGCGTACCGCAAAAAAAAAAAAAAAATGAGGTAGGCTCTGTACAAACTGATAATTTTTTTAAAGCAGGTTGCAAATAAGTGTTATAATGCATGGGGAAAATACAGAAAAATATATACTTAGTTTGGGACTGAAACTGTAAGGTGGAGACTTAGAGCACTGGGTTAGGAGCATTTATCTTTAGTGTTACAAATTTCTGCATGGTTTGAATTTTTTATAAAATGATCATTTGCCACTTCTGAAATCAAAGTACAAGAAGTTGTTAAAGGAGTAAAAAAAAAATAACTGAATATATTTTATTTTTCCTCTGGACTAGGACACAACTTTGTTAGTAGCAGATTACTATATAAATCAAATATATGATAGTATGATTTTTATGAGAACCTTGGCTAAGCATAAAATTCCTCCTTAGTGACCAGAAATGACCACCAGTCCTGGACAGCTTAATGAGAGAATAGGGCAGAAACTGATAGCATCTAATTGTTAGCAAATCTGAATGAAGTTGTCAAATTTGAGAGCTGATTATGCTTTTTAGTTACTGATACTAGTCTACCTAGGCACGTTGTTTCTGAACTTATCTGTATGAAGAAATTTTCATGCTTAGAAAGTAATAATCTATCATCAAATAATCTTTACCAATGAAAGTACAATAATTATTATAGTTAAGTGAAAAGTGCCCATAAAAACTCAAAAAAATGTTCAAGGAAAACAAACCTCCACAATCTTTTGTTCTTGATAGTTTTTCAAATGATCAATCTGCCAACTTTCAAAAAGCTTCAAATTCACAAATTTGAAGTGAATTGAGAGTTCTTTCTTTTTTAAAGTGATAGAGGCCAACATAAAGACAATATTTTTATTTTATATGTGGAAAGATATCTGCTTTAACTTGCCTAATTTCTTATCAAAATTTAATAATCTGCAAGAGCTAAATGTAGAATTAAACCATACTGCTAAATAAGATCTGACATCTTTACCAGAGTACATTTAACATTATGAACTAATTTTTGTTAATAATTTTAAGTGATTTGGTCTTTTACTTACGAATAAACAGTCACATATGTTGAATGATGCTAAAGTAGTAAGGAGAAATCAAATCAAAAATACAAAAATAAAAATCGTGGCTTATGCAAGACTCTGAAGTCACAAAGAGTCACAACCTCAACGAAGCAGTGAGCACATCCTTGTGAGAAGCAGGAAAGACTATTTGAAATAGGTAGGGTGGAACCAAATGATGGTGGGCTGAAAAAGTCAAGATGAAAATTTCTGACTGATACAGTATATGCCTAGTTATTCAATTAGTTCTGGAATAACTACAAGCCTATGTCAAAGGCAAATGCAATAACCAACTTAAAGTGGACACACAAGAATCACTACCTATGAGGGCTTTGTGGATCTGTGGGCAGAGATATAAATAAGATATAGGGTCTTATCTTTCAAGAAGGTCATAATTTAGTACGACAAAAAGAACATAAAAGACCCAAAATACAGAATGCTATGAATAATGATATAAATAAAAGCACTCTCTATAGAACACAAAGGAGAAAGCATGTGGTGTCTCTGGTAAAGGATTCATATAGAAGGTGACATCTAAGTCAAACCATGAAGTATGCAGAAGGTGATGGCAGGCAGAGAAAATCCTTCATTTCAAACAATGCTGAGACATGGCAAAGAATGACAGTATCAAAGTACTCTGATGTTTGGGGTGTGGGGGTTTTTTTGGTTTTGTTTTTTAGTGGGAGAGACTAAGCTAGAGTCAAATCATCAAAAAGTGAGGGATAATGTTTCTACTTAACACAGTTTAGATTGAAGGTGGCGCTAACAGCAAGAGGCTGGAGAGAAAGCAGAGAGACCAGGGAGAAGGCTTTGCAGCAGTGGGGGCAAAAGGTGGTTTTAGGGTTGGAGGGTGGTGTGAAGGAAGGAGAACTTGTTTACCAAATCAAGGGCTGCATCCCCAGAATCGACCAAACTTGAGCCAAAACACCAAAATATGACCCTGAAGCTGTCTACATTTTTTCAGAGCACTGCTCAACAAGTGAGCTAGAACCACAAACTGCAGAACACTACAGAATTATGCCATTTTGGAATGAATGCTGTTTCTTCCTGGTACCACACTTGGCCTTAAACTTTATACCCCCTAAATGAAAAAAACAAGAAACAAAAAAAAACCTTCGTACTCCCACCCAAAAACATACTCATGTTAAAATATGGTATCTTTCATAATTAAGTAACTTATAATTCCCTTGCATAAAATACTCTTCAGGTTTTATCATGTTGTTGAAATAACTCCCCTTTTCTCTTTCTGTAAGGCAGTAATAAATACTCCATTTATCTGGAAGTCAGATTTCCAACAACTTCAACTCTTGGGAACAGAGCCTAAAGGAAAATGATTCTACGAAGGTTCAAAATAATTGTCAGAAAGGCCACATGCAATTCAGTACTCAGAGACTATTATTTTATATTTAATAGTAATAAGCTTAGTTGTCTGATTACAGGTATAACAGATGGAATACTGGTGGCAGCACCTAATAATTAAAAGATAGAAGAACTAAGCCACTTGTCCCAATGACTAAAAAGTCAGCAGTTTGCCTAGATTAAATAACATTATTTATGTAAACAGATTCTGAGGGCAACACTGTAATAAGCAAAGAATAAAAGCTGATGTTCAGAATCATGATTCTGAGCCATCCAGGGGACAGACTGTTCTCAGTAAAATAAACAAGCATACAGCATGTTTTAGACATATTTATAATAATACGGTTAAAACTTTTTAGTTGCTTACCATGGGTTAACATGGTAACACATCAATTGTGACTAACAATATTATCTCAATTTTTATTGAAAATGTACAAATAAGATGACAATGTCGATGGTACAAAAAAAAGCATATAAATTCACAAAAATGGTAAAAGAATAAAATATACAAAATACCTGCAAAATATGAAACTATATTCCTAATATGCAAAGTTTATTCAAACTGACAAGAAGGAAAACATATGTGAATTCTACCTATAATGTTTTACTTACTTTTATTCTTTTTTTTTTGAGAAATTTATAAAGTGAAATAACCAAATAGAAAAAAAAAAAAAAGGAGAGAGATTCAGATTTGTTATTTAAAAACTCTGGTCCCTAGCGGGTGTCAGATCTAAATTGCTAAATATAAGTAGGAGGACAAAGGCTGAACTATAGAATTTTTTAAAAATTAGAAATTAAGTTCAGAAAACCTTGTGAATATCACTGGCTCTTTCTTCGACTGTTATGACAAAGATGAACTCTGCTATTCTTTGACTAAAACCTTTTCTTAGAGCTACAGTTGCTATTTCAAATCAGGTTTTCCAAGAGAATTCAACAACAAACTCTTTCCTTGATCCAGATCCATTCATTTTCTAAAATACTTAGTAAAGTTTCAAGGCAGTAATAGATTAAAAGCTCCAATTTCCATTACTTGCAACCAAACTCCAGCAAAAGCAATTGGAAAGAGGCTCCAACCTCCCTAATCTTTTACCTGCCCTGACAGTCTACAAATCATTTGTAAATGACTTGTATGTTTAAAAACAAAAAATTTCAGCATTATGGAAAAGAAAGGTAAGGCTGGAATAACAGCAGTTATGGCAAAATAATATTATTGATGATGACAGCAATAATGATGATGATAATAATGGAGAGGAACAGGCTCAAGGAAGCCTGAAATTCCTGTTAGCAGAAGTTCTCAAACACACTTCTTTGTTCATGGAAGGTTTCCTGATGACACCCTTCCTTTCTGCATCCAAAGAGAGTTCATCTCTTCTGAAATTCAGAATAAAACAGAAGAACCTAATGACTCTTCCCCATTTGCCTGCCCTAAAACAAGCATACATTCCTTAAAGCTTTCTGACTTTAACTTTTCTTTTTTTAAACACTTAGAAGTACTTTTAAAAATCTGCGTTTATGACTCCACAGCAGAAGACAAAGTCAACAAACACAGATACTATCAAGTACTATGATACAAATGTGTGATGCTATAACCACTCTACCATTCATCCAAATATTCAGACTTTCCACACTGCACAGGAATTGAGTCAAGAAAAGGGAACTAGGACCCAGCACCCAGATCCTGATTTTTAATATCATTCTTCAACAAAAGGAATCAGGGCTCCTTGGAGGAATGGCTGATACTAGAACTGTGGCAAGAAAAACAGATGAGCCTGGAGCACCTTACAGTACCAAAAAGTAAAGGACACAAAACACAAAAGAACAGGGGCATGTCAAAGGGACACTGGAGCCAACCTGCAAGAGCTCCTAATGGCCAAAGCTATAACAGTTGTGGCAACAAAATAAATAACAGTACTGAATTCAAACTCAAAGTATGAAATAAATACCCATTTAGTCCACACTGATATAAACAAATGATTAAATAAATAAGTGGGAGTGAAAAGACAGAAGAATTCCAATTGATTATTGTAGATACATCCCTTCCAGAAGGTGGAACTTTGAACAATTTGTCCCCCTTTAATGACTTGCTTCCAAAAAAAAAAAAAAAAAAGACTAACAGGAAAGGACAGGAACTTTACTGTGGCGAAAGCTGGCAAACCCTACATTGACCAGGTGATCAAGGATTAATATCATCAATCATAAGTCATGATGCTAACAAGGGCACTTCACCTCTGTGGTATTCTTCCCGGAATCCACAACCCGAGTGAAACCAATGAGAAAAATATTAGACAAACCCAAACTGAGGGACATTCTACAAAACACCTGATAAGCACTCCTCAAAACTGTTAAAGTCATGACAAACAAGGAAAGAAAAACTGTGAGAGCACAGGAGACTACAATCAAGTAATGTACTAATGTTGGTTTCTTAGTTGTGATAGATGTACAATAGCTAAGATGTTAACAATAGGAGAAACGGTGACAGATTTATGGGAATTCTGTGTACTACCTTTGCAACTTTTCTGTAAACGAAAAACTGTAAAATAAAAACTTTTTTTTAAGGGGAAGGGGGGCACTAGGGTATTATTTGCAAATTTCCCCCATTCCTAGGAAAGGGAGGAGACAAATGAGAGACAATGGAGCTTACCCTGCTCTCCAATCTCACCATTACCTCACTACTGCCAACAATATCCCCCAAAATCTTACACTGAACTACTAAGGGAGGAGGGAGTGGGACTCTAAGGCTGGAACTACCAAGGGAAAAGAAAGGACCTAATACTATCTGGTAGCTCCACTGGGATAGCAAGGCATGTATCTGTATACACTGGGAAATTATGTATAATTCATGGAATTTCTACAGAGAAATTATTGAATGATGTCACCTTTCCAAACTACCACTGGGAATTTGGCAAATAAAAATGTATTTCTTGGGCTCAACATCACTAATTATTGCAGAAATGCAAATCAAAATTACAGTGAGGTACCACCTCACACTGGCTATCATTAAAAAGTCTACAACTAACAAATGCTGGGGCTTCCCTGGTGGCGCAGTGGTTAAGAATCCGCCTGCCAATTCAGGGAACACGGGTTCAATCCCTGGTCTGGGAAGATCCCACATGCCGCGAAGCAACTAAGCCCGTGTGCCACAACTACTGAGCCTGCACTCTAGAGCCCGTGAGCCACAACTACTGAAGCCCACCTGCCACAACTACTGAAGCCTGCCCACAAATATCTGGACAAAACTATAATTCAAAAGATATATGTACCCCTATGTTCATAGAAGCACTATTCACAATTGCCAAGGCATGGAAACAACCTAAATATCCATCGATAGATGAATGGATAAAGAAGATGTGGTACATATATGCAATGGAATACCACTCAGTCATTAAAAAAATGAAATCATGCCATTTGCAGCAACATGGATAGAACTAGAGATTATCATACTAAGTGAAGTAAGTCAGAAAGAGAAAGACAAACACCATATGATATCACTTACATGTGGAATCTAAAATATGAAACAAATGAACGTATCTACGAAACAGAAACAGATTCACAGGCATAGAGAACTGACTTGTGGTAGCCAAGGGGTGGGGGTGGGGTCGGGATGCAGTGGGAGTTTGGGGTTAGCAGATGTAAGCTATTATATATAGAATGGATAAATGACAAGGTCCTACTGTATAGCATAGGGAATTATATTCAATATCCTGTGACAAACCATAATGGAAAAGAATTAAAAAAAGAATGTATATATATGTACAACTGAATCACTTCACCATACAGCAGAAATTAACACAGCATTGTAAATGAACTGTACTTCAATTTAAAAAATTTATTTCTTGGGTTAAAATGTTCAGCAAAGATGCATTAACAGCCAATATGTACACAAAGCATTCATGTGCCCGAATGCATGTGTGAGTGTGTTTTATCACTTTTTTGTGATATAAACAGTGAAGGAAAGAAAACTTAGTAGTAGTAGTACTTCCAAGCACTAAAGGCTACAGCGTCTTAATCATTAAATACGTACGACAACTACATTAAGACAAAACACTAGAATTAAGCCATTTGTTCTTATACAAACTAGGAAATCTTTGGTCCCAACCTTGACAACCTTGGTTTGGTGTTGGACCATAACAAATCCCCTTCAGCTGGAATGTATGCCAAATCAAAAAATTCATGTGCTATGGACTGAATTGTGTCCCCTCAAAATTCATATGTTGAAACCTTAGCCCCCAGTACCTCAGAATGTGACTATATATAGGGCCTTCAAAGCAATAATTAAGGTTAAATGAGGTCATATGAGTGGGCCCTAATCCAATCTGACTGGTGTCCTTTATAAAAAGAGGAAATCTGGACACTCAGAGAGACACAGAGAAAAGACCATGTGAGTATACAACAGGAAGGCGGCCATCTGCAAACCAAGGAGAGAGGCCTCAGGAGAAACCAAACCTGCCCACAACTTGTTCTTGGACTCTTGTCTCCAGAACTGTGATGAAATAGATTTTTGTTGTTTAAGTCACCCAGCATGTGGTATTTTGTTATGGAAGCCCTAGCAAACAAATATACCATGCAATGAATACTTCCTAAGTGCTAGACTGTCCCAAATATTGCAAGTACAAAGATGAATAAGACGCAGACCTGTCCTTAAGAAGTTACAGACCAGCAGGTAGAGAAACCTATCAGTAGATAGTTAAAATACAGTATCATGAAAGAGGTATGCACTGAAGCAAACCAGAGTAGAACTTAATTCAATTCTGAAGGGGAAGCTGTACCAAGGAAGGTTTTCCAGGAAGAATAAAAGGAAAAATAGTGAAATGGGAAGAAACGAGACTTGATTACCCTATTTCCATGGCAGACGTTCTCTAAATGAACCACATATTTAATGATGAAGTACACCTACAAAATTTTAAAAACCAGTGATCTGAAAGACAACATATGATCTTCTGAGAGACAACATATAATCTTCAAATATGCCATTCTACTTCAAACAACTAATTGTCTAGAACTTACTGTTAAGAAGAAAAGGAGAAAGTAAGATAACTTCTTGGGATACTTTTCAGCATATGAAAGAATAGACTAAGGTCCACAGAATTCCAAGATTTCCCCCAGAATTTGTTTTAATTTAGTATGAGATGGAGGAATCTACTTCACAACAACTAAAGCCCTATGTTCTCCCTTCATTTCCACCCTTAACACTAAGCTCGCTCCCTACCACTCTAATCAGGCAGCACAGTCTCAACTTCACTACCTTCCAATAGGTAGAGAAGAATTGTAAGCTACAATACACTTAGAAGTTAAAACAGAATAAAGAGCAATCCCAAAACTTGTCTGGAATATACAAATAATCAGCAACATAAAATGAGCTGTATAATTAAAAATTAGCCTACAACGTGCATTCCAAAATCTGTTTTTAGCCATGATTTCACATGAGGGCATAAATGGAATGTTCACCATAGTCTCAAGTGACACAAAGCTGAAAAAGGATTACATATAAACTGAATGACAAAATCAAGACCTGAAAATAAAAGCTTAGAATGAGATGAGCAAAGTCATTTAAAAACAAAAACTCTAATTAATATAAAGAACAACTAAGTTTACCTTATATTCAGATTAAAAACATAGGGGAGGAATTTTTTAATGTTTTTCACTGAATAATTTGCCTAAAGTCAATAACTGGGTAATATTCAGAGATATTCAGTTACAAATGCTCCAAGTTCTAATTTTGGTCTAGTTCTACAAAAAGAATATATGATATAACCATCTTTTTTTTAGCCTCAAATATCTAAGTTTTCTGGTCTGAATTTATCAAATTTAAAAGACATTTTCATAAATCATCACCATCTGGTCACTTCTGTGAAAGTGGAATGGAAAAAAGTGAGTTCTACCAGCATCTTCCTCATAAAGACACTCACCTTCACAAGGATTGATCTCTAGCCACCACCCCAAAATTTGAACAAAGAAATCCTCCCCAAACTACTAACATGTAAAAGTAAAATGTATGACAATAATAACACAAAGCACAGAAGGGGAGCAAAGAATAGACTGTTGTTTCTTACATTATACATGAAATAGTCTATTATTCCTTGAAGGCAGACTGTGAAAAGTTAAATATGCATAGTGTAAACCCAAAGAGACCATCAAAGATAAAAAATAAAACAAGTAGGTATAGCTAATAAGCCCATAGTGGAAGTAAAATGTAATGCAAAAAAACAAAACACAAAAACTAAAAAAAACTCAAGACTAAAGGGGACAAGAGAAGGGGGGAAAAAGGAACAGAGAATAAATGGGACAAATAGAAAACAAATAGCAAGATTACATTAAAGCCCAACTGTAACAAAACAGGGTGCTATTGGCATACAGATAGACTGGAAAGTCCAGAAATAGCCTCACACATATCATCAAATGATTTTCAACAACAGTGCCAAGATAATAGGGAAGGAGTAAGTCTTTTCAACAAATGGTGGTAGAACAACTAGTGAGCTGTCTGGGAAAAATCTCAACCCCTACCTTACACCAGATACAAAACGTAACTCGAAACAGATCACAGACTTAAACCCAAAAGCTAAAACTTCAAAAAGAAATGAACAGAAAATTTATGTGATCACACCATGGGCAAAGATTTCATAGAAAACAAAAAGGACTAAACATTTTTTTTTAACTGATAAACTAGACTTTATAAAAATAAAAGCCTTCTATTCTTCAGAGATACCATTAAGAAAACAAAAAGGCAAGATAGCAAGCATAGAACAGAGAAAATTATATACATATATATAATTTACATGTATATACAAATACACACCCAATCTGAATCCAGAATATATGTAAAACTCTCACATCTTAATAAGACAACCTCCCAAAAAACAGGCAAATAATTTTTAACATTTTTCTAAACATATACAAATGGCCAGTAAGTACATGAAAAAATGCTCAATATTTTCAGTTATCAGGGAAATGCAAACTAAAACCACAGTGAGATACAACTGTATACCCAATAAAAGGCTAAAAGACTAAAAAGACCAAAACCACCAAATGTTAAGGATGTGGCACAACTGGAACTCCACATACAACTCTTAGGAGCTGCTAGTACAGTCACACATTCATCTAACCTATGATCCAGTAATTCCACACCTAGGTTGGAAAATACAGGTATACAAAAAGATTTGTATGTGAATGTTCAAAGCTTTACTCATAAGAACCCAAAACTGGGAAAAACAAATCTCCAACAAGTGAAAAGATAAACAAATTATGACATATAGGTACAATGGGATACCAAACAGTAACAAGAACAACAGCAAAGAAGGAACTACTGATACAAGTAACATTACAGATGACGCTCAAAAACATCCTGCTAAGGGAAGGAAATCAGATATGAAACATCTATCTATATTGATTCCATTTATATGAAGTTCTAGATCAGGCAAATTTAGTCTAAGATGAAAAAAAGTCAAAACAGTGGTTGTGTTCTACAAAGGATAGGGGGAAACAATTGAACAGGAGGCACATGAGGGAACTTTTCCGAGGTGATGGTGATGTTCTACCTCTTCATAAGGATTTGGGTTACACAAATGTATACATCTGGCAAAACTTAAATGGTACACTTAAGATTTGTGCATTTCACTGTATGTAATTTTACTTCAAAAACAAAGAACTGTAAACAAGTATCCAACTCTAGTTAATGACATGGAAGCTGAATTTGTTTAGGGGTAAAATGCACTGATGTCTGCAACAATTTGCAATACAAAACCAAACAAACAAAACACCACACACACCAATAAACTTGGCTGATGAATGGTTAGAGGAATGGATAGATGGAATGATATGTGATAAGGCAAAAAAGCAAATTGGTAACTGTAGAATCTAGGTGATAGGGAAATGGGTGCTTGCTGTACAATTCTTTCAACTTTTATATGTTTGCAAATTTTCACAAAAAAATGCTAGACAGAAAATATTTGATGAGCAGAAGAAGCCAGACACAAAACAGTAATATTACATGATTTGTATGTATATGAGGTTCTACAACAAACAAAACTAATCCACGATGTCAAAAATCAGATCAGTGGTTGCCCGGGACAGGAGATACGGATGACTTATTGCAAAGGAGCAAGAAAGAACTTTCTAGGGTGATGGAATGTTTTATGTCCTGATTGGGGTGTTGGTTACATGGATGTATATATTTGCCAAAACTCACTCAACTGTACAGTAAAATGTGTGCCTTTTATAAATTATACTTCAATAGATTTTTAAAATCTTCACTACAGAAAATCTAGAATACACAGAAAAAGCACAGAAAAATTAAGTCCCTCTTAATCACACCATCCAAATAAAATATCACCATCCTTCCCTCTCTTTTGACAAAGGCCATGCCCAGTGGAAATAAGAAAACAGCTTACTGTTTTCATTAAAGGTATTACAGAAATTCAGATTAAGCCCCTGAATTTTGGAATTCCTTTCTCATGTGACTCAAAACCTAATGAACTTTAAATCCCTTCAACTCCATCATTGCTGTGAGTCTTCATCAAGTTACTAACCATCCTGTGCCTAAATTTCCTCATCTGAAAAATGGAAATATTTACCTCAAAAGGTTGTTATAAATTTTTAAGCAAAATAATGTATGCACATACTGGCTTTTATTACTGTTTTTAAAGCTAAATAGTCAACTAGCTTTTAGAAATCATCTTGGCAAAAAAGTCCACAATCTGCCCCCATGAATTTTTCCTTTTTTTTTTGTTTTTGGCAGGCATTCAGTTCTGTAGGTACACCCACCTCAAGTTAGTCTTATTCAAGAGAACCTCAAATTCCTCTTGCAGATCAGACCAAAACCCTGAGTTGTTAAAGCCCCAAAGTAAAGGTTGGGGTAACAAAATAAAACAGAAAACTAGATTAGAAAAGATGGCAGCTACTTTGAGAATGTAAGATCTAATATGCTGAGCACAAGTGTCCAAGGGAACAATTTCTCCCTGAATGAAGTCCAAGTGTACTTAGATAAAAGTTGGTTTTGCTCTACGTACGTGATCTAGGTCAAAATATGTAACCTGGGGAATATTAATTAATAGTATGTTCTAAAGAATGAGAAAAAGAGTCATAAGAGAAAAACCAGGAAGAGTTACTGACACTTTAATGACTGAAGGTAAAGGCTGAAAACTGGATAGGGGAACACCTCTGGATAGAGAGCACACTAATATAAATTCAACTATATGAAGAAAAAAAAATAATTTAAACCATGTAGATTATGCCTGCTATTCTGCTCAATGAGTGAATGCCCAAAATGAACACAAAAAGGTAATATTTTACTACTTTCTAGTTGGCCTTACTTCCCATGTGCCTCTCATGATATGAGTATCTTGCTGTGCTGTCAGATTCTAATGTTTAGAGCCATTTATTTTTCCCATAACATGGACCACAAACATAGCCTACAACTTCATCTAGTGTTTAACAATGAAACGTGATTTGTTCCAACACTGAAGGAAAAATAGGATGTGTTGGACTTTCAGAGACTGTATATCTATATATTTTATGGGCAACTTTAGGGATTTCCAAGGTTATTTGGACCAAATGACATTTTTGTCTTCCTTGAACCTGTGTATTCAGACAGCAAGTGAAAATCTTTGTGGCAAAAAGCAAAAACAGCAAGCTATTAAACAATCCCAGGGTACTGGTTTGGGGAAACCAAGGATTTATTATCCAGTATACTAATGTCAGCTACTTTACTCAATAAACCTATTTTAGTTTTTTGATACCAGACACTGCTCAAGGTAATAATTTAAAAGATAGTTAAGATGCTACCCTGTTCCAAGAATTTCATATTCTAGATAAATATAGTAATCCTAACCTTAATGTGGATTCCTATACATGTCTAGCCTACAAACATTTACTCATATACTTTTTGGGTAATCTTCAGAACTTTGGTTTCAGTATACATAAACTGTGACTTCTTCTTGTTGGGGAAGAAAGTGGCAACTGAAAAAAAGGCAACTGAGGGTTAGTGAAGATGATAGGAGAGAAAAGAAGAAAATCTTTTAAACTGAAACTTGTTCAAGATAAAGGAAGATGACTGAAAAGTAAGTCGAGGCATTAGAACTGCTACCCAGAACTGCCATCTATGAGGAAAAATATTCACTCACACTGGAATAAAATGGATAAATGCAAGTGTAGGAAGAAGGTTTCAGAAAAGATCTATTCAGTTCTAGCAGGATAATTACAAGTCAGGTTATCCAAACTTTTTCTATCCCAAGCATCTGAAATCAGATCAGGATCTGGAAACAACACCCAGGTAACAGAAATGAATTTTACAGTAGTTTATTAACATTTTAGAAGATACAATATCACTGATAATACATTAGCTACCATTTATTTATGTATTGTGGTCATTCAATAAATATTTATTGAGAGCCCATTACAAGCTGGGCACCATTCTAGATACTGGGATCAGCAGTGAACAGAACACAGAAAGTCTCTCATGGAAACTGCATGCAAATGAGGACAAACAAGACACGAGTAGACAAACAATCAAGATAATTTTAGAAATATGTGCTCTTAAGGAAATAAAACAAATGGTAAAGGTTAACCATCAACAGTCTCCTCGCTAAGAAACTAAAGACACGAATCATGAGAAGGAACCAGCCACCAATCAACCAAGCCACGCAGTTCTGGAAGAACACCATTCCTAGCAGGCGGAAACAGTAAGGAAAGACCATGTAGCAGGAACAGGCCTAACACGTACAAAGAACAGAAAGAAGGGGAGTGGGAAGAAAAGGAGATGGCACACAATAAGCATTTTTTTGTTTTTGTTTTCTTTTGTTTTGTTTGCGGTACGCGGGCCTCTCACTGTTGTGGCGTCTCCCGTTGCGGAGCACAGGCTCCGGACGCGCAAGCTCAGCGGCCATGGTTCACGGGCCCAGCCGCTCCGCGGCATGTGGGATCTTCCCGGACCGGGGCACGAACCCGTGTCCCCTGCATCGGCAGGCGGACTCTCAACCACTGCGCCACCAGGGAAGCCCAGCATTTTTTAAAAACTATGTGCACGGGCACACACACACACACACACACAGAGGAACTAACAGCAAGTACAAAACAGCAACAAAATCCAATCATCTGACTTCACAAACAATTCCAAAAAGAGAACAGAGGAAAAAATGACTAAGTAGTTATCAAAGCTACAAAGAACATTTCGTAAAAATGAAGGACATAAACCCTTTCTACCTTTGTCCTAAGAGACCACCATTTTCTCCTCCACTCCACTCCAGCCGCAACAGCTTCTTGGCTGATTCCTCTGCCGGCCAAGCATACTATTGCTATTTAATCTGCTCGGAATGCTTGTCCCCAGGATATCCATAAGGCTCTCCTACCTGCTTCATTTGGGTCTGTGCTTAAATGTTTCCTTATCCTTGAGACCATCCCTGACCACCTTATACTTAAAAAGCTAACCCTACCCCCATCTTCTTTTCCCAGCCCAGTTATTTCCATAATCACCATCTGTAAAATTTACTTGTTTTCCCACTAAGGCCAAGACTTGATTTTCATCACTACTGTGTTGAACACATAGTTGGCATTCAGTAAATATATGCTGAATTGTTATTTAAAATATGCAACATACGAGACCATGGAGTTAAAGAAACCCAGAGACCTTTATCAATTAATTGACTGTGAATCGGTATAAAGAATAACAAAGCCTCTCTTAAAACATTTATATTCTTACAGTAAAAGGTTAAACTGATATTTATATAATAAAAGAGTAAATATGAAGTATGTTTTTGAAAAACAAAACAAAATAAAATAATCTAAAATTGTGATACAACTATATTGGGAGAAACGGTAAAGAGAGAAGTGTGAACTCCTTTTCCATAAGCAGTCAAAAAGTAATGCTTAAAACTGCTTAACCCTCTGGATTAACCAGCTGTAGCATCAGTTTTTAAACTTTTTGACTTGTGAACCCCTTTTCACTCTTAAAAAATAATTGAGGAACTCAAAGGGCTTTTATTATGTGGGTTGTATGTACTGGTAATAATATTATAGAGGAAAGCTGGTAAATGCTTTAAAATTTTTTATTTAAAATCAGCAAAGGTAAATCCACTCCATGCTAATAAGTAACATTTATGAATGTATTTTTCCAAAAAAATTAGTAAGAGTGGCACTGCTGTACATTTTTGCAAATTTCTTTAATAGAGAAACCCGATTTCTTATATCTGCTCCTGTAGTCAATCTAAAATGAAAATCCAGCTTCACACCAATATGTGGTTGATAAAAGAAGGAATATTTTTAATAACCTTTTCAGATAAATGTGGATATTATTCTTCTTTGATATTAAGCCAAAACTTAACAAGCGTAATTCTGTAAAGGTTAGTTGCAAGGTGGACTCTGAAACCATATCAATGAAACTTTCCAGACCATTTCATTTAAAATCTATTGATCAAAAAAAAAAAAAATCTATTGATCTATCTTGCACTTAAGTAGGCCCTTATACCCACAGCATGATTCTGTTAATATCATGCATTGATCTTTTGAAAAAAGTTGGTCCACCGAGTTATGCACATCTTCCAAACAATGACACATTTCATTATAACACAGCAAATTAAAAAAAAAATCACATTTGTTAATATCACCAACAATTTCATCAGCAAGGTCCTGAGATGTTGCCAAGATCACAGTGGCAGATATGTTTTCCAAAATTCTAATTTCTGCTTGAAAGCCTTAATTTTATCCTGGCAATAAATTCTGTTGGTTGTTTTCCCTGAAGTGACAGGCTCACTTCATTTATTTTTGAGAAAATATGTACAAATACCCAAGTTTAAGTAACTACAGTTTGTCATTCTTTCAAGTAAAAATAGTGTTCCATGAAAAAAGCAACTAGTTTGCTAGTTGGGCTCGCAACTCAATCACACAAATATTTTTCTTCAAGACAAGCATCATACTTTGGTATGCAGCAGAAGTGTCGTATAACATTCTTTTCATTTTGTCACATGAAATATTAAAAAAACATGTACTCAAGGATCAAGATTAATAAAATTAACAAGCTTTACTGCTTCATGGAGGATATTCTTAAATGAAACCAGGTTTTTTTCCCCAACCATTAATGTACAGTGATGAAGAATATGACTATTAGTACAATTTTTGCCACTGTCTTGATATGCACTGCAGGGCCAGTAGTTTTACCCATCACTGTGTTTGCACCATCAGTGCAAATGTCAACATAGTTAAGTAACAAAGAAGAAGTTAGTATTATTATGAAATAGTTTCAAACCAACAGATAACTTGAAACATTTGAAGACCCCCCCTCAAGACTCCACAGACCACAGAGAACCACTGCTCTGGAGATACATATAAACTAAGAAGAGGGAATATGTCTCCGGGGAAAAGAACTGGGTGGTGGGAAGACAGGGATGGCAAGAAGACTTATCTTTCCCTGTATGCCCTTTGTACCCTGTGAATTTAGTATCCTTTGTATTGATATGTATTTTATCTTAAAAATTAAATAATTATTTAAAAAACAAAAAATGTAAACTGACATCTAAAGTGGCTAAGTAGATATATAAGCATATTATTTAGAAATATGAAGGTAAATACCAAAAGAAAAAAAAATTTTAAGAGCTGAAAGTGTTCCCACTTAGGAAGTGGAACTAGGAGATTAGGAGGGGTTGCAGAGGGGACTGCTGTTTTTTTCACTATAAGCCATTTGGAACTAATTTTTAAACCATGTACAGACGTTAATTGGTTCAAAAATAAAAATCATTCAAAATACTGCCAGGAAAAATACTTAAAAGTTAAGTTTAAAAGACAAATAAAGCAAATACCGATGCAAAGGTGAGACAATGGCTGTGAAACATACCAAGATGTAACAGTAACTGCCTGGAATAATGTGCCTTTGAGTTCCCACTCTTATATGAAATATCATTCTATATTACAATAAAAACATTTTCATTTAAAAAGCTAGTTAAAAAGCAACAATTTCCTCAAATAAAAATGTCTGATGACTCAGTTAAAAACAGTTAAGTAGGGACTTCCCTGGTGGCGCACTGGTTAAGAATCGCCTGCCAATGCAGGGGACACAGGTTTGAGCCCTGGTCCAGGAGGACTTACTTGCGGAGCAACTAAGCCCGTGCGCCACAACTACTGAGCCTGCGCTCTAGAGCCCACAAGCCACAACTACTGAGCCTGCACTCTAGAGCCTGCAAGCCACAACTACGGAGCCCAAGTGCCACAAGTACTGAAGCCCGTGCACCTAGAGCCTGTGCGCCTAGAGCCCGTGCCCTAAAACAAAGAGAAGCCACCACAAAGAGAAACCCGTGCACCGCAACGAACAGTAGCCCCCCGTTCGCCGCAACTAGAGAAAGCCCGCGGGCAACAATGAAGACCCAATGCAGCCAAAAATAAAAAAAAATATATAAAAAAAACAACAGTTAAGTATATAAAACTTAAGTCATTTTTTAACAGTTAAGTGGTTAAACCCTTCCCACACACATATACATACACAGACACACACACAAGGTAACATAAAATAAAATAACCCTTTTTCTTCTTCTATTTCATTTGATCACGATTAAGATCAAATTAGAACTTATGTATTTGAAAAAGAAAAGAATAAAATAATTGCTTTACGGTAAATATAATTGCTAAATCTTATGTAATTACTTCATAAACAAAATCTTCAGAGAAATACAAACCCATTATCAAAGTCTAATTTAAATTTAGTTTCTCAAAAGATGTCCTGATCCAGAAAAGAAGAGATTATTTCTATATATAAATAGATAACTCAAAAGCAAATTGGATTCCCCACTGTAAGGACCCAGGGCTCCTTGGAGAATGGCTGATCCCAGGACTGAGATGTGCAAAAAGAGAGGAAATACTCCAAAAAAATTATGAGAGTATGTCAAAAAGACACAGAATCCAGGGTAGAAAGGCTCCCACTGGACAAACCTGGGACAATCTGAGCATCAAAATAAATAAAGGCAATAATGGAGTATAACCCATTGAGTAAGACAGGAAGTACATAAGTCCATATTGATAACAGATAGATAAAAGGATGCTTCTGCCCTAAAACAGAACGCCTATTGACATAAAGAAACGGAGTCAGAAAATAACCATTTTGCAACCATCAATATAAACATCAGCACAGGCAAGAATCATCAATGGATGTTAAATCCAGGAGGGAAATTTGATGAAAATACAGATCTGATTAGAAGCAGGATATATGCTCTATCTCAAAGTTATCCCCACAGACTGCTTATTAGGTGAGAGGGGAAAAATAATTATACGTTCCTGTGAAGAAACCAGACAACACCGTGACCAGGTAACTAAAAATTAACATCACCAATGAGGGGCAGACCGATAACAGGTACTTCAATATCATACGCTGAGAAAGATACAAAATCCCCCGCTGGGGATGCATAACCTGAATCTAATTACGAGGAAACATCAGAAAAATCCAAATTGAGAATACTCTATGAAATATATAGCCTGTATTCTTCAAAAATGTCAATACAATGAAAGAGAAAGGCTAAGATACTGTTCCAGATGAAAGGAGACTGAAGAGATATGACAACTAAATGCAATTTGCAATCCTGGCCTGGATCCTATGGGGAAAATGCTACAAAGGAACAAATGCTATTACTGGGACAAACTGACAAACCTGGAATAGGGGCTATAGATTAGATAGATTAGATAATATAGTATTATCAATGTTAGATTTCCTGAATCTGGTAACTGTACTGTGATAATGCAAAAGAATACAATACACAGTGAATATTTAGAGACTTGGGCATAATACATTCAATTTACTTTGAAGTGACTCAGAAGAGAGCATTAAAGCAAATACAACAAAATTTTAAAAACTGGCAAATCTGACTAGAGGATATTGAAGAGTTCTCAGTACCATTTTTTAAACTTTAAGTTTGAAATTATTTCAAAATAAAAAATTTAAATAAAGGCAAACTGGGATGTCAAAAGGTGGTAAAGTAAAAAGGTGATTTATTCCGATGCCCTATAGAACATATGAATAAGGGAAATGAATACAACAGTGACTCAGACTGGCACACAGCTGCATACAGAACTTCCTAAACTCTCAATTCTCTAGAAAAAGAAAAAAACAATTTTTCTTTGGCCACACCATGCAGCATGCAGGATCTCAGGTCCCCAACCAGGGATTGAACCTGTGCCCCCTGCATTGGGAGCACAGAGTCTTAACCACTGGACCGCCAGGGATGTCCCAAGAAAAATATTTGTTTAGTAACCACATAAACACTAAGATGCTGATCCTGTGTACCCTCAGGAAAACACAGAAATCTATGATTTCATGTTAACACAGTCCACACTGAGGGTCTCTCTCTTCATCCAGCAAACCATAAGCTCCTGATAGGCAGGCCTTAAGGTCCTGCTCTTTGTTTTAACTCAAGCACTGACACAGTGCCTGAAATACAGTACTCATATTTGTTGACTAAATGATGAATGTTTAGAAAGAGGAACAAAAGTCTACATTTTATCAAAACTGGGAGGAAGAGAAAAAAAAGGAGAAGACATCTAAATAGGGTATAAATTATTTTAAATGCACTTTAAAGTAAGAACATTTTCAAACCTCACAAAAAGAGAACAATATTATTACTACACATATACCTATCACTCCAACACAACAATTATCAGGATTATTCCACACTTGCTTCATCTAACTCATCTCTCCCATCCTTTCTTTGCTCGGAAGTATTTTTAAACGAATACCAAACAAATTTCTCTTCCTCATTCTTCAGTCTCCATCTCTAAAAATGGGCATTTTCTTACATAAACATAATGCCATTAGCATCCCTCACAAAACTAACAATAATTCCTTGAAATCATCTAATACCTATCCACATTCAAATTTCCTCCAAAGTGCTTCAAAAATACTTTCTACAGTTGGTTTGAGTCAGGATTTAAACAATGTCAACACATTACATTTGGTTACTACACATAAATATTTTTAACCTTCCTTTTACAATTGTCTATCAGTAATTATGAAAAAGACTAACAGACAAACCAAACAATTAATTCACAATTGTAGATTCTCCAGAATCAAACCCAATCTAATGTATTTACCGTTTGCTTTGTCTGCAGCACTCTTCCTCCAGATTGCCACTATGGCTGACTCTTTTTAATCACTGATCGCAAATCAAGTATTACCTCTAAAAAGAGGCCCTTTCTAACCTCTCAATGCACAGTAGAGCCCCACTTTCATTCATTCTCCATTACATGCCCCTATTTTCTTCATGGCACTTACCACTACATAAAGCTATTCTGTTTATTGTTTCCCCTAATAAAATATCCACTGCATGAAGGCACAGTGCCTCTTCACTGAAGGCCAAGAATAATGCCAAGAACATGAGACAATCAATAAATACTTGCAGAATGATTAAATAGTAATGCAGTACCTCTATCTAAAATGTAAGCTCAGTTTAGTATTTGTTTTTAAACATTTGTAGCTCACTCACTGCTCACGCCATGGTAATAAACTGAGTACCTGCAGAAACTTGGGCCAGCTGTTACCAAAACACTATGGGATGCAGCAAAGAAAGAACAGAGATGTAAGGCATTCAAATGCATTTCTGGAAATTCACTGAACAATGATTATGGGTTTCTGAAAGCAAATTACTCAGGATGATTTAAAGAGCATTACCAGGAGTAAAAGTTTCATTTTTTAGTATCATATGAGAGCTAATCATGAGTAATATCTACAATGGGACAGAAGCATTATCTAGAACAACAAACATGGCTCAATCATTTGTTTTGTTTCGTTTTTTTCCCCCTGTCTCTAATATACACATACCATGAAGGAATTAATACTCTCAGTATAGCATTTCTTTCTGGGGACTGGATCATGATGAATACGATTAATACCAAAAACACCTAACTAAAAATGCAAACCATTAAAATTGGGACCTAGAGAAAACTAGAGTTACCTATCCCACACTTCTCATTTAACAGTTGAGAGAGATCTGAAGCCCCGGATGGATAATCATCCACAAAGTCACAGATCTAATGAATAGCAAGCAAAGCTAGATTTAAAATCCAAATCTCCTGTCTCTAGCCCTACACTCTTTATGTATAATAATGTCACCCATAGAATGTTAATGTCAAGTTATAACATACTTTACCATCATTTTTAGTACTGTCACTTTTTTTTTTCCTATTGAAATCCTAGCCACCAGGGGAAATGTCAAAACAAGGGCACATATAATTACGCTCTAAGTAAAGCATGTTACAGAAACCCCTCTTTGACAAAATAATACAATAAGCATCTAAAAAATTTAATTGGTTTGATTCAATGAGGTTTTTATTCCACATTTTAAATTTTAAAGTGAAAATAACTATTTAGGAGTATCTGCTGACTATTCCTTTGCTTTAGATGAGTAAATTGCTGATCTCTTATCTTAAAGATCAGTATAGCTATTTTTCAATTATCTGTAGAAATAGAGTACTGAAGTGAAATTTGTCACGGTATAACCTCCACTGCAATGCATTTTTCACCAAAATGAAATTATTTTTACTATATCTTTTGTCAAAAACCAACTCTAGTGAAAGAATTAATATGCAAGTGACCAAGAGACACCAAACAAAAGGGAAAAAGTGACAGAAGGATCCATACACACAAGATACAGCTTCCCTGATGTACAAGGAGAAACTCTAATCTTCCTAGTTTCCCTACAATATTGTTCAGACCAATTCATAAATACCCTCACCAGTTCTTAGAATACTCGTCTGAATTGTAGAGGCAATCAAATGCACAGGAGAGAGATGTCATTTGTCCAAGGTTAAATGACAAGAAATGGACAAAAGTAAAATAATTCAAGGCTTAAAAAAAAAACAATTTAAGATCCTTTTCAGAGTGAAAGGGTTTCTTTCTCACCCTACCTGTTTTGTCTCACAAACACGACCAAACACTACTGTTTTGTATGAAAAAATAACCTGGTTCACATTGACATGAAAATTTTTACTAAAAAACATATAGTAATGAAATATCAAAATGTAGATTTTTCACCCTAATAAAACCAAGTAAAACCAGTATTATAAAACTTCTATGTAATACCTTAATCACATACTAACATTTGAAAGCAATGACACAAAAAACAAAAATGGGAAAGGAAATGGAACCTTAGCTTATCTTTTCCCCAGTCTGTTCTTTTTGGTTGAAGAGGTCCCTAAAACAAGAAAATTAAACATAAAACACCAAATGAAATAAAGTTTGGATTAAGTCAGGTTCAAAAAGCTTTATGAACTATAAAATGAAGTCTATGTCAGCTGGCATTTTACCACCCCAGCGAGTTCTAAATTCATACTGCACATAAACCAAGAAACAGGAAAGCATGCAATACAATGGAATCACCCCACACTACAAACATGAACAAATTAAATGGATACCCTATACTTCCTGGCATTTTTTAAACGTTAAAACTTAGACGTGCGTTAAGAACTTATCTGTGAAGATCTACTATAACCTATGTAAGAACTATGGTGACAAACCTCTATTTCTGCAGCATAGAACAAATATTTCCAACTACAACATTGTTACTGACTCTGATAAATTCTCTAAAAACAGTAACAAAAATATCAAGCTTCTTTTTTAATGACCAACCAGCCAACTCTATACAAAAATCTGACGGGTCTGTATCTCAGCTGTTCTGCGGTCTACGTTTCCTTGATCACAGAAGAAGGCAACTCCCTAACCGTCAGGGCTGACTTAGCGCCCTCCAACACCCCGGGTGCGGGTTACCTTCATCACTCCATTGTCAAATCGCACTCCCACGCCTCAGTCCTCAGCCCCCATCCTAAGACTCTAGAGAGAGTCGAAAAAGGGAAAGAAATCCCTTCACCCACAGCCCCTTACTGAGGGGGGTGGGTGTGTCTGTAGACAAATGCTTTGCTCAAACACAATTAAATCTTCGGCGGAGACCCAGACCCTAAGTCACTACGGAGCCAGCAATAACCGGCCGGTCGCCGACCCCAGCCTTCCGCGGCCGCAGCCCTTCCTCTTTCTCCCCTCCAGCCCGGCCCCTCCCCCGTTGCGCGCACGCGCGGCCTCCAATCGATCCCCTCCCCCCCCCGCCCTCCTCACCTTAATCATTAGCAACCCTCTTCCCAGGCTCCGGGAATCACTGGCCCAGGAAGGAAGACAGGAGATGTAAGGGGGGAAGAGGATGCGTCGAGAGTCAGTGATCCGCGCCTCGGATGTTGGCCTAATAGGCCCCTACAGTCAAGAGCAGCGTCTGTCACCGCCACCAAAACTGTACGAGCGGCAGCGCCTGGATCGGCCCAGCTGACCCGGCTTGGGTTCAGAATGCCTAATTTGGTCCCACGGGAACTCCTTTCCCGAAGCTGCGAGCGTTTCTATGCTGCGCAGACCGATCACCTCGCCACCGTCGCCGCCACTGCCGCTGCTCTCCGGCCGCCGCCGCCTAACCAATCCCTCCTCTACCGAGCGAGCACGACACTGGGGCCTTTACGACAGTTCGCAAAGTGAGAGCGCAGTAGCCTTCTCGCCTCCATTAACATCTGTTTGTTTCTGCGCTTGCTCAGATTCTCGTTTCTCACCGTGCCGCCCCCTCTTCCCCGAACCTTCCCCTTCGAACTCGCTTGATCAGTCTGTTGGAGAAACCGAACGACGTCATAAAGCTCTTTATTTTACTTTCCTTGGTGAAATGCGGTCAGTATTTAAACAAAATGCTGAGTACGTCTTGGCTGATTTTTTTCATAACTAAAAGTTACAACTAACCACAGAATTATTGACAGTACTTAAGGTAACAGACAAAAACATAGTGGTTTAGTGTCTTTCGCAGCAAACGATACTGAAATCATACTTGCCAATGACATAGAGATCATGGTACCTCGCCGTTAAGGTGAATTTGCTTCCGAAATCAGATCAAAAGTGGTGATAGGTATCCTGGGAACTAACTGTACAATCACATACGCCTTCTTACTTATTTTATAAAACTCGGTAGATAGCAAATGCTTCATTACGTGCATTAGGAGGATATAGGGGAAAAGGATGTAGGCTTTGGAATCAGTCAAACTTCCTTTCAAATCTCAGTGATGCCAGACTTAGAGAATGAATTTATGGTTAAGCGGGGGTGGGGGGGGTGGGAGTGGGGAATAGACTGGGAGTTTGGGATTGACATGTACACACTGCTATGTGTAAAATAGATAACCAACAAAGACCTACTGTATAGCACAGGGAACTTTGCTCAATATTCTGTAATCTAAATGGGAAAAGAATTTGAAAAAGAATTCTAAAAATTAAAAAAAAATCCCAGTGATGCCAATTAACAGCTAGGTGTCTAATTGATTAGACCTTTGTAAATCTGTTTCCAGAAAGGAAGGATAGGAGAGAAGGAGGAAGGGAGAGAGAGAGGGAGAAAAGAAAAGAAAGAAAATATCAATTATACCTCAATTTAAAAAAATAAAATAAAAGCATATTTAAAAATAAAATAAAAGCATATTTAAAAAACTAAAATAAAAGCATATTTAAAAATAAAATAAAAGCATTTTAGTTAAAATGAAAGCATATTTAAAACCTCAGTTTCCTCCTCTATAAACTGAGGTAACATCATTTCTCTCAAAGGGTTCTTGTGAAATTAAGACAGTTCACATAACGCTTCAAGCATTACTTACCAATTAAGTGTTCAATAAACATTAATTCCCTCCCTTTGTCATCAGCTTGTCTTTCTCAATACCCTTTCCTTTGTTCGTTCATGTTCTCCATATTGTTCAGTGAAGAAAATATTTTAAAATGATAATGATAATAAACAAGAAAGGGTAGCAGATTGTGTGGGGAGACCAGAAGAGCATTGGACTAGGATTTTTCCTCAATCCTCCTATTTTCTCACCTAAATAAAAAATTCTTCCTCAACTATCTTATCTACTGCCATGGTTTTAACTGTTATCAACTTATGACTTCATAAAGCCATGTATTTCCAGACCGAACCATTTCTCTAAGGCTCTTGACCTATGCTCTTCAAAAAGGTAGACACTAGCCACATGTAGCTGTTGAGCACTTGAAATGTGGCTAGTACAAACTGAGAAGTGCTGTGAAATCTATACATCCAATTTCAAAGATACAACACAAAAAATTATTAAAATCTCAATAACTTTTAATATTGATTACATGTTGAAATAATAATTTGGCTATATTGGGTTGAATCGATGGTTCTCAAACAGGGGTGATTTGGTACCGTCTCCTCCCCCCGAGACATTTAACAATATCTGGAGACATTTTTGGTTGTCACAACTTGTGTGAGGAGGGAGCTATTGGCAACTACTAACAAGAGGCCAGGGATGCTCTAAACATCCTACAATTCACAGGATAGCCCTACACAACAAAGAATTCTCTGGCACAAAATGTTAATAGTGCAGTCAACAAATCCAAGGTTAAGTAAAATATACTATTAAAATTAAATTAACCTATTTCTTTTACTTTTTAAAATATGGCTACCAGAAAATTTTAAATTACATTTGCAACTCACATTATACTTCTGTTGGACAGCATTGACTGGGATCTAGACCCATATGGCTGTTTACTGTATATGTCATTTCCACTTTAATGTGGCACAGGCATTTCTAACATATCGTGTCCAAAATAAATAAATGAATGTACATATACGGTGTTTAAACCCCATCCATCTCAGTCTTCCCTGTCTCAATCAATAGGACCAAGTTATCTAACTAGGAACATAATGGTCATCTGTGATAACTCTTCCTCACACCCTACCTCTAATTAGTCAATAAGTCCTTCCAATTCTGCCAGTGAAATATCTCATATATTGAAAATCGACCCATTCCTCTCTGTACTCTGCACCAGTCCAGGTCTTTAGTATATTTAGAACTATTCATTTATCAAGTACTTACTATGTGCTAGACATTGTGCTGCACATTGTGAGTACTAGGTACATAACCACTGCTTTACTTGAAATATTTTACAAGACCCAGAAAGCAAACCCACAATTTACACTGTAATGTGGAAAGTAAAGGACGATACACTCATGTTCTGAGAACACGAAGATGAAACACTGTAGTCAAACCAAGAGAAGATGAAACACTCTAGTCAAACATTAAACCAAAATTTAATGTTTAAATTTTGCAACATGAATGAAGACAGTTAAATAAAGCAAACAGAGAGGGCATTGCAGGCAGAAAGATCAGCACATGCTAAGCTACAGAATCCTCTAGTTGAAACAGCATGAAACAAATTCTTTACTAGGATTGACTGAATGTGTCATGCAAGGAAACTATCAAAAGATGAGGGAAGAGCTTCCCTGGTGGCGCAGTGGTTGAGAGTCCGCCTGCTGATGCAGGGGACACGGGTTCGTGCCCCGGTCCGGAAAGATCCCACATGCCACGGAGCGGCTGGGCCCGTGAGCCATGGCCGCTGAGCCTGCGCAAGGATGAGGGAAGCAAAGTAGATAGAAATATATTAAGTAAGGTTTTTGCTAGGATAAGGAATTTGAACTATTTTATATTTAAAACTATGAGAAGCTATTAAAGGAAATCAATCAGAGGAATAAAAATCAGATTTGACTGTTAGAGACACCATTATATAAGCAGAGTAGAGGATAGATTGGAGAAGGGCAAGAGAAGAGGGGCAAAGACCAGTTGGAATTGCAGGTAAAAAGTGATGAGGGTAGTAGAAATGGGAGTAAGAAGCAAGGGACAGATACAGAAGATAAAAAGATTGAATAACTAAGTGGTTATAGGAGGTGAAGGAGGAGAATCTCAGAGGCTTCCAGATTTATGGTAAATGGTTGGGTGGTGGCACCATCCAGGAAAGAGACACAGGCTTGAAAAACCCAACTTTGAGGGTTTGGGACTTTCAATTGCATGGGATAAGGGAGGAGGTTGAGAGAAAGGAAAGTATTACTTCTTTGGGGGGCAAGTCGAGTTTGAGATATCTAACATTTATCCAAAGTGGAGATTCCAGTTAAGCTGTTCAACATATGTGTCTGAAGCTTAGGAGAGAGGTCTGGGCTGAAGACAGAGATTTGGACTCATTAACTTATATGTGATAGCCAAAACAATGGTTTTGATGAGGTCACACAGAGCGTAAATGAGAGGAGACAGATACCTGGGGAAGTCTGGTATTTTAAGAGTTGAAGAATGAAAAGGAGTCCCAGAAGGATATGGATGGGCCAGAACAAAGGGAGAAACAGGTAACGAACAGGACCAGTGAGAAAAAAGTTTCAATAATGAACTGAGTAATGAAGGGTATGTTTGGCAGTATGGAGATCTGTGAGTAGCAGCAGTTTCGGCAACTGGTCTACATTTTAGAACACAGGTTCTCAACTGGGGTTGATTTTGACCCCCAGGGGTTATCTGACAGTGTCTGGAGATATTTCTGGTTATTACAACTAGGTAGATGTTACTGGCATCTAGCAGCTTGAAGCAAGGGCTGTTGCTAAATATCCTACACAGGACAGCGCCCCCAGCAAAGAATTATCCGACTCAAAATGCCAACAATGTTCCAACTAAGTCCTGGTTTAGAGAGGACGGAACAGTGTAGTTACACAAGGATCAGCACTTTGTCATGAAATTGGTAGTAAATGGAAAAAGAAAGACACATATCAAGCAGGATATGGAATTTTTAAAAGGCAGAGACTTGAATCCTATTGGTATATTGACGGGAACAGAGCCCGCTGAGAAAGAGAGGTGAATGATCATGGGAATAAAGAAATGCTCAATGGAAGCAGAGGAAATGGGATTCAAAGGTCAGATGGAAGAATTAGCGTTAGATAGGAGAAGGGCTAGTCCTTTCACTGAAGCAGGTGGGGAGAAGGAGGAAGTGATTGTATAAATGAATTAAGTTTGTTAGCTTCAGGGGGCAAACAAACTCAGGCTTGCTCATTGAATGGCCTTGATATCTCTGTAAAATGTGAGGTAAGGCCATCTACTAAGACATCAGGTTTGGAAATGGCTTGGTGGAGAGTAATGAGAAGAGGCAGGTTTAAAAAAATCAGAATAGTTACTAACATGATGGCAGGGCAGACAGTAGATGGGCAACAAATCAAAGCCAGGAAGCCCAGAGCAGAAAAGGGGTGAGACTGAAAGGACAGGTGCCACGGGTTGTATTTAGGGGAATAATAGCAGATTATAGGGGTGGGAGATATCTCTCATCTGAATTACACGCAATAGTTTCCTGATTTCTATGTTTCTACTCTACGAGCATCACCCTACCACTCCCAAATCCACCTTCAACCACTACCAGAGTATGGCAGAAACTGAGACACTAAGTTAAAATTCTTCAGTGATCCTCCATCACCTTCAGGATAAAATCCAAAATCCTTAGCTTGGCAAATAAAGCTCTTCAAAATCGAGATTCTCCAGAGCCATCTCACACCACCTCTTTCTACAATCCTACTCCTTGCCCCCACTTAGACTTCAGCCGACTTCTCAAACTCCTTGCATTCATTCTCTAGAAAACGTATACTGTTCCAAGATCTTCCTGGCTTTGCACCTGCTATTCCTTCTGTGCAAATACCCTCGCCCTCCCCCCCAACCCCTGTTTCATCTGCTTAGCAAACGCTCATCCATTCCTCAAAGCCCTCCTCCTTGAAGCATTTCCATACCTCTCTCCTCCCACTCCCACAAAAGACCTAATAATTACTCTGACTTTTGTACTCTCTTCAATCTTTGTATATACTTCTGTTAGAAGCATTATAATTATTTATATACATACCTGTCTGTTCCAAAAACTAAGATCAAAAAAATATATATATAATGTCCTTCTCTCTTTAGTAGAAAAATATCACTCAAAAATATTTACTGAACTTACTGAATAAGAAGATTGGGGTTCTACAGACTTGTGGTTGCCAAGGGGGTGCGGGGTTGGCGGAGGGATGGATTGGGGGTTTGGGATTAGCAGATGCAAACTATTATATGGAATGGATAAATAACAAGGTCCTACTGTATAGCACAGGGAACTATAGTCAATCAATATCCTGTGATAAACCATAAAGGAAAAGAATATGAAAAAGAGTGTGTGTGTGTATGTATGTGTGTGTATATATATATATATATATATAAAAAACTGAATCACTTTTCTGTACAGCAGAAATTAACACACAACATTGCAAATCAACTATACTTCAACAAAAACTAGTATGTAAAAAATGGATAACTAATAACCTGCTATATAAAACAAAATTTAAAAATTAAAAAAAAAGATTGGGGTTCTAGTCTTAATTCTGCACTAAGAAAACAGAAATTCTTAGTCTTAATCAAATCACTTGAACTCTTCCAAAAATTAATTTTACTTACTGTGAAAAGATCAGGAGTATTCAACATATAGTCCAAACCAAATTCTGCCTGCTGGGAACTGCAGCAAAGTAATGTTTACCAAATTAGTCTGCACACGTGGGCCAGTAGTGCCTAACTATCTGGGAGACAAGAATTTAAGGAGCTTGTTCTAAACATGGAAATACTGAGCTGTATTAATGGATCACCTGCAATAAATGGGAAAAAAGGAAATTTTCTACAAATTATTGAAGTCATAGGGAAAGACTTGTATGCCCACCAACCATTGCATAAATACTATAACTCTATAACGTTTGCAAGTGAGAGTATGCGTATGTGGTCAGCTTTGTGAGCTCTGGAAGAAAATGAAACAAAGATTGGGGATTTGATGCAATGAAGGGATTTGGGGAACTTGTTGAAAATATTTACTAAAATATTTCCTCAGATGAAAAGTTTGGGGAAGAATTAAAAGGATCTAAGAAGTGCACTGGTCAGAACACTTAGTGATTCACAACATTTTACTTTCTTATTGATGTACCAAGGTCTCACTGGAACTTGAAACTAAAAGGAAAATTTTATAGATTCCACAACACTGCTGATTTAGTTGAGGCAAGGCAGGTCCTCATTAAAATTTTATATATATAATTTGATTTCAGACTATAAGATTGCAAACAGAGACTGTGTTTAGCTTGAAGATTACAATCTTTATTATACGTACAGAGAGTGACAGAGAAAAACAGAAGCAGAAAGTGAGGAGTCGTTAGGCACAGCACTTATTTCCTACTGCTAAACTGCTTTGAAGTCAATGAAATCATTTTGAAAAATTGAGGAGCTCTTTGGTGGAATGATAACATCAAAAGATAGGATAACTTTCATGAATATATATCACTTTTTAAAGTTTCTCTGATTGTCTTTGGAATATAACCTTCAAGGTATATTTGAATTGTCAAGCACTAATACTATCCGTGTGGCTCAGTTTTTGAAAAACAAAAATTATGGACTAACAAGGAGACACACAGTCTGCCTGGAATTTGGTAGACAAGCATTTGAAACTTCCAGTATCCTGAAATATTTCTGGCTATCTGGCCAAATTCTGGGCATGCTTGAGGCCACGTGGTCCTGTGAAAGTATATTTTTAAAATAAAACTGTAGAAAAATAAAAGAGAAAGCCACCATTCACCTATGGTTATGTAAGCCTAGCATCACACTGAGGTTTCCAGATTGATTGACAACTGTTCTAAGAATAGTTTAGTCTGTTAATTACTAGTATTTTCATACACTTTGTCAAAATTGGTCACAGGCTTACCAATTAACTTTTACAATAAGTTGTTTTAACTCTTTTTAGAATGTTTTTGCAATTTTTTAAAAAATTTTTTGTTTATTATTTATTGATTTATTTATATTTTTATTTTTGGCTGCATCGGGTCTTAGTTGCGGCACGCGGGATCTTTGCTGAGGCATGCGGGATCTTTCCTTTCGGCGTGAGGGCTTCTCTCTAGTTGTGGCATGCAGTTTTCTCTTCTGCAGTTGTGGCGCATGGGCTCCAGAGCGTGTGGGGCCTGTAGTTTGCAGCACACGGGCTCTCTAGTTGAGGCACTCAGGCTCCGTACTTGTGGTGCACGGGCTTAGTTGCCCCGTGGTATGTGGGATCCTAGTTCCCTGACCAGGGATCAAGCCCGGGTTCCCTGCACTGGAAGGTGGATTCTTTACCACTGCACCACCAGGGAAGTCCCCTGCAATGTTTTTTTTGTTTGTTTGTTTGTTTTTTTGCGGTACGCGGGCCTCTCACTGTTGTGGCCTCTCCCGTTGCGGAGCACAGGCTCCGGACGCGCAGGCTCAGCATCCATGGCTCACGGGCCCAGCTGCTCCACGGCATGTGGGATCTTCCCGGACCGGGACACGAACCCGCGTCCCCTGCATTGGCAGGCGGACTCTGAACCACTGCGCCACCAGGGAAGCCCCCCTGCAATGTTTTTAAAAACCGTAATTTCTAAAGGGTTCACTTCTGTAAGCAGTAAACAAAACTTTAAAAGTTTAAGATCATTAAAAAGTTAGTCTTATACTCTCCAAAGTCCCATAAAGCTCTAACATTTCATGATTTGCTTCAGACCTAATAAGATTTACGTGAATGCTGTGAATATTACAGTTTCAAGCGTGATTTACAGACTGGTAAATTATTTGCAAATTCAGAACAGGAAGTTAAGATGTTTCTATGTACTAGCTTGTTATTTATAGATTATGTAAAGTTTTCCAAAAGCACTAAATGTTTCCCTAAACTATATTAGTATTTATTTAATTGCTTAACATGTATCTTGACAATGATTTTGGATTACAGAATTGTAAACAGAGATTGTGTTTTGTTTAGTTTATAGATTGTACAACTATATCAGTACATTTAAAATACTGATATACTCGGGGAATATTCAAAAGGAAGGATATAGAAGAAAAGAGAATGAAATGAAACTCTCTAAGTAATAAGAGGAAATTTTAAAAATATTTAACAACTTAAATCTGAATGCCATTAGTACTCAGGACTTCTGATAAGATTTTAATTATTTTTAACTTTTGATAGAGCATAAGTCACTATTAACACTACTGTTTCAGAAATCTGGAAAGATTGGAGATTTTAGTTTTAGATCTTTACTTTGAAATTTAACTCAAAAATTTTAAGTTGTGAAAATATAAATTGGTCAAAGTTGATGATAACCAAACTCTGAAAATGTATTTATTTGGATTATAAGGATAAATAAAATGTTTCTACCCTGAACCCTTCAAACACTAATTTAGGATTGAGTTAAACTAGGAAAGAGTGCCACCTACTGAATCAAAATTATTTAAACACCTCAACATTAAGTTCATTTTCAGAACATCTGAAGTTCTAGCATCAAAGCTGTACATTTTAGAGAATCTTCATACAGAAAATACCCTCTGAAAAATTATTCAACTAAGTATTTCCTTCTAGTAGAAGAATAGCAGACTGGTCATGTGTGCTTATCGTGCCCGACATCACCCGACAAATGACAAAGGAATCAAAATGGTACAAACCCAAAACAACAAGAGAGTGGGAGCGTGTCATAAGCAAGCAAGTTATTCCACCAAATATCTGAAATGAGATACAGAACAGGTGACTGCTGAGGCAGAGTGAAGAAGCTACACCATGAAATACTACCAGAGGGGCTGTACCAATTAGGAAGCTGATACGCTTTGCAGAATACACCAGAGGCTAAAGACTCAGGCCAAAGACAAGGAAGGCCAAGGAAAAATATTTAGAAATTAAAAAGAGATTAATTGTAAGTCTGTATGTGTCATGGTCAAACCTCTCCACGCCTCTCTTCACCACATAAAGAATGTATAGCATCTAGGATTTGAAGTTCTAGGCTAAAAACAAGGGCAGGGAGTTCTGGAAAAACAAAAAAGAAGAAGGAGAAGAAAAGAAAACAAACAGATTGAACTAGTTGAGATCTAGAACGGCTGGTGTGACAGCCCACACTCAATACTTCAATTGGAATACTAATAGGTCCCACCTGCCAACACCTGCCTGGCAGTAGACATCATCCTTTTACACATTTAGTTCTTATACTACATAATTTTAAAACATTTAGTTTTTATACTACATAATTTTAAAATATTTATTGAAAACCAAGATATGCCAGGTATTTGAGGAAAACTTGTAATGTGAAAGGGACCAACCTAACATTAAAAGAAACTGCAGAGAGTAAAGATAATTTAACATAGGGAAGGGGAAAATATTTTAACCCCACTAATATCCTCAGAAATTTTAAAAAAGTGACACTGCATCCTTATAACAGAAAAAGGATACTAGGAAAAAAGCAAGAAAGAATGCTTGGAAATTAAAATGATGATTTCTGAAATTAAACTTCAATAGAAAGTTTGAAAGACAAGAGCAAGAAAATATTCCAGGATGTAAGACAAAAAAGGAAAGGAATATGAGAGAAAAGGTAAGAGTCATAGAGGACCAATCCTAAAGGTAAAATATCCAGTAGAAGTTCCAGAAAGGGAGAACAAAGAATATGGAGAGAAGAAATTATGAAAGAAGTAATAAGAAAGTTCCCAAACTGAGGAAGATTTCTGAAGTTCTAAAATTGTTTATTCATTCATCTCTCGAGTGACACTCAGGTTGTTTCTACCTTTTGGCTACTGTGAATAATGCTGTTATGAGCACTCATGTACAAGTCTCTGTCTGAGTCCCTGTTTTCTATTCTTTTTGGTGTGTATGATTTCTATGAGTGGAAATGTTGGGTCACACCGTCACACTTAGCTTTTTGAGGAACCATTTTCCTCAAACTATTTTCCATAGTGGATGCACAGTTTTATATTCCTATTAGCAAAATATGAGGGTTCCAGTATCTCCATATCCTGGCCAACACTTGTTATTGTCTGTCTTTTTTATTATAGTCATCCTAGTGGGTGTAAAGTGGCATCTCTTTGTGGTCACACTGTTTTACTCTCTTAGTGATTACTTTAGAAATTCCTTAACTAAACCGTATTTACTTAATAAAACCTAATACTGTGGGACTTCCCTCGTGGTGCAGTGGTTAAGAATCCACCTGCCAATGCAGGGGACACGGTTTCAATCCCTGGTCCAGGCAGATCCCACGTGCTGCAGAGCAACTAACCCCGCAAGCCACAACTACTGAGCCCACGTGCCACAACTACTGAAGCCCACGCACCTAGAGCCCATGCTCCGCAACAAGAGAAGCCACCGCAATGAGAAGCCCACACACCACAACGAAGAGTAGCCCCCCGCTCGCCAAAACTAAAGAAAGCCTGCGTTCAGCAACGAAGACCCAATGCAGCCAAAAATAAATAAATAAATAAATAAAATTTTTTAAAAACCTAATATTGTTACCTTTATTATCCTCCTGGGGAAGAATCTAAACGGTGTAACAGCATTTACCACATACACCCCCAACATGCACACACATCACTTGTGATATTTTTGTCATGTAGTATTGTAATTCTATATCATTTAAATGCCACACTGTTATTTCTCCACACCCCCTACTTTCACAATGTGATTTAGATTTATTCTCATAATTATCATTTTCTTTGGTCTCTATCAATTTCTGCATCTGATCTTTCATGCAAGATGATTTTCTTTCTGCATGATGAACCACTTACAGAATATTCTTTAAAGCTTATCTCCTGTTGGCAATATCTCTTATTTTTCTCAAAAATGTATTAATTTTACCCTCTTTATTGAATTATATATCTAGAGGGGTAGTTGTTTTCTTACAGCACCTTAGAGGTAACATTTCACTGCCTTCTGAAGCTCTTGTCATTGAGATGTCAGTGTTGGGTTTAACTGTAGCTTGTTCGAACTTAACATCTTTTTTTTGTGTGGCTGTTTTAAGATTTTTATCTCTCTCTTTTTTCTTTTTTTCCTTTGGCTGCTTTGGGACTTTGCTGCTGCGCACAGGTTTTCTCTAGTTTCGGTGAGCAGGGGCTACTCTTTGTTGCAGTGCATGGGCTTTCTCTAGTTGCTGTGGCTTCTCTTGTAGCAGAGCACGGGCTCTAGGCGTGTGGGCTTTAGTAGCTGGAGCACGCAGGCTCAGTAGTTGTGGCTCGCGGGACCTAGAGCGCAGGCTCAGTAGTTGTGGTGCACGGGATTAGTGGCTCCGTGGCATGTGGGAATCTTCCCGAACCAGGGATCAAACCCGTGTCCCCTGCATTGGCAGGCGGATTCTTAACCACTGCACCACCAGGGAAGTCCTTTATCTCGTCTTGATGTGCTGAAGTTTTATTTTTATGTGTTTAGTTAAGGATTTATTTTTATTGGGCTTTGTAGGGATTCTTGAATCAGATTATTAATGATCATCTCTTCAAAATATTGCCTCAGATCCATTCTTTCTCTTTTTCTTCTGGGACTTCAGTTGAACACGTTAGGTCTCCTCACTGTATCTGATATATACCTCTCTCCCTTTATACTGTATTACCTATTTTTTAATTTCTCCTTGCTTCATTCTGCATAGTTTCTTCTGAAATTTATTTGAGTCACCTAATTTGCTCTTCACCTGTGACTAACCCACTAATCAAAATTTTTAAAATTTGGTATTAAATTTTCACTTCTGGATTTCATTCTCCCCCCTACATCTGTTATGTCACTTTTTTATAGTTTACAGCTCCCTGCTAAAATTTTCAAGTTTGATTTTATCCCTTGAATGCAATAATCATAGTTTTGTTTTATTTTGTTTTGATTTTTTAGTTTAGTTTAGTTTTGCTTTGTTTTTATCTGCACCTCATAATTCCAATTTCCAGAGTCCCTGTAAATCTTTTTCCGCTATTTGTTTTTCCTGCTGGTTCTAATTCATGGCATCTTTTGTCTCTTTGTGTGCCTCTTTATCTTTAATTATATTCAGAATCCTGGGCTTGAAATTTTATTACAGACATCATCCTAGATCTGTTCCCATACAAAGGGGTTTTGCATGTATCGGCCAGATGCTCAAGGTGGTCAGCAGTGCCAGACCAAGATGTGGTTTGCTGCATCACCACGTGACATGAAGGGAGACAGCAATCCATATCCTTTCCCCCAGGGTATAGACGTGTCATGGCCCTAGCACAAAGTTGGTGAACTCCATCTACCAGTCCTCATTCCTTCAGCCCAGCAAGGCTTCCATAAGTGCAGCTTAGTCTTTCATCTGCCTTCTTAGGATTGGTGTACATACCTAGGACCAAAGTGCTCCTGAAACTAATGTAATGTGATGTGTCAACTATACTTCAATTTTTTTAAAACATCTTTATTGGAGTATAATTGCTTTACAATGGTGTGTTAGTTTCTGCTTTATAGCAAAGTGAATCAGCTATACATATACATATATCCCCATATCTCCTCCCTCTTACTTCTCCCTCCCACCCTCCCTATCCCACCCCTCTAGGTGGTCACAAAGCACCGAGCTGATCTCCCTGTGCTATGCAGCTGCTTCCCACTAGTTATCTATTTTATTTTATTTTTTAACATCTTTATTGGAGTATAATTGCTTTACAATGTTGTGTTACTTTCTGCTGTATGACAAAGTGAATCAGCTATACATATACATATATCCCCATATCTCCTCCCTTTGCAGCTCCCTCCTACCCTCCCTATCCCACCCCTCTAGGTGGTCACAAAGCACTGAGCTGATCTCCCTTGTGCTATGTGGCTGCTTCCCACTAGCTATCTATTTTACATTTGGTAGTATATATAAGTCCATGCCAATCTCTCACTTTGTCCCAGCTTACCCTTCCCCCTCCCCGTGTCCTCAAGTCCATTCTCTATATCTGCATCTTTATTCCTGTCCTACCCCTAGATTCTAAAAAAAAAAAAAAAAAGTGCTCCTAAATGGCTTATGTCTTTGGACCCCTAACCTCTCCCATATCTTGCCTTGTAATTATTCGCTATAATATTAAATGTTTCATGATATTTTTAAATTTACTTTTTTATTTGGTTGTGCTGGGTCTTAGTTGCAGCAGGCGGGCTCTTTAGTCGCGGCTCGTGGACTCTTAGTTGTGGCATGTATGTTGGATCTAGTTCCCTGACCAGGGATCAAACCCAGGCCCCCTGCATTGGAAGCACAGAGTCTTAAACACTTTGCCACCAGGGAAGTTCCCTTTTTAATGATTTTTAAGAAGACTTTATAGCTTATCTATCTTTTTAAGTTACATTCAGTGAGAAGGTAGGTAAAATTTATTTAGTTTACCATAATTTAAAGCCAAGTAACCTGCCTTCAAGTTTTAGTCTCTGGGGTTTCCGTTTAGTTCTCACTGTATGTCACTCTCTCCCTAAGTAATTTTATATGCTACTTCATGTATAAGCTGATATTTGAAAATTTTATATCTTTGTCTACATATTTCTTCTGAGCATCAGATATATATATGTTCAACTGCCTATTCTACATCTCCACTTGAGTGTCCCACAGGAACACCCAAACCCAACATATATAGAATTGGATCTGCATCTATATGTTAGTGATTCCAGTCCATATAAATAACATATGTATTCCAGTAATATGTATATTATTTCATTCAATTTCTAAATCTTCCAGCTAGGCATTATCACCAAAATTTTAGTTTATATTTCCATGATCCCTAGTGAGATTGAATACTTTTCATTTGCTGTCATGCCAGATTTACGGAAAGAGAATCAGAGAGTATAAGTCATTTTCCATAATCTCTAACTCTACTGTGACCTTCTAAAGTCTAAGTCCTTTGTTTTACTCACGTTTGTATGAATGTTTGTTGAATAATTCAATTAAGAGTCGTAAAGGGTCTTAAGGATCATCTAGTTGAGTCATCCTATTTTCCACTAGAGAAAAATAAACCCTAGAGAGATCAAGTAGCTTTCCAATATCCCACATCAATTTAGTTAGTAGCAATAATCGATTCTGGTTTTTTCATCTAAGAGGTACTATTGCCTTGAACTAATCGTTAAGTGAAGTCAGCTTTATTCACATTTTAAATGAGACAATTATAGCTAAGACAGTTTAAATTACTTGCCCATGGCCAATATGAAGTGTGAAGCAGTACACAGGGACAAGATGTTTCACATTAAAAATATTTTTGTTGTTGGAGGAAGCATATTTTCCACTGCTTCACCTTTGGTTTATGCAACAAAACCTGTCTTAACAATGAGATAATGAACTTAGAAATGCAATCTAAAATTTTGAAACTATGACTTTTAAAATGTGAAATACTCACTAATGCCTTGCTATAAGTGCTACTTTAAATGAACCATATTTTATTATATTTACTTACGTGTTTAAACATTCCCAATCCTATTCTCTAATAGTATTTTCAAGAGCTTAACGTGAACACAAGTAATATCAGGGTAGAAACCTAAATAGAATGAGACTTTAGATAAACAATGAAAAATAAATGAGGATAGGAAAATTTAGCCAGAGGTAATTATGCAGAAATACATAGTGGAGAATCCTGGACAAATTCTAGATAAGAGCCACAAACCTAGCTTTAGATTCCTTTCAGCCAAAGGCAATAGGAAAATGCAGTCAGTTACAAGATTCACAAGTATCAATAAGGTAATATGCCTCAGAAGAAGAAATTTTCCTTACATTGAGACCTGAAAGAAATATTATTAAAGGGACACCGTGTGACAGTAAACATGCCTGTAATGATTATCATGGTGAGTTTCATGAAGAGAAAGGAGCTGAGGAGACCTATACCACAGTGAGATCCTCCCATAGCTCTTTAAGAATTATTATAATAAGTCTTAAAATTAGATAGTGTGAGTTCCCAAATTTGTTCCCTTTTTGAAAATTGTTTTGCTCTTCAAGGTCCTTTACATTTCCATATAACTTTGAGAATCAGTTTTCCAATTTCTACCAAAAATGTATGGGATTTTAGTTGGAACTGGGTTAAACCTATAGATCAGTTTGGATGTAAAGGACCTTATTATTATAAGGTAACAATAATCAAGACAATGTGGCAATCCTGTAAGGATAGATACACAGCTCAATGGAACACAAAGAGAGTTCAGTAATAGTTCAAAACATATATGTTCAGTTGATTTTCCATAATGTTGCCAAGGTAATTCAATGGGGCAATTAATGTAATAAAATGAACTTTGATTGTTATCTCACACCATATACAAAAATTAACTCACAATGGATCAGAAGCTTAAGAGTTAAAACTATAGTACTTTCAGAAGAAAACATCAGGTAAAATCTTTGTGTCCTTTGGTTAGGCAACTATTTTTTAGATTAGATGTAAAAGCATTAATCATGAAAATAATGACAGACTGGACTTCCTAAAAGTTTAAAAGTCCTGTTCTTTGAAAATACTCCTAATAAAACTATGGTAGAAGCTAGAGAACAAGAGGAAATATCTGAAAGTCATATATCTAAAAGAGGACTTAGGGACTTACCTGCTGGCGCAGTGGTTAAGAATCTGCCTGCCAATGTAGGGGACATGGGTTCAACCCCTGGTCTGGGAAGATTTCACATGTCGCGGAGCAACTAAGCCCATGAGCCACAACTACTGAGCCCGCAGGCCTAGAGCCCGTGCTCCGCAACAAGAGAAGCCACTGAAATGAGAAGCCTGGACACCACAACCAACAGTAGCCCCCGCTCGCCACAACTAGAGAAAGCCCATGCACAGCAACAAAGACCCAACGCAGCCTAAATGAATGAATGAATGAATGAATAAATAAATAAATAAAAGAAGACTTATATGGGACTTCCCTGGTAGTCCAGTGGTAAAGAATCCACCTTGCAATGCAGGACTCTGGTTCGATCCCTCATCTGGGAACTAAGATCCCACATGGTGCGGGACAACTAAGCCCGCGTGCTGCAGCTAGAGAGCCCGCATGCCTCAAAGTACAGAGCCCAAGCGTTGCAACTAGAGAGAAGCCCGTGCGCTGCGATGAAGAGCCTGCGCGCCACAACAAAAGATCTCGCGTGCCACAATGAAGATCCCGTGTGCTGCAAGACCCGAAACAGCCAAAAATAAATAAATTATTAAAAAAAAATAAAAGAGGACTTATATGCATACTATTAAAAAAACTTTAAACCATAATAAAAAATAAGACAATGAACCCAATTTTTATTAATTTTATTTATTTATTTTTATATTTGTTTGGCCGCTCCACACGCAGGATCTTAGTTCCCCAGCCAGGGATCAAACCCGAGCCCCTTGCATTGGAAACACGGAGTCTTAACTACTGGACCACCAGGGAAGTCCCAATGAACCCAATTTTTAAAATAAGCAAAAGATTTGAACAGACACTTCACCATATATACAGATGGCAAATAAGCACATGAAAATGTATGCAAAATTATTAGGCATTAGAGAAATGCAAATTAAAATGACAATAAAATGACACTACATATCTACTAGAATGGTTAAAATTTAAAAAGACTGAGCATATTAAGTGCTTATAAGAATTTAGAGCAACTGAAACCCTCAGATATTGCTGGTGGGGATGGAAAATGGCATACCTGGAAAACAGTTTGGTGGTTTCTCCAGAAGTTAAATATACAATCACCATATTACCTATTTCTAGGTACCTACTCAAGGAAAATGAAAACATATGTCTATACAAATACCTGTGTGTGAATGTTTATAGCAGCAGCTTTATTCATAATATTCAAAACAACTCAAATTCCCATCAATTGGTGCATGGATAAACAAATTATGGTACAACCACATAATAGAATCCTGCTCAGCCATTAAACAGAAGGAAGTACATGCAAGAACATAGATGGAGCTCAACAGCATTAAGCTATGTAAAATAAGCCAAAACTAAAAGGTTTCATAGTATATGATTCCATTCATATGACAAGTTGGAAAAGGCAAACCAATGTGACAGAAGTTAGGTCAGTGGTTGCCAGCAACTGGGAATTCACCAACACTCGCTTCCAGGACTAGTGTGATTTCATCTCATATTTAAATATCTAATCCAGGGACTTCCCTGGTGGCGCAGTGGTTAAGAACCTGCCTGCCAGTGCAGGGGACATGGGTTCGATCCCTGGTTCGGGAAGATCCCACATGCCTCAGAGCAACTAAGCCCATGCACCACAACTACTGAGCCTGCGCTCTAGACCCCGCGTGCCACAACTACCGAGCCCGTGCGCCTAGAGCCAGTGCTCCACAACAAGAGAAACCACTGCAATGAGAAGCCCGCACACTGCAATGAAGAGTAGTCCCCACTTGCCACAATTAGAGAAAGCCCATTCACAGCAACGAAGACACAACGCATCCAAAAATAAAATAAATAAATAAATATATTTATATAAAAAATAAATATCTAATCCATTTGGAATTCATCCTGGTGTTAGAAATGGATTCACTTTGGTTATTAAAAACCCCCAATTCTGATGAGACATTACTACTACCTATTAAAACAGCTAACATTTTTTAAGTGACAATACCAAATACTGGCAAGAATGTGGAAGAGCTGGCTGTCTCATAAATTGCTAGTGGGAATATGAAATGGTACAGCCACACCGGAAAACTGTGACAGTTTATTAAAAAATGAAACATACTTACCACATACCTTTTCCTCCTCTAGTTTTCGATGCTCTTTTTAAATTAGGGATATTAACTTTTCATTTTTGACACAGCATTCACACTCCTGGGCATCTGTCCCAGGAAAATGACTGGAATCTACACACAAATCTTTACATAAGCGTAGAAAGCAGCTTATTTGTGATAGTTAAAGGCCAAAAGGTTTTTTTTCAATAAGTGAGTGAGTAAACAAACTGTGGTACCTCCATACAATGGAATACTAAATAAAATAAATCTAAATAATATAAAAGAATAAAGGAACAAACTATTGATATATGCAACATCTTAGATCTCAAGGGACTTATGTTGTGTAGAAAAAAAAGACCATTTCAATGATTCTATTTCTGTAACATTCTTCAAATAAATTATAGAAATGAAGAATAGATAAGTGGTTGCCAGGGATTAGGTTTGATGGGGGTGGGGGAGAGGAGTGAGTGTCCTACTAAAGTAGCAGCCCTAGGGAGATGTTTGTGGCAATAGAATAGTTCTGCATCTTGATTGTAGTGGTGGTTACATGAACCTGTGTATGACAAAATGGCGTAGAATTATACACATGCATTGTACCAATATCAATTTCCTGATTCTGATATTGTGGTATAGTTACATAAGATGTAACCATCTAGAGAAACTGGATGAAGTGTATACGGGAACTTTATTATTTTTGTAACTCTCTTAACTGTATCTTCTGTTTTTTTTAATAAATAAATTTATTTATTTATTTATTTATGGTTGTGTTGGGTCTTCGTTGCTGCACGTGGGCTTTCTCTACTGTGGCGAGTGGGGTTGTTGCAGTGTGCGGGCTTCTCATCGCAGTGACTTCTCTTGTTTCAGAGCACAGGCTCTAAGCACGTGGGCTTCAGTAGTTGTCGCACGCAGGCTCAGTAGTTGTGGTTCCTGGGCTGCGGAGCATAGGCTCAGTAGTGGCACATGGGCTTATTTGCCCTGTGGCATGTGGGATCTTCCCAGACCAGGGCTCGAACCCGTGTCTCCTGAATTGGCAGGTAGATTCTTAACCACTGTGTCACCAGGGAAGTCCCAATTGTATCTTCTGATGAGCAAAATTCTTAATTTTAATGTAGTCAAATATATCAATCTTTTCCTTTGCAGTTAGTGCTTTTTGTGTCATTATAAATATTTTTTTCCTAATCCAAGGTCATAATAATATTCTCCTAATATTATCTTTGAGGAGAGACAAATCTAAGGGCTAACCCTCATATCAAGCCTGCCTGTTTGAGCAGGGACATCAGTCTTCTCCTGCATGTGGACCTGGATTTACACCACTGGCTCCAGTGGTTCTCAGGTGTTTGGACTTGGATTGGAATTATGCCAATGGCTTTCCTGGGTGTAAAATCAGGAAATCTTCTTTTTTTTTTTTTTTTTTGCCGTACGCGGGCCTCTCACTGTTGTGGCCTCTCCCGCTGCGGAGCACAGGCTCCAGACGCGCAGGCTCAGCGGCCATGGCTCACGGGCCCAGCCGCTCCGCGGCATGTGGGACCTTCCCGGACTGGGGCACGAACTCGTGTCCCCTGCATCGGCAGGCGGACTCTCAACCACTGCGCCACCAGGGAAGCCCAGGAAATCTTCTTGATCTATAGATTTAAGAAGTCCAACAAAGCCCAAGTAGGATACGTTTTTTGAAAACAGACATGAAGATGCATGTCCAGATTGTAGATAGCAGATCTTGGGACTTCTCAGCCTCCATAACGATATGAGCCAAGTCTATATATGTCTATGTCTATGTCTATGTTTATGTCTATGTCTATGTCTATGTCTATCTCTGTCTCTATCTATATATATCCTATTGGTTGTATTTCTCTGGAGAACCCTGACAAACATCCAAATCTCAGAGTAATTACATTAAATGTTAATGCTTTAAATATTTCAGGTAAAAGAGATGATTGTCAGCCTCGATTAAAACAAAACCAAAACCAAAACCAATCATATGCTAGTTAGAAAAGCACATTTAAGGAACACACAAAAAAGGCTGAAGGCAAAACTTTGTAAACACTCACCAAGAGAAAGGTGGTATAGTATTAAAGGGAGAAAAACCCACTAAAGATGAAAGGCTCATTTAATAATGACGAAGATATAACAACTGTACTTTTGTATGCACCTAATAACAAAGCCTTAAAATATATAAATTAACATTTGACAGTTCTACAAAGAAAATCAACAAATCCACATTCTTGGTGGGAAATTTTTAACCCACCTCTCTCGGTAAACAATATAACAAGCAGAAAGAAAATCAGTAAGTACATAGAAGATTTGAACTATGTATTTGGTCAAGCATTCTGTTATCTTCAGAGGGAGGACGTATCTAATTTACTTCCTCTGTCATTACCAGAAGCTATACACTTTTCCATTAGGAGAAGGATACAATAATGGAACTATTGCCAACAGTAAATATGGAGGTCAAGCAAGGGTATTTCAAGATATAAAAGATTTCAAAGCCTACCTGAAAGTAAGAGTAAAGAACAAAGAAGTTGGGCATGAAGATGGTAAGAAGAGACTAAGGTGTCTCCAGAAAAATGGAGTGAATGGTATAAATTGGGACCTAGCTTTAGGACAAAGGAAGAAAGCTCTTTTGGGGAATGCAAATAAACTTTGATGGAAAACAAGATGTTACATTTTTAAAAATGCAGTAGGTTTGGAATCCTCCTAGATCTTCCATTTACTAACTCTATGATCTTGGACTACTTATTGACATTCTTGAACCTCAGGTTTCTCTTTCCTAAAATAAGGATCATTCTATCTATCCCTATAAGGGTTAAACGTTTCTATTATTGGTTCTCAGAGCACTGTGTATTTCTCCTTCATTCCCCTAGCTACATTTGCAATTTTACATGTGCTTTTAAGATTGATTGTGTCTTAGTTTGCCTCACAAGTGCAGGCCAGTCTGTTTTCCTTCAAGCAATCGGTATTTATTGAGTTTCTACACTGTGTTAGGAGCCCACAAAATGGTGAACAATATAGATGAGGTAATCATTTTCTTCCTAGAGCTTGGCATGCCTGGCAGGTAGTAAATATTCCATAGATATTTGTTTAATGATGAGCTTTTATAAAAAACAAATTAACATAATGAGTTCCGTGTCTAAGGGAGCGACTGCAGAGGCTTGGGACCAACCGTTGTGAGTAAGAAGCTTCCTCAGCCAGCTGAGCGCTGAGCGGGGAGATTCAAGGATGTTTCTGGGGAGAAATCCCAGCACAAACTCGGAGAAAATGGAGATCCTTTGAGTGGGATGTGAATACACTAAATACTCAATATTGGGACCTTCCAGGAAAATGAGCTGGGGACCCGCTTTCCAAGTCATGTTGGAACCAGGACCCCAAGGTCTTGGTGCCCCGGCCTGGTGTCAGGCCTGAGCCTCTGAAGTTGGAGAGCCGAGTTTAGGACATTGGACCAACAGAGACCTCCCAGGCCCACATAATATCAATCAGCGAGAGCTCTCCCAGAGATCGCCATCTCACGCCGTCTCACGCTGTCTCACGCTAAGACCCAGCTCCACCCAAGGGCCAGCAAGCTCCAGTGCTGGACGTCCCATGGCAAATAACTAGCAAGACAGGAACACAACCCCACCCATTAGCAGAGAGGTTGCCTAAAATCATTCTGAGTTCACAGTCACCCCAAAACACACTACCGGAGGTGGCCCTGCCCACCAGAAAGACAAGATCCAGTCCCATCCACCAGAACACAGGCACCAGTCCCCTCCACCAGGAAGCCTACACAAGACACTGAACCAACCTCACCTATTGGGGACAGACACCAAAAACAATGGGAACTATGAACCTGCAGCCTGTGAAAAGGAGACCCCAAACACAGTAAGTTAAACAAAATGAGAAGACACAGAAATATGCAGCAGATGAAGCCGTAAGGTAAAAACCCACTAGACCAAACAAATGGAGAGGAAATAGGCAGTCTACCTGAAAAAGAATTCATAGTAATGATAGTAGAGATGATCCAAAATCTTGGATAGAATGGAGAAAATACAAGAAATGTTTAACAAGGACTTAGAAGAACTAAAGAGCAAACAAACAGTGATGAACAACAACAATAAATGAAATTAAAAATTCTCTAGAAGGAAACAATAGCAGAAAAACTGAGGCAGAAGAACAAATAAGTGACCTGGAAGATAAAATAGTGGAAATAACTACTGCAGAGCAGAATAAAGAAAAAAGAGTGAAAAGAATAGAGGACAGTCTCCGAGACCTCTGGGACAACATTAAATGCACCAACATTCGAATTATAGGGGTCCCAGAAGAAGAAGAGAAAAAGAAAGGGTCTGAGAAAATATTTGAAGAGATTAGAGTTGAAAACTCCTCTAACATGGGAAAGGAAATAGTCAGTCAAGTCCAGGAAGCACAGCAAGCCCCAAACAGGATAAATCCAAGGAGAAACACACCAAGACATATATTAATCAAACTATCAAAAATTAAATACAAAGAAAACATATTAAAAGCAGCAAGGGAAAAGCAACAAATAACATACAAGAGAATCCCCATAAGGTTAACAGCTGATCTTTCAGCAGAAACTCTGCAAGCCAGAAGAGAGTGGCAGGACATAGTTAAAGTGATGAAAGGGAAAAACCTACAACCAACATTACTCTACCCAACAAGGATCTCATTCAGATTTGACGGAGAAATTAAAACCTTTACAGACAAGCAAAAGCTGAGAGAATTCAGCACCACCACACGAGATTTACAACGAACGCTAAAGGAACTTTTCTAGGCAAGAAACACAAGAGAAGGAAAAGACCTACAAAAACAAACCCAAAACAATTAAGAATATGGTAATAGGAACATACATATTGATAATTACCTTAAATGTAAATGGATTAAATGCTCCAACCCAAAGACATAGACTGGCTGAATGGATGCAAAAATAAGACCCATATATATGCTGTCTACAAAAGACCCAATTCAGGGCTTCCCTGGTAGCACAGTGGTTGAGAGTCCGCCTGCCAATGCAGGGGACACAGGTGGGTGCCCCAGTCCAGGAAGATCGCACGTGCTGCGGAGCGGCTGGGCCCGTGAGCCATGGCCGCTGAGCCTGTGTGTCCGGAGCCTGTGCTCCACAACAGGAGAGGCCACAACAGTGAGAGGCCCGCGTACCGCAAAAAAAAAAAAAAAAGAGAGACCCAATTCAGACCTAGGGACACATACAGACTGAAAGTGAGGGGATGGAAAAAGATATTCCATGCAAATGGCAATCAAAAGAAAGCTGGAGTAGCAATTCTCATATCAGACAAGACAGACTTTAAAATAAAGACTATTACAAGAGACAAAGAAGGACACTACATAACGATCAGGGATCAATCCAAGAAGAAGATATAACAGTTGTAAATATTTATGCACCCAACATAGGAGCACCTCAATACATAAGGCAAATGCTAACAGCCATAAAAGGGGAAATCAACAGTAACACAGTAATTGTAGGTGACTTTAACACCCCACTTTACCAATGGACAGATCATCCAAAATGAAAATAAATAAGGAAACACAGGGGCTTCCCTGCTGGCACAGTGGTTGAGAGTCCGCCTGCTGATGCAGGGGACACGGGTTCATGCCCCGGTCCGGGAAGATCCCACATGCCACGGAATGGCTGGGCCCGTGAGCCATGGCCGCTGAGCCTGCGTGTCCGGAGCCTGTGCTCTGCCATGGGAGAGGCCATAGCAGTGAGAGGCCTGCGTACCACAAAAAAAAAAAAAAAAAAAATCTTCCAACAAACAAAAGCCCAGGACCAAATGGCTTCACAGGCGAACTCTATCAAACTTTTAGAGAAGAGCTAACACCTATACTTCTCAAACTCTTCCAAAATATAGCAGAGGGAGGAACACTCCCAAACTCATTCTACAAGGCCACCATCACCCTGATACCAAAACCAGACAAAGATGTCACAAAAAGAGAAAACTACAGGCCAATATCACTGATGAACATAGTTGCAAAAATCCTCAACAAATACTAGCAAATAGAATCCAACAGCACATTAAGGATCATACACCATGATCAAGTGGGGTTTATCCCAGGAATGCAAGGATTCTTCAATATACGCAAATCAATCAATGTGATACACCATATTAACAAATTCAAGGATAAAAACCATATGATCATCTCAATAGAGGCAGAAAAAGATTTCAACAAAATTCAACACCCATTTATGATAAAAACTTTCCAGAATGTAAGCCTAGAGGGAACTTACTTCAACATAATAAAGGCCATATATGACAAACTCACAGCCAACATCGTTCTCAGTGGTGAAAATCTCAAGCCATTTTCTCTAAGGTCAGGAACAAGACAAGGTTGCCCACTCTCACCACTATTATTCAACATAGTTTTGGAAGTTTTAGCCACAGCCATCAGAGAAGAAAAAGAAATAAAAGGAATCCAAATTGTAAAAGAAGAAGTAAAGCTGTCACTGTTTGCAGATGACATGATACTATACATAGAAAATACTAAAGGTGCTACCAGAGAACTACTAGAGGTAATTGATGAATTTGGTAAAGTAGCAGGATACAGAATTAATGCACAGAAATCTCTTGCATTCCTATACACTAATGATGAAAAATCTGAAAGAAAAATTAAGGAAACACTCCCATTTACCATTGCAACAAAAAGAATAAAATACCTAGGAATAAACCTACCTAAGGCAAAAAAAGACCTGTATGCAGAAAACTATAAGACACTGATGAAAGAAATTAAAGACGATACAAACAGATGGAGAGATATACCATGTTCTTGGATTGGAAGAATCAACATTGTGAAAATGACTATACTACCCAAAGCAATCTACAGATTCAATGCAGTCTCTATCAAACTACCAATGGCATTTTTCACAGAGCTAGAACAAAAAATTTCATGATTTGTATGGAAACACAAAAGACCTTGAACAGCCAAATCAATCTTGAGAATGAAAAAAGGAGCTGGAGGAATCAGGCCCCCAGACTTCAGACTATATTACAAAGCTACAGTAATCAAGACAGTATGGTACTGGCACAAAAACAGAAATATAGATCAATGGAACAGGATAGAAAGCCCAGAGATAAACCCATGCACATATGGTCACCTTATCTTTGATAAATGAGGCAAGAATATACAATGGAGAAAAGACAGCCTCTCCAATACGTGGTACTGGGAAAACTGGACAGCTACATGTAAAGGAATGACGTTAGAACACACCCTAACACTATACACAAAAATAAACTCAAAATGGATTAAAGACCTAAATGTAAGGCCAGACACTATAAAATACTTAGAGGAAAAATAGGCAGAACACTCTATGCCATAAATCACAGCAAGATCCTTTTTGGCCCACCTCCTAGAGAAACGGAAATAAAAACAAAAATAAACAAATGGGACCTAATGAAACTTAAAAGCTTTTGCACAGCAAGGAAACCATAAAGAAGACGAAAAGACAGCCCTCAGAATGGGAGAAAATATTTGCAAATGAAGCAACTGACAAAGGGCAGCTCATGCAGCTCAATATCAAAATAACAAACAACCCAATCCAAGTATGGGCAGAAGACCTAAATAGACATTTCTCCAAAGAAGATATACAGATGGCCAACAAACACATGAAAGGATGCTCAACATCACTAATCATTAGAGAAATGCAAATCAAAACTACAATGAGGTATCATCTCACACCAGTCAGAATAGTCATCATCAAAAAATCTACAAACAATAAATGCTGGAGAGGGTGTGGAGAAAAGGGAACCCTCTCGCACTGTTGGTGGGAATGTAAATTGATACAGCCACTATGGAGAACGGTACGGTGGTTCCTTAAAAAACTAAAGATAGAACTACCATATGACTCAGCAATCCCACTACTGGGCATATACGCTGAGAAAACCATAATTCAAAAGGAGTCATGTACCACAATGTTCATTGCAGCTCTGTTTACAATAGCCAGGACATGGAAGCAATCTAAGTGTCCATCAACAGATGAATGGATAAAGAAGATGTGGCACATATATACAATGGAATATTACTCAGACATAAAAAGAAACGAAATTGAGTTATTTGTAGTGAGGTGGATGGACCTAGAGTCTGTCATACAGAGTGAAGTAAATCAGAAAGAAAAAAACAAATACCGTATGCTTACACATATATATGGATATATGGAATGTAAAAAAAAAAAAAGGTTCTGATGAACCTAGGGTGAGGACAGGAATAAAGATGCAGACACAGAGAATGGACTTGAGGATGTGGGGAGGGGGAAGGGTAAGCTGGGACGAAGTGAGAGAGCAGCATTGACATATATACACTACCAAATGTAAAACAGCTAACTAGTGGGAAGCAGCTGCATAGCACAGGGAGATCCGCTCAGTGCTTTGTGACCACCTACAGGGGTGGGATAGGGAGGGTGGGAGGGAGACGCAAGAGGGAGGGTATATGGGGATATATATATACGTATAGCTGATTCACTTCGTCATACACCAGAAACTAAGACAACATTGTAAAGCAATTATACTCCAATACAAATAAAGATGTTAAAAAAAAAGTTATCATAGATTCACCACCTATTCAGCACCCTGGACCCCCATGGAACCCTGTCAACCCTGATCTTTTTAACGTCTGTATAATTTTGTCCTTTTCAGAATGTAATATAAATCAGATCACATAATATGAAAACTTATTCAGAGTGGCTTCTTTACTCTGTGTCTTAGGTGGCTTGAAAGTTATTTTTTGTTATTATTAAATAGTATCTCATCATGTGGTTGTAGCACAGATTGGTTGCATACTTTCCTATTTTGAAAGTCATTTTGAACCTTTCTTGTTTTGGATGAACATGAATAAAGTTGATGTTAACATTTGAAAAACAATAAAATAATGAGTGCAGAAGTACTCAGTAAATGGCAAGAGGCTTTATACATAAAATATAAGTTATCAGTGGATACATGTATATGTATAACAGATTCACTTTGCTGTACACCTGAAACTAACACAACATTGTAAATCAACTATACTCCAATAAACTTTTTTTTAAGTTGTCAATTTTCTAGGAGTGTTCTTGATGTAGAAATAAGTGCATCATGTTTCTTCATCTAAATATATTTCACTAAAAGATGAAAACAGGAAAAAAATAGTGTACAAAAAAAATTCATTTAAAGGTAGATTATTTAGATAATTCAAAAAAACAAGAATCATAGGTTAAATGACAAAATTAAATATCCTACACATTAAAAGTGAAAAAATATAGTGTGTCCATTTTATTTTTTCTCTATTACAAAAAATTAGATTTATGTGTGGATTTTCCCCCAACTTAATTTGAATAACTTCAAACCTATAAAAAATTTAAACTGTATACAGTGAACAACCTTATGTCTTTCATCTAGATTTCCTAATTGTTAATTTTGCCTAATTTTGTCACATTTGTCTCCCCAATTATTAACATCTTGCCACACTTATTTTATTTTAACTTATTGCCACATCTCTTTCTCTTTCTCATGCTGGGCTCTCTGCCTTTCTTTCCCATTTGAAAGTATATTGCAGACAGAATGACACTTCACTTCAAGAACCTCAGCAAATATCTCCTAAGAACGAGGACATTCTACATAACCATGCTATAACACTCCAGATATTTAACATTGGTACCATAACACAATCTAATACAAAGCCACATTTCCCAATTGCCTCAAATTTCCCAATTGTCCATTTAAGCCGCTTTTTCATTCTTTGATCCAGGTTCCAAACAACATTCACACATAAAGCTTAGTTATCATGTATCTGTATTGTAGAACTGCTCTACTACTTTTACTTTCATGATATAGTTGGAACCTCCATAGCCATGCATTCAACCATCCACGGATTCAACCAACTGTGGATCAAAAATATTCCCCCCAATTCCAGAAATTTCCAAAAAGCAAAACTTGAATTTGCCACGTACTGGTGACTGTTTACATAGCGCTTGCATCGTGTTTACAATTATTTACATAGCATTTACATTGTATTTGGTATTATAAGTAATCTAGAGATGATTTTAAATATGCAGGAGGATGTACATAGGTAATATGCAAATGCTACCTGTTTTATATAAGGGACTTGAGCAACTGCAGATTTTGGTATCTGAGGGGTTGCTGGAACCAATCCTGCACTGATACCAACAGACACCTGCACTGCTTTGTTTAAGAGTCCAGAGCAGGTTTTTGTTGTTGTTGTTGTTGTTTTAGGTATTACTTTTATTTATTTATTTGGTGGCACCAGGTCTTAGTTGCCCCTCACCAGCTCCTTAGTTGTGGCATGTGAACTCTTAGTTGCGGCATGCATGTGGGATCTAGTTCCCTGGCCAGGGATGGAACCCGGGTCCCCTGCATTGGGAGCACAGAGTCTTAACCACTGCACCACCAGGGAAGTCCCCAGAGCAGTTATTTTGTGCAATGTCCTACAATCAGATTTGTCTGATTGTTTTCTCATGATGAGATTTAGGTTAAACATTCTTGGCAATTTGGCAGGTGATGTATCCTCCAGTGCATCAGATCAGAAGGTACAGGTCTCCATTGTAAGATAACTCCATTATAAGATTTTTTTTAAAGACAAAAACTCATTCATTTTACATATAACATTAGCTTTGGGTTAATATAACCCCTCTTTACAAGTGTCCACAGAAGGTGGGAGCAGGGTGGAAAAGACACTGGCATGAGAACTTAGGTTTAGTGCCAATTTGGTCAGTAATTAATTGTGGGGTGCCTAGGTAAAAATCTTAAAATCTTCATCTATTAAAGAGAGAGAAAAAGAGAGAGAGAGAGAGAGAGAGAGAGAGAGAGAGGAATGAGCCAGAAGATTTCTAAAGATCCTTTGAGTTCTAATATTCTATGACTATGAATCAACTTGTAATAGAGACAGAGGTGGGTTTGGGAGACTCTGCCCCTAATGCAGGGGGCCTGGGTTCCATCCCTGGCCAGGGAACTAGGTCCCACATGCATGCTGCAACTAAGAGTTCACATGCCACAACTAAGGAGCTGGTGAGGGGCAACTAAGAGCACCAGTTCGGCCACATACCAGCTATGTGAACACGGACAAGCCATTTAATCTCTCTAAGGCTTGCAGAGATTTACCTCAGAGAATGCAGAAAAATTAAGGGATTATTGCATGTCAAAGTGCATTATAAACCATAAAAAAAACTACCTAACTGGCGCGTATTATTTTATAATATCCAGTTTTTCTCTTTTTGCTCTAATTAGTTAATGAGAAAAGCAACCTAAAGTGACACAGACCTCATCAACTTTAAAACTAGGAAATGCCAGCGTTGTGTGTCATCATCTATTCATGGAATTTATAGAATAGTTTTATTCCATAAATGCTTATGCTTTGATGATTAATAATAGTGCCTAAAGTTACTCACTTGTACAGGCTAGTCCCGCCGAAGAGGATTGTCATTGTTCTTGGAATCCTAAATTTTGAGGGGGACAAAACAGTGAACACAGTGTATGAGAACGGTAACAAGTACTTACAAACTAAATTCCTCATTTAGTAATCAATTTTGTGTTGAGCCATCAGGACCCCCGGAGAGGATGGCAAACTGAGGCCAGTGCAGAAGGGAAGTTGTCCTGCTTTTTCAGTGAGATGGGCAGCCCTAGAATAGACTAATTCTCTTGAGCAAAGGCATGTTTTCCCGAGACAGCTAGTGGGACTTGTCACACAGGCCAGCCCTATTATATTCTTATAACCCTTTATACTCTTTATATTAACCGCCCCAGCGTTTCTTTCCGGCCTTCCAACAGAACTCGGGGAACCTAGTTAGTTCGTGCACAGTGGCCACAGTTTTTCGATTATTCAGCAGAACCGATAAAGTATTTCCCTGGAAGAGGTTTAGGACGCGCACACGCCCCTTGGTTTGCGTTGAGTGACGCGCGCACTATCTATGCCGAGAGTGCCCAGCGCACTGCTGTTGCTCAAGACTCGAGACACTTCCAGAAAATGGCTAACGAAGCGGTGGGGAACCGCGGCACGGCGGACGTTGGTGCCGTTGAACGCGCCTGACCTGCCAGTCCACGCAAGGCGGGGGGGTGGTCGCACCGCCCAGGTGATAGCGTCCGGCTCCGCAGCGCGCGCTGGGCGCCATCCCCCGCCTCCCGCCAGTGCGCACGCGCGCCCCTCATCCGGGTGCTGGTTGAGGCTGCAGGTTGCGCCGGGGTGGCGGACAGGGGGCGGGGCTAGTGGCTCATTGTGCGCAGCGCTGTGCGGCGCCGGCGGCCGGCGAGGCCTGAGTTGAAGTTGGAGCTGCTGCCGCCGCCCTGCAGATCACTCGCTGCCTAGGCAGCGCGCTGTTCTTCTAAAATGGCTGCCGCTACCGGTGCTGTGGCAGCCTCGGCCGCCTCAGGTCAGGCGGAAGGTAAAAAGATCACCGATCTGCGGGTCATCGATCTCAAGTCCGAGCTGAAACGGCGGAACCTGGACATCACCGGAGTCAAGACTGTGCTCGTTTCCCGACTCAAGCAGGTGAGGCCCGGCTAGGTCCGGGAAGGCGAGCTTAGGCCGCGCCTCGGAGCCCCCACTTCCGCCGCAGCCCCCGTCCGCTCGCAGCCGCCGGGGCCCGTGGGGCGGCGAGGTGGGGAGGTCCCGGGCGGCGCCCGCGCGCGCGGGAGGGCGAGGACCCTCTCGCGGCGCCCCCGCCCCCGCTTGCCGGGCCTGGCCTGCGAGGGGCCCGCGAGCCGCCCGGGACCGGCCGCCGCAGCCCAGCGCACCCCTGCCTCCCCCGGGACGTCTCTGCCAGGCTGCGGACGGCCGGCGCGGCCTCCCAAGGGCGATCGTGGAGACCCGGGAGGCGCTCGGTCCCCAGCCTTTAGCGATGGTGAGCGCGTGCATTTCTTGGCCTCGTAGGGACTGGTTACTTTGGTGACTTCTGCGAAGTTACCATTTAATTGTGTCCAACCGTTTCCTCCCCATATTGGGGGGTAATTGGTAGTGGGAGTTGATGGGTGGGTAAGAGAAAGGGTTTGTTTTCCGCTGGGTTTTCAGTTTTTGCATTAGCGCAATAATCTTTTTCTTCCCTGATTATCTTTCTGGTTTGAGTGAGCGTTGGAATTGTAGTAGAGGAGAAATAAGTTTGTACTATAGAAATTAGGAAAGCTCCTTTTAGTTCTTTACTTTCGTAGCTAGCAACTTTGCTGCAATCGAGAATATTCAGACTTTTGTTCAGAATGATAATATGTGTTAGTTAATTTTCTCGACTGGGTAATATGTAAAACTCCATGTGATTTTGATACCTAATGATATTTCCTCCTGAAAGTTTCTCTCACTCGTGTAGTTTAATTGCTCCTTTGTGAGGTTGGTTTATGAAATGACTGGCAATTCTAATGTCTTGAGGCTTGAGGTTTGCTAATTTTTTTTTTATTTCGTTTTTTAAAATAAGTTTAGATAGACTGTGTAGCATATTAACTTCTCTTTCTAATGTAGGCTATTGAAGAGGAAGGAGGCGATCCAGATAATATTGAATTAACTGTTTCAACTGATACTCCAAACAAGAAACCAACCAAAGGCAAAGGTTGTTACGAGTTATAAACATATTTTAAAATATATTTTGGTTATATAACTTGCCTCTGCTCTTGTGCCACTTGCCCTGTTTATATAGTGCTACTCTTTGCTATTTCTCTCTGGCACTCTGCCTTGTTGGGTCAAGGAAGAAAAGTTACAGTTGCCAGGCTTTGGGTGACTAGTAGCCCTTAAGATTTGGCTGAAGCTGACCTGAAAGTGAGACCACTTCTTTCTTGCTTCTGAAAAAATTACAAAGTCAAGTTCCATAATATTTCTTCCTTCATAGTGTGAAGACCTGAAGAGTAAAATACGGTTTAATACATGTCTACCTTGCCCCACAATTGGCAGAGTATTGATGGAATTCCTACCAAATCTTTCACCTTGGCTCCTTGCTGTTTTCTCTAGTATATTAAAATTTTATAACCTTTGTGTTTAGTATTTTGTTTGATTTGGTGAACTTAATTTTGCATTTATGCCATTAAACATTCTAATTTTCAGTGAAATTCAAAAAGACCTTTACCAATCATACTAACAAGGTAGGGAAAAAAATCCATGACTAATTAGCTTAAAAATAAAAAGTTTTAAGTTATAGGGATATGTTAATGATTTCGATTTTATAACTTTTAAAGTAGGCCAGAATATATTTCTAGGATATGGTGATTTAATGAATAGGTAAAGGTTGTTTTAAATTAACATTTTAACAATATAAATGAGACTTAGATATATTTGAAAGGTTCTGGTAAGTGAAATACTTACTTGAATAATTACGGATTTCTCCCTCAGTCCTATAAGGACAATGTCAGAGGGTGGGCATGATGTGGGTATCTGGATCCTGGTACCTACATACAAGTTCCAGGCAGCTGCAGCATTTTAAAAACCTAACACTCTTTACTGCTTTAAGTGATCCTAAGTGCTACTCTCTGCTGTAGACCAGATTGATGGAACTAGAGTAAAATGGTTGAATGGATTAACCTTGAAAAGAAGGAAATAGTCAAGTTTGATCTTAAGCAATCTGCATGAGTATTGGGACCAGGCACATCCTGATGCCATCTCACTGAGAGTTTTTGTAGGTTTGCAAGAGTGCCCTATTTGTGCCAAAGGAAATTGAAAAGGGCAAAGAAGCATTTTCTGGATGGGATGGGAATGGCAGAGGTAGAAATGGTGTTTAGAGGAGTAACAAAGTTATCTTGAAAATCTGTGGCTTTTAATGTAATTCTTAACTCAGTGTATCACTTTGAGAGATACATTTCCCTGTGTTAGAGAAGCTTGTGTTGAGAAGCCTCTGCTGACAAACTCAGAGGCAATTTCAAAACGAGGAAGCATAAAAAATTCAGAAATAAGTACATCAGGAATTAACCATGTTTCTTATTGTGATTTCTTATAATGATTTTGATTCATGTCATTTATTTAGCATATTGTGGTAGTTTGATAGATGTTATGTATTAATCATGGTCCCAAATTTATATTTAAGCTGATTACTGATTTTAGCATGTAAAGTAAATCTCATTTGATTTATTCATTCTCACCTACTTTTAATTTCTCTGTGTATCCCTTTCTTTTTTAGTCATTAGGAACTTCACTCATCCTACCTTTAGCAATAAGTTCAGCAATATACTGTTTTAAGAAGTTTTTCAGTATACACATGTATATGTGTATGTATGTATGTGTGTGTATATATATATATAAAAGTATGTTAATTTTTTCCTCTTATATGGATTATAAGGATACTTGAAATTTAATTTTTCCATAACTCTGATGTTAAGGTATCTTGTAGTATTTAGTCAGGAGTCGTAACATTAATTGTGTGTCTGCAGCACACTACAACTGAGTACTTCATGAGACTCATTCTGGGACATGTGTGATAAATAGCTCTTGTCTCCTTGAGTTCCATTTATCATTGTTCTGAAAATCCTGTGAATGAGAAAGAACATAATGTAAATCCCAAACTAAGAACCTAGTTTGAATTAATTTACAGTTAAGATGCTTATAAGTAAGATTATTTTAAATTTTAAATTAAGTTTAAAAATAATTTTTAGACATCAAATTTGAATAGGGAAACTTTAAAAAATATTAATAATTAACAGATTTTTAAAACTAAGGATTCAAGAAATTAAATAGTATTGTAATATGATGTTCTTTTTGTCACATCTTGTTTCACTTAGCAGTATCTATCTTAAAAGTAATTGCATCTTAGTCATACTACTTTTCCTTCAATGGGTATACTTCCTTTTTATAAAATTGGAAAATTTACTAGACCATCTGTAAGGGTCTCTTAATTCTGAAATTTAATAATTACATGTAGCTAGGAGCCAGAAGAAAAATTCTTTTTTTAGCTAAAATAGATGTATAAGGAAGGAACAGGAAAAATCATAGGTCCTCAGTCAGTATGGATATCTTTAGCTGGGAATACTAGAAAAGGATAAGAATAAAGAAAGGGATTACTTAGAGGCAGTCATGTAGACAACAGCAAGACACCACATTTAATAGCTTGTTAGGCAAAATAAATAATTCTTATGATGATGTGGCTTAATGTAGCAATAAAATTAAATGATGAAAAAAAAAAAAAAAATTAAATGATGTTGAATGATAAGGCAAGAGAAGCTTCATGGGTCTTGAAAAGTTACTTAGGTGAAATATTAAGTTCGTTCTCTTATAAGTGCAGGGTCACTATTTCTCAAACAATTTTTTTGTGTTAAAATGATTATGTTTTGACAGATTAGAGGAAAAGGAATCTGCATTCTTAAGTATATTGTAGAATATTTTTAAAAATGCTGTTATTACAAGCGCAAACTCACAAACTTGTAACAAATGTTGATAATGTTATAGCGGGTCCTAATATTTATGGTTAACATATTTGTAAAATCTATTTGCATAGAGTTAGTGGGGTGAAATTTTAAGCTTAGATTGGTTCTCACTTCTGAGTCTTTTCACATTCTCTTTGCTATGAAATTTTTAATAAGTAACCTAGAAGAGCGCTTCACCAGTGAGAGTTACTGTCATCATTTGGGTGTGTGTTAAGAAAGTGGTTAAACAGGTAGAGCTAACTCCTCATTAGCTTCTTTTAGAGATTATAGATGTAAACTTTCTTTCGGTTCACCTGTAAACAGCATATCATTCTTTTGGATATTCAACCTTTCGAGTCACCTCTAAACTTCAGCCAAAGTTACTTTAAGTAGTTAATCAGTGCAATATTCAGAAGTTTATGTAATCAGTACTTACCAAATTGAAACTCACTTACAGTACTTGCAGGTTTAAAAAAGATTCAAACTGCTATATAAAATCTGTTTTGTTCCCACTATAGAAACAAGTATATTTTCGGGTTGCAGGTTTATCCAAACATAATGCCTGATTATGTGTGGAAAGTACCACACTCAGTATAATTAATTACATGTTTACTGTGTAAAGCTTTCTAAAATTTGTATGCCAAATAAGAATATAGTAATCAACCACATAAAATGAATTTCATATAATTTAGTGTCAGTGCACTGTAATGCTTGCTTTTTTTTTAAACTGTTGTATGTTTGGATGTTAAGGAAACTTTAATCAGAACTGTGGCATTGAGAAACATTTTGGGGACAAAATTGTCATAAATCTTTTTTGGGTACCCACTGGGCTAGAAGCTTTGTGGGGGTGAGGACATAATCTTTTATTTACATTAATCTCTGTAATGCCTAGCATATTGCTTGGCACATAACAGGTTTGTTGAATGAATACTGAGGGCCATATGATGACTTTCTTAACAACTGCTTTTAAAAATATTTCTTTTGGTGCTTATTTTAATTGCATATTTCTTTGTAGGCAGCAGTCAATCAGAGATTAATAGTCTTTACTATTTTCCAAACAGTTTTCCTTTTTAAGGTGCTTTTCTCAACAGCACTAGTGGCTTCTCCTTAAACACTGATTGTGAAATGTACTTACTTTTAGAGTATGTGAATCATGGCACTCGCCTTTTATCCCTCACCAAGTTGTTGCTGTGTTGGAAAGCCTCATAACTTTTGCTGGAATATTGTCCAACCTCAGAAGTTGTGTATGTCATTTTCATTTCACAAAATCAGGCCCTTTTACCTCAGCCATTAAAACCTGCATTTGACTTATGCAGTTGTATATAGTGGATTATGTTTATCACCAAAGCACTTTTGTACTTTTTTCAGCTATTTTATTGTGTCAAATATGGTGTGTGTCAAGGATCCTGGTGGGGAGATAGATAAAATTTTCTAGTACTTTATGACAGTGTCTTTCTCCCATGTCATTCATCTCCTAGGCATTTTGAATTAAGGACAGAAGACTTCAGACTTTTTCTTCTCTTTCATGAACTCATGTAAAATAAAGTGAGAATTGTCCAGGAATTAGAGGAAAAAGCAGTCATTATTATCAGTTGGTGGCATCAGAAATGACTTTAATGAAGAGACTGAACAATGGCTTAGGGTTTAAGGCTGAAATTTGCTGATTTATTTAATCAACTATAAGTTAGTTCTCACACATTACAATAAAAGGACCTCGGTGTGGTGCAATTCTGGGAGTTAACCATTCACACCATAAACTCCACAGCCCGAGTTAGCCTTATGTGGCAGTTCTGGTAACCTGGAATAGTAGTTTGTATTATGGCTTTACAAATTGTTTTCCAGATTATAAAAGTGAAATGTTTTCATTTTAAAAATTAGATAATCCAGAAAAGTACAAAAAAGTGAAAATTGCCCGTAATTCCACCACTCGGATTTTATCACAGATAACATGATCTAAGGTATATACGTACATGTGCATGTACTCATAGGAGGTTTATGTTTAAGGTTTTTTTTTTTTTTTTAACCTTGTTGAGAATTAATACCGGTTCATACCTACTCAAGGTGTTTTGTTGAAGCTAGGTAGAATTTAAATTTTTTCTAGTCTGGAGAATCTGAAAACGGTAACCTTTTATGTTCTTCTTACTCCAACTTCTTCAGTTATGCTCAGTCTGCTCTACATTAGAGTCATTTGAGTTTTTAAAAATACAGATACCTGGGCTTCCCTGGTGGCGCAGTGGTTGAGAGTCCGCCTGCCGATGCAGGGGACCACGGGTTCGTTCCCCGGTCCGGGAAGATCCCACATGCCGCGGAGCGGCTGGGCCCGTGAGCCATGGCCGCTGAGCCTGCACGTCCGGAGCCTGTGCTCTGCAACGGGAGAAGCCACAATGATGAGAGGCCAGCGTACCGCAAACAAAACAAAACAAAACAAAAAAATACAGATACCATGCTCCTGCCCCCCAGAGAGTTGGTTTTGGTTACTCTGTTGGGGGCCCAGGAATCAGTATTTTCTAAAAGTTCCCCAGGTGATTCGCATGCAGCTAGGGTTAAGAACCACTGGCTGCTCTAGATTACTGCTTAAAACTTAGCATCATTTTCATTCATCTCTTTCTGCCTGTCAGTTTGCAATTAGTTCTCTGTTACAGTTTTCAAAACACTTTCACATTGCTTTATTTGATGCTCACAATAATGCTGAGCTAAGCAGTGCTAGTTTCTTCTTATTGATAGGATAGAAAAGTAATCTGTTAAGAACTCAAGTTACATCCTTGCTGCCTTTTAAAGTCTTGTGCAAATGCTCACAAGTGTGTGTGGATGTTCAGTTTGGTTGTCTTTAGTGACACAGTTAAGAGATTTTAAAAAATATACATTTGGTGTGTTCCAGATTTATTTTATTATAATGAGTATGAAATATCTTTATGGTAGATTTTTAAAAAATAATAAAATGACCTATTGGATGGCTGCTATGTTTAGGACAGTGTGCAAAGCCTTTTAGAAAACTGATTTCATTAGTGAAATACCATTTTAATAGAAGAGAGACTAAAACACATATGCAAATGGTTAACACAAGGCATAGTACGTGATTATTTTAAGATTTCATACAGTTGAGGAGAGGTTGTTGCTGGAATCATCAGTGTTGTTCAGTTTGGCCTGGTCTCTGAGTCTTCCCCCCTCTTATCCAACAGAAATTTTATGACTGAACATTTTCTAACGTTTCATAGCTTCTGTAAATGTTTAGGGGAAAAGTTACTCAGCCACAAAATTTTTTTTGGCAAAATTACTTTAAAATCTACTTGTTAAGTGGATTTTTTGTTTCATTTTGTTTCTGGAGGTATTTCTGAACTTGAAAAGGAAAATTACCAAACCTTGTAAGGACCAGTTTGCCTTTGAAGAAGAAAACCAAATTGCCATCCAAAATTCTTTATTGTTAACTCTGAAATACAAACATTCTGAAAATGAAGTTTTTTCTTAAGTTTGGTGGCAAAAGTGAGGCTACTTATAGTCTTGGTTTATCCTAATTGATGTTAATATTCATATATTTCATTGCACAAATGTTTCCGTGATTGATTGAGAGAAGCTGTTCCAGAAGCCACTGGGAGGTTTAAATTAACACATGGTATAGACACTATTGTACTCTCTTAAAATCTGACAGTTCTGAAACATGTCTGGCCCCAGTGGTTTCACTAAGGATTTGTGGACCCATAAAAACAATGCTGCATAATTAAGGAGGTATTCTAGTGTCGTCTTCCTTTGGTGTATACATTTTTACTTTTGACCCTAAAATCATTGCAGTGAAATTTCAAAATAACTATATGTTACTACTATGATAGTTTGAGATGTGATAAGTAATTTTGCTTCCAGTTTCTATTTTGCTATTCAGACTGTCTTTACTACTCAGTTTATTTTCTAGTTTTGTTCCTCAGAGCATTAAAGTTAGGCTTCCGACTACATTGCACTTTCAGTTAGCTTCCTCATCCTGGTGGTGCTACTTTGCTTTGGACCAGTTCCCATTTCTGTGGTATATGCCAGATTCCCTGAAGGACAAAAGATTCATTTATTAGTTTGTTGTAGGAGCTTTCATAGCACAGGCTTAAATGGGATATGGGGTATAAATGATTACTGACTGTACAAAAATGTGCCTAAGCTGGTGGTGCTTGTTGAATTATGTGGGATTTGATTTTTCTTTTAAGTTATTTCTTATCTGTGACATCATAAAAGTTAGGAATCTGTCGATGTACTTTGTAACATCGTTAAAGTTGGAGTTTACAGTCCTTACTGACAGGATGGGGTTGCACATGATGCTAGTTTGACTGGCATGTCACGTCTTACCTTTGTCCCAGTGAGGGCTGATAGAAATTCTGAATAGAAATCCAGACCTTGTTTACTGCTAGCATCCAACCTATAACCTACACCATTATCAGTCAGGATATATATAATGCTTGAGTATCTACTTATTATATAGCATTGTACTAGGTTCTGGGCTGGATGATGAACATCATAGCTTTTTAAGATGTGAATTATTTTTGTATGGTGGAGGGGTGATACTTTTTTTCATAAAGGAAGAAATTACAGTATAGTTTCTAATTCATCATGTGTAAACAAGTGCAGAGTTACAGATCATGAGAGGAGTCAAAAACTAGTGTGTGAAATGTCAGTTTTCTTAAATATTATGTACCTATCAGGTTATTATTAAAGTTTCATCACTGTATGTTTGAAAATCTCCTCCTTGTGGTTTTTATGCTTACAAGCTTATGACACATCGTGTCCAGTGCTTTCATGTGATACATCTGTTAAAAACAATAAGGGATAGCAAACTTGGACCTTTTTGTGTACCTCTGCCTCTTGTTGCCTGTTTGTCATGGGGCAAGTTACGTAATTTCTGTGACTCACATTTTAAAATTTTATGGATGTGGCTTGTGGAGCCTGTGTTCATGCTAAAAGAGATAACATTTTTAACAACTGGCACATTGTAGCTACTTGAACATCAATGGTTTTGTGGTTTTTGAGGAGTGGGAATAGGCCTGGGATTAAACTGAAGCACTACCCTTACTAACTTTGTAATCTGATTAACTTTTCAGCATTAGTTTCCTGTTTTGTAAAATGGGGCTAGTTAAGAGGATAAAATAAATGCATTAATACATATGAAGCATTTATCCTAGTGTCTGCAGTGTGGAAGCTGCTTAAGCAGTGGTAGTGACTGCTGTTGTTGTTTTGGTTGATGTAGTGTAATTTGGTTTTCCTTTAAGTAAACTAAGGCAAGTGAAACTCACCATGGATAGTGATGTAGCTTGTCATTATGATGAGGGCTGCCATTTCAAAGATGGTATCTGTAAATTGAGTTAATTAACCACTGCTTACTAGAATAATGTCTTTTAAGAAGGTCATAGTAAGATGAAGTGGAAAGAATTTAAGACTGGAAAAGAGAAGCCTTGGCTTCCAGTTCTGACAATGCCATTTACTAGCTTTGGGCAAGCTGTATAACCTCGGGTTCGTTTTCTCTTTTGTAAAGTTGTGATTACCGGCCCTATGTACCATGGGGTGCTAGGAAAAATCAGTTGACCTTTTTTTTCTAAGTGCTTTGCGGGACTTCCCTGGTGGCGCAGTGGTTAAGAATCCACCTGCCAATGCAGGGGACACGCGTTTGAGCCCTGGTCTGGGAAGATTCCCCCATACTGCAGAGCGGTTAGGCACGTGAGCCACAACTGCTGAGCCTGCGCTCTAGAGCATGCGAGCCACAACTACTGAAGCCTGCACGCCTAGAGCCCGTGCTCCGCAACAAGAGAAGCCACTGCAGTGAGAAGCCCACACACTGCAACGAAGAGTAGCCCTCACTCGCCACAACTAGAGAAAGCCCGTGCACAGCAATGAAGACCCCATGCAGCCAAAAATAAAATATAATAAAATAAATTTAAAAAAATAAAGCGCTTTGCAAATTGTAAAGCATTTTATATTTGTGAAGAGTAAATAATATTTGCAAATGATCTGAAGGAGTTCACCCAAAAGCTCTACTCTATAGGTTATTTGGTGGTGTGTGTGTTGGGGGGTGGAATCCTATAGTTTTATTTTATTTATTTATTTAATTTATTTTTGGCTGCGTTGGGTCTTAGTTGCGGCACGCGGGATCTTCGTTGAGCCCTGTGGCTCTTCGTTGTGGTGCACGAGCTTCAGGGCCATGGGGTCTGTAGTTGTGGTGCATGGGCTCTGTAGTTTGTGACACGCGGGCTCTAGTTGAGGTGCGTCAGCTCAGTAGCTGTGGCGCGCCAGCTCAGTAGTTGTGGCATGTGGGCTTAGTTGCCCCGTGGCGTGTGGGGTCTTACTTCCCTGACCAGGGATCAAACCCTCGTCCCCTGCATTAGAAGGCAGATTCTTTACCACTGGACCACTAGGAAGTCCCAATCCTATAGTTTTAAAAAGCTTATTTCTTCTCAAAGGTAGCATCTTTAAAGTTTTTATATTATGGAACTTTCTCTAAACGTGATAAAACAGTTTAGTGAGCTCTTTCTCACCTGATACTGTTTTCTTTTGTAAGGAAGGAACAGCTCTCTTGTTGCCCTTGTAGTAACTTCTAATTTGTATTTTCTCTAAAATACAAATACCACTAAGCTCAACATTTTGTTTCTCTTTTGATTCACACAAGCCCTCAGGGACACGAAGACCTCTTTTACCTCAGTGGATAAAAGAAAACTCTTTACTCTTAATCTTTTCACGTATTTGGAAAGGACCAGTATCTTGTTTCACTTTTTTTTTTTTCTTTTTGGGGTACGCGGGCGTCTCACTGCTGTGGCTTCTCCCGTTGCGGAGCACAGGCTCCGGACGCGCAGGCTCAGCGGCCATGGCTCACAGGCCCAGCCGCTCCGCGGCATGTGGGATCTTCCCGGACCGGGGCACGAACCCGTGGTCCCCTGCATCGGCAGGCGGACTCTCAACCACTGCGCCACCAGGGAAGCCCTTGTTTCACTTTTTATCTCTCATTCATGGAAAGGATTTCAAATTGGGGGTAGATGGAAGATAGGAGCTGGTGAGGAGACATGGGAAAGGGAGGCATCCTAACTTTTTTCTTACAGTTACCTCACAACTAAACCCTCTACTCTGGGGGTCATGGAAGCTTGAGACATGGCAACGCCTGTTTTACGCAAAGGAAAGGTTGATTAGTTAGCCTCAGGAAAGAATCATTAACCTATCAAAATCAGTAAAAATTTTAAAATTTAATAGTAAAATTTTAGCAGCTGTGATTTTTTTTTTTTTTTTTTACAGCATTTCTGATACATTATGGGTTATTTAACTAGTAGATTTTTGTGGACTAGCTTGAAAACACAAACTTTTAGCTTTGGCTCTGTGGAAAACTTTTTTTTTTCTGATGTGGAAAACATTTTTAAAATTCCAACCACCAGTTTGCAAAGTTTTGAAGATGAGGTCAGGGAGGCCTGTAGTCTATCTAGAAGCTCTTAACAGTTTTTGGTCTGAAGTAATTTCTACTTGCCTTAAATCAGTTAAATCAGTCATTATGTTAAGCGCCCAGCGCTATTTATATTTAGGCCTTTGGAGAAACACAAAATAAGCATAAAAGCAGTCACTGTACTTAAGGTATTTTTTTAAGTGGTGAAGCAAGATGTACTTGAGAGTACAAGGCAATATCTAATCAGCTGATGGATTGTGAGGTGTCAAGTGTGAGAATTTTATTTTAGAGAAAGCTTGTTGACAAGGAGAACTTAGGGAAAGCTTTATGGGGGATATGAGTCTTGAATTTAGCTATCAGATGTCTGGTTATGTATACAAATAGGAGAGAACTGTTGAAAGGTGCTGCTACTTCCGGGAGAATTGGAGGTAGAGAATTTGAGTGGTGTAAAAAATGTACCTCATATGTCAAGTCGGTTAAGATGATGGGTTCATATGTAGGATTAATTGTACAGTTTATTTTAGTGAAATGAAACAGCATGTCATTGTTAATAAAGCTTTTTTTTTTGTTTGGGACAGCTGTGGCCAGGTGGTTTATAAGCAGTTGGCATTAGCTTTGTCAGATGATTTGGGAGTGGAGAGTGGTACCTCGGGGTAAACTTCTCTGAATGTTTTTTGCTTTTGAAGTAATAAAATATTGGTTGTTAGCCCATTTTCCTTCTTTCGCAGGTAAAAAACAGGAAGCAGATGAGTTGAGTGGAGATGCTTCTGTGGAAGATGATGCTTTTGTCAAGGTAAAGTGTTAATTACACAGGTTAAGATGTTTATTTTGAGCCTAGCATTTTGCATGATGAATTCATGCATTTTACTGGAACAATAGACACTGAAATATGTAGGTAAAATAATGATAGAGACTTATGTAATATTGTCAATCTTATTAATTCTCATAGTTGAGAAATATAATAAATAACTTTATCTTTAGTTAAATGAGACAAAGCAAAAAATGTTTGTCAGAGCATTTAAGTAGAAATCCGAGACATAGGGGCCGGAGGAACAGCTACAGGACAATTGTTATCTTAGTTCCTGGACAACGTACTGCCCATCGCATTAGCTTTCGTATATAACAAACAGAACTTAGAAAAATGTAGTCCCTAAAATGGAGAGAGTTGCTGATGTGTTGCTACTTGGTGAAGATCAGATTAAGAAATTTGTTTTGCCCTTTAAAGATAAGCCAGGTCTTTATTGGCTAAAAAAGAATGTACTTTAAAACTGACCAACCAGAAATATGAAGTATTTTAATTTTAATTGAGGTTGTGGCAGTTCTATATTACTGTTATTTTTAATCATAGTTAGATTTTTTTTTGTTTTGTTTTCATTTTAATGAAGTGTGATCTGCTATTTACTGATCATTAGATCTTAGGTAGTGTGGCATTTGCAGGAGTTATTTAATGAGCATAGTTCCTCTTAACTTATGTACATTTACACCCCATGTATTTCCATTTTCTGTGTACAGTTAGGCCATATTGCCATAACATCTTGGGATGTCTGTGTGCTCCACCATGAAGCCAGCTCATGTCCATTCACCCACCCATCTCTCCTACGGTCTAGCTCTCTACCCTCCCTACGTTATACACACACAAGCCACACAGCACCATGCGTCTCAACGCTTTGTATCTTGCACTTTGAGGGCAGGCACAGAGAGAAAGAGATGTTTGGTTGAGGAGTTAGCCCTGCAGTCAGATAGTTTAGGAAATGTTTGCTCAGGGATCCATTAAAATTGATGATTGCATGTCTGTAACCAGCTTTCGTTTGAGCATTTAAGAACTCTTCAGTCTTTGTGTTCTTTTATCCTTGTGGTATATCTTCCATTAGGTTTGTTCCTTTGCTCTTATTTTCTCTAGTTATCTTCACTAGTGAGTGCATGATTAAGCCAAAATTACCCATAAGCTGGAAAAGCATTGTGCCTTAGTAAAAACCCTTTTAGTTTTCACATTTCTAACTTCCTTTCAGCTCTTCAGTTCATAAAAATGTTTCAGTCGTTTGAAACATTACGAGATGTAATATTGCTGTCTCTTATATGTACTGCCGAGGTTGCCTTTGTGTAATTATTAAATGAACCTGGTCTCATAATGTCTAGAAGAACAAAAGAGCTTTTAAAAAAATACTATTTAAATATATCTTCACTCTCTTTATATTTCTTTTTCCCTTTGGAAGTATCCGCGTATGTGATGAATTTGATAGAAATTAAGTGAATATGCTTTCCCTGTTTCTCAGAGTTGGCAGTTTTGGAATTTATACAGTAGTGGTGGGTAAATATCACCTATTGCTTAGATATATGAATACTATGGGAATTACTTCTACTTATAGGTGAGGAGAATGGTCAAAGTTGGCACTTCAGAGTAGATGAAGTTCCCTCAGTGACTTCCCTTGTGATTTTCTTTTGTTTTGCACCTATTCTTCCACCATCATATAACCAACCACCTACTCCATTTTCAATCCCCTACGTTCCTCCACCCATAGGTAGTGAAGCTGGTTAAACCTCTGTCCCAGAGACGCCCTGCTCCCCAAGCACTCCATATTCCAAAACAATCGTATTTCTTCTCGGTGCCCACCAGAAATTTCTATTCACTCATTGCAGTTCAGCTATGAATGATTAATAGTTATACCCCTGCACTTTTCCCCTTTTAACTCAGAAACTTTTTGTTAAATCTGCTAGATGTACCATGAGAATAGCAAAGGAGGAAGGGATGTTCATTGCTTTCAACCCTTTCTCTGCAGTTAATCAAAGAGGGAACTAGGCACATTGCTGCTTTTCTTTGTTTCTACTGAGGTACCCTTGTATCCTTAAACTTTGAAGGGCAAACAGATATTCTTTCACAGAGGCAATCCCAACCTATGTTCCCCTGCTTAATCGGCTTTGTGGCATAGTGGTAGATTTCAAAGCTAATACATTTAGATTAATTATTTGCATATTTTCTAAGAACAGACATTGGTGTAACAGTTGGGATTCCTTATTATTAATTGGAAATAAACTTTATATTATCGTATGTAAGATTTCCGTGGTCTTTGAAGTTAAATCAAACTGTGACATGTGGAGAAAAGAAGTCATTTCTTTGAAGCCGTGTCTTGAAGGATGGTTCATACAAGTATGTGATTTGGTAAATATTAAACAACTGGAACTTGAGAGCAATCCAGTTAGTGTGTATGTATTTCAGTGTAAGAGATTTGGGAACTCAGGTGCGTAGTTTAATGACCTTGGTTTTAGACCCCCTCTATTTTTAAAGACACAGTTAGTGTGTCCTATAAAATGATTGAACTTTGACTTTGGGAATAATGTCAAAATATGATAAAAGTGAAAACATTTAGAGATGTAAATTACCAAAAAGGTTTGGTGGATAGCCTATAGTACTTTGCCTCGAGTTGTACCAAATTTTCTTACCATTAAAAGGACTGTGAATTGGAGCATCAAGAGGCACATGAACAAGATGGAAGTGACGAACTAAAGGACTCTGAAGAATTTGGTGAAAATGAAGAAGAAAATGTGCATTCCAAGGAGTTACTTTCTGCAGAAGAGAACAAGAGAGCTCATGAATTAATAGAGGCAGAAGCAATAGAAGATATAGAAAAAGAGGACATCGAAAGTCAGGTCTTTAGCCAGTTTTTTTAAAACGTGACACAGATAAATTAAGTACTAGATAATAAAAACGTATATTTCTAGTTCAATGTGAAAGTCACAGAACTTTAAAAAAATATATTTTAAAAGTTATTTATAAATCACTCAGACTCCTACCATCTAAGATGACCCTTTTATTTTTGCTTATTATCTTCCACATATGTATATATTTTTACCTAGTAGTTATCATGCCATAAGTTGCTATTCTATATAATATTTTCACATAACATATCATAATGACTTCATAATTCTTGAGTTACACCACAGTTTATTAGACTGTTTTCTATGTGTCTGATAGCTACTCCTTTAATTTGGGATATTTAAGTTGTTTACTACCCTACTATGAATGAGTGTACCAATCTAACTCTGACCTTGCTAACATTATAAGGTGGTAGTTTTGGTTTGTTTTGTTTTTACTACTTTAGAAGATATAAAAGACTAATTTGCATTTATTTGGTTGTCATCAAGGGTGGGGAAATTACTTATGAAGGTTTAACTTAAAAGCATATAATTTTTAAATCTTTTCTTTGAATGAAATAGATCATTTGTCCTGCTTTGAAGTATGGTAGTACATCTTAAGAAAATCAAGGGATTAGGGGGTCAGTATTCATGCTTAGAACACTTCGTTCTACTTAGCCTAATAAATGAAGGGCTCATGAAGGACATTTTTCTAATTCTTTTATCAATGTGACTAAGCGTTTCTGTTGGCATAAAAAATATAGCCTGAATTATTAAGCATTGACTTAGGACCCATGGTTTCCATAGACCCTGCACAGAACACGAGGCACATGATAATCGGGTATAGCATAAAAGCATTCTCATGTTACCCAGATATTTTGTAAAGCAAAGCTATTGTATACCCTTTTACTTAGGAAATTGAAGCTCAAGAAGGTGAAGATGATACCTTTCTAACAGCCCAAGTAAGTTTACATTTAGTCCTATGAATTTGATATTGTGGGTGGAAGGGCTTGGAAAAGGAATCTTATTTTGACTTCATAATTCTTTAATTCATAAAACTGCCTTAAATTTAATACTGAGTTACTTATGTGGTGTATACAAAATACTTTAAAGTGGCAGCTGAAATTTCTGTTGCCATAGAGGTAATTGGAAGTTATTACAACAAGGTTCCTACCATTTTCAAAATAAAAATAAAAACAGTCTATCCTTTGTATAAAACATGACTCTAGTTACCAGTCTTTTGGGAAGCCTTCACACTCCTTGATTTTTTTTGGTCACTTTGGTATAAAATAAATCATTTAAAAGTACTAATATCCTTTTCAAAGCTTTAAAATTTGGTTAATTTAACACTCCTAGGATGGGCATAGTATAAAAATGATAAAAATCTCTGTTCAATTAATTTACTTGGGGTATGTATGTATGTATGTGTATGTGTGTGTAGAAAATGACAACTCTTCTAGGCTGTATTAGATTTTGTTTTTGGTATATGTGATACGCGTAGTGTACATTTTAAAGTATGACGTACAGATGCTGTAAACACATTTATAGCTCAATTTCTCTACTAAAAAATTACCCTGTCTTTTTCTCATATCTGTACTCAAGAATGCCTTGTTCATGTACCCTCTTTAAATAGTATACTTTCAAATAGAGATAGGGATTCCCTCTGTTTACTAGATTTAGAAAAAATAGTGATCCAGCTGTGTTTTTTCCTCATTCTAATACTTACTGGAAGAGTGTATAATGGGGCGTATATTCACAGACTGCTTAGCTGATTGCCTCTGGTCTTGCCTTCTTTCCTGCAGCTCTCTTGCCTTTGAAATGCTGGTGAGGCTATATATTGGCTCTCTGTGTTTATTTCAATGGGGGAGAAATTGCATTTCTGGGAGGAATGTTTTTGGTAATTTGGAATATTCAGGAAGGAAATATTAGGACTCTGAAAGTCTGTAGACTTGTCCCCCGTACTATCCTCAGGTACATTCATTTCTGAATGATGAAAAGTAGATGAGGAAGATCAACTCCCAGATTGGAGGAGTACCTTTTATAGATTACTAATTTGCAAAAAGGTAAAGTTGAACTCTTCATATTCTCTGGCAACGAGTTTTTAAATTTTCATCAAGGGCCTCTCTTACAGTTGCACAGGTTGTGAGTGTGTGAAAGCATCACATCTAAGGGTCCCCATTCTCATAATAGATTATATATTTATTGTAGAAATTTAACAGAAGTATCTTAAGGAATGAGTGCCTTTTTCTAATTTTTCCAAATTTTTATGGGCTAGATTTGGCCTTGCTCCCATTCCATCCTGAGAATGAAATAACATATACTTCTCATCAAGGGGCAAGTTTTGCTTTATCATATCAAAAGGGAGGTTACTTCTTCAGAGAAGTTTTAAGTAAAATGACCTTTTTCCTCTTCCTAAATGATGTATAGTGGAATATCTAGAAATATATATGAATGTATCTGAGTTCCATCATGATCTGATGCTTCTAAACATGACTAATGAATGTATTGTCTTACTACGTGTGTTAAGGAATACTGCATAGAGTGTACCCATCACACAGCTTCTGCTGTTATCAATTCACGGGCAGTATTATTTCATCTATACCTCTGTTCACTTCCGCTTTTCTGGATTATTTTGAAACAAATTCCAGACATCGTATTTACTTTAAAAATTTCAGTATGTAAAAATTTAAAAATTTCAGAACTCTTTTATTTTTTACATTATTACTCCTAAAACACGATTTTTAGTATCTTCAATTACTCAGTTGTCCAAAATTTTTTTAAAAAACAGGTTTTATTTGAATCCAGATACAAGTAAGATCGAGACATTGTGATTGATTGAAATGTCTTTTAGGCCTCTTTTAATCTCTAGGTTTTCTCTCCATCTTTTTTCCCCTACTGTCTTATTTGTTAAAGAAATTGAGTTGTTTATCCTATAGAACAAGAGTTGGCAAAGTTTTTCTTAAAAGGCCAGGTAGAAAAGGCCATTAGCCGTTGTGGGCCATATGGTCTGTCACAGCTATCCAACTCTGCCATTGTAGTGTGAAAGCAGCCACAGACATTAGGTGAATGAATGGAGATGGCTGGTTCAATAAAAATATTTACAAAAAGAGCATCTAGCATAGTTTGACAAGTCATAGAGCTTCCAAAGTCTATATTTTGCTGATTACATTCCTATGGATTCATTCAACTCTGTTTACTGTATTTCCTGTAAATTGGTAAGTTGGTTATAGGATCCAGAGGTTTACTATCTGATTCCTGCACCCCCATCTCCATCCCCGCAAGACATACAGCTAATTCCCAGGTAGTGTTGTATTCTTCTATTTGGATACACATAATGTTTGACTGTATCTTCTTGGTGATGGTACCAATCATTGATGATCCATACTGCACTGGTTATTTAGGGAGATCAAAGTGGTGATATTCTAATTCTGTCATTTTTTTCTTTATTTGTTAGCTGGAATGTTCCTTGGAAAGAGAAACTTCTCACCTGCTATTTGGTTACCCTGTGGTACCATTTACAAAGAAAGGCGGGATATATGTTTGATTATTTTTCTTTTATTTACCAATTTTCAAAATAATGAGCTGGTTCATGAGCGTCTCCAATAGTGACTAATGAGGTTCTTTTTTTTTTTTTTTTTTTTCTTTTTCTCCCATAGTTTCATTTTGAACTCATGGACTTAAATATTTTTAATGTATTTCAGTCCATTGTAGTTATTATCCTTATTAATGCTCAAATTGTCCCATCTGTAGCCAGTGAGAACCTCTTCAAGTTGGCTTTTGAGTCCTTTCAACATGATCCTAGTAGTCTTTGCTTCTGTGCTTTCTGGTAAAGATGTTCCATTTCCTGCTCCAGACCTGTAATTAGCCATTTTTTCCTTTTAGTGGTAAATGGTATTTCAAGACAGTAATCTCCATGGTAGGGGTATTCATTGCCACTGGGTTATTCATGTTTTCTAGGCCTTTTCAATGTACAGTGCTAGAGAATGTGTTTTTTGTTTGCTTGTTTTTGTTGGTTTTTACTTCTAAGATAAAATAGATTTTGAGTTCATAAGGATACTTCTAAGTTAATTATTTTCTTTATCTCACAGTGTATATACAATAGTCCTAGAATGATAATACCAACACCGCCACCAGTGTGATTTCTGAAAATAATTTAAGGTTTTTCTCCCCAGTTGTATCTCTCCTAAGGCTGTACCCCTCTAGGAACAAACAAATCACTGTGTTTTAGACTAGTCTTCTGTGTGATCACCAACTAATACATATTTAGGTTGACTTGTTTCATTTTATTTTCAATGTTTAAGTATTGTTTTTTAAAAAAATTAATCTGTAACTTCTTGTGAGTCTATAGTTATTTCAAAATAAAAAGTTATAATTTTAAATTTAATTTTATAATTATTTAAAATATTTACATGGTTCCAAAGTCAAATCTAAGAGACAGGATATATTCAAAAAAGTCCCCTTCACCCGTCCCCTTATTGGTGAACTTTCCAAAATTCAGGATTTATCCTTTTATTCCTTGTTTTTAAAAATATAAGTAAATAGGCAGTGCCTTTGTATAGGGATATATTTATTTAAAGCCAGTCTTCAGGCTTTGACTTGAAGCTTAAATCTTTAGCTCTCACGTGTTAGCCTCTAAGCAGTTTGTCATACCAGGTAGAATTTGGTTTGCATTCTGTTAGTTACTTATAATATTGTGAGTTTCGGCATGTTTTCTTAGTCAATTTCTATGTCTGTAAAATGAACATTGTAAGTCCTACCTGCTAGAGTGATGTGAAGATCAATCATATACCCTGGCACATAGTACATGTGTAGTTAGTGGTTACTTGTAGTATTGTTTTACTTGCTTGAAGGTATCAGTTACTTGAGAATTGTTTGGAAAATTTTCTCCAAAATGTTTGTATTTGGTAATGCTTTAATTCTTAAAAATTTCCTCTAGTGTCAATCCTGTCAATCTTCTATGATTGCATCATGTATATTCCTTTTTCCATTTGCCTTTGCCCCTAATGTTTCATTAACTTGAAGGGCCTTCCCTTTTTTTGTCATACGAAGTCTACATACCTCTCAAAGCCAGACTTATCTGTGTCTCTTCCATAAAGCTCTCTCTCATGTAGTGCTTTACTGTTGACAGAGAACTTTTTACACCCCTTATCTTATTTAATTCTATATATCCTATTTAGGTCATATGTTATCTCTGTTTTATAGGTAAAATTCACCTAGGTAGATGACACTACCACAGAGTAAAACTGTTTTAGTGGTAAAGACAGAATAAATAACTACATCTCATGGTGCCTAGTCTGGTATTCTTTTCACTAAATGACTCCACACTCGGAATTGTTGTTTTCTGAATTCCATTGTACTTACACAGTGCTGCAGTTAGTTCAGTCCCTCCACCTAAAAACAGTAGTGTCTTACACTACATTTATTCAGTAAATTCATTCAACAAATATTTGTTAAGTGCTTATTATGTGCCAGATATTTTGTATTTCCCACAGTCTTTAGCGTATTGCCACATAGATAGCAGGTAGTGGTTTAGGGTTATCTTGAAGGTTTATTGTAAATTAGTCAGACTGAATACAGTGTTTCTATACAAGTCAGGGGAAAGGAGGCCTTCCAGAAGAGGTCTTCTTACTTGGTTCATATAAGTACATGTATCACAAGATTAACCTAGGGGAAGGTAATAGAATGGGTATATAGGAAACACTTTGTTAACTGAAAAACAAGTCCTAGGCTTGTCTTTACCTGTCACGAGTCATTGCTGCTCCTAGAATGAAATAAAAATAGAGAAGCTTTCTGTATTAATTTTCATATTTGACTTAAGGGTTGTAGATCCCATTACAAAGATAAATAACATGAACATTATAGACATTTGTTTTCATTTTCATATGTGAAATAAATTTTTTCAAGATTAGCACAAAAAGTAGTTAATTTAAAAGGATGCTTTTCATTGTGGTTACTTATTTACCATATTCCTTATTCTGAAAAAAACATCTGTTTTCAGTGGAGGAAAATTATTTTCAAATAAGGTACATGTCTGTGCCTATATATCATTTACAGGGAAAAATTTCCACTGTCTTTCTTGTATTTCTTGGTTTGTTTCTTTATTGTAAGGAATGGTTTAACCTTAGTAGTGAGTGCTATGTTTACTGCACATACTGAACAATAATGCAAATATGCACTAGTGTGTGGCTCATCTTTTCTACTAACCCTAGTTGTTTTTGTGCTTCACCCCCATTGTAATCAGTTTGTTTTCTGGAAGTTGGCTCAGACTCCTTTCCTAGGGACATTTAAGTATATGTAATAAGGCTAGTGTTACTACTATTTTGAGAAACTAAAGTTGTGAAACCCTTCAGAAGACCTGTTGAGTAATTAGGATAGATACCTAAAAACTCTTGAGCAAAGTAAGGCAAACCTTACCAATTATTTTAGCAGCTAGAAATAACATTTCTAATTGGCAGAAAGATTTTGTTTTTTACATCACAGTATTTTTTAATAAATACTTTGGCCATTTTTTTTTCTTGAACATATCAATATTGCATCTCTAAAACAATATCTTGGAAGTGGTGTGCTGTTGTATCACAGGTAGATAAAGGAGAGGCAAGTTGCATTCTTTAAGTTACTTTATTCTGCTTTTAAGTAAAAGTTGAGATATTCCAGTTTATTTATCCCTCTGAGATAAATGACTAAAAGAGTTTGGGAGAAAAAGACTTATCAGTAATTCCAGCATAACTCATCCTTCCTTTGCTGCCACTGCCTACCACTCCACCCAAGTTAAAGCATTTTTCTTTCCTTTCCAAATGTTGCACATTAGAAATGTAATGATTAAAACTAAATTCCAGCATAACAATTAGGAGCTTATTAGAGCACAGTATAATGGACTTATATAATAATAGGATTCATATTGCTGTCAGTCAGTAATCTACTTGTTCTGGACTATTTTACTTCCTAAGCTTATGGCTTAATTGTTTTAGTGTTTTCAGTTTCCTTCATGTTACTTTAGTTTGCAGTACAATTGGTCATTCCCTAATTGGGGCACTTATGTGTTAACTTAAAGTTGAAAAATTATTTTAAAAATGACTTCTCAGAAATATGTGTGTTACCCAAATGTTAATTTTGAGCATATGGTAAAATATTTGACATTTTTAAGGAATGCATGCTTTTATATGAATCTAAAATTGTGTTATAAGATTAATGCGGCATTTAAAATTTTGTTTACAGTTCAGTTTTGCCGTCAGTCTAATTTCCCTGCTAGGCTGTCGCTCTAAGGCACCGTTCTTAAAGTGTAGTCCCTGGACCGGCATCAGCGTCACTGAAACTTGTTAGAGATGCAGATTCCCAGGCCCTACTCCAGGCTTGAATCAGAAACTCTAGGGTTGGTGTTCAGCAATCTCAATCTCAATCCCAAGTCCTCAGGGGATTCTGATACAGACTCAGAGTTTGAGAACCACTACTCTAAGGCTTCGTGTACGGTAGCTTCACACCACCTTGACTAAAAAAATCTACTTCTACTCAGCTTTTATTTTAAAAGTTATAAGTTAAAACATTCCTTAATTTTTTTCCATTACTGAGATTATAATGCATATTACTAGCTTATTTGTTATCTTTAATTTTGGGAAATGTTGTTTCTATTTTGCTATAATTCAGTTATTTTTGTAGTGTTAGCTTGGTGTAGAGTAAATAAAGATTTTCCCCTCTGTGCTATTCTTGTTTTCAAGCCAGCACATGCTTAATTTTAGATTACGTGATGTCACAAATTTTAAAATTGAAATATCACATATTTTAAAATTAAAGCCAATCATTTAAAAAATTGTGTTACTTGTTTTGCTTACCTTAGCACAAATACCATTTTTAAAGTGGCTGACCACCATTGTATATGAGACAGCTTATGAATTCATTTTAACAGATTAAAAAGGAATGAATTTGAAACTACTCTTGTGGTCATTCTTACTTCTGAGATGCCTAAGAAGGGAGTGTTTTTTGTTTATTTATTTTGTTTATTAATATGCATTCCATCCCTTGAAAAGTATATGTTTTCATGTTAGATTTTCTGGTACATTTTGAATAGTATGCCCTAAGAGTGCCTTTGAGCTGAGTCATGTAAAATAATCAGGGCAGGCTTTTTATTGGCATCTTTTTGCATCCTCTTTTTTTGGGGCGGTGGGGGGCCCGCGCCTCACGGCTTGCGGGATCTTAGTTCCCAGACCGAGGGTCGGACCCAAGGCCTAGCAGTGAAAGCGCCGAGTCCTAACCACTAGACCGCCAGGGAATTCCTAGTGGCTTTTTGATATGAGTAAGAGTCCGGTTGTTTAAACTAGTTTTGAGTAGTGAAACTAAGTAATCCAGTTCATTGTTGATATATAATCATTGACAGATTTGCCTGTTTCCTTGTGTAAAATCATGTATACCAGACATATGCTACATTTCTGTAAATGTGTTTTGGTTCAGTTCTGATTGGAATATCCTGTATTTGTTAGTGATAGGCGTCTCTAATATTATTAAATCATTCAGCAATCAAACTTGATAGATCTTGTACTATTACTGAAATCCAGTTTTAAGTGAATTCATTTTACATTTGATTATTCTTTGAATTTCAGGATGGTGAGGAAGAAGAAAATGAGAAAGGTATGTTTGATGCTAAGTAGAGTTTAAAAATTGGTGACATTTAGAAAAACAGTAAATTATGTGAAAATAAAACATTCCTTATTTGAAATCTTATTTTTGAAATGAGTTTATTTTCAAATTTATCAACTTAGTGAATTAAGGTAGCACCTTGATTTTATTTTTCAATTGGTTTTAATTTTTTTTTAACACTTTAAAGGTATGTTCTAACTTAATGGTACATATCAGTTACTGTAGTGGACAATGCCATTTTTTACTGAACCCAATTTAAATTTTATTTTTAAAAATAACTCCTAGCATACGGTAAGTTGATTACATTCTTAGGACTGGCACTGCAGTAACTCATACGTGCTTATTGGGAGTCCTTGTATGTAATGGATAATTAATTTTACAATTAGCCCTAAAAATGTTGGGTGACCAGGAGACTGACTTTTTGTTTGCTGCTTAGAGAAATTTCGTATAGTCTTCTGACAGTTTCAGTAGTTTAGGAGAGCTATCTCATCCAATACAATTGCAGGGACACCAGTAGCAAAATACGTGGTCAGTATGAGGTTTATGGAAGAGTTCTTGGAAAGACGTCAAAGGATCCTCCTACTTTGGACTAGAAAGGACATGGAACAGGGTTCTAAGCAAGAAAGAATAAAAAACCTAGAAGAAATGATGAAATAAAGCTACCAGCTGAAAATCTCAGATGCCCGAAGCCTTTCTATTTTGGGGGAATGCAAGACATCATTGAAGATGGTAATTGCAGGACTGACTGGACAGGATGAAGCCTGGAAATAACCACTTTCCTAAACGTTAATGGAGCAGGCCATCTTTGGAGCCGCCTGTAGCAGTTTTCCACGTGATTCTGGACTACACAAGAACTGAATAAGAAGAGCGAAAAAGATGAGGCCCTGAATACTTTGAAGACCTATTGGTATCCTCAGACTGTGACCTTTCAAGACGTCACCATTGGAGTTATGAAGGTCACAAGAGTTAAATCCCAAGATAATTTGAACATTGAATACCAAATCTGCACATTTGTCACTCTCTCATGGAGGAAAAAAATCTTCCATATGCCATTAACTTATAACCAGAAATGAAGAGCTGGTATCCTCAGGATGGAACCATTTCTTCACTTTTGTTATTTGGTATTTGTATTTAGAGATCATTTTTTTCCATGAAGAATAAGTGATCCTGGGTAAAGGATTGTTTATGTTAGTTAATACCCTTGTGTTTTTCTTCCTAACCTTCCATCAGTGCTAATAACTGGCTTTATATTTTCTAGGTCCTATTCTAGCTTATGAATATGAAATTGTTTAAACTTCTTGTTTTGCCGTATTTATTCCTGTTAAATCCTCTTAGATATAGCAGGTTCTGGTGATGGTACACAAGAAGTATCTAAACCTCTTCCTTCAGAAGGGAACCTAGCTGAGGCTGATCACACAGCTCATGAAGAGATGGAAGCTAATACGACTGTGAAAGAAGCTGAGGATGACAACATCTCGGTCACAATCCAGGCTGAAGATGCCATCACTCTGGATTTTGATGGTGATGACCTCCTAGAAACAGGTAAAAATGTGAAAATTACAGATTCTGAAGCAAGTAAGCCAAAAGATGGGCAGGACGTCATTGCACAGAGCCCGGAGAAGGAAAGCAAGGATTATGAGATGAATGCGAACCATAAAGATGGTAAGAAGGAAGACTGCGTGAAGGGTGATCCTGTCGAGAAGGAAGCCAGAGAAAGTTCTAAGAAAGCAGAATCTGGAGACAAAGAAAAGGATACTTTGAAGAAAGGGCCCTCGTCTACTGGGGCCTCTGGTCAAGCAAAGAGGTTTGTTTTTCTATGTCAGTTCTTTACGATACTGAATTCCAGCATTCAATAAGATCACTCTACATTAAGGGGGTGGCTTCAAGACCATGTACAGTAATTAGTACTTATGATCCTGCCTATAATATTTTTGATCGTCATAAGTTACTTTAAAAAAAAATTCAAGATCTTCGTAATATGCAGTGTGTCCTACTGATTGCATTGTCGAATTGTCAGCATATATTTGGTTTTTTTGTTGTTTTTTTTTTTCAAATTGACAATTTTTTTGTGTTTTATTTTTAAAAATCCTTGTGATGATGGTTAATGAACAACTATCAGTCCTAAGAACACAAAATGAAGTCAAGTCCCAGTCCTGAAATCTGGAGAAGATGGCCATATATCCACTGAATAGAATTGTCAGAAAATCTAGATCTTCAGGCATCTTGGGGAAAATCAGTCCAAGAATCCTAAGGGAATCATTTGTTCAAATAACCTAATCTAGGCCTTTGGAATTATTAATTTGTATGAATAGCACTATTTGAAATATAGTCGATATCAAGCTGTTCGATTTTTGTTCTTTTGTTTTTTTCTGTTGTGTTTTTTTTTTTTTTCAATTTTCTTCTGGTGATTTGCTTCTTTAGCTCTTCAAAGGAATCTAAAGACAGCAAGACATCATCCAAAGATGACAAAGGTAATGGATTTCCTTCCCTGTTTATTTCAGTGGTAAATTGCATATTTTCATTAAAAAGTAATAATTGCCTGGGGTTTGTTTCCTTTGACATTATTGAGTCCTCAAAAATTGACATACTAAAATTTTTCGATGGCCTTTATGTAAACAATGGAGTTAGATTACAGCAAATTCTCAGTGTGATTAAAGCATTACTTTCTTAATTACTTAATTTGTAAACTGGTATGAATTTGCTTAAAATATATTTGGTCTGTGTTTTTTACGTTGTGTTCTAAGCATCTGTATGGAATATTCATATAACAGATATTTTGTTTTCTTATAATTTCAAGTATTTTATCTTTGATTGCAGTCACTTTTAACCCCTGTACACCACCACAGTCTTTTCCCTTTCTGTCTAGTAGGAAATATGGTATAAACAGCATTTGTGTATATTTGTGGAGCTGAAAGAAAGTCAGTCTCCTAACATTTGGTTTTACTTTCTTGATTCTTTAAATCAGGGCACACTTCTGTTAATAGCCAGTTATACAGTATTTTAATTCTTCGGAATTTACTTCCTATTTGACTTATTTTGCATTGATGAGAGTTTTATGTGGAAAAGTAGTTTTATTTTAATTTTTGTGAGCTTAAAGGTGCATTATTTGATTACTTTTTGTTACTGGGAAGTCTCAGTTTGTCTCCTGGTCATGTGCTTTAGTGTCATCTTGTATATGCTGTATACTTGAAAAATATTTCTTGTGTTCTCAAAAAGCATTTTAAGGGAAAATAACACCATTTAGGTACTACAGATTCTGAAAATGCCTCGAGTGCCTGAAAAAGTAATGTGTTCCTTATCCTTTTTTTTAGTATATTTTGTTGGTATATTTTAATAATTACAAATTTTAGTGATTGGTTTAGTAATTGACAATTAATTAATTGCATTACCCACATTCCTTACAGTTTGGTTAATGGATAAGATATAATAAATGTATTAAATGTTATCCTTTAAATTTAGAAGACTAGTGTAGTCTTAATTAAATGTTAACTTTTTCCTGTCATTAAATTGTTTTTTCTGTAGTTAGAGAAGTACGTGGGCCCAAATGTTACTGGTAAAATAAAAAAGATACATAAACTTCCAGTTAACATTTCATAGCAGATCGCTTGATAACTACATTTCTTAAGAACACAAATGCAGCAACCATTAATATTTAAAATATTTGAGTCAGGCATGTGTTGTCTCATAAGTACGCTGACAATAGTTCTTCAACTAAAACTTGTGGCTTGTAATTTTTAAAGCATTAAACATTTTACTCCAATAATGCAAAGTTATAAAAATTGTTACTTTTGTTTGCTTAGATACTGTTTCCCTTAGAGTGGGTAAGAGTTGTTTTCCAAGTAAAGTCAAATGAATGAAAATTCCTTTTTTATAATAGCACATTTGAAGTAAAGCACTGAAGGATGACTGACCAGGCCTGTATTTTAAGAAATGGCATTTATCTGTATGAAACCATAATTTGTGTATGGAAATAGTGCAGAAATAATACATATAACCATTTACCTATTCTAAAGGATTTTGAGGTCTCTGATCTTATTTTTGTAAGTGATTGTAGAAGATTTTTTTTTTTTAAATACAGAGTTATCCAGCTGCATGTGATTCCCACTTTCTCTTACCCTTTCTCTGATAGAGAATGAAGGTGAACTGTGGTTGGCTAGTCTTTGTTATTAAACATTCAGATTCTTGAAAACAGTTTATCCCTTTGTTTGACTTTTCCCTTTGCGCTCCCAAGTTTCTCAGGAGCTAAAGCCCACCACAGATGTAGGTAATTAAGCAGTCTGTACATTCCTAGATGACTACTTCCTGGTTCCCTGTATTCAGTGCAGTGGTTGAGTATAAGTTATTGAGCTTAACAGCAAAAGTCCAAGACATGTAATTTATTTTTTTTGCCTACTTTGTCTTAAAATTCGTGCAGTAGGAAATGTACAAATGTTCAGACATGTTTGTATTATCTCTTATTGTGTTTGATTTTAATAATAGATGTGTAGGATTTTGATGTAGTAAAGTTGTACTATCAACATTAGAGGGTATTATAATTTTGGAAGAATATGGCCCTAATAATTGTGTTTTAAAAAATTCCAATTGAGGTACTTAAACTTCTGATATTAAATCTATTCTAGGAAGTACAAGTAGTACTAGTGGTAGCAGTGGAAGCTCAACTAAAAATATCTGGGTTAGTGGACTTTCTTCTAATACCAAAGCTGCTGATTTGAAGAACCTCTTTGGCAAATATGGAAAGGTACATTCTTTTTACCTTTTTATCCATCTTTCTGGTATCTCCATTCTAAATAGAGGTTATATTCAAAACAGTATATATAAAATCTAGTTTCTTGTCTCTCTTAGGACTGTTACAGGCATAATTATTGAATTCTGTAGTAATGATGAGTTTCATCATATAATCTCACTCTGAGCCCTGGGAATCTTCTATTAAGAGCTCATATTTTGAGCCCATTTAAGCCAAGGATTTTGATTCATCACATTCATCATGATATTTCTTGGACCTAGAATTGCTGAGGCTGATCTGGTCATCTGGAAAATATAGGTAGATTAATATTAGGCAATGGGATATAGAATATGAGGGAAAAAACCCCAAAACTGATGTGGTCCTTTTCATTATACAAATTCCAGTACAGTGGTGGTGAAAAATGTAAAACTGGTGAAACTTAATCAGAAGTTTTGATATGTGCTGTGAAGGAAGAGTGCAGGGTGTTAGCAAAGGGAGGCGTTACTGTGGTTGGTTCATCAGGAGAACTTTTTCTGGCATATGAGGGGAGCCCTAACAGAAGAGAAAAATAGTCAATGATTAAATGAATTGAATATTCAAATAATGTCTGTTGAATTAAGTTGCAGTTGATCTGCATCCCTTAGGGCACTCACTATTTTCTACTTTACATTTTAGTGTACAATATATTGGTACATCGTATATAACCTACTCTGCTGTAAACTCTTTGATAGCAGGGATCTTTATCTACTATACTATGTGTGCACATGGTAGGCTTTCAAATATTTATTAAATTAATGACCATTAACAGTAAATAGCCATTAATGAGTGTTACAAAAATCTATCTTATTGATTTTAGGAGTTTTTTCTTCTTCTTCTAATTAGAGAGTTACCTGCACATTTAAGGAGGTTCTTGTAGATGTCAGATACAGAACACTGAGAATTGTGGTCCCATGATCAGCTGTGGTGTATTTTTGGTTCTATTTTCAACAATTTATTGTTAGAGCTGTAAAAACGGTATTTTGATGTTGGCATTTGTTAGGATTAAAACTATATTAGGAAACCATGTACTTATAACAAGGACCTCGGGCTTAAGAATTAAGCTGTTGTTGGGGCAAGTCAGTGTTTCCCAGAGTTGAGATAAAAGCTGATAGCTACCAGCTACCCACACCATACAGCCTCCTAAATTCCTTACGTTCCTCTTCCTGACACTGCGTCCCTGTTCCTATTTATTCAGCACTACATTGTTCTCTCTCGCTTTTCTTCTCACTCATCCACCCCTGCCTTGTCTCTCTTATTCATTTTATAGAATTGAAATTATTTGTCACTTTTATATTGGTATACATTTTAAAAGTACATAGATGGAAAGTGTGTCTTTTGTGTGTTTTTTAAAAAAAATTAATTTATTTGTTTTTATTTTTGGCTGTATTGGGTCTTCGTTGCTGTGCGCGGGCTTTCTCTAGTTGCGGCGAGCGGGGGCTACTCTTTGTTGCAGTGCACGGGATTCTCGTTGTCATGGCTTCTCTTGTTGCGGAGCATGGGCTCTAGGTGCGCAGGCTCAGTAGTTGTGGCGCATGGGCTTAGTTGCTCCACGGCATGTGGGATCTTCCCAGACCACGGCTCAAACCCGTGTCCCCTGCATTGGCAGGCAGATTCTTAACCACTGCGCCACCAGGGAAGTCCTAGGGTGTATTTTTAAGGTTGCTTTTTTACATGTGGCAGATTCTTTATTTTTGAAAGACCCATTATAGAAAAGTGTTAACACTTATCTAGACACTTTCTAGGAACTTAACCCTTTTTGTTTTAATATCTTTAAGAGATTCAGGGTGAGCCTTTGATAGGGAATTTTTGACCCAAATCTAATTGAAAATATTATTTCTTTGCTTTCGTTAATTGTGCCGTTACTTCATTGATGTGACTGTGTTTTGGCAATGTATTTGAAAGGAAGAAAAAGGAAAAAACTAAAAGCAGGTTAAATTGCTTTTTGACATTTTAAATTGTTCCCCTGAATATTTACTGACTACTTACAGGCAAGGTAGATGGTGATCATAGAATAATATATGTCCTAAATTTATCCTTTATCCTGAATTTATACATCCTGAACATATCCTTTAATTTGAATAGTCTTCATTCTGAAGTTTAATCTATTTAGAAATGTATGTGGTTATAAAGTTGTAAAACTTTCTAAAGTATAATCTCATTTTACAGGTTCTGAGTGCAAAGGTAGTCACAAATGCTCGAAGTCCCGGGGCCAAGTGCTATGGCATTGTAACTATGTCTTCAAGCACAGAGGTGTCCAGATGTATTGCACATCTTCATCGCACTGAGCTGCATGGACAGCTAATTTCTGTTGAAAAAGTAAGCTTGCTTAAGTGTTTATAAAAGGGAGGTTATTTTGAGGGCTAGTAATTTTCAATTTAAAGATGTTACACTGGTAGGGAGTAGAATTAGGAATGATTTTTAATTTTATATATTCATTTCTGTTTTCCAAATTTTCTACCATCAACATACTTTTTATAAACATAAAAGTGTAACGTTAAAACACATATTTTTTTTCTGTTTAAACCTTTCAGGTTAAAGGTGATCCTTCTAAGAAAGAATTGAAGAAAGAAAATGATGAAAAGAGTAGTTCAAGAAGTTCTGGAGACAAAAAAAATATGAGTGATAGAAGTAGCAAGTAAGGATTTATTTTGTTGATAAGCATATAGACTTTCTTGGTACACTGATGAAGTAGTCCTCATTTTGTTGTTTTCTTGCGTGTTGTGGTATGGTCAGGACACAAGCCTCAGTCAAAAAAGAAGAGAAGAGGTCGTCTGAGAAACCTGAAAAAAAAGAAAGCAAGGATACTAAGAAAATAGAAGGTAAAGATGAGAAGAATGATAATGGATCAAGTGGCCAAACTTCAGAATCGATTAAAAAAAGTGAAGAAAAGAAACGAATAAGTATGCTATGCATCTTTCTTCTCAGTCCCTTTCTAATGCATCCTACAATTTAATTTTTACAGTGGAAGGGGAAACTTGAGATTACAATCCAGATAAATATTTTAAACTTTGTTATTAGATGTCACTGTGGTAGAAAAGGAGGTCTAATAGACTGATTGTCTTCTCCTTTTCCACTCTTAGGAAACAGATGTCTTCTTCCACCTAAGCCCATTTACTGTTAAATCTGGGCTGGCTGAAAACGGTCAATGAGTAATAGCTATGTAATTGATCTTTTGGTATCTCTGAAAGTATTTATGTTAGCAGATCAAGCTTTAAAAACTCTTTACCTTTAAGTTCTGATAGAATAGGTTTTTTATTTCATGTATTCGTTTATGAATATTTGGTTGTCTAAGAATTCAGCATTTTTACATTATATTTTCTTTTTTACTGAAATATTTTTAGACATTTGCTTATCTAATTTTTTTTCTTTTTCCTCTTAGGTTCAAAGAGTCCAGGACATATGGTAATACTAGACCAAACTAAAGGAGATCATTGTAGGCCATCAAGAAGGGGAAGATATGAGAAAGTAAGTCTCTGAGATGGATGTTGTATACTATTCCACCTGTTCCCAAAAGAAGCTAAGTCAGTATCTCTAACCATTTTGCACACTTCCATGCTAGGAAACCTAAGAAAAGGGGAATGTCATTACTCGTTTAGGCTTTTTAAATGACCAGCTCAACTTGAAAAAACAAAATTATTTTAACTTGTAGTCCTGTTATAATTTTTTTTTCTACAGATTCATGGAAGAAGCAAGGAAAAGGAGAGAGCTAGCTTAGATAAAAAAAGGGACAAAGACTACAGGAGGAAAGACATCTTGCCTTTTGAAAAGATGAAGGAACAAAGATTGAGAGAACATTTAGTTCGTTTTGAAAGATTGCGACGAGCAATGGAACTTCGAAGGTAGGAAAAGAGTCTGTTTATACCTGTCTTTAACTATAGGTACATCTTTAACACTAGTTATAAACCAGATTTCTGGAAATTGTATTCCTACAGAAAGATATTTGTCACTTTTAAGAAGTGCAGTAAAACCTACTGATTTCTTAAGTTTGCATAGTATTTTACGATTTACAAAATACCTTTCCATCTATTATCTCTGTCTTGACAGTTCTGTAAGGTTAGTTATGTCCATTATATAAGTGAAAAAAATGGAGGCCCAGAGAGGCTAAATGACTCTTCCAATGCCACATGGCTAATGAGTGGCAGAGTCGGGACTCAGACCCAAGTCTTCTGACTCCAAGTCCAATGCTCTTTCCTCTACTCCAAAGCTGCCGCCATAAAAAACATGACTTTAAAGGAAAAATTGATTTTTGAGATAGGATAGTCTCAATGTAAGCTATAGTGGTCAAATAATATGTTGACATTTTAGGGAAAACTTATTGTACTTTGAATTAGAGACCAAGTGAAGGCAGATTTAACCCTGTGAACCTTATTGTGTTCAAGCTCTGTCCCAAAGCAGGCATTCTTTTTAAAACAAAATGAGAACAAAACATTTCTATTTTTAGTGGCAATATCTCAACAGTTCATCATGAGTGCCAGTTTGCTTTCATATATATCAATTTTTGGATGCCACTTAAAATATTCTTGTGAAAGTGTTTCATAATATAAATTTCCAAATATTAACCTATACTGTCAAATGGTCACTTACCATGAAATTTCATCTATTCATTCACAAGAGTGCTTGGAACTACCAGAGATACTTTTAGCAACTTAAATAATACTGTGATTGCCACACAGTTTACCTAAAGGAAATAACCCTTGCATTACTCAGAACCTTTGTTGGAAGAGGTCTCAGCACGCTTAGCCTCCTGTTTAGAGGACCACAAGTTGAGAGGAGGGTGGGAGTGGGAGTTATTAGGCAGCACTCCTCAAACCCGTTAGACCAGCACCCCTTTCATAGTAAACAAAAGAGTTGCAGCACCTTCTTTACTAATCTGAAACGAAATTGGTATATAATATACCTACCTATACAAATATACGAAAAATATCAATATAAAGCCTTAACTGTAATACGAAGGAAAATGAAAGTAATTTATAATGAAGCATATATTCCAGATATGAATGTTTAGGCATGACTCTCTAGAAGATCTAATGAAGTAGTCAGATGTTTGCACCCTTCTTAAGACTCAGTGAGAATGTGACAGCTGCAAACACAGATTGATACCGGTTTGTCATATTGGTGAGTCAAATACCAGGAGTGTTGTTGATGTTATGACATGACATCTGAAATGGTGAACAACTCTTGGTGAAGTTCTCAAGAAAGTATAATTTTCCCTCTTACTTATATGGAGTTGCATTCCTGGAAACTTTAGTGTACATAAAGCCACGCCAAAGCAAATGAACCTAGCATTTATTAAACATTAGTTAAGTTCTAGAGCTAGATTTTTTTCTCTAGAGGTGATTTTGTTTTAATGACATGAATGTCCATTATGGTATTTGAAAGGTACATTAGGAGTGTTGGACAGTTTTTTGTTATGCAGAACTATCTTGACTATTCCACGCATCGGAAGATATTTAGAATCCTTGGTCCCCTTCACTAACTGCTGGTAACCGCCCCATGGTCATTGTGATAATTAAAAATGCTCCTCAGATTTCCATGGGGGCAGTACTGAACCGTTGAGAACCACTGGGTTACTAGGGGAAGACATGGTGATAGACAAAATACACTGGGTGCCTTAATGTAAGGAAATGATTTTTTAAAAAAACCAAACGCTGTTAAAAGTCTTAATATAATAATTTAGTTGAGCAAACATTTGAACTACCTCCTGAATGAAAGAAGCATGTTACCTGGAGCCATCTATTATGGGCTGTGAACACTCCAAAAGAGGCTTTGAGGCAACCGTTCATTATATACAGCATTTGCTGTAATTCATGCTGGTGGTTATGATCCCAAGTTATCAAAAATAAGGCCTACCTGATTTTAAGGAGATAGACTATATCCTATTTTTCTATCAAAAACAGTAGAAGTTGTAGTTTTGCAAACTCATGTATGTAGAATATCTCCTTTTAAAAATGTTGATTAATTAATGGGCTGTTATAGTGGGATTTTTATTTAAACAGGAATCATGTAAGAGGCAACTACTCTATAAAATTCAGCTGTTCAGTTGACAGTCTTAATAAATAAGTGACACTATTGAAATCTGTTTAAAGTTTTATTTTGAGTTCTCTTTCCAATTACATTAAAACTACTTAGAATGAGTTGAAGTTTAAAATTGCCAACCTCAAGGAAAAATACAAATTCAAAAGCTATTCTCTTTCACACAGTGCTAGCATAATTTAAGTATTTCTAAATACTGATTTTTGTTAGACGAAGAGAGATTGCAGAAAGAGAGCGTCGAGAGCGAGAACGCATTAGAATAATTCGTGAACGGGAAGAACGGGAACGCTTACAGAGAGAGAGAGAGCGCCTAGAAATTGAAAGGCAAAAACTAGAGAGAGAGAGAATGGAACGCGAACGCTTGGAAAGGGAACGCATTCGTATTGAACAGGTGCAGTCAGAAAATCTTTTCATCTTAAATAACTGACCTTTTTCAAACCCTGTGATTTTTGCCCTAAAATTTGCTTTACATGTTGTAAAGCTTCTATAGAATAAGTTTAGCTAATGAGCATTTATTAAGTGTCCCTGAAAGGTAACAGTGAATTAGGTGCTAGTTAAAAATACATTTAGTCATGACTTTGTTCTAGCCAATTGGTAATACCTCGAGCTCTGCAATATCATGGCAGCCTAATAGTCTGAGCATAGGACTATGAGTCCAGAGTAGTTGTAATCCAGGCTCTGTCACTATCCCATTCTTAGAAAATAACTATTTCCTTACATATTATAGTGGGAGTGATTTCCCAAGGCTGGAAGGAAATAATGCCTCTCTTTGCAGAATTGCATCCAAGGTTTTAAGGCACTTAATCTTCATACGTATTAAGAACTCTATTTCTAATTCCCTTTAGGTGCTTTTGTTTAAAATTATTAAACTAAATTTGACCTTCCAAATTTAAAAAATTGCCAGCTTTTAACACCCAGTCTCTGTTAATTTTAATGTTGCAGAACAATAGTCATAGCTTAGATTGCTAATTACTGAAGTCAGAATTTTTTATTTGTCCCAGGTATGTGTTTTGCCTGGTGCTTGCCTATGATGGTTTCTTAATGACAGGATTAAAACAAAGTTGCATATATACTTACCTTATGTTTTCATTTTGCATTGGTTGGTTCTTCCTTCTATGTTGTCTGAAGGAACGACGTAAGGAAGCTGAACGTATTGCTCGAGAACGAGAGGAACTGAGAAGGCAACAGCAGCAGCTTCGTTATGAACAAGAAAAAAGGAATTCTTTGAAACGCCCACGTGATGTAGATCATAGGTAGTTGCTTACTTTCTTTAACAGTAGCTTACTATCTTATTCCTTAGTCCAAGCTAAGACTAACTCTAGAATTGGACAGTACAGGCACCCATCACTGGAGTAAAGGGTCATGATCAACAGGGATGGGAATGATTGCAGTATTGAATTGGACCCAGTGCATTGTCAAGTAGAAGAGTCTGCTCTTCTGTTTCCCTTCCTAATGCAAATGTTTTTCCACTATGACTGGAAATACATGGTAGACTTCAGCAATGGCTCTCAAACTCAGACCCATTTTGAAAATGCTTACAGGGTAGTGCAGATGGTACAGAAATCAAAGTCAAATTTGGGAAGACTAAAATATAGATTCTGTATGTGTTTGCATTCATGGTTCTTAATAGATTTCAAAATACAATATAGTCATTTAATTTTCTCATTATACATTCTGTGAGATTTAGTTGATAGTGTTGAGAAATAAGTGGAGTGAATGACTTGTGCTTGGGACTGACCCCTCTAACCTTTCCAAAGTTAAGTATAACCAAAAAGGTTGTATACACCTAGTTAGAATTTTATCATAAAATGGTATCAAGTGTTTATCTTATTTGTCTTTTCCATTTAGTAATTTGAAAACAATTCTTCAACTATTTTCTTTCCTGTGAAATTCCTCTAATAACTATATGACTTTGTATAACAACAATTTTTTGCTAGCTTGTTCTTGTAACAATGTTTTATCTTGAGCTTATTAGCCCTCTGTATCCACAGTTCCTAGCATGTGGTATGTATGACTCCAAGTAAGTGTTATTTGATTGTTGTAAAACTAATTTATATAAACAAGCAAATATTTTTCTTCAAGGCGAGATGATCCTTACTGGAGCGAGAATAAAAAGTTGTCTCTAGATACAGATGCACGATTCGGCCACGGATCTGACTACTCTCGACAACAGAATAGATTTAATGACTTTGATCACCGAGAGAGGGGCAGGTTTCCTGAGAGTTCATCAATACAGTCTTCATCTTTTGAAAGGTAAACAGATTATGTTGAAAAATGCTGTATTTGGTATATGAGCCTTGTTAGTGATAGTTTGGTTCTCAGTTAAAATCTTGAGTACAGGTCATACCTGAGTGTTCAGAACAAATCATATGTTTGGTTTTTGTATTTGTTAATGAGACTGTGATTCAGTATTCAACATTAGTTTTATAGGCCACCATATAACACAGTTAAGTAGTTGGTTTTATCTAAGTGGGAGTACTGTTAACTTTGGATGGGCCTCAACTGTGAAGAACAGTAAAGTATCCCTCAGGTTGGTAGTGACTTGATGTAATTCCCTTGGATGGCAAAAAACCAACCTTCATGCCAGACATTTAGCTCAATTTAAAAGAATATAGGTTATTATCAATAATTGTGGCTATTTTTGGTCACCTTACCTTAAGTTAATTTTTATTTATTATTTATTTAGTTTTTTTTTTTTTACATCTTTATTGGAGTATAATTGCTTTACAATGGTGTGTTGGTTTCTGCTTTATAACAAAGTGAATCAGTTATACATATACATATGTTCCCATATCTCTTCCATCTTAAGTTAATTTTTAAAGAAGGTGTTATTACTGTAGGTTATGCAAATAAAGTTAAGAAGAATAAGGCCAAGGAAGTACTTCTCAGGACCTGTGTTCTTTGTTTTGGACAACAGGCGAGAACGTTTTGTTGGTCACAGTGAAGGGAAAAAAACACGTCCTTCTGCACGAAGAGAAGATCCAGGTTTTGAAAGGTATCCCAAAAATTTCAGTGATTCCAGAAGAAATGAGCCTCTACCACCAAGAAACGAACTTAGAGAAACAGACAGGCGAGAAGTACGAGGGGAACGAGATGAGAGGAGGACAGTGATCATTCATGACAGGCCTGATATCACTCACCCTAGACATCCTCGAGAAGGAGGGCCCAATCCATCTAGACCAACCTCCTGGAAGAGTGAAGGAGGCATGTCCACCGACAAACGAGAAGCAAGGTATTTGTGTAGTTTCTAATGACTAGCTAGTGGTGGTTTATAATGCATTTGGGTTTTTCAAAAAAAGGTATAATAGAGTTTGATTGTGTATGTTTTTGGATTTTGTTTAACAGAGTTGAAAGGCCAGAAAGATCTGGGAGAGAAGTATCAGGGCACAGTGTGAGAGGGGCTCCCCCTGGGAATCGCAGTAATGCTTCAGGCTATGGAAACAGAGAGGGAGACAGAGGAGTAATCACAGACCGAGGAAGTGGAGCACAGGTAAATGCTTATGCAGGTTTATTGTCAACTCTCCAGAAATAAATTTAAAGGACTTATGAGACACATTGTATCTATAGTATCATTTGAGTGTGGACTAGACTAGTTAGATGAGAATGATTGAGAGTTTCTTGTGAAAGATCTTAATGCCTCTTGTATTTTCAAGTCAGTAGTTGAACATAGTAGTCCAGAGAAGCAGGATACTAGCCCTGAAATTTTTTTTTCCTTCCAGTTTTATTGAGATATAATTGACATACAGAAAGAACTGTGTAAGTTTAAGGTGTACAGTATAATGACTTGACTTACATACATGATGAAATGATTGTAGCCCTGAAATTTTTGTTAAACTTCCTGCGAAAATTTGAGAATTGTTATATTTGGTAGATAGATGAGCCTTCCTAATGATGACTGGCTTTATTTCTTTTTTAAGAAATTGAGGCTTTCAAACTGGATGGGAAATCTTGGGCCCCTACTTGTGTTTCTCTTTCACCTTTTCCTTTTTTTTGTTGTTTTTTTGGTTTATAATACTCTCTCTTTTCTCCCACTTTATTAAGTAGCTTAAAGTATAGAACTGAAATAAAACAGTTGTCTCTTTTTTGCTCTTTTATTTTTAAAGGTAGGTAAGTGGAATATTTTGTATTTGCCTTTTTTACTCTTGTGACACTTTATTGACTTGAATATTTTCTATTAAGAAGTTAATGAATCTCGACAGAGGACATATCTTAGCAATTCAAATGAGCAAAAACCTTTTACCTGATTTGAAAGCATTCTGTCAATGAAATACTGGCATAATATGGGTTGACGGTTGCAGAGATAGAATATTCTCTTAAATTACATACAGAAAAGAATTCTGAAGTGTGTGTGTATGTGCATGTGTGTCTCCATCCTTCAGCCTGTAGTATACTCTGGTGCTCTGTTTTGTATTTGAATACATATTAGGTTTTGTAGCAACATTTTTTACCAGAAAACTTTTTAATCTCTTGGCATTCTAGTTAATACAACTATGCACTTTCCATTTCCTACAAAGCATTTTTGAAATGGATTTGGGCCTGCTGGGATTTATTACGTTTTAATGTTTCTAGTAAGTAGAAATGTTCAATAGATGAATTCATTGAGCTATTTATCCTGAATAGAACATTTAAGATTTGTTACATAATCCAGATATTCTGCCTTTGTTAGAGTAAAATTTAAGTCTCGTAGACTAGTGCCCTTGCATTCACATACCCTTTTTGCAAAAGGTATCCTGAGGGAAGAGATCCTGTTCCTCCCTTGGAAATTTGGTTTTCATTGTGTTGGTCTATAAGCTGTTCTGACTGTAGTATTGGGTTGGCAAAAAAGTTCCTTCGGTTTTTAAGTACAAATAAAAGACACATTTTTATTTTCACCAAGAACTTTATTGAACAACGTATTCACTGTTTTGTTTCACTACCTTCTGCCATTTTTCAGGCAACTTCATAATTCTGTCTTCCCAAAACTTTTTATCTTTTTGAGCAAAGAACTGTTCCATGTGCCTTTTACAGTCTTCCAGGGACTTGAAATTTTTCCCATTAAGAGAATTTTGTAAAGACCAAAATAAGTGGAAAGCCGAACGTGCAATGTCTGGTGAATATGGCGGAAGAATCAGAACTTCCCAGCCAAGCTGTAACAGATTTTGCCTGGTCATCAAAGAAACATGCTGTCTTGCATTATCCTGATGGAAGATTCTGCGTTTTCTGTTGACTAATCTGGATGCTTTTCGTTGAGTGCCATTTTCAGTTGGTCTAATTGGGAGCAGTACTTGTCGGAGTTAATTGTTTGGTTTTCTGGAAGGACTCCCTTCTAATCCCACTATATACACATCACCTTCTTTGGATGAAGACCGGCCTTTGGTGTGGTTGGTGGTGGTTCATTTTGCTTGCCCTACAATCTCTTCCGTTCCACATTGTAGTACGGTATCCACTTTTCATCGCCTGTCACAATTTGTTTTAAAAATGGAACATTTTCGTTACGTTTCAGTAGAGAAATGCATGTGGAAATACGGTCAAGAAGGGTTTTTTTCACTTAACTTACATGGAACCCAAACGTCAAAGCGATTCACATAACCAAGCTGGTGCAAATGATTTTCAGCACTTGATTTGGATATTTTGAGTATGTCGGCTATCTCCCACGTGGTATAATGTTGATTATTCTCAATGTCTCGATTTGATTGCTGTCAACTTCAGCTGGTCTACCCCACCGTGGAACATCATCCAGCGAGAAATCTTCAGCACAGTACTTCCCAAACCAACCTTTGACACGTTTGATCAGTCACAGCATCTTCTCCATACACCACGCAAATCGTTTTTTGTGTTTCAATTGTGTTTTTACCTTTCTTGAAATAATAAAGCATAATATGCCAAAAATGTGGCTTTTTTTCTTCCATCTTCAGTATTAAAATGGCTACACAAAAATTCACCAATTTTGGGTTTTTTTTAAATGCACGCTGATATGACAGCTGTCACAATACAATCTAACAAAATTGTTTTGAATGAAGTTAAAGACAGCTAAGCGCCACTAGAGCCATCCTACGGGAAAACTGAACGCACCTTTTGGCCAACCCAACATATCTCTGTAGGGCGCCTTCAGATTTCTGTAGGCTAACTATCATAACTTTTGACTCTTTTTTTTCTGCAGATCCTTAGTTCTCTGCTTTTGTTTCTTTATGTTCACTATTCTTTTTTCTTCATAGTCATGGATGTAAGACCTTGTAAGAGCCATAGCACTAACTAGTACTGTGTACAGTAAGATGACAGCTCCTGTTTCTATGTGGTATTTTCATGTTGATCATACACCCGACCTTGATTTGTCTTAAGGTTTTGACCTCTCAGTATGCCTTCTTACATATGTATAGAAGATCCAGGCATTACATATAGACCCAGAAATACTCAAGGGTCAAAAAGTACATGGGTGCTAGAAGGTATAGAAATAACAGTGCTGAATCATATTCTGTCCTACCTTTTCTACCCTGAAGCCTGAGAAACTTCTTAGTTCAAAGTAGATAGAAACCTTTTTTCATATTATTCATTCTTTCATCTTCTCACACATCTTACTAATTTCCTTCTGACATTAAAAGTATACCATAAGGGGCTTCCCTGGTGGCACAGTGGTTAAGAATCCGCCTGCCAACGCAGGGGACATGGGTTCGAGCCCTGGTCCGGGAAGATCCCACATGCAGTGGAACAGCTAAGCCCGTGGGCCACAACTACTGAGCCTGCACTCTAGAGCCTGTGCTCCGCAACAAGAGAAGCCACTGCAATGAGAAGCCCACGCACCGCAATGAAGAGTAGCCCCCGCTTGCCGCAACTAGAGAAAGCCTGCGTGCAGCAGCAAAGACCCAACACAGCCAAAAATAAATAAAAATAAAATAAATTTATCAAAAAAAAAGAAAGTACACCTTAAGTAAATTGGCCTGAGGCGGAGTCTGTCCTGATTTTTCTTTTAATATGTTATTCTTTAGCACTATCCTGAAGAACGACATGTGGTTGACCGCCATGGACGGGACACAAGTGGACCAAGGAAAGAATGGCATGGTCCACCTTCTCAAGGGCCTAGCTATCATGATGCAAGGCGAATGGGTGATGGCCGGACAGGAGCAGGCATGATAACGCAGCATACAAGGTAAGTAGTTAATCAGTTAAGACTTTTCTGCCAGCATGCAACCAAACCTTTTTCCTTTTCCTTAAAGGTCATTATAGTTTCTGAGAGATTGAATTGTAACTAGTAACAACCCTAGGTCTGCCCAGATATTTCCTCATATTAACCCAAAATCTCCAGGGCAGCTGATGTTAATTTGTGAGTTAACATTCCTCATTGTAAGTTAATTGATTGACATTCTGGCATATCAGTCTCGATACAGGTAGGTATTTATGTCAGAATCCAGTAGATAATGAAGCTTTTTAATTTCATGTTGGAACCATCTTCTTGTTCACTATCATTCTGAAAATTCCTAGAAAGGAAGAAGAAACTGAAAGTATGTTCTGCTTCCTCCCTTTTCAAATAGGTCTAGCAAAATTTTTGGACATTTATCCCAAAGCCTGTTCAAATGCTAGGAGACGAGCTTTCTTTTCTCTTCATACCAACATCCATTGTGGCCCTTCAGCTGGCCAAGTGTTTGGCCTCTCTCTCTCCCATGCCCTTTTTTCTTTCCCATTCATCTGTCTTAGAAGAGAACAGTGGCTTGGCTCAGTGATCCAAGTTACTACTCTTCTACTGGTTGCTTCTAGCCTCAGACTTAAGTGACTGTTTACTATACTTGTGTCCTGCACAGCCTTGTCACTCATTCTGTCCTTGGTTATTAAAGGTCACCAATACCTTTTTTCTTGACAAATATAGATTCCTTTATTTTCTTAGTTCTTGGGCTCCTTGGTGGTTAAGCACTGTTGCTTTTCCTTTTTTAAAACATTCCTCTGTTTTCTAATGTACCATAATTTTCTTTTCTACCTTTTTAATTTACTTATTGGCTCCTTCACACGGTTGGATTTTAGATACTGTTTTTTATTTTTAGCTTTATATCATGATCTCCATGTAAATGCTTGGAGGTCTCCAGAAATTCAGGGTCACAAGCAAACTCATTCCTCTGCTGTTTAAAACCTTTATGTTTCAGTTGTTGTCTCCAGCTTCTTTTGATTTGCCACTGCCAGACTGGGCCTCATCTTTATCTTTCTCCACTCCTAGCATAAATTTCTAAGTATGGTTCAGTTAAAAAAATATATTTGTGGTAGCTTTGTCTTCTTGCTCATTTCAGCTCCCATCAGATCTTCCCAAATGAGTGTTTTCTCTCCTCCATTTTTCATGTTATTTCTAAATTTAACCGTTGGGACTGTTTTCTTACACTGTTTACTTGCTCCAAAACTTACAAACAGCTTCTTTAGGTTACAGGATCTAATCCAGATTCCTCAGCCTGGCATCCACACCTTTCTGTAATTTGGTTTTATGCTACTTAAACCATTTCACCGTGGGTTTTTCCCTCCCAAATTTGTTGTAGGATTTTGGGGTGGGTCTTTATTCCTGTATTATCCGTTCGTACCTACTGTGTTGCATTATACATATAAAAGAAATCCCAAAAATATTTCTTGAATGATGTCCTGTAGTTCAGAGGTTCAAGTTCCTAGTTGATGCTGCAGATCTGGGGGCCACACTTTGAGAAACACTGCTCCAGTCCATTCATTCACAGACCATTAAATGGCTTACTAAGAGGCAGAGGCTTTGACGTGAGGTTGCCTGAGTTGAAATCCTCACACCACCATTTATTATCAGATCACCATTGTGATCCTGGGCAAGTTACTTAGCTTCTAGATCTGTCTTTCTTCATCAGGAAAGTGGGGTTAGTAATGGTACATACCTCACAGGACTGTTAAAATAGTAAATTATTTAATATGTGTAAAGTACAAAGAACAGTGTCTGTTAAATGATAATCACTTTTTAGGTATTAGCTGTAATTATTTGTTCTTTTGTTCTCTGACATTTTTTTCTTTTAAACCTTTTTCAGTAATGCATCCCCAATTAATAGAATTGTACAAATCAGTGGCAATTCCATGCCAAGAGGAAGTGGCTCTGGATTTAAGCCATTTAAGGGTGGACCTCCACGACGATTCTGAAAATTAGCTCTCTGCCACGGTTTCAAGATAATTTATTGAAATCTCCTGTAAACTTTACTTGACTACTTATGAAGAGGACCTCTGACTTGCTTGAGATTTCTGTCAGACTTTTTCTTTTTTCTCTTTTTTTAAAATTTAACATGATTGCTTTTCTCAATTTTGGAGAAGATGTTTAAATAGTTCTGTTGTAACTTTTAATAGTTTTGTGTATCATTCAACTTTTTTTCTTGCAGCACCAAGACACATTTGAAAAGATAGGAATCAAAACCATTTTAATGCTGTGTGAATATAAAGCGTAGTTTGCAGGTGTGTGGTCGTAGTTTAATTTCCGGCATTAGCTCTGTGGTGTCAGGCTCTAGAGTTACTTCTTGTCACCAAGCATTTTCAGCCTCCATTTTGAAGGCTGTTTAAGCTTAAAAAGTCTGCTGTTTAATTTTTAGAGAATAAGATTGTTCCTTGCATTTCTGAGTATTATGTAACCTATTTTTGCAGAAGGTACTGTTACATTAAGTGCATCTGTGTATCCTGGTTTTAAAAAATGTACTCTTTTTTGAAATAAACCTTCATATTCTGTATAGTTGCTAAAGCGTTGAGAACCTTTTTAATTGTAAAATGAGAACCGATTTTCAGTTTAGTGTAGCAGCACACTTGTTCAGGTTTGCATGGTATGAAACCAAATAGATTACTGAAACCTTGGCCATGAGGTTTGTATCACTGAGGTTCTTAGACTGAGTTGTGCAGGTAAGTGCACTTTTAGGTAATCTGCACTGTTTGATGGATAAATTCCATCTCTGGGAATTGTGTGGGTATTAATGTTTCCATATTCCCAACTATGTTGAGAAGTGGAAAAAAAAAAAACCCAGGTTCTAGATTGGTGAATCAGTTGGGTTTTGTAAATACTTGTATGTGGGAAGGCATTGTTGTCTCTTTGTGAAAATAAAAATCCACACCTGGAAGTGTATGTGTCTTTGTTTCCAGCTTTTTAGGTGTTAGTCCTCCAGCCCTTTTCCTTACTCCAAGTAATTGACTAGGTTTAGAGCTTTAACGACAGACTTTTGGTTTTTGTTCCTAGGAAATAAGTCTAACTTTGACTCTTCATCTCAGTAGCTGGGCAGCACACTTTGTTGAAGTGTTGGAACCTTAAGCACTAACCTTACTGGTTTTTTTCTTTAAGGCATCTTTTCCAGGAAAGTCCTTCAAGGTAAATTCAGAATAGCGCCTCTTAAAGCCTCGCATATTCCTTCATATAAATCAGTGATGAGTAATTCAGATGGTCTAGATTCTTGGAAAACTCAGCAGTCTGTATGCTCATACAGAGTAAAAGATGGGTGCCAAGGGATTGCTCTGAGGCCACCTTTTGATTTGAGAAGGAGTCTTTATAGAAGTTCTTGTAAGTGTCCCTGAGTGGTTATGGCTGTGCCCATGAGGTGGCTCAGACTTCTGAGTGCTGTGGGCAGCCAGGGTACCCTTGTCTTTGACTCTGGGGGAACTGGCACTTTTTGTATTGTTCTGGATTTCATACCCTTTTCTTCCCTTCCCGACTCTACAGTTGTGGGAGCAGGTGATTGTGTGTGTGTGTGTGTGTGTGTGTGTGTGTGTCTCTCTAGGGGTCTACTTCTTCATTTCCTGATCCCCTCTGTGCTTTGTAGAACAGCACAATGGAAGCCTCAGTATGTATTGGAGTGAACTAACTTCTGCTCTGCCTCTTTGTGACTTTGGGTCTCTGTGTCACTTCTGATCTTTTTTCCTCATTTGTAGAGTGGAGCTGTGCTTACCACAAGGGATTACACAGTTGCTAGCACTTTACGTGCTGGGCAGTGTACTAAGCATCTTAAGCGCGTTGCTTGCCTAATACTCAAAAGAATCCTACTAACTGTAAGTAACAATTATTGTCCTACCCATTTTTCAGATGGGGATCTGAGAAGTAATCTCTTAAAGTATTAGATCTTTGTTTTGTTATAATCTCTTCTACACCTACACCGAATGGTACAACAGTCTACAGACTGGTAGGTAGTTATTTTTTCCTCAGTTTGCCATAGTATAGCATTTTCAAGTTGAAAAAAACCAACAAAACCACCTTCTGAAATTTTGGCATTGAGTTTGGGAGTAGCCCTTAGGGTTTAGGGGCACCTGTTAGAGATCTGGTTGGCTAAGGATCAGTAGTGAAAACCAATTTTAGAGATTTTGTAAAGGAAGATGGGTTCCTCAAAACCAAGGAAAAGGAGAAAATTTTGTTACTCTGCATATACTTGTTGAGCAATCCAAAAATGTTTCAGCAATCCAATAATATAGAAGGTTTCAGTGATTTAGGAGTAACAGCTTACAGTGGTTCAAGAAAAAGCCCGTCTTAGCAAGCTTGGGCAGGACACTGAAGTCAGAAACTACACTGCCCAAAATAATTGTAAAAGAAAAAAAAAATCTTCAGAGTTGCATAGAAAAATTTAGAAACCCTTCTGCCTATGTTTGTATCCCTTGCTAGATTGTCACTTAACTCAGTTCCTCCATACTTCAGCCTGTTCCAACAGTTAAACATTTACTGAATCCTTAACTGTAAAAATGTCAAATTACTTTTGCATTTTTTCCAACTTCGTCTAATCCAGCTCCTTACCTAAAGATGAATCTTTTCCAGTACCTCCAGTGCTTAATTAGCTTTCCTCTCAGTGCCTCTGATCTAACATGTTCACTTCCCCCCCCACACACAAACTAGCTAATCCTCACAAACATTTAGTCACTATCTTCAAAGTCCGTAAGGCTGCCATACATAAAATTCTCTTTCCTACATCACTTAAGCTGCATCAGTCAACAAATACTGCCTATTTTTACCTGCAACGAATTGTTTTCTGAAATCCTTAAGTGTTTCCTGCAAAATAAGCTATCTTTCCTTTCTCTGTTATACATAGCCCTTCTAACCAGGCTTAACGGTTAGGTTCCAAACAATTAATTTTCACCTATGTATTCTGTGCTAATTGCCTTTGTCTTATGTCCACACCACCAAACGGCATGTATTTTTCTCTTCTGTTTTAAACCTTCAAATTATCACCTCATCTCCCTTGGAATAAATCTAAAGTCTTTGGAGTTGCACTACTTCTCTCACCTCATTTCCTGCTACTCTCCTTGCTCAATTTGTTTCCATCACATTGGCCTCTTCTTGTTTCTTGAATACAGCATCCTGTCTCTAGCCTTTTGCATTGATTCCTTGATCTGGAATGCACTTCCCCCACATATCCACATATCTCACTTCAAGTCTTCATGAAAATATCATGTTCTCAGTGATGCCTTCCCTGGTGTTATATTTAAAACTGCCACACTCTTAGCCCACCCTCAGTATTCTCCCTCCCCCTTCCCATCTGACATTTATCATTTGTTTCTTCCAACTGGGATGTAAGCTCCAGGAGGGCAGCAATTTTTGTTGGCTTTTTGTTTTGTTTTCACTGCCATATCGTGAGCACCTGGCACTTAGTAGCTACTCAATATAATTGTTGAATAAATATATGGAGAATTCAGAATTTGCATAGAAGGGGCTTAGGGGCTGCAGTCTGGTAGGAATGGGGGTTGGGGTGGGGGTCTGGGCTTTATCTTGAAATTGCATTGGTGTAACCAACACACTTTTCTAAGAAACCTTGAGAGCATCTGGTGAAAATTGAGGTAAGGGCTTGAGGACGGCCAAAAGCCTTTCCAAGCTACCCTTCGGAGAAGCCACCAGTAAGAAATGGGACCATTTAGAGACAGTCTGCCCAGACCATCAGATGTAAGCCACAGAGGAGATGCCTGCCTTAGGCATGAATATTAGCCATTAGATCATCTTTGCTCCAGCTCCAGGCTCACCAAATCATATATTTGCTTCCCACTTGGATTTGCCAATGGGGTTAGGAAGCAAGAATATGAAATCTGCTCAATAGTTAAATTTTTATTGGTTTATTAGAGACTGCCTAAGTACATCAAAAGCTCAAGCAATAAGCAGTCATTTGGATAAAGACAGTTTTCCTTCTCTAAAATTTCTAATGACATCCATCAACATATATTAATTCATTAATTTACTCATCATATGCTGCCAGGCATTTGGGAGATGGAGTGGAGCGGAGACAGATCAGATGCCATGACAAGTAAGATATATGGTGCATTCCTTAAGTATAGAATAATAAGACTAAAAATTCTAAAATATTATTCTGTAAGATAAGGAACAATTGAGGTTGAGAATCACTATGGAGATACAGCTCAGAGTAAGAAGGACCAAACGCTCTTTGAAGAGCAGCTGACAATTTTATGAGTAGTAGAGTTTTCCTCATCACTGCTCCAACACGTCATTTTAGTTTCAGAAACACTGTCTTTTGCCAGTGGGATGAGATGCTCTGATTAATGTAATTTTCTAGTTAACTGATGATTAATAACTTCATATAGCTGAATCACGTGGGGTAGGGGAAGGGGAACTTCGGCATCAGCTTTAGGAACTTGTGTCCAGGGCTTTTAGAACTGTCTTGGTTGAGGTCTGAAATATTAATATTATGTATTATTTAGATAAGAAGTACTTTGTTTTTATTCTGTTAACTGGAGAGTCACCTTTAAAAAGGATTATAGATAGATACCAAGATTAAGAGACTAGATCCAGAGTTAGAAGTCTTGGAGGCTGGTTCTGATCCTACTAACTGGAGCATATAATCTAACCTTTATGGTCCCCAATTTCTTTATCCACAGATTTATGGCTTTTATGATTCCTGTCTAACTTATAATAAAAATTCAAATATAGGCCACTCTGGTCATTCTAACTAATCACAGGAGCCTAAAGGGGAAAAAAGTCTTGTCACATAATAAGGTAACTAATACTTCAAGCTTAATGTTTGTCAGGCATGGTAAATATATTATGAGCTTGACCGTCATCACAGAAGTTAGTATTTATTGAGCACTTACTATGTGCTAGGCATTGTACTAGGTAATTTACATGCATTAACTCATTTAATTCCCACAACAGGCTTATGATTTAGGTATACGTACTGCTATTATTCCCATTTTAATTTGTGGAAATGAAGGAACAATTTGCTCAAGATCATAAAGATAGCAAGTGGTGGAACCAAGATTCAAACATAGGCATGTACTTAGAAGAAGATCACTTCAAGTCATTTCATCCAGTGTAGGGGAGATATGACCAGTGACGTATATGTGATATATTTGACACCACAAAGCAAATAATTTCTAAACATCTCCTCCTCTATATGACAAAATTATTTTCCATAATAAGCATTTCCTGTATTTAGTTTTAAATTAGTGATTAAAAAAGAATTTTCAGTTTAAAAGATATTACTACAGTTCAATAAAGTATTTTTTGCATTAATTAAAATTTGTACTTACGAAGCAAAAATATTACACTTTATAATTCTCACTCTATTTAACTACTTAAAAAAATTTTAACATAAAACCTCAAGGTGGGGGGCTTCCCTGGTGTCACAGTGGTTGAGAGTCCGCCTGCCGATGCAGGGGACACGGGTTCGTGCCCTGCTGGGAAGATCCCACGTGCCGCGGAGCGGCTGGGCCCGTGAGCCATGGCCGGTGAGCCTGCGCGTCCGGAGCCTGTGCTTCTCAACAGGAGAGGCCACAACAGTGAGAGAGGCCCTCGTACTGCAAAAAAAAAAAAAAATCTCAAGGTGGAAATGGTGAATGACAAATGAGGTAACTCGAGGTCTAGTTTTCAGTGTATAGGTCTTGCACATATTTTGATAAATTTATATTTAGTATGTTTGATGCTATTCTAAATAGAATTTTAAATTTCAGTTTTCCATCATTTGTTGCTAGTATGTAGAAATAGTTTTTAAATTTTTGAAGTAAAATTTACAAATAATATTATGCATACATTTCAAGTGTACAGTTTAATGAGTTTTGATAAGTGTATACACCCAAGTAACCACTACCATGTTCAAGATGCAGAATACTTTCATCACTAAAGGTTTTCCTCGTGCCCTTTCCTGGTTATTACAATTCACATGTTCAGCCCTAGGCAACAATTTATCTGCTTTCTATCACTAGAGATTCTGTTTCCTAGAGTTTCATATAAACAATCATAAAATAATCTCTACTTTTGTACCTGGCTCCTTTTGTTCAGTGTAACATTTTTGCAATTCATCCATGTTGCTTTGTATATCAGTAGTTCCTTTTTGTTGCTGTATAGTATTGCACTGTATGGGTATACTACAATTTTTTATGCATTCACCTATTGATTAAAATTTGAGTTGACAGTTTTTGGCTATTATGAATAAAACTGAATATGAATATTTGTGTACAATTCTGTGCACATGTTTTCATTTCTCTTGAGTAAATATGTAGGAGTGGAATTGCTGGGAATATGTGTGTGGGTATATATATATGTATATATATATAGTATTTATTATTTTTATTATGTAAGGCATACCTCATTTTATCATGCTTCACAGATACTCCTTTTTTACAAATTGAAGGTTTGTGGCAACCCTGCATTGAGCAAGGCTGTTGGCACCATTTTTCCAAAATATTTGCTCACTTCATGTCTCTGTGTCATATTTTGATAATTCAGTATTTCAAACATTTTCATTATTATTATATTTCTTATGGTGATCTGTGATGAGTGATCCTTGATGTTACTACTACAATTTGCTGAAGAGTCAGATGGTGGTTAGGACTTTTTAACTGTAAAATATTTTTATATTTGTTTTATTATTTATTTTTAAAAAGATCAATAGGGATTTAATCATTAAGGAAAAGTTGATATTTAACATGATACAAGGCTTTGAAAAATATGGACTTTGTTGTTTTAGTACATAAGAGGATAAACAAAGTAACATTTGTTTTTTTAAAATTTATCATTTTATTTTTAACTTTTTATTTTATATTGGAGTATAGTTGATTAACAATGTTGTGATAGTTTCAGGTGTATGGTGAAGTGATTCAGTTACACATATACATATATCTATTCTTTTTCAAATTCTTTTCCCATTTAGCTTGTAACATAATATTGAGCAGAGTTCCCAGTGTTACAAAGTAGGTTCTTGTTAGTTATCCATTTAAAATATAAGTGTATACATGTCAGTCCCACACTCCCTAACTGTCCCCTTCCCCCCGGTAACCATTAGTTGTTCTATAAGTCTGTGAGTCTGTTTCTGTTTTGTAAATAAGTTCATTTGTTTCATTTCTTTTTAGATTCCACATATTCGCAGTATCGTATATTTCTCTTCCTCTGACTTAACTTCACTCAATATGACAATCTCTAGGTCCAACCATGATGCTGCAAATGGCATTAATTCATTTTTAATGGCTTAGTAATATTCCTTTGTATATAGGTACCACATCTTCTTTATCCATTCCTCTATTGATGGACACATAGGTTGCTTCCATGTCTTGGCTACTGTAAACATTGCTGCAATGAACATCCGGGTGCATGTATCCTTTTGGACCATGTTTTTCTCTGGATATATGCCCAGGAGTGGAACTGCAGGATCATATGGTAGCTCTTTTTTCAGTTTTTTAAGGAACCTCCATACTCTTCTCCATCGTGGCTGTACCAATTTAAATTCCTACCAACAGTGTAGGAGGGTTCCCTTCTCTCCACATCCTCTCCAGCATTTGTTGCTTGTGGATTTTTTGATGATAGCCATTTTGACTGGTGTGAGGTGATACCTCATTATAGTTTTGATTTGCATTTCTCTAATAATTGGTGATGTTGAGCATCTTTTCATGTGTTTGTGGGCCATCTGTATGTCTTCTTCGGAGGAATGTCTATTTAGGCCTTCTGCCCATTTTTTGTTTGGGTTGTTTGTTTTGATGATATTAAGCCACATGAGCTGTTTGTAAATTTTGGAGACTAATCCCTTGTCAGTTACATCATTTGTAAATATTTTCTCCCATTCTGTGTGTTGTCTCTTTGTCTTGTTTATGGTTTCCTTTGCTGTGCAAAAAGCTTTTAAGTTTAATTAGGTCCCATTTGTTTATTTTTGTTTTTATTTTCATTACTCTAGGAGGTGAGTCAAAAAAGATCTTGCTGTGATGAAGAATAGTTTTCAATTTTGATGAAGTTCAATTTATCAATTTTTGTTAAAGGTTCATGCATACGTTTTGTCCTATCTTAGAAATCTTTGCCTACCCCAAGATCACATATGCCTTTGTCCTATGTTTTTGTCCAGAACTTGAATAGTTTTAGTTTTTGATTTAGATAAAATCTATTTCAAGTTGATTTATGTATGGCATACATTAAAGGGGTGAGGTACATTTTTTTTCTGTATGGATATCTAGTTTTTCCAGTATAATTTGCTGAAAACACTGTCTTTTCCCCATTTATTATCTTAGCACCCTTGTTTAAAAAAAATCAACTTACCCTATATATGTAAGTCTATTCTGCTCCATTGATCTGTATGTCTATATTTTCACTAATACCATAGTCTTTATTTCACCCCTTTGCATTTCCATGTAAGTTTTTAAATCAGCCTACCAATATCTACCAAAAAATGCTGCTGGAATTTTGAATGATTTATGTTGAATATATAGATAAATTTGGGGAGAACTGACATTAACAAACAATATCAAATCTTCCAAACTATAATTCGAGTATCTCTTCATTTAGTAGGCCTTCTTTAAAACCTCTCAGCAATGTGTTTTAATTTTCAGTGTATAAGTCTTAAACAATTTTTGTTAAATTTATCCCTAAGTATTTAATATTTTTGATGCTATTGTAAATGGTATTTAAAATGTTTAATTTTTGATTTTTCACTGCTGCTACATAGAAACATAATTGATTTTTGTATGGAGCCCTTATATCTTGTGACATTGCTAAATATACTTATTAATTCTACTAGCTTTTTTGGAGATGCCGCAAGGTTTTTGATGTACCCTATCATGTCTTCTGGAAACAAAGGCAGCATTATATCTTCCTTACCAACCTAAATGCCTCCCCTCCCCCATTGCCTTATTGCATTGGCTAATATCTCCAACCGAATGTTGAATAGGAGTTGTGAGGGCAGACATTCTTGCATAGTACCCAATTTTAGGGGAAAAGCATTCAGTCTTTCACCATGAAGTGTGATGTCAGCTGTGAGTTTTTCATTTATACCCTTTATGAGGCTGAGGAAGTTCCCTGATCTTCCTAATATGCTAAGAGTTTTTATTGCAAATGGGTGTTGAATTTTGTCAAATGCTTTTTCTGTATATAGATTTTCCCCTTCATTCTGCTAATATGCTGAATTACATTGACTGATATTAAAATGTTAAATCAACTTTGCATACCAGGGAAAATTCATACTTGGTTATGGAGTTTGTGTGTGTGTGTGTGTGTGTGTGGCTGGATTTCATTTACTGCAGTTTTGTTAAGGATTTTTGTTTGTTTCAAAACTGCTTTGTTGAAAGATAATTCATATACCACACAGTTCACCCAGTTATTTGGTTTGGATTGACATGTACACACTACTATATTTAAAATGAATAACCAACAAGGACCTACTATTTTAAAAAAAAGGAGAGGGGACAAGAGAATGATATAGATGATATGAGATTGGCCATGTGTTGATAATTCTTGAAGCTAATTGATGGATTCATGGGGCTTTATTACACTATTTCTTCTACTTTTATGTATGTTTGAAATTTTCTATAATAAAGTTTTTTAAAATAATAAAATCTAAAAAGTGTACAACTCAATGATTTTAATACATTTACAGATATGTACAGTGATCACTACAGTTTTCACCTCAGAAAGAAACCCTGGGGCTTCCCTGGTGGCGCAATGGTTAAGAATCCACCTGCCAATGCAGGGGACACGGGTTCGAGCCCTGGACTGAGAAGATCCCACATGCTATGGAGCAACTAAGCCCTTGTGCAACAACTACTGAGCCTGCGTTCTAGAGCCCGCAAGCCACAACTACTGAGCCCACGTGCCACAACTACTGAAGCCCGTGCGCCTAGAGCCTATGCTCTGCAACGAGAAGCCACTGCAATGAGAAGCATGCACACCGCAACAAAGAGTAGCCCCCGCTCACCACAACCAGAGAAAGCCTGCATGCAGCAACGAAAACCCAACGCAGCCAAAAATAAATAAATAAATTTATATTAAAAAGAAAAGAAACTCTGTACTTTTTTTTTTAAATTATTTTTATTTTTGGCCATGTCATGTCTTCGTTGCTGCACACAGGATTTCTTTACTTGCGGTGAGCAGGCTTCTTGTTGCAGTCATTTCTCTTGTTGCAGAGAACAAGAGAAACGGGCTCTAGGTGCACAGACTTCAGTAGTTGTGGCATGCAGGCTCAGTAGTTGTGGCTCGCCGACTTTAGAGAGCAGGCTCAGTAGTTGTGGCCCACAGGCTTAGTTGCTCCGCAGCATGTGGGATCTTCCCGGACCAGGGCTCAAACCCGTGTCCCCTGCATTGGCAGGCAGATTCTTAACCACTGCGCCACCAGGGAAGTCCCTGTACTCTTTTTAAATTGTCACCTCACTCACTCACTTCCCTCCCCTGACTCTAATCCTAAGCACCCACTAATTTACCTTCTGTCTATAGTTTTGGCAATTCTGGACATTTTATGTAAATGAAATCATATATTATCTTTTGTGACTAGCTTTTTTCACTTAGCATAATGTTTTTAAGGTTCATCCCTGTTGTGGCGTGTATCAATACTTCATTCATTTTTATGCCTGAAAAATGTTACCTGTATGGTTATTTCACACATTGTTCATTCATTCAGAGTTGGCTGATGGACATTTGTTTTCTCTCTTTTTTTTTAACTTTTTATTTGGTATTGGAGTATAGTTGATTAACAATGTTGTGATAGTTTCAGGTGTACAGCAATGTGATTCACTTATACATGTATCTGATGCACATTTGGTTTGTTTTCATCTTTTAGCTATTATGAATAATGCTATTATGAACATTCCTGAACATGTTTTATGTGGGCATATGTTTCCGTTTCTCTTGGGTATACACCTAGTAGTGGAATTGTTGGGCCATATGGTAGCTCTATGTTGAGGAACTGTCGTGCTGTTTTCCAAATTGGCTGCACAATTTTGTATTCCCATGAACAGTATATGCAAGTTCTGAGTTTTCCTTTTTCTTACAATATTTACTCCCTTTTTATTCTAGCCAATCTAGTGGGTGTGAAATGGTATCTCTTGTGGTTTTGGTTTGTATTCCTCTGACGAGTTATAAAGCCGAGCGTCTTTTCCAGTGCTTATAGGCTATTTGTACATCTTCTTTGGAGAAATGTCTCTTCAGACCTTTTGTTCATTTTTTATTGTTATTTGCCTTTTTTTATTGAGTTGTAAGAATTCTTTATATATTCTAGGTAGAAGTCCTTTATCAGATACATGATTTGTAAATATTTCCTCCCATGCTGTGGTGGTTGTTTCAGTTTATTAGGGTATCCTTTGAAAAACAAAAGTGTTAAATTTTGATGAAGTACAATCTACATTTTCTTGATGCTTGTGCTTTTGGTGTCATTTCTATGGATTCATTGCCAAACCAGAAGTCATGAAGACTTACCAGTATGTTTTCTCCTAAGAGTTTTACAGTTTTAGCTCTTACATTTAGGTGTATGATCAATTTGGGGTTTTTTTTTTTTTTTTTTTTTACGGTACGTGGGCCTGTCACTGTTGTGGCCTTTCCCATTGCGAAGCACAGGCTCCGGACGCACAGGCTCAGCGGCCATGGCTCACGGGCCCAGCCGCTCCGCGGCACGTGGGATCTTCCCGGACCGGGGCACGAACCCGTGTCCCCTGCATCGGCAGGCGGACTCCCAACCACTGCGCCACCAGGGAAGCCCTGGGGTTACTTTTTTTATATGGTATGAGGTAAGGGTCAAATTTCATTTTTTTGCATGTGTATCATCAGTTGTTTCAGCACCATTTTTCAAAAAGATAATCCTTTCCCCGTTGAATAGTCTTGGCACCTTGTCAAATTCAGCTGACCATAGACATATGGTTCTATTTCTGAACTCTGAATTCTATTTCATTGATCAATATGTCTATCCTTATGACAGTAACATATTTATTTTTGTTGCTTTGTAGCAAGGTTTGAAATCAGAAAGTTTGAGTCTTCATTCTTTGTTCATTTGTTGTTGTTATTGTTGCTGTTAAAGATTTTTGTATTGTTTCCATGAGGAATATTAGCCTGTAGTTCTCTTTTCTTATAATGCTTATGAAGGTATTACTGGCCTCATAAATGTAATAGAGAAATGTTCCCTCCTTTGCCTTTTTCTGAAGGAGTTTGTGTAAGATTGGTGTTATTTTGTTCTTAAATGTTTGATAGAATTTACCAGTGATGACATTTGGGCATGGACTTTTCTTTTGAGGAGGTATTAAACGTATAGACTCAATTTTCTAAAAGACATAAGGCTACTAAGATTTTCTATTTCATCTTGAAACTGATTTTGGTAACTTGTGTCTTTCAAGGAATTTATCCATTTTATGTAAGTGATCACACTTATTGGCAGAAAATTATTAATACATTCCCTATTGTCCTTTTAATGGCTGTAGGATTTCTAGTGATGTCTCCTCTTTCATTCTTGGCATTTGTGTCTTTTCTCTTTTTCTCTAGGTCAGCCTGGCTAAAGTAATTTACAATTTTTTCTACCCTCAAAGAACCAGCTTTTTGTTTCATTATTTTCTTTATCATTTGTCTATTTTCTATCCATTTTTTCCTTCTCTTATCATTCATTATTTCTGTCTGCTTACTTGGGTTCGATTTGCTCTTTCTCTCCTCTTAAGGTAGAAGCTTAGATCATTTTTTATAGCCCGTTTTCTAATTGTTTATAACATTTAAAGATTCTTTTGATGGTGGGATACAATGATACTTGGATAGATGAAAGGCAGAACTCTGTTACTTACAGCGCTGAACAAGAAAAAGCTACCATGCAGTACCACGAGAGACTGCACCCAGGGACAGGGTAACAACAAATTAGAGCTGTAGGGGGCATCCTATGTATGGTAAATGAGGTGTGGTCAGTTAGGTTTCATGACTCTTCTGTGGATTGGCTAATTTGAATGATTTAACTAGGGGCATAGGGACTGTCTTACTTGTCTGGTACCTTGTCCCACGGCAGTTAGGTTGGGTGCATAGTGGCCTGGAGTGTGAGAGCCCAGTAAGGGAAGTGGTTGGGTGTGGATTTAGCCACTCAAGCAGGGAAACTGACTTGCCACTAGCCAGGGGCTTAAAATTGATCAAGATAGTGTTTTTAACTTCTTGATATATATTTTAAAGAAATGAAGTCTGAATCTTGAGGAGATATCTGCACTCCTGTGTTTATTGTAGCCTGGAAACAACCTAAATGTTCACTGATGGGTGAATGGATAAAGGTGTGTGTGTGTGTGTGTGTGTGTATACACATATATACAATAAAATATTATTCAGCCTTATAAAAGGATATCCTGCCATTTGGTACAACATGGATGAGCCTGAAAGACATTATGCTAAGCGAAATAAGTCAGACACTTAAAGACAAATACTGCATGATCTTACTTATATATGGAATCTAGAATAGTCAATTTCATAGAAGCAGAGAATATGACGGTTGCCAGGGACAGAAGGAAAGGGAAAATAGGGAAATGTTGGTCAAAGGGGACAAAGTTTCAGTTATACACGATGAATGAGTTCTGAAGGTCTCATGTACAGCATGGTGACTGTAGTTAACAATACTGTATTGTGTACTTGAAATTTCCTGAGAGAGATGTTAAGTGTTTTCACTACAAAGGAAGGAAAAGAAAAGAAAAATGGTAGCTATGTGAGGTGACGGATATGTTAATTAGTTGGTTGTGGTGATCATTTCACAATGTCACAACATCAAGCTGTACACCTTAAGTATGTACAGTTCCTATCTGTCAATTATACCTCAATAAAAAATACCTTAAGATAGCATTTTAAAAATATTACAGTTGACCCCTAATGTCTTATCATCAGTTTCGAGTTCAGTTATTTGGGGCATTTGAGTGACCTGAATAGTAGAGGAGAACTTTAGAGAGTAGAGCATAAGTTGCCCTGAATGGCATAGAAAATACTTTATTATGAGAGTGAAAAGGAAGAAGACAGAAGTACAAGGAGTCCTAATGGGCTGGCCATAACTAAGTTCCCCATTTACATGGCATTAGCCGTGAAAACAGATCTGAAATTTCTGAGGTCTCTAACAATGTCTTGGAGTTGTCAGGTATGTTAAAAGTCTAAGTTATATTTTTCATGACAATATCTTAGTGTATTTTGGTCATGGTGGTAGGTTCTGCAGTTATATTGTTGGAGAGAATGAACTGAGAGTTCAATAAGGTATATATAAATGTCAGTAGTATTTGTAACCAAGGGGCAAGGGTAGCGTGGTAGCCATGGTCAGACATGCAAGGTGAGAAGTGGCAAGCCAGAGGGGGGAGTAGGAGAATGCAGTGGGGAGTGGGCTCATATGAGGTAGTTGCCTCCTGGGGAAAGCAATCATTTTCATTAATTTTTAGAATGACACAGATCGTAGTGCTATTTGGGAAACAGGGTTTCCCATTAGACATGGGAGTATAAAGGTATATATTTTGGCAGAGAGCAAGGAGTATACTAGGATCATGGGCCACATAAAACAGCAAGCATAATAGGACCCCTCATAGCAAAAGAGGAGAAGCAATAAGTGACCTGTGTCTAATTTGTCGGTGGCTTAGGAGAGGCCATCCATGGGCGTAGCTTGGGCAGTGGTCTCAGCGTTTGGTGCGCAGCTCTTGGACAGGAGAGATGGTGTCTGAGGCGATGTCATCTAGTGGTGAACTGGACCACAGCAGTGGCATCTGGGATGTGGGACTGGTGCGTCCTTCGTAAGTGGATACCCACTCAGGTTGATAGGGCTCACGTTTTTCTGACTTTATGGTATAAGAAGAATAAGCCGCTTGTGGGATTTGAAGGCAATGTTGGGCCTGGGAGCTTTACTTTGCAAGCTTAAGTCAAGAAACTTTGTGGGTACACAGCTAGCAAAAGGGATGGCATCATGGCATCCATGATACTGCCATAATTGGGCCAAAGTACCAGAACCCAGTTGGCACATTTAAACTCCCATATAGGGCTGGCCAAATCTAAAAACTCCCAACAGTGCTAGGTTTTCCCCAGATGGGGGATGAAGGGAATTCTGCAACAAATAGGTTTTAAATCTTATGGCCTGATTTAGGTGCATGTTATTAACAGTCAAGTTGTTTATTTAAATATCCACGGCTGAGGTGGTTAGAGATCTAGAATTAAACTGCAGGCAGGTCCTCCAACTAAGCCAATTATTATGGGCCTTTTGCTTTATGAGTTGGTTTGATTGTTGGCAGGCAAGCTGGCAGGACCTTTGGGCTGCAGAGCTTGCATTATTCACACTTGATGGTATGCAGGCCTCAACATTTGCTGTGTTTGGTTGAAACAGTGACTTGCTTGGAGGGTTTGGGCCTCCAGACTGCAAACCAACAAAAGCACACAGACCAAAAGTAACAAAACAAATAGCCAATGGAATGGGGCACAGCTGCACTTGGCAGGCTTTTGTTGCCTGATATGATTTTGATTTCATCATTATGGGATATGGTGATTTTATTATTCTCTCTCAATGTAATTTTCATTCACTAAGTGGGATTTTCTATTTCCCTTCTTGGTAGTCCACACTGTCTATGGAAATGACCCTGGACAACTCATTTTTATTTCCTTGAGGGGATTGGAGTGAGAGCTCAGAAGAATTACCCACCCCTTTATTATCTGGATATTGAAGAAGATTTCAGGTAGTGGAAGTTCGAGCTCAAAAGGGTCCCCTGTCCGATGGGCAGGTGCCTAGCCTGACAGATAATCCACAGTTAATGGGTCCAAAAGGACTATGCATCCTTGATCTAGCTTCCGACCCTTACGCGGTGGGGGGCAGGATTGAAAATCCATAAAGATACAGGGAGACATTATTAAAAGGGCCTCATATATAATGAGTCTTCATATACATAGAGGAAAGACATAGCCTCTAAAGATAGGAACAAGCATTGGAAAGTTGTTTTAAGTTGCTATAAGGTGTAAGTTACCCAAGGAGACTTAAGAGAGATTAAGGCCTGGGGCAAGATAGAGACCCATTTAGGCATCTATTTGCAGACTAGAGTAAAATTGCGTTATTTGAAGAGACCATTATGTCTCTCATTAAACTGGCTGTCCCTCCCTTTTCCCCTCCCTTCTTCCCTCCTTCTCTCCTTTCCTTCCTTCCTTTGACACTGCATATACTGGGGGGAGGTCCTTTATTCTGCTAATATTGTTTTCCTCCAGAGAGCCTTAAATCAGTATTGTTAGGGTTAGGGACCTCTCTCGTGGCAATGGTTGTCTGGTTTAAGGACGCTTGGCTTAAGTTAGGTTTAAACTAATCCCTTTGCTGTGCTGCAGAAATACCATGGTATTTTTGAAAGATGGAAACTACTGTGCTACAGATCTGCCTTTTGCTTCATTGGGGAAGCCACAGCTTTCACTTTGTATCTCTGCCTGATGACTCATAGTGCCAACCTTTTAGGTGGTTATGGGAAAAGGAAGGGAAAGGGCATGGTCTACTCCTAGGTGGGTGTCTTTCCAAAGGATCTGGGTTGGGACTTAGCACCAAAGGAATCTCTCTCCTTGGCACAACGCAGTGAGCCCTTTGTCCAAAGTATCAGTCCCTTGGCACGTGTTATGTGGTGACAGCTACTAAGGCGCCAGCCAATGTCTAGGGGTCTTGCGTTATTGGATAACTTTAACAAGTATTCTGGGTGGGAAGGTGCAAAGATGAGATATTCCTCCCCCTCTCCTCTCCTGATTGCTTTAAGATTTTCTATTTATCACTGGTTTTTAGCAATTTGATTATGATGTGTGTTGGTGTGTGTATTTCCTATTTGTGATTTGTTGAGCTTTGTGGCTCTGTAACTTTTTTAAAAAATCAAATAAGAAAATTTTGGCCATCATTTTTGTTTTTTCTACACTCTGTACTGTTATTCTAAGACTTCATTTACATGTATTTTCTAAGATGATGTTGCTTCAGGGGTCACTGAACTTGTTTATTTTTTTATTCATTTAATCTTCTTGCTTTTGTTTACCAGTCTTTTCATCTGCAATGTCTAATCCACTGTTAATCTTATCCTGTGAAAATTTTATTTCACATATTTTTTTAAATCTCTAAATGCTTTATTTGTTTTTTTAAGAATATTTTTGATTTCTCTCTTCATTATGTTCATGTTTGCCTTTAAATACATAAATATACAATAGTATTTTAGGTCCTTGTCTGCTAATTTAAAATCTCTTACAATCCCTTTCATTTGAGGTTTCTTCCTGGTTAGGGATCACATTTTCTTGGTTTCTGGCAAGTCTAATAATTTTTGACTGGATGCTGAATATTATGAATGCTGTATTGTTGAATGTATGGATTTTGTTGTCTTCCTTCAAGGAATATAAGGCATTTAAGTTATTTGTTCATCAGTTTGATAAATATGAGCTTTGTTTTCAGGATCTGTTCATTCAAGGGGTAGTTTAATCATAATACTGTGGGGTGCTTTCTTTGTGGTCAACAATGTATGCCCTAGTTGATCACTCAGAACTCTCTGCTTTGGCTGGTTGAAGCTTGAACTTATTGCCCTGCATACCTCTGGGAACTGTTCAGTTTAAAACTATCTTTTTTTTTTAACCCAACCTAATGAGTTTCAGTTTTTTACTCAGCCTAATGTCTATTTAGGTCTTCTGCCCATTTTTTGATTGGGTTGTTTGTTTTTTTGATATTGAGCTGCATGAGCTGCTTGTATATTTTGGAGATTAATCCTTTGTCAGTTGCTTCATTTGCAAGTATTTCCTCCCATTCTGAGGGTTGTCTTTTCAATCTTGTTTGTGGTTTCTTTTGCTGTGAAAAAGCGTTTAAGTTTAATTAGGGCCCAATTGTTTATTTTTGTTAATATATCATTATTAGTGTATAGAAACACAACAGATTTCTGTATATTAATCTTGTATCCTGCTACCTTGCTGAAATTATTTATTCTAATAGTTTTTGTGTGGAGACTTCAGGGTTTTCTATATAAAGTATCATGTCATCTGCAAATAGTAATGGTTTTACTTCTTTCCTTCCAATTTGGATACTTTTAATTTCTTTTTATTGTCTTATTTTTGTAGCTAGGACTTCCAATACTATGTTGAATAGAAGTGGTGACAGTGGGCATCCTTGTCTTGTTCCTGAATTTAGTAGGAAGGCTTTCAGCTTTTCACTGTTGAGTATTATGTTGGCTGTGGGTTTGTTGTAAGTGGCCTTTATTATGTTGAGATATGTTCACTCTATACACACTTTGGTGAGAGTTTTTGATCATAAATGGATGTTGAATTTTGTCAAATGCTTTTTCTGCATCTATTGAGACGATCATGCAGATTTGTCTTTTTGTTAATGTGATGTTAACATTAATGTCAATGAACATATGTTGATTGATTTACGTATCTTGAACCATTCTTGCGACCCTGGAATGAATCCAACTTGATCATGGTGTATTATCCTTTTTATGTATTGTTGGATTTGGTTTGCTAATATTTCATTGAGAATTTTTGCAACTATATTCATGACAGATATTGGCCTGTAATTTCTTTTGTGGTGTCTTTGTCTGGTTTTGTTATCAGAGTAATGGTGGCCTTGCAGAATGAATTTGGTAGTGTTTCCTCCTCTTCAGTTTTTTGGAATTGTCTGAGAACGACAGGTGTAAGTTCTTCTTTATATGTTTGGTAGAATTCCCCAGGAAAGCCATCTGGTCCTAGACTTTTGTTTGCAGGGAGTTTTAAAATTACAGATTCTATTTTTTTTTAATTATTATTATTTTTTTTGGCTGCATGCGGGCTTTCTCTAGTTGCAGCGTGAGGGGGCTACTCTGTTGCAGTGCACAGGCTTCTCATCGCGGTGGCTTCTCTTGTTGCGGAGCACGGGCTCTAGGCATGCGGGCTTCAGTAGTTGTGGCATGCGGGCTCAGTAGTTGTGGTGCACGGGCTTAGTTGCTCTGCGGCATGTGGGATCTTCCCGGACCAGGGCTCAAACCTATGTCCTCCTGCACTGGCAGGTCGATTCTTAACCACTGTGCCACCAGGGAAGTCCTCGTTTCAGCTTTATAGACACACATAGGGTCAAAGTGAAAGGATGGATGATGATATTTCAAGCAAATTGAAATGAAAAGATGTAGGTTTAGTCATAGTTATATCAGACAAAAGAAGACTGCAAGTCATAAAGAGTAAGAAAAGACAAAGAAAGTAATTAAATAATGATAAAGGGTCAATACATTAAGGAGATACAACAACTGTAAATATATACACTCCCAACACCCTAGCACCGAACTATATTAAGCAATTAATAATAGATTTAAGGGAGAAATAGACAACAATACAATAATTGTTAGGGACTTCAAAACCCCACTATCAGCAAGGGATACATTTTCCAGACAGAAAACCCACAAGGAAACATTGGAATTGAACCACATGTTAGAACAAATGAGCTTAATAGACAGAACATTCCACCAAACAGGAGCAGAATACATTCTTCTCAAGTGCACATGAAACATTCTCCAGGAGAGGTCACATGATTAGCCACAAATCTTAGTAAATTTAAGGAGCTTGAAATCATACCAACTATCTTCTCTGAACACAATGGTAAAAAAAATAGAAATCAACAGTAAGAGGAAAGTGAGAAGATGTACAAATATGTAGAAACTAAACAACACACTTCATTTGATCAAAGAAGAAAAAGAGAAGTTAAAATTTATCTCAAAACAAATGAAAATGAAAACACAACATATCAAATATTGTGGAATGCAGCAAAAGCAGTTCTGAGAGGAAAGTTTATAGCAATAAACACATTTGTTAAGAAATTAGATCTCAAATAATATAACTTTACACCTCAAGGAACTAGAAAAAGAACAAATTAAGCTCAAAGTCAGCAGAAGGAAGGAAATAGTAAGGGTCAGAGGAGACATAAATGAAATAGAGACCATAAAAACAATAGAAAAATCAACAAAACTAAGAGCTGGGTCTTTGAAAAGGTAAACAAGATTGATGAACATTTAGTTAGGCTAAGAAGAAAAGAGATGACTCAAATAAAATTAGAAATGAAATGATGAGAAATTGAAAATGTTTCTCTTAAGGTCAGGAATAAGGCAAGGATGCCCAGTCTCACCACACCTATTAAATATAGCTCTGAAGTCCTAGCTAGAGCAATTAGTCAAGATAAAGAAATAAAAGGCATCCAAATCAGAAAGAAAGAAGTGAAACTGTCATTATTTGCTGATGATATGATCCTATATATAGAAAGTCCCAAAGAATTGGTCAAAAAACTTGGAATTAGTCAACAATTTCAGTAAAGTGGCAGGATACAAAATCAACAGACAGTGTAGCGTTGGCGGTACAGTGGTGAGCATAGCTGCCTTCCAAAATCAACATACGAAATCACTGAAGTATCTGAAAAAGAAATGAAACCATCCCATTCACACAGCATCAAAAAAAATAAAATACTGAGGAATAAATTTAAGTAAATGAAAGATCTGTATAATGAAAACTACAAAACTTTACTGAAAGAAATTGAATACACAAACAAATGGCATGATATCCCATACTTATGGATTGGAAGAATTAATATTGTTAAAATGGACATACTACCCAAAGCCATTCAGAGATTCAATGCATTACCCATCAATATGCTAAAGACATTCTTCACAGAAATAGACAAAACAATCCTAAATTTGTGTTGAACCATAAAAGACCCTGAATAGTCAAAGCAATCCAGAGACAAAAGAACAAAGCTGGACGTATTACACTTCCAGATTTCAAACTATATTACAAAGCCAAAATAATCAAAACAGTATGATACTGGCACAAAAATAGACACGTCGACCAATGGAACAGAATAGAGAGTCCAGAATTAATCCCCAACATATACAATCAACTAATATTCAACAAGGGAGCCAAGAATACTCAAAGGGAAAGGACAGTCTCTTCCACAAATGGTGCTGGGAAAACTGGAAAAATGCATGCAGAAAAATGAAACTGGACCCCTATATTTCAGGCCACTCAGAAAAATTCACTCAACATGAATTTTTTGAATTTTTAAAACCTGATACCATAAAACTCCTAGAAGAAAACATGTGGAAGAATCTCATCGATATTGATCTCGGCAATAATTTTGGGGGTATGATGCCAAAGCACAAACAAAAAGAGAAAAAAAATCAACAAATGGGACTATATCAAACTCAAAAGCTGCACAGCAAAAGAAACAATTAACAAAATGAAAAGACAATGTAAAGAATGGGAGAAAATTTTTGCAAACCATGTATTGGATAAGGGGTTAATATCCAATATATACAAATAACTTGGTCACTCAGCAACAAAAAGCCCAAACAATCCAAATAAAAAATGGGCTGAACTAGACATTTATCAAAGAGGATATCAAAATGGCCAACAGACACATGAAGAGGTGTTCAACATCACTAATCGTCAGGGAAGTGCAAATCAAAACCACACTGAGATATCATCACACACCTGTTAGAATGGCTATCACCAACAAGATAAGAGACAACAGGTGCTTGTAAGGATGTGATGTAAAGGGTACCCTTATACATGGGAATGTAAACTGGTCCAACCAATATGGAAAACAATATGGAGGTTCCTAAAAAATTAAGAATAGATCTACCATAGGATCCAGCAATTCTATTTTTGGGTATATACCCCCCAAAAATGAAAACAGGATGCAGACGAAATATATGTACTCCCATGTTTATCGTGGCTTTATTCACAATAGCCAAGATATGGAAATGGCCCAAATACCCATCAACCGATAAATGGATAAAAAAGATATGTACACATTAACAACAGAATATAACTCAGCCATAAGAAAGGAAGATATTCTCTCATTTGCAACATCACGGATGGACCTTGAGCAAATTATGCTGAGATAAGTCAGACAGAGAAAGATAAGAACTGTACAATATCACTTACATGTGGAATCTAAAAAAGTTAAAACTGTAAAAGACAGTAAAATGGTGGTTACTAGGGGACGGTGATGGGTGGGGAATAAGAGTGATGGTGCTTAATGGTATAGACTTGTAACAAGTAGTAAATAAGCCATAGAGATCTAATGCACAGTGTAATAAATATAGACAATAATATTGCACTATAATTATGTAATATAAGCATATTATGAGCAATCAGCAATCATATTAAATATATAAATGTATCAAAGTAACATGCTGTGTACCTTAAACTTACACAGTGTTACACATCAAATTTATTCAATTAAAAAGAAAAAGAAAAATTAACTTGAAATGGATCATAGACCTAACTGTAAGGAGTAAAACAATGACACATCTAGAAGAGGAGCAAATCTTTAGTGATCCCAGGCTTAAAATTTTGATTGGATACCAGAAATGTAGATGAAAAATATCAGAAATATAAGAAGTGGTTTAAAAAGGAAGGAGGTCATTGGAACATATTAGGTATGCAAATTTGTGAATGCTTCCATAATTGTGAAGTAAAGAGAATGGACTATAGAGTATTAGGTTCAGTTTTAAATTTCAAGTTGCCACTAGCACTGACTTTTTGTAAGTTGCTTAATCTTTCAAGTTTCTGTTTCCTTAACTGTGATAGTATCAATCTCTTAAAATTTTTGTGAGGATTAAGTAAGGATAAGAATATAAACAGCTCAGTGTCTGATACATGATAATATTCCAATAAATAGGGAGTACTGCTGATATAATACTTATTAGTAACCAGTTAGTTCCATATTTTAAGGACTAGGACATTCAGTGGAATGCCAGGGTTCAGAGGCTACTATATTTAAAGTATCACCACTTCTTTATAGTGATTTATTTAGTAAAGTTGGCAGCCCAAAGAAAAGTCCTCAAAAGGATGAAGAATCCTTTAAATGCTATCACCTTTTGCCTGAGTTGATTGAAGGGTAGCAGAATATGCCACCCCAAAATATGCCTCTTTGCAATGAGAATTATTTGGAGAAATAGCAGATACAGAAGCTCTGAAAACAGAGTTGCTTCTTTGTAATGGAAATTTATACTTATAAAGGAAATCTTCCTTTACCAGAAAGAGGAGGACTAAATCACAAGAGAATCTAATCAATGGAGAAGGCACCAATTTAAAGACTTTAATCTGCATAACAAACCTTACTCTCCACACACTTTCTTTTGTCTTTAACTGAAATGGTATTTAAGCCAGAATTCTAAGCTACCTCTGTGAGTTACTAATTTTTCCCTATCTCCCATGTAAACATATTATAAATTTGTTTTTCTCTTATTAATCTGTCTTCTGTACAAGGCCCCAGCCAAGAACTTAGAAGGGTAGTAGAAGGAAAATTATTCTTTACTCCCCTACATGACCCTGACATCGTTGAAGGTGCTGACTTCAGCCTGGCTGACTTTCTTGGTCCTATGCTCTTGACTTCTACTGCACTTAATTTAAAAATTTAATGCCATAGCTTTAAAGATAGATCATTGACTGTCCAAATATGGTCCTTCCTATTAAGTCTAACTTCCTGAATCTTCCTTGATAAATGAGTAAACTAATGAATCTCCAGGGAGAACATGTCACGATTTCCAAAGTCTTATCTGGAATTTATGATTATATTATTTTATGTATTCTGAAGTTTTGTTTGTTCCATGTTTTTCACTCTGGGCCATTCTGAGTCCAGGTTGATCTCAGTTCTTATGGTAGGATCAGCATTGTAATTGGGAGAGAATCAAAACATGTTTACTTTTATAAGGATTAAGGGGCCTTCCTAATTTAAAGAGGTGTTTTTTCACGTTTAAAGTTCTTGGCTGGTAAGAAAAAAGTTATCCCTAGTCTGTTATCCACAATCTGCTATAATTTATTGGGTGTTTATTATGTATTTGACAATTTAAGTACATTAATCTTTATAACAATTTTAAGAGAGAGAAATTATTCTGTTTTACAGTTGAGAAAAGAGGCTGTGCAGAATTAACTGGCTTTAAGACTAGTGAGTACAAAGGAGGCTAATAGGCCTGATTTTGAAGATTTCTGCAGGGTTTGAAACAGATGTGTCTTAAAAAGTCAAGAGTCAGAATTTGAACACAGACCTGACCTAGATTTATCTGTCCCCTTCCAGATATATTTGTGAGCACAGTCTCTGGAGTCAGATTGCTTGGCTTCAAATCTCAGCTCCAACAAATTATTAGGTATGTACTTCATAGGATAATATAAAGTGAGGAAAGAGACCCTGTAAAAAGGGTATGAGATGGGGAAAGAACAAGGCTGCTTACTTTAGTTTTGTTGAGGCTGCTGTTTCCCAAGCAGCCTAGGAGGATACAGGATGATACCCACGGAAAATCAGGGGAGTCAGAAGGTAGGGGGAAACAGATGAAGGATTTTGGTTCCTTCTATCTATATAACTTTTATGCTAAAGGGGAAAACTGATTAAATAACTCAACTTATTTAAAGGACAGGCAAGCAATATAACTTACCACATAATATAGGTATTTAAAAAAATTCCTCTAAGTAGATATTAGGTTCATTTAAAGTGCCAATGATCATGTAATATTGCCAAGAAAATCAAGATGAATAAAACATGATCTCTGTTCTTAAAAGGCTCATAGTCTAGCTTAAGTGCTGTAAATGAGGAGAAGTCGTCAAAACACTGTGTGGAATGATTAATTCTGCCTAGAAGGCTGGGGAGTCTAAGAAAGCTTTCACAGGGACTTCCCTGGTGGTCCAGTGGGTAGGACTCTGCACTCCCAGTGCAGGGGGTCCAGGTTCAATCCCTGGTCGTGGAACTAGATCCCACATGCACGCCGCAACTAAGAAGTCCGCATGCTGCAACTAAGACCTGGTGCAGCCTAAATAAATAAACAAATACTTTAAAAAGAAAGAAAGAAAGCTTTCACAGAGAAATGCCAGACATCGGCTGACAAAAACTTTGTTGGACAAAAAAACTGTTGGACAAAAAACTTTATATTAGGATTGGCATGGTGTAAAGAGAAAATATTCCCTCCTCAGTTCTTGCTAACTTAGTCCTCCAAGAGAATAGAAGTATCAGATATAACAAATCTACCACTGGGATCAGGTAGTTAACTATTATATAATTTAGAGTTAATTGTGTCTTTGTTCAGTGTCTCTTGAGGGAAAAGCACTGTCTTTATCAAGAGTTGGTCCAAGTATGATAAGAGTTAATCCTAAGTAAATGTGAATTAATGTCAATTCCCCATTTCCCCACTCTTAACATTTGTAAGAAGTAGTTTAATGAGATTAATATATATAGCAGAAAGACTTTTTGGTCTAAATATCAAAGTTTATTGAAATAAAATATAATCTATAATAAAAAATACTAAGGGTGTTACCACTGGTTACAGATTTAAGTATATTAACAAAAATCCAACATTTTAATCCAAGAATGACGCTATCCTTGTGGTACAATAACAAACATGAAATTAAACGTTGAATAATACTGAATAATTCTTTCAGAAATATTTTATATTTTCCCATCTGTGTTCAATATGCCTTTTTTAGGAGTATCCTCCAAAAGTGAAACTTCTGAAACTTAAGACTTACTTTTTAAAATCAAATGGTTTTAGCATAATTAGCATATCAAACAATAACTTTCTTTCATAGAAATTCAGTTCAACCCTAAGCTGGGTAGATGCTTTTAAGTGTCTTTATTCAAAAAATGTATTTAAATGCTCTTTTCTATCAATCTCTAGGGTTGCTATCATTCTACAACTAGAATTAAAGCTGGTCATAAAGCAAAACAGATGAATTATTTCAGAAGTAGAAAGGGCATTAAGATAGTAAAGAAAAGGAGAAAAAAAAATAGGCACTCATACACAATCTATATATTTAAACTCTTTGAGAACTCTATTTCAATTGGCCATTCTTGGCCTGGCATAGAGATCTATCATAGCAACCTCCTGACCCAAATAGCTGGGCAATAAAGTGGAAGAAGAAAATTTGTTTCTTCTTGTTGTATTTCAAGATCACTTTCTCTGCAGTCATTATACCATTTCACTTGCTACTCCTCCAAATATGTGCCACAAGCCAATTATTCTGCACAATTCAAGGAAAAAAGACTCACATGCACTAACTTTAGGAAATGACTTTCAGGGTACCTCTGAAGTTTCACAAGTGAAGATTATCCCTTTTGCTGATTGTTGGGTAGCAATCATACATCAGTCTCCGATCATATTGTCCTACTTGTGATATGTGGATGTGTGAAAACAATAGTTGTTATTTTACTGAGAAGATAGCATTTTAACAAAAACTACTGGAAGCTTTTCAAATCCTCATCTTTAAAAATCTGAAAAGCTTTAGGATATCCTCTATACCCTGGAAAAAAATGGTTATTTCATACAACCACGATGTAAAAAACAACAAAAACTGACAAAATTGAGAGACATACAGGACAGATTAAATGCCAGTCTTAGTCTTAAAACACATTTCATGAGTTAGAACTGCTCTTCAGGGTATTTCAGTTATAATGCTCATTTGGACAGGTCACTGATTTGGGAACTTAAATGGGTATTTCAGTTTACTGAATTCCTATTAAAGTTGTGACTACTAGAGCCAAATAAGCCAGGATCACCTTCAGAAGAATTTTGCTTTGTCCACCCTCTAACCTAGGAGGCACCCCTGCCTCTCAAGATAGGATATTACAGTGAGGATAGATATAAGGTTTGTAAAGTTAATGGTGACAAATTATTAAGTGATTTGAAGGAATTCTTAGAATTAATATCAGATGAAGTAGAGACATTATAGAATAATACTACAACTTTTTGTTCTTTAAATCTACTGTGGTTTAAAGCTTAGATTTTATATGTTTCTGCCATGGTATTTCAACACCTTATCTGGGATAGTACCATGACCTAAAAAATATCTATTATAAGCAGACAAATCTAAATCTCATCCTTTCTCAGCTCAACAGGATAAAGCTAAACTTGAGGCAATAGCTGAAGACTTTTACCCTGTTTTTTGAGTTGAATTTTTTTGAGATCAGAAAAGTGAAATTAGAAACTAGAATCCTTCATGTAAAAATATATATGTGTATCGCAATTTATTAAACTCTAATTTCTAATGGCAGAAACAATGGGATTAAGTAAGACATGCATGAGTTAAAATTTAGACAGATCTTCAAAATCAGTTAAACTTATCAGGGTCCTGCAATTTGTTCCTTAGACTGCATTATCTCTATATTGCAGTATATTTTGTTCAAGAAGCCTTCAATTATAATTTTAGTTTTAAAGTGTCACTAGAGAAGAGTAACCACAATTTTTTTATGTTTTCCCAAGAGCTTTAGAAGTGTTGGACATCAGTCAAAAAGGACACTCAATTACTAGAGGACCTAAGAACTCTGTTTCTGGTTAGTTATTTTACTTTTTTTTTTGGCAGTATGCGGGCCTCTCACTGTTGTGGCCTCTCCCGTTGCGGAGCACAGGCTCCGGACACGCAGGCTCAGCGGCCATGGCTCACGGGCCCAGCCGCTCCGCGGCATGTGGGATCTTCCCAGACCGGGGCAAGAACCCGTGTCCCCTGCATCGGCAGGTGGACTCTCAACCACTGTGCCACCAGGGAAGCCCGTTATTTTACTATTTTCGGTCACTTTCTAAAAGAAATTTAATTGTATATTATCAAATAACATTTTACACTTAAAAAACATAAATAATTTAAATAGCCCTAAAAAGGACAGTACTTAAGAGATCTAAATGAATTCCATCCATGCAAAAATGTTTACATATATGTATTAGTAACCTGATCCCATTGTACTTTGTTCCATGAAGAGGCAAAGAGAATCTAAATATTTAGAAATATGAAAGATATCAGAAAAAATAGATTTTTAATGCTTTTATACTCCCAAAATACTCTTGGTTTTGATCCTATAGCCCACAGAACACAAAAGCAACTGTAAAATACTACATGTGGGGAAGAGGGAATTCCCTGGCAGGGGGCACGGGTTTGATCCCTGGAGAGGGAACTAAGATCCCACATGCTGTGCAGCGTAGCAAAAAAAAAAAAAAAAATGGGGGGAAGAGATGATGCCATGCTCAAAGACAAGATAATTCTACAAACTTTGACAGCATTAAAAAAACCAAAAAACTGGCTTTAGAAATATTGTCATTGGGGGAAAAATTCTACACATTCAAGAACAAAAGATGTGTGTAATATTTATGATTATTTCAATAATACCCTGTGCTTATACTATGCCCTTTATTCCAAGGTGCAAAGCACTAAAAATGAGCATCCTTTAGATATTTAGAGTAAATTGAGGCATGGTAAATTTGCCGGAGGCAAGATAAAAGCCAAGTTTTTAGACAAAATGATTCAGAATTTCACATTTCCCACACCTTAAAATACAAACTATATGCCATCTTTAATGCCTCCATCTTATTTTATCAAACATTAGTAAATTTATTATTATAGTTTAAGTTGTATGCCCAAATATTCTGTGATAGGTAAAAGCCATAAGCTTTCCATCATGTTTTACAATCAATTTGCTTTTTGCTTTTTTTAAAAAAAAAATTTAAATAAATGAGATTGTTTTAGGACAGTTCTAGAAATTCTTGCCTTGATTTTTCTCCAGCAGAATTTTACAAATATCTGCTTTATATGCCAACATTAATATGATAGTTCTTTCCTTAAATATATATTTTACTTCTAGTCCTCTTTCCTCTCAAGATCTTCTGTCTCTTTGTGAACTGAGTTGGTGATTCATTAAAAACAAAATGTTAAGGTTTTGTGAAAGTACAAAATGGTTAATGTTGGGTTCAGTCAACTAATCTCTGATAGTAACTTGCTTAATTAAGCTAAGATCAAGAAGTATGAGGAAGAATTCAAAACATAAGTAGTCAAATACTAGAAATTTTAGACAAAAAATATATACATATATTCCAAAGACTAATCTTAACCTTAAATCTATGTCTCATTCAACTACTAACTTGACATTTTGAAACATGAAATAAGTTACTTTAACTACGCACATTGAAACAGCATATTATAGGAAGCAGCCAATTCCAATTTTAGCTGCCTTAAACAGCTTGGTGATGATGATTCTTAAATCTGAGACTCCTTTGAGAATCTATTAGAAGTCATGGATCCTTGCTTCAGAAACACACACATACACACACACACGATGTATTTTTTAGTGTTGATAACATATTATAAATCACAGCGTTGTTGATTCAATGGGATTAACATGAAGAAAATTTTCATACTGTTAACAAAGACTGGTCACTAACCTTAAGGAAAAGTCTTTGAAGTATGAGACAGTTCAATGACCATATCCATTCATTCATCTGCTTCTTTTGCTAGCTCTGGTTGCAGAAGAGGTGACTGGTTGATGCAAATGTGTCTCTAATCTAGCCTATAAATCTTAAAAACAAAAATGTTTAAGTTCTAATTTCTACTAGCAGTGCACATGTAACAGTTTTCAAGCATTATAAAATACTGTGAAGGAAAGACTTTAATATACCACTATCAAATTCCAGTGCACCTAAACCAACAATGAAATGTCTGAATATGTAATTTGTTGACTTGAGCAAAATAAAGACATAATAGCTCTAAATTCTTTATAACTTTCAAGGATGGGAAACCAGTATCTCTCAGAAGTTTTTTTTTTTTAATAGAATTGAACATTTAATTTTCCCCCACAGTATTCAAAGTAAACATTTTATCATTATTACTCTTGGTATATCAAACTGAATTCCAGGAATGTAAGAAAGCCTGACTGGGAAATATTACATAGAAAAAGGTTGAATTAACAAACACATTACATTTCTTAGTTATTTCTTATAAGTATACGTTGACATTTACTTATCTGATAGCAGCACTGCTGGTTTTGAGTGAATTTTTTTTTTCTTCTAATGGGACTGCAGAATGGCAGTGTTATCTTTGGAACAAATTAAGACAGTAACAATTAACAGAAGAATACCTTCTACACATATATTTTGCAAGGGCAATAAATAGTTAAGTATATAATTATGGGAAAATATGCCTCAAATATGTTTTTTAAAATTTCTAAGGATTTATTGTTTTGCTTCTTAATAAAATATAATGCACTGTCACTACTATCTGTTCTGGGAAAAACAAACACTGAGGTTTGAGTTTCCTCCTTTAACCAACAGAGTGATATCAAGAATAAACTTGGCCTAAAAATCAACTTGTTTGAGCCAATAGAGAATTCTGTAGTACATTTGATTACTTTAGCAATATAAACATATTCTGGGTTATTATTAAGAGACTAACCAAATATTTTGTATGAAAGTTTTATACCCCAAACAGGTTCTCTGATGACTTATGCTAGCATATGAAATTTGAAGGAATAACAAATGGCATAACATAAACAGACATGCAATATAGAAGGATGTAAAAGATACAGCTTGACCCTGGATATTTCCCTTAGAATAATTTCTTCCATAAATAAGACTTTACTTTTTACATATAGATTTATCTTATATCTGGTCCTGGATCACGGAGAATGTTAAGGACATAGCTTAAGAAATCAAGACCACATTTTTTGTGTAGTCTTTTGTCACCCCAGACCACAAAAAGCATTCTCCAAGTGGATGCTCAGGTTAGATTAAGATGCTCTTGAACAAACAAATTTACTGAGGCTTAGAATGTAAATCACGTAACTACTTGCAGCAGCAACAGTCTTTTCAAAAATGACTAAAACAAACTTTTAAATATAAAGCATATAAAAAGGACTATTAAGGATAGTTTTCCAAACTATAGAAATACAGGAAAATATGTGTTGCCTCATAATAAAGTTCAATAAATATTCTTTCTGAATCCTAGAAACACTATAAGATGTTATAGGTTTATTTGGTTCTCATAAGTTAGAATAATCTGATTGCTTCTACATAAATTCCTCCAGATTCTTATCCTCAAACAGATTTTTACTAATGTTTTTCCACTAGACTGAGAGAGTATCTAACATCATTTCAAAAATGTGCTTTTTTGTTGGTTTTAATAAGTATACTTAATTTTCTAGAAAATAAACATTTAAAATTTAAGGTTCAAGGTAATTTTAGAAAAAGGTAGACACTTAACTATCTCCTTTTCTATTTCTACATCTCCATATTTACAAGGCCTAGCATCCACATGGTTTCCTCTTTATACTCACTTATCACACTATCAATAAATAGTAACTGTGGTCCAAGTAACCTTTATTAAAGATTTCAAAATTCCTCAAATTTTATAACACTACAAAGTTATTAAGATTTGATTTTGATGAGTATTGGTGTTATGTAATTTTTTTTTATTGGAAAAGAAATACAAATCTTTTTTTTTCTATCTAAATTAAATCCAAGCTCCATTATCAGTTCTCAAGATATATCTAAAATGTACATTCCTAAAGAAACGTAAAGCTGTTCAAGGGCTGAACTAGTCCAATATATAATTGAGGGTTATTTATTCTTGTTATTTGTGTCTTTTCTTTTCTTTTTAAATCTATATTAAACCCCTGGTTTCTCATGGATTAGATCATAATTTTACATTGTAAAAATTAATTTCAGAAATTATTGTGCTAATATTTAGATTTGAGGAAGGAAACAATGAATACTATTCATTGTTAGAATAGAAGATGAAATAGCTTACTAACTGATATGAGTTATGAATGTCACTATGACACAAATTTGCTGTGATTTGCTTATTTGGCTACAAGTGCATTATTTTTCATGAATGACAACACACAGCATTTTCAACTTGTAACATGAAACTCCAGCTCATGAAGAGTGTACTGTGTGACTTGAAAAAGTCTGATTGTAACTAAGTAACAACCTTTCCCCTGAAAAACATGAACAAAATCCATTGGGAAATCAGGCACAGACGGTATTTATCGGTTTTTCTTCCTTTCCTCCTATGGTTTTGTTTCTGAAGACATACAGATGGTTCCAACATGACCCATACTTGTTACAAAATGACACAGCTATTTTTTTCCTTTTCTTTTTCTTTATCTTTTTCTCGAGGTTCCTTTCGTTTACGTTCACTATTCCCAGATTGTCTGCCACTCGATGGAGAGGCTTGTGCTGGCTGGCTTTGCTTTAAGAAAAATAAACAGGAAAAAATTACCACAATTTTTCCAAGATGCTTAAGCATAGTTATCTAGAAAGAAAAACTACAGGAGTGAAATGAATTATTAGTGGAAAAAGGCTATTGGTGTATAGACTTGTTATGTGATATGGTATCTGAATAACTGCCTCTATCATTCAGAATAGATATAATTAATGTATCCATTATTCTAAGTAAATGGAACTTCAAACAATAAATAACATATAGCATTATATTGCCTGAAGACTCAAATTCAAGATAACTTATGTTAAAGTTTAGGAAATGTTAAAGAAAGTGACACCTTTTGGCAAGCTACAATAGTTTTCCAAGATCTCATTAAATACTATAATAAACAGATTTTAAAAGGAGGGAAAAAAACCCCTGAGGACTCAGAGTGTGAAGTGTGTATTCTGTGCAATGAGAGAACTTTTTTAGTGAAAAGCTAATCATAACATGGTAGGTTTTAAATTTTAAGCTTGGAGTAGTCAATATTTCTAGAAATAGAAATGTTATACCTATTTTAATAGAGACCTCTATATTTAAAGTTTCATCAGATCTTAAAGGGCATCAAGCTTTCTTGAATACCCAAATCAAAGGAATAGTTCTAGCATGGTACAAACATAAAAGAAGGGGAATATTTTTTTCATTTAATGAAATGAGATTTAAGAAATAGAAACCCCCTTAGTTACATTTTCAGTGCTTAAAACATTTAGCTGGGGAAAGTGGAAAGGTGCTAACCTTTGTTGAATACTTAGCACATGTCAAACATTGGATTAAATGCTAACATTATTTATTCTTAACCACAAACCTAAGGGTTAAGTATTATCTTCTTTTTTCCAGATAGGGAAAATGAAGCTAAGAGACGTAGAGGACTTTGTCCATGTTGCACCTAGTAAGGGGAGACAGAAGCAGAAAATGCAAATCCACATTTATCTGGCTCCAAAGTCTACATTCTTTCCAGCAGTACCTCATACTGCCTTCTAATTGATAGGAAAGATTTGTTCATATTGGTTTATATTGTTTGAAGCTATTAAGAACTTAATAAATTTGGAAAATCTTCCCATCAGAACCTCAGAAAAAGTAAAATTAACTAAATTAGAAATATATTAAGATAATCACAAACTTAGAACAATGTCATAAAATCCATGGATGCTAAAAATGCTAACAGAGTCAATACCTAACTTAAAAGTTTTTATCTCAGCACAAATTTCTTTATTGCTAAAGTGATCATTATATTTAAGGATCAGAACACTAGTTTTTACCTGGGCCTGTGTAGAAGCAGAAGCAGCAGCTGCTGCTGCTTGTTCCTGTTCCTGGTAATATTGAGAAGCTCGTCTATCCTCTTCTTCTTGGAGTTTCTTTGCTAGTTCCAAATCACTGATTCCTTCAGGTATTTGTTCCCAATTGATCTCTTGGCTCTGCTGTTCTTGTTGTAGAGATAATGCCATAAGATAGTCCTAAGAAATTAAATGATAACCATTTTTAGCTATGAGATTTCATCCAAGAACTAACGTGTGTGAAATATAGGGGTTATATCTACAAACCTATCAGAGTGGCTTTTAAAAAACATACCAGAGGGTAAATGTAAAAATAGAAGTTTTCTGTATATTTGTTTGGGAGGTAATGAAATTATTTCAGTGATGTTGCCATTGTTATAAATATTTTAAATATTCATTTGAAATTCCTTCTAGAAGCAGTATATAAGGCATTCAGAAAAGCTTAAAAAAAAAAAACACGTCTGTAGAAAATTGTTACAAAGTAAAAAAGCATAAATAAGAAAGTTAAGATTACCATAATATCATTACACAGAGCCAACTACTGTTAACAATTAATATATAATTGTTATATATTAATCATTTTTTTCTATATTCACATACAAACACAAACACATCTCCCAACCCCTGAAACTATCATAATCTGCTTTCTTTTCCATTTAATGTTATAAAAGTCTTCTGTTTAAAAAAAGGTTATAAGAACTTCCCAAGATTATTTATTAAATATTCTCCCAAAAGATGATTTTTAAAGCCAACATAGCTGTCCATCATACAATCATATTCAGTTATTAACTATGCCTTTCTCCTCCCACACACACCCCCAGATTATTTCCTATGAGAGAAAGTGATGCATCTTTGGTCAAAAGTTATATTATCTAACAAAACATCCACTTTTATTAAGAATTAGTGCTGAATGAAACTTGACTACTCTTGTGCACCTCCCCCAATCTACCCTCAAAATAAGAGAATTTTAAATAACCACAGAGGATATGTAAAAGGTTGTTGCCTGTGAAGACCTTGTACTATCTAGCATGATTATCTTACTGACATCAAGAATTTGTCCTTCAAAGTTTTCTCCTCAATTCTTCAAACTCTGCTCTTTGCTAAGTCCCTTCATTGCTACTTTTAAAGACAATATCATACATGTATTCTCAACACCTCATGGCTAGATTACTGTGGCAATCTATTGCTTTACTTCATTCCTGTGCCAATATTTTTTACACACAGTAGTTAGAAAAATCCTGTATATTTCTCTTAAGTAACACTTAAAAAACCATGCTCCTGTATATCTTCTGAAGGAAAATGAGTATGTTGATTATTATGGCTGTTTGTCAAAGGAAGGCCAAGAGTCCTAGAAAGATTAGTATTTGTTTGAATCAAGTATTCTTTCATCCATTCATAGCTTGCTATTCAAATTACCATTATAGAACTTAACATATGATATTAGTTGGTCAAATACCTGCCTCCCCAACTAGACTGAAGAATCTTTGAGGACAGGACTGAATGATTTATCTTTGTGTCCCCAGGATGCAGTTATAGTGCTCAGTACAACTGCTCAATGAATAATGGTTAAATGAACACAGTCTCTATGCACTTAAATTGTTATCAGCAAAACATGTGCCAACTGTTTAACATAAACATATTTCTGCCTCAGTTGAGGAAAATGTCACATCACTGTTATACTTCTAGTAATAAACACACTTGTGGCTCTAAGCCTACCAACCAATAGCAGGCAAAAATCTCATCTGTTTCAGTTCCAAATAAGAATTCTGCTCAGTAGTGCAGCTCCTGCTGTAAGTGTCTGTTCCTCCTTACCTTGGACTCTAAGGCTTAGAACACCCCCCTACTCTTTATCCAGTGTATGCTATCTTCAAGATTCCCTCTTTTCTACTTTTTCTGACTAACCAAAATAGATCTCAAATATGTACTTGTCTCTTCATCTCTACCACCAAGGCTAAGCCATCATCACCTCTTGCTTGGACTGCTAGTCTGCTTACAACCGTGTCCTTCCTATGCATTTGTCACATAGCAGGTTTTTAAAAAGGTAAAGTAGTGCTCGCTTCAGCAGCATAAATACTAAAATTGGAACGATACAGAGAAGATTAGCACAGCTCCTATGCAAGGATGACACTCAAATTTGTGAAGCATTCCATATTTTTTTACAGAAGTAGAAACATACTGTTATACACATGAAACATATAATGTTATAAACTAATGTTACCTCAATTTAAAAAAAAGGTAAAGTAGATCATGTCACTTCCATGTTTAATACTTCGCATACCTTCCCTACTACAATTAGAATAAAATTTAAACTCTTTACCATGACCTTCACAGTTCAATATAATCTGGTCTTCTGAACCAAAGTGTACAATTAATGTACATGTAGAATAATCACTTAACTATTTAGGAAGTGTCAGGAAAATTTCACAAGTATATTAATGAACAACTTTTAGTTCAAAAATTTGGATAACTAAATTCACATTTGAAAGGAATGAGCACTTTAAACAATATGAAGAAGATAAAACAACAGATTTACCTGATCTATCTGATCTTGTTGTCCTCTGTATACAGTTTCCGGATCAGAAGGAGGCCGCAGATGAAATTCTGAGTCACAGAAATTTCCATCACCATCGACATTGTGTAGGCTTTCCCAAACAACTTTTTCTTCAGTGAGAAACCCCTGGTCTGTTACCAACAAATACAGCAGACCCTTAATAAGAAATAAGAAAAAGGACTGTTAAGTTGATCAAAGCTAGTTAATATTTAAGAGAAACTGTATAATCTTTTTAAAACATATAATTATTCCTACTAGTTAGGTCTGCATAACCTACTAAATAGTTGACCAAGTAAGATATCTTATTTGCTCACTGAATTATATCCACTTGGCTTTGAATATAGTTTATAAAAGGTACACTACAGTATGATGAGAAATAGGAGTTCTTGGCATGTTCAACTAATTCATAACTTATAAATAGCCCTTGGGGTTTTTTAATCTCCTTTCACAAAATAGAAAAATACTATACAAGTTCCTAAAAAATACATCAGATAACAAATAAGATATAGTCACAATAAAATTATATCATATTGCCTATTTTTTAAAAAAATTAAGCACATATGACTAATCCATTTCATACCAATTTTTCCTTCTCTGCACCATTAGCTGCTCTTAATTTATACACCGACAGTACTTTGTACTTTTTCTATAGTAGCATTAAATCACACTGTACAATGATTATGTTTTCTTCCTCGTTCCCCAGACTGTATTTTTTAATCTATCTCTGGGCCTAGTGTAGGCTGTATCATAAAGTTGAAGCCTAATATTTATTGAATTAATCAATGAAGTCATAATGTATTTACAGTCATTACCATAGAATTTAGCATTGATCTCTAATTGCTCATATGCATTAGTTTTAACTCCAATCATATGTAAAGTGTCCCTAGTATACCATATAACATTTGTAAGCCATTTTTATTTCAGATTTGCCAAGGACAACTTTCATTTACTTGTTCAGAGTTCCCACTGGTTAATATAGTGTTTATTATTGCACAAGAATCATACTTTTCAAGTTCTCACTTATACACAATCTTAATAATTACTAATAAGAAATTCCTTTAAAGAATTTGGTGGTGAGGGTAGAGAATTACTGAATAAATTCTGAAGCTTTAAAAAAAACTAAGTAGTTGTTATTTTTGAACATTTACTATGTGTCCAGCACTATAGGACACAGCTCCTCCTGAAGTACAGTCTTTCCTGTTGTCTAGTAGCAGTTACATTCAAGAATCAGCTGTAGGTACTGATTAATTTACAAGGTCACTGAAATTACTATTGCAACATGAAAAGGATTCATAAAGAAACACATTTTGGTATAAAGTTTAAAGACATTGTTTTAAGAAAAAATTAAGTCCAGGCTCATGTTTTGTTTTGTTTTTTAAATCAGGTACGTTCCAATTTATCAAATATTGAATGCCTACCATATGCTTAGCACTATGCTAAGTGCTTGAGGATTCGTATCATGGGTAGTAATGATCCCACCTTACTCTGATATTAGTGCCCCTTTTATGTGACTTCATAGAATCCTGGACTTAACAGTATTATAGCACTTTATACATTGAATTGCAGTTGTCTGTTTACTTAATCATCTCTCTTAATACATTTTAAGCTCCTTGAGGACCAGAGTCATGTTTTATTCACCCATGCAGTGTCATTACCTAACATTTTATTTTTTATTTTTTTTTTGCGGTACGCGGGCCTCTCACCATTGTGGCCTCTCCCTTTGTGGAGCACAGGCTCCGGACACTCAGGCTCAGCGGCCATGGCTCACGGGCCCAGCCGCTCCGTGGCATGTGGGATCCTCCCGGACCGGGGCACGAACCCGTGTCCCCTGCATCGGCAGGTGGACTCTCAACCACTGCCCCACCAGGGAGGCCCCTTAACATATTTTTAATACCCAGTTAGGGTCTACCTTGTTCTGGGATAATTTAAGAGAAAAACTAATTTTCCACTGAATAGATCTGACCCTTCTCTTTATACTTATCACAATGCATTTCAACATATTATATAATATGTAAGTTTTACAGTTTATTTTGTATAGATCATATATTAGATTGGCTGTTTGTTGGGAAGGAACTATAATCTTATCAATAACTTTCCTCCAAATGACACTTTAGGATAGGTAAATTCTGGGAGCGTTTCTATTGAAAGCTACTATCATCCATAGCACATGAATACTTAAAAGTTTTAACTAAAAGTATCCATTTCTTGGTATAGGTGACCTGTCTTCTCATGGACCATCAGCCTCAATTTCTTCCTCTTTTAGATCTTGACATTTATCAAAAAAAGTCTGTAACTGGTCCACTGTCAACAATGCTGGTTATTACTTAAAATAACAAAGCATGTGTCAGTATAGTACTGAATACTTTAGGCCCATTTGTTCCTGAGAGTCTACAATTAAATCACCATCAAGAATATTTCTTGGGGGCTTCCCTGGTGGTGCAGTGGTTGAGAGTCAGCCTGCTGATGCAGGGGACTCGGGTTCGTGCCCCAGTCCGGGAAGATCCCACATGCCGCGGAGTGGCTGGGCCCGTGAGCCATGGCCGCTGAGCCTGCGCGTCCAGAGCCTGTGTTCCGCAACGGGAGAGGCTACGACAGTGAGAGGCCCACGAACCGCAACAAAAAAAAAAAAAAAAAAATATTCCTTGCTTTTGTATCCCAGCACTTTTGTTAATATTATCTAGCCAAAGCTTTCTTTTCTAAGCCTTAAATCTTCTGCCTAATCTGACTCACCAGTCTCTAAAATATTAATTTCACAAAAAAATACAGAATGCATATATTAAATTAAATTGTTTATTAATGTATAAAATGTATGTTTATTATTACATAAAAACAAATGACATTAGATAATTTTTAAAATTTTTTTAAAAATGGGCAATTAAATCACAAAAGAAGACTGAACGAAAACCTGTTCTACCTAAAATACTCTGATAATTCTATATAGAGTATATACGTTACTTTTATTAACAATATACATAATACTATCACATTTTGTAAATTGGTAAAATAGAAGAAAACCTGATAATGTAATACAAAAATAAAGTAATTCCAGGCTTTAAAATACAGAGCAAAGCACTGCCTGAATGTTTCTGGTTAACTAGCTTGGATTTGAATTATTTAAAGTCTTTGGACCTTAGTTTTCTTTTCTTATAAAGTGATATACAATCAGTGAGATGAGAGGATTTCTAAGGAATTTTATAAATTGAAAGATGAACTTTACTCCTACTTAACAAACATCAATCTCACCTACAAGTAACTTTCTTACCCACCCAGAGAGGCAGAGCTGTTGAGAGTGTGAAGTTAAAAGTCAGACTGGAGCTGTTTACAAGCTGTGTGGTCTTCAGCAAGTTACTCAGGGCTTTAAGCCTGTTCTCTCAGATGTAAAGTGGGAAGTTGTGAAAATTAAATGAGATAATGAATGTAAAATGCTTAGTATAATGCAGGGCACGTGAACAGCCCCTAAATCTATCTGGGTTTCTTTATCTATCTCCTTTTCCTGCCTCTTATTTAAAAGGAAAAGCTGGATCTCTCTGCCTGTACTGTTGGAATCACTTTTCTGTTACCACATTTCTTTCCCCTTCCTGCCTCTAAAAAATTTTTTTAAAAGAAAGTGACAATTTGGAAATTCCCTGGTGGTCCATTGGTTAGTACTCCACGCTTCCATTGCAGGGGCCATGGGTTTGATCCCTGGTCGGGGAACTAAGATCCTACAAGGTGTGTGGCACGGCCCAAAAAAAAAAAAAAAGTGACAATTTTTGATGTATTAACTACCTTTTAAAAATATCTAAATTAGGTGAATTTTTACTTAAGTGTAGCCTTCTGTGGAAAAAAAAATTCCCACCATAGTCTTAGTTGAAGAGAAAAGTGAATGGACAAACTTATTTTATTTCTTTAATATGGCTTTAGTACTTATCTTGAACTGTATCTCCTAAACTACTCTCACTTCTAATCCTTAAATGTAAAGTAAAAAAGCAAACTAATAAAAGCTAACCTTAAAAAACACCTTGGTTTCGAATATACTCCAGAGAGTTGTCAATAATTTAAAAACAAGAGGTAGAGGAAACAGTCAAGACATGGATATAAAAGTTGATATGGGAAAGGGATGATCAAGGGGGAGTCACGATGGGGAAAGAACTAGGCAGATTTCGTTATTTAACCAAAGATCTAGAAGCTAGGTGATCTAGACAGAGGCCAAGGAATCAGTAGTTTATTTTACTCAAGAGCAAGCAGGGGGGCTTCCCTGGTGGTGCGGTGGTTGGAAGTCTCCCTGCCAGTGCAGAGAACGCAGGTTCGATCCCTGGTCTGGGAGGATCCCACATGCCGCGAAGCGACTGGACTGGACCCGTGTGCCACAACTGCTGGGCCTGTGCTCTAGAGCCCTTAGGCCACAAATGCTGAGCCTGTGGGCCACGGCTACTGAGGCTCGCATGCCTGGAGCCTGTGCTCTGTGGTGGGAGAGGCCACCGTGGTGAGGGGCCCGCGTGCCGCGGCGAGGGCTGGCCCCCGCTTGCCGCGGCTGTTAAGTGCCCGCATGCAGCAGCGGGGACCCAACGCAGCCAAAAATAAATAAATTTTAAATTTTATTTTTTTAAAAAAGAGCAAGCAGGAAGTATTAGAGAAGCGGAGGAGGATCATTAAAATAAAAAGGAATAACTAGATCTTGGATATAGAGTTATATATATAAGAATCCCAAAGCAGAACAGACCAAAATAGGTCTGTTTCTAGGAAAGTGCGGATTTATTTACAGCCCATTTTTATACTTTCAAATTTCCTGTCTGGTTAAAAGTCATCTTACTATTTAGAACCACAAGAATGGCCCTGAAAGCATGTGCACTCTCACTAGCATCTCCTCCTGCTACTTTCAGATCCTAATCTTAGTTATGCTGATGAAAAGCACAGATCTTCGTAGGATCATGTACTCAATGTGGATTTGCCAAAATGATCTGCCCAGTTTAACTGTACAAGATTAAATGGAATTACATGGAGCAAGGTAACATACGAGATAGAAATTAGGGGTATATGTATTTTTGCCAATGGACAGGTGAGGGAAGAATAGTTTAATCAAGGGTTCATGGAGAGTGCTATTACAACTAATAACTAACAAGAGCTGGACTTGATTGCTTTGCTAGTAATGGAAGAGGTACTTGTCCAGAGTTTAGGAATGGTAAACCACAAAACTAGAAATAAGAGGAGTTTCCAAAAACAGGAAGTCAACTAGTATCTGCTGTCAGAGAAAATGTCATGAGAGGCTGTGCAATCAAAACCATAGATCCGGGCTTCCCTGGTGGCGCAGTGGTTGGGAGTCCGCCTGCCGATGCAGGGGACACGGGTTCGTGCCCCGGTCTGGGAGGATCCCACGTGCCGCGGAGCGGCTGGGCCCGTGAGCCACGGCCGCTGAGCCTGCGCGTCCGGAGCCTGTGCTCCGCAGCGGGAGAGGCCGCAGCGGGAGAGGCCGCAGCGGTGAGAGGCCCGCGTGTCGCAAAAAAAACCCACCATAGATCCATACACAGTTGAGAAGTGTGAAGTTGACTGGTAAATTATTATAAAAATCAAGAATAGGAAAAAAGTATAATAGGGAAAAAATCAATTTAATTCACACATCCTCTGTGACTCTGCGATGACAGAAGGCCTAATTAAAAAGTCTATGGAGGGGAGAAGACTGTCAAAACAGCGCACAGATCACACACCCCAGCCCCGGAAGATGGGGAACTGCCTCAAGTCCCCCACTTCGGATGACATCTCCCTGCTTCACGAGTCTCAGTCCGACCGGGCTAGCTTTGGCGAGGGCGCTGAGCAGGATCAGGAGCCGCCGCCGCCATATCAGGAACAAGTTCCAGTTCCGGTCTATCATCCAACACCTAGCCAGACTCGCTTAGCAACTCAGCTGACTGAAGAGGAACAAATTAGGATAGCTCAAAGAATAGGCCTTATACAGCATCTGCCTAAAGGAGTTTATGAACCTGGAAGAGATGGATCAGAAAAAAAGATCTGGGAGTGTGTGATCTGTATGATGGACTTTGTTCATGGGGACCCAATTCGATTTCTCCCGTGCATGCACATCTATCATCTGGACTGTATGGACGACTGGTTGATGAGATCCTTCACATGCCCCTCCTGCATGAAGCCCGTTGATGCAGCACTGCTTTCGTCCTACGAGACTGACTGAGCCAGGGTCTCTCATCTGACTTCAAGTGAACCATCATTTTTGGTGGTTTTGATCTTTTGTCACTGAGCCCAAAAAGCCAGGGATTAGGGATTAAGATCATGCACGAAAGTTTCCTAAATATTCCTGAATGGCTGCAGCTGTTGGGGAAAAGTATGTGATATTTTAGAAACTTAGGGGGAAAAATAGGAAGGTATTTTTATGTAAAGCCTTGACCCAGTGTTCAAGAATATAATTGTATTTAGATCTTGTTATTGCTCCAGTACATAGGAATTGTGTAAAGTGTTAAAGCAGCTGTATAAGTTTAAATTGCGTATGTCGAAGATTAGGAAAAAGATAGTGGTTGTTTTTCCTAAATGAAGTAATTTTCTTCTTCCCCCCACCCAAATTATTTTCTCAAGTTGCTGGCATTTGGGTCAAGGTTTTATTAAAAGCTCCATTTTACAACACTGGCACAAAAAAAGTAGTTTTAAGCTTGTTTGTACAGTTCTTTTATCCACTGGAAATGGAATTCATTGCCTTAGGTCTTTTTAAATAGTGTATTATTATCGTTGGGGCTGGCTCTATGCTTGAAAACCACTTTATTTATAACCTGTTATAAGTGCTATATCTGTTTGCAGTTAGGAAATGCAGAATTCAAAGTGATCTCCTAGTGTGTAAGCAAGCTGAGATGCACTATCCCTTTTCTATAAAAAAAATGAGTTAATGTGTCAAGAAACCAACTCTAGTAAAGTGGGATTTAATATTACCCTTTCTTATGTGTTTCACCTAATTAGTTTGGTTGTTAATATGGTGATAACTAAAAGTCAAGGTAAATTTCAAACATTAAGAATTCTGATTTATTGAGCTTGAATTATGCCACCATGCTTATGTAAAAATGAAAGTGGCACCATGGTTAAACTGAGAAAAGTTTCTCAGTTGTAACAATTTTGATTTATTCTTTCCTGTGACCTCCTTCCCTGTATTGTAGTGCTGAGGTTATTGAAGTTATGTAAAACACATCTCTGTTTCTGTTTCTTGGAAGAACAGTCCTGCTAGTTGATTGACAATTCTAAGCAGGGAGAATTAAGATAAATGTGTTTCATGTTTTGCACACAAATGCAGAATTTGTATAACCACATGACTTCATAGTTGTGATCTCAAAAAAGAAGGAATTTCTCTTTTATCTTTTTCTTGCAGTTAATATAAGAACACTGAATCTCTAAGCTTCTGAAGTGTTAGAAGTAGAGATGGTCTAGTAAGGATGTAGTTGTAATGTTTTATCCATTTAGCATGTGTTTATTTTTCTTAATGTACTCAAAGGTGACATATTTGTTCAACTCAGTGATATTACAGCTAAAAAAATCATTCATTAGCAAAAGGAGAAGCAATCTCAACCAAACAATCAGAAATGTTTCTTATTATTTTATATTGAGATGAATATTTGACTTTAACACTTTTCTACATATAAAACACAAGTCTCTTGAAGGGTTCTTCATAATTGCATTATAGAAGAATTTAGTATGTCATAAGCACTTAAAGATTTAACATTCAACTGTAGCAGTATCTATGTTGGTTAATTTTCTTATAAGCCCCACAATGAGTTTGAGAAAAATGGAAAGAAATTAGATTATCAGGTTCTGTTAAATTGTTACATGTATCTTGCTTAAGTTTTTGTTCATTAATTTATATCCAATTACATAAAGCAAATTTGGAGGAAACACCTGAAGTTGTGCAATATTTTCAGAGATATTACTTTTTTCTATCTTTGTGTTTTCTACTTAAACATGATGTCTGTCATCAAGTATTATAGTCACTTTCTTTTTTCTAGATTGTTAAATGAACTTTTTTTTTTAAATCATCTTCTATGTTGCTGTTAGTCTTTATTACAAGGCTTCTTTCACAGAAGTTTGGCAGTAATATTGAAAGAACCAGGATTGAGCTGAATGCTTTTTTTTTTTTTTTTTTTCGGTGCGCGGGCCTCTCACTGCTGTGGCCTCTCCCGTTGCAGAGCACAGGCTCCAGACGCGCAGGCTCAGCGGCCATGGCTCACGGGACCAGCCGCTCAGCGGCATGTGGGATCTTCCTGGACCGGGGCACGAACCCGTGTCCCCTGCATTGGCAGGCGGACGCTCAACCACTGCACCACCAGGGAAGCCCCTGAATGCTTTTTTTTTTAAGGTACTTTGTATTCTTTAATTTTGATCTCCACATACCATGTTAAGAACTATCAGTTTTGGCTTTTACCAAGTGAAATAAAGTTATATTACAGTTGCAAAAAAAAAAAAAAAGTCTATGGAGGGCTTCCCTGGTGGCACAGTGGTTAAGAATCTGCCTGCCAATGCAGGGGACACGGGTTCAAGGTCTTGTCCAGGAAGATCCCACAGGCTGCGAAGCAACTAAGCCCATGCGCCACAACTACTGAGCCTGCGCTCTAGAGCCCACGAGCCACAATTACTGAGCCCGTGTGCCACAACTACTGAAGCCCATGCGCCTAGAGTCCATGCTCCGCAACAAGAGAAGCCACCACAATGAGAAGCCCTCACACAGCAAGGAAGAGTAGCTCCTGCTCGCCACAACTAGAGAAAGCCTATGCACAGCAACGATGACTCAACACAACATCAAAAAGTTTAACTGAACAAGAGAATTTGCCCCTGCCTCTACCCAAAGTCTGGAGACAGGAGTTAGAACAGAGATATAGTACTAGAGAATATTAAAGGAGACACATACCTTCCCTTTGGTCAAACAAAAGTCCATGGCTCATACATCTCTAGAGTTCCAAAAGACTTTAGATGACAAAAAATATTTTACACACAAGGTAGAATTTAGTAAATTGCTAAGGAAATTGGTACAACCTATAAAGAAACTAGAGATTCCCTTTCCTAGGTAATCCTTTTTGTCCCAACACAGACTTCTTCCTTGTTGGTCTTGGTCCTGAGATAATAATGGCATATGATACGATATGGGTACCAAAAAGTATAAAAACCCTTTCTGCAAATCACAGTAAAAATAAGCCCCACTAATAGAATAATACACTTATAGATACTTTTGACTGATTGCCAACTTATTATAGACTGGCAGTTTATTATTATAGGTCCCTAGTTATACACACCATTTATCTGTAGTAGAAAATATTCTATCCAGATATTAAATTTATTTTTGGTTGAAAGTATATCTAGAGGGACTTCCCTGGTAGTCCAGTCATAAAGAATCCGCCTTCCAATGCAGGGGACGCGGGTTCAATCCCTGGTCAGGGAACTAAGATCTCACGTGCCATGGGGCAACTAAAGCCCACGTGCCTCAACTAGACAGCCCATGTACTGAAACTGAAACTAGAGAGCCCACGTGCTCTGGAGCCCGTGCACCACAACAAAGAGCCCATGTGCTCTAGAGCCTGCGCACCACTAGAGAAGAAAAAACATACATGCTACAACTAGAGAGAAGCCCATGCGCCGCAATGAACAGCCCACACGCCACAACTAAAGATCCCGTGGGACTTCGCTGGTGGCGCAGTGGTTAAGAATCCGCCTGCCAATGCAAGCCACATGGGTTCAGTCCCTGGTCCAGGAAGATCCCACATGCCTCAGAGCAACTAAGCCTGTGTGCCACAACTACTGAGCCTGCACTCTAGAGCCCGCAAGGCACAACTACTGAGCTCGCATGCCACACTGAAGCCTGTGCACCTAGAGTCCGTGCTCCGCAACTAGAGAAGCCACCACAATGAGGAGTCCACACACCACAATGAAGAGTAGCCCCCGCTCGCCACAGCTAGAGAAAAACCGAGCACAGCAATAAAGACCCAACACAGCCAAAAATAAATAAACAAATTTATTAAAAAAAAAAAAAAGATCCTGCATGTCTCATCAAAGACTCCACGTGCCACAAGACCTGACACAGCCATAAAAATAAATAAAATATATTTTTTTAAAAAAAGAAAGTATATCTAGAATTCCATGGAATGAACAGTGTTTATACTCTAGTTGTTCCAAAGAGTTCACAGGGGCAGGAAGATGCAAAATAAAGTGATCATTAAATATGAATGCATAAAATGGCCCTAAAAATCTCAGGGTCCTTCAAAAGTGAAATGTTAGAAGTCCTTATGAAGATCTAATGCAGCAGTAAAAGTAGGCATATCTTGTTGGAAAAAGCAGCTTTCTAGTTTTTCCTTACTTATATCCTTATAGATTCCTTAGGGCTCAAGTTTATAAAGAACTACAGAAACTCTAACAACCCAGCAATTAGTGGTACAGAATAATAGTTTTAATGCTGAACAGGTTTAATAGAACAAGGGCACAATCTTCCATCTTATTTCCTTATCAAGCAAATGCAGGAACCCCTTCCTTAAATTTTAGTAAGTATTCCTTTAGGGCTTCTAGTTTTACACCAACAACTGAAGAAGTGCTAATAGATTTTGTGGTAAGTCAGTCATCAGTCACTGGGTCAATCAGGAGGGAAAGTGTCTCTGACTCTTATAAAGAATGTACTCATTGGGTACTTTGCCAGAGTAAAGCAGTGTCTAATTTAAAGACCCTCAGAACTGGAAAGAAAGTTCAACAGGAATATAGGAAATAGAACTGAGAGGATTATAATGAGGCAGATACAAATAGCCCAAAGACCCAAAAGATTCCTGGAAAACACAGGATTTCTGTCTAAAAAGGACTTCACCAAATGTAACACAAAGTCCTTGATTAGATCCTGGTTTGAACAAACCATCCATAAAACCATTTGGGGGACAAATGGGAAATTTGAATATGGACTGGGTATGAGATGATATTAAAAATTATAGATAACTTTGTTAGATGCAATAATGGTACTGTGATTTGAAAGGGAAATGTTCTTGTTTAGAGATACATATTTAAGTATAAACAAAAATATAAAAATAGATAAAAAATAATACGTCAAAACTGTTAAAAGTAGGTGATGAGTACAATAGGAACACATTAAATTAGTCTCATCATTTTTCTGTAAGTTTCCAATTTTTCATAATAAAAAGTATAAAACAGTGCTACTGTTTCAGTTTGGTGGTCACTATAGAAAATAATACCATTTCCCCCTAGTGACTGGCCACCAGGATAGTTGTTTCCATTTATCCCTTCTATAAAAATAGTACTACCAGGAATTCCCTGGTGGTCCAGTGGTTAGGACTCATTGATTTCACTGCCGAGGGCCCAGTTTCGATCCCTGATTGGGATACTAAGATCCTACAAGCCACGCAGCACAGACAAAAAAAAAAACAAAACAAAACAGGACTACCTTGTAAAGAATGGTGTTTTTTTTTTCTTCTAGGAAAATATTTATAAGTTTGGCCAATATCATCATGTACATAATAACATCATGCCCCTAAATTCCTTTGCTCTTTTATTCTTTGATGCACCCACCCACTTAACGAAGTCCCAAATCTAGGATAACTAACTACCTTCACCAGGCCTACACTCTGATGAATACTCCCACAGAAAAATGACACAAGTGGTATATTCATGTAATAATTACCATCCTTAACACTGCATAGTGATTCTTAATTTCTCTAGTTAGTCCTTTCTCCCACATGCTGTAAAGATTACTTCAAATTTTCTTTCTTCAAATCTGGAACCAAACCTTCTTACCCCTCCTCAGTCTCAGTAAATGATCTTGCCTTCCACATTACAGAAAATAGAAACATTGAAACAAAAACTTTCTCTATTTCCTGCCATCAAATCTATAAACTTACCTGTAGCTCTACTCATAGTCTATTCTTTCCCTCCTTTACAATGGAGAGGTCTCTTTTTAAACCAAAGGTCAATCCATTTTACCTGTGAAAATGTTTATCCTTTCTCACCTTCTTGGAGGCTTCTAACATTATCTCCTCTCCTGAATTTTCAACATTTCTCTCTATTGAGTCCTTCAATATTTTAACATTGTCAAGTCTCTCATATTAAACAAAAACAACCTTCCCTGGATTCCACACTCTACTATAGCTATGAGCCATTATGTCTGTGCCTCCTCACAGACAAACTGTTGTTTGTCTGTCAAAAGTTGCCTATAATCTATTTCTAGTATCTGAGACCCCAAACATTTCCTAACCAATTCAATGAGGTTTTTTTTTCTGCTTTCACCATTCTCTAAAAGATATCAATGAAATCCATATCCCTAATGAACACTTTCCCCCCAAGTGTTCTTATCTTATTCATCTTTTCAATAGCATTTAACAATTGAGATCTCCAATTCTTCTTGAAACACTCTCTCCTTGTTGGTTTACATGATACCATATTCTTTAGATTTTCCTTTTGTTCTTTTCTTTCTGTCTCCTTTGCCAGTTTATACTCCACTAGTTGATCCTTAAATGTTGGCACTCCTCAAATCTCTGTCCTAGGCCTTCTCTTTTCTTCCAATTCCACATTTTTCTTGTAAATCTCATACTCTCCCTCTCCCTAATTGTACACAAAACTTATTCCAGTCCTGAACCATTTAACCAACATTTCCACTTGGAGGGATGCCTGAGAAGCAGCTCTAACAGTTCTAAAAGTTCACATCTTTTTTCTGTTCCAGTGTTCTGCGTTTCGATAAAGAGCATCATCATTCATCCAGTTGTTCATGCTTAGAACCCAGAAATCATTCTTTCATTTTTTACATTAAAGAATAATAGATTTACAATACTGTATTATTTTCAGGTATACAGCAAAGTGACTCAGTTACACATGTTTTTTCAGATTCTTTTCCATTATAGGCTATGATCAGATATTGAATACAGTCCCCTGCTATACAGTAAATCTTTGTTGTTTTTCTATTTTACATATAGTACTGTGTATCTGTTAATCCCATACTCCTAATTTTTCCCTCCTCCCCGCTTTCCCCTTTGGTGACCATAAGTTTGTTTTCTATGTCTGTGAGGCTGTTTCTGTTTTGTAAATAAACTCATTTGTGTTATTTTTTAGATTCCACATATAAGTGATATACAGTATTTGTCTTCCTCTGTCTTATTTCACTCAGCATGATAATCTCTACGTCCATCCATGTTGCTTCAAATGGCAATATTTCATTCTTTTTTATGGTTAACATTCCATTGTATATATACACCACATCTTCTTTATCCATTCATCTGTTGATGGACACTTAAGCTGCTTCCATGTCTTGGCTATTGTAAACAGTGCTGCTATGAACATAGGGGTGCATGGACCTTTTTGAATTAGAGTTTTTGTTTTTTCTGGATATATGCCCAGGAGAGGAATTGCTGGATCATATGGTAGTTCTATTTTTAGTTTTTTAAGGAACCTCCATACTGTTTTCCATAGTGGCTAAACCAATTAACATTCCCACCAACAGTGGGAATATTAATATTCCCATATATTAATATTTCTCCACACCCTCTCCAGCATTTATTATTTGTAGACGTTTTGATGATGGCCATTCTCACCAGTGTGAGGTGATATCTCATTGTGGTTTTGATTTGCATTTCTCTAATAATTAGCAGTGTTGAGCATCTTTTCATGTGCCTGTTGGCCAGCTGTATGTCTTTTTGGAGAAATGTTTATTTAGGTCTTCTGTCCATTTTTTGACTCGGTTGTTTGTTTTTTTGATATTAAGTTGTATGAGCTCTTTGTATATTTTGGAAATTAACCCTTTATTCATCACATCATTTGCAAATATTTTCTTCCATTCGTGGGTTGCCTTTTTGTTGATGATTTCCTACACTGTGCAAACGCTTTTAAATTTGTTTAGGTTCCATTTGTTTATTTTTACTTTTATTTATTTTGCCCTGGGAGACTGATCTAAGAAAATATTGCTGTGATTTATGTCAAAGAATGTTTCCCCCTTTGTTTTATTCTATGTAATGGTGGCCTCGTAGAATGAATTTGGTAGTGTTCCCTCCTCTTCAATCTTCTGGAATAGTTTGAGAAGGATGAGTTCTTCTTTGTATGTTTGGTAGAATTCCCCAGTAAAGCCATCTGGTCCTGGACTTTTGTTTGCAGGGAGTTATTTTGTTTTTTGGGTGTGTTTTGTTTTGTTTTGTTTTTTACAGATTCTATTTCATTTCTAGTAATCAGTCTGTTCAAATTATCTGTTTCTTCTTGATTCAGTTTTGGCAAGCTGTATGTTTATAGAAACTATCCATTTTTTGTAGGTTGTCCCAATTTGTTGGCATAGGAGTTTTATGGTATCGTGTCTTATATTAAGTCTTTAAGGCATTTTGAGTTTATTTTTGTGCATGGTATGAGGGAATGTTCTAATTTCATTGATTTACATGCAGCTGTCCAGCTTTCCCAACATCACTTGCTAAAGAGACTGTCTTTTCTCCACTGTATATTCTTGCCTCCTTTGTCAAAGAGTAATTGACCACAGGTGTGTGGGTTTACTCCAGGGTTCTTTATTCTGGTCCCTTGATCCATATGTGTTTTTGCACCAATACCATGCTGTTTTGATAACTGTAGCTTTGCAGTATTGTCTGAAGTCTGGGAAGATTATGCCTACAGCTTTGTTCTTTTTCCTCAGAATTGCTTTGGCAATTCTGAGTCTCTTGTGGTTCCTTATAAATTTTAGGATTATTCTAATTCTGTGTAAAATGTCACAGGTAATTTGAAATGGACTGAATTAAATCTGTAGATTGCTTTGGGTAGTATGGCCATTTTAACAATATTAATTCTTCCAATCCAAGACCACAGGATATCTTTCCATTTCTTTGAATCTTCTTCAGTTTCCTTTATCAATGTTTTATAGTTCTCAGTGTATAGTTCTTTCACATTCTTGGTTAAGTTTATTTCTAGGTTGGTTTTTTTTTTTGATGCAATTTTAAACACTTTTTCTTTTTACTTTCCTTTTCTGATATTTGTTAGTATAAAGAAATGTAACAGATTTCTGTATACTAATCCTGCTACCTTACTGAATTCATTTATTCTAACAGTTTTTGTGCGGAGGCTTTAGGGTTTTCTGTATAGAGTCTTGCATAGAAAGACAATTTTACCTCTTCCCTTCCAATCTGGACACATTTTATTTATTTTTCTTGTTTGACTGCTGTGGCTAGAAGTTTCAATACTATGTTGAATAGAAGTGGTGAGAGTGGGCATCCTTGTCTTGTTGCTGAATTTAGCAAGAAGGCTTTCAGCTTTTCACCATTGAGTATTATATTGGCTACGGGTTTGTCATAAATGGCTTTTATTATTTTTAAAATTTATTTACTTATTTGGCTGTGTTGGGTCTTGGTTGTGGCATGCGGGATCTTTCGTCGCAGTGCATGGGCTTCTCTCTAGTTGTGGCATGCGGGCTCTAGAGCACAGGGGCTCAGTAGTTGTGGTGCACAGGCTTAGTTGCCCTGCAGCATGTGGGATCTTAGTTCCCCAACCAGGGATTGAACCTGCCTCCCCTGCGTTGGAAGGCAGATTCTTAACCACTGGACCACCAGGGAAGTCCCATAAATGGCTTTTATTGTTGAGATGTGTTCCCTCTGTACCCATTTTGGTGTGAGTTTTTACCATGAATCGATGTTGAATTTTATCAAATGCTTTTTCTGCATCTATTGAGAAGATCATTTGGTTTTCGTCTTTTCTTTTGCTGATTTGGTACATCACATTAATTGATTTGCATGTGTTTGAAACATCCTTGAAACCCTGGAATGAATCCAACTTGATCATGGTGTATGATCTTTTTTATGTATTGTTGGATTCAGTTTGCTAATACTTTGTTGAGGATTTTTGCAACTATATTCATCAAAGATATTGGCCTGTAATTTCTTTTTGTGGTGTCTTTGTGTGATTTTGGGTATCAGGGTGATGGTGGCTTCATAGAATGACTTCGGTAGTGTTCCCTCCTCTTCAATCTTTTGGAATAGTTGGAGAACAATAAGTTCTTTGTATGTTTGGTAGAATTCCCCAGTAAAGCCATCTGGTTCTGGACTTTTGTTTGCCGGGGGTTTTTTGGGTTTTGTTTTTCGGTTTTTTTTTTTTTTTAATTTACAGATTCTGTTTCACTTCTAGTGATCAGTCTGTTCAAATTATCTTTTTTAAAAAATTAATTAATTTATTTTTGGCTGCCTTGGGTCTTCATTGCTATATGCAGGCTTTCTTTAGTTGCATCAAGCAGGGGCTACTCTTCGTTGTGGTGCATGGGCCTCTCATCGCAGTGGCTTCTCTTGTTGTGGAGCACGGGCTCTAGGCGCACGGGCTTCAGTAGTTGTGGTACACGGGCTATAGAGTGCAGGCTCATCAGTTGTGGCATATGGGCTTAGTTGCTCTGCGGCATGTGGGATCTTCCCAGACCAGGGCTCGAACCCATGTCCCCTACATTGGCAGGTAGATTCTTAACCACTGCGCCACAAGGGAAACCCCAAATTATTTTGACTCAGCTTTGGCAAGCTGTATGTTTATGGAAACTTGTCCATTTTTTTCTAGGTTGTCCCAATTTGTTGGCATATAACTATTCATAGTATTTCTTATGATTTTTTTGTATTTCTGCAGTATTGACTATTAATTCTCCTCTTTCATTTCTTATTTTGTTTACTTGGGTCTTCTCTCTTTTCTTCTTGGAGAGCCTGGCTAGAAGTTTGTCGATTTTGTTTATCCTTTCAAAAAACTGGCTCTTGGGGCTTGCCCCGAAGTCCAAAACACCTTAATGTTATACAAGGGGCAGGGAGACACACACTAGTGGTACACTGTTTAGCTACAGAATAAGGTTTACTGAGAAAAACTTAGAAGTGAGAAATAGCAGAATACACACATTCTCTCGGCTATCATTATCTCATGGAAATGCATATTCAGTCCAGAAACAGACCCAATGCAGAAAGTGCTCCAGGAGAGGCGCACCCTTCCCAACCACACAGGAAGATTGCAAATACCTAGGTGACTAGTAAAGGACTTCCAGGTCAGGGATATGGCCTTGATAAAAAAAAAAAAAGGGAACGTCTAAAGCTCAATTTTGGAAAGTTGTAAAACAACCACTCATGACAGCCAGAGACGTTGTTTTCTCAATTGAACTATCCTACCCCTGTGGAGAAAAAAAAAAAAGAGAGAGAGAGAGAGAACAAAAAGAACGACTAGGCCATCAAGAGACCAAAGTCTATTTCTCTCATTCATTCATTCATTTATTTATTTATTTTTGGCCACACAGCATGGCTTGTGGGATCTCAGTTCCCTGACCAGGGACTGAACGCGGGCCCTGGCAGTGAAAGTGCCAAGTCCTAACCACTGGACTGCCAGAGAATTCCCTATTCCTCCTTTTAACTTAGGACTCTACAAGATCTGATATCTATCTCTTGAGCCTTACATCATGCCTCTTGAGCCTTACATCATGCCTCTTATTTTCTATGCTTCAGTCACATAGCCCTTCTTCGAATTCCTTAAAAAGTTAGGTTATTTCCCTCCTCAGGGCTTCTGCACACATGTTCCATCTGCTTAGTTAACCGCACCACCCCCCCTTTTTTCCTGACATCTTCAAATAGGTTATAAGTCCTAATAAAAGTACTCACAGCATGTTGTAGGTACCCTTCACAGAGTGTATCTCAATAGAAATGATACCTACTTATGTAATTATTTAACATCTGTCCCTTGTCAAACTAGGAGGTCCTTAAATGGCAGGAACTATACCTGCCTTGCTCAGGCTGCAGTCCTAATACTTAGCTAAGTAAGTACCCAGTCATAATCATGCTCAATAAATATTTGTTGAATGAATGAATAAAGTGTGGACTTAAAGAGATCAGGTAAAGTGAGATGACTTAGCAGTATTTATTATGTAGCAATAATTCTGATTTTGTGGTTCTTTGGCCTTAGATTTTTGAGGAATATGGATAAATCTGGGCCCATACCTAGCACACATCTAGCTTAAATATGGGAACAATACAAACAAACCCTTGCTATAACTAACAGGGGAGCAGGAGAGCTAGGGCTATACAGTATTCTTAAATAAGCAAACAAATCATTATTTTACACTACTTTGTGCAATTCACTGATTAAAGTGTTGAAGGAAATACAAAGTCAGATTCCTGACTTCAATAAGCTTACTTTCATTTAGAAAAATGAGACACATTTACATGGAAAGAAAATTGTTAACTAGGTACTCATCAATAAGGGCAAAGTAAGGACAATATGGCCCATAACAAGTAAAGGAGGAAGGGTAGAGTAGTGATCCAGAGCCTTAGCTGCATATTTAAATCACCTGGAAAACATTTTAAAAATACTGTTGCTCAGGTCTCACCTCTACACATTCTGATTTAATTGAGTTGGTGTTGGGCTCTGGGCATTGGTATTTTTTTTAATAGCTCCGTAGGCAGCTCTAGCATACAATCTGGGTTGAGAACCACTGATTTAAGGAGAGAAGAAGTAGCTTTACTGAAGAGTTAGTATATAAAATGTTTCTTAAAAGATAGGTGAAATCTGGATAGGCAAAAAGGAGTGAGAATGTTCACATAGGGATTAGGAGTAAGAAACAAAATGGGAAAGCATAAAGTGTGTATGGGGATGGAGGACTATTAATGAGTAGACAGATCATTATGGCTGAAGCAAAGTGTTGACACAAGGGGATAGTAGAAAATACCTTGCATTTTTATCCTCTAGGCACTGGGTGCTACTAACATTTTTGCAATATTATTGACCTGATCAGAGGAGTATTCTGCCACAAAAGTCTAGAGATAAGTTGATAAACTCCTGTATTAGGTGGCAGCTGTAAAAATGGAAGCATTGAAGAGATAACAAGAGGGATGAATCAGTAAGATTTTTTTGGCAAAGCCATAAGTGACATGATAAAAAGAATTTAAAGTCACACTGATAACTTAATAATAGAAACACTATCATAAAGACAAATCTTGATTCTTTCTCTAAACTCCTTTAGCCCTCAAATGTAAACATCCATCATTAGCAGTCATCCTAGTTCTAACATTAGGGCTTATCTTTTTTTTCCTTAGAAAGAAAATAATAAATACATTTTAATGCAGTAATCTCTGAAAATGGAGTTGAGACCTAAATAAAAAAAAAACTGATTTTAAGTAACAAATTGCTAATCCATTCCACCCTAAAGAATTAATTATTACCTTCATAATTTGATGGTTAAAGAATATTACGCTAAAATTTTTTATTTTGAAGCAGATCATAAGACATCTCTAAATCAAGCTCCTTTAGTTTAGAATAACAGTAGCTATTTCTATATCATACCTTGTATTTGGTCATGGTGCTAAAATGATTATTCCGAAAGAACACACAAAGTTCTCCTTCCTGAACCGTTGAAGTTAGTTCACATAATCCATGGTATGTCAGTTGAGTGGCTGTGTTATTTAGAAACTGCTCAGCTACAAAGCCTAGGAACCAATGCATAATATTAGATGGAAGAATAATTTCAAAATTTTAAAGTTTTTCTATTTACATTGTGTTCCAATTATGAAGAAAGGCCAATCAAAATAAGACTCCTCCTACTATAACATGATGGCCCTAAATTGCCTAAATTGGAGATTTTTTTTCTAATTCTGCGATGGAAGATGTGTCTATAGACATTTCCAGGCTAAAGAAACAGTTATCTGAAATTCTTTTTATCAATAAATGTATTTACTTATACCACACCTTCTTCCGCAAAGGATTTCATGCGCCTTGCAATAGAAGAAACACACACAATAAAACTAAAACCCAAAAAAACAATAAGAAGGTAAGGGTTAGCAAAAGTCAACAACTACTTCCCCAATGGATAGGTGTTTAGAAATTAAAAGTAGCCTCAAGAAATTGAGTTGCTTAAGATTTTGACAAAGATCCCAGATAATTTTCAGTTCACAAACTGCTCAATTCTTGCCTTAAAACTAAAAGTAGGCATAAGACTGAACAGAAAACAGTGGGGTAACTGATAACATTTTTATCCTAATCTCCTCCAACATATGCTACTCATTATGTAGATATACCAAGTTCAGAAATAGAAATCATCTCTTCTGTTTTCAAACATAATGAAATATAAAGAAACCTTCTGGGGTTTAATTTAAAAGCTATACATACAGTTGATCCTCATTATTCACACGGGTTCATATACGCTAATTTGCCTACTATCTAAAATTTATAACTCCAAAAATCAATACTTGTTGCACTTTCAGGGTCATTCCTGAATATGTGCAAAGCAGCAAAAAAATTGAGTCACCCAACACACACATTCCCCACTGAAGTCAAAATAGGCAACAGTGTGTCACCTTCTTGTTTCAGCTCTCATACTGTGAACAAATGTGATTTTCACATTCTATATAATGCCACATTTATCACATTTTGTGAAATTTCTGTGCTTCTTTGGAGTGATTTTTACTGTGTAAAATGGCCCCCAAGCATAATGCTGAAGCTAGTGTTCCTAAGCACACAAAGGTTGTGATGTGCCTTATAGAGACAATGCATATTTTTGCAGCTTCTGCCGGGCATGAAGCTGTTGGATATGAGTTTAATGTTACTGAATCAATAATATATATTAAACAAGGTGTCTCTAAGTGGCATGGACTTATATATACTACCAAATGTAAAACAGATAGCTAGTGGGAAGCAGCCGCATAGCACAGGGAGATCAACTCCGTGCTTTGTGACCACCTAGGGGTGGGACAGGGAGGATAGCAGAAGATATGTGGATATATGTATATGTATATGTATAGCTGACTCACTTTGTTATAAAGCAGAAACTAACACACCATTGTAAAGCAATTATACTCCAATAAAGATGTTAAAAAAAAAATAAGGTGTCTCTCAACAGAAACACACGAAAAACAAGGTTATGTATTGATAAGTTGATGAAAATCTTGTGACCAGAGGCTCACAGGAACCTAATGTTGTGTTTCCCCTATGAGCAGTGGTTTGGTATTCACTAATTCAGTGTTCACAGCAACTTTATGGAACATAACTATCAGTAATAATGAGAATCAGTTGTATAAATATTTTAAAAGCCTATATTTCTTTCATTCTTCCTCTTCCTTCCTCCTTTTGCTCCCTTTCTTTAAAAAGGAATAGAGGGGAGGAGAATGCTCTAAAAAGTTTTGTAAGTGAGCAGGGAGGTGCAGATATAGGGAGTAAAGATGAATCTGTGTTAATAAACTGATGACTCAACAAAAATTTGAAAATAAACTTGGTAGAAACTTGGTAGGGCCAGAGGCAGCTGCCTGATATAGATTTATTCCACTCCCTCACTTTTAGTGTCAAGCCATAGCACTTCAAGCTGCAAAGTGGTTGTAAAAAGTTACCAATATATCACACTATTCCAAGGAATTGGTAATGTAGGATGGGAAGTACAAAAAGTTATACAGAAGGCCACAGCCAAAGGAAATTTATAGCTCATTTGCAACTTCCTGGCTTTATACATTTAGAAATAAGACCCCTCCTCAATTATTATCATTACTTTGCTAAATGCTAAGTTATTGAGTAGAATGTATTAGTTATATACTAAAGCATTTTCTCTCATATAGCATTTAAAAAGTAAGCGTTATGCCTGTGCTGAGAAGTACCACTGCTGTCTATAATATCCATGTAACTAAACACTTCCTTCAGAAAGATGTTTCTAAATGTCCCTCCCATACCTCATTCATACAACATACTCTCTACAAAACCCTTTCAAAAAGATACAAAAATTCAGTGGAGATATAGCACAATGTTACTTTCATGTATGAAATTCAAAAATTTAATACTAGAAGTCTTTCTCAGCTGCTTGTTTCTAGAGAACAGGACATGGATTCAGAGAGAATAAGTGACTTGCTCAAGGACATAAAACTAGTTATGGCAAAGTGAAGACTGGAACTTAACCGGTATTAATTTATAAAATGTAGTGCTGATTATCATAAATGCAAACTGAACTCTATTTCTCCCCAAACCATAGAGCATAGACTAATTTAGACTTAGAGAGAAAAATGTTTCCTAATTCTTCTACCAACTTGTAAACAGTGACACCTGTGTGATTTTAGTGGCATATTCAAAAGCCTAATCTAGTTTCAACTTTTCATAACTAAACAAATTATGGAGTTTCAAAACATAATATCAGAGATTACTTATTAATTACAAATGCCAAAGGGCATCTTTCCAACAACAAAAAATCTGGTAAATATCACCTTAATCCTATTTCAACATCACCAACAATGGGATAATCAGACATCACGTGCCACCTGATTTGATGCACTAGGAAAGACACAATGTCGCCTATGTAGTATTCCCAAGGAAAATATATAACCCAAATCTACTAATGAGGAAACAATCAGATGAATCCAGATTGAGGACTATTCTATAAAACAACCAGCCTGGACTATAAAGAAAAGTAAATACCACAAAAGACCGAAAAGAAAAGAAAAGAAAAGAAAAAAGGATAGGGATCTTCTGTTCTAGATTACAGGAGACTAAATTGATATGATAATTAAATGATACTTGATTGAAACTTACACTGAAAAAACTTAAAAGCTATAAGGGGCATTACTGGGACAACTGGGGAATTCTGAATATAAACAGTATATTAGATAATAGTATTGTATCAATGTTAAATTTCCTGAGGTAACTGCATTGTGATTACATAGGAAAATTCTTTGTTCTTAGGAGACAAATATTGGAGAGTTAATGGATAAAGTGCTATAATATTTGCAATTAATTGTCACGATTTAGGAAAAAAATTGTGTGTGTGTGTGAATACAGAAAATAAAAATTCAATATGCTAATAATTGGCGAATTTAGATGAAACATATATATGTACAAATATGTATATAGATACATATATTCATTGTGCTATTCCAATTTTATGGGTTTGAGTTTTTCCAAAATAAAGAGAAAAGGAAATCAATATTATTTAATCAAAAATAATATGAACTCAAACTATAATCTTCAGCGTTTATGGCACATAATAAAAGCTCAGTAAGTGAGCTCGAATAAGTGAATATGCTGGAATAATTTCCTTAAGCATATTTTTTTTTACCTAGAAACAATTGTTAAAGAAGAAATTATTCCTGAGAGATCTTCTGGAATTAAATGACCAGTTAGCATGAAGTCTGGAAACTGGTACTGTGCTATTTTTTTCCTTGTTGATTTCTGCTGCCATGCCACAACCCATCGTTATAACTTGATTCAAAAAAGTATTAATATCCAAAAGAGGTAGCAAGTAATAAATATTCTATGTACATGTAAAACTTCTGTACTTTTACTTACAAGGTATTGCCACCAGAAAAAAATAAATGTTCTCTGAAAGAAGTTGAAAGAATATCTAATTCTATTTGACTATTAACTAAATAATATTTCTTTTTCATCAAAAAAGAATGATAGTAAACATATTTCTTGTATTCTGCACCTTATGGAGATGAAATATTTGAATTTTTAAAAAATCATCTCAGACCAAAGTTTAATAATTTTTAATAAAGAAAGATTAGAAATAAACCACTTTGGGATATTTTATGATTCAGGAGGAAAGTTACAGTTGTAGGCTAAACAGAAAAAGAAAGCAGACTACTTTGGTTGAACAATATACCCAAGAAAATATGATGAAGAAAATGGAAAAAAAAAGCTAATTGCTATATTATATAAGAAAAAATGGAGATATGGGAACATATGTATATGTATAACTGATTCACTTTGTTATAAAGCAGAAACTAACACACCATTGTAAAGCAATTATACCCCAATAAAGATGTTTAAAAAAAAAAAGAAAAAATGTCCATCGTGGCCTTTTATTTCCTTAATGATTTCATAGTGCCTTATACAAGTAGCCATTGGGATTGAATACTTATTTCAAGCAGACTACATATTTGTAATTTCTTATAAACAAAAAACGAGTTTAGCTTTTTAATTGTACTGAATTTCATATATAATTTTTCCTTCACTATGTATGGAAATATGATAAGCAGAATTTCACCATTATGAAATTTATATATCAAGGATTTAATCAGCTCTGATATATATTACCTGAAAATTCTATACCACTAAAGAGGAAGATTCCTACTTGCTTTTACCAAGATATTCTTCTCAAGTTATCAATTCTATACAAATTAGCTACAGTTTTTTATTATCCCAGGGATTCAATACCAGAGAAATAATAATAATAGTTGTAAAATCACGTTGAGAGAAAGGAGAAGTGATGAAGGGACTGTTTTTTGGTTGTTGTTCATTCTGCTAGTGTAATAAGTCCTACCTCTGTTACATTGCAGCCTAGCTTGGTGAAAATGCTGTCAACATTAGTGTTTCCCATAGCTTCTTACCTTATAAATATATTCATCCAAATATCACTTATTGGCTATCATTCCATCTGTTAACACTTTCTGGACCCTACTGTTCTCTCAATTACTATTGAATAGCATACTGAAAGTTACTGAGAAAGTAGGAATCCACTGATGGATACTTTCTTTATAGCCTGCTTTCTAAGAATATTTACAGTAATGAGAGCTTGGATAAAGAATGGAAAGTTCTAGTGAGTGGAATTTTGTCAACTGAGGGAAAACATTTTTTGTAACAACTTTTGTTCCTCCTCTCTCCCCTAAAATTTAAACTTTGCTGCCTTAGGTTGTAGTGAAAGAGGCGTCACACAAATCAATGATCAATATTGCTGAATATCTGTGTGTTTACTGCAAGTAAAAGACTAGATGAGCCTCATCTAACACACTGTGTATTTTCCTGCTACTGGCCTCTTGCATAAACATGTTAAACTTCTGAATAATTGAGTAGTGTAATTAGTTGGGTTCTTATTAATCAATATAGTATGAGATTCACATACACATCTTCTTTTATATGTTCTTAGGTACTCTTATAGTCACTTGGTTTTAATTTTTTAAAATGTAGTGACGATAATAAATTTTTATTATACCTCATGTGAAAGAACTGTGTGTCTGCTTCTCACGATTTCTCTTTCTTTTGTTAACACTTCAAACTGAGGAGAACAGCAGTCTCAGTATTTGTGTATATTTATGAAAAAGTGAAGTGGGTGATGGTGAAGTTATACCCAAATGCTATGGTTCCTGATAGCACTCTGGTTTCAAATCTGCTCTTCCCTTCACTGACTGGAACACAGCTTAAAAAACAAACAAACAAACACACAAAAAACACTTCTATGCTGATGAATTTAGCAATTTTTAATTTTAGCTAAGGATTAGGGAAACTGATGATCAAAGGTGTACTCTGATCCAGAATAGAGCTTTAATATACTATATTGTACTGAAATATAAGGTAGAGCTCTACTAAAATGAACACTTGAGTACCATAATATACATCTCAGTCAACAGAAGTGTTCAAGATGAATTATAAAGTTCCCTGAGTACTCCCAAGTAATAACCCTTTTTTAAAAGAGTAATTATCAGTAACCCCTGGGTAACTGATTATATCAAAGATAGCAAGTGATTCCAAAGACTTTTATTAGAATCCAGGAGTGATTTTACAAAACAAATAAAAAGGGTTCTAGGAAAAACCTTTCACTGGTACCTCTATGAATAATTACTTCTTTTAATTCTCATAGGTAGAATCACTTTTATTTTTTAGAAGTTGTATTTAAGACATTTAGAAGACATTAAATTTTAAGACAAGTTACTTTGCCAAGAATAAGTCAGATAATAGCAACACTCACCCACCTTCACTAACCAGCTCACTGTTGTCTGACTGCTTACAAGAGATGATCTTCTCCACTAGCTGGTTGTAGCTGCAGTTACCAACAGCTTTTACAATGTCATCAATCTACAAAACAAATGACTGTCTCACTAATCATGATAAAATTAAAAACAATAACAAAGAAACCCATATAACTCTTGAGGGTTTTATTCTAATATAATACTAAATATAAAAGTATTACTTATGAAAAAAGAAAATCAGCACTAAAATTAACACCCAACAGTTTCCAGTTTTGTTTATGGTTCACAATAACATATTATGAACAATATTGCTTAGCCATATTTCAATTATGCAATAACTAATAAAATGGAATTAGTATATGCAATTTTATTTCTTAAGATTGTAAAGCAAGGCGGGCTTCCCTGGTAGCGCAGTGGTTAAGAATCCACCTGCCAATGCAGGGGACACGGGTTCGAGCCTTGGTCCAGGAAGATCCCACATGCGGTGGAGCAACTAAGCCTGTGCGCCACAGCTACTGAGTCTGCGCTCTAGAGCCCTCGAGCCACAACTACTGAGCCCGCTGGCCTAGAGCCCATGCTCTGCAACAAGGGAAGCCACTGCAATGAGAAGCCCATGCACCGCAACAAAGAGTAGCCCCCCGCTCACCCCAACTAGAGAAAGCTCAACACAGCCAAAAATAAATAAAATAAAAATTTTAAAAATTTATAAAAAAGATTGTAAAGCAAGGCAAATCTAAAAGATGTTAATTTATGGCATAAACAGGGTTTCCCATTTTATTTGTTACTTAGTTTCTAGCATAGTGGAGATATGAGCAGACATAACTAATGTTATTTCCCTAAACAAAAGTTAATATATATTAATAAGAGAAAATATTTGCCTCATGATTCTTATTTGATCTTTGTCTGTAAAGGTACAGTAGAAAAATAAATTCAAAGTTTTAAGGTATAAGAAAATAAAATTGGGCATCTCTACTCTCCTTCCATATACTTTGCTTTTACTATTGAAGCAAAATAGATATCTGCTGTCTAAACTTACTTTGATTGCCCTCCCATCCCTAAAATATATTTATTTGTAAATTATTTACATGTACTTTATTAATTAATATATTAATTAACACAAATTAATACAATGAAATAAAAAATAAGAGAGGCCATGTTTTTTTTCCACATCCAAATGATCTTCATGAATATCTACTCTGAATACCACAAGAATTGACAGATCTGCACAATAGTAAGGACAGTGGTTTTCAAACTGGGAGCTTTTTAAAAAGCTAAAAGAATTCAAAACTCAAGTTGTTTCTCAAGTGCCTAAGTTTTCATTCCACTGCTGCCTAGCAAAATTTAAGAACAACTTCTCTAGGTTATAATTTTTTGTTGTTCCTGCAAAATTCAAGGATGGTAAAAGCCTCTTAACCATCCAAGTGGGACTGACGGTTGGCTGAAGATCAGTTAATTGAATAAATTAAAGCAGGAAACTGTGGAAAATGTTACATACATATCTTAAACAGTTCATGTTAGCTTAAAACACACAAATGTATTCACTTGTCAACCTTCTGATACGAAGCCAAATAAGGCCGTTTCTTTGAAAGTGGATCTTTTGGCTATGATTCTAGGTAAATGACACAAAAGAATATGCCTTTCAGTTTTCATTTATTTAAAATGAAAACTTAGACCCTTAAGAAGCAGTTTGAGAGCACAATCGCTTTAAATTTTCATTATTTTTTGTAACACCTTTACTGATTACAGCAATTTTCTTTAGTGACTCAACTTCATTGTCTTTCCAAAGAACTGAATTTTCAATCCTAAGGAATCCACAAAAATACACCTAGAATAATAAATACATGATCAATATATAAAAATCAGTTGTACTACTATAGACTAGCAATGAAAAATACAAAGATTTCAAATTTCATAGGCAGGATCTCTACATTAATATTTCATTCAATTAATTCATTTGGATGCCTTTTATGCACTACTATGCACCAGGTGCTGTTAGAGAAACTGAAGACTCAGCAGTGAATAAAATAGATGGTCTATGCTTTCATAAAGTTTATATTCTAGAGAAAGGACAAACAATAAACCAAATAAGCAAAAATATAACATACTAGGTAGTTGTATGCAGTGGTATGCAGCTGTTCTTTGTTTCCATTGTACTATAGCATTCCATAGTATGAATATACTATAATACATTTATTCATTCGTCTTTTGATGGCTATTCAAGTTGTTTTCAGTTTGGGGCGATGACAAATAATACTGCTATGAACGTTCCTGTACATTTATCCTGTTTCACAAATCTAGTTTCTCTAAGGAATTTGCCTTGTCAAATTCTTGAGTCTTATCCTCAACTTTACTAGATAACTCCAAACTGCTTTCCAAAGGAGGTAGTCAATTTACATTATCATTAGCATGGAATGAAAATTCTCTATACTGCATATCTTCTCCAATATTTAGTATTGTCAGACTTCTAAATGTCAGCCATTCTGATGGGTGTGTAGTCGTATCTCATTTAGGTTTTAATTTGCATTTCCCTGACGACTAGTTCATACGTTCACTGGTCATTTGGGTATCCATTTTTGTGAAGTGTCTCTTCAAGTCCTTTTTGAAGAATTTTAGCTTTGTTAATCTTCTTCATTATATATTTTCTTTCTATTTTAATACTTTTGCTCTTAAGATAGATATAAAGCTCATTAATTTTCAGTTTCATTATTCCTTAATATTCGATTTTAGGGCTTTAAAAACCCCTTTAAAAACTGTTTTAGCTAAAAAAAAAAAACTGTTTCAGCTAAATCTCACAAGTTTTGATATTTAGTTGTTGTGTAGTTTAAAATATACTTTAAGTTTCATTACGATTTTTTGATCCAGACAGTCTCTACTGTTTTTTCTGCTGATTTCTAGTTTAATTGCATTGTGGTCAGAGACTATTCTGTACTTCATATATTTTAAATCCTTAAAAATTTGTTGAGGGGCTTCCCTGGTGGCGCAGTGGTTGAGAATCTGCCTGCCAATGCAGGGGACACGGGTTCAAGCCCTGGTCTAGGAAGATCCCACATGCCACAGAGCAACTGGGCCCGTGAGCCACAATTACTGAGCCTGTGCGTCTGGAGCCTGTGCTCCGCAACAAGAGAGGCCACGATAGTGAGAGGCCCGTGCACCGCGATGAAGAGTGGCCCCCGCTTCCCACAACTAGAGAAAGCCCTTGCACAGAAACGAAGACCCAACACAGCCATAAATTAATTAATTAAAAAAAAAAAGATCTTTAAAAAAAATTATTAGTTTATTTTAGACTGAGTTGGGTCTTTGTTGCTGCATATGGGCTTTCTTTAGTTGTGGCAAGTGGGGGCTACGCTTTGTTGTGGTACCTGGGCTTCTCATTTCAGTGGCTTCTCTCGTTGCAGAGCACAGGCTCTAGGCATGCGGCTTCAGTAGTTGGGGCTCGTGAGCTTAGTTGCTCCGCCGCATGTGGGATCTTCCTGGACCGAGGCTTGAACCCATGTCCCCTGCATTGGCAGGCGGATTCTTAACCACTGCGCCACCAGGGAAGGCCCCAATGCTGCTCTTAAAGAGTTAATTATCAATTAATAATGGAGAAACACCTTCCCGTGGCTGAACTATGGTGCCGGCCCACCATCCAGAAAATGACTGACATTTATTTGCAAGATAATTATTTGCAGTACACATAATCATAATACAAAGAACTAGCCAGTTCTAAGAGATATTTCATAGAGACCTATCGATTTCAAATTTTGCCTTGTTCTTTTTTCTTTCTCAGCATCAGAATCCTTCTGTCACAAAACAAGTAAGTAAAATAGATAAAAAGCACAGCTCTCAGGCCAAAGAGTTTGAAAACCACTGTGTAGACCAGAAAAGTCTGATGAAAATTTTCTGTCCTATATTAGAGTACCTTTTTTTCTTTAAGCATATGAATTCAACTGTTTGCCCGGCAATATGTAGCTACACATACAGTCAGAGGGATGATCTGAGTCCAGTTTTTAAAAACTCAGGCTTAAGTTCCTTAGGTCATAAGTTCATCCTCCTCAAGAATCTAGGCTACCTGGCATTGCCATCTGCCAGGATCCAACATGACGCACCTTGGAGGTTTCAGATGCTGGACATGTTTAGACTTTTCAGTGATGTTCTCAGAGACAGAGTGCCAAAAAAAATACAGATGCCCTGCTTACAGTAAGCCACCCTTTCACCGCCCAGAATACCAGTTACTTCTACCAAAGGACAGGGATGAAGAAACACTACCAAATCCTTGCTATTATGATCTCTCCTCCCCTATACATAATGCATGCATGCATGTTTCATTCCATCAGTTAATATCTATTGAGAACCTACTATGTTCCAGGCACTGTTCTTAACAATGAGAAATAAGAGCCCAGCTCTTATAAAACATACACTCAGACTTCCCTGGTGGCGCAGTGGTTAAGAATCCGCCTGCCAGTGCAGGGGACACGGGTTCGATCCCTGGTCCGAGAAGATCCCACATGCTGCAGAGCAGCTAAGCCCGTGCGCCACAACTACTAAGCCTGCGCTCTAGAGCCCATGAGCCACAACTACTGAGCCGGCATGCCACAACTACTGAAGCCCGCATGCCTAGAGCCCATGCTCTGCAACAAGAGAAGCCACCACAATGAGAAGTCTGCGCACCGCAACGAAGAGTAGCCCCTGCTCGCTGCAACTAGAGAAAGACCATGCACAGCAATGAAGACGCAACGCAGCCAAAAAAATAATAATAATAAATGAAATTAATTAATCAGTTAAAAAAAACCAAAAACATACACTCTACTGGGAGATGAGAGTCAATCAAGTAAATAAATAAATAATAATTCTAGATAATGACTGGGGGAAAAGAGGGTGACTCATTTCAACAAGGGAAGGCCTCTCTAACAAGGTGATAATCTGATCTAAGACCTGAATAATGAGGAAGTAGAAATGGGGAGATCTGGGAGAACAATGTGTTAGGGTAATAAAACAGTGCTCCACAGTGGGCAATCAGCTAGTACAAAAACCCGAGGTAGAAATGAGCTTGGTATGTCTGAAAAACAGAAAGGCAGCTGGTGTTGTGGAGGGTAGTAAAAAGGTGGGAGAATTATGAGGTGAAGTTTGACAGGAGGCAGAGTCTAGATCACGCAGTATATCATAAAAACTCTAATAAAGGGGCTTCCCTGGTGGCGCAGTGGTTGAGAATCTGCCTGCTAATGCGGGGACACGGGTTCGAGCCCTGGTCTGGGAGGATCCCACATGCCACAGAGCAACTAGGCCCATGAGCCACAGCTACTGAGCCTGCGCGTCTGGAGCCTGTGCTCCGCAACAAGAGAGGCCGTGATAGTGAGAGGCCCGCACACCGCGATGAAGAGTGGCCCCCGCTTGCTACAACTAGAGAAAGCCCTCGCACAGAAACGAAGACCCAACACAGCAAAAATAAATTAATTAATTAATAAACTCCTACCCCCAACATCTTCTTTAAAAAAAAAAAACTCTAATATTTTGTATCTTATTTTAAAGAACAGAATAATGCCATTTGCAGCAACATGGATGGACCCAGAGATTGTCATATTGACTAAAGTAAGTCAGATAAAGACATATATCATATGATGTCACTTATATGTAGTATCTAAAAAAATGTTACAAATGCACTTATTTACAAAATAGAAATAAAGGACTTCCCTGGTAGTGCGGTGGTTAAGAATTCGCCTGCCAATGCAGGGGACACGGGTTCGAGCCCTGATCTGGGAAGACCCCACATGCCGTGGAGCAACTAAGCCCGTGCGCCACAACTACTGAGCCTGTGTTCTGGAGCCTGCAAGCCACAACTACGGAGCCCATGCGCCGCAACTACTGAAGCCTGCGTGCTCTAGGGCCTGCGTGCTACTGAAGCCTGCACGCCTACAGCCCGTGCTCCGCAACAAGAGAAGCCACTGCAATGAGAAGCCCGCGTGTGGGAACAGAGAGTAGCCCCCACTTGCCACAACTAGAGAAAGGCCACACACAGCAATGAAGACCCAACACAGCCAAAAATAAATAAATAATAAAATTTAAAATAAACAGAAATAGAGTCACAGATGGAGAAAACAGACTTATGGTTACCAGGGGGCAAAGTGGGGGAGAGGGTTAAATTGGGAGACTGGGATTGACATATACACACTACTATATATAAAATAGATAACTAATAAGAACCTACTGTATAGCACAGGGAACTCTACTCAGTACTCTCTAATGGCCTATATGGGAGAAGAATCTAAAAAAGAGTGGATATATGTACACGTATAACTGATTCACCTTGCTTTACACCTGAAACCAACATAACATTGTAAATCAACTATACACCAATAAAAAGTAAAAAAAAAAAAAAAAAAAAAAAAGATTTTGTATCTTATTTTAGTTACACTGGAGGCTTTTAAGGAAAAGGGTAGGGCGCAGGGATAAAGGGGAGGGTTTATTTCACAAAGATCACTCTGACTGCCAAGACAATTCACTGGGGGGAAGAATAACCTTTTCAACAAATGGGGCTGGTACAACTGAATATCCACATGCAGAAGAATAACGTTGGATCCCTTCCCCAAACCATATATACAAATCAACTCAAAATGGATCATACTCCTAAATTAAGCACTAAAACTATATACTCTATACTTACATACTTTATATAAGTATACAAAGAACTCTTAGAACCCAGTAACAAAAAGTCAAATAGCCCAATTAAAAATGGGCAAGAGATCTGCAGATATTTCTCTAAAGGAGATATACAAAAGGCTCATAAGCACATGAAAAGATGATCAACATCATTAGTCATTAGAGAAATGCAAACAATCCACAATGAGATACAACTTTACACCTACTAGGATGGCTGTAATCAAAAAGATAGACAATAACAAGTGTTGATGAGGATGTGGACTCAGCTTTGCAGTTGGCCTCTAACTCCATGAAATTATAGTCAGAAGTCTTGGGCAGATTTAGCAGTCTGGAGGACTGTGCTCTTAACCTCACAATGTGGCTAATTTCATGTAAAAGCACAAAAATATAAGTATCAGAAAATATAAATCTAGATTAATTTGCCAAATTAATAGATTTTTACTATATTTGTGTTCATATAATTTAAGATTTTCTACTTACCTGAGGGTCCACTAGCCATCCATGGTACAAAGGAATATCAAGAAGATCAAATACTATGCATTCTGGTGTATATTCAAACACTCGAACACCAGTGAATTTTACATTTACATCCAAGCCTGTCTGTAGTTTGTGCAGTACTGCCATAGCATCACTCATATTCTGAAAATAGAAAGGGGAAGAGAAAAAATAAGGAAAATCAAACAACAACAAAAAAGATATTTAAATGCAGGCACATTTACTACAAATTTTCCATTTTATCCAATTTATTCATTCCTTCAATTTTTATTATTAAGTACCTACTATGTGCCAGGCACTAGTATGAGTTCTAATGATAAAAGAGTGGATAAAACAAAGTTCCTAATCTCATGGAACTAACATTCTACTATGAGAGACAAATACGTAAATTATAAAGTCAAGTATTAGTAAGAAAAATTGAACAGGATAAGGATGTACAGAGTGAGAGGGGTGAGGGGCCTATTTTTAGACCAGGAAGTCCAAAGACAAAATTTCTAGTCAAAGAGGAAGGCCTCTTCCACTTCTAGGTATATTCCTAAAAGAATTGAAAGAATTTAAAGCATCGTCTTGAAGAGATATGTGTACACCCATATTCATTGCAGCATTATTCACAACAGCCAAGAGGTGGAAGCAGCTCAAATGTCCATTAACAGATAAATGGATAAAGGGAACATAGTATACATATACAATGGAATATTATTCAGCCTTAAAAAAATAAAGAAGGAAATACTATTACATGCTACAACATGGATGAAACTTGAGGACATTATGCTGAGTGAAATAAGCTGCTGCAAAAGAACAAATACTGTATGACTCCACTTATGTGAGATATCTAGAGTAGTCAAAATCATGGAAATAGAAAGTAGAATGGTAGTTATCAGGAGCTGGAGGGAGGGAGATCTGGAGAGTTGTTCAATGAGTATAGAATTTTAGTTTTACAAGATGAAAATGTCCTAGAGATGTTATACAAGAATATAAATACAGTTAACACGACAAAACTATACACTTAAAGATGGTTAAGAGAGTAAATTTTATATTATGTTTTTTAACCACAATTTTAAAAAAAAGAAAGAAAAAGAAATGAGCTATCAAGCCATGAACAGACATGGAGAAAATTTACCTGTACATTACTAAGTGAAAGAAGCCAATCTGAAATATATTGTATGATTCCAAATGACACAGTGGGAAAAGGCAAAACGATGGAGACAGTAAAAAGATCAGTGGTTGCCAGGGGTTAGGAGGAGGGAGGGATGTACTGGCAGAGCACTGAGGACTTTTACAGCAGTGAAAACTATTCTGTAGGATACTATAAAGGTGGATACATGTCATTATACATTTCTCAAAACCCAAAGAAAGTATAAACACCAAGAGTGAACCCTAATGTAAACTATGGACTTTGGGTAATAATTATGTATCAATGTAAATGGTGGGAGATGAAGTCTGAGATAAAGGCTGGATCACAAAGACTTGTTGGTCAAATTAAAGAGTCGTTCTGTCCACAACAGTTTTCTCAATAAACACGGTCATATAAGTGTGTAATGAAGACTATATTAAAACATGTTTTTCTAAACGTTTTAATATATTAAATATGGACATAATTTAGAGGGTATATTTGATGGAACAAATAAAAACCAATATATAAAATTTGATAAAATTTTATTGAATCCCTACTGTTAATCAGACACTGTGCTACACACTAAAGATATAAAACAGGAGCAGACTATAGCCTACTGGAGGGCTTATAGTAGAAAGGGTGAACATGAAATTAAATCCTTTTATATTAAAATTAGGAACTCTCACTGAAATCTCAGATGGACAAATTTAGGTCATAATAACAAAGTTCTGTTTTACCAATTAACTTATAAAATTCCATGCTAAGAGACTATACAGACTGAAAACAAATTATTCAAATATTTTAAATTTATGAATGAAGAATTTATAACAGGATAACACTGTTATATACTCTTTGGATTTTGTCAGTTTCACCTCTAATAACTATATTCCCCCAAAACAATATATTTTCTCAGTCTTCCTAAAAGTTGAACCCTTGAAAACAATCAGCTCACATTTTTTTCCTTTCAGTGTTTTAAAACTTTTCCTAAAACCATAACAATGATGAATGTGAGAAAATAGTAACAATAATGAGCCACTGTAGGATTATAGTTCTACCACTGATACTACTGATTTTTTTCTGCTATTTGTTAAATTCTTAGTTGCCAGACATCCAGTTTCCTTCGGGGGAAGTATAATTTCTAACAGCTCCTGGACTCAAGCTTATACCTTTATGTATCTTCTACATTTTTAATAGATTATAAAATGTTAAAATAACTAAGTTAATACAATTAATAATATCCATAAATAAAACTGATAAAAATAAACAAATTTATAAACAAAGAGTTAAAAAGAGTATTTTGCCATCTTGTTCTTGAATCCAAATGGGTGCTTACAAGAAAGGATTACTACTCTAAGCCAGTAGTTCAACTGTTTCTTAGAATTTTTCTTAAAGGTACTGTTAACGTGGTGAAATTTTAAAGTTAAATATAAGATATATTTTAAAAATATATTTGCAGTCATATAAAAACCTGTCATAAACACACACACACACACACAGAGTATTTTCTTGTGTTGTCATCATTAAGCAAAACTGAAAGAAATACACTCTTTGTTTATATTATGATTTCTGGTAAAAGGGTTTTTTTTTTTTTTTTTTGGTAAAAGGGTTTTTAATTAGGAAGACTGAAGCTCTGCATTGGTCTTTCTAAAATTTAGGCTTAAACATTTCTGCTCACACAAAACTATACAAAAAGAACATTGTTACATCACACCTGTGGAACATTAAGCACCAGCTTAGACTCAGTCTTATCAGCTTGGTACACACTATTCTCAAAACTAATGGTAATGCAATCACAATACCTTATAAATAGTTTTAGAGCTTATTTTAAATGCAGGGTACTTTCTGTCTAACATGTTTATAAGAAATGCAAGTGGTTGTTAGTGTCTGTTTCAACTTTGAAGCAAAACTTTACTTCCAATCATTTTTCAAGAGTCTAGATCACCTTAATGGAAACATATCCTGAGACTGCAAAACAGACTTGAAACAAAGTGCTGATATCATTTGCAAATACTCATCACTCAAGATTTTCTCAAAAAACAAATACCGTATGCTAACACATACATATGGAATAAAAAAAAAATGGTTCTCATGAACCTAGGAGCAGGACAGGAATAAAGAGGCAGACATAGAGAATGGACTTGAGGACATGGGGAGGGGAAGGGTAAGCTGGGACGAAGTAAGAGAGTGGTATGGACATATATACACTACCAAATGTAAAATAGATAGCTAGTGGGAAGCAGCTGCATAGCACAGGGAGATCAGCTTGGTGCTTTGTGACCACCTAGAGGGGTGGGATAGGGAGGGTGGGAGGGAGACGCAAGAGGGAGGAGACATGGGGATATATGTATACATATAGCTGATTCACTTTGTTATACAGCAGAGACTAACACAACATCGTAAAGCAATTATACTTCAAATAAAGATGTTTAAAAATGAATAAATAAAAAAGATTTTCTCAAGACTATGCAACAGAAGTAAAATGAATTTTGAGGTTAATGTGAAACTGCAACTGTGATCCATAATTTCTAATTTCAAGTTTTTGTATTAATCATAATAGCCTTGCTGATTTCAATAAGAAATGATACAAATTTGATAAATAAATGATATAAATTTAACCATAACACTTTATACTTATAAAATATTTACTGGTTTTATATATTGAAGGTTAGCCTAAGATTTCATTTGAAAAGAAGTTTCCATTGTGAGAAATGTTTAGAAATCCTTGCTTTAAGCTACAAATTCCAATAGAATTTAAATGATTTAGCATACCTATTTGGCTTTAGCTATGGATTTCCTACCTTACACAGTGATGCAATGCAACATACTGGCTTTTCCATTTCATTAGGACTAGATTATTTGAACATTCAAATTCAAGAAATTTTGCAATACCAAAATGAATTTTGTTTTCTTTTTGCCATTTGGATACTGGTGAAAGTATGTAGTAAGGGTTACTTTGAAAGTAAACATAAAGGTTCCAATGATATCTGTTTCTTCCCTGCCTGATACTTCTTCCACTGTAAGAACCTGATTTCTTCTTGCCTTCCATTGTCAAACAAAGGAAGAATACTGAAGAAAATGAAGCTATGCTTGCTTTCTTACAGCTCCAATAATTTTGAGCCCAGTGGTCCCCTCCTATATTACAGAATAGTATCTCTAAAGAACGTGCCAAGCAACGTAGACACGTTGAAACTATGAAACAGCAGATTTAGTCCTAATGACATACCCCAGAAATCTTCTGCTGAACTGTTTCCTACATATAATTTAATTGTAAAATGTACACAAATGAGGAAAGATAAATCAATAACAAATTCACCTGAAAGTCAATTTTTTCAAGGAAAATACCAAGTTATCATTCTACATAGGTGTGTAGAATGATACCTATGTTTCATTCTACATTGCATATAGATTCACATAAAAGACAGATCAGCAAAGTACGGCCTGTGGGTCAAATAAGGCTGTGAGCTAAGAATGGTTTTTACATTTTTAAAAGGGTGTAAAAAGAGAAAACAAAGAATATGCCCAAAAGTCCACTGAGACTCCCTCTTGCGAGAGCACCGGAATCACAACCAACTGCTGAACAATCATGGACAGGAAGACACTGGAACTCACCAAAAAAGATCCCCACATCCAAAGACAAAGGAAAAGCCACAATGAGATGGTAGGAGGGGTACAATGACAATAAAATCAAATCCCATAACTGCTGGGTGGGTGACTCACAAACTGGAGAACACTTATATCACAGAAGTCCACCCACTGCAGTGAAGATTCTGAGCCCCACGTCAGGCTTCCCAACCTGGGGGTCCAGCAACAGGAGGAGGAATTCCTAGAGAATCAGGCTTTGAAGGCTAGCGGGATTTGATTGCAGGACTTTGACAGGACAGGGGAAACAGAGACTCCACTCTTGGAGGGCACACACAAAGTAATGCGCATATCGGGACCCAAGGGAAGGAGCAGTGACCCCAGGGGAGACTGAACCAGACCTACCTGCTAGTGTTGGAGGGTCTTCTGCAGAGGGAGGGGGTGGATGTCACTTACTGTGGGGACAGGGACACTGGAAGCAGAAGTTCTGGGAAGTACTCCTTGGCGTGAGCCCTCCCAGAGTCTGCCATTAGCCCCACCAAAGAGCCGGGTAGGCTCCAGTGCTGGGTCGCCTCAGGCCAAACAACCAACAGGGAGGGAACCCAGCCCAACCCATCAGCAAACAAGTGGATTAAAGTTTTACTGAGCTCTGCCCACCAGAGCAACACCCAGCTCTACCCACCACCAGTCCCTCCCATCAGGAAGCTTGCACAAGCCTCTTAGATAGCCTCATCCACGAGACAGCAGACAGCAGAAGCAAGAAGAACTACAATTCTGCAGCCTGTGGAAGGAAAACCACATTCACAGAAAGATAGACAAAATGAAAAGACAGAGGACTTTGTACCAGATGAAGGAACAAGATAAAACCCCAGAAAAACAACTAAATGAAGTGGAGAAAGGCAACCTTCCAGAAAAAGAATTCAGAATAATGATAATGAAGATGATCCAGGACCTCGGGAAAAGAATGGAGGCAAAGATCAAGAAGATGCAAGAAATGTTTAACAAAAGCCTAGAAGAATTAAAGAACAAACAGAGATGAACAATACAATAACTGAAACGAAAAATACACTAGAAGGAATCAATAGCAGAATAACTGAGGCAGAAGAACGGATAAGTGATCTGGAAGACAGAATGGTGGAATTCACTGCCGTGGAACAGAATAAACAAAAAAGAATGAAAAGAAATGAAGACAGCCTAAGGGACCTCTGGGACAACACTGAATGCAACAACATTTGCATTATAGGGGTCCCAGAAGGAGAAGAGAGAGAGAAAGGACCCAAGAAAATATGTGAAGAGATTATAGTCAAAAACTTCCCTAACATGGGAAAGGAAATAGCCATCCAAGTACAGGAAGTGCAGACAGTCCCAGGCAGGATAAACCCAAGGAGAAACCCGCCGACACACACAGTAATCAAATTGACAAAAATTAAAGACAAAGAAAAATTACTGAAAGCAACGAGGGAAAAAGGACAAATAACATACAAGGGAACTCCCATAAGGTTAACAGCTGATTTCTCAGCAGAAACTCCACAAGCCAGAAGGGAGTGGCACAATATATTTAAAGTGGTGAAAGGGAAGAACATACAACCAAGATTATTCTATTTGCCAAGGATCACATCCAGAATCAGTGGAGAAATCAAAAGCTTTACAGACAAGCAAAAGCTAGGAGAATCCAGCACCACCAAACCAGCTCTACAACAAATGCTAAAGGAACTTCTCTAAGTGGGAAACACAAGAGAAGAAAAGGACCTACAAAAACAAACCCAAAACAATTAAGAAAATGGTAAAGGAGCATAGATATCAATAATTACCTTAAACATGAATGGATTAAATGCTCCAACCAAAAGACACAGGCTCGCTGAATGTATACAAAAACAAGACCCATATATATGCTGTCTACAAGAGACCCACTTCAGACCTAGGGACACATACAGACTGAAAGTGAGGGGATGGAAAAAGATATTCCATGCAAATGGAAATAAAAAGAAAGCTGGAGTAGCAATACTTATATCAGATAAAATAGACTTTAAAATAAAGAATGTTATAAGAGACAAGGAAGGATACTACATGATCAAGGGATCAATCCGAGAAGAAGCTATAACAATTGTAAATATATATGCACCCAACACAGGAGCACCTCAATACGTAAGGCAACTAACAGCTATAAAAGAGGAAATTGACAGTAACGCAATAATAGTGGGGGACTTTTAACACCTCACTTACACCAATGGACAGATCATCCCAACAGAAAATTAATAAGGAAACACAAGCTTTAAATGACACAATGGACCATATAGATTTAATTGATATTTATAGGACATTCCTTCCAAAAATAGCAGATTACACTTTCTTCTCAAGTGCACATGGAACATTCTCCAGGATTGATCACATTGTGGGTCACAAATCAAGCCTTGGTAAATTTAAGAAAATTGAAATCATATCAAGCATCTTTTCCGACCACAACGCTATGAGATTAGAAATCAATTACAGCAAAAGAAACCATAAAAAACACAAATGCATGGAGGGTAAACAATACGTTACTAAATAACTAAGAGATCACTGAAGAAATTAAAGAGGAAATCAAAAAATATCTACAGACAAATTACAATGAAAACATGATGATCCAAAACCTATGGGATGCAGCAAAAGCAGCTGGGATTGACATATATACACTAATATGTATAAAATGGATAACCAATAAGAACCTGATATATAAAAAAAAAATTTTTTAAAAAAGATGACACAAACAGATGGAGAGATATACCATGTTCTTGGACTGGAAGAATCAATACTGTTAAAATAACTATACTACCCAAAGCAATCTACAGATTCAATGCAATCCCTATCAAATCACCAATGGCATTTTTTACAGAACTAGAACAAAAAGTCTTAAAATTTGTATGGAGACACAAAAGACCCCGAATAGCCAAAGCAGTCTTGAGGGAAAAAAGTGGAGCTGGAGGAATCAGAATCCCTGAATTCAGACTATACTACAAAGCTACAATAATCAAGACAATATAGTATGGGCACAAAAACAGAAATATAGATCAATGGAACAGGATAGAAAGCCCAAAGATAAACCCACGTACCTATGGTCAACTAATCTATGACAAAGCAAGCCAGGATGTACAATGGAGAAAAGACAGTCTCTTCAATAAGTGGTGTTGGGAAAACTGGACAGCTACATGTAAAAGAATGAAATCAGAACACTCCCTAACACCATACACAAAAATAAACTCAAAATGGATTAAAGACCTAAATGTAAGGCCAGACACTATAAAAGTCTTAGAGGAAAACATAGGAAGAACACTCTTTGACATAAATCACAGCAAGATCTTTTTTGATCCACCTCCTAGAGTAATGGTAATAAAAATAAACAAATGGGACCTAATAAGACTTAAGAGCTTTGTAAAGCAAAGCAAACCACAAACAAGACAAAAAGACAACCTTCAGCACGGGAGAAAATATTTGCAAACGAATCAACGGACAAAGGATTAATCTCCAAAATATATAAACAGCTCATGTAGCTCAATATTAAAAAAACAAACAACCCAATCAAACAATGGGCAGAAGACCTAAATAGACATTTCTCCAAAGAAGACATACAGATGGCCAAGAAGCACATAAAAAGCTGCCCAACATCACTAATTATTAGAGAAATGCAAATTAAAACTACAATGAGGTATCACCTCACACCAATTAGAATGGACATCAACAGAAAATCTACAAACAACAAATGCTGGAGAGGGTGTGGAGAAAAGGGAACCCTCTTATACTGTTGGTGGGAATGTAAATTGATACAGCCCCTTTGGAGAACAGTACGGAGGTTCCTTAAAAAACTAAAAATAGAGTTACCATATGACCCAGCAATCCCACTCCTGGGCATATACCCAGAGAAAACCATAATTCAAAAGACACATGCACCCCAATGTTCATTGCAGCACTATTTACAATAGCCAGGTCATGGAAGCAACCTAAATGCCCATCAACAGACAAATGGATAAAGAAGATGTGTTGTATATATATACAATGGAATATTACTCAGCCATAAAAAGGAACAAAATTGGGTCATTTGTAGAGACATGGATGGATCTAGAGATTGTCATACAGAGTGAAGTAAGTCGGAAAGAGAAAAACAAATATCGTATATTAATGCATATATGTGGAACCTATAAAAATGGTACAGATGAACTGGTTTACAAGGCAGAAATAGAGACACAAATGTAGAGAACAAACGTATGGACACCAAGGGGGGAAAGTGGTGGGGGTGGTGTGATGAATTGGGAGATTGGGATTGACATATATACACTAATATGTATAAAATAGATAACTAATAAGAACCTGCTGTATAAAAAAATAAATAAAATTAAAAAATTAAAAAAAAGAAAAGCCACTGATAGAGACCAATGAATATATCTGTAAGTAAAAATTAACTATCTTAATATAACAAAAATTGTATCTATTACCTGCTCATAGTTTAAACGTTGAATTTCTGAAATTTCTTTTGGCTTTGTATCAAGCATGTAGTCTCCTGTAAAAAGAAATGGTAAAGTTGCCTTTTAAAAATATTACTTTTTATCTAATTACAAAGGTAATATATTTTAATTATAAATTGTAGCAATAGGTAACATAAAATATTTACCCCCCCATTCAGAGAAAATCAATGTTAACTGTTAGCTAAGGTCTCACATATTTTTTTCAGTGTACATCCTATGTTTTGAACTTTCTTTTTCCTCCTCTTTATATTTAAGCATCTTTCCATGTCACTACAATAAAGCTCTAAAAGGTTTTTACCAAGTTTCACTGCTATCAGCAAGATAACTATTACCCCAATACCTTTCCAAGAATGGGTGTCATCAGTCTTCTAAATGTTTGTCATTCTTAGAAGTAAGCAAACATTTTTTTTTGCATTTAAAAAACTGGTATCTTAGTGGTTACCGGTGAGGAGAGGGGAGAGAGAGAGGTAAGAAAGGGGTATGGAATTGAGATACAAACTACTATGTATAAAATAGATAAGCAACAAGAATATATTGTATAGCACAGGGAATTAAAGCCATTATCTTGTAATAGCTTTTAATGGAGTATAATCTGTAAAAATACTGAGTCACTATGCTGTACACCTGAAACTAATATAATATTGTAAAGCAACTATACTTCCCCCAAATTGATACATTTTTATACAGGTATTTTCACTTGGTATCACCATTTTAATATATAAATGACTTTTTAAAAAATAAATTTATTTACTTATTTATTTTTGGCTGCATTGGGTCTTTGTTGCTGCACGCGGACTTCCTCTAGTTGCAGCAAGCGGGGGCTACTCTTCGTTACGGTGTGCGGCCTCCTTATTGCGGTGGCTTCTCTTGTTGCAGAGCACAGGCTCTAGGCGTGCAGGCTTCATTAGTTGTGGCATACGGGCTCAGTAGTTGTGACTCGCGGCCTCTAGAGTGCAGGCTCAGTAGTTGTGGCACGTGGGCTTAGTTGCTCCGCGGCATGTGGGATCTTCCCAGCCCAGGGCTCGAACCCGTGTTCCCTGGAACCCGTGTTCCCTGCATTGGCAGGCGGATTCTTAACCACTGTGCTACCAGGGAAGCCCCTATAAATGACTTTTAGTATACGTGATACCTTTTAAATATATGTAGCATCATTTTAATATATGCAGTAACTTTTTATCCATGTTTTGCCTTTTTAACTATGTATTAATTATATATACTTATCTTTGAATTGCCTGCCTATACAAGTATCATTTTTTTTTTTTACTGAACCACATAAAAGCTCTTTTTCAGTTAGAGGAATTAGAACATTTCCTGTTATACATGGTAAATTTTTTTTTTCCCATAATGGCTTCTGACTTTATGGTGATGTTTTTTGCCTACTTTTCACCATACAGAAATATTTAATTTCAGTATAGTCAAATTCTTCTATTATAGCTTCTGGGTTTGATGGGTTTGATGTCATGTCAGAAAGATTTTCACCTCTTCAGAGTATACAAACATTCACATATACTTTCTTCATGTAATTTTATATTTGTCTTTTTTTACGTTTAAATCTTTACCTGGAATTAATTTGATATAAACAGTGATACATGGAACTAACTTCTCAGCCAGCCTCCCAAATCACTAAGTTGATAAATTGTTTTATTAACTTTTATTTTCAAATTCAAAATAAACTTCTAAAGACTGCATCAAGTATTCTTTTAGGGACTTCCCTGGTGGCACAGTGGTTAAGAATCCGCCTGCCAGTGCAGGGGACATGGGTTCGAGCCCTGGTCCGGGAAGACCCCACATGCCAAGGAGCAACTAAGCCCATGTGCCACAACTACTGAGCCTGCGCTCTAGAGCCCGTGAGCCACAACTACTAAGCCGACGAGCCACAACTACTGAAGCCCATGCGCTTAGAGCCTGTGCTCTGCAACAAGAGAAGCCACCACAAATCAGAAGCCCATGCACCACAACAAAGATTAGCCCCCGCTTGCTACAACTAGCGAAAGCTGCGCGCAGCAACGAAGACCCAACGCAGCCAAAGATAAATACATAAATAAGTTTTTAAAAAAGTATTCTTTTAATCTCTCCAACTCTGATAATAAAGAAATTCCTACGAACATCAATATATTATTATTTTTGCTTTTATTTAGAACTTTAAGATGGCAAAATCTAACTGATAACAATTTTATTCCACCATAGGTACAGGAATTCTAAATCACTAAATTAATTCATTCACAGAAATATATAAGCAAGTGTATTTAACAAACATTTTTGAATCCTTATTATACATGGCACATTGTATATTTACATGTTGAGGTTTTAATATAGCATTTAACTGAAAACTACGCTTTGAGTAAATTTTATACATTATTTATTCAAATAATTGAGAACATATTTGCTATACTGGTATCCTATATCTCATTTAAGCTCTGTATTTATCCTGATAAAAGACTGTAGTGTATGCTTTCCTACAACTTTAATAGGGTCAGGATGCAGAACATTACATAATTCAATACTAAATGACCCTACATATGCTATCATGGATTAAAGCTTAGGTGCTAAGAATAGAATAATTATTGGGAAAGACTCAGATAAGCAACCCCTCTTTTCCTGAGGTCAGAAAAGATCTTCAGACAAGAGAAGAATGGCCTGACTAAGGGAGGCAGCCTCTGTGATGGACCTCAATGAGCCCTATAGCCTGGCATTCATACCTTTGTATAATCACCTTCCCTTGAGTGTGGACTGGATTCACTTCTAGTGAATCAAATACAACAGAATTAATGAAATGTCACTTACAAAATTATAAAAGAAAATATTGTGTCGTTTGTCATGGTGCTTTCTCATTTGCTCACTCTGAGGAATGCCACCTGCCATGTTCTGAGCTGCCTTTTGGAGATGCCCACGGCAAGGAATTGAAGGAAGCCTCTAGAGAGAGAGCCACAGAGAGCCACAGTCAATGAGGAACTGAGAACCTCAGTCTAACAACCTGTGAGGAACTGAATCCTGCCAACAACCAAGCGAGAAAGCTTGGAAGCAGATCTTCCTCAGTTGGGCCTGGAGATAAGACTGCAGCCCCAACTGACACACTGACTGCAACCTCATGAGAGACCTTAAGCTAGAGTCACTTAGCCACACCCAGATTCCTGACCTACAGATACTGTGTGATAATAAACATTCATTGTTCTAAGTGACTAAATTTTGGGGTGATATGAAGCAATAGACATCTGTATTTTTAGGAAAGTTTGTAATAGAGAATTAGATATTTTTAAAAGACTGATTTTGAGTTTTTAAGGGAGCATCTTTCAGTTTTAGATATCTAAATAAATCATCTCTTAAGAATTCTGTCTAGCTTATCTAACCTTTATAACAAAATTGGTCAACAATACTACCTCAATCAAAAATATTTATTGAGGGACTTCCCTGGTGGTCCAGTGGTTAAGAATCTGCCTTCCAATGAAGGGGATGCAGGTTCAATCCCTGGTCGGGGAACTAAGATCCCACATGCTGTGGGGCAACTAAAACCACACGCCGCGACTACTGAGCCTGCACACTCTAGAGTCCACGCACCACAACTAGAGAGCGTTCGTGCTGCAACTACTGAGCCCATGGGCTCTGGAGCCCACGTGCCACAACTAGAGAGCTCACACGCTGCCAACTACTGAGCCTGCGTGCCCTGGAGCCCGCGCGCCACAGTGAAGAGCCCATGCGCTGCAAAAAAAAGATCCCACATGCCACAACGAAGATCCTGCGTGCTGCAACTAAGACCTGACGCAGCCAAATAAATAAATAAATAAAACATTTTTAAAAAAACAGTATTTATTGAAAGTCTATTCCGTGTTTAGCAACAGGTTAACGTGTTTGGAAATGAGCGTTTCCCTTAAAAAACTAATAATTTGGTTGGGCAAAGAACATACAGGAAACAGAATAAAATAACAATAAGGTATAATAGAGTGTAAAATGTAATAAAGGCCTTAAGTACCAAGTGATTTTGAAAAGAAATATTCATAAAGCCTGTAGCACTTAGAAATATCCTTTGTAGGGGGTAGTATCTAAAGCAGAGTCAGAAAAATCGGCAGAACCTGCCAAGGCAGTGAGGGGAAAAAGCATTCTTTGAGGGAGAAAGAATGATGGGAAAAGCAAATATAAGAAACATCTTGCTATATGGGCAGTTTATAAGGAGGTTTATACATAAGATTTATGTTGCAGAGTGGTGGGAAATATGGCTGGATGGGTAAGCTTGATCAGATTATAGAAAATCATAAATAATACATCAGTAAGTTTGGCTGCTTGTGAAAGATCATAAGGGAATCTTTCTGTTTTTAAGTAGACAAGTGAAGGATGAAACTGGTGCTTTAAGAAGATAACACTGATATGTAGGCTAATTTGGAGAGTAGAGGAAACAAAAGAGCTTGCAATAAATCACATTCCGAAGTACCAGTATACAGAGAGAGGAAAGAATTTCAAAGAAAGAATCCATAAGACTTTGCTATTAATGGGATATTTCAGACAAACAGAAATTAAGAAACAAAAACCTGACAGCCACATTAGGCCAAAAAAGGAAGAGAGGGTTTGGCAGTAGGTAGTAGGTAACTTATCCCAGGTGAGCATTTGGAAAAGAGAAGACACAGTCAACTGTGGGCAAAATTAACATGCTTCAACATTGACCTCCTTTTATAGTATTTATGTTCAAAAGATAAAATAAATTACCTTTTAAAAAGTCAGACAGCACCATCATCCTAACAACCATTTTCCTTACTATAATACGATGCTAGTCTCACCATCATACAAACTGTCTTGGATGGCTAAAATCATAGTGTGTATTCTAGTTTGTGTTGTGCTTTTTTACCTCATCTTCCTAACCATTTTCTGCCTTCCACCTACACTTCTTCCCCACTTAGACCTCCTAGCACTCACTAGGAGCTTTCATGTTGCTTTCTTGAGGCCAAAGCCCTCCAACAAGCCATGTCCATATTTGACCCTGTTCTAATACTCCAGTAACAGAAATTTCCAAATTAAAATTCCCTCCTCCTCTAACCTTTGAAAAACCTAGGAAAACCTTTAATGGTTTCTTTACAATCTTTCTACTAGTGTTTGCTTATTAATGAAAAAGTATCTCTGGTTCCCCCAGAGAACTGGAGTAATCTCAAGAGAACAAAATCCAAATAGCTTAGAAAATTAAACAATTTGTTTTGGCAGGATTGGCTTTAAATAAAGTTTACTTTTGGCGAGGCAGAGTTTTCAGAATCTCTCTTCTCACATTATTCTTGCTCACTTCTCTCCCACCTCCCATTAGGATCATATTACTTTCATGCTGTCCCTGTAGATGAGTCTCCTCGCCCAGGACTTCCAAACCTCTTTAGCTACCCTAAATCTAAATATTACTTTGTCAATTTTTCTTTTTCCCTATAATTTAAAAAATTCTCTACTCTATGTTCTGCTCTCTCAGGGATTTTTAAAATCTAACAGTTAGATAAATTTAAGATACCAAGATGCACTAATTATTTTCTTTCCAAGAAAAATACCATGTTAACATTTTCTTAGTACATTTATGCAAGCCACATTGACTGTATTGTTGACACCTCCAAATAACTTGTCCACAGTACATAATCAGTAAATATTTGCTGGATAAGAAAAAGAAAAAAAAAAGGAAGAGACAAGTAGTAGGAATTTAAAATACTCTATCAAAAACACTTGAGTGGTGGAAAGGGAGAAGGGATATACTTTTGAGAATACTAGCCTTTCAGCACTTTAAAAATCATATTAGAAGGTGCCTAGATGGATAGAACACATAATTTAATCTTTCTGAGCTTTGGTTACCTCATCTGTAAAATGAAGAGATATTATAATTTATGATGCTTTTATTTCCACTCCAATCTTACCCTTTTATACTATTAGTACCTCCATTCATATGCCCTCTGCCTCTGCTCATGGGTCTCTGCCATTACAAATGCATTCTTTAGCTATGGGAACTGACAGCAAAAGAGCTCATTTTGTCTCAGAAGGTAGAATAGAAAAAGGCAAGTAGAGTGATGGTAATAACTAGCAGGCAAGAGGTTAGGTAAATGGCATCGGTCTATGATAGCACAGACAGCAGAGCCAGGATGACATAAGAAGCTGTGGAGTGGCAGCACAGTTTAAGGTTAGCACTGTCCAACAGAAATATAATGCAAGCCACAAATGCAAGCCCATATGTAACTTTAAATTTTTAGTAGCCACATTAAAAAAAGTAAAAGGAAGTAAAATTAATTTTAATAATATCTTTTATATTAAACGTCACCCCTGCTGAAACTTCCACCCATCCCGTGGGAAAATTGTCTTCTACAAAAGCAGTCCCTGGTGCCGAAAAGTTTGGGGACCGCTGCTCTAACCCATGCATTTCAGCAGGGGCGATGTTACCGCCAAGGGGGCAAAAACTGATTCTTGGAGGGTAGGGACAAAGGTATCTTAGATATTATAATGGTTTGTGGCCTTCAAAGGGCCACAGAACATGAAGAGACATACAGTATATCTGTGGTATTAAAATTTCCTGGAGTGAGTGATTAGGACAAAGATGTCTACAAAGGCTCCTTAGGGGGGCAATACTGAAAAAAAGGTGGAGAAACACTGCTCTACCCAATCTGTGCATGCTGGGAAACTTTAGGGGATGATCCTGGACCCACGTCTCTTCTCTATACTTTCTCTCTTAATGATCTCATCAATTTCCACAGATTTAAATACCATTTTTATACTAACGACTCCTAAATTCCTATCTTGAATTTCAGTGTCCTCTGGAACTCATGGTCTCTCAAATCTTCTAAGTATTTTCTTTTCTTAATGTTTCCTTCATCTTCTGCCTAAATGAAATTTGGCTCTGCCTTGATGACACTGCAGCCCTCTCAAGTGATGTCTTTTCTCTCTCATGCTTCTTTACCGGTGAGCCTGAAGGTGGATCTACTTGCTCCTTAGGGTCATTCTTTCTCTCCCTCCTCCCTAAAACTCCTCAGTTTTAAAACTCATGCTATCATATAATACTACCCATTATCCACCCACCTGGTTATAGTTCTCTACCAACTTTCAGGTCAATCTGCCTCATTCCTAGCTCACTACCTCTCTATGACACAAATCCTGCCATAATTTTTGATAATTTCAATACTCATAGAGATGACCCATCTAATACCCTGGACTTTCTGTTCCTTGCCTCTTTTCCAACAAGAATCTTATATTCCACCTTATCTCAGAAACTCATTCCCTATGATCATACAGCTTTGTTATCACCAGGCTCCAAAAATTCTTCAGCTGTATCAGGGCCTACAATCCACTAAATCCCGTCACATTTTTCAACATATTTATATCCTCATTTCCTCTTTATGCAACTTAACTATTATAGCTCATCATTATAACCACTCTCTACACATACCTTCAATTTCCTAGACTCTTTCTTCAACATACTCACTTAGCAAAAACCCAGCTCTGGTTAAATCCTGCTCCTCCACTATTCAGGCCTATACTCATGCAGCTGAGTGTGACTGAAGAAATCATACTGCCAATGTTGGCTGGTCTCACTAACCCCAGTGGTAATGCCCAGGAATAATACTTCATCTCCCCATTCACCTCCAACTTGTCTAGGCAACATCTTCCTTCTCATCTTCAACAACTCCTCCTTCATCTTCACTCTCAGCTGATAACCTGGTTTCCCGTTTCACTGAGAAAATAGAAGCACTCAAAAGACCTTCTATAAGTTACCACACCCACATCTGTCCACCTACCTGCATCTATTTTTAATACATTCTATCTTCCCTCCTTTGCTAAGGATAAAGTATCTGTACTGCCTAAGACTAATACTTCTATTTGTCTAAAATACTCTTTTCAATTCCTTTCCTTCAATTTTCTCTTTTTAAAAACAGCTTTATAGAAATGTAATTCACATACCATATAATTAACCCATTTAAAGTGTACAATTCAGTGTTTTTAAAGTATATTAATAGGATTGTGAAATTATCATCATGATCTAATTTTAGAACATTTTGGTCTCCCCTTAAAGAAACTCTATACCCATTAGCAGTCAATCTCTATTTCCCCCCTATATTCCCAAGTCCTAAGCAACCACTAATCTACTTTCTGTCTCTAAATTTGCCTATTCTGGACATTTGATATAAATGGAATCATATAATAAGTGGTATTTTGTGACTTGGCTTCTTTGACTTAGCATAATGTATTTAAGGTTTATCCATATTACAGCATGTATCAATACATTCCTTTTTATGGCTGAATAATGTTTCACTATATGGATATAACACAGTTTGTTTATCCACTCATCAGTTTATGGCTATCTGGGTTGTTTCCACTTTTAGGCTATTATTATAATGCTGCTATGAACATTCCTGTACAAGTTTTTGTGTGAAAATGTATTTTTACTTCTCTTGGATAAAGTTGTAGGATCATAGGTAATTCTATATTTAGCTTTCTAAGGAACTGACAAACTGTTTTCCACAGTAGCTTCATTATGTTACATTCCTACTGGCTATGTACAATATATAAGGGCTTCTAATTTTCCCCTGTGCCCACTCCAGTCAGGTTTTTATCCTGTGGACTCGTTGAAGTTACCAATTACCTCCTTATGGCTCAATCAATGGTCAATTTTCAGTTTTCATCCTGCGTGGCCTATTAGCAGCATTTGATTCAACTATCTCTAACTCTTCATTGAAACTCTTCATTTAGATTCTAGGAAATTAGTCTTTGGTTTTTCTTCTATATAGTTGAGCTTCTACCCATTCTTCCTCTTCCTCAGCTTCTAATCACTGGCACATCCAAGATTCAGTCTACTGATCTCTTCCCTTCTCTATCTACATTTATATTATTTGTGACTCAGTATAACTGTCATTTATATATGTTATGTGTTCCCAAATGTGTATTTACAGGCTAGATCTGTGCTGTCCAATACAATAACTAGTAGTGACATGTGGCTACATAAATTTAAATTTAATTAATTAATAAAAATTTAATTTAAAATTAATTTAATATTCAGTTCCTCAGTCACATCAGCTATATTTTAAGATATCAAGAGCCACATGTGCCTAGTGGCTATGAAACTAGACAGCACAGATATAGAACATTTCCACTGACACAGAAAGTTTTACTGTACAGCACTGATTGAGACCTCTCCTCTAGACTCTACATTTATATATCCCACTGCCTCCCTGATATCTCCACTTGAATGCCAATAAACATCCCAAAACCAAAATCCTGATATTCCTCCCTAAACATGTTCCTTCCATTTTTTCCTGTTTCAGTTGATGTTAACTCTGTCCTTCCAGTTGTTCAAACCAAAAATCATGGGGTAACCCTTGACTTCACTCTCACTCCACATTCAACTGATCGGCAAATTCAGTCAGCTCTATATTCAGAATCTGACCATATTTTATAATCTCCACTTCTACTACCCTGCTTGAAGCCACCACCATCTTTTGACAGTTTTAACAGCTTGCTAACCAATCTCCCTGCTTCTGCCTTTACACTACTAAGTTCTATTTTCAACATAACAGCCAGAGAATTCTTGTTAAACTCAAAGTCAGATCATTAGTCCTCTGTTCAAAATCCTTTAATGGCTTCCCAATCACCCACAGCAAAAGTCAAAGTTGCTATAATAGCCTAGGATACTGTACGATATGATCCCATTACCTCTAATCTCATCTCCTAATACTTCCCCTTTGCACAGTCCTTGGCAGTCATACTGGCTGTTCATCAAAAGCACTAAGCATATTTCAGCCTTTTCCATGAAATATAATTTAGAAACCACAAAGTTTAAGAATCACCAAGCTAGAGTAAAAGAGGTTTAAATAGAAATTCTATTTCCAGACATCTAGATATTGAAAGTAATCTACACTTAACTATGAGGTTCCCTAGCCAGTGAGTGGGATTAAATGACATTAATTACATAAAGAAAAAGGTCTTCGAGGGCTTCCCTGGTGGCGCAGTGGTTGAGAGTCCACCTGCCGATGCAGGGGACACGGGTTCGCGCCCCAGTCTGGGAAGATCCCACATGCCGCGGAGCGGCTAGGCCCGTGAGCCATGGCCACTGAGCCTGCGCGTCCGGAGCCTGTGCTCCGCAACGGGAGAGGCCACAACAGTGAGAGGCCCGCGTACTGCAAAAAAAAAAAAAAAGAAAGAAAAAGGTCTTCCAAAAGCTCTAATCTCAATTACTTCACTAAACTTACACCTCACAAAAAAAAAATCAGTTAGCTAGTTGTCTGGAATGCCATAAATAAACTAATCAGCTAATAAAATTTTTTAAAATAAAAATTTAATTACTAAACAACTGTAAGAATATGGATTAAGATTTCCGATTTGGTAATAGTATAAATATATAAATTCTTATTTGCTAAATTGTAAAAGACCACAGGGTGATATACAACAACCTACTCTGTAAACAAGTTCTACTCAATGCAACTGGTCTGCAAACTGTGTAGTATGGTCTGTTTTGAAATAAGAATCTTGCATAAGAATGCAATTCAATACACTGCTTCCTTCATCAAGAAAAACTGGCCATCAAAAAATTTCAGATGGACTAAAATGTTTTACACTCTAGTATAAGCCTCTATTTCATTGCAGACCGGTAACTAACATTGTATAGACTGACAGAGGTCCATGAATCATATTTTGGGTAGCACTGCTCTAAATCACCTCCTGGGTTTTAATTCAAGTCTACTCAATATTTTAAAACACTACCTACATTCAATGTTAGAGTTTTTGTGCCATTTCCCACTCTGTAGTTTATTGGAATTAATATGTACCTTGTTTTCTAGATGTCACTAGTCTCTTTATTTATATTAAAGAATTTTAATGCTGGTCAGAAAGAAGGCATCCAATAACAGAAACATACTGATAAAATTTTTTAATTAAGAGATTAAAAATTATAACTTAAAAATAGCCTAAAAAAGGTGAAATTTGGTAATATATTAGCTTTGAAAACTTTGGTTTATTTTGAAAGAGATATAAAAATCATTCACTTTTCAACACTAACCTAAATATTCCATCAGCTGTTCAGCAGTTATGATTTCCATCATCGGTGGAAGTTTCACCTGAAAAACAAAGTATTTTTCTATAAAATCAAATGTTTTAGATAATTAAAGTGTTTCTTCAGTCAGAAACACAAGTATGTATGTGTATTATATGTATCTACTATAGGTATACAACACTCACATTTAAAAATCTTTGTAACTAATCTTTAATACAACAAAGCCAATCCTATCATCATAAAATTTACAGGGTGATACAAGATCTCAGAGAGTCAATGAGAAATCTATTTTCAAAGCCAAGTGCTATGCCTTTCGTCATCCATCCTGATTGTCATTATGCACCTGCAGCAGTGTCCTGCATGATAGAAAATACAGTTTAAGGGCAGGAAGAGGCACCGAACATGTTTTGACAGGTCACCCATGCAGCAGTTTTACTGAAGACAGGCTTAACACAGGTCAGTATTCCATTACTTCAGTCTACCTGGGCCATTTTTTTTTGTTGAGTAGCTAAAATGAATACAGTATAAAGGATGGTCATAAACTGAAGGATTCATACTATATGAGTCAACCTGTAAAACTTAAAAACAGGCAAAATTAAACTTTACTGTTTAGAGCTGTATATGTATAAAGAAAAGAAAATGGATACTATAAAAATTAGGACTGTGGTTAACCCTAGGGATAAGAGAAGGAGTTATAGTTGTAACAGGACACATAAGAGGCCTCTGGGGTGCTGGCAATGCTCTATATCTTGACTTGCATGGTAGTTCCACTGTTTGCTTTATGATAACTTGTTAAACTGGACATCTCTGTTTTATGTACTTTTCTGTATGCGCTATATGTCACAATAAAAAGGTTAAAAGTAGATATATACGTTATAGTCATACTTAAGTTTCAAAAGTTATGTCAGCTGCAACACAGTCTAAATGAATTTTTCAAATGAATTATCAGATGAATTACACAGATATTACAGCCAATGATTGTAAATATTTTAGCTGACTTATTGAAAAGCATACTCCTTGGTATATTCATGGAAGAAAAATAAGTACTGTAGGATTCAAACTCGAACAAAATAATTAACATAGCAATGACAGAATAGCAGCATAATTAAAAATTCCTCAGGAATTACTATTTCAGGATCTTTTAAATCAGCAATTTCTCCAACAACAAGTGTTGAAGAAGGTGCTCTGGATCTTTATGTTACCAAATGTAGTAACAGTATGTCACAATTTTTTGTTTTAATTAATGAATAAAGTAAGTGCTAAAAAAGATCCCTGTAAAACAGAACAGTTTTAGACCCTCTGAAAGCATACATGACAGTTGGTACTTATAAGTTAGTCATCCAGTGGCTTTATCACTCAGTGAAAACCAAGAGTTGCCATGGAGGTTTTGATCATTACTTGTTTCTAAATTATTCTTATTTTCTAGGACACTTTTTAAAATTGTAATAGACTTTTTTCTTTTTTTTTTTTTTTGGCTGCGCCGCATGGCATGCAGGATCTCAGTTCCCCGACCAGGGATAGAATCCACGCCCCCTGCAGTGGAAGCACAGAGTCTTAACAACTGGACCACCAGGGAAGTCCCAGAAATTGTAATAGACATTTTTTTTGGAGCAGTTTTAGGTTTACAGAAAAATTCAGCAGAAAGTACAGAGAGTTCCCATAAAGAGTACATTTTTCAAATTGAAACTCATTGGCAAATTATAGTCCCCTGCTTGTTTTTCTAAATAAAGTTGTATTGGGTGTCACTCTCATTTGTTTATGTACTGTCTTTGGCTGCTTTTGCACTATAATAACAGAGCTGAATCTTTGCAACAGAGACGATATGGCCCACAAAGCCTAAAATATTTACTATCTGGTCCTTTACAGGAAAAGTATGTTGATCCCTGCTTTAGATGATCTTAACTGCTTTTAGATAATATTTTATCAAGGTGTTTCAATACCACTTTGAAGGTCTGATATTTAAACCAGTAGTTTATATACACTGTGAATATTTACATTCTGAATAACTGTCAGACCACTCTGAAAGTCCAGTTTTCACCTAACAATGCTTCTTAAATGAGACCTATATATTCTTTTATTCCAGACAAATTCAGTGCAGAAATATATTCACCAGAAAATCCCATAAACAAATAGCTTATCCTCTTTTGGTCAATGTAGTAATCCCACTATAAAATTGTCAATAAGAAACCAAGGCACTAACAAGTGTATGTATTTGGGAAATACATTCTACAATCCTAGATTTCTACAAATAGATGATTTCAGGGTTTAGTCTTGAAATTTCCAAATAATAACAACTGCCTATCATGTCTTGCTTCAAACATTTGAAATAGGAAATGACAACCTTTATAGAGATTTTAGAAGTGGGACAACAAATACACAAATATTTTAACTATTCCCAAGCATACTGAGTGGTATATTCATTTCCCGAATCTTAGCCAACAAAATATTATGGATGTTCACTAAAGCTAGGGACAAAAGAGTACAATAGTGAAGAAATGTCTGCCTCCCTCCCACTAATACTTTGGAGCCATCAACAGATCTTAATTTTTTTTAACCACAAAATGATCTTCCGGAATGCTTGCTTCTCTTTTTGCTTCCCTCCAGCACCATCACCACAAAAGCAAATGCTGAAGATTTTGTTAATGATCGTAAGACTTTCTTTCCTTTGTCTCTTTAGAGTCTATTAAAGAAAAAACAGGTTATGGGAAAGTTAGCTAAGGATACAGAATTTTAAATTGTGGCATTCTGTCTGAATCTCTAAATTTTAAATGTTATGATGAAAAACAGACAAACAAATGAAGTATGACCTAGGTTCTCAGATGGTCCTCTTTTAGTAATAATCTATAACATATTGTTTACAAGTAAATTAATGTATTCAAGGACATCTGGAAGGTACTCTAAGTAGTTTAAATATTCTTCCTAAAATTTGACCAAAACCTCTCAGTACATATTCACACACAGTTTCAAATTAATAGAGTCCAAATAAAATGAAGCTTTTATTATCTAGGAAAATAAATTATGTCCTATCCTGTAAATATTTTATTATTCTAACTAGATTTCTATTAAAATTAATATTTAAATAAAATATTTAATATTAAACACTTAAATTAACAAAAGAATATTTAAATTAACAAAAGGAAATAGCTACTACAACTCTATATATTCAACTATAGGATAAAACATCATTAATTCAGCCCAATTATTCTGTAATTCTTAGTCATTCGAAGAGTAAAGTATACTTGAGAACAGACTCAAGAGAGACCAAAAATAAAAATAACAAAACCTGCTTAAAGTGTTAATATCCTGAACAGAAATGTAAAACATCTCAAAAGTGATATGCCAAGATTTTGATACCTATAATTTTGATATAGGGGAGAGGTGGGAAAAAAATGCAGGGGACCCAGTAATAACAAATAAGGAACAGTCTACATAGCTAACGGTAAGTATGAAAATGACCAGCCAAAGAACATTGTTAAATGTTTAATTAGAATACCAATTAATAAGTACTCAAGAAATACAGTTTGGGGCTTCCCTGGTGGCGCAGTGGTTAAGAATCCGCCTGCCAATGCAGGGAACACGGGTTCGAGCCCTGGTCCGGGAAGATCCCACATGCTGCGGAGCAACTCAGCCCGTGTGCCACAACTACTGAGCCTGTGCTCTGGAGCCCGCGTGTCACAACTACTGAAGACAGCACACCCTAGAGCCCGTGCTCTGCAACAATCAATCAATGTGATACACCACATTAACAAACTGACAAAAAATCATATGATCATCTCAATAGATGCAAAAAAAGCTTTTGATAAAATTCAACATCGATTTATGATAAAAACTCTCAACAAAGTGGGTATAGCGGAAACATAACTCACCATAATAGAGACCATTTATGACAGGGCCACAGCTAACATCATACTCAATGGTGAAAAGCATTTCACCATTTCCTCTCAGATCAGGAACAAGACAAGGATGCTCAACCATTTTTTTTTTTTTTTTTTTTTTTTGGCCATCCAGTGTGGCTTGTAGGATCTTAGTTCCCGGACCAGGGATTGAACCTGTGCCCCCTGCAGTGGAAGTGCAGATTCCTAACCCCTGGACCACCAGGAAATTCCCATTACCACTTTTAATCAACATAGTATTAGAAGTCCTAACCACAGCAACCAGACAAGAAAAAGAAATAAAAGGAATCCAAACTGGAAAAGAAGTAAAACTGTCACTGTTTACAGATGACATGCTATACATAGAAAATCCTAAAGACACCAGCAAAGCTACCAGAACTCATCAATGAATTTGGTAAAACTGCAAGATACAAAATTAATATACAGACTTCTAAAAACAGCAACACTTTCTTTCAATGAAATCTTATATAAAACGTTATCTGAAATATATGTATATATATATGTGTGTGTGTGCGTGTGTATTTTTTTTTGGCTGTGCTGCACAGCATGTGGGATCTTAGTTCCCCAGCCAGGGATCAAACCCGTGCCCCCTGCAGTGGAAGCACAGAGTCTTAACCACTGGACCTCCAAGGAAGTCCCGTGAAATATATTTTAAATGAATAACTGACAGAACTTTATGACCAGTGAAAAGTGAAGGATGATGGGAAAAGAAAAACTGAAGTTGACTCTAAGGCTCAGGGAACTCTAAAACTTAAGATCCATACATTTAATAAAAATAAGACATTTGGTAAGGGAAGGTAAGTTTGTAGAAGAAAATGATGTCTGCTTCATAACTGTGAAATTTAGTTTGACATTCAAACAGAAAGTTGAGTTGGAACTCAGGAGACAAAAATTTTTTTTTTTTAATATTTAGTTAGTTGCACCAGGTGGGCTCCTTAGTTGCGGCTCGCATGCTCCTTAGTTGCAGCATGCAGGCTTCTTAGTTGTGGCATGCATGTGGGATCTAGTTCCCTGATCAGAGATCGAACCTGGGCCTCCTGCATTGGGAGCATGGAGTCTTAACCACTGTGCCATGCAGGGAAGTCCCAGGAGACAAATATTTTTAATTTGTCCGTGAATTATTTGATTCCTGTGCTGTAGTCTGTTTTTGCATTACTTATGGTAAAAAGGATCACTAAATAATACAATTTCTTGGGAATTCCCTGGTGGTCCAATGGTTAGGGCTCTGCACTTCCACTGCAGGGGGTGTGGGTTCAATCCCTGGTTGGGGAACTAAGATCCTGCAAGCAGCACAGCACGTTCAAAAAAAAAAAAATTTCTTCTCAGTTCAAGTTTCACTGATTTTGAATATGTGGCAAATCATATAGTATTTGTAATTTTTTTAAGTTGAAATTGTGAAGAAATTATAATATAAGTATTATTAATGGGAATCAAGGAGACGAAATGCAGCTTTTTTCAAAATAAGGGCTAAAAAACTTAAGGATCCCTTCAACATGCCTTTAATTCTGGCTCCAGCAAATAAACATGTATTATAAGCTATTATACATCATGCTTTATATTCTAATTTCTTAGAGGTAATATTCATTTATTATTAAGAATAATTACTGTACTTAAAAATACTAAAAATCTAACTGACTTTCTACATGCCATCAGTATTTCAAATCAGGAAAATTTAATAAGAGACAACTTTCAACTTCGGCCAATTTGAAACACCTTTACCCTCAATGTTTATCAGAACTTAGACTCCATTCTCAGAGTAATATTGAGGCCTATTTAAAACTATTTAAAACCATCAGAAACTGCAGATATATTCACATGTATTAGATTTTCAAGAATGTCCTATTTTATACGCAATTCAAAGGTTTTAGAACAATGAAGAATGTTTTTCCAGTGAAATTTTCCCAGTAAAAGATGTATAATAAAAGAAGACATCTTGGTGCTTCCCTGGTGGTGCAGTGGTTAAGAATCTGCCTGCCAATGCAGGGGACACGGGTTCCAGCCCTGGTCTGGGAAGATCCCACATGCTGTGGAGCAACTAAACCCATGCGCCACAACTAAGCTTGCGCTCTAGAGCCAGCGAGTCACAACTACTGAAGCCAGTGGGCCTAGAGCCCATGCTCTGCAACAAGAGAAGCCACCACAATAAGAAGCCCGCGCACCACAATGAGGAGTAGCCCCCGCTCACCACAACTAGAGAAAGCCCGCGTGCAGCAACGAAGACCCAAGGCAGCCAAAAATAAATAAATAAGTTTATAAAAATAAATAAATATAAATAAATACAACTTTTTTTAAAAAAGGCATCTTTAGTTCAAATTTCACTGGACTTATATTTAAGCAGCTCAGCAAGCTTACCATGCTGAAAATATACCCAAAGAAAAAGTGACAGTGAAACATTTATATTAATTGCTTGAAAGACAGATGAGAATAAGATAAGACAAGAGAACAGTTAAAAGGCTACTAAAGTAGTCCAGAAGAGAGACGAAAGTGGCCTGAACTAGGGTAGTGGCAGGAGAGAGAAAACTTAACTACTGAAAATATCAAAGAAAATACTTAATAAACTTTGATGGTAAAGGCAAGCTCGTTCACCACAGAACTCAAGAAAGGCTCTGAAATTGGAAGTGTCAGATAATTGAGAGGACATGAGATAAAACACAGGGGGCTAAAAACAGAAGGAATCTGTACAAAGAACAGATCCCCAGGATTTGTTCTAAGGAATCGTGAAGTCTATTTCTGCTTCTCTGACTTTATCACTAGCTCTTCTTCCACCCTGGTTTGTCCCAGGCCTATTGTCCACCAGGCTTACTGTCACCTTGAATTTCAACTTTCCAACCAAATATCTGAAGTAAGAGCTCAGGTTCTGAAGTGGGTATAAACTTACCTTGAGTAAGTTATTTACATTTTATGCACCTCAATTTTCTATGTATGTAAAATAGGAACAATATCTACACAAGGATTTCCTGATGTGGTTGAGAAAATTAAAAGAGAAATTGCATAGGGGCTTCCCTGGTGGCACAGTGGTTGAGAGTCCGCCTGCCGATGCAGGGGACATGGGTTCGTGCCCTGGTCCAGGAGGATCCTACATGCCGCAGAGCGGCTAGGCCCGTGAGTCATGGCCACTGAGCCTGCGAGTCCGGAGCCTGTGCTCCGCAATGGGAAAGGCCACAACGGTGAGAGGCCCGCGTACCACAAAAAAAAAAAAAAGAGAGAGAAATTGCATATAATACATGTAGAATACTTAGCATAGTATCTGGACATAAACATAATTGAGTACTTACTGTTATTATTCAAAGCCCTAGGATTACTGATACCACCTGTGCTCAAATGTCCTTCACCTGGGACTTAACAGTGACAAGGATGGAAGGAGAATGGGAAGGTTTTCCACTGAAGGACTACTCATAGCAAAGGCAGAGGAGAAAATGAGGACATCACTAATAGGACAACTAACACAGGGAGTATTCATAATCTCATCTGCCCATATCCACTTTATCTGACAAACCCAGAGATATTACACCAATCCTAATTCTTAGGAGAGACTGGAAATGAAAGCCTCGGAAGTGTTGCTTGCACCTTTTGTGTAAACAAAACTCTACCACTGTGTGAAGTTTTTAATCTCTTCTTACAGGATCTATATTAAAAAACAAACAGGGTGGGCACAGGCTAAAATGGAATCTTCAGCTCACCATCTGTTTTTCCATTTTTATAAGTAATACACTTGGAAATCCTCAAAAGAGCTTTGTGCCTACTTTAGGAAAAGGGGAATATGAGAAAATTTGTGCAATTGCAATATTCCTATGAGGGAAGTAAAAAAAGAAGGTAAAACCTAGTCAAAAGTAAGAAGAGGTATCTGTGAAAAGGTATGAGAAAAGAAAAGTCATCAAGGAGGGAGGGAGAATTAGAGCAAAAGCTTTCTGGTAAGAAGCTCACCCTCTGCAGGTGATAATGAGACAGAGGATATGTCCGCTGGAACTTCACTGAATTTTCTGCTAATGGCCTTTTGCTCATTTTGCTCTTGGGTCACTCATCTTTTTCTTTCTAATTTATAAGGGCTCTCTGTAAATTAAGAAATTAGCTCTTAGACACATACAGTAATCTAGCAGATAATTCCCTTAGTTTGTAGTGTGTGTTTTGACTTGACTTAGTTCCTGGTGAAGTTTTTTGGGGAAGGGGTATCTTTTTGTCCTTTTTCTTTTTTTTAACCTTAAGTTTTTTGTTTTTTACTGAATCAAATGTATCAATTTTTATTTTATATTGATAGTTTCTAGGTTTAATGTCTGGAACAACAAGCCTAAGGTAAACAAACTTGCTTAAGAATCCTGCTGTTCCTCCCTTGATGTGGAGTAGGAGATCGTCTCAGCACCTGCTAAGCAAAGAAAGAAGAGGAAGAATTTCCCACCCAAAGGATTAGGGAGGAGAGGGGATATGCTTCCAGCATCTTAAATCAGAATAGTGCATTCAGTCTTCCACTAAAATGCTACATAATAATTAGATACATAATGATTAGATATTACAATGCTATATGTCTTCTATTATAATGTACAGTATAAGTTATATATATATATGTGTATATATATATATATTTTTTTGAGTATGTGGGCCTTAGAACCTATATTCTTTCTATAAGAAAACAAAAGTGTGACAAAGCAGGGACTCCCTCTATTATTAAAGTAATACCTTCATAAACATAAAAATATTAAGGCAGAAGCTTTTAAAAATGTTTCATAATGCAAAATTTGAATCATATGGAAAAGCCAAAAAGTAACAGCATAGTGAACTTCCAAGTACCCATCACTCTGCTTCAGTATTTATAACATAGGCCAATAACATCAGAAAGTAAATTTTATATTTTATGTATCTTCTGACTTGATTTTTATAAACACAACTGATTAATTGGGCCACAGCCCTCAAATGAAAAATGGCATTATTTTATGAAAGATTAAAGAAAAACTATTAAAAAAACACCAAAAAAAAAAGTCTAAAATAAAGAAGCAAAATGAAAATGTATTCTAAGACTTCAATTTGGGTCAATTTACCTGGTGTCGGCTAAAGAGAGTTAGAAATTTGAGCTTGAATTAAATTTAATGAACAGATTTCCTTCTTTCTTGATTTGTTGGATTATCACAGCTCAACTATTTTACAGATGAGTGATGATCACCTACTTTCCATCAGTCCTAAACCAACACTTTTCATTAAAACTCTAACATTTCCAACTCAGTACTTACCATGTTTGATCATTTTAACTGTCATCTCTCACCCAGAATCATCATGGTACTTACTTCCTTTGAATCACTCAAATCTTCCTAATGTATTCAGTTTATTGATTTTTTTGTTTTTTTAGTTCCTCAACCAGGGACCGAACCCGTGCCCCCTGCAGTGGAAGCGCAGAGCCTTAACCACTGGACTGCTAGGAAATTCCTTACTGATTTTTCTCATTACTTCATTCTCCCCCAAAAAAGATGATCAACTGTTTTACTTTCAATTCTTAATTCCATTGACTCTCCATGAATCAACCCTTGAAAAGCCCAATACATGATAATCCTAACCAGACATTCTTCCTGCTCCTATTTCCAGAGATGAGAGAACTATTTTGGGGGGGGGTGGAAGCAAAATTGACATACTAGAAGTTTTAAAAGAATACCCCAATTTATCCATGGCCACTGAGTACTTTCTGCTTATGCCTCAAATTCCTAGGCATAATCTTCAATGAGATGAGAACTTCTTTAAAACACAACATAATTTTCTCACAAAATTCACCCTTCGATGCTTTACAACTTCTCTCCTTAATTACTGGCAAGTTCAATAGCTATTACTGATGAGATCATCTGTTATTCTGCCAAAATGGAGAATGAGGCCTCAATTTTCATGTCTCTCTATCTTAACATGACCTTGTCTTTGTATCTTCCTTCCATTACTTCAGAAAAAAAGATTGTTGTTTTCCTCTGAAGAGAATTTTACCACCTATTCTGAGGACTCCATGTTATCCTGACTTTTTAGCGACCTTGTTCTCATATCTGTCCTTTTTGGCAAAATCTTTCCTACTCCACCAGTTCCTTGATGCTGCTGCATTTAACAATGATAACTGACCTTTTTTTTTTTTTTTTAAATTAGAGTCTCTCTCCCACACTACTATCATGACTTTGTCCTATCTCTAGTTCTCATTTACATCTCAAATTGTGCCTATACTGATTTCTTTTACACTCTCTCATCTTTACTGCTTAGCATTCCCTTTTCCCCAGCAACTTTATTCCTCTGTTTTCCTCTTTATTCCTCTGTTTTCTCTGTGTCTACTGGAGAACTGGATGGAAGAGGGAGCGAGAAAATAGAGGGAGGATGTTTATAATGGCAATTTGCAGTTCCTCACATATACTGGGATGACAAATAGTTGAGAACTATTCACCACTCTCTTTGGAGAATTCATGTATTCTCACTGATACCATACTTATATCTATGCAATAATTCTCCAGTTCAATTTTTCTCATAATTTTTACGTCTTTCCTGAGGCCCATTCTATGTTTCTGGAGGCATAATGAACATTTATATTTTTATGTCCCACTAACAGATAATTCCAACCTGACACAGCCAAACTCTGACATCAACTTTCCCATCTAAAACACATTCTCTACCTTTTGAATGATCCAACCAATCCTTATTATCCAATTAGAAAAAGTGTCACATCCTTCATTTCCTATATCCAGATAGCAATCAATTCATCATTTAGGCTGTGACATTATCCTCAACAGAGAGAAGGGGCAGAGAATTTCCCATCCAAAAGAGCTATCCTCATCAATTCTTCCTGCTACACTCATTACAATCTCACCTCCAGTCTAATCTCAAATGAAAAGACCCCTTTCTTTATGTCATTCCTCTATCCAGTAATTTATAGTAGCTTCCTATTATCAGCTGTATATAAAGTCTAAACATGTCTAATGATGGGTCCTCTGAAATCTGACAACTACCTTCATACCCTATTTAGTATTTTGCTCTACTACGGCATTTCTCAAACTTTTTGGTCTCAAGACCCTCTTCAGTCCTAAAAATTATTTAGGATCACAAAGAGCTCTTGTTTAAGTGGATTATATCTATCAAGATTTACCATACTAGAAATAAAAATTGAGAAAAATTTTAAACACAAGAATGCACAAGCACAGATTCTGTTAACTGTCAGAGCAATTATGTCATCACACATCATACAGCCTGAAAAACTCTTACTGACACTGAGAGAATGAGAGCGAAAAAGGCAAAAAAAACCTGAGTACTATTATGAACAGTACTGACCTCAGAAGCCCTGGCTCACTTTGAGAACACTGCTCTATCCAACCTTGCTTCTCTTAATCGATCTCCTCATCAATCACTGATGATTACTGATGAGTAATTTTTGTGTGCATCAATAGCCTTGAGGCAGAAAAAAGGCTAAGAACCAAAGATTTATAAAACAATCTCGAAGTACCTTAGCATGCCTGCTCATTCAGAGTCTAACCCACCTATCAATTTTATTTCCTGCTACTGCCATTTCCTTCTCCTCCTCCACTGCACTCCAAGCAAGGTTGGAGTCTCCAAATAGAAAAAACCTTTTTCTGCTTCAGCGTCTTTGAACACACTATTCCCTCTGCCTCGAAGGAACTTCTCTTACTCATCCATCAGACCCAGTACACAGGTTACCTCTTCTGTGAAGCTTTCCCTTGACATGTTCCATTGCCAATTACACTTTTCTCTGTAATTCCATAGCGTATTTAGAACTTCTACATTGCAATGTGGTTATTGTTTATATGTCTGTCTCCCCATTACTAATGAGCTACATGAGGGCACACGTGCATCTTACTCATCTTTGTATTTCTAGTACCTCACATATAGTGGGAACGCAAATGTATGCTGTCTTTCAAAGACCAATTCAATGCTCATCTATCCCCAAATATTTGAGACCACGGTACTTGCTCTTTCCTCTGAACTTCTGCAGTACTATGTAGAAACTAGGAAGTGAGAAAAGCCTAAAGAAAACTGTTACTCCTTCTGACAGAAAGACTGGGGACTTTGGCTCATAGGATGAAATTTAACTCCCTAGTCTGACATTCAAGGGCTTTCATCAAGGGGCTCTTCACCTTTTCAATCTTATTTTCTATTATCCTGCAATATGAACTTACCACTCTTGTCATCCAAAACATACACACACACACATTATCCATTTTATTTTTATCCCTTTTATTTATACCCTTCCCTTTCCCAGGAATTCCATTTTCCTGTTATTTTAAATCCTACTTTTCCTTAAAAGCTTCCTTCAAGATCTAAAAATTCCATGAAGCTCTCTGGGACTATGCCAGACCAAAGGAAAACTTCCCCTTTGGGGATGTCTAATGCATTTCAATCTGCTTCCTATAACCTAGCATTTATAGTGTATTGTCTTGCATTGTTCTTTAGTAATTTCAAGTAAGTCGATGCTGCAACTCCAAATAGCTCAACAGCTCTTCAAGAGCAGGCAGTTTTCACTCAACACATTTGAGTGCCATTATGTACTAGATACTGGTAAGATATAATCTTATTTCTTTTGCATTAGCCCTTGCTAGAAAGGAAGATGAAGGGACTTAATAAACACTATTTCCTTTACTTGATTTTCTTCCTAACTAGTCACAATAATCCAGATTATTTTTTTCTAGGGAACATTTTATCTATAGATACAATTCTCAATTTAAAAGTAAAATATGTACTCTAAGATGCATGTTCTCAGCACTCTAAAACTGCAAGCTTAAATAAGACACTTCATTTACAGGTCCTCAATATATTGGGTCCTCAATATATTGAGCCCTCAATATACTTCCTTTTGAAGGGCCCTTCCCTCTTTTGCTCCTTTAACTTGAATATATCTTTTCTTATTTTAGTTGTTATAATTTTAGCTCCCTTAACACATTCTGATGTGTGGTTACTGGTAATAATGCCAGACTCTTTAAGTAGAATCAAAGAAATGAGGCAAGTAAAAATCATGCATAAAATAAAAACAATCTTTGAAAACCAAGAAGTTATGGTAATTAGGTCTCAGGCCACTGCTTTTCCTTAAATGGAATTTGTCTAAGGGGCCACATCTTCCCCAGCACCATGTCCTTAAGTATCCACACCCAAATGGAGCAAGCAGGAGTTGGAAAATAGACTAAACGTAACCATCAAACTTGCTCCCTGATATCACGGATTGATGGTAACTTCTGAACATGACCTTCCCCATTTCTTCACTCTTTTGCATATGTGATAAAGTCAGTAAGAAGGAATAACACAGAAAAATATAGGTTAAAAAAAAATAAATCAAAGGGTTTAGGATGCTCCTAGTCCCGGCTGTTTCCAAGTATATCAGCCATAGCTGAATGCTGAACGTTCATCACTAAACACTGCAAGAGAGACCTGAGGTTGCCGGCAATTCTTTCTGACATACATATGAGAACACTCTTCCAACAAGAGAGTCTCAGAACGAGTTTCATGTAAGAAGAAAAAGGGACGGATTGATGAATGAGGGAAAAAAAGGAAGAAGCCATCAGCTGACAGGCAGCAGCTCCCTCGCCCCGTGTTCCCCCTCCCCGAAAGCTGTAGGAAATAGAAAGCTGCGGAGTGTACCTTCCAGGCCAGAAGCAAAACATTGAGGATGGCCAGTAAAGGGCAGGGGCCATTCTCATTCTGCGTGATGATGGGTGTGTTCTCTTCCTTCCACTGGATCCACTTGATATGATAAACAGATTGTCCCGGGAAGCGTTCCTTGGAGGCCGCCAGCACCTGGGCTGCCTCCCCCTCCTCCTGCTCCTCCTCTCGGCACAGAGGCACAGCCCGGGGCAACACCGCCGCTCCCTCCTCCTCCTCGGGGACCCTGTTCTCAGCTCCTTCCTCACTATTGAACTCGGAGCTACTTGGGAAAGAATGCAGGTTAGAGAACGACTCCAGGGAGTCCAGGCTCGGCGATTCCCCGGGAGGGCTCGGGTCGCTGCAACTGCTGCTGAGGCCGCCGCCGCTGCTGGGTTCCTCGGAGCCCGCGGCCGCCGACTCTGCCCGGCAGGTGCCGGCGGGATCCGCGAGGGCGCCCGCCTCTCCGGCCGGAACCAACTCATGGTCGGCTCCGGCCTCAGCTGCCTCCGGGGAGGCGGTCACCTTGTGCTGCCCTGTCAGAGGCGCCTTCTGGGCAGCAGGACTCTCCAAATCGCTCCCCTTCAAGTCCAAGTCCGGGAGGGAGCTGCAGGGTACGAGAACCCGAGGCGAGCCGGCGGGAGAAGCCGAGTCCGAGAGGCTCCTCCCGGCGGCTGCCGCCCCCTGCCCCTTCCCGCCGCTGCTCTCCGCCGCCCATACTCCAGGACCATCCCCAGCGGCGAGCCTGGTCTCCTGTCGCCCTTCCTGCGGAGAACCTGTCCCTGGCGCCGGCCCGGCGGCCACTCCGTGTTCTAGCGGCTGCAGGCTCTCAGGGCCGCTCTCCATACCCAGCCGCCCGCCCCTCGCTCTAAAGAGACCGCGGCGGGTTCTCCTCAGACAGCGCCTCAGACGCCATGACAGCGGCACTGGCAGCTACAGCGCCCTTGCGCGGCCTGGGCCAGGCACGTCACGGAGGAGGGCACCGGGAGCGAGCGCGCGCGGCGCCGCGCTGTCCGTGGGCCCGGGGCATTCCTGCGCGCCGCTGAGGGAGGGCGAAACTCGCAGCGGCCGCCTATGCGGCCCCGCCCCTCCCGCGCGCCCGCGCGCTCTTGCGCGGGGCGTGGAGGGCGAGGCTAGGAGGGTGTGGCCAGGAGGAAAACATCCTCTCATTTTGTGGCCGGAAGTTGGACTTCGGAGCTGCTCGACCGCGCGCGGCTTCTTTAAAGGCCAGCTGGGAGGCGGTCAGCTAGATGTGACCCTTCAGAACTGGGTCGTGTGTGGTTCAACCTTGGACTGAGGGATGGGGAGGTGGCAGTGGTTGTAGTATTTGGAAAAGAGCTCATCCCTGAAGAGCTCCGGAGATTTGTTTACCCAGCTTGTAATATGGAAAATGGAAGGAATTTCTTACGAGATATAGATTTTAAAGACTGAGATCCACTCGAGGTGTTTGGATTACTGCACTGCACAATTTCCAGTCTCCCTCGGTTTTGGCTGAGAAACACCGTGCTCCTCACCAGCTACTGGTGAAAACGTTCGCCCTACATGAGGCATCAGTGCGGTTGTGGATATTGGCCTGCGCGGCAAAAAAAAGTGGGTAATTTGGGCCAATCATAATAAATTAGCTTGTGCTTGCATTAGCCAAGTCTTTGCTGTTTTGTTGACTTGGCCTCATTTTGCATGGAGTGGGAAGTGCCTGTTCCTGAAAAAGTGACTTTTCTATTGAGAATCTACTCCTCTTAAGGCCATTCAGTTTTAAGAGAGGGCAGACAGAGTAGGCTGGAAGTTTTGTTGGTGACAAAAGGGGATTTGGGTGCTAGTCTAACCCACTGCGATCTGTTCCCGACAAGGACTTTTTTTTTTTTTCTTTCCATATTTTCTAGGTTCTGGGGATCCAAAACTTGACAAGATGGGTCTTCCTTCGTAGTCAGATATATAAATTCCTGATACCTAATAGAATGTGGTCTTTTTGTATCTCTTTTGATTAGGGAAGATAGACGAAATTAGTAAGCAGTGTTGCATTCACTCATTTAACATATTTCAATACCCATTATATTGCTGGATACTATGTTTGGCACTGGGGATGCCATGGTGAATAAGAGGAAGGGCTCATATCTTCTTGCGGTTTACTGTCTAGAGGTTTTTTCTTATTGCTACGTTTTAAATATTTGCTTGGGCAGTACAATTTCCTGACAATGTAGGATAAAGGTGCAACACTGTAAAAAGGTGGAATGCCTTTCCTTCCACCTTTTTACAGTGACACAATGTTATGATATTTAGCCAACTCTTGGCAAGGAGGAAAATTAGAAGAGATAATAGAAAGCTTGTTCAAAATATTGAGTTTAGGTGTCCATGTCAATCTGTAAACAATAAATACTATTGTTCAAATTAGAATTTTTCCCTGAAAAATAATTGCAAATGTTAACAGATTTAGATATATGTTGCTAGATTAAGCACTTTATAGTATTTAAGATCATTAAGTACAAGTGAGAATATTATAGATTTCAGGAAATTCAGAACTTAGCAAGGTGCCTTGACTATAAAAAAGAAATTTGTAAAGGTGTATTACATGAAAAAAAATTGAATGACTGAATCATTTATAGGCCAGAAACCATAGAAGAGCTAAAAATCATGAAACAAGCATCTCAAATAATGACCTTTCACCATTTTTCAAAGATGCTACTTAGATAAGCCTTCTTGCTCTGGTAGTTTTTATTAGTATATGTTTCAAATGTTCACATGCATAATTTAATAACATATTTATAACAAAGAAACAGAACCAGTTTTTCTTTTCATATGTTGTCAGCAATTATGTAAGTCAAGCTGACCAAATATATGTATTTAAGTTTGTGAAAATGAACATAGTATTTTTCTAAGGGAGGTGGGGAGTGGCATTTAGGAACAAATGTCAGAAGATAATAAACTGGAAAATGTTTCATTCTTTTTTGCTTATTTGCATCTTTAGTTAATTGTGAGATAAAATATACCATTTTAAAATAAGCTGCTTACTATCCAAAATTCTTAAATTATTTGTCAGAGTTACAGATGTAATAGTGTTAAAAGTCAAATAGTTTCTGTACAAACAAAGCAGTTCTCTGCCCTATGCCTCCACAATGAAGCAGTCCCATTCAACTCCTAGATATTTTTAGCTCCTTATCTCCATATTCCTGAGTAACATGATTCCACTCTGATTTCTTCATTCAAAAATTGTAGATATTGTTTATTGATTTATTCCCATGAAAGATGGGGATTTGGTTCTTTTCTCTCACACCATTCTTCCTTCTCTTGCTCCAACCTCCCAATTATTTCAAATTTTTGATCAAAGTACTCAAAATTTAAAGCACTAGAGTTATATATATGTTATTCACCACTAAATCAGGTATTTTACTGCGACTGTGATTACTTTTTTTGTTAAAGTTTTGTTTTCCCTGGAATTAACAATTGCCTCATTATTTTGTTTGTTTGCTTTACTCTTCACCTACCACTAACTCAGGCAGACTTACCAGTACGGTCAACCATATCAAGTTACTTCTCACACCCATTTTAATCTTGGGTACATCTCTCCTGGAACACTCCTTTTGCTCTGATCTGGACTTGTTTTATAGGCCTGCTGCACAGCTGTCATCCTGGGATTTCTCTTTACTGTTGTTTTAGGAATTCCTTCTTCCTCTCTTACATGTTGATTACTTTCTGTCTTGGATCTCCTGTCTCCCTGTTTCCTTGATTTGGTGAAACATATTCTCAGCTTCCTGAGAAAGAGTGCATAGGAAGCCCATTTTTGTAGGTCATGTTTGTTTGAAAATAGCTAGACCTTTACTCTACCTTTACATTTTATAGTTTGGCTGGATATACATCTCAACATTGGATACTTTTTCTTCATTTTAGTCATTGATCAACTGTCTTCTAGCTTCTAGATGATTAGAGTAGTCTGATACTATTGGACTCTGGATCCTTTGTATATAACCTATTTCTTTGACATTTATTTGATCTTCTCTTTCTTCTTGGTGTTCTGACATTTCAGTATTTGATATACCTTTGGGTGGGTCTTGCTTTATTCATTGGGCTGGGTATTTGGTGATCACATTCAATGTAGAAACATGTCCTTCGGTTCTGGGAAATCTCTTTTTTCATTTCTTTTATTAATCTTATCTTTTCTCTAATTTTATTTATCTTTTCTTTCTAAGAGATTTCCTCAAATTTGTCTTTCAGTTATTTTAAATGCATTGTTTATTGACACTATTGTATATTAAATTTACAAGAGTTCTTTCTAGTTCCTTTATATTGTTTGATGGCATCCTGACCTTTCATCTCAGAATATTGAACATAATTTTTTATATATCCTTTATATTTTTCAAAGAATATCTGAACCATGTGCTATAAAATAGTATTACTTAGTCAGTATGGAGTTACAGTGCCAGAGTATGAGATGTGGGGGATACAAGTGTAAAACATTGGTTTTATTCTTTGGGAGAGCAAAATCTGCTTTGGGAAGTAAGACATTCACATGAATTGGTCATTGAGAATACAAGTTAATTAATAATTAATACTAAAGGAGTAGTACAAGCAGTAACTTAGAAAGATTCAGATGAGAAAAGATCTTTAGTGTGAGGTAATTAAAGAGGAATTAAGCTATACTCCCCTAATTAAAATCACAGATTGATTATTACCTCAGGCTTAAGAAATCCAAAAAAAATCTCTAACTCTCAAAATGATAATTCTTTTAAAATTCTATTTTTCATAGTTGGATCATAGCTTTTCTAGCTACCATGACAGAAAAATTGATGCTATATTTGACTTTTACCCTAATTTATTTACTATTATCTCATCTATCAAGTCTTGCTGATATTGTACACCCCTTTACTATTTCATTCATCTATAGCCACTTCATAGCTGAGTCCTTACCACCTTCCTAGTAGAGTGTCATAGCATTCTAGTTATTCCCCAGCCTATGGTTTTGTGTTCCTCATTTTATCCTGCATAAACCTATTAGAGCTATGGTTCAAATATCTTGCTTTTATTTTGTTGATGGTTCTACTAAAACTGTGATGGTTCTTTATTGTTAGCTGAATCAAAATTGGCTCTGAGCAGATTATTGCACAGGTACAGGGCATATATACCTTTACTCCTCTTCTCTTAGCTTTCTACCCAAGAGAGAGTGATAAAATTCTGAGTTAAAATCAAGGGTTTCACACATGAAAGGCTGCTCAACATCACTAATCATTAGAGAAATTCAGTGAGGTATCACCTCATACCAGTCAGAATGGCCATAATCAAAAAATCTACAAACAATAAATGCTGGAGAGGGTGTAGAGAAAAGGGAACCCTCTTGTACTGTTGGTGGGAATGTAAATTGATACAGTCACTGTGGAGAACAGTATGGAGGTTCCTTAAAAAACTAAAAATAGCACTACCATATGATGCAGCAATCCCACTACTGGGCATATACCCTGAGAAAACCATAATTCAAAAAGAGTCATGTACCACAATGGTCATTGCAGCTCTATTTACAATAGCCAGGACATGGCAGCAACCTAAGTGTCCATTGACAGATGAATGGGTAAAGAAGATGTGGCATATATATACAATGGAATATTACTCAGCCATAAAAAAGAAATGAAATTGAGTTATCTGTAGTGAGGTGGAAGGACCTAGAGTCTGTCATACAGAGTGAAGTAAGTCAGAAAGAGAAAAACAAATACGGTATGTTAACACATATATATGGAATCTAAAAAAAAAATGGATATGAAGAAGCTAGGGGCAGGACAGGAATAAAGACGCAGACGTAGAAAATGGACTTGAGGGCACAGGGGGAGAAGGGGAAGCTGGGATGAAGTGAGAGAGTGGCATGGACATATATACACTACCAACTGTAAAATAGATAGCTAGTGGGAAGCTGCTGCATAGCACAGGGAGATCAGCTTGGTGCTTTGTGACCACCTAGAGGGGTGGGATAGGGAGGGTGGGAGGGAAGGAGACGCAAGAGGGAAGAGATATGGGGACATATGTATATGTATAGCTGATTCACTTTGTTATAAAACAGAAACTAACACACAATTGTAAAGCGATTATACTCAAAGATGTTAAAAAATAAATAAGATTAAAAAAAAAAAATCAAGGTTTCCATGTAACTCAAATTGTCCTGGCTCTGGCCCTCAACTGACTATGCAGAAACTCCAGCCTCCTGTAAAGTACATCCCCTATTTAATTATTTCTGAGAGCCCCCATGAGGAGTCTCACACCTGTTCAGAAACAAATTCAATCCTATGATATTCTACCAGGTGCTGCTTCTACTACATGCTGTTTCACCAGATGCTAGTCTGTTCTGGTGGTGTTAAAGATGTGTGATGGTGACTGGAGGGAAATGACCTTCTTTTCCCTTTTATTGTAGCTCTGAAATGCTACAGTATTAATAAAACAGTTTTCTCAATTTTACTTATGTAGTCTTTTTGAAAAGTAGGACCTAAATATGGGTCCAGATGGGTTTCACCAGGAATGAATTAAAGGAATATGGTCCATCACCTTCAACTCAGAATCCTTGCTCCCCTGGTATTATACCAGCTATTAAGGTTTGTTTCTGTTTTTGTTTTTTTTAATTCCCCACACTCCAGCTCTTTTTCACTGTACCATCCCAACCCAGTTCCCTTCCCTAGAGCCTCCTTGCTCCTCCATGATCAGGGCTCTTCTGCCTTGTGAGAAAGAGGCTCTGGAAGTGGCTCTGCTCATCTGGTTCAGGTTTTCTCATTGAATCAAGTACATCTCATGCCTTAGGACTTCTCTCCTCAAACAAATTTCTCCCCTGTCAACCTACCAATTTACCAGATCTCTCTCAACTCTAGTATGATTGCCTTCAAAATGTGGTTTTGGAATTAGCAGTATCAACATCACCTAGGTTCTTGTTAAAAATGTAAATTCTGTAGTCCCACCGAGATTACAGAATCAGGAACTGTGGGTGTAAAGCCCAGCAACAAGAGTCTGTGTTTTAACAAGACCTCTAGGTGATTCAGATACACGATAAAGTTTGAGAATTACTATTCTAGCATTAAGCGAAGCCTGTCCTCCTCATTCCTACTGCCAATAAATAAACCTTAGCAAGAGAAAAACGTTTCTAAATTCATCTTCTATAGCCAGTGTTATTTTTCATTACTCTCCCAGAACGCCACACTGCTCCAAAGTTAGTCTTTTGGCCATTTTTCTATACACTCTCCCTTGAGATATGTATATAATCCTGATCTCAAAATGCTTTTTTGTTCTTGGCCTTCCCACATTTTTCCATATTAGTATCAGTCTCTGTCACCCAGGCTTAAAATATTCAAGTAGTTTTGTTTTAGTTTCCTCATGGTCAACAAGTCCTATTTTTTAATATAAAATGCTTAATGTAAAGAGATAATTAATTTTGCTTTTTTAGTAGAAAACCAAAACATATTCATTTTAGAAAAATTAGAAAACAAGATAAGCAAAAAGAGGAAAATAAAAAACACCCTTCGTTGCACTATGTAGAATGAAGTATTAGAAATAACACTAGTGATACTTCATTGTATGTCTATCCTTCCCAAACTTTTCTAGGCATCTGAACACATACATATTTTTGTAAACAAGAATCAGACCATTCTAAACACATTTTTTTCAGTTATCAATATATCGTGAACATTTTTATGCATTAATATCCATTCATCTGCAACATTCCTAGTGAATTAATAATATTCCACTATGTGGCTGAATCAATCCGTTTCTTAAATATTTAGATCATTTCCATTGTTTAACTATTATGAACTTCACCACAATCAATGTCCTTGGAACTGAATCTTTTTTTTTTTTTAATATTTATTTATTTGGCTGTGCCAGGGCTTAGTTGCAGCACGCAGCATCTTCGTTGTGGCGTGCGGGATCTTTCTTTAGTTACGACCTGCGGGATTTTTAGTTGTGGCATATGCGATCTATTTCTCTGACCAGGGATCGAACCCGGGACCCCTGCATTGGGAACGTGGATTCTTAACTGCTGGACCACCAGGGAAGTCCCTGGAACTGAATCTTTATATCTGTACTTATAATTGTATTCCTCAGATATATTTCCAGAAGTGCAAGTCAAGTCAGGATTTGACTTTCTTCAATGGTTTATCCAAGCCTTGCTTTCCATTCTCTCTGGTGCTATTCTAGGTTAGTGAGCGTGTTAGTGTAAACCTGCTAACTGATTTCTCTACAATTTCTTTTCCTTTAAGTACCTTGTGGATGTTGCTAGATTAAACAATGCTTTCTTTAGTTCCACCTACTGCTGAAAAACCTTTAAAGGCACTTCCTTAACTACTGAATATCATGAGTTGACCTGGCAGTAAAAGCTTTTCTTAATCTGTCCTAATTCTTTTTAACCACCCTTACCAGCTACTAAAATGTAATAGCAACCTTCTTTCTATAAGATTTGGTTTGGTCACTCCACTAATTATACCTATCCAAATCATTAGCTCATTTTGTTTCCCTAACTTAAAGTGTCCTCTCTCTTCTTAGCTTTCAAAGTCTACTCAGACCATGTCCAACTTCCCACCTCCAAACTCCTCTGTTTTTACTACACCATTTAAAATGTAAGTACCGAATTTCCTCAGGTCTAAGTTTCACTTTCTTAATATTTAAAATCTTCTAGGTTTGGAATTAAACATTTTTTGAGGATTTAATGCTCTTTTCTTCAAAAACTCTTATTGAATCAATGGTGTATCTTACAATTGAGGTTATCTTAGAATCAAGGAAATGTATCCTCTTCTTTATTGTTTTTATATGTTGAAATATATATATTTTTATAAGTTGACATTGCCTTTCCTAGAGAACCTGGTATTTTATATTCACTCTATCCCTCATTATGTTTATTTCGAACAGTGATTGTCAAACTTCAGCATGATTAACTCTTAGGTGGAAAACCTGTTAATAGGCATATTTCTGGACTCCATCCCCAGGAAGTTTCATTCAACAAAACTGGAGAAAAACCCAGGAATCTGCCGTTTTGACAGGCATCCTAAGTGACTCTCATGCTGATATGCCACTGGCCATGTGTTGAGAAATACTCATCTAGAACAATATCAGATAATAACCATTTGCATTATTGAGACATATAGTTGATACGTTAAGATACATATAATAAGAATTATGACTCACTGGCTTATAATTACAATAAAAAACCTCTGTGATTATTTATTCAAAATTTACAATGTGGTGTTCTGGGGCTCAGAAGAGAATATTAAGCATGGTCATGCAGAAGCAGCCTAATGTATTGGGTTGGCCAAAAAGTTCATTTGGGTTTTTCCGTAAGATGTTACAGAACTTTTTGGCCAACGAACCAATAGTAGAACGCGTGATGAACAGAGACTACAGGAACTGGGACTAGAACCTGGTCTTGCCATTGACTAATTTTATAAGCTTGGGTAGGTCAACTTACTTCTGCTAACTTCAGTTTTCACCTTTTGTAAAAGAAAAAAAAAGCAGGGGAAAAATATTAGCATGAATGATTTTGCTATGTGGTTTTGTGAATAAAATGGGAACAGATAGTAAAGCTCTTCAAATATATTATTGTTGTCACTGCCCTCAAATTGGTTACAATCTGGTTAGGAAGACAAAACATAAACATTTGCAAATGAAATAAAAATGGGAACCTGAAGCAGTGCGTAAGGGCTACTATAAGGTGCTTCCCAGAAAAGTGAGAATTAAAAAACCAAATCAGTCTAAAATGAATCAGTTTAGCTATTTGTCATAGTTCCCTTAGAAAACAGAATTCTTTCCAAGTCCAAAAGAAGCGAAAGTAAGGTCTGGAAATTAAGTCAAAGTCTGAATAGGCATAAGAAGTTGTGGCCTAATCAATTATATTATAACTGAAGAAAGCAAATAATAATAACAGAAAGGGAGATGGTAGTCTGTGTGGAGTCTAGAGAAGATCCCAAAACATAAGGGTTCGTCACAATATGCTTCAATCACCATCTAAGGTTGGGGGGCACCTGTACAGGTGGATGGCCTGGTACCTGTCTGGTACCTTGATAGATTCTTGTGTGGCATAGTCAGTTGGATATTTGGATGAACTAGTCAGTAAAATCATTCAATTACTTTATTCTGCACTGATGCCTTGCTTACCTAAGCCACTTTCAGTTGTGACTTCCCTTCTGAAGCATCGAAGATTTAAAAAAAAGAATGTATTGACTTGCTACCATGAATGTCTCACTTATAAAACAATAAGGTGACATTTTGATCAAGATGTAAGTCCCTTGAGAGTTTAGTTCCTATGAGTTAGTCTTTGTCAGCTGATCATCTCAGGTTGCAGTGAGAGAAATCAAGCTTCTTGACCTTCGAAGCCAAGAAGTAGATTCTGGACCATGGCAGTGATAATAAGGATGAATTTATCCAGTAATTCAAAAGACTAGACAAGATTCGGAGTCAAACATACTTGGTTTAGATGTCTGGTCTGCCCCTGCTTCCTCATATGTAAAATGGGAATCTACTTTATAGCATTGTTGCAAAGAGTTAAATGGGATCATGTATGGGAATTGCTTATCTTGGTGCCTGGCACTGCATCAGGAATATTGTCTTGGTGGAAAACCCCAAACCAGGAGCAGAACAAATATTTGTTGAATGAATAACCAATAATTATCATTGTCACCCTGTAAAGTTTCTTGAGTGCCCTCTGCTTTGCCTCAAAGCCTCTTTATCTAAGCCCTCTGTAACATCAAAATAATAATGAGAGTTTCTATAAAGTAACGTGATTAATTGCAGATGAAGGATATAAATAATAGGTGTTTTGGACTAAAATCTGATTGAGATTAGGGGGCCCCGGGGGTCTAGGAAAACAGGACTATTTGGAACTTGGTCTAATTCTTAAATCAAGCATCAGAAGGTCAAATACTGACAGTGGTAGTACAGACTGACAGTGGTAGTACAGACTGGGGTGACATTAGACCAGCCCCATCCAAGGAGGGCAGCCTCTACTCAGTTTTAGCCAACTTTGCGACAACTTAAGTCTGCTTAACCTTTCAGCTTTCACAGAAAGTCTGGCATCTAGGTTTTAACATGAAAGCTCCTAACTGTTGAATAGTGACATATAATTAAGAAAAAAATTTTAAACTACAAATGAAACTGAACTTGTCTGAGTCTAATTTGGTTTATGAGCTACCAGGTTGTAACCAGCACTTTAAGACTATATATGAAATACATGTTAAAAGGTAAACTGAAGCATATTAAACATTTTAAGAGTTTATTTGAACAAAACTTGATTTGAATCAGGAAGCATCCATTCTAGCAGATAGAAAGGAGCTCTGAAGAGCTCTACAAAATGAAAGGCTTTTATAGGCAGAAGAGAGTGAAAACAAGGAAGTGATACTAGGCAAAAAAAGGTGTTGGTTATTGCAAAGTTACTTTCGTTTACAGGATAGCAGGGGACGAATGGGCACATTACCTAACAAGTGCTGATCGGGTGCTTCCTGATTTACTGGTTAAAGGTTCCATTTCTGGGAGAACTGAAACAATTAAGAATCTTGGTTTGTTGACATGGGGCTTAGCATAAGTGACTCCATTTTTGGTCCATTGTCTTTTTTTTTTTTTTTTTTAATATACTGTATGAGCAGAAAGGAAACCGAGGTGACAAAAAGCATAGAAGGGGGAAAGTTGAAGATAGTTTGGAGTTCCCAAGTGCAGTTTGATAGTGTGGAGTAGAAGTTTCATTGAAAGGAGAAGAGAGAAAAGTTTGGACAAATGAATTTTGTGGAGCATCTTGAATGTTAGAATAAGATATCAGGATTTTAGGAAGTGGGGAGGGGGTCACTCCTGGGTTTTGAATAAATTAGTAAAATGGATCCTATTCTGGCATTAAGATTCAATAAACATTTGTTGAATATATATTTGCTTAACTCTCTGAGGTTCTGTTTTCAAAACCCCTATAACATGTGATTCATTATTATCTTTAAGAATTAGGGAAGATTTAAAGTAAACAAATACAATACAGTTTGATATAGCTACTTTATAAGTATAGACATGGTATATATTAATTTTGTCTAGTGGTGAAGTTAGTGAAGATTTTACAAAGGAGAAACAGCCGTATGTTTAACAATATCTATTCCTTTACATTTGAAAGGAAAGTGACACTTATTACATGCCTTCTAAATGCCTTAACTTTTAAATACCATTTTCCACTGTTCTCTTTTCCCCAAAAGTGGATTTTCTAAGTGCTTTTCCTCTCTGATTCCTCTTTTATACAGAAAGCAAAATCCTAACCAAAAAAAGTGTCTTAAAATGAATTATTGAAATTCCACATGGAGAGAATAAAATATGCAAAGATATCGAATTTAGTGTGGCCATGTAAAGACAGGAAGGCATTGGCTAGTATAAGTTAGATATGTAACAACACCTAAAATTTTACAGTGCTTGCTATATGCCTTGAAATATTCTCCGTGCCTTACCTCTATTAATTTATATAACTCTCAAACTTCTGAGGTAGGTATTACTGCTCTCCCCATTGTAAACATTAGGAAACTGTGGTACAGGTGCCTTAACTCACTCAAGGTTGCACAGCTGGCACATGATGCAACTAGGATATAGGGCTGGTGCTTGGGGCACAGGTGCAGGAAAAGTGTGGACTATGTGCTAGGCAGTGGGGTAGAATTCAGAACAAGACAGACCCAGGCTTTGTTTTCATGGATTTACAGCCTAGTGAGTCATAGACATCTGGAGGTAGTAAAAAATAATCATGCAAGTGAAGAATGAGAAGATAAAGCCAAAGATGAAGTCCTGAGGAACACCAATATCTAAAGGATAAAGAGAAGAAAAAGCCCCAGGGAAGAGATGCAGAAGTACAGTTAAAAGTAAGGAGGAAGAGGGCTTCCCTGGTGGCGCAGTGGTTAAGAATCCGCCTGCCAATGCAGGGGACATGGGTTCGTGCCCCAGTCCGGGAAGATCCCACATGCCGCAGAGAGGCTGGGCCTGTGAGCCACAACTACTGAGCCTGCGCGTCTGGAGCCTGTGCTCCGCAACGGGAGAAGCCACGACAGTGAGAGGCCCGCACGCCGCGATGAAGAGTGGCCCCCACTCGCTGCAGCTGGAGAAAGCCCTCACACAGAAACGAAGACCCAACACAGCTAAAAATAAAAATATAAAAAAATAAATTAATTAATTAAAAAAAAAACACAAAGCAGGTATAAGCCAGTCACAAATAAATACAGTTGTTAAAAAAAAAAAAAACAGAGACAAAAGAATAGGGACAGGACCAGCACCTCTGGGAGGGAGCTGTGAAGGAGGAAACGTTTCCACACACTAGGAAGGCCCTCCGCGGGCAGAGACGGCAGGTGGTGGAGGGGGAAGCTTCGGAGCCACGGGGGAGAGCACAGCAACAGGGGTGCGGAGGGCAAAGCGGAGAGATTTCCAAACAGAGGATCGGCGCTGACCAGCACTCACCAGCATGAGAGGCTTGTCTGCTCACCTGCCGCGGCGGGCGGGGCTGGGAGCTGAGGCTCGGCTTCGGTCAGAGCACAGGGAGAGGACTGGTGGCGTGAACACAGCCTGACGGGGCTAGTGCGCCACAGGTAACCTGGAGGGAGTACGGGAAAAAGTCTGGACCTGCCTAAGAGGCAAGAGACCTTTGCTTCAGGGTGCGTGAGGAGAGGGGATTCAGAGCACTGCCTAAACGAGCTCCAGAGACGGGTGCGAGCCACGGCTATCAGTGCAGACACCAGAGAGGGGCATGAGACGCTAAGGCTGCTGCTGCAGCCACCAAGAATCCTGTGTGCAAGCACAGGTCACTCTCCACACCTCCCCTCCCGGGAGCCTGTGCAGCCCGCCACTGCCAGGGTCCCGTGATCCAGGGACAACTTTCCCGGGAGAACACATGGCACGCCTCAGACTGGTGCAACGTCACGCTGGCCTCTGCTGCCGCAGGCTCACCGTGCATTCTGTACCCCTCCCTTCCCCGCCACGGCCTGAGTGAGCCAGAGCCCCCTAATCAGCTGCTCCTTTAACCCCGTCCTGTCTGAGCGAAGAAAAGACGCCCTCAGGTGACCTACGCCCTCAGACGCCCTCAGGTGACCGCAGAGGCAGGGCCAAATCCAAAGCTGAACCCTGGGAGCTGTGCGAACAAAGAAGAGAAAGGGAAATTTCTCCCAGCAGCCTCAGGAGCAGTGGATTAAATCTCCACAATCAACTTGATGAACCCTGCATCTGTGGAATACCTGAAGAGACAAGGAATCATCCCAAAATTGAGGCAGTGGACTTTGGGAGAAACAGGACACTTGGGGTTTGCTTTCTAAATCATATTTGTTTCTGGTTTATGTTTATCTTAGTTTAGTATTTAGAGTTTATTATCATTGGTAGATTCGTTTATTAATTTGGTTGCTTGCTTTTTTTAAAAATATATTTATATATATTTTATATATTTTTCTCTTTTTGTGAGTATGTATGTGTATGCTTCTTTGTGTGATTTTGTCTGTATAGATTTACTTTTACCATTTGTCCTAGGGTTCTGTCTATTTTTCTTTCCTTTTTTTTTTTTTTTTTTAGTATAATTTTTAGCGTTTGTTTTCATTTGGTGGATTTGTTTTTTGGTTTGGTTGCTCTCTTCTGTCTTTCTTTTATTGTACCACTTTTCAATTTTTTAATTTGTAATAATTTACTTTTATTTTTTATTTTAATAACTTTCTTTTCTTTTCTTTCTTTCTTTCTTTCTTTCTTTCTCTTTCTTTCTTCCTTTCTTTCTTTCTTTTTTTCTCCCTTTTCTTCTGAGCCGTGTGGTTGACAGGGTCTTGGTGCTCCGGCTGGTTGTCAAGCCTGTGCCTCTGAGGTGGGAGAGCCGAGTTCAGGACACTGGTCCACCAGAGACCACATAATATCCACCACTGACTCCACATAATATCAAACGGTGAAAGCTCTCCCAGAGATCTCCATCTCAACACTAAGACCCAGCTCCACTCAACGACCAGCAAGCTACAGTGCTGGACACCCTAGAGAAACAACTAACAAGATAGGAACACAACCACACCCATTAGCAGAGAGGCTGCCTAAAATCATAATAAGGTCACAGACACCCCAAAACACACAACCGGATGCAGTCCTGCCCACCAGAAAGACAAGATCCAGCCTCATCCACCAGAACACAGGCACCAGTCCCCTCCACCAGGAAGCCTATATAACCCACTGAACCAACCGTAGCCACTGGGGGCAGACACCAAAAACAACGGGAACCACGAACTTGCAGCCTGTGAAAAGGAGACCCCAAACACAGTAAGTTAAACAAAATGAGAAGACAGAGAAACACACAGCAGATGAAGGAGCAAGGCAAAAACCCACCAGACGAAACAAATGAGAGGAAATAGGCAGTCTACCTGAAAAAGAATTCAGAGTAATGACAGTAAAGATGATCCAAAATCTTAGAAATAGAATGGAGAAAATACAAGAAACGTTTAACAAGGACATAGAAGATCTAAAGAGCAAACAAACAGTGATGAACAACACAAGAAATGAAATTTAAAATTCTCTAGAAGGAATCAACAGAAGAATAACTGAGGCAGAAGAACAGATAGGTGACCTGGAAGATAAAATAGTGGAAATAACTACCACAGAGCAGAAAAAAGAATGAAAAGAATTGAGGACAGTCTCAGAGACTCCTGGGACAACATTAAACTCACCAACATTTGAATTATACGGGTCCCAAAAGAAGAAGAGAAAAAGAAAGGGATAGAAAAAATATTTCAAGAGATTATAGTTGAAAACTTCCCTAATATGGGAAAGGAAATAATCAATCAAGTCCAGGAAGCATAGAGAGTCCCATACAGGATAAATACAAAGAGAAACATGCCAAGACACATATTAATCAAACTATCAGAAATTAAATACAAAGAAAAATATTAAAAGTAGCAAGGGAAAAACAACAAATAACATACAAGGGAGTTCCCCATAAGGTTAACAGCTGATTTTTCAGCAGAAACTCTGCAAGCCAGAAGGGAGTAGCAGGACATATTTAAAGTGATGAAAGGGAAAAACCTACAACCAAGATTACTCTACCCAGCAAGGATCTCATTCAGATTCGATGGAGAAATTAAAACCTTTACAGACAAGCAAAAGCTAGGAGGATTCAGCACCACCAAACCAGCTTTACAACAAATGCTAAACGAACTTCTCTAGGTATGAAACACAAGAAAAGGAAAAGACCGACAAAAACAAAAGCAAAACAATTAAGAAACTGGTAATAGAAACATATATATTGATAACTACCATAAATATAAATGGATTAAATGCTCCAACCAAAAGACATAGACTGGCTGAATGGATACAAAAACAAGACCCATACATATGCTGCCTATAAGAGACCCACTTCAGACCTAGGGACACATACAGACTGAAAGTGAGGGAATGGAAAAAGATATTCCATGCAAACGGAAATCAAAAGAAAGCTGGAGTAGCAATTCTCATATCAGACAAAATAGACTTTAAAATAAAGACTATTACAAGAGACAAAGGAGGACACTACATAATGATCAAGGGATCAATCCAAGAAGAAGAGAGAACAATTGTAAATATGTATGCACCCAACCGAGGAGCACCTCAATACATAAGGCAAATGCTAACAGCCATAAAAGGAGAAATCGACAGTAACACAGTCATAGTAGGGGACTTTAACACCCCACTTTCACCAATGGACAGATCATCCAAAATGAAAATAAATAAGGAAACACAAGCTTTAAATGATACATTAAACAAGATGGACTTAATTGAAATTTATAGGACGTTCCAGCCAAAAACAACAGAATACACTTTCTTCTCAAGTGCTCATGGAACATTATCCAGGTAGATCATATCTTGAGTCACAAGTCAAGCTTTGGTAAATTTAAGAAAATTGAAATCGTATCAAGTATCTTTTCTGACCACAATGCTATGAGAGTAGATATCAATTACAGGAAAAAGTCTGTAAAAAATACAAACACATGGAGGCTAAACAATATGCTACTAAATAACCAAGAGATCACTGAAGAAATCAAAGAGGAAATCAAAAAATACCTAGAAACAAATGACAATGAAAACATGATGACCCAAAACCTATGGGATGCAGCAAAAGCAGTTCTAAGAGGGAAGCTTATAGCAATACAATCCTACCTCAAGAAACAAGAAACATCTCAAATAAACAACCTAACATTACACCTAAAGAAACTAGAGAAAGAAGAACCAAAAAAACCCAAAGATAGCAGAAGAAAAGAAATCATAAAGAACAGATCAGAAATAAATGAAAAAGAAATGAAGGAAACCATAGCAAAGATAAATAAAACTAAAAGTTGTTTCTTTGAGAAGATAAACAAAATTGATAAACCATTAGCCAGACTCATCAAGAAAAAAAGGGCGAAGACTCAAATCAATAGAATTAGAAATGAAAAAAGAGAAGTAACAACTGACACTGCAGAAATACAAAGGATCATGAGAGATTACTACAAGCAACTCTAGACCAATAAAATGGACAACCTGGAAGAAATGGAAAAATTCTTAGAAAAGCACAACCTTCCAAGACTGAACCAGGAAGAAATAGAAAATATAAACATGCCAATCACAAGCACTGTAATTGAGACTGTGATTACACATCTTCCAACAAATAAAAGCCCAGGACCAGATGGCTTCACAGGTGAATTCTATCAAATATTTAGAGAAGAGCTAACACCTATCCTTCTCAAACTCTTCCAAAATATAGCAGAAGGAGGAACACTCCCAAACTCATTCAACAAGGCCACCATCACCCTGATACCAAAACCAGACAAAGATGTCACAAAAAAAGAAAAGTACAGGCTAATATCACTGATGAACATAGATGCAAAAATCCTCAATAGAATACTAGCAAACAGAATCCAGAAGCATATTAAAAGGATCATATACCATGATCAAGTGGGGTTTATCCCAGCAATGCAAGGATTCTTCAATATACACAAATCATTGTGATAAACCATATTAACAAGTTGAAGGAGAAAAACCATATGATCATCTAAATAGATGCAGAAAAAGCTTTTGACAAAATGCAACACCCATTCATGATAAAAACCCTCCAGAAAGTAGGCATAGAGGGAACTTACCTCAACATAATAAAGGCCATATATGACAAACCCACAGCCAACATTGTTCTTAATGGTGAAAAACTGAAACCATTTCCTCTAAAATCAGGAACAAGACAAAGTTGTCCACTCTCATCACTATTATTCAACATAGTTTTGGAAGTTTTAGCCACAGCAATCAGAGCAGAAAAAGATAAAAGGAATCCAAATCGGAAAAAGGAAGTAAAGCTGTCACTGTTTGCAGACAACATAATACTATACATAGAGAATCCTGAAGATGCTACCAGAAAACTACTAGAGCTAATCAATGAATTTGGTAAAGTAGCAGGATACAAAATTAATGCACAGAAATCTCTTGCATTCTTATACACTAATGATGAAAAATCTGAAAGAGAAATTAAGGAAACACTCCCATTTACCATTGCAACAAAAAGAATAAAATATCTAGGAATAAACCTACCTAAGGATACAAAACACCTGTATGCAGAAAACTATAAGACACTGATGAAAGAAATTAAAGATGATACAAACAGATGGAGAGATATACCATGTTCTTGGATTGGAAGAATCAACATTGTGAAAATGACTATACTACCCAAAGCAATCTACAGATTCAATGCAATCCCTATCAAACTACCACTGGCATTTTTCACAGAGCTAGAACAAAAAGTTCACAATTTGTATGGAAACACAAAAGACCCTGAATAGCCAAAGCAATCCTAAGAACGAAAAACAGAGATGGGGGAAAGAGGCTCCTGGACTTCAGACTATACTACAAAGCTAAAGTAATCAAGACAGTATGGTACTGGCCCCAAAAGAGAAATATAGATCAATGGAACAGGATAGAAAGCTCAGAGATAAACCCACGCACACGTTGTCACCTTTTTCTTGATAAAGGAGGCAAGAATATACAGTGGATAAAAGACAGTCTCTTCAATAAGTGGTGCTGGGAAAACTGGACAGCTACCTGTAAAAGAATGAAATTAGCACTCCCTAACACCATACACAAAAATAAACACAAAATGGATTAAAGACCTAATTGTCTTTAAGGTCTTTAAGGCCAGACACTATCAAACTCTTAGAGGAAAACATAGGCAGAATACTCTATGACATAAATCACAGTAAGATCCTTTTTGACCCATCTCCTAGAGAAATGAAAATAAAAACAAAAATAAGCAAATGGGATCTAATGAAACTTAAAAGCTTTTGCAAAGCAAAGGAAACCATAAACAAGCCAAAAGGACAACCCTCAGAATGGGAGAAAATATTTGCAAATGAAGCAACTGACAAAGGATTAAGCTCCAAAAGTTACAAGCAGCTCATACAGCTCAATATGAAAAAAACAAACAACCCACTCCAAAAATGGGCAGAAGGCCTAAATAGACATTTCTCCAAAGAAGATATACAGATTGCCAACAAACATATGAAAGGATGTTCAACATCACTAATCATTAGAGAAATGCAAATCAAAACTTCAATGAGGTATCACCCCACACCAGTCAGAATGGCCGTCATCAAAAAATCTACAAACAATAAATGCTGGAGAGGGTGTGGAGAAAAGGGAACCCTCTTGCAGTAACGAGGACACAATGCAGCCAAAAATTAAATCTAAAAAAAAAAAAAGATCTGTTAGTTATTGATGCCACTACACACTTTCACTCCTTATCTAACATGTAAATTGATACAGCCACTATGGAGAACAGTATGGAGGTTCCTTATAAAAATAAAAGTAGAACTACAGTATGACCTAGTAATTCCACTGCTGGGCATATACCCTGAGAAAACCATAATTCAAAAAGAGTCATGTACCACAATGTTAATTGCAGCTCTGTTTACAATAGCCAGGACATGGAAGCAACCTAAGTGTCCATTGACAGATGAATGGATAAAGAAGATGTGGCACATATATACGATGGAATGTTACTCAGCTATAAAAATAAATGAAATTGAGTTATTTGTAGTTAAGTGGATGGACCTAGAGTCTGTTATATAGAGTGAAGTAAGTCAGAAAGAGAAAAACAAATACCAAATGCTAACACATATATATGGAGTATGAAAAAAAAAAAAAAAGTTCTGCAGAACCTAGGGGCAGGACAGGAATAGAGACGCAGACATACAGAATGGACTTGAGGACACGGGGAGGGGGATGGGTAATCTGGGACGAGGTGAGAGAGTGCCATGGACATATATACACTACCAAATGTGAAATAGATAACTAGTGGGAAGCAGCTGCATAGCAGAGGGAGATCAGCTTGGTGCTTTTTGACCTCCTAGAGGGGTGGGATAGGGAGGGCTGGAGGGAGACGCAAGAGGGAGGAGATATGGGGACATATGTATATGTATAGCTGGTTCACTTTGTTATACAGCAGAAAGTAATACACCATTGTAAAGCAATTATACTCTAATAAAGATGTTAAAAAATAATCTTAAAAAAAAAAAAGTAAGGCGGGGGCTTCCCTGGTGGCGCAGTGGTTGAGAGTTCGCCTGCAGATGCAGAGGACACGAGTTTGTGCCCCAGTCCAGGAATATCCCACATGCTGTGGAGCGGCTGGGCCCGTGAGCCATGGCCGCAGAGCCTCCGCATCCGGAGCTTGTGTTCCGCAACGGGAGAGGCCACAACACTGAGAGGTCCGCGTACCGCAAAAAAAAAAAAAACAAAACAGTAAGGAGGAAGATCAGGAGAGAGCACAGTCTTGGGAAACACTGGAGGAGGGAATTTTGAGGAGAGAACGTTAATTGACCAAGAGGTCTAGTTAGATAAGGAGTGAGAGTGTGTAGTGGCATCGGTAACTAACAGATCTTTTTCTTTTTTTTAATTTTTGGCTGCGTTGTGTCTTCGTTACTGCATGCATGCTTTCTCTAGTTGCAGCGAGCAGGGGCTTCTCTTTCTTTCAATGCGTGGGTTTCTCATGGCGGTGGCTTCTCTTGTGCAGCACGGGCTCTAGGCGCGCGGGCTTCAGTAGTTGTGGCTCGCGAGCTCAGTATTTGTGGCTCGTGACTGCAGAGCACAGGCTCAGTAGTTGTGGCGTGCGGGCTTAGTTGCTCCGCGGCATGTGGGATCTTCCCGGACCAGGGTTCAAACTCGTGTCCCCTGCATTGTCAGGCCGATTCTTAACCGCTGTGCCACCAGGGAAGCCCCTAACAGATCTTTGATGGCCCCAGGAAGAGTAGCTCCTTGAGAGTGATGGTGTTGGAAGAAAACTTCAGTGGACTGAGGTGAGGTTTGAAAGCAGCACCAGAAGTGAGAGAGACTGGAGTGAGATGGATTAGAAGTCCACCAAGCAAGAGAAAATAATTGTGTAAATTGGAGTGACAGTAATGGGTAGGGATGGATTAAAGGCAGAAGAAAAATATTTTTAGGGAAGAATCAATTCTTGGTGACTGTTTATGAATAGACAAGGGAAGAAGAATATGAGATGATTCCACTCTCCATCCCAGGTTACTGAGAGGGTGGTGGTGCCATTATCAGAGATAAGTTACACATATTGAGTTTGGCATGACAGTGAGACATGCAGCAGGCAGTTTATTAGGGGCTGGAAAATTTAAAATGTTTACCAGGATTGGTTTTAAGTTGTGCAAGAAACATTTTCGTACAGTATTACTTGTATAATATACTGTATACGGCCATATACTTCCTAGCTGAATTTCTCACTATTAAAACTTGAGGGTAACTTTCTTTTATACTGGTAGTATCAAAGCTGTGTATTATAGCTAAGGAAATAATGCTATTAATCACTGCTTTCAAATGGACGAGTGTTCATGGAAGAACCATAATATTTATATATTTTTAATTAAACACTTATATAGCAATTATTTAAACACTTATGTAGCAACAGCCAGACACTGTTATAATCACTTTACAAATATTAAATAATTTAAATTTAATCATCAAAACAGTCTCATGAGGGACATATTTTATCATTCTCATTTAAGAAAAGAAACACTGAGGTTAGAAAGGTGAAATAACTTGGCCAAAGCCACACAGCTTATAAATGGTAAAGCTGGGAGTCCAACCCAGACTGTCTATGATGGTATAAATGCAGACCTTATATTTCCACATTTCATCAGTTTCCCATACATTTACAAAATACCAAAAATGTAGTAAGTTAAAATGTCAAAAAAAAATAGTGTTTCAAACTTCTAACATTGGAATACCATTCATTACGATGCTGGTATGCAATGAATGTATGTTTTTAAATAAAAAGAGATACAATCTTAAATGTAATTTTTGGTGATCACCTTGGCAATGTAAAACACGATTTTGGTTTTTTTCCAGTTGAAATTAAAGAGAAGGTGCCATTTGCCTCTAACCACTGGAATTAACTATAAAAAATACTGTGGGGCTTCCCTGGTGGCACAGTGGTTGAGGGTCCGCCTGCCGATGCAGGGGACGCAGGTTCGTGCCCCGGTCCGGGAGGATCCCAAGTGCCGCGGAGCGGCTGGGCCCATGAGCCATGGCCGCTGAGCCGGCGCGGCCGTAACCTGTGCTCCGCGGCGGGAGGGGCCACAGCAGTGAGAGGCCCGCGTACCGCAATAAATAAATAAATAAGTAAATAAAATAAATTTTAAAAAACTATAATAATTCATTTTTCAAAATGAGAATTAAAGAAGCATATGGTGATAAACTGTAAAAAATACACAGCAAAAAGAAGTAGGAATTCCAAATTATTATTAGTATTAATACTATTAATACTTATATTAATTCAGCCTCCTGAAGCAGGATGCCAAATAGATGAAGACTAATTAGATGTCATTGAAACGTTCTAATTCATGAAATACAAGTTTTTTTTTTATTTGTCATATGAATATGTCTTGGAAGTAGATGGTGGTAATAGTTGCACAGCACTGTGAATTTACTAAAATACCATTGAATTGTTTACTTTTATTTATTTAGTTAGTTTTAAAAATTTTCCAGCTTTATTGAAATATAACCAACATATAACATTGTGTAAGTTTAAGGTGTATACATGTTGATTTGATACACTTATGTATTGCAAAATGCTTACCAGTATTATTAACTATAGTTGGCATGTTGTACATCAGATCCCCAGAACTTGTTCATCTTACAACTGGAAGTTTGTACCGTTTGACCAACATCTCCCCATTTCCCCCACTTCCCAGCCCATGGTAACCACCATTTTACTCTGTTTCTTTAAGTTTGGCTTTTTTAGATTCCACATATAAACGAGATCACACAGTATTTGTCTTCTCTGTTTGACTTATTTCTCTTAGCATAATGCCTTCCAGGTTCATCCCTGATGGCAAGATTTCCTTCTTTCTCACGGCTGAATAACATTCCACAGTATCTACATACGACATCTTTAGCCATTCATCCATAGAGGGACGCTTAGGTTGTTTCCATATCGTAGCTATTGTGAATAATGTTGCAATGAGTATGGGAGTACAGATTTCTCTTAAAGATCTTGATTTCACTTCCTTTGGTTTTATACCCAGAAGTGGGGTTGCTGGATCATATTGTAGTTCTTCTTCTTCTTTTAAAAATATTTATTTATTTATTTGGCTGTGCTGGGTCTTAGTTGTGGCACACGGGATCTTCCTTGCTGCATGTGGGATCTTCACTGCAGCATGTGAGATCTTTAGTTGGCATGTGGGATCTAGTTCCCTGACCAGGGCCCCCTGCATTGGGAGCACGGAGTCTTAGCCACTGGACCACCAGGGAAGTCCCTCATATGGTAGTACTATTTTTAATTTTTTGAGGAACCTCCATGCTGTTTTCTGTAATGCTGCACCAATTTACATTCCCACCAGCAATGAACAAGGGTTTCCCTTTCTCCACATCCTTGTCAACACGTATCTCTTGTCTTTTTGACAATAACCTTTCTAACAGTGTGGCAATATCTCACTGTGGTTTTGATTCACATTTCCTTGATGATTAGTGGTACTGAGCATCTGTTCATGTACCTATTGGCCATTTGGATGTCCTCTTTGAAAAAATGTCTTTTAAGTTCCTCTGCCCATTTTCAAATTGGATTGTCTGCTTTTTAGCCATTGAGTTGTAAGGGTTCCTTATATATTTTAGTTATTAACCCTTTCTCAGAGATACAATTTGCAAATATTTTCTCTCATTCTGAAGGTTGCCTTTCCATTTTGTTGATTCTTTCTTCTGCCATGCCAAAGCTTTTTAGTTTGAGGTAGGCCCACTTATTTACTTTTGCTTTTGTTGCTTGTGTTTTTGGTGTCGCATCCAAAAATTATTGCCAAGACCAACATCAAGCTTTCCCGTTTCCTTCTAGGAGTCTTATGGTTTCAGGTCTTATGTTTAAGTCTTTAATCCATGGAATACTAGTTTAAAGAGTCAAAGGGAGTTACTGATAAATCAAATAGGAGCTTCAAAGAAGTTGGGGTGAAGGAGATTCCACAGTTCTGTTCAGAGATGGAACAGAGAGAGTGGTAAATAGGACATTTTTCGGGCTAGAGATTCCGAACCCTGTGGTTGAGGCGGCATGCTTTCAGAATGGCTAAGGCCTGATCTGTGCCACAAATTTGTAAAGCGATCAGAAAGATATGACAGGCTGTGTTTCTGCTGCTGGAAGGTCTTTACATTTAGGTTCTGATTGTTGGCGGGTCTCCTTTGTAATTACCGCTTGTTCGCACTTGGCTTTTTTGGTGGGGGACTTTGCTTTTGTTTACTTAGTAGACGTCGTGCACTCTGAGAGGCAAAAAAAGAAGTAACCAAAATCTCCATTCCCTGTGAAGTTAAGAAGTGGACAGCTGCCCCTTGACTCTCCCATTTTAACCCAAGAGACAATTCTCAGCAGCTCTAAGAATCAGCCCTACGCGGTCCGCAGATTTGCGCTCCGGTCCGGGGGCGGAACCCCAGGAAACCCCGCCTCCCAAGCCCAATCCCCGCTCTCAGCCTGCGGACAGGAAGCAGCTGCTGGCTGAGGAGCCCGGGAACCAACCGCAGCGCGCATGCGCGCGCCCCTGGGGCACCTGGGGGAGGGGGAGGGGCGGGAGGAAGGGGTGCGGCTCCGCCTGCTGGTTGGGCGCTCGCCGGTCACGTGGCAAGGAAGGAGGCGGAGGTACCGGGCTCGGGGGGAGGGAGGTAGAGAAGAGGGAAGGAGCGAGGGAAGGAAAGCGGGGAAGGGAGGAAGGAAACGAACGAGGGGGAGGGAGGTCCCTGTTTTGGAGGTGCTGGGAGCTTTGCCGGCCCCTGAAGTGGGGCGAGAGGGAGGTGCTTCGCCGTTTCTCCTGCCGGGGGAGGTCCCGGCTCCCCGTGGAGGCTCCGGACCAAGCCTCTTCAGCTTCTCCCTCCGGATCGATGTGCTGCTGTTAACCCGTGAGGAGGAGGCGGTGGCAGCGGCAGCGGAAGATGGTGTTTCTGAGAGTGTTAATTCTGCTCCTCTCCTGGGCGGCGGGACTGGGAGGTGAGGCACGACCCCGAGCGCCGGGAGCGCGGTGAGCACGGCAGACCGCGCAGCGGCAGCGGCGGCCGGGCCGAGCGGAGCCCAGTCGCTCCGTGTGGCTGGCGCGTCAGTCAGCCCGGCCGGCCGGCGGCGCCACTCGGGCGCGCAGCGCTCCCCGCTCCCTATTGTCCCCCGCACCCCGACCGCGTTCCCTTCCGTGGCGGGCCGAGGAGGCTCCGAGCCTTCGGCGAGGCCTTTCCCGCCCCCTGCCGCCCCAGCAGCAGGGGAGTCTGGGGTCGCCTGCCTGAGAAGCAAAGTCGAGATCCGGGTCGCCAGGCGAGAGCCGGTGGTGCTCAGGCCGGCAGCACCATCCCTCCAGCCTGCTCGACGGGCGCCGGGGCGGGCAACTGCCGCGGGGCCGCCGGTCTTTGCCATCCTGGTCCCGCGCTCACCCTCCTCACCCTTCCGCCCCCAGCTCCTGCCTGGTGGCGAATTCCGGAGTCCGCTCAGTCGCGGAGAACCGCCGCGCAGGCTCGTGGGAAGTTGCGATTGTATTGTTCTTTACCGGGCGCGGCGATCCAGACCGACCCGGTTCTGCAGAGGGGCCGCCCATGGAGGGGTAACAGTGGTCTCCTTCTCGTCTGAGCCGGGCGGCTACAGCTCTCCAGGGTGCCCCGCCTCTGTCCGGGTGTTCGGAGAGAGATAGCGGGAGGGTGTGTTTATGTTCAGTGCAAACATTTTGTTGCCCAGGGGAAAGGTTTTGGTGGGGAGAAAGATAAGCCGTTTTCGGGATGTTCACTGATCTGTAGGCTGGATTGCGTCTTTTAGAGGGACGGTCCCTCGGTGACCCAACTTGAAGAGTTTTCTTAAACTCTCAGGTGGAGTAGACATACACTGTAATTAGTGGATTGTCAAAACAGTGGCAACCCTCCACCCCCCACGTTGGCGTTAAGTGTGCTAAAAGCATATAATTTCTTGATTACTCCAGTTTTGAAGACGATTTTCATTTCCAGTGTATCCCAGGACCAACTGCATCATTTTGTTGTTGTGTAAAGTGCTTTATTTTAGGTTAACTTTTTGACTTCCTCCATAGTATACTTAAAGACCTTAAAATATGTTTAAGAGAATTAGATTGGAAGTTTTTCCGGAGTGCTTTGGATTAGTATAGACAAATTTTATAATTTAGAAAATATCTGAATATTTCATGTAGTGGATTGTTTTCGTTCTTTTCTTTGTAACTTTGACTGCAGAGCCAAGCATATTTTTGTCCTGTCTTATACTTTGTCTGAGGATGATACTTTGTAGGTAGACTTCTATTGTAGTTTGTAGTGTTCATTTTCTAGCGAAACAGATTAGGAGCTTCTAGTAGATGTTTAGTTTGAAATATCTGTGCTGGATACCCTCTATAAGGGCCTTTGTTTTTACATTTGTATTTAAGTTCTAAATGTGGCTTACAAGAAATTTCTGTTTTCACCTTTTGTTAGACACCGGTTTCTATGAGGTAGTAAAAAGTAAGGCGTCCACGTGAGGCAGTTTAAACTCCTGATGAGCAGTAGTCTATAAAATGTCCTTTGCTTTTCAAGAGTGAAACAGTAAGAATAGAAACTGGTGTATTCTGATGGTCGAAGAAAAAGTATAAATTGACAGCATAATCTTTGTGGGCTAAGGCCCTTTTTAAACAAAAATTTTCTAAATTCAGAACTCTGGAGTCATTTATAAAGTACCATTTCGCATTAAACATTGGTTAAAAGGCTACTTACTTTTTGATGTTTGTTTTAAGCAGAACTTTTTCAAAAAGACACTAAGAAATCTTTCATTTTAAAATTAGCATCAAGATTGTAGCTTTTGGGTGTATGGAGATATTTGTAATTTAATTGTAATATATAATATTTTAATTACAAATCTGAGCTTTTATGGTCAAGTTTGTAAGAAGTTTTTATGAGGATGATAGAATAGAATACATACAGATTCTCTTATGAGAGACTGAATATGTTTGTGTAGATTAGAAGAAGCTGTAGTGGAAATATGGATTTAACTTTAAAGTATAAATCATTTTTAGGTACTTAATTATCCTTTTTAGTTGCTTTCCCCTATCCGATTTGTCAGTCACTGTTTTGCATTAGTTTTTTCTTGCTCTTAGTGTGTTGGTGAGAAGCTGGAAAAGAGAATGTGTTTAGAATCATAAAACTAAACTTTCCTAAAGTTGTCCATTTCTTGCACATGTCCCAGCCTATGCTGTATTTGTAGGAAGATACCATAAATTTTCTAGAGTTTAATGTCTATTTAGACATGACTCAAATATATACATAAAAATATTTTATGCAACCACATTATAAATTTATTAGAACTTCTGATTAAGTATAGCCCAAAGAATTTTTATGTATGTGTGAATTATACTTTTTTAACACAAATATGTTGGTGAGTTGATGTTTTTTCTTTCTCCTCTTTTAAAAAAATTAATTGGTGTGTTTGAGAGGTCCACAGGTATTTTAGCTGTAGCAGTAAATTCAGTCCCATGTTTTGGTTTAATGAAATCATACTTTAAATGAACTTTAGAATATGACACTTTTTTTTTTTTTTGATGGAGGCACGGCTCGTGGGGATCTAAGTTCCCCGATGACCAGGGATCCAACTGGGGCCCTTGGCAGTGAGAGTGCGGAGTCTTAACCACTAGACTTCCAGGGAATTCCGACCTGTTTTTTATATTAAAAAATCTGGTGTAAATGCTTCGCTTTGTAGCATGCATTATAAAGAAATAAGTTTTCTGGAAGTTTGGCCAAAAGTATTAAAAGTATCAAAGTTTAAGCTTAAACTATTTCACTTTTACCAGCAAGTAAGGGCCTATGATGAAATTAATAAAGGGGACAGACTTCTTGTCTTCATCTTTTTTTAAATAAATTTATTTATTTTTATTTATTTTTGGCTGCGTTGGGTCTTCGTTGCTGCGTGTGGGCTTTCTCTAGTTGTGGCGAGCGGGGGCTGCTCTTCATTGCGGTGCGCAGGCTTCTCATTGCGGTGGCTTCTCTTGTTGCTGAGCACAGGCTCTAGGCGCACGGGCTTCAGTAGTTGCAGCACGTGGGCTCAGTAGTTGTGGCTAGTGGGCTCTAGAGCGCAGGCTCAGTATTTGTGGTACACGGGCTTAGTTGCTCCACAGCATGTGGGATCTTCCTGGAATAGGGCTCGAACCCATGTCCTCTACATTGGCAGGCGGATTCTTAACCACTGCGCCACCAGGGAAGTCGTGTCTTTTGTCTTTAAGGAGCTCTGACTCTTCATCTTTTCAACCTGAGATTGATAATCCAGTTAGCTGTATCATCTTGAGAAGGCCCATTTCAAGCCATCCCCTACATTAGCAGTATCTTTTCTGTGTGTGTACAGGACCTCTCTGAGTAGCAGGGTTTGAGAGAACTGGGCATGGCAAGCACCTCTGTCTTTTCTGATCTCCCTTTTATAACTTGTTTAAGATCTTCAAGGGTGTTTATTATCTAATATTTTAAAAATTATCTTACGAACTTGTAGGATGGAGCAGGGAGAGTAAAGGGACATTTCTGTGATGTCTGCTGTGTATCTGATATTGTGTTAGAAGTTTCGCTTTTCAACATGTATGAGGGAGTGGTGATATTTTACATTTGAAGAAACAGGCTCGAAGAAATAATTTTTCTGGCATCATCCACCTGCTAAATGGTGAATTAGATATTCAAACCCAAGCCAGTTTGACCTCAAAGCCTAGGCATTTTACCCATTGCCCCCCATACCTTTTTAAAAATAATTAATTAATTATTGCCTGCGTTGGGTCTTTGTTGCTGCACACGGGCTTTCTCTAGTTGCAGACAGCGGGGGCTATTCTTCGTTGTGGTGTGCAGACTTCTCATTGAGATGACTTCTCTTGTTGGGGAGCATGGGCTCTAGGTGCGCTGGCTTCAGTAGTTGTGGCACACAGGCTCAGTAGTTGTGGCACACAGGCTCAGTAGTTGTGGTGCACGGGCTTAGTTGCTCCGTAGCATGTGGGTTCTTCCCGGACCAGGGCTCAAACCCGTGTCCCCTGTATTGGCAGGCGAATTCTTAACCACTGTGCCACCAGGGAAACCCCTGTGTCCCTTTTAAATGGGCTGAATTTAATCTTAAATGATGGAGGTTTAGTATAAGAACAGCTTACAGTTTGGGGCTAAACTTGCTTTAGCTGTCAATTTTTGTACTTGGAAAAAGGAGCAATACTAAGGATAAATGGAAAAACTGGAATAATCCTGCCAGTTAGATTCCTATGAGGGCAGTAACACTGCTGTCTAGCAGTATGAAAGCTTTGCCTTAGGACTACTGGGGTGGGGACCGTCCTGTCCTAGCTAGGTTGCAGGAAATAGCAGTACTGAGAATAGTTCTCAGGGGGTGTAGACTCTCTTTGATGTTGGGTGAATTCATTCTGAAGCTACTACAATTCCAATTAAACAATGTGAGAACATGTACAGTTAGAACATTGCTGTTTAGTCACCAGTGTTTATTGTATGTCTATGGCTCGTAGGAGTCATGACGGCACAGTCTTGAGTGAGAAGAGAAGAAAAAACATTGAGTTTGTCAGAGTAGACAGAAATGCCAAGATATAAAAATAGAGTTCCAATTATGTATTGTAGCTGCAGTTGAAATGAGGATTTATTAAGCTGGAGGGACATCAGCCAGTTTGGGAGAGCTTTTTGAGATAGAAGAGAATGGCTTATAGTGTAGTAAGATGCATGTAGGCTTACTTGCCTGGAATGGAGAGTCCATGGCAGGAAATAAGGAGAAATGCTAACTGGGCCATAATGACTGGGACTCTCATTATTCATATAATAGGCCATGATAACTATGAAGAAGAGTATTGTGGAATTTTGGTTGGCTGAGCAGTTGGGATATGATACAATAAGGAATAAATCAGCTGCTTGATGAACTGGGTGATTGAGTCCTGGGTTAGGGTAGTGATTGTAGAAACAAATACGGGTACAACAAGAAATCATATGGAAGAAAAACTAGTAAAACTTGGCAAATGTTTAATGTGAAGGTATCACAATTTATTGAGGGCTTACTCTGTGTTGAGTTTGGATCTTAGAGGCTGTTGCATTGGAGAGAGTGTAGTTTTATAAAGCTTTGAGGACCTCAGCCTTTGAAGTTGAAAGTGTCTAAGATCTTGAATCTAGATTGAAGGTTATAGGTTGGGATGTGTGTCAGAGTTGAATTTTATCCTACTTGCAAACTAATACTTTTGTTGGGCATTGGTTAAAACTTTGCACAGTCCTTCAATAATCTGTGGTTAGTCACTTGGGAAGCACTGTTCCTGACAGTTGGGAGATAGAAGTTTGGTGAATTTGAGGTGGAGAGGAGAAGTTAAAGGTACATTAACGAGTATATTTTTACCTTACAAGTATATATTTACTGTCCTTCAGTTGGAATTAGGCTCTTCAGTTCAAGAATATGCTTGAGGGCTTCCCTGGTGGCGCAATGGTTGAGAGTCCGCCTGCCGATGCAGGGGACGCGGGTTCGTGCCCCGGTCCGGGAAGATCCCACATGCCATGGAGCGGCTGGGCCTGTGAGCCATGGCCGCTGAGCCTGCGCGTCCGGAGCCTGTGCTCCGCAACGGGAGAGGCCACAACAGTGAGAAAAGACTATGCTTGATACTGTTGATTATATGTGAATTGTGAAATTCCTATTTCAGACACAAATTGGGGAAAAGAATGTGACTTCTGCGTTTGAGGCAAATGTACATATATGATTTGTGGAGCAGAATTTTCTTTCGTTTATTTTTGCTTGCATTAATGATTGCAAGGGATATATATGTACACATATTTTTTGAAAAACTTTGAACTTTGGATTTAATTTTCAAAAGAATATGGATAGAATCCTATACTTATGAATTGGGTAGAATATTAATTTGCTTCTTTTTTCCTAAGAATTAAGTGGGAGAAGTTTGTAAAATGCTGAAGAGATTGTAAAGTGATGTGCAAATATTGTTAAAAATATGTTGTTTCCAGGCCTAATTTCATTTGGAATCTATTAGTTACAAAATATAGATAAATAAATGTATTTTTAAAAGTTGAAATACTAGAACATCATTATCAAACATTAGCAACTAGAATTTGAGAAATCCATAATTCCTTCTCGAACACAGTTCTATCACTTTTTAATATTAATCATTCAGTCTTTTAAAATGCCTGTTATTATGAATTTACATCATAGTATTTATGTGGTTTTGTAGCTTTTAAAAAATTAATGTGTAGTTAAAATGTATACACAAGCAGACACTGAAATATTTATAAGTAGTCTGGAGATAGTTTTGGTTGTCACAACTTGAGGAATGCTTACTAGCATCTAGTGGGTAGAAGCCAGAGATGCTGTGAAACATCTTTTACAATGCATAGGGCAGCCCCCACACAGCAAAGAATTATCGGGCCAAAACTGAGGCTGAGAAACTCTGCTCTAGCAAGGAATTTGCTGTCTTTGTCCTCTTCATCTTTTTTATTGTTTTTGTTATTTCTGATAGCTTACTGTCTTGATTACTCAAGTCACATAAACTCCCCATATTCTTATGCTGTTGAAGCCTTCCTCCTCCAGTGTTCTGTGCACTACAGTTAGGAAAAAAATTTTTTTCCAGCATTGCCCATTCTTCATCTTTGAGTTTGCATTTGGGAAGAAAATCTGATTCTCTTAATTTATAGTAGTGATTGAATGACTGATAGCCCATGAGGATTATCTGAAAACCAAAGCAAACCAGTTTCTTGTTAACCCAGAAGAGCCATGGATTAGCAGGATTTTAGTTTCTGTGGAAAGATACTTTGAGGCACTTAACCAGTAGCTTACTCTGCAAATCTCTCTTCCGAATTAGTTCTATTCAACTTCAACTTTTCACAATTTATTTTCTTCAAAATTTTAACTCATAAGTACTCAAAAACTTTCATGTCTTTTTCATAACTCCATCTCTCCCTCCCCTTATTGTCATTGGTAGCACCTTTGGCAGAATTGTTTTATTTACACATCAGATTTCCTGGAAGGAGGTGGAGGCAGATGGTTTGGGGTACAATATGGGAGAAGGGTGGGGTGCTGAGAGTAGGTTTAGGATAAAATGCAAAGTGTGGGGTAAATATATATCAACATTGCAGTGGTGGCTGGAGCCATTTTGTGTGTGTGTGTGTGTGTGTGTGTGTGTGTGTGTGTATGTGTGGTGGGCTGAAAGTCAAAGTCCTTTCTCTGTACTTATGTTTGCATTTACTTGAAATGGTGTAAAGGCATTTCAAATCAGCATAGAAATCTAAATTATGTACGTATTCCACTTTTGGATTTTTAAGTTGTATTTCGTAAGTAGTTGAAGTTTAATACAATTGGTAGGTTTTCACTATCGATGTTTTATGTCCTTTGTGATAGATTTAGTTTAAAATTTATAGTTTATAATTTCACTTTGAGCCAGCTAACTTTACTATTTTTAATTCTTAGAGACGAGCATATCTGAAAAAGTGGGTATGTTGGAATATGCTTATAATTGTAGACATACTCTCCTATTTTGAGCTTTCACTTGTAACTGTTAGGTGTAGATATTTGTAGAAAATGATTTGACTGGTTTCTAGTGAAGAAATAGATACTGTGGCTTAAGTTTGTAGTCACAATTTAGAAGTAACTTTTCCAAGACTGCAGTAAAGGCACTTAAGTATATTGCTGAAATATAGGACATTATAGTTCCTGGAAGTCTACCTTTGTCATACAAGAGAACAGCTTTGTTAATGGTATTTAGTGCTTCAAGATCAGAGTGAATACATATCAAATATAAGAAGCATTGGTCAACCCAGTGTGATGCCTCAGACACAGTTGATGACTCAAGTTCCTTAGGAAGGAAATACACTTTAAAGTTGTGGAAAAATGCTCTTGGTTCCTAATTTTAAAATTACACAAGTGAAAAGTCTGTAGAAAACAACTTGATTACAAGTAATTTTTCTGACGAATGGAAGTGTGCCAGCCTTAGCTTATTCTTACACATCCTCTCATTTATTGTAATTGAGTTTTTCTGTAAATAGGGAGATATGTAATGTCAAAAGATTTTTGCAGATTTCTTTCCCCCATCCTTAAGACTGTACTGTCAACTTTCTTTGATATTAATAGGAAAACAAGTTTATTTCTTACATAATATTGCTCTCCCACAAAAAGGTGTTATCCACCATCAGTAAGATATACTCTGTTTTTTCCCCCGATGTTAATGAAATTTTCATTCTGCGTTTTTTTGCCCTATTCTTTTTTTCTTTTTTCTTTTTTTTTTGTGGTACGCGAGCCTCTCACTGCTGTGGCCTCTCCTGTTGCGGAGCACAGGCTCCTGACGCGCAGGCTCAGCGGCCATGGCTCACGGGCCCAGCCGCTCCGCGGCATGTGGGATCTTCCCGGACCAGGGCACAAACCCGTGTCCCCTGCATCGGCAGGCGGACTCACAACCACTGTGCCACCAGGGAAGCCCGAGGAAGGAAGCTTTTGTTTGCAAGCATTCCTGAGAAGTAAGATGCTGCCTACCCATGGAATATGGGAAATAATCATAATGGTTAGCATTTATGGTATACTTACTATATTCCAGGTATGATTCTTAAAGTATAATGAGGTTGTTAGATTCTGCCTTTGTACGAAGATTGGGTCATTTTGCCATCAGAGCATAATTTAGGCTTTTTGTACTTATAGTATTTGAGCCATTTGACTTTTGGTCAGTCAGGTTCTTTGAAAGGTTTTTTGTTTTTCTTCGTTTTTTTTTTGACATTAGAAAATGTTTACAGAAGCACCTTAGAGAACATTTTATGCATAATACCATTTCAGTTTTGTCACAGATAAATTTATACATGTATTCTTTTTTCTTTTTTTTTTTTTTTGCGGTATGCGGGCCTCTCACTGTTGTGGCCTCTCCCGTTGCGGAGCACAGGCTCCGGACGCGCAGGCTCAGCGGCCATGGCTCACGGGCCTAGCCTCTCCGCGGCATGTGGGATCTTCCCGGACTGGGGCACGAACCCGAGTCCCCTGCATCGGCAGGCGGACTCTCAACCACTGCGCCACCAGGGAAACCCCCTATACATGTATTCATTTTTTAAAAGCTTGAGGACAGATACTAAATCTCTTGATGGTGAGATATAGGTTATATCTTTTACAAAAGTATCTATTACAAAGCTTTTGTGATACGGAAAAAGAAAAAAACATTTTTTAAAGTTGGATTACCTTTAGTAAATACCATTATCCTGGTGACTTTGAAAACAGTCATAGGAAATAAAATACTGTTCTCAAATTGTGGAAAGGGAGAGAGCGCCTTAAGATCTCCAGTGGCAAGGAGACCGAGTTGTTTTTTCTACTTAGAACCTGCTGGCCATTTTTCTGCCATTCTTGTATTGTAGGTGATTTTGTGTGTGTGTGTGTTGCTTTACTTTTTTAGTTTTTTTTTTTTTTGAAAATTAATTATATGTTTTCTCCATCTTATAGGTCCAGTCCAATTATTCTTCTACCAATTTTACACATAGGCATTTGCTTGATATACTGTTTAATTTTTCCTAACTTTTTATCTTAAAAATGTATGTATTTTCTGAAAAGTTGGAAGTATATATAGTCCAGTTAACATTTATATACCTTTAATCTAAGTTTATTAGTGATTATCTTTCACCACGTTTGCTTTATCGCTCTTAATATGTATTCTTTTTTTTTGTTCTGAACCCCCTAAAGTAAGTTGATACCCTTAAAATCTTAAGTATGCATCTCGTAAGGTTAAGGACATTGTCCTTACATGACCAAGAAGATTCTTTTTTATTTTTTAATTGTTCAAATTTCCCACGGAGCTTGTAGGTACTAAGTACCATATGAGTTTATTATATGTTTTGTGAAGGCCAGATTTCTGGCAACTACAACTAAGGACTAGAAAGTAAAACACTGTTGGTATGCTTTTATGTATAGGTAAAAAAGAGTAATAGTAGAGAAAGGAGACATTGACAGAATAACTACACAGCAGGATGGAGCTATTTTATGTAGGAACAATGGCACAATAACATAATAGCTTAGAGCTTATCATATCATTATGACCTCTTAGGTTGAAGATGTTAATAAGGGTGAGCCTGGCTCAAGAAGATGTTAAAGTAGAGGGGAAAAAAAATCAGTAATGGTTCAAAAGGAAAGATATTAGGCACATAGATAAACCCCAATTATCTAGAAATTTTGCTCAGTGGAACCTGTCATTTTCCTTTGATGTCAGATTACTAACATCTTACTGTACTCTAGGTTAAATGTACTTTATTTTCATCATTGTCTAGTAACAGATCTGTTTCTCCATTGTTAAGGACTTTACATGATGAGAATGTCTTCAGTGAGTATTCTATTCTTTATCAGAAGGGAGAAAAGGAGTTAAAGATTGCCGTCCATTGAGTCCTTCCTGTTACCTTCCCTGTCATTCATGTTGCCCTGCTTGGGTAATATATCAGTGATAAAAGAAGCTCCAGTTCTGTATTCAGGGGCAGCAGCAGAACATTAGTTTTTTTGCATTGTTTGTTGTTGTTTTGTTTTTTACTCCTAGACTTGTAGGCTATGATTCCTTTTGTACAGATCTATTTCATCTAAATAAAGGATTTAAATTAGAGGATGAAAATAGTAGTCTGTTATGGGCCACAAATCACATGTTAATTTAAATGGCAACAGACCTTTGGAAGGAGAAGTTTCTGTGCTGGTACTTACTTATTAGGTGTGTTAAATAACCCCTAATATGATGATGACCCCTATATTTGTATCTCCAGCCTAGGACTCTCTTGAATTCTAGACTCCTGTTTCCCAGCTACATCTCCAGCTAGATGTCTGGTGGGCATCTGAAACTTAACATGTCCAAAACCAAACCTCTGATTCCTCTTACCCCAGTCTTTTTTCCTGTAGTCTTTCCCATCTCAGTAAATGGGATCTCCATTCTTAAGTTGCTTAGGCAAAAATACTTTTGAGTTATCCTTGATTCCTCTTTTCACTTACACCCTGCATGCAAATCCTGTCAGCTTCTCCTTTAGAGTATATGCAAATTTTGACAACTTCTCATTAGCTCCACTGCTACAGCATCCATCTCACTTTAATTACCGTAAAACCTGCTAACTCTTCTTCCTGTTCTCTTGTTCTCCCAGTCTCTTCTCAACATAGCAGTCAATGTGATTGTGTTCAAAAGCTGCTTTGGTCAAAACCGTCTACTGGTACATTGTATACTTTAAAATGGTTGAAATGGTGAGGTTTATGTTCTGTGAATTGTACCTCAACAAAAAAGTAATAGCAAAATAAATTAAAAAACCCATTCAGTGGCTTAATATTTTAAGTAAAATCCAGTGTCCTTATAGTGGCTTCTAAGGCCCTACCTGAGGTACATGTATGCTTGTTCTCCCTACCTCCTGCCCCCAGTCCTTCCCCACTGTTCATTTCTGCTCCAGCCACACAGAGCTCTTTAAAAATTGCCAGGCTTGCTCCTGTCTCAGGGATTTTGCACTTGCTGATCCTTTTACATGGAACAGTTTGCCCCTTAGATTGCTGTATTATCTACCCTCTTTCTTTTTTAAGTTAAAAAAAAATTACATGGTGGTGAAATACACGTAAAATTTACCAGCTTAACCATTTTTAGCTGTGTGGTTCAGTAGTATTTAAGTACACTCACATTGTTGTACTTTGCTCTCTTTCTGAGTCTTTACTGAAATATTATGAAGTCTTCTGATTACCTCATATATATACATACATATAATACAAACCCCTTCCTTGGCATTCTCTATCCAGTCACCCCGTGATAACACTCTTATAGCCATCCCAAGTTGTTTACTTGTTCACAGGGAACTCTATTCAATATCCTGTGATAACCCATAATGGAAAAGAATATGAAAAAATATATACGTATAACTGAGTCACTTTGCTGTACGGAGAAATTAACACACCATTGTAAATCAAATATCCTTCAATAAAATAAAATAAATTGATTATGCGCCGAAAAAAATGAAGTTATTTACTTGTTTGTCTTACTGTCTGCCTTCCTTCTCTAGAATAAAGTTTTCTAAGGTCAGTAATTTTGTTTTGTTAGCTGCTATATTCCCAGCATCTAAAACAATGCCCATATAGTATATAGTGCATATAGTAAGTGCCCATTATATGTGCTGAGTGAATAGATGAATGATTACTGAACTAGATAATTTCACTTTTTATGAATTACATAAGAATTCCAATTTTCTAAGAGTATGTCTGGAAAAAAAGCCTTCAAAGCTTATAATTAATCTTTTTTACTTTAATTGACTTTAAAATGGAATGAAAATACCATTTTTGTTAGTGTATTGGTTTTGCTCATTAGTTTTATATGCCCAGTTAATTAAAAGTATTAGATAGGTTGAATGGGTTAAAATATTCTTTATAGAAACCAAATTGCTTTTTCTCAACTACTATGTGTTCCTGTTAAAAAATATTATTAAAGCACTTAGCACTTGTCATTCACTGCAAAAATTAGACTAAAAGGTGAAATGTAGAACGTCTTCATGGTTATCTGATTTTACTCAATAAAACTTGTAAACTTTGCTATATTCCTAAGATGAAACTTTAAAAAACCCATTTTCATTTTAGGGTAAATTTAGAATCACAGAATGTTTGAGCTAGAAGGAAGTTTTGGGAACTTCCCTGGTGGGGCAGTAGTTAAGAATCCGCCTGCCAATGCAGGGGACACGGGTCCGAGCCCTGGTCTGGGAAGATTCCACATGCTGTGGAGCAACTAAGCCCGTGTGCCACAACTACTGAGCCTGCGCTCTAGAGCCTGTGAGCCACAACTACCGAGCCCTCATGCCACAACTGGTGAAGCCCACGCTCCTAGAGCCCATGCTCTGCAACAAGAGAAGCTACCGCAATGAGAAGCCCGTGCACCACAATGCGGAATAACCCCTGCTTGCCACAACTAGAGGAAGACGGTGCACAGCAACGAAGACCCAATGCAGCCATAAATAAATAAATAAATAAATAAATAAATTTATAAAAAATAAAAGGAACTTTTGTAGTTTTGGGTGGGTCGCTTAACCTCTCTGTGCCTTATCCTAAGATTAATTGTACTTGCCCTGCAATGTTGTTATGAGGGTGAAATGAGAGAATACATTCATTAATTAATTTAACCATAATTTACTGAATTCTTACCTGTTATGTACTGTACACTATTCTAAGCCCCTTATATATATTAAGTAATTTAATCCATATAACAACACTGTTAGGTATAGGTATTGCTATTTCACTTATTTTACAGACAGGGAAAATGAGGCACAGAGAGGTAGGTAACTTGTCCAAGATCACTCAACTAGTAAGTGGCACAGTTGGGATTCTAACACGTGACTTATAAATAAAGATAATGCTTGCTAAACTGTTGAAACATAAAGTAAGATATGTTGACCATATACTTCCACGGTTATTGAAAAACTTCATTACGAAAAGGAATATAACATTTTTAACTGTTCAGAAAGTCATGCAAAATGGTGATGAAAGCTGCATAGGTAATTGCAGAGACAAATACCTGAAATGCAGTCATTAGCATCAATAGAAGATTAAAAAAAACCTTACCTAGCGAATAGATCTATAATAATTTTAATTTTAACAAGTAGCACTTTGCAAATACTAGACCTGTTAGAAATTCTGATGCTTCTTGGATGAGTATCATAGATCACATTTTCTGATGATTGATTTATGGCTTTCTTATCAGCAAGGTATAGGCTGCTTTCTTTATAAATTCATATGAAAAAGGAAATTTCCGTGAAACGTTGAGTGGATTCATTAATTCTTACAGCAAACATTTACTGAGCACCTGTTTTCTTACTCTGTTTAGGTAATGAGGGTACATCATTGAACAAATCAAAGTCCTTGTTCTCGTGGAACTTCTGGTGGTAGAGGGATATGTCAATAAAAAATAATATGAAGAAAGAGGAGGATATTAGAATGAGTATGATTGGGACATAAGCTTTTAGATAGGGTGATCAGAGAAAGCTTCTGAAGAAATTTTGTAGATATCTGAATGAAGTGTGCCAACCCTGCTTTGGGGGAAGATGTTCCAGGCAGAGGGACGATAAAGAGACTAATGTGGCTGTAATACACAGAGTAAAGGGAGGGTGGTAGAAGATAAGGTGAGACCCGTATGGAAGTGGAGTGGGGGAATGCAGCCCCTTATGAGGATCATCTTCAGCGTTATAAGCCACGGTTATGACTTTTTTTTTGAGATTATAAATCATGATGAAGGCTGTGGAGGGGGAACAGCTAGTGAGGGGGGTGGGTGAGGGGTGGAACATTTTGAGCAGAAGAGTGACACAATGTAACTTTATTTGAACATTATAACTCTGACTGCTGTGTGAAAAATAGACTGTCGGGGGTCGGGGGCAAGAGTGGAAGCTAAGAGGCCAGTTATTTGCAATGGTTTTTGATTGTCTAGAACCTTTTGAACCTTGCTTTGTTTGACACATTTTCAGCCTTATGAATTCCATCTCCTTAATTTAGATTCCCCAGCCTTTCAGTTGCAACTAGGACACAGGCATGTAAACTAGTCTTTGAACTAGGCTCCTCTAATCAGAAGCATCACTGGAGACCTGGATTCTGAACTGAGCAGACATGTATGCTTGCTGAAGTTTTGCCAATAGTGTGCATCTTTCAGACTGTTATGACAGATTTTTCCCTAGTTGTTTTAAGGTTGTGTTTCTGGTACAAAAGTGGGATTGGAGAGGCAGGACAGTGTTGGTGTTTTTCACAAGGTATTTTTGGGGTAATTATGATGTGTACTGCTGCTGCTTGGGATACCTGGATAATCTTAAGGAAGATAAAATGGGGAGGGTTCCAGTATATTGTCAAGTAGTAGAATATTACTTCAAGTAATAGACTATTGTATCAGAAGTATGGGAATTGATTAAGATCATAATGGAGAATACTTTAGTGTTTATGGAAAAATCTGTAAGGTCTGGATCAGGTTTCCTGTGTAGGATTTGCATGTTGGGATCACTGGTTGTCATTTACTCTTTTATATCCCCCCAACTTTTACTACTTATGTCTATCCTATTAACAAAAATATACTGCTGAATAATGAGTCATTATAGGATGCTTAATAGTTTCTTGGAGGTGAGTAGAATGTTGATTTTATTTATTTTCCTGAAGGGAGGACAAGCTGGACTATTTTGAATTGTCTTTGTTTTAGATTCTGGATTTTTTTTTTTTTTTGAAAAAGTGTATAACTTAGGGAAGAGTAAAAGAAAGGCCAAATACCCATATGGTTACCACTTTGACTCACCATTTTTCTTTAAAAAAATTTTAATTAGCTTTATTGAGGTATAATTTCCATACAATAAAATTCAACAGTTAATTTTGAGAAAGGTATATAGTTTTTTAACCACCACCACCATAATAATAATAATAATATGGAACATTTACACTAACCAGTAAAGTTCCCTTGTGCTCTTTGCAGTCAATTCAGAATCCTTCTGATTTCCCTTTTGATTTCTTCTTTGACCCAAGGGCTATTTAGAAGTGTGTTAAGTTCTCAATATTTGGGAATTTTTCCAAGTATCTCCTACTGATTTAATTGCACTGTAGTCAGAAAACATACTCTCTGATTTCAGTCTTTTAAAATTTATGGAAACATGCTTTATGGCTTAGAATTAAGGTCTATCTTGGTGAATACTCCATGTGCCTGTGAAAAGAATATATACTCTATTGTTGGGTGGACTATTTTGTAAACGTTAATGAGGTCAAGTTGTTTGATAGTGTTCAGTCCTTATTTTTTGTCTACTTGTTCAGTGAGGAGTGTTCATGATTTCCAACTATAATTTACAGATTTGTCTACTTTCAGCTCTGTCAGCATTTTTAATTTTTAAAAAATTGTATTCCTCGTTCTTTTTTTAAAAAAAAATATTTATTTAGAATGTGCCAGGTCTTAGTTGTGGCCCGCGGGATCTTCGTTGAGGCATGTGGGATCTCCAGCCGCGGCATGCGGGATTTTTTTTTTCTTTTTTTTTCTTGGTTGCGGCATGCATGCGGGATCTAGTTCCCCAACCAGGGATTGAACCTGGGCTCCCTGCACTGGGAGAGGGGAGTCCTACCCACTGGACCACCGGGGAAGTCCCCCGTCAGCTGTTTCTTCACATACTTTAAGCTCTGTTATGTGATGCACATTTAGGATTGTTACGTTCTTTCGATGGGTTATGAAATGTACTTTTTTTTAAAATGTATTTATTTTATTTATTTTTGGTTAAATTGGGTCTTCGTTGCTGCACGCGGGCTTTCTCTAGTTGTGGAGAGTGGGGACTACTCTTTGTTGTGGTGCGTGGGCTTCTCACTGCGGTGGCTTCTCGTTGCGGAGCATGGGCTTTAGGTGCACGGGCTCAGTAGTTGTGGCACGCAGGCTCAGTAGTTGTGGCTCACAGGCTCTAGAGTGCAGGCTCAGTAGTTGTGGCACATGGACTTAGTTGCTCCACGGCATGTGGGATCTTCCTGGACCGGGGCTCGTACCCATGTCCCCTGCACCGGCAGGCGGATTCTTAACCACTGCGCCACCAGGGAAGCCCCTGAAGTGTCTTTTTTTAATCCCTCTTTTTTTTTTTTTCCTTTGGTTTGTTTGTTTTAAAGTTTACTTTGATAATACTGTAGGCACTCCAGCTTTCTTGGATTAGGGTTTGGATGGTATAACTTTTCCCTTTTTTTTTTTTTTTTTTTGCGGTATGCGGGCCTCTCACTGTTGTGGCTCGCCCGTTGCGGAGCACAGGCTCCAGACGCACAGGCTCAGCGGCCATGGCTCACAGGCCCAGCCGCTCCGCGGCATGTGGGATCTTCCCGGACCGGGGCACGAACCCGTGTCCCCTGCATCGGCAGGCAGACTCTCAACCACTGCGCCACCAGGGAAGCCCCCTATTCTTTTTACTTTAACTCATCTTTATTTTTGTTGAAGTATCTTTTAGACAGCATGTATTAACATTTTCTTTCTTGAAAAATAATAAAATGACTTCCATTTAATTATGTTTAAATCATTAACTTTTAATGTAATTATTGATAAGATTGAGTTTAAAACTACCATCTTACTGTTTGTTTTCTGTTAGTTCTATCTGTTCATAGTCCTTTTTACTCCTCTTTTTCTATATTCTTTGGGATTAATTTGCTTTAAAAAATGATTTCATTTTATCTCTGATATTGGCTTATGTGATATACCTGTTTAGTATATATTTTTAGAGGTTGTTCCTAGGGTGTACAGCATACACCTGTAACTTAAAAATGTATACCTTTAAATAAAATACCACTTCATTTATAGTGTACTTTCATTTCTCCTCTCCTCCATTGTGCTGTATTATCATACATTTTAATTCTATGTGTGTCATAAATGCCATAGTACATTGTGTTTCTTGAACACAATCACTTAATTTTGAAAGAGATTAAAGAACGAGAGAAGAAATCATTTTTATTTTCTCATTATAGTCATTGTTCCTGTGTCAACACAGGTTTGTGTCAGCACAGGTTTCCAGCTGGTATATTCCTTCTGCCTGAAAAACTTCCTTTAACATTTCTTGTAATGCAGGTCTACTGGTGATAATTGTCAGCTTTGATGTCTGAAAAAGGGTTCATTTTACCTTTTTTTTTCGTTCATCTTCATTTATGAAAGATATTTTTATTGGGTATGGAATCTTAGGTTGACAGTTTTTTTTTTGTAGTACTTTAAACATGTTGCTGAATTATCTTCTGTCTTATGTAGTTATGCTGTCATTTATACCTTTGTTCCTCTGTATGTAATGTGTCTTTTTCTGTAGCTCCTTTGGGTCTAACCCACCAGCTGATTTTAAGGGTTTTTTTGTCCCTAGTTTTCAGCTGTTAGCCCATGATAACTTTTAATTTCTTTGTATGTTAATTCCATCATCTCTATAGTCTCTGTTTCTAATATCTGATTTTTTTCTCCAGTAATATGAGAAAAAGACATTTTCCTGATTCTTTACATGCATGGTAATTTTTGATTGGATGCAGATCATTCTTGATTTTTACTTTTTTGTGTGTTTGATTTTTGTCTTGCCTTTAAACACTGTCACATATTTTTTGGTGTACAATTAAACTACTTGGAATCAGTTGAGTCCTTTGGAAGATGGCCTTTAAGCTTTGTTAGAGTGGATCCCAAACAGCCTTTAGTCTGTGGCTAATTTTGCCCCGTAAATAAGGTGATGTATTCCTGAGGGCTCTACCCAATGCTCCGTATATTACAGGTCTGTCTTCTCTGGATGGTGGGAATATGAACACTTCCCAGCCCTATCAATATAAACTTTTAAGATTGTTCTGCTTACTCTTTTTGTGGTTTATTTTTTTGGCCTGGGATAGTTGATTCTCTCACATGATCAGATATGAATCTGCCAAACATGTAAGGGGACCCTTCTTTAGATCTCTGAGCTCCTTTTCTGTTAGCTTCCTTTTCTTTGGCACTCTGACCCACAAATTCTAAACGCCTGGCCTCTCAGAACTCAAATACGTGGCTCCTCAATTCAGCAAGACCAGCAGGCTCTGTTTGGGTTCCTCTACCCTGCATATTGACCTGAAACTGCCTCTGGGTAGTTAAGTTGGGCCAATTGTAGATCTTATCTCATTTGTTTATCCTCCAATGTATTTTGTCAAGTTTTCTGAATGTTTGTGGTGGTAGGTTAAATTTAGTTCCTCTTACTCCATTATAGTCAGAAGTGGAAACTGATAGCAGTTGTGTCCTTTTTCTTTTTTGTCCCACTCTGAATCACTTCAGTGAAAATTACGCGTGTCATTTTACTCTTAAGTACTTCAAAGTACATCTCCCCAAATTCAGATTATTCTCCAACTATATTACCACAGTGTTGTTGTATTGAAGAAAATTAACAAGAATTCCTTAATATCATCTAAGACTGATTGATTCCAGTTTGTCCTGGATTGTTTCTAAGTGTTTTTTGTTTTCCTTCTCAGTTGGGTTTTTTTCTCTTTTGCTTTTTTTTTTTTTTCATTATTTTTGCTCTGGTATGTTTCGACATGTTCATAGTGGTGTGGCTCTTCTTTGTTCTGTCATTTTTTTTCTGTGACAGAGTTTGTGTTTTACCTACTTCTGTGTAGTCAGGACTCATGACCATATACAACCTTTTTGAGAATTCCAGGGCTCTGTTCTCTTGAGATTTTTTTAAAAAGTGAATTGTATGGCTTATGAGGGTTAGGGGCAGCGTCTGGAGTTCAGTGTGCTATGCTTTGACACTTTCTCATTAGAGTATTCTGTTTATTTCCTTGGCTGCTTCTTTGAAAGATATACCATTAGGTTATACCCAGTGTTGTTTTAGTACACTGGTTCTCTTGAAAACAAGAAAAAAAAATCCTCTGATTTGTAGCCATTTCTAATTTCAGTAGCATGAATACTCTACCCATGGCTGATTTCAAGCTACCAACATGTCACTGAACACAGTTGGGAAGAGAATTGGCACTCGTGAGTCCGTATCAGCTAGCCCTAACACACACTAGTTATATCCATTTCTTACTTGGTTTTACTTCTTGAGGATTTTTTTTTAATGTGGGAGGGTGGGCTGCTTTTTATAGTTGTTTTTTCCCATGGTTTTCCCATTGTTTCATTAAGTATTGGAGGGAGAAACTGCATAATACAGTTTCATTTAATACATTTTTTTTTTTGGCCGCACCATGTGGATTGTGGGATCTTAGCTCCCCGACCAGGGATTGAACCCAGGCTTCAGCAGTTAAAGTGCTGAGTCCTAACCACTGGACCACCAGGGAATTCCCTCATTTAATACATTTTCTTCAATAATTTTTAAAGTATTACCGTGACCATGTCATAAATACTGATATTTAGGCACAGTTAACAAAGAAACATAGGTCTTTTGTAGAAGCTGATACTGAAGTGGACTTGTTAACTGTATGTCTCTGGGTAGCGTTTTTAACTTTCCCATTTAAACCCAGTGAATTATGTTTTCTCTCAATTGTAAAGATTCTGAAAGTCATCACTCAGCTCCTTTGTAAGTGAAGGTAAACATTATGTTGCTTCATAAAATTCCTTTGTGTGTGGCACAGAGAAGAGATGACTTTGTTTAATAACTCTCCCAGAAGTGTTATATCCATTCAAATAATTGAGCCGTTATCACATGTGCTTCACCAGAACAGCCATAGTTACTGTTTTAAGTTATCAGAGGTGGCAAAATGCTTTATCTGCATTGTGACTTAAAAAGTTGACTTTTTGGTGCCGAAAAAGGAGTGGACGCAGTAACTTTGCAAAGCTAAGTTTGTACTATGACTATTCAGTCCACTTAAAAGAAATACAATTCAGTAATCCTACTTTGATTTTGAAAATGAAAGACCTACCCCAAAGTTCTCATAGTACAACTTCCCCATTCTTGATTTTTTCTTGATATTTTATCTTGTGTGAGGTATTTTTAAAAAGCCACATACAGACTCAAAGATATTTTTAAGGAATATGGAAGATGCATTGGTACAATATATAATTCCATTATTGAGTCCTGATTTTTAGAAGTTCCATACTGGGAGGTTTTATTTTCTCTTATACCTTGGGTTCACTATATTTTCTATGCTAGTTGTAAGATAGCTTTGGATTCTAGTTTCAGACTCCATTTCTGTCACCTCTGTTGAGAGCAGTGCATTCAAGAGTATGGTGAAGTGAGTCAGTATTTTATTTTATTTTATTATTATTATTTTTAGGAGTCAATTTTATTTTATTTTGAATTTTATTTTTTTATACAGCAGGTTCTTATTAGTCATCCATTTTATACACATCAGTGTATACATGTCAGTTCCAATCGCCCAATTCATCACACCACCATCCCCACCCCCTGCCACTTTCCCCGCTTGGTGTCCATACGTTTGCTCTCTACATCTGTGTCTCAATATCTGCCCTGCAAACCAGTTCATCTGTACCATTTTTCTAGGTTCCACATATATGTGTTAATATACGGTATGTGTTTTTCTCTTTCTGACTTCACTCCTGTATGATAGTCTCCAGATCCATCCACGTCTCTACAAATGACTCAATTTCGTTCCTTTTTATGGCTGAGTAATATTCCATTGTGTATATGTACCACATCTTCTTTATCCATTCATCTGTCCATGGGCATTTAGGTTGCTTCCATGACCTGGCTATTGTAAATAGTGCTGCAATGAACATTGGGGTGCATGTGTCTTTTTGAATTAATGGTTTTCTCTGGGTATATGCCCAGTAGTGGGATTGCTGGGTCATATGGTAATTCTATTTTTAGTTTTTTAAGGAACCTCCATACTGTTCTCCATAGTCGCTGTATCAATTTACATTCCCACCAGTGACTCAGTATTTTAAATTGAATGGTCTTTTCATGCTAGGCTTTGTGCTAAGCAGTTTACTTGCATTTAAGTTATTTACTTTTGTCTCTATTTTACAGACAAAAAAAAAAAACCCTGAGATTTTAAAAAAGTTTAATAATTACCCAGATCATGTAGTTATGGTGAGGAAATGTCAGAATTCAAACCTAGTTCTGTCTTTATTCCTGAATGTATGGCCTCAATTTGTGTATATAGGTCTCAAAGACAAGTGTGAGAGAAGGCAAAAAAGGAAGTGGAGGAAAGGGAAGAGATGGTGATGACTATGAAAAATTTACTGAGCTTTCACTGTATGGTAGGCACTTTGCTGATTGCCACACATGGCTTAAATCATTTAATCATTGTAACAGCCTTAAAAAAGAGGTATTCTACTTCTCTGTGTTTTTCTTTCTTTCTTTTTTTTTTGCGGTATGCGGGCCTCTCACTGTTGTGGCCTCTCCCGTTGCGGAGCACAGGCTCCGGACGCGCAGGCTCAGCGGTGTGGCTCACGGGCCCAGACGCTCCGCGGCATGTGGTATCCTCCTGGACTGGGGCACAAACCCGTGTCCCCTGCATCGGCAGGCGGACTCTCAACCACTGCGCCACCAGGGACCCTTACTTCTCTCTGTTTTAAGGGTGGGAAAATGAAGTTGAGTTTTCCACTTGATCAGGGAAACAAGCTAATAAATGAAGGTAATGGGATTCAAACCTAGAGAATTTTTTTATTCTAATAAGAAAATGCTTGCCATAAAATTTACTATCTTAACCATTTCTGGTGTACAATTCAGTAGTGTTAAGTATATTTACCTTGTTGTGCAGTCTTCAGAACTTAAACCCAGATGACTTAAGAGTTTGTATCCTTAACCATATAATGACAAGCAACTGACTGCATAAACAGAAAATTTAGTGATGGAACATTTAGGCTTTATGCAATACATTAGGCGAGAAGCAATGGTTTTTAATACGCTGGTCACCAAGTGGTGAAGGACAAGATCCCCAAGAGAGGGGAAACAAATGAAGCGAGACCTATGATTGTTCCAGCTTTCTGCCTGGAACGAATTTCCATCTGCAATTCATTCGTGCTACAAGAGGGAACCTAGGTGGAGACGAACGAACTCTTGAGTTGAGATGGAATGGGACCAAAGCAGCTAGAGTTTGCAGACAATATCAGAATGAAGGACGCTACATAGAGAGAGAATCCCTGAGATCTGCAGAGGGTTCCCCTGGAGTGTTTGGCAGAGTATTGATCAGTGTGTATACGTGAGGAAATTACCTGAGGCCAAGGAAAGAAACAGTGCCCTATGTTCACATAGTGCAGGAAATAGTACTTGTTCTTACCGGCCAGGTGGGAAAAACTCATGCCATGATTTGTGGAGCATTGCATAGAGTACTCAGATATGTCTTGCCCCAGTGGTAGGGAATAAAATTAGCCCTACACTGAACCCTGCTCCAGACCCATGTAACAAATCATAAAGGCAAGAGCCAAAAGGGTCAAACTTTCTAACTACCTTTACTTTGTCCTGTAACAAAGCCTAAGAATATTTATAAGAATACAAAAAATGTCCAGCCCCTACAAGGTGAAATTCACAGTGTCTGCCATCTATTCAGTGAAAGATTATGAGACATGCAATGAAGCAGGAAAACACAATCTGTAATGAGAAGAATAAGCAGTCAATTGGAACCAATCCATAACTGTCATGGGCATTAGAATTAGCAGACAAGAACATTAAAAGAGTTATTACAACTGTATTTCATATGTTTAATAAGTTAAATAGAGACCTAAAAGGTATAAATAAAACAGACGGAAATCTAACTTCTGCAGATGAAAACTACAATGTTTTCAATGGAAAGCACACCAGATGGCATTAACAACAGGTTAGACATTACAGAATATTATTGAACTAGAAGAAAGCAGTAGAAACTATTCAAAATGAAACAGGGAAAAAAAGAATTTTTGATAAATATGAAAAAACCCATCAGTGGGCTGTGGGAAGAATTTGAGTGACCTAATATACTTGTAACTGGAGTCCTTGGGTGGGTGGGGGTGGGGAGAGTGAAAAAAATTGAAGAAGTAAGAGTTGAAAAATTGTAAACCCACAGACCCAAGGAGTTTACTGAAACTAAAGCTCAGTAAATATGAAGAAACCAAAGCACGTCAGAATCAAATTGCTCAAAACCAGTATTAAAAAGGAAAGTCTTAAAAGCACTAGGGAGGGAAAAGACACATTATATTCAGAGGAGCAATGGTAAGGATGACAGATTTCTTGTCAGAAGGAATATGGGTGAAAAGAGAGTGGAGCAAGGTTTTAAAAATATTTAAAGAAAAAATACGAACTTGTCGACCTGGAATTCTGTGCCAGTGAAAATATCTTTCAAAAATGAAGACAAAAATAAAGACTTTGAGACATCCAATATCTGGAAGAGCTCTTCACCAGCAGAAGAAATTTTAGAGGAAGTTATCTAGGTAGAAGGAAAATGATACCAGATGGAAATATGGATCAACATGAAGAAATGAAGAACCCTGGAAATGAGAAAGAGAGTTTTTTCCTTGTTATCTAAATCTCTTTAAAAGATAATTGTCTGTTTAAACCAAAACAATTACAATGTATTATGGGCTTTATAAGACACAAGTAAGTAAAGTATGATGACAATAGTCTAAAGACCAGGAGGAAAGAAGTGAAAGTATAGTAATGTCAGGTTCTTATACCTGAAGTGTTATAATATCATTTGAAGGTAGGCTAAGTTAAAGATGTATACTTATAAGCCCTAAAGCAACCACTAAAACAACCAAACAGAGAGTTTTGCTAATAAGCTAGTGAAGAGGTAAAAACAGAATCATAAAAAATTAATTAGTCCCAATAAAGGAGAAGGGAGCAGAGAAAAGATGGGACAAACAGAAATAAATAGCAAGATGATAGACTTAAACCCAACCACATTAGTAACTACTTTAAATGTAAATGATCCAAACACTCCAATTAAAAGGCAGAGATTATCAGATTGGACAAAAAGGCAAGACCCAGCTCTATGCTGCCTACTGTGAACTCACATTAAATACGTAGGCACAAATAGATTAAAAATAAAAGGATGGAAAAGAGATATCATGCCAGTCAAAAAAAAAAAAAGAAAAAAAAGAGTGCTATATTAATAACAGACAAAGTAGATTTTAGAACATAGAATATTACAAAGCATAAAGAAGATCATTTGATAATTGATAAAGGAGTGAATTAATCCAAAAGGCATAATACATAATAATCTTTGACATTTATGCGTGTAATAATAGAACTTCAAAAATCAATTAAGCAGGGCTTCCCTCATGGCGCAGTGGTTGGGAATCCGCCTGCCAATGCAGGGGACACGGGTTCGATCCCTGGTCCATGAAGATCCCACATGCTGTGGAGCAGCTAAGCCTGAGCACCCCAACTACTGAGCCTGAGCTCTAGAGCCCACGAGCCACAACTACTGAAACCTGCGTGCCTAGAGCCCATGCTCCGCAACAAGAGAAGCCATGACAATGAGAAGCCCATGCACTGCAGCGAAGAGTAGCCCTTGCTCACCACAACTAGAGAAAGCCCACGTGCAGTAATGAAGACCCAATGCAGCCAAAAATAAATAAAATAAATAAATTAAAAAAAAGAACAACAACAAAAAATCAATTAAGCAGAGAACTGCAAGGAGAAATAGAAAAAGTCATAATTACAGACAGAGATTTCAATACCTTTCTCTCAATTATAGAACAGGTAGATAGAAAATCATGAAGGGTATAGAAGACTTGAACAACACTGTCAGCCAGTTGACCTGGTTGACATTTATAAAACACTGTACTCAATAAGTGCAGAGACTGACATTTCTAGAACACTCATCCATTAACAGCAGAATATACATTCTTTTCAAGTGTGCATGAAACATTGCAAGGATAGACCAAATTCTTGGTCATAAAATAAGTCTCAATGTATTTAAAAGGATTGATGTCATACAAAGTATGTTCTCTGGGTATAGTAGAATTAAATTAGAAGTCAGTAACAGAAAGATAACTGAAAAATTCCCCATATTTAAAATCTAAATAACAGACTTCTAAATAGCACATGAATCATACAAGAAATCAAAAAGGAAATTAGAAAGTATGTTGAACAGAATGAAAATGGTAACACAGCATAACAGAATCTGTGGGATGTTGCTAAAGCAGTATTAAGGGAACATTTATAGCACTGAATACCTGGATTAGAAAAGAAAAGTCTTAAATCAATGGTCTTTACTAAAAAAAGAAGAGTGATTAAACTCAAAGTAAGCAGAAGGAAAGAAAGAAAGATCAAAGTAAAAAATAAAAAAATAGAAAGCAGAAAAATAAGGAAAATCAAAGGAATTACACGTTGGTTCTTCAGAAGATCAGTAAAATCAGTAAATCTATAGCTATCCTGATCAGGACCAAAGAGTGGAGATACAGATTACCAATATCAGGAATGAGGGAGGTAACATCACTATAGTTTCAAAAGATATAAAAAACATAATGAGGGAATATTATGAACAGCTTTATCTCCATAACTTCAACACCTTAGGTAAAATGGACAAATTCTTACCAAAGGTCACTCAGGAAGTAGATAACCAGATTAGCTGTTTATATATCAAATTGATGTCATTAATAACCTTTCACAAAGAAAATTCCAGGCCAAGATGGCTTCACTGGTGAATTCTATCAAACATTTAAGGAGGAAATAATACCAATTCTACATACATTTGTCTAGAAAATTGAAGAAGAGGTAATACTTTCAAGGTCTTTTTTTTTATACTGATACCAAAACTTGACAAAGACAGTCCAAGAAAACTACAGACCAGTGTCTCTCATGAACATAGATAACAAAAATTCTAAACAAAATTATAGCAAATTGAATCCAACAGTATTATAAAGCATAATACACTATATTCAAGTGGGATTTATATCAGTAATGCAAGGTTGGTTTAACATTAGAAAATGAACAATTTTTTAAAAATTGAAGTATAGTTGATTTGCAATGTTGTGTTAATTTCTGCTATACAGCAAAGTGATTCAGTTATACATACATACACACACACACACACACACACACACACACATTCTTTTTTTATTCTTTTCCATTATGGTTTATCACAGGATATTGAATATAGTTCCCTGTGCTATACAGGAGGACCTTGTTGTTTATCTGTTCTCTGTGTAATAGTTTGCATCTGCTAACCCCAAACTCCCACTCCACCCCTCCTCCATCCCCACCCTTGACAACCACAAGTTTGTTCTCTACGTGAGTCTATTCTGTTTTGCAGATAAGTTCATTTGTGTCATATTTTAGATTCCACATATAAGTGATACCATATGGTATTTATCTTTCTCTTGCTGACTTACTTCACTTAGTATGATATTCTCTAGTTCCATCCATGTTGCTCCAAATGGCATTATTTTGTTCTTTTTTTATGGCTGAATTGTAGTCCATTGTATATATGTACCACATCTTCTTTACCCATTCATTTGTTGATGGACATTTAGGTTGTTTCCATGTCTTGGCTATTGTGAATAGTGCTGCTATGAACATAGGGGGTGCATGTATCTTTTTTTTTAATTTAATTTAATTTATTTAATTTATTTTTGGCTGCATTGGGTCTTCGTTGCTGCACGTGGGCTTTCTCTAGTTGTGGTGAGTGGGGGCTACTCTTCATTGCAGTGTGTGGGCTTCTCATTGTGGTGGCTTCTCTTGTTGTGGAGCACGGGCTCTAGGCGCACGGGCTTCAGTAGTTGTAGCATGAGGGCTTGGTAGCTGTGGCTCACGGGCTGTAGAGTGCAGGCTCAGTAGTTGTGGAACATGGGCTTAGTTGCTCTGCAGCATGTGGGATCTTCCTGGACCAGGGCTTGAACCCGTGACCCCTGCATTGGCAGGCGGATTCTTAACCACTGTGCCACCAGAGAAGCCTGCATGTATCATTTTGAAATATAGTTTTGTACAGATGTATACCCAGGAGTAAGATTGCTGGATCGTATGGTAACTCTATTTTTAGTTTTTTGAGGAACCTCCATACTGTTCTCCATGGTGGCTGCACCAACTTACATTCCTACCAATAGTGTAGGAGGGTTCCTTTTTCTCCACACCCTCTCCAGCATTTATTATTTGTAGACTTTTTAATGATGGCCATTCTGACTGGTGTGAGGTAGTACCTCATTGTAGTTTTGATTTGCACTTCTGTAATAATTAGTGACATTGAGCATCTTTTCATGTGTCTGTTGGCCATCTGTATGTCTTCTTTGGAGAAGTGTCTATTTAGTTCCTCTGCCCATGAAAATCAGTCAATTAATTTTCCATATTAATAAACTAAAAAGAAAGAACCATATAATCATCTCTTTAAAAATTTATTTACTTATTTTTATTGCAGTATAGTTGATTTACAGTGTTGTGTTAGTTTCAGGTGTACAACAAAGTGATTCATTTATACATATTTTATATATGTGTATTTTTTCAGATTCTTTTCCCTTATAAGTATAATTCCCTGTGCTATACAGTAGGTCCTTGTTGGTTATCTATTATAATCATCTTAACAGATGCAGAAAGAGTGGGTGACAAAAGTCAACAACTCTTCCTGATAGTTTTTATCAGCAAAGTATTAATAGAAGATAACTTTGTCAACCTGATAAAGGACATCCTAGACAAACCTATGGCTAACATCAAAACTTGTGTGTGTGGTTAAAATTCCCATTATAATAAGGTTTTAGGGACTTCCCTGGCAGTCCAGTGGTTAAGACTCCATGCTTCCACTGCAGGGGGCACAGATTCGATCCCTGGTGGGGGAACTCATATCCTGCATGCCACACGGCATAGCCAAAAAAAAAAAGTATATGAAAATAAAGTACTAGGATTAGTGAAACAGTTTCATATTTATAGATATTTGAATAATCATGGAACCATATTAGAACTAGAATGGGCCACAAGATGACATTAATTTAAATTGTTTATTTTTTATAGGTCAGTATGGAAATCCTTTAAATAAATACATTAGACATTATGAAGGATTATCTTATGATGTGGATTCATTACACCAAAAACACCAGCGTGCCAAAAGAGCGGTTTCACATGAGGACCAGTTTTTACGTCTAGATTTCCATGCTCATGGAAGGTGAGTAAATTTATGCTGACTGTGTCTGAAGTTCCCATGTATTCAATCTATATTAAGAGAAGAAATTTATACCCTTAATTTTCCTTCTCTAATGGAAAGGTCCCCATTTGGAAATTCAGCCTACACTGAAATTTGGTGTATACATTAAAAAATGTTTTCTTTTAAAATGGATTGCCCTTTTTATGTTGTTAAGGAAACAGTCACATTTAAATGTTTTTAGGTTTATGAATCAGATCCTCTGTTGTATTATCAGAGGATGTGTCTTTGAAGAAGAGTCTGTGTTTGTGGTTCAGCTAATTTTATGTGTTTTATGGCCTATGTGTCTGTTCTCTGGTGCCGAGAGTGAAGATAGCTAGTTGTAGGCTATTAAGTAAGTCATTTAATTTCTCATTAACTCAATTTTATCAGCTCTAAAATGACAACTTGTAGACAGATGACCTACTGTACTGCTTAATTCTCAGACAGAATTGTTAAGGAATAAAGAACAGGGAGCCAAGGGAGAGAGGTAAAAAAAAAAATCACATTTATTTAGTCCTGTTGTGTTCCAGGTACCGGATGCTTTATATGCATTTTCTTTTTTAATCTCTCTACACCCAAACAAGATAAATCTTTTTATATCCAAGGAAACTAAGACTCACAGAAGTTAAATAACTTCTTTAAAGTTACGTAGCACAGATTTTACCTGGACCTGGCTGATTCAAGACCCCATATTATTTTTTTCTTTGTCTGTTAGGAGTATTCAGATACAAAATCTTCAAGTATTCTTTGTCAGATTCTCTGCCTTGCCTGCTGTAATGAATAAGTCTATTCCTTTTGTACTTTTTCTACAGTTGTAACCCTGATTTATTATTCACCTCCTAATAGGTTTCCCAGCTTCCATTCCATTTATCATTAAAGCTATACTATGTACTGCTACAAGATGACTCTTCCTTAAATGCTTCCTTTTTCATGTCAGCTTATTGCTCTAAAGTCTTCAATTAATGATTGTTAGCCAGATTTCTTAACTGGGCTTTCAAGATTCTTTGTAAATTAACTCAAGTCTATTCTAAACTTACTTTGTTCCACTTCCCCATATTGTGTCTGTTTCATTCAGAATGAGCTTCTCATTGCTGAATATACCATGTACAGTTTGTTTCCTGTATTATTTATCTTAAATTCTGATCATCTTTTAATACACAATTCAAGTTCTACTTCTTTGAAGATTTATTTACACCTTCCTCTGAACCTTTAAATTACTTAACCTGTGCCTTTGGCATTGGTTCAATATCTCTTCCTTTTCATGGGTGCATTTCTTGTTTATTTTTCTGTAACTGTTTTTTCTTCCTCACAGGCAGACACATGCTACTATTTAGTGTCTGCTATTTGCCCTTATATTATAGACACTCAAGAAAGATTTTAATGGATGAAAAAAATCAGATAATAAGAATTGCTATGAAACAAAGTATTTTGCACATGGAAATAAATGCATTACTTAACTTAATTTCCATATTACAAAACAATGATCATTATAGAAAAAAGTACTTTCAAGTTATAAAATCTACTTTGTTCTGAAGGAAGAAAAAATTCATTTCAGGATCTGTTCTAGATAAAAATTTTACTGATGGCAAATCATGTAAATTTTTATGACCCTTAACCTCAGAAAAAATTTTAATTACCCATTCTTTATTGGTACCATGAAATAATAAGCAATCATTAAGCCTTCCTAAGTTTTTAGTAACTATCTCAAAGTAAATTTAATGCTGTATTGCAGATATCGTGTGACTGCCAAAAGGAAAAGTTGAGATTCTAGCTGCCTTTGGTTTGGATACCACATTTCTATTACATCATTAGATTTTTATTAGCTCCATTACATAATTCATATTGAACATATGGCAAAACCAAATCCCTACCTCCTTTTGTTTTTTTTGGTACATGTGTGAGTGTAACTGAGAGAGAGTGTACAAGTACACGCTGTTATTTAGTTATTCTGATAGGAGCTGCAAGATGTGCGTAAGTCATTGTATAAGAAGAAAATGTGATATGGTGCTTTACAGATAAAATGCTGTAGGTATTCAAAGGGAGGAGGACTTACTTCTAGCTGAGGCTCTCAGCAAAGGACCTGGACCCAGGAAATCTCATTCTGTGTGTTAGTGATTATCTTAGGTACTTTTAACAGAAATCTGTTTAATTAACTATATACATATACTACATTTTCTAGAATAGATCTGAATTCAGGAATTTAATTTTGTTGTCTCAATTATTATACTTGTATATTCACACTGTCTCAGAGTTTGTGTCCTAAAACATGATTATTGTAACTATCTTATAACATACCTTAGTTAAAAATGTGATGATCTCATAGTTTTATTTCTCCCTTTCCTTGAAATAGGCCTACAAAAATGACCTTGATAAATATAATTATAGATTTCTTGCTAAGTTTCTTCTCCTTCTCCACCATATACAAAATGTTGGTTTTGGGTACTAGCACAGCCTCTCTAGGGTGTGGGTATGTGTGTGTGTGTATGTGTCTTTCAGTATTAAAATCATTCTTTGTTCTGTTTGTTTTATGCCTAAGCACATGAACACAATTCTTTCAACCTGGCTTCCACGTTTCCTAAATAAGAAAGGGTGGATCACATCCCACGTTTACAAATATCAGTGTTAAATGAAGGAATGTCGAGATTCTTTAAGCCTAATGTCCATTCTTGAGATTTCCATGAAAAACCATTGCTCTTTTTTTTCCCTTCCAGTTTTATTGAGATATAATTGACATATAGCACTGTACAAATTTAAGATGTATAGCATAATAATTTGACTCATATACATCATGAAGTTAACATTTTTTTTTCTTGTGTGTATATGTATTTTTAAACATTTCCTTCATGTTTTGTTTTCCATTATATACTTTGGACAGTCAACTTTATTTTCTGGTCTTCTCACGACTTTGCTAACTTTACTGCCTTTCATAGATTTGCATTTGAGTAGGAAGCTACTTAGTAAAGAACTTGTGATTTTTATAGGAAGTATAATATATGTATTGAAACAGTCGTAAACTGGGTAGAGAAAGGAGTACTGTGGTGATTTGGAGCCTGAATGGTGTTCCCTTCTGAGTTGGCATGTGTTATCTAGAGATTCTTTTGAGCCTTAGCTTCCTCATTAGTAAAACCTTGAAGTTTGGATGAGATAATGTTTAAGGCCTCTTCCTGCTTTAAAGTTCTACAAAATATATTAGTAACACTCAAGTAACTAAATTAAAAAGAACTCTCAAAACACTGTCTAGTCAGTAATAAACTTCTTTATGTTTCTATATTTAATTGTTTAGGTACATAATCAATAAATCAGAAATTGTTTCCATCTAATATGTGATTTGTATATAGTGTAGAAATACCAAAATTTTATCTAAGTGCAGTATGATGTTTTGGAGTTTTCTTTTTTCTGATTTTGATAAGATAATTATTCCTATAGCCTTAACTGTACATTTACGAACTGTTCATAATAAATGGTCAGATAATTTGATTTGAAGTTTCTTTGCAGTTGAGACTCAAGTTCTCCCTGCCTCTGAAATGTGAGGGTATCAAGGATGTGGCCCAGGTAACCTGTAAAAGGCATAAGTATTCTCTTTGGGTCCTGACCGGAGCTGGGTTAGTCAGGAAGTGTCTTGGACTTTATCTTTGACGTATCATGAGTAGCGTAGCAGAAACCCAGGATGCTTTTAACTCCATAGACAAACCAGCACACTTTAAGACACAGAAGTGAGAATCTAGGGAGCACAGATAGATGCCAACTCATAAAGAAGAGCAACAGAATAAATTAGAATTGTGTAAAAATGCTATTGTTATGGATATGGAAAAACAAAATAAAAAAAAATACTGACCTGACCCTGAAATCTGTTCCAACAAGATTTGAGCAAGTTTGAGCAAAATTTCCTAAGGGAAAATGGTATTTATTTGTACCTATTTTATGTCAAGTACAGTGCCCTTTAGCATATACTTTTGTTTAAGTATATTTCATACCACTCTTGGTCTCAGCAGTGGATTTTCTAGGATATGCAATTCTTAGTTATTGCCTGATTGCCTGATTCCTCGTTAAACACAGAAATTAAAAGCCTAACAAATATGTTTTTTAAAACTCTGAAGGCTACACTGGCTATTTGAATTACTTACTGAAATAAGAAATAGCAACTGAGTTGTGTTCATGTTAATTCTGTGTTGAAGAAGTTAAATTGAGAGCTGATGATGGCTCTGAGCTTAGCTTCTTTGATAAGATTTTAACATGAAATACCATTTTTATTTTTCATGTTTTTAAGCACTAACTAGGGTTTATGTAGAAGAGAGGGAATGAGTTTTAAAAAACTGAGCTTCCTCCTGTTTTGAAAAAGGAATGGAAATACGAGTGTAAACGTATTTTTCTTTTGTTTTTTAATTTAATTTATTTAATTAATTTATTTTTGGCTGCCTTGTGTCTTTGTTGCTGCACGCGGGCTTTCTCTAGTTGCGGCAAGCGGGGGGCTACTCTTTGTTGTGGTGCACTGGCGTCTCATTGTGGTGGCTTCTCTTTGTTGCGGAGCACGGGCTCTAGGCACGCCGGCTTCAGTAGTTGTGGCACGTTGGCTCAGTAGTTTTGGCTCACGGGCTCAGTAGTTGTGGCGCATGGGCTTAGTTGCTCCACGGTGTATGGGATCTTCCCAGACCAGGGGTTGAACCTGTGTCCCCTGCATTGGCAGGCAGATTCTTAACCACTGCGCCACTAGGGAAGTTCCTGCTTCTCCTTACACAGGATACATTTACTTATTTTTGCTTGAGTTTTAGTTTCACTTTTATCTTCTTTGGGAGCTCTTGAGGAATCTCGTATATGTATTTTTGCTTATTTGCGGTAATCTATCTACCTCAGGGCCATCAGTAAAGCCTGGAACTGTGTTTTTCAAACTGTAGAACCCTAGAATTTCTTTGGAGGTTGCCTCAGGTTCTTCCCAATGGGCCGCAGGTGGGCTGACTCTGCCCTTTCCCCTTCTACCAACCTGTTCTATTTTATCCTTTTTTTTTTGGAGGAGGCGGATAGTGGCTTCTTTAAAATAATTTGAAAAAGGACTTTGCTGTTTCAAAAAATATACTAGTGGAAGTAAACTAGATATTTGACTCATAGTAATATTTGCTGTTAATACTGGCAACTTGTCTTACAAAAATAGTTTGAATGGAGAGTCTGTCAAGCATCTTTATTAAGAAGAAGGTGAATGTTACAAGGAAAAGAATACCTAGAAATGTCAGGGATGGCTATTAAGTACTGTTTTATTTCTAGGAATCACTACCCAGGTCTACCATAAACCTGTTCCATTTAGACTCAGTAGACCCGTCTGGGACTGCTGGATTACAGACATACTTGGAAGCAAGGTTTTTGCTCTCAGGTTTCTTCCCCCTGTTACCAAGGTACTTGATTAGTCGAGGCTTTTTGTCCTAATATGACTTCAGTTCAAGGGATGCACCTTTAACTATTGCTGTTTTCTTCTGAGAGTCAGGGCCATATTATCTTTAGCCTAAATAGCTATCATATGGGAAAAGGCAACTTCTTTTCAGTTTATATTCTTACTGTTCTAATATATAGAATGGTACCTCTTTAATATAGAAGTATATGATCAACCAAAAACTTAAAGAATCATATCCTAGCATAATTTATTTTGTTGTTCTGTACCACAGGTGGTTCTGGTACCTCTGTTTGTTTGTTTAGTTTAGATTTAGAGTGCTTTTCTCAAGCCTTAGAGGGGAAAACCAACTATTATTACCACATGGTACAACTGCATTTTCAAAGCACTGAGGCCAGAGATTTGGAATCTGTTTCCTGTATTTTTTCAAATTGCTGTCATTTGTTAGTTGATTTTGCCCTCCTATAATTTTACTCTATTCTTTATAACTTTACTATATGCCACTAAGGAAAGAATTATAATAGAACTACTATAATCAAGATGAGAGACAAAATACTATTGATTCATAGAATCAACATAGTGATTAAATCTAACAGTAGGAAAATATTCCCAGTGCGAATGATGTTCCTTATACAGAGCATCTTCCTCCTCAGAGGAAATCTAAAGTTTATCTTTGATGACAGTATACTATATTATAACAATAAAAAAAAAGAGGGCTTCCCTGGTGGTGCAGTGGTTGAGAATCTGCCTGCCAATGCAGGGCCACAGGTTCGAGCCCTGGTCTGGGAAGATCCCACATGCCACGGAGCAACTGGGCCCGTGAGCCACAACTACTGAGCCTGCGCGTCTGGAGCCTGTGCTCCGCAACAAGAGAGGCTGTGATAGTGAGAGGCCCACGCACCGCGAGGAAGAGTGGCCCCTGCTTGCCACAACTAGAGAAAGCCCTCGCACAGAAACGAAGACCCAACACAGCGAAAAAAAAAAAAAAAAAAAAATATATATATATATATATATATACACACACATATAAAAAAAGAGAACTAAACTTACTGAAAGAAACATAGTAAAACAGGATTAATAATCAAAGGGAACTTCTTATGGTGGTGTTGTAAAGTAGAATTTTCAGTGAAATTCAAATAACGTTATATTTTCACTTCTGTATCTTACTTGCATTTGTTCAAATTTTAAAAGGTGACTTGGTGAAGACTGATAATATTACATACATTAAGACTGCTACAACACTCAGCATATATTAGCTTGACTGCTTCCGGCACATGCTTGAGAGGCATTCGTGGTATGATTGAAAGCAAGATGCAGCAACCAAATACTAGAGTTCTAGTCCTAATTCTAGTCTTGTGACCTGAGTCATGCCCTTTGATAAAAATATTCATCGTGCTTCCTTAGCAATGTTACTGTGAGGACGGGATGCAGTAATATGTGTGAAAGTGCTCTGAAAACTGTAAACCTATATAAATTTAAGAAGAATGTTATAATCTCATCATTATCATCACAATACTACTATCTCAACCAGTTCTCTAGGGGCTTTTACCGCTAGGAAGGGTATCTCTCCTGCACAATTTTATTTTATACCCTAGTTTTTGGGAATACAATGATTTTTTAAAAAAATGTTGATTTATTTATTTATTTGGTTGTGCTGGGTCTTAGTTGCGGCTCGTGGGCTCCTTAGTTGCAGCTCACCAGCTCCTTAATTGGTGCATGTGGGCTCCTTTAGTTGCAGCAGGTGGACTCCTTAGTTGCGGCATGCAGGCTCCTTAGTTGTGGCATGTGAACTCTTAGTTGTGGCATGCATGTGGGATGTAGTTCCCTGACCAGGGATCAAACCTGGCCCCCTGCAATGGGAGTGTGGAGTCTTAACCACTGTGCCACCAGGTAAGTCCCAGTACAATGATTTTTAAACATTTATTTATTTTTATGGTGGAAAAATAACATGTAACTTACTATTTTAATCATTTTTAAGTGTACAATTCAGTGGCATTAGGTACATTCAAAGTGTTGTCTAACTATCACCATGATTCATTTTTAGAGCTTTTTGATTATACCAAACAGAAACAATAACTTCCAATTCTGCCCTCCTACCAGCCCTTGGAAACCTGTGTTCTACCTTCTATCTCTAGGAATTTGCCTATTCTATGTCCTGCATAACTAGAGTCATATAATATGTGGCCTTTTGCGTCTGGCTCCTTTCACTTAGCATAATGTTTCTAATGTTCATCTGTGTTGTAGTGTATCCGAATTTCATTCCTTTTTAAGGCTGAATAATCCATTGTATGTATATACCACTCATATGTACATCTTTTTTTTTTTGGCCGCACTATTCGGCTTATGGGATCTTAGTTCCCTGACCGGGGATTGAACCTGGGCCCTTGGCCGTGAAAGCGCGGAGCCCTAACCACTGAAGCACCAGGGAATTCCCCATACATACATCTTGAAATCCATATGTTGATGAATATTAGAATTTTTTCTGTCTTTTGGCTATTGTGAATAATGCTGCCACACACACTGGTGTACAAGTATCTGAGTCCCTGATTTCCATTCCTTTGGGTGTATACATAGAAGTAGAATTGCTGGATCATATGGTAATTCTGTTTAACTTTTTGAGGAACCACCAAACTGTTTTCCCAAAATACAGTGATTTTTATAAGGCCGTGTTCACTGTAGTTATTCTGACCTTTGGGCCAAAAGTTTAAGCAATTAAAGAATGAGGTTGGGACTTCCCTGGTTGTGCAGTGGTTAAGAGTCCTCCTGCCAGTGCAGGCAGGGGACATGGGTTCGAGCCCTGGTCTGGGAAGATCCCACATGCTGCAGAGCAAGTAAGCCCGTGTGCCACACTACTGAGCCTGCGCTCTAGAGCCCGCAAGCCACAACAACTGAGCCCGTGAGCCACAACTATTGAAGCCCGTGCGCCTAGAGCCCGTGCTCTGCAACAAGAGAAGCCACTGCAATGAGAAGCCCGCGCACCACAACAAGGAGTAGCCGCCACTCACTGCAACTAGAGAAAGCCCACGCACAGCAACGAAGATCCAATGCAGCCAAAAAATAAATAAATAAAATAAAAAGAATCAGGTTATGTTTTCAGATGATTTTTTGTTCAAGGCTTGTTGAGAAATTGGGAAGGTAGGATGTGTTCATCAGCTAATTATTATTATTACTTTATCATGTGTTGTCTGACAGGACTATTGCAAAGAATTTGCAATTTATATAAATATTAAAATAGTGTAAAGATATGAACTATCAAACAGATGGTAGTGGAATTAAAATTAGAGAACTGGAATCCAATGACTTAGTTAATGGAATAATATACCCAGCTTCTGATTATTCATTTGTAGTTGATCTGTTTCATGGATTGTGACAGAGTTTAATTCAGTCTGGCTTCTTCTACCATTTACCTGCCTTCCAGGCTCACCCTTGTTCCATTCCTTCTTTGTTTATATATGTTTCAGATGCACATTAATTTTGATATTAATAGAGCAGTGCATCTTGGGGGTATGATGTAAATTTGATTTTTTTGTTTTATTATCTATGTTGCTTCTTGACTGTGCATAATTGAAAACTGATTTTATATGTGGTTTCAATCCAATTTAAATCAATAGTGAGAATAATGTTTTGTATATATGAGATGATTTTCTTATGAAATCAATATCAAGATTAGAAGGGGCCTACTTCAAGTGTTCTTAAATTCTCTCTGTTACAACATCCCTCTAGGATTGCTATCTGCATAGACACGTAAAGTGATATAAAACTATTGTTTTGAGTAGGGATTGCAGCATAGATTGTTCTCATATTGAACTTAAATGTCCTTTCTGAAGCTTTTACCATTTTGGGGGAGGGAGATATAGAGTACTAATGCTGCTGCTTATAATGGATTTAAGGCAAAACAGTTTTGCTGAATAATAAATCCTGAATGACAAACATATTAAGCCCTTGGATTTTTACTGTTTAGTCTGTTTAACAAAGATGCTCTTTTAGAGGTGGTATTTATATAGTAAATTAAAAGTGTATATAATGATAAATTAATGATTTTCCAAAATGTGATCCTTTAAAAAATAATGTGTGTATTTATACTCACCTTTCAAGAATTTCATGTCTGTTAGTTGGTTAAAAGGAATTTTATGAAAAGGATATACAATAAGAATTCAGGAAAGATTCCTGTTTGTTTAGGATTGTCTTTTTTTGACTTTTTGGAGTTCCCATTTAGAAGATGTGTTTGGCTTTGTTGATTACTTGCTGCAGTAGATTGGAACGTTAAGGTTCTAAGGATGTCTTTCCTAGCCTACAGTCCTTGCCACAGTAGTTGGGAAGCCCTAGGAGTTTTTTGGTGAGAGGTTTAGGCAAGTGGAAATGAATGCAGCTGCAAAATAAAAGGTTGCCAATACAGGAAATTAAGGGAAAAAGATAAAATAGTGTTCAGAAAGGGTGACACTCTATGAAGGTAATGGTTATTATACCCAACTGTTGACCCCTATTCACTTGAAAAATGATTTGATTTTTTTCTTTAAAATCAACATTATTGAAGTATAATTTACATAAAATATATTCATTTCAAGTGTATAGTTTAAGTTTTGACAAATGTATACACTTGTGAACCACCATTCAAATCAAGGTGTAGAACATTTCCATCAGAGCAAAAAATTCCTTCATTCCCTTTTGCTCTTAGTCTCTCCATCCCAGGCAACTACTAATCTGCTTTCTGTCTCTAGAGATAGATTTTGCCTATTCTAGAATTACATATATATGGAATTATATATACTGTGTGCATTCTTTTGTGTTTTATAAAAGTACCTATTTTTGGTAGTTTGGTGATTTTATTGCTGAATAGTTTGCTACTACTGTATGAATAAGCCACAACCTTTTTCTCTCTTTACTTGCTGATAGACATTTAGGTTATTTCCAGGTTTGGGCTATTATGAATAAAGCTGCTTTGGACATTTGTGTCCATTTGTTTGTGTGGACATATATTTTATATTTTCATTTCTCTTGGTATAGAATTGTGGGTCATAGGGTTTTTGTATGTTTACCTTTATAAGAAACAGCCAGTTTTCCAAAGTGATTATACCATTTTTTACCTCCGCCAGCAATGTGTCAGAGTTCAAATTATTCCACATCCTACTAACATTTGGGGGTTGGCTAATTAAAGACTTTGGTTCATATTCACTGAGTAGAAGTTGTGTTATATGCAGACATTTATGGCAGTTATAAAGGAGACTTGATACAGTTTTTAAAGTTAGGTAGTGATAGCTACTTTACTACCCTTTACATCTCCTTTGTGCCAGGTACTGTGTTAATGACTTTACATACGTTATAATCTCTAATCCTTAAAATTGTTCCAGAAAATAGAATGTGTTATCTTCATTTAATGGACAGGAATCCTGGACTAGCAAGGATTTACTAGGCTTAAGATTTTGATTCTGAGTTTGATTCTAAAACCCTAGATTTCTTTATTTAATTTTATTTCAGTATTTTGGTCTTTCCTTTTCCTTTATAGAGGACAGTTAGAATGAGTATAATTTCAGCTAATATCATGGTCCTTTGGGTTTGGGATCTCCAAATTGAACTGAGAAAGGTCTAAAAAGAATTAGAAGAAGATGCCCCAGGGAAAAATAAAGGAGTTGTAAAGTTTTTTGTGTATGTGTGTCTGTCTTTCTGTATGTGTGTGTCTGTGTGTGAAAGAAAGAGCATGCATACTTGCTTGTCTGAAAAGAGATGTTAAGTATCTAATTAGATGGCACTTATGTATTCTCTTATCTGAGTTGTGAATTATAGGGGAAAATGGAAAAGCTGTGGAATTACTAGAGAGGGGAGACAAGTAGTGGTGAATTAACAGTAATTGGGTCAAGAAGCTTGCTTTTATCTTCAAGTAACTTAGTTGCTGTTGGAATGATCTTGTTTCACCATGTGAGAATCAGTCTGTAGGCATTTATTTTTTTAATATATCCCTAGATGATTACTGTTTAATTGTATGTGAGTTGTATCACAATGTTAGCTTGAATTTCAGAGCAGAATTTTTATAAGAAAATCTTAGCCAGTTATTTCCCAAATAGACAAATTGTGTGAAACAATCCACATTTTGCAGCTTTTTTTTAATTTAAAAAATCATTGTTTAAATTTGGATCCTTTTAATTTCATTTTTTTCCTTTCCTACCCTGTTTGCAGACATTTCAACCTACGAATGAAGAGGGACACTTCCCTTTTCAGTGATGAATTTAGGGTGGAAACATCAAATACGGTACTTGATTATGATACCTCTCATATTTACACTGGACATATTTATGGTGAGTTGAACCTTAAAAGAACCGTGTTTAATTTTTTTCTATACAAGGAAATATATGCATTTTGAAGTATAGGCAAATATTTCAGAAAGATGGGATAAATCCTGGGGAGATTTGAGTGTATTGTGAAGAGCAATGGGCTTTGAAGAATGAAGTAATTCTTCGATCAACCTTTACATATATGTTTAGTATTGAATTATGCAGCGTCTGACTTCTGAAAGGTATGAAGTTTTGACTCTCATTACCTCCAAACTGTTAGGTTTTTAAAAAAATTTTAATGATTTATATAATTTTCTGATCTTCCAAGCAAGGAATTAACAGTAACTTAACTATGTTTTATAACGAACTGTAAAGATTATCTTAATAGCCAAAAATAATGTGACAAAGTCGTTCATAGGAAAGTTCTCCCAGGGCCTTCCTTCCTCTGGATCTATTTGCTTTTTGTTCACAATTCTAATGAATTTCTCTTACTACACCAGATTTAAAAAGGTATCAGGGAGATGGGGGGCACACTTATTAGCCCAATAGAAAATTACATCTGTCAGCTTAGTAATGTAGGGAGAACAGAACAATTGATGGAAGTCGTAAAAAAGTTAAAAAAGCAAAGTCTTCTGTAGGTATTAGGGGCAAAATATCATTGAGTTATAACTCTATGTTAATAAATACTCAAGATGATCCTATTTATTAAGAGTTATTAAAGTTAACTGAAAGTTAAATTTTATTTCTACATATTAGAGCGATTTCCATTCAAAATCCTGACTTGAAAAATTAAATGCTTTGAGAAAGGTTTCTTATTTTTTTTTATGATGATCGGTAAATGAGACATTTCCGTACTTAAAATTTCTTATTTGTAGATCAAGCATAGTTAAACAATTAAAAGTTTTTTTGTATTCTTATAATTCTTTAATGGAGAAGGAAAGTGTTTTTCCATAGGTCGAGATTTCTAATGTTAGATTATAGTTTTCTGTTATTTTCTTGATCATTTATCTTGCTGGTCAAGTAACTTAGTAGTCTCCCAGCACCCGCCCCCCCCCTTTTTTTTTTGGTAGGTGATAGTCAAAAAGCGTACAAGACTAAATGAGTTTGCAGATAAACATCATATCATTTAAAATACAAATGTCTTGGACTCAGCTTCAGTCTATGATTAACTTAAAGTCAACTAATTACTGTTAATCTACAACTTAGAAATTGCAGAAAGCCTGATTTTTGTTTTAATGAGAAAGTTTTGAATGGCAAATTTAACTTTTAAAGCCCTCACCTAACTACCCACCTCTTCTTATCATTTGATGTTTGGTACTCAGCTTTTCTTTATGACTGTATTAAAAAACAAAACTACTTTTTTTCTTATAATTTTCTTTCCCTAAAGAAGTATAATTGATGGGATACTATCATGAACCTTTTTCCAATATCTCAGAAAGAATTGTTGGCATATTTTGTTCAAATTGCTTCTGAAATATTTAATACTGTCTTATTTTTAAAATGTATTTATAAAACCTACTGGTGGTAAGGAAGCTAAAAGGTTCGTGCAGAATATATTAGGTGGGAAAGGAACTTTTTTTCTTATGGCAATTAGAGTAGAATTTCAAAAGATACTTTAATATCTTTATTTTGAAAATGTATATTTTATCAGTGTATCTGCTTGCCTCTAAGTTTATTTAAGTCATTTTTTTGAATGATTATTGCATGCATGCCAGGCACTGTGCTAGGTTCTGGGAATTTGATTGTCAGCAAGACAGATGTTCCATTTTTCATTGTTGTTACTATATATACACTGTATATATTTTAACTAAGTTCCAGTTGTTGTTCACATTCAGGTTGATACGTTTCATGTGAAACTTAATTTCCCTGGTAAATTTGTATTTAGTTTTTTTCTCAATACATAAGAATGGCTTTATAAAGGAGAATGAATTTAACATTCATGTGCAAATCAAATTTTTAAGAGTTTGTGGCTTTCATTAATAGGTGAAGAAGGAAGTTTTAGCCATGGGTCTGTTGTTGATGGAAGATTTGAAGGATTCATTCAGACTCGTGGTGGCACATTTTATGTTGAGCCAGCAGAGAGATATATTAAAGACCGCACTCTGCCATTTCACTCTGTCATTTATCATGAAGATGATATTAGTAAGTACTTAAATTTTGCAAAGAGTATATAAATAGTTAAAACTATGTGGAGACAAATGAAACCTGAGCTGTTTTCTTTCCTAAGCTGTTAATCAGGCTAGAAAATAGTTTCACAACTAAAATCTCAATTAAAGAATGGATCTATATCGTTGAGACAATATCATTGTCAGTCTGTGCTGGTACTACTTTGTTGATATGCTACAACCAATTCTATTTGAACTATGAGTCAACCAACTCCGATTGAACTGGAAATTCTATATTGTGGTATCATCCAGTCATTTAATGCTGTAACACCTTTGTGTGTGTGGCCTACTGAAGCATCATCTTCTTATGTAAATTTCAATGTGGATATTTGCATAGTATTTAAAGAATATTTTAGATATTTTTGTAATTTCTAAGCCTTTTGAGTATTTCTTTTTGGAATCTTGAAATGACTTCCACTTGGTAAGACTTCAGATTTATCTTTATGGATTTTGTTCTCGACCATGGTCTTGTATGATGGTAATTTGTTGGGAGAGTTCTTTTTCTGTGTTTTAAGAATAGAAAATGTATTTAGACTTCCCCTTTTCATTCTACCATTGTCTGTATATCCATAGTCATTTAATCACGAGAATGCTGTAATGAAATGACCCAGAAATGCATTCCTCTAATTCACAGGCCTCTTGAATACTCATATTTTATTTTTGACTGTAGTAAGAGTAGTCTATCAAGTTTTGCCTATTTTCCTTATTTGGCAGCTTCCAGGCTTCATTTTCCTTTCTACATATAGAAATTTGTTGTCAGTAATTTCGTTCTCACCCCTGGTAATGTACTGGAAAGTGTTAACCATGTCGACTTCTTGCTTTATCAGCTCTGACCGTTTCTGTATTTAAGTCTGTCCAACTTGCTTGTCATCTCTAATGCTCGATTACTATAGAAAATAGCATAATTATTCTAGATAGAATACATTTATGATTTTGGCTATTTGTTAAATCATAAATTCGTTAATGCTACTTGTGCACATTTTTGCTCATCCCTATTTGATTCCTTTTCCAATTTCCCCTCCTGGTATTTTAGACTCTCCTCAAGCTCCAAGCTACAGTCTTCCTTCACAAGCTAGAGTATGAATTCCTTTCTTTCTGCCAGTAGAATTATCATCTACTTCATTTGTATGTTACTTTGTAATTTTCTGAGTAATTTAATCATTTTGCAGGTTTACCTCCTCTATCAGGGTGTGTAAGTTCTCCAACTGCAGTTTCTGTTTCTTTTGCTCCTTTAACATTTCAGATATCATTTATCTCTGCAGCAGTTTCTTCACTGATATTTAATAAAGTCCTGCAACATTTTCCCTATAATGTTTTCTCAAAATCAAGCAAGACCTTTGGGAAAGAAAGGAGAGGAAGAAATGATTGACAGATTTTGAACTGATGATTTCCTTCCCATGATATTGTAATCAAACATTTTCCTTCACTTTGTATGTCTTATAAGTATCTTCAACTGTGTTTATTCTGCCTTTTATGATTTCTGTTGTTTTGTCTTCTCTCTCGTTTCCTTTCTTCTCTTATCTACTTGTAGGTAGTTTAAGAATGTTCTGCTCTTTTTTCATACTTCTGTTTCTTCCTCATCATGTAATTGCATTTCTTTCACTTTGCATCTTATAGTAATTTTCAAAAATCTCCTTTTATTTCAGCCTTTTCTTTTCCCCCAAAGGTGATGAGTTAGCTTGCAGAATCAGTGACATTGGATGCAACTTAGTTTTCTGTTCCTTTTGGCATTTAACTTTACCATTGACTTCAGTGCTTAACTCTTACTTGTCTTGGTAAACATATATTCATGGTAAGGAGATCGTTTCACATTCTGCTTGTTATTACATGCCAGTAGTGGTATTAGAGCCTAAAAACAGCAATGTTAGAGTGATTTTGTTTGTAACTTCTTCTGGTAAATGGAAATGTAATGATATGAGGATAAGAGTATGGGAAGCAATTGCCTTAAACAGAATTTTTAGTGCTTGCAGATTTAGACAATTACTTTTGAAAAACTATCTGAAAATCTGTCAAGTTAACTACAAAAGGAAAGCACCCATGTATTAACCATTTAGTTTTTAAATAGTTGCTCTAGTCTAGATTCTAGACCAAGGGTTGGCAAACTTTTTCTGTAAAGGTCCAGATAGTAAATAATTTGTCTTTGTGGGCCATATTTGCTCTGTTGCAGCTGAATTCTGCCACTGTAGTATGAAAACAGCAATAGGAAATATGTAAATGAACGAGCATGGCTATGTTCCAATAAAACTTACTGACACTTAAATTTGAATTTCATGTAATCTTAACATGACACAAAATATTTTTCTTTTAATTTTTTCCCACCATTTGAAAATGTAAAAACCGTCTTTAGCTTTCATGCCAAACAAAAGGACTCATATCTAGCAGGCTGTTGTTTGCCTACCGCTCTTCTAGAGGATGGCTAGATAAATTTACTTTTCTTAAATTGATATATAATTGACATACAATATTATGTTAGCTTCAGGTGTGCAACATAGTGACTTGACATTTAAATACATTATGAAATGATCACCACGATAAGTCTGATAACATCTGTCACCATACGAAATTATTACAGTATTATTGACTGTATTCCTTATGCTGTATGTTACCTCCCCACGACTTACTTATTTTATAATTGGAAGTTTGTGCCTTTTAATCTCCTTGACCTATTTCGCCCAGTCTCCTCCTACTCCCCTTCCCTTTGGCAACCACTGGTTTGTTCTCTGTATCTATGCCTCGGTTTCTGTTTTGTTTTGTTTTCTTTTCTTTTCCTTTTTTTTTTAAGATTCCATATGTAAGTGAAACCACATGGTATTTGTCTAGATTAAATTTATTTATTTATTTATTTTGCGGTACGTGGGCCTCTCACTGTTGTGGCCTCTCCCGTTGCGGAGCACAGGCTCCGGATGCGCAGGCTCAGTGGCCATGGCTTACGGGCCCAGCCGCTCCGTGGCATGTGGGATCCTCCCGGACCGGGGCATGAACCCGTGTCCCCTGCATCGGCAGGCAGACTCTCAACCACTGTGCCACCAGGGAAGCCCTAAATTTACTTTTAATTGGCCCTTTAACCTCTCTGTGTAGAATACCTAAGGTTCTAATAGTATTAGTGGTAGTACAAGTAGTTATTTCTCTCTGATGTATAACCAGCACCATACAAAGTTCTTTGCTTACATTATTTTGTTTAATCTTCACAATAACCCTGTGAGGTATATAGGCACACATATTATCCCCACTTTATAGATGAGGAAACTAAGCCTTAGAAAACTTAGGTCACTTGATTGTGGATCTCGTGTTCTTAACCATGTGTCTTCTGCTTCACTCCTGGAAAAAAGCTGTAAATTCTCACTGCCATTATTCCAAGGATTTCTGGGTCTTTTCTGAGATCTGTAAGCCTCCCTGAAATCAAACATTTGCATCTATTGCTGTTTAGAGCCAAATTCTTTCCCTAACATATCTAGCAATGGATGCTTTAGTTCACAGCTAATTAAAAGAGAGAGGATGTCCCTTTATTATTTAATAATAATATTATTATTATTTTCATATAATTTGCTTAAGTGCCAATAATTTATTTTTACAGCTAAAGTACTGCATGGCTGTTTAGATCATTGTGTATATGCTTGAGTGAATTTGGTGTCCCTGTATTTGTTATTTTCAGCGGAAGCAAATGACAGGGGAGGCACGCCAACTTTGGATAGGAATCCTGATGAGAGTTTGGCTACCCTCATCTTAATACTGTTTTTGCAACTCTAGGCATGAATATATGAAACCACCATGGAAAATGATACTGATATTCTGGAGAACCTTAGGGAATGGCTTCTGGTGCTGTACCAGAACATAGAGACAGTTTTCAGTGAAAATATTTAATAACTTCTAGATGCTTTGATATCCATTTAGATGTGAAGGTGATAACTACATGTAGTTATCAGCTTAAAATTCATACTTGTTCAATCTATACTTAGCTGGTAAAAAACACTCTCTTCTAGGACATAGAAGTGTGAACAATTATGACAGGGTAAGAATACCATTTAGTCCTCTGCCTCTTGGCCCAGTTTATTTTAAGAAACTGGGAAAAACATTGTCCCATAAACTATACTGCTAATCTTAGTAATATGAACAGCTTTTAGGAATGACTGACTGTATGATTGCTTGGAATCATTAGTTGTAAATAGTGGACCTTTGCACCTTTTGTATACTACCTTTCTGAGAGGCAAAGGTCTAAGCAATTTTCCCATGCTGTACTTATAAAGAAATATTTTGTTTCTGAACTAAAAGATATTTTAAGTAAATACATGAAGCCGTAGAGTAAGAGTGTTTAGGTTTATTCTTTCACTTCAGATTATTTATTTTCCTTTGGGTGGTATAGGAAAGCCCAAAGAGCTTGAATTTGCCTGTGCTTCATAGTATTGTATCAACAGTAGGTTACTCTTACTTTCAGCCTGTGTGCTAGCTGTAACTGTACTTATCGCTTCTTTCTCTTGTGCTTCAGTGGGAAGACCCCTTATTTCTTGCTCTGAGAAATTGAGACTGTTAAATTTTACTTAACCATTTCAAGGTGAAGGCCTCCTTCCGGTAGACGCCTCTTCGTTTGTGAAACTTCAGGATATTGCTTTTAATAAACCTTAAAAAAAATCAGTTTCATATTGTGTTTTTGAAGTTGTGGATGTAACTGAGTTTTGTCATAGTCACTAAGATTTTCAACACCTTTTGTGTCACTGTTAGTGGAAGGGAGGGACAAAGGATAGAAGGAAAAGAGGAAAGGAAGAATTGAATTGGAAAGTATTGATAATGGCTAGCATTGTTCAAATCTGACATTGTTAGATTGTCACATTTTTCTTCCAGAGGTACCAGGAATTTCTGAGGATTATCGTGGAAAGTTTCTATATGTGCTTAACGTCCAGTCTGAGCTTGGAAATGTGCTTATGTGTATGGAGTTGTGACAAACTGTGGTAGACACTCGGAAAGATTAAGGAATGGAGTGTTCTGATTGATAATTCAGTAGCAGAATTGCTTAAGAATATGATAGGAAGTGCCCATGACTTCAGAACTCCCATAGGATATACAAGTTTATTGGTTAATTTCTATACTGTATGTTTTAATTCACGTGTTTTACTTAGCATTGATGTTAAATACTTAATTTTCTTAAGCAAAGTAACAGTATTTAAAAGAAATATAAGAATTTAGTGGCATTGTTGACTCTGTTTTTGCTTTTTTTTTCTGAGTTAATCTCTAGGGAAATATAATTTCTCCAAATAGTTCACAGGCACAAATGAAGAAAAGTTGAGAAGCCTGTGAGAAGTGGTAGCTATTTGAAAAATATTTAATTAGTAATGTGAGATATTTAATTGGGAAAACATTTAAAAAAACAGATTAAAAAGAGACAGTGAGGGGTTTAATTCTTTTTGCAGAATTTGGAGAAAATATGCCCAGCCCTTTCATATTATTCAATCAAAGTTTATTTTGTTTTATTTATGTAAATAAGACTCAAGTTACGAACACTTTAGATCAAGACGTTTTCTGATTGGTTACCATATGTATCGGGTTGGCCAAAAAATTCATTCAGGTTTTTCCGTAAGATGTTACGGAAAACCCTGAATGAACTTTTTGGCCAACCCAATATACATTTTTGTATATATTTATTTAAAAAATATAAATAGAAAATATTTTGGCTGCATAATGATCATTTCAGAAACATAAGATTATTTAAAAATAACAAAGCTCTTATATTGTAAAACAGCTTTAAAACTCATCCTAGAAAGTAAAATTATATTTGGAAATTTTGTTCTTTTTTTCCGAGAAATATCACCTCATGATTGTGTTTTGCAGTGTTTGAGATGTTTTTACAAACAGATTGAATAAGAAAATTAATTCATTGTTCATCTGAATATTGCATTAAAGATGCAGTTTTTAATAAGTTGTCATTATACTGTCAAGTCATATGTTTTGAGAGTTTGGAAAAAGTTTATAGACGTTTGATGTGGTAGTAAGAAGAATGAATTTGAAAGTTTTAAATTAAGACTTCACAAGCATATGCATTTAAAAAATAGGGATTTTCTTTTGGGGGCATTGTTTCTTCATCATACCTCATCAGCAAACTGTTCATGGAAAATAGAGTTTTCTGGAATAGACCAGAAGATTGATGTAGTTCTGAATTCAACGGAATTCTGTAACTTTATTACGATTGCAAAAGGGACTAGAATTAGTTCTAAGTTTGAAGATGATGGAAACTGAAGCCTAAAGAGTCTTAAGCAACTTGGGCAAGGTATTTTCATGGCAAGGATCCATGTTTCCTGGCTTTTACTCCAGTTCTTTTTAGTTACATCGTAAGTTAGTAGAGACTTGTTTAAAGGTGGCTAAAGTCAAGGGACTTAATGATGGTAAAGACAATTATTGTGAAGATAAAAAAAAGATTAGGAGAAAGCTAAGGCTTTATTTTGGGTATCATTGTTGATTTTGCAGAAGTGTGGCTATCTTCCCTAGTGAAAAATAGAGTAAATTTACATTTTAGGTTCAACTTTTATGAGTGATGAGTTACAGAAAAACTAGTAGAAGTAGCATTGAGTATATATGTGTGTATGTAGTAGGGATAAGAGGCGCTAAAACTAGGTCTTTCACATCTCTTCTAGCACAATTCAATGCTTGACGTTTATGCTAGCGACCTTGTGTGTGTGTCTGAGGACATTGGTCTAGGACTTGGGCCCTGTAAAGAGCTGCTTTACATTGTGATACAAGATTTATTATAACAATGTTAAATTCTGTTCATGGTTTATAAATTTGGAGATTAGATAATCTCCGTAAGCAACCTTGTTATCTTATATTTATATTCATTAGACTAGGAATTCACTGATGTGGATTTTACTGCTTTCAGCAACTGTAGAGGCTTAGAATTGCTGGGGAAGGAAAAAATTGCCCTCTGCCCTTTTTAGGTTCTTCTAGCTGGTCTAAGAATTAAATTGACATGAGACAGATTAAAAGGAGAAAATCAAATTTAATTATGTATGTATGAGGTCTCCATCAGAAAAATGAGGCCCCAGTTAGGCAATTGAGGTTTATATGGCATTTGAGAGGAGAAGGGGCTAGGGGTTTGGTACTTCAAGGGGGAGGAAAACAATTATAGGAAGATGGAAAAGCAAATGTTGGGTAAACAAATGTTTGCTCTGCCATGCAGGGACAAGGGGACACAGAGAGGACTTGGTCTCCGGGGCCTGCCAAGTTCCTCCTACCACACCTAGCCCATTTTCTTTGTAGATCTCTCTGTTGATAGTGCTGTTCCTGAACCAGGCCCTTTATCTAAATTCTTCTAGGCAGTTAAAGGGCAGGTAAAAAGAAAGACTTCCTGAGTCTTCTGTTTCTTAAAAATAATCAGTCTAAAATAATCCTTATGCCAGAGAGAGACATGGGGTGGCAAATTTTGTTCCCCTGCAGAATCATGGACTTAAAGGCAACCTTGTAGGGGACTTCCTGGCGGTCTAGTGGTTAAGACTCTGCGCTACCAATGCAGGGGGTGTGGGTTTGATCCCTGGTCAGGGAACTAAGATCCCACATGCTGCGTGGCACAGCCAAAAAATGAAAAAAAATTTAAAAAAAGGTGACCTTGTAGATCAACTAGTTAAAACTGTTGCAGAGTTTAATTCATTTGCTTAAGATCACACAAGTTAGTGGGAGACATGGTAAGGAAAAAGCACAAGAGGTAATGTGTCAGAACTGAGGCATGGCATTTGTATGAGAAAGTAGTTTGAAGGGAAATCAGGATGAAGTTTGAGAATAGCTTTGTGACCTTATGCAAGTAAGTAACTTTACCTTTTCTGGGTGTCATTTTCTTCATGTTATAAAGTGAGTATGTAGATCATTAATACTTCTTATTTCTTCTAAAATTTGATGATTCCAAACTACTTTTCCTCTAAAGCTGGAAATATTTTTGGTTTTTCTGATTATCAAATGACTATATAAAATAGATATTTTTGCTTGTGAATTAAGTAGAAGATGAAGTGTATCCACCACCGTTAGCATTTTGGTGAATAGCCCTTTAGGTCTTATCTTTTTTTTTTTTCTTAATAAATTTATTTTATTTATCATTTGCGTGTCTAATCTGTACAAGACACTTTCAGATACATTGGATACAGTGATGAACAGGGCCAAGTTTCTGTCCTAACGCACTTTACAGTCTCCTGATCAGAATAATAGAGCAACATTTCTCCTATTGACCTGATACCCGTGATCCCCTTGGCCCCCAACACTAACCTTTCTTAAAAAACAAGGGTGGGAAGGGACATGCCTGGACCAGCTCTGAGTTTCTGTTTCCTGTGAGAGCAGGGTTGTGAGTGCATGTTGAAAAGGGGACCATCTTTAGCTTACTGTCCTTCATACTATGCCCTTCTCTCCCTGCTCTCCCCACCCTCCCCAAACAGAGACTGGTTGTGGGGAATGGGGGAAGGGGCACTAGGGAGAAAGGGACCTCTGTCCACTGCAATTGGAAGGGGGAAGGGTATTTGGGGGCTGCTTGACCCATCCGTCCATTCCTCCACACCCATCATCTCTCCTTAAAGAAAACAAAAAGTCTGCTCGTCTTTTTACTGTCTCAATGAATCCTTGTGGATTTTTGGCAACTTTGGGAGTCAGTGGCATTTTCATGGGCAAGGACCCAACCTACCTACCCTTCAGATACCTAGCAAATCAACTTTTGGTACAGTATCTGTCTGTGGAACCACTGTCTTTTAAATTCAATGAATATCATAAAAGTTGGGTCATTTGATTGAATTTAGTGAGTCATAGTGTGTCATTGGAGGAATTACACCAAGTTTTGATGGTTAGAGAGTTATCTCATAGCTAAAGCTTTGGACTCTGCAGTCAAATTCCTAACCTGGCAGTCATGTTGAGGGAGGGATGGCTTGCTGGGAGTAGTGAGGAGATAAAGTCTAATCTAGTTAGTCTGTAGTGAGAAGTGGGTGTTTTACACATCTGTTGGGCAGATGATCTGTACTGTAAATATTCCCCCTTCCTGGAGTGGATGATTGAGAGTTAACTAGAGCTATTTCCTGCTTGAGGTGGTATCACAGTATATGTATTATTTATATCTGTGCTTCCTACAACAAAACAGAAGCAAGAGGTTGGCATGCAGAGGAACTGGAAGAAAGGCCTTAGATTTAAAGCTGATCTTTGTTTTAAATAAGCTGAATATTCTATGCCAATGACTCATTCTTTGTGAAAGAATATGCTGTTTGGCCTTTTCAGGGGAACTACAGTTGCATCCTATGATTTAGCATCTCAATGAGGGCTTATTCATTAGTTGAACAAAGGCTTTTTCTAGAAATGGGGATTATATTGTCAGTAATTTTAGAGGGAAAATGTCATTGTCCATTTTCATAGTTAATGTGGTGACCAGGGAAAATAGGCTCTTTTAGAAGTTTTGAAAGTATATGGGAAACATTTTATACTCGATTCCTTTTTTTCTATTGGGAGAGTTTTGTGCTGACAGATTTTGAAGCATATATAAAATTTATGATATATAAGATACAATTTACAAAGAAACAAAACACTAGTTCTTTTAAATATTCTAATTCTTGATGTTTCTTTTTTTTAATAATTAATTAATTAAATTTTGGCTGTGTTGGGTCTTCGTTGCTGCACGAGGGCTTTCTCTAGTTGCGGCGAGCAGGGGCTACTCTTTGTTGTGGTGCGCGGGCTTCTCACTGCGGTGGCTTCTCTTGTTGTGGAGCACACGTTCTAGGCATGTGGGCTTCAGTAGTTGTGGCATGCAGGCTCAGTAGTTTTGGCACACGGGCTTAGTTGCCCCGCAGCATGTGGGATCTTCCCAGACCAGGGCTCGAACCCGTGTCCCCTGCATTGCCGGCAGATTCTTAACCACTGCTCCACTAGGGAAGTCCTTTGATGTTTCTAATGTTTTAAATTAGAGTGTACTATATAGATCATAGTTTTATTTTTTAATTCCCCTACACATTTATAAATAACAAGAGAGTTTCAGTAGTTTGACAAAAAATTTTGAAGGTCATGGAGCAGTTGTAATTTTCCCCATTGATTATTAAGATCACTTTGCATACTTGCATGGTCAATTTTACTGCCTGTGATAATGTGGTAAAGTGGGGACTACCTGTAGTTAAACATAAAATAGGATTGAGAAGGGACTCTGGAAATACATTATCATTGTCAGGTGGCATAAAGGAACTGCTTGAGGTTACAGATGATAATTTTTGAATGAGAATAGTTATAGTTACCAGTTGCCTCTCCAGCCCCATTCAACTGGAGTGGTATAGGTAGAGAGCTGAATTTAAACAGGTTTTGGTGGAGAGTTGGGAATGGGGTGGTGGCAAGGGAGTTTAAGGTAAATGCAGTGGAGTAAGTATAGTAATAATTGACTATGGGATTTAAACTGAATAAGGAGAGAGAGAATATCCACTAGTGAACAGGGTGGTAGCATAGGTGGATTGAAGGGTTTTTGAGATGTCAAAGGATTGTTGGAGTCTAAAGGGAATGTTCTGAAAAGATGAGTGGTGGAAAGAAAGTAGGATGAGGAAGTTGAGATTAAGAAGGGGTTTCAGAAATTGAGGTAGGAGAAGACAGTTGGAGAAAAGGTAGGATGAGTGTATTGGAAGGATCATCCCCATGAATGTTGAAATCACTAAGAATTATGATGGGGTGGTATCAGAGAGAGTGACAGTGAGTTAGGAGCTATAACTAAGGTAATAGAGGGAAGTAGTGAATTGGAGGCAGCAAAAACTTATAGTAAACTGGAGTACTTGGTGGTGTAGTCTCATGACTATAAAAGCTGAGCCCCAATGAAAATAGTCTTGATGTTCCCAAGGCAGGAAGTGGTAGATAGCTGTGAGTGTTTAGGTAAGTGAGGGTCAAGGGAATGTCTTCCTAAGAACAGGGAGAGTTCTGGGGTTCCCCCTTGATTTTTTTTTTAATAAATTTATTTATTTATTCATTTATTTAATTTTTGGTTGCATTGAGTCTTCACTGCTGCACGCGAGTTTTCTCTAGTTACTGAGAGCGGGGCCTACTCTTCGTTGCGGTGCGTGGGCTTCTCACTGTGGTGGCTTCTCTTGTTGCGGAGCACGGGCTCTAGGCATGTGGGCTTCACTAGTTGTGGCACATGGGCTTCAGTAGTTGTGGCTCGCAGGCTGTAGAGCGCAGGCTCAGTAGTTGTGGTGCACGGGCTTAGTTGCTCCGTGGCATGTGGGATCTTCTCGGACCAGGGCTCGAATCCATGTCCCCTGCATTGGCAGGCGGATTCTTAACCACTGTGCCACCAGGGAAGTCCCTAAGGCTATCATTTCTTCCACATTTATTGGTTGGAATTTTACAGCTGTTGCAATCTTGACCTCTGGTAAAAACTAACGTTTAAATCAGAGCTGTTATATCAATAAGTAGGTTGTCCATAACCCCTACCTGCTACCTGCCAGTTTAGATTTGTATTGTGATATTTAGTTAGTAGTTCCAGTGAAATAGGTCGCTAGTGTCCACTTCAGGTTCTAGATTTACTTAAGAAACAGTGTTTCTAATTATAATTCTGTGCATTATAACTATATGCTACTTAAGGATGTTTTAGTGCTTCCCCTCTAACCCATGTCTCTATATTTTATTTTATTATACATTTTTTTAATATTTAAAAAAATATTTTTTTTATATTTTATTTTGATAGTTCTCTTAATTATGGGTAGTAGATTGAATTATAAAATATGTTCATGAACTAAGGAGAACCTTAACAAGGGAAGTATGTGAACTTTGAGAGAGTGGAATAAACTTTTAAATGACTACACTAAATTGAACAGCTGTCTGGAAATAGAAACAATTCAGTCAAGGCTAAATTAATCACTGTTTAATTATAAAGGGAAAACAAATGATAATAAAATAGTTATTGCTTTACAAAGCATTCACTTGAATTATACATTGAAGAAATTTAAACTCAGTCTGCTTTTACTATGCCATGGAGCATGTTTCTAGGTTACTTTCCCTTATGACTAGTTGGTATTCATTGAAGGAATTCAAACCAAATATGATATATTTGCCTAACTGTAGTTCAAATTGAGGTAGCTTTGTACATTTGCAGAATAAGAAATTTAATGTGTTTGAACGGAAAGTTATAAATTACAAAATGAAGTAAATTGCAGTGTTAAAATGCTCTATATATCTGAAGTGGGACAGGTTGGGAAAGTTAAACGCAGAATAAAGAATGATTATTGTTCTTTTTTAGAATTCACAAATCATTCATATGACAAAAACTTAGAGACCATTGATGTTGAAGGAGAACTTCAGAACCTGCCAGGTTTTAAAAGTAGAATGCCTAGCATAATGCCTTTCCCATTGGAACCCAATAAGCATTTATGGCTTTCATTAATTATGACAGTCAAATTTTCATTTATAAGATAATTGGTAATACCTAAACATGTGACAGTAATAATATTTCTTCTTTGTATTTTAGACTATCCCCATAAGTATGGTCCACAGGGGGGCTGTGCAGATCACTCAGTATTTGAAAGGATGAGGAAGTACCAGATGACTGGTGTGGAAGAAGTAACACAGGTAAGGATTTTAATACAAACTTGTGTTTAAGAAATGGAAGTGAACTTGGGTATGTGTTTCTGCATTAAAAATGTATGTTCTAGGATTTCTAAAAGATTTATACTGCCATCAGGAAATATTTATATTTTTTAATGCTCAAAGAGGCCAAGTAACTTGCTTATAATAAAGGTGTGATGCTGCAATTTGAGTACAAATCTGCATGACCCAAAAAACATAACGTGTCCAAAATATTCTCTTACATGTTTATCATAAAATTTAGAAATATCCAGTCTGAACATGTATTTTGTATAAATGTGTTTGTATTAATATGAAAATTAGAGTGACCAACTTCCCAGTGGTTTGCCTGAGACTTCTCCAGTTTAACATTGAAAATCATGTGTCTCTAAGCAAACCAAGATGGTTAGTTACCCTAATAAAAATCATCATACTTTTGATATTTTAATCGTAAGTTTTTCTGCCATTGACTGTTGACGTTTTATTCTTTTTTTGACCTCCTTTATTTCATTTATAGGTGGTAGTTTTATGGTTATTTAAAACACAAGTTTAAAATTAAAAAAAAATTATTTTTATAATAAAACATCATATATTTTGAACATCCATTCTAAAAGTAGTAGCATGGATTAACATTTCTTGAGTCACAAATGCAGATTTGTATATTTCTTGATCTGCAAAATGGCATAAATAATACCATTTCAAATGGGTCTTTTAAGTCTAAGTGAGATTTTATTCTTGTATTCATTGAACAATTTTGTATTGATCTCCCATATGTCAGAAGATCTGTGATAGGTTCTGGGAATATGTGGAAATTAAGATGAAGGCTTGTCCTCACAAAGTTTTTAGTTTAATTGGAGACACAGAAAAATTGAAGATAGTAAGAAATGGAAGAAGATTAAGCAAAGAGTGATATTCTACACACAAGAAGACTAGTTAACCTAGCCTTGCAAGTGTTTGAGGACAATAATCAGAAACTAAAAGAAAAACCATAAGTTAGGTTGACCATGAAGAGATGGAAAGAGGAGGAACAGTATATACAAGGCCAGAGAGATAGCAAGACCAGTAAAGAATTCTTAACTTCAGAATGAGGTGCAAAACTAGAGACAAGGAGACTAATTACGAGTTGTTGCAGTTATTCAGTTGAGAAGTGATAGTGGCTTGTACTAAGGTATCGGCAATGTGGATAGAGAGGCTGAGAGTATAGATTGCTAGATATAATACAGTTTAACAGTGGCTAGACACAACATTTAATATACAAATGTAGGTTGTATTTTTTTATATCAGCAGCAGACCACCAGAAATGTCATGTAAGAGAGGACACCATTAAAAATAATATCAAGAATATTATGTATCAAAGAATAAATGTAACAACGAATTATAAGACCTGTATAAGGAAAATTACAAAATTTTATAAGAAATATTACAGATGATTGATTTTATTATGGAGAGATATACTATATAAAATGGAACATAATACCTAATATAAAAACATTAATTTCCCCATATTTATTTGTAGATTCAGTGCAATTCCATACAGATTACAACATGATTTTTCACAGCACTTGATGGGTCTAAAATGTTACAAGGAAAAGTGAAGGCTAGGAAGAAATGAGGCCCATCTGAAGGTGATGAACAGGAAAGAGAGATTTACCCTGGAAGATATTAAGACTGACTCTAGTAATTGAGAGTGTACTTTCAGCCTAGGGATGTACAAATTGACCAGAGGAATAAAATTGAGTGCTCAGGAACAGATCCATATGTATATGAAACTTTGTTATGTGGTAGAGGTGAAATCTCAAATCAGGGAGGAAAATAGAGACTATTGAATAAATGGAGCCAGAGAAAATGTTTATCCATTTGGAAAAAATGAAGTTGGATCTTCATCTCACATTATATTTAAAACAAAACAAAACTCTATAAAGTACTAAAACGAAAACTTTGAAACTCTTAGAACAAGTGGAGATTTCCCTTTCCAGCTGTGATAGAGTAACTGGTATCCAACTAGCCATCCTGCAAAAAACAACTGGAAAACAAAACAAGAACAACAACAGAAAAAAGAAACAATTGTTTTCAAATATTGGCCAACAGGCAGTACAGGATTGAGATACCTGAGAGAGGAGAAATAAGTATCTCTGTGATTTCCCTGACTTTTTGACTGGAGGCAAAATTTTAGGAATGGCACAATGAAGGGCATTTCAAGAAGAGTAAGAAGTGCACAGCGCTGTTGCACAATTGAAGAGATACGTTCAGGTTCTGGAAGACTGAGGTATCTGGATTTATGGACATAGTACCTGAGAGGAGAGAGCTATGCTGAAAAAAAGCTCTAGATATCTGCACAGGGGTCGCCTTGAATCTTAGCCGGATTCTAAGCTATGCATGCACAGGGTGAGATTCTATGAGAAAACTACCCGAGAAAGAAAAACTACTGAGGAATCTATGAACTGAAACAACAATCAGAAATTGTACTTGGTAGAGATCCCAAGCCATGCTTGGAGTAGGCTAATCTCACCCTAGACTAAAGGCTACTCCAGACCTGTCCTAACTAAGCTGAAAAACCAAGCTTCAGAAAGATCAAGGTGATTTTCAAGTAAATTAGTTGCCTGTCAGAGCAAAGCTCAATAATACTTGTTAAAGAAGGACACTGAATGCAGATACTCAACGATGTAGCATGCAGAATGTCAGATGTTCAGAAAACATTGCTAGATGACCAGAAGCTCAAGAAGTTGGAAAAGGTGATCCATAATCAGAGCAAAATACCACCCAGATAGAAACAAGACTAGAAATTACAGGCATTAGCACATGAGGGCTTTGAAACAACTAATATTAATGTGTTCAAAAAACTATGAAAACAAAGAGAATAGTAATTATAATAAAAGAACCAAATATAATCCCCTAGTGGGGATTTATCTAGTAATTGACAAACAGGTTTTCAAAGTTATATGGAAATGTAAAGGACCTAGAATAGCCAAAACAATTTTCAAAAAAGAACAAAAGCTAGAGGACTTATACTACCTGATTTTGAGATTTACTATAAAGCTACAGTAATCAAGATGGTGTCATCTTGACCTCAGGATAGACTTACAGGTCATGGAACAGAATAGAGAGTCCATATCCATTTGGCCAGTTGATTTTCACAAAAGTCCCAAGGTAATTTAAAGGACGAAAGAGCAGTCTGACAGATAGTACTGGAACAATTGAATAGCCATAAAAAAAAAGAACCTCAACTTATACCATTACACCTTATACAAAAATAAACTCGAAACGGATAATAAATCTGTATGCTTAAAGCTAAAACATAAACTTCTAGATAAAAACATGGAGGAAATTTTTGTGACTTTGGAATAGACAACAATTTCTTAGGACACAAAAATACCCTGCTGAAAAAAATTACGAACTCAACTTTGTCAAAATTAAAAACTTCTCAAAAGATACAGTTAAGAAAATGTAAAAAGAAGCCACAGACTGTGAGAAAAATGTCAGCAGTACATATATCTGACAGAAAGCTTTTCCAGAATATAACAAGAACTCTTATAACTCAGTTTTTAAAAAATGGTCAAACCTCAATTAAAAAATGGGCAGGGCTTCCCTGGTGGCACAGTGGTTGAGAGTCCGCCTGCCGATGCAGGGGACACGGGTTCATGCCCCGGTCCGGGAAGATCCCACATGCCGTGGAGCGGCTGGGCCCATGAGCCATGGCCGCTGAGCCTGTGCGTCCGGAACCTGTGCTCCGCAACAGGAGAGGCCACGACAGTGAGATGCCTGCGTACAGCAAAAAAAAAAAAAAAAAGGGCAAAAGCATTTGAAAAGACACTTCACAAAAGAAGATATTAAAAAATATTTTGTATTTTGAAGTAGAGAAACACTTTGAATAAGGCATGGAATCTTTGACTATTAAAGAATTGATGTATTTCACTCTATGAAAATTAAGAGTAAAGGACACCTTAAAGTGAAGACAGTGATAAACTTTGAGACAATATTCACAATTCATAACATGGACAAAATATTGTTGTCAAGAAATAAAGAAGTAGTCCTTCTCCTGTTTAGAACAACTAATAGAGACCAACCTGACCTCAAAATACGAATATTTAAAAAAATATATGTTATGTTTGTGTCTGCATGTGTGTGTATTTGTTAGAAGGCATTGGAGAGATAACAAAGCTGTGAAGAAGTGTGGGACCAGATCTTAGGGAACAAAGAGGGCACTTAGGAAAGTGAGCCTGACGTTTGGGGCTACCTTTTCTCTAGCTGTATCTTCCAGTTCCTGAGGAGGTAGCTAAGAGACTGAAAAGCTGAATAGAACCCTCCAGATTCTTGAGGCTAAAGATAAAAATACTATTTTGGGACTTCAGGTTGGGATCTTGAATGAAGGGCTGCTCCCTAGAAGTAAGGGTGAATCAGAAAGTGTTCTGCCTCCCCTCACAGGGGTTAAAGTTTCACACCACATCTTCTTAATCTCTGATTGGATTAAGGTAATCGAGGATTACTAGTGCACCAAGGCTCATTGCCTGCCAGAAGTGAAAACAGATCTTCTCTTGAGAAAGATATCATTACTTGAAGCCTCAGATTATATCTATGGTTTTCCATGCACATTGTCTGGCACTCAGTTCAAAATAATCAGCACATTAGCAAATGAGACAACATGATGGAAGAGTGAGAGGGAAAGAATTATTTATCAAACATTAGCCATTCAAGAATAAATGACAGGTATACACCCTCAGAGAGCTTACAGTATAGCTGGGGTGTCAGACATGTAAACAACCTAAAGGTATGTGAATAATGAAATGATCAGACACAGATACAGACTTTATAATATGTTCAAGTACATAAAGAGGAAATTAAAAATTTCAGCGGAAAATTGAAAATGAACAAAAGAACCTAATGGAAATTCTAGAATGGAAAAATATAACAACAGAAACGAAGAATTTGACGGGCTTAGACCTGAATAGTACGTCATAAAAAAATAGGGTAAACCACTTAGAAACAAAAGTGTAGAAAATACAGAAAAGAGCTTTAAGAGACATAGGTAATATATTAAAAAGGCCTAAAGTATGTGTAATTGATATCTCAGAAGGAGAAAAAATGAGTGAAATAGGGACAGATGGTGGCTGAGAATTCCACATATGACAGAGAATATCAAACAACAAATTTAGTAAACCCTGTAATTAGCGCAGGAAAAGTCTTTCACAAAGAAAATAACACTAGCACAATATTAGAGAAGTCTAAAAACCAAAGAATATACTCTTAAAAGCAACCAATAAAAAAAAGTCTAATCACCTTCAGAGAAGCAACAGTAAAAATGACAGCTCATTTCTCATTGGAAACAGTTGAAACCAGAAGACAATGGAATGTGCTGAAACAGTAACTGCCATCCTAGAATGATGTACTGAGCGAAAATAGATAAAAGTACAATGAAGACAGTAACTAAGAGAACAGTCAAACATGGAGTTGTCAAGGGAGAAGGAAATTATAAAATGTGAGTGTAAATTTGGAATTGTGGCTTAAAATTTAATTAATTTAAGTTGAATTCTCTATTACTCTGTCATCAAAATTCACTTAACATGGTGCTTTTAGATGTCAACAAATGTTTAAGTGCTTGGATTCAATAGCAGTGTTAATTATTTAAACAAATACTTATTGAGTGTCTACTGTTTGCCTGTGAAGTGTGTGTTAGCTGATAGCAGTATAGTGAGACGCAAACACTGAGATAATTTCTTCTTTCCAGAACTCTCATTCTAGTGGTTGAAGTAATGGTGGTGGGCTGGGGACAGAAAATAAACAAATAACCACATGATAAACTGTAAAGGACATGGGTACATGGTTCTGTGAGGTGGTATGATGGGTGAATTGGTCTTTGCTAAGTCTGAAGAAAAGAAGTTAACTAGATCAGGAGAGACAGCATCACCATGTGCAAAAGACTGTGACAGGATGCAGACCGTGTGTTGGAGGGTTGGAAAGAAGGCCTATGTAGCTGTAGCACAGACAGCTAGAGATGGGTAATGTAGTAGGGTCTCTCTGTGAAGTAATATGGAACGGGACGAAACTGGACAGGTAAGTAGAGTCTGCAGTGCTGCCTGGGTGGTGCATATAAAGGGTTTACGACTTTATCCTTAGAGCCATAGGAAATCATTGAAATACAAATGCAGGTGGGTAATATTTTCAAAATTGTTTTTTGAAAGGATTGCAGTATGAAGATTAGATTGAAGGCCAGAAGTGGATAGAGGTAGATTCCCATCGCTCAGATTGCAATACTCTAGGTAATAAGTGATGGTGGCTTGGGCTAATGTGATGGAGCTAGAGGTAATGGGCAGATGCCCTAAGTATTTAGAAGCTAAATCTGACAGGGCTGGTGATAGATTGGGTATTAGAGGTGAGGTAGAGGAAGACATCAAAGTATTGTAAACTACTGTAAGACTTGCTTTATATTTACGTATTAAATAGTATGTTTTGAAAATGTTTCAAAGTTAAAGAATTGCTTGAATAAATAAGTCATCTATATAGTAGAATGTTATGAGACTGAAAGTGGTGTTTATGAAGAATTTTTATCAGTGCAAGGAAATACCTATGGTCTTACATAATAAAGTAGAAAGTGAAATTGTTTATAATGTGTATTCTTAACTATATAAAATTATAACAGTGAAGCATACTGATGATTAGAAATGACTCTTTTTGACATATAGACACCTCAAGAAGAACATGCTATTAACGGTCCAGAACTCCTGAGGAAAAAACGTACAACTTCAGCTGAAAAAAATACTTGTCAGCTTTATATTCAGACTGATCATCTGTTTTTTAAATATTATGGAACACGAGAGGCTGTGATTGCCCAGGTATTTATAATTTTGCTACTATTTTAGTTTTCATATTCTCATATTGTTTCATTATACCTGTATATTCCTCTAAAAATTAAAGTTAGTGCATATCTCATTTTGGAAAAATAAAGAGTATGTATTTTCAATTGTGATACGAGAAAATATGTAAGGTAAGAACACAAATAACTGAAAGACCAGGTAGCATATTTTAGTGTCATTCTAAAGAGAGATGTAAGAAAATGATTTCATGAAGGAGATGACACTGGGAGCTTAGCTTGGAAGAGAGGGTCAAATTGTCATTTGTGGCTTAAAGGAGGGAAAGGTAGAGGAGTCTTTCCAATAAGAATCTTTAATTTCTATTCCGTGTTCTCCTTATACTTAACACTTTCTAAGTTACATTACTATCTGCATTTGTGTCTTATTGAAGTATAAATTTTTCAGAGACACTCTTCAAAATATCCTTTTTTTTTTTTTTTTGCGGTACGCGGGGCTCTCACTGCTGTGGCCTCTCCCGTTGCGGAGCGCAGGCTCAGAGGCCATGGCTCACGGGCCCAGCCGCTCCGTGGCATGTGGGATCTTCCTGGACCAGGGCACGAACCCGCGTCCCCTGCATCGGCAGGCGGACTCTCAACCACTGCGTCACCAGGGAAGCCCAAAATATCCTTCATTTTGAAGGTATCCAGTGAGAGTTTGATGAATGCATTTTGAGTCCAAGGATTTGAGACTGAGAGGGTGGAGGTGTCATTAGTATAAATGGTAAACTCATTTTGTTGGTGGTGATGAACTTACTTTTAGACACGTTTAAAAGCCCATGTACATGGTGATGATAGGGTATTGAAAATGTAGAACTGGAGCTTGGGAGAGGTTAGCCTTGAGCTTTCTGCATGGAATTTAAGGGTGCAAAAGAGATAGTTAAAATAAGGAGAGAGAATGAAATCAAAAGGGAAGGAACTGGGAGATAAAATCTCTTTATAGTGAATAGGATGACAAGGAGAAGCTATGGGCTAAAATATAATAGTTAAAGAGGTAGGAGATAAAGTAGGATTAGCCAAGGAATAAGCAAAGTTTCACAACAAAATGCATAACCAATAGTGTCATATGTGGAGATACCAAAGAGAATGACTACAAAGGAATTAACTCGATGTATACGTATGTCAAATATACAATGTATATTTTATATGTATGTCAAATCATGACGTACACTTTAAATATCTTACATTTTATTTGTCATTTATACCTCAGTAATGCTGAAAAAAAGAAAGAATGATTATAAAGGTTAGCTGATTTTTAGTTATTAGAATATTATTGATGGACTTTAAGCAAGCTCTCAATAAAGTTGTGAGGGTAAAAACATTGTGAACAATAAGGAATGGGTTGGCAGGAGCAGTTAGGGTTTCAAGAGATGTGAAAAACAGGAAAAAAATGGTGTCAGGAATAATATGGAACATTTGAGTGAAAGGGGGATACATGAGAAGTTGGTCAGAAGAGGAAAATGATCCGGTAGAGAAGCAGTGTTAGATATGAGAAATAAAAACTGATGAGAAACAATGTCCTTGAAGATCCAGTAAAGATTGGGGTTAAGAATATAGAAAAGTTACTCTTTAAGGAAGAGTTACCATTTGAGGGAGATAGAAATGCATAAAGATAGAAAAGTTTGGGGACTTCCCTGGTGGCGCAATGGATAAGACTCCATGCTCCCAATGCAGGGGACCCTGGTTTGATCCGTGGTCAGGGAACTAGATCCCACATGCATGCTGCAGCTAAGGAGCCCGCCTGCCGCAACTAAGACCCGGCGCAACCAAATAAATAAATAAATATTAAAAAAGAAAGAAAGAAAAGTTTGAAGGTTAAAAGAGCAGGCGATCAAGATGAACCCTCAGTAAAGTAAGATGTCTGATCAGTCGTCTGTGGAAAAATGTTTGAACTACCACTGTTGGGGGTGGAGAAGGAACAGTGAGAATTGGATAAGGGATTGCTAGGCCAAGCTGAGGGTAGATGGCAGATTTATAATGGACTCTATCAGCAGTGTTATGGTATTCTTTATCATTGTTTGGCAACTAGGGCTACTTTTGAAATTATTATTGTTAATGCTTTTACTTGACTATGTTTATATAATTTCTTTGAAAATAGTTTTGAACCTATATATATATGCATGTTTTCACATAAGTGGTAGCAAGGGTGCTTTTTGTAAATGAAGATGGGAAGGTTGTATATAGAGTGGTTTAGAAGCCAGAGAGTTAAGTTGGGAGTCAGCTAGGAAAAAGAGGATCTTTTTGTGTTCTATCACCCTGTTTACCTCTTCTTAGAATTTAGCAAAATCTGAATGTATGTTATTTATATTTGTATTACTTCCTTCCCTTCCTCCCCCTCTAGAATAAATCTGTAAATTTATAGGGACCTTCTCAATTTTGTTTACCCCTGTACCTCCAGCACCTAAAACAGCGCCTACCATATAGTAAATGGTGGACAAAACTTACAGAATATGTACTATTGCATCAATGGAAAGACTAAAGTCAGAGACCGACTGAGTGTCCTGATATTATCAGGGAGATATTCACAGAAGATGTTTGAGCTGAATCTAAGGGGTAGATACCCTAGGCATAAGGAAGCAGCATGCGAAAAGGCATGGAGGTATGACATTGCAGGAAGGAATTGAGGAAACCAAGTTTTACTGGGTTGGCCAAAAAGTTCGTTCAGTTTTTTCCATAAGATGTCACTAGTAGTGCTTAATTGTCTTTAATTTCATTTGAAACAATTTTGTTAGATTGTATTGTGACAGCTGTCAGATCAGCGTGCATTAAAAAAAAACTTATCAAAATTGGTGAATTTTTGTGTAGCCATTTTAATATTGAAGATGGAAGAAAAACATTTGGCATATTATGCTTTATTATTTCATGAAAGGTAAAAACACAGCTGAAACGCGAAAAAAGATTTGTGTAGTGTATGGAGAAGGTGCTGTGACTGATCAAACGTGTCAAAAGTGGTTTGCAAAGTTTCGTGCTGGAGATTTCTCACTGGACGATGCTCCACGGCTAGGTAGACCAGTTGAAGTTGATAGCAATCAAATCGAGACATTAATTGAGAACAATCAACGTTATACCACGTGGGAGATAGCAGACATATTCAAAATATCCAAATCAAGCACTGAATATCATTTGTACCAGCTCGGTTATGTTAATAGCTTTGATGTTTGGGTTCCACGAAAGTTGAGCGAAAAAAACCTTCTTGCCCGTATTTCCGCATGTGATTCTCTATTTAAACGTAACGAAAACGTTCTGCTTTTTAAAACAAATTGTGACGGGCAATGAAAAGTGGATACTGTTCAACAGCGGTCCCCAACCTTTTTGGCACCAGGGAGTGGTTTTGTGGAAGACAGTTTTTCCACGGATGGGGGTCGGGGGGATGGGTCAGGCGGTAATGTGAGTGATGGGGAGCCGCAGATGAAGCTTCGTTTGCTCGCCCACTGCTCACCTCCTACTGTGCGGCCCAGTTCCTAACAGGCCGAGGACCACTACTGGTCCGCGGCCCAGGGGTTGGGGACCCCTGCTGTACAATAATGTGGAACGGAAGAGATCGTGGGGCAAGCAAAATGAACCATCACCAACCACACCAAAGGCCGGGTTCGAGGGCTTCCCTGGTGGCGCAGTGGTTGGGAGTCCGCCTGCCAATGCAGGGGACACGGGTTTGTGCCCCGGTCCGGGAGGATCCCACATGCCGCGGAGCGGCTGGGCCCGTGAGCCATGGCCGCTGAGCCTGCGCGTCCGGAGCCTGTGCTCCGCAACGGGAGAGGCCACAACAGTGAGAGGCTCGCGTACCGCCAAAAAAAAAAGGCTGGTGTTCGTCCAGAGAAGGTGATGTTGTGTAGATGGTGCGATTGGAAGGGAGTCCTCTATTATGGGCTCCTAACGGAAAACCAAACGATTAATTCCAGCTAGTACTGCTCCCAGCTAGACCAACTGAAAGTGGCACTCGACAAAAAGCGTCCGGAATTAGTCAACAAAAAACACAGAATCTTCCATCAGGATAACACAAGACCGCATGTTTTTTTGATGACCAGGCAAAAACTGTTACAGCTTGGCTGGGAAGTTCTGATTCATCCCCTTCAGATTTCCATTTATGTGCACCTTCAGATTTCCATTTATTTTGGTCTTTACTAAATTCTCTTAATGGAAAAAATTTCAATTCCCTGGAAGACTGTAAAAGGTACCTGGAACAGTTCTTTGCTTGAAAAGATAAAAAGTTTTGGGAATGGAATTATGAAGTTGCCTGAAAAATGGCATAAGGTAGTGGAACAAAATGGTGAATACATTGTCCAATAAAGTTCTTGGTGAAAATGAAAAATGTCTTTTATTTTTACTTAAAAACCAAAGGGACTTTTTGGCCAACCCAATATATGACTGAGGCAAGAGTACATGTTTGGTTTTGGCCAGAGAAAAATATGGAAAAGTCACTGAATTTCCCTTCTCAGTTCCAGCTCACTAATCTTTTTCATCCTTTCATCTAGTATATGATATTGACATTTTAAAGTTTGAATGTGGTGGAATATGAATAATTCTTGATTTGGGAAATGGAAATTCACAGTCTTTTTCACATTTCAACATTGCCTCTAAAATGTCTTTTTTTTTAAATCAATAGATATCCAGTCATGTTAAAGCGATTGATACAATTTACCAGACCACAGACTTCTCTGGAATCCGTAATATCAGTTTCATGGTGAAACGCATAAGAGTAAGTAAGGAATTTCAGTAGTTAAGAACATTAAGAAAGAGAAACAATAAGGATCATGTTTACAAAAAGAAAAATGCTTGACTTTTACTTCATCTTCATGCATTAAATAGTTAAATTGTATGTGCTGATGCAGGATAGCTTTACTCTTGGGTTTTACACACACACAGAGGGGATACTTGGGTTTATGACTTCATGAAATCTACAGGGCTTTAATCTGGACTGCAGAAGAGGTATGGTAGAAAGTACTGTTTTCTATCTATCTGATTAACATACCAGTTAGAAAGCGCTCTAAGTAACTGCAGATACCGTACTTGACATTTTTCTCCCTGATATTATTCCCCAGTTTCTTCAGATTTGCCTTATGCAGTATATTTCAGAGTGTGTCCCATTTGATGCTGCAGTGGAGGGAAGGATAGATACAGTGGTTAAATACAGTTGGAAGTTGGAAAAACACTTAATACTGTTTCCTCTTGAAATTTAACAGTGCACATTAATGTATTTCAAGTTTTGAGAAATCCTTTGGGAAAGAAATCCATATTTTTCTAAGCTAATTTAACCTTTTTGTATTAACATCAACTGAAACTCCAAAGACCTGCAGTGCACATTTTGAGAAATGCTGATCCAGAACTACTGATTCTTAGTTTTAATGTTATAAATTGTTAATAAGTAAATATTATTATTAAAAAATTGGACTGTTTCAAAAATTTTCTAAATATGAATTCTTTCAAAGTATAAAGCTTTTAAGAATCTGAGTTTATAAGCTACATAACCTGGGTTTTAAAAATCATCATTTTACAAAAGTACTTGCCACAGGATTTCTTTATTTTAAAAAAATTTATTTTTAATGGCTTTTATTTTTTTTAATGTTATTTATTTATTTATTTTTTTGCTGTGACACATGGCTGTGCAGCGTTTTTTTGGCTGCGCCGGTAGCTTGCGGCATCTTAGTTCCCCAACCAGAGATCGAACCCAGGCCCTTGGCAGTGAAAGCGCTGAGTCCTAACCACCAGACCACCAGGGAATACCCCACAGGGTTTCTTTATATTTTGTGCTTTTATTCTTCTTAAAATATTGTTGACTAGATTATAGTTTTAGTACATACATGTAATATATTTTTAAAAATAGCTGAAAGTGGTCCTTACTTTTAGAAGTGACATGATTAATTATTACATTGGATTGCCTTAAGGTGAAATATGGTTCGATATACTGTATAAGAACTGTTTGTAATCAATTGCTTTCATGTATTTTGAGAGCAATATAAACCTTTAAATGAGCAAGTAAAAGTGATAAGTGTTATAAATATTGCTATTTAGTAGACAGAGCAATGAAATGCAAAGTAGTGAAAAGTAGAGAACACCTGAACAAATTTTAGTGAAACACATTTGTTTGACTAAAATAATTTGCATTATGAATAGATGCATGTATATAAAAGAGTTATGTGGGGCTTCCCTGGTGGCGCAGTGGTTGAGAGTCCACCTGCTGATCCAGGGGACACGGGTTCGTGACCCGGTCCGGGAAGATCCCACATGCCGCGGAGTGGCTGGGCCCGTGAGCCATGGCCACTGAGCCTGCGCGTCTGGAGCCTGTGCTCCGCGACGGGAGAGGCCACAATGGTGAGAGGCCCGCGTACCGCAAAAAAAAAAAAAAAAAAGTTATGTGGCGATTAGTTGTTTTTCAGGCCTTTAACTGAGATTAAAACTTTAGTTTAAATAAATAAATTTATTAAGAAAAAAATAATCATCCCATTTTAATATAGGTAACTAAAATTTAGATGCAGTTTTTATTTGTAGCCAATATTACAGAAGTATCAGAGAATTTCATTTCTATGTTTAGTGGGAAAAAGCGATATGCAGCATGTCTCTAAGCATGGGCTACCTTTAATGTATAGTGTTCTTGTTTTTGGATGTGTGTGTGTGTGTGTGTGTGTTAGATGACCATAACTGATTGTTTCTGGTTAATTGTTAATGGATAAACCAGATGATCTCATATCTGTCTTTAGGCAATTGCCTTCAGTGGTGTTTCTACCATCCTGTTTGTAAGCTCCTTGGTTTTTACTGAAGGATGTGGATCCTAAAAAGACCTATAGTTTTCATTTTATTAACTGTAATAGCCTTATCACTGATATTTTCAATAGACTGAGATTTCCCTTCTAAGCAATGTTTACTCTCATACATATTCCTTTTTATTCTCTACCAACAGTCTTGTATGTAATTCTCTGACTTACTTGGGGAAAACCAAATTGTTCTAGGACTTCAGAGGTTAGGCAGAGGTCTCTGAAAGGAAGCAATGCGTAGTAAATGAAAGCTTTTGTTTCAGTTGAAGTTTGGTATCAGAACTGATTATTCTTCATATTGTGAAGGAGGAACCTGCACCCAGGAGTATAGTAGCTAAGTGTGGAAGGAAACATTCTGGAGGAACTCAGCTTGAAATAATAAGAGAAACGATTTGGCAAAGAAAAAAAAAATTCTTGCTCACATTCAGGGGAAAAGATTGAACTTGAAATTAGTTGTGCTTGACTCATGACTCTAGGCAAGGAGAACCAAGAATATGATTTGTCTGCTGAATTGACAGTTTTGGGTTCAATATTTCTTTTATGTTATACTAATTAGCTGAACTATAGGGTTTTATGTCATACTTGTCATCATATGTAGGAGATTAGCACTAAAGGAGACTCATCAAATGATTAAATTGAGAAACTGTACTTCCTTATAGGAAATTTTGAAAGCAGAACTTGTTTTCCCATCCCAAGTGTTCAGTGTTCAGGAATCTGTGAACACTTGCTCAGAAATGTAATATACTCAGTTTTAATTCCCCTACCCGTCCATCCTTCCTTCCTTCCCTCCTCCCTCCCTCCTTCCCTCCTCCCTTTTTGGCTTCTCTGATTAGATCAGGGATGGAGGTAGTGGGAATAACTGTAGAAGCTTTAATTTAGGCCTGACTTCCTTGGGCCCCAAGCATATTGTCCAGGTAGATACTACTTACACTAAGGCTCTGCTAACGTTGGTTGCTTGTTAAAATCATTGTTTTGGATTTTAGATCAACACAACTGCTGATGAGAAGGACCCTACAAATCCCTTCCGTTTTCCAAATATTGGTGTGGAGAAGTTTCTGGAATTAAATTCTGAGCAGAATCATGATGACTACTGTTTGGCCTATGTCTTCACAGACCGAGATTTTGATGATGGTGTCCTTGGTCTGGCTTGGGTTGGAGCACCTTCAGGTAGTTTATCTATATATGTCTTGACTTACTACTTGAAATGAAAAGCAGTTCTCTTGATGGATTGAATTTTACAAAGTATAGGAGAAAGTGATGCCTGTACAGTATCTAAATGTATACATCTTGAGTTAGGCAGAATTCATAAGCATAATGTAAATGGAAAAATAGTTGAAACAGCTTTTTATTTTGAAATGAGTAAATGAGTACTAACAGGGAGATATCCTGACATTTGGTACATTCAGTAGCTGAAATAAATAATTTTATGGGAAAAAGTGGTACTTAGTTCTGAAACTGAAAAGCAAAATACTAATTTTTTCACAAAAGTTAATGTAATTAATTATTTTGGGAGGTAGCGGGATGGGGAGAGGTTCTTAGAGTCAAAAGGGGAAAACTGTGTTCTTGCTTCTTCTGCCATGAGATAAAGAGCAGAGAAATCCTGCTCAGGAATAGCAGGTAGAAAGAAAAGAAAGACTGCCTTTATTATTATTATTTCTCACCTTTATTTTAACAAAAGGGAAGTGTTGCCTGAAAAGAGATGTGGGCAGGAGGCCCAGTACCCATAGCTCCACTGGCTTGACTGCATGGCCCCACGTTCCGCTGGGGTCTCTGCCTTAGCCGTGAAAGCTACTGTCACTGAGAAAGCCCGAATGGGATAATCCCCTTGCCATTGCAGTCGGGGTGGGGGTCTGTGAGTCACAGTGTAATAAGTTCAGTAGCCTATTTTAGAGAAATTGATGAATTGAAAGATGAGTAGAAAGAATCCCAGATTCTTTGAATATAAATTTTGCCATATAGAATTTGATCAGTAGTCTGTCACCTTCTGAGCTATACACAGCAGTTTCTCCTTCTGATACATAATTTCTATCTTTTTCAAAGTGTAAACTTCTGCTTTATCCAGGGCAAGACAGGCTTTTCTATTCTTAGTTTATTCTTTGGTTTGTTATGCATATTTAACATCTTTAATACTGTATTTTTGCTTTTATACTTGCTCTTTTTTTTTAAGCCAGCAATGAATATCCTTTTTAGTTTCCAAAGCTTTTTTTTCTTCCACATTTTAAAGTGTACTCAATTTCATGATGTCATTAAAGTACAAGTTTATGTCATAGGCTGCATATATCATAGTGCAGTATTTTTGTATATTTGTCCTTTACAATGATCTGTGTTGGTTTTGTGTTACTTGCGTTGTCAGCAGATTGTACAACTCACTCTTTCCTATGATAATTCACGTTTTATAACTTTTATATTCTGAAATTTCTTTTCCCCTCCTTGGTTAGTTGGATAATTTTATCACATAGTTTATAGTCCGTTCTCCTTAATCATCAGTAAGTACTATAGAAACTCAGGGATTCATTTTTCTTTATATATTACCATTAATATAGTGGCTCTTGAAATGTGCTCCATGGACTAGCAGCATCTGTATTACCTGGGAACTTGTTAGAAATGTAAATCCATGGGCCTCACTCAGGTCTACTAGATCAGAAACTCCAGGTGTGGAGCCCATCAGCCTTTGTTTGAAGAGGCCCTCCAGGTGTTTCTGATGCATACTAAAGTCTGCAAACCACCATCTTAATATTTTTGCTCACAAAATGTCTCCTGGGCAAATGATTGGATGATCTCAGACTAAAAACTTTCTGCCATTTTGCATTTTCAACTCCAGACTGTTGTTCATTAAGAATGTAATGGTCCTGAGAGAGCTTGGTCAAATTTTCCTGAAACTTCAGATATCCTCATGTCTACTTTAAAAAAAAAAAAATAGACTGTATATTTAGAACAGTTTTAGATTTATAGAAAAAAATGAGCAGATAGAGTCGTCTCCACTACCTTCCTATATTATTAACAGCTTACATTAGTATGGTACATTTGTTACAATTAATCAACCAATACTGGTACATTATTGTTAACTAAAGTCAGCCCATAGTTTATTCAGATTTCTTTAGTTTTTACTACGGTCCTTCTTCTGTTCCAAGATCTTGTCCAGGGTACCACAGTCCGTTTAATTGTCATGCCTCTTTAGTTCTTGGCTGTGATGGTTTCTCAGACTTTTCTTGTTTTTTTATAACCTTGACAATTTTGAGGAGTATTGGTCAGGAATGTTGTAGGATGCCTCTCTGTTGCAGTCTTTTTGATGTTTTTCTCATGATTGGACTGGGGTTATGGGTTTGGGGGGAGAGTTAGTTTTTCTTTCTAGTTGTTTATGATATCTGGACCACTTATTTTATGAAACGGTGCTTATTTTATTGAAGCAGCAGTTCTGGATTGAAAATGATGGGCTACGTTACTTGTATTTTTGTCATTGCGTTCTTCATCTGATGCCCTCTTCCTTTACTCTGTGTTAAACCCCTAACTCCAGCTCTCAGAAGCCTTTTTCTAAGAGCTTCTGGGGAGGGGCTCGGCAGGAAGAATGGGGCCAGAGTGGCAAAGAGAAGGGATCTTTGTTCCTTTGACACAACTTTTTCTAGAATAAGATACCTGCCTTGACAGCTTTCTTCTTCACTTCCCTTTGCCCTTAGACTACCTGAACTGAGTTTATTTCACCTACATTTTATTATTTTATAAGGAACTTTATGTATTTGTTCTTACTGATTAATTCAGTTCCGTTATGAGGTGTAGGTAGTATTTCCTCCATTATACAGGTGGATTGGATTCAGAAACTTTGTCAACAACCCAGTATCTCACAGAACCTAGAATCTGGACCTTTTGACTCCAGGTTTTGTGCATTTGGTAGTTATTTTACTAGGTATTATTATAATGTAACATCCTACTTTTATCTTTCTAAGACATTTCCAAGAAGAAGTTGAAATGTTTCCTGGATCTAAGCAGAGATGGAATCTATTTCCTTCTTTCTTAAGAGAGATGAGTTATAAAACAGTACTACTCTGTATTATTTAGGCATCATTTTGGGTAATTGTCAAGGCATAATTAGAAGAGCACTGGTTTGGGAACTAGGAGACGGGGTCCTTGTCTGTTCTGTCTCTATAAATGCAGGTAAATTATTTTGCTTCAGCTTGTTTATTTTTCATTGTAATTTCTTCTGTCTTTGCCCTTCCTTTGATACTTCATGTTTCTGCATGTAGATCTTCGTAATGCTTGCTGTTACACTATTTTTTAAAATATCATTTTATAGCTGATCTGTTCAGCTTGTGATATTACTGTTTCTTAATCTTTTTCATTTTTATTTGGCCTAATTAATTTCTGTTGTATCATTTAACTCTGCAGCTGTTTCACTATTCAAATATATGGTAGTGGAAAGGATTTTGTTTTGATACTGTTGTGTTAATTTTCACAGAATAGTTACTCAAATTATTCGTTGTAGTCCTCTTCACTGACTCAGTTAAGCTGGGAAAAGCAATGAGGGTTAAAACATTTGAATAGTAGGTTTCTTGTCTTTAAGTCTTGTTAATACTACGTTTTACTTGTTCTTTTAATATTTCTTATTGTGGTTGGGTACTGCCTTCAGTTACCTCAATGAGAAAAACAGTACCTCCTGCCCCAACTCCATAATAAGTAGAAACAGCTTGTGAGCTGGGATGACTTGGAGGCTTCCATTTGAAATTATACAGGGCCTGGAATGGAGCCCCCAAAAGGGAGGAATCTGGTCTCCAAAACAAAGATAGTCTTGAATATGAATCTAGAAAGATTACTCTAAAGTTCTCTTTATATAAACACAGTTCTGTGTTAAGCAGGTAGTAGCCTCTTATTTTAGAGGCCAAAACATTGGTTCCCTAACAAAGTTGTTTTTTTTTTGCGGTACGCGGGCCTCTCACTGTTGTGGTCTCTCCCGTTGCGGAGCACAGGCTCCGGACGCGGAGGCTCAGCGGCCATGGCTCACGGGCCCAGCCGCTCCATGGCATGTGGGATCTTCCCATACTGGGGCACGAACACGTGTCCTCTGCATCGGCAGGCGGACTCTCAACCACTGCGCCACCAGGGAAGCCCCCTAACCAGCTTTTTGAGGGGCCTTTATTTTTTGGTTTATTAAGGCACATTCTGCTCATCTATTATCCCTCTTAATGTTATCAGTTAACCCAATGAACATAGTCTCACTTTGCCAGGTCACTGAAAAAGGCTAGCTCTGGAGTTCATCTCCAGAGCTAATCCTGAACCATTCAGTATTCCTCTGAGCATTTGTAAAGAACATTCTTTGAGACATTTGATTTGGTAGAAATTGTCTCTTCTGTTTTTTCTTAGTTTAGAAATTTTAGTTTGATTTTACGTATTAGAATTTGACCACATGCAGAGCTCAAAATGAGGTTCTCAATATAACCCACAGCCTATCGAATTCTTCTTTTTATCATTCCTTCTACTTTAATTAGTTGATATTCTTCTTTTTTTGAATTTTATTTTATTTATTTTTTTATAGGCCAGGTTCTTATTAGTTGTCTGTTTTATACATATTAGTTTATACATGTCAATCCCAGTCTCCCAATTCATCACACACACACACACACACACACACACCCCACCACCACTTTCCCCCCCTTGGTGTCCATACATTTGTTCTCTACATCTGTGTCTCTCTTTCTGCCCTGCAAACTGGTTCATCTGTACCATTTTTCTAGGTTCCACATATATGCGTTAACATATGATATTTGTTTTTCTTTCTGACTTATTTCACTCTGTATGACAGTCTCTAGATCTATCCACATCTCTACAAATGACCCAACTTCATTCCTTTTTATGGCTGAGTAATATTCCATTGTATATAGGTACCACATCTTCTTTATCCATTCGTCTGTTGATGGGCATTTAGGTTGCTTCCATGACCTGGCTATTGTAAATAGTGCTGCAATGAACATTGGGGTGCATGTGTCTTTTTGAATTATGCTTTTCTCAGGGTACATGCCCAGTAGTGGGATTGCTGGGTCGTATGGTAATTCTATTTTTAGTTTTTTAAGGAGCCCCCATACTGTTCTCCCTAGTGGCTGTATCAATTTACATTCCCACCAACAGTGCAAGAGGGTTCCCTTTTCTCCACACCCTCTCCAGCATTTGTTGTTTGTAGATTTTCTGTTGATGCCCATTCTAACTGGTGTGAGGTGATAACTCATTGTAGTTCTGTAATAATTAGTGATGTTGAGAAGCTTTTCATGTGCTTCTTGGCCATCTGTATGTTGTCTTTGGGAAAATGTCTGTTTAGGTCTTCGGCCCATTTTTTGATTGGGTTGCTTTTTTTTTAATATTGAGCTGCATGAGCTGTTTATATATTTTGGAGATTAATCCTCTGTCCATTGATTCGTTTGCAAATATTTTCTCCCATTCTGAGGGTTGTCTTTTCGTCTTATTTGTAGTTTCCTTTGCTTTGCAAAAGCTTTAAAGTCTCATTAGGTCCCATTTGTTTATTTTTATTTCTATTACTCTAGGAGGTGGATCAAAAAAGATCTTGCTGTGATTTCTGTCAAGGAGTGTTCTTCCTATGTTTTCCTCTAAGAGTTTTAGAGTATCCAGTCTTACATTTAGGTCACTAATCCATTTTGAGTTTATTTTTGTGTATGGTGTTAAGGAGTGTTCTAATTTCATTGTTTTACATGTAGCTGTCCAGTTTTCCCAGCACCACTTATTGAAGAGGCTGTCTCTTCTCCATTGTATGTCCTTGCCTCCTTTGTCATAGATTAGTTGACCATAGGTGCGTGGGTTTATCTCTGGGCTTTCTATCCTGTTCCATTGATTTATATTTCTGTTTTTGGGCCAATACCGTATTGTCTTGATTACTGTAGCTTTGTAGTATAGTCTGAAGTCAGGGAGTCTGATTCCTCCAGCTCCCTTTTTTCCCTTGAGACTGCTTTGGCTTTTCCGGGTCTTTTGTGTCTCCATACAAATTTTAAGATATTTTATCCTAGTTCTGTAAAAAAAGGTAATTTGATAAGGATTGCATTGAATCTGTAGATTGCTTTGGATAGTATAGTCATTTTCACAATGTTGATTCTTCCAATCCAAGAACATGGTATATCTCTCCATCTGTTTGTATCATCTTTAATTTCTTTCATCAGTGTCTTATAGTTTTCTGCATGCAGGTCTTTCGTCTCCCTAGGTAGGTTTATTCCTAGGTATTTTATTCTTTTTGTTGCAGTGGTAAATGGGAGTGTTTCCTTAATTTCTCTTTCAGATTTTTCATCATTAGTGTATAGGAATGCAAGAGATTTCTGTGCATTAATTTTGTATCCTGCTACTTTACCAAATTCATTGATTAGCTCTAGTAGTTTTCTGGTGGCAACTTTAGGATTCTCTATGTACAGCGTCATGTCATCTGCAAACAGTGACAGCTTTACTTCTTCTTTTCCAATTTGTATTCCTTTTATTTCTTTTTCTTCTCTGATTGCTGTGGCTAGGACTTCCAAAACTATGTTGAATAATAGTGGCGAGAGTGGACTTCCTTGTCTTGTTCCTGATCTTAAAGGAAATACAGTTTTTCACCATTGAGAATGATTTTTGCTGTGGGTTTGTTGAATATGGCCTTTATTATGTTGAGGTAGATTCCCTCTCTGCCCACTTTCTGGAGAGTTTTTATCATAAACGGTGTTGAATTTTGTCAAAAGCTTTTTCTGCATCTATTGAGATGATTATATGCTTTTTATTCTTCAGTTTGTTAATATGGTGTATCACATTGATTGATTTGCATATATTGAAGAATCCTTGCATTCCTGGGGTAAATCCTACTTGATCATGGTGTATGATCCTTTTAATGTGTTTTGGATTCTGTTTGCTAGTATTTTGTTGAGGATTTTTGCATCTATATTCCTCAGTGATACTGGTCTGTAATTTTCTTTTTTTGTAGTATCTTTGTCTGGTTTTGGTATCAGGGTGATGGCGGCCTCAGAAGGAGTTTGGGAGTGTTTCTTCCTCTGGAAGTGTTTGGAAGAGTTTGATAATGATGGGTGTTCACTCTTCTCTAAATATTTGATAGAATTCACCTGTGAAGCCATATGGTCCTGGACTTTTGTTTGTTGGAAGATTTTTAATCACAGTTTCAATTTCATTACTTGTGATTGGTCTGTTCATATTTTCCTGGTTCAGTCTTGGAAGGTTACACCTTTCTAAGAATTTGTCCATTTCTGCCAAGTTGTCCATTTTATTGGCATAGAGTTGCTTGTGGTAGTCTCTTAGGATGCTTTGTATTTCTGCGGTGTCTGTTGTAACTTCTCCTTTTTCATTTCTAATTTTATTGATTTGAGTCCTCTCCCTCTTTTTCTTGATGAGTCTGGCTAAAGGTTTATCAGTTTTGTTTTTCTTCTCAAAAAACCAGCTTTTAGTTTTATTGATCTTTGCTATTGTTTTCTTTGTTTCTATTTCATTTATTTCTGCTCTGATCTTTATGATTTCTTTCTTTCTACTAACTTTGAGCTTTGTTTGTTCTTTCTCTAGTTCCTTTAGGTTTAAGGTTAGATTGTTTATTTGAGGTTTCTCTTGTTTCTTGAGGTAGGCTTGTATTGCTATAAACTTCCCTCTTAGAACTGTTTTTTTTGCATCCCATAGGTTTTGGATCATTGTGTTTTCATTGTAATTTGTCTCTAGGTATTTTTTGATTTCCTCTTTGATTTCTTCAGTGATCTCTTGGTTATTTAGTAATGTATTGTTTAGCCTCCATGTGTTTGTGTTTCTTAGGTTGTTTTTCACTGTAATTGATTTCTAATCTCATAGCGTTGTGGTTAAAGATGCTTGATATGATTTCAATTTTCTTAAATTTACTGAGGCTTGATTTGTGACCCACAATGTGATGTATCCTGGAGAATGTTCCATGTGCACTTGAGAAGAAAGTGTAATCTGCTGTTTTTGGATGGAATGTCCAATTAATATCAGTTAAATCTATCTGGTCTATTGTGTCATTTAAAGCTTGTGTTTCCTTATTAATTTTCTGTTTGGATGATCCGTCCATTGGTGTAAGTGAGGTGTTAAAGTCCCCCACTATTATTGTGTTACTGTCTATTTCCTCTTTTATAGCTGTTAGCAGTTGCCTTATGTATTGAGGTGCTTCTGTGTTGGGTGCATATATATTTATCGTTGTTATATCTTCTTCTTGGATTGATCCCTTGATCATTATGTAGTGTCCTTCCTTGTCTCTTGTAACATTCTTTATTTTAAAGTGTATTTTATCTGATATGAGTATTGCTACTCCAGCTTTCTTTTGATTTTCATTTGCATGGAATATCTTTTTCCATCCCCTCACTCTCAGTCTGTATGTGTCCCTAGGTCTGAAGTGGGTCTCTTGTAGACAGCACATATATATGGGTCTTGTTTTTGTAACCATTCAGCGAGCCTATGTCTTTTGGTTGGAGCATTTAATCCATTTATGTTTAAGGTAATTATCAATATGTATGTTCCTGTTACCATTTTCTTAATTGTTATGGGTTTGTTTTTGTAGGTCCTTTTCTTCTCTTGTGTTTCCCACTTAGAGAAATTCCTTTAGCATTTGTTCTAGAGCTGGTTTGGTGGTGCTGAATTCTCTTAGCTTTTGCTTGTCTGTAAAGCTTTTGATTTCTCCATCAAACCTGGATAAGATCCTTGCCGGGTAGAGTAATCTTGGTTGTAGGTCCTTCCCTTTCATCACTTTAAATATATTGTGCCACTCCCTTCTGCACCGCCAGGTTGTGTCAGACCCCCAGGTTGGGAAGCCTCACGTGGGGCTCAGAACGTTCACTGCATTGGGTGGACTTCTGTGGTATAAGTGTTCTCCAGTTTGTGAGTCACCCATCCAGCAGTTATGGGATTTGATTTTACTGTGATTGTGCCCCTCCTCCCATCTCATTGTGGCTTATCCTTTGTCTTTGGATGTGGGGTATCTTTTTTGGTGAGTTCCAGTGTCTTCCTGTCCATGATTGTTCAGCAGTTAGTTGTGATTCTGGTGCTCTCGCCAGAGGGAGTGAGCACACGTCCTCTACTCTGCCATCTTGAGCCAATGTCCTTGATATTCCTTGCATTCTTAACCTGTTTGAAAGTGTAATTAAAAGGCTAGGAGAATTATGTCATTAAAATATTACATCATTAGAATAGAGGACACTTAATATTGACATTTTGTACAGGTCTGGATTGTCCCTTGCAGGATGTTTAACATCTTTGGTCCCTACCCATTACATGTGAGTACTGCTCCCCAGACTTGACAGATAAAGAAATACCCTCAGACATTTCCTAATAACCTATCTGGGAGTGGTACTAATGTCTGCTTCAAAATTACTGCTCAGATTAATATTGTATGGTCAGCATGATACTATTGTTTTAGATATTTAGGCCTGCTCACATCAAAACTTTATTTATGGATTCTGTCAAGGTATTATACTACCCTGTAGTTTTTATAATTTTTTTCTTTTGGGGGAGTCTTTTTTAAAGTTTAAGACTGATATTCTGTGACTAGCTTTCAGACTATCCTGTAGATAGAAAAATGTCATACTTCTTTGTTGGTCACTGAGTCATCCATCCATCAATAATTGCTTTTGACTCAAATTAAAAACATTTTATTCTTCTCATTACATAATTTCTGTTTTTCAGTAATGACTATATGTAGTAAAATCTTAAATTTACAATGTAAAGCAATTACTGAACTTGAGTTATGGCTTAGCTATAGGTATTTATGATATCATTAATTGAGTTTCTGGCATATCAAAAGTGGTTGCAGTATTTAAAAAGTTAAACCATGACTTATAATATTAGACATAGTATTTTATTTCTTCCTGTATAACTGAATTATTCCAACATATGCTGTTAGTCTGTGTAGCAAGTAATAAACTTTCCAAATAAACAACAGTTATTAAAACCAAAAGCAGTTAAGATGTTGAACAAGATATGAATTATAAAGACTATATTTCAGAAGAGTACACTCAAGTTTATGTATGATCTTCCTTTAAATAAGATAGACCTTAAAAATACAGAAGGTATATTATCAGAGTTTTTAATATATGCTATTTACATTTTTTTTTTAACTGACAAAGATTTGCAGCGTGGAGTCTTCTATGCTTAATTCAAGTTTGCCAGTACTGCATTGGACCAATTTGCATATGACAGATCTTCGATGAGGCAGGATATTAATTTACTATTTGTTTAAAACTGTAACATATAGACTGTAATTATTACATACAGAGTGCTTATTTCTGTCTTTTCTAGTTTTTAGAAATAATGATAACAGTCCTTAGGACTCAAGGTTGAGGACTCAAAAGTAGAGGTAGCTTAAGAGAATATATTAAATATTCATAAATTATTTGCTGTTTTCTTTCTATCCAGTTTTTGGTGTAGAAGATGTAGTAAGTTTTAAATGTAGAGGTTCTCAGTCCTTTGCTGGTTAAAATCTGCATATGACTTAGCCTTTCAGCTTAGTTTTCTGTGAAAGCACATTATCATTTCAGCTTCTTAAATTGTATCCTAATAGTCATTAAATTTATGATTTGTTGCTATGTACTTTCTAATATTAAAAGGAACAAGGCAGCAATTGTAGTGTCATGCCATTTGTGTACATCTTTTTTGAATTGCTTTCTATTGTATGCTTTATTAGAGATTATAAATGTTAGACTTTTAAAAATGGTTTAATAACTTTGTTGTAACTTTGTATGTAGTAGAAAGCTAATTTGAAATAATTTGATCAGTTATCAGAATATCCTAATACATGTGATATTTTAATTAAAATAATTAAATAGAGTAACCTCTTAAATCTGAATGTAAACCAAAGAACTTCTCACTGCAAGTCTTTAATAGTTATTTAAAGTACTGTGGTCTTCTCAGTTTAGTGTACATAAAGACGATGATTGGCCAGCCAGTTTCTGATTTGCTGTTGTTCTTTTTCTAATTTCTTAAATTAACTGCCTTTAGATGTGAAAGCATTTTCATTTCGGTATTAAGCTCTGACGTTCAGGAACTATAAACGAACAGGTGAACTACAAAATGATTTAATATGTATCATATAAGTAAAAATGAAGATTTTTCTTTTAAAATTTGCAAGCATCCTCAAGGCATGTTGGAAAATCATAATTCAGTTTTTTGAACCTATTTTGAAAAAAAATTCAAACTTGCCAAAAGGTTGCAAGAGTAGTATACAGTGAACTCCTGATAGATTAATCAGTTAACATTTTGCCACATTTGCTTTCTCTCCCTTCCCACCTTCTCCTTCATTCCCTCCTCCCTTTTTTTTTACCCACTTGACATATTTTTTCCTTTTTTTAAGCTATTGAGAGATATATAATTGACAAATAAAATTGTAAGATATTTAAAGTGCACAGTGTGATGATTTGATATTTGTATATTGTGAAAGGATTCCCCCTACCAAGTTAATCAATACAACCATCACCTCACATATTTACCTTTTTCCTTTTTGTGTATGTGTGAGAATGTTTAAGTTCTATTCTCCTGGCAAATTTCATTTATACAATACTGTGTTATCAACTGTAGCCATCATGTGTTACACATTAGATCCTCAGACCTTATTCTTCTTATAACTGGAAGTTTGTACCTCTATCAGTCTCTCCCTGTTTCCCCTACCCCCAGCCTGTGCGACCACTATTCTTTTCTTTTTTTAAGAATACATTGTATGTTGCCTCTCAGGATAGTGAATCACATACTCTTGTGCATCACTGCTATTATTGGTAGCAGTGACTTTCTCAGAATCTCTTTGAGAATATTTTGTTCAACTTTCATTTAACTTAAATATAAGTTGTTATTTTGTTTGTTTTTTTTTTTTACAAGATGAAGAGGTGTAGGATTTGACCCAGTGTAAATGCTGAAATATTTAAATTGAACAGACTCTTAAATATTTGTTTTGCTAAATTAATGGGAGAAAAATTGGAGGACATTTTGATTATGAAGAGGAACATTTTATAAGGACTTTGTGTTCAACCCTGGGAATATATGTGTGCCATTAAAACTTTTATTTGAAATGACTTCCTAACCTTGGACAAAAGAAACTTTTGAGTATTTGATATACATGTGTACCAATTTTGGACTCAAAATACATATAAAATGTTTCAAGTTAATACAGCATATATTAGAAAATTATTTGGGGGGAAATAGATGCTAATTTTAGCCATATTTTGTTTTGAATTAGGAAGCTCTGGAGGAATATGTGAAAAAAGTAAGCTTTATTCAGATGGTAAGAAGAAGTCTTTAAACACTGGAATTATTACTGTTCAGAACTATGGGTCTCATGTACCCCCCAAAGTCTCTCACATTACATTTGCTCATGAAGTTGGACATAACTTTGGATCTCCAGTAAGTATTGCTTAATTATTACATTTTTTAAAAGTTACTAATCTTTCACGTTGTTTAATTTTTGTTGTTTACAGTGAAAACAAGTACACATGAATGTTTAGTTTTTATATGTCAGAACACAGTAATGTACTTGACCATAATACTGAAAAGGAGGAAGATAGAATATTTGTAATTAAAATAAGAAAATAAGCACAACAGTGCCAGAATTCTATGAAAGCAAGGAATTTTGTCTGTTTCATTCACTTCTGTGTCCCCTGACCTTAGAATAGTGCCTGGGGGACTTCCCTGCTGGCGCAGTTGTTAAGAATCTGGCTGCCAACGCAGGGGTCACGGGTTCGAGCTCTTGTCCAGGAAGATCCCACATGCCGCGGAGCAACTAAGCCCGTGTGCCACAATTACTGAAGCCCGCGCACCTAGAGCCCGTGCACTGCAACAAGAGAAGCCACCACAATGAGAAGCCCGCGCACCACAACAAAGAGTTGCCCCCGCTCGCTGCAACTAGAGAAAGCCCACGTGCAGCAACGAAGACCCAACACAGCCAAAAATAAATAAATAAATTTTTTTAAAAAATTAAAAAAAAAATAGTTCCTGGCACATGATTCATTCAAATATTTATTTAATGAGAATCACTTTTCATTGCTTAAAGTACATTTTGAATGTTAGCAAATTGTTGGGTTCTTGTTTGGTTTCTGTTAAAGCATTATTGGGGTTTACTAGATTTGTCTTTCTCTACTGTGGAATGAGACTGTTCTTTTAAAGTCGTTCGGTATGAAAACTTTGTAACATATATAAAAGTAGAGACAAATAGTACGGCAAAGTCTTCCGTTCATATCCAGGACAGGGGTCAGCAAACTTTTTCTGTAGTCTACTAGTAAACATAATAGGTGTGGGGGACAATATTTAGTCTCTGTTGCATATTTTTCTTTGTTGTTGTTTTTCTTTTTACAATCTTTTATTTTATTTTATTTTATTTATTTATTTATTTTTTGGCGGTACGCGGGCCTCTCACTGTTGTGGCCTCTCCCGTTGCGGAGCACAGGCTCCGGACACGCAGGCTCAGCAGCCATGGCTCACGGGCCCAGCCGCTGTGCGGCATGTGGGATCTTCCTGGACCGGGGCACGAACCTGTGTCCCCTGCATCGGCAGGTGGACTCTCAACCACTGTGCCACCAGGGAGGCCCTACAATCTTTTAAACATGGAAAAACCATTCTTACCTTAGGCCATATAAAAACAGGCTGTGGGCTGCGATTTGCCAACCTCTGATTCAGATTGAACGATCATCAGGATTTTGCCACATCTCCTTTCTGTGTTTCTTTCTTTTTCTTCGTAAGGTGTTAGAATCAAATTCATTCCCCCTTCCACATTTCAGTATGCATCTCTTAAAAAATTAGACATTTTCTTCCATAACCACCATGTGGTTATGATACCTGACAAAATGAGCAGTTCTTTGGTATCATTTAATACCCAGTTCATTGAATTGATTTTCAAGTGAACTGAAGATTAATACACATGGAAATACAAAATACTGAAAGATATTCTGTCTTTGTGATTTTGGTGGGGCTTATTAAAATAACAAGTTTGGGAAAATTTCATTTGAAAACTGCATATAAATTCATTTACTTGTACCTTATCACTTGTAAAAATGGAAATTTTTATGAGTTTAGAAAAAAACTGTAATATCATAGCTTAAAAGTCTCAAATGCTCTTATCTAATGTTCCCCCAGTTTGTAAAATATAAGTACTCTCTCACTAAGTTGCAAGTCTTTCTTCTTCTAATTCCGATCAGAAATCGATAGATTATTATCAGTACTCTTGGATAAAGTACTTAAAATGCGTTGAATCGCTCTACCTATTGTCTGCTTTTGTGATATTTTCTAAAAAGAGTAACTGAAAATTTAGAGATGAGCAGAGAACTCTTGTTAATTTGCATTTTCAAGGGCAGTTAAATGTCCTCGACTCTCCCAGTCACCTTCATCCAACCCTTACCAGGGGATTTTCGTACCCTTCCAACTGCTCTTCTGTTCGTTAGTCTAGGGTCTCTCAAAGTTTAATGTGCATACAAATTACTGAGGATCTTACAGTATAGATTCCATTTCAGTGGGCCTTTGATTGGGCCTGAGTGTCTGCCTTTCTAAGACACTCCCATGGGATGCTGCTGCTGCTGGTCTGTGGGCCATACTTGGAGTAGGATATCTAGTTTGTTCTCTTTTCACTTCCCTTCTAATCTGTCTTCTGCCTGGTTGCCAGAGAGGTGTTTTTAAGACATTAATGTAATATTACTTTTTGCTTATTGTTGAATGGATAAATTGGTTCACATTTTTTTGCCTACCTTGCTATCTTTTCCTGTCATACCAGACTACTTATAATGATTCTGTCATGCTCAAATACACCTCATCCCTTTGTGTATGTTGTTCATGATACCATACATATAGATAGTCGGTACTTAGTAAATATGTATTAAATAATTTAATAGTGAGATCAGCCAGACCATGAACTCCTGAGCCTGTCTCCCTTGACATCTTTATCTAAAATCTGTCTTTATCTCTCCTGTCATGTATCTGTATTATGACAATGTTACTTTCTCTTTGAGTGGTTCATTCTATCCCTTATATTTATTTATCCTGTCCTAAATGTTTATTGCACACCTGCTGTTAACCACTTTATAAACTTTGTTGTGGGGAGTTGTAATCATAAATGAGACAAGTTCCTGTTTCTCGGTATGAAAGTCTTAATGTATTGACTCTGAGCAGATGAATCTTTGTCTAGGTATAGTTCTTTCTTTTTTTTTTTAAATTAATTTATTTGGTTTTAGTTTTGGCTGTGTTGGGTCTTCGTTGCTGCGCTCGGGCTTTCTCTAGTTGTGGTGAGCGGAGGCTACTCTTCGTTGCGGTGTATGGGCTTCTCATTGCAGTGGCTTCTCGTTGAGGAGCACAGGCTCTAGGCACACTGTCTTCAGTAGTTGTGGCACGTGGGCTCAGTAGTTGTGGCCTGTGGGCTCTTGAGCACAGGCTCAGTAGTTGTGGCGCACAGGCTTAGTTCCTCCGCAGCATGTGGGATCTTCCTGGGCCAGGGCTTGAACCCATGTCCCTTGCATTGGCAGGTGGATTCTTAACCACTGTGCCACCAGGGAAGCCCTAGGTATAGTTCTAATCGGTCTGATCATGTCACTTCTGTTCACAACCTTACTTCTAATACCTGATGATATTGCTAATACAATTTCCTTATCTTAGCATTTAGGGTTTTCCATAATTTGGGTCTAAGTGTAATTCCAGTGTTATTTCTTCTTCCCTGTCAAATTAAGTCATTTTAAAAAACTTTACTTCTGCCAGGAAGCCAATTCCTTCCCATTTCTGCCTATTGAAATCTTGATCCATGTGGTTATATAATGTAAATTAATATGGCCCTTTTGTCAGGCAGTTTGGCAGTATGTATCAAGACCTTTAAAATATTTGACCTTTTAACTCAGTAACTCTACCACTGGGAATCCAACTAAAAGAAATAATTGCAGAATGTGTCAAAGATTTATGTAAATTTCAAAAAAAGAAATAAAAATAAAAAAGGTATCCATTGCAGTTATACCTTCACTGATTTTTTCTTCCCTTCTGAGACAGTGACCCCTAAAAGAGCAAATTATCTTCCTTTTCACAGTCTAAAATAATTGTAAGATCTACTCTAAAGGAGAGTCCATAAGCTTCCATTTTTCTTCTGATGAGAAAATTACATTTAATCAGATGACCTGAAAACCTTATTTTACTTCCTGTTTATGTAACTCTATATTCTTTTTGACAGCATGATTCTGGAACAGAGTGCACTCCAGGAGAATCTAAGAATTTAGGACAAAAAGAAAACGGCAATTACATCATGTATGCAAGAGCAACATCTGGGGACAAACTTAACAACAATAAATTCTCACTCTGTAGTATTAGAAATATAAGTCAAGTTCTTGAGAAGAAGAGAAACAACTGTTTTGTTGGTATGTATATTTTCCCAGCATTTTATTATGAATATTTTGAAACATTCAGAAAACTTGAAAGAATTATATAGTAAACACCTAGTATGTGCCCACCACCTATATTTTACAGTTGTTAGCACTTTAATACATTTGCTTTATCACCCTTGTCAATCTCTTCATCTCTCAATCCATATTTTTTTGTTGAAATTTAAAGTGCATTGTGGATATCGGTATACTTCAGTCCTAAACACTTTAGCCTACATAAGTAGAGTTCAATTTAAGTAAAGTTCAATATTGTTTGTGGTGTTTTTGTTTTTCACATAAGTGCAATATACAAATCTTTTTTTTTTTTTTTTTTTTGCGATACGTGGGCCTCTCAGTGCTGTGGCCTCTCCCATTGCGGAGCACAGGCCCCGGACGCACAGGCTCAATGGCCATGGCCCACGGGCCCAGCCGCTCTGCGGCATGCGGGATCCTCCCGGACCGGGGCATGAACCCGCGTCCCCTGCATCGGCAGGAGGACTCTCAACCGCTGCGCCACCAGGGAAGCCCGCCATATACAAATCTTAAGTCCACCATTTGATGAGCTTTGACAAATACATTTACCTGTGTAATCTAAGCACCTGTGAAGATGTACAACATTTCTGTCACCCCACAAAGTTCTTTCATTTCCTTTCCCCATCAATCTTTGCACTCCTCCTGCAACCATTATTCTGATTTATTTCTCCATAGATAAATTTTGCTTATTTTATTTCATGTAATTGGAATCATACAGTTTGCACCCATTTGTGGAAGGCTGCTTTCACTCAGCATACTATTTTGAGATTCATTATTAGTATTTTGTACCATTTTTTTCCCCCACTGAATAGAAGTGCATTATATGAATATATCACAGTTTGCTTATCCACTCTCCTATTGAATGGAACACTTGGGCTTTTTAGGTTTGGGTTAATATGAATAAAGTTGCTATGAATTTTTTTCTTACTGTGGTAAAATATATATAACATAAAATTTATATTTAAACTAATTTTAAGTGTACAATTCAGTAGCATTAAGTACATTTACAGTGTTATGCAACCAGCACTGCTTTTCCATTTTCAAACTTTTAAAATCACTCCAAATAGAAATTCAGTAACCATTAAGCAATAACTCCTATTTCTTTCTCTCCCCAGCCCCTAGTAACCTCTAATCTATTTTGTGTCTCTGTGACTTTGCCTATTCTAGGTACCTCATATAAATGGGATAATGCTTTTGTATCTGGTTTATTTCACTTAGCATAAAATTTCCAAGATTCATACAAGTTGCAGCATGTATCAGAATGCCATTCTTTTTTATGGCCGAATAATATTCCATTATATGGAGATACCACATTTTGTTTATCCATTCATCTGTTATGCCTCTCGTAGGGCATTTAATATGTTCTAAATATTCTACCTTGTATTATGTTTTTGGGGGTCCTTGTCCTATTTTACAAGATTTTAAGTTACTTGAAGGCAAACACTGAGGCCTGCTCATATTGCACATAAACACCACTCTTATAGATGAGTTAAACATATGGCAGCAAAGGAGAAAGAATTGAGGAAGGTTTCCAGATAAGCACGGCCTTTCATTTTTTTAGCTGCATTTTTAAAAATAAATTTATTTATTTTATTTATTTATTTTTGGCTGCATTGGGTCTTTGTTGCTGCACGCAGGCTTTTCTAGTTGCGATGAGCAGGAGACTACTCTTTGTTGTGGTGTGTGGGCTTCTCATTGCGGTGGCTTCTCTTGTTGCGGAGCATGGGCTCTAGGCATGCAGGCTTCAGTAGTTGTGGCACGTGGGCTCAGTAGTTGCGGCTCGCGGGCTGTAGAGTGCAGGCTCAGTAGTTTTGGCTCACGGGCTTAGTTGCTCCGTGACATGTGGAATCTTCCTGGATCAGCGCCCAAACCCATGTCCCCTGCATTGGCAGGCAGATTCTTAACCACTGCGCCACCAGGGAAACCCTGCATTTTTTTTTTTTTGAGGTATAATTGACATAACACTATGGCCTTTTGTTTTTAATTGAAATTTATACAGAGATAATTTAGATTCACATGCAGTTGTAAGAAATAATGGAGATTCCATATACCCTTCATCCAGTTCCCCCCAGTGGTAACACCTTGCAAAACTGTATAGTATCAATACACTATTACATATAGCAAGGATATTGACATTGATACAGCCCACAGATCTTATTCAGATTTCCCCAGTTTTTCCTGTCGTCATTTCTCTGTGTGTGTGTTTAGTTCTATACAGTTTTATCATGTGTAGGTTTATGTGCCCATCACCACAGCCATGATAAAGAATAGTTCCATCACCACAAGTAATTCTTTTTTTTTTAATTCTTTTTTTGGCTGTGTGGGGTCTTTGTTGCTGTGCGCGGGCTTTTCTCTAGTTGTGGTGAGTGGGAGCTACTCTTTGTTGCGATGCACAGGCTTCTCATTTCAGTGGCTTCTCTTGTTGTGGAACATGAGCTCTAGGCGCCTGGGCTCAGTAGTTGTGGCATGCAGGTTCTAGGATGCACGGGCTTCAGTAGTTGTGGTGCACAGGCTCAGTAGTTGTGGCGCACGGGCTTAGTTGCTCTATGGCATGTGGGATCTTCCCAGACCAGGGATCGAACCCGTGTCTCCTGCACTGACAGGCGGATTCTTAACCATTGCACCACCAGGGAAGTCCCACCACAAGTAACTCTTGGCGTTGTCCTTTTATAACCACACTCACCTCCCTCCTGGTATCCCTTCAGCTGCCCCACTATTCTCCATTTCTAAAATTTTGTCACTTCAAAAATGTTATATAAATGGAATCATACAGTATGTAACCTTTGGGATTTTTCACTCAGCATGATTCCTTGGAAATTAATCCAAATTGTTTGCCTGCATCACTAGTTTGTTCCTTTTTATTGCAGGTGGTATGTGTGTACTACAGTTTAACGATTTTTCTATTAAAGGATATTTGGGTTATCTTCAATTTTTGGCAGTTATGAATAAAGCAGCTATAAACAGGCTTTTCATGTGAATATAAGTTTTCATTTCTCTGTGATAAATGCCTCCAAATCCAACTGATGGATCAATGTAGCCGTTGTTTGTTTTTATTTATATGAAACTGCCAAACTGTTCTCTAGAAGGCTGTACTATTTTATATTCCCACCAGCAGTGTATGAGTGAACTAATTTCTCTCTATCCTTGTCAGCCTTTGGTATTTTTATTTTATCCATTGTGATAGGTATATAGTGGTATTTCATTGTACCTTACTTTGTATTTTTCTGATGACTAATGACATTGAATATCTTTTCATGTGCTTTTTTGCCATATATATATCTTCTTTGGTGAAATGTCCATGTTTCTTGGCCATTGAGTTTTTTTGGTTTTGTTTTTTCTGTTGAGTTTTGAGGGTTCTTTATATAGGCTAGATGCTAGTCACTTGTCAGATATTGGTCTGCATATATTTTCTTCCTGTCTGTAGCTTGTCTTTTCACCCTCTTCACAGTCTTTCCCAGAGCAAAAGTTAAATTTTGATGATGTTCAAATGATCAATTTTTACTTTTATTGATTGACTTTTTCTTATAAAGCCTTCTTTTTCTTTTAAAAGGGCAGATTAAAATTAAAATTGAGGTTCTCATTTTTGTTATTGTTGTTATCAGTGGTAGTTTTTCTAAATCTTCTTAGTGTAGAAGTGACACATAGATTCTTCATCTGTAAACTGGGTTTTCACAATAAACTTCCTGATTGAAAGTGACTTTAAAAATGAGCATATTTGGGGCTTCCCTGGTGGCGCAGTGGTTGAGAGTCCGCCTGCCAATGCAGGGGACACGGGTTCGTGCCCCGGTCCGGGAAGATCCCACATGCCGCGGAGCGGCTGGGCCCGTGAGCCATGGCCGCTGAGCCTGTGCGTCCGGAGCCTGTGCTCCGCAACGGGAAAGGCCACAACAGTGAGAGGCCCGCATACTGCAAAAAAAAAAAAAGAGCATATTTGTCTTTCTCTGTCTGACGTCACTTAATATGATAATCTCTAGGTCTATCCATGTTGCTGCAAATGGCATTATTTCGTTCTTTTTTATGGCTGAGTAATATTCCATTGTGTGTTAGTGTGTGTGTGTGTGTGTGTGTGTGTGTATACACACCACATCTTCTTTATCCATTCATCTGCTAATGGACATTTAGGTTGTTTATATGTCTTGGCTCTTGTAAATAGTGCTGCAGTGAACATTGGGGTTGCATGTATCGTTTTGAATGAGAGTTTTCTCCAGATATATGCCCTGGAATGGGATTGCAGGATCATATGGCTTTAGTTTTTAAGGAATCTCCATAGTGTTCTCCATAGTGGCTGCACCACTTTACATTCCTACCAAGAGTGTAGGAGGATTCTTTTTTCTCTGTACCCTCTCCAGCACTTATTATTTGTAGACTTTTTAATGATGGCCATTCTGACTGCTGTGAGGTGATACCTCATTGTAGTTTTGATTTGTATTTCTCTAATAATTAGCAATATTAAGCATCTTTTCATGTGCCTGTTGGCTATCTGTATGTCTTCTTTGGAGAAATGTCTGTTTAGGTCTTCTGCCCGTTTTTTGATTGGGTTGTTTGTGGGGTTTTTTGACATTAAGCTGTATGAGCTGTTTATATTTTGGAAATTAAACACCTTGTTAGTAGCATTGTTTGCAAATATTTTCTCCCACTCTGCGGGTTATCTTTTCGTTTTGTTTATGGTTTCCTTTGCTGTGCAAAAGCTATTAAGTTTAATTAGGTCCCATTGGTTTATTTTTGTTTTTATTTCCATTACTCTAGGAGACAGATCCAAAAAAATACTGCTGCAATTTATGTCAAAGAGTGTTCTGCCTATGTTTTCCTCTAGGAGTTTTGTAGTATCTATTCTTATATTTACGTTTTAATCCATTTTGAGTTTATTTTTGTATGTGGAATTAGAGAATGTTCTAATTTCATTCCTTTACATGTATCTGTCCACTTTTCCCAGTACTACTTTTTGAAGAGACAGTCTTTTCTCCATTGTATATTCTTGTTTCCTTTGTCGTAGATTAACTGACCATAAGTGCATGGGTTTATTTCTGGGTTTTCTATCCTGTCCCATTGACCTATATGTCTATTTTTGTGCCAGTACCATACTGTTTTGATTACTGTAGCTTTGTAGTATAGACAAATACCAGAGAAAGACAAATATCATATGATATCACTTGTATGTGGAATCTAAAAAAAGGATACAAATAAACTTATTTACAAAACAGAAATGGACTTACAAACACATAAAACGAACTTACGGTTACCAAAGGGGTTAGCAGGGACGAGGGCATGGGGAGTAGATGAATTAGGAGTTTGAGATTGACATATACACACTGCTATGTATAAAATAGGTAAACAACAAGGACCTACTGTATAGCACAGGGAACTATACTCAATATCTTGTAAGAACCTATAATAGAAAAGATTCTGGAAAAGAAATATTTACATAGATATATGTATGTATAACTGAATCACTTTGTTGTACACTTGAAACTGACAACACATTGTAAAATATCTATACTTCAATTTTAAAAAAAGAAAGAAAGAAATAACATTTACATAAGATAGAAAAAAATGAGCATATTGCTTTTTAGTATTATGGGAAGGAAATTTGTTTCTTAAATTACCATGAAATATGTACGTATTATAATTTTGGTATTTAAACAGCCCCTTTTCCTTGTATTTAAGCTGTTAGCAAATAGCTGATTTGAAGTAATATTTTTGTATGAGACGAAAACTAACGTGTAGTAAATATTGCATGAATGGTTTTCTGACTTCTGTTGTTTTTCCTTTTCTCCTAAATTACGTCACATGAATTATAAAATGATTATTGCTAGACTAGAAAAATCATTATTATTTACTTAGTATATATTTGCATGTGCATGCTTCTAGCTTTTGAGAACAAAAGAGATGCTATAAAATGAAAGAGAGAGGGAATTCCCTGTCAGTCCAGTGGTTAGGACTCGGCACTTTCATTGCCATGGTCCTGGGTTCAATCCCTGGTTGGGGAACTGAGATCCCACAAGCCTCGTGGCATGGCCAAGAAAAAGAAGAAGGAAAGAGTGAGATGGAGCTTCAGTTACCTCTAAAATTTCCTTTAATGTTTGATGTGGTCAAGGATAAGAATGAAGTTTCTGAGTATAAAGCTAGGCTTTCTAGAATATTTTTGATTCAGACGTGCATTGTTTTAGGTTCCTGTGCTTGAGATATGTTCCCTTCCACTCACTCAGTTCTCAGTTTGAAGGCTGTGCTACAACTGTTTTCCACATTGATTTGGTATAACAGAAAGAAAAGAGCACCAGATTTTAGATCTAGAAGACCTGGGTTTAGACTGTGTTTTGTCCATAGTGGGGCATATGGTTTCCAGCAAGTCACAGACTCTGTGAAAGTTAGTTTTCTTTTCTCTAAAATGAAGACATTTGATTCTTTTTATTTCCCTGCAGATACTGAAATTCAGTGATTTTATGTTCTTACTAAGAGTAGCATTCTTGTTCCAATTTTAAACTTCACTGGCAAAATCAAAGAATTTTTAAAAAGAGCCTAAAAATCTTTCTGAAATTATTCACTATGCTTAGACCAGACAGCCTAACCTTAATGAACTAAGATTTGACCCAATATTGTTAGACTCTGGAAATACAAAATGTGTAAATAATACATGGTTCTTCCCTTAAGGAGCTTGGTCTAGCTGACAAGCAAAACTAATGTACATTACAAAAAGAATTTACTAATTGACCAGGATACAGTCAGCCAAATAGAATGTGGGAAATTCCATAAAATAAAATGACCCAATTTCTTTAACAATAGTGTAAAAATAAAAAGAGGAGAGGGAATCTGTTACATATTAAAAGAACTTAAGATACATGTCAACCAAAAGCAACCATGGGGAGAGGGGTTGGGGGAAGCTTGTGTGAAACTTGGTTCAAATAAACTAGTGTAAAGAGGTAATTGAAGAAAATTGAACATGAATTGGCTATTAGATGCTATTAAGCATACTGTTAAGTTTTTTAGATGTGTAATGGTATTATGGTTAGATTTTAAAAAGAAAGAACTCCTTATCTGTTAGATTCATCTTGGGATATTTGTTAAGAGCAGCTGAATATGTTAGATGGAGTTGTTTACAGCATATTGTTGAAGTTGCTAAAGCTAAGTGATTGGTACATGGGAGTTCACTATACTTATTCTTTTACTACTTCTGTGTATGTTTGAAATTTTCTAACAGAAAAGGTTTAATTTTTTTCTGCTTGATGAAACACTGACTTACTTTGTACTTATGTGCTAAAAATATAAATAGTACAGTCATTGTTCAGTAAAGCTCAGTGTGGCATGGCCTAAATAGAATGCTACCACTTCTGTGAGGGACCTTAGAAGGGAGCATCAGGTCAAATTCCCTCATTGTACAGCTTAAGAAACTGAGGCCTCAAAAAAGGGAAGTGACTTGCCTAAGGCCACATTGCTAGTTAGTGACCAAGCCACTGTTATAATTAGATCTCCTAATTTCCAGATTCCTAGTTTGTTCTACTTTTCTTATTCTTCGAAATTTTCCTTTCTCCTTTTGTTCTGCGGCTTTAAAGAGTTTATAAATTTTAAATAAAATTAATGTTACATATAATGCTTACTTTGTCTTATTTATTTTCTTCAGAATCTGGCCAACCTATTTGTGGAAATGGAATGGTAGAGCAAGGTGAAGAATGTGATTGCGGCTATAGTGACCAGTGTAAAGACGAGTGCTGCTATGATGCAAACCAACCGGAAGGGAAAAAATGCAAGCTGAAACCTGGAAAGCAATGCAGGTACCTTGCTAATTCCAGTAGTGTTAATGTTCCTGGGAAGTCACCTGAAGGCAGTTATGTCAGATTTCAAACTGAGATTAGGAGATGTATGTGGTTTTGGAACTTTGTTATTTGTTGTTGGTTTATTTTCTGGAGTAGTAGTATTTAGGGCACCTGTTGTTGGCAGATTGAACTACTTGTAATTGCAGTTTGTGTGGTGGGTGTTAAAAAAGGACATGCAAAGGACACTCAATAAAATACATATTATTTAATGCCTAACTTTAAAAATGTGACTTTTGTCAGTAGTTTTAGAATCTTAACTTTAAATATTTAGATAGTATGGATTCCATACACTCCTGTAACTTAGTTGTCATATAATTTTATTTCACTTGCCAAATTATTTTGGTAGTGATAGATATAAGCAGTAGAATATTGTTTGTGCAGTACTTTTAAAATGGATGTTCTGTGTATCCTAGTTTGATTTTAGTGTATAAATGTGAGAAAAGTTGATAAATTGACTAATGTGTATCTATGAAAAACAATGATGACTTGCCTAATATTTAATCCATTTTCTATTATAACCTTTTACTATAGGCAAATAGAATAGAATAAGAAAGCTCAATATAGTATGCCTTCATTTTAAAAACAAGATTCTTAATCACTTTTCTGCACTTAATAGAATGTTGAAATTTAATAGCCTCTTATTCCAATAAGACTTGTTTAACAGTAACATACTTAGCATTTATGATTTAAAAATTAGGACTGTATCTATATGTATAGGAAATATCCTAGTGATTTTCTTTACTCACCTCAATCTTTCTTCTAGTCCAAGTCAAGGTCCCTGTTGCACAGCACAGTGTGCATTCAAGTCAAAAACTGAGAAGTGTCGGGATGATTCAGACTGTGCAAAAGAAGGAATATGTAATGGCATCACAGCTCTCTGCCCAGCATCTGATCCTAAACCAAACTTTACAGACTGTAATAGGCATACACAAGTGTGCATTAATGGGGTAAGCATTTGATTTGTATGTTGTTTATTTAGTTTTATGAAACCTTTTTCAGGATAATTGTTTGTTGCCACTTAAAGCCGCATAAAGTAATTAATCTCGGTCCCTATCTATTTCCTCACAAAGCTGTGAATGCATTATGTGGCATAAGTGCCTGGTGGCATTTGATTAGTTATTGACTTGTCTTTCATCTTTCTACTGCATGCGTTTGATACTCTCTAGAGAAAAATAGTTATGTAACTAGGCATGTAACTTTGTATTTCTTTTAAGTTTTATAAATTAACATTTTAATACTCTAAAAGAACTCTCAGTTATTTCCTCTGAATGTGAAGCCTTTAAAGCTTTCTTGGCTAAATAATCACTTTCCTCTACATGAGGAAAATTTCATTTTTCTCTCCTTATAAAGGAGCCATAATAACCAACATAAAGTCGATGCTCATCTAATCTCCTTCTCTGTTTTTGTTTGGTCTAGACTTTTAAGTTACCATTTCTTTAAAGATTTACTATCTTATTTGCACTTACTTTTTTTTTTTTTTGTGGTACACGGCCCTCTCACTGTTGTGGCTTCTCCCGTTGTGGAGCACAGGCTCCGGACGCGCAGGCTCAGCAGCCATGGCTCACGGGCCCAGCCACTCCGCAGCATGTGGGATCTTCCCAGACCGGGGCACGAACCCTTGTCTCCTGCATCGGCAGGCAGACTCTCAACCACTGCGCCACCAGGGAAGCCCCTGCACTTACTCTTTTTAAGATGTGTTTATACCATCCATTTCTGATACTAATCTATGCTTCCCCCCCGCCCCCCGACTTGTATTTCTACTTAATTATTTTAGCGTTGGAGGTGTTTCTGTCTGCTATTGTCAACAAGAGGTTTGACTGTATAGGGATTAAATAATTGGTCTTTTATTTTTCTTTCAGCAATGTGCAGGTTCTATCTGTGAGAAATATGGCTTGGAGGAGTGCACCTGTGCCAGCTCTGATGGCAAAGATGATAAGGAATTATGCCATGTCTGCTGTATGAAGAAGAGTAAGGCTTTTAAAATGCAAGAGTATAAAATCTGTTTCAAAAACCTTATTTTCTCCTAAATTTTAAGTGTTAAACTTTGATATACAGTTGGGACATAATTTCCAGCTGAACTGATCCTCTTGAGAAATTTTAAAATGTAGTATAGAATTGTGTTTCTAGTATTATGGTCCCTACAGTGTTTTTAAAATGATAAACTAGATAAAACCTGCCAGCGTTTTTACAATAATTAATATAAATACCGTTAGAAGGATTTAAAGCCATTGTAGGCACTAAGTCAGGAGTTACTGGTTGTTTGTTTATGCTGTAATATTTAAGGTGAATTACCAGTGTTGTTATCTAGTCTAACTAATGAAAGTCTATATAACATGTCATGGTGATGATTTTAGGCAGTTTCTTCCTTTCCTCCCTCTCTCCCGAGCTAGCCTGATAGGAAATCTGATCTTCAACTTATATTTGACACTTCTTTTGCAGTGGAGCCATCAACTTGTGCCAGTACAGGGTCTGTGCAATGGAGCAAGTACTTCCTTGGTCGAACCATCACCCTGCAACCTGGATCCCCATGCAATGATTTTAGAGGCTACTGTGATGTTTTCATGCGGTGCAGATTAGTAGATGCTGATGGTCCTCTAGCTAGGCTTAAAAAAGCAATTTTCAGTCCAGAGCTCTATGAAAACATTGCTGAATGGATTGTGGTAAGTATAGTTTTTATTTATAAAGAAACCTTATCTTAAAATGATTTGATCATAATTTTACTTGGTTAGAGGTCACCCCTGTTATGAGAAAATCACTTCTTTTCTGTTTATACTGGAGTTATAGTTGACCCTTGAACAACATGGGTTGAACTGCATGGGTCTACTTATAAGCAGATCTTTTTCAATAGTAAATACTACAGTAGTACACAGTGTGGAGTTGGTTGAATCTGCCGGTGTGGAGGAACCATGGATATAGAGAACTTTGGAGGTGGTTGGCTAACTATGATTAACCCGCCACGTTCAAGGGTCAACTGTATTTTATCTGAAGAGTGATTTTTAGGGCTTCCCTGGTGGCGCAGCGGTTGAGAGTCCGCCTGCCAATGCAGGGGACACGGGTTCGTGCCCCGGTCCGGGAGGATCCCGCATGCCGTGGAGTGGCTGGGCCCGTGAGCCATGGCCGCTGAGCCTGTGCGTCTGGAGCCTGTGCTCCACAGTGGGAGAGGCCACAGCGGTGAGAGGCCTGTGTACCGCAAAAAAAAAAAACACCTAAAGGTGCCTTCTGGCACTATGGTAAAGTGAAAAGGGTACAGGCTTGGAATTACACGAGGATTCAGATCATCCTTCTGACGTTTGATAATTCTGTGACTTCAGGCAGCTTACATTTCTTGGCTCCCTTACTTCCCTGTTTTCAACTCAAATCCAGTTCTTATTTTCTTTTTTTCTGATCATCTCTAATAAGAAAAAGTTGAGATCTAGTATACTTGTCTACTATGGGAAACAGTGTGTTCAAAGAAAAAAATCTGATAATTGGAATCTCAGAGTTATGTTCTGCTGAGTTTATGTTGTTGTGCCAGATGTTGTAGGTTTTCTAGATAGTAAATCATATCATCTAAAAATAATATTTTTTCACTTTTCTCCATTATGTTTAATTTTGATTCATTTTATTTACAATTTCAAAAACTCATTCCTATTTTAAAATATTTAATAGAAATGATCTTTTTAGTTAAAGTGTTTTTAAAACCTTTTTTCATATTTTAGATTTGAGGATTTTGTGAAATACTTCTTACAATGAATTTTAGCAATGTGAAGTCTTGTGCTCTGGAACTGATTAATCAGGCACTTTTAGATTTATGCAGATTTGCCTTAAATGGGTATAGAACACTGTTATTTTAAATCAGTGTTGACATTCACATGCCACCCTTTCAAATAGCATGGTCCATAATGCCGGAAGAGTACCGTTAGGCTGTTGCTGCATTTGTGGGCATTAATCAGATCAAACAGTAAGATAAACAACAGCCACTTCCTTACAAGTTATTTGTCTCATTTGTGTTACTTGCAGAGTTCACCTGCATAGCAGAGTTCATTTTGTTACACTGGTCTTTCATCATGTATAAGGAAAGTGTCCTTCTAGTTAGTAATGTAGGTTATTAGTTTGCTCTGGTAAGAAGCTGTGAAAGGGATGATGGGTTAGTTTCACTGACTTTCCTTTCCATTGGTACCTGGTGGCTCTTTTATCTCCTTTCCACAGTATACTATGGAATCTTTTTTCCTCATGAGGGTAGAGTGGGAAGAACCTTAACAGTTTAATAGTTCAGGACGTGAGTTACTGACTGCTATAGGCACCATGGAAATGATGTAATAAAGACTTTTACTTTCTTTTCCGGGGAAAAGTTGTTTTTGACAGTAATGTTTGAATGTAGGCTGAATGCCTACTGTGTGTCTCGCCAGGAGATAATGATAAACATCCTTTGGATTTATCAAGGGGTCACCTAGTTCTTGAAAAGTTGGAGAGCATTCACCAGTAAATCTGTTAAGACCCTGTACCACTGTCTCCTTTTCATTAAATGGGTACATTGGTAATTCTTTTTCATTTTCTTCCATAGTTACTGATGTGTTCACATTTTTTGCACCTTTTGTGTTAGGTTTGACATAGGAAACCACCTTTGACCTTGATTTTTTCCAAATCTATCACTGTATTTACCCCACACTTTAAAATAATTGCCTGTTAGTTTGTGGCTTTTTTCTTTTTAATTTGTTCAGTTTTATCAGGAGTTCATCTTTTTATTATTATTTTGACAAGAGTCAACTATGTTTCTCATTTTTTAATTAATGTCTTCTCTCTTATTTTGCTGTAATTTTATGAACCTAGATAAGTATCTGGTGTTCTTTATGAAAGATTTAGAGTAGTGTTTCCAAGTGCTTCACAGAACACTAGATCCATAGGTTTGGTGGTCAAATGAATCTGGACAATATTGCATACTATAGTCCCCTCTTAGAGATTTGTGATAATATTGTGAGAAGCCCCACGATAAAAAATCTTTTTAACTTCATTTTCCAAACTTACCTGACCTTTATTCATATTGTACATGAGAATTACCTAAGGGCTTAGACCAATTAAGTCAGAATCTCTGGGGATGGAGTATAAAGTGTTTGGGTCATTTCAAAGCTCCCAACTCTCAATTCTGATGATCAACTGGGATTGAGAACCAACCATTCATGTAGAACAGGGGTTGGCAAACTATGGCTCATGAGCCAGATTTAGCCCACTGCCTATTTTTGTATGGCTTACAGCTAAGAATGGTTTCACGTATATAAGTAGTTGAAAAAAATCAAAATAATATTCTTCTGGGGACTTCCCTGGTGTTGCAGTGGTTAAGAATCCTCCTGCCAATGCAGGGGACATGGGTTCGAGCCCTGGTCCTGGAAGAGCCCACATGCAGCGGAGCAACTAAGCCAGTGCACCACAACTACTGAAGCCTGCACGCCTAGAGCCGGTGCTCCGCAATTAGAGAAGCCACTGCAATGAGAAGCCCATGCACTGCAACAAAGTGTAGCCCCCCGCTTGCCGCAACTAGGGAAAGTCTGCGCATAGCAACGAAGACCCAACGCAGCCAAAAATAAATAAATAAAATAAATTTATTTTTTTAAAAAAAGAATATTACCCGTAACGGAACTAATGGCCATAATTAATTTAAAAAATATATATTCTTCTGAAAATTATATGAAATTCAAATTTCAGTGTCCATAAGTAGTGATTTATCAGAACATGGCCATGGCTATTCAGTTATATATTGCTTATGGCTGCTTTTGCACTTTGAATAGTTGTAGCAGAGACTGCTTGGCCCCATAAAGCCTAAAATATTTGTCTGGCCTTTGATAGGAAGTTTCTGCCAAGCCCTAATCTAGACCAGTGGATCTCAAAGTGTGGTCCCCTGACCAGCAGCATCAGCAGCACCTGGGAACTTGATAAAAATGCAAATGATCAGGTCCCACGTGGACCCCTGAGTCGGTATGTGATGGTGCATGCTAAAGTTTGGGAACCATTTTTACAGTCTCTGCAGTGTAATGACTCCTTTTTAAAAGACTTGTAACAGAAATTTTCTACTTTGTCTTCCTGCTGTGTTGAAAATGGAAGGTGGTTGTGGACCTCCAGAGTCCTTTGTTGCCTAGTAGAATAGGCCTCATAGATATCACTACCGAAACTTGAACAACAAAGATGCAGTATTGTCACAGGGCTTAGCATATGGTAAGGAGTCAGTATGTGTTTGCTAGATGAATGAAGCAGATAACTGTGTCATAACTTATATGGAAAAGAAAAAATCATACATATTATCCTAACTTTGAAGTTGTAATGTTTTCAGGTATCTCTCAGTGGTATTTTAACCTGCTTGCCCAGGCTAAGTATAAAGTAACAAGAAGATTAGTAGCCAGTTGCTTTCGAGAGGGGTGGTGCGTGGAGTGTTGAAGGATAAAAGAACATTTAGTCAGAGTCCAGACAATGGTATCTTCTGAAGGATGAAGGGACGCTTTCTGCCCCTGCAGGATGGCATAATCAGTATCCTGACAAGGGACTGTGGGTCCCACATGGTCTTGTGACTACCCGGAAGTCTAGAGCGTGTTTGCTGTGACTGAGAGTTGTTATCACTGGAAATTCACCAAAAGGATTATATGATTTAACTTTTTCTAGAGATCTTTAAAACCAGCTAAGATTATCTTATGTCTGAAGAGACTTGATGGCTTGTCTTGCCCCTTCCCCCTCACAGTTTTTTGAGTGAAACCTGTTTTATTGTTTTGTTAGCCTATAGGTCCTTTTTGTTTATTTAGATTATTAAATAAAAAACTATTGTAATTAGAACATAATAAATTAGACTGGCAAATTTTGACCTTTCATTTTTGTCATTTTTACTTAATTTTTCTACTTTGTGTTCTTTTGGCCATATAAGTGGATGTATTGAACATCATCTATCTGTTTTTTATGTAGAATTATTTTCTCAGACTTGATTTAGTACTTGTTAACTTCTAAGCTGTTTTTTAAACTTGGATGTCTTTGTCTCTTAAGTTTCACTTAACACCCTTGTATCTATGAAAGACAAGAGCTTGACTCGTAATTTACATTCATTAAATGCCTGTTGAATGAATGACAGCTCTCTTTTATTTCAGACTCTTAACAGGTGGACAAACTGTGATCTCTTTTCTGAGATGAAACACATATATTGCACTTATTAGCCTGGTTGGTATTCTTTTTCCAGATTTTATAGTATATGAGAAAACATGTGATTTAGCATTTACCACTCTCTGATAATTCTCTCTTGAAGGGGGCATTTAAAAAAATCTTCTCTACCAAAGGTGACCATACTTACTAACACTCTCAAATGCACTATTGTTTTGTTTAGTTTTTCCTTGCTATCTTCTATCCACTGCGATATTCTATTTCTGAGAGCTACTATCATTGTCACGAAAACATCTCAGCTTTGGGCTTTTGAGGTATATAGTTACCTGGAAGATTTCAGAGGAAAACCAGGAACACTGCTAGAAGGGACTGGAAATTCTCAAGGACCTGGGTGCCACATTTTCGTAAATATCTTTTGATCTCAGCTGGGACTCGGTCCTTTTGACCTTTGTTTTCTACGAAGTTATAACCACTGTTAAATTCAGGCTTCCTCTCTCCAGTCTGCTTTTGTTACTGCCATACTACTTGCATCTCTATTTAAAACTGTATAGGTACTGAAAAACTGGTATTAGAAGAGGTGTCAAACCATAATTTTTTATGTCCTCTGTTGTAAGAACCTTTTGCATTATTTGTGCGTGCGTGCAATCTAGATATAATAAATGTGCAATCTAGATATAATAAATAAATATTATAAATGAGAAGTGTTTCTCTAAGTCAGTATTTGGAGTAATGACTCACGTGTAATAACTAGTCCAACAGGTACTTTTTGGTAGAGTATATACTGAGTTTATAGAATATAAATTCAAAAAGCTTGCAGTCCAGTTTGGGATAGAGAGGGTAAGCACATAGAAACATATTTTCAGTTCTGCATCATGTTTTCACAGGAAATAGGAGAACCTATTTGGACAAGGCTTCTTTAAGGATGTGATAGCAAAGCTAAGTTCTTAAGGACTAGTAAGTAGAGGGACAGGTGGATGTTTTGTTAAGAGAGAGCAGCTGAAATAGTCACAGACATAAGAAATATTTTAAATAAAAATTTTTTTCACTTTTATCCTTTTGAAAAGTGTGATTATCCTTTTTTTTTTTTTAATTGACAAAGTAATATGTTGAAAAGTAAGCCGCCTTTTTTCCCTGGAGCCCAGTCCTCTCAAGACGAGTTTCTTATATATTTTTCAGAAACTGTATTTTTACAAGAAAATATATTTTAAAAAGACAAGTGGAATCATATACTTACTGGGCCGCAGTTCATTGTGTGCTCTGTTTTTTTATCTCTGTCCCACTTAATGATTTATCTTGGAGATCTTTGGTGGGAAGCTTTTTTTTTTTTTTTTTAATTTATGGCTGCGTTGGGTCTTCGTTTCTGTGTGAGGGCTTTCTCCAGTTGCGGCGAGCGGGGGCCACTCTTCATCGCGGTGCGCGGGCCTCTCCCTATCGCGGCCTCTCTTGTTGCGGAGCACAGTCTCCAGACGCGCAGGCTCAGTAGTTGTGGCGCACAGGTCTAGTTGCTCCGCGGCATGTGGGATCTTCCCAGACCAGGGCTCGAACCAGCGTCCCCTGCATCGGCAGGCAGATTCTCAACCACTGCGCCACCAGGGAAGCCCGGTGGGAAGCTTTTGAAGAACGGTTTTACATAGAGGAATGACATAGTTCTGTGTTTTAAGTAGTTGTAACACTGATGACCATGTGGAAGACTAGAAGGAAGGAAATGTGTTCGAGAATATAGTGAACGTCAGGAATGGAAGGGCATCTCCCATAACAGAACTAGCCCACCAGCCTGAAGGTAGTAGGAAGACCCTTGACCCTTTGTGCTTATAAAATGGATCACATTAGAGGTGATACTGCCTTTCCAGAGGGTATTTGGAAATTACCAGTAGTTGCCAGAGTAACTGAGGGACTCTACTGGCATTTGATGGATGAGGGCCATGTATGCTAAACTTCCTACATTGCTCAAAATGGTCCTGTACCACAATGCCAGCATATCTACACTGAGTAAGAAGCACTCATCTGCATCCTAGTCATGGGCATGCTTGTTTAAAATGCAGTTCCCTGGGCCCTCCACCAGAACACTGAATTGTAAGTAATGTTTTACTGGAACACAACCACGTTCACCTGTGTTGTGTCTTATCTATGGCTGCTTTTGTACTACAGTGGCAGAAATGAATTGTTTTGACCAGGACCATATGGCCCACAAAGCCTAAAATGTTAGTTGTTGGGCTCTTTATAGAAAAAGTCTGCTGACCCTTGGTAGAGACCAGTAGTTCTCAGTCTTGACTGCATAGTGGAATCATGTGGCAGCTTTAACAAAACTGCTGATGTCAGGATCCCACCCCCACCCTACTGGAGCCTGGGATTTCGTCCAGGTATCTGAGTTTCCAGGCGATTCTAATGTGTAGCCGAGGTTGAGAACCACTGGTATAGAGCAGGAAGAGTACTTGTAGCAGTACAAGCTGGTGATTTTGGTTCTTAATGATTTTACTGGGTCAGAGTGTCAGAGTTGCAGACAGGAAAGGTAGGAGAAGGTCTTAACTTCATTGAATGCCACATTTAAAAGGCCTCTGGAACTTGTCATGCTTGGAACATGACAAAAGCTGTGCATATAGTTCTGCATGTGACAGTAGGCAGAAATGAAGAGAGGAATCAGCCAGCACTTGAGTTGACAGACTGAGGACAGGACTTAAACCCTGCCTTTTTTTTGATAAATAGCAGGTCTGTTATTTGAGGATGAATAAAACAGGAAAAACAACAGGAGCCTGTGGGAAATTTATTTAACAAGGGAAAGGGAATATTAACCTAAAGACTCACAGGGAAGAGCAGTGCTCTGAAAATTATTTTCTACAGAAACCAAAAGAAAGTTTTAGAAAACTATCTGGCAATCTCAGTAGGATGCAAGAAATGGCTTCTGAAAAGCAGATTGTAAGCTGTGGTTTCCAAGCCAGATTCAGCCCGGCAAATGTGTCTTGTATGGTCTACCTGTTGTTTTTAGAAATTTTGAATGAGTTGTTAGCATTTAAAAACAGATTTCATGTAAAAATTCAGATTTGTAGCTTCTCTTTAAAGATAAATCTTTCGGCAGTAAGGCTGACTTGCATCACCCCTTGCTCTCTCCTTTCTTGAACACTTCATTCCTAAAGGCAATTAGGTGAGGCCAAGCAAGGCATCCATGCCTGGTGAGGGGAGCTGTACTGGCACAGGGCAGGGTGCCCTTTGAACCCTGTGGAGGGGTGACTGGCTTGTGATGTCAGAGTACAAGTATTGTGAGGAGGGTGTCTGCTTAGGAGGGCCAGTTTTTAAAGGAACTAGGGCTCCTTGGAGAAATGACTGATTCCAGTGCTGGGGCAGGGAAAGAACAAGATGAACCTGTAACTCCTTGTGCCAACTGAAGTGCTCAAAGAATGGTGAGGACATGCCCAAAAGACACAATAATGATAGTAATGGATTATAACCCATTAAGGAAAATAGGAAATCATGAGGGAATAAATAAATTTAAAGTTTTATGAAGAATAAAATATTTATATAGTTCTAAATTATGTCCGTACAAAATACTCATTGACTACAAAAGAGAAGAGTATCTTTTTGGTAAAGTTTGGCAGTTAACACCTTGGTCAAGTGATCCAGTTAACGTCCTTAGTAATGAGATCAAAGTCATGTGTCACCTGGTTGGATGCAATGAGAAGAATACAGCATCACTTCTGAGATATTCTTACTAAAGATGTATGACCTGAATCTAATAATAAAGAAACATCTGAGAAACCCCAATTGAGGGACATTCCAATGCAAAATAACTGACCTGTAATCTTCAAAAGTGTCAAGTTATATAAACTAAGGGAAGACTGTGGATTGTTTCCAGATTGCGGGGGACTAAAGAAACACAGCTGGTAAATGCAGCACAGTTCTGAATCGGATGGCATTGGGACATATGGCAAAACTTGAATGAGGAGGTCTGAGGATTAAATGGTAGTGATGTAACAATGCCAATTTCCTGATTTTGTTATGATTATCTAGGAAAACCCCCTTAATATCTAGGAAATCCCCCTTAAGTTGCAGGAACTATATGCTGAATTGTTCAAGTGTAACAGGACATCATGGTAGCAGTTTACTCTCAGATGGTTCCAGAATTTACAAACTTCTTTGTCCTGTACTTGGAACTTTTCTAAAAGTTTGGGATTCTTTCAAAATTAAATTGATATGTTTATATATATATATGTGAAAGGCTTTATGCACACACGGGGAAGGTGGCTTGGGGTATTTTACCACAACATTCATTTTTATTTCCGCTTCTGTTTCTTTAATTATATTGTCACTGCTGGATAAAGAAAACAGTATAGAAGTAGTAGACTGCTGGTTTTAAGGCCCCAGATCCGAGAAGCGCTTCTTAAATGGGAGTTTTATTGGCAATAATTAGCAATAACTATATATGTATTATAACAATCTGCGTAAGCCAATATAAGGTTCACAGTTTTCTAGTTGTTACTATTTTGTATGATGTTTATTAGTACATGCTATCTTAAGACAAAAATTGAATATTTTGAATTGCAAAATAGACTTAAATTTATTAAGAATGGCAACAGTAATTTTTCTATAAATAAGATTATGTCAGTAGTTTTTGAAGGTTTTTTGTTTGGCTAATTGATTTAATTTGACTTAAGTTGGAAATGAAATTTTTTAGTACCTTCTTAGAGATAAACTTTACCTGCTTCTAGAATGTGTGTATCCTTCCACTTTTCATATTAAAGAAGACAGTTAACCTTTAAATAAGTGAGTATATATGTAATAGATATTTTATATATATATATATATATATAAAATGAGAACTAAGATACATTGTATAGGAATAATTTAATAACAGTAGTCTGGGACTCAAGTTCCAAATGAAATAGAGAAACAGGAAAGAGGGGTCTCAAAAAAGATAGAATTTCAGTCTTAGCTTTGATGATTAGAAAAAAATATAGGTTAAAGAATATTTTAAAAATCTATCTAGTAGAATTTAAAGCAAGTTATATACCTTCTAAGTCACTGGATAGTATAAAAAGCAAAGTCTGTAAGAGTAACAGGTAAAAGAAGGGAAGGAAGTATTTAAATCAGAAAATATTTAGTAACATGGGAAAATGCAATATAAACTATATGCAGGATGACCCCAGTTTTGCACGTGTGTTTTTCTGAGTATGACAAACATAGTTATATAGAAAAGAGACTGAAATGAAAATAAGATTTAGTGGTTTCCTCTAGGAAGTGAAATTATGGGTGATTTTTGTTTTCACCTTTGTACTTTTTATTTAGAGATTAACATATATGTGCTTTTACATGATATCTACAACTCCCAATGAACAGATGTTCTTTAAAAATTAAAATGTAATGTATCCTATTGTATATTTTATATAATGTAAAATACTCTAAAATATTTTATAGTTTTTTCAGTGGAAAAATCTGTTTATTTCTAGGCTTATTGGTGGGCAGTATTACTTATGGGAATTGCCCTGATCATGTTAATGGCCGGTTTTATTAAGATATGCAGTGTTCATACTCCAAGTAGTAATCCAAAGTTGCCTCCTCCTAAACCTCTTCCAGGTAAGACAATTTGAGCAATATTTTTATTATTCAGAACCATTTAGCAAGTAGAACTGAATTATAAATGAGTCTTCAGTAACTAATATATAATACTTTCTCCTTGAGAATGGGATTATTGGCTGAATTATGTAGTTGATTTTTAAGTGTGTGTTTTTTTGTTGTTTTTTTTTAATCAACCCAGTCTAGCTTATGGCTGCCGATTTAATGCTAATATATCCTTTTAAAAAAATGCTAATATATCCTTTGCTAATGCTAATATATCCTTTAAAAGAAGATCCAAAAATCTTCCCTTTTTGGTTTTATTATGATAGACTACTTCTAAATGATTGTTCTTTCTATTCTAATAGCTATGCTTCAGTTATGGTTTTTAACGTTCGTGCTCTTGAAATATTTTCTGGCACGTAAAGTCATTTTCCCTAGGGATGATGCTTATGGGGAAATACAAGTTCCAGTCTGTGGGAGAGTCGTGGTGTAGAGGCTTCAGTCACCAAACAACCATAGTTATTCTCCGTCTCTGAAAACAACTCCTAAGTCTCCACCACCCTTTACCTCTCAGGGAGACAGGGCTGGGAGGAGATACCCTCTTTAGACGAGGGGATTTGGAGAAGGAGGGTAAGGAAGCGACTGCTGTGGGTTGTTTAGGCCCCCACCTGTCTCTCCCACCCCCTCTCCAAGGTAGGTGTCGCTTCCACGCTCCCCTCAGGACACCTGCGAAGTAGGTGTGGGACAACACTGTCCCAAGGCCCGAGGTAAATGGCAGTAGTTCCCTCTCCTGCCCCCCACTCATTTCTCATTGAAGCCTCTTGCCTCAGGCCAAATCCACTGCCCTACACAAAGTTGTTTAAAGCTAGGGGTTTCTTATAATTTTCTCCATTTTCCCTCAGTTGTTCCCCTATATTTACCTATCTTAAGGCAAGAGAGGTCAGTGGTCATGCTGGGACAGTATCTTGGTGGGAATCAAAGGAAATTTGATTTTGATGTCATTGCTTTTTGTAAATTAGCAAGTTAGCACTCTGGAACTGATGTCAGTTTCTTAGGGATTTCCAAGGGCCAAGTGACACTTTTTAGATACATTACCAATTATGGCCTCATTTAATGATGCAATTCTTTTAATTTCATTTTAAGGATTTTCCAGCTCTTAACTGTTGTTTATTGAATGCTCTCAAAAACTGTTGAGCACTTTTTCGTGAATTATCATATAATCCTCACAACAGACTATCTGAGTTAGTTATTATCCCTATTGTACAGACTTGTTAGTCATCTGAGTTTCAGAGAGGCTAAGTCATTTGCTCGAAGACACCCAGCAATTTCTTCCTCATGGAGTCTATCCTCAGACCCATATTAATCTAATAGTTGTAGCTGTTAAGCACTTGAAATGTGGCTAGTCTCAATTGAGATGTATTGTAAATATAAAATACATACAGACTCTGAAGACTTAGTATTTAAAAAATGAAATATTTCATTAATGATTCTTTATATTGATTACATCTTGAAATGATAGTATTTTGACTATATTGGGTTAAATGAAATAAAAATATTATTAAAATTATTTTACCTGTTTCTCTAACATTTTTCACTGTGGTTACCAGAAAATAGAAACTTACATATACGGCTCATATTATATTTGTTTTGGACAATGCTGATCTAGAACCTTTTTTCCTTTCCCCCCTTTTTTTTTTTTTTTTTTTACTGAAATGGCAGCTTTGTTTTTAAAGATTAAAAAGCTCATGGTAAATCTCTCTTGCTTTTGTTTGTGACGCACAGGCACTTTAAAGAGGAGGAGACCTCCCCAGCCCATTCAGCAACCCCAGCGTCAGAGGCCCCGGGAGAGTTATCAGATGGGACACATGAGACGTTAACTCAGCTTTTGCCTTGGTTCTTCCTAGTGCCTACAATGGGAAAACTTCACTCCAAAGAGAAACCTATTAAATCATCATCCCCAAACTAAACCCTCACAAATAACAGTTGAAGAAAAAAATGGCAAGAGATCATGTCCTCAGATCAGGTGGAATTACTTAAATTTTAAAGCCTGAAAATTCCAATTTGGGGGTGGGATGTGAAAAAGGAACCCAATTTTCTTATGGACAGATATTTTTAACCTAATGGCACAAAGTCTTAGAATATTATTATGTGCCCCGTGTTCCCTGTTCTTCGTTGCTGCATTTTCTTCACTTGCAGGCAAACTTGGCTCTCGATAAACTTTTATCACAAATTGAAATATATATATTTTTTTCAACTGCCAATCAAGGCTAGGAGGCTCGACCACCTCAACATTGGAGACATCACTTGCCAATGTACATACCTTGTTATATGCAGACATGTATTTCTTACGTACACTGTACTCCTGTGTGCAATTGTAAACAGAAATTGCAATATGGATGTTTCTTTGTATTATAAAATTTTTCCGCTCTTAATGAAAAATTACTGTTTAATTGACATACTCAGGATAACAGAGAATGGTGGTATTCAGTGGTCCAGGATTCTGTAATGCTTTACACAGGCAGTTTTGAAACGAGAATCAGTTTACCTTTTCCTTGTGATGGAGTTGGTTCTGATATTCATTTTGTTTTATCAAATGGCTGCTAAGAGCACAAGAGTGACGATGCTGAAGAACACAGTTAAGTGCAAACTGGACATATGCAGCATACTACTACTTCAGGCTAAGTTCTTTATGTAAATGTCTGATTTCCACTTACTTATTTTAAACTTTCTAATTCAATTCCATTTTTGAAGTGATAGGTGAAGTTTTATTCATGTTTGGTAGCAGTTATGTCAGTGAAATGATTCTTTTTATTTGCAGCCTCTTATTTGTATGCTAATTATGTTTTGGTTTTGTCTGATACAGAAAAGAAAAGCTGTGTCTCTATTTTATCAAAATATTTGAACAGCGTTTTCAGCATATCATCACTGATCATTGGTAACCACTAAAGAAGAGTGATTTGCTCAACCAGTAGTTAAAATTGTAGCTAGGCCTTCTGACACTTTTTTTCCCTAAAATGTTTTAACTGCAATGAAGGTGAAACAGCACAATGTCCCATTCCAAATTTATTTTTTAAACAGGTGTAAATAATTGGCTTTTTAAAGAAAGAAGGCAAAAGCATTTAATGTATTAACAGGCTTATTGCTATGCAGGAATGGAAGGGGGCATTACAAAAAAACTTTAAGCTTGTGACATATTTATTGCTTCTTGTTTTCCAGCTATATCACTTAAATTAGAAGTAAACAGCTATGATTTTCCTGGCTTCACATAGGAGGCAGATTTAGGGAAAGTTGAAAAGATTTGTGTTTGGCTTTTTTTCTTTTTTCTTTTTTTCTTAAGAGTATAAGGTTTACACAATCATTCTCATAATGTGACGCAAGCCAGCAAGGCCAAAAATGCTAGAGAAAATAATGGGATCTCTTCCTTGTAAACTTGTACAGTATGTGGTGACTTTTTTCAAAATACAGCTTTTTGTACATGATTTAGAGACGAATTTTGTACATGAAACCCCAGATAGACTATAAATAATTCTAAACAAACAGGTAGGTAGATATATATGTAATTGCTTTTAAATCATTTAAATGCCTTTGTTTTCAGACTGTGCAAAGGTTGGAAGTGGGTTTGCATTTCTAAAATGGTGACTTTTACTCTGCAAGAGTTATTAGTAACTTCTTGAGTGTGGTAGACTTTGGAACATGTACATTTTTTGCTTGTAATGTTATCCTGTGGTAGGGTTTTGGCAGGTACATACTGCCCCATTTTATTTTGAGTCTAAGTTAAATGTTTTCTGAAAAGAGATGCGTGCACTGAACTCTTTCCACTGCAAATCAAGATGTGGTAAAACAAAAGGATCAAGACAAATGAGATCTAATACTACTGTCAGTTTAATGTCCACTGTGTTTTATACAGTATCTTTTTGTTCACTTTGGAAATTTTTACTAAAAATTGCAAAAAATAAAGTATTGTGCAAAGATGTAAGGTTTTTTGAAACTTGAAATGCATTAATAAATAGACTTGATGAAATCGTCTTGAAGGTTTCCTACTCTTTGAGCTCTGAGAACTATCAAAAGAAGCTTCCGGCAAGGCAGCTTGTCCTTACTAAACGAAAGAGATTGTTAAGCAGAAAGGATGGTCTCTTCCCACACAAGTACAGATATCTTTATTCCTAATTAAGACTTCATGTAAAAATTTTATTATTAGATATCTCTTTCTACACACAATGAACATTTGAAAAACAGTCTCAACTGCTTTACATTATTTCTAATCAATATTCAAAGTGCTTAAACGTATCTGTCTTAGCAGAAGAGCTGAGTCATTTTGGAAACTGGTCTCATATATATTTTGCAAAGTTTTGAATGCTAAGTACCTCATTTATTTTAAAAGTCTAGTTTGATGATAAGTGTATTTAAAAAATTTGAGCCACGTTTCCCTGCTTTGTCAAATTCACAGCAAATAAGAAGAGACTTGATATTTCAGTCTTACCTAGAAAAAGAATTGTAAGCCCAGAGTGGTGCCCTGCACAGAACAATCTGCCCCAAACCCAAGTTACTTAGTTATTTATTAAATATATTGAGGCCAGCTTAAATAAGTAGTATTTGTTAAATGAGTAAAAATATGCAATACTTTTTAGTTACTTTAATTTAGAAACCTCAAAATGTATATTATGTTTAGTTATGTTTGTTTATGAAACCATCAGTATTGATTCAGATGATTGCAAATTTATTATTTTTACTTACAATTGAATATTTAAATTTTGTTTAGATTAAATCAGCAATAGAATAAATTATTACAGTTTCTGGACTAGTGTTCTCCATAGTGTCAGGCAATATACAGTTTTGGGAAGGACTTCTTTTAGGGAATGGCAGCTTTATCCGATAAGTCTTGTTTTCTGAGGTGTCTTCAGCAGTTTGTGCTTTGAGGTACTTCAGTTTTGTTATATTCACAGACTAGTGAAAACTGAAGATTTCTCCAAATTGAGCAGACTACTCTCGAGTTCTTATTTCGGTCCCTGTGGTCTGTATATTTTAAGACCTAATGATTATTCTTTCTCCAAAGATGGGATTAGATTAGTGTCCTTGGCAGCTGTGCAACTGTGGGTGCATGTGCTTGGGAAGGCTTTTAATTTCCTAAGTATTTCTAATCGAAAGTACAAGAGGGTCAGTGTAGTAAGTCCATTACAGAACTGGACAGCCCATCTTCAGGGGTATAAGAAGTGATGTTCTTTATCCAGATTTAAAGAGTCAAGGTCTCCCAAAACTAGAGAGCAAGTTGGATATAGTTTAAAAGCAGCTGCCAGGGACAGTTTTTCTCTAGAGAAGTCACTACAGTCACAAGAAATTGTAGTTTCCTGAAAAACACTTTTGACTTCTAAGTAACAAAAAGGATAACTAGTTTGCCCCACAGAACTCAGCTTCAGTTTCAGCATTTCTGGTTTTATGTTCTTTATTGAAAACAGCTTCCATTTGTATCACTTTTCCTGTTTATTACCAGTTTAGTTTTTCCACTGTCATTTCTGTATCCAACCCTTTACATTATTAGGATACAAGTGAATGAACCCTTGTATTCTGTATTACTGTATTGTTTGTCTTAGGTACATACATGTATGCACTATTTTCAGTAGAAATTCATATATTTTGTAATTGATAAGCTCTTCAGAATATCTGTTCTCTCCTATGAAAAGCAACATGATACTAGGTAAAAATGGAGGGTTGAGCAAAGTATTTATTAGCCTCTGCTCTTTCCTAAAATCTCTGCTAAAATCATAGTGACTGGGGAAAGAAAACAGCATATCCAGCAAGGATAAGAAATATCGAAGAGAAGATAACAACATTTTGGAGACTGGAAAGCAGATGGACAAGTAGCCAAATCCTAAACCAGCCAGTGGAAACATGAGAACAGCCCAGTTTGCATTGTTAACATTTTGGGATATAGTCCTTAAGACTTTTTTCTGTGCACCTTTCTTATTTAACAATACATTGATATTGTATCTGCATCATTTTAATGACTGTAAATATTTCATTCTATGGATGTATTATACATTTTAAAAATTAACCAATTCCCTATTGTTTGGATATTTAGGTTTTCAGATTGTTCATTATTTTAAACAATCCTTTAAGGAAAATTCTAAGTCTAATAATAAAATAAATTCCTAAAAGTGGAATTAAAAGTGGGTTAAAGATTTTCTAGGGGCTTCCCTGGTGGCATAGTGGTTAAGAATCTGCCTGCCAATGCAGGAGACACGGGTTAGAGCCCTGGTCTGGGAAGATCCCACATGCGGTGGAGCAGCTAAGCCCGTGCGCCACAACTACTGAGCCTGCATGCTGCAACTACTGAAGCCCACGCACCTAGAGCCCGTGCTTTGCAACAAGAGAAGCCACTTGAAGGAGGCCTCTTGAAGAAGTTTCCACTGGCCAAAGCTGTTTTACTCTGTGAGTTAATGATGATAGTTTACAAAATCCTAGTTACCTTTGGAATATGCTCTTAAAGAAATATTCCAGGTAATAAAGAGAAGTGATACAATATCACCATTGTACCCAACAATGATTAATGGACCCAGACAACAAGCAGCAGTGGCTGCTAACCTCACAAAGAGACAGCAGTCCAATAATTTGTGCTTCCTAATGGAGACACGTGTGCCACTTCTGAAGCAGTCCTGCCAAAAGTCCGATCTGATCCTGGTCAAGCCTCCGGGTCTAACTGCCTCTGTACTAGAAACACAGGAAATAAAGGGACACGTTAAATGATACCACAAAGGCTTCAATCAGCAAAACCCAGACTGGAAAACTACAGGACAAATGACCCTGTTTCTTCAACAACTGACTTGCAAGGAAAAATGAAAAAGATGGATTAAGAGAGACTTGAGATTTATCTGCCAATACAACCTATGGATTTATTTGGATCCTGATATAAATAATGAAAAATGAGGAAATAGGAAAACTAACTGGATATATGATGATTTTAAGGATTTTTGCAATTATCTTTAGGTGTGATAATGGTATCATGGTTACATTTATAAAAGGAGCCCTTTTAGAGATGCACGCTGAAGACCTAAAAGTGAAATGATACTGTTTAGGTTTGCTTAAAAAAAATTGCAGGGCTTCCCTGGTGGCTCAGTGGTTGAGAATCCACCTGCTAATGCAGATGACAAGGGTTCGAGCCCTGGTCCAGGAAGATCCCACATGCCGCGGAGCAACTAAGCCCGTGCGCCACAACTACTGAGCCTACGCTCTAGAGCCCGCAAGCCGAAACTACTGAAGCCCACGCGCCCAGAGTCCATGCTCTGCAACAAGAGAAGCCACCGCAATGAGAAGGCCACGCACCGCAAGGAAGAGTTAACCCCTGCTCGCTGCAACTAGAGAAAGCCCGGGCGCAGCAACGAAGACCCAACGCAGCCAAAAATAAAAATAAATAAAATAAAATAGTTAAAAAATAAAATAAAATAGAAGGCTATACAGCCGATATTTAAAAAAAAAATTGCGAGCTGCAGTTGGGTAGGGTATGGGAGTAAAGCTGAAAACGAGACTAACCGTGAGTTGGTAATTGTTGAAGCTGGGTGACGGCCGCTTGGGGACTCATTATACTGTTTTCTCTACCTGTGCTTGTATTCAACATTTTCTTAAAAAATTTTTAAAAACGTGAATTAAGTTCATATAGACGCTCATTCATTACTGTTTTTATTTTAGGAACAATTCCTGATAATGGCCTATATTCCTAATGGGTTTTTTTTTAGTGATTTTAGTGGAATTATACTTGAACCAGTCAAGCAAACATAGTTAATTATATTCTGCTCCAGTTACAATGAGTGATTAATTGATTTCAACTGCTAGGGTGAATGCTTGAAGCTATCAGTCATTCAGCAATCATGTCAAGCAGGCCATTAGATCCCTCCTGGCTCACTAGTTTTTGTGGGGCCTAACAGCTAGTTAAAGAAAATATTTATTTTCTGTTAAAACATGTCAGGGAGTATGATCAGATGATCTGTATTTAACCTGTGTGTCCTATGTTAGAATAAGTGTTAAGTAGCTCAGTACAGTAAACTAGATTCTACTCTTTCTTTTTAAAATGATAATGATCCCTGGAGGTGGAAATGTATCTTTAAAAAGATATCTTGGAATTGTTTGTTCTCAATGTAAAGAAATTAGAATAATTTGATGTAGTGTAGATTGTCTTATATAAAATGTGTTTCCATTGTGTGAGTTTTAGACATCATTTTGAAAAGTGAAGCCTATTTGATAATATTGAACTAATTAGACAATTTTATTCTTCCTTCTCGATGTATATTTTATTTTTTCCCGCTGCCTTTTGGACAGTTAGCCTCTGTATTTCTGAACCCAAAAGGCCAGTTTTTATAAAGTGTCAATATATTATGATTAATTTTTCATTACTTTGGTTTTGTGATTGTAGTTAGTTTTTATTTTTTGCAAGTCCCTATTAGTAGGACCTCTGATTAACTTAATTGACCTGTTATCCATTTTTATCCCCTTCTCCCTTGAAATCTTTTCAGAATTTTTGGAATTCTTTGCTCACGTGGTATGCACGTGCTGATTTGTGTGGACTGCTTGCCTCAGTTATTCATTGGACAGATCTGTGTTCAGCGCCTGGTTGCACCAGCACCTCTGCTGGATGATAGGAATACAGTAGTGAACTTACAGTGTCCCTGCCCTTGTGAAGCTTATGGCTGGGAGGTGAGATAGATACTAATCCAATAATCATGTGGAGACATGTCAGTAACAACCATGGTAAGTGCTGTGAGGGGGAGGCCTTGGTGGTCCAAGAGCTGATCATGCAGGGATGGGATTGAGGAAGGAGGTGGGACCTAGTCAGGAAGGATAGGGAATGTGTCCCCAAGAAAGTGATGCTTGAGCCCAAACCTGAAGGATGAAGAGAGGTTAAATAGGTCAAACAGGGTTTTTATTAATAGTGAATGGTTATATATTGGGCACTGATAACTAGTTTTTCTTTGGGGAAAGGTAATAATTTTTGCTCTTGATTTCATTATATGTGAACCCAGCCATTCATATTCCTTTGTGTATTTTTTTTAATGATTTTTCATTTTTGCATAACGTATTCATTTACTGAAGAGCTGGCTTGTACTTTGGCAGATGTCTTACTTGGTTCCTAAGGATATCGGCGAAAGTTGGAGAGTTGTGAAAGGCCCTTGGCTTTTCAGACCTTGACATCTGTGTCATGACTATGATAAACTCAGAATCAGGACATCTAACCTCGTACCGTGCCGAGTGAGGTGTCTCTCTAATTTGCTGCTCTCTGGCATTTTGTACATTTTCTGTCATAGCACATACCACATTGCAGTGTAATCCTGCCTCATCCAAGCTACGCTCTTGAAAGGATCATCTATTCTCAGTGGCTACTTCATTTCCCATTTGCTTATCAACCTGCTGCATTTTGTCCTCAGCCCCCCAGGGACTGTAATCCAAGCTCTCAGGGAGCTCGTAATCTAGTGGAAAGAAAAAACCCAACAATCATAATGCAGAGGGATTTGTGCTGTAAACTATATAAATACAGTATAGCTAGAAACTCAGAGGCGATGCATATGTGAGCCAAGATGACTTTCCAAAGGATATATGCTTGAGCTGAGTTTTGAAGTTTTGGTAAAAGTTTGTTCTAACTAGTGCCAAACTTGCTGTCACTTTTAGAAATGATTTAACTGCAGGGCAGTTCCTTGACTGTTTCATGCTCTGCTGTACTTCCATGCCAGTGGGTATGCTTTTCCCTCTGCTTGGATTGTCTCTTCCCTCTTGGTTCTTCCACAGGGCTGAATTTTATTGATCTCCATTTCCTTGAACTTGGCTATAGTAAGTGTTCAATAAACATTTGTATTTTAGTAAAGGGTGTGTGCTTTGCAAAATAGGCAATGAAGCTAATTTCACAAAATAATGCACAAAAGTTAGTCTCATCACAACCTTACCAACACTCATACTTGTAACTTTTTAACGTCTCTGATTCTAAATCCCCTGGCAGCACAACCTCCTCCTCTCACCCCCAGAGAGAAATTTCCTTTCAAGATCTAAAAAGCAATTATACTCCAATAAAGATGTTAAAAAAAAAACAAAACACAAAAAACCCACAGTATCTGTGAAGAGTGATAAAGCAAAGCACAATAAAATGAAAAAAAAATCTAATATGCATTTGTATTTATAGAATATAAAATATACCCACCATGTTTTGCACAAATGGGAAAAGCACAGCTTAGCTTTGGAGTGTATAAGCAACAAATTATATATAACTCCTGGCAGAAGAAATGGATTAAGAAAGCTCAAATTAGAAATTAAATGGGGAGGCCCTAGCTTCTTTGTATGTGTGGATAAGTGTTTGTTTTCTTTAGCTAAATCATCTATGGTATTTTTTATTTGACTATTTCAGAATAAAAGGTAGAAATTAAACATTTTGTAGATGGTGTTTTCCTGCAGCAAAAGTCCAGAGCAACGTTTTTCTGTAAAGTTTTCCCACAAAATTCTAGTTCCATAGGTTTTAGAATAACTATTCAGAAAAAAAAAAAAGTTGGGAGGGGATATGGATTCCAGGGTCAAATGAAAATGCTGAGTAAAAGTCAAATGGGTTTTTGTTTATTTTTATTGATTTTTTTTTTTTTTAAACGAGGTTTCCCTAAGAGCATCTAATATACTAACACTGATTTTGGTCTCTAAAAGGGTCTTATCATAATATAGAGTGCTCCCAAACTAGGAAACTGTCCTGCTCTTCCTCCCTACCCGCCCCGCCCCCCCGCAAGAGTCTGGGTTCTGTAGAAACATTGTGTATTGCTGCTTAGATGGTGGGTACTTTTGTAGGATCCCCAGCCAGGGACAGGTTCTCCTTACCTAAGGAATTTTTAGGAGGCTTGGAGTTTCACGTCTGTTAAAACACTTGTCAGAGGTCCGGCCGTCAGCCTACTCTTTCAGCCTTACAAGCATCCCTGCTTTCTGTGGCACTCACTAAAACGGTGGCCTGGGAGTGTGGTTACCAACTTTGTTCATCGTGTACTCCATACTTAAAAATCTTGAGTACACATTCGTAACATGGAAATATTTATTTATAAATAATGCCAATGTGTTATACTGTTACTGTTTTAAAATATGCAAAAATTAAAAGGGATGAGTTAAAAATTAATGGAAGCTACAGTATTTCCTCCCACAGTCCATTGGGTCTTTCTGCACACACCTAGGTGTGTACACGACCCACTTTGTAAACCTCTGGCTTTAGAGATAGAATTTGCATATCTTCCAAATCAAGTAGCTTTCCCCCACTTCACATTCCTGGGTTAAGTATCTTTTCCAGTGGGACGCTGTAGCTGCTGAAGAATGCAGGCCACTCCTAGGTATTTACTTCTGAAGACCTCCAAGATACAGTAAGTGGAAAAAGCAAGTATTAATAAATATGTGTGGCCTTATTTGTTGTGTGTGAAATTTTTGAAGTTTGTAAAAATATATAATTTATGTATAGAAAATCTCTAGATTGATAAATTAAAAACTGTTAAATTATTTCTGAGCACTGGAATTAAGGGTCTTGGGAGAGGAATAGGACTCTTTTACTTTTTATCCTTCTGTATATGAATTTTTTATGAAAGATTCTCTTTATAATAAATTTAAAAATTACTACATACAGTGTGATGTCAAATATAGCACAACACATTGTCATTGTTGAAGTTGGGTGATGGGAACATTGGGCTTCCTTACTACATTTCTACTTTTATGTATATTTGAATATTACTATAAATAATTATTTTAAATTAAAGAAAAATAAATGCACTGCACGAGGAATCTATAGAAATACACCACATGGTAACTGATTATCCTGGGAGTGGGAGAAGGAGAGTTGAGGAGTAGAACTTCAGGTGGTACCTTCCCCCCATAGGTTCTGTGTTCCATGAGTGTTTACTGCTCTTAATAGGCAAACACTTAATTGAATACACACACACATGCAAACTACAAAGCCCCAAGTGCAAAGAGTTTCATGTGTACTCAGGAGTATAAAATACTTGTTTGACTTGCCAGATACTTGTTAGTTTCTAAGGGAATATATAAAATGAATATATATATAAAATGAATGCATAAGCCACATAGGGCTCAGCTGTATCATAATAAGATCATGAGGCTTGTTTTATAATAGGATTCTTGAGCTTGATATATAATAAACAAAGGTGAAACTCCAAGGCATGGCTGAACAGGTCTGCACTGTCCCAGCTGCATCAGGGAGAGCACAGCTAGTGGTCTGCCGTTAATGATTTGCACTGTGAGCTAGTTACCAGGCTCCTTAATATGAAAGACATTGTCTTAAAGTAGAGTACCTAATTATAGCTCTCACATGGGGTCCAAGGGAATTAATATGTAAAGGATGTGTTCCGTTGCCAACTGCAATGCTAAGCTGCATTCAGACATATAGAATCTGTAAGGAGGAAAAGGATGGTTCATTAACTGTGTGACCTTGTTAAAGTTAGTTAAGCTCTAGGTCTCTCATCTGTGAAACAAAGATAGTACTATTAGCCACCTCAGGGGACGGTGATAAGGATTAAATGAGAATGTAAGGCACCTTGCATATGATGCGCACTCAAGTGCCAACTATTCTTGTTTTCATGTGAAAAACTGCTCACTGAGCTGAGAACATTTAGCTTGTGAGTAGGTATTCCCCGATTTTAAGTATCTTCTCCTCAAACAGCCATGTGGTTAGGGATGATTGGTCTTTGGTCAACCCCATCACCCTTGCAAGTTTAGGAATGGGCATGTAACCCAATCTGGCCAGTAAAATAATGAGGGGATTTTGACTTTTCTTTCTCTGGGTGTTGTCAGGTCTTAGTGCTGCCTGAGACTGCAGCATCCAACTTGCTGTCAGCCTGACGATGAAGCCAACATCGAGGATGCAGGGCAGAGAGAGAAAAAACAAACAAAAAACCCTTCACCTTAATGACACTGAAGAGCTGCTGAATCAAGCTTCCCTGAAGCCCACCCTACCTTGGGACTTCCTTTTTCGTGAGATTAAAAAAAAAAAAAAAAAGTTTTTTCTTTAAGCCAGCTTGAGTTAGCTTCTAAAAACATCATAATGACTAGAAGCTGCACCAGAGAATATTTGTGGTAGGAGTGGTGGCATTTATTCAGTCATATTTATTGAGCACTTTGGAATGCAAAAATAAACAAGAAGTGAGGAAGTTCTGAGATATGACAACCGAGGAATAGGAGGTTCTGGAAAGATTAGCAGCTTGGACACATGGTGCATTTTTTCTACTTGCAATTTAACCCACCTGCCTCTCCCGAGAAAAGCAGCTGTTGGGAGGCAGACAATGCCTGGAATGTTGGTGAGGCTTCAGCCTCCTGACAGTACCAGGGGGAAGGTCCCTATGAGTGTACCTGGTCCCCCTGGTTCCTGAGGAGCTGAGCACATGGGCTGAGTTGCCTCCAATCCTGAGTTGAAGAGGTGAAAAGACTGGGAAGGGCTTCCTCCTAGTGCCTCACCAGAGAACTGGCAACCCATCTGCCGCTAAGCTTTGGTCAGGGGAGGTTGAGACCACTGTTCCTTCCACTGCTTTGGGAATGCTGCCCTTAAGATACCCCAATACATGGGACAGCGCCCCAGTGAGCAAACAAAGGAAAAGAAGCTTCCTAATGGGGCCCAGCAGCCAGGGAGATGAATTACAAGTAGAGCCCTCAGTACAGAAATAGCTGTTGGCATAGATAACTTGAACCAAAAGAATAAGGAAACTTAAGGAGATTTAAGTGCAACACACACACACATACACACACACACACACACACACACACACAGATTTTCTGAGACCAAAATAGATTTTGATGTAAAAATTTCAAGAGTTGAACTGAAGGAGAAAGTGGTCATGGTTGATGTCTGAATTAGTATCCTGGAAGATAAGAGAGACACCTCAAAGCACAGTGCAAAAACACGGAGAGATATAAATCAGGAGAGGGATAGAAATCGAGAAGGGGGTAGAGAATACAACAGAAGAGGCAATCAGTAAGATAAGAAAAGTTTCTTAACTGAAGAGAGATTTGCATCTCACAGAGTTCCAGGAAAGACTGATGATAGAAAAGACTTCTAGGCATATTATATCTCTGAGCTACAAGAAAAGAGAAAAATCTTACAAGTTTCCCCAGAAAAGAACAGTTACTTCTAAAGAAGAAAGAATCATCCTAGCATTGGACTGCTTATTTGCAACACTGTACGCTACAATATAGAAAACTGCCGACCAACGAGAGAAAAGAACTGTATGGAAATCGACCTAGGAAATTGTATGGAACTGTATGGAAGTTGACCTGTACTTTCAGTTCACTCAGTCTTGCAAAATAACCCAAGAATACGTTACCAGTTTCTTTTACTTAGTGACCAAACAAACTTAGAGTCAAAGTCTCCATAAGCATGAGGAAGGGCCAGGAGAATACAAAATCTTAGGAGAATGGTAAAAGGGACCATCCCCCAAATCAGAGTATATTACCAGCACCTGAATACACAAAGCTCAGAGAAGCTCATCCCTCTGACTGCTGAGTGCGTCTGGACTCTCCACTCTGTAAGTCTATTCTTTTCCTGAATTGATCACATTACCACCTGCCTTGACAACTCCTCTAAAAAGTCTGGAACTAAAAACAATAAGTGAATCTCAGCAAATCTGGGCATCAGGTGTGGGTGGAAAGGAGGGAAATGTTCCGAAGGTCTCATCTGTGGAGTGGCTGTGGAACTGGTGGGGGGAGTGAATATATGCTAAAGTTTGGAGTGGAAATGGTGGAAGAATAGAGTATTTTGGTGGGAGAAATATAGATCTGGTTTTTAAAAAATGGTAAAGAAATAGTTATCTGATCATGAGCAACAGGAAAGGGAAACAGGAAATATAATGAAAATCCACAAGAGAAGTCATGTTAACAAGATGGAAAGGGGAAATAATAACAATTTGATCAATCTTCAAAAATAAATACAATTGAAAGTAAGAAATAGGGCTTCCCTGGTGGCGCAGTGGTTGAGAGTCCGCTGGCGATGCAGCAGACGCGGGTTCGGGCCCCGGTCCGGGAAGATCCCACATGCCGCGGAGCGGCTGGGCCCGTGAGCCATGGCCGCTGAGCCTGCGCGTCCAGAGCCTGTGCTCCGCAACGGGAGAGGCCGCAGCGGTGAGAGGCCCGCGTACCGCAAAAAAAAAAAAAAAAAAAAAAAAGTGAGACATAATAAGTAGTATAAGCCAATAACTAAATAAAATAAGTTAGGGGAAGGAGTCCAATTATAACGCTTAATGTGGAAGGACTGGATTTTCCCACTAAAAGTCAGAGACGCTTAGGTTGAGCTGGAAATATAAATAAACCAGCTATACAACATCTAGAAGAAAAATATCTAAAACAAAATTTTAATAAAAAAGTATAAAGAAAATAAAGGGATGGACAAAGATACCAAGCAAATATAATAAAAAAGAAAACAGAAATAGCAAAGTTAATAGTAGACAAGGAGGAATTTAAAATTTAAAAGTGTCTGGACTAGCCTACTTATAAATTAAGGAATAGTTCTTGGATAACTTTTAGAGCAAAGAGGAAAATAGAGCTAAAACTGTAAACTACCTAGAAAGCAGTAAAAAAGGGCATGCTTTCTATCAAAATCTGTACTCAGAGGAAAATTTATAAACAGACACACCATTATCATTAAAGAAGAATATCTAAAAATAAAAGTACTTGTTTTTCTATGCAGCAAGTTCTCTGAAAAGAACAAAATTAAGCAAAAGAAAATATGAAGAAGAATTTAACATAAACAGAACTGGGACTATAGAGAGGCAAGTGAGCTGCCCAGGGCACAGAATTCAAGAAGACAAGGTCGTGCTAGTGCCAACCCTGGTCTCCTGGGCACCTCACTCGTAAAGGAGAGCTCACTCTTGGGGTCACACAAGTGAGGGCTTGCACTTGCATCTCTTGCCTCGGGTTTTGTGAGGGAGGTGCCTTGCTTGCCTCACTCTAGACCTGGTCTTGACTATAAAAGTAAAAGCTTCCTCCTTAGGGAGAAAAAAAGCATTGTCCTGTCTCCCTCCCTCCCTTCCTCCCTCCCTCCCTCCCTCCCTCCATTCCTTCCTTCCTTCCTTCCTTTCCTCCTTCTTTCCTCTCTTTCTTTTTTTCTCTCTTTCTCTAAACTCATAATAACCCAGGTGTAATTTACGCTTGTTATCGTGATCTTTTAATTTTACTAATTTTATTCCAGCCTAGAAGACAGTAGAGTCAGAAAAGATCTCACAGAAATAACTTATTATATTGCATTAAATGTTTCCCTTTAGAAACTTTTTATTTTTTAAAGTGCATTAGATTCCTTACCTTACTTTATATTCCTAAATCAATGGGCCTATTTTATGGGCCTACACATATCTCATTGTATGTCATTGGTAGTAAATACAGAATAGTAATAAGTAATAGACTCATTGTACCTCTTATTCCATTTAGAATTTGAGAGTATAAGGTAGAAAACGAACACATGGGCTGCTCAAAGAGCATCAGCCATGCTATGAATGAATGCCCCAGTCCACCAGGAATTGTAAGAACTTAGAATTATTCCAAATGTACTTCCTAAAAATGTAGTGTTTAAATATACTCTTAAGCAGAGTATGTCTAGAAACTGGGAGAACTATTACCATTCTCCAACATAGTTTCTCCTGACAGTTAACTAAACTTTTTCACTTTATAGGCTATTGGCTCCACCCGCCTCACCCGCCTTTGGTGGATTGTATCTACTTTTAATGTTGGACAGAGCACTACATAGCATTCCTGTGGCTTAATCTTATTTCCCATGAAAAATGTGTGTGTTTGCTTAGTTACCTCAGGTAGAATTATTAAAATTTCAGTTTAGTTTGGGATTTTTCCTGTGCTTTAATGTTATGCTTTCATTTACTCATTATCATGAGTAACTTTGTACCTCTCTTGCTTGAAGGTATTTCACATAAATAATTTAAATAAATGTTATATGCAATAAACAAGTAAAAGCTGAAAACCTAAGAAGACTATATGTAAAAGCACAATGACCAGATGGTTTCACAGCTGAATGTTTCTCTAATTAAAAAAACTATAAAGATCATCACTATATTATCTAAACTATTCAAGGCCATAGAGGAAAGCTATAGAATATCAAAGGATGAAAATGATAGCACCAAAAAAAGTGTACATCAGTTTCAGTTATGAAAGTAAAGGCAAAATTCTAATTAAATTTTAGCAAGTAAAATCCAGTAATGTTATGGAAAAAATACATTATAACCAAGGAGGGTTTATTCCAAGAATGCAAGTGTGAGTATCAGGAAATCTATCAGCATAATTAATTTTATGGATAAGCTAAAGAAGAAAATTCATATATTACTAAAAGCATTTTTTAAATTTCAGCAGCCATTTCCAATAAAAATAGTAGAAAACCACTTAAATACAATAAGGTTTACTTGCCAAAACTATATATATATATAAAAAAATATATATGTATGTACTACAGGCAAAACATCAAAACTTTTAATTAATATCGAGAATGAAACAGCAGTATCTACTATCAGCATTCTTAGTTAACATTGTCTTAGAGCTTCTAGAAAACCCACTAAGGTGAAAAAAATAAAATAATCAGTATATATTGTCTTTTTGGTGATGAAGTGATTGTATACCATGAGATTCTAGTAAAATAAAAAACCAAATAGAGTCAATAAGATAATTTGATAAAGTGGACAAATACAGAATAAATAAAATCCAAAATCTATTCTATATGCTAGTAACAAGCTGCATTAAATAGAAATGGAATGGATGGTTCCACTTTCAGTGATGACAAAAAATTAAAATACTTAGGAATAAATTAAAATTAAAAGTGTAAAATCTTATTGAAGGACATGCAACAATATGTGAACAAATGGAAAACATATTCCTGGATGAGGAGACTTCTTATAGTAAAATGGTCAGTTCTCCTTGTACTAATTTCTAATTGTGATTCCCAATTAAAATATTAAGAGAGATTTTAGGGAATTGGATAAAATTACCTTAAAGTCCATATGAAAGACTAGATGCCTAAGAATATACTATGAATAAAGCCCCTGTAAGCAAGTAAATAAAAACTCTGAAATCAATTAAGTATGGTTGGAATAGAAATAAACAAGGAGATCAATATAACAAAATAGGGAATTAAGAAATAGTTCCCAGTATGTACTTTAAATTTATGATAAAAGTGGGATCTGAATTCAGCATGAAAAGTTAATATATTAAATGTTAGCTCCACTTTTATCCATATAAAAGAAAGTTATGTTGGCAGTCAATCTCATACCATATACAAAAATAAATTTCAATTGATTAAAGCCTTTAAGGTAGGAAAACAAATACAGATCTCAGAAGAAAATCTTCATTTTGTACAATTTGCGATTCGATGATGAAAGAGACTGTAACCAAGTCAGGAAATCCATATGTTATTAAAGAAATTTTAGACTTTTCTGACCTCAGAAAAATTTATACTACTGTATAACAAATAATACTATAATTAAAAGCAATAGAGGAATAGATTTGGAAAAAGAATTTGCAAAGAAGCTGAAAGATAAAGGGTTAATAAAATTTCATAAAGTATGTGGTTCTTACAAACTGACAAGAAAAAGACAAGCATTCCAATGGAAAATGGGATTTGAACAATTAGTTCACAGTAAAGCAAATTCAGTAAATCTGTGGAAAGATTCTGAGACTCAGTAGGGAAATCTAAAGTCACAATGAAGTCATCACTGCCGTCAGACTGACAAAAACTAAAATGAGCAATAAATATTTCCTCCTAGAAAGAGGCGGAGAGAGGAGAGAGTAGGTGCTCAAAGACTATGGTGGAATTGCAAACTGTTGCAGCATTTTGGGAAAGCAGTACGGCAACATAATGCAAGCATAAGCAAGCATTATGTTGAAAAATATGTATCATTTGACCTAGCAATTCCACTGCTAGAAATATTTCCCACAAATGGGTATATGTAGGAGGTATGTATAAGAATGTTAAATGCAGCCTTTTTCAGAGGGACAAAAAGCTAGAAGAAAGGTATGCACCGCAGTATGAGACCAACTGAATATTTTAAGACACCTCCACAATCTAGAATATTAGGCAGTCATAAAAAATATTGAGAGCTATACCAATTGACCTAGAAAGATTTCAGGAGGTACCATTGAGTAAGAAAATCAATTTGCTGAAAAGAATGTATAAGGTTTGTATAAGAATGTATAAGGTTACATGTTTGTAAAACAGTGACAACTCCCCTTTATATAAGAATGTGTACATATGTTCGGGTATATGACCACAAAAAATTTCATTGACACCCCTAGTCGTTAACATGAGTCAGGGGACTGGCCCCAGCCAGAAGAGTAGGAGAAAGACTGCACTAACTCCTCCAACAGGTATAACTCTGCTTTTACAGAAATTAGAAAAACATGTTCATCTCTCCTAACTTATGGGAATATTAATGATCTATATCAACTGAAAAATAAGAAATAAAAGCAAGTTTCAGAGTAATCTATATAGTATGATTCTACTTTGGTGAAAACCACAAACAGAGCCCCGAGTGTGTAAAAATGCTTGTGGATGTTCGAAGGAATAACATAATAGCTGTTATCATCCTCTACCTACCCGAGCTTGCTGGGGCTGGGTAGTAGGAGGATGCAGGGAGATGACTAGATTTCTCTTTATACATCTTTGCATTGTTTCACATGTTGTATTTACGCTTTTGTAAAACATCTAACAAATGGGAAATTTAAAACAATCCCATGAACACGTTACTTCTGCCCACAAGAGCTCATAGCCTCACATCCAGACTGTCTTCAGCTACTCGAGGCATGAATTTGGTCTCTAGGGCTTCTGGGGAAGAAACTAAGGTTGAGAGGTTATGGCCAGGCAGATTTGCTCTCTGCAAAGGTAGGGACCTCCCTTCACTGGAGGTGCTCAGCCACAGCTGTGATGTTATGTTCCCTTGAGAGGAAGGCTTTGGACTAGGTCAGTGTCATCCCGAATTTTCTGATGAGAAAACTTACACAGGGTACTTGTGAAACAGAAAAGTCTCTAGAATCTGTCCTTGACCCACTGGATTAGAATCTCCAGGGGAGGGGTCTGGGAAGCTGTAGTTTCATTAGTGCTCAGGTGATGCTTGTCAACATAGGAGCGTGGGAAACACTGGCCTCCGTTCATGCCCCTCACAGTGTGGCCTGGGGACCAGCAGTGGTGGCATCAGCAACGGCATCACCTGGAACCTTGCTAGAAATGCAAGATCTCGGGTCCCACGGCAGGCCTCCTGAATCAGAACGGCATTTAACACGGTCCCTGTGCATGCTCCCGTTTGAGAAGCAATGCTCTAGATGACACATATGGTCACCCCCAGCTCTTAACTTATTTGGCATGAGTATAGCTCTCTAGAAAATCCTTTTTTGTGATAGACCTAATTTGAAAAGCAAAATTTTAGTCAAGGAACACAAAGGCTTTTAATGAACTGACTGAGACAGATGCCAAATCAGGACGAGAGGAGGCTAGAGGGTGGGAAGGGATAAGGCTGTCCTTGAGGGGGGAGGGAAGTCAACTGCTCCAGCAACGTGGCTGTGTTTTCCAACGGAATGAGGAAGCAGTAAACGCTATCTTGAACGGATACTGTAGTTGGAGCTTATGATTTAATTGGCAAGAGAAGACATACTTGTAAAAAGATGACTGTCACTTGTAACGTCAACACATATTTACGGAACGCCAACTCTGCCACGGTGGGCTGGGTGCTTAGGATAAAGCAGTGAACATCTAGAAGCTCCCCGACTTCACAGAGCTTCACATCCAGCGTGGGAGACAGACATTAAATAAACTGTCGCACCAACTGCCAGGACCAGGTGAAGTGGCTGAGGCACTTGCCTTGGGTGTACAATTGAAGGTGGCTCCAAAAACTCAGCTATCCATCAATATAAATAATATTTTAATGCAATATTTTAAAAACTCAAAATTAATGCAAAAATCTGTGATGAATAAAATATCAATATTTTATATAAAGACAGGATCACTGATTTTTGTTTTGCTCCAATATGGCTCCACATGGCATGGCCACAAGTAATTTTTCCAGAAGAATGAAAAGATGTTAAGAGTATGTATAGGAACTTCCCTGGTGGTCCAGTGGTTAAGACTCCGTGCTCCCAATGCAGGGGGCCCCGTTTCGATCCCTGGTCAGGGAACTAGATCCCACATGCTGCAACTAAGACCCGATGCAGCCAAATAAATAAATAAAATATTTTTTTAAAAAAAGAAACCCCTTTAAGAAAAAAAGGAAGAGTATGTATAGCTGGGATGGTGGTGGTGGGGTGGATAATCTTTGTTAAATTATCCCTGAAGCCGTAACACCTAAACTGGGACTGGAAGCATGGGAAGAAGGTGGGAGAAGAGGAGAGGGTGAAGGCTGAGAAGCAGGAGAGAGCTCTGCACCTTTCAGGTAATTGAAAGAGGGCCCACCTGTCTAAACCCATGGTTCGCAAACTTAGCGCACATTAGAATCACCTGGAAAGCATTTTAAGTCTCGCGTTACCCAGGCTTTACCCAGACCAAGTCAATAAAAATCTCGCGGGGTGGGGCCGAGACCTGGGTAGTTTTGAAAACTTCTGAGGCAGTTCTAACGTGCGGGCTGGGTTACAATGACGTAGTGAATGAGGGCGATGAGACTGGAGGGAAAAGTGAGAGCCTGATGGAAGGCCTTGGAAGCCAGGGTAATTATTTTGGACTTTTTTCCAAAGACCATTAGGAAATCATTTGAAGGGCTTTAAGTATGAAAACGGTATGTGTCTTTAAGAAAAACAATTTTTGTTTTAAAAGATCGCCTGGGCTGCTGTGATAAAAATGGATTGAAAGAGGTTTGGGCACAGCAGGAAGAAGTGGAAAATCGTCACAAACATCCAGGTAAGAGAGAGCGTTGGCTTGGGCTGGGATGATGGCAACGGAGGTGGAGAGATATACACACAATTAAGAAGCATGGGTAAAACGCACAGGATTTGGTGATTGTTCAATTGGGCCAAAGGGGAGGAGACATTATGGATTATGGATGGTCCCTCCGGTGTCTGCTATCAGCAACTAGTGGGGTAATGATGACATTCACTGAGCTACAGAGCAGGCAGCATGGGGAGAAGTAGGTTTTGGGGCGGGGGGCAGGGAGGACATGATGGGCTCAGTTCTGAACCTTTTGAGCTTGTAAGACAGCAAAGGGAGAAGCGTTGAGAGTGGGTAATTGCACATATGGGAGTGCCTGCCGCTCAGGGGGGACCCCACAGTGCAGCTCTAAGGTGAGAGGGGTTGGCCTGTACGGGTCATAAATGAAGCCACAGGAGTGGAGAGATGGCGTAAAGAGAGAGAAGTGAGCAGAGAAGGAGGTCTAGGTCCTGAGGAGTGCCAACCTTGACGGGTTGAGTAGAGGGCAAGGAGCAGAGAGGAGACAGAGAGGTAGCAGGAGAGTCAGCAGCGCACCAGTAACTGAGGGCCCGGTGAGCGCACCATTTACGTTACAGCTGGGCGTGCAGGGGAGCGAGAGATCCCCGTGAGCTGGGCTGACCTAGGAAATAACTGGTGAAGTAACTGGGTCTGGATGGATAAATAAGATGCAGTTAAGCAGGGAAGCGGATATTCTGGAGGAAAGAGAAGAAGGAGGTGTAAGAAAAGGGAGAGATGGGAAGTCTCAGGGAGGGGGAGATTCCCCCTCTACTCCTCTTGAGTTCTCGTGGGTGGATTAATAATAAAGTCGACACAAGACTGATTAACAGGAGAAGGAAAAACAAATTTAATTCATGGAAATGGAGGTTTCATAAAATGGGACCTAAGAGGTGGCCAAAGCAGGCAGCTATTATACTTTTTAGACAAAGAGACAATTCCTTTGTGAGGAATTGACAGGTCAAAGAAAGTTAGGTTTTGGGTGCTCAGTTTAGTGAAGAATGTAAACAGACTTTGGGCTTAGGGTAGTAAATTAAAGAAGTAACAGTGCTTGTTAAGACAGGCTTCTCAGCCCCAGTTCCCTATCTCTGGTGATAAGGGTGTCTTTCTACCTCCAGATCAGGGAGGGCACCTTTCACAGGAGAGATTTATTTCCTGCTTTCAGAGAGACGGAAAGGAGGGTCAGAGTGTCCCTCTTGCATTGGCTGTTTCTTAAGTAACTTTAATTTCAAAAACAATATGCCATTGTGGCATATTTTGGGGCAGGCTGTCCCTGCGCCTCGATAGAAGGAATGAGGTGTGCTGGGGGCCATTCATCACATACAGATCATAGGAATTCCAGGAGAAGTCTGTAGTGTGAGATGAGGTAAGCAGGTAGGTGGTGACGCTCAGGACTGACTTCTTCCGTCTTCCTCTTGCTTGTCTGTTTCCCATCCATCTGGCTTCCCTCTCATCCACGTTCTGGTGGGAGAGTGGGCATTGCGCTGGGCAGCTTGGCTTCCTGCTCTGCCGCCCCAGAGACGTGTAACTGCTAGCAAAGCTTTCACAACGTCTGCGGCAACATTATCAAGGTGATCACGGAAGACAGGCGGCTTGGCTCTGCAGGACGGTGCATTGACTTTAGTGTTGAATGGAGTGCTTGTTTCCTTCTCTCTGGCTTCAGGCACCTCAAAGAGCCCAGCTGCAGTGTAATTGACGCCCCATTTCTTTCCCTGGGCTCTTACAAGTAAAAGCACAAACAGGCTTTTGCCTGAAAGGCAGTATGCTAGTGTTATCTTTCCTGAGTGGGCTCATACATACAGATTCTTTGGAGAGAGGTACGTATAATCAGCATAGCAGTCAGCATTTTGCATGGGCAATGAACAGATGTGGCTGCATTATTCAGTTTCCCTATTTGAATTCCCTCCTAAGATGTACTTCGGAAAATGTGATGTCGATGAACACATCTTCCCAAGTGGAAATAATCCATGCCAAGAGGAGTCTCAAATGTTCCCATGAACCATTTGTCATGTTGGTCGCTTATTGATTTCTCTGCCCCCAATGTTATGACCTCCTGTGTCACTTTAAGTTTTCCTACTAAAGATGAAATACTTTCTAATTATATTTTGTGTGAAACTAATTAGTATTGGAATGCATCACACTAGAGTAGAAAAACGTTGGTTTTAAACTCTGCCCTTTTTTTTTTGTATTGCAAAATGTGACATTCATACTAAAAGTGAGTGCATAAAATATATATGTACAGTTTAAAGACTGGTTATAAAAATGGACACCTGTGCAACCACCACTCGGAGTGACAAGTACAATGTTGCTGGCACCTGGAACTCTGGTGTGCACTTCCTCTTTCCTAGATTACCGCAGCCTCACTGTGTGCTAGGGATGTTATTGCTTTTACGTAAGTGTTTTACCACCTATTTGTCCATCCTTAACACTATAGTTTAGTTCTCCTCGTAACAAACTACATATATATTTTGTGTCCTTGTGTAAATACACAAACCCACAAGTGCTTCCTTAACTTCTGCCCCCTGGACGCCTCTCTGTCTCACTCTAGACTCAGCCCTTTCTTGTTGTGTGTGCAGCTTTGGGTCACCTTTTTCACTGCTGTGTAACAACCATGAGTAAGGATATACCACTGTTCATTTATGCACCGCATGGGTGGGTATTTGGGCTGTCTCTCGTTGTGATGTTTTCAAGGCTGACAGGAGTATTGTTCGACTTGTGCATAGATTCTATGGGGTATATAGCAAAGAGTATGTTCAAAAAGTGATATTTTAAATTCCCTCTGGATAGTCAATGAGAAAACATGCCCATCCGACACAAACATGACTTTATTGTAAATCTTAGTATTTTAGACATGATGGGAAACAGTGTTCACTTTAATATCTGTAATTTCTAGACACACACACACAATACCTAAAAGGGCGGTCAGGTGCTTTTGTAGTCAAGATTAGTATGCAGGACACAGTACAACCTTGACCCAGCTGTCCTTCTTCCCCCATATCCTTCAGTTTCGCGGGTCTTTCCAAGGGAAATAAAAGTGAATCACGCAAGATCCTCTTAAATTGATTTCATCAGAGGCAGGTATGTCTTCAGGACTTTTGTTTCCAGGGGCCCTTCTCTGGTGAAGAGCATATGAATTATGAGCTGTATAGAGCTGAGGCTATGCCAGTGTCGGGTGAGGTTGTTGAACGTGTATAGTGTGCTCCTCCTCTCTGAATTACTTGACACACAGATCCAAGGGATTTACATCCAAGGGGTGTATCTAATATTTCCTTCACATGCTCTGTGATGGAGTTTGCTGGTCAAAACATCATTAATTTGTTTATTGGTCCATTTGAGATTTGCTATCTAAGTCTTTGAGATATTCCAAGTTTTCCATTAGCTTTTGTGGCAAGCATTAGTAAAAGAGGAAAATTGTATTTCAGTAGTAATTTAATCATTAAAACGACCAACTCTTCAGCTTTCATGGTTATCATCAGTAGTTTTAGGAGAATTCTACTATAATTGGTTTGGTTCAGTGAAATAACTGTATGATTCGTATGATGGTAACTTTTAGTTTAAGTAGAATTTTTCTTCTTTTGGTGAGCTGAATGGTCTTAAAAGGTGTGTACTTTGGGACACACAACTGTGATTAATCGGAATTTCACTTTATGGAAATGCTAGTTATATAATAAAGAAGTATCTTTCCAGCATGCTTCAAAAAACTGAACAGAACAAACTAGCAAGGAAATATGGGAAATTTGACTTAATTGTAAAAGGCATTTTAAATTAGAACAACGGATCTAAAATGGCTCTTACATTTGTACTTATTTGCATATATTACCATTCAGTCAGACATAAAATTGGGAAATTTTTGGTTACACTAATATTCGAACATAGTTACATCACATAGTTTTAAAAAGCTGAGTTTATAACAGTGAAATGTGCTCCCCTTTAAATCTTAAATCTATTAAAGCTTTATACAAGTTTCTTTATATAACTTTGGTTTTCAAACAAGGCAACAATTCCAGATAAGGAATAAAATCATTTATTCTTCACACTGGGTCTTCATTAAAGCTCATCTGATCTTTCGCTTCAATTTTTTAGAGTTTGATTCACATCTCACAAAGGTTTTCTCCTGGGTTGGGTGAAGTTGTAGATCATTCATGTTTTCTGAGCAAAAGGTCATTCTGCATAGAAAACATCAAGCAAACATAGCACTAAGTTTTGGATGGAGCTTATTGAAGTGTTTCATCCTTTGTCAGATACCCAATTTGACATGCTGTTTAGTAACACATGCTATTTAAAAAAAAAATTAGATCCTTATGACTGCAAATATTTTCATAACTTCAGAGAAAAACAAAGCCCAGGTCAGTGAAAGCAATCAGTGTAAGGCTTCCCGGAGCTCTGTGTGGTGTGATTTCAGTTCTGTAAGAACTGAAAGTCCTTGGGGCAGCCCTGCTTTGTTCTCCTTTATACAGCTCATCAAAGGTTTGAGGGTAACAATGGTTTCTTTCACTACATTACCCTGTCTCCAAGGCAAACATTAGCACTTTCTTCAACTGTTCCTCACAGGCAGGCTTCGTGCCCAGCCTTCCTTTTTTGGACACACTCCAGTTTGTCAATGCCCTTCTTAAAGGTCCCTGGGTATGAGGCCACTGTCATCAGCATCTGCCTGGTTCAGCCCTATAAGCCCCACCCTTTCCTCTTATCTGGTCCTCCAGCCACAGAGGATATCACTAAGTGCTTTGGGTCTCTCTTGGAGACCAACGGCTGACAACTTTGACCACTGGTTTGGCCTGAGATACTATTTTGTGTTACTAACTTCAATTGCATCTATCTGAAAGAAAAAAAAAAAAAAAAGCAATAGTCACAGAGAATTGTAGTTTATAGCTTCTTTTTTTTTTGAATTGCATCTAAGGTCAAGTCTTTACTAAATCAAACTTTTTAAATTAAAAATTATTGTGAGTAATTATGAATGCATTCTTAAAAAATTCAGACAATAAAGAAATATATAAGGTTGAATATTAAAGACCCTCTTCTCCATCACCTTTCACTAATATCACTCCCCTCCCTGCTTTCATGATTTGCTTTCTGTCTTTCTGGACCTCTTTCTATGTATTTACACATATACGGATGTTCATATACAAACATCACATTTGTTGTATTTTTCTGAAAAAATTTCTTGTCATCAAATAATGTACTTGGAGAACTGTTCACATCAGTACATACAAATCTATTTCATTCTCGGCTGGACCTAGAGATTATCATACTAAGTGAAGTAAGTCGGACAGAGAAAGGCAAATATCATATGGTATCACTTATATGTGATCTAAAAAAAAGTGATACGAATAAACTTATTTACAAAACAGAAAGAGACTCACAGACATAGAAAACAAACTTATGGTTACCAAGGGGAGAAGTGGGGGGAGGGATAAATGGGGAATTTGCAGTTAACAGATACATACTACTATCTATAAAGTAGATAAACAGCAAGGACATACTGTATAGCACAGAGAACTATATTCAATACTTTGTAATAACCTACAATGGAAAAGAATCTGAAAAAGAATATACATATATACTGAATCACTTTGCTGTACACCTGAAACACTATAAAGCAACTATATTTCAAAAAAATCTATTTCAGTCTTTTTCACCTGCTGCATAACCTTCCAGTGTATGGATGTATGACAATGCATTTAGCCATTTTCCTGTTAATGGAGATTGGGATTTTTCCCCAATGGTTTAGTATTTACAAATAGTACTGCAATAGACATTTTTGTACATAGATATCCTTTGTGGATATTTTGAGTATTTCTCCGGGATAGGCACCTAGCATAAAATTCTGGGTCAAGAGTATGCATATGTCAAATTTTGATAATATAAATTCTATGAGACCAACGGCTTTGTCCACTCTGTTCACTGCTGTATACACAGCAGTGTCTAGCATAAGATATGTGCTCACTAAATGTTAGTTGTTGAGTGAAATTCCCCTACAGAAGCTCTGTAATTTGTACTCCCACGAATAATGTATGAAAATGCCCATCTCTCCACACCTGTACCAGCTCTAGATGTTATCTGTCTTTGAATTCCTGCCAAACTAGTGGGTGACCAGTGATAATTTCATTGATTTTTGTTTTGCATTTATATGATTACTGTGGCAATCAAACATCCCATTTTGTTTAGCCAATCACTTTTCACTTCTTGCTACAGGACAAATATTCTCTGCTCTGCTCTTCACCCCACAACAGTCCCTCTCATCCCTGACTTTGTGCTTTGGGGGAAGAAAATCACCTCTCATTGAATTCCTTCCGTGGAGGCACAGAGCAAGTTATTTAACCTTTTTTTTTTTCTTGTAGTTAGCAAAGAGATTGAGAATGAGGTTTAATATCTGCATCCCAGCTCTGGGATTTCAGATGGTAGAAGGTACTCAAAAATTGGTAGTTATTAGTCTCATGAGATACATATTATAATTCCTATTTGTTACTAGAGAACTGAGTCTCAGAGAGGTGCAGCTATTGTCTGAGCCTCCATAGGTGGAAGCAGTGAAATCAAAATTCGACTTTGGGACTAGCTGATGCAGAAGTCATTGGATTCTGCCTATATATGGTTTGTTCACTGCCTATCTCTCCGGGAATGCCTCTTGGCCTCTCCAAAGCCTGTTGCAGCACTGACCGAACAGCACCAACCTGAACTGATGTCTTTCTTCTTAGACTTCCTATAGACCATGCAGTACTAGACTCTTACTGTTCAAAGTGCAATCCATGGACCAGCAGCATCAGAAGCACCTGGGAGCTTGTTAGAAATGTAGAATCCCAGGCTCCATCTCTACCTACCAAAGCAGAACCTACATTTTAACATGATTCCCAGATGATTTGTGTGCATATTAAAGTTTGAGAAGCCCTGGGATGGAGCATATCATTAGTAAAATTAATGCATCTTGTTTTCCTAATTAGGTCCTTGAGTTTCTTTCTGCCAAAAGCTACAACTCAGATTTTTTTGGTACCCCGCCCCCGCCGATGGTGTTGGGTACTGCAAAGACCCATAGGGCTCACTGAGTTAAAAACTTAAAAAACTATAGGTCCCAGACTCCCTCCCCCTTTTTCATGATGTCCCTCCTGCAGCCGTGAGGAAAGGTGTGATGTACATATATATTAACTTACAGCTCTGCAACTCTGCTAGATTAGACCAGAGAAGGTCAGATTAATGGGACCAAGACTAATGGGGGGGAGGAGCTGTTGGAAGCTGTGCTCTGGCAACAAACGGGTAATGAGTCAAACAAACCAGGTCAGATCTGGGTTCAGACAGTTATGAGCAATGTCCCTAAGCTGTGTAACTCCTTGAGCCTCAGATTCCTAATCTGCACAGCAATACTACCCATTTCAGAAGGTCACTGGGACGCTTCCATGAGATGAATGCTCTAGAGCACCTCATTCAAGCCCATGGTGCAGCAGGAGCTCTGTAAGCAGCACTCCTGTCCCTCTCCTCTTTCCTTCCTCAGAGCCATGTGGTAAGCACCAGGGGAGAAGGTAGTGCTGTGTTTTATACTACCTTTCAGGTCAAGTCACCTAGAATTGCCATGGCAAGCAACCACTAAGACTGAGCAATTACTCTTCAGCTGAGAGAATCTGGGGACGGGTGGTGCTCAGTTGAGCTCTTCTAAAGGGCCAAAAAGTCATGCAAGAATAGCTAAGTGTATAAGAGGAGAGAAGCAGTTTAATTTTCTCAAATTGATCATGCGGAGAAATCTGTTGGCAGACTGCAGAGTATGCTCTTAGTAATTGCCAGGATTTTGTATCCCAGGGAGATAAAAACTCAGAGTGTGGTTGTGTAAGGGACTCGGGGCATAAATCAGCCACAGGCCGCTCCTAGCAGTGAGACCTGAGGGGTGAGGGAAGAGAGTAGTTCAGAGGTGAGAGGCATGCTGTTCTCCAACTCTGCTGACAGCAAGCCAAAGAGAGCAATAGGCTGGCCAACAAAGGGCAGTCGGAGAGGAGAGACAAGTTTCCTAAATACAGTGGGGAGGAGATAGGAAAAGGTCTGGGGAAGGACAGGATTCTCCTTTTAGGGGAACTGCAGAACCACAGAAAAGCATGTTTGCCATAGTAAAACACATTGGGCATTCTTTTGCTCTGCTGAGAGGCCTGAAGGAGCAGCTGGACATCCTTTCTTTCCTTCACTCCCTGCCCCCAACCCAGCCCCTCCTGTCCCTAGAGACTTTGGGCTGAGGGAGACGTTCAGTCACACAGAGCTGCACCTCCTGACGGTAATCCAGTGGTCCACATCAGAATTTCTTAGGGCTCCCAATGTGTGGTCCTTCACAGACCACAGCCAATCAGAAGCTCTTCAGGTGGCTATTCAGGTGGAATTCTGCAGAGTCAATAAGTTCCCTAGTGATCCCTTGGCGTTCTTAGATGTGAAAGGTGCCACCACAGTGTGAGATTTTGAGATTGTGATTTGTTAAAAGCGTTTCTCTGGGTAAACAACAAAGAAGACATGTCACGTCTAGGTCCTTGCTATTCAAAGTGTGGTCCTTGGACCCGCAGCATTGACATCACCTGGTGAAATTTGAAAAGCACCGGGCTAGTGAGTTGTCCTCAAACTCTGGAGGCAGGTGGCTGTTAACTGTGGGCAGAGGGAAGAGTCTAGACTAGAAATCAGAAGACCTAGGTGCAGATCCTGGTCCTTCCACCTATGGCTTTGTGAACTCAGGATGGTCATTTCATCTTTCTGAGCATCTACATGGCATCGTTAGGAGATAATAATGCCCACTTCATAAGATAAATGCAAATAGTAAACTGTAAAATGCTGACATAGGTAGATGCTTAACAGATGTTAGGAGGAGGTTGAAACAGCACTCACCTTTGCTGTGTTTCTCCCGCTTTGACTCTGACGCTCTTCAGAACAAGGCCCGAGTGAAGGGACTCTCTTCCCCAGGGGATGATGGTTTGGACCGTGTTCCAGACGTTGGACCACACCAGACTGTTTTCCCACTTGAACTTGATCATGATCAGCTCACCAATATCCAAATCCAATGTGATAAGAAAGGAATAGGTTTTATTACTAGTAATTCCTTTGTTCCTTGAAGATGCAAAGGAAACCAGACACAGTCAGTTGATTTTTAACAGCAAAGTGATGCTTAGGCACATTCAGGATATGTTAGGTTTGCCTGAATGATTTGGGATGGTCTTTTCTGCTGCATTTCCCAAACTGGTATTGGACAGACTATTAATAGAGACAGGAATAGGTGTGCCAGGATAGAAAGGGTTTTCCTAGACCAATAACATTGGGAAAACCATCTTATTTTCTGTGTTAGCATATTAAAAACGCCCTAAGAGTTCTACGGTAATGAGTCTAGTTAGCTTTGTTTAGCTCAGGCTTCCTAGTTTCCAGATTAACAAGTCGGGAAAACTGCCCTGATGAGGGCAGGGGCTTTGGCAGTGGTCTCTGGGCCATACTGCTCTCTGTAGGTTTGATCAACATATTAGAGCCACACGACAGTCTTCTCTCCAGATCGATGCTTTTGTCCTCCCCACATAAATAGAAACTTCTGTTAAAACAACAAGTATAGCAGTAATAGAAAACCACATATAAAAAGGATGCACCAGTTTGGAGCAAGATTTAAATGCAGATCCTTAGGTATCATTATCAGCTTTCCTCACTAATCTCCAAGACATTAAAATGTCCCAACATTGACAGAACTGCCAGATGCCCTTTCCACTACTTAGAACAATCTCCCGGGGAGAGATTTGGGACAGCGCAGAGTTAACACTGGATTTAGGGTGAGACAGGTGGCTGGAGGATTCCCTTGCTTGGCTCATCGTAGCTCCTCCTGTAGTATGTTGTAAAGCATCGTTTAGGAATCCACCCACCCCACTAGGCTGGGAGCATCCTAAGTTTAGTGTCATCTCTACCTCTAGTGCTGAGCACCAACACATCCTTGCTGAGCGACTGAATCAGTGTGATGATCAGAGGTTCAAAGCTGCGGGCAATTCTCAGAAAGCTGAGGACTGTCCCTGGAGTGGGTGAAAGCTAGTGTCACTTCCCAAGGAGAGCCCAGGCTGAGGGTCAAGATGCTGAGAAAAAGCAGCCAGCAGGCCTTTTCTGGCCAGTGAAGGTGCGGAGCCTCTGCAGGAGACGTTGAGGCCGCTGCCCATGTTGTGAGCAGGTGTGCAGCCGGGCAAAGGACAGATGGGGAGGGCTGGCAGTGCAGGCTGACTGAATGGAAAATTTGTGCCACGTTGAATGATACCAGTGTTATTTCTGGGTTATGTTTTTCAGAACTCACTGGAAAGGCGCTCAGGGCCTTCCTGGGGACACCTGCTCCAGCCATCACCACTCCTCTCTGCTGGGATCTACTTCCTGTACTGCAGACATGGACGGCCACCTCTGGCCTCCCTCTCCATTCCAGTCCCTGTCGCACTGGGCCCATCACAAACACAGGTAGCAGCAGCATAAAGTAATCGTTGGGACTGGGTGAGGCTGCGGAGGGATGACGAGGTGCTGAGTGTGAGTGGCTGTCCCATCTGACAGGGTGTTTGGGGCAGTCATAATGGGCTGAGAAAAGTAAGTTGTGTCTGGCCTGACCCTTGAAAAGCAGGGTCCATCCAGACCCTGTGAGAAAATTAAGCCTCTCATCACCACGGACGGGGCTGTACCTCATACTCACAGAGTGATGGGGATTTTCTGCATTTCCTCTTTTGTTCCGAGGAGTGACATGGCAAAAGTTGGTTCTGCTGGTTTCTCAATTTCGTTGCTGAACTGAATCTTCAACTGGTAATGATAAACTAGAGGGGAATAGGGTGGAGAGCGAGAGAGAAAGATCATTTAAGCAGAAAATTTTAAAATAAAAAATGTTGTATTTTTAAAATTTAAAAAGCAGAGGGAAAAGTATGGATGAATAGATACCCCCCCTTTTTTTTTCTGGGTGGTAGAATTATGAATGCTTTTTATTTTCCTCTTTTTCCTTCTCTGAATTTCCTAAATGTCTAAGAGGACTTCTGTTTGTATTGGGTTGGCCAAAAAGTTCGTTCTGGTAGTGAATACGTTGTTCAATAAAGTTCTTGGTGAAAATGAAAAAGTGTCTTTTATTTTTACTTAAAACTGAATGAACTTTTTGGCCAACCCAATAATATAATAAATATTATCCAACAAAAGAAGGCAGAATAGGAGTACAATATATTTGGCATTCTCGTCGATTTCCAGATGAATTCTGTTGGACTATTCCATGTATTTGGCAAGGGTCCCCTTTCACAAATCAAAGGATATATTGCCTTTTAGGCAGCTGACAAAAGCAAGAGAACACACTGTCATTTTTACTTTTGCCTCTGTTTGATGGTGTCAGTTTTGGGGTGAGACAGAGCTCCAGCTAAGAAATATGCCCTAATGACCACACCTTTGTGATCTGGGGCAGTTCCTGGGAACTAGCTCTGTGGGGTTCAACAAGCACATTTTCCAATGGAAATAAGACAACTAGTTCTAGTTCCTGGGCCTAAAATTCTTCTATCTTATCAAGTGTCCAGAATGTCCTTCTACTGGGTTGTTTGGAAGAGGGAAATTTCTTCTTCTTTACCCAAATACAGTCTATATTTAATTAATAAAAGCAAACTGCTTTCTATAGCACAGGTGTTGTTAAACAATTTACATTGCAGCGTCTCATTTACTTATCATAACTACCCTATGAGGAGGGTATTCTTATTATCAGCCCCATTTTAGAAAGAAGAAAACCGGGGCCAGAGAGGTGGAGTGACCTGCTCAGGGTCACACAGCAGCCTGTGCTCTTGGCCTGGACCCATCGCCTTGATTAGCTTGCATTGTTACACCAACCAGCTGTGGAGCTGTTTTCAAAATTACCCCACCTCATTCCCACATGACTGATGGCTGCTTAGACTTCTTTTCCCTGCTGTCTCCATTTTCTCTAAGTACTTGTAGCACTTGAGCTCCAAGACTGCAAACAGGTTTAATATGGCATGTCAACTGGATTGGTAGGACTGCCTGGGGCCCCATGTCGAGATGGGCTCTTAGACCATGTCTAGGCTTTTGGGAGGATTGGTGTCTGCCTTGGGGGAAGGATAGGGGATATACGATATACTTGTTGTGTATTTGCTTTTCCTGTTCTAGATAATGATTAACCCACTAATCCTGATACAGTGCGTGCACATAGTAGGTGCTTAATAAACATTTGTGGGGTGAAGAACTGACATTTTGCTTGGGAGTATCAGAATGTGCATGAACATTTAGCAAGATGGAAATCACCTCTGAGAATTCAAGATTTGAGTTTCAAGCTTTGTTGTAGAATTCCTCCTGGAAAGGATAGATTATGGAACTAGCCACTTGATTATCCATCCCATGCACCCAACCTGTGGAAATTCACCATCCTCATGAATCAGTCTACTTACTCCCAAATCATGCATTTCCGCTGGAGGTTGGTAGCTACACACAAACCTGGTAGCAGCTGTGGCTAATGGTGTGTTGCCAACACCTCAGCTGCAGGTCCTGGTGTGCCTGTAATTGCTGGGTTTCTGGGTTATTTACACAACCCTACCCTTTGGCATAAACCAGTCTTCCCATTTGGGTTTTGCAGTGGATTGCCTGCAGTGGATTGCCTCCAGTGCCCTGAATAATAGGTGCTCGAATTCTCCAGGCTTTGGGTGAGAAATAAGAGAAGGGCTATGGGCCCAAGTCCCAGGAAGGGTCCCTAAACCCTTGGGTGGCAGCGGTGGAGGCAGGGACTCTGGCCTATCATCCCAGAAGCCTCTGGAGAGGTCTTATACTATTTGGGGTCTGTCTAGGGAACTCTGTAACAGGTGAACAGTGTTACAAGTTGAACTGAGGCAAAAAGGAAAGATACAGCCTGTAGGCACTGGGGATGGGGTGGGGGCAGGATGTGGACAGGATGACGTGAGAGAACTGGCCTTGGGTTAACCCCCAAACAAGCAGGCAGGGCATCTCCCAGAGTATGCAAGGAACACTCATAGCAACCAGTTTAATATGTAGTAACTGGAAATCTACTGATACCCAGCCCAGTGCCGAAAGCCGTTGGGGATAGATGAGTAAAAGAATGTAATTAGCAGTATGCATGGTAATAACATAGGCTAACATTTATTTTGTTTACCTGTGCCAGGCACTTTGTATTTATTATCTCATTTAATCCTTACAACAGCTGGTACTATTATTTCATTTTAGAGAAGAGGAAACTGAAGCACAGAAAGGTTAAGCAACTTTTCCAGTATCACACAGCTAGTAAGTAGCATAACTGGGACGTAAGTCCAGGCCACCTGGCTCCAGAACTTGAAGTTTTAAATGTTTATAGCCAGGACCAATAGCTTTATATACCCTAAGGAAAAAGTCGAAGTGCGGAAAGAGATTAAAGTTCAAAAATGTCATAACAGAATTATTTAATTAAAAATAAATAAAAAACACCCTAAATATTCACCAATAGAGAGGAATGACTATGGACTAATAATGACAATTATGATAATTACCATTTAGCTCTCTATTATGTCCCAGATACTGAACTACTGTTTCTCAAAATTATCTTATTTCTTTTACTACAACTTTGTAAGATGTCTATTTTAACCTCCCTTTGCGTCATTTTACAAATGAAGAAGCTGTGGCTCAGGAAATTTAAGTAACTTGTCCATTGTCATGCAGCTAAGAACTGGTGAAGCTGCAATTAGATGTTAGTCTGCTGACTCTGAGTTCATGTTCCCAACCATGTGATTTACTCTTATGAAGTGATTAAAAGATATTTTTGGAATGGTTTCAATGCTTATGAAAAAGTGGAAAAAAACCCCAAACAACCATCAGGATACAAATTGTACATCTAACATGAGAATAATTCTAATAAAACAGCATGCAGAGTAGGAGGGAGATTCACAAAAGTATTAAGTGACTGTCTCTGGAGAGGGGAGAGAGGTAATTTTTATTCTCTTCTTTATGCTTTTCTGCAAGTTCCACATTTTCTACAATAAGCATGTATTCTAATTAGACTCTTATTGGAAAAAGAAAAGTTTTTAAAAGTATTAAGAAAGAAAACAGCACTAGAAGCTGTGGTCCTGGCCTTAGAGGAGCTTGCAGCTGGGAAGCAGAGCTGTGACCCTTGTCACCTTCTGCCTAGTCTCACGGGCATCCATGTCCATGGATCTTCTCTCCCTGAGGGCAGCCTTGGGGTCATATTAACGCTTGTATCTCCACAAGTCACGGCACACATCAGGCATCTAAGGAGTGCTTCTGAGGCTTTTTGTGTGAACACAAGACAGGACACAGTTGCCTTAAAGAGCCTAATTGTGAATAGGAATAATAAAAAAATTGCTTTCATTTGTTGAGATACTACTACGCATCAGGCTACATACTAAGTGCTTTACAGACATTACTTTTGTCCTCGTAACAAGACAAAATAAAGATAACATGTGGTGAGACTCCATTTTCTACACCTACCCCTACTATCCCCATCCAGCTCTGAACCCCAGGAAGTGACCCAACGGCCTCATCTCCTGGCTGCCTTGCAGGATGGTTTCTGGTTGCGACTGACCCACTGGGGAGGCACCCGCAGGAGATCAGGGCACAGAAGAGAGAGGTCAAGGTGTTTTTTTCTCTGCTCCCTCCTGCTTTGAAGACTGACTGCAGAGGAACTGTGCTCCATGATGAGCTGCTACGAGCAGCCTCTGCTCCACAGCTCCCGTTCTCTTGGGCTGTTCCTTCTCCTTACTTCTCCCAGAGGCTGGTTGTTAGATCTGGGGTGCATCAACAGCCCATGTTGCTTTCCTTAATATCACCCACCCTCTCTAAGGAGTCCTGCCTGTTCTCTTTAGTTGATCCAGGTGAGTGGAGTCCTGTTTTCTGCTGAGACCTAGACAGATAGGGTGTCAGTGATCCTGGTAAATTACAGATAAGGAAGCAGAGATTTGGAGAGGGGTGCAAGGTGACCCAGATAGTTAGAAGTGGAGAAGACTTTTTTTTTAACATCTTTATTGGAGTAAAATTGCTTTACAATGGTGTGTTAGTTTCTGCTGTATAACAAAGTCATTCAGCTCTACATATACATATAGCCCCATATCCCCTCCCTCTTGCGTCTCCATCCCACCCCTCTAGGTGGTCACAAAGCAGCCAGCTGATCTCCCTGTGCTATGCGGCTGCTTCCCGCTAGCTATCTGTTTTACATTTAGTGTGTATATATATCAATGCTACTCTCTCACTTCGGTGGAGCAGACTTTGAACACAGGTGTCTGGTCTGATTCCAAAAGACCCTTCCCACTGTGTCCTGGGGTTCCAGTTCTAGCAAGCTGAAGCTGCCTTTGAAAGCAAAGAGCAAACAGCCCCTGAAGAAAAGCCGCAGTCTAAACCTGCCTCTGATAAAGCCACCAAGACAGAGTGCCTGCCAGCTCTGACCCACTGACATCCATCCTGGGCTATCACTGCTGCAGATTCCTGCCTGCTGCCTGTCTGCTGAATGTCCAGCCTCTGAGCTGGGATAAATGTTTCACGTCCCTGCACTGGAGATGGGTTTTTGTCTTCCTTTGCTCTTAAACTATGAGTAGGAAGAGACAGATTTCCACATCTGAGATGCCATGGTTCTACAATTCTGGGGGAAGGGGTTGGCTTTGATGATTGTGAAGGTCCCTTTAGCGCTCACATCCTATGGATGAGAATTACCTGTGTCCTGCAGTGTCTCCCTGGGGTGGGACCTGTGCAGGAGGTCAGAACCTCCAAAGGTCTGTAAGCCGTGAGCGGCCTGAGTGAGGCGGGCTGTGGAGGGCACAGCTGTGCAGGAATGCGGGCACCTGTGTCTGCAGAAGTGTGATGGTCAAACCCATCACACATTGATAGCACAAGGAATCCCTTTTAACCTGCACTAGGAAAGCCACTTTTGGGGAGAAATCTTGAAATTAATTTTTTAAAATACATAAGAGACTTTCATGTTCAGATCTAATTATTTGTTCTTATTTTGGATTTTGTAAGTGTTTTTCCTTAAAAAAAGAAAAAAGACAATTTGCTTCTTATTCCTCCCCCCACCCCCCAGGACAATGATGCTGTTACAAAGATGAAGGAAAAAAGGGTGAATAATTTTTCTCACTTTACCTTATGGCATGTTTAATAAGGATTTTAAAAAATGATTTAGGGAAATGCTTTTGATCCTGTGACTGCAAGGAGGCCAGCACAACGTGTTCCTCAGTTCAGGCAGGAGAAATTATTTCAGGTCTTAAAGCTGAAAAGCATGAAATAGTCTATTAACCTTGAATGAGATCAGGAAAAATCAAACCTGGAGCAGAGATGTGAGGTCTCTGGAGATTCTCCTCAGCAGAGAGTCTGCCTGGGGTTCAGATACCCTAAAAACCCTGGATCCTAATCTTGTGTGGACCCCACTGGTGCCACTTAAAAAAAAAAAAAGTTTCTTTTTACAAGGTAGCCACTGTGAACACCAGGTTTTGGAATTTATAAAAAGGGAATATTTTTTTCCTTTTTTTTTTGTCTCATGGAAAAAATGATGCTGACTCATTAGGTACTGGCCCTGGGAGACATTATGACTCTTTACAAACATCAAAGAGGCCTTTTTTGTTTTGAATGTATAGATTTTTTCTCATGGAGATGGTAAGAATGAGATCTCGTGTTTTCTTGCAGCACCAAGGTCTTCTTCCTAGATCTCAGATGCCTCTGAGGGAGGCTGAAGATCATGGAACTGAGAGGCCCAATGATGGTCTTACGCAGGGGGTTAATGTACGAGCAGCCAGCACTAGCAGGGGCTGGTTGAATGAACTCAGAACAGGCTCAAGGGAAGTCGAGAAGGGGTTTTATAAGCCTATGTGTGTGTGCGCGTATGTACTTAGGTTGGGGACTAAATTTGGGCTCAACAGTACTGCCCCATTTACGTGATGCTGATGTCACAAGATTGGATGCTTGCCCCTTCTGTGGGGAGTTTCCTCTGCTGGGGGTGGAGATGGGGGAGCGTGTGTGTATGTGTGGGAAGGCCAGGGAGTATTGTGTTGTGTGTGTGTATGGGATGGAAATAAGCACCCCTGACTGAGAGATAGGAGCCTCCTGGTACCATCAAGAGGTCTTGAGTACTCATCAGCTTTCTGAAGCTCAGTTTCCTCCTCTGTAAAACAGGTATTAAAAGCCTTCTCACAGGGTTGTTGTGAGGATGTGATGAGATGGTATGTAAAAGTGCCTGGCTTCTAGAAGGTGTCGACCATCCTATATGCAGGACTGACCAGCAGAGTGGGCAGAGTGAGTCCACCCCCAGGTGCCAGGGTTAGTGGTTCTCCCTCATGCTGGTCCATACACAGTCACTTCGTGGCTGAAGAAACTGAGGCCCCCATCGGTTTTGCCACAGGGTCAAGGTCATATAGGTGGTTGGCAGCAAAGCCCAATTCTGGACACTCCTTATCCCAGTCCCAAGCCTCTGCTCTCTCGACTATACCCATTGCTTCTCTGGAATTCTCCCTGGAAATCAGTGAAAACCTTCCAAAGAAGTAGCTGAGAAAAGCCAAAGACAAACAGACTCCCCAAGTCACAGTCTGGCTGGTTATCTCACCGACCAGAAGAGTGCTCTCATCAGCTGGAGCGAGTTCCCACCGGCTGGATGGGGCCCAGAGTGCAGGGAGAGAGTGCAGGCAGCGGCGATGGGGAAGAGAGGAGAGACTCAGACAGAGGAGCGCAAGAGGAGGGATGACTCAGGAGTGAGCTGCCACTGAACTGGCCTCCGTCCTACACTTAGGAGGCCATGGAGTCGGGGAGACCTGGGGTCAAGCACTACGTTTGCTCCTCACTAACTGTGTGACTTTGGGAAGGGGATTTAGCCTCTCTGCATCTCCATTTATTTATTTGGAAAAATAGGCATAATCAATCCACCCCCCACCCCTTCCATCTTTGTCTCTCTCTCTCTGTCTGTAGGTTGTTGTGAGGATTAAATGATACATGAGATAATTGTTGCAACACATCCAAGGTGGTGTCTGGACCGAGTAAGCCCCCCTGAGCGCTGCTTCCTTCTCTTCCACACAGTTACCTCCTCTAACTACTATGAGGATTAAATTAGATAAGATGCTTGCTAAGCAGGACTTCATATAGGTTTGTTTCCCATCCCCTTCTCTTAAAAAAAAAAAAAAAAAAGGTCTCCCAAACTAGCCAAAGTTCTTCCTGAGAGAGAGAGAATGGAAGTAGGCGATAAATGGCCTCATTTCACTCAGCGACTGTTTCCCAGTTCTCTTCTGCTACCGCTGTCCTCTTCAGCGTTTACCCGAGTGCTGGCGAACGGTTGTAGAAAACAGATCCTTTGATGGTTTTGTCAAAATATCTTGGGAGCCAGAGGAATGAGGGCCAAGTTAGTCATCCTTTGTGCAACTACAGTCGGGAGGGGATGTTTATCTTGCCCAGCCAGACCCTGCACTAAAATATATAGTACAATTAGATGTCCTTGAAAAATATGGATTGCGGGTTCTCTGTAACCAGGGCTGGGCAAGTCTGTTCCTTTACGAATCTATAAGTATTCATCAAATGCTGGAGTTGGCCACTGAAATAGACTCTGGGGGCCCCAGTCACAGATGATCGTGGCCATGATGGGTGAAGAAGGGTGCAGTTATGGTGGCCTAGATTAAAGACTTGATGCCAGCGCCATCAATAGAACTTTCTGGAAGGAAATGGTCTATTTCTGAACTCTCTGATATGGCAGCCACATATTGGAGCGTTTGAAATGTGGCTAGTATGACGGACGATTCAAATTTGCGATTTTATTTTAAGTAATTTAAACAGCCACATAAGGTGAGCAGCGACCACATAGGTCGCTGTAGCATTATACAGCCCACAGCGTCCCATGAGTAGCCGCTTTCACATAGGTGGGAGTCTCATCTGGGCATGATTTCCAGCTGTACCCAGGGTGGCTTGATGTGACCGCAGGGATGTGACTCCCCACCAGTGAGTCAAATTAGGCTGAGCAGATTAGGACTTTGCTCACTGGAAGGGCTGAGGTGGATCTGGGGAGAATCTGGAGGGCCCAGAGAAGAGGAGGGCGCAGTGCAGGCTGCAGCTCTTCACTGGAATCTCTCTGGGGCTGGAGGTTTGGGTTCGGACCAGTTTCAGGCAGTCTTGTCTCATAGTCCCACCTCCATATCACTGGCCCCAGAGATCTTATCTTCATTGGATATCCCTGGAGCAAGAGGAGATGCTGGTGATAAAGAGACCCAAGTGTTGTTGTTAGGGGAACTACGGACCGAAACCGCCCACCCTGGCCAGACCCTAGAGTAACCATTTGCATGAGTTATCTTACAACGTGAGGCCCTCGTAAGGAACGTGGAGCTAACGAGCCACCACCACCTGAAAGAATTTAGGAAAGGTCAGAAGGAGAGAGGAGACGCCAGTCCATGTGTCCTACCAACCTCCCAGAATCCTTCTCGCTGGAATCCATCTTGGCTGAGCAAAGCGTGCACCGCCAGGAAAGACCCTGAGTCCGAATGATTGGCCAGAGACAACCCGGAAACTAACCCCGTCACCATACAAACCCAAGGCTGCGAGCCCCGTGGCAGGGCAGTTCTCCTGGGTTCCCTTACGCTGCTGCTCTCCGCCCGGGCGCCCCTTCCCAATAAAGTCTCTTGCTTTGTCAGCACGTTATGTCCCCTCGGACAATTCATTTCCGAGGGTTAGGCAAGAGCCCACTCTCGGGCCCTGGAAGGGATCCCCCTTCCTGCAACATTGTCTCCAAGGGACTCATCATCTGTCTTCCTGGGACAGCATTTAGCGTGTGGGAGGGTGTTGGTCTCCCCTGGGCCCCCTGAGGGAGGGCCTCTGCCTACCCTAGCTCTATTTATGCTTGAAGAAGAAATGATGGCCTGTAGTGATGCCCTAATGTGATTTCTTGATCCTCCTTCATGGGAAAGGGGTCCCTGTGAGTTCACACCAGCACCGTGTGGTGATTGGGCATCTGGGGTCCTGGGCAAAGGGAAGAACTCAGCCTGGCTTGTGCCTACTGCTCTTCCCTCTTCCTTCTCTTGACGCTCTCGCCTCCCTCCCCCATCTCCACGTCCCACCAGGAGATGACCTCGGGCAGGACCCAGTCCCTCACTTCAGATGCACAGCCCTGCCCTGGAAGGTGAAAAATGACGCGCTTTCTTTCCAGCTGACCGCAAGGAGAAAGCAAGATCCTCCCTCACCTCTCCTCCTTCCCTCACCCCCATAGACAGACCATGGGCAGGTTACCAAGGTAAAAATCACTAGACTAGTTGTTTGGAGGCCTGGGTCTAAATGCTGGCTCTGCCCCCAAGAATTCCTCTTGTGTCCCCGGGCAAATGATTCTCCTGCATCTGGGCCTCTGTTTTCCCATCTGTGAAATGGTGGAGTTGAACAGTTTTTTGAAACGCTAACATTCCAGGATTAAAGTAGATCTGGTAAAATGTGATGATCTGAGAGGCTTAATCAGTCCAGGCAGCTTTGCCATTTAAAAGAGGAGCTGGTTAACTCAAATGAGTGTCTAATTGGCAGCCTGAGGCGGGGGAGCTCCCTGAAGCAGGAGGCCTTCCAAATCCCCTCACCTGCTCTGGGTGCCACGGGTTCCGCCGCCACCCCTCAAGGACAGACAGCTGAGGGGCCCCTCTGCCCCTCAGGGAAGAAAGATCCTGCCCTCGCTCCAAGTGCTCTCAGAAGCTATCAGACGCTCCATCTGATTTCTGTCATTCCTGGGACTCAGGGAAGGGAAATCTGGCTGGAGAGCAAAAGTTCAGATAAACAGAAGAATCCTGTGCCTAAAAAATAAGTCGCCTCGGAGCTTGAACTTGGGAGTGTGGTAATGAACGGAACACCTGGGAGTGTTCAGCCTGGGAGTCAGAGGGACGTGGGTTCCAGGCCTCCTTCCAGGCTAACCCTGCCAACCTCGCCTGGCTGTTGTGGGCACCACGAGGAGTCGATGGATACATGTAATGTTTTTGTGTAAAACGCGGTGCAAAGGCAAAGAGCTACTGACAGCGTGTTCACCTTCTGCATACAAACATCTGCACGGTAACAAGCAAACCGCACCAGGCTCCTCCCGGTGACGTGAGCATGTGCTGTGAACAGTGAGATGCTAAATCATTCCAGAGCTGTTTTAAGGATTAGGCAGAAATGTTAAAGGCAACAGATGTTGGCTTGTTCCCTCCAGGAGGATTTAGGCTTTAGTGGAGTATTTCTCTGCTGGCTTCAGCCCAAATCATGACCACAGCCCTTTCTCTGACCTCCTGTTCAACCCAGCAAGAAGAAGGGGCTCAATTTCTCCCCTGAGGTTGAGAAGCGGAACTTCTAGGGAGGGCCTCAATAGGACAATGATCTCTTGTAAGACGAGCTGACTCGAACGTCAGGGGAAATGAGGAAGCATGCATGTAGTGTGGAGCCCAGGTTTTTCCTGGAAGCCATAAGCAGAGATGAAAGCACTGGGTTCCAGTCTGAGTTTGGAGAAGTCTCCAGGGCCCTGTACAATGAGACCTGGGTGGTCAAGGTAATTGCTCAAGGCCTTCTGGATCTAATATTCTAGGGGACCGTGATATTGGATGAAGTACAGCCAACCCGAGGATTGTTCCAGAAAGTATCAAGCTTTCTCCTCCAGCACTTGGCAGTGAGGAAGCCACATTCTTGGGTAAAGAGAGAGGCTGTGTCATCATCACGGTCTGGAATCTGTGCAGGGTCAAAACCACTAAAATAACAGAGCCTGAAGTAGTTCCAGCAAAACACTTCAGGCAACTTCTGAACCTTCAGACAACTGGCTTCATCCTGCCCTTCTGAAGGCTCTCCTGCACGCACCTTTTTTTTTTTTTTAAATTTTTTTAAACATCTTTATTGGCGTATAATTGCTTTACAATGGTGTGTTAGTTTCTGTTTTATAACAAAGTGAATCAGTTATACATATGTTCCCATATCTCTTCCCTCTTGCGTCTCCCTCCCTCCCACCCTCCCTATCCCACCCCTCCAGGCGGTCACAAAGCACCGAGCCGATATCCCTGTGCCATGCGGCTGCTTCCCACTAGCTATCTACCTTACGTTTGGTAGTGATGCACTTACCTTTGAACGGGGATTGGGCTCGAGTCACCAGGAAGAGGCTCTTGCTCTTCTTGCTTTGCGGCTCCTGGCGGGCATAGTAGCCCAGCGTGTTGCAGCGGCCCTTTTTGCAGCTCAGGCACAGGCCCTGGCTGAAGCTGTCCATGTCCCTGCACGGGTAGGCTGTGCTCTGCATGTCAGTGTGCAGCAAGGAGTCGATGAAGAGGTGCACTGACCGCTCGTGGGCACATTTGATGGTCTGGGTGATGGCTGGAAAACAGGGCAAGAAGCACATTATCATCCCTTTGTCTGAAGGATCACCTTGTTTCTCAGTGCAGAGTACCGGCACATTAGGAAGGAGGAGGAAAGTGCTCAGGTCAACCCGCTGACTACAGTGGATGTGATAACTGACTGAACACTACACAAGGGGTAGACCCCCTGCAGTCACTTAGTGTGGAGGCATAATCTCAGGCTCCAGGGGGCTGCTGTGGGCACCCTGTATGTTACGGTAGGTGTTTTAATAGGGGCCCCAAGTCACTAAGAAAATATTGAATTATTTAAGCAAGTGGGGTACTGTAATTCATTTTGGAAATATTTTAATCTCAAATGGTTAAAAATGCACAACTGCTGATGTTTAAGGGTGAGTTAGCAGAACAGGCTTGTGCGGAATGCCTCTTTTCTTAATAAAGCTGGGTAAACCAGTGCCCAGGCAATCTTGGGACTTGGCTCATGGTCTGGTGAGAGCTGAGGCCTCCCCCACCATGTCTGCCTTCTGTCTCAAAGCAGCCACTGCATGCCCTAAGATAACTGGCCTGTACAACCAGCATGGGGATTGGCTTCAAGAAGGACATATCCCAGTGACCAGGTCTGAACGGGCCTAACCCAAAACAAGTTTAGGAGGTTTATGTACCAAGGATTTTGACCTTTTTTTGCGGGGGGTGGTTGTTTTTGGGTCTCCAAATCTTAACAATCTTTAGTAAAGTTTTCTCTAGGAATGTTGAGGAACCACCACGAGATGTGCTAAGAACCTCATGTGAAGGTGGAGCACAGGTAACTTTGCCAAATCTGTTTGCCCAGGGTTAGTCATCTCAGTTCTTGGTCACTAGGGGCTATATTTGTTGAGCACCCACTGTTCGGCAGGTACTACACTGAGTGCCTCCCCAGAGCTTCAGTACAGCTCCTTGAGGCAGCTGTTACGAGTGAGAAAACTGAGTTTCAAAGACATTCACTCACTCACTCAAGCTCACCTAGCCAGGAGGTGGTGAGGATGGTAAAGCAGTTACCAACTGACCAAGTTAACATGTTCACCCCAGAATGGGATCACTTGCGAACAGAAGGGTGAAGAAAACTGAGAAAAACCATACCAAGGGTGGGCGAGGTAAATGGATATCCTTGGTTCCATCATTCTGAAGTGTAGCACAAAAGAGAAAATGGCAGTAATTGGTCAGAGATGCACTTACCAGGCAACTAGCTAATAAACACCATCCTAGGGGTCTGTGTGGAGCTTAGGGAGGGTGTAAATCTGGGAAGAGGGCTGGATGGTCACCAGGAACTGCTGGTGACTAGAGGGCGATGACTGGAGAGAGATGATGTAAGGAATGATAAGGGGAAGTTCCGAGAAGGTTCTCTCAGACGTGGGCGGGTGGAAAGCTGGGAGTCCAGCCAAAATGAGATAGTATCCAGTGTGAAGGTCATTCTGATACAGGAGATGTGAAGGTGGTGATGTAATCACGAGATAGCATGTGCTCAGCTCAGTTTCAGATGATTGGGGCAAGATGGTGGTATGTGGGGGTCGGAGGGTCTCCAGTTGGCTTAGAGTGAGTTGGCATGTCTTAATCAGGATATTATTTTACAATAATGAGAACGTTGGAATGCCAAGGAAGCGTATGGTTTTTGCTCACATCTTTGTTCTTTAATCCGGGGCCTGTTACCCACGCGCGTGTTAATGTTTTGGTTTTAGGGTTTGAGAGAGAAGGGGGATCGCAACCCAGATAATGCCATATTCAGTTTCCGCCCTGAGACAAAGGAAGTCACAAGGACCTATGTAGAGCTGAACATCTAATTGGAAGAATCTCCATAATGAATGTCCTGTAGGGTCAGCTGATTAAACCTCACGGGAGTTGGAAGAGTTATTCCCACTCTTGGGAGACCAAGGATCAAGAAACCATGATCTATTAAGTGGATCATCACAGGGCCCAGAATAGAGGAAGCCCCCTGAGTGAGGAAGCTTCCGGAGAAAGAGGAAGAACCACAGGCATCAGGGCTCAACTTTCAGGAAGGCTAATACCCCGGGAGAGACTTCGCCGGGTACACTGAGTGGAGGTGAGAAGCGGGGACTCCCAGTGGTGCCCCTCCGCTCACCCTCAGCACCTGAGCTCCACGGACCGCTGCCTGTTAAGAGGAAGGGCTTGGGGGGAGCGGCAGCCCTTACCTACTCCCACAAGCCCTCTCTCTGGGCGGACTTGGTGACCATTTCACCCGGGGCCCCACCCTTGCCAAACTCTTCTCAGAATCTTGCAGATTAGACACCACTGGATCCAGAGGCCCCATCAGTTGTGGGGAATGTAAACCAGCGTAGGCTAGTGTCTTCTTTCTCACCGTTTAAGCCGTGCTTGGCAATATGTTTGTAGAGCTCTAGGAAGTGGCATCCAGGCTGGTAGGAGCCCCCGTTGGGGTAGAAGTCATAGTGGGCTATGGGCTGTTTGATGCCCACACTCAGGCCCATGTGTTCCTGGGTAAAGGTGTGAATGGCGTCCACGAAATTGGCATCATCTGGTGAAAGCCGGTCACTGGGGGAAGCTCTTTTAAACAAAAGGCCCGCAGCATCCAGCCCTAACAGGAAAGCAAGGGGAAGGGTTAGGTGAGAGCAACAGGAGAGGAGAAGAAATGCTCTTTTTACCTTTTTCATGTTATTACACATTCATGAGCTAGCAGGAAGAAGGAAATCCTAGGGCATCATCTTTCTCTCGAAAATCTTGCCATAACTTTTTCGCAGTAAAACTGTAGTAATTCATGGCACTAAAAATCGGACACGGGCTGGTTATTATTTATGGGAAGAAGAGGTTTGCAGGAACTATCCAGTGGTAGAAATAAGGTTATAAGGGAATGCTTGATTTATTTAAGCCAATCAATTTTAAGTACCTCTCAAGCTACTTTCAAGAGCATCTGTTTGCATATAAAAAAACCCACTGTGCTTATTGTAAGTAGTTCTAACCTATCCATCAAAGAAAGAATTTATTTGCCTGCAGGTTGTCAATAATTTCCCTAAACAAGCTGGCTTTTCCCCTACACTAACGTCATTTCATTGGAATGTTCAGAACCGCCTTGGGACATTACTGTTCTCTGGGGAAAATGTTGTGAGCAAATAGGACTGCTCACAGCTCTGCTCCTTAAGTGACAGAGATGTTTGCATGAGACAAGTGGCAGCTCCTGGCTGATGGTAGCTGGGAAGTATTTATGCACTCAAGATTTTTTTCTCTTTCTTCCTTTACCTTCTCTGGAGGACCCTTTGTTGTCCCGTATCAGTCCTGGCTTCCATCACTGTTGGGGGTGAAGGAATTGACAGGGCACCATGACAGTCCCTGCTCTCTAGCCCTCACCCATAGTTACAAATAAAGGAAGTGATTTATATTCCTTTCTTCGTCAGGCTGACTATGAGATGACAACAGAGTAGTTAGCGGTCCTGTTGCTTCTGATATGTGTGGGCCTGGCTAATAATGCCTGCTGTGGCCCGTGACACCAGCCGGCATGGAGAGGGTCCTGGGCCCAGTGCCGCCTCTCTGCAGTTCTGACTTAGCCTTCTAGGCCTGGTTTGTCTGTGAAGGACCTCACTGGACTTCTGTGGAAGGTTCTTGTGTGGGAGGTCTGCTCACTCCCAGGCTATTGAGTGTTAAATCATGGAGGGCGCCAAATACTGATCCATGGATCAGGCCTCCCCGTCACCAGCAAGATGAAAAAAAAAACAAAAAACAGAAAATGAGTCCTCATCATGACAAATTTGCTTTGTTTAAATGTCTGCCATTATCCCTGTCTTTTTTCGGTGTTAAAATAAATCTCTTCTTTTATGAAGGAATGGTAATAGTAGAAAGGAGTTGCCAAAAATGTCCTTTCTTGATAAAATAAAAGATCACAGCAATGTTATTCATCTTACATTTTGTTTGAATTGTTCTCGCTTGTGAATTATTGTTTTAGCCTGATGGGTCTTGAAGGATGAGTAGGAGTTTGGTAGGGAGACTAGGGCTTGGTTTTCCAGGCAAAGAGAAAAGTGACTGCAAAGGCCCAGAAGCACAAAAGGCCACGGCACGTATGTAGAGTGGAGAAAAATCTAGTGTCACAGAAGCCTAGAACTATAAGAAGGGAACAGTGGGAGGAGAAGCTGGAGAGCTCTGGGGACACTACACTGAGAAGGGCCTTGTCTGGGCCTCCTTAGTTTTACCCTGTAGGAATCAGTGGGCCTCAGGGACTTGGCTGATGGGGCATGTTCTTCTGACTGTGACTCTGGGGCAGCAGCGGGGGATGAGGTTTGTGTCAGGGCAGCCTGGTAGGAAAGGCCTTCTTGTGTGTCTTCAGCTCTTCCTGGGTATCTAGGGGCATTTCCAAGGTGGCACAGAGCTTGGGGTGAGGTTTTTGGTGCAGAGATCCCTCCCTCAATCCAAATAGGCCCCAGAGTAGGACCCACGTGTTTCACAAAAGTGAACACTGAGGTACAAACATGGCTGTTACAGCAAATTTAGGGCTGTCATTCTTTAACTCACGTTGGGCTTTTAAAACTATAGGTTGAAAATAAACTCTTTTTTGCTACAAAAGTGTACACAAAATCTACTTTTTAGGACCTATTTGGCAGGACTGTGAGAGACCTTTGTTTGAGGAATGGCAATAGGAAGTGAGGCTGTGATTTGCTCTAAATTCTCTTGGAACGGCAGTCTATGACAGCGGTCATGTTTGAAATAAATAGTGCTATAAGTCCTCCTGTGAACTCTAATACAGCTTGAAGGAAGCTGGGGGTGGGTTAATTTATGAGACCGTTGGAAAAGCAGGTCCTTGCTCCACGCCCCCGTGCAGTTGTGAAGATTATAGCTGTTCGTTATCAGGTGTGGTTACCTGTAATTCTCCCAATCTTGTGCTTTCTGCTCATGTAACTGCCAGCGAATCCTGAGACGTGTGCACCCAGGCTGTACCCAATTAGATGAACATTGCTTGGAGAAAAGTGAACAGATTCCTGGAAGACAGCGGTGAGACGGTTTCAGGAGGGGAGAGAGCTGCCTGGATAAAAGCCTTTGTGGGTGCAGCCTGTTCTAGGCTCTCTCTGTTCTTTGTGCCTGGTCACAAGTGAGGTGCTTAACTCCTCCTCAGGACCCCAACTGGTTTCTCACCTTGCTGACTCCGTCCTGTTTCCTTTCAGGCTCAGCTACCTGGGGCCCTGCCTGGGGATGCTGCCTCCTGTCTGCCCATCTTTACCTGGATGTTAATGCCTTGCGGGAGTGATCTCATTCATGTGTGTGGGAGTTTGATAGCTTATAGGGTGTGTTTAGATCCCTTAGCACATCCAAAGAGGTGAGCATAAAAGGAACAGTGGATGGAGTAGTGGGGGCAGATGATTCTATAAAATAGCGCTTTAAGGGAGGCATTTGAGAGACCGCTGGGGGTCCAGTCTCTGTCCCATGCCTTCCCATTCCTGTGAGCTTAGCAGAAGTAGTTCTCCTGTCTGGGTTGCTCTAGGAGACCAGTCTTAGAGGAGGGGAGAGGACGGGAGAGAAGGGAGGTCGGGGCAGGTCTCACCTCCAGCCACTGGAGAAGGGCCGCGATCTCCTGGCCGACGAGGCGGGTGTTGCGGACAGCGATGGAGTAGTGGGTGTGGGCCAGGGTGACCCATTCTGCCAGCCCCACGTTGACTGGTCGGGCCACCTGAGACTTCAGCGCGGCCACCATCTGCCAGATCCAGTTTTCCAGCGAGGCTTCCATCTGAGGGTGGAACCACAGGGTCATCAGCTTCCCCGGGAGGGAGGCGGGAGTGCTGTGCTAGCTCCCTCTCTCTACCTGCTCACCTCTTTCCTTCTCCAACTCTGGGCTCATGCTGGCTCCTTCTCTCCAAGAGGAAGGGCTTAACCTGGGGCTTCTCAGCTTCAGCACCATTGACACTTGGGGCCAGATATTTCTTTGCTGTGGGAGCTGTCCTGTGCACGGTAGGATGTTTAGCCGCATCCTTGCCTCCATCCAAGAGAGGCCAGCAGCACCCCTCTCCTCCCCCTCCCCAAGCTGTGAAGACCAAAAATGTCTCTGGACTTTCCAAATGTCCCGCGGGGGGCTACCCCCAGCCCTCCCTGTGCTGCCGCACCTCTGGGTCACACCCACTGTGTTCTGCTTGCCTTAGAGGGGGTAGGACTGTGAGCTGGAACATAGTAGGAACTCAGTAACAATTGGGTTGATTCATTATGGAGAACTGTTCTGTGTATGTTCCTTGTTTGAGAGCCAGTTTGCAGGGCACTCCTGAAGGGTTCACAGAGCAAATACGTTTGTGCTGTGTCTGGAAGGATAAATAGGAGTTCTCACGGAAGAATCCAGGTGGGCCGGTGAGTGTGGCGGCGGTGGGTGAGGGTATCTAGGGCACGCCAGGCGGAGGAAGAGCATGTGCAGAGGTGCAGAACCACAGAAGGGCAGTGCGGCCTGCCTGGGGAGAGCAGGAAAGTTGGGTGTAATTGAAGACGAGAACGCAGAGGTGAAGCTGGACAGCAGTACTGATGGTTTGGCTTGTGAGTCTGGGGTAAGATGCATTCATTTAATAAATGTCTTTCTACCCAGTACCTTCTATGTGGATGTAACATCTTGGGTTCAAATCCAGACTCTCCTAGTTACTAGCTGAGTGGCCTTGGGCAAGTTATTTAACTTTTCAGTGGCCCAGTTTCCTTGTCTGGAAAATGGGGATAATAATAGTGTCCTCCTTCCAGGATTGCTGTGAAGATGAGATAAGTTAATAGATGTAAAGCATTTAGCACCTGGAACCTAGTGAGGACTCAGTAAATGTTAGTTATTGCAGCTGCTGCTGTTGTCATTATTATTATTATTACCAGCAATAGTAGATATATTCCAGTCTGCACAAGATTTTGAAAACAAAGAACTCATTCTAGTAAAAGGATCCCGGTAAGAGGACCCTGCTATCTTCATGTCTGTAAACAAGATATGAAGCCAGCCATTACTTCAGCTAACAAATATTTTTGGAGCACCTAATATATAATGGATCCTGTGCGGCGGGAGATGAGGGAAGGGATACTCTAGGCAGAAGTCGCAGCCTGAGCCAGGAGGAGAGAAGTCATTTGGAAGGAGCTACAAGCAGAGGTAAGGGGGAGGCAGGGAGAGTGACAGTGGAGGCAGGGAGAGCCGGCCCTGCTGTTTGTAAGGCTCTCAGCTCAAGTCCCTACCTCAAGTCAGGTATCAAGTCCACAGCTCTGTCCTCCCCAGAGCTCTGCTCTGGATGCATTCCCTCTTACCCAATTTCTTTTCTCTTTTTCTCTTGTAAGGGAAGGTCCCTTTGGCTAAAGCAAAGAGGTGGAATGTTCTTCCCTTACAATGGCCTTCTAATAATCCATCCTTACCCCCTCCGCTCCCACAGGAGAGCTTCCCATGTCTGATCATTTTTTTTGGCCATGCCGTTCAGCTTGTGGGATGTTAGTTCCCTGACCAGGGCTTGAACCTGGGCTACCACAGTAAAAGCGCCAAATCCTAACCACTGGACCGCCAGAGAACTCCCTCCATGTCTGATCTTTAGTTTCCTTTAAGATAGGTTTCATCTCAGGGTTCTACCCACTGTCTCCAATTCCATGCTTTTTTTTTTTTTTTTTTTAAGAAACAGGGATGGAGCTCCTAGCTTAGCTAGAGAGAGCTGCAGTGAGGAGATTGCAGTGTGAGGCCTGCTGTGTGATGGGGACCCTGCCAAACCCATCCTTGACAAAGGCTTGAGGTAATGGAGTCTTTGACAGTGTGGGCTTTGGAGCATGAGGGTTCTAGGTTTGGAGTTCTGTCTACTGAGGGCTGTGTGACTGTGGTAGCTGCTTGACCTCTCTGAGCTGCAGTTTCCTCATCTGAGAGATGAGACTAACTCAAGTGGCCGTGTAGGGAGGCAGGAGGATTAAATGAGCTGATGTCTAATGTAAATGGCTTAGCTCCTATAGGGCCTCATCTGTGTTAGGTCTCTTCTCTAGGGGCAAGAAAGCCCCGACCACCTTCACTGCCAACCCTGTGCTGTGGTGGAACACCCCCCGCCCTTCCCTAGGGTGGGGCTCCTTTAAATCCTAGGAGGAAGCTGCTGGCAGGCTACAAGAGCCTCTGTGCTTTTCTGGGATGGCAAACCCACCTTGTGGCTACACCCACATGGCGTCATGTGGTTCCCATTACCCCATGAGGCCCGGCATGGGGTCTGTTTTGTTCATGTGGAGGGTATGAGTGAATACATGTTGAGAGAGTGGTGGTGGGCCGATGGGCTCATTTTGCTCTCTAAGCTAGGATAGACGGGGGTTGCAGAGTATTTTTCAATTAGATGGTAGGGAAAGGGTTTCAAGTCATGAAATAGACCCCAGATCTCTGGAGGTTTCACAGTGTGAACCAAGCTTCAAATCGTGGGTGGCCTAGAAACCAGTAAGGCAGAATTTCTTCTTGGAAACTTTTGTTTGACTTCAATCACTGCCCACAATATTCTTTTCCCCCTTCTTCCACAGTAATAGCATTTTAGCATCACTGAAAAGCTACACTTTCTCTAAGAGGCTACATATCTTAACCACCTTTCCCTCTAGGTATGGGCAAATGGATGTAATTGGAAGCATTTCACAGGTGCTTCTGGGAAGCTAACCTAAGAAAACACATTTATATACCCAAAGCCATTGAACTGTACACTTTAAATGGATGAATTTTATGGTATAATGCGAATTATACCTCAATATAGTTGTTTTTTAAAATCCCTGCTTTTTTACTTTTTTGTGTTTACATTTTACTACCTTGTGCTACCTGGGATGCAGATGTGATAGCTAGTGCTCTAGCTGCCATCTTGGACCATACTCTAAGGATAGCAGAATAGTGAGCAGGGAATGAGCTGGGTCCTTGAGGACTTCAGTGACCAAAGCTGTTTATTCAGTTTTGGATTACATATACTGGACTGTTGTATGAAATGGAAAAAAACTTCTGTTTTATTTGAACTACTGCCAATTTGGATTTCTGTTATTTGCAGCTGAATTTAACCCTTACAAATATAATATTTTATTGGGAGACTATGTCTTCTGGCTTCCTACCTCCTCTTGGGAAACATGCAGATTCACCTTCATGAACTGCAATCTCTTATGGGCCCTTATGTGCTGTGTGACCTTTTTGAGCCACATTTTATTATCTGAACTGTGGAGATAATTATACTTTCTCTGCCCTGCTTACTCATGAAATTGAGATAATCAATAAGATAATGTGTGGGGAAGCACTTGGAAAATTAGAATGTACTTTAAAAGTATTATGCATGAGGTTGTTATCACTAGCTCCCTATCTTTTTGTTACAATTGAACACACTAGGGAGGGAAAGAAAAGAAAATGTGAAAGTAGAGAGAAAAAAGGCATGTCAGCGTTTCCTACCAGCCACCCGTGGACTATCATCACCAGAGGCAGAGAGGAGTTGAAGCCGCACTGCTGTAACGTGTCTGAGTGATTGAGCCGAATCTGACAGCCCTTATTGGTTTCTTCTTTAAAGAGCAGAAATCTGGTTCTTGTCTCCTGTGATGTTTCCTTTGTTTCAGCAGCTCGAGATCTCCTTCCAAATGACTCTGGAAGATAAAATTGGAGACAGTGTTTAACCTGGCACCTGTCCCACCTCTGCCAGCTCTGGGACAACCCAAAAGTTTCTAAGAGCACTAGGCAGCGGGGTTACTGCAAGGGGCTGGAGGTAGGCACGGGCTGTGGCTTTGGGGAAGCCCAAAGAGCATTTTATTTCCAGCAGAATGGGAGATGATGGAGGGTGACCTAGGAGGACCCCACACAGAGGTGGAGAGGACCAGATCTTCCATCCTGCCATCCCAGCGACTACAGGATCAGCCAGTCAGACACTGGAGTAACTCCAGGACAGTGGGAATATGGGAGAGGCAATTGGGACTGAGGTTCAGAGAGGATAAGTATTTCGCCCAAAATCATTATGCCAATAAGTGGTAGGATTTGGACCCTGTCTCTCTGACTCCGATTCCCTACATCCCTATGCTAGGGAGACAGCACACAGAGCATCTTAGTTTGATGACACTACACATTCTCTCCCGTGGCTCAACCCGTTCTCACACGTAGCCTTGCATTGACCAGGTAGGACTGGGGCGGGGAGGGTCACAGAGGGAGTGGTGGATTCTGCTTGATGGGGAGTGGCATTCAGGGAGGACTTTCCAGGGAAAGTGATGCTCATGCTGGCCCTGAGGGATGAATGAGGGCTTGTGTGTATGTGTAAGTGGGTGGAAGGAGTAGGGCTTTCCAAGCTGAGGGAACAGCTGAGTAAGGGCTCAGAGGCATGGGACCTTGTGGGTGGAAGGAAGCCGAAGGCTGGGAAGCCAGAGTGTGGGGGGGGCGGTCCCTGGATGCTGAGGAGTCTGGACTTTATGCTCTAGATGATAAGATGCTGCTAAAGTGTTTTCAGCAGAAAAGGATAAATGAATATCCACCTGGAATCTTTCATAGACTGTGTGAGGGTGGGGTAGGGAGAAAAAGATTGCTTTTATGATTACACCTTCTGTTGTTCTCCTGAAAGGCTATCTAGCTTCTCTTTGTGGGGAGCCTCACTCTGACTCTGAGACGCTTTGTGGAGGATGCGCAGTCACCCAACTCTTTGAGGCAGCACAACGGCTGTCAAGACCTCGATGTCAGTCAGAGATAAAGCTGGGTGGAGCCTGAGGGAGGCGCCATGTTCCCCAGGTGTGGCATCCCAAGATGGGTGACATCTTTTCTGCTAAGATTAGGAATCAGACCAAGAGCTGGGGGAGGATGCTCTCACAGTCCCTTCCAGCCGAGGGTGGGCTCCCCTGCGGCTGAGGGGCAGACACAAGGCCATACCAGCATTTGTGATCAGTGAACTCAACTCAGCCCAGTTACTAAGAGCTCTGATCATTCTTTCTGAGCATAAAGTCATTCAGGCTTCTCAGACAATAAGTCTTGGGCTTTTGGTTTCAGGGGACAGCAGGACAGAAAGATGATGAAACTACAACGTGCAAGGGGAGGTATTAATGAAACCAATTTTCCTATCCAAAGGTTATTAATTTGAAAGGTTATTAATTCCCAGCAGAGGGCAATGATTTTTCACTATGATGACAGAATGAAATGCATCATATTTTATTAAAAGGAGACGAGAATGAGAATCTGAGTAACTTCTCTGAGATAAAGAAGAAAATTTCTGTCGCCCAGTTTGACTTTCCCAAGCTTAGAGACTATCTGAGCTTGTCCTCATTCCTGAAAGCATAATCCCAGATTGTGCTCCCCAGCTCATTGCATGCACTGCCCCACTGGTCTCTAAGTCAGAAACCCGGGTGTCATCATATACTGTTTTAGCAGCCATCCAATCAGTCCAAAGCTTCAGGTTTCCAAATATCCCTAGAATCCAGTGCCCTAGCTCAGGTGCACACTGTTTCTTGCTTGGTTTATTGCCACAGCTTCCTAACTGGTCTCTCTCTGTTTAATCTCACCACCCTCGCTCACACTGCTGCTCAAAGAATCTTTCTAGAACAGAAATGACTATTATACCCGTTAGTATCTTTAAGCTTCTTGGTATTGCAGCCAAGTCCATCACCTGAATGATGATCCCTCATCCCTCAAATCATCCCCTCTCTACGCTCTCCTGCTACCCCAGACTGCCACTAGTTCCCCCCATTGCCATTTCACATCCCTGCATCTTTGCACTCTCGCTTCCCTCTCTGCTGCTCCCCTCTGGTCCGTTTGTTAAAATGGAACTCAGACATCACCCCCTCCAGGAAGCTGTCTCTTCTAGCCAGAGGTAATTACTTCCTCTTGCTGCCAGCACCGTATTGGTCCCCTGATCCTAAGATAATTTATTTGTTTGGATGCGTGGTGTTTCCTCCACCAGGCTGTGAACTCATGGAGGACAGAGCTGAGGATGCTTAATAAGTGATTAGTGCGTGAGGTGGTATTCTGTGGGGTCCAGGTCTCAGATCAAAGGCTGTCATTCAGTTTGTCAGCCCTATATGAATTGGAGCTCAAGGTAACTAATTTTCTTTTATTCAGTGACTGAATAGCTATATCTTCCTTCATTTCAGGATAGCTGACTTGAATGCTAAAAACCCTACATGAAAATAAAATGGGGATAGATATAATACCCATCTTGTGAAGTCATTACAAGGATTAAATAAGATGATATTTGTAAAGAGCACGGAACAATGCCTGGCATATTATTAGACCCACATAAATGTGTGTTGTTAACATAAGTACAGATTGGAGCATCCAGCATCTTGCATTTTTGGTCTGTGAAATTCTTTCTTTCTGTGAAAATGTATCCCAGTTACCCTGGATTTAGCTGGGAGAATCAGCTCTGGCCCCAGTACCCAGGGCCTCAGATCTGTCCAGGAGAGTCCTAGGGAAAAAAGAGTTGTCAGATGGAATGGCTCACAAACACCTGGACAGACCTGAGCTCTCCCTTTTCTTCCTCGGAGCTTGGCTTTCTTTTAGCATGTTTGTGAGTGAGGAGGTTGTGTATAAATTAAGTCATTCATTTTCTTCCTCAACAAATACTTATTAAGCATATATTATTATATTATGCCCTGAGCCCTGACTAGGTACCAGTTGGAGGCCAATAGGGCCTGACATCTGTGTATCAGGAGTCCCCAGTCCAGTGGGAAAGAAAGCATGAGGTTGCTGTGAATACTGCTGTGGAGTGACGTCCTGAGTAGGGGCTTTAGGGAAGATGCCAAGAGAAGATAAGGCATCAGTTGAGTCTGGAAGGATGAAAGATTCTTTAAGTGCTCACATCTAGGAGAAATTTTTGAAGAAAGTGGGGCTCTGGTGCCTAAAAATATAAGATTTAGTGGAGGACCTGAGCACTGAAGGGCTGCTGTGGGGAAGAGGGCCTCTTGCGCAACTCCAGGAGATAGAAACAGAGTCAAAAAGTGGGCATGGGGGCTTTCCTGGTGGCGCAGGGAAGTGGTTGGGGGTCCGCCTGCCGATGCAGGGGATGCGGGTTCATGCCCCGGTCCGGGAGGATCCCACATGCCGCGGAGCAGCTGGGCCCGTGAGCCATGGCTGCCGAGCCTGCGTGTCCAGAGCCTGTGCTCCGCAGTGGGAGAGGCCATAGCAGTGAGAGGCCCGTGGACCACAAAAAAAAAAAAAAAAAAAGTGGGTACGACATGGAAGGAGAATTTTGACTTTAAGTGGTTCTTGAAAATTCATAGTTGAAGAAATTGGGACAAAGAGAAAATAAAGGTGGCAAAACAACAAAGACAGAAATGTTAATAGATTAGCAACCTAAACTAAACTGCACACTCTGTGATCATATAAGGTTGCAGACGATGGGCCACAGATTTTGTTTTGAGCTTCCTATTGGCCAAATCAAAGAGGGAAACAGGAGCAGTTATAGAATTCATGCTGTCCAGATGCTCATACTTTCCTGGTCCTGAGGCCTGAGATGGTTTTCCCGTGGGTTATTGTAAAAAGAGGCCATTGCATGAGGCAGGGGCCACTGTCTTGAATACTATTCCTATGAAATATACCGTAGCAGGTTTCATGTGGTTGACTCTGAGAGTGCAGTGCAGTCCTCAATGGAAGCAGCACCCAGAGCACCAAACAGCGTTTAAGTCACAGTGAGTCTCTGTAAGACTCTTCGTTGTAATCCAGCAGCAGTCCTATGACTGAAGGAGGCAAGGGCTACTTCAGGTCACATTTTGGGTGGAAGGAGTAGTCCCCAAGTGTCTGAGCCTCCATGGGAGCAGAGTTTGATTGACCCCCTTCACAGAACACACAGAATACTGGAGCATCCTCAGGTAAGCCACAGCTTCAAGGATGCACTACTGTGACTCACACCCAAAAGCATACCCAAATCTCTTTCCTAGGCTTTAGCCTTGCCCGTAACAGGCTCTTGACAGGGCTTCTCTACCTGGGGATGCTTTTGACACTGCAAACCCAGTGAGGCCAAAGTGAATTTATTTTCTTTCTTCCCAACCTTCTTCTTCCTTTCTTTCTACATTTCCTATTGTGGTTTGTGACACCATCATTTGTCCATGCTTGCTCAAGCTAGAAAGCTTAAGAGCTGTCCTGGAATACCCTCTCTGTCTCCTTGGTAACCCACTAGGGTCACCAAATTCTGAGGACACAGTCTCAGGGTTATCTTCTCTGCCCCCTGCCACTGACTTAGTCTGAGAACTCACAGTTGTTTTTGTATTAGTTGTGATATGGTAATAGACTCTTAACTTTTTTATTTTGTCTCTATGTAGAATTAATACGTGTTCATTGTAGATATACAATCTGAAAAATGCTGAAATGAATAAAGAATCTCACTACTCAGAAAAACACACAAGTAATATTTGGAGTATTTCCTTCCAATCTATTCTTATGGAGATATTTGTTTCATAGATGTTTGTTTGGGGTGTCTATAATTGAGATCATATTATGTGAATGGTTTTATATCCCTCTTTACCTGTAATGATAATTTTCTTACAGCATTAGAAATTCTTTAAAAACATGGTTTTGAAAAGTGGAATAGGGCTTCCCTGGTGGTGAAAAGGTTGAGAATCCGCCTGCCAACGCAGGGGACACGGGTTCGAGCCCTGGTCCAGGAAGATCCCACATTGCCATGGAGCAACTAAGCCCGTGTGCCACAACTACTGAGCCTGCGTGCCACAACTACTGAAGCCCACGTGCCTAGAGCCGGTGCTCTGCAACAAGAGAAGCCACTGCAATGAGAAACCCATGCACCGCAACGAAGAGTAGCCCCCGCTCACCACAACTAGAGAAAAGCCTGCAGCAACAAAGACCCAATGCAGCCAAAAATAAATAATAAATAAATGTATTAAAAAAAAAGTGACATAGTTTGTTTCATTATTGTTGGACATTTAGGTTGTTTCCTGTTTTCTTTTTTTTTCCTATTACTAGCAATGCTCTGATGACCATCTTTATAAATAAATCTTTGTCTGAATCTATGAGTGTTTTTTAGTAAAGATTCCCCAAAGTAGAATCATTTGCTTCTTAGGGGTGATCTTATTTATATCTCTTTATATAGGCATATATATCCAAATTGATATTCAGCACTTTTAAAGCTAATATTTATTGAGTGCTTTCTCTGTGCCAGGCACTTTTCTAGCAGTCTTATTTGTATGAACTTATTTAAACCTCACAACTCGTGAGTAAGCGGTTAGTAAATCCAGTGATTGCATTATGAGTGAGGAAATGTGTCCTAATTGTATCGGATAGGAGCTTTTCCTTCTTCAGGCATGTCTTCTGAAATTGTCATTTTTTCTCATGTCTTTAGAAGAGCTAAAGACACACCAATGATAAGAATCTGGAGATAAGGCTGTGATTTTGCGAGGGAGAATATCAACTAAGGTAGGCAGTCGAAGCCTTCAGAGGGAGTCAGCCCCTATAACCTGGAAAGCAAGTTGATGGGCTGGAGAAGCTTGGGGTTGCCCTCTGCATGACAGCAACTTCCTGGGACAGCAAAACTTCCTCAGAATTAGAAGGAAAAGCTGGGTGCAACCATTACATTTCTAATATTAGATTCCTTGCAGCAAGTGATTTCTCTATTCCTAAGTCAGCCACCAGGTTTGAGGGTTCCTAAAATTTCATACAAGAATAAATTATTTCATTTTCTTTGGGGTAAGGACATCATTAGGTGGATGACTGCAGGCGACTGAGCTGGCTTAGGGGAGAACCAGGGATTCTGCAGTAAAAGGCCCCGATAGGAGTCAGGACCTGTCTTCTGCCTGTGATGCCTGGGCTGGGTGCTTTTGCTCAGTTCCATGTTTGTCAAGCACCACCCGTGTTACTAGCTTGTGCTGAGGACACAAGTGCATGACAGGAGCCACAGGTATTAATATGCCTCCTGCCACAGAGCTGTTTGTGAAATTTTTTCACATTCTTATTTTTTTCTTTAAAGATTTATTATTTATTATTATTATTTTTAAAATTTATTTTTGGCTGCGTCGAGTGTTAGTTGCAGCACGCGGGATCTGCGTTGAGGCACGCAGGATCTTTCGTTGCTGCATGACGGCTTCTCTCTAGGTGTGGCGTGCAGGTTCTCTCTTCTCTAGTTGTGGCGTGTGGGTTCCAGAGCACGTGGGCTCTAGTTGAAGTGCTCGAGCTCAGTAGTTGTGGCACGTGGGCTTAACTTCCCCACAGCATGTGGGATCTTAGTTCCCTGACCAGGGATTGAACCTGCATCCCCTGCATCGCAAGGCGGATTCTTTGCCACTGGACCACCAGGGAAGTCCCACATTCTTACTTAAGTTGCTAACTCCGTGTGTGTGTGTGTGTGTGTGTGTGTGATTTCACTTTGTTAACACACTGAAAATATTCCCAGACCCAAGACTAGTGGGAGGGGTCCTCTGGAAGACCATAACTTCATGATTACCCTGAACATCCTCTGGGCCATGTCCTCTGCTTAGGATGGAGCAAACCTATGAGATAAATGTAGCCAGAGCTCTGTCCCTGGCTGCCGTGGTCAGGCCTATGATGTGTACGTGGCCAACACGGACTTCAGAATTTCTAGAACTACAGCAGGATGGAAAAACTTGAATAAGAATTTAGTCCCTACTGGGTCTTCACAGATTTAGCTCTTAGCTGTTGTTGATTTGGGGTGATAAGCAGATTCTACCAAAGGCCAGGTGAGCAGTGCTTCTCCCACTCCTGCCATCTTGAATTTTGCCCTGACCTGAACATCCCACCCTCTCATTTACTTATTATCTTAAAAATATTTCTATGCCTGGATTTCTCAATTTGGACAATATAGTTACTAATCTTTGTGACACCCCAGCATCACTGCACTGTAATATTGAACCCAAATGACCCAAGGCATAAATTGCTCCTATGGCTGTAGTAATTTTTCAGGTCATTAGAATATTATTTTATTTTTTTTAATTTATTTTTTATTGAAATATAGTTGAATTACAATGTGTTAATTACCGCTGTACAACAAAATGACTCAGTTATACATATATATACATTCTTCTTCATATTCTTTTCCATTATGGTTTATCACAGGATATTGAATATAGTTCCCTGTAGAATACTGTTTTGAACTCAGCTGAAATTCCTAAGTTTGCCTTGAATGAATTTATTTTATAGCTGTTCTTTAAAAAACTTTGGGGTCTAGAATTGCTGAAGTAATTTATTACCTTCAGGAGGTTGCCATCTTCCCATTCTCTTTTGCATTCCTGTTTCACCTGTTCTTTTTGTTTGTTTATTTTTGCTTTCTTCTTTTCACCATTTTGTTGTCATATAAGGTGATGAGATAAGATATGGAAGGAAAGCCGTTTTCAGAAATCTGATTTATTCTGTTTTCTTTGTCTCTTTTGGCCTGATTTTGCTGGCCATCCTGTAGCCTTAGACTACAGCTTCTCCTTTTGTGGATTCCAGTAAAGAAGGTAAATAGAGGCTGTGTTTTCTTGCTGGAAAGTTTTTTTTTTTCCTCCAAAATTTCTTCTTAGGCTGTACTCCCCTGGCTAAGTCAGAATTTTTTTTTTCTTTCAAGAAATCTGATTATGAAAAAGTATGCCATCCAGAAGAGCTTTCCATTTGTACTGGAATCCTCTGGGGATATGGGGGCTTACTTCCCTAAAGTGGTTCCAAGGTCTTGGGCATATTCCACTCTGGATCAGTTCAAGGTAGGGTAACCAATTGTCCTGTCAAACCAGGATGAGTTGGCCACCTTAATTTGTGTAAGGGCAATTGAGTGAATAAATGAAAAGAGAAAAGATGATAAAAATGCAGAGGTACAATGTTCCTTCCTGCCTGGTCTTTGTGTGGTCCCCTGCCCTGACATGCTCTGCTGTCTTCCCCATTTGCTTAGCTAACATCACTCTTTCTCCAAATGTAAACTCAATCTTCATTTCCTCAGGGGAAATGTCCTGACTTGGTCACATCTCCCTATTATTTGTTCTTTTAGGTGTTTTTGTAGTTGTAATTTTCTATTGAATAGTCATTACATAAATATCTATCTCCCCAGTTTGGTGGTAAGCTCCAAGAAAGCAGGATCTAGGTCTGGTTTTGCTCACACTGAAACTTTCGTCAGTAGAGCAAGGATTGTCAAATGTAGTGGTTAGGCCCCCAGACCAGGAGCCATGTGGCTTGGGTTTGAGGTCCATTCCCAATACTTACTACTTTTGTGACCTTGGGCAAAATACTTAATGAGATACCACCTCTCCTCTCCCCCTCTAAAATGGTTAAAATTAAAAAGACTGACAACACCTAGTGCTGGCAAGGATGTGGAGCAACAAGAACGATTCATTTATTTCTGGTGGGATTGCAAAATACTGTAGCCCCTTTGGAAAACCACTTGGCAGTTCCTTATACAGGTAAATACACATGTACCATAAGACTCAGCAATTCCAAACCTAGGAGTTTACCCAATAGAAATTAAAACAAATGTCTATGCAAAGATGCAAATGTTCACAGAAGATTTATTCATAATAGCCACAAACTAGCAACAACCCATACCTATCAACTAATAAATGGATAAACTAATTGTGATATATGCATGGAATGTACTTAGCAATACTACTTAGGAATACTATATAATAATAATCAGGAATACTACTTAGCAACAAAAAGAAACACATTTCTGATACATACAGCAGTGTAGAGGAATCTCAAATGCATTACACTAAGTGAAAGAGGCCCAGCTTAAAAGCTTGCATACTGTGTGATTCTATTTATATGACATTCTGGAAAAGGCAAAACTATAGTGACAGAGAGCAGATCAGTGGTTTCCTGGGGCCTGGGGATGGAAAAGGCAAAGGGACATTTTTGGAGGGGTTGAAGTATTTTATATCTTGATGGTGGTAGTGGTTCCCTAGGTGTACCTTTAAAACATTGTTCGGAAAATGAGCTACAGCCAGGCAATACTGTTGTTTCTCCACATGACCCAGGGTCTGGGCCTCGGCACTGCAGGCTGAATGGCAGTCTTTCCTGCATCAGTTGCTTATGCAGGGCTGGGCTGGCCTGAGAGGACAAGATGTTTCTGAGTCCTCTGGGGTTGAGGTCACTTGGCAGGGAGAGCTCCAGCCCTGACTCTGAACCAAATTATTGGATCAGTCTGGGATTAGCCCAGCCCTCCAGGACCTCAGGGAGACCTGGCATACCTGCAAAGCCCTTCCAGGTTCCTTTGGGGCAGGGATGACTAGAGGCACCTAGGGCGTCCATACTTGGGAACCCAAATCATCTGGTCAGAGAGGGTTAGAGAGGAAAGGGACTGGGAGACCACGTGATACAGCATTTACTGCCTGCTTTTAATTCTCTTTCTGTGCATCTCAAGCAACCTCATTTATTGAGGAGTTTCTCATTTTCCTTTTCTTATTTAGTAAGGATATAGATAACACCATCAATCTACTATTCCAGTCCTCTGGAGAGAATTAGTGTTACCACACCAAATAGGTAGAATTACAGTGAAAAGCAAAGCAATGACATTGTGTGGTACAATCTCCCTTTGTAATTTGTTTGAAAATAGCTTGGTGATTCCATTCTCCCACCCCCCACCATTATTCCATAAGCACCAGGGATCTCTTATTGGTAATAATGATCTAGTCCAACTTCCTTATTTTACAGATGAAACTGGGACCCAGAGAGGCCAACAGACCTGTCCCAAACCATGCATCTAGTTAACGGCAGAATCAAAAGAACTCAGCTCTCCTAACATCCAAGCCAGCATCTTCCTACTCTGCTGGAGGGCAGGAGTCCCAACCCACGTTCCTGCCATGTTTTGGGACTCTGTTCCTGTCACTGGGGTGAAGCTCAGAGGACTCACATTCTGTGTCTTATAAAGGCTGATCCCATCAGGTAAGGCCCCTGGTTGTCACAAAGGAAACGCATCTTGAGTCTCAGAAGACAGCTGCTGGGGCATCCTCTCGTCAATGGGAAATGCCCCCAAACAACAGAGGTGACCAGAGTAATAAAACCATAAGTCCCGTGACCCCCTCCGACACCTGTCAGAATTGTCAGCCTCATCTTCAGACCAGAGGTTTTTCCTTCCCTCACCAGAGGGAACTCCAGGAGAATTCTTACACAGCTAAGAGGGCTGTGATGCTGGCATCTGACCAGAGTCAAGCCAGGGGAAGCTGCCCAGGAGCTGGACAATCACAGGTTCTTCAACAGCTCTTGGAATGGTGGATCTTGGCATAAAGTCTTGGTTTGAGAGTTGCCAAGAGTTACCTTGATAGAAACATTAACTCAACAGCATTCTTGTTTCAAAATTTTATTTGAATGTTGACGACTGTCCAGCTCCCGCCTTTAAGTTTCATTTTCCCTTATCCCTCACTGCCCTGTCTCTGACATGACCTATACAGTTGCCAAATGAGGCTTCCAAGGAACAGAAGGAGGGGTGAGGGCAGAGGACCTTCACTCTAATTATGAGGATAGGGCATTGTCAGATGGTATCATAGTCAAGGGCTCTAGAAGCACTGTCCTACTACAGCCCAGAGCTACCACCTTGTGGAGACAAGCACACTGGGAGAAATAGTTGCTTTATTATTGGCAGTACTTGTGCCTGTAAGAGAAAAATGGGGCCCACTCCCTCATCCACAATCAGCTGCCAGAAGATGCATTGGGTACCTTATACCTAGGTGAGGAAAGGAGAGAGATTGCCGACTGCTTTCTAATCTGGCCCCATGGATGGAAGAGACCCAAGATGAGACCACATCCTGTACGTGGCTTGTTACTGCACAGGGAGACATAGTGCTGTGGAGAGTTTAGCAGCCTATGCTCTGGACTCAGATTACCTAGATTGAATCCCAGCTCTGCTACTTACTAGCTGTGTAGCCTTGGGTTAGTTACTTAACCTCTCTGTACCTCACTTATAAAATGGGACTAGCAGTAGTTAGTCCTATTTTACAGAAGTAATCTTCTAGTCCTAATCTTACCTTTAGGATTATTATGAGTTATAGGTTAAAATATATTGTTTTAAAACAACTTGAAGGAAAGATATATGGGCTTCCTCTTAGTAACCCTTAGTGATGATGCATGGTCTGTTCTTAGGCACAAGACCACTTCATCAAAGGAAGGAATAGATTCAGTTTGGAACATTTATATTTGTTTATTGACAAAGGGGATGGCTCATTTTTGGGGAGGGGTGTTCTTCAAAGGTAGAAGTGTCAGCAGTTCCACTAGGCCATATTTCAACATAAATAAAATCAGCAGACTACACTTGATAAAGTGAATGGCTTTAACCATTATGAATTAGCCTTAACCTACTGTACTAGAAATCCTAGTGCTGAGAAAAATCTTTGAGAGTGCTCTAGACACAGAAAGCTCATAATGTGTGAATCTCAGTGGTGTATGTGGGAGCCAGCTCAGAAGAGCCAATTGTGTGCACTTCTTCTCAACTCTCCATGTTTAGTAATTTAATGTTGGTAGTTTGAAATTGGCCATATAGGAGTATTTACACCATGGAAATTGGCTAAATATCAAGTTGTTTGTTTGTTTTTGAAAGAGCATCAGTTAAAAAACAAGCTCACCACTGAGTGAGATCTTAGTCCACAAAACTCAAGTGAGTGGCAAATAGCACATTTCTTTATTTTCTTTTATCAGCTTAAATGGGGCATTGAGTCTCCATCCTGCACAGTTTTGGTGGAGTTCTTTTCTCCCAACTTTGTGCAAAGATCTCTCTGTACTGGTTATTTTTTATATCAGGTCCACCTGCTAAGAAGCTCAGTCCCATTTTACATAGTCCTCAGAAATTCCACTCTTTGGGGTTGTACTTAAGGGATGGGAAGCCCTTTGAGGCAGGAGGGCACCACACCACCTCCTTCTTTAGGAGTGTCATGGCAACTCTGGCTGGGTTCTTGCTACTTTGGGACATACCAGCCCCTATCCTCTCCTAGTCAGGAAGTTAAGCATCCTCTCTCTTTCTCATCTCCTTTTGGGGATACATAGAATTATCTTTTTGATGAATTTAGGCTTTTACAAAAGATAGGAACATATGTTAGATTCAAGTGGCTTCTGCTTCTGAGTCCTGAAAATACCTCTAAACTAAGGAATGGTGGTGGTGGGAAAATAAATTCAAAATAATATCTCAATAAATTATTCTGGTATTTAAAGATGAGGAAGCTGAGACTCAGAGAGGCAAACTCACTTATCTAAGCTCACACAGCTAGTTTAGAACAAAGAGGAGATTTGAATACTGGGCTTCTGCCCCATTCCAGCCTCCTCCCAAGATAACACTTCTCTTTCGTGGAGACCCAGGTGGTCTCTACTAAACTGGTTCTGCTTCTGTCCACTACTGATGGTCATAACGGTGGTCAACATTTGCTGGGTGTCTGCTATGTGCCTGAGACTCTGCTAAGCCTTGTGCATACTTTATCTTCCTTTGAGCCTGCTCAGATGTGCAGTGCTTCATCTATCCTCTTATTCTCAGCTCCACAGGAAGAGCAGACCCAGGATGGCTTTTCCAAACAGACCTTGAGCCAGTAGCTTAAGTGGGAAAAGAGAACAGAAATCCTTCTTGTCTAATTTGGCTTCCCAGTGGCACAGCTTTGGCGCTCTGTTCACTCGCTTCTTCACTTATTTACTCCTTCATTCTCTCTACCAACACTTCCTGAGTACCAACTCCATGCCAGGTATTTTCCCACAAATGAAACTTGCCTTCAGCTAAGTTGTTTCTGGAGCACGTATCGAGTTTTCTTCCCTATTCTTTAAAAAAATGTATTTGTTGCACAAAGTGGAGTAACAGCAAAAAACAAGTTTTAAAAAATAGATTCACATTCTCATCACCCTAATGGATTGATTTTTTATTTTCCTGTGCTTCTACTCTGTATCCAGAAGCAAATATATTTTTCATGTAACTGTGCAGATATAACTGCTTTTTGCTTTTTTAAATTTCACATTATGTAGTAAATATCTTTCCATATCCCTGCAGTGTTCATACTCATCATTGGTTGTTTTTTTTTTTTTTTTTTTTTTTTTTTTGCGGTACGTGGGCGTCTCACTGTTGTGGCCTCTCCCGTTGTGGAGCACAGGCTCTGGACGCGCAGGCTCAGCAGCCATGGCTCACGGGCCCAGCCGCTCTGCGGCATGTGGGATCCTCCCAGACCGGGGCACGAACCCACGTCCCCTGCATTGGCAGGCGGACTCTCAACCACTGCGCCACCAGGGAAGCCCATACTCATCATTTTTAAAGGCTAAGTAATATTCCATTGAGGGAATGCTTTGGAATTTATGTATCCATTTCCCTATCTGGGACAAGCACTGCGTTTTTAATTTTTCACCTTTCTAAACAGAGCTGCAATGAACTTCACACAGAGAGCTTTTCTTTTCAGAGGATTATCTCCATGAGCATGAATTACCTGGTGTGGGATTGCTTGGTTAAATGGTGGGATCATTTTGCTGACTTGGGAGTTGAAGCAATCTTACAAGTAAGTCCCCCGCAGGTGTAGTCATAATTATTACCAACCCAGAGAATCCATAAAACCCAAAAGCTCTCATTAAAGGTGATGAGGGGGTGCTGGAGGACTTGGTAAGGCTGGTTAAAGGACTATTTATGTGGTTATCACTTACTTTTTGCTAGTAACTTGGAATTCTGTATTTTATCCCATCCTCATAACACCTCTGTGAGTAGTACTATCCCCAATGAAACTGGGTCTCAGAAGAGATAAGTGTCTGGACCAAGGTCACACAGGAAGTAGTTGAGTAACCTCATTCTGAGAGTGGCTCTTCTGCAGACCAGGAAGTTAAAGTCACCCACCAGGACTGACCCATAAATCTCCTTTGCCAGGTATTCAGCACCCCACGGGAGGCTCACTGACCATGAGGTCCCTGAAATCCGTCTTTTCACAGTTGCATTCCCATGGTCTAGAGTGTGTCTGTGTTGAATTGCACTTATGGTGACTTAGAAGAGAACTCAGAGACTGACTTGAAGGCATTCCATATGAGGTAAGCCACTGAGCACGTTCTTGTTTGGGTCTGCTGTATCTGCTTGTATATACAATGTGGCTTTAGACACTCAGAACTACCTCACTCATATTTAGCTATTGATGGACTATGTGTGTTTGTGTGTTGGCAGATCTCCGTAGGTCCTGGTTTCTCATTAACTCATCCGGGTTGACCTTGAGCAAGTCATTTAACTGTCTAGGCCTCAGTTTCCTCATGTGGAAAATGAGGACATTGGACCAGACAGCTGTGAGGTCTCCATGGTGGTACGTGAGATGTCCTCAGCTTTTCTGAGTCAGCTGGATCAAGCTTCTAGACCTGGCTTTTCCCCCACACCAGCTGGGTCTCAGTTTCTACCTCTGGAAAACCAAGAGGTCGGGAGAACATTCCAGGGTCCCTCCAGTTCTGAGATGTGTGAGTCCTAGGACTGTCCTATCTCTGACTTTCAGTAAATAAAAGATGCCAGAGAGAAGTGTTTTTGAGGCCAGAGCTAATCAGGCAAAAAGAAAAGTGAGAGAGCAGCTGCGACCTGGGGACTCCTGGCTCTGTTCCCACAGGAGTGCTGCCCTCTCCTGCACTGGAATCTGAGCCTGATGCTTTGCAAAGAGAAACACTTGCAGTATGAGGAATGCATTAGGCATGAACTTGGCCAAACAGCTCCAGTGTTGCTCTTTAAGGCAAAAGTAAACTGTGGGTGGGGGAATGTGAGCTGAAGCACTTGGGATAGGCTCTCTAGGGCAGGAGTTTAGGGGCTGCCTGGTGAGGGAATGGTCCTAGCCCACCCAACTACTGAGCCTCCCTGGGGCTTCCTTGGGTTGTAACCTGGGGTTGAGAGGGCAGGTCATTGGGCCCCCTTAGATCTTACATCTTAGAGGGTGAGGATGCACGTGATCCCATTCATTCATTCCACCATGTATTTAGTGAGCATGTACTATGTGGAAGGGATTGTGCTTAATGTAGTGGATACAACAGTAAAGAAGACAGACTGTGCTTTCAAGAAGTTCATGGTCATATGGTGGAAGCAAGTAAATAGACGATTGCTAAATAGACGATTGCAAGTGTTTCTTGGCTGAAGAATAGGAGAGGCAACTACCCAGCCATAGAGTGGCTGGTGTGAAGGCAGCCAGGGTACCCCACTGGTGGGTAGTATTACCAGTTCCCCAGATAATCCTGGGGATTCCAATCAAAGGCTGGTCCTGAGGGGAGGGAAGGACTATGGAATGTAGGAGTAGAATGAGCTCATGTGTGATCAATATGTCGCCTCTGGAGCTTGAGGTCATGGCTGCAGCCTGTACCCTGGGCCCTTCAGCTTTCCTGACACCCTTGGTAGCCCTCATCTCCTTTGAGATTCCCCAGCCCTGGGGTCTGCACAACAACTGTTCCCATTCTCTGCATGTTCATTTCCTGATGGAGAAATAAGGAGTTGTTCAGTGACATGCCAAAGGCCAACAGTTGGCTAAACAAATCAAACTACTACCAGAATCCCATTTCTCTACCTATCTCTCCATATGTTTAGATTCTGAAGCTGTAAAACTTTTCTGGGCATGTGCGTTTACCCTTGTTCCACTTTCCCTAAGATATTCTTCTGGATCAATGTCCTCCCTTCACTCCTTATGTCTGGAGGCACAGATGATTAGCGCTTGCCCCCTTCAGACCATGAACATGTATCTTAAAAATTTCTGTGCCATTTCTGGAAGCAATGGGAGAGGCAGAATAGTGTAATGGAAAGGGCACTGGCTTTGGAGCCAGTCGGCTCTGTATTTGATTCTCTATTAGTTATGAGCTATGTGAATTTGGGAAGCTCACTTAATCTCTGGGAGCCTCAATTTCCTTCTCTTAAATTGCACAAATGAATATCCATCTCATACGATTGTTGTGAAAATCAGATGAAACTTGGTGAAATGTCTAATACAGAGCTTGGCATTCAATACTTCACTTCCCCTTCCTTCAAAACTTACCTAAGATCTTACCTAAAGATCTAAAACTTACCTAAGATCTCTTCCACCTCATGTCTTGACCCAGCATAGCTCCTTCCAGATACTTTCTGGTACTGACCCACCAAGGTCTTTGCCAGCCTGCCTATCTAGCACCTTTCTGTGAATTCTGTGTACCTCTTTTAGGTAGTACATCACATGGCTTGGCAATAGCATTTTGCCTTTGTGTCAGGAAAAGGAGGGCCCTCTTCAGAATGAGGACTTCAGCCTCCCCTCTCCCATTTGTCCAAGCTCTTTTGGGTAGTAAGAATCTATCAATCTTATGCAGTAGCTCTGGAGCTTACTAGGCTGCCTCTACCAACTGGGGTGCTCCAGGAATGCCATTTGAATTAGGCAGCCCCAGGAGCTGAATCAGGCAGTTCCAAGAGCCAAACCAGGCTACAGGTCAATGGGGAAATAAAACTCTGACTACAAGACATACCCAGCCAGGGTTCTGTCCTTAAACCACTGCTAAATGAATATTTGCCCTTCCAGGATCCCCTGTTTTACCTAATCTTCTACATTTGAGGGCAGTGGTTCTCACATATCCTTGTGCTTAAGATGCAGACCCCTGGGCACCATGCCCAGAGCAGCTGATTCAGTAGATCCGGGAGGCCTGGTAATCTGCATTTTTCTAAGATGGCAGATCATCCTGAGAATAACTTGTCTAGTGGTTAAGAATATGAGCTTAGATGCAAAAATTCTTAACAAAGTCTTAGCAAACCAAATTCAACAGCACACTCAAAGGATAATACATTATGATCAAAGGGGAATTATCACTGGAATTCAAGGATGGTTCCACATATGCAAATCAATTGATACACTACATTAATAGAAAGACAAAAATCGTATGATCATCTCAACAGATTCAGAAACAGCGTTTGACAGAATTCAACATCATTTCATATTAAAAACTCTCAACAATTTGGTATAGAAGAAACACAGCTCAACATAATAAAGGTGATGTATGACAAATCCACAGCTAACATCATAGTCAATGGTGAAAAGTTGAAAGCTTTCCCTTTAAGAGAAGGAACAAGCAGAATGCCCACTCTTACCACTCTTATTCAACGTAATACTGGAGAGACAGCAGAAGCAAGAAGAGCTATAATCCTTCGGCCTGTGGAACAAAAACCACATTCACAGAAAGTCAGACAAAATGAAAAGGCAGAGGACTATGTACCAGATGAAGGAACAAGATAAAACCCCAGAAAAGCAACTAAATGAAGTGGAGATAGGCAACCTTTCAGAAAAAGAATTCAGAATAATGATAGTGAAGATGATCCAGGACCTCGGAAAAAGAATGGAGGCAAAGACCAAGAAGATGCAAGAAATATTTTAAAAAGACCTAGAAGAATTAGAGAACAAACAGAGGTGAACAATACAATAACTGAAATGAAAAATACATTAGAAAGAATCAATAGCAGAATAACTGAGGCAGAAGAACGGATAAGTGACCTGGAAGGCAGAATGGTGGAAATCACTGCCTTGGAACAGAACAAAGAAAAAAGAATGAAAAGAAATGAAGACAGCCTAAAAGACCTCTGCGACAACCTTAAATACACCAACATTCGCATTATAGGGGTCCCAGAAGGAGAAGAGAGAGAGAAAGGACCTGAGAAAATATTTGGAGAGATTATAGTCGAAAACTTCCCTAACATGGTAAAGGAGATAGCCACCCAAGACCAGGAAGCTCAGAGAATTCCAGGCAGGATAAAACCAAGGAGAAACACGCCAAAACACATAGTAATCAAATTGACAAAAATTAAAGACAAAGAAAAATTATTAAAAGCAACAACAGGAAAACGACAACATACAAGGGAACTCCTATAAGGCTAACAGTTTCTGATTTCTCAGCAGAAACTCTACAAGCCAGCAGGGAGTGGCATGATATATTTAAAGTGATGAAAGGGAAGAAAGTACAAGCAAGATTACTCTACCCAGAAAGGATCTCATTCAGATTTGATGGAGAAATTAAAACCTTTACAGACAAGCAAAAGCTAAGAGAATTCAGCACCACCAAACCAGCTCTACAACAAATGCTAAAGGAACTTTTCTAAGTGGGAAACAGAAGAGAAGAAAATGACCTACAAAAACAAACACTAAACAATTAAGAAAATGGTAATAGGAACATACATATCGATAATTGCCTTAAATGTGAATGGATTAGGGGCTTATCTGGTGGCGGAGTGCTTAAGAATCTACCTGCTGATACAGGGGACATGGGTTCGAGCCCTGGTCAGGGAAGATCCCACATGCTGCAGAGCAACAAAAACCTGTGTGCCACAACTACTGAGCCTGTGCTCTAGAGCCCGTGAGCCACAACTACTGAAACTTGCGCACCTATGCTCTGCAAAAGAGTAGCCACCGCATTGAGAAGCCTACACACCTCAATGAAAGAGTAGCCCCTATTCGCCACAATTAGAGAAAGCCCGTGCACAGCAATGAAGACCCAATGCAGTCAAAAATAAATAAATAAATAAATAAATTTAAAAAAATGTTAATGGATTAAATGCTCCAAGTAAAAGACACAGGCTTGCTGAATCGATATAAAAACATGACCCATATATATGCTGTCTACAAGAGACCCACTTCAGACCTAGGGACACATACAGACTGAAAGTGAGGGGATGGAAAAAGATATTCCATGCCAATGGAAATCAAAAGAAAGCTGGAGTAGCAATACTCATATCAGATAAAATAGACGTTAAAATAATGTTACAAGAGACAAGGAAGGACACTACATAGTGATCAAGGGATCAATGCAAGAAGAAGATGTAACAATTATAAATATATATGCACCCAACATAGGAGCACCTCAATACATAAGGTAAATGCTAACAGCTATAAAAGAGGAAATTGACAGTAACACAATAATAGTGGGGGACTTTAACACCTCACTTACACCAATGGACAGATCATCCCGACCAAAAATTAATAAGGAAACAGAAGCTTTAAATGACACAATAGACCAGATAGATTTAATTGATATTTATAGGACATTCCATCCGAAAATAGCAGATTACACATTCTTCTCAAGTGCGCACAGAATATTCTCCAGGATAGATCACATCTTGGGTCACAAATCAAGCCTCAGCAAATTTAAGAAAATTGAAATCATATCAAGCATCTTTTCTGACCACAACGCTATGAGATTAGAAATCAGTTACAGGGAAAAAAACGCAAAAAACACAAACACATGGAGGTTAAACAATACGTTACTAAATAACCAAGAGATCACTGAAGAAATCAAAGAGGAAATCATAAAATACGTAGAGACAAATGACAATGAAAACATGACAATCGAAAACCTGTGAGATGCAGCAAAAGCAGTTATAAGAGGGAAGTTTATAGCAATACAATCCTAACTCAAGAAACAAGGTAAATCTCAAACGATCTAATCATACACCTAAAGGAACTAGAGATAGAAGAATAAACAAAACCAAAAGTTAGTAGAAGGAAAAATCATAAAGACCAGGGGAGAAATAAATGAAATAGAAACAAAGAAAACAATAGCAAAGATCAATAAGACTAAAAGCTAGTTCTTTGAGAAGATAAACAAAATTGATCAACCTTTAGCCAGACTCATTAAGAAAAGGAGAGGACTCAAATCAGTAAAATTAGAAACGGAAAAGGAGAAGTTACAATGGACACTGCAGAAATACAAAGCATCATAAGAGACTACTACAAGCACATCTATGCCAATAAAATGGACAATCTAGAAGAAATGGACAAATTCTTAGAAAGGTATAACTTTCCAAGACTGAACCAGGAAGAAATAGAAAATGTGAACAGACCAATCACAAGTAATGAAATTGAAACTGTGATTAAAAATCTTCCAACAAACAAAAGTCCAGGAACAGATGACTTCACAGGTGAATTCTATCAAACATTTAGAGAAGAGCTAACACCCATCCTTCTCAAACTCTTCCAGAGGAAGGAACACTCCCAAACTCATTCTATGAGGCCACCATCACCCTGATGCCAAAACCAGGCAATGATACTACAAAAAGAGAAAATTACAGACCAATGTCACTGATGAATATAGACGCAAAAAACCTCAACAAAATACTAGCAAACAGAATCCAACAACACATTAAAAGGATCATACACCATGATCAAGTGGGATTTACCATAGGGATGCAAGGATTCTTCAGTATATATAAATCTATCAATGTGATACACCATATTAATGAACTGAATAATAAAAAGCATATGATCATCTCAACAGATGCAGAAAAACTTTTGACAAAATTCAACACCCATTTATAAAAAAACTCTCCAGAAAGTGGGCATAGAGGGAACCTACCTCAACATAGTAAAGGTCATATTTGACAAACCCACAGCTAACATCATTCTCAATGGTGAAAAACTGAAAGCATTTCCTCTAAGATCAGGAACAAGACAAGGATGTCCACTCTCGCCACTATTATTCAACATAGTTTTGGAAGTCCTAGCCACAGCAATCAGAGAAGAAAAAGAAATAAAAGGAATACAAATTGGAAAAGAAGAGTAAAACTGTCACTGTTTGCAGATGACATGATACTATACATAGATAATCCTAAAAATGCCACCAGAAAACTACTTGAGCTAATCAATGAATTTGGTAAAGTTGCAGGATACAAAATCAATGCACAGAAATCTCCTGCATTCCTATACACTGACAAGGAAAGATCAGAGAGAGAAATTAAGGAAACAATCCCATTCACCATTGCAACAAAAATAATAAAATACCTAGGAATAAACCTTCCAAAGGAGGTAAAAGACTTGTACTCAGAAAACTATAAGACACGGATAAAAAAATCAAAGATGACACAAACAGATGGAGAGATATACCGTGTACCTGGACTGGAAGAATCAATATTGTGAAAATGACTATACTACCCAAAGCAATCTACAGATTCAGTGCAATCCCTGTCAAATTACCAATGGCATTTTTTACAGAACTAGAACAAAAAAATCATAAAATTTGTATGGAGACACAAAAGGCCCCGAATACCCAAAGCAATCTTGAGGGAAAAAAACGGAGCTGGAGGATTGAGACTATCCAACTTCAGACTATACTACAAAGCTACAGTAATCAAGACAATATGGTACTGGCACAAAAACAGAAATATAGATCAATGGAACAGGATAGAAAGCCCAGAGATAAACCCACGCACCTATGGTTAACTAATCTATGATAAAGGAGGCAAGGATATATAATGGTGAAAAGACAGTCTCTTCAATAAGTGGTGCTGGGAAAACTGGACAGCTACATGTAAAAGAATGAAATTAGAACACTCCTTAACACCATACACAAAAATAAACTCAAAATGGATTAGAGACCTAAATGTAAGACCGGACACTATAAAACTCTTAGAGGAAAACATAGGAAGAATATTCTTTGACATAAATCATAGCAATAACTTTTTTGACCCACCTCCTAGAGTAATGGAAATAAATCAAAAATAAACAAATGGGACCTAATGAAACTTAAAAGCTTTTGCAAAGCAAAGGAAACTATAAACAAGATGAAAAGACAACCCTCAGAATGGGAGAAAATATTTGCAAACGAATCAACGGACAAAGGATTAATCTCCAGAATATACAAACAGCTCATGCAGCTCAATAGTAAAAAAAGAAACAACCCAATCAAAAAGTGGGCAGATGGGGGCTTCCCTGGTGGCACAGTGGTTGAGAGTCCGCCTGCCAATGCAGGGGACATGGTTTCGTGCCCCGGTCTGGGAAGATCCCACATGCCGCGGAGCGGCTGGGCCCCTGAGCCATGGCCACTGAGCCTGCGCGTCCGGAGCCTGTGCTCCGCAATGGGAGAGGCCACAACAGTGAGAGGCCCGCGTACTGCAAAAAAAAAAAAAAAAGAAAGAAAAAAGTGGGCAGAAGACCTAAATAAACATTTCTCCAAAGAAGACATACAGATGGCCAAGAGGCACATGAAAAGCTGCTCAACATCACTAATTATTAGGGAAATGCAAATCAAAACTACAGTGAGGTATCACCTCACACCAGTTAGAATGGGCATCATCAGAAAATCTACAAACAACAAATGCTGGAGAGGGTGAGGAGAAAAGGCAACCCTCTTGCACTGTTGGTGGGAATGTAAATTGATACAGCCACTATGGAGAACAGTATGGAGGTTCCTTAGAAAACTAAAAATAGAATTACCATATGACCCAGCAATCCCACTACTGGGCATACCCAGAGAAAAGCATAATTCAAAAAGAAACATGCACCCCAATGTTCATTGCAGCACTATTTATAATAGCCAGGTCATGGAAGCAACCTAAATGCCCATCAACAGATGAATGGATAAAGAAGATGTGGTACATATATACAATGGAATATTACTCTGCCATAAAAAGGAACGAAACTGGGTCATTTGTAGAGACATGGATAGATCTAGAGACTGTCATACAGAGTGAAGTAAGTCAGAAAGAGAAAAACAAATATCGTATATTAACACATATATGTGGAATTTGGAAAAATGGTACAGATGAACTGGTTTGCAAGGCAGAAATAGAGACACAGATGTAGAGAACAAACGTATGGAAACCAAGGGAGGAAAGCCAGGGTGGGGGTGGGGGTGGGATGAATTGGGAGATTGGGATTGACATGTATACCCTAATATGTATGAAATAGATAACGAATAAGAACCTGCTGTATATAAAAAAAGTCATAAAAAATATAATGTATCAATTATATGTTTGGGCTGTAGATCCTAAAGGCCAAGCTCTTCATTTTTATTATTCATTTTGGCAACAACAACAAAAAACAAAACATAATACTGGAAGTCCTTGCTAGATAGGCAAAGAAAAGAAATAAAAGGCATCCAAGTCAGAAAGGAAGAAGTGAAATTATCTACGTTTGCTGATGACATGATCTTGTATATAGAAAATCCTAAAGACTCCACGAAAAAGCTGTTAGACCTAATAAATGAATTCAGTAAAGTTTCAAGATACAAAATCAATATACAAATTTCAATTGCATTTGTATACACTAACAATGAACTGTCTGGGGGAAAAAAACAAAACCAAACATAATCTTGTTGTTCAATGCAACCCCTATCAGAATACCCAAGGCATTTCCCACAGAAATAGAAAAAAACCCTAAAACTCATATAGAACCACAAAAGACCCTGAATAGCCCAAGCAAACTTGAGAAAGAATAAAGCTTGAGGTATCACACGTCCTGATTTCAAACTATATTATAAACGTATAGTAATGAAAACTGTATGGTGTTGGCATAAAATTAGATACATAGACCAATGGAACAGAATTAAGAGCCCTGAGATAAGCCCACACATATATGCCTTCGCTGACCTTGGCCTCAGGGGCCCTTAACTTCAGCTGCTGAACAAGTCAGGGGGTTAGGCTCCTTCCCATGGGGTCCTCAGTGGCCTGAAAGAGTAAAAGTGATCCCACAGGGAGCTTCCCAAGTAGGCAGCTTCCTCTCTGGCAGAACTGGGCCTAGCAGATGGCAAAGTGCTTAGGGTCATGGGGAGCCCAGGTGCGAGGAACTCTATGGAGAGAAGCCTACCTAGCATTTGAAAGCCAGGCAGAGAGGGATGTGCTGGTACCCAGTAGACTCAGCTGGCTCAGCTTTGGAAGGGGTGGGGGGAGGGAGAGGAAAGCATGTGCGTCTCAGTCAGGAAGCTTCTTCCCAGGGCCTCTCGAGGCCTTTCAGAGATTGACGCTTCCCTAGCAGCCAGTCCATCTGGGCTGGTGCTCCTGGAGTGTTGGGAGCAAGGATATTTTAGATGTGTCAGAAGTGACGAATGTTGGAAAGTGCTATCAGCATCTCTGGGAACTCGCACTTTACACTGGCAGCTAAGGTGTGCCAGGCTCTTTGGAAGAAATTGAACTCTGGAGGAAGTTGGGAAGTTTTTAAAACAGGCAGCTTCTCCTTGCCATCGCAGATGTGGGTGGCAGTGAGGTGGGCCCTGTAAGTGGACGCAGAACCATGAGATCAGTGAAGATGGGGTCTGGGATGTGCTAATGCCTGAGGTCTTGGCAAAAAGAAGTGACATTCAGAGAGGTCAGCAGGAAGGAGCAGAAGCAAAAAAAAAAAAAACAGAATTGTGCAAGTGGAGGCCTGAGGTTGGAGTCAGTAGAGCTCGCTGCCTGCAGCACTGGGACTGCAAGACTGGCCTGTTAACTGCTGCCCGCCAGGATTGAGCAGGGAGGGGCAGCAGCCAGAGCCTGTCCGAGGCTGGAGGTGAGCCCCAGGCCTTTGCCCAGCTTGAGGCTAGAACAAGGCACCAGTGTGTCTGGATTTGAAAACATCCCAGGGAATGTGTTACTGGAATTCAATATCTACCCTCAAGGTAATGCATCCTCAGAGGAGGGTGTCTTGCTATTCTGTTTTCAGTACGGCTTTGTTTTGTACGTAGTGTTACTGGTTCTCTGAATATGCAAGGAGATGGCTCATCCCAGGCTTCTTGGGAGCTGGGGGGGTGGAGGAAGCACAGGTGGTGGCCACTCTGGACCATACCTGCCAGAAGAAGGAGGGTGGAATCACACCATACGGGGCTGGGGTCAGGTCACTAGGGCCAGTCCTAGGCAAGTCACGGGGAGGGAGGAGAGTGGCGAGGAGATATCTTGGATATGGACCACCGGGGTGCTAGGGGTGGTGGTGCAGGACCCAGCTGGAACAGCCCAGTATGTCATCCTGCAGAAGGATGAATGGGGGGCAGGGGGAAAGTGACAGGGATGGATGGAGAAGCTCTCATCAGCTCTACCTGCCCCCAGGTGTTCCCTAGAGAAGACACAACAACTCTCTTTTCTGATCATTGTCTTCTCCTGCTTCCCCCCACAACTCCCACAGCCAGTAGAGAAAGGAGGTAGAGAGAGAGTTCACAGTCGTCTTCGTTGTCATCATCATCACTACTATAATCACCATCAGTACTTGGTCTTCTTATATACCCTGCTCAACTTGTCGAGGACTGCGCTTGTCTTTCCACCTCCTACCTCCAACCAGCTTTTGCTGACTTCCTCATCCTGCTCCCACATTCCTCTTCTTCCAGGCACTTGAGACCCCCCCCAAGCCATCTCCCACTCCTCCCTCTTCTTTTTTGCCCTCCTACCATCAGCAACTACCACTCACTGCAGCAGTAACACATGTGATCGCTTCCTGGCACTTCCATCCTTCTCTATCCTGCCAAACACTCTGCCCCAGTCCGAGCTGCTTGGAGGCCCCGGACAGCCCTGCTTTCTCCTGCCTTCACAACTTTGCTCTCACAGTTCCCTCTGCTGGGAGTTCTCTCTCCCCTTCCTATGCCTCAGCCCTCACTTTGGAAGGAATGAGAACATGTGCTTAGGGTTGAGGCTTTAGGAAACTTCTGACAACTAGTCAGAGCGGCCCCTTCTGTGTGCTCCCCAGACCACTGTGCAGACCCCGAGGGAGGGATTCTTTGCCTCCTTGCTGACTTCATGACTGGCTCTGAGTGGTACGTGCCTTAGGCCTCTGCATGCTCCTGGCACTTGTGTTAACAAGGCTGCTGCAGAGATGGGTGTTTGCTGAATTGAACTATCAGGATTATTTAATTTTTCTGCTCTTCCTAGGGAAAGATGTGTCACAGTCAGCCAATAGTCAGAGAAAGAGGAGGGTAAAAGCAGGGACTCCACACTATGTCACTTCTAATACCAACAGTCCCCTTCTAGTGGTCATGAGCTGTTAAACTACTAACACAGTAATCCCCACCTCTGTTTACTCTCTAGAAATGAGCTGGGAAAAAGGCACTTGTAGATAAGAAGAAAGTTCCGGACATTCTTCTATGGAATCATAGATGGTCCTTTGTTTTGTCTTCAACTTGAAGTTCTCCAGACCCTGAACCAGTCTCTTTCCCTCTCTTCCCTTCCTCTTTTGTAATTCCTCATTTCAAGCCTTACAATTCAGTTTGTAAAAACTGCCTTTGTGAAGCCTGTTCTCATGTGGGAATTTGATGAGCTATCAATAGGGGTTGTCGGGGAAAAAGAGTTTTGTAGTCGAATACATTTGGGACATGTTGTATTAAGCAACATTAATCAGGCTTCCTGCTGGCCAGAGACGTTCAGATGCTACTTACTGTGCATTTAATCTCTAGTAGGGACAAATGATATGCAGTGGTTCTCAAACTCGATTACAGTTGACCTTTGAACAACGTGGGGACTTGGGGTACCAACGCCCTGTGCAGTGGAAAATCTGCGTACTGCTGTCTCTGCCTCAAAAACAAAGGGGTAGATAAATGACTCAGCCAAGGGCAGGAAGCTGAAACAGTTTGGATAGAATCAGGACTCAAACCCTAGTTCTTTTGATTCCACATAGCATGACGTCTAACTGAACACAAACTTTCCCCTACACTTAGTTAATTCAAAGATCTGTAAAATGAAAGTACGGGTACTATATTTATTGAAAAAAATCCACATATAAGTGGACCTGCACAGTCAAACCCGTCTAGTTCAAACCGGTGTCGTTTAAGGGTCAACCGTACTTTGGGGTAGGGGTAGGCTGCCCCTGTTGCCCTCACCATTCCTTTTAGTGGCCAAGCATTTCTGGGACTGATATCTCATGGGACACACTTGAGGAAATCCTGTTGGAGGACTGTTTTCCGTCGTGCCTGTATCCTGCAGAGCGGCACGCACATTCATCTGTGTCTGGAAGGCCAGTGCTAGCTGCGCTAATGAAGGCAAGGCCTCGTGGTGGGACACAGGCTGGGCGCTGTGAGACTGTAGGGTCAGGCCACTCATGATGGCTGTTGTCTTGCTCTCTGTACATCCCCTGCTCGACAAGTGCCTGCTTCACCTACACCCTGTCACGTGAATGCGCTCGCCCACTGCCCCAGCTAGTGATTGTTCTAATCCTGAGGCCAGAACGGCTCCCACCTGCTACTTTTTAAAAGGAAACATCTGCCTCATGACGGTTGTTAACCTGAGGGGCTGTGAGAGACATGCCCCAATCCTGGTTTCCCTGGTAACTGATGAGCCAACCTGAAGTCAATTCCCCCTATAAATGGTAGCCTCCTTTTCTCCTGAGTAGCAAGGATTGCTGTCTTGTCTGCTGTCGGCCGTAGACGGGGCGGGTGTCGCTCCAGGACCTGCAGGCTTGCGGGGTGCAGCCCAACAGAGAGGTACAAGGCTCTTCTCAGATGCTGGTTATGGGTGGTGATGCCAGAAAGTGAGAACTACACAACATCCTGTTGGAGTCATTGCTGTGATAGTCTCATCTCCCAGAAATGACCACTGTCCTTACTTTTTTGGTGTATTTCCTTCCAGGTTTTTCCATGCAGACATGTCATATAGGGTTTTACTTATGGGTTTTATTAAAGTAAAGAGGGTCTGTTGATTAACAGTTGTGGAATTAATAGAAATGGGTGCACTGTAGAACAGTATTGTAGCTGGCTGGGAAATGACTTTTTAAAAGAAGATAAAATTTAATGGTTTTTAAATCGTGTTCCTAGGATCCCAAGCCCAAGATGTTTCCCATTAAAAACTAACAGAGTACCTGTGGAGGTACTTTGGGGGCTGCTGTGAGGGTGCGAGGGGATGTAGAAGTTGAGGGCAGGTTCCTGATGTCCATCTGTTTTAACTCAAAGAACGCTGCTTTCAGGTTTTAATGTTTTTTTGTTTGTTTTGTTTTTTGCTGGAAATCTTGTTTGTAGGAGGGCTTCCATGACTGACATATGTTCATAAACCACAAATCTAGACCAATCACTCATTTAACAGATTAAAACAAAACAAAAACTCTGGTGCAGAAAGGTTAAAACATGTACATCAGTCACACATCTGGATAATGGATCTAGAATCCAAGTTTCCTGACACATCAGCGGATGCTCTTTCTACACACTCGCCTGTTTGTTTATTTCCTACTGACTGAGCCACTTTCCAAAGAAAAGAATAAAAGATAGCAAGGAACACACAGCACCGAGGACACCATGGTAAATCCACTGAGAAACAGTTGGGGGAAAGGTACAGAGCGATCCCATCTGTTCCTCATTTCATATGTTTCACTCTGGTTCTTCTTATGAGAGGCCTTAAAATGTAAAGAAATGGATGATAAGAGCGAGGGCTGCTCCTGCCAAGAATAACTCAGAAGGAGACACAGTACAATACCCCAGTCTCCAGTGAAACAAACTGATCAGAACGGCTGTGTTCTGTAAATATTCAGTCTATTGATGAAAAGCTCTGCAAACGGGCAGCTCTTAAGCAGGCTTCCCAAGAGGACTGGGCGGGGAGCTAAACAAGACAGAATAATGGCAGATATGCCTGTTTTGTTGACTGGGGTGGAGGTACTTACAAAGGAGGGGGATTAATTGAGTTGTCATGTCTCAACCACATGGACTACTCTGTGTTTAGTGTAGTGGCGGAGTGGGCGGAGGGGACCACAGAGGGTCTCAGAAGCACCTCTCCTAATCCGTAGATTTGCCTGGTTGGTTAGAAGTGTGGTCCCTTTCATTGTAATGATGCTAAAACTCACTGTGTACTTTCCTGTGCCCCACGCAGTTCACTAACCTCTCACAAATCACTCTGAGGTAGGAGAGTCCTCCTCAAACCCAGTCAGTTTGGCTCCAGAGTGGACATTCTTTATGGAGGTGATAAAGCTTATTTATTTATCTGAAGTATAATTCATGCACAGTAAGGTGCACAAATTTTAAATGTAGAGCTTTGAGTTTCTACCTCTGTTTACAACCTATGTAGCCACCACCTAGAGCAAGACAGAACATTTCCATTCCCAGATGGTTCCCTGAAACCCATCTCCAGGTAATACCACCACAGACGTAATCACTGTTCTGGCTTCCATCATCAGAGATTAGTTTTGCCTGTTCTTGCACTTCACGTAAGTGGGTTCATACAGCACGTGCTTTTTTTGTGCCTGGCTCCGCTCAATAGTATGTGTGGTTCATCCGCGGTATTGCATGAACAGAGCCTGCATCTTAACTACTATGCCATACTGCCTCTGGTCAGGTTAACTAATTCTGTGTTGCCTCCTGCAAATGTCTCCTTGGAAAGTAGTTTGGGTTACTCAGAGTTGGCTGAGCCTCAAGCGGAGGGGAGTGAGAACACAAAAAGGTAACTAACTTCAGGGTGTGTCCAAGAAGATAACCTTTTAGATAACTCCCAGGTGCTGTACAGTTCTCAGTCCCTCACTGCTGGGTTTCAGGTCCCGACTCACTGGCATAAGCACAAGTTCCTCTTTTGGTTTTGTGTCTCCTTTTACAGAACAAACTTTGTCCCTGCCACCCACTCAAACATGTGGGCAGCGTTCTTAGGCATCATCAAGGACAGTGGTTTTCAGCTGAGTGGTGCTTTTTCTGTCTTCCCTTCCCCTCCTCCCCCACTGAGCACATTAGACAAAATGGTAGCATTTAGAGAGATTTTTGTTGCCAAGCATAGGGGTGAGGAGATGCTACTGGCATCTAGTGAGTGGAGGCCAGGGGTGCTGTTAAATATCCTACAATGCACAGGACAGCCCCCACCCTCACATCTAAAAAGAATTATCCAGCCCCAAATGACAATGGAGCTGCTGTGGAGAAGCCCTGGTCTAGGATCCACACAAAATCTGGAGGTTGTTTTCTGATACAGGAAGAGAAGAAGCAGGGCATAACGGGAAGAGTTCTTGACCTAGAGTCAGAAGACTCTAGAAGTTCAAGGTCTTATTCTGCCACCAAGTAGCCATCTGACCTTGTTCGCATCATGTAACTTCTGTGAGGCTCACTTCCCTCATCTTTTGCTGGGAACTGTGCTGCCTGCCTCTCCTACTTACAGATTTTTGTCAGGATCAAGTGAGAATGTCAATGGAATCATTTTGAAATGCTTACATGTTATTATTTTATTGGACTGTGGCAGCAGATCAAGACTATGGGTGTTTTTGTGTCTAATGTCAGTGCAGGAATATTTTCAGCAGGGTTTCTGTTTTCCTGTGTTCAGTGTCCAGGGTCATAGCCTCATTCTCACATGTGTGTGGGAAAGGAGCTCATATACAAAGGGTGTTTCCTGGAACTATGGGCAGGGCTTCAAACATCCCTGCAATTCTGGAAGGCTGCAGTTCTCAACACTGGAACTTGCAGTCTGGAAATGCTCTTTGAAAATCTTGTGAGACTTCCAAAGCAGTTTGCTTCAAAAGAGCAAGGTATTTTTAGGGTTGAATCTTGGATTTGATTTTGTTACGTGAGAGGCGGAGGGCTATAGGCCCTTCTGGGTGAGGATGAGGAATGTTATGACGATGCTTGTTTGACATATTGTTCAGCTTAGTGTGCTATGCCACGTGATGTAGAGAGGGGTACAACCCTCAGAGAGCAAGGGGTAAGAGGTCTGGTGCTGTGCAAATCTTGTGCCAAAGAAATGTGAGGTATTAAAACACCGGAGAACTTTGTTTTATGAGTAAGAGGATGAGGTAGTAAACAATTCTACTTAAATACGGTGTTGAAAGGAGACAGTGTGGTAATGGATAGTGTGGGACATGGATATTTTGGCATCATAATTATTAATAACATCAGCAGTGTTGTTTAGAATTTTAATACAGGGTTGAGATGGGTTGAGTGCGTCTAAGAAAGCCACCCCAAATTCTAGTATTCAGAAGTGCATACCAAAGGACTTCTGCTGCCAGACATGATGTGACACCGAGCAGGGCCCTACGGGGCTCCTGTGGACAAAAGTCTCTCTGTGTCCCCCATTTCTTTGATTACAGGAACTAGGCTTCCTTCAGCCTCCATGACCTTGAGTTCCAAGGGCAGATTCAAGCAGTTGTTAATTAAAGAAGGGAGGGGTTGCTAGACAAGGGAGAAACCAACGGTCAGGAGAAACAATAGTGCAGCCTCCGGCAGGGTCCTGATTCCCCATCAAGGGATACACACAAGAATACCTTTGAGCTGTTTTGAAGACACCGAAACCCCCTCCAGGTGGGAGAAGTTAACCATTAACGATGGTGTGCTGCCCACAAGCATGTAGACCCCAGACTAGTTAGACCTGAAGGTTGATGATGCTGACTCCTACTTACCTCACCACCAACCCATCAGAAGAATGTCCACAAGCTGATCACGCCCTCTTTGAACCAAAACGATAACACTTCTCACTACCCTCTCCAAGTTGGGGATACATAGTTTTTCAAGGCAGGAGCCCAATGGGTCCCCCTTTGCCTGGCAAAGTAATAAAGCTATTCTTTTCTACTTCACCCAAAACTCTGTCTCCGAGATTCGATTTGGCACTGGTGTACAGAGAAGCTGAGCTTTCGGCATCAGATGGAATAAGAATTCAGATTGATCTTCTCACCATAAACAACTGGGCAAAATATATGAAACAGTTTTTAAACACTCAGTAGTAAGCAGCACAGGACAGTGAATTCGAGAGGAGAAATGAATGAGAGCTCTAGCACTTTGCAACCTAGAGAGAGTTTCCAGCCCACAGGCCCCTCCCAGTGGAGGAGGAGAGAAAGTTGGGAGTCAATGCCAAGGCAGCTTGAGTTTACAGAGGAGAGAGAGCTCTAGAGAACTGCCTCCCTTTAGTCTTCAGCTGATAGAGATTAGCATGGGCATGTGAGGAATCTACCCGAGGCTGGGGAAAGAATGGGCAGAGAGGAGCAAGGGGAACAACCCTCTGGCACTCACAAAGGGCTGCAAAGAGTCTGTGTTCCCACCAGCATAGTGAAAAACCCTTGTAAACATAAGGCATTGACTAGATTATTCAAAAGGTTATCACTTCCGGAGTAGGGTAAATTAGCCCTAGACTAAAGGTTGCTCTGGTCTCAACCAACAGTTTTAAAGCACGCCTCAAAAAGATTAAATTGCTCTAAAGTAGTTTAAGGGTATCCCAGAACAAAGCTAAAGAATACTGAATACAAGAATATCCAGCACCAACAAGGTAAAGTTCATACTTCTCCCATCAACAATTGTCAGGCACGCAAAGAAGCAGGAGAATACAACCTGTAATGAGAAAAACCCCATGTTAAAACAGTTGCTATATTTCATATGTCCAAGAAGGGAGAAGAAAATGTAAGCATGGCGAGAAGACATGGGGAAGATATAAAAAAATATAATTTGAACTTCTAGAGATTGAAAATAATGCCTGAGATGAATAATACATCGGGTGGGATTAATAACAGATTAGACATTGCAGAAGAGATTAGCGGACTTGAAGGCCTAGCAATAGAAACTATCCAAAATGAAACACAGAGAAAAAAAAGACTGAAAATAAATGAACAGTACTTTAGGGAGCTGTGGGCAATTTTAAGTGGTCTCGTATTCATGTAATTGAAGATTCCAAAGAAGAAGAGAGGGGACAGGAAAAATGCTTGAAGAAATAATGGCAGAAAAATGTCTAAATCTGATGAAAAGTATAAACACATAGATGTAAGAAGCTCAATGAACCTCAAGCACAAGAAACATGAAAAAAACTATGCCAAGGCACAGCATAGTCAAATTGCTTAAAATCAGGGATAAAGAGAAAATCTTAAAAGCAGCCAGAGGCCTAGCTCAGAGTCAGCAGGAAAGAAAAAGCACTGCCTGCAAAACTATAGACACAGTGAAAGGATCATTGGTCATTAGGGCTGGGGGAGGGAGGGATGAATAGGTGCGGCACAGAGGACTTTTAGGGCAGTGAAACTACTCTGTATGATACTATCATTGTGGATGCATGTCATTATACATTTGTCAAAACTCAGTGTAGTACACCAAGAATGAACCTTAATATAAACTATGGACTTTGGGTGATGATGTGTCATGCAGGTTCACCAACTGTAACAAATGTACTGTTCTGGTGGAGGCTTTTTTAAAACTTAATTTTTTATTGGACTATAGTTGATTTAGAATGTTGTGTTACTTTCAGGTGTGCAGCAAAGTGAATCAGTTATACATACATCTGGTGGAGGATGCTGATCATTGGGGAGGTTATGCGTGTGTGGGGACAGGAGGTCCATGGGAACTCTCTATACTTTCTGCTCAATTTTGCTGTAACCTAAAGGTGCTCTAAAAAATAGAGTGTATTACTTGAAAAAAAAAAAAAAAAGCACTGATAGGTGATGGCCAGATGAAGATTACAGTCTCATGCCCATACTTGTGAGAGAGTATGAAGAGAAAAAGTAATAGAAATTTCACAAAGATGTTAAGCCAGTCCTACAAAAAGAGGTCCAAGTTCCAGAACACATCCAATACGTTATTTTCCCTAGGAAACATGTTTCCTCCGCTATGTATCCCCAGCTCGGTGAATGACACCCCAGTGCTGTGACCTTCAGGAACCCTGACTCCAAATCTCTAACTCTATTTCCAGCTGGTTCCTATACCCTGCTGAGTACGGTCTCCAAAGTGTCTCTCAGTTTGCTTTTCTTCCTTCAATTCTAATTCAGCTCTCAAAACTCTCACAAACTCACTCTTTGACATTGGGGACATCATACTACCCCTCTGGGTCTGAGTTTGCCCCTGTATAAGAGTATTGGCTAATGATCTCCCAAGGTCCTTTTCACATTTAAAGACTGGGTTTCAGTGATGTTTTAGGTTATGTATGTACAGACCCCTATAATTTCACACTAGTGAAGCCTGATTCTGATGTGATTATGTCTAGAGAGGAGCAGGTTATAAATTATAAATGTGCCCTACACAATGTACTTGCTAAAAGAGTTTAAAGCAAAACAAAAATAAAAATAAACAAAACTCCAGCCAAACCTGAATAGTTACATTCTGCAGAACAGGATTCAGTCTGTGGTAGCTGACTAATGGCCCTCCCACAGAACTGTTCACATCCTGATCGCAAGAACCTGTGAGGATGTTAACTTAAAATGGCGAAAGGGGCTTTGCAGATGTGATTCAATTAAGGATCTTGAGACGGGGAGATTATCCTGGATTATCTAGATGGGCCCAATGTAGCCACATGGATCCTTTGAGAGGTTGCTGGCTTTGAAGATGTTGGAAGGGGCCATGAACCAAGGAATGCAGGTGGTGTCTAGAAACTGAAAAGGACAAGGGAATGGATTCTCTCTTCAGAGCCTTTAGAAGGAACACAGCCTTGCTGACACCATCATTTTAGGGCTTTCAACCTGTGCAACTGTAAGGTAATAACTTGTGCTATCTTAAGCCATTAAATCTGTAGTAATTTGTTGCAGAAGCAATAGGAAAGTAACACACAGTCCTTGTTTGCCCATTAACTACTCATCTTTACTGGGAGAGACACTTAGCCTTTTTGGGTCTCTGTTTTACTTTCAGCCAAATTATGTTAAAACTTTCCTATGTGAGGTAAAGGCAAAATGAAATAGCACATAAGACTAGCTGAAATAATAGAAAATACTACTTATAATACCGGCATTACTACAACTAGCGTACTTGTCATGTTGTATAAATGCCTTACAGGCATTATTTCATTCAAACCTCCAAACGATCTTATGAAATAGAGATCCTTATCCACCTTTTAAAGATGGAAAACCGAGGCTTAGAAAGGTCAAGAAAGTTGCTCAGGGTCCCAGCTCTAGAAAGCAGAGGAGCTGGCCTTCTGTCTCCGGTCTGTCTGACTACAAACAGGTGCTCTTGCTAATTTTGTTATCCTGGCAATTACAACTTTTATGTAAATGGGGGCCATGACGATGATGATGATTACAGTACCATTCTGTCATTATTCTGTCCTCATGCCTCTTTCCTGCAACAACATTTGATTGCTCCACTCATCGTACCCCAGCCTGTCACCAGCTTGTCCCAGAAGTGATTGAAATGCTACTGAGTTTCTGGCTGGGCGAAGTTGGCAAAGGCTGAGGAGATGTTTGTTTATCTGAGAGCAAATGGCTCTGAGGTTCAGAAACAGAAACACCCCTCCTCCCACGCCCTAGAGAAAGGCGGTTGCATATGGTGAGGTGGTGCTTGGCCATTGGCGAGTGGAGACAGGACACAGATGCCGGCTGCCTCGGGTCTCCTCAGACTTCTGGGTTGCACAAGAGTGAACTCAAAGGGTTTCCTTGAGAGGGCTGTGTCATTTGAGCCCTAATTCAAGTTTTTAATAAAATGAGGCACATGCTAATTGCAGCCTGTTTTCCAATCCTCCCCCTTCTTTCACGTATCTGTTTCCTCTTCCCTTTTCTTCCCCTCACCTTCCATTTCCACCCATTGTTCTAAGGTCTGTTTGTTTTTAAGGAGTTGGCTTGGCTAATAGGAATTAGGGCCAAAGGGGCCAGCTTTGCTTGAACTCTGCTTCCCGGCATAAAGAGGAACGGTTTGCTTTGAAGGTTGTTGAGAATATTTGGATTAATCACATTCGTTCTAATATTTTCCCTCGTTTCCGATCATTAAAGAGCTCCAAAAGGTTTGAGCTGGTGCAGCGTTTGTTCTAGTTTGTCATTGGGAGCAAGCGTCTGGAACAGGGTTGATCTAAAAATGCTTTCTGAGGGAAGTCTCGTTGATGGGGCAGGCTGCAAATTTCCATCAAAGGAGTGTCATCTTTCAAAACAGCTTCTTGGCAGAAAGGGATATGGAATTGTAGAAAAATCTGAATCTGCTAAGCTTCCATGAAACGTGCTCCTTGATTCCAGATGGTGCTGAGCAGAATCTGGGGGCCCTGGGCTGTGAAACCTGGACTTCTTCAGTGGCATGATGCCTCGGAAAGGTTGGGTCTCCTTTGGGATGAAACGGTCATCAGTTTGGACGAGTTTTTTTATTTTTGTGTGTTCCTCCTTTTTTTGTGTGTGTCACCTTTTCTATGTACTTTTTTTGTGTGTGACCTTTTATTGGGTTGTTGTATTTTGTTTTGCCTGGAGATGAAAGAACTTTTGCACTGGGGTCTGGAGGATGTTTTATTTTATTTATTTATTTACGGCTGCGTTGGGTCTTCGTTGCTGCGCGTGGGCTTTCTCTAGTTGTGGCGAGTGGGGACTGCTCTTTGTTGCGGTGCATGGGCTTCTCATTGCAGTGGCTTCTCTTGTTGCAGAGCATGGGCTCTAGGCACATGGGCTTCAGTAGTTGTGGCACGTGGACTCAGTAGTTGTGGCTCATGGGCTCCAGAGTGCAGGGTCAGTAGTTGTGGTGCACGGGCTTAGTTGCTCCGTGGCATGTGGGATCTCCCTGGACCAGGGCTCAAACCCGTGTCCCCTGCATTGGCAGGCAGATTCTTAACCACTGCACCACCAGGGAAGTCCTGGAGGTTGTTTTGTGAGTGAGCCTCATTGTGGTAGTTCCTCTTTTTATGACCATCTTACTTCCTCATTCTGACTGTAAGCATCTTGAGGACGGAGGCCATGATTTCACATTTCATCCCCGCTCCCCACCTTGTACCTCATGCAGCAGATGCTCAGCCCGTGCTTGGTACCTGACCCCAAGCCATGTGCATCTGCTAAGGCTCCAACTCCACAACCAGGCCACTTTAAGATGGGACGGGACGGGACAAGCCCAAGACTCCATCTGCTGTCTTAAAAGACTGTTGAATCTAGAGAAGTCACCCGTGCATGGCCTTTGATCTCTGTGGCATTTCCAAGCAGCCTGGCTGGCTCAGCCTCCTTGGGTCATCCCATCTTCCTTCCTGAGATCTTCCTGGTTCAAAGACACCTGGCTTCATTTGTCACATCTATCCCTGCCTCTGACTTGAATGGCCTTTTCTCTCTTAAGAAAGCAAAATAAAACAAACCAAAAATCAAACTTTTTTTTTTAATTAAAAAAGGAATAAATGTTCATTGTAGAGAACTTAAAAAATGGAGAAAAACACTAAAAGTACAAAGGAAAGTATCTAAAATGACCTGTAACCCCACAATCAAAGATAACCATTGGATTATGGTTTCTGTCTAGTCTTTAAAATGAGATAAGTGTTGGATGTGTATACGTATGGAAAAGTGTGTGTACATAAATATATCCGTATTTCTTACGTAAAGTCCTGATTTTACAACTTACTGTTTTGTCTTGGACATTTCCCATGACATCAGTAATTGGCTTTAATGTCCACAGAGAATTTCAACATGTGGTTGTAGGAGAATTTACTTTAAGTTTTTTTCCCCCAAATGTAAGCAACACTGTGATGCAGTCCTTCCTATTCATGGCCTTCTTTCTACATCCCAGATTCATACCTTTTTGAATAAATTCCTGGAAGTAGAACTACTAGGCTAAGTGACGTGAACTTTTAAAAGACTCCAAATACATATTGTCAGTTGTCTGTTAGCTCCAATCTAGCTCTAACTTGTGCAAAGCAACAAGTGGGTACGCTGTAAACACAGTGGCTCCCACCTGCCTCAGGTCCACAGTGGGTCCCACCTACCTCAGTACCATGGGGGTGGGGGTCCCACCTGTCTCCAGTCAGCCCTACCTATAGTTCTCCCATGAGAACCCTCCTGGGGCCTAACCTTGGGGTGTGGTATTTATGGTTCATGTCCTTGAAGCATCTGCCATTATCACTAGAGAGCCCCATAGTAGATGCATTGGGATAAGTTATTGCCTACAGTTTCCTTGAGTTAAAGCCTTGAATTTAATGAGGACTTGGTTACTCTCCTTTCACCACTCTCCCTTTCCAGGGACTAAGAAGGAATCAGGGGAGAGGACTGAAGGATACCTTTGAGTTGGATCAACAGCTGGAAAATCTCAGCTGGAAACATGCCAGAATTATATATGAATGTGGATGATCATTTAATTAATATTTTGTACCATTTTATGTAGTGCAGAGGAAAAGCACAGGAGGGGGTCAGGGGTCCTGGATTCTAGTTTTCATTCTCCCAGGCATTAGTTGAGTGACCTTGGGAAGTCTCTTAACCTAATTGACCCCTAGTCATCTCATCTGTAAAAGACATCTAATAATAATGCCTTCCAGGTGTGGTTCTCGAGATGCTGAAATGAGATGTTGTGTGCCAGCACTTTGTGTGCTAGGGTATATCTGCTAGATTGTATCTGGAGGGAAGTGCTGTCTTCCTCACTGACTCCATCTGAAACTTTGTTGGCAATGCCTCACTCTCGCAGAGTTTTTTTTTTGTGTGTGTGTGGTACACGGCCCTCTCACTGTTGTGGCCTCTCCCGTTGTGGAGCACAGGCTCCGGACACGCAGGCTCAGCAGCCATGGCTCACGGGGCCTAGCCACTCCGCGGCACGTGGGATCTTCCCGGACCGGGGCACGAACCCGCGTCCCCTGCATGGGGAGGCGGACTCTCAACCACTGCGCCACCAGGGAAGCCCCCTCGCAGAGTTTTAAGACAGCTGCCTGTGGGCCTTTGACCTCTGAGTTCTGACCTGCCTGGGGCAGGTCATCAGAAACTGGACTAAAGGGCATAAACGAGGACACCCATTTGTCCTACAGATGCTCTTGGCACAGTCATTTCTGAAGACATGGAGGTTTCTAGTGAGGGAGACATGGTCCCAGGCCTGGTCACCCAGAGGCCTTGTGGCGTTGGCCAAATCATGCCACCTCAGAGCCTCATCTATGAAGTGAGGGGCAGCGACAAAGTGAACTGGGGTCTTGATTCTGTAGGATGTGTCCAGATGTCCTGCTGAGGCTGGATCAAGTAGGGAAACAGAAGAACAGTGGGAAAAGCTACATTTCTTGAGTGCCAACAATGTGCCAGGCATTTTATTAGTATCATCTCCCTTCATTCATTGACTCATTCACACACACACACACACACACACACACACACACACACACACACACACACAGCCTTTTTTTTCCTTCCTCCCTCTCTCCATCCCTCCCTCCCTTCCTCCCTTCCTTCTTTCTTTCAGAACTTCTTATGTGCTAGGTTAGATACCAGGAAGAAAACAGTAAATAAGATGGACATGGTTAGTGCTCACTGACTTGCAATAATACTTTATATTAAATAAGAAATTTGTAAAGTCTTTAGCACATTGCCTGACATATGGAGGGTTCAGTTTTCTATTATTTGTATACTTGTAGATTAAAGAAGCTAATATGAGTTTTTGTACAGTTGGGACCGTGAGATTCAGGAAAACATGTGGGACATTTATCCTTCTCTCTGAGAATGCTGCTTGGAAAGAGGCAATCTTTCTTCTAAAAGCTTTCCTTTCTGCGATGGAAAAGCCTGCCTGAGCCACAGATATGGAGTGGGCTGGGGACGGGGAAGGATGCACAACGATGGTTCAAAAGGAGGCTCTGGTTCTGCTCCCCAAACGTCTCTCACAGCTTGGGTTGGTACTTGCACTTTGGGCGCATCTTTGTGCTGCTTGGTTGGCTGGTTATTTGGCTGGGAGTGGGAGGAAAATTAAAGGTGCCAACAAGACCTCCGGTTAGGAAGCTGCAGAAGGTTGTGAGCCAAAGACAGTGTGCCTGTCCTCCGTCTGTGCCGTCTGACGTGGCGGGGTTAGGTGAGAAGATAGAGAGATGATGAAGCGCCCATTCAGTGAGGGCCGCTGAGAGCCAGGCACTTGGGAAAGTAATTCCGTTCAGTTCCCCACAGCCTTGCATGGGAGGCGTTAGCCCCTCACTTTAGCAGGTGGAGGAGTGGAGGCTCAGAGCCTTGCTTGATGTTCCATGGCCCGTCAGTGGGAGAACAGGCCTGTCTGGTTCCAGTGGAAGCCCGAGGAGCAAGCTTTCATGGTGTGGTGCCCTTTGGACTGAGTGGGTGCTATTTCTTGGTGGACAGCCGAGTCGATCTGTTGGGGATGATCACCAGTTGGTGAATTAGCTGGAAATTAGCTCCTTATTTCTTTCCTATGCTCTTTTGGTCATTTTGCTATTAGTTATCACCAACCACAGAGGCTGGGTCCCTTTGTATGACCTATGCCAGTAAGAAAAGTACCTGGGCTGGATGGCCCAGCTTGCAGCGGAAGCTGTGCATTGGTAAAAACAGTGAACATACAGCTCTGCGCCAACGCTTTGGGAAGAAAAGCCAGTGTATAGAATGAAAAGAGTGGTAGAGTAGCCAGAATCCTTTATGGTGAGATATGATTGAGACCGACACAGCAGGACAGGTTTCCTCCCTCCCTCCCTCCCCCTTTCTCTTCCCATAAAGACGCATGACATGCCTACCCTGTGCTTGGCACTGGAGGGGCAACAGAGATGATCTAGTCATGGTCCTGTCCTGTGGAGCTGATGGTCAATGGAGAAGGCAGAGAAGGCAACGGGTCACCAGTGTGAGAAGTGCTCAGAGAAGGGAGCAGAGTGAGAGGTGTGTCGAAGGTAGGCATAGGCAGAGTATGGCGTGGGGGTGGGTATAGATGGAAAAGAGGTAAAAGTAGAAAGATGTATAAAGGCCTGAAAGTAAGAGAAAGATTTGGAGAGAGTGATGGAGAAGAAAACGACCTTCTAGGGCCACTTCCGGCCTCGATGGGTTTGAGGTATGGGACTGAAGAGAAGTGTTCTTGGGATATGTGATTGTGGTAACTGTGGTGCTGTGATGGGCTAGAAATGGGAAGGAGAAGGGGTATAGAGAGAGAACAACACAGGGGTTCTTAACCATTTTGTTTTGTGAATCCCTTTGGTAGCCCGATGAAGCCTAGGAACTGATTTCAAATGTAGGACATAAACTACAACGATATACATATAGCGTTCCTTCATCTGGGTGGTCATGGCAACATACTGCCCAAATGCCCTTCTAGGAAGGACATGCTGCCCTGGATCCTGGGAGTGCGATCAGCAAGTGGCCTTCAGCTGCCAGTCCTTCAATATCTGCTTTAGTTGCAGAGAGCAGCCTCGCCCAAGGTCATGCCCCGAGCCCCAGTGATGGTAGAGGTGAGAGTAAAAGGCCTGGCCATTTCGGCCAATGTGGGTGATTCTGACAGTCCACTTCACATTCAGAGCTGGCTGTGGTGTTGACTGAGGCTGCTGGGCCTGCACTGAGGCTCGACTGCTCCCTCTGCCTACTCCTGCTTCTTTCCTCTCCCTTCCACAAGTGTGGATCCCAAAGGCCCTCCCTAATTAACCTCTGAACACTGAGCTCTGTCTCTTCATCTGCTTCCTGGGGAATCCAAATTGCATCATGCATTAAATAAGATACAGCAGCCAATCTAATAACGACTGTAATTCTGAAGTCGTTGTGAGCATAAATCATATTTTGAGATATCTGCCACAACCGTAATATGATCTGTTTTGCTTGGTTGCCTATGTTTATAATCAAAAGAAGAGTTAAATTCCAGTTAGAGGTTAGTGAAGAGATAATTTTTCCCATCTGAGTTCTTGAACTCCCCTGAATTCTATCCAGAGGTTCCCAGAGAGTCTATGGACTCTAGGTTAAGAATTCCTTATTTAGAGGAAATTTGGTTGGAAGAGAAAGAAATGGTAACTACATAGACTGGTCCAAAGGTGGAGAATGGTGAGAAGGAAGAACAGCCCACATCCATTTAACTGGATTTAGCAAATCCAATTACAGGACACCCAATTAGATACGAACTTCAGATAAACAGTGGACATTTGTTTAGTGTGTGTACCATGCAATGTTCGGGACATATTTGTACTATAGAACTCTTCATTATCTGAAATTTAAATTTACTGGATGTCTTGTATTTTATCTGGCAACCCCACTTAAACAGCTATTTTGGCTCCTTTACTTGTGAGGTCACGTGACCTACTTAAGGACATGAAAGAGCCCTGAGTTGGGCTTTAGTCTTTGCTCTGACAGCTGTGTGGACTTGGGCAAGTCACTTGTCCTGGTCCTGGCTTCAGTTTCCTTGTCTGTCAATGGAACTTAGTACCTGCATCATAGAGAGGGTGTGAAGATGATGCAGGATAGTGAGTATGAAACCGACTTCAGAAACTGTAGTGCCTTGTGTGCATGGTGGTTATTATTGCCATCTGGAAGAGAATCCTAAGCTTTTGTAAAAGGAAGAGCTGTTAAAGTGAGTCCTGGAGGAGCAGTCTAGGTGTCTGAAAGTAAGTAAATCAATAAAGCAGGCCAGTTTGCTATGGGAAATTAACTAGTTTATTTATCAGTATACTGGTGAATTTGAGGTTAATTTGCTTCTAAATTCTTGTAAGTCTCCTGATCTAAGCCATCCATTGGTTTGAAGGAATTTATGGCATTTCTGCACAATGTATGGTTGTGAAGGGCACCGAAAGAAGGGGATAGGAGAATAAAACACTAAAGCAAGAGGCGGAGAAGTGAGATTTGCCCTATCTGAACTGGGTATTCATTTTTTTCCCTTATGGTTATTTACTATTGAATTTCTTTGTGGGTGGTGATGCCAATGGGCATTGCCTTTATCAGAAGAATTAGACTATATTAGACTCTACATATTTACTAGGATGAAGTGTAATAAATATTTCCAAATTATTTTTATTACAGTAGTCCCCCAAACCCTTATCCATGGGGGATGCGTTCCAAGACCCCCAGTGGATGCCTGAAACTGGGTAGTTCCAAACCCTATATGTACTATGTTTTTCCTACACTAAAGGGCAGGTAACGTATATAGTGTGGATGTGCTAGACAAGGGGATTATTCACATCCCGGACAGGATGGAGAAGGGAGGGTGCAAGGTTTCAACGTGCTACTCAAAACAACTTGCAATGTAGAATGTATGAATTGTTTATTTCTGGAATTTTCCATTTAATATTTTCAGATGGTGGTTGACTGAAGTTAACTGAAACTGAGGAAAGCGAAACCACAGATAAGTGAGGACTACTGTATAATGTTTGCTATGTGTCGATTAGCTACGTGTCGGGCTGGTTTGTGGCCTCATGATGTGGTCATGGGCTTCTAAGCAGGCCAGAACTTTATAACCAGTGATAAAATCCTCCCAAAACACATGAACTCTTTCCCACTGGATGGCCTTTGCACTAGTGGTTCCCTTTGCTTAGAATATTCTGCTGGCTCTTTGCAGGGCTGGCTTCTCCTTGACTTTATCTCCTCCGGAGGCCTTTCTTGCCTGTCTGTATAAATTAAGTTGTGCTGGTACCCCCTGTGACAGTATCTGGCTTATTGTTTTGTAACACTTTCAGGACCTGGAATAATTGTTTTGCTTACTTGTTTTTGTTTGTTTTTAATTTTTATTTTCTTTTGGACTACAGTTGATTTACAATATTGTGTTAGTTTCAGGTGTACAGGAAAGCGATTCAGTTATATATACACATATACATATATCTATTCTTTTTCAAGTTCTTTTCCCATTTAGGTTATTATAGAATATTGAGCTGAGTCCCCTGTGCTATACAGTAGGTCCTTGTTGGCTATCTATTTTAAATATAGTAGTGTGTACATGTCAATCCCAAACTCCCATTTTATGGCCCCCCCCAACCTTTCCCCTTTGGTAACCATAAGTTTGTTTTCTAAATCTGTGTGTTTGTTTCTGTTTTGTATATAAGTTCATTTGTATCGTTTTTTAGATTCCACGTATAAGCGATATCATATGATATTTGTCTTTCTCTGACTGACTTACTTCACTTAGTATGGTAATCTCCAGGTCCATCCATAATGGACCAGCATCCATGTTGCTGCAAATGGCGTTATTTCATTCTTTTTAATGGCTGAATAATATTCCATTGTGTATAGGTACCACATCTTCTTTATCCATTCATATGTTGGTGGACATTTAGGTTGATCCATGTCTTGGCTATCGTAAACAGAGTTGTAATGAACATTGGGGTGCATGAATCCTTTCTTTCTTTTTTTTTAATATTTATTTATTTGGCTGCATTGGGTCTTAGTTGCGGCATGTGGGATCTTTCATTGTGGCATGCAGGCTCTTCATTGCAGCACGCGGGCTTCTCCCTAGTTGTGGCGCACAGGCTCCAGGGCACGTGGGCTCAGTAGTTGTGGCATGCGGGCTCCAGGGCAAGTGGGTTCAGTAGCTGTGGTGTACTTGCTTTTTAGTTGGGGTGCATGGGCTCTAGAGCACACAGGCTTAGTTGCCCCACTGCAGGTGGGATCTTAGTTTCCCAACCAGGGATCAAACCCCTGTCCCCTGCATTGGAAGGCAGATTCTTAACCACTGGACCACCAGGGAAGTCCCTGCATGAATCCTTCCAAACCATGGTTTTCTCCAGATATATGCCCAGTAGTGGAATTGCTGGGTCATATGGTAGCTCTATTTTTAGTTTTTTAAGGAACCTCCATACTGTTCTCCATAGTAGCTGTACCAATTGACATTCCCACCAACAGTGTAGGAGCGTTCCCTTTTCTCCACATCCTCTCCCGCACTTATTTTTTGTAGACTTTTTGATGATGGCCATTCTGACTGGTGTGAGATGATATCTCATTGTAGTTTTGATTTACAGTTCTCTAATTATAAGTGATGTTGAGCATCTTTTCATGTGCCTGTTGACCATCTGTATGTCTTTTTTGGAGAAATGTCTATTTAGGTCCTCTGCCCATTTTTTTGATTGGGTTGTTTTTTTGATATTGAGCTGCATGAACTGTTTGTAAATTTTGGAGATTAATCCCTTGTTGATCATATTTTTTGCAACTATTTTCTCCCATTCTGAGGGTTGTCTTTTAGTATTGTTTATGGTTTCCTTTGCTGTGCAAAAGCTTTTGAGTTTATTACAGTATTTTTAAAAAATCAATTTATTTATTTTTGGCTGTGTTGGGTCTTTGTTGCTGCGGCTTTCTCTAGTTGCGGTGAGCAGGGGCTACTCTTCGTTGTGGTGCGCGGGCTTCTCATTGTGGTGGCTTCTCTTGTTGTGGAGCACGGGCTCTAGGCGTGCGGGCTTCAGTAGCTGTGGCTCACAGGCTCTAGAGCGCAGGCTCAGCAGTTGTGGCACACGGGCTTAGCTTCTCTGCGGCATGTGGGATCTTCCCGGACCAGGGCTCAAACCCATGTCCTCTGCATTGGCAGGCAGATTCTTAACCACTGTGCCACCACGGAAGCCCTATTACAGTATTTTATTGAATATAACATGCCATGGGTAGTATGATACCCCATTGTTTTATATGCCACTAAAAAGGGGAAAGGAAAGCTACAAATTAAGCTGTGCCATGATGCCTTAATGATAGTCCTGGGGCATGCATGAATCGTTCATAGTAGCCTCTTACTGCTTTGAGATTTATTTAATCTATTTTAAGGATTTGGCAGTTTCTCCTACTGTCAGTGGCTTTGCTTAGAGTGTGATGGATAATCCACATATTATCAGTAAACATGACTTCATATATTGTGATTATCTTTCCTAAAACAACTGTTTGATGCATTGTAAGAAATTAGAGGATGGCAGTCATTTCTCCCACGATAAATATAAAATTTATGCCTTACCACCATCTCCATGCATTTTTGCCTGAAAATCAAAAGTTAGTCTTTTTGAAAACGTTTTAACTGGCAGTTAAGCTTGACACATGTAGTCTCAATCGAAGTGATGATAATATGGGTACTTCTGATCAATCTCACAACCATGGCCTAGCCCATGGCATTTGTAAGACAGATTCTGATTTCAAAGATATTTTAAACATGAAGAAACGTGCGCCTTAGAATTGATTAAATAAAGTATCTGTTTCCTTTACCAGGGAACTGAGTTCTTATCAGTTCTGTCTGCCATTGTGTGCCCAACACCTAGCACAATGTTGGCATACAGAAAAAATTCAATAAATACGTGTCAAATGAATGGAGGAATTAATACTGGGTTGGCCAAAAAGTTTGTAAGATGTTATGGAAAAACCTGAATGAACTTTTTGGCCAACCCAATAGGATTCTGTACTTGTAGGTTTTTGTTAACTGTGGAACAAACTGAAGTCGTACGGAAGTAAAATAGTATATAAATAGCTTTGCTATTTTTTAAAAACTCTTTCGTTCTGAATTCATTTAATTGGTGATATCAATTACGAGAAGTAAAATTTTGACTGGTAGATATAATGGTAGACTCCTGTTGATAGAATTCTCATTATCGTATTATGAAGTACTTTTGTATAACACTTTTCAGTTTTCAAACACAGACATGCTATCACTGTCTGGTGACAGTGACAGGAGTAATTCTTGATCACTGATTAATATAAATTGGAGAGTACAGGAGACAGAGTTGCATCCCTGTAAATGATGTGGCAAAACACTCAGAACACATGGAGGGTCCTGGCTTGTTGAAGACTGGCAAGTGATAGTTCGGCTGCTGTGCTTTAGAAAGTTGTAAAAGAACTAGGGCTGTGCCAGTGATGGTGGGAAATGAGTTCTGAAGGAGAATACCTATTTACTGATCACCTATTAGGCTAGCATGTCATCCTCACAGAAACCCTTGGATTAGATGACATTGCTTCCTTTGCAAATGGGGAAACTGAGACTCAGTGAGAGTAACTTGCCCATAGCTAGTGGGCACCTTCTCTAGGATTCTAACCTGAGTCTTCTTGATTCTACAGTCATTGCTTTTCCAAACACTCTATGCTAACCCAGAAAACCTGGGATTTGTGGAATGTCTAATAGGAGTTAATGAAGATTCAGAAACACTTGGGCCAGCACTGGAATTAGAATGGAGAATGTGGCCCATCATACGGAGACAAGTCAAGGCATTGAATTGGATGGACTCTATTTTATCTGAGGCATTGGAAGTAGACTGATGTATTTCCCAGACAACACTGAGGAGAGCTTGTGGATTTGGATATAGTAACGAAGAGAGTATTCTGGTAACATGTCCCCCACCATCCCCTGCACATGCTCTTTATTGTACTTCATTTGGCTTGTTTGATTCTTTAGTTCTTTTGACAGTAGCTAGAAGAGTTACTGCACAACGTGCGCTTTGATATAGGACTGGACACAAATGCCCTGGGCTGTTGTGAATGAAGGAGCACTGGCTACAACTTGCACTAAAAGAGAGGAAAGGAAGATGCATAGAAGAATGGTGAGAAAAAGTAGCAAGAGCAAAGGGTGAAAAATCCCATGGTTTTTCCACCGAGGTCAGGACATGTTGATTGGTTCTTCACACATAGGGCCAGAGAGGGTGCAAGAAAGAACGGGGAGAAAAAGGCATCTAAGGAGCCGGACTAATGAGAACCTCATCAGAAACAACTTCAGCCTTAGACTTGCCCTCAGCCCTCAGCATTGCATTTGGGAATGAATACAGCTTTGTTCTAGAGCAAAGCTGATGCACTCAAACTTTCCCATATTAACAAATTCCTTAATAAAGAGGGTGGGGATGGACCTATAGGAAAGACACAGAGCTAGGAAAAACATTTTATATTTCATCAAAGTGTGAGTGTTCAGGATCTCCTCACCCCCAAAATGACCACAGGGCTATAGGAAAGCTGAGACCTATGTTCAGGTCACTTGTCATGAAAGGAACTGGGCTGGACTAATTGCTTAGGGGATGATTGGCTTAATTTTTGGCAGTGCCTGCTAGAGTCTGGATTTTAAAGTTCCTGGCAAATTGCCCTTTCTGCATTCTAGAATTCCAGAGGCTGAACTTTGTCCTAGTGTCCAGTCTCTATTTTAGGAGGGACTACTGTAGTGAACTCATTTGTTTATCCAAGTAAGGTAAGAACTCATACTTTTTTTTGGGGGGAGGAGGGTGGCGCCCTGATTAAAAGAAGTAATTTGAACATAGATGTGCCACACGACCTGCAGGGAGGTGAAGGATTACATTCTAAGAACAGGGATGATCCCATTTGTATGTTTACTAATAAGCTAAGTCAGGTCACTTTGGCTTATACTGGTTTCTTTTGCTTTTTTAAAGAGAGAGAAAAAAGAACACGTCTCTTTTGGTTAGACACCCGAGCGAATAAGAGAAAGAAAGAAAGAATTTCAGATGGCCTTGCCGTTGTAAAAAACAATTTCATTTCTTGTCATTACATGTAAACGTGCTGACGTTTGGTTGCCCCTGTGCACCTGTAGCGTCTTCCCTGGGCAGGGTTGGGGGGTGGAAGAAGCCAACAGGGGTTGGGAGTCAGGGAACAGAGCCAGATTTGATCAGAGCACAATTGGAGCCTGTGTTTCCAGGGAGAACACTAGTGCTTTATTGGTGGGGCCCCTTGGTAGTCGGTATCATCTGGAGAAAGAAAATATTGCCGTCTGCCCACAAGGGTTTCTCAGAAGCTAGGGGTCTGGATTTGGACTTGTGGACAGAACTGACTGGGAATGGAGGGGGAATGGGCACGGGTGCCTGGGCTCCCTTTGCTATGCTTTCTCCTCAGCCCCTACCCTGCTCAAGGGACCAGCCCCTCAGCTGTGGCTATCACTGGACCAGCTGGCTGAGTGTCTCCTGTGGAAGTGTGCCCTTTCAGGACTGAAAGTTTCAAGTTTGGCAAGAGAACTGATGCCAAAGCAGGCTGGGCGTGCCTTCTATTTCTGGGCTTGAGCAGAGCTGTGGTTTTAAAGATCTATGAAGGCAGCAAAACAATGCCCTTGTCCCCAACGATGCCACAGGCAGTACAGTCTTCTCCTTCCTGGATGGTCTCTCCTCTCCTGGGCTAAAGAGAGCCCAGTTATAAGGCATAGGTGCTGGGGAGAAGGAGTCCCTTACAGGTGTTTGTGTGAGACTGGAGCAGAGCAGACAGGTGGTACAGAGCAGTCCAAACGCAGCCTAGGCAGGGCACCCCCCATGAGGGCAGGGTTGAGGGAGACAGGTTGAGGCCCAGGCTGCTGCCTGGGCCTCTAAGGAAGTCCCTCCAGGTTGGCTGGGTAAGGAGGAGACTCGAAGCAGTTGGATTCCTCTCTGAGGCACAAGAGGGCCGGCCAAAGGGGGAACCATCTCCTGTGAACAGGGAGCTCAGGAGGCCGCGTGTGCTGGCTCCGCAGACCTGACCTGCACCTGTAGCCCTGAGAGAGCAGTCTGAAGTCCCAGGAATGGAAGAAGATAGTAAGTGGTGGAGGTGATGATTTTGGCCTTGGAATGTTGGTTTGAGAGAGAACTGGCTTTAGAAATGGACATTTAAAATGCAATTGAGGGACTTCCCTGGTGGCGCAGTGATTAAGAATCCGCCTGCCAATGCAGGGGACACGGGTTCAATCCCTGGTCCAGGAAGATCCCACATGCCTCAGGGCAACTAAGCCTGTGAGCTACAACTACTGAGCCTGCGCTCTAGAGCCCACGAGCCACAACTACTGAGCCTGCGTGCTGCAACCACTGAAGCCCGCACGCCTAGAGTCCATGCTCCACAACAAGAGAAGACACCGCAATGAGAAGCACATGCACTGCAATGAAGAGTAGCCCCTGCTCGCCGCAACTAGAGAAAGCCCGTGTGCAGCAGCAAAGACCCAATGCAGGCAAAAATAAATAAAAAAAATAAAATTCAACTTGAACTTGTTCCAAGAAGGGTGACCTAAGAGTGAAGGGACTGGAAACCATGTCCCCTGAGGACCGTTGAAGGGATATTTAGCCAAAGAAGAAGTCTGTGGTAGGGCAGGGTACAGCATGAAGGAAAGAGATCTCGGTACCATAAAGGGAGGCACATTCTCACAGCAGCTGATTAGATCATCGGAACAGCATAGCTTTATACTCATGAAATGTTCCCTACCCACTGGGCTGACTGTCCAACAACGATAACTCTTGAGCACTTACTATGTGCTGAGCCTTGTTCCAAACACTTTTGTGTATTAGATCATGTAAACCTCACAACAACGCTATGAAGTACATTTACCTCTTATTATTCCATCTTTAAAGGTGAGGACACAGAGGCTCAGGGATTATATAACGTGCCTGAGGCCACATGGCTTGTGAGTGGCGGGGCTGGGACCACATGTAGCAGATGCTCCGGTCAGTACGTGGGCCTGAGTCTGCTCCCACAAGCCCCACCTCTGGCCTAGCTCCTAGATAGCTTTACAGTAGCATCCTTACCCCTTTGGCCCCTGCCTATTCAGGGACTGTTGGCCTCTTCCAGTGCTGTCACATCAAGTTTCAGATGCTCCCCCAAACGTGGGGACCTCTGATGCCCAGTGACCAAGGAATTTTCATTCTCTTTGCCTCAGTGGTTACCCCAGTTTCTTTGTGACTCAGGTTTTGAAGCCTGATATGACTGAAAATATTTGACCGTGTGAGTTCTATTCTTTCTATGGCTGTAGTGCTTGGTGTCCCCAATGCCACTTAAGAACCAGGAGATTACTTCTTTGCCACCAGAAGCTCCAAAGTCCTTATAAAACAGAGTACAGCTTGCCCCACTCTGCTGGTGTTGAGATAATGGAGCCATTTGGATTTCTGTGCACTGGGTAGTACTTAGAGATCTGTTACTCTTAGTGCGCTTCTTTCTGGTGAAAAGAACGCTGGTGTTTGATGGTGGCATGTTATTTGAGTCTCGTTTCTGACAATGATGGTAGAAATTTCCTTTCTTTTGACACATTTGAGATTGCCAGGAGAAGGAAAAAAAGAGAAAAAGAAATCCAAATTTGTCCTCAACAATCAAAAATTTAGAAAAAGGGTTGTTCAAAGTGTCGAGAAGACCAGGCTGATCGAGGGCTTCAGGCTGAGGGACAGAACAGTGCAGTCCTCAGCCTGTGCTCTGATTTGCCTCAGCCTGCTGCATGCTGCCCTGACCACCTGAAAGCCCCTACTCTGTGCGTGTGTTGGCGTGTTGCCCTCCAGAGATAGAAATGGATAAAACAGGAATTTCTCTGTAGCTTTGGCTTGAAGAATTGCCTGCTTGAGACTCAGAAGCCGTCTCTTTCCTGAAAGCTCCAGAGGTGGCCACAGGTATAAAAAAGAAAATGTAGAAGGGGCAGCCGTCCTCACCTCTGCTGCGGGGTTCCTGACAATGGCACATTTATTCTCCTCTGCTCTGAGAGGTTAGCACCCCAGATGGGACAGAAATAACCCAGCTCTAATGGACATGTTTATGCTGCAGGGCTGGGGCTTCAGTGGAGTCAGGATAGAGCTCATTTATTCCAGTTAGGATGCCATATGGCCCTGTGCTCTAACCTCGTCTGTCAGAATAAGGCTTCAAAGTGGGGTATGGAGTTCTACAATAAATAGGGTTTTCTTAGCACTTCTTTTCTTCTTTCCATTTGCAAATTATGTCCTGTTAGCTCTTGAAACAGATCATGGGCTTGGGAGTGCTGCTCTCTGGTTTTCTTATGAAAACGCCCACCTGAGGAAACAGGACTAAGGAGCATGTGCGTGCATGTGTGTGAGAGTGTGTGTGTGTGTGTATGTAGTGTCTGTCCTGGGTGCTGAGTGCGGGGGGTCCCAGTGCCTGGAGAGTCACAGGCTGAGGAGACCCCCTCTCCGTAACTTCTGCACTGCGCTCTCTGCTCAGGTGACTTGCTCTCAGATGCTTGCTCTGTGCTTGCTTGGTCCCTGACAGGTGTGGAGCCTCACAGAGACAGGTGTCAACAGTAACACACATGCATTCTGCTCTTGGTGGGCACCCAGAGGCTGAGCACTGCTCCTCGTCCTGCTCTGGAATGAGCAGGTGAACTGGCAGCCTGACTTGCTGGTGACAAGACCCTCGTGGGTGCTGCTTATTTGAAGGGCAGGTACAGTGATGATAGGTGCCAGGACGGATGCAAGGCTGTGCCCATGCAAACTGAGCCCTCGCCTCCTGGGGTCCTGACCAAGACGCCTTTGTGTCCCCATGTCCCAGTCACCCCGGGGACCGTGCTGCTCCTAAAGTCATATCATAAACCACTCTCGACAGTTCCTGCTAGTCTCCAACCTTGGTCTCAGCCCTCCTTCTCCAGCCTCTGCGTCGACAGCAGGCAAATTCAGTGACAGATCCTGACAAGGGTTTAAGGAACACACTCAGTTCTCTTAGGAAAAAAAAATCTCGATTCTACCACTTAATAGGCCGTGTGACTCTGGGCAAATTAGTTAACTTTTCTGAGCCTCAGTTCCTTCATTTTTGTTACAGGACTAGCAATATTGTCCTCATTTAATTGTGAGGATTCAAAGAGATGATCTATGTATAGTAATCGGTAATTAATGGTACGAGCCTCATGGAGTTGTTATAAAGATACTCGTCAATGTTTACAGTGTGCCTATGTAAATTATTTATGTTTATATACCATCTTCAGAGCTCCCTGGCACATATGATGGAAGTGTTTGTTTAAGAAAGAAAATAGGCCAAGAGAAGTGTTTCAGCACCTCACGGGTTCATGAAATGCTTGCTGAAGGATTAGGGAAGGTCTCCAGGCTGAGAGTTTCTCGCGGTGGAGGTAACCACGTCTTGTTTATCTTTATGCCCCCAAAGCCCAGTATGATTGTCTGGCACGTGGGCCCACTCCAAGAGTTGCTTATTGAATGCATAAGTGAATGAATATGCCCTACTCGTTGTATAATAAACCTTCTTTTTGGCATTGAAAGTCTTCGTTTTAGAAAACTTCTGATTTTGGAGCGTTACACCCTGATGCCCACACATTAGTCACTTGAAGCTAACTAGATTGACATTTGTGACCCCAAAGCAAACGTGATGGCAAACTAAATTATAATGTTTTTGCAAAAAAGGGAGAAATTTACATGGGATTGAGCACAAAACGTACAAAAACCAAGAGAAAGTGAGCAATGATGCTCTACAAACATTTCTTTCTTTGAATGTAATATATACTTAGCACTTACTAAGTGCCAGGCAGTGCTCAGGATATGTAGATGATTAAGTCACAAGCCTGTTGTCCAAGTACATACTGTCTGGTGGGGAGGGCTGGTCCTGTGCATGAAGAGCAGTGTAGGCGTGCAGAGACACTGCAGGAGAGGTGCAGACAGTGCTGTGGGATTTTAGAGGAGGGAAAGGGTCAGTGGGTTCCTGAATGGGGGTGGGGCATCAGAGGAACAGCAGAGAAAGAGAGGAGAAGATGTCCCAGTGTGTCAGCCCCTTCTCACCTCATCCCAGGGGCTATAGTGTCACTAAGACCCAAGTAAGGTTCCAACGCACTGGCCTTGCCCTTCAGTTACTTAGCCATGCCTTAGGTCCAGCCTCGAGCACTTTCAGCTACTGCCTGTCTCTCAGCCGACACATCTCAAGGATCCCATTAAATTCTGGCCTACCCAGGAATGTGGCTGAGCTGGAATTTTTCTCCCACCCTCTAACACCAAGATACATGACAGATATCTAGTTATTCTTTCCATTCTCTGGTTTTCCTACCTAAATTCAGGCTGCAGAAAATTCCTGAAGGCTAGAGAGCCAGAGGCTCTAAGATTGCACCATTGTCTGTTCTCAGAATCACAGTGTTAGAACCAGATGACTGAGTTAGGTTAAGAAAGAAATGTGGGGCTTGCTTATTCTAAAAAATCTAATTTTCTCATGAGGAAATTGGCTTCTGCAAAGAGTTTAAGAAGTGGTATTGTAAGAACTGGTAAATATGTTCAGGACAATTTAATGTACCCTTCCTTCTTATGATTAGACCCAACCTGATATCACATCACAGCGCAACCAGCACTGATGGAAGTTCCTGTAAAAGCTAAAGCTATTTAAGTTCCCTTTTTCCTCCTTCTCCACCGCTGTCACCAACTATGATTTCTTTGTTCACTGACGCAGATGTTAAAAATAAATTGAAAATGTTTCTAAATTCTTTGTCATTTTGGGAGCACATCCGTCATCACCAAAAAAATACTAGAGTGAAGAATTGGAAAGACAAACAAACCTTAAGGCATAAAAAATAGTAAGAGTGCCTTCCAGGTAATGACTGTGTTGGGACAGGGTAGGTGTATTTGAATATACATGTGCTGAGCTGCCTCAAGTCTTTTCCAGAAAGTCTAGGTATGAAGACTAATAAGGAAGCTACTGCAGTGATCCAGAGGGAGATGGTAAAGGCCCTGATGAGGTATGCAGCTGTAGAGATGTAGGAGAGGAAGGTCTACAAGAGATATTTTGAGGTGGAATCAACAGGAGTCAGAGGCTTACTAAATGAGGGGGTGGAGGATGGAAAAAGACAGAAGGACTTGGGCAGCATATTTGATAAGGTTTCTCAATATCCTTGTGGGAAGATGAGAGAAATAAGGACTGGCTGCAAGAACGGTTAGGTTGATGGATAACTAAATGGACAAATGTACCCATAGTACCAATGTATGGACTGATGTGTCCTTGAAGGGAGGGCTCCTGCACTTTGACCCAGGGTTCAGTCTTTGCCTTTGTCTTAGCAATTTTGTCATTGGTTTGGGTAATAATATAGAGTCTAAGTTCATCAAATTTCTGATGTCAAGAAGCTAGACATGATACCAGAAACAAAATCCAAGAAATACAAAAAGGAAGGTGGTGGAGGGATAGAGGGGGGAAGAGAGAGAGAGAGAGAGAGACTGAAAAGAGAAAATTTAACAGAGTTGCACTTGGATCCTAAACCCAAGTACTCCAGGAAAAGACAGTGAGTTGTGGCCTAGTAGCATCACATGTGGAAAGATCCATGTCTTTATTTCAACAGGAGTAAATACTGTACAGTGTCTCCTCCCAGCCCTCATGTGATTGTAGACTGCATTGCTAGAAGCATGAGTTTTGGAAAAAGGAGGTGACAGTGCTGTTCAATTCTGTGTTGGTTAAGTGACAATGGAGCATTGCATTTGGTCTCAGAGCATATGGAGCCGCTGGGGCGTGTTCAGAGGAGAGCCAGCACAACGGTGAAGGGGCTAGAGATGGCCCCCCAATCCCAGCATCATCAACACCACCATCTGTTAGTGCTTACAGCTCACTCACTCATCACCACACCCGATGAAGTGTAGGCACTAGCATCCCCCTTTTACACAGGAGGAAACTGAGGCTCAGGGGGGTAATGCTGCTTGTCCCTCGTTCTACAATTTGCATGAGGGAGAACTGATACCCAAAACTCATGCCCTTTTTACTCCTCGCTGCTTCCCAGATCTCACCATCTGAGGGACTGTTGGGAGATCTAGGGATCCCTAAGTTTTGGTAGGCCCCTTACTCTGTCCCTGAGGTCCGATCGTTTGGTTTCTGCTATACTTTCCTTTCTCTGCTCCAGCTGTATCCTACTTCTGCATCTCTTGTGCCAAATCAGACCTCCCTGATGGATGACTCTGACCTCCACCTCAGTTGGTAAAGTCTGCTGCCTAGAAGACCTTTAGCCGAATACTATCTATCACTTAACTTTCTCCCCCCAGGACAAAGTTGGCCTGGACCACTTCTGTTACCCATCCTTGCTTTGGGCCATGGCTATGCAGTTAGGACAATCCAATCTGTACAGCAGGAAGAAGGCTTTGGGGCTGGGGGAGCTTCTGGGCTGGGCAGCCCGGGCTGGGGCCTAGATAAGGTTCCAGAAGCTCCCTGGAGACACACAGAGGACCAGGTCTCAGGCAGTCGAGAGTCTGGAGCAGAAGAGCAGGCCTTCCCAGTAGATCCACAAGGTTTGGTGGCTGGTTGGACATCGGGACTGAAGGAGAAGTGGGAGTCAATGACAAGTCCTAGTTTGGGGCTTGGGAGACTGGGCAAATGATAAGACAACCAAGAAGTGTAACCCAGGGGTGTGATGGGTCCTGCATGTGAGTCTTTAGTTTTGAGCCAACACAACATGCATGTAGACTCAACCCCTCTGGACCCTACCCGCAAATAATCGGCTGGTCCTAAGATCATTATTTAGTGACAGGAAACTTAGTGCAGAACTCACAGGGGTGATGAAGAAAGAATTTATATAGCTGCCACTCAGAAGACTGCCTGCAACAGGATTGACGTGTGTGTTTTAAGGCAGTTTGGACTCTCCTAGGCTGCCCCCAGCTCCATCTCTCTCCATCCTTCTCCACACATTCAAGAGGATGGAGGAATCCTGTTCTGCCCTGAAATGTGCATTCTCACACTTCTGTTGCTCAGCAAAGCAAGGTGGTAAACAGGCCCACCCTCCTGGGAAGATGCTGCTCTTGTTACTCAACCACACACTCTGGGGGCTCACTCACCTCATTCCTGTAACAACTTATTCAAGTTTCTCTCCCACCCAAGCACAGCACTCCCTTTGAGGGTAGTATAGTATATACCGTTTCAGTATAGAAGCTAAAGTGAGTTTGGGTGGAAAAATCTCACAGTTGCTACTGGGCAGAGCTACCATTTAAACCTGGGATTTGATTCCAAGTCCAGTGCTCCTTCCACAGCATCAGGTATGGTGTGGCCTCTGGGTCACCAGAGGGGTGGGGCTAAGCACCAAGTAGGAAGCTGGGTCAGATCAGTGTTTCTTAACCTTTGCTATTATTCCTTAATGTCTTTTTGGACATTTTTTCTTATTGCCCACCGTGAAATTTTAATGCCATGGATATGCTGTAGATCTATTGATATGCTGCACTTATATCTGCTTTACTATAAAAAGTATAAGATTTTGTCTCCTCCAAGAACCACTTTTCACTTCCTTAGGGGCCATGTCCTCCCTGTTAAAAACGCATGGATTCAAAGTGGTTCTAATGTGTAATCCTCCAAGCAGGGGCAGCAGCAGTACCTGGGAAGTTGTGGGAAATGCACATTCTTGGTCCCACCTGGGACCTATTGAACCAGACACTCTGGGGCTGAGTCCAGCCTCCAGGGCGTTCTCCTGCGTGCTGGACTTTGAGAACCACTGGACTAGCTGATAGAGGACACCATTGATTCTTTTCGGCTTGATGACACAATTATTAAAGCCTGCCTGAGGGAAGCACACATCCTCCCCGTTTTGTTATACACCAATTCCTGATTAATTGTGATCTTAGTCAGGATCCATTCTTTTCAATCCTCCAGTCCTTATTAAGCAGGTATTATGTGTAAGGCATGAAGGTCTCTGGAGATCACTGTGGGCAGGAAAGAGGTTCTATGGGGCCTGAATGGTAGATACCATTGGGGCCTCTTTAAGAAAAGGAGTGCAAAGTCATGAATCATGATTAGGTCGGCTTTGGAAGGGCCTTGAGCAAGTGTGGGGTCTTGAAACCTAAGCTCCATGGGCTCCATGGCAAGTCCGCCCATGGGGGCTGAGCACAGTGGAGGATTCGCCAGGTGGTGATAGCACTGCAGGTGGTGGCAGATCAACGTCTGGCAGCCAGGCAGGTCTGAGCTACCGCCAGCCAGGGGTGTGAACGGGGCGGAGTGTGCTGAGCACCTTTGATGGAGGCCCGTGTGCAGTTGGGGCATCAGGTGGGGAGAGCGTTGTCCTGATGGAGTCTGGGAAAAGCTGCCTGTGGGAGGTGTTCTGTGGGTTTTGGAAGAGGCGTGTCCATGGAAAAGAAGTGGGGCATCCTAGAGGGAGGGAGACAGGACCATATGAGGGCTTTTCATCTGATGGTTTCAAGGTATTTTCTGGGTTGCTCACCATACCTTGGTGAGAACACAGAGAAGCACTGTTCTCCTCTGGTGGACCATGGAGCTTTATTTGCCACACAGAGCAGGAGCTACATTTTCCCAGGTGTCTGGGCTCAGGGACCCCTTCTCTTTGCCCAACGGTCACAGGCTGACTTCCCAGCTCTTCCCCACGATCCTGAGAATTAGTGGCTGCTGACAGATTGTCCCACTGCAGTGGGTGGGTTGGGGGGGGGTAGTGCGTCACCTGCCAGCTCTGACAGGGGAGCCATTTGTCATTTGTTTGGGGGGTTGAAGAATAACTGCACTTGGATATTTGGATTTACAGCCACTGTCCAGACCTCCTCTGAGGCCTGGCTGCCTTGGAATGAGAGCTGTCTGTTATATCTTCCTCAGTGGCATCTGTAACTACTGCAATTTTCCCAGTGGACACCTCTAAGGAACCGGTTATTTTTATAAAGGGCAGTGCATTTGTACCTTACTGGCACTATCACATCCATCAATCAGGACTTTCTTTCATAGGGGGAAAATTTCTGGAGCAGGAGTTTGTTCTCTCTTTAATTTACTTTGTTAGTATTAGCCTAAATTATGCTTCAGCACAATTAAGAAGGTATTCAGAGTTAGTATTCCCTCTGGAAAGATATGCAAAAATTGATTTCAAATGGTCAGTAGTCTTCTGTTTTATGAATAGAGGTCTTGATTTATAGAGTTTGGCTTTCTCATCCACCAGGAAGGCCTGATATCTTTCTCTGACATTCTTTCTCTTCCTTCCTTTCTCCCTCTCTCCCTCCCTCCCTCCCTGTCCTTTCCCCTGTCTCTCATTCAGTGAGCCTTTCCTCCACACCAAGTACTTTGTTGGGTGCTGGAACCAAAGATGACGAAGACAAGATGTCCAACAGTAGGTGACTATGTGTGAATAAACAGGAGTAAAGAGCCTTATGCGGAATTGGTGAGTCCCGCAGACTGGGATTCTCAGTCTCAGAACTTTTGACATTTGGGGCCAGATAGGCCTTTGTCGGGGGGACTGTGTTGTACACTGCAGGATGTTGAGCAACATCTCTGGCCTCCTCACTAGATGCCAGTAGCATCCTCTTCACCAGTTGTGATGACCAAGAATGTCTCCAGACATTGCCAAATATCCTGGGGTGCAAAGTCACCCCAGTTGAGAACCACCACCCTAGCCTGAACTCTTGACAGAGTTGGTGCCCTGGCTCTGCTGCAGGGTGTGTGATCAGAAGCCACTCACCTAATCTCTTCAGGCTTCCTTTTCTTATTTGTAAAACAAGGGTTGGGAAAACATTCCTTCTAAATCCTCTGAGTCTATGAAACACTTGGATTTGTCTGTTATCACATATTAGGTCTTACGTTCTGGAAAGGAACAGATAGAGTTTATGCTTCACCATATGCTTCAGGTGTCTGGGATAGAAGCCTGCGATCAATCAGCAAATACGCATAGATGCTGACTGTGTGTAGAAGAAATAGGGCCTGTGATCAAGATGTTCAGATTCTTTGTGGAGGAAGAAGTCAGTCTTAAGAGAGCCCACCCTGGCCCCAGACGGCCTGTGTTTGAATCCTGGCTCTGCCTTACACAGGTTGGGTGACTTTAAATAGGTTGCTTACCTTCTCTGAACCTCAGTTCCTCATCTGTAAAATGGAGCTGATGATAGTTACAACCTCAGGACTGTTGTGAAGTTCAGTGTGGTAGAACAGTGCCTGGCACATAGTGAGTGCTCAGTAAGGGTCAGCTATCGTGGTTGTGAAAATGAGGCTGGATTACCAGCTCAAAGCCGTAATGGGTCCGTGCCCAGTGCATAACACACACACGTGAGTCCTGCCAGTGTTCAAAAGGAAAGAAAAACCCACAGGGAGAGAAACGGAACTATGAGGAATACCTTAGAAGGTTGCATGTACTTTGTTTCTAGTGGGGTGCTATAGGGCAGGTGAGGGAGGGGGCTATTGGAGAAGGCTCAGAAATGCTCAGTGAATACCTGGTAGAATCATCGTCTTTGATAAGCAGATCTGAATCGCTCAGAGCAGTGAAGTGCCCTGCCCAAGGCCACACCTGGACAAGGATCAGAGCCAGGATTGGCACTCCAGTCTCTTGACACCTATCCAGTGCTCTGACCAGCACTGTGCGGGTTCTAGAAAGAGGCATTTCCTAGTGAGAAAGTTCTCGGTGTCCTCAATGCCCAGAGTTAAGGCAGATCTTGTCTTGAAAACCCTCGTGACAGGGCAAGGGGTCGGGGAGGGGAGGACAGGAGGGTATCAGTTGGGATTGTGGACATCAGAGCTGGGTGATTTGGAGCCTGTGATATTCAGAGAGGGCTGGGCTGGTGCTTACTTTCATATTGTTTATTAACTAAGAAAGCCAGGGTTGCTAAGAAATTGGGAGGACATTTAAATGAAGAGCAGAGATCATTTCCAAGCAAGAACCAGCAAGAACCTCAGGGTCCTTATTTGCATTCAGGTGAGAGGCTAATTATAAATCAGCTCTAACAGCTCATCAAAGAGGTCCCGCCCAAGCTGTATTTTGCAACACTTCACTATCTGGCGTTGGGTATTGGCAATCTGAAATACACACTGCCACTGCTTTATACAGGTGGGTCGGGCCTGCGAGTGCAGGAGAGAAGGAGTCCCCAGCACTGTGTGCCACTGCTACTGCTAACAGCAATCAAAATAATGTTGCCTTCTATTTGTGCAACTCTCTGTTCAATGTGCTTTTCTAGACATTGTTGATCCCTGACAACTCTATTGCCCTCATCTTATAAAAGTGCAGACGGAGGCTGCGTGGGCACACCTGCTCAAGGGCTGCCATGCGGAGTCCTCCAACTGTGGACTTCACCATGCTCGGTGCCCTCCTGGGGCAGCCAGCCTCTGAGATGGCCCCAAAGGTCCCTGCCTCCTGGTATTCACACCTTCGTGTGGCCCCCTCCCAAATGGTACCAGGGTTTGTCTGTGTGACCAGGAACATAGAGCAGATGTGATGGTGTGTCATGCTGGGATTAGACTGTAGAGGACAGAGCCTTCTGTCTTGAACTCTCTCTCCCTCTCTGTGATTTGTGACTTTGGGGGAAGCCCCCCTGCCATGTCAGGAGCACCCAGCCCTGTGGGAGGGCCCCATGGCAAGGAGCTGAAACCTCTGCTCAACAGCCAGTGAGGAGCTGAGGCCTGCCAATAACACCCTCAATGAGCTTGTTGGTGGTTTTCGAGCTCTAGTGGAGCTTTGAGGTGCCTGCAGCCTTTGCTGACTTGCAACCTCATAGAAGACTCCAAGTCTGAACCACCCAACTAAGCTGTTCGCAGGTGTCTGATTCATAGTAACTGTGAGATTGTAGAATATTTGTTTCAAGCTGCTAGGCTTGGAGGTGATTTGTTACATGGCAGTGGGTAACTTTTACACCCTCTGTACTAGAAGGTAAGGTGACCTTTGCCAGAGCCCCTCCCCTCAAATCTCAAAACCTCTTCCACCCTGGGTTGTTCCTGTGAACAGAATTCCACCATAGGTGACAAACATCCCCTTCCATTAACCATGGCCATCTTCACAGACCTCTGATACGGAAAATATCCCTGGGAGATGAAGTCTCTACTTACGGGGCATCCTTTTAAAAAATGTTTTATTTTTATAGGGAGCCATTTACATGTGGCCCTATAGTTTTTTCAAATTGAGAACCCTAGGACCTAATGTATGTGTGTTGAGCAAGACTCAAACACGGGTTCAGTGTGTACGGAGACTTTATCGCTTCTCTGTTTTCCTTAGTTCCCCAGGACACCCCAGTTGTGTGACATAATTCTAGTGGAAATAAAGTTGAGCAGTTCAAAATGATATGCTGGATCCTCCTATACCAGATGCTAGTCCAAGTGAGCAGACAGCAGGGAGGCTATGGTGGAATGTCTGGGGGGAAGTGAGTGGCAGAGAGGACCACCTGACTTGCTAATCACCTGAGCTTCCTAATCCCATGAAGTCAATTTTCCTAAAAAATCTCTGATGAGGCTGGGGGATGCTTTGGGTCTGATGAAGATGTGCGATATCAGTAAGAGGGATGGAGATGGGAAACATCCTCAGCATGAGTTTATTTATTAAATCAGTTTTCTTTATGACAGCATGAAACTTCTGGATGATGGGGAGAATGAAAACACATGAGAAATGAGAGGCACATGGGAGAAAAATAAACTTTGATGTGATGGTGCAGGTCTGCTCAGGGCCTCTCTCCCCTGCTCCTAGCTAGCTCTCTGGAGAAAAAGGCCTCATCCATAAGTCTGACTAAGACATCTGATGGTGGATTTTGATCCTGTCCAAAAAGGATATTTGCGTTTAAGGAAGGGATGAAGCTTTAAAACACAGGAACACAAATAGGGGAATTTCAGGCACCAAGTGAAGGTGGAGTGACAATTGTGCGGAAGAGCGAATTTCTCAGGCCCTTAGATTGGGTCTATAGAAGTCTGCCACCAGCAGGACCAGTTTGCAGGTTTGGTGCCCACATGTATGGAGTTCCATCTCTCTGAGTGGGAATTTGGACTCTATGGACTGTGTGGTCTTGGGAAAGTAGTATAGCCTCTCCGGATTGTCCTCATCTCTAAAGTGGGGTGGAACAATATTTCCTACCTCATAGGTTTGTGGGGGGTTGAGGCTAAGATAATGCTTAGCACAGACTTGCCATATGGTAAGAATAAATGTCAGCTATTACAACTGCATTATATGTTTATATTATAGCTGAATATATTCTAGTGACACTAATTCCAGTAGTATTAGTTAATCATAGTAATATTAATATAGTACAGCTATATAATAATAATGCCTATAACGTCTCCATGACCATGCGCAGAGAGTAAGTTTAAGTTTCATCTGCTTTCCCAACCCTCCCACCCTGCCCTTTACAAACAGCAAAGCAGACAGGATCTGGCAGGAACTGAGGGCCAAGTGGGTCCCAGGCCATATGGGTGAGGGTAGCTGTGCTTCCAGGTAGAAGGCTGGGGGGCCTCTCTCTGCTGCCAGATCTGGGTGGTACCTCTGAACTGGGCAGGCACAGGTCCCTCTCTGGGGCTGGGAAGGCTGAACAATGGGTGCTCTGTTGCTTGCTGGGACCTTGTCAAGGTATCCAACTCTGTCAGAAAAGCAGCTATGGAGAGCAGCTCCAGGCCCCAGGTCATGTGTGAAAGTGTGGGCGGAGAGCGCCCCAGTCTCCACTAGCTCTCACTGGGATAAATAGTCCTGTGGTGCCCCAGCTCTCTGGTGAGGACAGTTTGTGGTCAGTTCCAAGACGAGGGGGAGGGACAGCGCTGTAGGTACCTGGTCAGGCAATGGCCGGTTCCCACTAAAACCTGGCTCTCTGATTCTGGTCCCTGAAGTTGTGCCACGCACTGAATGATGGGGCAGAGGGGGCAGTACTATGGAGTCATTGCTGCCTGATGGCTGGCTGCAAAACTGTAATCAGTATTTAGCAGAGAAATTCCTTAGGAATTCATCAGGAATTTGCTGTCCGGTGTATGGGGGCGGGGTTGAGAGGGACAGATTAAACTGACTCTGGTACCTCTTACGTTCCAGGTAGTCTGCCGGGCACTCTGCATTCATTTTGTCTCTTAAACCTCACAACCAAAGTAATAGTATAATTATTCCCATTTTACAGGCCAGGAAACAGAGGGTCAGAATAGTTGAGTGACTTGCCTAAGATGATGCAGCTAGTAAGAAGTAGAGTCGGGATTAGAACCTGTGGCTGTTTGGCTCAAACTCCCAGTCTCTGACCACTTTATGGCATTGCCTTGCTGCATTAAGCCACTATTATTTCTCTTGTGTTTGGGGGGCACTGGCATCTCTTGAAATGCTAGCTTCTGAGCTTCCACCTCTGGGGTTTTCTTGGGCCATCAGGGTGGGGTTGTGCAGATAGGATGTCTGTTCTCCTGAGGCCACAGCTGTCAGGAGCTAAGGATTGGGCAGCTCTCTCTTTAGACAGGGCTCCCTTTACCTGTTCTTAAAGGACATTTTTGTTCTTTAACCTCTAGATTTTAGGGGATAAGTCTGAGAATGACTTTGAGGCCACAGTGTAGAAATTCAATCCCCTGTGAACTCCATTCCTTCCTGGCTATTCCACGGGATCATTCTTTGCTTGGCAGGTGAGCTGCGGTCGGGCTTCCACCTGGGTGTAATTATAATCCTCTACACCTCCCGGCTCCCAGCTCTCAGAGACCTGAAGTTTTGGCATGTGCTTCTCCCCTCCCTAATAACTAGTCGGCGGCCATCCATCAGAGCCAGAAGCGACCAGGGGATGCCTCTCCTCAATGGAGACAAATCAGGGCTCCATCCACTCCTGGCCTTGGGTTCGGAGAGCTGGAGATTATGATGGGAGAAGATATTTCTCCATATTTCATTGTCGTGTTTTAATTTATATTCATCTGGAGAGTGGCAGATTAGAGGCTGTGAAACAATCAGGGAAAAATAGCTTCTCAGAATATAAGTGTTGCTAGCGTGATGGACCAGATTTGCAAAGAGGGCGTCTTGCATTTTCTCCTGAGGTGAGAAGACAACAGGGTAATTATTCCAGTGAATGGTGCTGGCTCTTAGAGGAGAAGCAGTGCCGAATATTTGTGATGCCTATCCACCCACTCAGCAACAAAGGGGCATTTGAGAGCCCTGTAAGTAATATTTCCAGATTAGCCAGTGGGGATACGTTGTTTCAGAGAATGAACAGCATCAACATTCTTTCTTTCTTTCCTGGCAGAAACGCTAGTGGTCTTCGTGCATGTGACCTGGGCATTTGGGGCACCAGGCTAGACAAAGTGGTGAAGTGGGCTGAGCGGTGCTGGTGCTGGTGCGCATCTCCTACGGACCTCTCTCCCCTGGCAGCTGTTCTGTGTGTTACCCTGGGCCTGCCACCCTCCCAACCCCACCCATGCTTAAGTCCTGACCCCATCACTCACGTGGGCTTTTAGCAAGTTTCCTAAACTCTCTGAGGATCAGTTTCCCAGTTTTTAAAATGTATTAAGTAGTAAGCCCTGTCTTGCATATTGGTGTGGGGTTAAAAAAAAGAATTAAGTATTGCAAAGGGCCTGGGACATGGCAAGGTCCCAATGCATGTAACTTTTCTTCATAGCATGAGTAGGTGGGTCACAGTTGGCAAAGCTATTTAATTGGGAGCTTGAGTGAATCACAAATAATTGAATTTCAGGACGTGGGGAAGCTATTTTTGGACAGGTGAAACTTTCTGGTGTGATTCAAACTCTATGGAGATGTTCATCTCTTCATCTTATTTGTAGGGTCAGGTCTATATTGTCATGAAGTGGAAGAAGGCGAACAGGGACCATAGTTAATGCTTCTATGGTTTACAGTGACCTTTCAGACGCACACTCTGCTTTATCAAGTAGCCATCAATACCATGTGCGTTTTGAGGAGACAAACCCGGAAATCAAGATTAATCCCTTTCTCAAGTGGTAAAACTAGGACTCCTAAATCCTGTTTTCCTCCCCACAATAAGATATAATAGGGAATTCATCTTTAGTTTGTCAGAAGATGTTGGGGTGTGGCCTTCACAGAGGGGGTCCTAGGTATTGCCAAAAGGAATATTTAAGGGGAAGAGGCTTGCTCATCTGGAGAATCATTTTGCTGTAAGCCTGGATAATGAGAGGCTAAAAAAATCCCAGGATTTTTTCTGTCCTGGAACTTCTCCCTCCCCTAAGACCTGGTCCCTTTGTGTTGAAGGCCTCAAGCCTGAGCTTCACTCCTCTGACATATTTTGGAGGATGGGGCAGGTCAGACAGGCAGCCCCTGAAGATTCCAAGATGGGAAGGAAATGGAAATTGGAATTAAGTGTTTTCCTTCCAAGGAGCCTAACTCTGGAAGCAAGGCATTCCTACAGGTGGTAGAGATAGGATGGATATGAGAGTGACTATTACAAACACCTAGTACAGTGCCTAGCACCTAACAGAAACTTAATAAATAGCTGTTGGATGCATGACATAGATAAGGAAATGGAGGCATTTGGGGGCAACATGTAATTCTTTGGCCGATCAGACTGTTCTCTCTGAGAACCCTCTGATTCCTGAGTTGGAGGGAGGCTTGGGAATTAAGTAAGACTACTTCCTGACTTTACTGACAGGAAACAGGCCCAGGGTTGCGGAGCAACCTGCCCCAGGCCCCAGGCTATCTGGGGATGAAGCTTGGCTTTCCTGACCTCCAGTGTCCCTGCCACACCCTCACAGTGCTCCAGGCAACAGGATTCATGATGAGTCCATGGTGGTCACAAGATTTCCTCAAACCCCACAAACACTTCAGCTGAATTTCTTTAAAATAAATGTTGTGATCAACTTAATGTGTTAGAGGTTCTGGTGGGCGGGGCGTGGGGAAGAAAATCTGTTAAACCTGCTAATTGCCCATTTATTTCCATCCAAGCTCTTGAGAAAGCTGCTTCTGAATGATTGTGTGCGCTCTGGAAATGCTAAAATTAGTCAGCCTGTTTGGGCCACACTGTTCTGGAGCAAGAACCATCAGGTGGGAAATAATATGACTGATAGTTGAGAAACAAAAACGTAGTTTTAAATGACAGATCTTCCAGAAGCTATTTATTAAGCGACGGTCTTTTGCTTTAGCAACATGGTAGAATGCCCGGATTGACTAACCAGTTTTTTTAATTTTTAAAAGTTTTAAGTGCCCAACAAAAGCAATGCTATTACCATTGCTAAAAATAATAGCTACTGTTTACTGAGCACTTACTATATCCTAGGTGCTCTGCTGCATTCCCTTCACTTAATCCTTACAGCAACCCTGTGAGGTACAGGTATTACCTTTAGCCCCATTTACACAATGGGGGTATTGGAGTTCTGCGAGGTTAAGCCATTTACCACACTCACTCGGAGTCTGTGCTCACACCATACACTCATTCCACAAGCGCTGCCTGCACACATCGAGGATGAACAAGGCACAGGACCTTATCTTCAAGAGTCACGTCTACTTTAAAGGAGGAGATAGAAGAGAACCAATAGATACAAGACATCTTGAACACTTGCTGGGCTTGCAATAAGCTGACACAATCCAAGCACCTAACCACCCTGGTTTACACAGGGCTGCCCTGATTTAGCACCAAATGTCCAACAATCCAGGAAATCCCTTAGTCCTGGCGACCTGGGACAACTGGTCACCCTACACCCAATCTAAGGAAATGTGGAAGGGATGCTCCAGGGGAGACTGAGCCAGAGTAGAACCTCTCCAGGCACATAGTAAGGAGAGAGATGAGGTGCCAGGCAGAGGGATAGACACAAGCAAAGGCACAGTGGCAAGAGAGAGTGACATGGATAGAGTAGAGGGTCCACGTCAAGGAGGTAGGAGAGAAGGCACAACATCTGTGCTTAGTTATGCTCTGGGTTGTCTGTTCATTGGAACCTATTTCTAGGAAGAACAGGGAAACCCTGGGTATCCGATGCTTGGGAGGCTCTTCGCTAGAATTCTGGGGATGGAGAGAAGCATGTCGTGTGGTGTACACCTGCTTTGGGTCCAGCGGTCCTCATCTGTACCCCTTGTTGTTATCCCCCGACAGCCCACAGCATGGGCTTCAGAACTTCTCATTGTTCCTCAAGTTCACATCTCTAATCTGTGTGGTGAGAAACCTCAATGCCTTTGAGAAGAAGAGGCCCCAGGCCAAGTGTCACTGGGAAGGCAGCACTGGGTGTCTGTGGGCTCTCCCACCTACTACCTGAATAACTAGCCAACTCTGGACCTTCTCTGATTCTCAGTAACCTGTAAAATGAAGATGGCAATAGATTCCTTGCAGGGATGTTGTGAGGTTCCAATAGGACAATGTCTACACAAGTACCTGGTACAGTGCTCAGCACGTGTACATGTAAGGAGGAAGTGACATTCAAGCTGAATCTCAGAGGAGGAGTTCTCCGGGTGAAGAAGGAGGGAAAGGACACTCAGAAAACTTAGTTCATCATGTATGAAGAAGGCTTGGATCCCTGAAACAGCCTGTGACCTAGGGGAGCGGTGAACAGTGCATGTGGCTGTTGTGTGGGACCTTCTCCCTCAGCTCCCCCTAGTGCTCCCTGACCCCATGAATACCTAGAATCTTTAGAGCCATCAGGGATACTTTCCTCTCTTCATCCCTCATAATCAGTTATCATTTCCTGTTGATGCTACCTCCTAAGTCTCCCTTGAATCCACTTTCATCCACCCTCACCCCCATCCAATGGACCATCAGCTCTCTCCTGGACACGGACTGCCCATGGGTGTCCCTGCTTCCACTCTTGCCTCCTTCCAGTCCATTCTACACACCAGCAGCCAGAGTGATTATTGGATCATGAAAGCTGATGCTGACATTTCCCTACCAACCCTCTCTGATAGACTCCTAGAATTCTTGGGGAATCCACCACAGACAGCCCTTTGCATGTAGCAAGAGTGCTGAATGATGTGGTCCCTGCCCACTTTCCAGCTGCCCCTTGAGCTACTGTCCTCCTTCCTCTATACCCTCTTGCCACAGTGGGTGGCTTTGCTCAGTTCCTAGAACACATCTTACTCCTTCCCCACCCAGAACCTTGCCTTTCAACCCACTTCCTCTCCATTAGCCTAGTTCACTCCTGTTCCTCAAGTTTTTGCATATATAACTTCCTCATTGTGTTCTGTAGCATTTGTAGCCTGCAGATTCCATTTGCATCTGACTTTAGTGAAGTATCTTTGAATTTGGCAGAGAAGGTGTTTTGAGAGGCAGTGTGACCCAATGGTAGGAGCATGGGCTCGGGGAGCCAGGGAGCCTGGGCTCAGAACCTAGCGCTGACACTCACCGGCTGTGTGACCTCGGTCAAGTTATTTACCCACCTTACGTCTCAGTTTCCCCATCAGTACAAAGGGATAATAATAGTATCCATCTCAGTGGGTTGTGAGGATTAAATGAGTTAATATTGGAAAAGTCCTTACTAGCACTATGCCTCACCCATATTAGGTCGCTATATAAGCATGCGTCACATAAATAAAATGACTTGGTCCCAAGCATTTTGTTCACACCCCAGGCGTGGCATCTATCATGTTGCATTTAGTCAGATGTGCTTCCCTCAGCTGTAAGGGCCTTTTGAGGGCAGGGACTATGGCTTAGGCATCTCTCTGCATGCTAATTCCCAGAAAGGTGCTCAGTGCACAGTGGGTTATCAACAAATGGAATTGGAAAGGAATAACGTGATGAAGAAAGAGGTGAAATGCCAAGGATAGAACTACATACTAGAGGCAGGCCTGCACGCTTAACTCTGCCCATGCCCATTAGCGTGACACGCCAAAAGACAGGGTCCGAGGGGTTGATCCTCCCGGGTTTACTGGCCTACCCTCTTGGGTAGGCTCACCACCACTGGAGATCCACCCAAAATTTCCATAGAAATTTTCTCATACAGCTCAGTCCTCAAGAACAGAGCCCATGCTGGGCATAAATTTTAAAAAACAAACAATAAAACTCAAGGAGTGATCTGAAATGGCTGGGAATGTCACTTTAAAATGCCCTTTTTTAAGTATGGAGGGAATTAGGATGTTTGATTAACAGATAAATGTCCCAGAGAATAAATTAGAAAATACTCAGTTTCCTTGCTTCAATAGCACGTTTTGCTGAGCTTTAAATTACCAGTACTAAGTAGGAAAAAAAAGAGAACTCATTAAAAAAAAATTGATTTAGGACAACTTGCTAAGAGATATTTTTACCCAATGAGCATGGTATTATTGGAGACAGCTGTGCTCTTTAACTCCCCAAATTTACTTAAAGAATAGATGGAAAACCATCTTTCTACTTTATATCTGTGATTTATTTTGGGGAATGAAATCTGCATGCTGAATGGTGATACAGCAATGAGAGAGGCATGGCTGAGGGACACAAGCTCCCCTCCCACCCCCACTGTGTCCCTATGTGTGAGTGAGGGAGAGAGAGAGGAGAGAGAGAGAGAGAGAGAGAGCGCGAGAGAGCGCGAGAGAGCGTGTGTGTGTGTGTGTGTGTGTGTGTGTGTGTGTGTGTGTGTGTGTGTGTGTGTGTGTGTGTGTGTGTGTGTTCCTGGGAAACTTCTGCCAGGTGCAAAACCCCCTTCTATCTTCAGGATCATCGGAGTCACTAAATCACAGTGTGTCAATTGCTTATTTGCCAGATATCAATTCAGAGCCCCTAGAGTTGGAAGGAGTTTTAGATTAGCTCTCCCTAACTGCTATTGTACTGGGCTGTTACACATGGTCACTTCTTAATCTTTAGTAACCTGGCATTTGACAAAAGGGGTGTGAGATACTCTGAGTAGTTCATATGATTTGCATTTCATTTCAGTAAGTAATGATAAAAATGAATTAAAGTTAATTTAAAATATTTACGAAGATTTACTCCGTTTTTGAAGAACTCATTTAGTTAGTTAGCTTGGAAGAATTTAGTAAATGCTTGTTGTATATCAACATCATTTTGTAAGTAGGGACATCATAGTTGAGGTTGGAAATCACACTCACCACCTACAGATCCCGCCTCAGCCATCCTCTCCCTGAGTGAAGGGCTCCCCTAATAACATCCCCTACGTGAGATTATAAGGCTGGCCAGAGTCTGAGAAATCATCCACCCAATCTGTGCAAGGCTAGGGATGAGAAGTTAATTGTTCAAGGAAGACCAGTTTGTGGTAGAGTCAGGTCTCAAAAATAGGTTTCCTGACTTCTAACCATGAACCCTTTCAAAAGTCCCCAAACCCAAGGTGAGAAACTGATGTTGATCATTAGTGTAACATCGCACCACAAAATTTCTAACTTGCTGTAGTTGTTTACCCCAGAACGTTGCCTCGGAGACACAGGATGTACTTGGCAGTTGGAGTGGACAACCATTGTATTATAGTCTCCTGCTGCCCCTAGGGACACTGCTTAGTGTGCATGGGCCCAAGGAGGGGTTGATGCCTAGAGCTCTAGTGACCGCAGCAGCTCCACACACCTGCTAAGCGACCCGTCTGCTTTTCATGAAGCAGTTGCACCCTTACAACCTAAGAGGTAGTTTTTACTTCTCCATTTTACAGATGAAGAAATGAAGCCCAGAGAGGTTAGGTAACTATTGAAGACCTGGGTCTGCCTGACTCCAAAGCCTGAGGAAGTTCTTCTCATACAAGTAGACTCCATACAAATCGATGGCGCTGTCCAAAAGTTGAGTTGGCTATGTGGAGAAGAGAGGGATAGAGCCTTAGCTGGAGAGAGAAGATGAGGTCAGTGGAAGCTTTTCCCCTGTTCATTTTATTATGATTATTTTTAAAGAGAATACCTGCAGTGCATGGACTACCTCTAAAAAGGGACAAAGAAAGGGCTCCCATTAGTTGCCTCTGGGGCAGAAGTCAGGAGGCTGGGGGCTAGGACAGGAGGAACATTTTTTACCTTATACTATTTTGGAACTTTTATAATTTTGTACATGTGAATGTAAATATTATTAAAAGTAAATATAATTTAAATTAAAAAAAGGAAAAGAAGAGAAATATAATGCATTCACTTGCTAAAGAATTTAGTCTGTACAAATGGAATAGGGAACACAGTGACAAGCGTTCTCCTGCTTCTGACCCCAGGTTTTCTGGCTGCCCCCCGTATCCCTGGCCCCAGTCAGCCGTTGCTATTGTTCTGAAGACACTTTATGCACATACAGGCACACATGTACACATGTCCTCTTTTTACATAAGTAAGATTAGGCTATACATACTGGGTGGCATCTAGTTTTTTCACTTAATGTTCCACATATGTACATACAGGTCTACTTCATTTTAATGGCCACCGGGTGTTTCTTCTGTGTGGATGTACCAAGATTTATTTATCCAGTTCCCTGTTAATAGACATTTAAATTGTCTCCAGTCTTTTGCTCCTGTAAATAACCTAACAGTGAATATTCTTGATATATCTTTCCACACATGTGCAGGTCAATTTATAAGATAAACATTTAGAGGTGCAGTTGCTGGATCAAAGGATATTTGTGTGTCTTTGATTTTTAAAAAATGGTATGTGCAGCTTAAAATTTGAGAGATGTTGTCGTATTGTCTCCTGAAGAGGTCATACAATACACTTCCACTACAAGGCATGAGGATGTTGGTTCTTCACATATGGGGAGGGTTTTTGCAAAGAGGAGCAAACTTTCTATGGAAGAGAAAGCTTCAGAGACACAGTGTGAGGGCTGTAAGGACTGGTGCTGTGGCCTCTCCACGGCAGGGGCAGAACCGAGAAACTCCATGGGCATTTGCCCCTCTCCACGGGGACTGGGCTTTTCCCCCTCAGTCAGTCTGTGGATACTTATGGAACATCAATTGTGTGCCACGTACTTTACTAGAAACTGGAGGGATCACCAGGAGTCAAAGACTCTGGACGTGCCCCCAAGAAGTATGTGATCTAATTGGGCAGCTAAGAAATCCCTTATGAGAAGAGGAGCAACAGTACAAGGCTGAGAGCCCAGGTTCTAAGTGAGGCGTATGGACAATAAATGTCTTTGGAGTTTGGGGGAAGTTAGGTCACTTTTGGCTGGTGTGATCTTGGGAAGGCCTCTTAGAGGAAGCAGAATTTGATGCTAACCTTGAAGAATGAGTAAGATTTTGCTGGGCCAAGAGGAAGAAGGTGGGTATTAGAGGTGGGAAATGGATTCTTTTTTTTTTTTTTTTTTTTTTTTGCGGTACGCGGGCCTCTCACTGTTGTGGCCTCTCCCGTTGCGGAGCACAGGCTCCGGATGCGCAGGCTCAGCGGCCATGGCTCACGGGCCCAGCCGCTCCGCGGCACGTGGGATCTTCCCGGACCAGGGCACGAACCCGTGTCCCCTGCATCGGCAGGCGGACTCTTAACCACTGCGCCACCAGGGAAGCCCCGGATTCTTAATTATTAAGCAACAAGTTACTTGGTGCTGACCACATGCTAGATACCGTGCATGACATTTATCCATTTGCTCAAGCAACAAGGCCTATGTGCCTATGGTGGGGCAGGCCTGTCCTAGGTGCCTGGGGAACTTAGCTTCTAAGCACTTTCATACTTGTATGCGTCATTTTACAGAGAAGCAAACTGAGGCCCAGGGAGGTTAAATGACTTGCCCAAGGTCACCTAGCTAGTGAGTGGCCAACCTGGGAGTTTAATATTGGTTTTCTGATCCTAACTGTGGTTCTTTCCCTTGCTAACTGCCAGAAAGCAAAGGTACAGAAGGAAAAATGCACAAAACCCATTTGGTAGATAAAATATAGGTCTGTTTATGAAAGATAATTTAGGCACCAGACCTGACGTCTATTCTAGTTGTCCAAGCTGCATACCCTTATAACAAAACAATCTGTAAGAAAAGATGACATTCCTGTGGTCTGAAATTTCATGCCTCATGCAAGTGGTGTTTATTTCTTCCTGCAAATTACAATCTGCATTGACATTATTAAGGAAGTCACATGGGCCCAGCAGAAAATGAAGAATCCAACTGATTATTTTTATTGCTGTAGAAGTCTTTTGTAGGCAGGCTGGGCAGAGACCCAATTTCATTTGCTTGTAATATTGCAAACGCTGCTAATTGCCTGTCGTTGGTAAAGGATAGAGACAAAGGAACAATCAAAGGTATTTATTAGAAATTCTGTTTGGACAAATTAGCTTCACATTTCAGTGGCCTTCATCTCAGTACAGAACACCAAAACTCCATGTGTTAATAAATGACAGACATGACATCACCTTTCCTACTGTTTGTACAGTTGTTTCTGGCAATGCTGTAATGTACCATTGAATTGATTATTTTCAGGCTGACTTTTTTTCTGCAGAGCTTGAACTATCAGTGGATTGCCATTCAATCCAATATAGTAGTTGTGAGACTACATTGCGTCTTAACGTGTGTGTCTCGTGCATAAATCACACTGTTTGCCAGGCAATAATGAACAGAGAAGCTGCTAAGAGACTGGAAATCAGTGTTCAACAGATAACTGGGTCTTATAGAAGGAAGGTGGGAATTCGCTGAACATTTGAGGGTCCAGTGGACTCTGGCTTCATCTCTGGGACCCACAGCCCATCAGAATGTGGGCCATATGGTTGGTGCTTAATCAATCTTTATTGACATGACATCCTTTTAATGTTTATAAAAGTTGCCTTAACTTTCTAGTCTGATGTACATTTTCTCATTCATTCATTCTTTCTGAGAGCTCAGTGCTGTTGGGGGTATGAAGAATCGTGCATTGTCTTTGCCCACTGAGCTATAATCCTGTAAAGGCTACAAAACAAGTGCATAGTAATTCTAATAGTGCAAGGTGGGGAGTGGTCTGTGGTATGAAAGCTTTGCTCTTGGGAGAGGTGGCAGGCCATGGGCTTAGAACCAGACTCTGAGTTCAACTCTTGGCTCCTCCGCTTACCAACTGTGTGATCTTGGGCGATTTGCATAACCTCTCTCAGTACTAGTTTTCTCATCTGTGAGATGGGAATAAACCATAGTAATATGTACATGATGGGGCTGTTAGAGGAGGACCTGGCACTCAGCTTAAGAAATGCAAGTTTTTGTTATTACTGTTTATTCTGGGAGTTCAGGCATCACTTCTAACTTGGCAGCAAGGCAGGACTGTGATGGGCGAGGCTTGGGTAAGCTGAGTTGTGTGCGGGAGGAGAGTCCCTTTTGCGGGCAGGAGCTAAAAGCCAGAGCCTGGGCAGGTGGACATGGGGTGCAGGTCCCTCTGACGTGAGTGGGGGAAGTGAGAGGAGATTGGAGAAGTAGGTGGATTGTCATGGAGGGACTCATGGATCCCTGCAGACTGGCATGTTATTCAAATTTTCCCTAAGAATCAGGCCAGTCCTCATAGGCTAAGGGCAAGTGAAAATCTGTTGCTTGAGGCCTGGCTTCCCCGGAGATCCAGTATTTCATCCTAGAAATGAAATTCAATCACTGCTTCACTGGGCAAATCCCTAAATTAAAGCAAGCAGAAAACACAGGCATTCTCCAACTTCTACATTATCCATCTCTGAGACTGTGGGAACTTCCAATAGGGGCAGTCAGGGTAGACACAAGTCGTCTACAAGCTTAAAGGGGACACATTACCAATGATTTTCAAACCTTTTATGTTCCTCTGTGTGGAGTTTTGTGCCCTTTAAGATGACATAGTGAATATTTTTTCCTAAATTAATACATTTCAAAAGCCTGTAAAAGGTCTGTGAGCGCCACCCACATCTCCTCTCTCTCAGCCCTTTCCAGTTCCGTCCCCAGGAGGTGGTCTGTTGCGGATGAGCTGCTAAGCAGGCTTTCTGGAAACCAGGGGACCAGCCCCTGAACCATGGTGGTTGTCTCACCCCTGCTTCCTTCTTTCACTTCTTTCTTCAGCTATCACAGGGCTCACGGGGTCTCAGAAGCACCTTACCCCATCCTAAGGTATATCTTGGCAGAGAAAATCATGGCAGGTTTTGTTTAAAAAGGTAGGAGATGGCAGAGCCCCTTTCTTCCCTGGAAGAAACTCTACAGACAACCTTCTGGCTTCATCATTTAATGCCTGTGACTTCAGTTGAAGGGAAAATATCTTTAAAAGGAAAACGTAAAGGAGCTTGGTGGGGATGCTTTCAGTCAGAGCTCAGCGAATACTGGCTAACCGGGAATTCAGCCTCTGTGGTGCAGGACTGATTGTTCTGAGACAGCATTGCTCTTGATTGACATAGTGAGTTAGAATGAGCCTGATTATTGTTGGGATGCAGGAAGAACCCTGAGCACAGTGCAATCCAACAGAAACAGAAAGGCTATGTACTTCAAGGCCGAATGAAACTTCTCTGAGCTAACTGCTACGAGGCCGCAATCGTAGAACATTTTACAGCCCCCCAAACTGGGGACACATGCCATCCATTTGATTCTGACACAGCCCTGTGAGGAAGGAGGTCTTAACCTTGTTTCGTAGGTGAGGAAATGATGCTCAGAGAGGCTTGTTTAAAATGTTACAGAGCTAGCACCTGGCAGAGCTGGGGCTTCTGAGGGTCCAACTGCTAACTCCGTGCTCCTTCCCTGGCACCACGCCACTGTCATTTGGTATGCAGCCAGCAGAATGGGGTCCACACCAGCTGATGGACTGACCGCTGTGTATCTATTCTTAGTGTGAATCGCTATACCCGAGCCTCAGTTTACCCAGCTGCATGAAGGAGGGGACTGACTCCAAATTACACCTATGATGCTGGCCCAGAAGGAAGGCATAACAACTCGGCACATAAAAGAAGTCAAGAGGATTGAGGACCAAGAGGAACCAGTCTACACTGCTCCCTGGGACTGTGTCCCTTGCAGGATGGTATGCAAAATGTGATATTAGACTAAATGGGACAGAAAAGGAAGCCTCCCAGTACCATGTTTTTCCCCTGGATATTTCATAGGCTCTGCTCTGAGGGAACCTGTCCTATTTTCTTCCCAAATGAGCTCTGGGGGCTACGTGGCACTCTGCTGTACCAGAGACTTGGAGAACCTGGCTGCCAGAGCGGATGCATCTGGGCTGGAAGCCCAAGTCCACTACTTCTGGGGTGATCACTTAGCCCAGCTGAGACTCGGTGTCTTCATCTGTGAAATGGGGACATATAGGAATACCCTCCTCCCAGGGCTGTTGTGAGAAGTGAGACAATGCATGGACCATGCTTGGCACACTGTCTGGCATAAGAAATGTCCCCTAAATATCAGTAATATGTCACTTTTATTGCTAACATTTGTTCAGTGGTCACTCTGTGTCAGGCACTGTGGTAACCACGTTATATAAATTAAGTCACTCAATCCTTTTAAATGACATAATACAAATAAAGAGCTTCACATAGTTCCTGGCATGTGCAAAGTGCTCACAGTGGTACCTGTTGTTAAGGTAAGGTTTTGCACAGTTAAACTTGCCCAGGTCTGGGCCTTGTCCTGGCATTGTCATGGGGACTGAATGCCATGATTTAGCTCGTGTGGTCCTTCAACATCTCCCTTTGTTGTAAATCCATTTATTGCTCAAGGCCTAGCACAGATGCCAGCTTCTCACAGTTTTGTGGTTCACTGGTAGAGACAGACTTGTGAATCAGCTGCAGCTGCAGTGTAGTTCTGGGAGTGCCTCAGCTGGGGTGACTGTGAGGTGTGGTCATGGGAAACAGGAGGGGGACAGTCACCTCTGATTTGAGGGCAGGAAGGTCAGGGAAGATGTAAGGGGGAAAAGACACTCGAATTGGGTCTTGAAGGAACAACAAGAGTTTGTTGGGCAGAGGAGAGGAAGGAGGCCATATTCAGGAAGCTGTAGGTCATTGGAGAGAGTCGGCAAGCAGGCAACGGGAGGTGGCGGAGGGCCTCGGTGGCCAGGCTAAGTTGCATTTTCTCCGGAGGCCGTGACGAGCTACTGACGGATTTTAAGCTGGGAAGAAGCATGACTAAATCTGCCTCTCTGAAAGATCACTAGGATTGCTGGGTGAAGGGTGGATAGGAAAGTGGGACCCGCTAAGAGCCTAGAGCAGGAGTGCAGGGAAGCGGGGTAAGGGTGTGAAGAGGACAGGAGCAATGGGGGCGTAGGGAAGGGAGGCGTGTGAGAGACACGATGGGGTGAGGGCCAGCTGGAGTCAGTGACTGGCCAGATGTGGGGGAGGGAGAGAGAGCGGTCCACGGTGACTTCAGCGCTCTGGCTCGGGGAGGTCTGACAAGGGAGGCCTGAGAAGGGGCCGTGTAAGGTGGCATTTGAGAAATCACTAGTTTCCTCAGCACGGGCAGTTTGGTAGACAGAGATGGGCACCTCTCTGCTTTGGCCCCTGGACTGAGGTCCTGGGTCCATGGGGACCTGGAGACTCACCAGCCAGTTCTGGCTGTCCCAGTGTGAGAGGGACTGTGTGTCCATGAGGGGATGAGGACTGTGTACAGAGAGGGGAGTCGAGGAGCCTGAGGATGTTTAGCCTGGGTTGAGGGGCTGAGGAAGCTGTTACCCTCACCGTGACCCTTCATGTGTTCATGGCGGAGACCTAGCTCTTTGTGTTCCTGAACATCAAACTCTGACATGTGAGTGAGAGCCAAAAGATGCTAGATCTGGGCTCAGCATAAGGGAGACTTGTTTCCTTGTCTACAAGATGGTGACAAACCGCCTACGTCAAGGGTGGAGGAGGGTGGATGAGAAATGCTTTTAAAGCGCTCTTTCCTGCTCCCAGCTCAGAGGATGTGCTCCCTAGTGGTCAGGATGCCCCTGGAAGAACTCTTCCACCTGAGGTCCCCATGCTGCCTGCCCCAGTCCCTGGAGCTCTCAGCAGAGGAGGGACAGTAGCCTCACAATGGATACAAAAGGGTTTCGGATCAAGTGGCTTAAGCGTTACCCTCCCACTCCAAGACGACACAATTCCTGGGTGAGTAGATGGATCTGGTGTGGCTGCAGTTTTAGCTGACAGTGAGTCATGAAAAGGTGGCGACGTTCCTTTTAACCAGATTTGCCTCAACTTGAGACAAGATAGAGAACGTCAAATGGCTGTAGCCTTCCAGGAAGACTAGAGTAACTGGTCCTGACTTGCGTAGGTTGGGGATGGTTAGGACACTTGATCCTTTGGGAGGCAGCTTGGTATGCTGGAATGAGCAAGAGATTTGGGGTCAGGGAACCTGGCACGAAGCCTGTCTTTGTCCCTTACCAGCTCCGTGACCTTGGACAAGTCACCTAACCTCTAAGACTCATGTTCCTCCTCCTCTGAGTTGTTTAAAGGAAGGCAGGAGGTGATGTAGGCAAAGCCCCTCACTGTGCCTGGCATATAGTAAGTACACAGGAAATTATCACCAAATCCATAGCTGAGCCAGCTGACGTGAGAAAAATATTAACTGGAACAGTTTCTTTTCCTCCTACCTCCCGGCTGCATCTTCGGATGCTGTCCCCAGACATTTCCCCTGGAGTTCTGTCTGTGGGTTGTCATTTTGTCTGTTTGCCTTTCAGCCTCCTAAAGTCTCGCTAATCGCACAGGAAATGGGTGGGTAATGGGTTTCTCTGTTTTGCCTTCCTCACCACGGGGGCTTCTCACACCCTCTAATGACTGTTTTCCTTTCAGAAATGGCATATTTTTAGACAAGAGCATTTCCTGTGGTTCATCTCTGACTCTCTGGCAGATCTCTGATTTCTCATCATTTTTCCCTGCCTCTCTCTGGTCACATAAAACCCGCCCCAGCAGCATGTGTGCAGGAAACGCAGGAACCACACACTCCCAGCAGCCATCCCTGCTCTGAGCTGACGTTCAGGGACTGACACCCTGGGCCAGGGCGAGGCTGTCCTTGGTTGAGGTGTTGGGTCTCAGTAGTTGGGACTTCAGTGGATATTTCTTCTGGCTGCTGTCCTGCCCCTCCAGCTGGCTGTCCAGCTCCCCTGTGCCAGTGTTGGAGGGTGGTAGTGGTGGTGGTTTTAGAGTTACCCGAAACACTCACCCTTCTTAGTCAAACCCAAATTGAAATGACCCCCTTCCCCTTTGATTAACAACATAGACATACTTGGGTTTGAATCATGGCTTCTTCATTGACTAGCTTGGTGAGTGCCTTAAATGCTCTAAGCTTCAGTTTCTTTATTTGGAAAATGGGGATAATATTAGTAAGTCTCTCAGGGCCATTGTAAAGATTATATGAAACACAGTATGTAGGGAAAATGCTTAGCAGCCATACCTGGCACTTAGTTGCTCTTATTATGTCTAATTTAACTAAGTGTAATGATTTAATTATAATTACATTGTAAACTTATAATATTTATAGTTTTATAATTTAATTATAATGATTTATGTATGTGTTTTACTCCCCTCTCAGACTATAAGCCCCTTAACGGAAGAAGCTAGATCTTCTTCAACTCTGAATGCAAAGGGCAGAGTAAGTAGCCAGTAAGTGTCTGAGGGGCTGAGGAGTGTAGCTCAACAGATTTAGGAGCCCAAAGAGCTTAATTACATTTGGCAAATTTGGAAAGTTCACAGCCTGTCAGGGATGCTGTGCAAGGCATGAAGGAAGGTAATGAGAAGAAGTACACACCTGGGTCCCTGCCACCAGGGAGCTTCAGTGGGGAGACGGGCAAGAGGCAGAAGGAGGGGAGCCCAAGGGGGACTCAGAGGAGGGAAAGGGCATGCGGCTGGGCTGCGGGCCGGAGAGTTATCAAGAATGACAGATATGATTGGGTGAGGGGAGGGGGAGGGTAGAGGATCACCCTTAGACACCTGCCTTTCCTAAGCCTTTCTACACAACAAGAATTGGATAGTCATGCATTTCTGGTTGGTTTAATTCACTCATTTAGTTGAGTCACATTTTTGGAGCACTGACTCTAGATGGATCTCCAGTCACTGTTTAACCCACCCCTAGATCACTATGACATGTGTGTGGCATTCAGATAGTCTCTCCCTCTCCTGTGACCATGACAGACATGGCTGACAGGATCACAGCATTCTTCCACACTGAGCATGGTGTCATCTCACAACCCTCCATACGGCAGTCATCCCTGATGGAATGGAATAGGTACTTGGCTGAAAGCCACTCCTAGATCACTGGGTATGTGCTGAGCCTGCTATACATTTCAAAAGTTTATAATTTTCCCCACAAAATGCTGCCATGCTTCAACTCTTTCCACCTTTGTTTATGGAAGCCCATTTCTCCCCCCTTGCTTGGAATATTAGAGAGGTGTTAGGTATTAGGAAGATGAAAGGCAGGCAGACAAAAGGACAAGTCTCCACCTTTATCTACTTATGTTTGGAATGTGTTGGAAAGATCTTAAGTTTGACTTTGGATCCTGGGGTTAAATTTGATTTTTTCCTGTATTTTTGTTTTTTAAAATTCTGTATTAAGCGAGTATTACTTTCGTAATAGACAAAATGCATTTTATAAAAACGCATTTTATTTTTAAAGTTTATAAAATTTATTCAGACTTTATCACTATAGACCCTTTCGAACCCTTTGAACAGTGAGCTGTGCGATGTATTACCTAATAAAAATAAAGTCAATAAATTAAAAGCTTGTCTTTGTGTTTGCACCTGTGAGTACCCTATTTTACCTGAACAAATTTCCATGTACAGAGTCTTTTGGTTTCAAAGAACATATTGCACGAAGATAATGTAGATGATGGAAAATCATCTAGCATTGGGAAGGATGTTCACTGAGGAGTGATCAAGATGTGATACTAGGGTCTTTGAGATATGCAGGATCCTTGTATGCAACTGGCATAAACGCCATTATTTGAGCTCTCTTAATCACTTCTGTGATTAAAAAAAAAAAAAATCCAAAACAATCCAACCGTACATTAAAAGGATCATACACCATGATCAAGTGGGGTTTATCCCAGGAATGCAAGGATACTTCAATATACGCAAGTCAATCAATGTGAAATGCCATATTAACAAATTGAAGGAGAAAAACCATATGATCATCTCAATAGATGCAGAGAAAGCTTTTGACAAAATCCAACACCCGTTTATGATAAAAACCCTACAGAAAGTAGGCATAGAGGGAACTTACCTCAACATAATAGAGGCCATATACGACAAACCCACAGCCAACATCGTCCTCAATGGTGCAAAACTGAAACCATTCCCACTAAGATCAGGAACAAGACAAGGTTGCCCACTCTCACCACTCTTATTCAACATAGTTTTGGAAGTTTTCGCCACAGCAATCAGAGAAGAAAAGGAAATAAAAGGAATCCAAATCGGAAAAGAAGAAGTAAAGCTTTCACTGTTTGCAGATGACATGATACTATACATAGAGAATCCTAAAGATGCTACCAGAAAACCACTAGAGCTAATCAATTAATTTGGTAAAGTTGCAGGATACAAAATTAATGCACAGAAATCTCTTGCATTCCTATACACTAATGATGAAGAATCTGAAAGTGAAATTAAGAAAACACTCCCATTTACCATTGCAACAAAAAGAATAAAATATCTAGGAATAAACCTACCTAAGGATACAAAACACTTGTATGCAGAAAATTATAAGACACTGATGAAAGAAATTAAAGATGATACAAACAGATGGAGACATATACCATGTTCTTGGATTGGAAGAATCAACATTGTGAAAATGACTATACTATCCAAAGGAGTCTACAGATTCAATGCAATCCCTATCAAACTACCACTGGCATTTTTCACAGAACTAGAACTAAAAATTTCACAATTTGTATGGAAACACAAAAGACCCCGAACAGCCAAAGCAATCTTGAGAACGAAAAACGGAGCTGGAGGAATCAGGCTCCTGGACTTCAGACTATACTACAAAGCTACAGTAATCAAGACAGTATGGTACTGGCCCCAAAAGAGAAATATAGATCAATGGAACAGGATAGAAAGCCCAGAGATAAACCCACGCATATATGGTCACCTTATCTTTGATAAAGGAGGCAAGAATATACAGTGGAGAAAAGACAGCCTCTTCAGTACGTGGTGCTGGGAAAACTGGACAGCTACATGTAAAAGAATGAAATTAGAACACTCCCTAACACCATACACAAAAATAAACTCAAAATGGATTAAAGACCTAAATGTAAGGCCAGACACTATCAAACTCTTAGAGGAAAACATAGGCAGAACACTCCATGTCATAAATCACAGCAAGATCCTTTTTGACCCACCTCCTAGAGAAAGGGAAATAAAAACAAAAATAAACAAATGGGACCTAATGAAACGTAAAAGCTTTTGCACAGCAAAGGAAACCATAAACAAGATGAAAAGACAACCCTCAGAATGGGAGAAAATATTTGCAAATGAAGCAACTGACAAAGGATTAATCTCCGAAATATATAAGCAGCTCATGCAGCTCAATATCAAAAAAACAAACAACCCAATCCAAAAATGGGCAGAAGACCTAAATAGACATTTCTCCCAAGAAGATATACAGATTGCCAACAAACACATGAAAGGATGCTCAACATCACTAATCATTAGAGAAATGCAAATCAAAACTACAATGAGATATATCATCTCACACTTGTCAGAATGGCCATCATCAAAAAATCTACAAACAATAAATGCTGGAGAGGGTGTGGAGAAACGGGAACCCTCTTGCACTGTTGGTGGGAATGGAAATTGATACAGCCACTACAGAGAACAGTATGGAGGTTCCTTAAAGAACTAAAAATAGAACTACCATATGACCCAGCAATCCCACTACTGGGCATATACCCTGAGAAAACCATAATTCAAAAAGAGTCATGTACCACAATGTTCATTGCAGCTCTATTTACAATAGCCAGGACATGGAAGCAACCTAAGTGTCCATCAACAGATGTATGGATAAAGAAGATGTGGCACATATATACAATGGAATATTACTCAGCCATAAAAAGAAACGAAATTGAGTTATTTGTAGTGAGGTGGATGGACCTAGAGTCTGTCATACAGAGTGAAGTCAGAAAGAGAAAAACAAATACCATATGCTAACACATTATATATGGAATCTAAAAAACAAAAACAAAAATGGTCATGAAGAACCTAGGGGCAAGACGGGAATAAAGACACAGACCTACTTGAGAATGGACTTGAGGATACGGGGAGAGGGAAGGGTAAGCTGGGACAAAGTGAGAGAGTGGCATGGACATATATACACTACCAAATGTAAAATAGACAGCTAGCGGGAAGCAGCCGCATAGCACAGGGAGATCAGCTTGGTGTTTTGTGTCCACCCAGAGAGGTGGGATAGGGAAGGTGAGAGGGAGGGAGACACAAGAGGGAAGAGATATGGGCGTATATGTATATGTATAACTGATTCACTTTGTTATAAAGCAGAAACTAGCACACCATTGTAAAGCAATTATACTGCAATAAAGATGTTAAAAAAAAACAAAAACGCTGCTAGACCTAGAATGTGTTTAATACTTGAAGCTGTAAAATCAAGATATAATAAATGATTAAAAGAGAAAAAAAATCCAGAACAATTTAAAAAATACAGTCTTGGTAGAGGTGAATTTACTCTGCAGTAAATGAAATTTAAACTAAGGCCCTCACTTGCAAGGTGTTTTTTGTACTTTCATATCTAATTTTGTATTTGTAATTTTGTGTTCTTTTTCTTAAAGTGAGCCTTTTCTCCCCATCCCAAACTATCTGGGTCTTCAGGCCTCATAAAGCCTGGCTCTGCCCGTGGATAGAGGGAAGCTCTTCTCCTCCATCTGTACAGGATTCAAAGTCCACCAACTCCTGGATTCTCTTGGAGAGGTGCTGGGAAAAGAGTATCTGCCTTTTTTCCATTCTTTTCTTGTTTCTTCCCCAGAAGCCTCATTCATTAATAAATAGAATCTACTTCTTTGGTAGTAACTAGAATTTTACTGGAGAGTGGGTCACTTCTATGGAGGGAATCTAGCAAAGACTAGGGTCTTCCTCTGCTCTGGGCTGTAAACACGGTAGCCAGCCCTCCTGGGGTGAGGGAGGCAGCCCCAATCTTCTCAGCCTCCTTACCTGAGCCAGGTGGGCAATTGGGCTGGCCCTTTTTTGGAAGACTGCTGATTTTCCATCTAGAGGATGTTGGAACAGAGGCCTCACGATGGCCTCAGGCCCAAGCCAGATGCTCCCATCCAAGGAGAGGGTCAGAAAGGCTTACACTGTGCTCTTTCTTAGTAACCAGTACTGTGTGTGTATGGCTGTGATCCTGGTGGGCCAGGGAGTGAGCTTGGGATCCTTAATACTCCAACATGATCATAAAACTATTTTCTCTTATCCCTTCTAAGTTATTAGAAGAAAAATAAGAATGATAGTGAGTCAATGCTTAATGTTTATCATACCTTGTCATTACCTTTTTAGATCAAACAGGACAACCCTGGGTGTGGACAGGGGCAGCACAGCTGAGATATACTAAGTAAACACCTCTGTGCGAATGCTAGCAGCTGTGCAAATAAGTGGGCACGAGGAGGAGGGCTTGACCAGACTGAGGAACCCAGGTTCACAGGAAGGAAAGAAACCAATTTAATGAAAGTGGATTGTAAAGCACACAAGCCTTAATGTGGTAAAATATTCCCAGCCCAGCAGAGTTCCATGGAGTCTGTACAGGGCAGCTCTGTCGCTGGGGTTTTCAATCTAGGCTGTCTTTACAACTGAACTCTAACTGCTCTGGGGTGGGCCTTTGTGTTATTTTTAAAGTTCCCTAGGTGATTAGTCTAATGTGTGTCCAGGGGTGAGAACCACACCACAGTTGAACAGTATAGTAGGTATTAACCACAAATTCCTGGTGAGGATAATATCACAGAGCTGGAAGGGGTAACTCAAGTTGGGGATCACAGTGTGATTTATGGACCACCAATCTCAGGAGTTAGATCAAGAGAGACATTATTATTCCATAGAGCAGTGGTTCTCAGACTTGAGTGTGCATCAGAGTCCCTTGGAGGCCTTGCTAACGCCTGGATTACTGGGCCCCACCCCTAGAGTTTCTGATTCATTAGGTCTGGAACCCCAAAACTGATATGCCTGACACGTTCCCAGGTGATGCTGATGAGATAGGTCTGGGGACCACACTTTGGGAACCACTGTTGTAGAAGACACAGGTCTTGGCTCTGAGAGGCGTTGCTAGGGAAGTGGAAACAGTGTGAGTCTAGGAGGTAGAGGACCTGGATTCAGGCCCTGGCTTTGCTGTGGCTCATGCACAGGCTGTGTGGCATAGAGTGAGCCACGTGCCCTCTCTGAGCCCAGTGTTTTCGTCCATTATCTGGGGGTAAGATGAACTGCTTTGCGTATCCCCAAGGTTTGAGTGGGATAATCAGTAATAACTCTCATTGGGTATTTACCAGGTACTGAGCATTCTCCATGCATCATTTTGATTAATCTTCTCAACATTTCTATGAAGTAGGTCCTATTATTCTTATAGGCTCGGAGACTGAAGTTTAGGAGCTTCAGTACCTTGTCAAGAGCATTGTGTCAGAGGCAGTTCCGGCTGACCTCAGAGCCCAAGCTCTCAACTGCTGAGCCGTCCTTGACCCTCAGTTGGAAACCGTGTGAGCACTAAGACTTGCCAAACAGTCTCTAACTGTGGTTTTTTCTAAGTGGTGAGCAGGATTCGATGTAAGGGATACGTGGTGGGCGAATCACTCTGCAACAGTGAGCAAAGCCCAATTAATTCAAGTCTGGGCAGATCCGGAAGGGTTCCAAAAGAAAACACAACCAAACACATCAATCACTCAGTAACTCTGTTTGAGAAGGGCCACTCAGATAAGACGCAGGCATTAATTAGGAGGAAAAAGGAGCAGAACAAACGGCCGGTAGGAAGACCAGAGGCCTCTGTAACAGGCTGACTGAAGCCCAGGAAAGCTGGCAGCAGATCACAAAGGCTGGCACTGATTCATTTAGTCAAAGCAGCCATCTTGGGGAAAGGGCAGCTTTGAAGCAAGAAAAAAATGCTTACGAGAGAGACCAGGAAAAGCCATCAAGTGAGACCTGACGTGTGCAAATCAGAAATTGTCAGCTGAGGTGCTACTCAGGGGAGTTTACAGAGATCAGGAGCCTATAATCAAAGGTTCTGCACCCAAACCAGGAAGCCCCTGAGAGATGAGTGCCTTTTGGTCACTGAGAACAAGATCCCATGTTCAGGGGTCGGTGGGTGGGACAGGTGATCACTGAAGGCCATTGCGGCTGTGCGTTCCAGGGACACTCTGGAAGCTGGATTCATGCTTCATGGGTCTACCAGGTTTCTTTCCCCAGGTAAGCAGGCATTTGGGTAGGAATACAATGAATGAAAAAAATATATATAACTACCGAAAGAATTTGATAAAATTTCATGCCAAAGTTTATTAGGAAGAGAAGTTGTTACAACTTTTACACGTGGGTGGGAATATTGTGTTACAAACTACTTTGTAATAAAAAGGAAATGGGATTATTGTGAGGGGTCAGATAAGGCAACGGATGTCTGAAAAGTGCTTTGAAAACTGTAATTGTTATTCATTAGAATAAAGGCATCACAAAAATTGAGATCATTTTCTGAATGAAGAGCTATGAAAAGTGACTTTACTATCTATCATATAAGAATTTTATTTGATCTGGTAAGAGAAGAAAGAATCCATATGCGTTTTAGGAATTAAGATGCTCAGCTGCTCGTAATGATGAAACGGGGCCATGTGAATGGGCATAAAAATAGAAGATGACCTTTAATGTGGACAAGGTCATGATGTGTTTAGCAGCAAATAACGCAAACAACATATGAAGTGGTTGGCTCTGACCTAATGGGTATTGTAAGGGAGCAAATCTTGCCACCCCCAAAAGTCTCTTTGGCAGGCAGATTATTTTGAGCTGAAAACAATCAAGGCCCAAAGACTCAGGAAAAAACTTTGACTTTCTCCCTAAGTGCCTAAAAGAACTTAGATAGAGGACCTGTTCCCAAAATTGAGCTATTGCCAGAGATACCTGCAAAGAATGTGGGCTAAGTGTGGTGAGGGAGACTCAGTAGAGCCTAGAGATCAGAGTCCACTCTGTGTCCCATTGTCTCTGTGGTGGCCCAGCAAACATTTATTTGCCAAACATTTGCTTTTCCATCTTCCTGTGAATTGCCTTCCTGCCCTTTGAAGTCCCAAACCACTACCCCCAACATCCTTTTTTTGTCTTCGGTTAAAGATAGTTTTTAAGGTGAGGGCTTCAGTCATTTTGGCAAGTTACTCAGTTTTCCTGGGTCTCTCCCATGTACATGTTATTAAACTTTTGTTGATTTTTCTCCTGTTAATCTGTCTCCTGTCGATTTAATCCTTAGACCATCCAGAAGAACCTAAAAGGGTAGGAAAATTTCTTTCTCCCTGACAGTATAAACCAGAGAAGAATTTTGATCTCTGCAGCCTGTTTCTCACCTGTGATGTCGTTTTGGTCAAGATAGCTAACAAAGTGCTTAAAATAACTAGATCCTTAGAATTTAGGAGCCATGGCAACAATGTAGTCTATTGATTAATTTTATATGTGAGAAAACGTAAGTCCAGAGAGCTAAGTGGCTAACCCTATAATTAGAGAATGCATTGTATACAAGATGGAAAACATTAGTCTACCTTTCATGAAACTAAAGTATCTGATAAAGGCCACCTTAAAAAGTGTGGGAGATTTCTAGAACTCTTTTAGGTTGATGAGATGGAAAGTTGACCAAATGCTCCTACAAGATGCCAGATTGCATTGCTGTAAGAGATGAATCATTGAGATGGATAGATACCTCAGGACTAGTATGATTTTCCAAATAATCTTATATAAGTGATTTCTAATAAATAACACAGACAGGACTTCACATTGAAATCACAAATGAGTTTAAAACAGGCATAATGATGACAGCCCAAACATCTGTTGGTTTTGGGAGTAAGTCTCCCTGTTTCACAATTGGCATTTAATCATCAGGGGATGAGGCTTGATAGAACTTCAGAGGATTTCTAGATACACAACAGAACAACTAACTCCTCGGCCCCTGTGGCAATTAGGAGCTACAGACATCAGTAGCTATGGTTCTCTCTCTAGTTTCATGTGTACCTATATGTACCTGGTTTGACCACACACCACAGAGAGTAGATCACAGAGGACAGAGAGCTTGGCACTCTTTGGATGTGTTATTGGTGTTGACTGCACTCTCTAACTTCCCGGTCCTGGACCCCCAAAACTTGTCTGGACCTTCCTGCACCAGCTGATTTCCCAGGCACCTGAATACCTGACCCAAGCTCTTGACCTGCTCCCTCCAGCTCACTGTAACCTCTTTGTACTCCACACATTAGAGGTCTGATCTGTGATGCTGCTGGACTCATACCCTACCCCTGCTCTCAGCTGGACATTTTGTCTTTGTCTTTTCTGTCCAGCCAGCCCTGCATTCAGTAATTTCCTATAATCTTTATTAACTGATCACTTTAATCTCCCATTTAAAACCTTTTCCATTTTCATGTGGAATTTCACAGAATTCTTTCTAAATGTGATTTTTAAAATCTTAAATCTTCATGAGGTCTATGTAAGAGCAGTCTGTGTCAGAAGCCAGTGTAAAAACCATTGGAATACATAAGTACCAATTGTAAGTAAATATAAATCAGTCAATAAGCATATCATGCTCCAAAGGGCAAAGAGCTGAGGTTAGGGAGGCAGTAAGGTGGGGGAAATTGACCTCTTCTGAGCGGATGGACAGGAGTGACATGCACACATGTGGGGCATACGTGACAAAGAATCTTCTGGTCCCTAAAGGGATGAGATATAGAAACTCCAAATGCCGAGAGAAGTGACAGGGCTGCCATAATAGGGCTTGTCTTTACTCTAGAATTAAACCAGTAACAGTAATATTCTTTTATTTAGACTTTAAAGATAAAGTGGAAGAAAGGCACCACTTGTTTTGATGCCTGGTGAAGCCACTGAAAGTTCTAGGACCGACTCCAAGAAGGCTGAAGGTGAGTTAGAAAAGTGCATTCGACTCAAATCTGACAGGCGCAAAGACTGGCTTAGGCTGTGGAAAATAGCAATGAAAGAACAGCGGTTCAGAGGCTTTATGTTCATATGTCTTTAAATTTTACTCTAAATAAAATGCTTTATTTGTACTAGTTCAGTATGTGTCATATGCGCTCTTTTACTGAAAAGGAGCTCTAGCTGTGGGGGAGGGCAGGCTGGCATTTGGCTCAGCTAACCGTGTGGACGGGGAGTTGGGGTCTGGGGAGCCTGGCTCTGTCACTCAGGTGGCACCACCCACCCACAAGTGTCCTTAGCACTTACTTTACCAGCATCACCAGCCTAGGAAACAGTCACAACAAAGGCCACTGTACTTAAAGACGGAAAGGGACACAGATACTAGGGGATAAAAACTCGAGGAGGCAGCAAGTGTGTGCTCCTTTTATCATGATCTATTTAACACAAAAGAGTGCTTTTGGCAATATTTTCCCCCAAAATGAAAGCTTTGGATTTCAAGTGGGGTTATTTGCCTTTCATCTGTGTTTTCTCTACTGTTCTATTTTCTGATCCATTACTTTCATCTTGGAAACCTGTCATTGTGACTCTTTTATCAATGTAACTATCACTCAAAAAGCTCTTCACTCTGTAGGCCAGAATTGTTTAATATCAGGCAATTTAAATGATTTTTTTGTGTATTGACCTCATATTTGAGAGTCATGCAAGTTGTACTGCGAAATCAAATGTTCAAAGATAATGAGTACCTTTATTTGACTTTTTTTTCCCCCCCAGATGAGCACAACAGTTGAGAATCCTAAGGGATCGATGGAAAACTGGAAAAGGTGGTAAGTACCCAATGCTGGGCCCCTGAGGGAGAGGGCAGGAGAGGGGCTGGAGAGATGGGACTGAAGAAGACAGATACATGTTCAATCTCAAGGCAGAGCAGAGACCTGATGGGTTTTTCTCTTTCTTTCCTGGGGAGAGGAACGTGGCTGACTCAGGCTGGTTGCAGGGGCTCAGATGGGGTAGACGAGTTGGGACAAGAGGGCAGGTGCTATAGCTTGAAGGTGAGCAGTGGGCAGGAAGCTGGAGTCAAGCTGGCCTTTCATGTTGTGGATACACCACAGCAAGAAGTGGGTGAAGAGGAGTGGGAGAGGCGACAGGGAAAGAGCAGAGCAGATTCTGAAAGCCTGATTTGATCTGGGTCATTGACTCCTACAGTGGCAAAGCATTTTGAAAAAGCATCCTTTTAAAGATTTCAATTAACCAATTTAAATATTTATGGAACTTTCCTTTGGAGTAGCTATCCAGGTTGCAGGAACCTAGAGCATAAACCTTAGTCTCCCCCTGAAGGGTCTGATCTCCTAGCTTGCCTGTGAGATGACTGGTCAGAGAGAACAAGGCATTAGAAAGGGTGTTAAAGTAATGGGACAGACCAGGAAAGGGGCATGTGCTTTACTGGGATAGCTCATGTCATCCTAACCACAGTTGATGTGGTTATATGAAGAGATCGAATCTCAGAGAGTGTTAGGACTTCCCCCAGTTTGTCAGTGTTGGAGGCCGAACTTAAAACTCTGGTCTGTGGACTGGAAAGCCACTGTCTTTGTACATTGCTACACTGGCTTAGAGTCAGGACACTTGGGTTTGAATCCCGGCTCTGCCAGTTACTAGCTGTGTGAATCTTAGTGAGTTATGTGATCTTCTAGGCTTTAGCTTCCTCATTTGATGAATGAAGATCTTAGGGTTATTGGGAAGATGAAAGAAAACGGTTCATGCCTGGAGCTTTTAGCACAGCGCCTGGCATAGTAAGTGCTCAAAACACATTAGCTGCAAGTAGCCCAGTGTTCAGAGAAGGGGGAGCATCGGAAGCCTCCGTGGGGGAGGTGAGGCCTGAACCAGACTTCAGCAGTGGGTGAAGGCTGACAGAAATAGGCTCAGAGGAGGAAAGTGGGGTGAGTCTTCCATTTGAAGCAAGTATGTCATGAAGGATTAATGGGAGGAGGGATGGAGAGAGGAAATAGTAAGGCAGAAAAAGGCTGGTGTTGGCTGGTTGGTTGTTTTAAACCAATCCTCAGGTAAAACAGTGTAATGAGACTGGGTGGGGCGATCTGATTGCCCCCCTGGGGAGACCAGGATGCCATTGCTGCCCCTGAGGCAAAATGGCCTCTGCTCATCCTGAGAGAAATCGTAAAGGACGCTGGGACGTGTGTGTGTGTGTGTGTGTGTGTGTGTGTAATAAAGGAGTGTGGCGTGGGTGAGGGGGTGATGCTTCTGGGCCAGTTCCTGCCATGCTTTCAGTGTGTTAGAAACTGTAATTACCAGCTTTCCTCGTTTTTCTCTCTTCTCTCTCACGTATAGAACAGACTAGCACAGGGCCTGATAGGAAATATTTTAAAAAAACCCAGGAATCTCGGTGGTTGCGTGCCTTCCATCACTGCTACAGCCTCCACCCAACATCTAGCTTTGCTTATTTGGGTTGTGAGGACGTGCTGACCCAATACACTTGGCACTTCCCTTCTCTCCTTCTCTTGGTCCCCAAGCCCCCTTCTGAGATGACCCAGGGGTGGCACCTGCTCAGGGCCCATGGGGGACCACAACCTGGGAGTCTATCCTTTGCTCTTTGTCCTCCACGGTTACAGCATCTGCAAGCAGTAGGGAGGAACCAGCTCTTTGAAGCCTTCTGACAACCAGCTGTGGGAGTGAGGGTCTGGCTTCTGTCCCTCTCCCCAAACTGTCACAGCTTTCAGTGACCCACTGGGACACACTGACATGTTTCTTAATACTTCAGAGTCCACTCACATATGTGATCATGGTTTTCTCTACGAAGGAGGCAGGATAGGTACTAGAGACCAGTGTTCAAAGGGGCTGAGCCCCTTTCCTGAGTCACAGAGCACATTGATGCTGGCATCTAGACTCGGGCCCCGCCAGCATTCTTTGCACTGAGGGAGCGGAGTAAATGACATATGATTTCCCTCCTACCTCAGTCATCCACAGAAGATGAGAACAAAGCAGTCAGACAGGGAGGCCCTTTGCCACAGTGGGTCTCATCTATCCCTGGGGGAGAAATGGTCCCTGGCTTCAACTCTCTATAACAGCCAGCTGCCCCCTGTGCTGCTCCACTGGGATCCCTGCCGGGAGGGAAGACTTGGAATCAACTTCTTGGATTCTCCTACAAAACAAGGACTTCAAAAGTAGGATGAGTCTGCAGTGTTCTGGGGGCTACTTAGCAACATAGGAACAATTCAAGAGCTACGCAAGTGCTAATGAGTACCACGAATAACTCCGCTGACCTGTCTTGGCAGGCAGGGCCCAGCAGAGGAGCAGAAGTTGGTCCTTGAAGTGGTTCCGCAGTCGTGCTCCGTCTGCTTGGGCCTGCAGAGGCCAGCGCTCAGCCAGTGGGTTCCCTTCAGACTGCCTGGGATGGGAGGATAATCTGGGAGACCTCTGAGCCAGGACTGTCCCCCTCCCACATAGAAGGGGGAAGCCAAGAGCTGCCATGCAGGTGAGAAAACCAAATAGGCAATTACCCTGCTCTACGAAGCCTTACTTCTAAGGTACTGGCTTGGGTTCAGCTGGCCCATCCCTGTTGGGCCTGGGTTCTCTCCTCTTGTGCTTAGAATTAATGTATCTGAGTGAGAACAGAACAGGGGGAGGGATATTTATTTCTCTGGTTTTGGTCTGGGGTCCACTCAGGGAAGAAATCTGTGCATGTGAGTATGTATATATGAGTGTGTGTGTGTGTGTGTGTGTAAATCAATGGGATGGATTATAGGTAAGGCAGAAAGTGGACCAGTGGTAACAACTCTTTAAGAAGGACATGCAAAGCCTTTATGATAAACACTAAATGTGATCTTGTTTAGAGGAATGGGTTGGAGCCAGGCCTCCTCTCCTGGACTCAGATGTTTATTCATTTATTCAGTCATGTTAAATCACTCATCAGCATTTATCTAGCATCCCCTATATACCGTGGACTGTGCATAGATTGGACTAAGACTCAGCCTCTTCCTGCCTTCAAAGTGCTCACTCTGTTATTGGGAAGGTGGAAACATTGACAAGTGGGCAAAAAATATATAATAAATACAGTGCGATACATACGCGAAATAGGTAAAGAGATTACAGAAGCAAAGAGGAGGATGAGCCTAACTCTGGGGGCAGAGGGATGATACTTGGCATGCAGCTTGGATGAGGTGTGGATGTCAGATGGGTAGGAGAGGGGACTAGAGTAGGCATAACACATTCCGGGACTTCCAGGAGCACGCCTAGACTGAGGGGAAAACAGTGGGAGATAGGTGTGGATGGGTGGACAGAGCAGAGTTGAAAGTTTTAAGGAGAAGTGGAATCTGGAATTTAAAGGGAATTTGAACCAGGGAGAAGAGGAGGCATCCTACGAAGGTCAATCAATGTGAGTGAAATGCAGAGGCCCAACTGAGAGTGGTGGTCTTTGCTTCACCACACAGGGAGCAGTAGGTGTTGCATGGGGATTAAGAACACAGGCTCTGCACTGAGACTGCCTGAGTTCAAATCCTGCCTCTGCCATCTGACAGCTCTGTGACCTGAGGCGCGTTACTTTGCCTCTGTAAGCTTCAGTTTCCTCATCACCCGTGATACAGCGACAGGGCTGTTGTGAAGACTGGTAGCTGAGCACTTGGTGGGATAACAAGTAGAGCCCTCTGTAAATGTTAGCTTTTCTTATTGTTATTCTTCCAGTCAATCCCCAAATGCTCTTAGCGTTGCCTTTGAGGTGTTCCTTGTGTCTCGCTTTGACCTCTCTTTTGCAGCAGTGAGCACCTCATCTTCTGCACCTGAGCACTGCCCACTTCACCTCACATTTGGGTTTCTGCACATCAATGAAGCAGGCTTTGTTGGCATGCTTTCTTCCCCTGCAAACCAGCCTGTGCACCAGCCTCAAAAAGAACCCCCTTCAGTGTTATGTTGCAGCCACTTCTTTGTTCAAGAGCCTTGACGCTCCCTATTTCAGAGAAGCAACAGTCTGGTCCATTGTCCTTTTACAGATGAGAAAACCAAGGCCAAAGAGGATAAATGAGTTGGCCGCTCTCCAAGCCATTTGGCACTCAGTCTTCCTACTCTTGCTTCTGATGCCTTCCCTCTAACAGGTGGTCCTGTTTTTCCTAAGCCCCTAGTCTGGTGCCCTATTATTTCTCAGAGCTTCTCCAAACCCTCCCTGGGAGACACAAAAGCAGGGTAGAAGATGGACCTGCATGAGCCATCCTGTCAGTCACTTTGGGTTTGTGCTCCAGCCCTGCTCCTTACTAGCTGAGTGACCTTAAGTAAGGTAATGTCCTGAGCCTGCCTTTCCCAATCATTGAGAGAGATGTTGTAAGAGCTCCCTGCAGGGTGGGAGTGAGGGTGATAGATGGGATTATAACCTCAGTGAAGGGCTTGGTAGCGTGTCTGGCACGGAGCAGGGGCTCTGGGATGTTGAAGCCCCTTCTCTCTGGTCAGGTAGGTCACCCTGGCCCTAAGAGCCCACCATGACTGCACATGCTGCCTGCCACGTGACCCTTCCTTCCCTTTCCATTTTACACCCCAGTGTCCCTGGTAGCTCACCAAACCCTTCCCTGTGAGCTGTCCTCTACTTTCTGCATTCCCCAAAGCCCCTACCTCACTGTTTCACATTCAGAGAACTCCAGGGAGAGGCCAAGACCTTGTTTCAGCACTACGTTTTCAATATATCCGTAGAAACAGAAGGCAGGCTGTTCATGGGCCAGGGCCCTGGGAGCTGAGCGGTTTCAGGTGTTTTACAGTTGGTTCTAACGAGCATTAGAGTGCTCATTAGGAGTTGGAAAGACTTCCCGAGCAGACCCCAAGGGTCCGTGCTCAGATACCCAATGGTGGTCTTGGAAGCAGAGAGGCAAGACCTATGCAGCCTTGCGGGGAGCCCTCAGGATGAACCCCTTCTTAGGAAAAAGGGAGAGGCCAGTTCTGGTCAGGTGTGAGCTAGCTGCACCCACGCCTGACTGTTGTTCTGATCTTAGAGGAACCTGGGGGTCCCACCTGGGGCTGCCCAGGGCCTTAGTGGCAAGGAGGAAGCATGCTGCTTGCACAGGGCCTGCGAGGCCCGATGATAACTCTGTCGCTTCCCAGCAGGTAAATGGAGCCGGAATCCAGTCCAGTTCAGGCATCCTTGGGAAGGGGGGTGGGTTATCCAGTTCTTTCCTGTGGCGTCTGCAGATACAGCCGGAACTTGGTGAGCATAACCCAGGCTGGTTTTCTACTTCAGAATGGACCAAGCCCAATTTGGGGGAATGTTTATTTGCTTTCTCATAAATATAAAAATCTACTTATCTGACTAGAGGGGATACAAAACACCTGTTTGCTGGTGGACTCTCATCTTGTTTATTTTTTCCATTTTTAGAAGTGGGTGGGACTTCTTGCAGAAACTGCTTATTTCCTGAAAACCTGGACCAAGCCTGGGACTTGTTATGTCTCTTTAGCTTTTATTTGGTTTATGTATGTATGTATTTATTGTTAAATCTCAAAAAGAGGCCCCCAAAGGGGAAAAAACATGAAGCCACATCTCTAAAAGCTTTGAGAAGATCGCTTCACCCAAACTTAGCAAAGGACTAAAATACAACCTCAGCAGCAAATATTTGCCCGCTCAATGGGCATTATCCAAAGCAGGGTCTCTAGGAAGACACTTTCTGTGTCACTTCCTGCTCACTAGGAAAGGTCAAAAGTTGGCCATTAGATTTTGACAAGACTTGCCAGTAATCTTCTTATGCTAAGAGAGGCCTGCCCCATCTCACCTCCACTAGGCCATTAGCTTTCAGTGACTGAAAGCTATTTTTGTGGCAGCAAAACTAGAAAATACATATCTCACCTAAAAAGTATGAAGCAAGCCCCTCACCCCTCCTTCCTAGAACATTTTGCATCCGTAGCCAAAGGGAGATTTATAGCCTTCTCAAAATTCTATGAGCTATTACCTTTTCCACTTAAATATTCATTACAAAGGTAATAAAGCCATGGACGTAAGGGCCTGAATGGTGTTACTGATGGCAGGCTTTGGGGCTGAGCTAATGCACAACTTAACCCATCTCCTAAAGACCAGGGAGATGGCTGACGTGGGGCCCTTTTCAGAAGGTGCCGTAACCTCCTTTGTCCTCATTCTATTGGGACAATGGAGTCAAAGACAAGGGACAGGATGCTCCTGGGACACAGACGGATGGTCCTCTGTGTGTAATCCCTGGGATATAAGGCTGACTCAGATTCTACTGGGAATAGCTTGGAAACAGGGAATTCTTTGGTTTCTGAGCTTTTCTCAAGGGGAAATGAACCAAGAGCGTTTTGGGGCTCTGGTGGAAAGCTGGTCTAAAAGCTGAAAGCATCCAAGGCAGAGAATTCAGACAAGGTGGGAAAACCTCAAATGAGACTTATTCTTTGGAAGACGTCATCCTAGATGTTATGACTTGGAGGAAAGAGCCAGGGATGAGGACGATCTCTCTGCTATATGATAACAGTATATACACTAATTAGTGTATACACTAATACAAAGCACAATCCCAGTGGTTCTTGTTTGCCTTCATCAGCCTGGGTTATGCTTTAACTGCCCAAGGTGGAGGACATGGTGGGAGCCTCGGCTGTTGGTCTAAACATAGCATATGCCCACCTTGCCCAGGGAAGTCCGTTTCCAAACTTCAAAGACCAGTTTGTGAGCTTCACATTTAGTTAGTTCTTCCTGGTGATCCCATTTAAAATTTTATTCTTCTTTTAAGAGGTATGGCACGAGATATACAGGTACAAGTTTTTCTCTAGAATTTTCCCTATCTCTGTTGTAGTAAAAATCCGAAATAGGTGTTTATTTATTTTTTTCAAAAGCTCTCCAGTTACTGGGGATAGCAAGGACTTTTGCCATTTAATTTTTGTTATTATCTAGCTCATGAAAATGTATTTCTTAATCCTCCAGCTACAGAGGCTCCTGATCAGGAAAAGCACAAGCTTATGTGTTCCCTGTGCTCCAGTAGTATGTTATTTAAGACTAAAAACATGGCATGTACACAGAGAGATGTGTAGAAAATACCCAAAGAGCCAGCATCAGTGGAAAGATGAAGACACAGGCTTTGGTCCAGGAGGCAGAGGAAAAAGGAATTGTGTGAGTCACTGAGGCTGCTAGGTATTTAGGTGGGCATCCATGGTTGTCACCCATGTGCTGCTCCTGCAGTCCTCCCAGGAGAGCGGGATCACCCCCTAGGCTCCATTATACCCCTCCTTAGCACCTCCCTCCAGGGGCCTCAGGGCTGCATCAGGCCAGATGTGCCCTTCTCCCTTGCTATGGCTTCAGATTTATCTCAGTGCTCTAGGGCTGCCTGCTTTTTGCCCTTCATACCCAGAAAAATTTATTTTTTCCATGATTATCAAAGTAATACACACCACTTCGGAATGGTAGGAAGGGACAGAAAAGTGTTAAGAAGCATGAAGACAAAATCAGCTATAATCCTGTCACCCAGAGCTATTTGCATTTAAGTGCATTTTCTTCTAATGTATATATATATATTTTAACACAAGTGCACAGATTTTGTAACCTGCTTTTTTTCTGTTCAACCTCAGAGCATGTTTCCATGTCATTAGATATATCTGGGCCCACTTCATCTCCCACTGCTTCCCAGAGCTGACCCTCTTCTCTTGGTTGTTCTGACCAAGTCAGGGATTCCAACCTCCACTCTTTCACCCTTGCTATTCACCTGCCTGAAGTGCAGCCACCCTCCATTCATTTTTAGTCCTATGGTTCTTTAGGGTGCTATGACCTCCATGAAGCCTTCCAGGACACCTTGGGCCCTCCTGATTGTCCCTCTGTCCCTGACACCCCTCCCCTTCCCTGGGCTCTGGACTGTGCCTCTGGTCCTTAACATGTGCTACTCTGGACAGTTAGGTCTCTCTTTATGTAAATGCTCCTCAGGCAGTAGTGTGATGGGAAATATTTAACTACTGGCTCCCTGGAAAAAAATGTATGCATATATATACATACGTAATTTATTATATATTTTATTGACATCAAGGATACATATTACACAATTTAAAAATAATATAGTATAAAACATCCAATGCTCTTTATTGTAAACTCCATATAGCCAATTGATTCTTACAGAACTTTCTTGTTGATTTTTGCCGAAATTTTGTATCACTAGCCAACCCACGGTTGCAAATGATGAACAGGGATTATTCTGTTAGCAGTGTTAGTTGATATTTTCACTTACATGGAGTAAGACAAAACTGAAACAATGAAGACCTGTTTCAGAACTTCAGTCATTCAACAATGACATAAGCTACTTCTTTGCTGTATCAGATAATTGTTTTAGAATCCTGGATGAACATTTCCTCAATTTTTTGTGCTATTTACAATTGGAACAACTACAGACACAGTACACTTTTAAGTTTAATCTACGTAGTTAACATTTTCTCCATGCTTTTCTTAAGTCTAGACCAGGGGCCTGCAATTTATGGCCTGTCAAATCTGGCCCACCGCCTTTTTTAGTAAATAAAGTTTTACTGGAACACAGCCATGTTCATTTGTTTATTATCTGTAGCTGTGTTTGAGCTTCAATAGCAGAATAGTGTAGTTGCAACAGAGACTGTATGACCTACAAAGGGGTAAATATTTACTACCTTGCCCTTACAGAAAAGGTTTGTTGACATTTGCTCTACATCGTCAGCAAAACAACAAATCAAATCATAATTGTATTCATCTGTATTTTAATATATTTATGTAAAATACATTTGTAGCATTTGCCAATTTTCGTGTGTAAATCAGTCATCACGGCTACTATTTAGCCACCAGTCTGATGTTACTAATGGGGAGTTGAGAAGAGATGCCCTTTAGCACAGCATTATGTAGTATTTACATCATAAATGTCAATAACCTTAACAATAGAGATAATACTGAAATGTAGGAAAATAATTAGGAACAGAGGAGTTTGAGTATTTACTACAGTTGTTCTTTTTTAAAAATTTATTTTATTGAAACATAGTTGATATACAATGTTGTGTTAATTTTTACCGTACAGCAAAGTGATTCAGTACTACTGCTGTACTTAACATTATTTAATTGTAAGTTTTATGATTTAATTTTAAAATAATCGCTGTGCTTAACAATCAGCTCACAAAATTCTTGAAAATTTAATTGGCTCTATCGAGAACAAGGGCTTTGATCTTCGGTGAGAAATATGATCTCAGCCCATCTGGATGGCTCCTCACTGAACCCCAGCCCTGGGGGAAGTTCTACCCAGGACGAGGGCATGCGAGGGTCTCATGTTCATCATAAATCTTTACTTAAACCTGAATGAAAGAAGCCTCTTGTGTGTGTAGCAGGGGCTCCAACCCCATCTGTTGATTAGAAAATTGCCATGCACTCTGGCTGTTGCAGGGAGTTTAACCATGAACTTCTACCCACCATGTGCAGAAATGAGTCATTCTGGACAGGGCCATCCAGAAGGACAGATGGTGCCCTGACCCTGTATGACCTGGGCTGGGTATTCTATGACGCCAGAGCATGGGGTCTTGGCCGGCCAGTCAGTCCTGACAGCTCATGCCTAGCTTTTTGCTTTGGAAATACCAACTTATATCCCCTTCCCTGCCCACTCCCTAACCCCAGAAAAGCAGGAGGGGCTGGCTGACTAAAGCCAGCTCGAGGTTCTTTGGGGTCATGTGGCCTTGGCCTGGGAAGACAATGGTTAGGACCCATGATGTGAACCAGTTGGTGTTTTCTCTTAGAAAATCCCATGCCCTAAATCCTCCACTGTCAGCTGCTCAGTGGCTTTGGAAACAAGCATTTTTCGGGTTAGTTGTTTTGAGTTTGTTTAGAGCTGCAAAACTAGTGTGGCTGAGGCATCTGCATGAAATAGGAGGGAAAGGACAGGTGCCCAGGAGCTCCAGGGCTGGGTTCCTCTCTTCCACCATTACCACCAGGCATGTGATGTTGGCTTGTGACTTAACCCCTCTGAGCCTGTTTGTTTTAGGTTAAATGCCTCACAGGATCACTGTGAGATCAACTGAGATAATATATGTGAAAACATGTAGCAAATAGCAAGTGTTAGAGGACAGTGAACAGGACTGGCACCAGAACCTCTGCTAGAAACACCAGGTGCTAAGTAACCCATATTCTCTAAAGAGAGCTGTCAGCAATTGAGGCCAGATTTTCCCTAACTCCAGGGTTCCTAAGAAGTGGCCCAACTACCATTACTGCCCTCTCCCAGCCTCAGGTAGGGAGACAAGTGGGACAAGGGAGGTAGGAGTTTGTAGGAGAATAATTTATTTCTGCCCCTCCCATTGTGACTCTCATCTTGAGATGAAGTTGGGGACATCTATCAGAATCACGTATGGAGGTGGCAGGGTGAGGGGTCTCCATGAGGCAGCAACTGTCATACTGCTCCAGGCTAGATGCCTGCTGACCTATTGAGACCCTTGGCCCCATCTGGTGGTGGGGATACAGTGATGGAGTTTTGGAGAGAGTTTGGCCTGTGTCCATAGGAGTTTTGGGGGCTCTTTGTGAACAGGGAGGCCGTGCCTGCTTCAGCTGTCTGAAAACAGGCTGGTCAGCCAAGGAGGGGAGGTATGTCTGAGGAGGTGGGATCCTCATCTCAGTTCCCTTCAGCCCTCAGAGGGTGGGGAAGAAGACACCAGCAGTTTCTGAGCCTCTGTATAGGAGGACAGAGTGGGAGGGGCATGGAACACCGGAGAAGCCAAAGGGGGCCACAGTTGTCCTTCTCGGTGACAGATGAGCTGGGGTCACACTGACAGAGCCCTCAGAGCCACACACACGTCCTCAAAGGACCACCCCGCAGCCAGGGCCACCAGCAGCAGATGGGCCCAGAGTGAAACCAGAGAGCCAATGAGCAGTTAGGATCCCTGTGTCCTCCACCTGTACCCCACTAAGCTTCCCCAGAGAGGACAGGCCCTGCAAAGGGAGGGGGAGCAATTCCAACACCAGGCCTGCTCTCCCACCCCACCCCATGGTGCCCCAGTGAGAAGAGGAGTGAAAGAATAGAACTATCCCCTCCCCACTTCAAATCTTAATTCCTCCCTGAATCTAGCTCATGAAGAAGAGGAAGAATGTCAAATCAGATGTGAGACTGAGGCTTTAGAATAAAATAAGCTGAAAAAAAGACTTAATAATAGAACTGACCAAATGTTAATCAATCTACTCAAGATGCTAGTAAGGGATGAAAAGTATGACTTGACAGTACATGGTGGAAGGAAGGGATGGGAGAAATATAAAACCGTTTCACATTTATATTCCTCTAAATTCAGACTGAACAATAAAACTGTAACATAAGTCTTAGTTTTTATAGTAGGTGGTCCCTCTGAACTTGGTGAATTGAATCAAATACATATATAGAGCATTGGTTCTAAACCTTCAACACACATCAGAATCACCAAAGGGCTCGTTAAAATAGACAGTTGGCTCCACACTCAGTTTCTGATTCAGTAGGTCTGGGATGGGATTGAGAATTTGCATTTCTAGCAAGGTCCCAGGTAATGTCAGTGGTGCTAGTCTGGGGACTACAATTTGAGAATCACTGTGGTATGGATTTGAGCACCACGAAAGTGTGTACTTATTTATTTATTTATTTTTAACATCTTCATTGGAGTATAATTGCTTTACAATGGTGTGTTAGTTTCTGCTTTATAAAAAAGTGAATCAGCTATACATATACACATATCCCCATATATCGTCCCTCTTGCATCTCCCTCCCATCCTCCCTATCCCACCCCTCTAAGTGGTCACAAACCACTGAGCTAATCTCCCTGTGCTATGCAGCTGCTTCTCACTAGCTATCTATTTTACATTTGGTAGTGTATATATGTCCATGCCACTATCTCACTTCATCCCAGCTTACCCTTCCCCCTCCCTGTGTCCTCAAGTCCATTCTCTACATCTGCATCTTTATTCCTGTCCTGCCCCTGGGTTTATCAGAACCAATTTTTTTTTTTTTAGATTCCATATATATGTGTTAGCATACAGTATTTGTTTTTCTCTTTCTGACTTACTTCACTCTGTATGACAGACTCTAGGTCCTTCCACCTCACTACAAATAACTCAATTTCATTTCTTTTTTATGGCTGAGTAATATTCCATTGTATATATATATGCCACATCTCCTTTACCCATTCATCTGTCAATGGACACTTAGGTTGCTTCCATGTCCTGGCTATTGTAATGACCTGCTGCAATGACCATTGTGGTACATGACTCTTTTTGAATTATGGTTTTCTGAGGGTATATGCCCAGTAGTAGGATTGCTGGGTCGTATGATAGCTCTGTTTTTAGTTTTCTGAGGAACCTCCATACTCTTCTCCACAGTGGCTCTATCAATTTACATTCCCACCAACAGTGCAAGAGGGTTGCCTTTTCTCCACACCCTCTCCAGCATTTACTGTTTGTAGATTTTTTGATGATGGCCATTCTGACTGGTGTGAGGTGATACCTCATTGTAGTTTTCATTTGCGTTTCTCTAATAATTAGTGATGTTGAGCAGCTTTTCATGTGCTTCTTGGCCATCTGTATATCTTCTTTGGAAAAATGTCTATTTAGGTCTTCTGCCCATTTTTGGATTGGGTTCTTTGTTTTTATAATATTGAGCTGCATGAGCTGTTTATATATTTTGGAGATTAATCCTCTGTCCATTGATTAGTTTGCAAATATTTTCTCCTATTCTGAGGGTTGTCTTTTCATCTTGTTTGTAGTTTCCTTTCCTTTGCAAAAACTTTTAAGTTTCATTAGGTCCCATTTGTTTTTGTTTTTATTTCCATTTCTCTAGGAGGTGTATCAAAAAGATCTTGCTGTGATTTATGTGAGAGTGTTCTGCCTATGTTTTCCTCTAAGAGTTTTATAGTGTCCAGTCTTTCCTTTAGGTCTCTAATCCATTTTGAGTTTATTTTTATGTATGGTGTTAGGGAGTGTTCTAATTTCATTCTTTTACATGTAGCTGTCCAGTTTTTACAGCACCACTTATTGAAGAGGCTGTCTTTTCTCTGTTGTATATCCTTGCCTCCTGTGTCATCCATAGGTGCATGGGTTTATCTCTGGGCTTTCTATCCTGTTCCATTGATCTATATTTCTGTTTTTGTGCCAGTACCATATTGTCTTGATTATTGTAGCTTTGCAGTATAGTCTGAAGTCAGAGAGCCTGATTCCTCCAACTCCGTTTTTTTTCCCTCAGAACTGCTTTGGCTATTCAGGGTCCTTTGTGTCTCCATACTAATTTTAAGATTTTTTTTTCTAATTCTGTAAAAAATGCCATTGGTAACTTGATGGGGATTGCATTGAATCTGTAGATTGCTTTGGGTGGTATAGTCATTTTCACAATATTGATTCTTCCAATCCAAGAACATGGTATATGTCTCCATCTGTTTGTTTCATCTTTAATTTCTTTCATTGGTGTCTTATAGTTGTCTGCCTACAGGTCTTTTGTCTCCTTAGGTAGGTTTATTCCTAGGTGTTTTATTCTTTTTGTTGCAATGGTAAATGGGAGTGTTTCCTTAATTTCTCCTTCAAATTTTTCATCATTAGTGTATAGGAATGTAAGAGATTTCTGTGCATTAATTTTGTATCCTGCAAGTTTACCAAATTCATTGATTAGCTCAAGTAGTTTTCTGGTGGCATCTTTAGGATTCTCTATGTATAGTATCATGTCATCTGCAAACAGTGACAGTTTTCCTTCTTCTTTTCCAATTTGTATTCCTTTTATTTCTTTTTCTTCTCTGATTGCCATGGCTAGGACTTCCAAAACTATGTTGAATAATAGTGGCGAGAGTGGACATCCTTGTCTTGTTCCTGATCTTAGTGGGAATGGTTTCAGTTTTTCACCATTGAGAATGATGTTTGCTGTGGGTTTGTCATATATGGCCTTTATTTTGTTGTGGTAGGTTCCTTCTATGTCCACTTTCTGGAGAGTTTTTATCATAATTTGGTGTTGAATTCTGTGGAAAACTTTTTCTGTATCTATCGAGATGATCATATGGTTTTTATTCTTCACTTTGTTAATATGGTGTATCTCATTGATTGATTTGCGTATATTGAAGTATCCTTGCATCCCTGGGATAAATCCCACTTGATCATGGTGTATGATCCTTTTAATATGCTGTTCGATTCTCTACTAATATTTTGTTGAGGATTTTTGCATCTACATTCATCAGTGATATTGGTCTGTAATTTTCTTTTTTTTGTAGTATCTTCGTCTGGTTTTTGTATCAGGATGATGGTGGCCTCATAGAATGAGTTTGGGAGTGTTCCTTCCTCTGCAATTTTTTGGAAGAGTTTGAGAAGGATCAGTGTTAGCTCTTCTCTAAATGTTTGATAGAATTCGCCTGTGAAGCCATCTGGTCCTGGACTTTTGTTTGAAAATTTTTAATCACAGTTTCAGTTTCATTATTTGTTATTGGTTTGTTCATATTTTCTATTTCTTCCTGGTTCAGTCTTGGAAGGTTATACTTTTCTAAGAATTTGTCCATTTCTTCCAGGTTGTCCATTTTATTGGCATAAAGTTGCTTGTGGTAGTCTTTTAGGATGCTTTGTATTTCTGTGGTGTCTGTTGTAACTTCTGCTTTTTCATTTCTAATTTTATTGATTTGAGTCCTCTCCCTCTTTTTCTTGATGAGTCTGACTAATGGTTTATCAATTTTGTTTATCTTCTCAGAGTATCAGCTTTTAGTTTTATTGATCTTGGTATTGTTTTCTTTGTTTCCATTTCATTTATTTCTGCCCTGATCTTTATGATGTCTTTCCTTCTAGTAACTTTGGGTTTTGTTTGTTCTTCTTTCTCTAGTTCCTTTAGATGTAAGTTTATATTGTTTATTTGAGATTCTTCTTGTTTCTTGAGGTAGGCCTATAGTGCTCTAAACTTTCCTTTTAGCACTGCTTTTGCTGCATCCATAGGTTTTGGATCATCGTGTTTTCGTTGTAATTTGTCTCTAGGTATTTTTTAATTTCCTCTTTGATTTCTTCAGTGATCTCTTGGTTATTTAGTAACGTATTGTTTAACCTCCATGTATTTGTGTTTTTTACTTTTTTTTTCCTTGTAATTGATTTCTAATCTCATAGCGTCATAGTCAGAAAGGATGCTTGATACGATCTCAATTTTCTTAAATTTACTGAGGTTTCATTTGTGACCCAAGATGTGATCTATTTTGGAGAATGTTCCATGTGCACTTGAGAAGAAAGTGTAATATGCTGTTTTTGAATGGAATGCCCTATAAATATCATTTAAATCTCTCTGGTCTGTTGTGTCATTTAAATCTTGTGTTTCCTTATTAATTTTCTGTTTGGATGATCTGTCCATTGATGTAGGTGAGGTGTTAACGTATCCCACTATTATTGTTACTGTGTTACTGTCGATTTCCTCTTTTATAGCTGTTAGCAGTTGCCTTATGTATTGAGGTGCTCCTATGTTGGGTACATATATATTTAAAATTGTTATATCTTCTTCTTGGATTGATCCCTTGATCATTATGTAGTGCCCTTCCTTGTCTCTTGTAACATTGTTTATTTTAAAGTCTATTTTATCTGATATGAGTATTGCTACTCTAACTTTCTTTTGATTTCCATTTGCATGGAATATCTTTTTCCATCTCCTCACTTTCAGTCCTATGTGTCCCTCGGTTTGAAGTGGGTCTCTTGTAGACAGCATATATATGGGTCTTGTTTTTGTATCCATTCAGCGAGCCTGTGTCTTTTGGTTGGAGCATTTAATCCATTCACGTTTAAGGTAATTATTGATATGTATGTTCCTATTCCCATTTTCTTAATTGTTTTGGGTTCGTCATTGTAAGTCTTTTCCTTCTCTTGTGTTTCTTGCCTAGAGAAGTTCCTTTAGCATTTGTTGTAGAGCTGGTTTGGTGGTGCTGAACTCTCTTAGCTTTTACTTGTCTGTAAAGGTTTTGATTTCTCCATCAATACTGAATGAGATCCTTGACAGGTAGAGTAATCTTGGTTATAGGTTCTTCCCTTTCAGCACTTTAAATATATCATGCCACTGTCTTCTGACTTGTAGAGTTTCTGCTGAGAAATTAGCTGTTAACCTTATGGGATATCCCTTGTATGTTATTTGTCCTTTTTCCCTTGTTGCTTTCAATAATTTTTCTTTGTCTTTAATTTTTGACAATTTGATTACTATGTGTCTCGGCATGTGTCTCCTTGACTTTATCCTGCCTGGGACTCTCTGCGCTTCCTTTGGGTGGCTATTTCCTTTCCCATGTTAGGGAAGTTTTTGACTACAATCTCCTCAAATATTTTCTCGGGTCCTTTCTCACTCTCTTCTCCTTCTGAGACCCCTATAATGTGAAGGTTGTTACGTTTAATGTTGTCCCAGAGGTCTCTTAGGCTGTCTTCATTTCTTTTCATTCTTTTTCTTTATTCTGTTCTGTGGTAGTGAATGCCACCATTCTGTCTTCCAGGTCACTTATCTGTTCTTCTGCCTCAGTTATTCCGCTATTGATTCCTTCTAGGCTACTTTTCATTTCAGTTATTGTATTGTTCATCTCTGTTTGTTTGTTCTTTAATTCTTCTAGGTCTTTGTTAAACATTTCTTGCATCTTCTCGATCTTTGCCTCCATTCTTTTTCTGAGGTCCTGGATCACCTTCACTAATTTTATTCTGAATTCTTTTTCTGGAAGGTTGCCTATCTCCACTTCATTTAGTTGTTTTTCTGGGGTTTTATCTTTTTCCTTCATCTGGTACATAGCCCTCTGTCTTTTCATCTTGTCTATCTTTCTGTGAATGTGGTGTTTGTTCCACAGGCTGTAGAATTGTAGTTCTTCTTGCTTCTGCTGTCTGTCCTCTGGTGGATGAGGCTATCTAAGAGGCTTGGGCAAGTTTCCTGATGGGAGTGACTGGGTCCATAAATATTTACAATTGTTCTATCTTCTTCTTGGATTGATCCGTTGATCATTATGTAGTGTCCTTCTTTGTCTCTGGTAATAGTCTTTATTTTAAAGTCTATTTTATCTGATATGAGAATTGCTACTCAGGTTTTCTTTTGATTTCCATTTGCATGGAATATCTTTTTCCATCCCCGCATTTTCAGTCTGTATATGTCCCTAGGTCTGTAGAGGGTCTCTTATAGACCGCCTATATATGGGTCTTGTTTTTGTATCCATTCAGCCAGTCTATGTCTTTTGGTTGGAGCATTTAATCCATTTACATTTAAGATAGTTATCAGTATGTATGTTCCTTTTACCAATTTCTTAATTGTTTTGGGTTTGTTATTGCAGGTCTTTTCCTTCTCTGTGTTTCCTGCCTATAGAAGTTCCTTTAGCATTTGTTGTAGAGCTGGTTTGGTGATGCTTAATTCTCTTAACTTTTGCTTGTCTGCAAAGGGTTTAATTTCTCCGTTGAATCTGAATCAGATCCTTGCTGGGTAGAGTAATCTTGCTTGTAGGTTTTTGCCTTTCATCAGTTTAAATATGTCCTGCCACTCCCTTCTGGCTTGCAGAGTTTCTGCTGAAAGATCACCTGTTAAACTTATGGGGATTCCGTTCTATGTTATTTGTTTTTTTCCCTTGCTGCTTTTAATATTTTTTCTTTGTATTTAATTTTTTATAGTTTGATTAATATGTGTCTTGACGTTTTTCTCCTTGGATTTATCCTGTATAGGACTCTGAACTTCCTGGACTTGATTGACTATTTCCTTTCCCATATTAGAGAATTTTTCAACTGTAATCTCTTCAAATATTTTCTCAGTCCCTTTCTTTTTCTCTTCTTCTTTTGGGACCCCTATAATTCGAATGTTGGTGTGTTTAATGTTGTCCCAGAGTTCTCTGAGACTGTCCTCTATTCTTTGCATTCTTTTTTCTTTATTCTGCTCTGCGGTAGTTATTTCCACTATTTTATCTTCCAGGTCACTTATCCGTTCTTCTGTGTCAGTTATTCTGCTATTGATTCCTTCTAGAGAATTTTTAATTTCATTTATTGTGTTGTTCATCACTGTTTGTTTGCTCTTTAGTTCTTCTAGGTCCTTGCTAAACGTTTCTTGTATTTTCTCCATTCTATTTCCAAGATTTTGGATCATCTTACTATCATTACTCTGAATTCTTTTTCAGGTAGACTGCCTATTTCCTCTTCATTTGTTTGGTCTGGTGCATTTTTACTTTGCTCTGGTGCATTTTTACTTTGCTCCTTTACTTTGCTCCTGCTGTGTGTTTCTCTGTCTTCTCGTTTTGCTTAACTTACTGTGTTTGGGGTCTCCTTTTCGCAGGCTGCAGGTTCGTAGTTCCCGTTGTTTTTGGTGTCTGCCCCCAGTGGCTAAGGTTGGTTTAGCGGGTTGTGTAGGCTTCCTGGTGGAGGGGGCTGGTGCTTGTGTTCTGGTGGATAAGCCTGGATCTTGTCTTTCTGGTGGGCAGGACCACGTCCGGTGGTGTGTTTTGAGGTGTCTGTAAACTTATTATGATCTTAGGCAGCCTCTTTGCTAATGGGTGGGGTTGTGTTCCTGTCTTGCTAGTTGTTTGGCATAGGGTGTCCAGTACTGTGTAGCTTGCTGGTCATTGAGTAGACCTGGGTCTTGGCATTGAAATGGAGATCTCTGGTAGAGCTTTTGCCGATTGATATTACATGGGGCCAGGAGGTCTCTGGTGGTCTAGTGTCCTGAACTCAGTCTCCCATTTCAGAGGCGCAGGCCTGACACTTGGCTGGAGCACCAAGACCCTGTCAGCCACACAGTCAGGTATGTGGGGAGTTTCTTGCCTTTTGGAAAGTCTGAGGTCTTCTGCCAACGTTCAGTAGGTGTTCTGCAGGAGTTGTTCCACATGTAGATGTATTTCTGATGTATTTGTGGGGAGGGAGGTGATCTCCATGTGTTACTCCTCTGCCATCTTGAAGGTCTCTGGAAGTGTGTATTTAACACAGCCTTGAAAATAGGCTCCTGAGCTTCCTAAGAAGCCAATAAAAATGCTGATTTTATTTATTTCACCCATGTAGTTTCCTTGGGGAGGAAGAAAGGCTTGAAAGTGGCATTGGTGCTCCTATGTGTTAAAGAACTAATTGCAAGTCCATTGCTCTACAAACAGCTGAGTCTGTAAGGTCATCCAGGATTTTCCCCATGCTCCTGAGGCCAGGTCTGCCCAGGTAGACTAGCTGCTACAGCAGGCCGTTGAGCAGGGTCCCAGTGTGCATGGTCAAGTGTGTGTAAGAGGAACAGAGAAATCATTCTGATTGCCCCTGAGGAAGCAGGAGTCATCCTTGCATCCCCCGCCATCCTCAAGCTGCACAGCCAGTCCTCTGTGGTCAGGCTGACATCTCCCGCTCAGAGGAAGCACCTCTCCTATGTGGATCTTGATGAGTTGGGTTTGGGTAGAGCTGATCCTACCCAAGGGGTGGGCATGCTTCCCAAACCAGGCCAGTTAGAGAGCCCATCCTCCTGGCCATAGTTGTCTACTTAGAGATGAGCCCCCAGCCAAGCAGAGTCCTTTCTGGAATGTTTGTCAGAGGTATGTGATAAAATATTATAATCTCTCTGGAATTTTAAGCTCTAAGGAGTGATGGAACTCTCAAGTGCCATCAAGGAGTGGGGGAAAGCGAGAGAAAGGGAGAAAGCGAGAGAATTGACAGACATTGTGTCTTTGTTATAGGCATAGATTCAACTGTACCTGTAGCCTGTACTTTGGACATCCCTGTTATGTGAGTAAATAAATTCCCCTTTTTGCTTAAGTTAATTTGAATTGGATTTCTGTTCTTATGACCAGAAGTCCAAACTAATCCAATCAGTCATTGGGTATTCTTATATACCTTTTTTACATCTCCAAATATATTGACTTTCCTTCATCCCCACTGTAATACCTGTCTTAGTAACAGCCTCCCAACCCTGTAAGAATCAGGCCTTTTGATTGCTCTGGGGATATCCTCCTGCAAGTAATGAATCCCAAGTGATGACTTGCCCAGTCCAATGGATTTTGATGGGGAAGGCTTGGGGCAGCCTGACTTCAGTACACAATGGCTCTTTCTAGCACATTTCCTGGGGCATTTGGAGTGTTGTGACTTACAAAGTAAGGTCTGATGCAAAAAAAAAAGCTATTATCTGTCTCCAGTGACCCTCTGGTATTCAACATGGAGCTCCTGGAGTCTTTAGACTGTGTCCCTTTATTGCCCTGGGTCCAGTTTCACCTGCAAATCCTGACTATTGCAGGGAAAAATCTCTTAGGGACCAATTGTGTGTGAACCAGCACCACAGGTTCTGTTATCAACACAAGGAATCTCCTTACAGTTGTCACCCAGTAAAGTTGTCAAAACATGCCAGCAGCCAGACCATGACCTCCTAGTAACCTAGCTATAGCACACCACTGATGGGTGGCCTGGGTGGTCCCAGACCCATCAGCACTTCAATGCATTACCAAAATAGATCCAGCTTTACAGCTTATTAATGGAAATTGATCTTCAACTGAAGATTTCATAGAAAGGGATTTAAATTATACATTGTCCAGCAAAACTTAATAAAAATTCCTCTCTAGATGTTGTTATTCTTTTCCTAGAATGACAAACATTGCCAGCATCCTCATCTCCCCCACTCATGGCCTGTAATACTTCTAAAGTGGTTCTTCAAGTGGGACCCAGGACGAACATCAGTATTAGCATCACCTGGCATCTTGTTACAAATGCTAAGTCCTGGGCTCTACCCTAGGCCTACTGAACCAGGAAGTCTAGAGTGGGGCCCAGCAATCCATGTTTTAACAAATCTTCCTGGCAATTCTGATGCTGGCTCAAGTTTGAGAACCAATGTCAAAACCACTGACCTAAGTGATTCAGCTACTGTATCAGTTTCCACACCCTGCCCAGCCACACAAAAGGCCAGAAGTGTTCATGAGGGGACCACCTATTGCTCCTCAAGCAAGCTCCTTGGTGGTCTCAACTCTGGCCTCAGATCATGTTTAGTGGCTTCAGTCCATGAAATAGGGGTAATTTTGCTACTAAGGTGTTCCTTCCCTATTATGACACTAGCATCTGGACTGAGGATGCACTGGTTGTTCCAGTGCCTCAAATACATCAGAGTATTCAAGGGTTGGGGGCAGGGTGGGGCTTACACCACCAGGCAAAACTGCATGAAATGGAATAAAAAAGTCTCCAAGGGAAGAAACACGTGCAGCAACCCGAGTGGATTATAAAGCCACATTCATCTTTCAAAGTAAATAGCAATCAGTCCTGAGGAGCTAGGAGGCTTTCAAATAATGGCCAACATGTGTTGATATTGACAGTGACCCATAAATCTCAATTTCTCTGTGAGAACCTGTTAGGCAGCATTTTAATTCCAAGCCATCGAATGAAAAGGAGAAAGATTTACCTCTGCCGTGGATCTGAGTGGAGCATCCTTGGAAATACAACCCAACAGACATGGAGTTAAGCACTAATTGATGGCCTCCAATATGCTTCATAACACTCCATTACCCAGATGGGGAGCGTGACAGCTGAAACACGGAATAGCTGAGCCTGGGGTGAGCAGCCATCTAGGAAGGACAAAGGGCGCTGGGCTATCCGAACCTCCCCCAGCATGACTAATCGCTGTCACCACCATCAGAGCTCACACTGCCCTCACGTGTGCACTGGGGTGCTTTGGACCCTGTCAAGCTCTTTTTTGATGGTTATTTTGCTTCTTTCCTCAGCAGTTTTCTCATCATGCGTGGTCCGTCCCAAGCCTGGTCTTCGTCCTCCAGGGGAGACAACAGGCCTTTCTCCAACTCTCCAGTTTGTTGTCTCTGAGAGTGAGGCTAACTGGCTCTTACTCCCTGTTCTGCCATTTAAAGAAGGCATTTTAGTTACCATTTATTTCCTACTTGTTGGACACTCTGCTAAGTTTTTTGCATACATTATTTCATTTGATCCTTAATTATTTGGGACAGTAACTTGATCTCCGTAAGCCTCAGTTTCTTCATCTTTAAAATGGGGACGATAAGAGCATTCACCTCAAAGATTGCTGGGGGATGAAGCCCTGTCATGTGGGGAATCTGCCTACTCAGCCCTGCTTGCCCCTGCCCGTGCTGGGTTAGGTGCCCTGGGGCCACTCTGCTGAGAGATGGAATGCATCTCATTGCCTTTGCATCTCCAGCCCTCAGCACAGCATCTGGGGCAGAGCTGTGCTCAATAAACATGTGTGAAGTTAGGAGGGAAAGTAGGAATACTGGCCTTCGCTGGTGGTCCAGTAGTTACTAATCCACCTTCCAATGCAGGGGACACAGGTTCGAACCCTGGTTGGGGAACTAAGATCCCACATGCATCAGGGCAACTAAGCCCGCACGCTCTAGAGTCCATGTGCCACAACTAGAGAGCCCACGTGCCGCAACTACAGAGCCTGTGTGCCGCAACTAGAGAGAAGCCTGCATGCTGCAACAAAGAGCCCACGTGCTGCAACTAAGATGTGACACAGCCATAAATAAATAATAAATATTAAAAAAAAATAAAAAAGAAAGTAGGAAGACTGCAGAGTGATCCACAGAAACTCCCAGTCCTGAGCTAAGAAGTTGGGGCTGGGGGAACCCCAAGTGGGGACGTAACAAAGAGGCGTTCACCTGACTTGACGGGAAGAAGGGAAGAGAGCTCAGAAACATTTTGTCAGAGAGAAAAGGAATTAAAGAGCTCCCAATTCTGAATCCAGGTGAGGGCAATGATTTATCCAAAGTCACACAGCCATTTGGTGACAAAGTTCAGGCCATAATTTGTCGTTGAAATTTACTAGTGTAGGCTGCATTTGATCCGCCACATTAGGAAATATATTACCTGTAACAGCCAGAGACCCAAGGAAGGCAGCCTTGAGGCACCTGCTAGGTCCTAATTCCCCTCTCTGGTGGTTACTTAGTGCCTTCTGCCGGCTGCCACCCCACGTCCTTCCCCTCGGGCTACTGAGGTCTGTTTTAAGGGCTCTCCTTGCCCTTCCATCTGGGCGCTTGGTGAAAAGTGCATCAAGGCCAGGTGTGAGAGAGGTGCATGGGGAAAACACAGGCCTCGGAGTCAGGGAGCCCTCAGCTCAAATCTCACAGCATCCTTTCACTGGTTTGGATAAGACAGTTAAGCTGAATGAGCTCCAGTTTCTTAACAAGTAAAAGGAGAACAACAGTATACACTGTAGAGATTATAAATTGTAAGAATTAAGGCAATTTAAGCCAAGTGCCTAGACATAGTAATGAGGCATATCCAGCTGGATTTGAGGCAAAGAACTGCGTCTTCCTCTTTACATTTCTTCCCGTCTCCTGGTACCTCCAGTGCTAGTACGCTGCCTTATGTCTAGTAGTAGGTGCCCAATTACTAGTTCACCAAGTAAATGAGGAGCTATTTTGTGTTCTTCAGAACTTTGCTTCTCAAAGTGTGTTTTGGTGACCAGCCGCAATGGCACGACCCGAACACTTGTTAGAAACAAGATCTTGGAGCCCATCCCAGATGTACTGAAACATAACATTCACTTTATCAAGCTTCTCAGGCGATTCATATGCACATTAAAGTTTGAGAAACTCTGCTTTAACAAGCATCATCTGAACCTGGGGGAAGTTTAAAACTCCTATGAAAGTCATGAGCTTTGTAGGGAATTTATAGGCAAGACAACAACACAAACATGATATACATCCCCTTTTCCCACTCTCGCTGGTCTGGAAGTGGGTTCCTGGTTCCATGGAAACCTAAAGGACTCAGAATCACTTCTGTAAGATCCATAATAGGGACAGAGCCAGCTTTTCTGTGCATGTGTGTTTTCCAGAGTAGACTGTGGTCTGGAGAGCACTTCCCCCTTGCAAATGGATAGCTGTATCACAGCCGTAGAGTGCAGCCTCTTACCAAGAGCCCCAAGTGGCTTCAGAGTCCGCATGCTTTTAGAGGGGGAAGGAAGTAGAGCAAGACCTAAACATCCTGCACTTCTGGGATGTTTCTTCCATTATCTCCAGCAGGGATCTGGGATTTGCCAGATGAAGTGATTTAAAACTCATTTACTTTAAAAAAGTGTATGTTGCTTAGTCCTTTGTTGAAGAGGTGTATAATCAATGGTCACTTGCCACGTGCCTGCTCCGTGCCAGGCCCTGCAGGTCCTGGGGATACAATGGTGACTACCTTGTCCCTGCTCTTGAGGTGTTCCTAGTCCAGTGGGGAGAGAGATGTGCGGCAGGTAACTAGAGAGCAAAGAGAGGTCCGCAGGAGGCTTGGGAGCGTGGGCTCATATATATATGAGAGAAAGAAAGAGAAGCGAGAGATACATATATTTGTTATTCATATATACACATATATATGGAGAGACAGAGAAATCAAACAGTTCTGCAACACACACACACATAAATATGCATAGAAAGAGAGAGATAAAGTAAATATGCTAAAATGTTAATAGTTATTGAATCTATCTGGAGGGAATATGGTAATCCTTTTTTTAAAAAACATATTTATTGGAGTATAATCGCTTTACAATGGTGTGTTAGTTTCTGCTGTATAACAAAGTGAATCAGCTATGTGTATACATATATCCCCATATCTCCTCCCTCTTGCATCTGCCTCCCACCCTCTCTATCCCACCCCTCTAGGTGGTCACAAAGCAGTGAGCTGATCTCCCTGTGCTATGTGGCTGCTTCTCACTGTTATTCTTTGTGCTATCCTTTCAACCTTTTCTATATTGGGACATTTTGGTAATAAAAAGTGGGGGAAACAATGGGAGTATTCAGTGACTCAGGTGAATATTATAATGGAGGATGACTTAGTAAATAGTAGGTTCTTACAAAGATTATTTTATGGCCAGCAATGCATAGCTGCATTGCATAATTCCACATACATATATGATCCCATTTCATCCTCAGAACAACCCTGTGGGGTCTCTAATAATAACCCCATTCACTACTGAAAAGCAGAGGCCTAGAGATCACAGTGATTTGCTCAAGGCTACCTGTGGGTAAGTGACATAGCTAGGACTGAGACCAGGTTTTTAGACTCCAAATCCAGTTCTCTTTCACCCAGTCTCCCTCACGAGTCTATGGTTTATTTTCCCAAAGAGGAGCCCTGCTGTTTATCTTCCCAGCCCCTCGCTGTCCTCGGGCTGGCGATCATCCTCTCCTTCTGGGTCTGCAGGGGGTCGAGGGAGGGTGGGTGGCAGGCACCCAGGAGAGGATGGCAGCTGACCTTGGCTAAGACCAGGGTGAGTCTAGGCAGTGGCCTGGCTGGGGACAGCTTGCCTGTGTGGGACAGTCATATCCCCAAGCCAGAGAGAGCACGGTGTGGGCTCACAGTGAGCATCTCCCTTGAGCATGATCCTGCCGCAGGCGCTGTGCCAGAGGGTGAGTTTTATCACTTACCCTCACCAGGAGCCAAATAAACGGCTCTCTTGGCCTCCTGCCAGTTATTGCTCCTGCTGCCAGAAAGTCTTCATCATGCTGTTCAGAGGGCCAAGCCCCTCCCCCACTAGCTGCCAGCTGGCTCCTGTGCACCTGAGTGGGCCAGAGCTTCCTGCACCCACACAGCTAAAGCCCCCTGTTTAGGCCTGGTTCGGGGGGTGCAGATTTATACTCACTTTCCAATCTCAGGTATACGTATAAGCCTCTTTTTTCTAACTCTGAAGCACCACCACCCCAGGGAGTTGTTGAAGCTCAGACAGAGCCATGATATACCTGTGGGGTCCCCAGTGCCTGGCCCAGGACCCAGGTCTGAGCAGGATCTTCAGAGGTTTGCTGGATGTCATGGGCTGCATTGTATTCCCTGCCCCCACCCCCAAATTCATATGTGAGGTCCTAACCCTCAGTATCTCAGAATGTGACTGTCTTTAGAGATCGGGTCTTCAAAGAGGTAATTAAGTTAAAATGAGGCCCTACTCCAATGTGACTGGTGTCCTTATAAGAAGATGAGGACAAAGGCATGTGCAGAGGGAAGATCATGTGAAGATAAGGAAAGATAGCCACTTGCAAGCCAAGCAGAGAAGGCTCAGAAGAAACCAGCCCTGCCGACACCTTGATCTTTGACTTCTAACCTCCAGAATTGCAAGAAAATTCATCTCTTTTGTTTGAGCCAGCAGTCTGTGGTCTTGTGTTATGGCAGCCCCAGCAAATGAATATACTGATGAAAGTTGGATGTGGTAGAGTCCTAACACAAGACCTGCACAGAGCTGGCATGTGGCTAGATCTGTGAGTGGTCCCAGGCCCTGGCACCATCCTCCAAGTGTGGACTCCCCTGCATGAATTGGTCATCTGGATGTCTCTTGTTGTGAGTCGACGGTGGAGCCCCACCCTCCCTCCTGAGTCTCCTCTCCAGCTCTTCCTGCTTTGACATCACTCATCCTGATCACAAATCTCAGGGACGGGAGTCTCTCTGTGTGGCGTGAAGGTGGTGGCCAGGGCATGACAGTAACACACCAAGAGGACCTAGTCATGAAACAGCGGCAAGACCTCATGAGAGGAGATTTCTCAGGTGCTGTTTTGCTGATGTCATCAAGCCCCCCGTGGAGGGTCCAGCTCAGCTTGTGAAAACAGCCCTGTTCCTACAGGATTCTTGGATGAAGAAAAATGCTCTAACCTTTTCAAAGCATCCTTGGTTGCCTTACATTGGCCCAGAATTTTCAGGCTTGATATCATGAGGCCTCTCCTTTTTTCGGTCTGCCTGGATTTGTGCTTACATCTTGTTTCTGAGGGGCAGTGATGGAGGCTGAGACACAAGGGAACCAGGACTTTGTCCAGGGATGGGTTTTCTCCTGGGCCATTGAGAGGTAGACATCACTCACAGTGGGTAAGGTGAGTGCCAACTTCTAGTTAGAAGTGGCCAGGCCCAGAGGGGCTCAGAGTACGTCCTAGGATCCCCTGGCACTGAATAATATCCGAGGTGGGAAACCTCTGAAAGCCAGTGTACCCATGGCTCTGAAGGGGCACCAGCATCACCAGAAATAAGCACCAGTGAGAAACCCAGGGACCCTGGGAGCCTTCCCTGCCACTTCCCTTCTCTGAGCCACAATTTTCCCTGTAAAGTGGTGGTAATGATGCTTATCACACAGGAGGGTCGCATGGATTAAGTGAAATAAATAGGCAAAGCATTTGGCACATCTGAAAGTTCTTAAAAATAATAGTTACTATTATTTCATATTTCTTGGTTCTACTCAAAGCAACGTAAGCATCAAATGTATATTTTTTATTGTTAGTACTGTATCCAAAAATGGATGTGTGTCTGGCCCCCTATAAAACAGCCTTGGGACCAAAGGTCTAATGGTCATTTACTGCTTGGCTTGCTCTTACAGAATCGTGCCTTTGTCCTGCTGTTGTTTGGGAATCTTTGAGTGGCTCAAGGCAACTGAGTTGCACTAGGCTTGAGGCAGGGGGCAATGTTTCGTGTTTAAAGTGGATAGAACTTTGCGTTCATATTTCTCTCTACCATTAACTAACGGTTAAATAGCTGACACCAGATGAGGTAGCTGTGGAAGGTCTCAGGGTACCACGATGCCTCTCAATGAGCTCTCTTGACACTCAGGATATCAGTGCTGGAAGGGATACTACTGGTGGGAAATCGGAGGCGCAGGAGGTAAAGGCAGCCACCTAAGGCTGTTCGGCTAGGGTGGAGGTATTGAGAGATGTCAAAGACATTACCCAGGTTTCTTGGTATGTGAGAAAATGAAAACAAACACAACAGCAACAAAAAGGAGCCTCGCTGGCAGCCAGACCACGATGTTCCCAACTGAACATAGACAACGCCCACAAAACAGAAACAATGTGCTACAAGGACCCTTTGCAGATACATTTGCAACAGGACAGAAAGGAGGCCACTCTGAATCCATAAAATGTGACTAAACATTCCCTGCTTCCAACTAACAAGGAGAGACTATTGCTCCTGTACCAATGCCAGCTCTAGTTCTGCCTGCTGGAACGTTATTGATTAAATTAAGCAATAATGAGTTCACAATAATTAATTATTAAATTATTTAGATACTAGATCACTGAATGGCCCCCTTCCCCTTTGACAGAATCCCATCCAGGTTTGCCCCTGCTTCCCCAACCCTTCCTTAGTTTCATCTGTCACAAGCCCAAATTTTCTAAGAAGCCCCTCTCAACTCCTCGTGCAGGGATGCCCCTGGGTTTCTCTGGAGCGCGTCCTCCCTTGCTGCAGCAAGCCAAATAATCCTAACTTTCATTTGACTGCAAGTGTGTTCCTAGTGGCCTTTGGCTGGTGAACCTTTACATCTGTAAAATGGGCATAATGATACCTGCCCAGCATTCTTTACAGGGATATTATGAGAATCAAGTGATATCATGTAGGTAGGAATAAGTTTTTAAAGTTGAAATTGCTATAGGTTTATAAACTAGTGTGACGTGGAATTTGCAAATGGTTCTCTTTTCAGACTTAGAAGAAGGTACTTTTGAAATGGAAGGTTCCTATTCAAGCTTCTAGTATGTGTTCCTGCCTCAGTTTCATTGGTGTAAATCCCTCCTACCATTTAGTGTTAGGAATAGCAGTTAACAAGTAAATTTCAAATAGAGTTGCCCGTGGGCTGGAGCCCTCCTGGGAGGAAGATCTGAGTGTTTGTGGGCACCAGCCAGGTGCAGTTGCAGAGCCTGTAACTTCCGAGTCCCAGCCCTGCCTTTTCCTGCTGATAGCATTGCTTTCTATCAGGGAGTGGCTGGGGTTTCAGCCAGGCTGTGAGGGGAAGCCATCCACCAAGCAGGAAAGGCAGCCAAGAGCCAAGTCCCTCCCTTTTTCAAACACCAACCTCAGTGGTGGCCCCACTGCCTCCAGGGTGAGGGCCAAACACATTAGCATGGCCTTTGATGCCCTTACCTCTGGCCACTTCTTTTTTTGTGCCCTCCTCTGAGCTACAGCAAACGTCTCAGGGATTCCCAGTTTCATTTTCTGTTTTCAAGCCTCCAAGACTGGCTCATGCTTTTCCTTCTGCTTGCTACGTCCTCCCACTTCTCCTTCAAGGCTCAACTCAAATATCACTTCCTCTGTAAAGCCTTCTCTGCTAACCTCTCCCTGCCTCAGGGCCTTGAGATGTTTTGTACCCAATTGTGCACTTATCATACTGTGTTGAAATTATGCCTCTTCCAATCTCTAATCTACACACACACACACACACACACACACAGGGCTGTAGGGGACTCCAGACTTGGTCAATTGGGAAGCTCCTTGATGAATGGTAGTGTGCTTTTTCATTTTTGTGTCCTTAGGAACATGTTTTCGTACAAACCATGGAGCCTGGTACACAGTAGGTGGTTAATAAATGCTATAATTTGCTGGTGTTGATCTTGTTATATTTCAGTATAAAGAATTATGCTGTTTTCACTATTTTGGTTTGTCTTGGAATAAGGAAGCTGGAACATTTGTCACTGGAAAGTTTTTCTCAGTCACAGAAAGGCCAGTCCTAGTCAACTGAGAATCACAGGCTCTGCCCAGCTCTTTGTAATGCCCAGCTCATACGAAAAGAATTTGCTGGATCCTATTTTCAGGCCTGCCAAGGCATGCTTTACTGTGTGTGGTTAATTCATTATTGCAACTAGTATTTTCTACCAATTACAAGTAAATCTCAGCTTGGGAATTTTTTTTTTTTTTTTCCATTTCAAGAACCACTTTCTTTTCAGCATGACCATGTTTTATTTTGGAGGAATAAATTGTCACAAATATCTAGGGGTTTTATATTATTTGGGAGATGGCTACCCCTGAGGGAGGTCAATATTCAGGATCAATAGACATTGATATCTCTCCCCTTCCCCCCTCCAGAAGACTGAGAAATGAACTCCAGGTTTGCCCTGGAAGCTTGTATTGTTTCTGAGGGAAGAGCCTTAAACCTGAAAATCAGGAGACCTGGGTTCAAGTCAGGTTAATGTTTTGCCATTAACTGTCTATTTTTGTTTTTCTAGTGGTTCTCAAGGTGTACTCCCCGCACTTGAAGCAGCCCTTGGGAACTCTAGAAATGCAAATTCCTGGATCCACCCCAGGCCCACTGAGTTAGAAACTTGCAGATGGGACCCAGAAATCTGATTTTAATAAGATTTATTTATTTAACAAATTTAATAGAATTTATTTATTTTATAAATAAATGAGATTTAATAAAATCTTATTTTAATAAGTTTCTCATACACACTAAAGTTCGAGAACCTCTGACTAGTCAAATCCCTTTGTTTTATCATTTTGATGTGAATTTTTAAATTATTCAAATCATAAAGCAAAACACTATATACATAGTACATTACATAAAGGTTGGAAGAGACAAAAATTTAGATATAAACTCAACTGAAGTCTGAACATGTTTGTACATTTTCTTCTAGTAGTTTTTTTTCTTAAATATACGTTTTCATGGAGTTGTAATCACAAGACACACACAGTTAGGTATACTACTTTTGTCCCACTTAGCCTTGGAACGAAAATACTATTCAGTGTTGCCACCTTTATATCGTCATAAGAACTATTTTAATGCCACAACATGCCATTTAAAAGCTGTTAAAATCTACTTTACCAGGCCCCTGAAGGTGAACCCGTATATATGGAGAAAATGCTGGGGACAGACAAAGAGGCCTCCCCTTCAATACACTTGATCTTCTCTTTACTTCTTCCTACCCCTCCCCTCAAATCCCATGGTGGAAATATCGAAACTATGAGTGTTTCTGGAAATACAGTCATAAGCAGAGAGGAGAGTGACGTTAACCAATAGTCATGAGTTTTCCAGAGTCATCCAGAAACTTGGTTTTTCCCATACCTGAATCCTCTCCTGAAACCCTGGAAGCAGCTAAGGCGTCACTGCGCTGCCTTGTGGCAATGCCTACGAATTACACCTTCTCTTGAGAAGCATAGCTGCACCCTGAATCTTCCAGTGTGGGAATGACTCGAGTTTGTCTCCTTGCCCTAAGCTAGGTGCCTGATTGTCAGCAGCTGGGTGCACCTGCTGTCTACCTTAACATAGCAACCCCACTCCCTGCAGGACTGGCAGGGCTCTGACCCATTTTTCTAGTTTTCACCTTGGGGCTGAAGTCTGGCCATGATCCTCAGCTTGTTTGGCAGGGGTCCAGATGTTTTGCCTGCTCCTGGCCAGCCCCCTTCCCTAGTGGGCTGGACTCTGATCCCTGGCTGACAGGGCCCCACTCTAAAATGAACACTCTCCTGGGAAGCAGTGTACGGCCACCCTTCTGGCCATGAGAATTGCTGGGCCCCATGGATATCAGGCGTACACCCCAGGCTGAGGTCAAGGTGGTCACAGCCCCTTGGAGAATGTAACTGGGCCTGCTCAGCTGTGTCTCGTGGACCATACCTAAAATCGGGCAAGGCTCTGGCCCAGCCCTGCCTCTCCTTCCCTTCTCCCTGCTGACTTGCCTGCAAGGACGCCGCATGCCTTGTAGCATTGTGGCAGCTGGTGTGGAAAACAGGGCGGCGAGAATGTGGTGGTGGGGATCTTGCTCACCTGGCCCACAATTAAATATGGGTTCCGGTCCTGGGTTCCTTGTGAAAGGCAAGCAGGGTGGGAGATAGGCTGCTGTCCTCTCACCTCAGGCTTGTCCTCTCTGGGTACGATGCCCTCAGGAGGACTCCAGAATGGCTCAGCCATAGGGCCAGGAAGTATGGCAGTGGGTGGGAGGGTCTCTAGCAGAGAGCATGTAGAATTTCACGAGAATTCTGGGGCTGGCTTTCTGCCGATTCTGCTTTCATGTACTCGCCCGGGTAAATGAGTTCCATCTCTGGATACTACCTCAAGTAGTACTCATGAACCACCTTCCCTACAGTTGTGGAGGCCTGTTAGGAATTTTCAGGTCCTGCTGGGGCTGTAATTCTGGGCTTGGCTAAGCCCATGAGGATGGTGGGAGGTGGCCCCTCTAGGGACAACAAATCCAGGACCAATCTAACTGCAGCTTACCAGGTTTTTTAAAAAAACTTTTTTTTTCTTTCACATTTAAACACTTAAAACACATACACACACATTCTCTCAGAGTCTCAGTCTCTCTCTCTCTTTCTCTCTCTCTCTCTCTCTCCATGGCCTTAATACTCTTTATAGATCTTTACATATATTTCAAATCCCTAGCAATATACATGAATGTAGTTTTATCATAGTTGTGATTCAATATGTAGGTTATTTAGTCCTCTTTTTCTCCCCCACTTTATTGCCTTTAAAATTTCCTCATACTTATTTTTTAAAAGCTACAAGGCCAGTTGTTATGTAACCTTTTGGAGGTCACAGGTCCCTTTGATAATTTGCCAGAAGTTATGACTTCTCTCCTACCCTCAAATGCACATTCATACAGCCTTGGGTACCATCCTAAGAGGCATCCAGCCTCTCTGAAGCCCATCCCTGGGCTAGGCTAAGAACACTTGTATTGCACTATGAGTGCCTAAGGGTCAGCATTAAGCCTTTTATTTCTGAATCTCATCATCATTGTTCCCAAAAGTTCCTAGAACTTCTAGTAGTAGGTATTCAAAACAATGCTTGTTTAAAGGAGGAATTAGTAATACCTGGACCCTCCATCCTTGATGGTTTATTGTTGGGCATTCACATTGTTTTCAGTTTATTGCAGTTGTGATGTAGTATTGCTATCAACTCCTTCCTATTTTTTTTTTTTCCTTCTTCTCCTTCCTGGAAGGCCTGTTTTTGGAAGGTGTTTGGACTTGGAAAACATGTGTACTTTATTGGCTCTGTGCCTTTTCTTATGCACAAGGGAAGCCTCCTTCACTTTTGTCCAGATTCCATCCTGCAAGACTCGGCTCAAATGCTGCGTCCTCCCAGAAGCCTTTCCTCTACGTACTTGGAAGTAAACTCTTCTCCATCTCTACCTGCACCTTGTCTTAGTCTACTCAGGCTGTTGTAACAAATTACAATAGACTGGGTGGCTTGTAACCAACAGAAATTTTTCTCACAGTTCTGGAGGCTGGAAGTCTGAGATCAGGGTGCCAGCATGTTGGGGTTCTGGTGAAAACCCTCTTCCAGGTTTCCTCACATGGTGAACAGAGAGTGAGTGAGCTCTTTGGGGTCCCTTTTATAAAGACATTAATCCCATTCATGAGGGCTCCACCCTCATGACTGAATCACCACCCAAAGTCCCCACCTCCTAAGATGCCATGCTATTGAGGGTTAGGATTTCAACATATGAATTTTGGGGGGACAGAAACACTCACTCCATGCACTCCTCTCCAGTGGTACTTGGCATATTTTATGGTTTAGTTGAAAAAATTTTATATATCCATCTTATCTCCTTTATTAGACTCAGTGGTATACCTTATATATTTGAAACCCAGAATGGATCATTTTAATACCACTTTGCTCTATAAGACAAAGCTATTTTCAGTTATATACATGCAAAAATCAGCAATAATCACTATTTTCTTGATTTGTTATTTAGTTTTAAAGCAATGAACAATTTAAAAAAGAAGAATACATTTCCACTTTAAAGGTACGCAAGTGCATTAAAGATATTTCCTGGAAGAAACAAAATTTTTACTTACCAAACAAAATATTATACTTCACAGTTCACTGTAAAATCTGTTTTACTGTTTTACATTTTAAACACAAAACTCTAAGTGGTCACACGGGATAGGAGAATTGAAGTTCTCGGGTTCTGTATCTTTGTCTTTATAATCACTACGCTATCATTTTAAATTTCAAATCTGCTGTTTAAATGCAAGAACAGGCAATAAGTACCACGGGATTTGGAGACCTGAGATGACCAAAGTGAGCTGGGAGGATTCTGAACCATTAGACACTTGCAATGAGCACATGTCACAGTCCACGAGCATCAGGGGCCAACTGCAAAACTGGGAGGTCTCTAAATTGACATCAACAGAGAACATTTATTCAAGGAGAAGTAATATAAAACTGTGATTATTTGAAGTTTACATATATATTAATAAAACTCAACAGTAACCACAGCAGTTGTTTACAAATTTGACCAAAAAACTATTTTGAGGGGGAGGGGCTTTAGTTTTATCCCTGGCATTATATAGAATTGTGATGATGAAAGGAAGACCAACTTTTAGTAAGTTCTATTATTATTTTGCATTCTCTATGGATGATGGCCCCCTTATTGCTGCTGGCAGTGCAGGCAGCTCCCATCTCCCTACCCTTGGTCCACCCGATTCGACAGTAAGCTCATGGAGAGCAGGGGCTACTGTGCGGTCTGCAGTTGTACAGTGTCTGCTGCACAAATAACAGCAGTTCTGAGTGTGGGCCTTGGCAGGACCTCTGAGGATGTCCTCCCTTTTCCTATATGTGAGTCCAGTTTTCTTCATGTACTCTGGACAAAGCAACATATCACAACAGATTCAATACAGAAACAGATGAAAAAATCCAGCTGCTTCTATTAAACCAGACGTTACAAAATTAGCGAAATTTCTTTGTGAACCAATGTCACTCTTCTGACTCACTTTTTTTGTTGTTGTTTGGAAAATACAAGTTATTCCTCATAATATCATATTACATATGTTAGCATGTGATGACTTTGTTATTTTTAAAAGCATTAAAATTAAAAAAAAATTTCTCAGTTTTAGTCTCTAATATGGTAAATATTGATACCTGTGTTCCACGTAAAAAAGAGCTCTTTGGGGGATCTCCCTGGTGGTCCAGTAGGTAAGACCTCACGTTCCCATTGCAGGGGGCCTGGGTCCTATCCCTGGTCAGGGAACTAGATCCCGCATGCATGCTGCAACTAAGAGTTCTCATGCCACAACTAAGAAGCCTGCGTGCCGCAACAAAGATCCCGCGTGCCTCAACTAAGACCTGGCGCAGCCAAAATACATAAGTAAAATAAATAATATAAAAAAAAAAGAGCTCTTCGGAATTCTGAATAATTTTGGAGAATGTAATGGTGTCCTGGGACCAGGAAGTTTGAGAACTGTTGTATTAAAAGCACTGCCTTATATATGGCAGATGCCTATGCACACTTACTTGCTAAATGAATGAGTGACTGACGGCTGGGCTTCAGTTGCTTCTAGGATGTGGACTCTGTGGCTGGAATTGCAGGGAGGGGGCAGGCACCTTAGGCAGTGGTCGGGGATACCGCTGGAAGGTGGGGCTGCCAGGGTCTAGGAGTAGCAGCTCCCATTTAAGCAGTATTGATCCTCCTGGCCACACCAGTGGGGCGGACTGGGCCTCAGGCAGGGAGGTCTGGGGGTGAGAACGATGGTAGCTCTGTGTCCTGGGGTCTTCAGGAGGCTCACCATATCTTGTTTCCCTTGGTGCTGGTAGGCAGGAATTATTCAAATAGTCCTCTCCTGTGAGAGGAACCCAGCAGAATGTATTTCTAGGGATCTCTGGCTGTTAACCCACTGGGTGTGAGCACAACGGCCAGAAACCTGTAGCCTTAGGCAGACAGATCAACCTCTAGGTGCCTCTCGTGGCTCTGCCCTGAGCAATCATGGGACCTCCAGCAAGTCAATTTTCAGCTGGCTGACTCAACCACAAGGTGAGGGTGGGATAAAATGTTTGCACAGTGTCTGGCATATACAGGGTGCACAATATATTAGTCGGTCCATTAGCAATGTCGTTAATAATAATAAAAGGTAAGCTGGGAGGATTGGGGTTAAGGAGGAAGGGTCCTATGGGAGTTCCTCCTGGCCCCTGACTAGTGACAGTTGAAGCTTGGTACAGACCAAGTGTTCTCCACCTTGGCACTATTGACACTTCGTCCTGAATAATTCACTGCTGTGGGGCTGTTCTGTCCATTGTAGGATGTTTAGCAGCGTCCCTGGCTTCTACCCCCATATGCCAACAGCACTCTCTCCCCAGTTGTGGCAACCAAAATCTCCCCTGGGGGGCAGTTTGGAAAACCATCCTACAAGGTATAGATACTCAACCTTTCAGGGCTCTACTGTGGGATGCTTGCCTCCTTGCAATGCCCCAGGCGGATGTCCCACCAGCCTCATGCACACAGATCTTGGCTGACTCCCTGCAGAAGAAATTCTGCCAAGACATTCTCTCAAAGGAACAAGAGGCCTCCTGACTCTGATCCTTTCCCTTGAAGAACCTTCCTGCTAATAGTGGCCACTTCCCTCAGCTTTTGGACAAACCAGGACCCTGGGAAAGCAGTAGCTGACCAGCACAGGATTTGTTGAGGGAAATGTGGACGATACTCAGCAACCCCCGCCGGGGAGGCCATCCTGCCTTTTATCCTTCACCTCGGCTCTAATGGCTTCCAACCCCCAAGTCTCTACTGAAACATCGACTGGGCCAGTTAGTAGCAGAATGGATAAACCAAGGGTGGTATATTCATACGACGGAATGCTACAGTGAACAGAATGATGAGTCACACCTCATGCAAATGCATGGTTGAATCTCACCAACATCATGTTTAGTGAAAGAAGACAGAAGCAAAAGAGCATATACTGTATGTGTCCATTATCGAAAAGCTTCCCCCAAAAGCAAAATAATCTATGTTAAGGCTCAAGAGGTGTGCAAGGGAGGTTTCTGGGATGCTGGCTCAGATTGTGAAAATTCATTGAGCACTTATGATATAGGCACTTTTTTAGATATATATTATACTTCAGTAAAAAATTAACAAAAACAACATTCTGGGCCAAAGGGCAGGAAAGGCCCTTTACCAATATCCCTGTGAACACGGAATAAAAATCATCAGCAATTCTGCCCGGATGGCTCTAAATTATTATTATCATTTTTGGATTCAGCTTGATAAGTGAGATGATGTATGCAAAATAATTAACCTTGTGGTTGACACACAAATTGCTCAGTGAATGGTAATAATTAATACTGCTAATAAGTTATTAACTGACCTAGTATACAAAATAATAATTAAACGTAAAGAACAGCCTTTTTTCTTAAAGGAGAAAAAAAATGTTCTGGAATTTTCAGGCAATCTTTGGGAAGTAATTTCCTAATTCTTTTCGGAGCTCCCTCCAAGCAGTCTTTGAGGAAAGAAAAATCTAAGCCTCTACCTTAGAGTTTCTAGGTCCTGACAAGTAACCAGCACAAAAACAAAGTCCCAAAGGCCAGTGTCATTTGCCCAAAGTGTTCAGTTCACTTCATATCCATCGTTTATTGATCCAATGCACTGTTTAGCCAGGAACCTGGAATCCACCTACCTGATCAAGCATTTGGATCTCTTTGGGCATCAACCTAGTGTGTGAATTTACAGACCAAACAGGTGTGACTGCTGTTGAATTCCTCAGTCTCAGAGTAAAACTCTGGCAGAAAAAGTGAAGTCTAGAAAATGTGCAATGATAGCTCTGTTTTCAACCTGACTGGAAAGAGGATTCTACAAATTCCTGTCTTCTGAGAAAGCCAGCAATTAGACAACCCTCAGCAAGATGAAGCATTTCATTGCAAGCTGTTCTCCTCAACTGCAAATTAGATGCCAAATTAACTCTCAGGAAGATCTGAAACTCCTTCAGATTATTTGCCACCAGAGAAGTCTTATCCTGACTATTTCTTAATAGGATATGCGAGAGACTTCATTGCTAGTTGCAAGCACTTTGAGAAGACTTCTACTCCCAGAGTGGCTTCCTAAACTTTCAGTTCTGCCTACAAACAGCTACACGTCCTTGTGACCTTCGATGCCACTAACAGAACACCTCGTATGCTGTGAAGCAAGTTCTGTTCCACATAGCCAAGAACACTTGGATTCATTGTGACGTACATTTAAAAAAGAAAATCCATGCCCATTTCCGGAGAAAAGGCAGGCTCTTACCTAGTCCCAGGCTTTGTCCATGGGCACTTGATTGGATAAAGATGCACAAAACCAAGAAAATAGAGACACACAGGGAATTTTCCATTTCTCCTGTCTCACCCGGACCGAGGTCTTCTTGCTAATTTCTGAAGCTAAAGAGAGCAGATTGCCTATTGATACTTTGTTAGAGAAGACTGCCCATTAATAATTAACCTTTTAAACATGTTTTCTAGTGTTCAGACACTTTCCTTCCTACACTGAACCCAAATCTAACTCTATCTCATACAAAAAAAAGGTTGATTTACAAAAGTATTTTTTATCCTGATACATTTTGAAAATAAAATATCTTGTCATGTACTCTTACCTTCTTGGGCCAAGGTCACAGTTCTAAATTAATCAATTTAAAGTTAATGTGTTGTGTTTGGAAGTACTGTCAAAGGTCAGGAGTAGGTGACTCCCACATGGTTGCCTAAGTCTCTCTCTGGCAGTATGCAAAGGGGATGCAGGCTCCTGGCAGTGGTATTTCAAATTGCAGGCTAAACCCCAAGAGAAAGGAAAGGACTCTGCTATGTGGAGAGCCCCAGGTGGTCTGTTTTCTATTGAGTTTAGCAAAATTGCTGGTGCCTGTGGTCAAAAAGTGATGGGCGACATTTCTATAGCTGAAAGGGGCAGAAAACCTCTATCCTCAGTCTAAGAAGGAGCTGATGGAGGAGCAAAGATGCAGAACTGGATGCCTTTGCTGGGTGCCCAATTGAAAGATGGCCCTAGAGTAAACACACTCTTTCCTCCTCTGTGTTAATGGATGCTCTAACTGGGTAGACGACTGAGAAGTAAGGCCACTTGGCAAAACCAGACAGGGGAAATTCAGGTGTGGCTCTTGTAATATTCCTTGCGTTTCTAGTTTTATTTAAACTTTATTCATTTTTCAAACTTTTAAAAAATATCTATTATATTCCAGGCACTGCTCTAGGTACTTGAGATATGCAAGTGAAGAGAACAGACAAAGATTCCAGTCCTTGTGGAGCTTATGTACCACAGGAGATGGGAGGAGTCAGATAACAGGCAATAGACATAATAAATAAGAGATTTATGTAGATTGGTAGAATGTAATCAGAGCTATGGGAAAAGGAAAAGTATGGCTGAGTTAAGGGGGTTGGGGAAGGTAGTGATTTTAAATAGAATGGTCAAGGTGAGCCTTGTTGGAAGCTGAACTTTGAGCAAGGGTTTGAGGAAGTTGCCCCTGTGGACATGTGGAGGAGAGCATCAGGTAGCCAGAACAGCCAGTGCAAAGGCCCTGAGGTAGGAGCATGCCTGGAATGTCCCAGGAACAGCAAGGAGGCCAGTGATTAGGGACTTTGGCTTTTATAGTATGAGACATGGGGAACCATTCTGAGCAGAAGAGTGATATGATTTGTATAATATTTGTAAAAGATCATTTTAGTTTCTAAGACTAGGAGCAAATTATTAGCAAACAAGGGTGCAAGTGGGTAGATCTGCTAAGAGGCTATTACAGTGATCCAGCAAGAGGTGATGGTGCCTTGGTTCAGCACAGTAACAGTGGAATTGGGGACTGATGGATGGGTGGTGGATATATGTTGAAGGTAGATACAACAGGATTTCCTGACTACTGGGATGCAGAGAAAGAGAGGAGTTGAAGATGACTTCAAGGACTTTGGCTTGAGCAAGTGGGACAATGGTGTTGCTAGCAGCTGAGATAGGAAAGGATGTGAGTGGAGCAGGTTTGGTGATGGAAAATCAAAAATTCAGTTTTGCCCAGGTGGAGTCTGAGATGCCTCTTAGACATCCAAGGGGAAATGTTGGGTAGGCAGTTAGATAACTTGGTGATCATTGCCCGGATGAAACGAACTGATAGGACCTTCTGAAACCACCGGCAGTTTGGACAGACTGATCCTAGGCCAAAGCTTAACTCTGTAGTGTCTTGTGGCTGCACCAGCTTCCAGAGGACTATACCTTGGAGACCATCTAGTCAAATGCATGATTTCTGAGCAGAGGTTTCTGTGCTGGCTTCTTGGCTGGCTCCATCCTACCTGCATAGTTAAGCAGGATCTGAAGGTTCCACTTTACTTCTTATTTCCCAGAAAGTTGGAACCTAAAACCAGCTGACTATCTACCTGGCTCCTCTCCCCTGGGCCCACCTCATCTCTTATCCTTTGGGTACTGCCAGGTACCAACTCCACCCCCGGCCTCACTCTACAGATTAACTCACCAAGAAACCAGTGAATCCAAGTGCCTCTGGGATCCTGGGTCTATTATCAACTAGCTGGCAAAATGTTACTTAACCTTAATGAGTTCCATCTCCTCACCTGTAAAATAAGAGAACATAGGCGGGGGATAATACTTTGAGGTATCAACAATATATTTCTCCCAACCTCTTCCCTCACCCTCTCCCTTCCACTTAAGAAGAGTAAAGTAGAGAGAAGACTATAAACCTTTTGTCTTCCTGAAACTTAGGACCTAGAGTAAGTGAATTCTAACCAACAATGGCAAGTAAAAGGCTAAAAATGTTTCAAAGGGATGTGAAGGGAGAAAGAGTACCCCTACCATCCCAGCACTAGAAAGAGAGTGTCTTGGGCTTTCTAAGTGGGTGGGGAGAGAGGGAGATTTGCCTATGAGGGCAGAGGGGACAGTCCCTTGTTTCCAGAAAGTGGTAAGAACCCAAAGAAAAAATGGCTGTGAGTGTGTCAGCAGGGGGACAAAAGATGTCCCTGTGCCTGCCATGCGGTGTGAGTAGCAGTAAGCCTCCGGTGCCAAGAGGTCATGAAGATGGGGAGGAGTGGCCCCTTAGTGGTCACCTATGTGGACTGATGTCAGATGATCAGGTGCTTACCCCTAACCCCATTTCTGGGTATTGTGTCAGATCCAGAAGTGTGGGTGGGGCGGGGTAAGAAAGAATCTAGGAGGGCCTAAATAATAGGAGTTTGGAGTCATAACTCAGGTGGGTTACAGAAAATAAAGGTATTTCTTCCACATCAGAATTTGCGGACTGAGATTCACACTTCTACAAACACAGGTATATCATTAGTATTACGGATTTATATGTGAAGTGCCCAGCCAAGTGCCTGGTTCATGGTAGAAGTTCAGTAAATTACAGTGACTTATTTTGAGGCAGTATGCTTAGTGGTCAAGAGTCCAGGCTTTGGAATCAGACAGATCTAAGTTAAGGTCCCTGGCCTATCACTTCCTAACTGGGTGACCTGGGGCAAGTCATTAGTGTTCTGAGCTTTAGATTTTTCCATCTGTGTAGTGGGACTAAGTATATCTACCTGATGAGATTAAAGGAGATAATGTAAAGAGGTAAGTCCTTAGCAATCCTGCCAAGCAGGAAATAATAAATGGCAGCTATTCTTACCATTTTTATTGTTTTTAATTCATGTAGGGGGTCCAGGAGGTAGATAACAGCACGATCACAGGATTAAAATTTAGTGGAAAATTAAAAGGGGAGGAAAACAGAAGGGTCTGGATCAGTGGTTCCAAAATCTGATTGAGGGTTGGAATCAGAGTCAGCCTGAGAGTTCAGGAAAAGAATTATAGGCTCTTCCCATGACCAAGTGAATGAGAACTTCCAGGGCTGGAGCCTGGACAACCTTAATTTTAAACAAACTCTTCAGATTATTCTTGGTCACCCAAAGTTTGAGAACCATATCCTCAGAGTGGTGCTTGAGACATCTGTTGGGGCACAAGAAGAAAATAATAGATCTTTCTGATTTTTCTTGTGTCACCTGCTCTCGGCTGAATGTTTGTGTCCCCCACAAATTAGTATATGAAACCTAGCCCCCAGGGTGATGGTAAATGGATAGGGCATTTGGTAGGTGATGAGATCATGATGGCAGAGGCCTCATGAATGGGATCAGTGTCCATATGAAATGAACCCCAGACAGTTCCCTAGCCCCTTCCTCCATGTGACGTTACAATGAGAATATGGCCATCTGTGAGGTCTTCATCAGACACCAAATCTGCTGGTGCCTTGATCTTGGACTTCCCAGCCTCCAGAACCGTGAGAAATAAATTTCTGTTGTTTGTAAGCCACCCAGTCTATGGTATTCTATTATAGCCTCCCAAACCAATGAAGATATCACCTTTGAAAATTTTGTGTATATATAATGCTTATAATATATTTATACTGTATCACTTGTATACAGTACTATGTATTAGTGCTATATACTTTATAAACAGGTAAATGTCCATGTATTTTGGAGGGGCACTCAAAATTTTTTTCAAACTGACAAAAGTGCTTCATTAAAAATGTGTGAAGGCTCTGCCTTAGAGGGATGCAATGGCCCCCAGGCCTTTGGGACCTGATTATAAGGTAGTTGATCCTATCAATACATTGGAATCAGTAGATCCATCAGTGGGATCTTTAGTCATTTCCACACCCCAGAAAGCCCAGCAGGTGATGGAGGACACTTCATTTCCCATGGCCTGATCCCACGGAGCCTGAAGCCTCCAGCGAGTTAGCAGCATTGTGCACAGTGGTAGGGCCCAGTGCTTTCTCTTGTCTGCAATCCTCAATCTAAAATAATAATGGTCTTACAGCTAGATCCCTAAAAATTGCCCTGTACTTGCTTCCTTTTCATTTGAAGAGCTTCTTGAAGAAATAGAGATTTCAAGAGGCTGGACTTTAATGACCTGAACGTAACCTTTCCTTTTAGTGTAATGGCGATAAGAAAGTTAATCGGAAGAAAAAATATTTTACATAGATAAAGACAGCAAGAGGAGGGAGAAGGCGTGGGATCAAGGTGAAAATCTCTGATGATGGGAGACACAGGGCTTTATATTCCAAATCAGATTTTCTTGCTTTCATCATCAGAAACTGGGGATACCTGAGAATTGTAGCCTCTTGGCAGAATTCCGAGGAAAGAATAATTGAAACAGTACGTTTTGGATTGGTACTATTATTTCCCTCATTTTACAGTTGAGATTTAAGAGATTAAGAACTAGAACAAAACCATATTTTATCAGTAAAAGGCTGAGGGAGAGGAAATCAAGGCCACCTGAATCCAGGGTCAGTTTTCTAAACCATATGCCGTCAATCCCTGGCTTTCCTCAGGCCTGCACTGAGCTTTCTTTCCTCATTCTTATTCCACTTCCAAGATGAAATTTATAAAGTTTGTAGGATCACGTCATTGGAAAATGACTACCCTCTCCTACACCTGCTTGGGGCCAGACTGCCACCAGGAAAATGACCAAGCTTTAATGGGGCACAGATCGATCTGTGTGGACATTCTTGTACTACGTGGGAATGAAACTGAGCAGGACCCTGTGGGGCTCCTGGACATGAAAGCCTTTCTGTGTCCCCCATTCCTTGTTTGTAGGGAACAGACTCCAGCTTCCATGACCTTCCCTGAGTTGCAAAGGGCAGATTCTAACAGTTGCTAATCAGGGAAGGGAGGGGATGCGGAGACAAGGGAGGAGCAGTCAAGAAACAATAGTGCAGCCTTGGGGGCAGGTCATGGTTCTGCCTCAAGGATACACATAACAATATCTTTAAGTTCTTTATAGAACTAACCCCCGCCTCCCATTCTTCATTCCAGAGAAGACCACCTGAGAGGCCAGATTAAAGGAACCAGAGAAGTTCATCAAGAGATTATCTGAGACCAGATTAAAGGAGTGCAGGCCCCTCACACACCCTAATTTATCAGCAACCTCGCACTTGAACTATCGCTATAAAACTCCTCACCAAAACCTCCGGGGTGGGGGACACACAGTTTTCAAGGGCAGGAGCCTGCTGTGTCCACCTTTGCTTGCCAAAGCAATGAAGTTATTCTTTTCTACTTTACCCAAAACTCTGTCTCCGAGATTCGATTCAGCACTGGTGCACAGAGGCCGCGTTTTTGGCAACAAAAACAAGTAGGGACACTTCTTTGAGCTGGCTTGGAACATGTCCTTATTTGAAAAGGGGTTGGCCTGGAGTCTAACCTTTTCCTTATCTGTTTCCTTATCTGTTTTTTAAGACAAGTAAACAAATAAAAGGTGAACACAAGATTGCAGATGATGTTTTAGATTATTTGAAAGAATGTTTCAAGCATTTCAAGCAGGTATTTATTCATCCAAGATCATCATGCCTGAATCGATTAACCTTTTCAGATTAACCTCTGCGTGGGGTCTGCCTCTGACTAGTTGTGTGACCTTGTGTAAATAATGTAACCGCTCTTTGCCTCAGTTTTCTCATCTGTAAAATGGAAGTGTGAGGATGAAATGTTATTACATGGAATGTGCTTGGCACAATCAGAGCTCATTTGATTTTTGTAACAAATGAGACAAAAATTAGTTCCTCCATTTTACAAGTGAGAAAACTGAGACTCTGAGATTCCTTGTCTGAGGCCACATGTCTAATCTATGTAGATTGGATCTACGGACTTCTGGGTCCCTGTAAACTCTGATACTCTCTCATTCCCAGAGTCTAAAGTGAAGAGCTAGGGAGCAAAGAGATGAGAACTCCTTTTACACTTATTTTTATGTTTCCTGATCTGTGCTGGCCCTTTTATTCTCCCCATCAGAATTACAGCTGCCGGTTTGTGGAACAATGAAAGAACAAACAAACAAAACCAGAGCTATCTTTTTTGTGACTAGATACTCCGGAACCAATAATGCATTTTATGAGTTTAGTAGTTCCAGTAGAATGGAAAAGCTTTTTCCTCTGTTTGCATTATGCTTGGAAGCAAAAAGAAGTAAAGATTTAAGTTGGTTTTGAACAGCTAGACAGACACAGACCATTGCTGGCTCCTTCAAGTTTGACAAGGGTTTTCTCCTCTGTGGGTAAGAGCGTGGGCATAGTAGACTCTGTGCCAGCATCCTATAGCTGCTTCGGGTGTTGGTGGGGCTTGATGAGGGGTGCTCATGCTGGGCTCCCAAGGGAGACCAACCAAGCTATGAACTGAATTGGCTGATTGCAGTAAACTAAGGGCACAGTTTGGGAAGGTGAGCCATTAGCACGGCAGCTCTCTTTCTCTGGGTCCCAGTGCTTCTGACAATGGGATAGCCAGAGGCACTGTCCTTATTCCCAGTATCAGGCAGGACTGGGGCATCACTTAGATCGAAGTGGCCAAAGACTCTCTACAGCAGCTGGTGTTTGCTCCATGTCACACAGTCATTTCACAAAAGCTTTCTGAGCTCAGCAAATGAAGTCCTTGGCTACAAGAAATCAGGAACAGTTCCCAGAGATATGCTTCAAGTGCTGCCAGTGACTCATCACGTTTCCACAGGGTATCTTACTGTCATGATTAGTCATCAATTCCTAGGCAGGCCTAGAAGTCAGGGGTTAACAGTTCAGGTGCCAACTCCCAAAGATACCAGACTCTATGAGATCTCACTGAAACCTCAGGAACAACCCTATAATGATGCATGTATGATTATTCCCTTTATACAAAGAGGAAAACTGAGGCTTAGGGAGTTACTGAGTTGCCCAAATCCACACTCTAGTAAGTGGTGGAATGAAATCTGAAATTATGTTTGTCTTACTCCAAAGCACACACAACAAAAGGTAGTTTTGCCAAGGTTGTAGGAATTGGCTATGAGCTCTTCATGTATCTAAGATTTAAAAAAATGATTTTGTGGGCTTCCCTGGTGGCGTAGTGGTTGAGAGTCCACCTGCTGATCCAGGGGACATGGGTTCGTGCCCCGGTCCAGGAAGATCCCACATGCCGCGGAGCGGCTGGGCCCGTGAGCCATGGCCGCTAAGCCTGCACGTCCGGAGCCCGTGCTCCGCACGACAGAGGCCACAACAGTGAGAGGCCCGCGTACCGCAAAAAAAAAAAAAAAGAAAAAGGGAATTGTGCTCGTGCACTGCAGATAGACATAGAGCATGTGTTTATTATTGTTATTTTATTTTTTAAAATTTTATTTATTTATTTAATAAATTTATTTATTTATTTATTTATGGCTGCATCGGGTCTTTGTTGCTGCATGCAGGCTTTCTCTAGTTGTGGCAAGCGGGGCTACTCTTTGTTGCGGTGTGCGGGCTTCTCATTGCAGTGGCTTCTCTTGTTGCGGAGCACGGGCTCTAGAGCACAGGCTCAGTAGTTGTGGCACACGGGATTAGTTGCTCCGTGGCATGTGGGATTTTCCCGGACCAGGGATCGAACCCCCCTGTCCCCTGCATTGGCAGGCAGATTCTTAACCACTGTGCCAACAGGGAAGCCCCTATTATTATTATTTGAAAAACAAATGTTCTCAAGCCGTTTCTCAGCTATTTAATGGAGATAGCTTGAAACAGCCCATGAAACATAGCAGAAGACAGATGTAATGGAGACATTATGGTTGAAATATATAATTTATACAAAGATTAATTGTCCCCAATCAACAGTAAAAAAGACCAGCCAAGATGAGGGGACTGGAACCTTTGCCCAGGAAGCTTTGGCATGGACAGAACAGTGTGCTTGATAGGAAATTGTCAGGGTGAGACTGCTACAAAAGACCTAATTTATACACCATCAATAGTCATCCAGTTACTCTTGAAACCATTTGGGTTAGGTCATGCCTAAGGGTCCTCCAGAATGCAACAACGAGATACTCTGACATGCTTTGATAATTCTGTTAAGACATAATTTTTTTAAAAAAAGGTAAAATCATGACTCTCATTCAGATATAAAACTGAACATATGGTTAAGTATTTAACTCATTAATGAGGAAGCTGTTCAGGGTGTTATAACTAGTTCAAAGGAGAAGATAAAACCTCCACAAATTTATATGGATAAAGGGATGTTGAAATGAATGGGCAAGTGGAAGCACATTTAGCTTCCGGGGAAGTCAATCAAACTTCTACAGGATAGCACAGAACCTGCATTTTGCACTTGTGTTAGTTCTCTACAATGTACACAGTTGTAAAATGCCTCTAGAATCAGATAACCTAGGAAGGGTGTGCTGGGTGTGGGCAGTGCATAGTTTTCTATTGAAGCACAAAATTTCCCTTGTCATTCCTGTTGTTAAGAAATGATAAAGGAATTATTTAGCTGTAGAATTTTAAGATAACAGGTTATATATAACTATTTCTTTTGGAGGAAAAGACTGTCTCTTGATATTTGTTTCTTGAGTGGAGGCTTTATGATAGCAGAGAATTTGTATTTCCTTGCTGGCTTCTCTGTTTTTAGACCCATTAGCAAGCAAATTATTTAAAATCTTTGGGCCTCAGTTTCCCTACTCTAAAAGAGGGACAGTACTATTATTAACTTCATAGGATTTGGGGGAAGAATGAGAATAATCCGTGAAGGGTGCTTAGCACAGTGCCTGCTATCCTTATTTTTACTGATTACAGTCTTTCATCATGCTTTTTATTTCTCCTATACATACATGTTCCCTCCCTTCTCCTTTTCTACCCATTTAACTGACTATAATAACAGATTTATAGTGTTTTTGAAAAAATAATATAGATAGGGTCTATGCTTCCTGGTCTTGATTTTGAAATTGACTCCCTAAGTTGTTATGCATTCCTTTGTATTAAAAAAATAAAGCACTCTCCAAAACATATTTGTTTTCTGAATACTTCCCATCATCAGTTTTAGAACAGCTAACCCTGAATTTAAATTGAAAAATGTGGCTCCTTTTCTCAGGTTAATGGCCAGAGAAAGCAGGCTCTAGAGTGGGAAAGGCCCACAGAGGGGTCCTTCCAGGGGTGCTAGGGACAGGACCCGCCGCCTGGAGAGGTCACTCTCGGGAGTCAGGACTGGGAAGTCACTGGTGAGTCTATCCCCGTCTGACTCCTTAGACCCTAGGGGTCACAACCAAGGGCCAGAGAGTCTGCAGCAGGCCAGGAAAGAACTGACCACAAAGGTCTGCCCACGGCAGGTAGTGCAAACCTGCCTTTGGGAAGTTTTTTTCCTTTGGGTTGGGTGGAGGGGGTGAATATTTTCAAACGCGAGGAGGAATTCCTGGAGGTCTCTGGGTCAGGATACCTGTGTGGATTTGACCCCATTGTCACCAGCGAAGCCCATTAACAATTCCCGGGAAATAGAAATAGAATCTGGGTGATAAAGTCTAACCTTTTTTTTTTTTTTTTCCTTTTCCTTTATGCTTGGTCTAGTTGCATTTGCTCAGAGGTGGTCGCGCGCACAGGCTTTGTACCCGGCCCTTCAGACCCGAATTCTTGGTGTGAAATGGCTATGGCCGGCACCTCAGCTCCGGAGCGTGCGCAGAAGCGCTGCACGCGCCACTGCAATTCAAGATGGCGGTGGGGGCGGGCCGTGCGCAGAGACGCTGCGCCGGGAACGTGAGCAGCGCGCCCAGGGCCCGCCCCTGGTAGCTTCATCCCCTCCGTACTGAGGAGATCTCTAGAAAGCAGTCCACCTCACGGCCTGTCCGGGAGAGTGCCGACTCTACGGAGCGAATGCTCACCTCTCCGTTTTGTGACGGAAAGATAAAGCTTTCCTTTGCTTCTGAACCAAAGTCGGTCTCGTTCCTGGCTCAAATGACACCTGGCAGGAGAACGCTTGTTGGGGCCCAGCTGGAAAGGCCCAGCGCCATCAGCCCCAATTTCAGTTCTCCCACCTTGAGAAAGTGCCAGATTATTCAGGTGAGGCCCACAGGCACCCTCCCCTTTCCTTAGCAGCCTGAGTTTTGCAGGGAAGAAGGCATCTGAGTAAGTGCTTTGCTCTGAGTGAACCAGGATGGGGAAGGAGCTTTTATCTCTAGGCAAAGTTCAGGGAAAGGAGAACAAAAATATTGCTGTGTCTAGGCTTCCTTTAAATGTATGGTAACTGGAGTGATACCCTGGAGAGAGCTGTTTTTCACTCCACAGTTCCCCTCCGATCACGATCACGTAATCTGACTGTCAGGCTGAGCGGGGGCGGGGGCGGGCGGTGGAATCCTGGGAGAAAGAACCATCATTTTGATGCCTCAGGAAACAGCGACGATTAGATCTCAGCGGTCAACGGTGTGTAATTGGGATTTTGGGGCTGGGAGAACACAGTCAGATTTACACAGGGCTCTTCGCCTCTGGGCATTCTTTTTTTCTGCTATCATATCATCTCTGGAGCAAAACTGCTTGTTTTAGCTCTTGATAGAAAAGTAACTTCCCTTTTCCATTTTTCACAGGCAATGTGTAAACAATGAAGAAAGTGATAGGATGTCAATATGTGTAGCAATACCTACTTTTGGCCATACTTGGTGCCATGGAGAGAGACCGTAGAGTAGAAGAGCTGAGTTTGAGTCCAGTTCTACACTGTTGTGACGCTTCTACAATGGGGATAATGAAACCTGTGATTCCAACCTCACAAGGCCATGAGAATGAAGAATGGTAAATAACCAAACATTCTGAAGCAATAAAAGAACCCACATGAAGGAGAGACCCCAGGCTGGGATGTCAAGTGGGTGAGTGTGTTTGTGGAACACAGAGATTTCAGGAGACTTGGGGGCCCAAGCAGTTCTGCTTCCTGACCTAAGAGCAGGACACCCCTCGTCGCCACAGGGGCCCAAGGCAGCTGCCAGCCACCAGCAGAGGGAAAGGTCTGGCTCCTAGCTGGTCAAGGCTCTCCTAGAAGGCATAGAGGGAGTGCTAAAGTGCCCACCTTAAGTGGTTTATAGGTGTCGGGGAGGAAGAAATTTTCCTCTACCATTCTATGTTCTTCTGACTGGTCTAAGAGTTAAATCGACAGGAGACAGATTAACAGGAGAAAAAGTAAACAAAAGTTTAATAACATGGGAGAGACCCAGGAAAACTGAGTAACTTGCCAAAATGGCCAAAGCCCTCCCCTTAAATACCATCTTCAGCTAAAGACACAAGAGGATGTTGGGGGTAGTGGTTTGGGACTTAAAAGGAGAGGAACGCAATTCCCGTGAAGATGGAAAAGCAAATGTTTGTCAAACAGTCATTTGCTGGACCACACAGAAACAATGGGACACAGAGTGGACTCTGATCTCTAGGCCCTGCTGTGTTTTTCCTACCACACTAACCCCATATTCTTTGCAGAGATCTCTGGTGATAGCTCTGTTCTGGAAACAGGCCCTCTGTCTAAATTCTTTTAGGTAGTTAGGGAGAAGGTCACAGTTTCTTCCTGAGTCTTTTGGGCTTTAATTATTTTCATCTCAAAATAATCTGCCTGTCAAAGAGACCTTTTGGGGTGGCAAATTTTGGCTCCCCTACATGGGCTTCAGCAAGGAAACCAAAATATGAATGGGCTACCTCACAAAAATAATACCTGCAGACTTAGGAAGTAGGGGTCAAGGGCAGCTGAGATCTAGTGGGAAGCAGGAGAGCTGAGGGCTATTGCAGTGAGGGAATTCCTGGGGACCTCACCCTTACTCGCAAGTGGATAAAGCCTGGGAATTTTAGTTATTAACGTGGTAAGGAATTAATATTACGATGAAGCTTGCTTTAGGTGTCTCTCTGACTCTCTTTGCTGCCTTCCTGTCTTTGCTGCCTACTGCCCCCAAACTGAGTTCAGAGCCTTTGAACTGCCTTCAACCTCCCCCCTCCCCCCAGGAAAATTGCTGCTTGGTTTTGCTTTCTCCCTGGAGACCCAGGAGGAGAGAGGCCTCGGTACACAAGTGAGATCCTCCAAACAATGCATGTGGATATTAAAGAGAAGGTGTCAAAGGGCTGAGCCCTGGGAGTTTCAACACTTGCAAGTTGGGCAAGTGAGGAGGCACTTTTCTGCTTTTGCCAAATTATTTCTCAAGAACAAGTTCTTAATGATAATGAGACAGGCTGGGAGCTGGGACCCTTTGCTGCAAGTGCTGCAGTGCTTGCACCTGGACACACCTCTCCTCGAGCAACAGAATGCAAAGAAACTATAACGGACTAAAAATAACTCTGTGCATGCACAGTTGGGGCAAATTCTGGACAAAAGATACAAAAAGACCAGACAACCCAACTGCCACTTCTGAAGAGCCAGGGGCAAAAGCAGGGTACTACACATGCCCCCTGCACTCAACACCACCAGAGCCTGGGCAAAACATCTAAGCCATCCCTCCAGTCCGACCCCTGGATACACCCCTACCCTCACCCCATATAAGGAACCAGCTTGCCCCCCACCCCCTCAGGGAGCAAGCAAGGGAACCTATTACTTGTTTTTGCTCCCTCCTGCTACAGCAGGAGCCCCAGTAAAGACTTGCCTGAATTTCTTGTCTGGCCTCTAATCAATTTCTATGGATTGGGGAAGGCCAAGAACTGTGGTCGGTATCAGTAACATTTCTGGTTGAAGGGTGGGAACAATACTGCTATAAATGAATGTATGAGTCAATTTCTGGGCAACTTCACCATCATTGAATATTAGCATTCAACCTTTTTGTTTTGTTTTGTTTCTTTTAGAATATGTAAATCGTCATTTTCAGACTGCTTTCACTTACGTTGCTTTGATTTCTGGTGAGCATTAACATTTACCCACTGTTTGTCTACTAACTGTATTTCCCTTATGGGAATGGTCCCGTCTTTTACCTGTTTATCTTTGGAAATCTTGACATTTATCTTACAAATTTGAATTAGCTATTTTTGATAGATCTTAATTCCTTGTAATGTTTGATAAAAATATTTTCCCTCTTAAAAAAATATCTTTTGTAATGCTGATTTTTATAGTGCAATCGTTTAAATAGCCTCAAAGCTGATAAAGTTAAAATTCCCCCAGACAGGTGATAACCCTTTTTTTTCAATTTTCTGCAAGTTCTTCCATAATTAGATTTTATATTTAAATCTTTAATCAAACAAAGCTTATTTTGGTGAATGTTTTATTTTTAATAACTTTCTCTATTATAAAATCAAAAACACGGCAAAAAAGATCCATAATTTCACCATCCAGAGATAACCACTGTTGACATTTTTGTATAGATACCTCTAAATTGTTTCCTGTTTATATATTTGTTTTTCAAAAAATACCTGCTAACATACTTTACAAACTCTTTAATAACCTGTCTTAACAACATATTAATGACATATTTCAGTGGCATTAAATATTCTTTTAAAATATTGTTTGAAACAGCTGTGGTGCATTGTATTCTATAGATGTGCCATAATTGGCTTCATTCCCTACTGTTTTTTATTAACTCTCATGTATCTAAGATATCACTGTTATTAACAGCGCTGGTATAAACATACTTAAGCATAAATCTTGGTCCCCATTTCTGATCACTTCCTTTGCTTAAATTTCTTAAAGTGGAATTGCTGAGGTAAAATTATAAATATATGTACATTTTTTTTTACCTTTTCTTATATACTGCTATGTTAAGTAAATGTATATCATCTTAAGTCCTCATCAACAGTGAATGGGTGTGCCAACCCTTCCCCCTTGTTAATATTAGCTATTAACATTTTTGAAATTTCATGCTCAATTGATAAGCCAAAATGGTATGTGTATGTTTTAATTTTTTTTACTAGTGAGTTAAAGTTGAATTTGCCATCACCTCCATTTTTATTGGATATTTTCTTTCTTTCTGAATTACCTGCTAATGATGTTTATGTATTTTATACAGTAGTTTATATATTTTTATGTATTTTAAAATTGAGGTGCTCGTTAAACACTTTAGTAATTTCAAGTACACAGCTTAATGAATATTTGTGAATATCACCTTGCTACACAGATCCACCAAATCCTAATATTTTGCTGTATATGCTTCCTATTTTTGTTAAGAAATATACCTGTATACCTCTGTTCCTCTACCCTAACCTAATTTCATTTTCTCCTCCTCAGAGGCAACTCCATCCTGAGTTGGTGCCTGTGAGTTTCATCTTTGTTTATGTTTGCAACATAGGTATGTAGCTATAAATATATAGCATATTTTGTATAAATTATTATACTCATCTATCTGCAATTTGTTTTTTCATTCAACATTATATTTTTGAGATTACTTCTGTTGATAAAACTGCTATAAATGGCCCCATTGTATGAGTATATCACAATTTTTTCATTCTGTTGTTGGATATTTGTGTGGTTTATTTTTTGTGTGTTTGTTTTTTGCTATTAAAAACAATGTTGCAACACACTTCCATCTTCCACAAGTGAACTTCTAGAGTTTACCCCTAGAAGTGAAATTCCTGGCTTGTGAGATATGTATCTCTTCAGTGTTGCTAGATGTTGATGGTTTATTCTTCAAAATGGTTATACCAATGAATACATCATCAACAAAATGTGAATGTTTCTCCAATTTTTCCACATCATCACCAGCACTTGACAGTGCTGGCTTATTTCATTCTCACCAGTCTGATGGATGTAAAATGGTATCTCATTGATTTAATTTTCATCTTTCTGATTACTGGTAAGGTTGAACATATTTTTATATGTGCTGTTGGTCATTCAGATTTCCTCTGCTATCCACTGCTTGCTCGTATCTTTTGCCCACCTTTTTATTAGTTCATAAGTGTTTTTCAGTAAGAAAAATATCTTCTCCCAGTTTGCATTGTCTTTTCACATTTCTTATGATGTCTTTTGTTGAACAGAATTTAAAATTTTCATGTAGTCAGATTCATCAGTCTTTTCCTTCAGGAACATCCTGTAAGGGAGGTAAAATTTTACCTTTATACTCTTAGGGTTTTTTAGCAGGGTCTGAGAATTAAACTGATACAAGACAGACTAACAAGAGAAAAGCATACAAATTTATCTAAGTGTTACATGACATGGAAGCCCTCAAAAGACCCAAAGAAATGGTGAAACTTACAATCTTTTATGCTGGGTTGAACAAAGAGAGGCAACTGTGGAAAAGTAACTAAATTATGAAGAGAGGTTAAAGGAAGATAAAAATTATTTTAACAGGGTCTGTTGGTAAAGAATTCTCTTGGCTTTGATTCCCCATTGGAAAATGTTTTGTTTCTTCTGTTACTGGGAAGGCATCTTCCATATGGGAATTTTTATCTCCTGTTTTAGGAGGAAAAGGAGAGATAAGAATGCCCTTCTCATATCTGATGTTTTTCAAGTGCCTGTAACTCAAAATAATCCTTCTGCCAAAGTGGCATATTTTGGGATAGTGTATTCTGTCACCCTCCAATCCTTTGTGTCTTCATTTCTTCAATTTTTCTTTTAAATCTCACCAAAAAAAGAAGCAATTCTTTTATAAAAGGGATTCTGCGATTTGCCATAATCTTTCACATTCCTAGAATTTACCTTTATTGGTCACCATGCGCTCTTGTTACAGCTGCATTCTCTAAGTTCAGTTAAAAATGATTTTTCTGCCTATGTTCATTGGGTCTGACATGGTGAAGTGATTGGTAAAAGTTAGCAGATAGATGATATGCACAAGCCATTCCTACCTTGCATGCCCTTAGTAGATGCTGCTAATTGACTGCATTAGTTTCTTCATTTATGTGTATTCCCATGTATTTATTTATTCACTTATCCAACAACTATTTTTGGAAAATCTGCTATGTGCCTGAGTCTGCTTCTAACTTTTTCAAACCAGTTGTATTGGAATTGGTACTTGTGCATGTTTACCGTACTAAGCCTATGTGTTTATGCGTGTGTGTACGTGTGTGGTATGTTTTACAGATCTGTGGATGAGGATGATAATTATCTCTTAGAATGAATTGAGTATCAGGTCTTGTTTCTCTGTGATTTGGAACTGACTGCATAGTATGGGAAAATCTGTTTGTTGAATTCATAGAAATATTATTCAGTGTATTTGTTTAGGTCATACTTTTTTTTGGTGGATGAGGTATTTCTTTAATAACTTTCTCAATTTCCTTCTCCATCATTATTTTCATGTTTTTGTATCTTGTGTTGCCAATTTTATATTGCCCATTTGACTAAACATTTCAAATTGATTATAATAAATTGTGCATTGCAATAATTTATAAACATATTTATATATATATATATTTTTTTGCGGTATGTGGGGCTCTCATTGTTGTGGCCTCTCCCGTTGCGGAGCACAGGCTCCGGACCTGCAGGCTCAGCGGCCATGGCTTACGGGCCTAGCCGCTCCACGGCATGTGGGATCTTCCCAGACCGGGGCACAAACCCGTGTCCCCTGCATTGTCAGGCGGACACTCAACCACTGCACCACCAGGGAAGCCCAATAATTTATATTTTAAAATCCTTTATATCAGTTGTTAAATCACCAGTCTTCTTTTTAAGTTTGTTGATTAATACCTTTTATTTATTATTTTTACAAGGGTTTTAATCTATCTTATTACTATTTTCAGAGAATGAGCATTTAAATTTATTATTGCTACCAATTTTCTATTTTCTAGCTTATTTCTATCCTTCATCTTTATTCTTTTCTTTGTTTTCTCTTATGTTGACACTCTTCATAAGATTTTAAATCAAGTGCTTAGTTCACTTATTTCTTATTTCTAAAATAAGAGCACATAGATCTATATCTTTGCCTCTGAGTCTTGATTTGTTCATACCCCCGTCATTTTTAATAGGTGGTATTTTCAATTTTATAATATTTCAGAAATTATTATCATGTCCTTAATATTCTGCTTGACCCTGTTGCTTAGGAGAATTTTTGTTGCTGTTGTTAGAAGTTGTCAGCCATTTGTTTTTATCGTAAATTTTTGTTTGTATTTAATTTTAAACTTGCAGAAATGTTAAAAACTAGATTCACCTTTAGCCAGATTCACCATTTGTTTGTTTCTATTGTTCTCTGATTGCTTTATAATTCATTCTCCATATATGAATTTTTTTTTGAACCATTTGAGAATAAGTTGCAGATGTACATACATACCTAAATACTTCAATGTATATTTCCTGGGAGAGACATTTTCTCTTATAAAACTTAGGAAATTTAACAGTTAAGAACATTGGAAAATTTCATATTGATACTATACAATTTTCTAATTCCATAGTCCATATTCAAATTGTCAGTTATCACAATATTGTTTTATATATATACTATAGTTAGAGTATGTATACTATATATACTATAAATTATGTATAACAAATAGAAATAAATTTATATAATCTATATTTAAATTTATAATTAATTTATATTTAAATTTTATTTATTGTATATAATATATATTTTATATATATAGAGAGAGAGGGTGAGCGAGAAATTGAGAGTATTCTAGAATTTACCATACTGAAGATGACAGTGGCAACAGCTGAAATATCTGAATGTTTACAGAAACTACTACAGATAGGGCACTCAGTATATTAGTATTTATTTTCTTCTTGTACCATGATCTAAAGAAGTTCATATTTATTTTCATATTTACTATTGTTTTATTATGAACTTACTATATATTCAGAGTAGAAAAATAACACAAAATAACAATAATCACCCCAAATTTCAGAGCCTAGAGACAACCATTGTTAGTACTTAGATGTATGATTTGTGCTTTCAATCAACAAGATTTCTGTGGACTTTTTGCTAGTTACTTAATGATTCTGTTAGGAGGCTGCCAGTTTCCTTATCTGTAAAATTATGTTAATAAGAGTACCAACTTCACAGAGTTGTTGTGAAGAGTAAATAAGATCAAGAACGCTCAGGAATAGAAGTATATTAAAGCATATTAAATTATTATATGTAGAAGGTAGTTGTCATTATCTGCTATTATAGACATCATGCCTTGCTTTGAAACTTGAAAATATCATTCAAAGCAAGTTTCTTGGCAATATCATATAAAGCAAGTTCTTAAAACAAAGATCTATGTTCAAAATGGGGGTAATCAGCTTCATCCTTTTCTCTAACGATGTCTCAAACTTTTCTCTGAGATAATGGGAATAACTTACAATAAAATGGCTGAGAAGCAGTGGTCCAGGGCCCCTGAAGTGTTCCCAGGTTTCAGTTCAACTGTCCGTCGCTGCTTCTGGCTGCACTGTGGAGTTTTACAACTTGACTTAAGTTCAGCCCTGTCAGAAATCACTGCCTTGCTTTCCATTTAATTAAGCAAGCGTTTAGGTTGTACAAATAAGTTATTTGCTCCCATAATGGGTATTGAAGATGCAGGCTTAGCTGGCCTGGCTCTTCTCATCGGGGGGGGAAAAACTGAAACTAAGGAAAACAAACGAAACAATGGTGGGTTTTCTACTTCCTGGATTGTGTAACTTGTACTACATCCAATGAAAGCCATCTGGTGGGCACCCAGGCATGAGGACTGATTCTCAGCCTGTGGTTCTCCTAGCCGTCCTCCAGCCCCTGCACAACTGGAACCTCTGCATCAGTTACAGCTGCTAGGAATTGAAACTGAATTCTTACTCACTTTTGCTCCCAAGGACCAAAGAGGGACAGAGAGGATAGCTAAGAAAGTCTGAGGTTTAAACTACAGCCCATTTTTAACTTTCCAAAATGGTCTTGGTATTTTTGGATCCAGATAACCTTAAATCAGACAATGCTGTATTACCATATTGAGGAATAAATATCCTATAATATTATAATCTGATAAACTCCAGAATAACTTGATTTATTTTTAGTTGCAGGAGCTTCTGATGGCTTCTCTTTGATCAGTCAGAGGGAGATATGGGTTCATTTCCCACCTCATGCAATAGAGCAGTTTTCTTAAACTTCTCTGATAATAATAATTTCATCTCTTGTTAAACATTATGTTTCCAAGTCTCTCCCTGGAGATTCTGATTCAGTGCATCTGGGATGGGGCATCAGATTTGTGTTCTTAACGTGAGAAAAGCTTGGGAAAAATCGGAGTAGAGGGAATAGTCTGTTTTTAGAATCAGGCAGCTGGGGGCTGAAATCCTGGGTCTTTCACTTACTAGTTATGTGGCCTTGCACATATTACTTAACCTTCCATAACCTCATTTGAAAAAAGTGGAGATAAAAACATCTACCTCAAAGAGTTGTTGAGAGGATTAAAGGGACTAAAGCCTTTTATAGCATCTACTTTTCTGAGGCTGCTAAATCATTTCCACTTGGGTTAATTTGAAGATTATCTGTGAACTTAGTTAGCACACAGGCATAATGGTTTGATTTTTTTTTTTTATCTTTTCCATTTGTTCAGCAGATGCTTGTAAAGCTTTTATTTATTTATTTATTTTTTGGCCACACCACATGTCTTGCAGGATCTCAGTTCCCTGACGAGGGATTGAACCCGGGACATGGCAGTGAAAGCCCGAATCCTAACCACTAAACCACCAGGGAACTGCCTGTAAAGCTTTAATTGTGTGCAAGAAACTGGGGTTCTCAGAACCCACTAAGCACCTCCCCGATGGTATGGCGTGTCCCCATGGCCCACCCCAGGCTTTTGAAGGGACTGCCCAAATTTCTTGTGTGTGTGATTCTCTGGGGCAGGCTTCTAATTATCCAGGGGACTCCCTGAGTTTAGGAGTGTAATTGTCTTATCCTCCAATTGTACTAGAAATTCCAGTTTTCTTGAATCCAATCAAATATATGTATATATATTTTTTCCCTCTGTAGTTGAGGCAATTCCCCCCCTCCAGCTTCATTGAATTATTATTGATATATGTATGTTTAAGGTATACAATGTGATGATTAGAGACACGTATACATTGCAAAACGATGACCACAATAAGGTTAGTTAACATCTCCATCCCTTGACATAGTTATGTTATATATTTTTTACTTGTGTGGTGATAATATTTAAGATCTACTTTCTTAAAAACTTTCAATATATTACACAGTATTGTTGATTATAGTCACCATGCTGTGCATTAGATCCCTAGACCTTATTTATCCTTTAGTGGGGAGTTTTGTACGCTTTGACCAACATCTAAAAATGTGGGATGCTTCACAAATTTGCATGTCATCCTTGAGCAGGGGCCATGCTAATCTTCTCTGTATCGTTACAATTTTAATATGTATGCTGTTGAATCGAACACCATGTACATATATTTTTTCTTCAACAGAAAATATACATTTAAATTATTCCATTTGTTTCTTACACAGAATATGTTCTAGGTGCTTTGCATTATGCAATTTTCCCTTCCTGGCCAGAAAAACCTTTGTACTTTTTTTCTCCCATCCTAAAAGCAAAAAATCCAATGGATTTCTAGAGAATATATTTATACTTCCTTTATATTTAGCCTTGCTCCCAAAGAATTTAAGGCACTTTTAAAAGATACAAACAATGCAAGATTTCTCCATAGTGACTGTATCAATTTACATTCCCACCAACAGTGCAAGAGGGTTCCCTTTTCTCCACACCCTCTCCAGCATTTATTGTTTGTAGATTTTTTGATGATGGTCATTCTGACTGGTGTGAGGTGATAACCTCACTGTAGTTCTGATTTACGTTTCTCTAATGATTAGTGATGTTGAGCATCCTTTCATGTGTTTGTTGGCAATCTGTATATCTTCTTTGGAGAAATGTCTATTTAGGTCTTCTGCCCATTTCTGGATTGGGTTGTTTGTTTTTTTTTGATATTGAGCTGCATGAGCTGCTTGTATATTTTGGAGATTAATCCTTTGTCAGTTGCTTCATTTGCAAATATTTTCTCCCATTCTGAGGGTTGTCTTTTCATCTTGTTTATGGTTTCCTTTACTGTGCAAAAGCTTTTAAGTTTCATTAGGTCCCATTTGTTTATTTTTGTTTTTATTTCCCTTTCTCTAGGAGGTGGGTCAAAAAGGATCTTGCTGTGATTTATGACATGGAGTGTTCTGCCTGTGTTTTCCTCTAAGAATTTTATAGTGTCTGGCCTTACATTTAGGTCTTTAATCCATTTTGAGTTTATTTTTGTGTATGGTGTTAGGGAGTGTTCTAATTTCATTCTTTTACCTGTAGCTGTGCAGTTTTCCCAGCACCACTTATTGAAGAGGCTGTCTTTTCTCCATTGTATATTCTTGCCTCCTTTATCAAAGATAAGGTGACCATATGTGCGTGGACTTATCTCTGGGCTTTCTATCCTGTTCCATTGATCTTTATTTCTCTTTTTGTGCCAGTACCATACTGTCTTGATTACTGTAGCTTTGTAGTATAGTCTGAAGTCCAGGAGCCTGATTCCTCCAGCTCTGTTTTTCTTTCTCAAGATTGCTTTGGCTATTTGAGGTCTTTTGTGTTTCCATACAAATTGTGAAATTTTTTGATCTAGTTCTGTGAAAAATGCCAGTGGTAGTTTGATAGGGATTGCACTGAATCTGTAAATTGCTTTGGGTAGTAGAGTTATTTCCACAATGTTGATTCTTCCAATCCAAGAACATGGTATATGTCTCCATCTATTTGTATCATCTTTAATTTCTTTCATCAGTGTCTTATAGTTTTCTGCATACAGGTCTTTCGTCTCCTTTAGTAGGAGACAAAATCCTAGGTATTTTATTCTTTTTGATGCAATGGTAAATGGGAGTTTTTCCTTAATTTCTCTTTCAGATTTTTCATCATTAGTGTATAGGAATGCAAGAAATTTCTGTGCATTAATTTTGTATCCTGCTACTTAACCAAATTCATTGATCAGCTCTAGTAGTTTTCTGGTAGTATCTTTAGGATTCTCTATGTATAGTATCATGTCATCTGCACACAGTGACAGTTTTATTTCTTCTCTTCCGATTTGGATTCCTTTTATTTCTTTTTCATCTCTGCTGTAAGCCCTGCACACTGTTTTAAGTTTTCCACTAGCCCAAGACTTTATGTCCTAATCAACCTTAGGGTCGCTAAGAACCTACAGAAGAGTCATGAAGTACCATGGAAACTATGTGCTCTCCAATATTCCAGCCAAATACAAAATGAATCAGGGAATAAGGAAACCTCCTGCTGTGGAGTTTATGATAGCTAGGTGGAAGAGCTGGGCCAAGGATCAGCCAATCCCCTGGTCTGGAAGCCATAACCATGGCAACACTAGTGATGGATGCTCTACTCCTACCAGAAATGACACCCTTAAGAGGCACCAGGAAAGAGAGGAGCCTGTCATATTTCTGGGCTAGGCTCTTGGTAAGGGAAGTTTATGTAATTTTTATGCAGAATCACTGGGAAAAAATAAACAGCCTCTTTCACATTAACCTTGCAAACCCAAATCTACATAGTAAAGGGAAATATCCAGACACACAGCCTGGCTGAGGCCAGGTGTGAGTCTCTTGTATAGGAAACCTGTAGCCTGCTGCAGATTTGCCTTTTATTCTCTTTACTTTCTAGTGACAGTGCTGTGCAGAACTTTCAACAAGAAAAGCCCAGAGGAGGATAGTTGCTTTTGAAGCCACCATTCTTGTCTGCCTCATTCATTTCAAACAGGGGTACTTCTCACAGAGATGAAGGCCTGTGTACAAACAACAATGCCCATTGCACTCTCTTGCCACCAGCTGTGATGTGGTGTCTTTTGAATTCTGCACAGAAGCTTCCTTGTTTCAGAAACTGATTGATGGTTCTTCTGAATGAAGAAGGCAACAAGAACAAAAAGCAGGGCTCCTGGTAAGGCAAGGTACTTCGAGAGAACGGACTTGAAAGCACTTAAAAGGTAAACACAAGCCTTTGTGAAAGTAAAGCATTCTGAAAGGCATTGAGCTGTTCCTGGTTGATAATCTGCAGTTCTTAAGGATCTCCAAGTGCTTGTGCAAACGTACATAAGCTCCTCGGAGACATCTGACTCGGTATTTTAGACTTTTTGGTGGAGGAAAAAAAATTTAAATCCAAATAGATGTCATAAAACAGAAAACAAATTGAAATAAAAACCATAAGCAGCCCGAGCTGGATTTAAGGCAGTGAAACAGAAAACAATGCATTGAAAGAGCTTGTAATGAGGCACCTCTGCAGAGAAGAGGGCAGGTGATTTCTCTTTAGAAAGACATGGAAAGGCCTTCAAAGACTCCTTACAAAGACTCCTTACAAACACCATGGGCAGTGTTAGGACCTGCTCTGTGTGAACTCTGAGAGATGGGCCTCCTCTTTCCATAAACCCTTGTCTTTCCCTTTTGCCTAACAGATAGAAACAAACCAGTTAAAAACAGCCATAAGAAATCTAGCCACAGTAAATACTTTCATCATAAGAAACTCTATCAAACTCCCTGTGGGTCAGCATTCTTCATGAGTCCGTGTTCGGGACACAGTGCTGGCTGAGGAGCGGGTGGGGGAGGGGTTGTAAGGGTTGGAGGGGTGGGGAAGTTAAATGAAGCAGGAATCCCTGTCCTGGTCAGTGGTTCTTACACACCATGTTCTCATTAAAAAAAAAAAAAAAAAAAAAAAATTGCACCAGCTAGATGGTATTCCACTGTGTAACTATCTTAGGGTTAGTATCTCATTTACACAGAAAAACAGTTAATCAAATCAGTCACTCTTGGTTGCCCACCCAGCAGCCATTCTCTTCTTTAGTTTTTTGCCTGCAGAGCCCCAGTTTTGATTGGGAGTCCTCCTGCCCTTATCGTGATTCAGGGAAGGGTGACCCTATCCCAAACTCCAAGAGTAAATCCTGCTTTTGTTTTTTTAATGGTGGCTAAGGTAGGTAGAGTTTTGAGATGGCTCCCATGATCTTCACCCTCTGGTGTTACTCCTGTGATCATGGCCAAAGGCAGATTACCTAGGTGGGCCTAATCTCATTCAGGAGCCCTTTAAAAGCACAGAATTTTCTTCAGCTGCTGGTAGAAGGAAAAGTTGGAGAGATTGGAAGTATTGATATGAGAAGGATTCAGTGCACCATTACTGGTGTTGAAGATGGAGGGGGTCACGTATAAGGATGGAGGGCCGTCTTTGGAGTTGAGAGTGATCCCTGGTGGACAGCCAGCAAGGCCATGGAGACAGTCCTACAGCTACAAGGAACTGAATTCTGCCAGCAATCTGAATGCGTTGGAAGTGAATTCTTCCCCAGAACTCCAGATGAGAGCTCAGCCCAGGTAACACCTCGATTTTAGCTTTGTAAGTCCCTAATCAGAGAACTCACTCAAGACTTCCTGGACTTCTGACCTATAGAGCTGTTAGAAAATAAATGGGTATTGTCTTAAGCTTAGCCCGTGGTTATTTACAATGCAGCAATAGAGAACTAATAAAGCAACTTATAGTGTCAAGAAATTTATATTTCTGCTGGGGAGGAATTAATTTGCAGCTCTGACCCTAATCAGGAATCAGCAAGTTACCTGTGGCAGAGGCTGGTGATTAGTTATCCAATAGCCACTCCCAGCTTTTGCCTTGGTGCCCACACCTCCCTACTTCCCCCATGAAAGTCACAAATACCAGATTCTTGCCTTCCTCCCGCCCTTGCTGCTGGGTGGTCATGTGACCTGGATCTGCCTTTGGGTATAGTCATGTGAGAACATGAGGATAGAGCTGTAGCAGCCATTTTGTAGCCGTGAGGTGAGTAGCCTAAGGATGGTGGAGTGGAAAGAAGGAAAGATCTTGGTTCTTTCAATGCAATTTTGTTTTTCTTTTGTGACAATTTTGAGCTAAGGTGCCAACTCTGGAATTGTGTACTTTCAGATCTCTTGTAAGATAATTCTCTTAAGTCACTCACAGTCGGGTTTTCTGTGGCTTGAAGCTGAACATACCCTTACATGTGCTTCCTACTCTAAAAAGTGTGGTAGGCAGAGTGCAGAGACATCTGAGGTAGAGTGAGTGTAGAGGTTGGGGAGCAGGCTTTTGGCACAGGTAGGAAAGGGTCCATAGGTATCCAGGGGCATGAAGGAAAAATATTCCCTGAGATTCTTCCCCAATGCAAGAAACTTTATGTGGTACTAGTCATATGGACTTGGACCATTCATCTAATCTTGGTGAACCTAAGTTTACTTTTCAAAGTGAGGATAACAACACCTGTGTCACTTGGTTCACTTGGTTTTATGAGGATCAGATTTGATTGTGTATGTGAACTTGTATTGGAAACTTTAAAAGGAAGCTCTGTTATAATATCAAAGCCACACTTGGTGCCTGGTACATAATATGTGTGCTCAATAAATATTTGTTGGGTGGATGTGCTGTGCCTGTTTGTCTACATCAGGGTTGTTTGCATTGCACTGTGAGCTTGGGGGTTGCACTGCTGTCTGACTCATTGCTCCATATAGTGCCTACTCCAGACAAAACTTAAAAGAGGGTTTCACTAAATGCTTTCTTCTTGGCAGTGATGTGTTAGGTACTGCAGCCTGGATAGGGAATTCAGCTTTTGTTTTCTATGGATTTTCCACTAAATATGCTGTGACGAGGTGTCTGTTTTGATCAGGGATACTGTCAATTATTCCTCTCCCTTCTTGACTTTCTCTATGATTTAGGGTGTGAAGACATCTGTTGGCTTTAACCTATCACTGTTGTGTGAGATACTTTGGCTCCAGTCAGTAGGGCTGTGTCCAAGGCAAGCTGGCCCCCTGTGAACTCCCAGGCTGCTGAATCAGTCATCTGCCAGGTGACAGGTGGTGCCTTTAAGATATTGTGGAGCAAAAGGAGACAGTAACACCTGCCACTTTAAAAGCTTCCCTATGCCAGACAAACAAGGAACTTATTTGTTTCCTTTAGGCTTGCCCCCTGTAACATCAGCCACTTTCCCAAGTCCTAATCCATGTTTCATATTTCATGCATCCACTTGTGGATCTCATTGACTCTTGGCCTCTCCCGGATGGACTCCTGGGACTGTGGCTTGTCACTGATTCTGTGACAGTCAGCTCACCCTGGTTTTGGTGTTGCTGTGCTCTATGCTACACTGGATATGAAACACGCAGAAACATGACTGAGGGCAGACAGGCCGAAATCTGAGAAATACTTATTTCAGTTGCTCCCCAAAAGGAATTATATTGGAATAAGGCAAGAGAGAAGATTCAGAAGTGTCTTCAGAAGACTGGAGACACTGAAGTCTGGATGGCTTAACAAATAACAGTGAAGTTGAACATAGTATTTAAGTACCAAGACGTAGATGGCGTAGCACTGATGAAACAGGATAGGGGTGTGTGCGGGGTGTCAATGACACGATTGTGCAGCCAAGATGAAGAGAGGCAAAGAAGTAGATGTTGATCTTGAGGAGCAAAACCATGGTTTGGAAGCAGTGGGCTTGAGAATGAAGCAGTGGGCTTGAGAATGAAGAATGGGCACCAGAGTCAGAAGAGGACCACTCTATCTCTTACTCTTCCTGGGATCCAGGAACCCCTTGGGCCTCAGTCTCCTCATCTATCAAGGGAGACCCCAGCACTTCTGGCCTCACAGGGTTACTGTATGTTTTTGATGATCTAAAACGAACATGACAATAGTATAGACAATACTATGAAAACGTAATGTATGTTGCCTTCCCCTTGGCATCCTTGTTTATTTCCGTGTGCTTGATGTAAAGCACAAGCAAGGTGTTTCCTAGGCTCTCCGTTGTCACTTCTAAAGCTGCTGCCTCTCCTCCCCCGAGGCCATGATGAGAGTTATGGGCATGGCCTTGAGGGGGATATTCCTTAGACAACAGCAGGGATGATGACAGCTCCTCTCAGGGCGTCACAAGGCATCCCTCACTTCTGGATGGCTCAGAAGTTTAGTTGTGAAAAGTACTCAGGTTCTGAAGAGCTGGATTAAAGACAGATGGTCTTGACTTACAGTCACAGGTCATTTTGGGCAAAAATGAGCAGTGAGGAAAATTGGTTTGAAAATCGGTCAGTATCTCCTACGTTCTTAAAGTTGGGAGGAAACCTAGAAGGTGCCTAATGAACGGCCACTTGGGGTCTGAAGGAGCCTGCTGGTACAAGGTCTCCCTGCTTCTGATGTTTACACACGTTTATGCCCTTTGTCACGTGATGTCTGTCAAATGTTTGTCTCTCTCTCGCGCTGTCTCTGTCTCCCTCTCCCTTTAAAAACAATATTTCTGGATCTCCTCATTTGTTTCTCTTTAGCCACTCTCTTTTTAGATGTATTCAAGTTTTGCAAATTTAACTTTTAAGTAAACTTTTTATTTTGAGATAGCTGTAGATTCATGTGCAATTTTAAGAAATAATTCAGAGAGATCTCATGTGCCCTTTACCTGGTTTCACCTAGTGCCCTGCATCTAGTAAACATTTGCTGAGTAAGTGAACTGACTTCCACAAACATGACACTGACTGCCCTATTTGGGCAGCACTGTGCTGGGTCCTGTGGGGTTATGAGGAGGAATTGTGGCAGGAAATGCCCCTGCCCTCATGTGGCCTACAGTGCCTGACTTGGGCATGGCCTGGTTCACCTGCTTTTCTTTCTGGCCTTACCCTCTGGGGTGCCCAGGTCCTACGTGTGCCAGCCCTAGTGGGCCTAGTTGGGGCTTTTCCATCCCAAGCCTATGCCAGAGGTGAGTCAGAGTGTGCGAACTCTCACCCCATCCCCTTCCCCACCCAGACACGCGTGCCATTTCCTAAAGGAAAGCCATTTTTGTAACTGTCAGAGTTGGACTAGAACTGTCAAAGTATTCAAAAGCACCTCTAGTCACAGTTCTATTTTTCCAGGATTGCTGTAAAAATATCATGACTTTTTCATCAAAATTGAGAATAACAACAAAGAGAACCTGAGAACTAGGTGAAGAAGGGGCAAAAGGTGGCAATGGCCCGGAGACAGCAGCAAGATGTTCGAATGCTGTGGACAGTGGCACATGTGGGCACACACCCCACTTCCCGCTTCCCCCACCCAACCTCCACCTCTGCCCCCGCACCTCCTCCTCATCCCTGCTGTGCAAGACTCAGCTGAGTTTCCTCCATGGCCACGGTGCACAAGGCTGTCCCACACAAGCCCAGATGGCTGCCTTTATGATGGCCCTGTGATGCCTCATTACCCATATTATGTACTAGTATGTGCATCTCACGTTAAAGTAACGGTATTGACTGTGCTGGGGTAATGGATTGGCTACTTGCTCTCTTTCTGAGCAGTTACTCAAGCTTGCCATCTGGCGAGTCTAATGACCAGGTGGTGAACCTAAATAACCTCACTTTGGGGTAGAAGGTACCCCAGTCGGTTCTGTTCTTGCCATCTGCAGCCTCCTTCTTTTGGATCAAGATGTCCAGAGAATCAGTCATGCTATTTCTTAATGGAGTAGCCATTTGTTATCAGAAACATTCCCACTTCACTTACGCAGAATTCTGCTCTCCAGCATCTTCACTAGTTTAGAATATACATAGGAACCAGGAACCAAGCCAGAAAAGGCTTTGTGCAACCAAGAATACCAGGAAGCTCATGTGATAAATCTCATGGGCCTCCCTTGTGAGAAAGCTTCCTTGAGCCTTTACTCTTATTTACACCCAGTGATACCACGGAGTTCATCTCACTTCCAAGGGTTCAGTGTATTGGAGTCTGCAGAGGAGAGGGCAGGAGAGGGTGTAACACAGGCATATATTTTGATAAATAATGAGGAATACCTGAAAACACTGAAAGGATTAAAAGCAGACGCAAGAACTAAAACCACAGCAAACCGGGGTTGTTTGGTAAGGGTCAAAGTATGCTACAGCCCTGGACTATTACCCCCAAGAACACCACATTAAAATAATGGAGTCTGGAATAATCAACCTGTGTTAACAGCACTGTTGACTGTGATTGGTAGACAGCATCTTAGGGGCAGGGACCCATGTCATACATTATGGAGATGTCCTCTCTAAACGGTTAACATAAAAAGGTTGGACACACAGGGAATTACATGCTCAGCTTTTTGAGAAAAATCATGTGTCTATGAGCAAAGTGAATTAAAATATGACATCAGTTTTTTAAAGAGACCAATATTTTTATTATCATAAAATAAGATAGTTTCATTGAAGAAAATTTAGAAAAATATATAACCAAAAAGAAGGAAATAAAATATAGCTATAACCCCCACTTCCAAGATATAACCAGTGTTAATATTTTGTTTGCTCTCTTGTTCTCTCTTCACATATATTTGTATATGTATATCCATTTACCTCTCTGACCTTGCCTGCCTATCTACAACTAGTTGAAGTTAATACACAAGAATACGTAAGTTAATACATAAGAAATTGAGTCACACCACTTTGTAACTTGTATTTACCCCCACTTAATGCACAGGTAAGAAACTTTTCATGTTAATGAGTAAACCTCTTCAGCATCATTTCAGTGGCATTGTATTCCATGCTATGATAGCCATCCAGGGGTTTACGGTAATTCAGTGATTCTTTATAAAAGCATATTGCACAGCAATATCTGGAAGATAAAACAAAGTGCGATCAGCATGAGTCTTTCTAACCACCACCAGCCAATTTCACTACGGTGGCAGCAGAATTGAAAGCTTCAAAGCTGGGCATTTTTGTCTTCATGAGCCATGCTGGCTGCCTGCCTCTTGTTGGATACTTAGAACCCTCTATCTGTTAGGATGCTTTTGGAGGTAACAGAAAACTCAACTCAAAGCAGCTAAGTAATAAGAAACATTATTTCACATTATAAAAGTCCTGGAGAGCAGGCCGATCCAGGGCTTGCTAATGCAGTGACTCAAAGGCATCGTCAAAGATTTGTGTTTTTCCCATCTTTTTTCTCTCCTGAGGGGGTCCCCAAATTTTGGCAGCTATTCCAGGGACCACACGAAGACATGATAATATGCAGAGGCAGAACGGGGGGTGGTCTCTTCCTTGTGTGTCTTTTTAAACAAATTTATTTTTATTAATTAATTAATTTATTTCTGTGCGTGGACTTTCTCTAGTTGTGGTAAGTGGGGGCCACTCTTCATCGCGATGCGCGGGCCTCTCACTATCACGGCCTCTCTTGTTGCAGAGCACAGGCTCCAGACGCGCAGGCTCAGTAGTTGTGGCTCACGGGCCTAGTAGCTCTGCGGCATGTGGGATCCTCCCAGACCAGGGCTTGAACCCGTGTCCCCTGCATTAGCAGGCAGATTCTCAACCACTGTGCCACCAGGGAAGCCCACAGATTTATTTTTAATTGTGGTAAAATACACATCACATACAATTTAACATCTTGACCATTTTTAGGTGTACAGTTCAGTAGCATTATGTACATTTTCAGTCCCTCGTAACCATCCTTCTAGTTAGTATCTTACTCTGTGAATTTGACTATTCTATGTGCCTCATATAAGTGGAGTTATACTGTCTATGTCTTTTTGTGACTTCCTGTAATGACCTCAAGGTTCATCCATGTTGTACCATGAGTCAGAATTTCCTTCCTTTTTAAGGCCGAATAATATTCCCTTGTCTGTATATACCATATTTTGTTTATCCATTCATCTGTTTATCTGTTCATCAGCCCAGGGGACACTTGGGCTTCTTCTACCTTTTAGCTATTGTAAATAATGCTGCTGTGCACATGGGTGTACAAATATCTCTTCAAGAGTCTGCTTTCAGTTCTTTTGGGTATATATTCAGAAGTGGAATTACTGGATCATATGTTAATTCTACTTTTATTTCTTGAGGAACTGCCAAACTGTTTTCCATAGTGATCGTACCATTTTACATTCCCACCAACAGTGAAAAAGTATTCCAATTTTTCTCCACATCCCTTCACCCTCCACTTTTTGAGATAGTAGCCATCCTAATGGGTGTGAGGTGCTCCTTGTGTTTCTTTTTAAGACTGAGGAAACATTTACTCTCACTTCTCTTGTCCCATTGGTTGGAATTATGTTCACACGCCTATGTTTAAACCAATCACTGGTAAGAAAAATGCAACTGTGATTCATTTTTGTAGACCAAGCAGCACATACCCTGGGGCTGGGAGCGCTGAGCCCCTCTGAAGCATGGCTGCACAGAGTAGGGAGGATTGCAGGTTCTGTTAGGAAGGAGGAAGCAGGGATGGCTGAATGTCACTTTCTGATTTCCCTTGACTTCACTAGGGTTTAGAGGGGCCCTTGAGTTTGCATCCATGTAGACGTTACCCCAGCTTCATAAAAAGAGTGCCTCAAAGTTAAATCACTTTGAACACCTCAAGAAAGGTTTTATCATGTAAATATGAACAACAGACAACAAAAAAGCTCTCACACAAAATTACCTCCTTACGTGATGAAGTAAAAGAGAGGAAAGAAGTTATCACCCACGCACAAAGGAGCCTTTAAGAATCTCATCATCTTTCCTCCCAGCATAGTCTCCCCTAACCCCCACTCATTTTCCGGACTTCAAACAGGATTGAAATGACAAGGTATCAAACGCCAACTGCTTGCTCCTTAAGTCTTCAACTCTAATGTGCATACATATCACCTGGGGATGTTAAAATGCAGATTCCCATTCATTAGATCTGGGGTGGGGCCTGGGAGTCTGCATTTCTAACCGGCTCCCAGATGATGCTGATCTGGACCGAGACCCACATTGAATAGTGGGGATGTAGAGCACAGCAGAATCCTCTGGAGGGTCTGTTAACACCCGGCTTGCCAGGCCCTGACGCCAGAGTGTCTGATTTAGTAGGTCTGGGCTGAGGCCCAAGAATTTGCATTTCTAACCAGTTCCTAAGTGATGCTTTCGCTGCTGGTCCAGGGAGCATTCTGATGACTTCTGACTTAGAGGATAGTCACTGGGACCAGGTGACGAGCTTTGCACCTAGAGGCCCACTTGGTCCCTGCGTAAGCTCAGAAAGTGACTTTACCTCTGAACCTCAGTTTCCTTATCTGTAAATCAAGGATGATAACACCTCCTACCTTAGTTGACTTCTGTGGGGCACTGCGCATGCGTTAGATAACGTCTACAATCATTACTCACTCTTCGTTTCAACTGGGTAGGATTGAAGTGTGCACATTTGCTGCTCTTCAGAAAATCTTTTGGGAAGTGAGTTATTCCTCACCTCAGGCGTGTTCAGAGAAGCTCTCTTCTTTCATTTGTTGTGCCCTGGAATGCAGAAACCTCCCCAGATATACTTTTTTCACCATGCCGTTGATTACTCATTAAGTGTGGGGATGCTGGGCACTGCCAGCCTTTAACCTGGATGCCCAGTAAGTCCTTATAAATAAAGAATGCAGAAAAGCCTAATGAGAGCAGCATCATCTCAGGCTGCAGCAACAAGACCTGTCTCCCTCAGCTTCCCGTGAGGGTGCGCTCTCTGAAACCTCGGCCTGTTCTGGCTAGCAGAACAGAAAAAGCAGCTCCCAGCATCCCAGCAGCACTCAGTGTGAGTGCTTTAATCATATGCAAGGCTGAAGAAAGGCAGGAAGCAAGCAGACCCCTGCAGACAGGCTTTCTACCTGCTTATGCCTTCAGGCTGGGAACAGTTGCTGGAGGACATTTCAGGTAGAGCAGCCAGCAAGGCTCAGAGACAAGAGCAAATAAGGTGTTGGGCAGTACCAGCTGACGCCCCCCCATGGCCAGGGTGTGAGTGGGCTACAAGGTGGGGACCTTCGCAGGGCCAGGTTACACAGGGACTTGTATGGCTTGTTCCCGCAGATAACTAGAGGGAGGGCAGGTGTATTAGGACAATTTTGATAACAAGTAATAGAAATGAACTTGCCTTCACTTAAGCTGAAAGGAGCCTTTAGTTAAGGATTCAGGCTGTTTCACAGAACCCAAGGGCAGGTTGCAGCATCCCTGAGGAAGGGGCAGAAGCAGAAAGGCATACTGACTCATTTTCTCCTCACTGATGTTTCGTCCCCCATATGAGCTTTCTCTGCTTTTACAATCCACATAGGTGATCAAAAATGTTTATTCCAAAGCACCCAGGCTGATACAATGGCAGGTTTTGGATTTAGCGATCTCAAGAGATACTGACTGTTTCTTAGTCCCAATTTCAAATGTCTGGCAAAGAGGTGCTGATTGGCCATCATGGGTCAGGTTCTCAGCACTGGTCCAGTCAAAGGCTGCCATGGTGGTAAGATGAGACATATTGTCCAAAATGGCTGCTGGGGCCCTTGGTTGTGGATGAAGGGTGGGCAGTGAAAGGCTTATTTATGAACTAGGTGGACACTCCAAAGGGACTACCTCAGAGGAAGGGCAGAGCAAACTCCATAGTCCGTTCCCACCTGAGGTGCTCTGATTGGACCCTTACGTGCAGTACCTGTTCTCTCCCAGCCAACAGTGGAGGGAAAGGCAAGCACAGGACCTATGTTTGTAGGTTTAGGCTGAGAAGATAGGGATCTACCTCCTGGAGCACTGGTGTAGGACCGCTTTGGAAACACTGCTGAGCTCTGGAAAGTGACACAATCCTTAAATAGCAATGAGAGCAACCTGGCTACCATCACTTTGGAAGCTGAGAAAATAAATGACAGCAAACTACCAAAATAGTTTTTCTTTTGTTTTTTTAATTGGAGTATAATTGCCTCACAATGTTGTGTGAGTTTCTGCTGTAAAACGAAGTGAATCAGCTATATGTGTACATATATCCCCTCCCTCTTGGACCTCCCTCCCATCCCCGTCATCCTACCCATCTAGGTCATCACAGAGCACCGAGCTGAGCTCCCTGTGCTATACAGCAGGTTCCCACTAGCTATTTTATACATGGTAGTGTATTTATGTCAATGCTGATCTCCCAGTTCGTCCCACCCTCCCCTTCCCCGCTGTGTCCACATGTCCGTTTTCTACGTCTGCATCTTTATTCCTGCCCTGGAAATAAGTTCACCTGCCATTTTTCTAGGTTCCACATATATGCGTTAATACATGAAATGCTTCCCTAAAATTATGGTTTTTAAACATCAAACAGTAAATTAATGAAAATCAAAATATAAGGAAACTTCACTCACCCGTGATCTCACTCTGTTCTCTTTGTTCCCTCTTTCCTTCCAGCTTTCGTTCACATGCACACAGAATCTTATATAGCTTTAGACAGTATAAACATTTTGTATTCCATATTATGTAATGACTAGTTCCCATGCTGCCTTGTCATCTTCTTAACTATCTTTATCGATATGCCATCCTTCAAATTAAGTAGGTTACACTTAGCACATAATTAAAATTTGAGACTGTGAATCTGGAAGGAATCTTAGGAAATCATTGAGGCCCCAAAAGATGAACCTGGAGAGGAGAGTGAGTTCCCCAAGGTCAAAGAGCTGCTTAATTCCAGACCCAAGGCTAGATTTCATTCATTTTTCCAAACGTATGTTTATAATTACCTACTTGATATCAGGTAGCAGTAGGTTTCATCTTACTTCAGATCCCTTTTCGCCACCTTGCATGATCTAATTAACATGTGCTGGCTATGAGCCATTTCTTATTTTTCTTAACAGAGGAAAGAGTGCTTTTTCAACTCACTCTCAGGAATAGAGGTTGTGGAGCTGAAATGAGTAACAGCAATTTTAAATTGGACTGGTTTCGTGACTGGTAGATAAGTCAGCGTGCAAAGACATTTCTGTTTCCCAGGTTTGGCTTGCTTTCTCAACGCCCTTTGCAAACTCCACAGGGATTTTTAAGCTTTAAGTCTGGGTATAAGCTTATGCAAGCTGTTAGTCACCTTTTTAGATGAAAACTCCACAGGATTATGCTTGAAAATGTTCTGTGCTTCACTACAGATTCCTTTGGAGTAATTCAGCTATAGTATGATTTTGAGGGAGAAGTGATTGAATAGATACATTTCAAAACACATTCGCATTTGAAAACAGGGGTTTTATCAGCTAAAAGAACTATTCTTGAAAGGTACACATGCAGGGCAAATTTAGAACAAGCAGAACAATTTAGACATGATAGCTATGAATTGCCCCAAAGCTTAAAATACTGGGGGCTTTTGATCACACAGAATCCTGGGCATGGATTGAATCATGAATATCTGGTGTTTTACTCTGGAAAATGTATTGGAACAGGAAATCTTGTCATTGCTCTGTCTCCACAGATCATTCCAAAACATTCTAGGCATGCAACATTGCAATTGTAAACACACATTTGACCAGAAAAAAACAGTGAAGGAGCCTAAATTTTTGGTATAGAAAAGAGGGGTGGGCTCTGAAGTCAGAGTTTGGGTTGGTATCTTGGTTTTACTACTTACTGCATATGTGATCTTGACTGGGTCTCAGTTTGATCATCTGCAAAATGGGGAGAATACTCTTTGATTCATAGAATTGTTCTGTTGACTTGATTGTGTTAAATCATGTTACATAGCACCTCTCAAACCCACATGTGAACACAAATCACCTGGGATCATGTTAAGATGCAGTAGGGACAGAGAAACACAAATACTGTATGATCTCATTTATATGTGGAGTCAGAAAAAACTGAACTCACACAAGCAGAGAGGAGACAGTGGTTGCCAGGTGCTGGAGGGCAGGGGAGATGGGGGAGATGTTGGACAAATGGTACAAACTTCCAGTTGTAAGAGGAGTAAGTTTGGGGCGCTAATTACAGCATGGTGACTATAGTTAACAATTCTATATTGTTGAAAATTGCTGAGAGAATGAATCTTAAATGTTCTCATCATAATAACAACAACAAAATGGTAATTATGGGAGGTGAAGGATGTGTTAACTGACCTTATTGTGGTGAATGTATATGGTAAACAATATATACATGCATCAGATCATCACATTGTATGCCTTAAACTTACACAATGTCATATGTCCATTATATCTCAATAAAGCTGGAAAGAAAAAAAGAAAAAAAAAAGATGCAGTAGGTCTAGGGTGTGGTCTGCTATTTGGAATTCTAACAAGCTCCACTGATACCCGTTGCTCCTGCATACCCAATCCTTTCATTTCCTTCCCTCTGTTCTTGAGAAGTCTTCCAGACCTTTGTTCTAGCTATTCTTGTCGGGTTCTTGTGATTGACTGCACATACACTTATGGGGTGTGTGTGTGTGTGTGTGTGTGTGTGTGTGTGTGTGTGTGTGTGTGTGTGTGTGTGTGTGTGTGTGTGTGTGTGAGAGAGAGGGAGGTGGCAGAGATGCTGAAATAGTCATGCTCACATTTGGAAAAAGCAGCTCCGTCTCGACCATATCTTACACAATGACGCTTACACTTGCTAATTAAAGGAAACTGAGTCTTTCCAGGGTTAAAAGGGCCTTAGGAGCAATTAGTCAGTCCATTTATTTTGTTTTTTAAAATAAATTAATTCAATTTATTTATTCATTCGTTCATTTATTTTTGGCTGCGTTGGGTCTTCGTTGCTGCGCACGGGCTTTATCTAGTTGTTGTGAATGGGGGCTACTCTTTGTTGCGGGCTTCTCATTGTGGTGGCTTCTCTTGTTCTGGAGCACCGGCTCTAGATGCGTGGGCTTCATTAGTTGTGGCACACGTGCTCAGTAGTTGTGGCTCGTGGGCTCTAGAGCACAGGCTCAGTAGTTGTGGTGCATGGGCTTAGTTGCTCCGCAGCATGTGGGATCTTCCTGAGCCACGGATCAAACCTGTGTCCCCTGCATTGGCAGGTGGATTATTAACCACTGCGCCACGAGGGAAGTCCCTAGTCAGTCAATTTAAAGGTTAGGCTCACTGTCAGAGCTTTCAGAGGGTGTCCCCTCCCTTCCCCATTCCCCAGTGCCTCTGAGCAAAGGAAGCTTCCTATCCTCACAACTTATTTGAAAAGACTCCTCATCCGAGTGCTGTGCTTCTCTATCAGCTTCCTCTCACCTCCGTCTGGACTCCCTCCAGCCTCTGTCCTTGTGCATCTGCTGCAGACACATCCACAGTGGTGTAACTTGGGCTCTGATATCTTGGCACCTTCAGGGCTTGGTGGTCCCCCCTGTTGGTTCGACCCCATCTCAGTCTTTACTGGCCTTATAGATCCCCTGAGCATCAACCACATCCTCCACCTGGTCACTTGGCCTCTCACAATGGCCACCCAAGGTGGGCCCCTTGCTCTCAGCTCTGTGTCCTTCTTTGTCCTTTGCCAGGTGGAACTTCCAGACACCTCCACACTTCGTGTGAGCAGAGATTTTCAGGGGCACTGAGTCTTCCTACACGCCCCACACTGTCATTTCTACCTGCTGTGGCTGCTCCATGGTGGCACAGATGCAGGGCAAGTTGCTCTCCCCGGGAATTCCAAACAGGAAATGCACTGGGTCTGCTCTGGATTCAGCTTTTCATTCTTTCCCTCACAGTTTCTATCTGTCCCCACTCCCTGCCCTGAGCTAAGGCTTAGACATAGGGGGGTTTCAGGCAGCTACTTCTTCCTAGGTTCATCCTTTTTAGAACTCTCCACTTCCTCCCAGGAAGGTCTCTACTTTCTCTTTTGTCCCTTAGAAATTGTTCTACATTGTATCTTGAAAAATGAAACTCCTTTGCTTTTTCTTTTGTCCTTAGCAGACATTACCAATCTATCACATCACACAATCTTAGAAACCTTCTTAACACAGTGTTCCAGGCAGCCAGGAACAATCAACAAGAGCTGCATTTGGAGATAGAAACTCTTTTCTATCACTAGTATAGAGTTATGCTTGAGGAAGGTAAAGAAAATAAGCAAAATCTAAACCTCACAACCAAATAGGCAATGCAAGTTTTAAATTTGGGAACTGTATAATTAGAAATCACTTTAAAGTATGAAATCATCACCCCACACAATGATCATTCATCCTCTTCTTGCATCACTCTAATGATGGGGAGCTCACTACCCATTGATAGTGAATTGCATTTTTAGACTATTATAAGTATTTTGTACCTGCTCATTGCAACTGGATTCTACACATAACATATTTAATTCCCATCTATACCATTGCCCTTCAGCTCCCATTAGTGTCTCTTTTCTATGTTCAATCTGCCCGGTTCTTTTCATTGGCACGGCCTCCAGCCTTCTCAATAGCTTCGGACTCCCCTCTGGATTCTTCCCTATTTAATGAGCCTTCCCTTTTAATGAAAATCCAGGGAGGTAACTGTAATGGGGAATCGCCCCTCCCTCCCTCTACTGTGGGTTTTTTGTTTGTTTGTTTGTTTTTTGAAAATTGGACACAGAAGTTGCATGTGAAGGTGCTGATTGCAGGGGATGTGTAAGGGTCCCTGCCCCCTGCAACCTGATGCTGTGTGCTTAGAAACTCCAGCTTGTCCTGGTACACATCCTCCTTTTCTCCCTCTCCCCACATCTCTCTCTCTCTCTCTCTCTCTCTCTCTCTCTCTCCCCCTCTCCCTCCCCCCCCCACCCATACACACACACACCCCTCTGGGCAGCATCATTTCTCAGCTGGCTACTCAAAGCAGCAGCTTGTACATGCTTGTTTTGCTGTTTGCTTGTCTAAACTACAGGCTTAATAAGGAGGTGGTTTAAACTCAGGGCCGTTGAAATCACTTAATTTTGAGAGATCTGTGCGAGTATCATTGAAAATAGTTGGGAAAGTCCTGAAAGGGGCTTGCTAATGCCACCTCCGTTTTGCCACCAGACGATTTGATGCTGTTTGTTAGGGTGAGAATCCAGCAGAACCTTATAGCTGGTGTTAAGGAACTGGGATTAAAAAGAATGGTGATAATAAGAACAGCCAACATTACTGAGCATTTTCTATGTGCCTGACTGGCCTATTCTGCCTGCTTTATATGTATGAACTTATTTACTATTCACAAGTTTGGCCTTTTGCCCAAGGTTGCGATCTACTAAGTGGTGGAGCCAGTTTGAGCCCACATGCCCTGGCTCCAGAGCCAGCACTGTAAACACCACATAATCCTGTGCATTAATGGTATCGTCTCTAATAACATCCAACTCATGTCAGCAGACATAAGTAAGCACATTTACCAAACTGTAAAGCAAAAATTCCCAAACTCTGTGGTTAATGTCTTCCTGTCTCAGTTCCTTCATCTGTAAAATGTGCTAATATAAACTACTGGCTCTATTTATATAAATATAAATCGTGCTAAAGATCCATTTTCTCCTACTCTCCTTCCTAAAACACATAATTTCAATTGTTTTAAAAACAAGACCGCATCATTCATTCAAATTTCACAGTGGGTTCTATTTTACTAAGACCCCTGTAGTCTCGAGTGTGTCTTTAGGGTTTTAGCTGACGGGGTTCCCTTGCATGCATCACAGAATGTGGCTTCTTCCATTCTGGGATGTATCCTTCCTGTCCACCCAAGTTCCATCTTTATGTATAATTTTCTACCTGGCCCATCTCCTCCATGAATCCTCTGGCCACCCTACCCCACTTTTGAGCCGTCCTTTATCTTAACATGAACACAAGCAGATTGTATTCCATCAACAAACATTTCTGAGCATTTATTATGTGCCTAGAATGATTCTGGATCAGAATTTCTCAACCACAGCCCTATGGACATTTTTGGTGGTATGATGGTTAATATTATGTGTCTGTTTGACTGGGTCCGAGGGTACCCAGATATTTGGTCAAACATTACTCTGGGTGTTTCTGTGAGAGTGCTTTGGGATGAGATTAATATTTAAATTGGTGACTTTGAGTAAAGCAGATTGCCCTCCCTAATGTTGGGTGGGCCTCATCCAACCAGTTGAAGACCTGAATAACACAAAAGGCTTACTCTTCTCTGAGTAAGAGAGAATCATCCTGAATAATGGACTTTGAATTGGGACATCAATCAGCTCTTTCAGGTTCTATAGCAGCCTGCTGGCCTTTAGACTTGAACTAGGACATTGGCTCTGCAGATTTTGGACTTGCCAGCCTCCATAAGTGTGTAAGCCAATTCCACACAATATTATAATATTGTAATTATAATATCGTAATATATTATAATTATAATATTGTAATATTATATGAAAATTATAATATTGTAATATATTAATATAACATGTTATAGTAATATATTAAATATAGTATATTATATAATTGCATATAATTAATATAGTATATTTAATATACTATAACATTGTTATATTATAGTAATATAATATATTTGTATTGTAATTATATTATATTGTAATATAATAAAGGGTTATAATTATATTATAAATATTATGAAAGAATAATAAAATATTAAATAGAAATAAATATAAATTATATATTTATTCATTCTGTTTCTCTGGAGAACACTCATTCAGGCAGGCTAATCCTTTGTTGAGGGAGCCATCCTATGCACTGGATGTCTAGCAGCATCCTGACCTCTACCCACCTGATGCCAAGTAGCAGCCACCATAGCCCAGTTGTGACAATCAAAATGTGTCCAGTAACTGCCAAATGTCCCCTGGGGTGCAAAATTGCCCTGGTTGAGAACTGCTGTTCTAGGCATGTGGGAGAACTCAAGGGAAGCTTCTGCTGGTGTTTCTGCTGCTAAGAATCTCACAGTCTACTTAGGAGTCAGCACTAACAGGAATCAATATGGAATAATGAACTATTAACTTGTGAAACATTTTGCAACCTAAATTTTAGCTAAACTTGTGATTTTCTTTTTTGGAGGAAGGAATAGAGAGAAATGACAGCAACCTTTATAGAAAAAGTGGAAGCTTTCTTTCATTGGGGAAGGAGAATATGACATAAGAAAAGCTGTAGCATTCTACCTGGTTTGTCCCAGATAAGTGCAGTTACTTTGCAAGTATTGAAAGATTCATTAATGAGAGAAAAATTACCCATATGCCTCAGCCCTACTGACCCGCTCTAGTGAGCAAAAAATCTTCTGTGCAATTCCACTTGTGTCCTGATAGTTTTGAAGGATTATGTGATTCTTCAAATGAATCCATAACCCATTGTTGGCCCTGGACACATTTAATAACAGAACTCTGGGAGAGTAAGATTAAGAGACACAATCCTTCAGTCTTTCCCCAAACAGTTTTATTACTGAAATGATTCATGCACTGGGAGTCACTGAAATTGATCATTTGTAATTTATATTCTTCGCAGACAGAGATTTTGAGTTCCTTTCCTTAGTTGTTCAATGTCAGTTGTCCAATGAAAGTTGCCAGTTGTTCAGTGAACACTTGGTTCAATCTTCTAAGAAATGCACAGTCCTGAAAACATTCTGAAGCCTGCAGGGAGTTGAGAGGTAACTCTGGACTAGTTTTAGCGAGCTATGCATGGCTGAATGTATAAAGCATTAAAACTAATCTGAGACACAATGTGACAATCAATAGCAATACAGTATGTGCTGAACAGTAAGATTTAATATTAGCTTAGTCTGGCAACAAGAGGCAGGACACAAGTCAAGATGGGGAGGGCATAGCCAGGGATGGAAGCCTTTCAGCTGGATTTAGGAACAGCATCGTACTGAACTGGATGCTGGAGCTGCCTGAGTGCTTGGGGCAGAATTCAAACTTGGGCTCCAGCACCTATGCTCTCCTCAGTTACTGTCATTTGTGAAGTGGGGCTGATGTACAAAGAGTTCATTTCTGCTTTACCAAGTGGCAGAGCTGTTGGACTTGAAGGGTGTTGGGGGTCATGTGGTTTAACCCCTCATTTTGTAGGTGGGGAATTGCAGGTCCAGAGTGGTGATATGAGAATTATAACAGTGAAATTAACTTATATAGAGTGTTACTTGTCTGCCAGACACTCGACTGAGTGAGCTATAGACATCTCATCGTATCTCTATGAGGCAGACACTGCTATGATCCCATCGTTACAGATGAGGGCACTGGGAGTCAGAAAGGTTTAACTGTTTGCCCCAAGCCACACTGAAAGTTAAGAGCTGACAGTACTCAGATCTAGGACTCCCCCTCTGGCAGGCTGGTGTGTTTTTCACTTTGCTGCTGAATTTTCTCATTTGTAAAGGCTCTTTCATTCCTTCACTCCCTTCCTCCCTCTCTCCCTTCAAAATCGGGCACTGAGCACTTAGACTGGACCAGGTACTGCCCCAGATTCTGGGAAAGCAGCTTCCACAGTCCAGAGATATTAGCTGGTGGGGGAGGCCAGTCTAGGAGAGATGAATGTAGGAGCTAATGTTTCTTAGTCTGGTCTTTCTCAAAAACAATGTGTGAGGAAAGGGTCCTTGGACCCAGAGGCCTGGGATAGCCACTGGTGACCATGAGGCCTGCCTGAACAGGTCAAAGGGCCAGGCTGATGTTGGACTGCTATCAGTGGGGTGGACCTTGTACTCTGATTTTTCCTCAGGTGATCAAGAGCTATGGATGTGGGCAGATGAAATGACCCTAGCCTGCAGAGAAATGAATTTAGTTACGTTGGACACTACAGTTAGCCTTTGTTGAATTTACAAAGGGATGAAATGGCGCAGAAGGGAAGCTCTCCTGTGAAGGCTTGGGGGCTGGGTGGTGCAGTCTTGGGATGTACCTGAGGTTTGGCTTTGTCCAGGCACCAATGTTCCTGTTTTGTAATCACCTCCTTACTTGCCCATCTGTCTCAGCAGGCTCTGAACTATCAGTGACTAGGAATGGTATCCTGTTCCTTTTATTTAAAATGCCAAGATGGTATAAAAGAGATAACTAATGAGAACCTAATGTATAGCACAGGGAACTCTACTCAATGCTCTGTGGTGACCTAAATGGGAAGGAAATCCAAAAAAGAGGGGATATATGTATATGTATAGCAGTTTCACATTGTTGTGCAACAGAAACTAACACAACATTGTAAAGCAACTATACTCCAATATAAATTTTTTAAAAATCCCAAGATGGTGTCTGGCCTGCTTCATGCTCATTGGATATTTGTTGAATAATTGGGAGATCCTTAATCTTGAAGTATCTAGAAGCTTCGTGAGGTATATTTAGAGTTTATGTGGACCAGGGGAACTGATGGGGGTGAAGCAAACCTGAATGATATCTAGATACAAAAATTGTACCTCCTGAATTTTTGGAACAGAACCAGTTTCAAATATGCTCTCCAATTTTTCCTGTAAGTACGTTTTTATCTGTCAGGGCTGGTACTCTGATATTTTCGTTTGGAAAATATACACAGTGCCGCAAAGATGCCAACTTGTTATCTCACTGTGGCTGGACTATTGAGGTCTGTGTTCTCCTAGGTGTCAGAGACTTGAGACCCTGCATAAGCAATAAGAGGGTGTGCGGTGAGCACGGATGCAGCAGAGCTATGGGTTTATTTAATTATTATCTTTTCTGACCTATTTCTGGTATGTGGTCATATCAGTCAGGTTTCTCCAGAGAAACAGAACCAGTAGGATATATTTCAAGGAATTTGCTCACAACTGTGGGGGGCTAGTAAGTCTCAAACCTGTAGGGAAGGCTGGCAGGCTGAAACTCCTAGGTGGGAGCTAATGTTGCGATCTTGAGAATTTCTTCTTCCTCAGAGAAATCTCAGTTTTCCTCTTAAAGAATTTCAACTGATTGGATGAGGCCCACCCACATTATCAGGGGCCATCTCCTTTGCTTAAGGTCAACTGATTGTGGATGTTAACTGCATCTACAAAATACCTTCACAGCAACACCTAGATTAATGTTGGATTAAATAACTGGGTACTATAGCCTAGCCAGGTTAACAAAAAAACCATCATAGCAGGTGAAGTATGAATCGCCCACCACTTATTCCAAAAGGATAGTACAAGGGAACGATTGTGAGTTTGGGCATATTCTAGCCAATGTGGGAGCAGGATTATCTGATAAACTGCTGTTCCCCTCCCCAAAGAGGGGAAGCCACAAGCCTGTTGACCTGCTTATTAATCCCAGTGGGTTAAATTGGCGAAAGCTGAAAAGTGTTCCCACGAGGACATTGCTGCTCTATCCCCAAGAACAAGTGTTGGAATAACACTTCTCTGTTCTCCTCACCTTTCTCTTCCCCTTTCAAGGGAAGGGGGACCTGATTTGATTGGTGTCAGAAGAGGCATTCTGTGATGGGCCCTGAGCATCTCTAAATGTTCTCCCTGTGTAAGCCATGAATGCAAGAGCCTGACGGCTCTTCACTCAGGACATCACTCAGGGTTGCATTGGCAGTGAGCAACCTTGAGAAAGGAGGTAACGACTTCCCCTGGACAAAGAGCAGACTTGCCTCCACTTGCTAAAAAAGAGGTGAAACATCCAAGGTCTGACCTCCTCACCTGTAATAATCCTCTGATATTCAGGGTCCATCTAGAAACACCTGCGTTGTCCCCTTGGGACCTTTGGGGGCAACTAGGGTGAACATCATGCTGACACTGGCTACTGCATTTGCTGTGAGTAATAAAGTCCTTTGTCTCTGATCCAGGGGTCTCATATCTTCTTGCCAGCATCCATGAAACAGCTGCGGTCTAGCTTGTTAGCTTGCAAGTAGGGTAAAGCCTCAGGCCCTCTGCAACTTTTGACAATAAGAGGCCTTGACTCCCTGCAGGCAACAAGTATTTGTTTCACATTCCTAGACTCCTCCATGCAATGACGTTCTGTCCTGGAGACCAAACTCTTCCTTCTCCAGGATCTCCCCGCAAAAAGAGAGTAAGAATTCTCTTGGCTTTCCAGCTTTATCATTAAGAAAGCTGCTGTATTGCTTCCTGAGTGATCTTTTCCCAAGTGGTCTAGAATGTGGAGGGGACAAAAGGGGAACATCTAGGCTCTTCTAGAAACCCCAACTTGTACTGAGTGCCAGGCTCTATGCTAGGAGCTGGGGATGCCATAGTGAAAAAGAAAGGTTCCCTACTCTCTTGGAGCTTATAGTGTTAATGGGGGAAGGGAGCCTGCACAGATACAATATAAGAAGATAATGCAGAGTGTTGCAGAAGATAATGCAAGACTCCCTGTGGGCCGCATCTCTTCTTGTAACATTTTCCTTCTTTCTAGTTTGACTCTCTGAAGTCACATTTATTTTTTTAAATATTTTAAATTAATTTTTATTGGAATATAGTTGCTTTACAATGTTGTGTTAGTTTCTACCATACAGCAAAGTGAATCAGCTATACGTATACATATATCCCCTCATTTTTGGATTTCCTTCCCATTTAGATCACTACAGAGCATTGAGTAGAGTTCCCTGTGCTATGCAGTAGGATTTTATACATGGTATCAATAGTGTATATATGCCAATCCCAACCTCCCAATTCATCCCACCCCCTCTTTCCCCCCCTTGGTGTCCATATGTTTGTTCTCTACGTCTGTGTCTCTATTTCTGCTTTGCAAATAAAGTCATCTATACCATTTTTCTAGATCTCGCATATATGTGTTAATATGCGGTATTTGTTCTTCTCTTTCTGACTTACTTCATTCTGTATGACAGTCTCTAGGTCCATCCACATCTCTGCAAATGACACAATTTCATTCCTTTTTATGGCTGAGTAACATTCCATTTCATATATATACCACATCTTCTTTATCCATTCCTCTGTCAACGGACCTTTAGTTTGCTTCCATGTCCTGTAAATAGTGCTGCAGTGAACATTGGGGTGCATGTATCTTTTCGAATTATGATTTTCTCAGGGTATATGCCCAGGAGTGGGATTCCTGGGTCACATGGTAGTTCTATTTTTAGTTTTTTAAGGAACCTCCATACTGTTCTCCACAGTGGCTGTATCAATTTACATTCCCACCAACAGTGTAGGAGAGTTCCCTTTTCTCCACACCCTCTCCAGCATTTATTGTTTGTAGATTTTTTTTTTTTGGTGGTGGTACGCGGGCCTCTCTCACTGTTGTGGCCTCTCCCATTGCAGAGCACAGGCCCCCTGTAGATTTTTTGATGATGGCCATTCTGACCGGTGTGAGGTGATACCTCATTGTAGTTTTGATTTGCATTTCTCTAATAATTAGTGATGTTGAGCATCTTTTCATGTGTTTGTTGGCTATCTGTATTTCTTCTTTGGAGAAATGTCTATTTAGGTCTTCTGCCCATTTTTGGATTGGGTTGTTTGTTTCTTTAATATTGAGCTGCATGAGCTGTTTGTATATTTTAGAGATTACCTTTGTCAGTTGCTTCATTCGCAAATATTTTCTCCCATTCGGAGGGTTGCCTTTTCACCTTGTTCATGGTTTCCTTTGTTGTGCAATGAAGTCACATTTAAATCACCTTAGTTGGATTTAGGTTATTCTTAAGTTTGTGAGTAACACCTTTACAAACTATCTCTTGGGAAGGGTTATTTCTGCAGTGGTTAAGCTCATCATTATATATTGATTTGTACCAAATTCATTCACAGAGGGTGACTTATCTCTATAATTTTGGAGTAACTTATGTTCTGACCATACCTTATATAATAGCTCAATCAACCACACAGAGTACAGTATTAAAACTTAAATTATAATGTGAATATTGAAGTTATTTTAGGTAAATAATGTGTATAGCAGATCTTTTAATATAATCCTAAATTCTACTTTCATTATGTTTTTCAGTAAATATACTCAAAGTAGAGTAAAAATTGAGGAATCCTTCTGTCTGTCCGCCCATGAAATATTGTCAGTCACTGGGCTAGGCACTAGGAATAAAAGGGTAGCTAAGAATAAATTTTTCATATACTCCAGTCTCCTAAATGGACAAATGGGGTTCAGTCCTGCATACAATGAAAATAAACTTTACAGAAGTTTGATTGTTACTTAATGCCTAGATATTAAGGCAGTAGCCCTCAGGGTTACAACCAGTCCTGGAGAATATAAGTTTTCTTCTTGACTGTTTAAATGCAGGGATGAGCCTCTACATCCCCATGTAGGAGCTGATAATCCAAAAATACTAGACAACCAAATGTTGTCTGTAATTTTGCCATGATCTGTATACATTTTTGCAATGAAATTTATAGAAGACAACATAATTAAATTTATAAACATTTATTGAATTTCTACCACACACAAGGACCTATAGTAGATTCTATGAGGGACATAAGACAAGATCCATGCCCTTGAAGAATTTGCAATCAAGTGAGGACATTAATTATCATCATGGATTTATGAGTCTACCTGCCAGGCAAGGGTCTCCCTTTTCAACATAATGACTCCTTTATGGCTTTTTGTGGTGCTTTTATCAATGGTATGTTAATTAACCCAAATAATCAGTCAAGATATCTGTATTACAGGAAATGAATGAAAGGTTAAAAGGGAGGGTGATGAGGAGGTGGGAGAGGAACTAACCTTGACACCTATTCTATAGTGGACACTTTATGATTAATAAATTCCCATAAGAATCCAGGAAGTAGGTATTATTGCTCTTTCCCTCTTTTTAGCAGATGACAACATTAAAGCTCAGAAATGTTCAAACATTTCCCTAAACCCAGACAGCAAGTGTCAGACCTGGAATTTTTAGGTCTGTTTAATACCAAAGCCCAAGCTTTGTCTGCTACAGTATGCTCGCAGCGTTCCAAAAATGTGTGTTTTCAGAAGCGAGCTAGCAAATAAACAAACAAGCAAGAAAGTATCTAGAAAGCAGTGAGTTTTCTGGCACTAGACATATTTACAATAAGCTAAATAACTGTTGGCAGAGATATAGATGGGATTAAAGCATTGATTGGGGAGTGGATAGAGTGATACCAAAATCCCTGTCAACTCTGGGATTCAGCTTCTATGAAAGCTTGAGTAGGGTTTGCACATATTTCCCTTTTTGTGGGATCGTCTGCTACATGTGCTCTACCATGAACAGAGAGTCATTGGAGTAGATTATGGGAAAAACAAGGCCCATGGCCCATATCACTACATAGTTTATCAAGATGTGCAGAAGTTCATCCTGCTGAAAGTTTAACTTGTGTTATGTGTATGTTTCCCATTTATTTGTTCCACAGAGGGAAGTCTCTACAAATCAATCATGCCGGCTTTGGGGGAAGACAAATCTCCTTTTAGCTTTGAAGAAGCTCCTTTCTCAAGGGAAAAGAGACAACCAGACCTTTTTTTGATTTTAGATCCTGTTTTGGACTGAATGTTTTTGTCTCCTTGCAAATTCACATGTTGAAGCCCTAACGCACAATGTAATGGTATTTGGAGGTGGGGCCTTTGGGAGGTAAATTAGGTTTAGATGAGGTCATGGGGGTGGGGCCCCCACAATGGGATTAGTGCTGATACAAGAAGAGGAGGAGAGAATAGAGCCCTTTCTCTCTCTCTCTGTGAGCACACAGCAAGAAGGTGGCCATGTGCAAGCCAGGAATTGGGCCCTCACCAAGAATTAAATCTGCTGTCATCTTGACCATGGACTCCCCAGCCTCTAGAACTGTGAGAAATAAGTTTCCATTATTTAAGCCACCCAGTTTATGGTGTTTTGTTATGGCATCCCAAGCTGACTAAGACCCCTTAAGGATGTTGTTATAACCCATTTTTAAGAGTTGGGCTGGTGGTTCTATTTGGGGAAAACCTATCTGGGGAGAGAGGCTGTGATAAGATCCTTTGAGTTTCACAGATTGAAAAGAAGTGTGATTCCTTGGGGATAGAGAGCAAAGTGAAGGTGGGGGAGCGATGAGCTCGCGGCCATAGCTGGCTAGGCATCTGGCTCCTCGGAACACGGGTGTGCAGGGCCAGAAATCACTGAGCATTTGGAGCTGCCACCTGGGAACCTGAGCTACAGCCTCACTGGCTAAACTTAGCTCTGCAGGGGTGTGGGCTCTTTCTCCAAGTGCTGAGAACCACGTTCAGTAGTATCACCAAATGGCAGTAAGCAGCAGTGACAAGGCGCACTGATTAGACACCAGAACTCATCACGGGGACTGGGGGATTCGATGTCCCAGTCCTCTCTTTGGACTGTGTAAATCTCTAATGTTTCTACATTTTGTTTGTTATTTTCTAAACTATTCATAGGAAGGAGGAGACCCAGAGACAGGGCCAGAAGAGGGTAAATTTGAGTAAAAAATCATTGCTGAGATTTGCAGCAGGAAATGGTGGAGCAGTCAGTCCCCCGGGGCCGCCAGGGACCCCTATCTCTTGAGGGGTCTCTTCTCTGGAGAAGTTAGGCTGGGGCCGAGAGGAGCAGACCCTTCCAGCCACACTCTGGTTCTTTATGGTGGCTGGGCAGCCATAGTCTTTGCAGAAAACTCAATATCTTTATTACTCTTGGTCTCAGAACTCTCAGACTTGGCATCCCAAGAACAAAAGAAAGTTCTAGATGGAAGCCCTATTTAAATTCTGAAGGGTGGTTATACTTGGAGGAACAGTGTTCAGATGTTTGGAGATTTGGGTATTTGGCACTTACAAACGGCTGCAGCAGTGACCACAACAGGGAAATACAGATCTAGAGGTTTGATATTTAACATTTGGGCTTCGTTGTGACACAGATTTACAAAAACAAAAAACAAATACCAACAACAACCCTGGCATGCATAATGTGATTGGGTGATGGATCTTTGAGAGCACCCCAGGAAATTCCCCTTGAGTTTCAGGCAGCAGAATGAGATAGGCTGGTAAATAAAGCTCCTGGCTCCACATACCCTGGGTATTTTTGTCCTGCAGTCCTGTTCATTGAGGAACTAAGAGCAAATGCCAAGAGATAGGGCTAGGGGAGACCTGTCTTTTTTTCTTACAGTTTGTTAGTTACTCTCTTCCTCTGGGCCAGCCTCTGAGTTTCACTCATGTCTGACAAGTGCTCACCAATTAGTATCCAGAGAAAGACCCTGGATCTTATGTCATGGCACCTAGAGGTGCTGTCTCTGCTTTCCCAGAACCTCCCTTTACCTTCTCCCTGTGTTTGGCTTTGTTTGCTCCCTTGGCTCCAGGAATCACTTTCAGAGACCTGGTAAATCTGACCATGTGCTCTGAAAGTCCCTTCACTTAGGGGAGGGTCTGATTTTTCATCTTTACCAGCCAAGTGGCTGATGGCTGCTCAGTGAGATCCTGGTCAGCCTTGGGGAAGGAGGCCTGAAGATTCTAAACATAAACATTTTCTTTCTGTCCTGGTCCTCCTCTTACCTTCACCAGATATGTCAGTAACTCTACCTCCAAAGCCATTGCTTCCTCTCCTTCCCTCTGCCTCCTTCCATGTCTCTCTCATTTCTTACCTGACTGACAGCTTTGTAACTCATCACCCTGCCTTCAGACTCTTAGTGTCCCAGTCCATTCTCTGCTCAGCTACCCAAGAAATCATTCTAAAGCACACATCTGTTCATGACATTCTTTTGCTTAAAAACATTCACTGGTTCCCTATCACCCTAAGGATACTTTGGATATTCACTCCCTCTCCTTGGAATGCCCATCCTTTTTTCTTCCTGGAAAAGGATTCATCATTTATCACCTCCTCTGAGAAGCCATCCCAAACCCCTTTGGGTGGAGTCAGTCCATTTTAGTCACTTCCTTCTTTGAGCTTCCATTGCCCAATAACACAGAGCTCTGAATAGCTACTGAACTCTTTTCAGGTGCTAAGTGCTGTCTGAGCACCTTCTGTACATTGTCTCATTTGATCTTCGCAGGAGCCTTAGAAAGTACGTGCTCTCCTTATCTCCATCTTTTTGAGGAAATGAGACGCAGTCACTTGAACATGTGCAAGGTTTTGTGGCTAGACAGAGGTGGAGACAGAATTTGAAACTGAGTAGCCCAGTCGTGAGCCCATGTTCTTAATCATCACACCACTCCGTGCCTGTGTATCTTTGTGAGAGCACTTACCACACTCCATCATTGATTACTTACGTCGATCCCTTCCATCACACTGAGCATCTTGGGCAGGAATACTGTCTCATTCATCACTGAGACTAGCACATAGTAGATGCTTAATAAATGCTCGAGGAAGGAAAGAAGGAAGGGAGGATATGTTGCTGTGATTATATGAGTAAGGACATAGAAATTCTTCTGTAAAAAGTTGGGATTCCCTAGGGGTGAGACCAGGCCTATGTTACTAGAACTTTAAGGGAAGAACTTATTCTGTGAAAAAATTTGAATAGTTTTGCTATAAGTGAAAAGCTGATGTTCCAACAAGGTTTGGACTAAGGTTGCATCAGTCCAGAAAAATTATTTTAAGAATGAAACAACTGATCACAGTCATCAGACACTTATTTTGTCAACAATCTAGTAAATTCATTCAGATATTGGGTGGGTATGGTCTGGAATCCAGGTGAGAATATTTACAGACAAATGGCTGATTCTAGGACAAGGATCCCTAAACTCACCCCTCTGAGAAGCTGGTGAAACTGATGAATTCTTTCCCTAGAGATATGCATGCACCTATACTAGGGAACTGACTCTTATTTCCAAAGATTTCCTGTACTCTGAGCACAGGAAAGAGCTGAAGTGGAACTGAGGCTCAGACTTGGATGGGGACACATCTGCTCTGTATTTCACTTGTTACACCTCCCCCTCCAAACCTCTCTGTCCAATGCTATTAATGCAGTTGGTTCTTTTTATGACTCCTCACTTCTGATGCCTCTTCCAGTCTGAGTGACACTGTGAGTAGAACAGGTTCTGTTTGATTCTAATATTGTATTAAGAAAATATAAAGGGCCAACCACCACAAAATTGTGGAACATTTTTTGGGTGGAGAGGGCTGGTATATGGGTTGTTATAATTCCATAGTCTTAAAGGGTTGTTTATAATTCCATAGTCTTAAATTAATACTTAGTCTATTCAAGTTAAATTGTTTAGCCAATTTATTGACTATTTATGAAGCACCTACTATGTGATCGAGCTCTTCAAAAGAAGCAAAAATTCATGCCCTTGTGTGTTTATGTGTTAAAGAGGGGAGATAGAAATAAACATGATAAATAAGGCAAAATATGTTATATATTAGATGGTAATAAATGCTAAGGAGAAAAATAAAGTGGGAAAGGGGGGCAGGGTGAGTGGGGGGGCGTTCACTTTTAAACAGGGAAGTCGGGGGCTGTATTAAGAAGTACATTAGAGGCCTAGAGGTGATGGAGGAGGGTATATTAGCTTCCTATTGCTGCTCTGACAAATTACTACAAGCTTAATAGCTTAAAACAACACAGATTTGTTGTCTTACAGTTCTTGAAGCCAGAAGTGTGAAATTGGTCTTACTGGGCTAAAATTAAGGCGTTGGCTGGTCTACATTCCTTCTGGAGGTTCTATAGGAGAGTACTGTCAACTACAAATTGGCACTTGCCATGTACCTCTACAAGGATTAAAATCATGAGCCGCTGCAGCTGCTGACCTTCAACACCCCTGAAAGGAGTTCAGGGTGGAGATCAGTAATGAGACACTCTGTGCTCTGGGAAAAACTGGCAGAACAGGTCTTCAGATAGTTAGATATTTTCAGGAACTGATTTTATGAGCCCAATTCTTGCATCTCCTCATGTCTAGAAAAGCACTAAAAATGAGAAGAAATAGGGCTTCCCTGGTGGCGCAGTGGTTGAGAGTCCGCCTGCCGATGCGGGGGACACGGGTTCATGCCCTGGTCCGGGAGGATCCCACATGCCGCGGAGCGGCTGGGCCCGTGAGCCATGGCCGCTGGGCCTGCGCGTCCGGAGCCTGTGCTCCGCAACGGGAGATGCCATAACAGTGAGAGGCCTGTGTACCGCAAAAAAAAAAAAAAAAAAAATGAGAAGAAATAATTTCACTTGTTCATTGATTTTTCAGTTAACTCACGGACACATTAAAATTAGTCCCATTTACAAACTTAGTTAATTACATTCCATTAAACATCTTCAACCACATTTATAAATTTAATATGTTTACTTTTTAAACACTTCAAATGCCTGGCAGGATATACTAACAATATTAATAAGCAAAACCCTCTTGGGCATTTAAATTACTCTTGTATCCAATAAATGAATAATTATAGTAAATCAAGTTCTCCTAAACATGCCACAAATATTTATAGATTTAAAATTCTTATACTTTTCTGCTTAAAATTAAAATAATAAGTGTCAGATTCTCTTGAAGATGACAAACACTTTGAGGGTTGTTTTTAGTGGGGAAATGATACTTGGTTTCCATGCTTAACTTACAAGGATGTTGTGAAGACAGCACAAGACATAGCACTTGGATGATACAAACAAGTTGTGAAAAGTTAAGATGCAGTTTTCATTCCAGGAGAAAGCTAACCTCTGTCAAGGACACATTTGAACTGTGTCTTGAAAGGTGAGGATGAGTTTTCTTGTTTTCTTTTCCTTCCACACCTGAAAACTGACTTTGAAAAAGAGCAAGTAATTTAGGTGAGGTGCAAACGAACCAGTAGAGACCTCCTGTGCCTTCTCTTCCAGAGGCGTGATACTGACACCATAACCAAATCTCTGTCTTTTTAAAAATATTTATTTATTTATTTATTTGGTTATGCTGGGTCTTAGTTGTGGCATGTGAACTCTTAGTTGTGGCATGCATGTGGGATCTAGTTCCCTGACCAGGGCTCAAACCCAGGCCCCCTGCATTGGGAGCACGGAGTCTTAACCACTGCACCACTTGGGAAGTCCCTCTCTTTTTTTTTTAGAGTACAGTTGGTTTATAATACCAACTATACTTTAAATAGTTGGTTTACAATACTGTACACCTAAAACACAATGTTTTAGTTATACAGTGAAGTGATTCATATATATATATATATATATATATATTCTTTTTCAGATCCTTTCTATTATAGGTTGTTCTAAGATATTGAATATAGTTCCCTGTGCTATAAGTAGGACCTTGTTTATCTGTTTTATATATAGTAGTGTATATTTGTTAATCCCAAATTCCCAATTTCCTGCCCCCCACTTTCCCCTTTGGTAACCATGAGTTTGTTTTCTATGTCTGTGAGTTTACTTCTGTTTTGTAAATAAGTTCACTTGTATCATTTTTTAGATTTCAAATATAAGTGATATCATATGATATTTGTCTTTGACTTACTTCACTTAGTATGATAATCTCTAGGTCCATCCGTATTGTTGCAAATGGAATTATTTCTATTTTTATGGCTGAATAATATTCCACTCTGTCTATATATATATACTACATCTTCTTTATCCATTCATCTGTCGATGTGTCAGTGGACATTTAGGTTGCTTCTATGTCTTGTCAGTAGTGCTGCTGTGAACAGTGGAGTGCATGTATCTTTTTGAATTAAAGTTTTCTCCAGATATATGCCCAGGAGTGGGATTACTGGATCATATGGTAACTCTATTTTTAGATTTTTAAGGAACTCCAGGTGTCTTCTTATTGGGAAGTTCATCAGTCTTCGGCAGAGGAGGGTCAGTGTGCATTCCAGGCATGGGAGGCTGGCACAGCCTATGATATGTGTTTGCTGGAAAAGTGAATGAATTCACAGCAAATGGGCAGCTGTCTCCTTTGCCAGCTCTGGTGTCAGCTTTTCTCCCATGGTCCACACGTAAGGTAGAAAAAGAATAAGGAGGGTTTGCAGGAGCAGCAGCAATGAACACTGTACATGTCTTGAGATGGGCTGCGGGGTCTGGACGCTTAGCAAAGCCCCCAGTGCACTCACCTGCTTGCTCCTGGGGAGGGAGAGCAGCGACATCCTCCCAGGTCCTGGCAGGAGCCCTTAGGGGGCTTCCTTCAGACAGTCTTGCTTCCGGGAGAGGAGTGTCATCCTCCATTCTGCAGTCTGGGCAGGGTTGGTTCATCTCAAAGTGTCTGTTCCTAGTGTCTGCCAGGCATTGGTTTCCACTGGGCAGTTCAGCAAGCAGCTCCGTCGCCTGGCAGCACTGACGCCCTCCTATCGTGTCTGATGTGGTGAAAACCTCAACACCCCAGGGCTGTGAGGGTGCAGGTGCCTGTACTGTATGCTGCCTCTTACCTGGCAGTTTGTTGACTGGGCCAGAGGTGCAGTGGACTCAGCTCTGGCCTCAGGACGATGACTTGGCTCCCTCAACCAATATTCCGCTCAACAGAAGAGCCAGTGGGTCACGGATTTGGGGATGGCAATCCCTTGGCATGACCGAGACTCCCTGCCTGAGGGTACCAGCTTTGATTTCAGACCCTGGGGCTGGTCTGCTGGCCGAGTGGGGAGTCTTGCCTCTTCCCTTCCCTCGTCTTCCTTCCCCTTTGCTCGGGGGTCTGGGGGTGTTTACATTGCCCCATGGGACGTGCCACTGTGGCTGGGCTACTCCTTACTCAGGGCACCTCTGCACCAGCAGACTTAGGAACTAGGGCTCATCAGGGATCCAAGACCATTCCCTCACCCTGTCTAACCTACCTGCGTCACGGAAGGAGCACTAAACCCCAAGTTACAATGCAGCGAACTCACTGTCCAGATGTGAGGCCAGAACTGGAATTATGTCTTCTACATTCCTGAGCTCTTTCCTTTGTACCACCCCGTGTCTCTACCAACCAGCCATCCACAAACAGCTACAGGGATCTGCTGGATGCCAAGTGCAGTGCTAGACACTTGAGGGTTACAAAGGGAGGGACAGAAGAGAAGAGGACCAGTTCACAGCAGTGTGAGGAAGTTCCCAGTGAGAGTTCAGGGTGAACAGTGAGGTGGGGGGGGGGAAGAGGGTGAGGGAGAGAAAGGCAGGGAGAGAGGGAGAGAGAGAATGAGGTGGGGAGAGGGGGGTAGAGAGAGAAGGGGAGAGACAGAAAGACAAGAGACAGAGATGGGGGTGGGGGGGAGAGAAAGAGGGTGGGAAGGGAGAGAGAGAGAAACACACAGAAAGAGACAAGAGACAGACACAGAGAAAGAGAAAGGGAGAGGGGAAACCTGCCTACCAGGTGGTCACAGAGGGAAGGTTCAGTTTGCCGTTCAGGCAGGCAGCACGGATGTGATGAGCAGGACCTGGGCTGGGTGCATGAAAGAAATGCATATCCTACCTATGTTCATGGCCTAGTTGGGGAGACAGACCAGTGAACAACAATACCAGTGAGTGTGGTTAAGTCCTACTGCAGAGGGGAACCCGGGTGCTGTGGGGGCCCAGAGAGAGAGCGACCCACTGTGGGGAGTGGGAAGAAGATGGAAGTGGCAGTGGGGAGATGGTGCACAGGGGTAGGCGGGCCTGGGGGACGGATACCATGAGGGTTCCTGGGAGCTGGAAAGAGGCCTGGGAGCAGCGGGGCTGGGAGCTGGGAGGCAGGGGCCCCAGAGATACCTGTGGGATATGGGAGTATGCAGATTCTCTCCTTTTACTACCAAGATTCTGATTTTCAGTAGGTGGGGGGAATGTGGGGTGGGCTCCAGGTGTCTGTATTTTAAATGCATCTCAGGTTCACTCAGTCTCACTTACTGGCCTTTAGAAACTGCTTGTTTAAACTAAATCTAAAGATTGCCATTCTTTTATAGTCATTGACTTTCCTTCTGTTTGGGCATTTATAGAAGTTTTGCGATGAGGGTTGTTCCTGGTGGCTGGTCCCTCTACTTTTTCACATCAAGAGATGCTGTTTTTTTTGAAGGGGACAAACCAGAACGAATAATGTTGTCCCTCTGAGGCCTGAGACAAGGAAGACAGAGCCCATCAGTCTGTTAACCACTGGAGGTGAATCTTGGGGGGGACACTCTGTAATTTCAGATAGTAAGAATGAATGGTGTTATGGAGTGACTGTTAACATGCGCTGCAAGACGTTTATGATTCCCCGGGGCCAGATAAGTAAACATTCTTCCAACTTAAGCTGCAAGAGATAGGCAATTTCATAAAGAGATGCATTCTCCATTTATATGAGACGACTATGTTCAAAGGAGGAAATACCGGGTGCGGGTTATGGAAGCCTCTATCTAAGGCTTGTGTAAGGCTGCTTGCATCAGGCACTGTGTATGTTGGACAGGTGACTGGAGTTGGAGACCTGGGAAAAGGAGCTGGGCAATGACCTGAGCCCCTGCTGGGACGTCAGCCAGTCCCTCCTGTGAAACACGGAAAGGTCAAAGTCTTACCTTCCTGAGAGCAGAGAGGAGAGAGACAGAGATGGTTCTTGGAGATAAGCTTTAAGAACACTGAACATGCTGTGTATACCCAATTCTAGGAGATTAAGCTGGATTAGGAGGCCTGTGTGGGATCAACTAGACTCAGAAGTCAAATGAAGCTGAGTGAGTGGATGGAAAGGGGTACTTTTATGGGTTGAATTGTGTCCCCTCAGAAAAAGGTATATTGAAATCCTTACCCCAGTACCTCAGAATGCGACCTTATTTGGAAAGAGCGTCTTTACAGAGATAATCAAGTTAAAATGAGGTGCTTAGGGTGGACCCTAATCCAAAATATCTAGCGTCCTTAAAAAAGGGGAAATCTGGACACAGAGACAGACAGACAGACACAGACACACACACGGAACGCATTACGTGAAGACGGAGGCAGAGATCAGGGTGATGCATCTACAAGGCGAGGAACCCCAAACACTGCCAGCAAACCATCAGAAGCTGGGGGAGAGGCGTGGAAGAGCCCTCAGAAGGAACCAGCCCTGCTGACACCTTGATACTGGATTTCAGGCCTCTAGGACTGTGAGACAGTAAATTTCTCTTAAGCCACCCAGTTTGTGGTACTTCATCACAGCAGTCCTCATAAACTGATATAGTCACTTGATCTCTTTTATTCTGGATCTAAGTTCTATGAGGATAGGGACTTTGTCCTGTTCATGGTGCATTTCCAGCGCCTGGCACAGAGTAGATGCTCAACAAATATTTGGCTGGTTGAACAGTCCTTTGGGGGACTTAGGTCATTTGTCCGAGGACACACAGAGTGATAGCAATGGTGATAGACTCTGTTTGCCAAGCACCTGCTGTACAGATGTGATGCTTGGTGTTTATGAAGGTTGTCTCAAATCCACAATACAACCTGGGAGGTAGGTCTTATTTTTCTAATGTTAACAGATGTGGAAATGGAGGCTGAGAGAGCTTAAGGAAATTGTCCATGGTAACACCTAGGAGATGGTGGACTTGGGATTGTAGCTCAGGCCTGCCTGACTCCTAAGCCCTTGTTCTCATCACTAGCCAGGGCATCAGTGGGGACCAGGCAGGCAGCTGGACCAGAGTCACTTGGGAACCCACATTTGGATGCCATGCCCATTTTTTTGGGCTGCGCCATGCGCATGGCATGCAAACTCTTAGTTTCCCATCCAGAGATCGAACCCATGCCCCCTCCAGTGGAAGCACGGAGGCTTAACCACTGGACTGCCAGGGAAGTGTCGCTATGCCCAATTTTTGTCATGATGATTCGCCGGTACCTAGCACAATGCCTGGTACAGAGCTGCAATAGTTGTTTGTGGAATCAGTATAATGAGAGGCCTGTTTGGGATGGACCCAGCAGGACCATTTATACCATGGAAAGGGCATCGGTAGAATGACCTTGCCTAATTATAGGGACAGAAAGGCAGGGGACATGTATGGGTGAGTGAGCTTCCTAGTTGAGGGAGTAGCCTTGTTAGAAAGGGGGACTCTGTGGCTGGGGACAGAGAGTTCTCTCTTGGTTTACTCAGAACTGCTAAGCTAGCTCTTGCTGAGTTCCTAAGTGGGGAGGAGATGGGTCTCTGGGGCTACCCAGATTTACCTCCCTTCAATATTGTAGTTATTATTATTATTGTTATGGTCTCAATACAAACCAGCTGTACTTCTAGAACATTCTCAGGTACATGATCTCCTTGAGAGTCCGTTTAAAATGCAGTTTCCTAGGCTTTCCACTGCAAATCTTAATTCAGCAATCTGGGGAAGGACTTCAGAAATCTGCCCAAAGGAGATTCTGGTGCAACTGGCCAGATGGTCACACTTGGAAAAACAGATTCCTGAATTTCCTTGTCTGTGGAATGATGAAGTTAGATGAGCTCTGGGGTATCCTTTAGTTGGAAAATTCTAGAATTCTTTCCAATGGTGTGAAATATAAGCACAAGAATCTTGCATTTCTGATGTTAAAGGTTCAACTCTATGCCTAACCTTGACTGTTAATGTGCTTCAGGAAGTTGTATATTTCACTGGCCCAGATGTTGACCTGGTTCCAGGCATGTGTGAGAATCACTGCCCCCAAAGCAGGAGGGAAGCTGATGAACTGGAAAGGACAAAGCCTGCAACTAGCTCATCGTGTCTCCCTCTGCTGCCCTTATAGATCAAAGTGATGCTAATGCAGGGGAGCGTGAATATTTTTCAGACTCTAGCTCCCTGAGTGGGTGCTTTCTTTTTTTTTTTTTTTTTTTGTGTTACGTGGGCCTCTCACTGTTGTGGCCTCTCCCATTGCGGAGCACAGGCTCTGGACGTGCAGGCTCAGCAGCCATGGCTCACGGGCCCAGCCGCTCCGTGGCATGCGGGATCTTCCCAGACCGGGGCACGAACCCGCGTCCCCCTGCATCGGCAGGCGGACTCTCAACCACTGCGCCACCAGTGAAGCCCGATGCTTTCTTTTATGTTGTGAAATAACATGAAAAGAGGAAACCCATGGCTTTGTATTGGCCTCCTGCGGTGGAAAGTCCCAGAGATGTGAAATCTTGTATTGTGTCTTCCCACAGTGTGACGTGAGATGAAAGAAGGATGGGATGTGCAGTGCTGGCCCTTCCTGGAAGGACATGTGACACTGAAGGTGACGCAGGCACCTTGGGCCCTGCGACCCACAAAAGGCCTCTACACCTTAGGTGTGCCCACAGGCTAAATGGTACCATGAAGAGCAGGCCTCTTCATGCTTTGGGAAGCCTGAGGCTTTGGTTTCCTGTCACAAAGAAGCGCTGGGGTGGTGCAGAATCTCCATGAATAACATAACTATCACCAGTCACCCTGGGGCTGGCACCTGTGACACAAGCCTCCAACTTACTCTGGTTAAGTTAACAAGCTTGGCTCTGCTGTGCCAGGGTTCTCAAAACAACAGAGCCACGTACGGGCGACTGTCAGAGGCTTTGCGCAGAGCGTGTGGTATGTGATGAATGGTATGGTGGTGTGCATGTATGGTGTACATGTGGTGTGTGTGTGTGCATGTGTGGTGTATGTGTGGTGTGTATGTGGTGTGGTGCATGGTGTATATGTGTGTGTGTGGTGTGTGTGTGTGTGAGTAGTGTGGTATGTGTGTGGGGTGTGTGTGGTGTGTGTGGGGTGTGTGTGGTATGTGTGGTGTGTGTGGTGTGTGTGTGTGTGTGCATGTGTGCGTCGTGGTGTGCTGGGCAAGGGAAAGAGTCCTAGCCCTGGGTCCTGGGACTTCAGAGAGCTCCCAGAACCTCAGTGGTGACTCATTGTTTTAGAAAAAAATCCCTTATCCTAACCCATAATATCATTCAGAATTTGTCCTCCTGTCCTCGTTTCCAGCAGAATTTCCCATCACCTTGCTGTAGCCCTGCCCTCACATGTAGGATTTGGGGGCTGTGCTTACAGCTTTACTTGTGTAATTTCTCCTGCCTCAGAGCTCCAGGATGGTGCATTGCCATCTCGTTTTTGTCCCAGGTTAAAGAGAACTCAGGAGCCTCTATACTTGTCATTACTGCCCAAGATGATCTCCAGTGTTTATGGAGAACGGAAGGCAGATGCAACAGTACTGGCCTTTCTAGCTGTTTGTGCCTCACCATTTGTTCCTGTTAAGGACTAATACTGATAGCAATAGCAACATGGACTATGAGTATGGATACTAACGTGAGTACAAATATAAATACCAACGTTAATGCAAATGTGAATACAAATCCTGCTACAAATAGCAGTAGTAGTTCCGGTACAAATACCACTAGGAGCACGGATATGAATACTAATACTAGCTTTTCCATTTATTCCTCAGGGCTATCTAAGACTTAGATGAGCCATCCTTTGCAAAAGCACTGTAATATTTGGTTCTCCTTATATCTCAGAGTCGTCTTCTTTGATGGGCACACTGTGTAAATCCTTAAGTGCCCACCTTTCTCTTCCTAGTGAGATGAGTCAGTTCTCAAGAGAGGGAACCACTTTGGAGCTAGGAAGGGCAGGAGAAAACAGCAAGATGACCCTGGAAATGGAATCCCTGTCTCCCGTGGGTGGAGGGCAATTCCCCTTCTAGCCCACATGAGGTTGGGGCAGACTCAGAGCCCCTGATCCCCACCTCCATCGGCCTGGGGTGGGTGAGGTGGGGGAGGGTTGCCGGGCCTGAGGGATCCTGCAGAAGAGGGTGGCCCGGCACTGGGATCTGGTGCAAGGCCCTTGCATGGACATGGCTCGTGTTGTGCATCAGCTCTTGGCAGGAGGTGCCATCCAGACCAGGTTCTTCCCACTTATTGGAAGAAAGAACAAACCACACATGACAAAACTCGCCTTCTTAGGCTGCCAGACGGAAGCGGTGGGAAATGCAGTGGGGGATCTGTGGTTAAGTTTGTCTTGGCAGTGTGTTACGCCCAGTCTAGAGGGTTTGGAGTGTGGTTTTCCTGCTTCACATGAGGTTGGAGGTTTATAGCTCTTGAAGCATTGCCTTTATGGTGTGTTGTCAATCGCAGCCATGGTTTACTTGATATGAAGCCCTCATCGGGACTACCCCGCTCCCTGACCTTGTTCTCGGGGCATCACATTCTCCCACGCGCCTTGCCCTGTCCGGTTGGCCAGTGGAGGAGGCTCTGCTGGGCACATGGTCCCGGAGCGTGGCCAGAGACCAGAGAGGGCAGTGATGGCTTTCTACTGCAAGAAACTGAAGGGGCCTCAAATATCACTGACCCTAGTTTTGGGTTCTGCTGCAGGCGCTTACTCAACTTCTCTCAGCTTCATCTTCCTTGTCTGTAAAACAGAGACAATATACCTGCTTATCTTCCTCAGTGAGTGATGCTGAGGAGTCCAGGCCATGACGGGGGTAAATAGGAAAGTGTCTCAGAAAATTACAGCTCTTACTCTTACGATTATTATCTTCCATCTAAGTAAGGGTTTCTCTTCAGTGGACCCGTCCTTTCGGCTCCCTCTGACCCTCCCCATTCTGCAGTCCCTCTAAAAATACCACCTCTCCTGGGTGGGGAGCGGAGGCAAGGCTCCACATGTTTCTGACCGGGACTGAGGATTCACATAACAGGAACTGAATTATAGTTAGGATGCCCTGAGAATTTCTCAGACTCTCTTTCAAGCACAGACAGGCATGAGGATCTCAGAGTAGAGGGTAGGAAGAGAATCCTTAGGGAACAGCGATGAGCTGGAAACTGAAGGGGAGAGCAAAGCTGGAGTAACGCTGCCCAATAGCTGCTGAGAGTCAGTGGGGACATTAGGCGTGAGGAGCTCCTGAAGAGGCCGGTGGCTTGGGATGTGGCAGAGGGCAGGGGAGGATCCTTGAAGGCAGCAGGCAGGGAAAGCAGCTGGGTGGACAGCAGGGGAAGAAGCTCCAGGGAGGCACCTTGTCAGCCGGGCACAGGGCCTGTCTGTCCATGTTGGGGGCACCAGTGAGAATGGAAATATGGTGGTGAGTGGGGAGGGATGCCTCAATCTTGCTCTCCAGGGGCCGTTACCCGGCTGGTTGGCGAGGGGGTGGGTGGATATACTGAGGAGTGGGTCTAGTCGCTTCTCTCTCTTCCCTGAGCATCTCTGAATGAAGGTGTAGCCTCTTTGAGTTGGCCTCCACGTGTGCCTAACTAAACTACCCAGGGCAATGCTTCCTTCTCTTTTCCGGTAGGCTCTTAAAGAAGTAGTATATTTTCTCCATGCAACAAAAGTGAGAGAAACAACAATTCTGCAGGTTTCTTCATAGGCTCACTAAAATAGAGGTGCTTCTCTGAAAATCTGCTAGAATACCTTTCGAGTTTCATTTGTCCAGGAGCTTGGCTGAATTTCCCCCCATCATGTTAGTATTTGTTGCCCAAGCAAATCATCTACCCTTTGTAGATGATGGAGTGGATGGTAATTCTTAAGGGCTCAAAGGTCTGCAGGGTTGTGGGGTAGAGCCTGGTAACAACTTGTAAACCCTAAAGGAACTTTCTTACCTAGCCTTCCACAGGCATACCTTGGAGATATTTTGGGTTTGGTTCCAGACAACTGGATTAAGCAAATATCACGATAAAGCCAGTCACACCAAATTTTTTGGTTTCTGGTGCATGTAAGTGTTATGTTTACACTATGCTGTAGTCTCTTAAGCGTGCAATCACATTATGTCTAAAAAAATGTACATAATTTAATTAAAAATTTTATTGCTAAAGAATGCTAACATCTGACAATGCAGGGTTGCCACAAAACTTCAATTTGTAAAACACGCAATAAGGTGAAGCACAATAAAACAAGGTATGTCTGTACAAAACTCCCCTCTTAACTTTCAAAACCCTAGGCACACACAAAAATGTGTTCTTAGCTAGCCAAAGTCTGCCTCTCTTGATGTAACAAAGCCAGAAAATAGCTCTTCTGTCACGTTGCTTTAAGGCACACCTTTAAAAAACAAGCAAAGAATACATGAATGCACTATTACCCCTCTGTCCCCATCTCCCATGGACATAAAAATTTGTTCAGAGAAGAGGGACTAGAAAATCTTTCATTTAGATTTTTTCAAACATAATAAATGCTGATATTTCAAAGATGATTTCCTCCTTTTCTTAATTAATTAATTAATTTTGGCTGTGTTGGGTCTTCGTTGCTGTGTGCGGCTTTCTCTAGTTGCAGCGAGCGGGGGCTACTCTTCGTTGCTGTGTGCGGGCTTCTCATTGTGGTAGCGTCTCTTGTTGTGGAGCATGGACTCTAGGCACATGGGCTTCAGTAGTTGTGGCACGTGGGCTCAGTAGTTGTGGCTTGCGGGCTCTAGAGCGCAGGCTCAGTAGTTGTGGTGCATGGGCTTAGTTGCTCCGCGGCATATGGGATCTTCCCGGACCAGGGCTCGAACCTGTGTACCCTGCATTGGCAGGTGGATTCTTAGCCACTGAGCCACCAGGGAAGCACGATTTCCTCCTTTTAAGTGCATTCACATCCATTCTCTCTTTGTCTTCTCATGATCACTCTTGGCTCTGTTTTACAGTTGAGGAAAGAAAGGTGACAGGTTTAAATAGGTTGTCCAGGTCTGATGACTGCTCAGTGGGGAAAGCATGGGTCACATTCAAAATTTCTGACTCAAGGGCAATCCCACCATTCTGCCCTTAGGTGATTTGGGTTGGGTCATGGGGTCTGGGGTCTCTTCAGCTCTGAGCAGTAGACAAAGTGTGCTCTGCTGGAATCCAGCCTGGAGGGTCTCCCTCCACCTACCAGAGCCCCTCTGAGGTGAGTAGCGTAGCCCAAACTATGGAGTAATATAATCTTTGCCTTGAAGACACAGTGTAGTCTTCAGGGCCACAGTCCAGGGTGGGCTACTGTCAGATAAAACTCTACAGGAAAAAGGTGGAGGCTGCATGCCAGGGACCTGGTATCAAGGAAACTGTAGCATGACCAACAGTAGATCATAAAAGCAAAGCTGTAAAAACCATAAACCTATGTCATTATGTAAAATCCTAAAACCACGTCCCAAATCCCAGACTGGGCATTCAGAAACTTCCAGTATTGATTGTATGAAAGGTCCCAGTGTCCTCTAGGGTGTTTATGAGACTATACTGTAACAACTTATCTTCCTGGCTGCATCCTTTCACTGCTTCCCCCACACATGCTGGCTTACAATTTTGTTAAAGATTTGTCTTGCTCTTTCTCGTATGATGGTTAATCAATTATTGTTCCTCTTTCTCTCAGACCCTTTGCTCTTTGACAGCAGGATCCTGGTCAATGTTATCCACATCCCTCTAGTGTCTAAAATAAGCAGTAGGTGTAATGAATGTTTGCTTAATTGATGCAAGACCCCAAGATATTGGCTGGAACCACCAATGCTTGGACTAAGTTTGAGTGTGATGTTTTCACTGCAGTATTTCTTTTCAGATGTAAAGCATTGGTTTACAAATGACTCCTCAAAAAACAGAGATCTGTAACAAGAGTCTTTAAGTGTTTTTACTTTTAACTCAGTTCCACTCTTGAAAATGTATTTAGGGAAATCTGAAATACAAACAGATATCTCTGCCTAGGAAGCTCATCATCGTTGTAATAGTGAGAAATTGGAAATGATCCACATATCTGATACTTCTGAAGGGATTACATCAAATGATGGTTTATCCACTTGATAAGCTATCAGGCAGCCACTTAAATGATATTTATTAAGGCTTTTAATGACTTGGGAAAATGCTTAAGATATTATATGAAAAAGCTAGAATTCAAAACTATATATGAAGTCTGATATAAGATTATTTCAGTTATGAAAACTGGGCTTGGAAAAATTGCAAGGAAAAGTGAAAAATTTCAAAGTGATTTCTCTAAGTAGAGAAATTTTGAGTGATAGTTACCGCTATAGACTGAATGTTTATATCCCTTCTGCCTAAATTTATATGTTGGAACCTGATCCTCAATGTGCTGGTATTTGGAGATGGGGCCTTTAAGAGGTGTTTAAGTGGTGAGGGTGAAACGCTAATGAATGGGATTAATGCTCTTATCAAAGGGACCTCTGAACATCCCTTGCCTCTGTGTGAGGACAAAGCAAAAAGACAGCCATCTAGGAACCAGGAAGCATGCCCTCACCAGACACTGAATCTGCTGGTGCCTAGATCTTGGACTTCCCAGTCTCCAGAACTGTGAGAAATAAATTTCTGTTGTTTATAAGTCACCCAATCTATGATATTTTTGTTACAGCATTCCAAAAAGACTGAGACAATTACTTTCTTCCTTATATCCTTCTGTATACATGGATTTTTAAAACCAAAACTAAAATAATCCTCAAAAAACCAACCCATAAAATGTTATCTTTAAAAGTGATGAAAGTTACCACAAAAAAGCCCAAACAACATATATTCAAAAATTTATTACCATTTATTATGAAAAAGGAGAAACAAAAAGGAAAAGGGGAAGTATAGGAATAGACAGTTCACAGAAGAGGCATCCACCTGCCTAATAAGCACCTGTGGACATTCTCGACCTCACTAGTTAGGGAGATGCCAATCAAAAGAACAAGTGACAACCCATTTTTCACCTAATGATTGGCAAGATCTAAGAAGAGTTCTGGTGGATGATCTCTGGCTCTCAGGTTTCTTTTACAGTAATGATGAGCAACACAATCCTTGGGAAGGTGTAATTATCGTCTAGGAAGTACATACACCTCTCCATAAAAACAGAGGTATAAAAGTGTGGCTGCTTCATCTGTGGGAGGCATCGCATAGGGAAATCATCCCACCCAAATCAAAAGAACTTTATGTCATAAATTCTGTAAGTTAGAAACTCTGAATGAATACTTGCATGACTTCCTTTCCCTTAAAATGAGAGCTCATTTCTGGGTTCTCTGGGAAGCAGACTCAGACAGAGATGAGCATGTGGGGAGTTTACTAGGGATGTCCTTGGGGAGGGAGCAGGATTTGACAGAGGGAGAAGCCCAGCTGTGATGGAGTCTCAGGGGAAGCTATGACAGTGACCCTGAGGGCAGTTCTAAAGATGGATGACTCTTCAGAGTTGAGACAAGGAAGCCGGGTATTTATATCCCTCTATCAATCAGGAATGTGACATGACCTTGGGGAAGTGACTCTTCATTCAGCTGAGGCAATTCCAGAGTGGCTGACCCCTGAGGGCTGTCCTCTGTGCCACTTCTGGCAGCTAAAGGAAGAGGCTTTTCATTCCTGAGAATCTGGGGCTGTATCACCGTGTCCACCATAAAATGTTACTTGTTTGCTTTTTTAAAAAAAAAAAAAAGACTAATTTTTTTAAAAGATTTTTTTTGATGTGGACCATTTTTAAAGTCTTTATTGCATTTGTTACAGTATTGCTTCTGTTTTATGTTTTGGTTTTTTGTCTGCGAGGCATGTGGGATCCCAGTTCCCAGACCAGGGATCGAACCCACACCTCCTGCACTGGAGGGTGAAGTCCTAACCCCTGGACCACCAGGAAGGTCCCTAAAAAGACTAATTTTTAAAGCAGTTTTAGGTTCACAGCAAAACTGATAGGAAGGTACAGAGATTTCCCATATACTCCCTCGCAGTACAAAGCAGAGACAGGCAGGAGATGTGCTCACCACTCTCCTCTTCTTTCACCTCTCCACTGAGGACATAGCTCAGGGAGTCAGGGGAGGTGGCAGCAAGCTGTACGTGTTCAGTAGGTAGCAGCAGGAAATGTGAATTTAGAGAGTATGGGAGGCCTGGATTACAAGAAGCTACAATGCAGAGATCTTAAGGATACAACTCGGCAGTGAGAGGAACCCCAAGAGCGTGAAGCATCCTGATTACTCAGTGGGGGCAGGTCAGACAGCCCTCTGTTGTCTTGGGGTCAACTTAGCGTGATACCTCCAAGGATGCAGCCTGGCCCACTCCTGCATTGCAGCATTTTAGTTAACAGGAAACAGCAACAGCAACTTTACAAACACTTGTGGCCGGGCCCCTCAGCCCAAGCAGCTGCTTCCCTGCCGTCTAGCCTGCTATACATGGAGGAAGGCTCCCCCTTCACACAATGTCCTTTGGGTATCTGTGGCTCTGGGCCCCTGATCCTCCCATTCCCCTCTTTGTTCCTGTTGCTAACCCTTTGCAGAGGACACCACTCCTGGGACTTCCCTGGCGGTCCAGTGGTTAAGACTCCGCGCTTCCAATGGAGGGGGCATGGGTTTGATCCCTGGTCGCGGAACTAAGGTCCCACATGCTGTGCGGTACAGCCTAAATAAATAAATAAGTAAAAACAGAGGACACTGCTTTTAGGTCCCCTTCCTTTGTATCCCACTGCTGTATCCCAACCCACACTTACCCACGCTGGGCTTTGGCTCATGAGACCCCAGACCTACTTGGGAGTACAAAGCCTTCAAGCACCTGAAGTCCTACTTTGAGTATTTCCCCACATTAGTTAGTTTATTGACTCAAAAACATTCAGGGCACCTACTCTGTGACTAGTACCAAAGGCTGAGGATATACAGACGGCAAAGACATATTTCCCTGACCTCATGTCTTACACTTGCTTACCACCTAGTAGGTCACAGTCAAAGATTGGGGAAATCTTTCCTTTACCAGGGCTAGTGTATCTCCTCACCTCTTTGTGGAAGCTCCAAAACTCATTCTGACATGAGTTGAGCTCTCTGCCACTACTCCCCCCACCCCCGCCCCGAGTCTAGCTAGAACCTGTTCTCAGATGTTAACTCCAGAAAACCCCTCCTTTCTCCCTAGATGGGCCCCAGACATGGCCACCTTTTTTTCTGCTAGGATGTCACACTTCCATCCAACAGAATGACACAATTCTAGCCCTGCCCAGTCCCTTGTTCAGTCTCTATTTTGTTCTCAGCAGTGATCCCTCACCACATCTGTGAAAAATAATGTACTTTGCAATGTCCTTAGGAAATATATAAAGAAGGGTCAGGGTCCTTCATCTTCTCTTCATGGAGAACTTTTCCCAGGATACAGTTCAGAATGGGATGTACACATCAGAAAGAGAATATCCCCATCCCTGCCCCAAATCACATCTGACATCAGATTCCCGGAACCAGGCAAGGTGCGTGCTCTCAGACCTGGGGACATTAGGCAGAAGGGGGTTCCTCTCATCTTGGCCATCAGGGCTCCATCAGAGTAAACTGAAAGGAGAATTGACCAGAGCCACTTACGAAACAATAAAGAGAAAGAATGATGAATGCTCTGTTAATAAAGTGACCTTAGGTTTCTGGCAAAATGTCAACAGCCTTAATTTTTACTTTTTTTTTTGATATTTTTGCCTCACTCTGTATTCCAATCTCCTGACCTTGCATAAGTACAAAACCCTAGTTTTGCTTTTGCTCCTGTTAGGAGCTTTGCTGACTGTAGGTTTGGAATCTCTTCAATTATGAAAAAGCATTTACACTCAAATGATTCTTGGAACACTGTGGGGTGAACATCCAGGAGGGGAAAACAGATGACAAAATACAGCCATGGTTCACAGGAAGGACGGGGGTTTCCGATACTTGGAGGAGAATGCTGGAATTCTAAGCTTCTGTGGACAATCACATCATCCTATTCTAATCAATTATCTATTTATTTATTCAACAAACATACTTTGAACACCTCCTGTGGGCCGCTTATAGCAGATAAAACTTCCACTTGCCCAGAGGTAGGAAAGTGTTTAAGGAAAAATGCTGTATTTTACTATCCATATTATAAAAAATTGGAAAAAATATGCAGAGGTTGATTGATTTTTATATTGCTTATTAGTGTTTACTGTAAGCCAAGTGCTATTCTAAATGCTTTTCCCATATTAGCTCATTTAATCATTATAATGGCTCGTTATGTACTTTCGATTATTATCCCCATTTTATAGAAGAGGCAACTGAGGCACTAAGAGATTAAGAAAATTTCCCAAGGTCACAGAGCCAGAGAGTGATGGATATGGGATTTAAATCCACTCAATTCTGTTCCGGGGTACATTTGTTTAACTACTAAGCATACCTCCTCCACCACATCAGTGAAGCTTCTGCTACAATGATAGTCCTCTCGGGGGCTCCATCAGGCAGATCAATGGCAGGAGTAGGAGGGAAGTGCTGGGAATGTAACTCAGAATCCAGAAGCTGCACACAGGTCACAGCTGCCGAAAGGAAGTGTTGACGGCTGCATCCCCTGACCTGTGATTGTTTCTAAAATGCCATAATTTAGCTATGGTTTCATGATGGGTTAATTCCTCATTAAAACACTGTCGTGTGTGTGTGTGTGTGTGTGTGTGTGTGTGTACTTGGAGGGAGAGGACATCACAAGGCTGAAAAAAGCATGTATCCCACCGTTTCTTAAACTTTAATGTGCATGAATCACCTGGGGCAGGGCCTGAGAACCTGCATGCCCATCCAGTTCCGGGTTGGGGTGGGATGTCTACACTAGAGCTACGACCTTCAGAAGCAAGGAAACAGGACCAATGCTTTCAAACCTTAAAGAAAAAGACACTGGGACACTTTCTTCCAACAAAATCTTATGTGAAGTTTCAATAAGCAAAACAAATAAAGTGGAGCCACTTTGGTTACAGTGAAGGGGCAGCCAAGAGCCCGGCCCCAAATGCTTTTTCTCCCCTCCAAGCTCCTGGAACCTCAAAGAAACACGAGGCAGCTCTGAGGAAGCCCAGTGATCTGGACCCTGTCCTTGTCTAACAGGGCTTCACTGTAATACTAGTCACATGCGGCTACCAACTACTTGAAATGTGGCCAGGGTGACTGAGGAATGGAATTATTAATTTAATATAAATTAACCTAATTTAACTTAAAAGCTTTAGCAGTATAAAATATTTTTCTGTTAAATACAACTTTGTTTTGGTAGGACATTTCATGAAATCATATAAGATCTTACTGTGGTCTGCACCTAAACACTTCACCCATCTAGTGTGTGTTAAGCTTGAGTGGTTTTTTTTCTTTACATCTGATATAACTTGTGTTTATTTGAATGTTTTCTGCAGACAACATGAATTATAGTGATACAGTGATTACATTTATTAAAATGCTTACATTGCATTTGTTTTCATTATAATATAATTAAATTATTTTTCTAGTTAAAAATTAAGTGTGGACAAACATTTAAAAATTTTTTTAAATACATTGTCTTTTTTTAAAATTAATTTATTTTTGTCTGTGTCGGGTCTTTGTTGCTGAGCATGGTCTTTGTTGCAGCGAGCGGGGGCTACTCTTTGCTGTGGTGCGCAGGCTTCTCATTGCAGTGGCTTCTTTTGGTGCGGAGCATGGGCTCTAGGCGCATGGGCTTCAGTAGTTGTGGCATGCAGGCTTCAGTAGTTGTGGCACGCGGGCTTCAGTAGTTGTGGCTTGCGGGCTCTAGAGCGCAGGCTCAGTAGTTGTGGCACACGGGCTTAGTTGCTCCACGGCATGTGGGATCTTCCTGGACCAGGGCTCGAACCCGTGTCCCCTACATTGGCAGGTGGATTCTTAACCACTGCACCACCAGGGAAGTCCAACATTTAAATTTAAAGCAAAGGCATACTACTGCTTTAGAATTGATTGGAGATGCAGAAGCTAGTACTATGACTGGATCAGAAACATTTAGATTTTTATTTTTCTCAAAGGACTTCCACATTTACAAAGAAACGTTAGTTTATGCCCTAAAAAGTTGAACTCAAGGCATGGATAGTTTTGAATCTTTTCTATCTAACAAAGAATATCAGCTAGACATGAAAAAAATTAGTTTTTATCATGATGTACTGTGATCTAGCTATATCAGTTTAAAAATTCAGATTTAATGGAATTTTGAAATGAGACTGATGTTTCCCTTATTGCTTCATTTCACTGTGTGACACATACTGAAAATATTTGGGCTGGGTTTTCTGAAAGAGATGCAATGAAAAGTGTAATGGATGGAATTGTTAAGATTGTTCATTATAGATGTGCAAATGCTATGAATCATCCCCAGTATGTAGAACTGTTGAAAGAAATAGAAGACAATGGATTTAATGAGTTTAATGTACTTTGCTAATACTCATTGTTTGAGTGGTGGAAGAGTTTTACAAAGATTTACTGTACTGGTAGGTCTGATTTTTTTCTTGAAACAAAAGGAATATTTGCCAAATGGTCAATAATCAAAAACAAAATGTCAGTGTGATTTATGTTTTCTCACTGATATTACATTGCACATGGACATGCTAAATTTGAAGTTTCAAGTAAAGGAGAAGTTTATTTGTGACCTAACCAGATAGGTACAAGAATTTATGTTGAAATCAAAATTTTTCATAATACAAATCAACTATATCTATTTTATGTATTTTTTTCAAATATGAATCCAGGGCTTCCCTGGTGGCGCAGTGGTTGAGAGTCGCCTGCTGATGCAGGGGACACGGGTTCGTGCCCCGGTCCGGGAAGATCCCACATGCCACGGAGCGGCTAGGCCCGTGGGCCATGGCCGCTGAGCCTGTGCGTCCGGAGCCTGTGCTCCGCAACAGGAGAGGCCACCACAGTGAGAGGCCCGCTCCTTTCAGTTTATGTAATATCCTTTTGAATTTGTGGCAATAAGACTGAGATGACCCAATGGTTAGTGAATTTAGCTAACTGGAACAAAAATCGTTTTGAAACTGATATGCTTTTGCTCCAGAGTCAAACCACTTTTTCTAAAATTAGATGAACTAATTTGGTCAGTGTGATTGCAAATATTAGAAGAAAGTTATTTTTAACATTCAACTAACTTATTGGGAAACCATTAAGTTTGTTTGGAACACCTTTGTTATGTGACTCTACTTTTAATGGTAAATTTTATGAAATCTAAATACAGACCTAGTATTTCTGATGAAAATTTAGTGTTCAAATTGAGATGTGCTATAAATGTAAAATACACACTGGATTTTGAAGACAGTATGAAAGAAGAATGCAAAGTATCTTTTTAATTAGTTTCTTATGTTTATTGCATGTTGAAGTAATATTTTAGATATATTGGGTTAAATAAAGTATATTATCAAGAGTAATTTCTCTCACTTCTTTTTACCTTTTAAATGTGGGCACTGGACAACTTTAAATTTTGTGTGTGGCTCTCCTTATCCATTTTTCTTTTTTATTCCTAGGATATTTGTGTGTAAAACTTCTCCATGAAAGCAGGGATCATCTTTGCCCTATTTTTTTCTCCACTGCTGAATCCTTGGTATTAGACCTGTGCTTACCACACAGAAGCTACTCAGTAAATGTTTGCTAAATGAGTGAAAGATTTTGGGTATATAAATTTTTTTTGCTGTCATAGGTATTTTTGTCATAAACATTTTGCATAAGTTGATGTGTTAGTGTGTGCATATGTATTTTATTTATTCCCTTAGAATAAATTCCGAGATCATTGTGTAAAAGGGCGTGGACCATTTTATAACTTGTTAAACATTGCCAAGTTAATCTCAGAAAAGATTGAACCAATTTACAATGTCATCAACATAGTAAATTGGTTCGGGTTATCAGTCTCCCAATGCCAACTTTTAAAGGGATGTAGAATGATTAGCAGTGTGGCATTGGGCAAGTTACTTAGCTCTCTGAAACTCAATTTCTTTAAACTATAAAATGGAGATAATAATATAAGATTGAAAACTGAATGAGCAAATGCCTGGGCAAATACTTAGACAATATTTGCCTCATGCGAAGTTGGCATTAAATGTGTGATTCCAGTATAAAAAATTGGAGTATCATAGTGCTTTCTTATAGTAATAATGCATTTCTGCTGGGGGTGGAAACTGCCAGGTAAGGTGGGAGATGGTTCCTTCAGGCACCAGGCAGAAGATATCAGAGTCACATGATAGGTAACTGCTGGAGCTGCTAGAGTCTGTTGTTTGCGAGAAGGAAATAAACTCATACTTTTGTACACTTGATTCTCTAGCTGCTTTATTTTAAATCATGGTGAGGGCTTCCCTGGTGGCGCAGTGGTTGAGAATCCGCCTGCCAATGCAGGGGACACAGGTTCGAGCCCTGGTCTGGGAAGATCCCACATGCCACGGAGCAACTAAGCCCATGCTCCACAACTACTGAGCCTGCGCTCTAGAGCCCGCGAGCAACAACTACTGAAGCCTGCGCACCTAGAGCCCGAGCTCCACAACAAGAGAAGCCACCGCAATGAGAAGCCCGTGCATTGCAACAGAGAGTAGCCCCCGCTCACTGCCACGAGAGAAAGCCCATGTGCAGCAACAAAGACCCAACGCAGCCACAAATAAATAAATAAATAATAAAATAAAATCATGGTGAGAGCTGACATCTCATATATGCCTAAGAACTCAATCCCATGAATATTTAATTTCGAAATGAATATTTTCTATTACCTAGCAAACAAAGAAAAAGTCCTGAATAAAAATCACCTTGGGTGATGATTTGACAGATTCTGAAAGGTGTAGGGGTGAGTGGGGATCTATAATGGGTTTAGAGGAACACTAAGAGAAACAGCTTGTCAGCTGCCCCATATCCAGATATTATTTCTCAGACTCAAGAGCGCCTGGACCTCCCCTGCCCAATAGAGTAGCCACTGGCTTCATGTGCCTGTTGAGCACTTGATGTGTGACTTGTCTAAATAATTAGTGTGAAAAAATGTAAAATATCTCATCAATGGTGTTTGAATATGATTACATTGATATAATATTTTGTATGTCTTGGGTTAATTAAAGCATATCATTAAGATTAAGTTAATCTTTTAGTAAAAAAAAAGTAAATCTGTTTCTTTTTCCTTTTCCAATGTGGTTACTAGAAAATTGACAAGTACATATGTGGCTTATGTATGTTTCTGTTGAACAGTGTAGGTTCAGACCCCTACATCTTCCTACAGCGCTCCCAGCAACCTTCTAGAACCACTTAAATACTTTCAGACATGCATGGACAGCTCTGATTAGCTCTAAGCTTGGAATTCACAGCCTGGGAATGAAGCAGCAAGCATTTGCCCTAGACAAGAATCTGTGAAGCAGACTGGAAACTGCTAAGATAAAAGGCCAGAAACTCAGACCAAAACCTCACCTCAGTTAACACCAGTAAAATTCCAGAATTTCCCTGTCCATTTTTATTAAAATGGACCATTCATGAGCCCAGAAGTCTGACACTGATAGCTGAGAAAAAAAAAAGGGTTTTTTTTTGGTTTTTCAAGTCCAGAAACACAAAGATATAGTAAACTAAAAGGCTAGTTCTTCTATAAAGAAATAAAATGAAACAATTTAGATTAGAAATCATGTCGGTGTGGATCATCTAGGAAGCAGAGGCCAAGATGAGCTAGAATACGCAGGAGATTTATTGAGAGAAATGTCTGTGAAGGAGAAAGGGGAGGTGGCGGGAAATGGCAGGGAGAGCCTTCAGACCGTAATGCAAGTCTGACGCCTGTGAAAGCACAGAGGGAATTGGGTAGAAAAAGCCTCAGACAGCAGTGCTTTTCGGCCAGACCAACAGGAGCCCCAGAGCTCCGAGGTTGCCTGTTGGTGGCAGCTTGTGTCAAGCAGGATGGGCCAGCACTGTACCCCTACTGCAGTGCTGAGCCATTGGCTGGGAGCAGCCTAGGGGACACCAATGGGGAGGTGGGTCCATAGGGCAATAACTGGGGCTCTCAGGCAACTCTTCTCCCCTTGGCAGGTCCACCTGAAGGATAGCTGATTGGTACACTGATCTTTGACATCGCATACTGTGCTGATTCGAAGTTAAAATTACAACTCAGGTGTTCTTATAACTTTATACCACGTTTCAGTAAAGTCCTGACAACTTCGTTTAGAAACAGTGCACTTCTGCATACTGATATCCTGGGTCAGGACCAGAGTCAGGACACCAGATTCTATTGGTCTTGGCTCTGCACATTCAAGATACTTCATTTCTTGCAGCCTCAGTTTCCCCATCTGTAACATTGTTGTGAATTATAATATCTACCTTGTGGGGTTGTTGTGATTATTAAAAAGGATACCACGTGAGGGAGCTTTTCACAAAGGTAAGATTATTTGATCACTTCATTCATATAACATTGGTCCCACCTACTGGAAATCAGGTTATGAATGCTAAAGACTTCTAAAAGCAAGTAATGTCATGTTGAATTTTTTCAGCTATTGGCAGTATTTGCCTTGAAGATGACTGTCATCTATGAAAAGTCAGTTGAAACATTCTAACTGATCCAAGTAGCACACCCATCAGGAATTTCTTGTAATTCTTTCATCTTAGAACACTTTGCCCAGATATTCCCAAGGAGGGGTTATTCCTCCATTCTGGTCTCTGATCGAATGTCACCTCCCAGGCCTTCCCTTACCCCCTTACCCAAAATGGCAGCTCCGTCACCATTTGTCCTTTACATTGCTCTGTTTCCCTTCACAGTGCATGCTAGTTCCTGACATTATACTATATTGTTTATTAGTTTATTATTGTCTTCTCTTCTAGAACATAAGCTTCATGGGATCAGGAACTTTGTTTCATTGACTGTTATATCCCTGGAATGCTTGCTGCCTGGTTATAGTAAGTAATTGATTTTCTTGACTGGTTGAAATTCACATGTGGTTTCCAAAGGGATGAGAAGGCAAATGAGGAATTTAGAAGAACAATAATATTTTTCATGAATGTCTGGGGCTACTTTGATGGTGACAGGAAGAGGAAGAGGCTAATTGCAGAGCACAGGTGTCCATGCGTCTCACCTTGGACAGGTTCAACCTCCTCCCCAGTCAGACCTTTCGCTAGAATTGCTAGCAAGAAGCAAATGGGCAGGTCTAGCAATTATCTTTATTTCTTAATTTCTCTAGGGAAGGTGGGCAAGCTTTTTTTTTTTCTTCTTAAACTCATGGAAATCAGATGGGAAAGGATAATTGAACAAGAGTCCTGCTTAAGAACACTCTATGTTATAAATCACAGCAAGAACCTTTTTGACCCACCTCCTACAGTGATGCAAATAAAAACAAAAACAAACAAATGGGACCTACTGAAACGTAAAAGCTTTTGCACAGCAAAGGAAACCATAAACAAGACGAAAAGACAACCCTCAGAATGGGAGAAAATATTTGCAAACGAAGCAACTGACAAAGGATTAATCTCCAAAATTTACAGGCAGCTCATGCAGCTCAATATCAAAAAAACAAACAACCCAATCCAAAAATGGGCAGAAGACCTAAATAGACATTTCTCCAAAGAAGATATACAGATTGCCAACAAACACATGAAAGGATGCTCAACATCACTAATTATTAGACAAATGCAAATCAAAACTACAATGAGGTATCACCTCACACCAGTCAGAATGGCCATCATGAAAATATCTACAAACAATAAATGCTGGAGAGGGTGTGGAGAAAAGGCAACCCTCTTGCACTGTTGGTGGGAATGTAACTTGATACAGCCACTATGGAGAACAGTATGGAGGTTCCTTAAAAATCTAAAAATAGAACTACCATATGACTCAGCAATCCCACTACTGGGCATATACCCTGAGAAAACCATAATTCAAAAAAAGTCACGTACCACAATGTTCATTGAAGCTCTACTTACACTAGCCAGGACATGGCAGCAACCTAAGTGTCCATTGACAGATGAATGGATAAAGAAGATGTGGCACATATATGCAATGGAATATTACTCGCTATAAAAAGAAATGAAATTGAGTTATTTGTAGTGAGGTGGATGGACCTACAGTCTGTCATACAGAGTGAAGTAAGTCAGAAAGAGAAAAACAAATACCATATGCTAACATATATATGTGGAATCTAAAAAAAAAAAAAAGGTCCTGAAGAACCTAGGGGCAGGACAGGAATAAAGACGCAGACACAGAGAATGGACTTGAGGACACGGGGAGGGGGAAGGGTAAGCTGGAATGAAGTGAGAGACTGGCATGGACATATACACTACCAAATGTAAAATAGCTAGTGGGAAGCAGCCGCATAGCACAGGGAGATCAGCTGGGTGCTTTGTGACCACCTAGAGGGGTGGGATAGGGAGGGTGGGAAGGAGACGCAAGAGGGAGGAGATATGGGGATATATGTATACATACAGCTGATTCACTTTGTTATACAGCAGAAACTAACACACAATTGTAAAGCAATTATACTCTAATAAGGATGTTAAAAAATAATAATAAATAAATCACTAAATATTGGGGAAAAAAAAAAAGAGTCCTGCCTAGCTCACCAAATGGACGCTCAGTCTTTGGAGGATCAAGAATGGTTCTGTTTGGTGTGGCCTGTACCTGTAAGTCATGAGCAAAGACATAGCTGTCATGTAGAGAAAGGAAAACGATTGTTCTGCATCAGCCTGAAAGGCAAACCTGGCATCACAGAGTGGCTGACACCAGGAAGATCTAGACAGTTATCTCTATTGCTTGGGTCTGTCCAGCAGCCGAGGGGCCATGAGTGAGGGAGGAAGAACTGCTCACCCTGAGAAGTGTTCCAGCCCAGGTGGTGTCCCTCTTGGTGGTGGTGAAGGGGCTTCCTGGACTGAGTGCAGCAGGTTCAGACTGGAGGAACTTCGTGGCCCCTTTTGATTTACTGTCTCCATGAGTTCTGATCTCCCCTGAGGTAACAAACTGTTTACCCAGGAGGTCAACAGAGAGAAAAAGAGAAGTGGGGTCATTTAGCAGCCAGACAGAATGCAATAAATGCTTAGAAGGGTGACTTGCTCTTGACTAAGCCAAGAAATAGTGTGCAGATCACCCTCAGTTTTCACCTTCCTATGAGTAATACATCATCCCTGGGAGAGCCCCCAGGACTCCAGGGATCCCCACAAACTAGGAAAAGGCTGTCTGCCGAACAGAGAGCCCATCTAAGAGTAATGAAGGGCAAAGCTGAAATTCCAGCAGTCTCTCCTTTAAAGGTTAGTGCTTCTTGCTCCTGTTCATGGAGAAAGGAGTCAGCCTCCACTCATTGATGAGCTCAGATTTTTGTTTTTGTTTTTTAATTTATTTATTTGGCTGCGTCGGGCACGCAGGATCTTCATTGCGGTGCTTGTTGTGGTGCGCGGGTTTCCTCTTCTCTAGTTGAGGCGCACCAGCTCAGTAGATGGGGCGCGCGGGCTTAGTTGCCCCATGGCGTGTAGGATCTTAGTTCCCCAACCAGGGATCGAACCCGTGTCCCCTGCATTGGAAGGCAGATTCTTTACCACTGGACCACCAGGGAACTCCCATGAGCTCAGGTTTAATTCTCTTAATATTGTGGTCAGTAGAGCACAGGGCTGTGAGACAAAAGACCCAGGTTCTAGTCCCAACTTCACCTCTAACTCACTTTGTGACGTTGGTCAAGTTGCTTGATCTCTATGGGCCTCAAATTATTTCCCATAAAATAAGAAGACTGAATTAAATGATTTGTAAGAGTTTTTTCTAACTTTTTTTTTTTTTCTTCCAGTGCTAATGTTTCGTGAACACACGATTGGGTGGATTCAAGCAGGGCTGGGTTATATCTCCCTTTTAGAGCTCTCTCTGAAAGGCAGTTTAGCATTTGGCACTGGGAGTGGGAAACAAAACAGAGAAGCAGCCTTGAGATGTGACAGACCTAGGGGCTGCCTGTCCTGTCTCTGTCCCAGGGCTCTGGGGTGGCCCTTTCATCTCCAGGAGCGTAGAGCCCTCAGAGAAGCGGGCAGAAGGCCTGGTGATGGAATGCAAGTACTGTCAGCTGGTTCCCCTGCCTCCCAGCCCCACTGACCTTGGAATGGTGAGTCACGCTTTATTACTGTGAGTGCCTGGCATTGGCCCCGCACAACTTCTTGAACTTGTCAACACCCAGGATAGAATAAATCATCAGAGGCCCATTTTTAGCCAAGAGTGAAAAATGAAGTCACCAGAAAATGCATATGGGAGGTGAGGGTTTGTTGAAGGACAGGGCTGTCTTCCCAGGGAGCCAATCCTGGGAAGTCTTCAGGGCCCTGGATCTGCAGTCCTCAGCCTCACAGCGCCTGGAGGGCTGGAGGGAAAGGCCGGCAGCTGGAGGGAGGGACCAGGACACTCCTCGCCTTTACCCACTTTCAAGATCATATCCACCAGCAGAGGGATCTTAGCTTCTCCCTGTTCCAGGAGGTAGGCCCTTCTCTCTATCCTGAATAATAAAATCTCAGGGAGTGAGGAGGGAGATGCTGAACTCTCCAAATCCAGAGACTTTCTAATCTTTTGTTCTGTTTTATTTTACGAGCAGAGGGAAGAGTGAGGGGAAGATTTGCAGCCTGTATGCTTAGCTTTTCTCCCCCTGTCTCCCAGCTCTGGCCTGGACTAACTCATCTCGGAGGTTCTTCCACCTCTACCCTACGGTAGCTCATTGCTAGGTTTGAAAATAACACATTTCAGCCAAGCTGAGCATGTGGGCAAATTGCTGATATTTTAAAGATGAAACAGCACCATTTCAGTAAAAAGAAAAAAAATCCCAGTTCTGTTACTTTTATGAACTGTGGGATCCTGCTCAAGTTACTTAACCTCCTGCCTCTATTTCCTCATCGGTAAAGTGGAGAAAACATTGATAATCGTACCTGCCTCAGAAGGTCTTTGGGAGGATTAAGCAAGATAAAACAGTTCAGGGCTTGTTTAACACAGTGCCTGCCCATGAACTCAGGCAAGAGTGTGGCTGAATAGAAAACAAAAGCTGGCGGGGCCCAAGCTTTCTTAGGGAGACAGTAGGAGCTGGGGTGTTCTTTCAAAGTCTGGATGCCCATTCTGTCCTCTCCCGGCCTCCTGAAGGGATAAGTGAGATCTGCTCCTGGGCAGATCTCACAGGAACTGATGTTTCCTCTCTGGACTTGTTTGACTAGTCACTTCCTCCCTTGACCCTGTGTTTGCCCCGAATCAGGAGAGAGGACTGACAGCCTGAGAAGACACACGAGGACCCAGAGAGGGGAGAACCAATTTGTTCATTCATCCATCCATCCATCCATCCATCTAGCAAAAACTCTGCACCCGTCTGTGCCTAGCAGTGCTCCAGACCTGGGAGGATTCAGAGACTAACCGTGCCTGGGCCTTTCCTTCCAAAGCCTTGGGGAGGGGCCAGCCTTCATGGGATTCAGCTTCCCTCTTGACTCCCACCCCTCTTCTCTCTCCCCCATCAATTAGCCTTGGGCCCTGGTCATTCTAATTTCGAAATGAACTATATATCTGTGGGCCTCTTCCTCATGGGGGTACTAGTTGTAACCCTGGGAGTGGATCAGATTGTCAAAGGACAGTATATCCAGAAAAGGGAATCTACTTCAGGGTGAAATCTTGGGAAATATGTACATTTGAGAGTGAAGAGTTCAGGGAGAAAATGCCACAGAGGGGCAGGTACTGGTGGATGGGGGTGTTGGGTAAAGGTTGGGGGCCCAGCTGAGGCTACTGGGAGGATGGGTAGGCCTGGAGAACCACACAAAGAAGCCAATAGATTTGTGATTCTAAGAAAGGGGGGTCATCCAAGCATGCAGTCGGCCTCAGGCCATGAGTAAGGCAGTGGACAAGGGCCAGTGGACAGCAATTCTCAGGCCCAGGTGATTCTCAGGAGTCCAGACTGGGCATCGCCATCACACTGGAGGCTCCTGCCTCTGCCCAGAGTCCAGTCCTGGCACTGAGGCAGGGACCTGCCCCAAACGAGGCAGCTGGAAGAGGAGAAGGTTCAATTTCCTGCCCTGGGCACTTGATCAGGGCCAGCCCCAAGGTGGGGGGGGGGGGTTGATGGCAGTGGGTCTGCAGGAGGGGATCAGATGGCCCCAGCTCAGGGAATAACAGGTCTGGCAGGGACTGCAAACCAGGCTGACGGTTCCCAGAGAAAGGTAAACATGAGGAGGCAGGTCTGAGGTGGAATTGATTAATGGGGTGGCTGGTCTAGATTCATGGGAAGATAATGACCTCTGCCTTTAAGATTATCGCAGGCTAATCGTGCGGAGGATCTTCCCTCATTTGAAGACCAGTGCACAGAGACTGTAGCCCCATCAAACGATGTTTCACAGTTGACAGTCGTCTGTATCTGTGATCCACCTGGTCCTCGCCACAACCCTGTGTGCTAAGAAAGGGAGGTCACATCTTCTCCATTTTGCCAGTGAGGAAACTGAGTCTCAGTTGGTGCAGGGGACTTTCCCTAGGAGGCAGCTGGTGGTGAGGAGCCAGGAGAGGTGTCCAGGGCCAGCTCAGGCTGCAGTTCCCTGAGCCCTCTCCTGCCTTGTCTTTTTGTTTTTTGTTTCTTGTGTTTTTTGGTGGGAGGAAGATAGTGGCTGAGGGTGGATTTCAGGTCCAAATTCTAGCCCTTCCTCTTACTGACTTGTGTGATCTTGGGCAAGATGCTTAATCTCTCCTTTTCCTCATTTATAAAATGAAACAGTAACGCTGACTTTTCTATTCTTGACGTCAGTTTGCCAGGAATGACTCAGAGCTTGGTTCTAGGCTTTCTCTTCTCCAATCAGCTTCTCCAGCTTCTCATTCACACCTACCACACCTATTACTCAAGCATAGACTGAAAGTCTACGCTTTCATGCATCTTCCACTTAAAAGACTCTTATTAGCTCTAGGTCTATACTGTCAACTGCCAATCCAACCTTCACACTTGGATCTCTCAGGCATCTCAAAATGGAATTTCATCCTGTTCCCCAACCCAACCTCCTCTCTCCCCAGATGCTCCTTCTCTAATGTCCCGACCAGCTTAGTAAATGGCACCACCAGCCACTCAGTTATTCCTGTCAAAATTGGTCACTTACCATTTATATTTTTCTCTTCCTTAACTTCCACATTTCATCACTTACCAAGTACTATGGATTTGGACTCCTAAGTATTGCTCCAATCCACCCATTTCTCTCTATCTCCTCTCCTTCCCTACCCACCTCATCTCTAGTCAAGTCTAGTCAAATCACCCTCATCTTTCACCTGCACTTCGCAACATCCTCCAGGAGATTTCCCTGGACTCACTCTTGCACGCTTCCTGTTTATCCTTTCCACAAACGTCAGAGCTATCTTTCAAAAAAATCTTAATTATATCATATATAACATGTTACACAAAATTTACCATCTTAACGATTTCTAAGTATACAGTTTAGTAGTGTTAAGTCTATTCACATTGTTATGCAATCTCCAGAACTTGTTCAGCTTGCAAAACTGAAACTCTGTATCATTAAACAATTCCCTTCTCCTTAGCTCCTAGAAACCACCATTCTACTGTCTCTGTAAGTTTGACTACTCTATGTACCTTATATAAGTGGAATTAAACAATATTTATCTTTTTTATCTTTATTTATCTTTGTGAATAGCTTATTTCACTTAGCATAATGCCCTCAAGGTTCATCCATGTCATAGCATGTGTCAGAATTTCCTTCCTTTTTGAGGCTGAAAAATATTCCATTGTGTATATACACCACATTTTTTTAAACCATTCATCTGATGGACACTTGGATTGCCTCCATCTTTTGGCTATTGTGAATAATGCTGCTATAAACATGAGTGTACAAATATCTCCCTGAGATGCTGCTTTCAATTCTTTTGGGCATTTACCCAGAATTGGAATTGCTGTATCATATGGTAGTTCTATTTTTAATTGTTGAGGAACTTTCATACTGTTTTAACATAGCAGCTATGCCTTTTTACATTCCCACCAGCGGTGCACAAAGGTCCCAATTTCTCCACATCCTCACCAACACTTATTATTATTTTTTTTATAGTAGTCATCCTAATGGGTGAGAAGTGGTATCTCATTGTGGTTTTGATTTGCATTCTCTACTAATTAGAGATATTCTGTATCTTTTTATATACTTACTGGCCATTTGTATATCTTCTGTGGAGAAATGTCTTTCAATCCTTTGCCCATTTTTTGAGTTGTAGGAGTTCTTTGTATATCCTGGATTACTCTCTTATCAGATATCTAATTTGCAAATATTTTCTCCCATTCCATGGGGTGCCTGTTCACTCTGTTAACTGTATGCTTTGATGCATTTCAATGGCTTCTTACTATTCCTAAAACACGAGGCCAAAATCCTACATGACTCAACTTCAGCTTACATCTCCAGTCTCATGGGGCTCCCTGTGGATTATTAGGCTGCAGCCACTGGCCTTCTTTTAGTTCCTCTTAGACACTGTGCTCCTTCCCTCTTATGTTTGCATTGCCCTTTGCCTAGAGCACCTACTTAGCTATTAGTGTGAGCATCTGTTCAAAGATTACCTCTTCTAGCAGCAGACTCGATGAGAGCTGGGACTGTTACCCAGTGGCACAGGAGGCCTACTGTCTGTGATATTTTAGGGGTCCACAAAAATATCTTAATTTAAATTTCAAATTATTTGAAAAAAATGAATATAAGAATAATGGATATATGATAATTAATTCAGTCTAGACTATATGTCTTTACACCAAGAGAGTCATAAAATATAAATTAATTTTTTTTAATGGAAGAAAGAACTCAAAAAGGCAAAAGTGCCTAGGGCCCACAAAATGCATAACGTGACCCTGATTGTGCCTGTCTTGTTCACACCTGTGTCCTCATTTGGCCAATTAGAAGCCCAACACATACTAGATGCTCAGTTAACATGCATTGAATGAATAGAGGAATGAGACTAACAAGAAGGAGGTATCTTCAGCAAATGCACAGAAATTCTCTGACACAGATTCCTTGAAATAAACCTTCAGCTCTTAGTTATAAGAGGTAGAAGACACCAAGTTTCTTCCTGTCTGAGCCCAAGGGTACTTTGTTCTAGTGGCTGGGGAATAAAGCCATCTGTTCTGGAAGATTTTGGAAAGAAGTCTATAGAAGTCAAGATCCAGCCTTAACAAAACTTAATTCAACCTGAGTTGTCCACAGTTCTTAAAAACTGAGCCTGCATACACAAGGAAGGACTGGGACTAAGGTAGTGTTTTTCTTTCTTTGTTTTTTTAAATCTTTCAGTACATTAAAGTTTTTTTTAAAAAAAAGCTTTATTGAGGTATAATTGTCATACAATAAACTGCATATATTTAAAGTGTAAATTTTTGACATATGTATACACCCCTGAAGGAGGTGTATAGGAGGGATAGTGATCCTTCCTACCTGCCCATCTCAGATCTCTATCCACAAGCAACTACTGATCTAGTTTCTATCACTACACATTAGTTTACATTTCTAAAGTTTTATATAAATGGAATATGCAATGTATACTCTTTTTGTCTGGCTTATTTCACTCAGCATATTTATTTTGAGATTCATCCATGTTGTTGCAACAGTTTGTTCATTTTTATTGCTGGGCAGTATTTTATTGTATTGATGAACACATTTGTTTATGATGAACATCTGAGTTTCTATTTTTTGGCTACTACAAATAAACGCCTATGAACATTCGTGTATAAGCCATTATATGGACATGTATTTCCTTTTCTTTTAGGTAAATATCTAGGAGTATAATAGCTGGATTTTATGGTGGGTGTATCTTGAACTTTTTAAGAAGTTGGCAAACTGTCAAAGTTGTTGCACCATTTTGCATTCCCACCAGGAGTGTGTGAGAGCTCTAGTTCCTCCACATTCTTGCCAAACTTGGTATGGCCAGTCTTTTTTTTTTTTTTTTCTTAATTTTTGGCTGTGTTGGGTCTTCGTTTCTGTGTGAGGGCTTTCTCTAGTTGTGGCAAGCGGGGGCCACTCCTCATCGCGGTACGCGGGCCTCTCACTATCGCGGCCTCTCTTGTTGTGGAGCACAGGCTCCAGACACGCAGGCTTAGTAGTTGTGGCTTACGGGCCTAGTTGCTCTGCGGCATGTGGGATCTTCCCAGACCAGGGCTCAAACCTGTGTCCCCTGCATTAGCAGGCAGATTCTCAACCACTGCGCTACCAGGGAAGCCCTGGCCAGTCTTTTTAACTTGAACCATTCCAGTTGGTGTGTAGTAGTATCTGATGGTGGTTTTAATTTTTATTTCCCTGATGACTAATGTTACTGGGCATCTTTTCATGTGCTTATTTGCCATCTGAATATCTTCTTTGATGAAGTGTCTGTTTAACTCTTTTGCCTGTTTAAACAATTGGGTTGTTAGTGTTGAATTTTGAGAGTTCTTTACGTATTCAGGATACAAGTCCTTTATCAGATATATGCTTTGCAAAAATTTCCTCCCACTTTTTGCTTCTCTTTTCATTCTCTTACCACTGTCTTTTAAAGAGTAGAAGTTTTTAATGTTGTTCAGCTTGTTTTTCTTATGTACAGTGCTTTTGGCATTATACCTATGAAATCCTTTCCCCTAACCCCAGGTGGCAAAGATTTTATCCTATATTTTCTTCTACAAGTTTTATTGGTTTAGGTTTTACATTTAGGTCTATGATCCATTTATATTTAATTTTTTAAATTTTATTTTTAATTTAATTTAATTTATTTATTTTTGCCTGTGTTGGGTCTTCATTGCTGCGTGCGGGCTTTCTCTAGTTGTGGCAAGCGGGGGCTACTCTTCGTTGTGGTGCACGTGCTCCTCATTGCAGTGGCTTCTCTTGTTGTGGAGCACAGGCTCTAGGAGCACGGGCTTCTGTAGTTGTGGCACGTGGGCTCATTAGTTGTGTCTCGCGGGCTCTAGAGTGCAGGCTCAGTAGTTGTGGTGCACGGGCTTAGTTGCTCCGCGGCATGTGAGATCTTCCCAGACCAGGGATCAAACCCATGTCCCCTGCAATGGCAGGCGGATTCTGAACCACTGAGCCACCAGGGAAGTCCCATCTTTATTTAATTTTTGTATATGGTATGAACTATGGATTCAAATTTATTTATATCTAGTTAATTAATTTTCCCAGAATAGTTTGTTGAAAAGGCTATCATTCTCCACTGTGTTGCCTTTGAGCCCTTGTCAGAAACTACTTGTCCATACACGTGTGAATTCATCTCTGAACTCTATTCTGTTCCAGTGATCTATTTTGTCTGTCTTTATGATAATACCACACTGTCTTGACTACTAGAGCTTTATAATAATTTTTGAAATCAGGTAGCTTTAGCCATTCAATTTTGTTCTTCAGATTTGTTTTGGTTTTTCTAGGCCCTTTAGAACCAGCTTGTTAATTTCTTTAAAATAGCCATCTGGGATTTTAATTGCAATAGCTTTGAATCTATAGATCAATTTGAAGAAAACTGACATTATATACATATATAGATAGATAAATAACTATATAGCACGATATATATTAAGGTGTCAATTTTCTTCTGATGTATCTATATCTATATATCTCCAGTCCTTTTTTTCAGCCTCATCATTCCTCTCCAGATTCCAGGCCGTAGCTCACGTGGGGGCCCCACTTAGTGTTACCAGGAGCAGTGACAAAGAAAGCAAAGGAAAGGATTCTGACAAGATGCAAGTTAAAAAAACAAAAACCTAAAATTAAACGCCAACTAGGAATAAGTATTTGTCACAAATGTGGTAGAGAGGTTAATAGCCTCAATCTTTAAAAAGTTTCTACTTTGATTAAAAAAAACAACTACTAAAACATCAATATAGGAAAGTGGGTAAGGGACATGAACAGTTCACAGATAAGGAAATAAAAATAGCTTATAAATGTATGGGGAAATGTTCGGCTTTAACAGTAATCACAGAAATGCAAACACAACAATAAAATACTTTTTGCCCCCAGCTGCATCATGCAAGATTAATGCTGTGACACTACTCAAGGCTGGTGAGAGTGTGGGGAGAAAAGCACTGCTCCCACACTGTTCAGGCAATAGGCTTTGAAAAGCTTTAAAATATTCATATTCTTTACCCAGTAATTCCTCTACTGGAAATCTTCTAGAGAAATAATCAGAAATGCAGACTACAATATATGCACACAGATGTTAATCACAGTGTTATTTATTATTAACAAACCAAACTCAATTCCCAGTGCTATGGAATAGTGTTCAGATTACAGTACATCCAAACAATACAGTCCCAGGCAGTTACTTAAAAATGATATTGACTAACATTTTTTAATGTTATGGGAAGATATTTTTAAACATAAACTTGAAAAAACTCAAAATTGCATATTCAGTATGATCTCAGCTATATAAACTTCGTACACACACACACAAAAGGCCATAGATAATTTCAAAAGTTTTAATAGATTATCTTTGGCTGGAGTGATTTTGGGTGATGGTTATTGTCTTTCTTTATATGTTTTTAAGGTACATACACTAAAAGGCACACAACTTAACCATACAAATTTGACAATGACTGTACCCACACATATCACACTCTTATTACACCGTAGAACATCTCCATCTTTCTAGAAAGTTCCCTTGCGACCCTGTCTAGTCACATCCTTCCTGCAAGAGGCAACCTCTATTTTTCTTTTTCTCCTCCTTAGGTACGTTTTGCCTGTTCTAGAACCTCATATAAATGGACTCATAAAGTACACTCTTCTGTGTCTGGCTTCTTTTGCTCAGCATTATGTCTGTGAGTTTTATACTTATTTTAATTTTCTAAATTTTACGTGTTGCCCTATTCCAAGAATTAAAAAAAAAAAATCATCTTATAAAAGCAGGGCTCTCATTCTTTGTCCGCCCACGTTTGGTCTGCGTTCACTCATGCGAAGCTCCATCTGTCAAGTCCTTCACCCCCTAGTCCCACTGACCTCCCTCTATTGAGGTTCTGTGCAGCTCAGGGACTGTGCTCCTCTCCCTGACACCTCACTGTCTGCTCCTATTAAGTGTTGCTATAGGAGAAGAGCTCTGGGGGGCACCCTGGTGACCCTGCATGTAGCCACAGAGGCCATGCAGGCAGTGCTACACCCACAGTGGATGTGAGTCTGGGTGGAATGCCTTGTGATCCTTTCAGTGCAGGAGAGGGCAGGACTCTTTGAGGAGCTGCCACAAGGGCACTTCTCACTTGCTCCCCTCTTTCCAAGGAGGCTGTCATGAGACACTTCTCATCTCCTCCCAGGTTCTAGGAGGCATGAGGCTCCTCCTCAGCATGTGCCCCAGCATTCAGGTTTCAGGCTTCTGTTCCCCCCTTCGTTTTGGTGTCACCCTGCGCTTGGGCCACAGGGAGCTGGCACCTTTGGCTGCCCTTCCTTACACTGTCTGTGTAAGTAATAACCTGTCTGAATTTTAAAAGGGTTAGTTGTTTTCTTACCAGCCACATCCTCAGCTAGGCCTTGGCCTTGCCTTGTGCTTGACAGTCTCGAGTACACATCTTTTATTTGTTTCCTAGGGTTGCCATAACAGAGTACCACAGAAATTTATTGTCTCACAGTCTTGAAGGCTAGAAGCCCCAAATCACAACGTCAGCAGGATTGGTTCCCTCTGAGGGCTCTGAGGAAGAATTTGTTCCAGGCCCCTCCTTGGCTTGTAGTTGGCTCCCTTCTCCCTGCATCTCCACATGGTGTTCTCTCTGTGTACCTGTCTGCATCCAAATTAATCCTTTTTATATAAAGCCACCTGTCATGTTGACTAGGGCCCACCTTAATGACCTCATCTTAGCTAATTACATCTGCTACAACCCTGTTTCCAAAAACGGTCACATTCTGAATATTGGGAGTGAGACTTCAACTTACGAATTTGGGGGTGGGGCACAATTCAACCCATAACAATGTCTTTGTCTGCAACTAGACTCTAAGGTACTGGCCAGGAGGGTCTCAATAAGTACTTGGCAAGTTTATGGAAGAAAGTGAACTAAATAAGGAGTCATCAGGAGGCGCCTGCAGGAGGACCCGGGGTGGTATTACCCCAGTGATATTCCCTCAGCCTTGTCAGTGACCCCAAACTGGCCAGGGTCAGGAAGATGGATGAAGGTTGTAAACCAGACTAACAACGTACTACTTTCCAGCAGGGACAGGAAAGGCTTTTCTCCCAGCCATGGCATTCATTGCCTTCTCTGGGAAGCTACATTAATCACCCCCGGATTCTGAGAGGCTCAGTGAGGGCCAGGGAGGCCCCTGGAGTGACAGTTCACACAAGTCCTGGGGAAGTCTGAGGAGGAACTCAGAGATGACATCACCCATTCTCTGATGTTACAGGTGAGGAAACTGAGGCCAAGAGGCTGAGCAGGTTGTCTGTCTTGGTGATAGAGTGACAAAGCTGAGACAGAACCCAGGTGTCTTGACTTCCTGTGAAGAGCTTTTTTCCCCCACGAAACTTTCACTCAGCCATTTGTCTTCTCTTGGACTCACTGTCCTCAGTACAATGTAGCAAACACCTTTGTACCCCGTCACAGAGGGTGCTGCCTTGAAGCCATGGATGCCCGCAGGGTGGTCTCAAGCAGCTGGTCGAAGAGAATGCCCCAAACACCTGGCTCTTCATCAGACTCTCCTACCCTGGACCTGTGAGGACTCGCTGAGTTCAAGTTCAGGCACCGAATTTACTGTGGCCCTTCACACCTAATGCCAGATTCCAATCTAGCGGCCAAAATGTGATACTTCCATATTCTGCATTGCCCTATGCTTTGTTGAAGATTTTTAAAAAGTAAAATCAATGTACATGGGCTTCCCTGGTGGCACAGTGGTTAAGAATCCGCCTGCCAATGCAGGGGACACGGGTTCAAGCCCTGGTCGGGGAAGATCCTACAAGCCACGGAGCAACTAAGCCCGTGCACCACAACTACTGAGCCTGTGCTCTAGAGCCCATGCTCCACAACAAGAGAAGCCACCACAATGAGAAGCTCGCACGCAGCAACGAAGACCCAATGCAGCCAAAAATTAATTAATTAATTAATTATTAAAAATCAATGTACATGTCTATAAATAGAGTGTAAGCTCCTTTGAGAACCTTACCCTTTATCTTTATCTCTAGTTCCCAGTTGTATAGATGCTCAGTGAATAAAGAAATAAACACACCAACTAAATTTATGAGAGAAGCCCCTCCCTGCAGTGGTGGTTGGATGGGAGTGAGGGGAGTCAGAATTGATGAATCCATTTCTTTTCCCTCTACCAAAGTCTACTCTTAGGGTTACTTTTAGAATAAATTTCTCCCCTGCCCTGCCCTCCCTTCAGCTTCCAGACAGTGGACCTTGAAAGAGGGTTTTTCTTTAGGGAAGAAAGATGGAGCTTCGCATGAGTGAACGCAGACCAAACGTGGGCGGACAAAGAATGAGAGCCTGCTTTTATAAGATGATTTTTTTTTTTTTAATTCTTGGAATAGGGCAACACGTAAAATTTAGAAAATTAAAATAAGTATAAAACTCACAGACATAATGCTGAGCAAAAGAAGCCAGACACAGAAGAGTGTACTTTATGAGTCCATTTATATGAGGTTCTAGAACAGGCAAAACGTACCTAAGGAGGAGAAAAAGAAAAATAGAGGTTGCTTCTTGCAGGAAGGATGTGACTAGACAGGGTCGCAAGGGAACTTTCTAGAAAGATGGAGATGTTCTATGGTGTAATAGGAGTGTGATATGTGTGGGTACAGTCATTGTCAAATTTGTATGGTTAAGTTGTGTGCCTTTTAGTGTATGTACCTTAAAAACGTATAAAGAAAGACAATAACTATCACCCAAAATCACTCCAGCCAAAGATAATCTATTAAAACTTTTGAAATTATCTATGGCCTTTTTTTGTGTGTGTATAAAGTTTATATAGCTGAGATCATACTGAATATGCAATTTTGACTCCAAACCAAAGTTGTCAGGTGTTTTCCCCCAAAGCCTCTGTTTAGGAATATCAGGGGTTTCCTTTTCAATTTTATTTTCAATCTCCATTCCAAGGAAGCCCGTGAAAGAAGCAGTGGGAAGTGAAGAAATGAAATCCAACCAAACCTTTAATGTGAATCTTCAGTGTAAACCCAGTTTTTCTTACTGGAACTCTAAGGCAAACATGATAAACATGATAAAAAAATGATGCCATTTGAAAGAGCTCATTAGTGCATCTGGGAATACCCGAGGGAAGTTTCAGGGAATCAGAGGCTTCTGGGAAATGCATGATTCATAGAAAAGGGGTTCACCATTTTCTCCCTGAAGACCAATTCTTTAATGTCATGACATAACTTCCAAGCCATATCTTACTTAGTATGATACTTTTTAAGACCCAGCAGATATTAACAGGTCACTCTTTCGGGTCTCGGTGATGCATAAGGAGTCTCCAACCCTTGGTCTGAGCCTTTAAGAAATATCCATGCTTGATCCAGGGCTGCTCCCAGTGTGTCTTCACTGTGCTTTCTCTTCTTTTACAGAATCTAAAGACAGAGTTGGAATAAACAGTAGGAATCATCTGTACTATAATACCCATCGGTAATATCTTTTCAGCTACTGCCTCCCCATGAGGTCTTTCCTAACCTGGCAGCAAGCTAATTACTCCTTGCACTGAGCTCCCATGCCCCTTGCACAGGTGTTGGTTACAGCTTTTCCCAGAGTGCATTATAATTATTTGTTTGCATGTCTGTCTCCCAGGTTGTGGGCTTCTGAGAACCAACACGGTGTCTTACTCAGGCTTGCATTCCACCCTCGCTCCTAGCAGAGTTCCTGGCAAATAGTATCTCCTCAACCCGTTTGTGAAATGAATAAAGAAGGGCCCCACTTTCTACATGCAATAAAGCTGGGGATGCATAGAGAGATGAGGTGCCCTGGGTAAGGTAAGGACCTTTATCACTACTTATATTCTTCTGCAGTTAATTATGAAAGAGAATGAACTAATTGTAAAATATATTGTTTTCATTTTCTGTATTTATTATCTCTGACCAGATATGTAGAGGCCAGATGCTTCCAGTTTGTTCTTGTATGTTGCCTGATTGTCCCATTTAATGTGGTTTTCTCTGGTCAATGATCCCCTGCTCTTTGCCCCAAAGAGGACAGGAATTTCTTGCTCAAATCTCAGACTTGTTTGGCCTGCTGATCATCTTATAGGAAAATGGAGTTGGCTGGGAAGTAGGAGATAATTTCCTGAGTCTTTTTTCTTCTTTTTCTTACTTAGTATCTCTCATTCTCTGGACAACTCAAGGAGTCGACCTGACTGTAGACTTGGTACATTTGGGAACAAAACCTCAATGTCCTGAGCCGTCTCTTGCAAAACCTGAGCAAAGGTCCCAATTAGCTGTAGGCATTTCCAGTTAGTGTCAGTATGTGAACAGGTAGGGTTGGGGCTTTCAGCTTTGTGTAACTTATGTCAGGAAAGCTGTTGGCTCAAAACTGTCTTTCTGACTTTGCCCACATGTACTAAGGTATTATGAAAGGGAAATGAGCATTGAAACTGCCAGGAGTGATTGTCAAGATATTTAGCAACATTTCTAGCACAGGCAGGGCCAGTCAGAGCCTTCCTTCCAACTCTGGGGGAGAGGAACGAGTGAGCCAGGGCAAGGAGGGGAGTCATGGGGGAGGACAGGGGCTTGAGTCAGCAGCTGGATACCAACCGATATAAAATTAGTTCAAAGTTTATACAACTGGGGTGACCACACGGATGTGTCCCAGTGGAATAACTGCCTGAGAGTAAGAAAAAACTGGGCCAATTAACATCTCCACTACCCACCCTCTGACAGTGGTCCCCAAACTGTCTGCATAGTAGACCCAGAGGATCTTTTAAAAAATGCCAAAGCCCAGGCCATAATTTCTGGGGGGAAACCCAGTATCTTTGAAGCTCCCCAGGTGATTCCAGGGTGCATGCAAGTTGAGAATCCTGCTCTATGACATTAAGTTAGTTATTTTGTCTTTTGGGCATTGGTGTTCCTTCTCAGTAAAAAGTGGACAATACCCAGCTCATCTCTCATTTGAGAAAATCACATGAATACATGCAGTGCCTGACATGTAGTGGGTGCTCACTAATGATTTCCTTTGTCTTTTCCCTCTCAAATTATTTATTTTCCTTTGTCACTTGTTTTGAATGTCATCATTTGGATAAACAATTAACCACTTTTTGAAATGGAAATGTCCCTGGAAGGGCTTGGGGCTAGTTAGTCATGTATATCTTAGTGTAGGTTATTTAAGATGATGTCTCTTCGAAGCCAGCTGACCTGAGGTAAGCTAGGAGGTGGGGTTTCTAATTTCAGAAATTAGATGAGCCTGAGGAGTAAGAGGCGTCCCCTGTGTTCTTGACACTGCAGAGTAGCAGCTGCTTCAGCTTCTTGCCGAGAACCTAACCTCAAATTCATGGCTGCCTTGTTCTCCTCCAAAGCCCAGCTGAAAGTAACATTTGTGAAGGACGGCCCATTTCTCTGGTTTAGGCATTCTCCTTTGGCCTCCACAAATTCTAACAGGTCTGTGACTGGGGTCAGGGCTCTGGGAATGGGAATCTCAGGCAGCATTCTGTGTGTTTGTGTGAACTGTCCATTTCCTCCCAGGAAGATATAACATAGCTTTCTTCAGACTCTTGAAGGGAATTTCCACACCCCACCCACCAACAAATTTAAGAATTATTACTTTAACAACTTCCTGGAAGAAGCCGCCCCACTGGGCATGCCCTTGCTGAATGGGCCTCTGTGGAATTGTTCTGCTGAATTGCTCTTTGGCATGATACGCAAACTTATATTGAGGAGCAATTGAAGAAATGACCCTTGAAACTCTTGTAATAAGGCTGTTATTGATTTGTGGATTATATTACACTATGTGCATTCCTAAAGGAGCAAGAGAGACACTTCTTCCGAGCCCCTGGGCAGTTATTTGAATCTTATGGACACTTTCTTCTTGTCTTTGGCTTCCAGAAAGCTTGAAGCATAAGGAAGTTTAGAAATAATTTTTTCTGGTGAAATGAGTGAAGTTCAAGAAGTGAGGGTAGCCAGAACAACCTACAGGGCACCTCTGCCCTCGGTAAACTGGACACAGGAATGAGTGAGTGTCCCATCTTGAGAGGAGTGCCCTCGTTCAAGCACTAGGATTGCTCCTCACTGAATCCTCAATGCTGGGCATACAGTAGGTGCTCAATAAATGTTTTGCTGAATGAATGCAGTGTTCCACAGAGCTCTTGAAGCTGTGCTTCCTGCCAAAGTGGGGAGACTCCCTGGCCTACCTTTGTGTTTCATTGTTATTTGGATCTCAAGGCAGGCTATCCTGTGAACCCACCTTTGCCCAGAGGTCCCTGAAGAAAAAGCTCTCTCACTTTTTTCTCCCATCCTCTTCTCTCCCCACCCCTTCTCTTTCCCTAGGGTTCAGGCCTGGAGTGTGGTCTGAGTGACAGGCCAGTGCTGAGCTGGCAGACTTTCCACCTTCAGCAGAATCATTATTCCTGCATTCATCTCCGTATTTTCTCTGCCTTGGAGCCTTTTCTCTTCTCATGCAGATCAATCCTGAGGTCTGGGTTCTGTGGTTGATTCACTCAATGACAGGTCTCAGCTCTGGCCCTGCTGGCAGCTAAAAGACTTGGGGCAAATTATTTACCTTCTCCAAGCCTCAGTTTCCTCATCTGTGATATACAGGTAGTAAGAGTACTTTCCATATAGGTGTGGTATGAGACCCCATTAGGTATAGTGATTCAGGCAAATACCAAACAAAACCCACCACAGATTGGAGTCCAAATAATATTTGGACTAGGTGTTTGCTCAAGGTTTCTCGAGGACACTGAGGAAGGAGGATACTCGGCGTACACACAGTAAAACTTCCTTAAAATTCTCTGTAGACATTTCTCTCTCTTACCCAAGTTCCATCCTCACAGCAGCTACCTTTTCTCTCTCTCCAGGTGTTGTCCAGTGCCAGGATCATTTTTCCTCACAACTCCATGCTCCTTTTTATGTAGAAAGAGTTCTCTTTTGACCTCTAGCTTCTGCATTTTTACCATCCCTTCAACAAACGAAAGGCTCTTCCTCAAGATCATTCCTACAGAGAAATTATATATACTTTTATTTTAACCTTTTTTGTTCCTGTTGTAAATGTAAAGCATTACTTTGCCAAAATCCTAAAGCTGATATCCCTTTAAAATAGCTTTTTGTTTTTACTTATTTGTAGTTCTCAACCTTGGCTGTACCTGAGAAGCACCTGGGGAACTTTCAAAACAATCCCAGTGCCCAGGCTGTACCCCAGACCAATTGAATCCGAATTTCCCAGACATCAGTATTTTTAGTTGAAAACCATGACTCTAGGCTCCTGCTCCTTAAAATGTGGTCCACAGACGGGCAGCTTGGGCATCAGGTGGGAGCTAGTTAGGAATGTGGAATTTCAGACCTCTTCCCTATGGATCAGAATCTGCATTTAACAAGATCCTTGGGTGATGTGAATGCACATCGAGAGGCACTGCTTTTGGCCTTAACCTGCCAGTGAGGTGAGAGTGGCCAGCAGCGGATGTAAGTACTTTCTTGGAGGCCTTAGCACAGGCAAACAAATGGCTGCGTGATAAACTACCAGAGATCCTGAACAGGGGGTCTGAGAAGGGTCCTCACATCTTTACGTTCACCATTGCTCCTGGGGAGATTTAGGGGATTATCAGCCAGTGTGGGTACACTGCCCAGGGAGGTGGCTTTCAGCCTTGGCTGGGCACTGGGATCACCTGGGGGACTTAAAAATAATCCCTGTACCCAAGACTGCAGCCCAGACCAACTAAATAAGAATCTGTGGAGGTGAGACCGGGTATCAGTGACCCAGTTTTCAGGTAATCAGGTGATTTCAATGGGTAGATAATCCTGAGAACCACTGCTAGGGCTTTCTGATCTTTATCAAACCTATCTGAGAATAAAAATATTATCTGAGCATTATGCTCCTAGAAGAGTTTACTTTGTATAAAAGTCAAAACCTTGAAGCGCAGGAATTAATCATTAACTGCTGCTGGTGGGAAAGAACTCAACATGGGCAGAGTAGCTTCTCTTTATTGTCCCTGCCTAAACTTCCTGTCCTCTTGCAAATGTCCTACCTCATCTCTTCCTCTATTAGGTCTAAAATAGTCTTTCCATTTAGAGATCTCTGTGCTGGATGAAAATGGCTTTCAGTAAAATCTGTTCCTGGGTTTGGCCTCCCAGCATGTGCCCTACAGCTAAACATCAGGACAAGGGGAAGGATGCTGGGAGGCAGGGGTTGGTTGTTTCAAGACAACCAGACTTTTCTTTTTTAAAAAATTTTTATTGCAGTGTAGTTGATTTACAATATTGTGTTAGTTTCAGGTGTACAGCAAAGTGAATCAGTTAGACAAATACACATATCCACTCTTTTTAGATTCTTTTCCCATACAGGCCATTACGGAGAATTGAGTGGAGTTCCCTGTGCTATGCAGTAGGTCCTTATTAGTTATCGGTTTTACACATAGTAGTGTGTATACTGTCAATCCCAATCTCCCAATTTATCCCTCCCCCAACCTTGCCCCCTGGTAACAGTAATTTTGTTTTCTACATCTGTAACTCTATTTCCGTTTTGTAGATAAGTTCATTTGTACCCTTTTTTTTTAGATTCCACATATAAGCGATATCATATGATATTTGTCTTTCTCTGTCTGACTTACTTCACTCAATATGGCGATCTCTATGTCCATCCATCCATGTTGCTGCAAATGGCGTTATTTCGTTCTTTTTTATGGCTGAGTAATATTCCATTGTATATATGTGCCACATCTTCTTTATCCTCTGTTGATGGACATTGAGGTTGCTTCCATGTCCTGACTATTGTAAATAGTGCTGCAAAGATTTTTCTTGCTTTTACATCAGACTCAACTCAGGCCCTGCTAACACTCCCCTCCACCCTGCCCCCATCTGTTTATTTCCCTGGGGAATGTGCTGACAGCCTGCCCTTTGGTGTTGAATTCCCAGAGAAAGACAAGCTGAGCATTTGGGTGAGGAATTTCAGAAGTGGGCAGTGGCTGGTTCTGCCCCCTCCTGCTAGGTCACAGCTGAGCTCCTGCCAGGAACAGAAGTTCTTCCAGAGTCCCAGTCCTCATTTTCTCCCTCATGACTGCCAGAGATGGTGGTGAAGTCTTGGCCCTAGGTCAACTCCACCTGGAAGTAGCTCAATGCTAGGGATGTTCCCTCAGAAAATTTCTAGGAATGAAGGAACATGCAGGAGAAGGAAGCCAAAAGAGTGAGTCAACCAGGATATAATCCTCCATGTTAAATGACCTTTTGGAATTGACATATTTTTACAGTTTTATTAAGGTATAATTGATACATAATAAACTGCACATATTTTAGGTGTGCAGTTTGATGTTTTGACATATATATACAACTGTAAAACAATAACTGCAATTAAGGTAATGAAAATAATTTGTTTTTCCTTATTTTCTGAATAAATGAGAACAAATTTCTAAAATCCTACAAAAAAAGTGTGTGTGTGATGGGCTTCCCTGGTGGCGCAGTGGTTAAGAATCCTCCTACCAATGCAGGGGTTCCAGCCCTGGTGCGGGAAGATCCCACATGCCACGGAGCAACTAAGCCCGTGCGCCACAACTACTGAGCCTGTGCTCTAGAGCCCACAAGCCACAACTACTGAGCCCGCGCGCCTAGAGCCCGTGCTCCACAACAAGAGGAGCCACCGCAGTGAGAAGCCTGCGCACCACAACAGAGTAGCCCCCGCTCGCCGCAACTGGAGAAAGCCTGTAAGCAGCAACGAAGACCCAAGGCAGCCAAAAATAAATAAATAAATTTATTAAAAAAAAAGTGTGTGTGTGTATTTATGTGAGTTCAGCTGCTTTGAATTTTGGCAAATATATCTTTAAAAAACTCAGATGTAGAGGATCTTTTGAACTTCAAACAAAATTATTCACAAATCGTGTATTTTGCAAACTATTCTTTTTTTCATCATTTCTATGTTAGCTCATAAGGAGTTTTTAAAAATTATATTATTTTATGGTTTATGAAAACGTTGGCATATGTTACTGCATTTCTTCTGGTGTGATTTATTCTCTCCAAAGCCCTTAGTGTTAATTATTATAATTTCTATTTTAAAGCTAAATAGTGTAAAAAGACTTGGTTAGGATCACAATTAATGCAGCCCAAGGCTTTTGATAACTGATTCCCAGCTCTGTGCTCTTTGTAGCATACCAAGTAATCATTCATGGGTAAGAAGGAGAGGCATAAAAACCCAAACAATTAATTTTTAAAAAAATTCTTCAAACAGCCTTGACATTTATTTTTTAAATGAAGATTTATTTTGCCATGGTACATCATCATTTTTGCACCGTGTGTGAATAAATGAACTTTGGCATTCATGAATTCTGTTAGAACCTTGTGATACTTTTGATGCATTGCCAGTTAGCCTAGGTGAAAGGCCCCAATAATATCCAGACAGTTTCAATTGGCTTTCTTTTTCTTTGGGGGAGATTTAAGATTTCTGAACTGTACTTCTTCCTTTCTTTTTTCTTATTTTTGAAAATAGAAGTTGCAAATAATACAGTATGACCCATGATCACTGGGAGGCTTTTTACATGCTAGTGCAACATTCTAGGTAGTTAATCCAGAGAGAAAGCCCATTCCCTTTAGGGGAAATGAGAAGATGTCTATCTTCAGTGTGTAAAATAAAGGCCAATTAAGAAGAGCAAGAAAGTTTAACCCGAAAGTAATCAGATCCTAGGAGTTTAGAATCCCAAGATCCTAATGAATTAGTAGAAAATGTTGGAAGCTGGAAGCGGCCTTAGCTATTTTTCTAGTCCAATCTGCTGATCTTACCGAGTGTACAACTGTGGTCCTGAGAGGGGGGGTATTTTCTCTAAAATTGCACAGCTGGTTAGCTAGCTGCAGAGCTAGGCTTAGCACAAAAGTCTCCTAACTCCTGGGCATCTTCCCAGTGGATCATTGAGACTCCATCTTCCTTCAATTGTGAGGAACCCTTTTGGAAGTCAAAACCATTTCAGAGATAATCATATAAGTCTTGCTTGGTAATGATTGGTTGAGAAAATAGATAATGAGAAAAAGCAACAGTGAATTCATTAATAATTTAAAGTTCTTTTCTATGATGTTGTCTTCTCCCACAACCAGGAGAAAAGAGCCAGGAATCTCCAGGTGGAGATGGGGATGTTGCTCATGCTTACACCTGACAATGCAATCTCACCCTGCAGCTGGACACTGCTGGTCTGGAAGTTTCCCTACCCAGTGAAGGGATACTTCCACTGAGGGACATGATAAAATCCTACAGAACTAGGACTGCCACTGGTGATATGATAACTGCTGAGGCTACAGAGTGTTGGCAAAGAGCTTGATGTTGATTATCCAGGGGAGGTGCAACTATCAAAGAAGAGGCAGGGGACTATAAAGATTAGCAGGGGGCTTCCCTGGTGGCGCAGTGGTTGAGAGTCCACCTGCTGATGCAGGGGACATGGGTTCGTGCCCCGGTCCGGGAAGATCCCACATGCCACAGAGCGGCTGGGCCTGTGAGCCATGGCTGCTGAGCCTGCGCGTCCGGAGCCTGTGCTCCTCAACGGGAGAGGCAACAACAGTGAGAGGCCCGCGTACTGCAAAAGAAAAAAAAAAAAGATTAGCAGAAAATAGACTATACTATAGGTAGGTGCACCAATGACCCATTCCCCGCTTCTTTCTTGCTCATCTTGATTGAAGGAAGGTAATGTGCCATGACTCAACTAAAGAATCATATTTGCTTTCAGTCAGTTATGATGTTCCTCTCTCCCCTTGCTAGGTATTTGATTTTGCAGCCTCCAGTGTAGCAGGAGTGGTCATCTGATGTCGTTCTGGCCAAGAAGGTGGAAGGAGAAGGCTGCTGGAAGCTCTGAGGAAAGCTTTGGCTCTGCTGATGAAAAGTCCAGGTGTAGCTGGTGTCAATCCCTCTCTAGTCATCCTTCCATGAACATGGCCAGGATGCCCATGGTGGCATCTTCTCATCATGAGGCAAAGGGCAAGAATGGAACAGAGATGTGACCGCAGGTGGGTTGTGTGCAGCTGTGTGTGATGATTTGGATACACTGAGTTGGAACAGTGAAGACAGAGGGTGTGTTGCAGGTGTGCAGTCAGGGGCCTGCTGTGGTCCACATTCTCCTCGAGCTGAAATTCCTTGGCCCACAGCCACCTTCTCTGAGATGGAGCCCTTGGCTGGTCTTTGCACAGGAGAAACCACTGCTTGGGTTACAGGGAGATTGCCTGATTCCAGAACAACCAGGCCCTACACCGGCCTTAACAGAGCCTGCTATGAAAAAGTGGCCTCAATAAATAGATTTTCTCTCTTGGAAATCTGAACTGAATGTTCAAAACGAATTTGCTACTTGGGAGTAGAAGAGATGTGAGGAGGTGGCCAAGTCCCATTCATGTCTGGGTACTAGTAGATCTAGAGATGCCTTCATTCCTGGCTCCGTCAAGCCATGATGGCTCCTGTTCCTGGATATGTATGTGGGATGGTTGGTATTATACCAACTTGGCTAGGCTATACTACCCAGTTATTTAATCAAATTCTAGGGCTCCCCTTGTGGCGCAGTGGTTGAGAGTCCGCCTGCCGATGCAGGGGACACGGGTTCGTGCCCTGGTCCGGGAAGATCCCACATGCCACGGAGCGGCTGGGCCCATGAGCTGTGGCCGCTGGGGCTGTGCGTCCGGAGCCTGTGCTCCGCAACGGGAGAGGCCACAACAGTGAGAGGCCCGTGTACCGCAAAAAAAAAAAAAAAAAAAAATTCTAAACTAGGTTTTGCTGTGGAGGTATTTTGTAGATGTAGTTAACATTTACAATCAGCTGAATTTAAGTTAAGGGGATTACCCCTCAATAATGTGGTTAGGTCTCATTCAATCGTTTGAAGACCTTCAAAGCAAAAGTTGAGTTTTCTCGGAGAAGAAATTCTGCTTCAAGACTGCAGCATCAACTCCTGCTTCTCTTGGTTCTCTTTCTCTAGAGAACCCTGACTGACACCCCATGAGAGTCTGCCTTCTTCATCACTCCATGGCACTGCCACCAAAGAGCCCTTCTCTCTTTGTTCCTTAAAATCAAAAGAACCTACACAAAAACCTCAGTAGTGTTCACTACCTTTGTGAAATGGTGGCTCTTAGTAGTGGGAGACATAGTGATTCAGTCTACAGTAAATGCTTGGTGCACGCATGGATTCTCAGACTCTCAGAAAACCTTCAGTCTCCAGGAACTGGGAGGAACAGCCTTAGGTATAGGATTTCGTTAGCTGCCTTTGCCCTGCACAGCAGAATAGTAGGAAATAGATACATTGTTCAGGGAAGCAGTCCTATTCTTCCAGGATTACTCAGTGAAACTTGCTTAGCCTTGTATTTCCTTGTTAAGAAAATGAGCAGCTCAACCGATGGTAGAGCAGGCAGGGACTCTAGGATACAATATGTAGGTCTCCAAAGATACTCCCATTCTGAATTCTCCCTTATACCCCTGCCAACCATGGGAGGTGCTTCCTCCATTGGAGACACGCCTACTGCCCTTCCTGTCTGAACCTCAAACTCGTCCCTTCACTGTACTCTGCCCTGTAATTACCTGTGCTCACAGATCAGTCCTTTGCTGAACGTGGCTTATTCTCTTATTTTTATGCATGCCCAGGATGAAGGGAAAAATGATTACTGATGTCTGGCAGGCTGGGGGAAGAGAAATGGGGTATGGCATGGGATGCTGCTCTGCGTGGGATCAAGCACTAGGCACTAGAATCCTTCTATAAGAGCGATAGAGGTAGATACTGAGGTGGTGGAAACAAGAGCCACAAGAAAAGGAGGGCCCAGGAAGACAAATTTCAGCTATTTAATTTTCCCCTTTGGCCTTAAAGAGGCCAGAGCATAGTTTTATGCTCAATTACAATAACCGCATTGGTTGTAATGATTGTCATTTGGCTTTTTTTCTCATAGCTCTTATTAATCCTTTAAAAAATGCTTTATTAGTCATTTTAAGAAATAAATACATTGATAAACTTGCCATTTTGGAAGGGAATTATCACAGTCTGGAGTAGTAGGAAAGAGTCCAGTTTCGGAGTTGGTCTCATTTGTATTTGAATTCAGACTCTCATCGGCTGTGTGACATTGGTCAAGTTACTAAACGTCTCCGTTTCTTCATCCATAAAATTGTGGTAATAATGATACCTACCCTGCAGGCACTTTATTAGGACTCGTGGAGAGTATACGTGACGTGCTTCACACGGTGTCTGGGAGACCTGTCGCACTGCCTAGCACCCTGCTGTAATAGCCGAGGGGTAATGAGCCCTTACAATGCTGCAGGTAATACGCTAAGGACATTAGCTCATTTGACACAGAACCAGGTCCTGTTGGCCTCTATTCCCTCTGCCACTCTCCCCTGAGCCCCCTGTCCAGAGGCCTTTCTAAGGAAGCACAGCTGTGAGGGAAGCAGAATACAGGCCTAACCCTTCCCCTTAAGAACTGATGACCTGTCTGAGGCCTCACCTGGGCTTTACAGGGGCAGCCACAAGAAGCCTGGGTGTCTAGGGGATACAGCCAGGCTTAGTTGGTGATCCAGAGACGAGCTCAGGGAAAGCCCGGTCACCTCTCAGGGGAGTCCCACCTGAAGTGGATGAAGTTGGGTTATGGACCAGGGCCTACGGCTGGTCAAGCGTCCTCAGAAAGCTCAGCCCACTCCCCTGGCACCCTTCTAATTGCACGTGGAGTGGCTTCTGCCCATAACTTCTGAGAGCTGGGGATACTGTGAGTGAACAGAGCAGAGCTGCGGAGCCCTGCAAAGCACATGGCGGGGAACACCGAGGAGGGCATCCAGGCTCGGCCCTGCGGTGAAGTGTTTGGTTACCTCTTGGGAGGGATCCAGTGCAGTTGGAAGGACTCAGGCCAGAAGTGCTGAGTGGAAGGACTAAGTTGATGACACAAACTTGGGTCCAGAACCAGCCAGGGAGGGAGAGTTTTTGCCGTGTTGTCCAGAGAAGCCAGGTGCTTGGTTGCCAAGGAACATCTGTGTTGGAATTTTATATGCAGGGCCAACAAAGCCAAATTCCTTAAAAGCAGCTTCTTCCTGCCCAGATGGCTTCAGCAGCCTTGACAGAAGGGTGTGTGCGTGTGGAGGTGGGTGGCATTCTCAATCTGGGCCTCTCCTTCTTTTTTAGGACTTTGTCCCTTAGTGACTCTTCCCAAGTTAAATTGTACTTCATGCTTTTGTCAAGCACTTAAGTAGGAAGGAGAGAAGATGGGCTGTCAGTGAGGGAAAATGTGTTGGAGATCATTCAGGATCACTTAGGTGGCAGCATCCCACAGTGACTCTCACTCCCAAATATCCACACATAAGGAGTGATGGATACGTGAAATGCATAAATAATCCCCATGTCTAATTTAAGCCACAGCTGCCCTTCCCCCAGCCCTGACCCATTGCTACACAGTGCTAATCCAAGAGAGATTGGGTTTATTCAATGCCCACTCAGAAACCAGAGAGTCTGAATTGCCTAAGGACATACAGATGGTGACTAGTGAGATGATAACTCTCTTTCCTGCCCAACGTTCATTTTTCTGGGAAGTTGAGACCTGGTAAAGTGTTCTCACAGGTGAACAAAGGGAGAGAAGAAGATATCCAGGGTGGCAGCCCTGGGTAAGCCACAGGGGGTGGTTCTAATTAAAGATATTCACCAGAACTGTGGGGTGGGGGGGGGAGCCTTGACAAAATAAAGATGTTAGGACCCCACCCCAGACCAACTAAGTTAGAATCTCTTCTTGGGAGGTGCCAGGTATATTCTGAAAACACTCCCTGGGTATTTCTGATGGGCTGCTCAGATTAAGAACCATGGTGCTAGAGGAACAGTTTCCTGTGGATAATCTAATATGGGCCATATTTCTCAGGAAGCTAGTTTTTCACTGATTGCTTATCTTCTAACAGAGATAGCATGACAGTGAGGCTAGGAATATCTGTACTGGAGCCCAAGTGCCTCCCACTTCTACCACATTCTTCGGGCAAATTAACCATTTTGCTCTTCAGTTTCCTCATCTGTAAAATGGAAATAATAATACTGCCTACCACAGACCGTTGTTGTGAAAACTGAGGTATTTGGGCTGGCCAAAATGTTCGTTCGGGAACAAACTTTTTGGCCAACCTAATAATACATATCTTTACCTAGTGTTTTGCAAATGATAATAATCCTTACCCTGGATGGACATTAGCTATTATTATTAATACATTTGACATGATAGTTTCAAATGTAGGATAGAATTGTTATTTCTGGGAGCCTCTGAGACAGGTAGACTGGCATGCTATTTGTTTTTCTCCAACAGAAGTCCATTGGTTATCATCTTTGAAAATTCTTTTTAGCTAGAAAAGGAAGGCACATTCATGCAAATTGGTTCAGGTTCACAGGCGCAGAGTGATCCAGAAATTAGCCTTGGCTAAAAATAAACTAGCTTGATCATTTCTGTTTCCAGGAATAGCCAGAATAATTTTCCCATCCGAAACAACGGAAATATTGAATAAAGGATCTTTTAAAAATCTTTAAAAATGCATCTTTGAGCTGACATGAAGGTAAGAAATCCTCTCAGCTCCCAAACAAACTGAAACCAAGAGCTCTGAGAGGTAAATGAATACCAAAGCTTGCCTTCAGCCTTGAAGTCTCTGCCAGATGCCAATACCTTGGGCTACTGCCTTGGAGGTTGCATGGGGATGGAATATAGGAGTTTAAGTCCAGTGCTTGATCAAGGTGGGGTACATCATAGGAGATCCTTAAATAAAGCTGGAATCCCAAAAGGTTACACATGTTTTATGGTGAACACAGAAAGAGAAGCAAGAAAACTGGCCTGTCTCAGTCCGGATAACCACTGTGGCTTGGCACAAACTGTCTCTTGCACTTGCAGTTCAAATTCATTTCACATGTGTGGCCCTAAATATCCAAGTCTGAAAATTGAACCTATTCTCAGTTTGGTAATACCTGACATGACCAGCTGAATAAACACAAATATATTCTGGAGGAATCCTGCTGCAACTCAGAATTTCCACAAATAATGCCCAAAGAGAATGAGCAGTTTACAGTAAAAAAAAAACTCAAAACATGCAAGGAAACAAAGTATTATGATTGAGAGAACCAGCAAAAAAGAAAAATAATAAAAACCAAACACATACTAGGAATAGGTCAGCAAGAGCATTAGATAGCAGATTTATTGAACACCACAAGTAAAGCAGCTATGTAAAATATGAGGAAGTCTTGAAAATTTGAGCAGGAAGCAAGTAGACTTGAAAATGAACCAACAAAACATAACTTCTAAAAATGAAAAATATAATAATTGAAATTAAGACCTTGATGGATGGAGTAACGAGAAAATTGGATACAGTTAGAAATAATGGAGATGGATGCAATGGCTTTATCATGGATATAAATTTGAGAAGTTTAAAAATATGAATAAAAAGGAAAAAGTGGACAAAGTGAAAGATTTCAGTCAGATATAAGGAGGGGATTTAATTTTAACAACAAATGGCTGAGAATCTTCCAGAATTCTTAAAAAAGACACTAATGTTTAACAAGCCTGAAGGAGGATAGATAAAAGGAAACATCCTCCTAGATACATCAGAATGAAGAAAAAGAGGTGATCTTAAAAGCAGCCAGAGAGGAAAGATGGATCTTCTACAAAAGAATGGCAACTAGTGTTAATGCTGGCTTCTATAATGGAAGCCAGAGGGCATAATGTGCTGAGAGAAAACAATTGTTAACAAAAATTTTATATCCAGACAAATGATTTTTCAAGAATGAGGGCAAAGATATTTGAAATATAAGAAATACATAAAACAGGTAATTATCTCCAGAAGGTCTCCACTAAATGAAATTCTATGTAATATACTTCGGCTAGGAGAAAAATGGTCTAAGAGACAAGATCTGAGATATGAGAAGGAATGATGAACAAATATAAATATTATATGTAGATAAACCTAAATAAACCTTAACTATATAACATGATAAAAATGTCCTATTTTCAGGAAAAAAAATATTAGAAGAAAATACCACACAATATAAGCATTGGATTAGGTGGACAGATAATTGGAATTGAAGAAAAAATTAAGAAACTTGACTTTTTCAGGAGGGGAGTTAAAAATATTAATTTTAGAATTATTAAAAATGCATTTTATAATTTTTAGGGCAAACCACAGAAAAGATATGGACATGATAACTTCTAAACAAATAAAAGACAAATGATGAAATACAAGCAAAACCAATCTTGCTTAACTCACAAGAAGTGGGGTGTGGGAGAAGAATAAAGTGAGATAAATATAAAACACATAGTAGGATATTAGAAGTAAATTCAAATATAATAGTAATTACTATAAATACAATAGGACTGAAGTCCTCGGTTAAAAGATAAAAATTGATAACCTGGATAAAGAAATGCAATCTAGCATATGCTATTTACATGAGATGCTTTTTAAACATAAGGATATAGAAATATTGGAAGTTAAAGGATGGAAAAAGATACAATAAGCAAGTACTAATCAAAAGAAAAATGGAAAAATATATTAATATCAGAAAAAAACAGACTTTAAGCCAGGCAGTTTTATGAGCAATGAGTCACCACATAATGGTAAAATGCTTAATTTCCCCAAAATTTATAATAATTCTAAACTTGTAAGACATAGTATATATGATATATATGAAATACCATTTATATTAGCAATAAAATATATTTAATATATATAATATATATTATATATATCATACAGCTTCAAATACATAAAGCAAACTTTAAATGACAGCACTACAATGGAAGCCAGACAAATCCATTGTGCTAATAGGAGATCTTAATACACTTCTCTCAGTAATTCATAGACTAAACACATAAAAATCAGTAAGGATATAGATGATTTAAAGAACACATCAATAAACAATAAAACGGACATATGGAGAACACTGCACCATGCAGTTGGAGATTATTGCTTCTTTTTAAGCACTCATGGAATTTCCTATGAATAAATTTAAATGTAATTAAGTTAGAAATCAATAACAAAATATGAGAAAAAACCTTACATTTAGAAATGAAAAGTACACTTTAAATAACTCACAGATCAAAGAAAATGTCTAATGGAAATTTACATACATAGAACTGAATATGATGTTTTAAAACTTCTGGAATGCAGTTAAAGCAAACTAGGAATAGAAGAGATATTTGTTAATCTGGAGAAGGACCTCTTAAAAACCTGCAGCAAACATCATTATTGGTAGTCAAAAGTTTAAGTTCAAGGGATAAGATAGAGATGCCCACTTCTAATATTCCTATTCAACAATGTGTAGGAGGTCATAGCTAGGGTAGTAAAACAAGAGAAAGAAATGAAAAGTCTAAAAATTGGAGAGGAAGAAACAAAACTATCACTATTTGCAGATGTAGAAATTCTAAAATAATCTGTATATGAATTAGGGTTAATAAGAGTTTAGCAAGATGTCTGCATATAAAGTTAATATAAAAATTAATTGCATCTCTATATACCAGAAGCAATTAGAAAATGTAATTTTACTTTTTTTTTTTTTTTTGCGGTACGCGGGCCTCTCACTGTTGTGGCCTCTCCCGTTGCGGAGCACAGGCTCCGGATGCACAAGCTCAGCGGCCATGGCTCAGGGGCCCAGCCGCTCCGCGGCATGTGGGATCTTCCCAGACCGGGGCACAAATCCGTGTCCCCTGCATCGGCAGGCAGACTCTCAACCACTGCGCCACTAGGGAAGCCCAGAAAATGTGATTTTAAAAGATACCATTTATATTAGCAATAAAAAATGAAGTGCTTAGTAAATAAATTTCTAAAAGATGTTAATTCTTTATAAAGCTCAAAAACTTTACTGAAAGACTTTGGTCCTAAAACTATGCAGACATACACTATGTGTACCGTATTTTTCAATAGATAAACAATATTATATAGATGTAAATTTTTCCTTTTGTGATCTATAGATTTAGTGAGATTCCAGTAGGAGTTTTGCATTTTTGTTTGTTTTTTGGTTGAACATGGCCAGAAGATTCTTAACATTTTACGGAAAATGTAAAGGCCAAGGATAGGCAAAACAGTCCTGAAGAAGCAGCAGAAGGTGGTAGGCCTGTCCCTATTACAGATCAAAACTTCTATAAATAGTTGCAAATTCAACTATGCTCAACTTAAGAACTTTGTTATCAGAAGATACCTTTAAGATAGTGAACAGTTGATACAAATATATAGAGATTTGCAGTATATAACTACAAGGGCATATATATATATATATATATATATACACACCCTTCTATACAACTACAGAATATATAACCATTCTTATGAAGCAATAAGAACAAATGACTCGATAAAATAGTGGGCAAAGGCATGAACAGGCATTTTACAGAAGAATACACATATGACTCAATCATGTGAAAAGATGCCCAATCTCATTATTTACCAGAGCATTACAAATTAAAACTACGGTGATAAACCATTTTACACTAACGAATTAGCAACAGCAACAAAGCTGATAATTTATCTTGTTGAGGTTGTGCAAGGAACTCATTAACTGCTACTGGGAATATAAATTGGTACAGCCACTGAAAAACAGGGTCGCATCACCTAGTATTATCTAGTAAAGGTGAATGAACACCCATGCACTCTACAGCCCAGCAATTCCACTCCTATCTGAAGAAACTTACACACGTGTGCCAGGAGACATGCAAGAGTGTTCATAGCTGCATTGATCTTAATAGTTCCAAATTGGAAACAACCCAAATGCCCATCAACAGTAGAATGAATATATAAATTCTGGTATATTTGACTCAGTGTGTGAAGAAATAGGATACCGCAGTGACAGTGAATGCCCTACACATAGCTGCCCTCAAAAATATGAAGAAATCTTAAAAACAGAAAACTGAGGACAAGAAGCAAGTCACAGATCACCTCCTAACAGCATGACTGCATTGATATCAATGTCAAAAACAAAATTAATCAATCTATTTTTTTAGAGGCACATTTGCAGGTGATAAGAAAAGGCAAGAGAGAACCATTACGACAAAAATCAGGCTAGTAAGGTTAGCTTTGCACGGGAAGAAGAAGGAAATGATCTGGAGGAGGCACGTGGGATTTTAAGGTACGGTTAAGATTCTATTTCTATTCCTCAGTGGTGAATATGTTACCGACCCTTTGGAGTTGGGCCCCAAGTAGGGTTCTCCTGCCCGGTGTCTTTCGAGCCAATAGAATGACACCCAGGTTAGTTCAGAAGCAAAGGAAAGCTTTCTTCTTTGATCTAAAGATGGAGAGGGGCGAGCTCGTGCTCTACAGAACACGATCTCCCATGAAAGGCCATGGGTGGGGCTGCTTTATAAGGATCTCTAGGGGCGGGGGGCGGGCGCAGCTGTACCGCTCAGGGCTCAGGTCGCAGCCTCGGCAGCGTATCTGCGCACGCCCGCCGCCATCTTGAATTGAGGTGCCGTGCGGGGCGCTTCTGCGCACGGTCCCAGAGCTGAGGTGTCGGCGCAGTTCTTTCCCGGGAGGAGCTCTGGTCTGACGGGCCGGGTGCGAGGCCTCTGCATGCGGACCCCTGTGAGCAAGGGAAACCAGACTGTGCGTCAAGGGAGAAAAAAGGTTAGACTTCATTATACTACCCGAATTTTATTTTTATTTCCTGAGAATTGTCAGTGGGCTTTGCTGGTGACAAATACACAGGTGTTCGTGTTGTTGATAGTTTCTAAACTGTATGTAAGCTTTTTATACCCTTCTGTTTGTATAATATAGCTCACCATTAAAGCAAGGCAAAAAAAGCTATTCGGCACATAAAATTGAGATCGTCAGCAGAACAAAAATTGTGGGGAGTATAAAAGGGAGAATAGCCAGGCGTCGTGTCTCCCACAAGGCAGCGCCACCTCCCCGGGTCCCCTTTGACACAGCCTGGCTCTGGCCTGAACCTCCTCACCCTGGCAAGGGAAAGGAAGGGGCCTTTCCCCTCTGTCTCCTTTCGTATTAATGAGATTGCAAGTCTGCGTCCACTGCTTTGTCCAAGGTCACACAGTTACTGAAGGTTCCCAGTCCACCGTTCATTTCACATGTTATTATGCAGTGTTTTATTTCATCCTTCCCGGGAGGGCCTCAAAGAAGAGAATATTAAAAGGCTACAATAATTAGCCTCACACTGTAACACCCTTGACTCCAGGCGAGCTCCTGTAGCAGAGGAGGGAGAGGTTTAGTTCTGCTCTTCTTGGATGGGTCTGAGATTCTGGCTGCAAAGTAGGAGAGAATTTCCTGAAGATGCCCAGTGGTGTCTGGGGTCGCTTTGGGTCACTGTTGTTCCCAGTGGTGCTTGAGTAGTAACTGTGGACTGCCAAGAGGCAAAGCATTAGATCTCATCTGTTCGCTGGGGTAGGTTGTGTGGGCAGTAGTAGTCTGGAGTAGACTAGACAGATTTCCAGGGCTGTGGAATTACTCATTCCATCCTGAAAGTTTGACCTGTTTTTTGATGTCAGCCTCTGACCTGCAGAGCAGAGCTGCAGGGGAGCAAACGAGTAGCAGGTGAGCAGGTGAGAGTTGGAGGGGAGCAGGTGATAGCTGTAGGTGAGCTGCAGTTGAGCAGGTGAGAGCTACAGGTGAATGGAGGCTCCTTTCACCAGAGTAGGGTGGGCCCCGAATCCAAGGAGCCTCCTTCCAGTACCCCAGACTCTGTCCTCCTGTCTCTGCAGTCATTTTAAGAAAACCATCTTGTAACCCTTTCTGTTAAAACATGTATAAAATAGTGGAAGGTATGAAATGTGACCTCAGTAGGCTTTGGTCATTGCTGAGGGGCATCAAGCTGCTTAATGATAAAGCTTCAGGACTGTTACTTCTTTGTTGCCTGCTGGGGGGCGGGGTAGGGTTGTGTGGACAGCTTTTCCTTAACTGCCATTCTGGTGAGCCACACCCAACCAAAGATTGCTTCTGCTCTCCTTTGATTGCTTATCAAGATGCTCATTTGAGAACCTGACAGTAATTTAAAGATCGGGAAGGTAGGAAGAGAAAGTTGTATGGTACCTACATTGTCCCTCGACAAAACCTTGTAGAGGTTTGCTTGGGCCCTGTTGGATTCTTGACCTCTGCCACCCAGTTAAGAGCTGCCACCTGGACATGCCATCAGTGCAGACACAAACCTGGGGACCCTGGTCCTCCCGCTGCACTCGCCTTGCAAAACCCATTGCTCTTGGCCTATGAACATTTCTTATTCCAGGTTTTTCTTTTCTGCTATTAGCAAGGGAAAGTGTCATCACAGCCTTAATAATAAACCAACCAACTTTAGAGGAGTGTCTGGGCTTTAGAGAAGACTTGTTTAACCTCAAAAGACAGAGGGAGAAGTGTACCCTTAAACACGGTTAAGGCAGTAAGTTCTATGTTTATGAATCTAAACGTATTACAGTGTATGATGGTCAGTATTATGTGTAAGTTAGGCTAGGCTACAGTTCCTAGTTATTCAGTCGAACACTAATGTAGATGTGGTTGTGAAGGTATTCTCTAGCTGTGATTGAAGTCCACAGTCAGTTTAATTTAAATAAGGAAGATTATTCTAGATAATCTGAGTGGGCTTGATTGAGTCAGTTGAAAAGTCTTAAGAGCAGAGCTGAGGATTCTCTGAAGTAGAAGAAATTCTGCCTGTATACAGCACCTCAGGCCCTGTCTCCAGCCTGCCCTTCCTGATGGTCTGCCCTGTTGATTTCACATGTGCTTAGTTATGGGTTGAATTGTGACCGCCCCAAAAATGCAGGAGTCCTCACCCTCAGTAGCTGTTAATGTGACCTTTTTTCGGAAATAGGATCTTTGTAGATGATCAAGTTAAGATGAGGTCATTAGGGTGGACCCTAATCCAAAATGACTGTGTCTTTATAAAGGGGGAAATTTGAACACAGGGAAAGACATGCATAGAGGAAAGACGACATGCAGAATCAGGGAGAACACAGTCACCTACACGTGAAGGAACGATATATGTATCCATCTCCACATCCTCCTGTGACTCTGTTTCTCTGTTAAAACACTAACTGATGCCCCAGATCAGAAGAGGTACCACTTTTGGGTGGTATCCCTGGGTTTGATCCTGGAACAGAAAGAGAATATTAGTGGGAAAACTGGTGAAACCCAAATAAAGCCTGGAATTTAGTTCATGTACCACTGTTGGTTTCCCAAATGTACCCTGGAGGAGGAAGCTGTGTGATGGTATATGGGAACTCTGTACTACTTTTGCAACTCTTCTGTAAATTAAGCATTATTCCAAAATAAAACGTTTACTTTAAAAAAGGCAACCTGGATCCAACACTTAACAGTTGTGCGACCTTGGGAAACATTTAATCTTTCAGGGCATCAGTATTGTTTTTTGTAAAATGGGGGTTAAGTATACAACCTGCCCATAGGGTTGTTGTAAGGATTAAATGAGTTAAAAACACACAGACGGCTTAGGAAAGTCCCTGGCACAAGGTAAGTGCTTAATAAAGTTTAGCTCTAATTATAATATTTTTGTTTTATTTTATACACAACTTGTTCTCCATGGCTACTTGCTCACTGTGTGGTAATCCCATAGACGAGTGTTTTCCTAAATTGAGTGTAGGCTTGTTACAAGACTACCCTACCCATTGGAGGGTAAGAAGAAAAAGTAGAACTTCTGTTTACTTGCTGTATTTTCATTCTTTTAAGTTTTCTATATCTGTGTATGTGCCATAATGCATGTTTTAATCCAGTGTAACATATGCCTTTTTTATTGATAGAGTAAATAGTCAGAAAGGCATGGGGACCAGTACTGTGCTCTTAAGGCAGGGTACACTCTTGCATCCATGTGCCCTTTAGGCTCAAAGACACAGCCACTTAGGCAAACTAATTTTGCATTAAACCCTAATCCCTAAGCCATTTAAATCTGCATGAAAATAATCTTTTACCTCAGAAGGCTGAAAATGTTGAGGTTGATTCCATATGTATTTACGACTCAGTGTTTCTTCAGCCTGAATTATTTCAATTTGTTCCATTACTGGATAAAATCTCTCCACTTATTTTTGAGAATCTAAATTTTCCCTCTGGTTTTTATTAGACCTCATTTGTTGCTTCACATAGTAGCCTCTTCAAGGTATTTCAGGCACAGGAAGTTTATGAATCTCAAGCCTTTTGGTTCTAGATGGTGATACTGGGAGCAAGATAGAATGGTATTTTTTGAGGCAAGGAACAATGTAACTGACATTCATTTTGAGTTTTGTATGCATTTATTTATTCACATTCATTCACAATAATTCCTTCAAATGTTGATTTAGTTTAAAAGATCTTAGAGACATTCAGACTTACATTCAAATCCTGTTGGTTTTCAGAACCTGGGTTCAAATTCTGCCACTAACTAGTTGTGTGTCCTTGGACAATTTCTTCTTTTTTGAATTCCTTTACATCAATTTCCTTGTTGGAAAGATAGAATATTTACCTTGCAGGGTTGTGTAAGGAATAACAATATATATGTGAAGTACTTGTACATGTTTGGAGCATGGTGGGTGCTTAACAAATAGATGATTTTACTGTTATTATTGTTATTTTACTGCTATTGTGAAACTACCAGGCTAGACCTGCAAAAACAAAGATGGCTACGGCATTGTCCGTGCCTGTAAGGAAAATACACATATACACATCAAAAATACTACTGACACAGTTGATGCACTTGGTATAAAAGTAAAATAGCAAAAGCAAGCTTACAATGACAAGCAATGTCTCCTGGCCTACCATGCCCCAGCCCTAGTTGCAGTCTTCTGAGACAAACTTTATTCGCTGTTTCTTTTTCATTCTTCTGTGATTCATTCTGAAATTCAAAATAATAAGCTTGTATTACTTTTGCCTAATTTTATCAGCTTTAGAACAATCTATTGACTCCCCGTTACGATAGAGGATTTAGTAGATATCATGACCCTGTACTTCCTTTACCTCTTCCCTTCCTGACATTTGATAGTTATATTATTTTCTAAAAAATCCTCTACTGCTCATATTTTAAACTTTAAATACTATGCTTAAACGTCTATTTCTTGTTCTGTCACCTTCAGTCAATATTTTAGTCCCCTTGAGGTTAGCACCCTTTCTCTTTAATCTTTTATCTCCGGTAAGAGGTAGCCCGATTCTCTAAATTGCAACCTGATCAATAACAAATTTGCTGAATTTACCAAATTTAGGAGTTTGGCATTTCATAGTGATTTGATTGCTTTGGATTACTCCTCAGCAATTTCATTCTTAAGAGATGCAAGCCTGCTTATTAATCTAGAGTCCCTTTTTTTTTTTTTTTTTTTTTTTTGCGGTACGCGGGCCTCTCACTGCTGTGGCCTCCCCCGTTGTGGAACACAGGCTCCGGACGCGCAGGCTCAGCGGCCATGGCTCACGGGCCCAGCCGCTCCGCGGCATGTGGGATCCTCCCGGACCGGGGCACAAACCCGTGTCCCCTGCATCGGCAGGCAGACTCTCAACCACTGTGCCACCAGGGAAGCCCTAGAGCCCCTTTTGTCAGCTTCACATTGCTTTCATGTTATCAACATTCATAAGATTTGCATTCAGTTCTGCAATTGTAGTAATGGCTTCCATGCTTTGTCTGTGGTTGATTTTAAAAGTTTTAACTCACAAAGAAGGCATTTGCATTATTACAGTTACTTAGTTATTGCCTACTACAGGGAGGGGCAGTATGCATAGTTTGTATACACCAATCTAAGGGTCCTTTGTGAGGCTACTTGAAAGGGAGGAGACACGGTAACATCAAAGTCAAATGGTTTTTCTTTTCTTTCACTCTATTGGTTACTTAAAATCATGCCACTTCTTACTTTGCTTTGAAGTTGGATCACTACCTTCTTTTTTTTTTTTAACATCTTTATTGGAGTATAATTGCTTTACAATGGTGTGTTAGTTTCTGCTTTATAACAAAGTGAATCAGTTATACATATACATATGTTCCCATATATCTTCCCTCTTGCGTCTCCCTCCCTCCCACCCTCCCTATCCCACCCCTCCAGGCTGTCACAAAGCACCGAGCCGATATCCCTGTGCCATGCGGCTGCTTCCCACTAGCTATCTACCTTACGTTTGTTAGTGTATATATGTCCATGCCTCTCTCTTGCTTTGTCACAGCTCACCCTTCCCCCTCCCCATATCCTCAAGTCCGTTCTCCAGTAGGTCTGTGTCTTTATTCCTGTCTTACCCTTAGGTTCTTCATGACATTTTTTTTCTTAAATTCCATATATATGTGTTAGCATATGGTATTTGTCTTTTTCTTTCTGACTTACTTCACTCTGTATGACAGACTCTAGGTCTATCCACCTCATTACAAATAGCTCAATTTCGTTTCTTTTTATGGCTGAGTAATATTCCATTGTATATATGTGCCACATCTTCTTTATCCATTGTATAGCCTTTGGTCTTTCCTGACATTTCTCATCTTTCATCTTTCTTTTTTCTTCCTCCCTCCCAGAGCCTCAAGTTTAGTAAGCCTTTCAGACATAGCAACTCTTGCAAAGCCCCTGTCTTTCTCCAGGTCTTAGCCTCCCCGACCTGAGTTAGGACCTGTCGCTCTCTTCTGGACAGCTGTCCTGAGATTTTTCTGTACAACCTTCCCAGGTTGGATCCACTGTTTCCTGGATCCCATGTCTTTCTCTTTCTGGAGTACATCCCTTAGTAACTTCTTAAGAAAGTCAGAAGTAGTTTTTTGAGGCCTCGTTTGTCCAAAAATGTCCTTATTTAGATAAATCACATATGATCGATAGCTTGGTGAATATACAATTCTATCTTCAAAATTTATTTTCCCTCCAGTTTTTTTCTGACATCCAGTATTGCCTATGAGAAGTCCAATGTCAGAATGTTACTTGTTTTTTGTAGGTAGTTACTCTGCTCCCTGACCCAGCACCATGGAGATTTTTTATATTTCTTTAGTTTTGATCCTGTGTGTCTAGTTGTAGATCTTTCAGAAGTTTTATTGTGCTGGGAAAAGTCATTGTGTGATGACATAAAACTTTCATTTGGAGGAAATTTTTTCTATTACTTGTAATAAATCCCTTCTCTCCATTTTCTTTTCTTTTCTTAATTTTCTTTTTTTTTTAAAGCCCCCATCCTGGTCTTTATTTTTTCCTTCCTTCCTCCCTTCCTTCCTTCCTTCCTCCCTCCCTCCCTCCCTCCCTTTTGCGCAGGGTCTTAGTTGTGACATGCGGGATCTTTAGTTGCGGCACGCGGACTTCTTAGTCGTGGCATGTGGACTTCTTAGTTGCATCATGTGGACTCAGTTACACCATGCAGACTTCTTAGTTGCGGTATGCAATCTCTTAGTTGCGGCATGCGGGCTGTTAGTTGCAGCATGTGGACTCTTAGTTGTGACATGCATGTGGGATCTAGTTCCCCAACCAGGGATTGAACCCGGGTCCCCTGGCACTGGGAGCACAGAGTCTTACCCACTGGACCACCAGAGAAGTCCCTCTCCATTTTCTTTACTTTTTAGTAACACCTATTAATTGGATAGTTCTCTGTCATATTTTTTATCTATTTGGGTTTTGGCTTTCTAATATAAAAGATTTACTTATACTTTATCCTTAGCCCTACTACTAAATTTTTAAACTTTTTATAATTTCAAACTTTCTTGTTTTTTGACTCTCACTAAAGGGTAGCATAACTTTTATATACATGTGTAACAAGAATAACATAAGACAAAACTCTGAGTTTATATACATATATAATTTATATATTGGCACTAAAATTTTTTTTAACATCTTTATTGGAGTATAATTGCTTTACAATGGTGTGTTAGTTTCTGCTGTATAACAAAGTGAATCAGCTATACACATACGTATATCCCCATATCTCCTCCCTCTTTCGTCTCCCTCCCACCCTCCCTATCCCACCCCTCTAGGTGGTCACAAAGCACGGAGATGATCTCCCTGTGCTATGTGGCTGCTTCCCACTAGCTACTTGTTTTACATTTGGTAGTATATATAAGTCCATGCCACTCTCTCACTTCGTCCCAGCTTACCCTTCCTCCTCCCTGTGTCATTTATACATATAAAATTATATATAATAAATATATATTTTCATATTTCCCTTTAGGTGTTAGATGGTTTTGTCTTATGTTATTGTTAGCTTTCTTGTTTGCTTGTGATTTGATACTTTGTTCCTCGAATTATTTCTAATTCCTCAAATCAAATTTTCTTTTATTTTTTTGCTAGTTTTTCATTTCTTTGTGCTGCTGGTTTTCTTATACATATTTACGTTGATTCTTTATGTTCTCTGATGTGCGTCCAATGCAGTCCCTTTCTGCCTGAGTTCACAAGTCTACCTACGTTAGTTCTCAGCAAGGAAGAACTCTGATTCTCTTACCTTTATCCCACCTCATGAAGTAATTATGATGAAGGGGAACACCTAAATGTTTTGAAAGTAACTACAAGGCTGCTTTCAAGGTTTTTCTTAATGCTAGTGTATAAAACCTGACATGTTCAGACTAGCTAGAAGAAAGTCCAGCTTGAATTACTCAGAGATGTTTTAAAATATAGTTTCATTATTTTCAGTTTTTATAAAAAACTTCACCTGAGCTAAGAAAATGCCACAGGTAAAGTCTACTGGAGGTGGAACAGATAAGAATATGTTTTATTTAAATGGTGCCTTTTACACACTTGAACTCTCTCTAGTGTTTCACATGGACAAACGTGAGTTCCATAGTCTTACAACATTTGCATTCATTACTGAATAACTTCTTTAATATGAAGATAGAAACTTAAACTCTAGTCCAAAACCTTAATCAGAATTTGAGATAGTGAGAGTAAAATTTGTCATGAACCTTGTCTTCCCAATGAGAAAGATGAGAGGGTCCATTTTTATATTACACATATATGATATAAATGGCTTGATATTTGTGGAGGCTTATCTATGGCAATAATAACACTCTTACTACAAGATTCAAAAGGGAAATATTATATGAAACTGTTTTACTTTAAAACCAGCAAAAAATATATGGAATCAGATTTCATTTTGGAATTTTTTTACCAGTGTCAACAATTCATATAATTCTTCATAAAAAAAAACAATTTGGTCTGTAAACACCTGCAGGTCTCTGGAACATTTACCCCAGTACCTGACTCTAAGTTTGTTACAAGTTCAGATGTTCTCACAGATTGTGACATATCTTCTTTGTATTATGAGCAAACAGCATCTGTGTATTTAGGATCAGCCTGAAAGGGAAGTACATGAGCTCTCTGAACATACACTCAGCTGTCCTTGAGGTCGGGGACATACAGGGGCTCTTGGTCCAGTGCCTGTAGAGTTTCAATAGCTTTCCCTCTATGTTAGAAAAGGCAGTAAGTCCACTGCTAAAGGATTCACGCTTATCTCAGTTTACTGCAGAGATCGCGAGTGACCAAGATAAGTCACCTGCCCAAAGTCCCACAGCTGGGACTTCACACGTCTACAACACCCTACATGTGAAGATATAGTGTATTTGGATGTGGCTGTGGGCTCTGGTCAGTTGAGGGAACAGGACGTGCTAATAGTGTAATGGGACCCTAGAGAGGTGTGAGGGAGATATAGAGAGAAATGCACTTTTCATTTTGTCCACGGCCAGACCACGTCTGGACTTCAGCTCTTGTCTGGGCTGCAGAGCTTTGCTTCCCACGTGGCTCCCTTGCGCATACCTTCTTGGTGAATGATTAGAAGAGGTGTATCAATATTTTCCTGAACCATGTTGCCTCTCCAATCATTAACATGGCCCTTCATCTCCTGTCTTGTTGTCACCCAGTCTTCTCCGCTTTGAAGCCAGTTGTGAAAGAGATAAAGTCCTAAGAGTTACTTCTCAACCCTAGGTCTTTGCTAGAACATGTCAGAGGTGATCTATTTAAAAGTCACCCATCCACCTGTCCATCCAGAAGCTGGACCTGGGCCCACATGGACTCTTCACATCTAATCCATCCTCATGAGCCTCCTGCCCCACCTCCCACCTCTGACCCAGTCACTTCCCTGCTTAAACCTTTCATGGTTCCCCACTGACTCCAGGGAAAGGTCTGCGTTTCTTGCTCAGGACACCCCAGGATACCCAGGACACCCATCTACCCTTCCAGATGTAGCTCCCTTGTATCCTCCACAGCCAGTCAAGTGGAAAGCTTTGTGGCTCCCTCCACATACTGTTTTCTACATTGGGGCTTTGTTTTCCTTGCTCCCACGTGGGATGCTCTTGCTTGCCCATCTCTGCATATCTAAATTCTACTCATTTTTTTGCGACTTCCCTGGTGACACTGGTTAAGAATCCACCTGCCAGTGCAGGAGACACGGGTTCAAACCCTGGTCTGGGAAGATCCCACATGCCGCGGAGCAATTAAGCCCATGTGCCACAACTACCGAGCCTGCACTTTAGAGCCCGCGAGCCACAACTACTGAAGCCCATGTGCCTAGAGCCCGTGCTCCACAAGAGAAGCCACCGCAATGAGAAGCCCGTGCACCGCAAGGAAGAGTAGCCCCGCTCACCGAACTAGAGAAAGCCCATGCACAGCAATGAAAACCCAAAGCAGCCAAAAAATAAATAAATAAAAAAATTAAAAAAAAAATTCTACTCATTTTCAAGTCCCCAGATCAAAAGCCAGCACCTCCATCCAGCCTCCCTGGGCTCACAGCTGTGAGTCTCCCTGACAATAGTAGGGCCCATGGAGTCCTCTGAGACCTTAACATGGAGGACCTCATTTCATCCTCACAAACTGGGAGGCAGAGACTGGTCTCAAGTGACAAAACTGAGACTTAACAGGTTAACTTGCCTGAGGATCTTGAGGTATGAGCGCTGGAACCAGGATAGGAACCGAGGGGCGCCTGAGCTCACAGCCTAGGTTTCTACTATTCTGGGATGCTCCAAGGCCCTCAGTCATCATGTAACTGGTGTCTCTCCCACTGTAAAAGGCTTTCACATCCTGCTGAGTGGGAGAATGTCCAACTCACCCCTGGTTTCTCTGCTTATTCTAGTTTGAATGGGGTGCTGGATACAGATGCGAGGAAAAGGTGGGATCCTTCTCTGTGGATGGGCAGCAGCACTTGTGACCAGGGCTCCTTGTGGCCCTCTGGGTGGTGGGATTTGTTCCCTCCCTCCTTCTCAGGTGCCCTGAAGTGCCTCCCGTCCCTTGCCATCCTGTCTACTCCTCTGTCTGCCCAGCTGTCATGGGGAAGAAAGTGGGCTCTCTCAGAGACCCCACAGCCCTCACCTTCTCTGCTTCCATCCAAGGTGGTCTGAACTCTTTTTCACCTCTGAGTCTTTCCTTTTCTGGGCTCCGCCAGGCTGCGGTATTCATCTTCTCCTCTTGTAGCACTATGATTTTGTCATACCCTGATGGGAAATAAAGTCCAGCCTTGCTGCCATGGATGAGTACAGCAGCTACTTTGATCTCTGCCTCTTAGATGCTTCCAGCATTCCCAGTTGGTACTGTGTCCAGGCTCTGAACTATGGTCAGTCATGTAATTGATCCATCTCTCCATTAATGCATATTTACCAAGATCTTATCATATGTGGGGTCCTGATGAGGCTGCATTGAACAATGAGTAATGTCCCTGTCTGCATGGACCCTTACATTTTAGCATAACGTCCTATAATTGGTTTGTGGGTGTCACCTTGTCTCTTCATCTAGACTGTTAATTCCTTGTGGCTAGACCCTTATTTTCTGGTCCTTTTGTGGCCTCTGCACAGCTTAATACAGTGCCAGGTACAACATAGAAACAGTAGCAATGGGTAATGGATAGTGAGTTATAAAATATTTTTAGTTTAAGAAGCATGTTTCATATATATAATCACATTTTTAAACAGAATCCTTAGTAGGTAGGACAAAACTGAAGAATGTTGGTTCTGAGTAGTTTAATGATTTCACAGTGCTTAAAATCCATATTCAGTAAATGTTGTTTGGCATTTTTTAAATAAGAATAGGAGAAACTGCCTTTCCTGTTCTCTTCAAAGCAAGGAATTTATATGCACTGAACCTTATATAAATGTTAGAAATATTAATTTTTATACAACCTGCATGTGTTTAAAAAGAATAATGTGGAAAGCCTTAGAGTAAAAAAAACCCTGTCCCCGCCCCCCTTCCTTATTCCCTGTTATACTTCCCAGAAACAGTCAATTTGAATTTTCTGTTTTTGTTCTTTTGCATGAGAGAGAAATGTAAATAATTGTGAACAGAGGGCAGATGGTAGTAGATTGTAAATGTGGCCACAGATTCCTCTTCCTCTTATGTCCACCCTGTTATAACATGACTTTGCAGCTCCTTCCATCAAGAGGCAGAGTCTTTTCCTCCACCTCTTGAACCTGGGTTGGCCCCGGGACATTCTTTGTTTAATAGCCTAAGACGGAAGAGATATTTCGCAAAATCCGAGGCTTTTAATAGGCCTTGCAGCTTCTGCTTTTGGCCTTTTGGATAAATGCTGTACTGAGACCGTCATTTAGGGAAGCCGATCTGGCCTGTACGGGTGAACCGAAGTACCCTAGTTGTCAGCCGGCAGTAACAGCCAGATGTGCAAGTAAGGCCACCTTGGACTGGACTATCCAGCCCGGCCATCTTTCCAGGAGAATGCAGCCCATGGGTGAGCCCAAGCAAAGTCAGTGGAGGAACGGCCCAGCAAATCCACAGAATTATGAGAAATAACAAAGAGTTGTTGTTTTAAGATACTTAGTTTCTTTATCAGGTTTTGGCACTGTGCGTTAATTTCCTGCTCTGACAAATGAAGATTTAGTTTATTACTTCATCCCCTTCTGCCACACATCCTCATTTTATAGTTTTGACACTAGTCCTGGTTTCTCTGTTCATCACTTTTGCAACCTCAAAATAGTTAAACCTACGTTACTTGTTCCATGAATAATATCTGCTGACTCCCCACTTTTTAAGTTGAAAACTATTGTTTCCTCCCTATTTTTACCTGTATCATTCCCTTTCACCTCCCAGTTTCTTTAGGCTCTACTTTTTCTTTTCTTTTCTAAAAAGCTTTTAATTGAAATATAATAATACTCAAAAAGTACAGAAATCCTAAGTGAAAAGTTTGATAAGTGAACCCATCTCTGCAACCATCACTTAGATCCAGAAATAGAACTTAATCACCACCTGGAAATCCCCTTGTGCTCATTCCCACTTACTATTGATACTTTCTACCAAATGTAACCATTATTCTGACTTGTAAAACTGTAGATAAGTTGAGTTTCTTCTAAAATTTTGTGTACAGTTGTCTCTCAGTTGGTTCCAGGACCCCTATGGAAACGAAAATAAGGGGATGCTTAAGTCCCTTACAGTTAGCCCTTCGTGTCCCCATGTTAGACCCATGGTTGGCTGAATCTGCCAATGCAGAACCCACAGATACGGAGGGCTGACTGTAAATGTAACTATTCCATATGTCCTTTATTGTATCTGGCTTTGTGTTGTTGTTCAACATTATGTTTGTGAGATTTATCCCTGTTGTTGATGTACTTATATGTCATTCCTTCTTGCTTCTGTATGGTATTTTATTATATGAAAATAGCACACTTTTTTATCCAGTCTAATGTTGATGGACACTTATGGTCTGTCCAGTATTTGGACATTTGGAAGTACTACAGTAAGCATTATTACACATTCTTTGATGAAGTTATATATACATTTCTATTGGATATATGCCTAGAAGTGGAAATACTGGGAAATACAGTGGGAATACTCTACTGTCATAGAGTGCATATATGTTCAGCTGTACTAGTTAGTGCCAAACAGTTTTCCAAAGTAGTTGCACTAATGTGCACTCCTACCAGCTGTGTAGGAGATTTACTGTTGCCCCATATTTTTGCCACCGTTTTATATCATCTGATTTTTGTTATAGCCTTTCTATTGGGTGGGTAGTCGTGTAATACTGGATTTTTTGTTTGCATTTCCCTGAAGGTTTGAATTTTTTGATGCTGGTATAATGGGGTCATTTAAACTTCTCATACTCTATTTGTTTATTCTGATGTATAAAAAGAGCTGTGTTTTGGATCTTGGATCTCATGACCTTGCTAAATTTACTTAATAATTCTGAAATTACCTTTCAATGTTTTTAGATTTTTGTATACATAACTATATCATCTGTGAATAAAGTAGAATTTTTTTCTTCCCAATCCTTATGATTTCTTTTTTTTGCCTTATTGCATTGGCTAGAACCAGCACAGTGATGAATGAAAGTTAAGATAGAAGGCATCCTTGATTCATTTCCCATCTGTAGGGGAATGTTTTAACATTTCAACATGAAGTAAGGTGTTTGCTGTAGATTTTTACAGGGCTATTCTTAATCAGATTAAGGAAGTTTACTTTTATTCCTAATTTGCTAAGAGTAATTATCAAATGCTTTTTCTCTACCTATTGAGATGACCATATGATCTATACCTCTTTTTTCTTGTTAATGTGGTGAATTACATGAACTGATTCACAAATATTAAACTCCCCTTGAATTGTTAGAATAATTGCTACTTAATTGTGATGTATGATCCTTTAATATATCACTGGATTAGATTTGTTAATTTTTTGTTTAAAATGTATGCCCCTATGTTCATGAAGAAGATAGGCTTGTGGGAATCCAAAGGAGAGCCTAAATTTGAGTACTTTCAGCCAGAAAGACTGGGCATTTGTTTCTGGTCCTGGTAGGACCTAGGGGTGCCACCAAGAATACTTCAGCCCCCTTAATGATCTTAATGGATGAATCTGAGATTTAGCTCACCTGCTTTGCTGTGGGCCTCTGTTACTCTACAGATTACAGAGTTGTTACCAACATTTTCCTCTGGGGCAATCTTGCCTTTTCCATCATTACAATTTCTTCTGTTTTGTTTGTAATGAGTAAATTTATACATTCAAGGTAAATAAGCAAAAGAATAAAGTCACCAAAACTAGAAATTGTATTAGCCTATCCATGATTTTTCACATTTTGACTCTGCTTGTGCTTGAGCCAAACATCAGAATTCAAAAAAAAAAAAAAAAAAAGCCACCCTGTTAAACATAGTGTTTCACAAAGGGCTACAAAACACACATGCAAACACACATACACTCTTCAACTTTCCTCTTTCCTCGATTTATCCATCTAACATGCAAGTATGCATTGCACTTATGCATTGCATAAGCTTCTCCAAAGCTTATGTATTCTTTTAAATATAAATAGTTAAGACAGCATTCCAAACACAAGTAAACATTCTGGTTATGTGAATCCAAGTGGTGAACAAAAAAAGAAAGCCTTAAAGTTTTGAAGGGTAGCCTGGAATTATAATTTTAAAAGAAACAAATGAATATGTGATATCCTAGGAACAAAGGAGTCAATGTTGCATTCCATCAGAGACAACACTGTGAAGAAAATAAAAGAAAGGAGAGATGGACACATCCCAGTTATCCTCTGTACTAGTTGGGATTAGGAAGCATTTGCAAGGGATTGGAGCTAATGGCTACAGTGCTCAGAGCAGCAGGATGGCACCCTGTGTGTGGACACATCTGGAACTTCGTGTACTTCTTCTTTGTGAAAGAAGAAAACTGGGAAACAAGATAGGTAGGGTTTCTGTTTTAAGCCAGAGTAAAAGAAAGGAAAGCAGTGAACTGTAACCCTCCACCTCTGGGGTCACAGCCTTTCAGCCTAAGAGTAATGTCCTTCCTTCTACTTTTCTCCATGACTCACAAGTTATGACATTACACCACAGCAAGCAAACTTACCTGTTTTGTATATGATTACTATTGCATTTATTTATTGGAGAAGGAAACTGGCAGTAGAATTTATATATGTATTTATTAACTTGTATTATATTTCAGTAAATTTTTTATGAGACTGTACAGGTTTGGAGTATTCTCCCCAATCTTAGCTTTCCTATATATCCTATTCTTTTTGTTACGCAAAATTCCATAACTTGGTGGTTTTACAAGCACATAAGTGGCATGAAGGATGAAGCTTTGTTATACTGGTCTGGCTCACTTACTTTTTTTCTTTGTCTGCTCCTTCCTCTCTCTTTTTCTCTCCCGCTCCTCCTCTTCTGTTCATGTTTTATTGACTTTCAGCTTTTAGAGATTTTGTTCACTTTCTTGTGATCTCAGCAATACTTTTAGAGTCATGTTTGTTGTAATTTATGCGAGACTTAATTTAAGCTTCAGAATATTTGAGTCACTTTGCTCCCAGAAGTGAATGTCTCTATCTACTTTTCATCTTGTGTAAATATGTTGAAATCTCTCATCTATCCATGGTCTCTTCTGATTCTCTTCATTGTTGTTGACTTTGTCCTTTTTCATGTCTTTAGTTTCATCTTAATGTAGTCTCTGGAGAAAGAGGAGATAAACGTATGTGTGTTCATGCATTATTCTGAACCACAAAACAGAACAGTTTTTTCAAACTTAAGATTTAAATATGCTCTTCTTTGTTCTTCAGTGGTTTTAATTGAAGACACAAAAAGACAGATGAAAAATAAATAGAAATGTCAACCTAAGTTCTAACGAAAACAAAATTGCCAGTTAGTTAAAAAACTTCAAAATGATGGAAAAAAAATAACACTGCTAGAAAGTAATTTCCAAAGATTTTCAAGGCTTTTTTCAAAAGTAAGTCTAACTTGTACATAGAGGATCACTGTCTACATATTGATTTAGTTAAAATACCTTACTTATTTGAATAAATGATCCTACAAGGTAACACTTTACCTTGGAATGACCTTTGGGTTTTTGTAATATTAATTATCCTTGTTCACTGAGGTTATGAGTTACTCACGTGCCATAGCTATAAAGGCTTCTTAAAAATAAGTTGAAAGGTTGCACTTTTCTGATTCTAATATCTGACAAGTCCATGCTTTGAGTAGCATACTTTTCAGTTGATAATAATACCTATGCATTCATTTAACAGGGACATTTAGAAATATGCTTTTAAAAAATCTGCAAAAATAGTATTCTCCACTAGCAGTATTTGTATAATTTAATACTGTAGAAAAAAATGGTGATTGGGGGCTTCTCTGGTGGCGCAGTGGTTGGGAGTCCGCCTGCCAATTCAGGGGACGCGGGTTCGTGCCCCGGTCTGGGAAGATCCCACATGCCGCGGAGCGGCTGGGCCTGTGAGCCATGGCCGCTGAGCCTGCGCGTCCGGGGCCTGTGCTCTGCAACGGGAGAGGCCACAGCAGTGAGAGGCCCACGTACCGCAAAAAAAAAAAAAATGGTGATTAAGAGAAGCTCTAGGATAAATAAGTTTCTTTTTGCACATATACCTCAACAATAGATAGTTGTCATTGTTTTAGCTGCCTGGCATCCAGACCCCTTTGTCACAGTGGCCCAAATTACTTTCAGAACAATAGCCCTTCTACATATATGCAGAGAGATGACAAATCAGTGGCATGCTCTTCCTTTTAGGATCTAAAGGCTCTGTTTGTCACATTCTTTAAGTCCAAATCCTGGTAGCAGGCAAGAAGTCCTAAGGCTTATGCTTAGCTAATAAGTCTGTCTGTCTGTCTCTCTCTCTGTCACACACACACACACATACACGCACACACACACAAACAAACCTGGGACTTTGAATTTGGACTGGAGTGTCACAAGGTTGAGATAAATGACTGGAGTCATTTAGTCAGTCAATGACCTGCCAAGGCCTTTGAGCTGTTCTTGCCACTAGAATGTTTGAAGATGTCTATTTCTGTATCCTCCCCGCTTGGTTTCTTCAGTTCCCTTTTCAGTCATGTGAGCTTCTTTCCTGTACATTCTTCTGCCTGAACTACCTAGTTATTTTCTGTTGTTTGCTAAGAAAACACCTTAATGTGATTCACCTTATGACAAAATATGATCAAGGGTCACAGGCCACTAAGCAGTGTTCTAGTAAGTGATGTCAGTAACATTCGTCAAACTGGCTTAGCTCCATGAGCTGGAAATGTAGTATCAAGCAGACAAGAAGACTGTCCTCATCCCTACTAGAGTTCAGAACCATAGAAGAAGTTTATCTGATGCAGCAGAATTGAACACTACTCCACTTCGATTCCTTTTTCAGACTTGGAATAGGAATCCAATTCTGCACAAGAAACTTCTCAGAAACAGTATGACGTTGGTACAGCCATTAATTCCCTTTAGCCAGCCTAAACTGAGTAGAGAGGCTGAACTCGTTTGGTAGAATTGTTTCTACTTCCCTATATTTTGTTACCTCTTTAAATTTTAAAATAATTTAAAATTATGAGACATTTCAACATATAGAAAATAGCATAATCTGTGTACCAGAGCTTGTTCAGGAGCTTGTAACAAAAAAGGAAAAATAGTGACTTTAAAACATTAATTTTTCTGCCATAACAAGAAGTTTGGAGGGAGGCAGTCCAAAGGTGATGGGATAACTTACAAAGCCTGCAAGGACCACATTTCTCTCTTGCTTTTCCTCAACCCTTAGCATCACCTTAAGTGGTTTCAATCCTCATGATCTGAAGATGGCTGCTGCCACTGTCACCTTTTCTGTTCCAGGCAGGAAGAAGACAGAAAAGGGCCTTCTCCATACACAGAACCTTGTTATTGTTGTTTTATTGCATCAGGAAGCCCTTCCCTGAGACTTTTGCCCACCTCAGTTTGGCCAGAATGATATCATTTTGCCATTCCAGGTTACAGGAAACTTTGGAAGGGTGACATTACCATCCTCATCAAAATTGGGGTTCCACTGATAAGAAAGAGAGAATGGACATTGAGGAAGTGATCCACCAATGTCTGCTTCCACCTACTACCAGGATTTAATAGACGTTAATATTTTGCAAATTTACTTCATATTTTTTGTTTTCTTTTAAAGATATAAAACATTACAAATAAAGCTAAAGACCCATCTCCTTCTCTTCTTCCTCCCTTCCATCCCACAGGTAACGAGTAACCTTAAGTTGGTGTGTGTAACTCCTAGAAAGATTTTTATGCTTTTATCACATAAAGAGGTTTGGTTTCTGATAACATTGGGCTAAGTATTTCAAGCCCTTCCTCGTGATAAATGCATGTAAATGCTATCTAAAATATATATGTGTGTGTGTATATATATATATAATATATATATAATATATATGTATATTATTCCCTCTAAATCATATTTCAAAATCTAGTAAAAAATGTTACAGAAATGAAAAGATCATAAAGAATGATCGGGATAGAACTGAAGGAAAAGGAAGAACTGGGGAGGTCAGTTGAACACCAGCTGCCCTCAGTACAAGGCAACCTTTACTAATGCCCTGAGGTTGGGTTCAGGGCAGATTTACTTCCTCTGGTTTATCTTCCCCTGAGGGTGTGGTCTTTTGAAACCATCTTGATAAGGAAGAGGGTTTTCTATTAGATTCCCAGGCTCAGGGTGAGCCCTGGGTCATTACTTCCTTTTTTCTCACTTGATGAGGCTACCAAAACAGAAGTCCAAGTTTGCCTAGATTAACCAAAGCCCTCAGGGCAAAAGCAGTTTCAAGGCTCAGGTATCCTACTTGCACAGATGGGCTATCTGATGTGAAGCCAAGGACAAATTAACACTAGAAGAGCTACTAATATTTGCAACTTCTCAGGCATGTTTTCCCTAATCTTATGATTTCCTTCCTTCTACGTTCTTTGAAATTTACTGTTTTCTTTGTCTAATTTCTTTGTTTAATTTCTTATTTCATTGATTTTTTCTTTATAATTTCTTCTCTATAAGTACTGCTTTATCTACATCCGCAAACTTTTGATATATAGTATTTTATTGTGATTTATTTCTAAAACATTTCTAGTTTCTTTGATCTACAAATTATGTATAAATATATATATTTTTAGAAACATATATAAGAAATACATGATACATTCAGAAAAGTGCATAATTATAAAAGGATAGCTGTATAAATGTTCGCAGAATGAACATATCCATGTAAATACCATCCAAATCAGGAAGTAAAACAAAGATCTTACTATCTTTGTCTTTTAATTCAATTGTTTAGTCCCCTTACATTTAAGGTAATTTCTTCTAAGTTACAAAATTTCTTTTAAGCATATTTATAAACTTTTCTTTTAGAATTGTTTTATTATCAGAAATTATTGTAGTTTTAAGCCCCATAATTATTATATCTGACAACACTTCCTCATGAAGGATTACTTATTTGTGAGTTTTTAAGTTTTGGATCATGAATTCATATTCAGCATGTTTTCTCTGTGAGAATATGGTTTGCATATTCAGCATGCAAACTAGGTTGAGGAAATATCCCTTCACAATGTTTTTGTGTTTATTCCTGATAGGTAATGTAAATTTGAACACTTAATAAGACATAGGCCAGGGATTTTGATTTCTCGGTTGAATTAGTCTGGATCTAATCAGGAGACAGAAACCACTCAATAATCTACATAGGTTAGTTTAAGGAATTATTAAGGTATGATAAGAGAGTACTGAAAAGATATAAACAGGATGCTGAAAGGAAGGACAAACTTGGGCTGAGGGCCCTCCCCAAGGCTGGGGTTCACATCTCATTGGTGCGATGTGGTTAAGCTCACAGGAAGGCAGAGAAGCTCACTGGGCTAAACTCAAGCAGATGCACAGTTGTTGGGCAAGCAGGAAACAACTCTCTGGGGTGCAGGCATGTCAAGGCTGTTACGTGGGTGCACACAGGGGTCTGGAATGCCACTGTGGGCAAGAAGTCTGGAGCACATGGTATCTGTGCCAGGAGGGCCGTGGAAAGGTGGCCTCCAGGCCTGGGCTGGGGCATTGAGGTCACTGAAGGGCTGGGAAGAGCACCACTGGATGTCACCACACACCCACACTGTTGACACGCCACGCAACAAGAGCAAGAAAAAGCCAAACCCAGCACACAGGAACCAGAAGCCCCCTTCCTCTTGCAGTGTCCCTCCAGCGCCCTCTGTTGACAAAGCCTTGTATCATGCTTACTGTAAAGGAGAAATGCTTAAGGAGTCCAGTCCATCTGTTATCACAGTCCAGGTACTAAAAGTTGAATTTGTAACTGAGAGGCAATATATTGGTAAGTGTCCCATCAGGACTGACATTTTTCCTTACCCAGAATGTGGGTGAAGACACACTTCCTTGATCTCTGTGCCAATGGGTACATTATTGTTAGTCTGACTTTCTCTGAAGGTGCTGCCTTTGAGAGTCCTGTCTTTATGCAGGTGTCCTCTTCCCACTCCCCACTGCAGGTGGATTCAAGGGCTTCTTTCCTGTACCCACATGGGCTTTAAAACCCAAACTCCCTGGTAACTTATATCAATATCACCTCATCCAGTTGAGTAGCTGCTTGATCATCATATCACTTACTACTTTTCTTTTATGTTCTGTCTTCATGATTAGTCGGAAATTTCCCTTTCTGGTTGTGAACTCAGCTGTGCACTAAAAACAAGGAGGCATGCGTTACACCCAGAATTTCTAAGTGGTCTTAGAGGGAACGTTTCAGTCTGTATTACTCTGGCAGTTTAACAATACCTGTTCTTGTTCTTTCTTCTCTTTTCTTTTGCAACTTTCTGGACCTGGTTAACTTCTTGAGAGACATGCTAGAAGGTTTTAAACATAAATAAAATAATCCTCACTACAAACTGCATGATACTAAAAGTATATCAGCTGACGACAGCTGCTAATTTCAGGTGATTAATGAACTAGAGTATCTTAGGCATGGTGGAATGGCTTGTACAGTGGTTGTTCCAAGTGATTTTCATGTGTGCATTTTAAGAACACTCCAGAGACAGATTCATACTGGCAAGGAGGAATTTTAATTTCCACCTTAGGGTTCTGCATAGTTTGGTGGGTGTGTAACCAATTTCCATTTCACTATTTATATAAGATGTCACTTACCTTGTTCTTAATAACTGGAACTATCTGATTTATTTCTGCAATATATTAACATATAGGTTGTGCTATGAATTGGCCTTCTCCTTAGTCTAATTTTAGAGGTTGGTATATTACTTTACTGGAGAAACTAATGCTTTGTTAAATTTAAGGAGATCCTCCTCTGAGCTCCTGATACATTTTTGCATACATCTAGACTACATCACATATCAATTGATCGTGATTTTTGTTTGCTTGTCTAACATTTCCTTTATATTAGGAGATCTTTGAGGATGGGGTTTTGTCGTCTGCTGCAGGGTCTAGCACAGCTGAGAAAGGAGGTGACAATTAAGTATGTGTTGAATGAATACATTTTTGCCTGGGGTTGTACAGCTAGGAGTAACTCAGCATAACATATTTGGGAAACCACAATACTCAAGGAGTTTAGCTGGAGCAAAAGGCATGTGAGAGGATTGTAGCTGTGTAAATAAGCAGAATCCACATCTCGGAATATCTTGTATACCATGCTAAGATTTGGGAATTTTCCTAAGGGCACAGGGAGCCATTCAGGGGTTCCTGGAAAGAGACCTATTCAGACACACATTTCGGAAAGATTATTCTGTTGGTTTTCTGTAGATCATGTCACTATATAAATGGCTCTCCTTAAATATTGGTGGAATGAGAATGCATGAAAGAATGAATTAGGGAGGTGCACTGTGGCTTTGTACAAGTGAGCTTTCCTTTGGTTTTATTTACTGAGACAGAAAGCTTGCTTGGAAGGTGTCAAGGGTTGAATCGTGTCTCCTCCCCTACCTCAATTCATATGTTGAAGCCCTAATGCCCAGAACCTCAGAATGTGACTGTATCGGAGATTAGGGCTTATAAAGAGATAATTAAGTTAAAATAAGGACATCAGGGTAGGCCCTAATTCAATCTGACTCATCTTCTTCTAAGAAGAGAAGTTGGGACACACAGAGAGACACCAGGGTGCGCGTGCACAGAGGGCTAACCATGTGAAGAGACAGTGAGAAGGTGCCACCTGCAAGCCAAAGAAAGGGCCTCTGGGAAGCCAACCCGGGTGACACCTTGATCTTGAACTTCCAGCCTCCAGAACTGTGAGAAAATAAACTTCTGTTGTTTAAGCCACCCAGCCCGGAATTTTGTTACGACAGCTCTAGCAGACTAATAGAGAAGGTTTTATAGGCTGGCCAATGCAGCAAATTTTAATTTCAGTTATGTAATAAACTGTTATCAACTGTAGTCACCATATTTTATTATACATTAGATTCTGTCATATATTCATACCTGAGTAGGTCAACAATAAAAAAGATCTTTAAGTATCATTGGGAAATTAATCATTTCAACTCTATCATAATGTATGAAACAACAATCAAAACAAAAAGATATTCTTGCAATTGAAGGGCTTATGATTACTAAAAAGTTACAAAGATCACACTCCATTGTACATCTGCCTACCATTAGCCTGGCACACACATGACCTGAGACTGATTTGCTCAAAGATCTCAGACTTGATGTACCCTCCCTCTGTCCCACACTTCCTGTCCATTAATTCTCCCACTCTTCTCAGCCTCCTGGCCTGGCTCTCCACTTGTCAGGAGCAATCCTCCCAGATGGTTCCATTCATTGGCCTTTGGACAGAGTGCCATCCCTCATCTGTAGGCATCGTCATACTATGTACAACTTCCTTGTCTTTACTTCCTACCTGAAGCAGCTTAAAGTCCAAAGCCCATTCCCTCTAATACTTTATTTCCAGTGAATATCAAGGTCCTTGCCTCCTGTCCCCTTTGCCCCATCCACATGCTCAACCCCTATTACTGGGTAAATGCAACAAGGCTTCTCTGTACCTACCTCCAGGCTGCTGAGTGGGGCTGAAAGAAAACCACTTACTCAACCACAGATCCTTGCCCCTATTACTAATCTCTGTCCTCACCCATGTCTTCATCACTCTACAGACAAACGTCTCCATTTCCTGGTCAGCTCTCTCCACTTTATCAGAGAAGCCTTCTCAAACGCCGTCCACACTCCTCCTCAATGGAAGACACTCTCACTCCCCTGCCCACCCTTTATTCTCACCAGATGACTTCACCTCCCACTTCAGTAATAGCTAATGTTTATTGAGCACCTGCTCTCAACCAGGCCCCAATCCAGACTCCGGGGATACTGCGATGGAGACACAAGGAACTGACCGTACGGTTTATGTTCCAGTGGAAGGAGACGGATGATAAACAGATGACCACACAGAACGCCATTAGCTGTGATAATATAAAGAAAAATTAAGTAGGATATGGGGTGGGGAAGAGGGATGAGGTGCTCTTTTATTTAGGAGGAGTCACGGAAGACTGTACAGGGAGCAAATTATATGTTTATCTGCGGGAAGGAAAAGTAAACAAGGCCTCCAACATGGAAACAAGCTAGGTGTGTGGGGAAAACAGAGATGGGGTCAGGCAGCTGGAACAGAGTGAGGGAGAGAGTAAGAGGAGATGGGATCACGCAGGTGGGGAGGGAGTAATAACATAGGGTCTAAACGACCATTGTGAAGATTTGGCTTTTTCTCGGAGGGACCTGGGAGCCATTGGAGGGCTTTCTGCAGAGGAGTGACAGGATCTATTTTAGGTTTTAGAAGGATCATTCTCGTTGCTATGTGGAGAAGTGACTGAGATAAGAGTAGAAGCATGAGTTTCAAAGACGTCAGAATTGTGTTGTCCCTTTGGGGAACGGTGAGTGTATTTTTTGTTGCACAAAGGAAATTCGCAGGGGCTTTGGTGGTGGGAACAATGAGGTGAATTTAAGTCAGGGAGGAAGAGAACATGTGGATGTTGGGAAGCCTATGGAAATCCATTAGGGTGGACAGTTCTTGCTTGTGTTGCTGTCCAGTGTGGAATTCTTTTCCTGTGAGGGAGAGGAGAGTCCTTCATTGTGTGAATGTAGTTGGAATGTGGGGCTCAGATTCCCTTTAAAGAAGCTCCTGGCAGCTAGAGAGTGGGCTGGAGACCTAGGCTTTGCCAACTGGATGAGCACACCCAGAACCTTCAGTCTCGATGGAATGACACATAGAAGACACTCCATCAGCTGAGAAATTCTTCATGGTGGCTGCAGCAAGGTGAGAATCCTGCTGGTGGTGATGATGCCAAAGGCAGTACTATCTCAAGCTGAGTCCTCCGGTGGCAAGGCAAGGGGTCCTTGCCTGGGCTTTCTTCCCCATGTCTTGCCCTGTGCAGGACTGGATTTCCATGGCCTTCATTGTCAGTTCTGTTGCTTGCAACCAAGAACACTGCAGATGCAATGGAAGATTTTTTTTACCCAAGAATTTTGCAGAGTACTACTTTCTAAAGAAAGTCCATTCTTTTTTTTTTTTAACATCTTTATTGGAGTATAATTGCTTTACAATGGTGTGTTAGTTTTTGCTTTATAACAAAGTGAATCTGCTATACATACACATATATCCCCATATCTCCTCCCTCTTGCGTCTCCCTCTCACCCTCCCTATCCCACCCCTCTAGGTGGTCACAAAGCACCCAGGTGATCTCCCTGTGCTATGCGGCTGCTTCCCACTAGCTATCTATTTTACATTTGGTAGTGTATATATGTCCATTCCATTCTTTCACTTCGTCCCAGCTTACCCTTCCCCCTCCCCATGGCAAGTCCATCCTCTACGTCTGCATCTTTATTCCTGTCCTGCTCCTAGGTTCTTCAGAACCTTTTTTTAAATATATATTCCATATATATGTGTTAGCATACAGTATTTGTTTTTCTCTTTCTGACTTACTTCACTCTGTATGACGGACTCTAGGTCCATCCACCTCACTACAAATAACTCAATTTTGTTTTTTCTTATGGCTGAGTAATATTCCATTGTATATATGTGCCACATCTTCTTTATCCATTCATCTGTCGATGGACACTTAGGTTGCTTCCATGTCCTGGCTATTGTAAATAGAGCTGCAATGAACATTGTGGTACATGACTCTTTTTGAATTACGGTTTTCTCAGGGTATTTGCCCAGTAGTGGGATTGCTGGGTCATATGGTAGTTCTATTTGTAGTTTCTTAAGGATCCTCCATACTGTTCTCCATAGTGACTGTATCAAGTTACATTCCCACCAGCAGTGCAAGAGGGTTCCCTTTTCTCCACACCCTCTCCAGCATTGAATTCTTGATAGATTTTTTTGATGATGGCCATTCTGACTGGTGTGAGGTGATACCTCATTGTAGTTTTGATTTGCATTTCTCTAATGATTAGTGATGTTGAGTATCCTTTCATGTGTTTGTTGGCGATCTGTATATCTTCTTTGGAGAAATGTCGATTTAGGTCTTCTGCCCATTTTTGGATTGGGTTGTTCATGTTTTTGATATTGAGCTGCATGAGTTACTTGTAAATTTTGGAGGTTAATCCTTTGTCAGTTGCTTTATTTGCAAATATTTTCTTCCATTCTGAAGGTTGTCTTTTCGTCTTGTTTTTGGTTTCCTTTGCTGTGCAAAAGCTTTTAAATTTCATTAGGTTCCATTTGTTTATTTTTGTTTTTATTTGCATCACTCTAGGAGGTGGGTCAAAAAGGATCTTGCTGATTTATGTCATAGAGTGTTCTGCCTATGTTTTCCTCTAAGAGTTTGATAGTGTCTGGTCTTACATTTAGGTCTTTAATCCATTTTGAATTTATTTTTGTGTATGGTGTTAGGGAGTGTTCTAATTTCATTCTTTTACATGTAGCTGTCCAGTTTTCCCAGCACCACTTATTGAAGAGGCTGTCTTTTCTCCATTGTATATTCTTGCCTCCTTTATCAAAAATAAGGTGACCATATGTGTGTGGGTTTATCTCTGGGCTTTAAAGAAAGTCCATTCTAGCTTGAGTAACCCTCACTCCAGAAGTGTGGTGCTGTTACGGAGCCAAACTTGGGTCTGCTTCCCCACACACAGTAAAGGCAATCTACTGACACCAGGTTGCAGTGAAGGCAATTACAGCATTTATTGTAGGTGCAAATGAGGAGTGAGAGAAGCTAATGCTTGAAAAACCCAATCTCCCCAGTGGGTTTCAGGGAAGTTTTTAAGGGCAGGGTGAGAGAGGGGAGTCACAGGGTGTGTGATGAGCTCATGCACAATTCTCTGATTGGTTGATGGTGAGGTAGCAGGGTGGTGTCACAGGGGTAAAAATCATGAATCCTTAGGCTCCCGCTAGTCTGGGGGCTACCCAATCATGGTCATCATGTAGTTAACTTCTTCCATTTGGTGGGGGTTTTAGTATCTGTAAAACAATTCAGGAATGAGCATCAGATACTGTTATCTCTGTCCTTCAGCGAGACAGTAAAGATTCTGTGACTGATAGATGGCTGATTTACTGTTTAAGTTGTTACCAGTTCTCCTGGCCCAACTGCAATTTTTTGTTGTTACTCTATGTTTGCATTCTTTCAATCATTAATTCTTGAGCCAGGCTTTTGTGACTCAGGGGAGACCTGGGAAACTACAGCTTTTCTATAAAAATAAGCATGCAGAGGACATGGGGTAGGGGTTTCTGTCCTGGGAAGGACTCATGGGGTCCTGCTTGGTTACAATGAGAGGAGGTCATGGAAGCTATTCAGTATGAAGTTGTATTTAGACAGGAGGAGAGTGGGGTGAGAACAAAGATAGGCAGAAGCAAAAATGAGAGGAAAGAAATTAAAATGTTTTTTGAGATCAATTTGAGTAGCTCAGGGTAAACTTGACATGTTTTTGTGACTTTTTAAAAAAATAGTTTTAACACTTCTTTTGAAGAGAGCTACTGATTAAATTTTAATTCCGTTCTTGAGAATATTGTCAGAGAGGAAGAAATTTTCCTTTACCCTTCTAGGTTCTTCTGGCTGGTCTAAGAATTAAGCTGACATGAGACAGATTAACAGGAGAAAGTCAAACAAAAGTTTAATAACATGTATACATGGGAGAGACCCAGGAAAACTGAGTAACTCACCAAAATGGCTGAAGCCCTAACTTTAAATAATATCTTCAGCTAAAGGCAAAAGAGGTTGTTGGGGGTAGTGGTTTGGGAATTCAAAGAGGAGGAAAGAAATTCACATGAAGATAGAAAAGCAAATGTTTGGTAAACAAATGTTTTCTGGGCCACCACAGAGACAATGGGACACAGAGTGGACTCTGATCTCTAGGTCCTGCTGAGTTTCCCCCACTGCACTTAGACGAGTCTTTGGTGATAGGTCTATTCTGGAAACAGGCCCTCTATGTAAATCCTTTTAGGCAGTCAGGGGGAAAGTCAAAGTTTCTTCCTGAGTCTTTTGGGCCTTGATTATTTTCAGCATGAAATAATCTGCCTGGCAAAGAGACGTTTGGGGTGGCAAGTTTTGCTCCCCTCCAATACTTACTTGAGTGTTCTGATTATGTAGAAATTGTTTCCTATGGACTAGGAAAAGCTGAGCACACTCTTCATGGTTTTTGTTTGGTTGTGTGTGTGTGTGTGTGTGTATTTCATTTCAAATCTTGCCTAAATTGAGGAAGCCTAATTTTATTATCAATCAATTTATACTTTTAAAACTTCAGTTTAAAATTATCAGCGTGGATAAAGCAGTGACCTAGGATTCAGGAGTTTTAGCTGAGAAACTCAGTTTCTCTCTGTTCAAGTAAGTAATCTGCAGGGAATAATCTCAAAAGTTTACTGCACCCCTACATTTTCAGTTCTACCTTATACTATTAAAAATTTACTTGAACATTTTAAATATACAGAAAAGTAAAGAAAATTGAGTTACAGACATGAACGTATTTATCATGTAGCTTTAATAGATCTTAATATTTTGCAATATTTGCTTCAGATTTTTAAAATTTTTTCAATAATGGTGCAATAAAATTCAATAAAATTGCCTTTTTTTTCTTTGCTGTACAGTCCTATGAATTTTTAAAAACTTTTTGTTGTGGTAAAATATAGATAACAAAATTTACCATTTTAACCATTTTTAAGTATACAGTTCAGTGGCACTAAATACACTCACATTGTTCTGCAACCATCACCACCATCCATCTCCAGAACTTATCATCTTCCCAAATTGAAATTCCCTCCCTATTAAACAATGACTCCCATTTTCCCCTCTCTCCAGTCTCAAGCGAAGCTTTTGCTTGTCTGTAACTCAAAAGTTTTACAGACAGGCAAAAGGTAAGAGAATTCAGCACCACCAAACCAGGTCTACAACAAAGGATAAAGGAACTTCTCTAAGTGGGAAACACAGGAGAAGAAATGGACCTACAAAAACCCATAACAATTAAGAAAATGGTAATAGGAACATATATATCGATAATTGCCTTAAATGTGAATGGATTAAATGCTCCAACCAAAAGACACAGGCTCGCTGAATGGATACAAAAACAAGACACATCTATATGCTGTCTACAAGAGACCTACTTCAGACCTAGGGACACAAACAGACTGAAAGTGAGGGGATGGAAAAAGATACTCCATGCAAATGGAAATCAAAAGAAAGCTGGAGTAGCAATACTCATATCAGATAAAATAGACTTTAAAATAAAGAATGTGACAAGAGACAAGGAAGGATGTTACATATTGATCAAGGGATCAATCCAAGAAGAAGATATAACAATTATAAATATATTTGCACCCACCATAGGAGCACCTCAATACCTAAGGCAAATGCTAACAGCCATAAAAGAGGAAATCAACATTAACACAATAATAGTGAGGAACTTTAACACCTCACTTACACCAATGGACAGATAATCCAAAATGAAAATAAATAAGGAAACAGAGCTTTAAATGACACAATAGACCAGATAGATTTAATTGATATTTATAGGACATTCCATCCAAAAACAGCAGATTACACTTTCTTCTCAAGTGCTCATGGAACATTCTCCAGGATAGATCACATCTTGGGTTACAAATCAAGCCTCACTAAATTTAAGAAAACTGAAATCATATCAAGCATCTTTTCGGACCACAACGCTATGAGATTAGAAATGAATTACAGGGAAAAAAACGTAAAAAGCACAAACACATGTAGGCTAAACAATACATTACTAAATAACCAAGAGATCACTGAAGAAATCAAAGAGGAAATCCAAAAATACCTAGAGACAAATGTCAATGAAAACATGATGATCCAAAACCTATGGGATGCAGCAAAAGCACTTCTACGAGGGAAGTTTACAGCAACACAAGCCTACCTCAAGAAACAAGAAACATCTCAAATAAACAATCTAACCGTACGCCTAAAGGAACTAGAGAAACAAGAAAAAACAAAACCCAAAGTTAGTAGAAGGAAAGAAATCATAAAGACCACAGCAGAAATAAATGAAATAGAAACAAAACAATAGCAAAGATCAATAAAACTAAAAGCTGGTTCTTTGAGAAGATAAACAAAATTGATAAACCATTGGCCATACTCATCAAGAAAAAGAGGGTGAGGACTCAAATCAATAAAATTAGAAATGAAAAAGGAGAAGTTACAACAGACACCGCAGAAATACAAAGCATCCTAAGAGATTACTACGAGGAAATCTATGCCAATAAAATGGACAACCTGGAAGAAATGGACAAATTCTCAGAAAGGTATAACCTTCCAAGATTGAACCAGGAAGAAATAGAAAATATGAACAGACCAATCACAAGTAATGAAATTGATGTGATTAAAAATCTTCCAACAAACAAGTCCAGGACCAGTTGACTTCACAGGTGAATTCTATCAAACATTGAGAGAAGAGCTAACACCAATCCTTCTCAAACTCTTCCAAAAAATTGCAGAGGAAGGAACACTCCCAGACTCATTCTATGAGGCCACCATCACCCTGATACAAAAACCAGACAAAGATACTACAAAACAAGAAAATTACAGACCAATATCACTGATGAATATAGATGCAAAAATCCTCAACAAAATACTAGCAAACAGAATCCAATAACACATTAAAAGGATCATACACCATGATCAAGTGGGATTTATCCCAGGGATGCAAGCATTCTTCAATATACGCAAATCAGTCAATGTGATACACCATTTAACAAACTGAAGAATAAAAACCATATGATCATCTCAATAGATGCAGAAATGCTTTTGACAAAATTCAACACCCATTTATGATAAAAACTCTCCTGAAAGTGGGCATAGAGGGAACCTACCTCAACATAATAAAGGCCATGTACAATAAACCCACAGCAAACATCATTCTCAATGGTGAAAAACTGAAAGCATTTCCTCTAAGATCAGGAACAAGACAAGGATGTCCACTCTCACCACTGTTGTTCAACATAGTTTTGGAAGTCCTAGCCATGGCAATCAGAGAGAAAAAGATATGAATACAAATTGGAAAAGAAGAAGTAAAACTCTCACTGTTTGCAGATGACCTGATACTGTACATAGAGAATCCTAAAGATGCCACCAGGAGAGTACTAGAGATAATCAATGAATTTGGTAAAGTTGCAGGATAAAAAATTGATGCACAGAAATTTCTTGCATTCCTATACACTAATGATAAAAAATCTGAAATTGAAATTAAGGAAACACTCCTATTTACCATTGCAACAAAAAGAGTAAAATACCTAGAAATAAACCTACCTAGGGGGACAAAAGACCTGTATGCAGAAAACTGTAAGACACTGCTGAAAGAAATTAAAGATGATACCAACAGATGGAGAGATATACCATGTTCTTGGATTGGAAGAATCAGTTTTGTGAAAATGACTATACTACCCAAAGCAATCTACAGATTCAATGCAATCCCTATCAATTACCAATGGCATTTTTTTTTTACAGAACTAGAACAAAAAATCGTAAAATTTGTATGGAGACACAAAAGACCATCAATAGCCAAAGCAGTCTTGAGGGAAAAAAATGGAGCTGGAGGAATCAGACTCCCTGATTTAAGATTATACTACAAAGCTACAGTCATCAAGACAATATGGTACTGGCACAAAAGCAGAAATATAGATCAATGGAACAGGATAGAAAGCCCAGAAGTAAACCCACGCACCTGTGATCAACTAATCTATGACAAAGGAGGCAAGGATATACAATGGAGAAAATACAGTCTTTTCAATAAGTGGTGCTGGGAAAACTGGACAGCTACATGTAAAAGAATGAAATTAGGACACTCCCTAACGCCATACACAAAAATAAACTCAGAATGGATTAGAGACCTAAAGGTAAGAGTGGACACCATAAAACTCTTAGAGGAAAACATAAGCAGAACACTGTAACAAAAATCACAGCAAGATCTTTTTTAATCCACCTCCTAGCGTAATGGAAGTAAAAACAAAAATAAACAAATGGGACCTAATGGAACTTAAAAGCTTTTGCACAGCAAAGGAAACTATAAACAAGACAAAAAGACAACCCTCAGAATGGGAGAAAATATTTGCAAACAAATCAACAAAGGATTAATCTCCAAAATATATAAACAGCTCATGCATCTCAATATTAAAAAAACAAACAACCCAATCAAAAAATGGAGAGAAGGGCTTCCCTGGTGGCGCAGTGGTTGGGAGTCCACCTGCCAATGCAGGGGACGCGGGTTTGTGCCCTGGTCCGGAAGGATCCCGCGTGACGTGGAGAGGCTGGGCCTGTGAGCCATGGCCACTGGGCCTGCGCGTCTGGAGCCTGTGCTCCGCGACGGGAGAGGCCACGGCAGTGAGAAGCCCGCGTACCGCAAAAAAAAAAAAAAAAAAAAAAAAATGGAGAGGAAAAAGAAAAAATGGAGAGAAGGCCTAAATAGACATTTCTCCAAAGAAGACATATAGATGGCCAAGAAGCACATGAAAAGCTGCTCAACATCACTAATTATTAGAGAAATGCAGATCGAAACTACAATGAGGTATCACCTCACAGCAGTTAGAATGGGCATCATCAGAAAATCTACAAACAACAAATGCTGGAGAGGGTGTGGAGAAAAGGGAACCCTCTTGTACTGTTGGTGGGAATGAAAATTGTTACCGCCCCTATGGAGAACAGTATGGAGGTTCCTAAAAAACTAAAAATAGAGTTACCATATGACCCAGCAATCGCAGTACCGGGCATATACCCAGAGAAAACCGTAATTCAGAAAGACACAGGCACCCCAGTGTTCATTGCAGCACTATTTACAATAGCCAGGTCATGGAATCAATCTAAATGCCCATTGACAGACGAATGGATAAAGAAGATGTGGTACATATATACAATGGAATATTACTCAGCCATAAAAAGGAACGAAATTGGGTCATTTGTAGAGACATAGATGGATCTAGAGACTGTCATACAGAGTGAAGTAAATCACATAGAGAAAAACAAATATCGTATGTTAACGCATATATGTGGAACCTAGAAAAATGGTACAGATGAACCGATTTGCAGGGCAGAAATTGAGACACAGATGTAGAGAACAAATGTATGGACACCAAGGGGGGAAAGTGGCATGGGGAGTGGTGGTGGTGTGATGAATTGGGAGATGGGGATTGACATATACACACTAATATGTATAAAATGGATAACTAATAAGAACATGCTGTATAAAAGAATAAATAAAATAAAATTCAAAAAAAAAATAAATAAAATGAAATAACCCAATTATATAACTATTATATTTTGATGGGCAAATGCTGTGATAAAACTATTGAAAGCTTTGAGTTTGCTTTTTTTAAAAAATAAATAAATTTATTTATTTATTTAAAAAAAAAAGTCCCCGGGTGTTTTTAACATGCAGCCAGGGAAATCAATTCCTGATATAAAAAACAAAAACAAACAAAAATATCCTGGACAGCTTTTCCCAGCTTTCTTTCCCCGCTTGGCAGCTGGCTTCCAGTCCCTGTTCCCAGCAGTGAGCATTACACTGCACCCCTCACTCCACAACCTCCACCCCTTAGTCCCTGTGGCCTTGCTGGAATCACCTTTGTCTGCTTGCAAAACTTGACCCGCAGGCTCTGGCCTCAGTCCTGCTCCCGGATTGGGGTTTTTCTTCTGTTGTTGGTGCCTAGGAACATGTATCTAGTTTCTGAGCCTTACTATATGATTTGTAAATTTCTTCAATTTGCATTTTATCTAACATTTCTGAATGTTGGAGCAAAAATGTTGCCGTGGAGCATGAACTCCTAGAAATGGTTTCTATCTCAGACCTTTAAAAGCACATTTTACATGCTGAGGGGCTGCTGTTGTGACTTCAGAGGAACACATGCTCCCACCTTATAGCTTCTTTTTGTGTTTTACTTTTCTAAAGCGCAAATTATTGCTTTTTCTCATTTCAATCGTAAATCATGCTTGTGGCAAGAAGTTCAAATGTTGTGGAAATGTATGACTTACAAAGTAAAAGTCTCCCATAATCATTCCCCTGCAGATTATTACTGTGAATAATTTTGAGTACACTTTTCCATATTTTTTACTGTACACAGATTAAACTAATTAATAAAAACATGCAATTATATTGGTGAACTATAGGTCCAGTTGATTTTTACACTTAGTGTATCATGGAAAATTTTCTGTACCTACTTCATTTATTTTTTATGGATACCTAGTCATTCTTTGTTCGGTTACACTGTGGTTCATCTAGTGATGGCCATTTGGGATGTTTCAGTTTTGGCCATCACAGATAATGCTCACATATTCTCACATGTCCATCCTTGTGAATTTGTGCATTTGTGCAAGGTCAAAAACTGCTTTATCTCCTTGGAACCCAATTTCCTATTGAAGCCCTGAGTAAGTGTTTCTGCCTGTAGGGAAGGAAGAACACCTCGGGGAACAGTGTGGAGAATGCTGGTGGCCACCCCTGCTGTCAGATGGCAGTTGACACTATGCTCCCTTGAGAGGCTCCGCCCTATAGAATCAATTTCCTGTATCTCTCTCTCTCTCTCTCTTTTTTTTTTTTTTTGTATCTCTAAACTCTTGATGCTGTGAACACTGAGACAGAGTTGCTTTGCCCCACCTTCTCCCTAACCTACCCAGGTGCTGAATACCAGCCTCCAGAAGTTAACTTGGAAAGGTTTTGTGCTGTGTTTTTCAAATTGATAGACTGTAACCTATTAGTGGATTATGAAATCAAAGTAGAGGCTCACAAATGAGCAATTTGAAAAAAAAAGGAATAGAATATAGAAAATATCAGAGTGCATCACATAACGTAAGCATAAGTATTATTTTTGGAAATTTTATTTCAGGGGTGTGTGTGTGTATTGGGTAGTGTCTTAAGTTAGGTTCCCTAGAAGCAGAGCTCCAGAAAAGGATTTGGGTGTATGTGATCTCTTTAGGGAGTGCTCTCAGAAAAGAGGGGAGTGAGGAGAGCTGGATTGGGCAGGGGAGGAGCTGAGCAAGGGTGTGCTCTCAAGCCTGATCCCATGCAGAGCTCTGAAGCTTGAATTATATGAGTTGGTGTTGCCTGAGACAAGCAGGTAGCCTCTTGAACCCTCATGTCAACAACCAGTCATTGGCTGCAGGCTGCTCTGAGGAAGAGAGGAGCATAACCTTCTGGAAAGGCAGCTCCTGCTCAGCCCTGGGCAAATCTCTAGAGAAGGAGGCAGCTGTGATCTTCAGCAACCAACAATCGGCAGCTGGGAGATGGGTGCACCGCCAGCACGGAGTTACAACAGTGTCCCTTACAGGAAGTGATATAAAATGTACGTCTTCCTGTGGGTCACGATAAAAAAAAAAAGAAATTTCGAGAAACACTGGCTTGGAGGAATTTAGTCCATCAACCTAAACCTTTCTGTGGGAAAGAAAACAAGGCCTTTAATAACACCTTTTCTCATTTCATTAGACAAAGGCAAATTCCCACACGCAAAAGGAGTTTTATCCCCATGAGAGAAAAAGTGTCACCAAAGAAAGGAAGCAAAATGCAGAGGATGTTTGTAATGCTTTAAACGTAAGCCTTAAGGCCCCAGCAACCATCTAAGGCGCGTTAGAGCTGTGTTTCTTGGTGTGGTGGGTGTGGGCTATGAGGGGGACCTTGAAACTGTGAGATAAGGACACATATTCGTGAAGCCTTAATCAATTTAAGCTCAGTTAAATATTTTAAAACTTTTTTTATGACTGTGAATATAATATACAACAAAATATAAAATTCACATGAACTTTTAAGATGAAGAATAAAATTACAAAGAGATTTCAGATTTTGGATCACCACTTTGGACCATGCTCCCAGACTCTTAAAGCTTCTTTTTCATTGGCCTCTGCAGTTAGACACTCCAGGAGAAAATGAGGAAAAGCAGCAATTAGAGTAATTATTCTTCCCCTTTCAGAAGGGTCCAGTTAACATGGAAAGCTGGGCCCTGAGTCCTCCAGAATCTGAGCGGTTTTCTGGGAGCTGACATTCATCCAACCAACAGTCTCAGTGACCAATCCTAAATTACCAGAACCATTCAGGCAGGCAACAGATCATTGTTAAGCACCAGCTAGGTGCCAGCATTGGGGATACAATGGTGAACAAGACAGACAGTCCTGCCTAATGGGCCATGCTGGCCAGGGGAGTCAGACCTAACCAAATAAATAATGTGGAGTCATGAGAGCAGCCCAAATCTTCCCAGCTGTCTGTATTTTGGGCCCATATTAGGAGTGCAGTGGCGGGGGTCCCCTGTAGGTGGGTGGGGACATTGATGAGTTCTGGCCAATGAGTCATGACTGGAAGTGATGTGTGTCCCTTCTGGGCTGAGCAGTTGATGTGAACCCACCTGGAGCTTTTTCCCCTCTGGCACAATGACCAGCTAAGTGCTGCATATGTGGCTGCTCTACCAGCCAGGTCCCTGAGCTGAGTCTCCCAGCTGACACAGCAGACGTGTGGAGTGAGAAAGCAATAAACCTTCGCTGTTTTAAGCTCCTGAGATTTTGAGGGTTTTATTACTGTAGCATAATCCAGGCTATCTTGACTGATATAAGCAATAAAATAAAATATTATTAATATGGCTGCTATGAATAAAATGAACAAGTTGCTAATAGAACATGACAGAGGGTGGTTTACATGGCCAGAGGTGCTTCTGTGAAGACAGCAAATTTAAGCCAGGATCTAATAGATTGAGGCAATGCGTATTTCCATAATGGTTTTGCTTTATTGCAAAGAGGAGTGTAGTAGCCCTAGAATCACGGAGCCAGAACAGGCAGGAAGAGTAGGGGCGTAGACTTGTCTGAAGTCACACATCTAATGGGTGGTAGGGTGAGTGCTGTAACTTCAGCATGTGGACTTGGGTCCAGCCCCTCTACAGTAGGGCTGTGACTAAGGTGAGGCAAGTGAGGTGCCAAGGGTGCCACATTGAAGGAGGCTGCTCTCTGGGCCTACCCTATGCTTTTAGCCCTGAGGGTGAGTGCCTCCCTAGAGGTTGTGCCCCACGGGGCCCACACTTAAAGGGGCACTCATTTCTCAGGGTCATGCCAGGCAGAACTGACCTGGGAGTGAGTGCCTCCTTAAATGTCGCCCCTTCCGCACTCTCTTGCCTCACCCTAGTCCCAGGGTCTGCTCTACACCATTGTTCTCAATAACAGTAACATATAAGCACGTAGCATCGGATGGCTGTGGCTGTGTCCTTGGCGTTCTTAGTGTGTCTGCTGATTTAATCTGAAATAACACAACATTCATGGAGACTGTGACAAAGAACATGGCACTTCAAGATGGTAAAGTACAGTTTTCAGGCTGCCAAAAATTAGCCTCGTTCCAGAGTCTGGTGGGTAACCAAATGAGGAGACCAGGGAGTGAAATTTTGGGAGTTTTAGGAAGGGCTGCAGCCTGGCTGGGGCCCATCTTCCCCTTCAGTACAGAACAAGCCTTTCTTCCACTCTGAAAAGGGTGGTTCAACTGCAGAGAAGGAATTTGACGCAGTGCATTCTCAGCAAGGTGTCAGTGGCTAAGTACCCTCTTTCCCTGGAAGCAGATTTGTGGTTGGAGCATAGGAGAGAGAAGCTGACAGCCAACAGCTCCTATATGTGGGACATGGGCCACATTATGAGGTTGGTTTGATTATTCCCACTTTACAGAGAAAGAAACTTATCTCTGAGTCTAAGGAACTTGCCCATTTGAACACAAATCTGTCCAACTCTGCTTGAGGACAAGGGTTAACGGAAAGGGTAAAATGTGGTGACTAAAAATGATAACCTGGAGAAGAGGACAGATAACAGAAAAGAGACAAAGCCACCTACTTCACAAGGTCGTCTTAACTCAGGCCACCCCTGATTTTTGTGTAAAATTTCACAAATCCATGACCTCCTAGGTCATTGTTCTTAGGCATTTTCTAACTAGATTGTTGAACAAATGGGTGTGTATTGAACAAAATCCACAATTTGTGCAGACCTTGGGCCTATGGAGAGCTTCCACTTTGCCACATCTTACTCCCCCTCCCAGTTTTACCAAGGTATAATTTACAACACATGGAATTCGCCAGTTCTAAGAGGAGAGTTGATGCTTTTTAGTACATTTATATAATTTTGAAGCCATTAGCATTTCCATCAGCCCCACATTTCCCTGTTGTGACTATTTATGGTCATTCCCCTTTCCTATCCCCAGTTCCAGATAATCACTACTTTCTGTATCTATAGTTTTGCCTTTACTAGAGATTTCATATAAATGGAATCATAAATACGTGGCCTTTTGCGTTTGGTTCTGTCATATCAAGGAATGTTTTTGAGATTCAACCATGTTTTTGCTTGTATTAGTATTACTCTCTTATATTGCTGCATTCCTGTTCCATTGTATGGGTATATCACATTTTGATGGTCCATTCCCCTGTTAATGGACATTTGGGCTGTTGCCAGTGTTGGGATATTGTGACTAATGCTGCTATGAACATACATGTCTTTGTGTTGATGTATGTTTTCCTTTCTCTTGGGTATATATCTAAGAGTGAATTGCTGGATTGTATAGTAAGTATATGTTTAGCTTTTTAAGAAACCACCAAACTTTTTTTTTCCAAAATGGCTGTAACCGTTTTACATTCCCACCAGCAGTGAGTATATGAATGTTCCAGTTTCTCCACAGTCTTGCGAACACTTGGTATCATCATACCTCTTGGTTATAGTCATTGTAGTGAATGTGTGGTGATAAATTATTATGGTTTTAATTTGCATTTTCCTAATGTTTGTTGTTGAACATCTTTTCACATGTTTATTAGCCATTTATATACCTTTGGTTAAATATTTGTTCAAATCTTTTCTCATTATTGAATTTTAAGAGTTCTTTATATACTTTGGATACGAGACTTTTAATATATATTACTGTTTATATAACTTTATCAGTTTTTGGCTTATATTTTAATTTTCTTAATGGCTTTTGAAGAGCAAAAGGTTTTAATTTTGAAAAAGTCCAACTTATCGATCTTTATTTTTTATGGATCATGCTTTTGGTGTCATATCTAAGAAATCTTTGTCTAATTCAAGATCGTAAAGACTTTCTCCTGTGTTTTCTTGAGGTTTTATAACTTCAGCTCGTACATTTAGCTCTGTGGAGCATTTTGAGTTAATTTTGTCTAGCCACATCTTTTGAACCCTCCCCTTGACAGATAAGGAAACCAAATAAAGGAGCTTAGCTCAGGTTCTGAAGCAAACTAGTGATAGAGCCAAGAGAGACTGTTAGAGTCCTTTCCAGACAAAGTGTTTGCTCTTACAGAGCTTATTTGAATTCACATTGTTCAGCTTTGAGACTTGCATGATTGTTGCCTCTAACCTCACTTATTTATTTTTTAAAATTAATTAATTTTTGGCTGTGTTGGGTCTTCGTTGCTGCGTGCAGGCTTTCTCTAGTTGTGGCGAGTGGGAACTACTCTTTGTTGTGGTGTACGGGCTTCTCATTGCAGTGGCTTCTATTATTGCAGAGCACGGGCTCTAGGCACAAGGGCTTCAGTAGTTGTGGCATGCAGGCTCAGTAGTTGTGGCTCACGGGCTCTAGAGCGCAGGCTCAGTAGTTGTGGCACACAGGCGTAGTTGCTCCGCGGCATGTGGGATCTTCCCGGACCAGGGATCGAACCCATGCCCCCTGCATTGGCAGGTGGATTCTTAACCACTGCGCCACCAGGGAAGCCTGGTGGCTTATTTAAAATGTCCTTATTTATTAATATTTAACATCCTCACTTATTTAAAACGTCCTTCTGAATGTCTGAGCCAAGTGTTTCTTATCAGCTCAGGTCTACCGTGTCTGTTCCTTGACTGAGTAGAAGCACCATTTTTTAGCATCATTGTTTATACACTTGGAGCCAGCTGAGCCCATTTCATTCACACTTCTTTTAGCTAACTAGCTTTGGCTTCTTTTCCTCCCAGGGGCTGTCTCTGCCCCTCCTAGCCCTCAAACTGCTTCCTGACACTAACGTCCTGGAGATGGCACTTGCCACTTGGTATTGAACATTATAGCTTTGAAATCAAGGGCAGGCTGGGAACATGTAGTTGGGTGGATTTCCCAGAGGATGCTGGAGGGAAAACAGCTGTTGACTTCCATTCCACTTTGTCAAGCAAGGCAGCTGGAATTGTTAGGCCATTCAGTTTCCTGGGATCTCTTGGGAAGAGGGAAGGTCAGTACAGAGGGAACTGTGAGGAAAGGATGGGCCAAAGGAACCCAAGAATCATAATTGTTACTTAAACACTTGTAGAGCTGATGGCTTATCATATTATTGTTTTGGTCCGACAGTAATATCTGTTCTTTTCTTTTTCACCTGATCCTGAAAAGACTGCATCAGTGACTATTTGCTTCTTGATGAAGCAAATTTTAAAATTCTATTCAAGTAGTAGTTTGACAGCAGTGAGCTGGAAGCAGCCTAGATGTCCACGTCTACAAGAATAGAAAAGGGATATCTGTTGGAGGCAGAATGTTCTGCGGTAGATGGATGTATCAAACCAGGTGTGCATACACATGAGAGTGTGGACAGACGTTAAATATACAGAGTACAAAAAAGAAGCTGTGAAAGATCTAGAGCATAACCTGAATAATATTAATAAAAAATGCAAACACGCTCCAAACAGCAATTCTTTTTTTTTTTTTTTTTTTTACAAATTAATGTACTTGTATCAGGCCATATATCAATCGCATAAGAGTTGATGTTTAGTGTGCAGAGGGAAATTGGAGTGGGAGCTCAGTATTAGTTTTCTATGGCTGCTGTAACAAATTAACACAAACTGGGCAGCTTAGAACAATATTAACTGGATTCTCTACAGTTCTGGAGGCCAGAAGTCCGAAATCGGTATCACTGTGCTGGAATCAAGGTGTTGGTTCTTCTGGAGGCTTTAGGGGAGAATCCATTCCTTGCCTCTTCCAGCTTCTGATGGTTGCTGGCATTTCTTGGCTTGTGGCCATATCACTCCAATCTTCAACGTTAGCATCTTCAAATCACTCTGCTCCGTCTTCACATCACCGTCTCCTATGTGTGTTAGATCTCCTTCTCCCTCCCTCTTTTGAGGTTACATATGATTACATTTAGGGCCCACCTAGACAATCCAGGATATAATCTCATTTTAAACTCTTTAATCACATATACAAAGCTTTTTTTTTTTTTTGGCCATATAAAGTAACATTCACAGGTTCCAGAGCTTTCTTTTGGGTAGCCATCCACAGGGTCCTTTTATTCTTCTTCTTTTATACCTCTTACCCAATCTTTCAGCAAATTATGTAGGCTCACCTTTCAAAACAAATCAAGAATTTACCAACTTCTACCACGTCCATGGCTCCCAGCCATCCTAGTTGAAATCTGCCATCACCTCTCACTGGTTTCTTGGTTTACCCCCTTGCTTCTCTACAATGTGTTGTCTATGCATCAGCCAGAGTATCTCTTTTAAAACCTCCGTCAGATCATGTTATTCTTCTGCTTCTCACTTTTTCTTACTTTGTGTTATTTTCTCTTTATAATATTTATTCACCCGTGTTCATATATTTATTGTTCACTTGTTTATTGTCTATCTCCTCAGTAAGAAGCTCTGTAAGAGCACTTTGTTTTATTCCCAACAGAAGAAAATAGTACCTAAAACATTAGACACTCTAAATAGTTGAATGAATGTGTGTATGTGTGTATGTATAAATATATATAAAAATATGTATATGTATACATATATGAGAGAGAGAGAGAGGTTTTGCCTGGACACATAGTAAAGTTGTGACATTAAAGAGTACAGTTTACTAATCTGCTGTTCTGTTGCCCCGAGGGAAGCATGAATAAATCTAGATCGCAGCATTACATAGCAGGGCAGATGGCTTTATCTTCAGGCCACACCAGAGTCCTGTGACTGTTTAGTGAACAAATCTCAAGAGTCACTTCTCTGGGGACCTGACTGTTCAGAGCAGTGTGACTGTGTAAAGGAAGTGTGAACTTTGAGGTCGGATTGACTTGGAGGTCCCAGTCAGACATCTCCCAGGTGGATTATCTTGAGTGAGTTAAACTCTCTGAGCTTTAGTTTTCTAATCTGCAAAATGAGGCACCTGCTGTTCAGTTTCATACCTAGGTGGCTCTTCATTCCACCAAACTTTGAGATCCACAGCTTTATGGTAATGCTATTGGCTGGGAGCCACAGGATAACACAAAATAACCTCAATTACTTCACATAACGGTTTTTCCATGGGAAAACATTACTCTTTGTGTACTGTGCTATTGGCCAATAAAGAAGGCTGATTAGTGGGCACATTAGGATCAAGTTAGGCATCTTAGTATCTGGGAAGTTCTGCCTGTCCCATCCCCTGTGAGGGGCTCCCTTTCTCTATACTTTGAGAGCACTGCCAGCTCACTTCTGGCATAGCCCTTACCACACTCTATTGTAATGGCCTATATAACTGCTCTACACCAGAACTCTTGGTGGAAAGGTACCATGTTTTAGTCATCTTTGTACATTGACTGTTGAATGGATAAATGATATAAACATACATTCTATTTCACTAGTTCAGTTCAGTTCAGTGAACATTGATTGATGCCATGTGTCTTACTGTTTTGGTCTAGGGATCATGTTGTTATACCCTCTGTGGGGATGGAAGCTCTAGTCTTCTGTGGCTGGGGAGAGCAATTATCATTCTGATCAGTGAGGGAGACAAGATCTGGGACTTCAGCTGCTCCTTGAAAAGACTCATTGATCCTCCTGCTTTTAGCCTCTTCTTCATCCCTACTTCTAGATCTACCTGGTGCCCCTAATTTTGGGGACATTGGGGGTTCTGTAGGATAAGCCGGGCTGTTTCTTGTCTTAACAAAAAGGGCTTAGGATTCAGCTTTCTCAGGACAGCCAGGTCAGGTACAACCCATCTTTCTGATTTCTAGCTTCAAAAAACCTGTTGCTCTTCTCTCCTCTCCTCTGTACTTTGTCACTGTGAGCTCATGCCTCCTTCTGCCCCTATCTTTTCAGTGGTGTTTAAAGTAGGACAGGCCACTGTGTGCATTGAGAACACATCTGTATTAGTTTCCAGTTCCTGCCATAACAAATGACCACAGACTTTGTGACTTTACAAAACTTTGTTATCTTACGGATCTGAAGGTTAGAAGTCCAACGTGGGTCTCACTGGGCTAAAATCAAGATGTTGGCAGGGCTGCATTCCTCTCTCTGGAAGCTCTGGATGAGACTCTGTCTTCTTCCTACCTGTATTTCTTGACTTGTGGTCCTTTCCTCCATCTTCAAAGTCAGTGATAGTGGGTGAATTTCACATTGCATCACTCTGACCTCCTCTTGTTTCTCTCTCTTCCACCTTTGAAGACCCTTATGATTACACTGGGCCCACCTGGATAATGGAGAATAAGCTCCCTATCTTTTTTTTAATTGATCTATAGTTGATTTACAACGTGCTGTTACATTTGGTGTGCAGCATAGTGATTCAGTTATACATTTATTTTATTTTATTTTAACCATTCATTGTTCATCTTCCTTCTCTCAGGATGTAAATTCTATGATGAAATTTTTTAAAATTGTGGTAAAATTATATGCAACATAAAATTTACCATTTTTTTAAAATTTAATTTTATTTTTTTTGAATTTTATTTTTTTATACAGCATGTTCTTATCTGTTTTATACATATTAGTGTATATATGTCAATCCCAATCTCCCAGTTCATCCCACCACCACCCCCACCACCTCCGCCCACTTTCCCCTCTTGGTGTCCATATGTTTGTTCTCTATATCTGTGTCTCTATTTCTGCCTTGCAAACCGGTTCATCTGTACCATTTTTCTAGATTCCATATATATGTGTTAATATACGATATTTGTTTTCCTCTTTCTGACTTACTTCACTCTGTATGACAGTCTCTAGGTCCATCTACGTCTCTACAAATGACCCAATTTCATTCCTTTTTATGGCTGAGTAATATTCCATTGTATATACCTACCACATCTTCTTTATCCATTGTTCTGTCGATGGGCATTTAGATTGCTTCCATGACCTGGCTATTGTAAATAGTGCTGCAGTGAACACTGGGGTGCATGTGTCTTTTTGAATTATGGTTTTCTCTGGTTATATGCCCAGTAGTGGGATTGCTGGACCATATGGTAATTCTATTTTTAATTTTTTAAGGAACCTCCATACTGTTCTCCATGCATATATATCTATTTTTTCAGATTCTTTACCCTTATTGGTTATTACAAAATATTGAGTATAGTTCCCTGTGCTACACAGTAGGTCCTTGTTGGTTATCTATTTTATGTATAGTAGTGTGTATGTTAGTCCCAAACCCCTAATTTATCCCTCCCCCCCTTTCCACTTTGGTAACCATAAGTTTGTTTTCTGTTGTCTTTGGGTCTATTTCTGTTTTGTGTATAAGTTCATTTGTAACATTGCTTTTTAGATTCCACATATAAGCAGTATCATATGATATATGTCTTTGTCTGGCTTATTTCACTTAGTATGATAATCTCTAAGTCATTCATGTTGCTGCAAATGGCATTATTTCATTCTTTTTTATGGCTCAGTAATATTCCACTGTATAAATATGCCACATCTTTATCCATTCATCTGTGGATGGACATTTAGGTTGCTTCTTTGTCTTGGCTATTTAAATACTGCTGCTATAAACATTGGGGTACATGTATCTCTTCAAATTATGGTTTTCTCTGGATATATGCCCAGGAGTGGGATTGCAGGATCATATGGTGGCTCTATTTTTAGTTTATGAGCAAACCTCCGTACTGTTCTCCATAGTGGCTGTACAAATTTACATTCCCACCAACAGTGTAGGAGGGTTCCTTTTTCTCCACACCCTCTGCAGCATTTATTATTTGTAGACTTTTTGATGATAGCTATTCTCACTGGTGTGAGGTAATTCCTGATAGTAGTTCTGATTTGCATTTTTCTAAAAATTTGTGATGTTGAGCATCTTTTCATGTGCCTTTTGGCCATCTATGTGTCTTCTTTGGAGAAATGTCTATTTAGGTCTTCTGCCCATTTTTTGATTGGGTTGTTTGTTTTTTTGACATTGAGCTGCATGAGCTGCTTGTATATTTTGGAGATTAATCCCTTGTCTGTTGCATCATTTGCAAACATTTTCTCCCATTCTGTAGGTTGTCTTTTCGTTTTGTTTCTGGTTTCCTTTGTTGTGCAAAAATTTTAAGTTTCATTAGGTCCCATTTGTTTATTTTTGTTATTTCCATTACTCTAGGAGATGGATCGAAAAAGATATTGCTGCACTTTATGTCAGAGTGTTCTGCCTATGATTTCCTCTAGGAGTTTTATAGTCTCTGGGCTTACATTTAGGTCTTTAAGCCATTATGAGTTTATTTTTATGTGTGGTGTTCGAGAATGTTCTAATTTTATTCTTTTACATGTAGCTGTCCAGCTTTCCCAGCACCACTTATTGAAGAGACTGCCTTTTCTCCATTGTATATTCTTGCCTCCTTTGTCGTAGATTAATTGACCATAGGTGCATGGGTTTATTTCTGGGCTTTCTATCCTGTTCTATCAATATATATTTCTGTTTTTGTGCCAGAACTATACTGTTTTGATTACTGTAGCTTTGTAATATAGTCTGAAGTCAGGGAGCCTTATTCCTCCAGCTCCATTTTTCTTTCTCAGGGTTGCTTTGGCCTATCGAGATCTTTTGTATTTCCACACAAATTTTAAATTTTTTGTTCTAATTCTGTGAAAAATGCCACTGGTAATTTCATAGGGATGTGTTGAATCTGTAGATTGCCTTGAGTAGTATAGTCATTTTGACAATATTGATTCTTCCAATCCAAGAACACAGTATATCTTTCAATCTATTTGTGTCACCTTCAGTTTCTTTCATCAGTGTCTTATAGTTTTAAGAGTACAGGTCTTTTGCCTCCTTAGGTAGGTTTATTCTTAGGTATTTTATTCTCTTTGATGCGATGGTAAATGGGATTGTTTTCTTGATTTCCCCTTCTGATCTTTTGTTGTTCATGTATAGAAATGCAACAGAGTTCTATGTATTAATTTTGTATCCTGCAACTTTACTTAATTCATTGAAGAGCTCTAGTAGTTTTCTGGTAGCGAGTTCAGGATTTCCTACGTATAGTATCATGTCGTCTGCACACAGTGACAGTTTTACTTCTTTTCCAATTTGGATTCCTTTTATTTCTTTTTCGTCTCTAATTGCTGGACTTCCAAAACTACGTTGAATAAAAGTGGCAAGAGTGGGGCTTCCCTGGTGGCGCAGTGGTTGAGAGTCCGCCTGCCGATGCAGGGGACATGGGTTTGTGCCCCGGTCTGGGAAGATCCCACATGCCGCGGAGCGGCTGGGCCCGTGAGCCATGGCCTCTGAGCCTGCGCGTCCAGAGCCTGTGCTCCGCAACGGGAGAGGCCACAGCAGTGAGAGGCCCGTGTACCACAAAAACAAACAAACAAAAAAAAAGTGGCAAGAGTGGACATTCTTGTTTTGTTCCTGATCTTAGAGGGAATGCTTTCAGCTTTTCACCATTGAGTATGATGTTAGGTGTGGGTTTGTCATATATGGCCTTTATTATGTTGAGGTAGGCTCCGTCTATGCCCACTTACGAGAGTTTTTATCATAAATGGGTGTTGAATTTTATCAAAAGCTTTTTCTGCATCTGTTGAGATGATCATATGGCTTTTATTCTTTAATTTGTTAATGTAGTGTATCACACTGATTGATTTGTGGATATTGAAAAATCCTTGCATCCCTTGGATAAATCCCACTTGATCATGGAGTATGATACTTTTTATTTTTAAATTTATTTCTTAAGCTGAATCTATTGTTTTATTGTTTAGCAGGAATCATCTATAACCAGCACCTTTGCTTTAAAAATAAAATCAGAACAGTCCTGAACAGTCCAGGAGTATGATCCTCTTAATATATTGTTGGAGTCAGTTTGCTAGTGTTTTGTTGAGGATTTTTGCATCTATGTTCATCAGTGATATTGGCCTGTAATTTTCTTTTTTTGTGGTATCTTTGTCTGACTTTGATATAGGGTTATGGTAGTCTCACAGCATGAGTTTGGGAATGTTTCTTCCTCTGCAATGTTTTGGAATAGTTTCAGAAGAATAGGTTTTAACTCTTCTTTGAATGTTTGGTACAATTCACCTGTGAAGCCATCTGTCCTGGACTTTTTGTTTGTTCAGAGTTTTTAAATCACAGATTATATTTCAGTGCTTGTAATTGGTTTCTTCATATTTTCTATTTCTTCCTGGTTCAGTCTTGGGAGATTGTACCTTTCTAAGAATTGGTCCATTTCTTCTAGGTTGTCCATTTTATTGGCATATAGTTGCTTGTAGTAGTCTCTTATGATCCTTTGTATTTCTGTGTGTCAGTTATAGCTTCTCCGTGTTCATTCCTAATTTTATTGATTTGGGCCCTCTCCCTTTTTTTCTTGATCAGTCTGGCTAAATAAAGGTTTTATCAATTTTGTTTATCTTTTCAACAAAGCAGCTTTTAGTTTCATTTATCTTTTCTTTTGTTTTTTTAGACTTCTATTTCATTTATTTCTGCTCTGATCTTTATGATTTCTTTCCTTCTACTAACCTTGGGCTTTGTTTGTTCTTCTTTCTCTAGTTGCTTTAGGTATAAGGTTAGGTTGTTTGAGATTTTTCTTGTTTCCTGAGGTAAATTTGTATTGTGATAAACTTCCCTCTTAGAACTGCTTTTGCTGTGTCCCATAGGTTTTGGATCATCATGTTTTCATTTTCATTTGTCTCTAGGTATTTTTAAAATTTCCTCTTTGATTTCTTCTGTGATCTATTTTTTGTTTAGTAACATATTGTTTCGCTCCACTTGTTAGTGTTTTTTGCAATTTTTTTTTCTTGTAGTGTTGTTGTTGGAAAAGATACTTGATATGATTTCAATTTTCTTAAATTTACTGAGGCTTGGGCTTCCCTGGTGGCGCAGTGGTTGAGAGTCTGCCTGCTGATGTAGGGGACACGGGTTCGTGCTCTGGTCTGGGAAGATCCCACATGCCGCGGAGCGGCTGGGCCCGTGAGCCATGGCCACTGAGCCTGCGCATCCGGAGCCTGCGCTCCACAACAGGAGAGGCCACAACAGTGAGAGGCCCGCGTACTGCCAAAAAAAAAAAAAAATTTACTAAGGATTGCTTTGTGGCCCAGTGTGTGATCTATCCTGGAGAATGTCAGTGTTTGCTTGGAAAGAATGTCCATGTGCTGCTTTTGGGTGGAATGCTCTGTAAATATCTATTAAGTCCATCTGGTCTAATGGGTCATTTAAGGCCTATGTTTTCTTACTGATTTTCTGTCTGGATGATCTGTCCATTGCTGTAAGTGGGGTGTTAAAGTCCCCCACTATTATTGTGTTACTGTCAATTTCTCCTTTTATTTCTATTAACATTTGCCTTATACATTGAGGTGCTCCTATTTTGGATGCATATATATTTACAATTATTATATCTTTTTCTTGGATTGATCCCTTGATCATCATGTAGTGTCCTTCTTTGTCTCTTGTAGCAGTATTTTAAAATCTATTTTGTTTGATATGAGTATTGCTACTTCAGCTTTCTTTTGATTTCCATTTGCATGGAATATCTTTTTCCATCCCTTCACTTTCAGTCTGTATGTGTCCCCAGATCTGAACTGGGTCTCTTGTAAACAGCATATACACAGGTCTTGTTTTTCTATCCATTCAGCCAGTCTATGTCTTCTGGTTGGAGCATTTAATCCATTTACATTTATGGTAATTATCTATATGTATGTTCCTATTGCCGTTTTGTTAACTGTTTTGGATTTCTTTTTGTAGGTCTTTTTTCTTCCTTTCCTTTTTTGTTCTCTTCTCTTGTGATTTGATGACTATCTTTAGTGTAGTGTTTGGATTTCTTTTTCTTTTTTCTGTGTATACCTAGATTAGAGTTTTGGTTTGCAGTTACCATGAGGTTTTGATATAGCAGTCTCTCTATATATATATACATATGATTATTTTTAAGTTGCTGATCTCTTCATTTCAAATGCATTTCAACTATCCTGCCATTGTACTTTCCTCCTCTCATGATTACTGGTTTTGATGTCATATTAGTGTGTGGATTATTTCTTACCCTTACTGTATGTTTGCCTTTATTGGTGAGCTTTCCCATTTTTTAATTTTCTTGTTTCTAGTTGTGGCCTTTTCTGCTTAGAGAAGTTCCTTTAGGATCTCTCATAATGCTTGTTTGGTGGTGCTGAATTCTTTTAGCTTTTGCTTGTCTGTAAGGCTTTTAATTTCTCTGTCAGATCTGAACAAGAGCCTTGCTGGGTAGAGTATTCTTGGTTGTAGGTTTTTCCCTTTCATTACTTTAAATATATCATGCCACTCCCTTCTGGCCTGCAGAGTTTCTGCTGAAAAATCAGCTGATAGTCTTTTGGGATTCCCTTGTATGGTATTTGTTGCTTTTCCCTTGTTGCTTTTAATATTTCTCTTTGTCTCTAATTTTTGTCAATTTAATTACTATGTGTCTCGGCATATTCCTCCTTGGGTTTATCCTGCCTGGGACTCTCTGTGCTTCCTGGACTTGGGTGGCTATTTCCTTTGCCATGTTAGGGAATTTTTCAGCTAGTAACTATTCAAATATTTTCTCAGATGATATCTCTCCCTCTTCTCCTTCTGGGACCCCTATAATGTGAATGTTGGTGCATTTGACTTTGTCCCAGAGGTCTCTTAAACTGTCCTTATTTCTTTTTCTTTTTTTTTTACATCTTTATTGGAGTATAATTGCTTTACAATGGTGTGTTAGTTTCTGCTTTATAACAAAGTGAATCAGTTACACATACACATATGTCCTTATTTCTTTTAATTCTTTTTTCTTTATTCTGTTCTGAGGCACTGATTTGTATCCCTCTGTCTTCCAGCTCGCTTATCCATTTCTTCTGCTATTTCGTCTGCTATTGATTCCTTCTAGTGTGTTTTTCATTTCAGTTATTATATTCTTCAACTCTGTTTTGTTGTTCTTTATATTTTCTAACTCTTTGTTAAAAACTTCTTGTAACTTCTTGCTCTGTGCATCCGTTCTTTTCCCAGGTTCTTGGATCATCTTTATGATCATTACTCTGAACTCCTTCTTGGGTAGGTTGCCTATCTCCACATCACTTAAATGTTCTTCTGGGGTTTTATTTTGTTCTTTAGTCTGGAACATACTCCTCTGCCGTCTCATTTTGTCTAAATTTCTACTTGTATTTTTATGTATGTGGAAGGTTAGTTATGTTTTTTGACCTTGGAGAAGGGGACCTCTGTAGGGGATGTGTCCTATGTGTCCCAGCAGTACACTCCCCATCACCCAAGGGCCAGGGACCAGCTGGTCCCAGCATAGGCTCTGATCTGTGTTTGCAGACTCAGTCCCACAGGCTGTTGGATCATAGTTTTCTTGCTTCTGGTGTCTGCCCCTGGTGGGTGAGTCTTGTCTAGAGGCTTGTGCAGGCTTCCTGGGTGGAGGGGCTGGTGCCTGCCCACTGGTGGGTGGAGGTGGGTCTTGACCTTCTGGTGGGCAGGGCAGTGTCAAGGGGAATGTCCAAAGGTGGCTGTGGGCTCCGGAAATCTTTAGGCAGCCTGTCTGCTGATGGGTGATAGGTGGGGCTGTGTTCCTGCCCTGTTGGTTGTTTGGCCTGAGGCGTCCCAACAGTGGAGCCTACAGGCTGTTGGTTGGGGTCTTGGTGCCAAAATGGCAACCTTCAGGAGAGCTCATGCCAATGAATATGCCCTGGTACCTCTGCCACCAGTGTCTTTGTCTCCACAATGATACACAGCTGCCCCCTTTCTCCTCAGGAGACCCTCCAAGACTAGCAGGTAAGTCTTGGACCAGGCTCCTATGAAGTCACTGCTTTTGCCTTAGGTCCTGGTATGCACAAGACCTTGTGTGCACCCTCCAAAAGTGGGGACTCTGCTTCCCCCAGTCCTGTGGAGCTCCTGCAGTCGAGCCCTCCTGACCTTCAAAGACAAATGCTCTGGGGAATCCTCTTCCTGATGCCAGACCCCAGGCTGGGGACCCTGATGTGGGGCTCAGAACTTCACTCCTGTGGAAGAACTGCTATATAATTGTTCTCCACTTTGTGGGTCATCCACCCAGGGTGTATGGGGTTTGATTATATCGTGAGTGCTCTCCTTCCTACCATCTTGTTGGGTTTCTTCTTTATGTCTTTGAATGTAGAGTATCTTTTTTGGTAGGTTCCAGTCTTTTTTATTGATGGTTGTTCAGAAGACAGTTGTGATTTTGGTGTGCTCATGAGAGGAGGTGAGCTCAAGGTCCTTCTACTCCACCATCTTGTCCTCCAGGCTAAGCTCCCTATCTTAAAGTCAGCTGATTAGCAGTTCTGTCTGCAACCTTAATTCCCCTTTGTCATATAAAGTAACTTAGGACATGGACATCCTTGAAGGGTGGGGGTGGGAGGGCATTATTCTGTCTGTAACAGCATCGCTAACTGGAATTTAGAAATTTGAAACTGAATTTTCTAAATTACCAGAATAAGTTCACTTGCCACCATCTTCTTTCAAGACTTTAAATGACTCCAGGTTCCAAAGAAAATTACATTTTTCATACATTCCACACTTTAAAATTTTTATATTTAAGCTTTGCAAGATATATAGAAAATTAGCAATACTTGCTCTGAAATAATGTCATTCCTGAAACGTAGTAGGGGAAAACATTTTTTATTGAGATATAGTTGACATATAACATAATATTAGTTTCATAAGTACAATGTAATGATTTGATATATGTATATATTACACACAGATTTTATTTGAAGAATTTAAAGTGACTGTAGTGGGTTGAATAATGTGAATGTGAATATGTGAATGTGAACTTATTTGGAAATGGAGTCTCAGCAGATGTAATTAATGAAGGATCTCAGGGTAAGATCACCCTGAGTGTAGGGTGGGTCCTAAATCCAATGACTAGTATCCTTCTAAGAGAAAGAGGAGACACAGAGGGAAAGCCCATGTAAAGATGGAGACGGAGATTGGAGGATAGCCACAAGCCAAGGAATGCCAGGAGCCAGCAGCCACCAGAAGCTGGGAGAGGCATAGAATGTATTCTCCCACAGACCCTCCAAAAGGGACTCACCCTGCTGACACCTTGATTGTGGACTTCTGGCCTCCACAACTACAAGAGAATAAAGTTCTGTTTTTTTCAAGCCACCCAGTTTGTGGTAAATTTTTGTGCCAGCTCTAGGAAACAAATATAGTAAATCCTTCAGCCAGTTTCTCTTTCCAGGTAACCAATACACAGGTCGTGCTAACTTCATTTTACTCAGAGAGGCTATTTGTTCACTGTTAGGGCTGCCCTGTGATATTCAGAATGTTTAGAAACCATGTCCATAAAGGCAAAATAAAATGGAAATTTGAGATGATCCTTTGATTGATGTAGGAAAGAAAACTAACATTTACTGAGCTAGGCTCTGTGTTAAATGTTTACAGTCATTATTTTATGTAGTCCTCACAATATCTCTATGAGGGAGGCACTATAGTAGTCTCTTTGTATAAGCTTAGAAACTGTAGCAGAGAGGGGTTAAATAAATAACCCAGAGGATTCTAATCTAGGTCTCTCAGGACTCTTAAGTACTCATGCCTTAAGGTTGGATCCTGGTTGGAAGTAGAAACTGATCAAATCTTCTTTATAATTGTTCACATTTCCCTTTCCATTGTCTATGTAGAAAAGGCTAGAAAGTTCAAGGTTTCCTCTAGGCAACTCTTAAAGTTAAAAAAAAATGCATTGAATAAATCTGGAATATTCTTTCATATTCTTGTCATACCCAAAGGCTTTCTCCTAAGGGAGGCTTCTAGGAAGTCATTAAAAAGTGCTAGAAGCTGCTCCATAGATCTCACTGATACTCATTTGATTAAGAAAAGATTATCTTGTCCCACAGCTAGGCTTTTATCAGAGATGGGGAAAGATACCTGAACTGGCAGGTCAAAGACTCCGAGAATTCATTACCAAGACAAATAGGGAGAAAAGGGGGAACTTGAGAGCATCTTTGGGATTTACTAGGGTTGGCAGGACAATCATTCTTTCTAGTGTTGCCACACATCCTTGTTCTGTTCAGAAAATGAAGACCATTTGAGAAGTCTGATGCACGGTGTGTTACCCAGTGGATTATTTTCGTGGCTAACAGCTTGAGCATCTTCCCTTTCACTTTAATCCAAGTTGGTTTAAACAAAGTTAAAGCCAAAGCCAGTGAGTAGCTATAACCTGAATCCCAGGGTCACCTCTGTGTTACCAGTTGGAGTGGAAAATAAGCTCACATGTCTTTGATCTCTCACTATTGAGAGTGTATCTTTTCCTGCTCCTGGGATTCCCCCATTCTGGTGATAGTCTCAGGGCTTTCTCAGTCCATGATGTTAATCTTGCCTACAATCTCTTTGTGGAGAGAAAATAAAAAATTTGGATCCTTCTATCTTGTCCTCTTCTGCTCTTGTCACAGCCCAGGACAATGGCTACTTTCGAACTGGGCTTGACAGGTCTGGTTGCAGGAGTGTTGGGAGCTCAGAAGCTGGAGGCTGGGCCGTGTCCCCTCTGTTGCTGATGTCACCGCATGGTGGTGTCATGTGTGGAGGGAAGTGTGCTGACAGAGTGGGGTGAGAAAGGTGTAGGAGCCCTGGGTTACTCCTTGCCCAGGCCTGTGGCCCTTCCCGTCAAGTCTCAGGACTGCTCCCTGTATCCTGACCCTCTACTCCCCCATCCCCTGGACATTCTTCCTCTTCCATTGCCGAGGACTGCCCCTGGACTGGCCTCTCAGGCTGAAACCAGTACTTTTCCCAGGGTATTGTTTAAAATAATCCAAGATATAGGATGTGTGCTTTCATCAGGACAATGATAGAAAATAAAATTGGATGGACAGCATGCAGCCAGACCTAGGTGGAACTGAAACATCTGGTCAAGGGCTCCTGTGAGGGTTTTGACCTGGAAGGGAACCACCTGCCCCAAATCCCACCTCTACTTCCAGCCACTGCAGCCTGTGTCTCAAAGATGTTGATTTTTCTAGCAGTGTCCTTGGGTATCAGAGTCAGGAAGGTGGTGAGAGGGGAGTTACCATGCTCACCCCTGCAGACTCAACCTGGGGAGCCTTCCCAGGATCTCCTCCCCTCAGTTACTTGTCCCCTCTATTTCCAATGTTATGAGGGAGCTGGAGACTTGGGACCTCTCAACACCTTAATTGTGTATGAGACTCCCCCTGCCATCTACTGAATCAGCTGCTGACTACATCTCCTCAGCTCTGTTTGTTCTTTCTTCAGCCACTGTTCCAACCAAGAGTGTGTATTAAAGAGGAGTTTGGAAGGAACACTACATTAATGACTTCTTTTCCTTTCAAGTTTCACGGGGGGAGAGTGTGGAGCAAAATGAGCACCAGACTAAGGGCTCAGAACCCCAAAGTTTGGGTTCTGCTGACCCACCTTGGCACTTCCCCTACCCAAGACTGTTTTCTCATCTGTAAAATAAAAGGGCTAATCAAGTTAACTCCCAGCTCTACTATTCAATGATTCTGGGTTTTGAAACTCTTCTTACTCATTTCATATTGTTTTCTGAAAACTTGACATCCTGGTTGCAGTGCCCTCTCCTCTTTGTACACTGATGGGGATTGATGCATTTTAGAGCTTTCTTTTTTTTTTTTTTTTGGTCCCAGTGAATCTTCAGAGTGCTCTAGAGAAGCACAAGTTTGAAATAAATCATACTTTTTAATGTGACCCTTCCCTCCCTCCCTCCCTCCCTGCTTCTCTGTCTCTGTCATTCCTGAGTGTGTCTGTTTACACCTGTCTCAAGCATATTTGTCTGCTCGAGGTTCAAGGGATTCAGATACAACACTTTTGAGATTGCTAGATGCTTCTGGAAATGGGAGTTTCCTGAACCCCCACATGCCTCAGTTTCCTCGTGTGTAAAATGGGGGTCATAACAGTATTTACCTCTTAGGGTTCTTAGAGACTTCCTGCTTCAGAATCATCTGAAGTACTTGTCCAAAATCCAGATTCCTGGGCCCCAGCTCAAACCTACTGAATTGGCATCTCTGGGGATGGGGCCCAGAATCTGGATTTTTAACACCTCTCCTAAGTGACACTTCCGTATGATGCAATTTGAGAACCCATCCCTTCAGTATATGATGCTTCTCAGCTCACATAGCTTTTAACCTGCACCAACTTACTTAAACATCACCTTGACCGTGAATGGTACACAGGCCACCTCCCTTCCTTTATATGCCCAGGAAACTAGGAAACTGCTGTCCAAGGTCCTACAGTGTCTCTAAACCCAACATCCAACATCCCTTTCCATTGTCTCTCCTTTTGCTGAATCCTTTTGCAGGAAAGGATGGATGCTTATATGCAGCCCACCACAGCATTTGGCTTGACTTCATTTCTTCGTGTTTAGTGGGTGAGTTTCCTTGCTCCTGTTTGGCGGATAGCCATCATCTCCCTTTATAAATGTTTTTATCTGTTGCTGCTTTTATCTTATCAGACCCACAGTATGTCTTTGTCTTTCTGCTCCTAAAGATAATTCCTGCTTTGCTATATGTCATAAATGTCATCTCAGTCACGGCTCAAAATAACAAATGTGTTTGTTTCCAGGGTGGAAAAAACTCTGGCAGCACCCTGCTTAGATAAGAGCTCGAATTCTGAGCTCTCGTCCTCTGTTCCCCGCCATGCCCTTAAGGGGCTTGGCCATACATTTTGAGAGACGCAGAGGACCCGGGTACCCTGGCATATTAGGGGGACAATTTTGAGTGCCTCAGTAAGAAAGAATTGGGAGAAAGTGGGGTGCTGCAGCCTGGACAAGTTGGAGCAGTGTCCAGGGGACACAGATGCCGACACCTATAGTTGAGAGGTAGGCAATATGCCAGGATGGGTGGGGTTACAGTCACCCTTGTCTGCAAACTGAATAGGCCAGAAAGAAAGTGAATTAGCTCTTCTGAGAGGAAAAGCAATGACCACCCCCACCCCCAACCCTAACCTTTGCCTTGGGCCCCTTGGTTTACAAGAGACATCAGATTTGCCTGCTGGAAACTGAATAAGCAGAGTCCTGGTGCCTGGAGTGGAGGTTAAGGATGCAAAGGTCCTTGTTCCATGACCTGGGGTGCTGCAGAACCATCACTGTGGGACAGTGAGAGATGGCAAGATGGGGTGCAGCAGGGGCAGGGAGGTATGAACCCAATAGACTTCAATACCTATCATTAGCCTATTACAAGATGTTGCTGTTTATCTTTTCTTTTAATAAAAGTCATATGATGCATAGTGTCCAGCATATATCTGCACACTATTGCCCGGTTTTAGGCCTGGCTGCCCTCCAGAGTGGGAGGACTCTAGTGTGTGTGGGCAGAGTTAACTCAGGGCTTCATATCATGAGCATCTCAGATGTGAGTTTCCCCAAAGGACGATGGGTTCCTTTAATGATTCCATCATAGACCGGGGTTTCTCTACCACGGCACTATTGACCTTTTGGGCTGGGTAGTTCTTTGCTGTGGGGAAGTCCTGTGTGTTGTCAGATGCTCAACAGCTTCCCTGGCCTCCACCGTGGATGCCAGGATTCCACACCCACCAACTGCCAGCTGTGGCAACCAAATGTCTCCGGATATTGTCAAATTTCCACTGGGGGCCAAAATATCCGCTGGTTGAGAACGGCTGCCTTAGACGAGCAAGAGTAACATATTTTCAGATGCTCTGGGAGTCACTGGTTATGAAAACACAAAACCTTTCCATGAGGGTCTATGGCCAACGAGTTATCCAGAGAGCCCCAATTTAGCACAGACCTTTTCTTGTCCTTCGATGTCTCATTCCCTCAAAATGGCCCCTATCACCTGGAGCCCTGACCTCTCCCCACTTCCCAGGCTTCACGGCTCCCCTCCCAGGACTGGCCTGGGACCAGCTCTTGCCTCTGGCTTCATTCTATGTTCTGTCCATCATGCAGCCAGAGACTCTGCCTCTTCTATGCTAGCTTCTAGAACCGGTCCCTGCATAGATTACCCCAGATTTCCTCAGCTGCTGCTCCTCCGTGGCACCTCTTCAGCCTAGAAATCACCCTTTCAAACTCTTTCGAGGCTGAGTCACCACCCAGCCTGCAGGAACCCACTGGCACTGCTCCAGAGTGTTCCTCAGTGGGGAGGGAGACCCAGGACCAGTGTCAGCACACTCTGCCACCATGGTGCACTGGGCATTCTTGGCCTGATGTGTGCAGCCACTTCATGGAACCAAATCTTCCCTGACGATTAAACCACCTGAGATGATTCAGGGTTGTGCCCCAGGATGGCCTGGGGGACTAGGAATCTGCCTTTTCACAAACTTCCCAGGTGACAGGGCACCACTGAGGTCAAGAGCAATCCAGAAGCTGAGTTTTTTCCTGTTTCTTCCCCAAGACCTTCCTTCTGCTTGGCCCTGCACTTGCTGATCTAGTTTTCTATCCTTGTTTCCTATATGCCCTTACATTTATTTTTGAGTTGAGAACTCTAAAGTGAGACAGGTGGGGAGAAATCTGAAATCAACCAGCCGACCTCCACGTGGATGCTGGGGCTGGAGGCTGTGGGTGGTGAAGAGAAGGTCTAGGGTTATGAGTCCGAGCAATGGCTCGGGTCCTGCTTCTACATGGGCAACTCGCTTCACCTCTATAGCCTTCATTTCTCCATTGGTTAAATGGGGTTAGACAGAAAGTAGTTTTCAAGATAATTTTAAAGTGGTGGAATTATATTCTGCCTTCAAATGAAAACTTACTGGAATTCCAATATAAAAAGTAGTGAAAGATCTGAAGAGTAGATCACCCCCAAATCCCACACTGTCAGTCTTCTCCATGGCCCCTTCTGTCCTTGAGGTGTCACTAGAGGAATGCAGGGCTCCACAAACACAGAGTGAGGTCCACAGGGCCTGGGTTCTCCCTGCCTTGGCATTTGTGACTGGCTTGCACAAGGCCTGGCCTCCAGCCGTGAGCAACCACAAATTCATTTTCCTTTCTCACCTTAAAGGAAATTAAATGGAAATAACTCTCCCCACCTCTAGGTAAAAACTCCCCCAGGACCTTAACTTCCAGCTCACTCTCAGTTAATATGGTCACTTTAAGTCACAAAACGAAGTCTCATTTCAGCTGTGTTCACCCCAAGAGATTAACCAAAACGCTGAACTTAATTTTATAGCAAATCTTTATCCTTTGTCTGCTCCCCACCCAGCATCATTTCAGTTTACTAGGCAGTTTGTGTCCTCTCTAGGGTCAGAGAGGAGGCGGAAAGGAGTGGTAAATGAGGCGCTTGCCAGGTCAGCAGACATTGAACACTGTTTTTCCAGTGAGCTGCTTTCCTGGGCTTCTTCAGCATTCTCATTGCTGGAGCGCTCCTGCAGATCCCTTGATCTGGTGGATGCATCTCCATTCCTGGTGGTTTCTGGAGACGCTTCCTTCCTAGGAATCCTGAGTCCACCTTCAGCTTCTTGATGCTGGGCTTGCTGTGTCCCTCCCGCGAGTCCTACTGGTCAGGGCCCAGGACAATCCCACGACCCTCTAAACTCTGGACAACACTGTAGAACCCAGTGCGGCCAACTTGATTCTCTGCTGCAGCTTTCTGAGGCATGAGTTAGGTGTCAGCTCTCCGTATCTCAGCTGCTGGGAGCACATGTCAGAGTTCTCTGAGGGGCCCATGGGGCCCGTCGTGAGACTTGAGGTATAGGAGGAGGTGGGCACACAGGCCACAGCTGCATCTCTCAGCTTGACAATTCTCTTTGCTTCACACTCTGACTCCTCTTTATCCTTGATCTGGCTCAGGGGTCCAGGGATACATCAGTCAGGGTCTAGCCAGGGATGCAGACCCTTATGAGCATGATGGAATGAAGAATATATTTTAGCAGTTAGAGCATACACAGTTGTGGAAGGCACAGGGGAAGGATAGGTTTGAAAAGAGGAGTTGAAGGGTCACAGAAAGGTCATGAAGCAGCCTTGGCACAGGCTGATGAGTCAGAGTTCTCAGGGACACCTGGAAGCTGGGCTTTTCCAGCTGCTGGAGTAGGTGTGTGAAGAGAGCACGTATAGAACCCTGTGGAAGGTTGTCTGTTCTTCCTGGCTGCTCCCTGAGTTCATGGCTAAGTGTCTGTGGCGGGCCTGGTGTCACTGCTGGTCAGCAGTGGTCAGCAGCTGAGAAGGAGAGCTGGACACACTACAGGGAAAAGTGAAAACGAACTGGAATCCGTTGGCACCTGTGTGTTGGTCTCTCACTGCCCTTAACCAACAGCAACCACCAGTGAGTAAGGGCGGCTGCTTCACTTCCACCTCCCAAGTCCCTACCAAATTCACATTTGATAAACTCAAATCCGGAACACTCTGTAAAGTCTTCTGGAAAGTGTAGTACCCAGTGTAAACAAAATGACACTAGAACAATCCAGCACAAGCAGTTATGGAGCTGGGGCTCCTTTTTTTTTTTTTTAATCTACACTGCCTTTTATACTCACATCTGTTATATCTTGGCGACTAGTAGAAACTTCCCATTTTAACATCATACGACCCATCCTATGATTCTTTGCTCCCATTTAGCACATTTAAGTGCCTCCCTCAAAGAAGCAAAAAAGCACAAGCCAGTAATGCACCATTTGCAACCAGCTCTTGAGGGGACCAGCAAACAGCTGTTCCCTGGCCTCAGGCTACCTTTGAAAATGCAGTCAGTGATGGAGGAAGGTCATGTGGGAAAGAAGCATATTTGTGACACACTCAGGATGGTGACTGGGACTTTAGTGATAGTTACAGAAGCTGGTAAAGAAAACCCATGAAGTAACTCACATTCGCAATTATATTGGTTGGCTATATTTTCCAAGTTACAAAATGTAAGACTAAATTTAAAGTCAGTTCTGTGTGCCACTAGCCCCACGTGGAGTTGGGTAGCAGCTGTTGGGGATGTTACAGTCCATTAATTGTGATGTTTTCCCATAGTTTGGTGGAAAGCAGTGGAGGGAGAAAACACTGGAAATTGCTTTTAAAAATAGCAGGCCGGAGCGACGAGCTGATCTCCCTCTTTGCTTCATCGGGAGTTTCTGCAGGTGTGGTACACATCACCACCAAAGCCACTGATGTGGCAGTTCATTCCAACCAGCGCCAAGGGGCTGTGCAGTCTAGCAGCTTGTGACTCAGTGGACAGAGGGCTCTGAAAGATGGGGGGAGTGGCTTCTCTGGTGAGCTGTCAGAAGAGAAGAGACAGAAGGAAGTGAGTAGAACAAAGGACTTAGAAATCTACAGGGTGTGGAATTGTACAACCTCGTGTGGTCAGGTGTAGAGAAAATGACTTATACTCTTCCTGGGAATAGAAATGTAGTTCTCTTGTCACTAGATCCCCAAGAATGCTCACACACCCAACTATATCCTCTTTGCTTGTAACATCTGTGACCTCCACACTCCCTTCATCCAGCTAAGGAAGGCAACATTATATAAGAAAGATAACAACAGTAGTGATAATAACAGCCAACACATATTGAGCACGTATGTACTGGGACTGTTGTAAGTACATTACATGTATTAGCTCATTGATTTCTCACAATAACCCTGTAAACGGGGTACCATAATGGTCCCATTATCGTGATGCAGAAATGGAAGCACAGAGAGCTTGAAAAACACGGCCAGGTAGCAGTAAATGTGAGTTGGCTAATGCAGGGATTAAAAGCATTAACTTGGAATTCAGACCATAAAATGCTGCATGTTTGGCTTTGAACAAGTTGATTAACATAAATAAGTTTTAGTTTTTCATCTATAAAATGGGAATAATAATAGTTCCTACATCTCAGAGTTGTGCTGGCACTACTAATATGCCTGGTACATATTAATAAATGGTCTACTATTATCATTACTCCCTAGGATCTTTTAAGTCTTTTTCACCCCAGCTGCCCCCAACCCTGTCCTCCTCACATACCATACCATTCCCATCTAAAACGTGTGTGCGTGTGTGTGTGTGTGTGTGTGCACACGCGCGCGTACATATTCCTGGTCACTAGGGAAGAAGGGAGATGGAGAAATGGGTCAGCCACTCAGGACTCAGCCTAGGACTGGCAACTGTATAATTAGCTGCAGCATCCCTGGGGTGTCATCTGCCTGCCACTTTTTGTTTGTTGATTTATTTTGATTTGACACACCGGGGCAGATGGCTGGGAGGGGAGGGAGGTTGGTAAGAGTCAATATTTGGTGACATGTGAATAATGCACTTGTGGAATTAATCAGCCTTATCATTTTTGGCTAGTTGCCATGGCTATGGAAAGTCAAGTGTCATATAAATCAGAATAAAGGGATCATAGCATATCACTGCTCTTTGTTTTTCTCAATCCAAGCCTCCTCAAAGCGTCCCTGTCCTCCCAGCCAAGGCCATGGTCTCAGGTACCTTAGGTACTACAAATGGTGGGAGGCTTATCTATATATACCTTTGGATGATGGGATGGACTTTCTGTCTTTCTCAGGAATCATGTGCATTTTAGGGCAATGGTCCAAAGACCAGCAAGCAGGTTTGGGAAACAACAAAATGACTAACATTTTGTTCTGCCCGTGTAAGTGCATTAAAAAGATAAAAATACCAATATTTATAAAAGGGCATTTTAATACCAAAAAGTAGGAAGGACATAATTTCAGATAGAGGATATTTCTTTAAGTGGAAGAAATTTAGTTTAACAGAAAAACTCTCCATCATCCTATTTTTTTTTCTTATTTCATTGATGACTAGTGAAAGCCTCCTAACAAATTGGCCATGTGAGTGTACTTAATATAAATGGAGTCAAGAAGACAGAACACTTGAAATACAGCTTCATTTGGAGTTCTGGTGGATGTGATTATGGGAGACACCGCGGCAGAGCATTAGCTGTTTAGTGCTTCAGTATTCCCAATTATAAAATGGGTATATCAGTTCCCACCTTGCTTATTTCTTGGGGTGATTCTGAGGATTAAATGAACTAGGCAATATAGGTGGGAACAAATGCTAATCTCTTATCTTATTTGGGAGGTCCTTGGGAGCAGCAACTCTGTGTCTGTCTTTGGCATCCCCAGTGTCTGTTGCATAGAAAGTGATTGATACAAGTCTACTGAACGAATAATACAACAAGTCAAAGGAGTGACCGCAAAAGCAGGGAATCCAAACCAGACAGGAGGGAGGGCGCTTCCAGGACAGGGGGCTCACCTGCTCCTCCTTCCCCTTTCCAGCCACCACATATTCTACTTATTCATAAAGACTAGATTCAGCACTCAGCCAGAGTGCTCTTAAATCTCCAGCAAACTCCATCTGTTATCTCTGAAATCCAGTTAATTTTCTTTTCCTTGGGGAAGGCCTTTCACGCAGTGACTCTTATTAGTATTTGTGACACACCCGATTAGGGTATTGACTTAGGAGCTGGATTGCCTGCGTTCAGATAATGTCTCCTCCACTTATGAACTTCATGCTTTTTGGCAAGTTACTTAACCTCTCTGTGCCTCAGGTTCCTTATTTGTAAATGGGGATAGTAACAGAACCTTCCTCATGAGGTTTTTTTTTTTAAATTAATTTTATTTATTATTTATTTTTGGCTGCATTGGGTCTTTGTTGCTGTGCGGGGCTTTCTCTAGTTGCGGCGAGCGGGGGCTACTCTTCATTGTGGTGCGCGGGCTTCTCATTGCGGTGGCTTCTCTTGTTGCGGAGCAGGGCTCTAGGTATGTGGGCTTCAGTAGTTGTGGCACATAGACTTAGTAGTTGTGGCTCACGGGCTCTAGAGCACAGGCTCAACAGTTGTGGCGCACGGGCTTAGTTGCTCCGCGGCATGTGGGATCTTCCCAGACCAGGGCTCGAACCCGTGTCCCCTGCATTGGCAGGTGGATTCTTAACCACTGCACCACCAGGGAAGCCCCTCATGAGGTTTTTATGAGGATTAGATGAGTTAGTACTTGGCATCGTGCCTGGCACTTTGTAGGCACTTAGTAAATGTTAGTCTGCCATTATTAATGCTCAGAGGCTGCAGTGAGACCCCTTCAAAGAATGGGGAGGTAAATTATCCTTTGAGGGCCCAACTAGATTCCAGCAGTTATGGGCAGATTCTGAGAGAGACAGCTTGGCTCCCAGGCCTGAGATTTGAATAGTTTGATTGAATATTTTAATGCATTTAAAGACAGGTGATGTCAGTCAGTCACAAGGGCATAATCACCATGGAAGATAAGAAAAACAGAGGCCCCGAGACAAAGGTGGATAAAGTCCATCTGAGCTCTCTCTTAGTTGGCAGTGGTGCCGGGAGCATTAACCATTATCTTTTAAGGCTTCCCAGACTACTATGAAGTCGGACCCTGTAATGGAGATAGCTGTCCCAGGCAGTCTTAACAGTTGCCACCTTTCACCTGCCTGACTCCCCTCTGTCTTGATCCAGGGCTACAGAACACCTTTCCACAGGCAATGCGTAGGTTTCTGTCCCAGATCTGTCTTCAGGAGGAGAATAGCTTTATGCGTCAATCATGTGATCATGGTCACTTATCCTCTTTGTGTCTACCCTAAGACCAAACATCAGACCATGGACCATGGTCAAGTCCTTAAGTGAGTAACTGCCACGTTGGGAAACCTCTTGGAAGACAGCTGTCAGCCCTGTTCTTTCTTTGACCTACTGTAGGCAGAAGTCTTTCTATGCCAGCTGACACACAGACAAAGGGGCAGCTCCTGAGTCTGGAAAGGGGCCAGTGTCCAACAAGCTATGTGCATTGCCTACAGAGGTGGGTACTGAGCACCTGAGCAGGATCAGATCTACCCAGAACCAAAGTCCCAGGTGACTCTTCCTTCTAGCAAATAACTCTGCTGCTGAGCCTGGCAGATGCTGCCAGAGGCTCAAAGTGCTTCATAAAAGTTGACTTAGGAGGCAAGGGACTTCCCTGGCGGTCCAGTGGTTAAGACTTCACCTTCCAACGCAGGGGGTGCGGGTTCCATCCCTAGTTGGGGAGCTAAGACCCCACATGCTTCGTGGCCAAAAAACCGAAACATAGAACTGAAGCAATATTGTAACAAATTCAATAAAGACTTTAAAAATGGTCCACTTCAAAAAAATCTTAAAAAAAAAAATGTTGACTTAGGAGGTGAAACGGGCCACAGCAAGCCTTCATTTGTCCTGGAACAGTAGTGACTAGGACTGTGGCTTTGACCTCAGCTGTGTCACAAATAAAAGATGACCTTAGTGACAGGAATATGAACTGGATTCCCTTGCACTGGCCTTCAAAACGTCTGTATCCGGGGCTTCCCTGGTGGCGCAGTGGTTGAGAGTCTGCCTGCCGATGCAGGGGACACGGGTTCGTGCCCCGGTCTGGGAGGATCCCATGTGCCGCGGAGCGGCTGGGCGCGTGAGCCATGGCCGAGGAGCCTGTGCGTCCGGAGCCTGTGCTCCGCAGCGGGAGAGGCCACGACAGTGAGAGGCCCGTGTACCGCAAAACAAACAAACAAACAAAAAAAACATCTGGATCTTACAAGCCAGAATTAGGTCTTAGTGGTTGAGAAGTGGCCAGAAAGGATCAGAGACCTTGCTTCTCCTCCCCACACTCCAGGCCGCTCATGCTCTGAGCTGTCACGTGCGCTGCCATTCCAGCCCAGGGGAACGCACAAAACGCCTTTCTTCCCTGTCTCTGGCAAACACCCTTCCTTCAAACCCCAACACAAACAATAGAACTGAAGGAGCTTAGGGAAACTGGTTCAGCGGTTTTCCACCCTTTCACCACCCAAACCCCTTTTATTAGTTTACTCCATAGGCCCTGCCTGTGTTTTGAAAGATTTTTGCTCCCAGATAAACAGCATTTACCAGGAAATAAGATAATTAACCAAAGGCTTATATAATTACCAAACTGAAATTTCGATTTGCAAATAATCATGCTGAGTTCATCTAATTTCAACCCAAAGCAAAGAGGCTTGATGTGTTTAGCAGTCTGGGGCAGCCTGATCTCCAGTAAGTGTGCAAACCCAGGGAGATTTTTCTGGCAGAAAATAGAGGAAACCCAAGGACTATTTTCTAGGCTCTCAGGAGGTCTGAGGGCCCTCTGTTGGGAACTAGCAATCTAACCCCAAACCCTACTTTTCAACTGAATTCATTTATTGGTTATGTTGAGACAAATGGACAGGAAGCTTACATTTATTGCATCTCTACCATATACAGGACAGGGTGCTAGGCCCTCTCACATGTGTGATCTCATTGAGAATTCACAGCCCCTTTATGACATAGGTAGTACTATCATATCATCCCCACTTTACAGATGAGGACACTGAGACAAGGGTAAGTAACTTTCTCAAGGGCATATAACTAGTAAGCGGCAGTGTTAGGACACTGACTCAGGGTTTTCTGGTTTTGCTTTAACTGCTTTATTGAGATATAATTCACATACAACTCACCCACCTAATGTGCACAATCCAATGGTTTTTAGTATGTTTGCAGAGTTGTGCAACCATCACCACAACTCATTCTAGTAAGTTTTCATTACCCCATAAAGAAACCCCAGACCTATTGTTAGTCACTCGCCATTTCCCCCAACTCCCCCTCTCAGTCCTGTGCAACCAGTAATCTACTGTCTGTCTCTGTGGAGGTACTTGCCCATTCTAGATATTTCCTATCAACTGATGTAAGTTTTTAAACTCTAAAATCCACATACATCAAACTCTAGCCCAGGAGTCAATGCAGATTACAAATCCTTTTTCATAATTTTATAGACTGTTTTATATTTAACTTTGGAAGTACACAGAATGCACAAACACTATGTCCTTTATGTTTGAAGCACACGAAAATGCAAATATTATTCCTTATCAAGGTAAAAAATGGCATGCAATTATTCAACTGTCATATACTTGAATTTGAATGGCCACACTTCCCAGTCTCTTGTACCATTTTGCCAGGCAACCACCCAGCACTCTGAGAGAAGAGACCTCTATTCTTGCCCTCTTGTGAGCCTTCTCATCATTTGGTTTTGAGCCGGGTCGCCATAGCTGCCTTCAGGGTACCTGGTGTGTCCCCCTCTCTGGGTTGAGGGTCTGGCCCATGTCATGAGGTTTGCTTCCTACCTAAGAGACCCTTCTGTGTTTCTGGCTTCCCTGTTCTACTCTCCTTAACCTTTCTTTACCTGCAAATTGCTGTTGGCAGCATGATTTATTCTCCTGCCACAGATGGTAGGGATGTTTAACAGCCATGTCTAATAGTTTTCCATATAGAATTCCCCTCTTGTCAGCTGCTTTGTCTCTCAAGTTCAGGTTCTGTTTTCCCAGGTGATTAATTATTCCTGCTAGATTCATCCTTTGGCATCTCCAGGGTCTGTTCTGAAAGTCTGTCTTGAGTGCTTGTGTTTGGCTTGTGCCTTGGGTATCAGTAAAAAAAACTGCTCACATTCTGTGGTTAAGAAAAGTCACAAGGGACATGGACAGGCCTCCTTGAAACTGGTATTCCACAAGGAGTCACCACCTTTTTGTTCATTTGTTCCTTCCTTCATTTTTCCATTGGCTCATCCAGAGCATCATCAGCTTATCAATCACTGTGGGTGTGTGGAATGCAGCCTCACTCCCCATGCTGTGCTCCCTCCCCTACCCCTGCTTCTCATTTGAGGAACGAATGCACAGGGTACCAGCTGTGGGTCTGAATTCGAAGTTTTTACACAATTATGGGGCCTCTCTCTGGAGTGTCAAATTTACTATTTAAATATTTCAGGGGCTTCCCTGGTGATGCAGTGGTTAAGAATCTGCCTGCTAATGCAGGGGACACAGGTTCGAGCCCTGGTCCAGGAAGATACCACGTGCCACGGAGCAACTAAGCCCCGTGCACCACGACTACTGAGCCTGTGCTCTAGAGCCCGTGAGCCACAACTACTGAAGTCTGCATGCCTAGAGCCCGTGCTCCGCAACCAGAGAAGCCACCTCAATGAGAAGCCCGTGTACTGCAACTAAGAGCAGCCCCCGCTTGCCAAAACTAGAGAAAGCCTGTGCGCAGCAACAAAGACCCAATGCAGCCAAAAATAAATAAATAAATCTAAAAATAAATAAATATTTCAGGAGGGAATTTTTTTTTAAAATCAAGGACTGATCCATTCTGGAGAAGAATTTTAAATTAGCATAATTTTTAAAGATAAATATAAAATCTCAGAGACATCTTTGGGCTTGTGAGGAACTTCTTCGACCCCCCACTCCCCACTTCCTCCCCCCCCACCACTGCACACACACAGATCAGACACATAACATACCCTGACCAGCTCCAGGTAGATATTTACAACCCCAGTGACAGGCGTAGGGGCCTCTAGGTCCAGGGAGATGAAGGAGCCTCTTGATTCTGCTTCTCTTATTATCCAGTTTGGAAAATCTGCAGGCAAGTCTACAGTACAGTGTTCTGAACTGGGTCTTTTGCCTTGGGTCTCTCTGACAGATATCTGGCAGCAGTTTCCTATTCAGGGGCCCACGTCACCCACTGAACCCTTTAACCTCCACGAGAAGCCAGCGAGGTGACTATTCTTCAATGGTGTTTAAATATTTTGAAAATCATGTCTAACACCAAGCAGTCTTTATTCTTAACTCTTCACCCTATTAGATGGCCTTAAATGCCTGTCTACTTTTCATGAATGTTTCTAGGCCCCCTTCAGATTATCACATCTAATTCCAGACAGAATTGGGGTCACCTCTCCCACCATTGTTGATAGACCAACAAGCAGCACCGGAATTCAGAACATGTTCTGAATTCAGAACAATTCTCACTAGCTGTAAAATCTGGACATGTTCCCTAACCTTTCTTTGCCCATTTCTTCATCTGTAAAATGCGGCCACTAGCAGTTCATATTTCACAGGGTTGTTACTAAATGGGCCAAAATATGTAAGGCACAGAGTGACATGCCTGGCACATTGGGAAGTTTCAGTAAATATTCCCATAGTTCAGTAAATGTGTATTGAATATGTACATGGTTGAAAACTTTTCATCTTCAAGGAATACCTTTGTTATTTTGTATCCATGGGGCTCAGTTTACCAATCAATGCTGTAACATAAGATTAATTCCACTAGCAGGGATGGAGTTATCTATCTTAAAAAAATCAATTCAGTTTTAGCAGAGGCCTGAGAATCCTTAGTGATTTCTCCTTCTCCTTTAGGATTTTTAAGGTTCATTTCTATTCCTTTTCTTCTGGTATTCTGTTTACCATCTGCTTCTCAGAGTGCGTGTGTGTGTTTGTGTGTGTGTATGTGTGTGTACTACTTCAATATATAACAAATCTGCTTAATTTCTTGTACTTGTGAAAGTCTTACAGATTATTAATACTTCAAAGGACTGACCTCCCTGGATCCCTGTGCCTTTTTCTGGGACACAATTGCAAGGTTCCATCAAGTCTAATCTGCTTAGTGACACAAGGGTTGTGGGACCTCATGTATCTAATATTTTCTCCCTAACTCTAGAAGGTATGCTAAACCAGCCATTGACAACTTCCCTGTTAGTAATTACAAGTGCACATCATTATTTCTTTTTTGGTCCTAAGATCAGCTTGGCAAATTGTATGATCAGGCCACCAAAGATGGCTGTTCTCTTGCTCTCTGTACATCCCCTGTTAGACCAGTCCCTACCTCACTGCACCTACTCACCTGACTGACCTTCCCTCTCAGTCTTAGAGCCTAATCAGTAAATGCCTATGTACTTGCCCCCGGCCTCAGCTAGTGACTGTTACAATCTTTAGATCAGAACTATCCCTACTATGATAGTTTATGAGGGGCAGTGAGGGGTGTGCTCCTCTGCTGGTTTCCCTAGTAACCGATGAGCCAACCTGACGTCACTTCCCTCTATAACTGGTAACCTCCCTCTTCCTCTGGTAGCAAAGACTACTGCCATGTCCTGTCTGCCATCCGCTGTCCCCTCAAAGGGTCCTCCAAAACCCTTTTTGCTTTGGACATGTAAGATCCCTCTATCCATTAAACCACTTATGTCTCTGTCACTGACTCCAGGCTCTTTCTTCAGTCTTGAGGCTGGGCAAGTGCAGGGCCTGCAGGCCTGCAGGGTGTAGCCCAACACAAGTGGATTAGTTCACACAGTTTTGTATTCTGTATTTTGGGAGAAAGAAAAGAAGGACTATGCCTGTCACAGTGAAATCTCCCTTTCCTCTAACTAGGGAAATATGTGCATCTTTGGGCCCTTATTCTACTCCTTTGTCACTGGGGACCATCTTTCTTAATGGAAGATTATGCCTTTGTCCATTTCCAGCTACCCTCTCTCTCTTCTAAGAGGTTAGGGGATTTAAAACCAAACTCCTGCCATTGTGTTAAGAGGTCACCAGAGCCATCGTTATAATCTGGATTTGAATACCTCTCTCATAAAAGGGGTCATAAAAGAAGTTTGATCAAGACTGACTAATGACTTTGGAGCCCTCTACTTTTCTTTTTTATTTTTCCTTTCCTTAAATGTACAAGTCTTATTTATTTTTTTTAATGATACATGTAACCTTATTTATTCATTTTTATTTTTATATTTTGTCTGCGTTGGGTCTTAGTTGCAGCATGCGGGATCTTCGTTGCGGCATGTGGGATATTTTGTTATGGCACGTAGGCTCTGTAGTTTGTGGCACAGGCTCTCTAGTTGAGACACGTGTGCTCAGTAGTTGTGGCACGCGGGCTTAGTTGCCCTGCGGCATGTGGGATCTTAGTTCCCCGACCAGGGATTGAATCCCCATCCCCTGCATTGGAAGGTGGATTCTTTACCACTGGACCACCAGGGAAGTCCCTGGAGCCCTCTACTTTCCATTTAAGCTTTGGACTGGCTTGATTCAGATCTGGACCATTGACTCTTTTGGTTTCACGTATAGAGTTTCAAACTTCTTTTTTAAGTGAACAGCACCCAATATGATCCTTCAGTGAGTTATTTTCCTTAATCATAGAATAGATGATGTCACTCTCTTTGTGATTATTTTTATATACCTCTGCCAACCAAGCCTTCTGATCAGGATACAAATCACAGAATGTTAGAGATAGAAAGAGATTAAGGATCATCTAGATTCAATTTCTCACTTTACAGAAAAGGAACTATGAGAAGTGAGGTGATTGGGTCAAAGTCACAGCAGATTGTATTTCCTATAATTGTTTGACTAAACCCACACTCCTGAGCAACTTGTGTCATAAGTTGGCAGAATGGGCAGGAGGAAGAGAAAGATATCAATGTCAACGGCAGAAAGTGAGCTGGGACGTTGTGTGAACAGGGGATGTCAGAATGGGGAACCAGATCTTACCAGATAATCAGAACCAAAGATGGAGCACAACTAGGAGACACAGGTGAGAAGTCAAAGGATGGGAAGTCATGAAGCGGTCAAGTGCCAAGAAGCAGAATTGTGAAAAGAACTGGGAAGATCCATGAGGCTTTCTTCTTTTTTTTTGCGGTACGCGGGCCTCTCACTGTTGTGGCCTCTCCTGTTGCGGAGCACAGGATCCGGACGCACAGGCTCAGTGGTCATGGCTCACGGGCCCAGCCGCTCCATGGCATGTGGGATCTTCCTGGACCAGGGCACGAACCCGTGTCCCCTGCATCTGCAGGCGGACTCTCAACCACTGCGTCACCAGGGAAGCCCCCGGCTTTATTCTTAATTGCATGAATTCTTTTCATAAGTTTGCCTTTTAAAAGTAAATTTTATTTTTTAATTAAGTAATTATATACATAATTAAGAAATCAGATAGTGCTAAAAATGCTTATGATACAAATTAGCAGCACCCTGTACAACCCTACACCAGCTACCAGTCTTTTGCTAAAGGTAACTGCTTTGAAATTTTATTTGCTTTTTCTGGTAGCCATCTTAACATGTTTAGAGAATATGCATATATTGCAATTTTAAAAGAATTTTCTCCAGTTTCATTGAGAAATAATTGCTGTACATCACTGTATAAGTTTAAGATACACAGCATTATGGTTTGATTTACATATATTATGAAATGATTACCACAGTAGGTTTACTTTACATCCTCATCTCATATAGGTATAATAAAAAGAAAAAAATTTTTAAATTTATAAATGTTCTAAGAGATGAAGATTTAATATCTCCACTTCCCCTTCCTCATTCTCTCCCCCAAATTTTATCATAGCTTTACTTATATCAATAATTAGTGTTTGCATTATTATACCAATGTAAATATTGTTCACTGTAGAACCTATTAGAATGCTTTGATTACATGTCCTTTCTTATATAGCCTTTTGTCATTCTTTGGATTAACAGTTGCTTAATTGCGTCTTATTTCCAGTTGCTTCATCATCTCATCTATCATATCACCCTTCCTGCTGGGTCCAGTTTTTTCCTGGACACTCTTTTGTGAAGCCCTCTCTTTTCCTGCTCTTTTGTGGTTGGATGGTTCTCTAGTCCTGCCACACAGTTATCAACCTGGGATCTTCTCTTAGTGGCTTTTCTAGGTTGGATTTACTGTCTCCAGAATGCCATGTCTTTCTCTTCCTCGGATACTTCTTTGGCTGGCTGGTACACATCCTCTCGTCATTTTCTAAGAAAGAAATTTCAATTTTCTGAACCTAAACCTGTCTGTAAGTATCTTTATTCTGTTTTCATACTTGACAAATTGACTGGATGTAAAATTCTAGCTTGAAAATTTATTTTCTTTAAAAATTTGAAGTCGTTGCTCCATTGTTTGCTTGCTTTTAATATTCCTGTTAAGAAGACTAATAACAATTCTGAGTCTCATTTTCTGATGATTTGTTCCCCTGGAAGCCTTTAGAATCATCTTTTTTATTCCTGATGTTTCAAACTTTCACATTTTGGGAGGTCTTTTCATTTGCTTGCTGATCATTCAGTGGGCTTTTGATAGTTAAGTGAACTGACACCAGGGTCAGATGGCCCAGATTCAAAACTGGCTCCTCCACTTACCAGTTATGGTGCTGGTTAACTGACTAACCCTCTCTGGGCTAGTATCTTTGTCTGTAAAATCACAAGGAACCTCCTGACATTGCTGTGAGAATTAAAATAAATAACATAAATGTAGCATTAGAATAATGCCTGGCACAGGGTGGCACCTCAGTAAATGTTTTTGCTGTATTGATAGAGTCATCATCAGCACCCTGTTCTGTGGAGTCAGCATAGAAAAGTGTGTCCAGTCCGGTTGTGCATCTCCCTGAGTTGGTCTGGCTGCCATTTACTGCTGGCCCTCCAGGAGGATCACCTGGCATCAACCAACATTCTTCAAGGCCCCAGAGGAGAGGTTTCGGCCCTTATTAAGTTCTATCTCTGTCATCACGTGCTTGGCTGGCTAGGCCCTCAGTGGCAGCTGCTCCAATCCTTCCTGTCACTCACAGGCATGATTTGACAGGACTCTGCCTCATTCTTCATGTCACCTGTCTTTCACTTCCTGCCCTAGAGATTCCCTGTTTCCACTGAGGCCTGAGACTCTGGCTCCACCCAACATCCACACGGGCTTGCTGGCTCCCCAAGCAGGGCTTGAGAAACTGTCGGCAGACACGCAAGCAGGTGGATGTGCTACTGGCCTGTGTGCACTTGTCTGGATGCTGCCGCTACGATGGATCTGGCTTCCTTGGTAGCCCCTGAAAGGGCCAGACGGAACAACCAAGAAATGCAGGGAGGGCGGGTTAAAATCCCATGGGCATGTTTGACCAGTTGAAATGGGAGCCAGGGGATCAGTTCTCCTACTGCCTCCTGGTTGGTTTGTCAAGAGGCTTAAAAGCAGCCAGCTGTACTTGTTATAAGTCCATGGCCAGCCTGAAAGCACCTTCTCTTATATTTGTTCTACTCGTTTCCTGCCTTCCTCCCTCTCTTCCCTCATTCCTGCTTTTCTGGAATTGCACTCCCAGATGAAGGGTTAGTAAATACACGTGTGTCTTTGGTTCCATTTTGTAGGGAATCCAGACTAAGACACATGGAGTTCAAGAGCTTGGGCTCTGGAGCTGGCCTCTGGGTTTGAATCTTGGTCTTAGCCTTGCTGACCACAAGTTACTTAACCTCTCTGTGCTTCATTTTCCTCATCTGTGAAATGGGGATAATACTAGTGGCTACCTCAGGGTGATTGGAGGTTAAAATGAATGCTTATAAAACACATAGTAAACACCCAATAAATGTTAGCTATTATTATTCAGTTCCATGAACTGTTCAGTATCAGTTTTTGATAGTTTCCTTCCCACTGTTTTCTCCAGTTCTCTGTTTTCTGAAACATCTATAATGTCAGTATTGGTCTTCCTGAATTGATTCTCTATGTCTCTTATAGTTTCTGTTGTATTTACCATTATCTTTGTCTTTTTGTTCTATTTTATGAGAGAGATCCTCTTCTTTATATTCTAAGCCTCCTATTGAGTTTGTATTTTGGTATCATGCTTAAAATTTCCAAGATTATTTTGTTCTCCAGTTGTTCCATTTTAATCATATTCTGTTCTATTTTGGGGAGAGAAAGAGTATACAATGTCTTCTCCATGGTCCTGGACTCTCTTACTGTTTGGGCTTCTCCTCTCTTAGGTGATACTTATGCTGGGCCAATTTCCTGTTCCTTTGCCTTAGTGACTACTTCTCTCCCCATCTCACAGTCCCTTCCTTTTTGTTCCCAGGTGTAGGGTTACCAGATTCAGCAAATAAAAATACAGGACATTCAGTTAAATGTGAACTATAGATAAACAATGGAGAGTGTTTTTCGTATAAGTATGCCTGTGCAATACTGGGGACATGCTTATACAAAAATGTCTTCATTATTTGTCTGATATTTAAATGTAACTGGGCATCCTATATTTTATCTGGCAACTCTAGGTGTCTTTTTATTTTCTGAAGATCAAGGTTGGCTTAGTAGTACAAAAGGGCTTTGTCTTCACACACACTTTTCTTAAAGGGGCCCACAGCTATTTACATAACATATGGCAGTCTCACACCCAAGCAGTTGTAAATTAGAGCCTGCTTATTCATTGACAAGTTAGGAACTCAACCATATTTCTCAGCTGTCTTCTGTTCCCCAGCCTCAGATTCAATAAATAAATGTGTTGTTCCAATAGTGTGTGTGCCATTGTGTTGCCTTTGTTCATTGTCTGTGCCCGCTTAGGGCCCCAGGGTGAGATAGCCCTGCTATCCTAGTGTGACAGTGTCTCCACGGTCACCATCTCTGCTCTGTTCTTTGGAGGGTTTGGAGGTAATTCTTACCAGGTCTTTGTTTTTAAGAACATTACCGCATTCTGTTGGTTTCCTCGTTAGTAGACTCTGGCAGGTGACAGATGTATGGAGCAGGCTTTGTTAGTGCTGTGTGACCGAGAACACAACTTGATGAAGAACATGTGTCTTGTAAAGAAAAGCTAAATTATGATTGAACCAATTATGTGAAAGGATACAGGAAATGAATATAATGGATAGATACTGCTCAGGAAAGCAATTCACAAAATCACATTAACATTTTCATCTAATCCCCATGGAGTTGTCCTTTTATAGGTCATTTCCTTAAAGGTATTTTTCTTTTCAAGTTATAAACCTGTCTGTGGTACTTCACTCCTGGTTCACTGTCAAGAACTCTCCCTGCTGCATTCCTGAGGATATCCAAGAGGGTCAGCTATTAACAGAACTGGGCTAAATATATCCCTTCCTGGAGCCTCTAGTCTTTGCTCCAGAGTCAGCATCCTTTGTCAGCCCAGGCTAATTTCCTTCCCGTTTCCCTTCCACCTGGCAGGACAGCCTCATTAGAGGCCTCAAAGATCAGCCTCAGAGGTCGGCATGAGGAACTGAGAAGCTTCTTAAAGGCCTTGTCTATTTACCTACGATGGTTGGCCCACCTGCTCCGCATAACCACTCACCAGCACATACTTTATACATCTGCTGTATATCCTACCTCCACGTAAACTATAAAGCACACCCTGACCTAGCAGCAGGCTCATGCTTAAAGGAGGCTTTCTATACATGGGACGTGTAGGTTTCATCAAATGACAGGGCATTTGCCTTTTTTTTTCCCTAATGAAAAGAAATGAACGTCTTGGATCAGAGAGTCTGAAATGGGAAGATTTATATATATTTGCTTTTCTTGAAACTAAGGGATTGTCCTGGTTGTGGGACTTTCAGGGCTAAAACTGGGAGTCTTGGGCGAACCAGGACAGTTGGTCACCCTCTGTTGCCTTCCCCACTACCACCCTTCAAATTCCCTTCACCACTCTCTCTTACTCTGGGAAAGAGGTCATAGCCCCAAACTGATCTTTGGAAGTTTTGCAAGAAATAATCCAGAGATTTTGGGAGTTTTGCATTAAAGCAACATAAGGAGGAACTACCAATGTTTTTGTGAAGATATTTGTGAGAAAAGGAACCGTAAGAGATTGAAGGGAAGGATATAACTATATTTTTCATTTGTAAAACCCCCTCTAAAGAGCTATTTTAAATGTTTGTTTAGCTTGCTTGCCTTGCTATTTCAATAAATGTTTCTAATATATAAGAAATAGAAAAACTTGGGATCATATATCTGTAGCATTTTGAACTCAGAATCGCAATCTGTAATTGTAGCAAATCCTCCATTACCCTTTCAAAGCTTCAAGACCCATGGCACTCTGCCTCCACCTGGTGGCAGTGTGCATAAATTAAGTCCTGACCACCTACCCCACTCCCCCACCTCTGTGTGTGTGTGTGTGTGTGTGTGTGTGTGTGTGTGTGTGTTTGTGTGCACGCGCGCGCGCGCGTGCTGACAGCCTCACTCTGGGGAATTGATTTTTTTTTAACATCTTTATTGGAGTATAGTTGCTTTACAATGTTGTGTTAGTTTCTGCTGTACAACAAAGTGAATCAGCTATACATATACATATACCCCCATATCTCCTCTGTCTTGCATCTGCCTCCCACCCTCCCTATGCCACTCCTCTAGGTGGTCACAAAACACCTAGCTGATCTCCCTGTGCTATGCGGCTGCTTCCCACTAGCTGTCTATTTTACATTTGGTAGTGTAATATATGTCCATGTCACTCTCACTTCGTCCCAGCTTACCCTTTCCCCTCCCTGTGTCCTCAAGTCCATTCTCTACGTCAGTGTCTTTATTCCTGCCCTCAGATTCTTTAGAACCTTTTTTTTTTTTTTTTTTAGATACGGTATTTGTTTTTCTGACTTACTTCACTCTGTATGACAGACTCTGGGTCCATCGACCTCACTACAAATAACTCAATTTCGTTTCTTCTTATGGCTGAGTAATATTCCATTGTATATATGTGCCACATCTTCTTTACCCATTCATCTGTCGATGGACACTTAGGTTGCTTCCGTGTTCTGACTATTGTAAATAGTGCTGCAATGAACATTGTGATACATGACTCTTTTTGAATTATGGTTTTCTCAGGGTATATGCCCAGTAGTGGGATTACTGGGTCGTATGGTAGTTCTCTTTTTAGTTTTTTAAGGAACCTCCATACTGTTCTCCATAGTGGCTGTATCAATTTACATTCCCACCAACAGTGCAAGAGGGTTCCCTTTTCTCCACACCCTCTCCAGCATTTATTATTTTTTTCGTACACACACACTGTATTTTATTTTTACAAGAGATAAATAACCTGACACCAAGCATTGTAAATGGATGACCACAACAAAAGCAACAATGATTGCAATTACCAAACACGAAACACACTCATACTATGTCATAATATTGACATTCAGTCCAGTAACCCTCCACTGTAACAGCTCCTTTACTTTGCAGTGAAAATTGATTTGTATATTTTTTGCCTCTGAGTCCTTGTGGGATTTTTTTTTATTCAAACAAAGTCACAAAAATTATAATCATCCTCATCAGTTCACTCAGTACCATGTAATTAATTTTTTTTCATCTTGATCTTTTGTTAGCACTTTTATGAATTCATCAGTTTTCCATTAGAGTTCTGAAAATGCTTATTCATTCAGTTCAGCAGTATAGTCTGTTACTAGAAACCTGTACTTGTCAGAGTCTTTTCCATGAATTCCTTGAAGATGAAGCCCTATTACAGGAACATTTTTGCAAATGCATCAGAGTACACCCAGAACTGTCTGTAAATGACAAAAGACTTAAAAATGACCATGGTTAAAGATTTGATGAAAGTTCATAATAATGCAATTGACAAGGAAATTTAGTTATTTCTGAGATATACATTTTAAAGTAATAACTAGAATTATGACTTATAACATTATACCAGAACATATAAGATTTTTAGAAATTTCATGTAATGTCCGAAACATTGATATTAACATATTTCCATACAAATAACCCAAAGAAAGTTTAGTATTAGTTGGTTTTTTTTAATATACTGCACGTTCTTATTAGTTATAAATTTTACACACATCAGTGTATACATGTCAATCCCAACTGCCCAATTCAGCACACCACCATCCCCACCCCACCGCGGTTTTCCCCCCTTGGAGTCCATATGTTTGTTCTCTACATCTGTGTCTCAACTTCTGCCCTGCAAACTGGTTCGTCTGTACCATTTTTCTAGATTCCAAATACATGCATTAATATACGATATTTGTTTTTCTCTTTCTGACTTCACTCTGTATGACAGTCTTTAGATCCATCCACGTCTCAACAAATGACTCAATTTCGTTCCTTTTTATGGCCGAGTAATATTCCATTGTATATATGTACCACAACTTCTTTATCCATTCATCTGTCGATGGGCATTTAGGTTGCTTCCATGACCTGGCTATTGTAAATAGTGCTGCAGTGAACATTGGGGTGCATGTGTCTTTTTGAATTATGGTTTTCTCTGGGTATGTGCCCAGTAGTGGGATTGCTGGATCATATGGTAATTCTATTTTTATTTTTTTAAGGAACCTCCATACTGTTCTCCATAGTGGCTGTATCAATTTACATTCCCACCAACAGTGCAAGAGGGTTCCCTTTTCTCCACACCCTCTCCAGCATTTGTTGTTTGTAGATTTTCTGATGATGCCCATTCTAACTGGTGATACCTCATTGTACTTTTGATTTGCATTTCTCTAATAATTAGTGATGTTGACCAGCTTTTCATGTGCTTCTTGGCCATCTGTATGTCTTCTTTGGAGAAATGTCTATTTAGGTCTTCTGCCCATTTTTGGGTTGGGTTGTTTGTTTCTTTAATATTGAGCTGCATGAGCTGTTTATATATTTTGGAGATTAATCCTTTGTCCGTTGATTCATTTGCTCATATTTTCTCCCATTCTGAGGGTTGTCTTTTCATCGTTTATGGTTTCCTTTGCTGTGCAAAAGCTTTGAAGTTTCATTAGGTCCCATCTGTTTATTTGTTTCTATTTCCATTACTCTATGAGGAGGATCAAAAAAGATCTTACTGTGATTTATGTCAAGGAGTGTTCTTCCTACGTTTTCCTCTAAGAGTTTTATAGTGTCCGGTCTTACATTTAGGTCTCTAATCCATTTTGAGTTTATTTTTGTGTATGGTGTTAGGGAGTGTTCTAATTTCATTCTTTTACATGTAGTTCTCCAGTTTTCCAACACCACTTATTGAAGAGACTGTCTTTTCTCCATTGTATGTCTTTGCCTCCTTTGTCATAGATTAGTTGACCATAGGTGCGTGGGTTTAACTCTGGGCTTTCTGTCTTGTTCCATTGATCTATGTTTCTGTTTTTGTGCCAGTACCATATTGTCTTGATTACTGTAGCTTTGTAGTATAGTCTGAAATCAGGAAGTATGATTCCTCCTGCTCCGTTTTTTCCTTCAAGACTGCTTTGGCTCTTCAGGGTCTTTTGTGTCTCCATACAAATTTTAAGATGATTTGTTCTAGTTCTCCAAAAGATGCCATTGGTAATTTGATAGGGATTGCATTGAATCTGTAGATTGCTTTGGGTAGTATAGTCATTTTCACAAAATTGATTCTTCCAATCCAAGAACATGGTATATCTCTCCATCTGTTGGTATCATCTTTAATTTCTTTCATCAGTGTCTTATAGTTTTCTGCATACAGGTCTTTTGTCTTCCTAGGTAGGTTTATTCGTAGGTATTTAATTCTTTTTGTTGCAGTGGTAAATGGGAGTGTTTCCATAATTTCTCTTCCAGATTTTTCATCATTTGTGTATAGGACTGCAAGAGATTTCTGTGCATTAATTTTTTATCCTACAACTTTACCAAATTCATTGATTAACTCTAGTAGTTTTCTGGTGGTATTTTTAGCATTCTCTCTATATAGTATCATGTCATCTGCAAACAGTGACAGTTTTACTTCTTCTTTTCCAATTTGTATTCCTTTTATTTCTTTTTCTTCTCTGATTGCCATGGCTAGGACTTCCAAAACTATGTTGAATAATAGTGGTGAGAGTGCACATCCTTGTCTTGTTCCTAATCTTAGAGGAAATGCTTTCAGTTTTTCACCACTGAGAATGATGTTTGCTGTGGGTTTGTCATATATGGCCTTTATTATGTTGAGGTAGGTTCCCTCTGTGCCCACTTTCTGTAGAGTTCTTATCATAAATGCGTGTTGAATTTTGTCAAAAGCTTTTTCTGCAGCTATTGAGATGATCATATGGTTTTTGTTATTCAGTTTGTTAATATGGTGTATCACATTGATTGATTTGTGTTGATTGAAGAATCCTTGCATCCCTGGGATAAATCCCACTTGATTATGGTGTATGATCCTTTTAATGTGTTGTTGAATTCTGTTTGCTATTATTTTGTTGAGGATTTTTGCATCTATATTCATCAGTGATTGGTCTGTAATTTTCTTGTTTTGTAGTATCTTTGTCTGGTTTTTGTATCAGGGTGATGGTGGCCTCATAGAATGAGTTTGGGAGTGTTCCTTCTTCTGCAATTTTTTAGGAAGAGTGTGAGAAGGATGGGTGTTAGCTCTTCTCTAAATGTTTGGTAGTATTCACCTGTGAAGCCATCTGGTCCTGGACTTTTGTTTGTTGGAAGACTTTTAATCACAGTTTCAATTTCATTACTTGTGATTGGTCTGCTCATATTTTCTGTTTCTTCCTGGTTCAGTCTTGGAAGGTCATACCTTTTTAAGAATTTGTCCATTTCTTCCAGGTTGTCCATTTTACTGGAATAGAGTTCCTTGTAGTAGTCCCTTAGGATGCTTTGTATTTGTGTGGTGTCTGTTGTAACTTCTCCTTTTTCATTTCTAATTTTATTGATTTGAATCCTCTCCTTCTTTTTCTTGATGAGTCTGGCTAATGGCTTATCAATTTTGTTTATCTTCTCAAAGAACCAGCTTTTAGTTTTATTGATATTTGCTATTGTTTTCTTTGTTTCTATTTCATTGATTCCTGCTCTGGTCTTTATGATTTCTTTCCTTCTGCAAACTTTGGGTTTTGTTTGTTCTTCTTTCTCTAGTTCCTTTAGGTTAAAGGTTAGATCGTTTACTTGAGATTTTTCTTGTTTCTTGAGGTAGGGTTGTATAGCTATAAACTTCCCTCTTAGAACTGCTTTTGCTGCATCCCATAGGTTTTGGATCATCGTGTTTTCATTGTCATTTGTCTCTAGGTATTTTTGGGGTTCCTCTTTGATTTCTTCAGTGAACACCTGGTTATTTTGTAACGTATTGTTTAGCCTCCATGTGTTTGTGTTTTTTACGTTTTTTTTCCCCTGTAATTCATTTCTAATCTCATAGCACTGTGATCAGAAAAGATGCTTGATATGATTTCAATTTTCCTAAATTTACTGAGGCTTGATTTGTGACCTAAGATGTGATCTATCCTGGAGAATGTTCCGTGCGCACTTGAGAAGAAAGTGTAATCTGCTGTTTTTGGATGGAATGTCCTATAAATATCAATTAAATTTATCTGGTCTGTTGTGTCATTTAAAGCTTGTGTTTCCTTATTTATTTTCCTTTTGGATTATCTGTCCATTGGTGTAAGTGAGGTGTTAAAGTCGCCAATTATTATTGTGTTGCTGTCAATTTCCTCTTTTATAGCTGTTAGCAGTTGCCTTATGTATTGAGGTGCTCTTACGTTGGGTGCATATATATTTATAATTGTTATATCTTCTTCTTGGATTGATCCCTTGATCAATATGTAACATCCTTCCTTGTCTCTTGTCACATTCTTTATTTTAAAGTCTATTTTATCTGATATGAGTATTGCTACTCCAGCTTTCTTTTGATTTCCATTTGCATGGAATATCTTTTTCCATTCCCTCACTTTCAGTCTGTTTGTGTCCCTAGGTCTGAAGTGGGTTTCTTGTAGACAGCATATATACAGGTCTTGTTTTTGTATCCATTCAGTGTTTTGGTTGGAGCATTTAATCCATTTACATTTAAAGTAGTTAACGATATGTATGTTCCTATTACCATTTTCTTAAATGTTTTCGATTTGTTATTGTAGGTCTTTTCCTTCTCTTGTGTTTCCTGCCCAGAGAAGTTCCTTTAGCATTTGTTGTAAAGCTGGTTTGGTGGTGCTGAGTTCTCGTAGCTTTTGCTTGTCTGTAAAGGTTTTAATTTCTCCATCGTATCTGAATGAGTTCCTTGCTGGGTAGAGTAATCTTGGTTTTAGGTTTTTCCCTTTCATCACTTTTATTATGTCCTGCCACAAGACTGTGTCTTTATATTTGCTTATGTCTCATCCTGTGAGGTACTAAGAGCCCATGAAGCCATATAAAATAAATGATTACCTTAATCTCTTCAAAAAATAATAATGTTATAAGCAAACATTGTGAAGTGTATAATTTGTGAAAATATCAGAAGTGTATGGATCTTATTAGATTATAACAATCAAATAAAACTTGTAAGGAATTTATTAATCAGACATGGTTCATCACATCTATTATCACACTGAATTTCACAGTTATTAGTTCACATCTGGGGATTTAACCAAGATTGCTTTCATACAGGTAAATCTTTTTTTCCCTTTATAGTCTTTTTTCCCTCTTCTTATTTTGTTGATTCTTCAGCATCTGAAATAATTGCTAAAGTTCATGGGCTGTTTTATCATTAATGTATTGTGTGTGAGTAAAAGACTCAAACCTCACTTGTGTGCATCTTCTTTGAGGGAAGTCATTTCAGTTTCCTAGGGCTGGGTTTCAGGGTCTGTAAAATTGAGACTGTCATTATGGATGTCATCAGGTTGGTGTGAGAGTCAAATACTCTGTGTGTGTGTGTGTGTGTGTGTGTGTGTGTGTGTGTTGTTAACCAGATGTTAATCTCAATGGCATATCATTATCACTTGCAAATTGAAGACAAAGTTTCCAGATCTTACTGCCTTGCCCCTGGCTGCCTTCTGCCCTCTATTTGGATTCCAAGACCAAGTTTCTCTAAAATATTCCTAGGAATTCTAATTCTCCTTGTGCCTGCTGTTCCTCATCCCTGCCGGGACCTTTCCCAAGCCCCTCCTTCCCACACCCCCAGTCTCTCGCTTCCCCCACACTGGGTGAAAGCTGCCAGAGGGACAGCACCAGCCTAGACTGGGTGTGGGGTTTTGTGGTGGTGGTGGGGGACGGCCCTGGTGAGTGTGGCTGGGGTCCAGATCTTGTTTCCCAGGTGTGTTGCCCCACAGGGAACAGGTAGAATTAAGGGAAAAGTGGGGAGAAGGGGAGGGATGCCCCTCCCCCTCCCACCTAGATCCTCTAATATGAGTAAAATAATTCTACCTCCAGGTCCAGTCTTAGGGACAATCTGATTCCAAGGAGAGGAGAATTCCCTGTTCATTATCTCCCCCCAATCTGCAAACTCTGTCCTCATCAAAAAAAAAAAAAGGAAGGGAACAACACACTGTTGTCATCTCTTCACCTGCTTGTGTGACTGATGTTCCTTCAGTAAGAGGCAAAGTCTTTCACTCCGCTGAATGAAGAGAGGGCCCTGGGGAGGGGTGGTTGAGTGGGGGGCGGGGAGTTTCAAGGGGGAAGCATCCCAGAGTGGTGAGGTCCATGCCCGGTCCCGAGGAAGTAGATTTCAGTCGGGGGAGCACGGAGTGTGAGAAAACATGCCTTTTCAAGAAAGGGAAAAACACTGTCCTTTCCATCCAGGCCCCACCACTCTTCCTCCTGAGCTGGTCAAGACCTCTTCCCCATTCCTCACCCTAACACCCTTCCTTGCAGAGAGGCACAGACATTCATCCAGCTTGTGCAGGGTCATGTGGCTTACATTTCTGGAAAACCACTCTGATGTCACACCTCATCTTACTAACCTAATTTTATTTTTGTCTTCATCTTGATTTCTTCCTAAAATGGGGAAAAAAAAAAAACACCAAACCCTGTCTCAAATCTTCATTTGGAATGAATTGAGGTTTCCAGTATTTTGGTTGTATTTCTAAGCATTCAAATTTCACTGCTGTTTTCAGGTTCTGATGGCCTTCCCTACCTCTCTTCTGTATAACCTAAGAATTTAGGATTTACCTCTTGGCTTCTAGTGTCATTCCCACCTTTGGTGATACAGTTTCTGCCAAGCAGCCATGTTGCTGGAAGGCTGCCTCCCAGGTCACGGAGCCTCTATTACTGTATTGGAGTTAGAGCAGCTGCTGAGCTTTTTCCAGAAAAAGAAAAAGAAACAGCATTTCCATCTGCAGATACCCCTCCTGCTACTGAGGCCCATGCTGCTGTCTGGGCAAGAGCATGCGTCAGGTTTTAAACCTCCCAGAACAAGATGCCAGTTGGCCCCTTCCTGTCTGGAGTCTGAGGCCTAAACCCATGGAGGACCCGCAGCACTGCGGGGACATGTTTGGAGATTGTTTTATCCATTCGTGGGGGCCCAGCCTGTGCTGAAAGCTCTCTCTAAAACATCTGGCACTGGAGAGGGGAGACCTGTTGCAGGCACCCACCGAGTGTACACCCAGCTCTCCAGGCTACGTCTGGGGTGAGCTACACTGGAGGAGCCAATGCGCCTGGGCCCCGTTTCCAGGGTGGCCAGCAGAACGTTTCTGAGATACAATTTGCCTTCAGGAAATATTCCACATGAGGGTTATTCATTTTAAAAGCCTTTCTGTGCTTGTGAAACCATAAATGGTGATGCTGTCTACTATCTCATGCAACACCTTCCGTGTAAAATCCAAATGAAAATCTTTTGCATGAGATTATTGCCAGAAATTATTTTGTCTCTATAGATAAAATTCTGGAGTGAAAAGGAAAATTAAAACTTACAGAATCCATCACATTTTCCTCCAAGTCTTGGGTGCTCAAATCACGTGCCTGAGACATATTTCAGCTGTTTTTTTTTTTTTTTCTGAATTGAATTATCTGTTTCTGTCCATCTGTCTGCCCATCTATTTTTTTCAATACTGAGTTTTAATCTATTAAAAAAAGGGCCAAGTCCTTGGCAGAAGCAGGTATTCCTCAAGTGGTAGAAGAAATTGTCGTTTCAAAATTGCAGTAATTTCTTCACAAAAATTCACACATTTTGGAAACATTGGATGATGAAGCTAAGAGACCCAGAAGTATAGAACTGTATCCCAGAAATAGAACGTAATTTCAGTTTTTTTTGACAGGAGGGTTGTATTAGCAAATGGGTTGGCACAGTGTTGAGGGACCAGCAGAAGTGGGGGTGTCCGGAGGGAGGGGTGCTCACCCTGCATCCTAAGGGACTTTTCTATGGCAAGACTTTGGCTGTCTTCCTGCTGCCTAGGTTCCAGCCCACATTCCTGGGCTGGCTCATCTCTTTCTGGCCAATTCTCTGAGCTCCTTAGTATCTTGCCTAGATTCCCTTTCTGCCTTAATCATATTGAGTTTCTATTGGTCGCAACCAAGAACTCTGACTCATCTATGTAGCAAATTAATTAGTTCAGTGATTCGCTTACTCAGTCAGCATTCTCTGAGCAAAACACCCTTGTGAGGTAGTATTCTATTTCTTCATCTTATGGCTGCAGAAATTGAAGCTCATGGAATTTGAGTTTTGAAAATCAATATTTTAAGGTAATGTTTGGTGTTTAAAGTGGTGTTTTCCATCTCTTTATGGTCCCACCACAGGCAGAAAGAGTCAATCCTGGAGGATTTTGAGGTCTTGTCACTGGGAAAATGTCCATGCTCGAGACCCCAGCAGTAAACTACCCAGTTGGACTTAAGCTCTTTGTTCAGGAAGAACTTAGTATGATGACCAAACACCCTTCATCTGAAAGAACTCATAGGCCCCAGTATGGGGAGGCTTTTGGTGAGATCTTCTTTGGACAGCACCACTGGGATACTAAACAGTGGAGAGGAAGGGGTAGAAGTTAAAAGGTTGCTGTCATACATTATATATTGTGTCCATCATATGTTCATCCCTGGGCCAAACATTACAGCTAAAATATCCACATGTAAAAAAGGTAGACACTCTCATTTGGATCACATGTTATAGTGTGGAAAGAGATGAGGGAAAGAAGTTGTTTCCCTAAAAGAAGGGGGCATTATTCCCAGGAGAAGGAAGGGTGCTTGGCTAACAAACAATATATATTTACTGAGTACCTAGTATATGCCAGACAGCAATTTTGGAAGCAGGAGCCAGAGCCGGAATTGTTTTAAGAATATAAGCTGTTTGAGAATTTTCAGAAATCTTGTGGAAAGTTTCGGATTTCCACAGAGCGTGGAATGGGACTTCGAGCCAATCTTGCCCACATTGCAAAAGGTTGAGAGATGGGTTACATTGTGTTTTAAATAAAATAAAAATAAAATATTATCTTTGATGGCAAGTAACTCTAAAGATAGAGGCTCTTTTGCCCCAGAAATTTTGACTAGTGGCATCACTGTTTTTAATAGTTAAGTGAGTTGATAAAGAACTGAAAGGTGATGTGATATAGTGCAATGCAGTAGATTTATTGTCAGAAGATTTGGTGTCTCATTTTGATTTTACTCATAACTGGATGGCTTCGAGTGTCTCAAGTTGGGTTTCCTAAGAGGTCGACCCTGATATAGAGATCAGTGTGTAGGAGGTTTACTAGGGCATGCCCTTGGGAATCAAAGCCTGGAGAGGGAGGAAGCAGGACTGGATTGAGGAAAAGTGGGGCTGGGATACAGTCACAAGGGCTCAGCTTACCCCATGGGAGCTTTGGAGCTGGAGTGGCCCTTTAGAGTTGTCCTGAGTTGGGGCAAGGGGACTTGACAGTATACCTCCAACATCAGCCTGTCTTTGGATGCAGGCTTATCTTGGAGAGGAGAGGGATCTTTGTTGAGACAGCTCTTTCTGGAGTAGGACAATCCTAATAGGGAGTGCTAACAGCTGGCTCTCACTGGCGTCATTCCTGGGAGCTGGGATTAGTTCTTTAGTCCTGACGGGGAATCTGGGTAGCACAGGCCAGCATCTGCCTCATGGGGTGAGTCATCTCACCCCTCTGAGCCTCAGTTTCCAGAACTGTAAAGTAGAGAAATTGGTTCACTTGATCTCTAAGTCTATTTCCAACTTCACAATCTTCTAACAGAGTGTCAAGTACTTATTGGTTCTTATTTTCTGAAGTCTCATTTTGTAAATATGCCTTTTTTAAAATACATAAATGTATATATTTATTTATTTTATTTTTGGCTGCATTGGATCTTCATTGCTGTGCGTGGGCTTTCTGTAGTTGCAGCAAGCAGGGGCTACTCTTCGTTGCCGTGCGCAGGCTTCTCATTGTGGTGGCTTCTCTTTGTTGCCGAGCAGGGTCTCTAGGCCTGCGGGCTCAGTAGTTGTAGCGGGCTGTAGAGTGCAGGCTCAGTAATTGTGCTCACGGGCTTAGTTGATCCGCGGCATGTGGGATCTTCCAAGATCAGGGATCAAACCCGTGTCCCCTGCATTGGCAGGCGAATTCTTAACCACTGCGCCACCAGGGTAGTCCCTGTAAATATGCCTTTGCAAAGACCTGGAAAGGAGTGAGGAAGATCTTTATGAATGGATTTGGAGTAACTTTTAGGATATATTGTTAAGTGAAAGAAGCAAGGTACAAAAACATGTATAATAGGATATCCTTTGCCTAGAAAGAAGGGAAAGTGCATATGTGTTTTGCAAAACAAACAAACAAACATAAACAAGCAAAAAAAACCCCAAACCACACAGGAAGAATAACCCAGAAAGTAATAAAATTTATAAGGATGAGGAGTGGGACTGGGGTGGAGGGAATGGATACAGGAGGATGTGAGTATCTTATATACCTGAAAAAATAAATTAAAAGAAGCAAACTCTTAATTGGAATACAGTAAAAAACAAATGAATCTAGCTGTATATCATATTGATAAAATAACCACACGGAGAAAAGGATTGATTCGAGTAAAATTCAGTACGTATCAGGAGTCTGGCTGACCATCCCTTAGTGGGATCTATTCTAAGAACAAAAAGAATTCAATGGCACCTGAAGTTTTAGTATGCTCATTGGTTATTAGTAATGTTAGTATTACAATTTTTAAACTATATGTAAATATTATAGTAAAAAACACATACGTAGATATAGTATTAGGAATCAAGACTTTAAGAGAAAAATAAAAATAGAAAATAAAAGTTCAAAAAAACCTTTTATATTAAATTTGAATATATGAGTTCTTATATATAAATATTTCCTAGCTTTGCCCACTTAAAAGGACTTACAAGTAATGGCACTTAGTTGCAGTGAGCACTCTTAACGGCCCAGATCTTCATGTGAATATCATTTTCCATTAAAAAGAAAGTGGACTCCTTGGAGAATGGCTGAATCTGTATCTGGGGACGGCAAAATGAAGCGAATCAGAAATATTTTATCTTGCTGAACAGCAAGGAGAAACTTAAAAACCAGGGTGTTCTTATAAAAAGGATATGGGATCCATCTTAAAGGGTCTCCCTCTAGCCATGTTTGGGACCATTTGGACATCGAAAAGAATAAAGAATGTAACTGATTATAACCCATTAAATATATATGAAATTCATGAGGCCATAGTAATTTGAAGGAGAGGGAGAAGGAAAGGGTGGGGAGGGAGATAGAGACGGGGTCGGGGAGAGAGAGCGCGAGAGGATAGAGAGAAGAAAATACAGACAGAGAGAGAAGAAAGAGAATAAAAGGAAAGCTCCTTTTTACAGAAGAATGCCAGTTAATAAATGTAGAAGTAAGGATAAAATGAGACAGTCCCTGCAAGCCCAACATAATGATGAATTCAGGTAAGGATCTTCAATGGATGCTAAAACAGTCTATTCATATGGCATCGGAGTTTTAACCCACAGATTATTAATGGCAGAGGAGGCAAAAATATACCTTTACTCTGGAGAGATCTGGCCATCACCACCTGAACTAAGAGACCAAACTTAACATCACAGATGCTCAGATAGCCTGATATTGTGTGACTCCAGGCGTGATGCAACATGATGAACACAAAATTGTGCAAGACACATCTTGCCAGAGATGTCTAACCCAAATCTGGTCAAGTTGCAGACCTAATTTCCAGTGTACAGGAAATGTAGGGATAGAGGAACATGTTAAACTAAACCACAAGGAAACAGTCTGCCTTATCCAGAGTATGTAAAACGTTCTAAAAATGACTGGACTCCTCAAAAAGTCAATGTGTATAAATTTAAACAAAGGAAAAAGAGAAAGAGGAGCACTGTTCACTATTTTGAAACACTAAAGGCTGAAAGGCTAAAAGCATAACAATCAGTGCAAGAATTTGGTACAGTTGTAGAAATATGAATGTGAACTGGATATTAGATTTATGGAATTGTCATTTTCTTAGATGTGATTATGATACTGTGGTTATGTAGAAAATCCTTATTCTTAGGAGATGCATGGTAAACAATTTAGTGATGAAATGTCATGAATGTCTGCAACTTAATTTAAATGATTTAATGACAGATAATAACAATATATACTTTTTTCCTCCTGTATTTCCTCTGTATATGGATAGAAAGATGGTTGATTGATTGATAGCAACAGAGACAGAAAGATAAGCAAATTCAGCAAAATGTTGACAATTGGTGAATCTAGATGATGAGAATATGGATATTAGTTCAAGTCTTCTTCTGTAGTCTTGAAATTTTTCAAAATAAAAATTTGGGGCTTCCCTGGTGGCGCAGTGGTTGAGAGTCCGCCTGCCGATGCAGGGGACACGGGTTCGTGCCCTGGTCCGGGAAGATCCCACATGCCGCAGAGCGGCTGGGCCTGTGAGCCATGGCCGCTGAGCCTGCACGTCCGGAGCCTGTTCTCTGCAACGGGAGAGGCCACAACGGTGAGAGGCCCGCGTACCACAAAAAAAAAAAAAAAAAAAAAATTGGAGGAAAATGCCTGGCAATACAACATAAGACCTGGAAGAGTCCTTGAACTTTTATCTTCTAAATCTTTCATTGTGTAGATTGTAAAATTAGAACCCAAAGAGGTTAACTCGCTTGCCCAAGACCACGTTAACTGGGTCTCCAATGTTGCTTCCACTATTCTTTGCTGTGTCACGTGAAAATTAACCTCACTTTTTTTTGGCATATAAAATTCTTTTTAATCTCTTCTAATATCACACTGGCTTTTCCATATCAAAATGACTGGGAGAGGGCAGGGCACACACAAGCCCTGACATTGGTCCCTTGTCTCTCTCCTCATTAGACCTGAGCATCTGTACTACAGGACGCCTTGTGCTCATAGCCCCTCTCACTCAATCCCCATCACATCTACCAGGGCCTCACTGTTTCCTTGTTTCATTAACTTGGTGCCACTCTCACTGACCTGGCTATGACATATTTCTTAATATTCTCTGACTGATTTTAAAAAAGCTTCTTTGCATTATTGAGACAAATCATAATATAACCAAGTCAACATAATCATATCTTGGCTATGCTAATTGGAAACCTCAGGTTTAAACAAAAGGCTGTACATCGCAACATTCTAAGGCAACCACATTCCAATAAAAATTAATAATAAAAAAAAAAGCCTATACACAGAGCAGTATCTTCCCATAATCTCCAGAGGGTACCCTGAAACACAGCAACCTATAAATAAAACCATCAGCCTGCGTTTGCCCAAGAACATTTTGCAAGATAGTGAACCAATGAAAACTAAACATGTTTCCCAATCAACCCTTCTTCTACAAAGGAAGGGAGATAGTGGTGGAAATGCTCTATGGAAATCAAGCAAAAACCACAGGGCTTAAGCCTCTCGAGGTAGAGAAATGAAAACAACTCAAGGATCTTTAAGAAGTTTGGGTTGAACTGTTCTGCTAGTTCATACCCCCTCCCTTTTTCATTTTCATTTAATATTGCATTTTCTCTTTCCTAGTCTAATGTGCCCACAGATTATTTTTCTTCATTGACTGGAACAAAATAATTTTTATTTCTAATGTGCATTGAAAGTTTGATATAGGGGCTTCCCTGGTGGCACTGTGGTTGAGAGTCCACCTGCCGATGCAGGGGACACGGGTTTGAGCCCTGGTCTGGGAAGATCCCACATGCCGCGGAGCAACTAAGCCCGTGTGCCACAACTACTGAGCCTGTGCGTCTGGAGCCTGTGCTCCACAACAAGAGAGGCCGTGATAGTGAGAGGCCTGTGCACCGCGATGAAGAGTGGCCCCCGCTTGCCACAACTAGAGAAAGCCCTCGCACAGAAATGAAGACCCAACACAGACATAAATAAATTAATTAAAAAAAAGTTTGATATAAAACATTCTAGATAACCCCTTTCCCCACCTAGTTGTTGCTTACAGTGAACCTCTTTTCAATGAATATCTAATGAAAGTAGCTGTTAAATAAAAATGAATGTTATATATAAAATTGTGAAATGTTATTTTCTACCTTGTAAAGAAAAAATATATCAGTGTGGAATGTATAATTTATAGGCAACTGGAAGACTATGGCAACTTAAATGGCATCAGGCATGGTGTGGGCAGAAAAACCAAAGTCATCAGGGAAAGTTGGAGGATATACTAGAGATTGCAAGATAATCCCCTAGGGTTCAGTGGGTCTGCTGAGTAAGGTCCTCAGAAAAACAACCCTGCGAGTTTGTATTACTGGCACATTCCCTCCAAATAAGAGGTGTCATTTCTTCTGAATTTATTGGACTGAGTTTCTCAATTCTGGTATGTTGTGTGTCTGCATATGGAGCTCTAAAATTAGCTTTAAAAGCAGGCATAACAAGCTGCTGGCCTGGATTTTATTTTGTCTGTACAGTATTTTTAAAAATCAGAAATTTGCACATAAAAACCCAGATTTCCAATATCTCTTGACATATTGGAAGACCTGGCAACACTAGGCTTGAATTTCTCCTGGTAAAGGTTGATTGTTTCCCATGGCCATGAACTCTGTGGTTTGCCATAATCCATAGAAGTCCTTGTTGTATATCGAGACAGCTTTATTTAAATGGCTGAGTCCCGGAAGCATCTGAGTTTGAGACCTACATTATCCAGTTTCAATTCATTTAGATAAAATAATTTCTTTTGACCAAAATAGGTATTTATAGCTATGAAGGCACCTTGTGCATTTATGGTATAAAATGCCACGAGGCATTTTCCATTCCATTATTTTATTTTCTCCTCCCAACAACCCTTTGAAAGAAGTGTAATTATCATAACCATGATAATCCTAAGATATGATTCTGAATCTTGGAGAGGTTGTATAACTTGCCCATGGTCACACAGTTGATAAGGAGCAGAGCCAATATTCACACCCAAAGCCTACGCTGTCAGATAACTGAGGCCACAGAGAATGTTGAGCTTGCAATGATCTACAGCTAAGTCTTAGGAAAGCAAGGAAGCAACATGGGAGCGTAAAAAGGACCACAGTTCAAAGACTCAAGAATTAGGACTGAGACCATAGGCTTGTTTTTCTGAGGACTTAACCACTTATTAGTTGGTAACCTTGGGAAATCCCCTTTCCTTTTGTGGCCTGAGTTTTACAATCTTTAAAATGAGCGTGGGGTGGGGTGAAAGAGGAGATCTCTGAAAGCCCCTGATGGGTCTTCCTCTGTGTTTGCAACCTAATCTGAAAATGAATTTGTTCCTTTTCTTTGGCTCCCTCTGCTGGGCATAGGAAGAGATTTGCGGCCGGAGCCACTTCAGATTTAATTCAGTTATTTATGAAGGACTTGCCCTGTACAAGGGCATGGTGGGCTCCTGGTTACCAGGTGGGGAGACTTAGACTAGAAGTGATTCTGAGTCACTTTCTAATCACCATTGAGCAAAGCAAATGAAGTGAAGTTCTAAAGCAACTCAAGATTCTATTGTATATATGGAAATCACAGAATCAGAAAATGTTATAATAATGGTAATCATGGAAATAAAGAGAGCTAATATTTATTAAGGACTGACTGTAGGCCAGGCACTATCTAAAGTACTTTGTCTACTTTCGTTTCCACTTCATTCTTAAGTAACCCTATCAAAGATTCCATTTATTATACACACTTTGTGCTGGGAGGGAGTTTAGAAGGCAATCCCCTCTGTTACCAGATGAAGAAATTGAGGCCCAGGGACATTAAGTGACTTATCCAGAGTCACACAGCAGATGACTGTTGGCAAAGCTAAGACCAGAAGCTAGTCCAGAAATATTTTTATTCCTTCATCCAGAGTCTCTAATTTAAAATCTGGCTGCAGAGATAGGACTAACGTACCAAGGAATAATTAACAGGAGGAGGCATGTAATTAGAAGCTTAGATTCTGAGAGTTGAAAGGAGCCTTAGAGGCTAATATGAATTCCTGCTCAGACAGAAACTTCTCTCATATCCCTGCAAAGTGGGTACTTAGCAATTGAGTTAAAACCAACCTCTAGTCCAAATTTTGTTCCCTGGAGCTGTACAGGATGTATCTAAGCCCTCTTTTGTACACGGTCCTCTAAGAATTTGTAAACAACTGTTGTGAAGTTATAAAACATCGTGTCTATGCTAAAATCCTCAAATTTATTTGTCCTTCATGATATACGTGAATCTTAGAAAAGAATTCATTATAAACCTCGTTGCCTCCTCCAGTGGCCTCCAATGAACGATACCTCCTGGTATTCATGTCCTGTGTAGTCTCTCTCATACTGAATTTTGGCTGTCCTTTGACACATTTACATAGAATGGGCAGAAGTGACTGTGCCAGTTTTGGTTCTAAACCTTAAGAAGGATGAGCAACTTTTATGTTTGTGCTCTTGGAAGCTAGCCACTGTGTAAGAAGTTTCGCTACCTTGCTGAAGAGGAAAGGTCCCAGGGGATGAGAAGCCACGTGGAGGGAATTGAGGCATCAGTTCTGTAGGTGAAGAAGCCATCTTGGATGTCCTGCTTATGGAGGACTCCTGTCCAGAGTACTCCAACCCTGGCTACCAACTGACCGCAAGTGCAAGAAAGATTCAAAGCAAAACCAGCAGAAGAACCACCCATCTGAGCCCAATCAGCACAGACTCATGAGGGATAAGAATAAAGTTCTTCTAAGCCACTAAGTTTGAGTGATTTGTTATACAGCAACAGATAACTTGAAACAACCCATTCAAAAAATATTCCCAGAAACAAAATTGATATGTCTAGTGCTGAGGATGGAAGGAACAGTGCCTCTGTTTATTCTGAGACTATTAACACTGTCCTGGATTTAATTTACATTTAGCGACCACATCACCAGATTGAACCATAAATCCCTGGCATTTGTCACACGATAGCTGTTTGGCAACTTCTCTCCAATATCTTCCTAAGTGGTGTTATGGACCTAAAAAAGGACTTCAGATTTTTTTTTCTTGATAATGTTCATCTTGTCTGTTGTGATTCATCATTCCAGCTTGATGAGATTTTTAGAACAAATCTTAGTTCTGTCATCTAATATAATAATTATCCCTTGTGTCCTCTGCAATTTGACAAACATATCATACATATTTTATCAAAATCATTGATAAAATTGATGAATAAGACCAGGCAAATTCGATCCATTTTCAGGCACCTGAGTAGATTTAGATGCATTAATTGAGCAACACTTTTAGGAAATGGTCATTCCAGCTAAAAAATCTCTTCAAATCTGTCATCCAATGTATAATTACCCCTCATGGCCTCTGCATATTAACACATACCATACATATTTTATCCAAGTCGTTGACAAAACGGTTGACTAGGACAGGGCAAACTCAGGGTCCCTTGGCAGGGCACTAACATCCTCCCGCTGAGTAGGGTTTTTTCCGCTGATTGAGGAGCACTTTTAGGAAACGATCGTTCCAGCTATGGGTCTATTTAATCTGTTGTCCACCAAGCTGCTTTTCTTCTTTTGATTCACAGTGACATTGCAGACAATGTGCCTTGCTAAGTCAAGGAATATTTGGCCTGTAGCCTTTCCCTGAACTTTCTGGATAAAACTTTCCAATAAAGTGGCTTAAATTTAGTCTGATATGACTGGCTGTTAATCAACTCATGTGGGTTCCTAATGGACACCACTTTATTTCCTACACAGTCAAGAGCAATATGTTTTAGAGTGTGAAGAGCACAAGTTTTGTAGTCAAACACACCTAGGTTGAAATCCTGGCTATTTTTACTGTGAACTAAGGCAAGTTACCTTCTCTGAGCCTCGGTTTCCTCATCTGTAAAATGAGGATAAGAATACTTTCTTCATAGGTTTGATGTGATGATTAAAATGAGATTATGTGTGGAAAGCAGACAGCATCACACCTGGCATGTACTAACTCAACACCTGTTGAGTTTCATTATTGTTACTGTTTTTTTTTAATTGTAATGATAAGTTAATCTATAGTTTCTAAAACTGATCTCTTTCTTTTCACTTTTCTGAAAATTTGAATAACACATGCCTATCCCTAATCTTATGGCACTGTGTTGAAGAATATAATAAAAATAAAGTAGTGCTGCTTTCTACCTGCCATCTGTTAACTTGAACCATCTGCCCAGAGCTGTGGGCCTATCCCTTTTTTGTTCTTCCTGCTCAAAACATCAATTAAAATGTGTCTCCCACCCCTGTACCCAACTTGAACCTTTTTCAGCCCCAGCATATTTCACATGACTCAACTGTTTTGGGGCTCCAACTGCCATCACACAGACCCTTTGGGGCCATCTTTTGTTCCTGCCTTTTTGCATAGGTGTGTCACCACCAGGAGCGGTTAAGTCCAGACCTAGAAGTCATTTAGGTCTTCCAGAATGGGGTAGAAAATGGGGTAGTCAACATCAAGAAATTATGAGATCTAGGATTAGGGAGCAGGACTTGGAGAAGCAGGAAAGCATCCTAGTCATGGGGAAACTAGGGCACCAGGAGGGGAAATGAAATAGGATAATAGTAACAAGGACCTGGCTACCAGGTCATAGAACCAGGCACCAGGCTGACATAGTGAGAGACCAGGAAGTACAAACCCACCTCTAAAGTTGGTGCTACCAGATCTTGGGTTTGAGTTGATTCTGTGAGTAGTATTAGGTGGCCTAGCAGTGGGGGTTACTGTGCTGCCCCAGCAGAGAGTCAAGCAAGGTGCTAAGATATCCTCCAAGAGAATTTTCAAGATTCCTGACACTTGCTCATCCCATTCAGTTCTTCCAGCTGGTCCTGAATTAAATCCTGGAGAGCACCTCTTTTTACTCATTTCTGAGCCTTTTGTGAGATGACCTTATTGTAAGGACAGTCAGAAATCTATCAGATGCCTTTTTTTTCAGCAGGATGACAGTATTTGACTACAGCTGGGTGGTATCCAGGTCACTGGTGACTCTCTGAGTACTCAAAATGTCAGTTTAAGGCTAGGACAAATCTGATAAGAATGGAGCGAGGCAGTGATGGGTTATACTTTATGGGACAGTCATTTTTAATCCACTTTAATAACCCAAGGGAATGGTACTGGTTGTAACTGTCTGTACCATCAAGGTGCCCTTAAGTGTCACTCAAAAGCCATCTAAGACTTTTGCCATTTTTAAAACTAAAAAAATATTTAAAAATTTTTTAAAGAAATGGAGAAATAAACTGCATCACAATCCCACCTTCTGGAGAAAATCTGTTAAAATTTTGGAGTGTATCTGAGCTAGTTTCTTTCTGCCCTCCTGTCCACCCCGCCGCCATGTACCCCCTTTCTTGTCCTCTTCTTTCTCTTTCTCTCTTTGGACCTCAGGGGCAGAGAGTTGAGTTATTTATGCTTTTCAGTCATGACGCATTATCAACGTTAGCATGTCCTTGGCTTTGCTTCTATTTTACTTTATTATTTTCCCCCTTTCTACTGAATCTTTACTCTCAGTCCCCCCTCTTACTACTGGTGCCCATTCTAAGATGCTGTATTCTTGCATTTGCACTCATGATTGAAGAATATATTGTATTTACGTATTTTCAGTTTACATACATGGTACTTGCTATATAGGTCTTGTTCTGTTTCCTTTTTATTTTTTAGCACATGATCTGTTTATAGTGCAGATGTCCATCTGGCTCATTGCTGCGTACAGCTGCATGATGTTTGATAGTATATATTCACCACATTTTATTTGTCTATTTCCCTGAGTGATGGACTTTCAGGTTGTTTCTAACATCTTCCTGTCAAAAACAACACAATAAACATCCCCATGTATATACCCCTGTGCATCTGATTATCAGAAGTATATACACAGGAGTGAGATTGCTGAATCATAGGGATACACATATTTAGTATCACTAAGGTGTTCCAGATTGTTCTTCAAATGGTCATAACATTCTTTTTTATCGAGAAATGATTCACATTCCATAAAATTCACGCTTTTATGGTATATAATTCAGTGCTTTTTAGATTATTCACAGAGTGGTACATCTAATTCCAGAACAGTTTCAGTTCCTCCAGAAGAAACCTGATAACTATTAGCAGTCACTCCCCATTTCCTCTCCTCCCAGCCCCTGTCAACCAGGGGCTGAAAATCTACTTTCTGTCTCTGTATATTTGCCTACTTTGGACATTTCATATAAATGGAATCATTCTGTATGTGGCCTTTTGTGTCTGGTTTCTCTCACTTATTAAACTGTTTTCAGGGTTCATCCATGTTGTAAAATGTATCAGTACTTCATTCCTTTTTATTGCTGAATAACATTCTATTGTATGGAGATACAATATTTTTTTAATCCATTCATCAGATGATGCACCTTTGGGCTGCTTTTTGGCTATTACAGATTATGCTGCTATGGCTATGTATGTATAAGTTTTTGTGTGGACACACATTTCCAATTCTCTTGAATATAGACCTAGGAGGGAATTGCTTGGTCTTATGGTAACTTCACTTAATTATTGAGGACTGTTCCAAAGCAGCTGCACCATTCCATGTTTCTACCAGCAGTATATGAAGGATCTAATTTCTGCACTTCCTCACCAATACTTATTATTATCAATCTTTTTTATTTTAGTATATGTGCTGCCGAAGCAAGCACCAATCTTTTTTATTATAGCCAACAAAGTAGGTGGCTTCGCATTGTGGTTTTGATTTGCATCTCCTAATGACTAATTATTTTGAGCATCTTTCTATGTACTTATTGGCCATTTATGTATCTTAATTTGAAGGAATGTCTATTTAAATCCTTTGCCCATTTAAAATTGGCTTATTTGTCCATTTATTGTCTAATTGTAATGTTTTTTTAAAAAATACTATGGATAAAAGTTCCTTATCAGAAACATTCCCATTTACCATTGAAACAAAAAGAATAAAATACCTAGGAGTAAACCTACCTAAGGAGACAAAAGATCTGTATGCAGAAAACTATAAGACACTGATGAAAGAAATTAAAGATGATACAAACAGATGGACAGATGTACCATGTTCTTGGAATGGAAGAATCAACACTGTGAAAATGACTCTACTATACAAAGCAGTCTACAGATTCAGTGCAATCCCTGTCAAACTACCAATGGCATTTTTCACAGAACTAGAACAAAAAATTTTACAATCTATATGGAAACACAAAAGACCCTGAATAACCAAAGCAATCTTGAGAAAGAAAAACAGAGCTGGAGGAATCAGGCTCCCTGACTTCACACTATACTAGAAAGCTACAGTAATCAAGACAGTATGGTACTGGCACAAAAACAGAAATCTAGATCAATGGAACAGGGTAGAAAGTGCAGAGATAAGTCCACGCACTTACAGTCACCTTATCTTTGATAAAGGGGCCAAGAATATACAATGGAGAAAAGACAGCCTCTTCAGTAAGTGGTGCTGGGAAAACTGGACAGCTACATGTTAAAGAATGAAATTAGAACACGCCCTACTACCGTACACAAAAATAAATTCAAAATGGATTAAAGACCTAAATGTAAGGCCAGACACTATAAAACTCTTAGAGGAAAACATAGGAAGAACACTCTGTGACATAAATCAGCAAGATCCTTTTTGACCCATCTCCTAGAAAAAGGGAAATAAAAACAAAAATAAACAAATGGGGCCTAATGAAACTTAAAAGCTTTTGCACAGCAAAGGAAACCATAAACAAGATGAAAAGACAACCCTCAGAATGGGAGAAAATATTTGCAAACAAAGCAGCTGACAAAGGATTAATCTCCAAAATATACAAGCAGCTCATGTGGCTCAATATCAAACAAAGAACCCAATCGAAAAATGGGCAAAAAGACCTAAATCGACGTTTCTCCAAAGAAGATATACAGACTGCCAACAAACACATGAAAGGATGGTCAACATCACTAATTATTAGAGAAATGCAAATCAAAACTATAATGAGGTATCGCCTCACACCAGTCAGAATGGCCATCATCAAAAAGTCTACAAACAATAAATGCTGCAGAGGGTGTAGACAAAAGGGAACCCTCTTGCACTGTTGGTGGGAATGTAAATTGATACAGCCACTATGGAGAAAAGCATGGAGGTTCCTTAAAAAACTAAAAATAGAACTACCATACTACCCAGCAATTCCACCACTGGGCATATACCCTGAGAAAACCATAATTCAAAAAGAGTCATGTACCACGATGTTCACTGCAGCTCTGTTTACAATATCCAGGACATGGAAGCAACCTAAGTGTCCACTGACAGATGACTGGATAAAGAAGATGTAGCACATATATACAATGAATATTACTGAGCCATAAAAAAGAAATGAAATTGAATTATTTTTAGTGAGGTGGATGGACCTAGAGTCTGTCATACAGAGTGAAGTAAGACAAAGAGAAAAATAATGTGCTAACACATATATATGGAATCTAAAAAAAAAAAAAGGTTCTGAAGAACATGGGGGTAGGACAGGAATAAAGTCGCAGACATAGAGAATGGACTTAAGGCCTTGGGGAGGGCAAAGGGTAAGTTGGGACGAAGTGAGAAGAGTGGCATGGACATATATACACTACCAAATGTAAAATAGATAGCTAGTTGGAAGCGGCCGCATTGCACAGGGAGATCAGCTCGTTGCTTTGTGACCAGCTAGAGGGGTGGGATGTGGGGGTAGGATAGGGAAGGTGGAAGGGAGATGCAAGAGGAAGGGGATATGGGGATATATGTATACGTATAGCTAATTCACTTTGTTATACAGCAGAAACTAACACACCATTGTAAAGCAATTATACTCCAATAAAGATGTTAAAAACAAAAAGAGCTCCTTATCAGATATATGATTGCAAATATTTTTACCCATTCTGTAGATTGTGTCCTTGAAGCTCAAAAGTTAAAGTCCAATTTATCTATTAATTTTTGTTGTTGATTATGCTTTTGGTATAAACCACTGTCTAATCCAAGGTCATAAAATTTTATGCCTTTGTTTTTTTTTAAGAGTTTTATAGTTTTAGCTCTTATATTTAGAGACTTTGATCCATTGTGAATTAATTTTTGTACATCTTCCAAAGTATTGATCCACATTCATCTTTTGCATGTGGATATACAGATATCCAGTTGTTCCAGCACCATTTGTTGAAAAGACCATTCTTTTCTCCATTGAATTGTCTGTGTACCCTTGTTGAAAATCAGTTGACTATAAATGTGAAGATTTATTTCTGGACTCTCAATTCGATTCCATTTTTATATGTCTATTCTTATCCACACTGTCTTGATTACTGCAGCTTTGTACTACGTTGTAAAATTGGGAATCATGAGTCTTCCAACTTTGTTCTTTTTCAAGATTGTTTTGGGAGTGTTTGGGCGTGTTAACCATCTGTATTAATTTTCTATGGCTCCTGTTATAAATTAGCACCAACCTAGTGGCTTAAAACAACAGAATTTTGTTATATTACAGTTCCACATGGATTCACCAAAATCACAAATTTCACATGGGTTCACCAAAATCAAGGTGTTTGCAGGTTTGTGTTCCTCCCTAGTTGCTCCAGGGGAGAATCTATTTTCTTGTCTTTTCTAGCTTCTAGAGGCCACCCTCGTTCCTTGGCTCCATGATATGCTTTTCCATCTTCAAAGCCAGTGGTGGCAGGCCTAGTTCTTCTCACGCTGCTCTCTCACACATTCTCTCTTTTGAAGGAGGCACACCTCCCTCCCAAAATAATGTTTTGTAGTTTTCAGTATACAAGAATTGCACGTCTTTCATTAAATTTATTTGTAAATGTTATTCTTTTTGGTACTATTGTAAATGGAATTGTTTTTGTAATTTTGTTTTCAGATGGTTTGTTGCTAGTGTATAGAAATAAAATCTATTTTTGTTTTCTTGATCTACCCTGCAAACTTCCTAAACTCCTTTATTAATCCAATGATTTTTTTGTGTGTGAAATCTTTAGGATTTCCCACAAGAAATATCATGTCATCTCAAAATAGAAGTAGTTTTACTTTGTGTTTTCCAATCTAGCTGTCTTTTTCTTGGCTTATTGCTATGACCTCCAATAAAATGTTGAATAGATGTACCAGAGTGGACAACCTTGTCTTGTTCCTGATCTTTGGGGGAAAGATTTCAGTTTTTCACCATTAAGTTTGATGTTGCTTTGTGTTTTTAATGTAGATTCCCTTTATCCCATTAAATAAGTTCCCTTCTACTACTAATTTGTTCAGTGTTTTTTTATAAAAAAGTGTTTTGAATTTTTGTCAAATGATTTTTCTACTTCTGTTAAGATGACAATATATCCTCCCATGTTTTTCTCTAAAAGCTTAATAGTTTTAGCTTTTATTCTGAAGTCTATGATCCATCTTGAATTATTTTTTGTGCATTGGGTTATCCTGAAGTAGGAGTCAAGGTTTCCTTTTTTCTAGTTGTTCAGTACCATTTGCTGAAAATAGTTTCCTTTCTCTATAGGATTGCATGGGCTCCTTTACTGAAAATCAATTTACTGCATAAGCATGGGTCAAAGTCTGAATTCTCTCTTCTGTTCCATTTATCTATTTGTCCCTCCTTATGCCAATAGCATACTGTCTTGATTACCATGGCTTTATAGAAAGTCTTAATATTATATAGTATAAGTCCTCTAACTTTGTTCCTCTTTTTCAAGGTTGTTTTGGCTCTTCTAGCTCCTTTGTATTTCACATACATTTTATTTTTTTACACATCTTTATTGGGGTATAATTGCTTTACAATGGTGTGTTAGTTTCTGCTGTATGACAAAGTGAATCAACTATACATATACATATATCTCCATATCTCCTCCCTCTTGCGTCTCCCTCCCACCCTCCCTATCCCACCCCTCTAGGTGGACACAAAACACCGAGCTGATCTCCCTGTGCTTTGTGACTGCTTCCCACTAGCTATCTATTTTACATTTGGTAGTGTATATAGGTCCATGCCACTCTCTCACTTTGTCCCAGCTTACCCTTCCGCCTCCCCATGTCCTCAAGTCTATACACTATGTCTGCGTCTTTATTCCTGTCCTGCTCCTATGTTCTTCAGAACCATTTTTTTTTTAGATTCCATATATATGTGTTAGCATATGGTATTTGTTTTTCTCTTTTTGACTTACTTCACTACGTATGAGTCTCTATGTCCATCCACCTCACTACAAATAACTCAATTTCGTTTCTTTTTATGGCTGAGTAATATTCCATTGTATATATGTGCCACATCTTCTTTATCCATTCATCTGTCGATGGACACTTAGGTTGCTTCCATGTCCTGGCTATTATAAATAGAGCTGCAGTGCACATCGTGGTACGTGACTCTTTTTGAATTATGGTTTCCTCAGGATATACTCCCAGTAGTGGGATTGCTGGGTAGGATGGTGGTTCTATTTTTAGTTTTTTAAGGAACCTCCATACTGTTATCCATAGTGGCTATATCAGTTTACATTCCCACCAACAGTTCAGGAGGATTCCCTTTTCTCCACACCCTCTCCAGCATTTATTCTTTGTAAATTTTTTTTTGGTTTTCTGTACGTGGGCCTCTCACTATTGTGGCCTCTCCTGTTGCGGAGCACAGGCTCCTGACGCACAGGATCATCAGCCATGGCTCATGGGCGCAGCCTCGGTGGCATGTGGGATCTTCCCAGACCGGGGCACGAACCCATGTCCCCTGAATCGGCAGGCGGACTCTCGACCACTGCGCCACCAGGGAAGCCCTGTTTGTAGACTTTTTGATGATGGCTATTGACTGGTGTGAGGTGATACCTCATTGTACTTTTGATTTGTGTTTCTCTAATGATTAGTGATGTAGAGCATCCTTTCATGTGTTTGTTGGCAATCTGTATATCTTCTTTGGAGAAATATCTATTTAGGTCTTTTGCCCATTTTTGGATTGGGTTCTTGGTTTTGTTGATATTGAGCTGCCTGAGCTGCTTTTATATTTTGGAGATTAATCCTTTGTCAGTTGCTTCATTTGCAAATATTTTCTCCCTTTCTGAGGGTTGTCTTTTCATCTTGTTTATGGTTTCCTTTGCTGTGCAAAAGCTTTGAAGTTTCATTAGGTCCCATTTGTTTATTTTTGTTTTTATTTCCCTTTCTCTAGGAGATGGGTCAAAAAGGATCTTGCTGTGATTTATGTCATAGAGTATTCTTCCTATGTTTTCCTCTTAAGAGTTTTATGGTGTCTGGCCTTCCATTTAGGTCTTTAATCCATTTGGAGTCTATTTTTGTGTATGGTGTTAGGGAGTATTCTAATTTCATTCTTTTACTTGTAGCTGTCCAGTTTTCCCAGCACCACTTATTGAAGTGGCTGTCTTTTCTCCATTTTATATTCTTGCCCCGTTTATCAAAGATAAGGTGACCATAAGTGCATGGGTTTGTTTCTGGGCTTTCTATCCTGTTCCACTGATCTATATTTCTGTTTTTGTGCCAGTACCATACTGTCTTGATTACTGTATCTTTGTAGTATAGTCTGAAGTCAGGGAGCCTGATTCCTCCAGCTCTGTTTTTCTTTCTCAAGATTGCTTTGGCTATTCGGGATCTTTTGTGTTTCCATACAGATGGTGAAATTTTTTGTTCTAGTTTTGTGAAAAATGCCTTTGGTAGTTTGATAGGAATTGCATTGAATCTGTAGACTGCTTTGGGTAGTATAGTCATTTTCACAATGTTGATTCTTCCAATCCAAGAACATGGTATGTCTCTCCATCTGTTTGTATCATCTTTAATTTCTTTCATCAGTGTCTTATAGTTTTCTGCATACAGGTCTTTTGTCTCCTTAGGTAGGTTTGTTCCTAGGTATTTAATTCTTTTCGTTGCAGTGGTAAATGGGACTGTTTCCTTAATTTCCCTTTCAGATTTTTCGTCATTAGTGTATAGGAATGCAAGAGATTTCTGTGTATTAATTTTGTATCCTGCTACTTTACCAAATTCATTGATTAGCTCTGGTAGTTTTCTGGTAGCATCTTTAGGATTCTCCCAGTATAGTATCATGTCATCTGCAAACAGTGATAGTTTTACTTCTTTTCTGATTTGCATTCCTTTTGTTTTTTTCTTCTCTGATTGTTGTGGTGAAAACTTCCAAACTCTGTTGAATAATAGTGGTGAGAGTGGGCAACCTTGTCTTGTTCCTGATCTTAGTGGAAATGGTTTCTGTTTTTCACCATTGAGGATGATGTTGGCTGTGGCTTTGTCATATATGTCCTTTATTATGTTGAGATAAGTTCCCTCTATGCCTACTTTCTGGAGGGTTTTTAAAATTATAAATGGTGTTGAATTTTATCAAAATCTTTTTCTGCATCTATTGAGATGATCATATGGTTTTTCCCCTTCAGTTTGTTAGTATGATGTATCACATTGATTGGTTTGTGTATATTGAAGAATCCTTGCATTCCTGGAATAAACCCCACTTGATCATGGTGTATTATCCTTTGAATGTGCTGTTGGATTCTATTTGCTAGTGTTTTGTTGAGGATTTCTGCATCTATGTTCATGTGTGATATTGGCCTGTAGTTTTTTTTTCGTGGCATTTTGGCTGGTTTTGGTATCAGGGTGATGGTGGCCTTATAGAATGAGTTTGGGAGTGTTCCTCCCTCTGCTATATTTTGGAAGAGCTTGAGAAGGATAGGTGTTAGCTCTTCTCTAGATGTTTCATAGAATTCGCCAGTGAAGCCATCTGGTCCTGGGCTTTTGTTTGTTGGAAGATTTTTAATCACAGTCTCAATTTCAGTGCTTGTGATGGGTCTGTTCATATTTTCTATTTCTTCTTGGTTCAGTCTTGGAAGGTTGTGCTTTTCTAAGAATTTGTCCATTTCTTCCAGATTGTCCATTTTATTGGCATATAGTTGCTTGTAGTAATCTCTCATTATCCTTTGTATTTCTACAGTGTCAGTTGTTACTTTTCCTTTTTCATTTCTAATTCTATTGATTTGAGTCTTCTCCCTTTTTTTCTTGATGAGTCTGGCTAATGGTTTATCAATTTTGTTTATCTTCTCAAAGAACCAGCTTTTAGTTTTTTTGATTTGCTAGTGTTTCCTTCATTTCTTTTTCATTTATTTCTGATCTGATCTTTATGATTTCTTTCCTTCTTCTAACTTTGGTTTTTTTTTGTACTTCTTTCTCTAATTGCCTTAGGTGTAAGGTTAGGTTGTTTACTTGAGATGTTTCTTGTTTCTTGAGGAAGGTTTGTCTTGCTATAAACTTCCCTCTTAGAACTGCTTTTGCTGCATCCCATAGGTTTTGGGTCATTGTGTTTTCATTGTCATTTGTTTTTAGGTATTTTTTAATTTCCTCTTTGATTTCTTCAGTGATCTCTTTTTATTAGTAGTGTGTTGTTTAGCCTCTATGTGTTTGTATTCTTTAATGTTTTTTCCCTGTAATTGATACCTAGTCTCATAGCATTCTTGTCGGAAGAGATACTTGATACGATTTCAATTTTTTTAAATTTACCAAGGCTTGATTTGTGACCCAAGATATAATCTATCCTGGAGAATGTTCTATGAGCACTTGAGAATAAAGTGTAATCTGCTGTTTTTTGGATGGAATGTACTATAAATATCAATTAAGTGCATTTTGTTTAATGTATCATTTAAAGCTTGTGTTTCCTTATTTATTTTCATTATGGAAGATCTGTCCATTGGTGAAAGTGGGGTGTTAAAGTTCCCTACTATGATTGTATTGCTGTCGATTTCCCCTTTTATGGCTGTTAACATTTGCCTTATGTTTTGAGGTGCTCCTATGTTGGGTGCATAAATATTTATAATTGTTATATCTTTTTCTTGGATTGATCCCTTTATCATTATGTAGTGTCCTTCTTTGTCTCTTGTAATAATCTTTATTTTAAAGTCTATCTTGTCTGATATGAGAATTGCTAATCCAGATATCTTTTGATTTCAATTCACATGAAATATCTTTTTCCATCCCCTCACTATCAGTCTGTATGTGTCCCTAGGTCTGAAGTGGTTCTCTTGTAGACAGCATATGATCGGGTCTTGTTTTTGTATCCATTCAGCCAGTTTATGTCTTTTGGTTGGAGCATTTAATCCATTTACATTTAAGATAGTTATCAGTATGTATGTTCCTATTACCATTTGCTTAATTGTTTTGGGTTTCTTATTTTAAGCCTTTTCCTTCTCTTGTGTTTCCTGCCTAGAGAAGTTCCTTTAGCATTTGTTGTAAAGCTGGTTTGGTGGTGCTGAATTCTCTTAGCTTTTGCTTGTCTGTAAAGGTTTTAATTTCTCCGTTGAATCTGAATGAGATCCTTGCTGGGTAGAGTAATCTTGGTTGTAGGTTTCTCCCTTTCATCACTTTAAATATGTCCTGCCAGTCCCTTCTGGCTTGCAGAGTTTCTGCTGAAAGATCAGCTCTTAACCTTTTGGGGATTCCCTTGTATGTTAATTGTTGCTTTTCCCTTGCTGCTTTTAACATTTTTTCTTTGTATTTAATTTTTAATACTTTGATTAATATGTGTCTTGGTGTGTTTCTCCTTGGATTTATCCTGTGTGGGACTCTCTGTGCTTCCTGCACTTGGTTGACTATGTCCTTACCCATATTAGGGAAGTTTTCAAGCATAATGTCTTCAGATATTTTCTCGGTCCCTTTTTTATTTCTCTTCTTCTTCTGGGGCCCCTATAATTTGAATGTTGGTGTATTTAATGTTGTCCCAGAGGTCTCTGAGCTTGTCCTCAATTCTTTTCTTTCTTTTTTCTGTATTGTGCTCTGTGGTAGTTATTTCCACTATTTTATCTTCCAGGTCACTTATCCGTTCTTCTGCCTCAGTTATTCTGCTATTGATTCCTTCTAGAGAATTTTAAATTTCATTTATTGTGTTGTTCATCATTGTTTGTTTGCTCTTTAGTTTTTCCAGGTCCTTGTTAAACATTTCTTGTATTTTCGCCATTCTATTTCCAAGATTGGAACATCTTTACTATCATTATTACTCTGAATGTTTTCTGCCTATTTCCTGTTCATTTGTTTGGTCTGGTGGGTTTTTACATTGCTCCTTTATCTGCTGTGTATTTCTCTGTCTTCTCATTTTGCTTAACTTACTGTGTTTGGGGTCTCCATTTCGCAGCCTGCAGGTTCGTAGTTCCCATTGTTCTTGGTGTCTGCTCCCAGTGGATAAAGTTGGTTCAGTGGGTTGTGTAGGCTTCCTGTTGGACGGGGCTGCTGCCTGTGTTCTGGTGAATGTGGCTGGATCTTGTCTTTCTGGTGGGCAGGACCACGTCTGGTGGTGTGTTTTGGGGTGTCTGTGAACTCATTATGATTTTATGCAGCCTCTATGCTAATGGGTGGGTTTGTCTTCCTGTCTTGCTAGTTGTTTGTCATAGGGTGTCCAGCACTGTAGCTTGCTGGTCGTTGAGTGGAGCTGGGTCTTAGCGTTGAGATGGAGATATCTGGGAGAGCTTTCGCTGTTTGATGTTACATGAGGCCAAGAGGTCGCTGGTGGACCAATGTCCTGAACTCAGCTCTCCCACCTCAGAGGCTCAGGCCTGACACCTGGCCATAGCACCAAGACACTGTCAGCCAGAAGGCTCAGAAGAAAAGGGAGGAAAAAAAAAAAAAGAAAGAAAGAAAGAAGGAAGGAAGGAAGGAAGGCAGAAAGGAAGGAAAAGAAAGTTTTTGAAATAGAAAAAAATATTAAAAATAAAAAGTAATAAAAAAAAAAGAAAGAAGAGAGCAACCAAACCAAAAAACAAATCCACCAAAATAACAAGCAGTAAAAGCTATACTAAAAAAAAAAAAAAAAAATACAGTCAGAACTCTAGGACGAATGGCAAAAACAGAATTATACAGACAAAATCACACAAAGAAGCATACACATACACACTCACAAAAAGAGAAAAAGAAAAAAATACATATATAAATTAAAAAAGGAAGTGAGCAACCAAATCAATAAACAAATCTACCAGTGATAATAAGCTCTCAATACTAAACTAAGATAAACATAAAACCGGAAACAAATTAGGTGCAGAAAGCCAACCCCAAGTCCACAGTGGCTCCCAGTGTCCACTGCCTCAATTTTGGATGATTCGTTGTCTATTCAGGTATTCCACAGATGCAGGGTACATCAGGTTGATTGTGGAGATTTAATCCACTGCTCCTGAGGCTGCTGGGAGAGATTTCCCTTTCTCTTCTTTATTCGCACAGCTCCCGGGGTTCAGCTTTGGATTTGACCAAATCTGTGCGTGTAGGCCACCTGAGCACATCTGTTCTTTGCTCAGACAGGCTGGGGTTAAAGGAGCAGGTGATTAGGGGGCTCTGGCTCACTCAGGCCGGGGGGAGGGAGGGGTACAGAATGCAGGGTGAGCCTGTGGCGACAGAGGCTGGCATGACGTTGCAACAGCCTGAGGCGTGCCTTGTGTTCTCCCGGGAAAGTTGTCCCTGGATAATGGGACCCTGGCAGTGGTAGGCTGCACGGGCTCCCTGGAGGGGAGGTGTGGAGAGTGACCTGTGCTTGCACACAGGCTTCTTGCTGGCTGCAGCAGCAGCCTTAGCGTCTCATGCCTATCTCTGGGGTCCGTGCTGATAGCTGTGGCTCGCATCCGTCTCTGGAGCTCGTTTAGGCGGTGCTCTGAATCCCCTCTCCTCGTGCCCCCCGAAACAATCGTCTCTTGCCTCTTAGGCAGCTCCAAACTTTTTCCCGGACTCCCTCCCGGCTAGCTGTGGCGCACTAGCTCCCTTCAGGCTGTGTTCGTGCAGCCAACCACAGTCTTCTCCCTGGGATCTGACCTCCGAAGCCTGAGCCTCAGCTCCCAGCCTCCACCCGCCCTGGCGGGTGAGCAATCAAGCCTCTCATGCTGGTGAGTGCTGGTTGGCACCGATCCTCTGTGCAGGAATCTCTCCGCTTTGCCCTCTGCACCCCTGTTGCTGCGCTCTCCTCCACTGCGCCGAAGCTTCCCTGCCGCTCTCCCCCATCTCTGCCAGTGAAGGGGCTTCCTAGTGTGTGGAAACTTTTCCTCCTTCACAGCTCCCTCCCAGAGATGCAGGTCTCGTCCCTATTCTTTTGTCTCTGTTTTTTCTTTTTCCTTTTGCCCTACCCAGGTACATGGGGAGTTTCTTGCCTTTTGGGAAGTCTGAGGTCTTCTGCCAGCGTTCAGTAGGTGTTCTGTAGGATTTGTTCCACATACAGATGTATTTCTGATATATTTGTAGGGAGGAAGGTGATCTCTATGTCTTACTCCTCTGCCATCTTGAAGGTGCCCCCCTGCACATACATTTTAGAACCAGCTTGTAAATTTCTACAAAAAAAGCATGCTGAAACTTTGATGGGAATTTCATTTAATATGTAAATCTTTTTTATTTTTGATAGATTTTTGGATAAATTTGGTAGCTCTATTAGGCAATTAAGTAGTTTGGTTAGCTTCTTTATTGAAGCTAGACTCTGTAATTCATGAACTAAGCATGGCCCTGTGCAAGTTCTTTGCACCTGAGTATATGAAGAAAAGTGTCAAATCTAAGTCAGTCATATGACTTGGATTATTTAAGTGTCAGCAAATTTACTCTCCTAGAGATTTTTCTTCAGCGTTTTTTTATGTTAGGAAAGCAAATATACAGCTGAATTTGTAAATGTGAAATAGTAATAGAATCAGCTGACTCTTACGAAGAGGAAAGTAAATTCCAGGCTCTGTGTTAAATGTTTCACAGGCATTTTCTAAATACTTCCAATAACACATAGAAAGCAAGTGCTAGTATCATTCCCATTTTATGGATAAAGAGGCTGAGGTTTAGAGGGTCACACAGCTATTCAGCGGTGGATCAGAATTCAGTCTGGTTGTCTGTAAAGCCTGACCTCTTGAGAACTAGCCACTCAGCCACCAGCCTGTGACTGCACAGACTCCTTCCATGGTCTTGTTCCAGAGGTCTGTGATTCAGCAACAAAGCATCTATTCCCTGCCCTTGGCCCCAGGCTAAGAGCAGGCTCCTGGATCTCTTCTGCGGTGCATGGTCCTCTTTGCTCCTCGATCCACAGATGTCTTTTTGGCTATAAATATGTCATCTATTAAATTAGAATCTAATTCTCTGTATATCAGCAGATGAGATCTGCCAGCTGAGGGCCATCAGAACCTCCTTTGGTAGAGGTAATTTCCTTCATGCAAAAGTTGGGAAGTATTGTGCCGCTTTTTATTAGCTTTTATTTCTAAAGGTCTGAAGTCATTGGGCAAAAAGTATAAACAAAAACAAACAATAAACAGGAAGTATCAAATAAACACCACTACTCCAGGTAGAGAAGCTTAGGAATTTTTAGGTTTTCACTTCCCTTAATCAGTCACTGTGACTCTCTTGCATAGGGCTGCATGGATGTTAAATATTTGGATTTCTTTCCACAGTGTGTTTTACCTTTTAAAGTATAAGCATTTTATGGAGTGTGCATTTTTGGATGTAACAAAAGTCACTAAAGACCTTTTCTGCAACTCAGGTAAATTCAAGACTTCCTCTCTTTCTAAAAATAATTTCACTCCTGGCAGATGGCTACTTTTAGTAATAGTAGACAAACACATTTTCCTTTTGGTATAAAAATGAAAATATTTTGCAAAAATCTTACAGAAGACTCTGATACAAGGGTACAGAACTGAGGTAAACTTGTGCTACAAACTGAGGTAAACTTGTGCCCCATGTTCTCCTGAACAATTAGACATCAGAGTAAATCCTGTTTTCAGTTTTCACAGATTCCACATTATTAACTGGGGTTGAAGGACAGTCTCACTAGAAATGTGAACTGTGACTAGATATTTGATGATATTAAGAAATTATTGATAATTATTTTTATGTGTGATAATGGTATTTTGTTTTTGTTTCTGTTTTTAAAAAGAATCGTTATCTTTTAGATAAACATATTAAATATCCATGAATACAATTATATCATGTCTGGAATTTGCTTCAAAAAATAATCCTAGGGAGAGTAGTGAGAAACAGAGAAGGGGGTATTGATGAAAGCATGTTGACTATGTGTTGGCAACTGTTGAAGCTGCTGGGGAGTCTGTTATACTATTGTACTAGCATGATACTCTTTCTTACTATGGTATATTTAAAAAATCTTCCATAATAAAAAAAAATGAAGGCAATCCCACTGACTTCTGTTAAAGAGTGGAAAATAAAACTGGATCGTTAAGTATTTGAAAGATAGTTTCTGAAAGATACATGTAACTGAGAATTATTAAACTACAGAGAGTAAGAGAAGAGCTTGTGACCAAATTCTGATTTCCTCACTCTATGTCATCAAACTACAGCACATTAGAATGCCATTAATAATAGTAACAATAGCTGCTGCTACAGCAGCAACAGTTCATATTCATTGAATACATACCTTGAGCCTGGAACTGTTTTAAGAACTTGGCATTGATTATCTCACTATTTTTAGCCCCACTTAATAGATGACTAAACTGAGGCTAAGTAACTCGGCTACTGTCCTAGTAGTAAAATCCTGAGAAACCAGGATTTGAACCCAAAGAGTCTCACTCTACAATCCATTCTTTCATTCATTCTCCAAACACCTATTGAGCAGCTACCATGTTCCAGGCACTGGAGCAGCAGTGGTGAATAAAAGAGCAAAAAGTCCTGCAAGCATGGGGCTTCTATTCCAGTGGGAGGAGCAGACAAAACCCAACATGCTTAATAAGGAATATGTGTGTTTTACTTATTTATTTATTTATGTTTTTAAAATATATTTTTTAAAAATTAATTTTTATTTATTTTTTGGCTACGTTGGGTCTTTGTTGCTGTGTGCAGGCTTTCTTTAGTTGTGGCGAGCGGGGGCTACTCTTCGTTGTGGTGTGCGGGCTTCTCATTGCAGTGGCTTTTCTTGTTCCAGAGCGTGGGCTGTAGGTGCGCAGGCTTCAGCAGTTGTGGCACGTGGGCTCAGTAGTTGTGGCTCGTGGGCTCTAGAGCACAGGCTCAGTAGTTGTGGCTCACTGGCTTAGTTGCTCCGCAGCATGTGAGATCTTCCCAGACCAGGGATCGAACCCATGTCCCCTGCATTGGCAGGTGGATTCTTAACAACTGCTCCACCAGGGAAGTCCAGGAATATGTGTGTTTTAGAGATGGTAGTAAGTGCTGTGGAAAAAGATTAAGAAGGGAAGAGGATAGGGAGCGAAACGGTTGTCAGAAAGACCTGAAAAATGTGGTGACATTTGAGAAGACCTGAGCAGGTGGTATAGGGAATTTCAGGCAGGAGAAACATCAAGTGCAAAGGTCCTGTGGCAGGAGCTTGTGTGGTGGGTTCAAGGATCAGGACAGAGGCTTGTATGGCTGCAGCTGAGGATAGACAAGGAGTACAATAAAGGCAAGACCAGGGAGACCCACATATTACAGGGTCTCTGGAGCTTATGGTGCCCCAGGACCTCCCTGGTTCCTTCTCAGAAGGTCAAGAAGGCCCTTTCCTGCTCAGTGCTTGAGAAGGAGAGAGAAGGGCCAAGATGTGGATGGTCCCCATGGTCTCAGGCCTCAGACCTGGCCTCCAGAGTATCCTCACAACTTCTAGGACTTCCAAGGCTCTCCTCTGTTTCCATCCTTCCTCTTCCCTTGGCCGTGTTTCCTGAGACCCCACAGGCAGGGTGTTGAGGACCACAAGGAGGAAGAGGCTGCAGTATGACTGAGCTCTGGGACACCAGGGGGCGCGCTAGAGCCCAAGATGTTTTTAGCAGACCAGGAAAATGTTTTAGTGTCTTCTAACATGATATAAAACATAATAATATAGTCTAGCTTGCCACCAGTGCAGTCATAAAACATAATTTAAGCAATAAAATTTTCTGTGAGGAAAGGGGCCCATGAGGGCAAACATGCCTAAAGTCTACAAAAGACATAATGTAACCCTGGAGAGGAGATAGAGTCAAACTATGCTTGGACAACATGTCCATCCTCACACAGTTCTGTGGATTCTCTCAGCTAACTCAGTTCACTTATTCATGTTCAGTTTTATGAGGGCCTTCCTTTATTAATCTTGAGACTACGTTTCTTGATAGAGCTACTCCATTTCCAGCAACAAAAAAGAAGTTGGGGCTTGGTGGATCAGTCTGTCTACCTGTCTGTCTGTCTATCTATCTATCTATGTCTATCTGTCTATCTAAATATCATTTATCTATCTATATTTATCTGTCATCAGCTATGTACCTATTTATTTTTATAGAGACTTAGAGAGTCAGTAAACCTGACCAGGTCTACCACTGTTTCTCTCCATATACTGTGATAAGTAAACATGTTGTCTCAGAGAACTTAAATTCTCAGTTTGAGAATTGATAAACAACTTGATATAAAAAATTTCTTTGTGGGTGATATTTGGTAGGTTGAGTAATTCTGTTTAACTTATCTAAATACACTTACCAAGAAGTCTTTGACAAATTACCTGAGATTGAACTAACATCGCTTTTTGTAGGTTCTACACTTGAAACTTTTATAAAAATTTTTAGCAACAACTTGTCCCAAATTCTTTATCAATGGTTTTCAATTGGTGTCCCCCACCACACACACAGAGCTTCTCTTCAGAGACCCTTCAGTGGCTGCGTTGGGGGTGGTGTGTGAGATGATATCACAGGCAGGATGAAACTCACATCCTCTTCCCTGCCCTCTTTCTATTTATAGCAGCTCTGGTTTACTTGTGGATACCATATAACATTTTATTTGAACAATAGGTTCTGTGGCTAAATAAAACTTGTAAACCATTCTCTGTAACTGGAAGTTGTAATTCTTTTTCCATGATGACATTTTTGAACACTGACATACCTTTAAATAAGGCAAGTGTGTGTGTGTGTGTGTGTGTGTGTGTGTGTGTGTGTAAGCAATTTAAAGGAAATAATAGTTTATATCTTAAAGATTGGATTTATAAATGTAACATTTTTACCCCACATATTCTGTTCAACAGCTGAGTGTTAACTTTGGCTCTTAAAGGTTAGAAAAGTCCTACAACCTTTGGCATGCTCTGAGATCTCAACTGGTTGGGGAATCATAGAGAAATTCCGTCTTTGACATTAAAATAAATGCTTCTATTACGTTTTGTGATTGACAAGGAAGAGAGGAGGGAAGATGTTGCAATTCTACCTCCTAAAGAATCTATTTTTTAAAGGTATGTATTTGGCTCTAACTGACTTCTGACACATGTCATTCAACCCTATAGAAATTCTCTTGGATAAGAACCTGACCCAGGCAAACCCACTTGTAAACTGGGGAAGGGGGAGGATTTGAGTGTAAGCACCTTGAACCAGAGGACTTTTTTTTTCCATTTAGAAAAACCTTCCTGGGGTTGATTTCCATAAGTGTACATTTCCTCTTCATAATTCTAGTCATTAATCACCAGGTAGTGTTTAAGAGCACCTGCGTGGATCACAGATTCCACAATCCAACCTGAAAACTCGAATTTGGGATTACTTCTTTCTCTAAGAAGTATAATCCATCCCCCGGGTCTGCCCCTGGCTCATCTGGCATCTCTGCTTTTGAAAGAACTTGGATCAGGGCACAGGATTTCAGTGTCTTCTCTTACTCCTCTCTTCCTGAATCCAGGGTCTCTTAACCTCCGCACTGTAGACATTTGGGTCTGGATACTTCTTTACTGCAGGGGAGGGCTGTCCTGTGCATGGTAGGATGGTTAGCAGCATCTCTGACTTCTACCCACTAGATGCTAGAAATGCTCCTACCCCAGTTGTGACAACCAAAAATGTCCCCAGACATAGCCAGACGTCCCCTTGCAGAGGTAGTAGGTAGGACTGTGAAGGAGCAAACTGTCCCCTACTGAGAACCACTGCTCTCTAATCCCTGAGGATCCCCAAACTGAGAATCCTACCAGGAATTACCCGGTCACCACTAGACATGGTTCTTAAGGATACCCATGTACTTTAACCAGGTCAGTGTTCTCAACACTGGCTGCACATTAGAATCACCTGAGATGTTTACCAATGACCAACTGAGCATTAGCATTTTTTAAAAAGCTCCCCAGAGATCTCAATTTGTAGACAGGACAGACAACCTCTGAACTAAGTGTACTTAGCAATCTTAATACTTATTAAAACTCCAAAATAAAACCTCACCCCAAATTTATTTCAAATAGGAAATGCCAAGTAGTTTCAGAGAAATAAAAAAATCCATATATCAATCTATTACAGTCTATTATAGGCCCCTGGAGACATTCACATGTGCTTTTTGTTTTGTTATCATCACAAAGCAGTTGAGAAACTGGATAACTCTGGGAATTCTGAGCTTTATAACAGTTTGACTGAAGGTGCATCACTCGATGTAGAGCAGTTTCTCTGTTGCTTGTAACTCACAGACTTTTTTGACCAAAGTGACAGGGAGGAGCCTGACCAAGAGGAAATTCCTGGAATGTACAGTGTTAGAATTGGCAGGGAAGGAAGATCAAGACTTAGCAAGACTAAGCGTGGCCTAGGAAGGGAGGCCTCTGATAATGTTCTTCAGCAGATGAAAAGTATGATCTAATGGCTACCTCTTTCCTTTGTTAGTGCTTCAATAACAGTGGGAATAAAACCAGACAGTGGCGGTCTTCGTAACTTAGGATCCAAAAGAATGATGCCCAGAAGGTGTACATGTTCTGGCAGCTGCCAGTCCCACTTCTGGCCGGCCAGGAGGGGCTGGCCAAGGTTTTCATCCAATTACTAATCTTCTGAAAGGCATAGGGTGCATTCAGTGATGTTCAACTTTCCATGTGACCTTAGGCAACTCAACTTCCCTGAGATTTTGTTTTCTTATTTGAAAGATGAGCAGCATGATATTTACCCCAGACAGTGACTATAAGGATTAAATTAGATGATATGTGTGAAAGTGCTTTGTGAAGTGTAAAGCCCAGTAGGTAGCCAATTGTAAACCCGGAGCTGAGCATGCTGTTACATTAGCACATTAAGTTCATGTTTCTCTGGTTTGTCCTCTGGCTGTTCTTCCTCGCAGTCTGGGTTAGGATCCGGGTGGTGGATTTCAATGACAAGAACATAGATGAGGCCTCCAGCCATAGCACCAACAAAAGGGCCCACTACAGGAATCCACCAGAAGTTATTTCCAGCTCTGAAATCAAACAAAGAAATTAGTGATACACCACTTGGCCTTCTTCCTGGTATTACTGCTAGTTATTCACTAACCAGCTAGTCATTTCTCATGCTCATGACTCCCTTTTAAATGAGCAAGAGCTAAGTATAAGGGCACTCACTGTAGCTTGGCAACCATCATCCTAGATTTTGCAGTATACCTGATTTCAGATGATCTATTCCATTGTCCTATTAGTACTTGTGAGAGAAATGTCCCATTTATTTTCCTTTCAGAAAATATAGTCCCCGAACCCATGGCTACAATTGAGGGCATTTAGGTAAAGTTCAGGTTGATTATTCGGGAGTTGCCTTCCCCTCATCCTGAAATAATGAGTCCTGGGGATTGCGAATGGTTGGGAGATGTGGAGAGATTCCTGGACATGATTGGTATATGAGGGCACTTACAAAATAAACAATCAGGAAACATTTGTCAATAAGTGAATTAAAAAAAATCAAAGGTAGAGATATGAATTACCTACTAAATATATTGAATTCAGTACTTATATTTTGAGGTCACAGCTTACTTAAACTTACTCTCTGATAGGGACTTTCTGCCATGTTTCCCTCTCCCCTCCAGAAATCCTCAATGTCAGCACATTGTATTGGAGGTATAGTTCTGAGAGAAAGCAGGTGCCTTTGCGAATTGTCACCGTCTCTTTTGGAGATAGAAAATCCACTTAAATAATTCCGTAGAAAGGACCATGAGTGGTCAGAAGCAAGTAAAACTATACAATTTGTTGTTTAAGGATATGTACGTTTGAGATAAAACTTTTTAAAAGCAGGATAATTATGAACAAAAAATTCAGAGTAATGCAGAGGAGGCAGAGGAAACAAGAGGAACACAACTACGCATGGGAATTTCACAATGTTCTATTTGGGGGAAGGATTCATGGCTGCTATTTTTAGTTTTATTCCTAACAACTATACATATTTCCATGGGACCTTTTTTTTGTATCAGTTTTTTATTAGAAAGGGTAATAAAGGAAATAAGCACAAAACAGGGGGGCCTGTCCTAGAATTCATGAGATTTAGTTCTAATCTCAGGAGGGTCCAGATGGTCTTTGGGCAAAGTCTCCTCATCTCTGAGCTTCATTCTTCCATCTGAACAGTGGTCCCTTCCACCTGCATCATCCAAGCACTCTCTTAGATCCTGAATCTTAGATCATCAATGCAGGCTCACAATAAGATAATAAGTCTTAGAGCATAAACGCAGGCTCCGGGGAAGAGCACCGTCATTAAGCACAGTGGCCAGCAGATGTCACTCTTACTGCACTGGAACGAGGTCACTGCATTCAGCTGTTCTCACAGCGCCCTTTCCCATGCCTCCAAATCCAGGTGGAATTTTCTTTGAGAGGCACCTGAGCTTTAAAGAGCTAGGAGCCTTCTCTTCAGGTAAGCACATGAAGCAAGTTTAAGCCACCTTATTTGGTCCATCACTTCCTTTCTTCCATCACTGGTTTGTGGCACATCTCTTACTGTCATTTAACAGATTAGGGTCCAAGATATCTGCCAGCACACATGTCCTCCTTTCACTGGCTGGACCCTCTTGAGCTGGATGTGTTGCACCAGGGTCACAAGGCTTAAATGGAGGAGCTCTGATACGGTTCCCTGCCTGGCCTCACAGGTAAACAAGGTTATTTGCACACTGTGATTTGGGGGATGCCAGAAATATGTCTGTGTTAATTGCTTACGGTACCATCATGAGGGATTCATTCCTTTGGTTAAACTATTTTAAAAATTAACAATACCCCTGAGATCCTTCATCCACTAAGTTATCAACACTTTAAAGTGAATTAGTGAAGACCACTCGCTTACATCCTAATACTTAAGGGAAAAGCAAGAGTCAGCCAGGGTCTGTCTTGCCCTTGTCAGACCTGCTGGAGCCCCACTCCCGCTGTCATCCTCACTCCGTGCCATACAGGGGCAAGTGAGGATCCAAGGCAGTCTCGGTTTTATCTGAGACCTTGGGTGTGGATCCAAACTAGAAAGTCCCCTGAGATGCTTAGCTTGGATGTAGAACCCTGAAAGGATGGGGCACTTTAGGGACACTTTGGAGTCCTGTTATCCCTCAGCGGTTTCCTTGGGAACTTTTTGGTTGAGGATTATCAGTTAGTCTAGCTATTTCCTAACTGGTTTCTGCCCCCTCTACTCATCTTTAATCTGTTCTATATAATAATGTCGGATCAATTTTGCTAAATTGAAGTTCTAAACGTGTCAAACTTCTGCCCTAAATCTTTTGTTGCTTCCTATAACCTACAGAAGAGGGAGCAGCAAAAACCCCAAAGTCTCATTCTGGGAATCTAGGTCCTCTAAGGGTCTGAAACAATTGCCCTTCCAAGCTTCTTCATGCACCCTTCCAACTAAACTAGATCATGTGTTATTTTAACATTCTGTCTTGGGATACAGAATCCTCTCTGCCTGAAATATCCTCTCTGTCTGCTGTTTAAGCATGTCCAAATACTACAAAATGCCCCTACTTCCACCCCCATAATTCTCAAATTTGGAGCTACAAACCTTCTCTCAACTCTTGGAGTTAATTAGTCAAATCTCTTTAATGGCACTTGACAGCTCCAACCTGTGTAAGAGCCTATGCTCACTACTCTGAAATAGAATGTAAATAAAGCAGTGAAGGGCAACAACGGTGAGGGGCATCTTTAGCACAGGGCCTTGAATAAGAAATCAGGTAGCTGCATGGATGAATGAATGCATGAATGAGGGGAAAAGACCCTGATGCTAACAAGGGACATGGTGCTCAGAGTTTGGCATTAGGTGATTTCAGCATTCTCCCACAGACATGGTCTCCTGCCATATACTCAACAAAGCAAAGAAAAGAGGCAAGATCTCTACCTCTTTAGAACCACCATCACTCTTAGAACTTTGGGTGAATCACCAAGCAGGGCTCAAACAGAGGTCACATCACTGTGGAGCACCTTTGTTCTCGGGGTCTGTGTGAAGCTCACAGAGGTGTCTTGATGGTAGGGGCAGTGGTCTCCTGGAGTGAACCTCAGGAAATTGGGATTAAAGGAAACTCATGGGCCAATTCTGGGCTTTGGAAATAAGGAGATCTTTAACGTATGCTTTTGACAGTACATGGGAAGAATACAAATGATCTTCCTAGTTGGCATTTTGTTCAACCTTTTCACGTTCTAGTATGATCATTCTGGAAGAGAGCTCCTCAACTGTGGCACTCTTAGCGTATTTGGCTGAATAATTCTTAGTTGTGGCGATCTGTCCTGGATACTGTAAGATGCTTAGCAGTATCCCTCTACTGGCCTCTACCCACTAGATGCTGGTGACAACATCTGCCCCCACCCTCCCCAGCTGTGACAACCCAAAGTGTCTCCAGGCATTGCCAAATGTCCCTGAGGGCAATATCACCTCTGGCTGAGAACCACTGCTCTATAAATTCACTGCATTGTTCGTTTCTTAAAGATAGGGAATGTTTCTTGATTCTTTTTTATCCCTCATCTCCTAGGATATGTGTGTCACATAGCATTTATCCATACTTTTATTCAATAGCTTTTATTGAGGCTTTCTATGTGCCAGACCACATCCTAGTCACAGCAGACACAGCAGTGAAAACATGGTCAAGGTCTCTGTCCTCATGATGCTTACGCTATAGCAGCTCTAATGCTGTCTGTGGTGGTTATCAGAATGGTGTCAGTGATTTCAGTAGCTTGTGTTTCATGATGGTGGAGGCAACCCAAACTCTTAAATGAATTCATCACTTGTGTACAGCTATATATAGGTCAGCATTAGGGACACTCAAGTGTTTTGTTCCCACAGCAGACATTAAAGTAAAATTTGCTCACACATGTTTTCCCTGCTTCTCTTTCTCCATGTTAGAGCCCTGTTTCCTGGGGAACAAAGGTGGGTGCCTTTCCCAGAGAGAGATGTGATGAGTGGTTGGGGACTGGCCACCATGACTTTAGGGGGGGACGGTGGGAAGGAATTAACGGGAAAAGTTTGTCCTGGGAGCTTGGTACCAGCAGTTGGCATGTTTCATCAGCACATTCTGAGGTGTAAGGCACGGGGTCTTGCCACTTCCTGTGCACAGGCTCTCTTTGATGCCTGTTCCGCTAGGAATTTCTTATGCTTCAAGAATTCAGGGACCAGTGATTAGGACTCCGCGCTCTCACTGCCGAGAGCAAGGGTTTGATCTCTGATTGGGGAACTAAGACCCCGCAAGCCACATGGCATGGCCAAAGAAAAAGAAAAAAAGAATAAGCTCAGCGCTCACTTCTTCTGTGGTGCCTCCCCCAGCTTCCCCGGGTAGAGGTAGCCACTCCCTCATCTGTGTTCCCTTAGCACTTTGTTTCAGGGGTTACCAGAGCACTTGTTACATTGCTCAAGGCCAGTGTCTTATCTGATTTTGAAATTTCCTTGCCTAGCACAGTGACCACAGCATAAGTGGTGATTAAGGTAGATCTGTTGAATGAAGCGAAGCTAGCATGGTCTCCTAGAAAGAGCCCTATAGTAGTATCAGAAGATAGAAATTCTACCCCTTTGTCACAAAGTGAATACGTAGACAAGTTCTACATCCAAAATAGTCACATAAAGCCATATACCAGTTGAGAAATCATTATTATATATGACAAACCTATCTCTTTGAAACTATCTAGAGCCTCTCTATCTTTCTCTGTCTCTCTGTCCCTCTCTGTCTCTTATTATGTCTCTGTGTCTATCTCTTTGTCTCCCTCCCCCTTCTCTCTCTCTCTCTCTTTCCTACACACACACACACACACACACCCCGTATCATAAATCACCAGTGAAACGTTCCACACTTATTATGAGGATGCGCTTAACCTCACCCTCCCATCTGCACTCTTGCATCTCCAGGTCAAAGCACAGCCGTCCCCATTGAGGCACAGTGTGAATCTTCCTCCCTCCTCCCTGACCGTTGTTACTTACGTGAAGACCTCAAACCCCCAACCTGCCAAGGCAGTGAAAAGTCTGGGACTCAGGTCTCGAGCTGGGTTCATGGCACAGCCACTGTTCATTCCCAGAGAGGAAGAAATGACAACAATCAGGAAGCCAATGACAATGGGCTGTAGGCCTTTGGGGACTCCCAAGTTTCTTGAGTCAAAAATGGCAAAGATGACAATGAGGAGAAACATGGTGGCCACTACCTGGGGGAGGGAGAAAATATACAAGGGATTTAGCTTATATTCTTCCCCCTTGCCCACCTCAAAATTCACCCACTCTCATTAAAAACAAACCTAGTAATAAGTAACGTATGCTGGTTGAGCACTCTGTGCCAGACCCTTATCGCAGCAATCCTAGACATGGGTGCTGATATCATTCTCCTTTACAGATTAGTTACCTGCCCAAGGTGACACAGTCAGTGACAGGCAGGTGTGGATCCAGAGAGTTCAGCTCTAGAGACTGTTATCTTTACTACACTATCCTGCTGAGCTACTACCAGCTAAATGGAGAGCAAGCTACAGGCTGGAAAAATGAACAAAGGGGCTCATTCAAAGTGGTGAGAAAAGCAATGTGAGACATCAATAGATGAATGGGCAAAGGAAATGGAAAGAAAATTCATAAAAGAAAAATAGATTTAAGAAACAAGAGGGAAAAACTGATTCACAATGAAAAAAAGTGCAAACAATACCAAGTGTTAGGGAACTGATACCACTTCTCTCAGGCTTTCCTAATTAAACTAAGCACATACTACACTTTTGAAAGGCAATTTATCAGTAATTTAGCAACCTGCATTAAAAATAATCCGTAAGATTATGTAGTGAATTTGGCCCAGTTGGATATTTTGAGAACCACATCATGGAAATAATCTAAAATATGGAAACATCATAAAGCAAATATGTAAATAAATAGTTAAACATCATTTATAGTATTGAAAAACTGGAGTCCCCATCAATAGGGAAAGGGCTAACTATATTATGAAGTGCCCATTCTATAGTCTATTATACAGCCATCAAAAACAAATACAAGGGCTTCCCTGGTGGTGCAGTGGTTGAGAGTCCACCTGCCGATGCAGGGGACACGGGTTCATGCCCCGGTCCGGGAAGATCCCACATGCCGCAGAGCGGCTGGGCCCGTGAGCCATGGCCGCTGAGCCTGTGCGTCCGGAGCCTGTGCTCCGCAGCGGGAGAGGCCACAACAGTGAGAGGCCCGCGTACCGCAAAAACAAAACAAAACAAAAAAACAAATATAAGAGCTATCTGGTAACATTTTTAAATGCTTATGATATTAAGAAAAATATGTGCATTATATTTTATACTTGAAAACAACATAAAAACAAGTTGTAAGAGATTATACAAACAATGAGAGCAGGTATTCTGAAGTGGTGTGGTACGGTGGGTGTTTTCCCCACTCTCTAGTTTCTAAAATTTCCAAACTATTATTTTACTTTAACAGCTAAATCATAGCTTCTATTTACCAGACACTTATTATGTGCCAGGTACTTCGTATGCTTTTTCTCATTAGAACTTCACACCAATTGGTGAGATAAATCCTATTTATTCACAGTTTACAGATGAGGAAATGTAGATAGAAGGAGGTTAAGAAACTTGCCCAAGGGCACACAGCTCATAAGCAGAAGAATCAGGACGAGAACCAGACAAGTGATTTTTGACCAGAATAGTTGTGCTATTGGCTACACGACAGATGCTTGGATGCAGCTTGTTTAAATGTCATTAAGGCAGAGACACTTCTAGCTGCCTAGAGAGTCTGGATAAACCTATGCACGTGGGGAGACACAGAAGACCTGGGATACTCTAAGCTCAACTACTACACTTCACAGTCCTTGAACTGAGATCACAGTGTCTTTTCTTGAGGCCTCTACGTTTAGATCACGTGCACAAAAGAGACAGTTAGGTGGAACAAACCCCATTTGCCCCTACAGGGGTTGAAATGTCCAGTCACGCACTTTTCTCTGAAGCTTGACTGATGTGGAAGAAGTGTATATATTAAAGAGGAGGCAGGAAACCCGTAGTGGTATCCACTTTGGCAAGGGCAGAAATTTGTCAACAAAGCTTGGGTTATGCGTAGGGACCTCTGACTTTGGAAACATAGCCTTTCTTTTCTGATAGGCCTGTAATGTTCCTATGCATCCCCCTTATTAGATTATGTCTTTTCACGAAAGTTAGGTCTTTGTTGAATGTACACTTACTTGGTCTGCAAATGCATTCACCAGAGACAGATACGGAGCTGGGTATGTTGCGAAAATGTGTGCTGTTGCGTTTTCTCCCACGACGAGCAGTTTTCCACCAGCAAAAGACAGAAATGCATCTATGGAAGACAGAGCTCTGGCATGTTAGCATCCTCTGGGCAGGGGGGGACGTAGGCCTATGCCAGGTCTTGTGCTGAACAAGTACAGGCGAACCCTCAGGTTCAGCTAGGAAGATCCATATCATTTGCCTCTTTTCACTTCACAGTATGGTAGCTTTAGAGATACCCAGAGAACTCCCAGGATAGCGGGTCAGAGAGAGAAAGCCCCGGCTGCCCTTGATGGTTCACTCCATGTTTGAGCCAAATCCTTATCCAGTGGGTCTTGGGAACCATTTTTCTTTGAGGGGAATTCTTGGAATTTTCAAGATTGACTAAAAGTGAAAGTGAAGCTTGGACTTGCTCTATGCAGAGCTCATGATTCCCAGAGGGTTCTCAGTAACCCCTAATAGCGGTCCAGAATTTGAGGGCATCAAGGTACAGTGAAGATGCCCTTAGAACAAGGAACACAGCAGTCCCCGACATAGCCAGCACCACCCCTGGGCCTCTCTGGCCACAGCAGCTGGTGCTCTAGGTTTCTGGTCTGGTCTTGAGTAATTCTTTAGTCTTCTTACTCTAATTCTTAGGATACTCTGTGGGAAGAGGTCCCTTTCCACAATGTACCTCTCAGGCTTGGCTCATAAATTCTAGTTCCTAAGGGCTTCAGTTTGAGAGTCATAAAGTATTAAGACTTACCTTGGGTTAGAGAGTAGGAACTACTTTAACACTTGATTTTATGGAACCCCAACATTTTTTAGTTTGAAGGGCCTAAGAAGTCACCTACTAGTTCAATTTCTTTATTTTCCAGAGGAGGAAACTGAGACCAATAAGGTCAGATGACTTACTGAAGTCACACAGCTACATACATAGTTCACATGGAACTAAAGTCTGGGTCTTTGATCGTCAGTACTGTGGTTCCCCCAGGACTGTTGCAGAATGGAAGCCCTGGCTACTGGATGGAAGGGAGAAGAGGTTCCCCACCCAGCCCATTTCTCTGCTATGCTTCTTCCTTCAAAGACTTTGTTCCAGATTCCTTCTTTAAGTACTTACTCATCATTCTCCTTGCCACAAGTCAACGGCCCCCTTCCCAGCCAAATCAGAGAAAGCCATGGAGAAGCCAGTGGCCTATTGCTTACTTTGGCATTGTTCACAGTGTAGTGCTGGTTGGGTCTAAAAATATACTTCCTTTAAGTTCTGCCCTCCATTTAAGTTGTGACCATTTTCACTAAGAGGCTTCCTGAACGTGCCCTGATGATAATGTTGGCCCCATTATTTAGAACTTAGGACTCTTAGAACTGCGTGTCAAGTGGAGAACGTTTTCTGTTCTTACCTCATCTCACCTCTTCCTACCAAGTAATTCTGACTTTCAACTTATAGCCAGTTCTCCCTAATCTCTGGACTCAGGGGTCCTACTCACCATAATAAATGCCAAAGAGGGTTGCAGCCCCTAAAAAGGCTCCCAAGAGCTGGGCCCCCACATAAAAGGGGAATTTGAACCACTTTGTCCGTCCAAAAAGACACATTGCAAAAGTCACAGCTGGGTTGATGTGGCCACCTGCAAGGAAGATAAGGTGATTAGGAAAGTCAGAGGGCAGGCCAGGGAGAATTATTGTGAAGGAAACCTTATCTAGGGACTGCAGGCAGAATTCAGTCTTCTAGGTGTGAGGAACTGTATGTGAGGAGACAGAGGTGTGTGTGTGTGTGTGTGTGTGTGTTTGAGTGGAGAGGAAGAGAGGACTAATAATCCTCATGGCCTCATTAGACACTGTTTAGGAAGTTTAGCTTTCTCAAAAGAAAGTCAAATATATAAAGAAACTTGTACTCAAGTGGCTCATTTTCTCACTCTCTCATCTCTCTCATCTCTCTCATCTCTCTGTATCATCTATCTACTGGGTTTTGCCTAACTATAAAGCAATAACCCCAAAGAGATTGATATAAACAGTTAACTTCAGTATATTTGTTAGTCAATATACTTATACTTGTAAGATTTAAATCTATGTCCAGTCATTTCTAAGTCCATGTCCAGAGGATGTAGAAACAATCTTAGGACTCAAAAGAGATATCTCTTTAAGGGGAAATGGCCCTTCCTTTGTGGGCTGTGCCTCTCACTGAGGTAAGGGGCTCAGTTTATTTTGAGGTAGTCACAGTGTCTGAGTGGATTTTCTGTAGTTTCTCTGCATAAACGATGTATATCTCACACACACAAATGGAGCAACACTTCCTCCTCCACTCCAGCCTAAACTCTGACTAGAGAAATCAGCCTCTTTGATTCTAACCCAGTTGCAAGGTCAGGTAGAGGGGCTTGCTCTGGGGTAGGTTACTGATATCCCCGGCTGGCTTTGCTAGTAACAACAGTAACAACAATGCATATTGAACACTTGCCAGATGCTGTCATAGTTGTATTACATGCACTTGATCCTCCTAAGAACCCGGTGAGGTGGGTACTAGTCCAGTTAACTGCTGAGGAAACTGAGGCACAGAAGTAAAGTAAAATTTTAAGGTCACATGGCTAATAAGTGGTAGGTCTAGGATTCAAATTCAGGTTTATTTGAACGCTTGGGCCTATGTTCTTTTCTAGACCTTCTTCACCAAGTTTATAAAGGTTTCTCTGCCTTAGAAAGCAGGGAAAAAATTTTCAAAGGTCATCTTTGAGCATATGGGCTTGATTCCTAGGGATGAAGGACACTCATATGAAGAGTGCCAATGACATTTAGTGTGGAGGGGGGAATTAGAGTAACTGTCAATGTGACCACGCTGAAATGTGGACCTCTGGGTTGTGGAAATAGTTGTAAACAAAGGAGTGATGATGATGATGATGGTGATGACACTTTGCCATTTGACTCCCCACAGAACCTATTGGTGAGCTTGTTTTGGGAAGCCTTCCCTCCTCTCCCCAGTCCGTGAAGAAAGCTATGCTTTTCCTGAGTCTCTAAGCCAAAGTGGGCTTGCAGTGGGGAGGGGTTCTGACTGCTGACTACACCGTGAGGGTCCTTTCTTCACCTGCCTCTGCCACTCTGGGGCTAATATGAACAAGAAAATGCCAATATATCAAAGCACAGGTGACTTCCTGAAGCCTTACACACATATCACCTGTTTTGTTTTACTTTTAAATCTAAGAGAGTCATAATTTTGGAGACTGGCAGGAGTACAGCTTCCTAGGGAAGCTGGAAACAGGGGTTAGAAGAGGGGAGCACCCAGGGCAGTGGAAAGTTCCTGGAGCCAGCCCTGTTCCTCTTCTCCCAGAGCTGGTTGGAGGGTAGCCGCCACCCAGCCAGCCTGGAGGAACCCATTGTGAAAGGACAAGGGGACGTAAGAAATCACCTCCAATCAAAAATGTCTCCCCTCAGGTGAGTCCACCAATGGGACAGTTACTGTTTAGCAAGCTCCTCTTTCAAAATAAGACTTGCTGTAGGTAGGTTTATGCTTTTAGCCCCTCAAAAGCACCCTGAGGCAGGAACTATTGTTCACCTTGACCTTGACATGCTGCAAGGCACTTAGTAGGTTTTCAAGATATGAAAGTTGATGTATGTGGAATCTAAAATATGGCACAAATGAACCTATCTACAAAGCAGAAACAGACTCATAGACATAGAGAACAGACTGGTGGTTGCCAAGGGGGAAGTGGGGAGGGAGAGGGATGGACTGGGAGTTTGGGGCTGGTAGATGCCAACTATTACATTCAGAATGGATGAACAGCAAGTCCTAATGTATAGCATGGGGAGCTATATCCAATCTCCTGAGATAAACCATAACGGAAAAGAATATAAAAAAAGAATGTCTCTATGTGTATAACTGAGTCACTTTGCTGTGCAGCAGAGACTGGCACAACATTGTAAATCAACTCTACTTCAATTTTAAAAATTGAAGAAAAAAAAAGATATGAAAGTTGAAGAAATAGTCAGAGGTCTTTATTCAGATAGCTCAGACTACAAAGATCTACAGAGGGAAAGTTGTTTGGGAGTCAGAGAGGGTGTGCCCAGGAGGGTGCTTTGCAAAGCAACGAGGAGAGTTTCTCCTTGCAGAGATGCGTGATCACTTGGCTTACCCGAAGGACAAAGCAGAGCAGTGTAGTGGAAAGAACATGAGTGCAAGAGTCAGAGAAGGCCACACTCACATCTTGGCCCTGCCAAGGTGGTTGTGACGATCAGATTATTCACATAAAGAGCCCAGGGGGATAGCTGGATTCCCCGAGGCCTGAGATGAAAGTCTTACATGAGCAAGGTGAGCTCTTTCAAGGTTCTGTCCTAGATGAGTCTCCTGCCCACCACCCACAGATGATCTGTGATAGAGATCATCTTAACATTTTATTTGTCATTAAGCAAAGCTATTTTGATTTTTCAGTGAATTTTTATTGCTTATAAAAAAACTACATCAAAAACAACCGCCATAGTCTAGGTACAAGCTGGCAGTGTAAACGCTTTGTGGGGGATGGTGCATAATTAGGGCATTATGAGTTCTGATTGGCCAGATTGGATTGCCAGACTACTGGCAAGTTCACAAGGGAGCAGGGTGTGGTAACTGCCATGCAGTAAAGTAATGCTTTATGTTCCACAACCAGATGTCAGCTGACCTTACCAGTCTGGACCACAAAGTGGGATCCCATTTATGTTTATGCCTAATATACATTGGTTAGTTTTGGAATTCCCAAAGAGGGCCTCACATATGCCCACAAACCAGCATGTTAGCTGCAGCCACTGTGAGAAAGTCACCTCCCCTATGTAGTCTTCCTCTCCTGTTCCTGGGCTGCTGAAGCCAATACTGAGTCTGCACTGATGTCATCAGTGGGCCAGTGTGTTGTCTGTGCACGTTCCCCCCCAGTTCTCAGGGAGCTTGAATATCATTTCCAAACAGAGATGGGGAGATAAGCTCCTTTTCCAACTCCATGCTACCTTATATCAGCCAGGCTCAGAAACTGCTCTCCTTGCATTTTGAGATCTCACAGTCTCTCATAAACAATGTGGACAGCTCCCAAGCCTCACCCAGAAGCAGCCTCTAGTGAAAACAGTCCCATCAGTTCTGGCCCTTACTCTGAGCGCAGGGGCTTAATCCCAGTCTAAAGGCCGGATGGGAAGACTCCACACCATCCTTTACTCCCTCTTCCCCCTTCCTGCTGGTCCCTGTCCCTTCTCCTCCTATCGTGACTCCAAATATATCAGTGGATGCAAGCAGACATTGACAGTGCTGGTGGTAAAGGGTGTTAGCTACATTGGTAGGGTCTGGGACCAATTTATCCTAAGTAAATATTTGATGAAGTTTAATTCAGGGTGTTATGCAGGTGAAATACTGCAAAACCACATCTCCACCTTAAAAAAATCGCTGAAAACATGCCTACATTTATATTGCATGGTTTGTGGAAACAACACCTGTGTGAATGTAGTTGGGAGCGTGAGGGGAGGCAGTGGAGCATCCTGCATGCTTATTTGAAGCCAGGAGTGTGTTGTGTGTCTGGTGTCAAGGCCTGCAACTGTAATTAAGCCTTGGCACATTCATTGGTGTTCCCCTGGTTATTCTTGTGTCTTAGGTAGGTAGTACAGTGCTGGGATCACAGCAAAGGCTCGGCAAGAGTTTGAACAGAAACACTGCTCGGGCCAAACAAACTACATGTATGGGAATCTGTAACCTGGTCTGCCCCAGGATCTGAGTCGGCCTGTGATATGGAAAGGCTGACAGCTAGCAAATGACTGTTCCAAGTGCCCAGCCCGTGGATGCTCCGTGGGGGTCTGGGCAATCATTCTTTAGCGCTCCAGTGGCAGCACTTGTCACCAGTCCAGCCAGCTCAACTGCAGGATCCTCCAGCTGCACCGTACTGCCCATAGGCCCTGCCTGTACTGTCCTTCCCATAGTAGACCGCTGGAAATGTTGTATAATAATGGGGACCTGTGCTTTGCTGTCGTATAGACCTGGGTCAAATCTTTGATCTGTCTCTTTGCCAGCTGTGGGACTTCTGGCAATTTACTCAATCCCTTGGAGCTCCAGTTTTCTCTGTAGAATGGACAATAATACCAGCCTCAGAGTGCTGCTATAGAAGTGAGAGGAGATAAAGTATGTACAGCACCCAGTACAGTGCCCAGCATGCAGGGGGTCCCTTCTTCCGTTATCACCAACAGTCTTGCCTTAGTTCTCTGAGCCCCCAGACAAGGCTGCTGAGGATTCTGCAAGCCTTTGGGAAGTGGATCATTTCCACAGTTCCTTCCTAAGGTCCCAGGCTGTGTTAAATATCATTTCATTTTGCTCCTCAGAACCTTGAGAATGGCTTCTAATTAGCCTACCACTCAGAACAGAATTGGACCAAGACCTTCTGACTAGCCCTGCAGCTCCATGAACACACTAGCTATTTTGCAAATGACCTAGGCTCTCCCTGATTGCTGTGGATAAAGGTCCAGGGAATTGCCTCTGTTGGAGTGATATTCACTGGGCTATTCACAGCATATCTGGGAAGTAGTTTCCAAGCATGGGGAAGAGCTAGTAAAGACTCTATTGATCGATGAAGAATACTATTCTGTAACCAGATTTAGGAATCAGTCAGTTCTGAGTTCCAACCCTCATCTCTGTCTTTTGCTAAGTGTTGCCTTTGTGCCACTCACTTAGCATTTGCTGGCCATTTAAATTTTGTCATCTATAAAAATAGAATCAAATACATATTCTTGCAGGACTGTTGAGATCTAAAAAAATTAAGGTCTGTAGAGTACCCAGAACTGCACTAGTACATTGGAATGGTTGAGTTAATAGTAGCTGTTATTATTATTATTTCTATTACTTACCAGAGACACCTCCAGCAACATAAATGGCCATTACTATTGCCATTGAAAGTCCAATATTGATAGTGATGATTCCTCCATGACGTCCTCGGCTGAGGACAGCTTGGGCAACACAGCCACATCCAAGGACCTGGAATGAACGGGAACTCAACAAGTAAGTGAAGATGGCCACTGTCACAGACAATGGAAAGTCAGAGTAACAAGAAGCATTTTTCAAGCACACTCATGGCTTGGACTGCCATAGGCCTCGTGCAAATCAAATGATAATCTTCCAGCTGTGCACAGGTAGCAAAATGATGGTCCCAAGGCTGCATCTGGCTTATGGATGAGTTTTGTTAAGACTGCACAGTGTTAAAATGTTGTATGAATTTATAAACCAAGTGGTTTGGTAATCATTTCATAATATATATAAATATCAAATCATTATGTTGTAAAACTGAAACTAATATAATGGTGTATGTCAATTATACCTCAAAAGGAAGGAAGGAAAGAAGGAAGGAAGGAAGGAAGGAAGGGCAGGAAGAAGTAAGGGGGGAAGAAAGGAACATTTGGTGAGGGAGGGTTATTGGAAAAGATGAAACAGTCACATACAAGTTTGGTAGGAAAACAACAGGACAACGAATCACCATCAGCCTTTGTCACTCTGTGGTTGAAAGAGCCAGTGTGGTCCTGGAGGAATAAGTTCTGGGCTGCAGGATCATTAGATCATTGCTCTTAGATGTCAAGTAGCCACAACTTTTTGTAGAATACAGGTTCTGTTTTGGGTTTTATAACTAAAGAAGAGCAACCAACTGGAGGGAGGGCTCAGCATCAAGTAATGGATATTATTTAAGGGCATATGAAGAAAGGTTTCAGAAACAAACGTATTTAAGGAACAAGAGATTAAGAATGTGAAGACTTCTTATCAGGAAGGTAATAACCAGCTCTTGTGTCCCTTCACAAAAGAATGAGAAAGGAAGTCTGAACCTGAAATATGAGAAGTTGCACATAAGTCATTTCCTGATAGTGATGAATTAATTCTAAATAGCTCCCTTGGGACCCATTGTGGAGTCCTTCAGATAAATACAATTTAGAAACAATGGATATTTAATACATATAGAACGATTTTGGTTTACTCCTCCCTGAAGGCAGAGAAATTACCTAGATGATCTTTTAACATCCACTCCAGTCCCTGATTCTAAGATATATTGATTTAGCTCTACCTGATAGACAGTAAGGAGAAGTAGGACTTGACATCTCAAGGGGAGCACAGGGGCTGCATATCACACGCACAGGGCTGTCTTTGACGTTAATCAAAGACTCCAGACCCTGTACTGAGAGCTAAATAAAGTTGCAGCAGGAACATGTTCCCTTTTCCCTTTCCAAAAAGAAAAAAATCCCTTGGGTTCGTTTCACAGCCTACCAATTTCACCTAGGCTTGACATTATTTTTTTCTAGGATCCCTATCTGTTATAATAACTGTCAGAATACCGTATGCTAACACATATATATGGAATTTAAGAAAAAAAATGTCATGAAGAACCTAGGGGTAAGACAGGAATAAAGACACATACCTACTAGAGAATGGACTTGAGGATATGGGGAGGGGGAAGGGTAAGCTGTGACAAAGCGAGAGAGAGGCATGGACATATATACACTACTAAACGTAAGGTAGATAGCTAGTGGGAAGCAGCTGCATAGCTCAGGGAGATCAGCTCGGTGCTTTGTGACCGCGTGGAGGGGTGGGATAGGGAGGGTGGGAGGGAGGGAGACGCAAGAGGGAAGAGATATGGGAACATATGTATATGTATAACTGATTCACTTTGTTATAAAGCAGAAACTAACACACCATTGTAAAGCAATTATACTCTAATAAAGATGTAAAAAAAACACAAAAACCACACTGTGTCTTTCTTTTTAATTTATAGCCAATTAAATGCACCTGGCACAACTTCCAAGCTAACTGGCATTTTGGTAGCATCTTCTGAAAAAAGGAGAAAAACACTCCTGACAGCTGAGATGACCTGATTTAGACAACCGGGGGTAAGAAGAGACACATCCAGACACTGGCCAGTCCTGAGCTATTACTACTTTCCACATAAGCTTCTTCCCTCTTTTATGGTCTGATGTTCATGCACTTGTGATAGTCTACAGGGGGCGTAAAAGCTTTAAATGGCCTGAGTGGACCTGGGGAGGCTTCTGTCCTGTCAAACTTCATTGTGATTAATACTCTCCTCTTCTACCCTAGATGTTGAAATTGCTTTTTTGTTCTTTTCTAGAGAGGATAACTGATGCTGTGCACTGCAAGAAAGGAGCAGATGGAGAAATGAACAAGGTAAGTTACCCTAGTCAGAAATTGTTACTCAGAGGATTTCAGCCCAACTTGACATCACTGCTTCTTAATTTTTAAATACATTCATACAGCCCGAAAATCAATGAGGAAGACAGGTAATTGCCTGCTAGTATCTTTCCTTGCCTGCTTCATCCCAGCTGCATTCACAGCACCAGGGAAGCAGATCTGGGATATTCTAATGTTATCATGGTCTGATTGCTAGGGAATTGGTCATCCACTCTGGTTTCCTTCTTCTCTGTGCCCACTGTAATTTTTTTCCTTAAGAAAATGAGAGAACTGTTGTTTATGGTGTTACTGATAGAATTTCCAGCATGATTCTGTGCTCTAACCTTTAAGAACTGCCATACTTTCCCCCTTCTTAGACACAGAAAGAGCCAACCTGTCTCAATTTTTCAGGTCTCCCTATCTAGAAATCTTTTTTTGGACCCATCACCCTTTCATATTCTTCTCACTAAACCTAACCTCTTTTCTCTGAAATTCACTTGTACTGTCTGTACTGAACAGTTAATACTTAGTTGTTCTCCAGGTGCCTGATCTAGATTTCCTTATCTAGAAAACAATCTCTAAGATTCCTTTACATGCCAACAGGCAACAATATGCTAGTCTATCCTGTTTTATTCTGTTTCCTTGGGTGTTGTGTTTCCCAAGTCCACCATCCATATGCATGCCATCAACAGACCGTCAAGGTCTCTTCCACCTTCTTGTCAGGATCCAGCACCTACCTTCTCCAGGTAGGTAAAAAAAATCACAAAACCATGTAGGGGAGGGAGGGTATTACAAAGCCATGGATCTAGTCTTCACTGTGCCCCCAGAAGTCTTCGTTCATTTCTCATTCATATTCTCCCAATAGTTTCATCAAGCCTTCTCTTCTCTCATTAGCCCAAGACACCTGAGCCCCTTTCTGCAAATAATATCTCCTTCTACTTGACTCAGTACCTGTAGGTGGCCTTGAAGATCAATGGCAATTCAGAAGATCACATAAACATTGTGTTCCGGTTATTCAGTGCTACGAAACTAACTACTCCCAAACTTAGTGGTTTAAAATGGTAACATTTATTTTGCTTGTGAATCTATCATTTGGGCAAGGTTTGGTAGAGCATCTTACGTCTGCTCCATTTGGTATCAAACGTGGTGGTTCAAAACTTGAAAGACTGGAATTATCTGAAGGCTCACACAGTCACATGTCTAGTGGTTGATGTCAGCTGTCAGCTGATGCCTCAGCTGGTGGGTTGGCCAACACATCTACAAATGGTCTCTGTGTGGCTTGGCTGAGTTCCAAGGGTGAGCACTGTACAGCCTTCAGAGCCTGCGTTCTTAAACCCTGCATCATGCTACCTCTCGGCCATAGCACTGCTTTGGTTCTGAACTCAATAGCACACAAATTACAACATCTTTAATAGGCATTAACTTGGCCCATGTTGGTTACCTTTAGGAATAGGGAGCTCATTACCACATCAGGTAGCTTGTTCTAAATATTTTTGGTGTTCCAGTGGTTGGGGAGTCCTTCCTTATATGAAGTTGGAGTCCTTTTTTCCCGTAACCTCTGTTCATTAGTTCCTGGCTTACTCTTGGGACCTCAGAGAAGAAGCCTGTTTTATACACCAGGCACTCCATTAAGTAGAGGGAACAAAAGGTCCTCCCTGAGATCTTTTCTGCTGGATGTTTGTCCCTTCGCCTTTGATCCCTAGGGCTCCTCAGATTCCCAGTGAGTGTCACCTGGATAAGCTCTAGGTTGTTAGCACCCCTTTTAAGCACGGAGCCCAGGAATGGACACAATCCTCCCTTATTTTTTTTAAGCTTTTAGAAATGTTTATTATTTAAGACCAAAAATCCTGTGTAGGCTCCTTATAGAGAATATGAGGAATATATAAAAATATAAAGAAAAAACCCAATCACAATGCCTTTACCTATGAACAGACATTATAAACATTTTGGCTTATTTCTCCCCAGTAACTTTAAAAATATTTATTTATTTATTAAAGTATGATTGACCTAAAACACGATTCACTATTTTCATACATTACAAAATGATCACCACAAGTCTAGTTACCATCTGTCACCATACAAACTTATTACAACATTACTGTGTTCCCCATGCTGTACTTTTCATCCCTGTGACTCATTTTGTAACTGGAAGTTTGTACCTCTTAATTTCCCTCACCTATTTCACTCATCCCTCCACCGCCCTCCCATTTGGCAACCACCTGTTTGTTCTCTATATCTGTGAGTCTGTTTCTATTTGTTATATTTGTTTATGTATTTTGATTTTAGATTCTCTGACTTATTTTACCTAGCATAATACCCTCGAGGTCCATCCATATTGTCACAAATGGAAAGATTTCATTCTTTTTATGGTTGAGTAGTATTCCATTGTATATACATACCACATCTTCTTTATCCATTGCTCTATTGATGGACTCTTAGGTTGCTTCCATATCTTGGCTATTGTAAATAATGCTGCAGTGAACATAGGGATACATATAACTTTTCAAATTAGTGTTTCTATTTTCTTCGGATAAATACCCAGGAATGGAATTGCTGGATCATGTGGTAGTTTTATTTTTAATTTGGGGGGAAACCTCCATCCTGTTTTCTATAGTGGCTGCACCAATTTACATTCCCACCAGCAGTGCATGAAAGTTCCCTTTTCTCCACATCCCTGCCAACACTTGTTATTTGTTGTCTTTTTGATGATAGCCATTCTAACAGGTGTGTGGTGACGCCTCATTGTGGTTTTGATTTGCATTTCTTTGATGATTAGTGTTGTTGAGCATCTCTTCATGTGCCTGCTGACCATCTGTATGTCTTCTTTGAAAAAATGTCTGTTCAGGTCCTATACACATTTGTTTCTTTGATGTTGAGTTATATGAGTTCTTTGCATATTTGGGATATTAACCCCTTATCAGATATATCGTTTGCAAATGTCTTCTGTTTTGTAGGCAGTCCTCCCTTATTTGTGCATCACATTATGACATGGTAATTAATCATGTACCTTCTGCTCCTTGCTTGTATTGCTGTCTAGCGGAGCACTTAACCACAGGATGTAATTCAACTGTTCACATATTAATGCCTGGTTTTCCCAATTTTGTAAGATGCTTACGATTGTGTAATCAACTTATTTGCCTTTTAACAGCATCTAGTATACTGGACGTAATTAAATAACCAGATCCTACATGTTATTTCCAGTTATGACACTTGGTGTCTGTGTAAATGAACATGTTACTTCTCAGCCTAAGCTTGCTCATTTCTTGAAAAATAATACCTGCCAGACTTGTTTCATAGGATTGTTCAGTGAAGGTTTAAATGGGATAACCTTAATGAAGGCACTATTTAAACAACAAAGGACAATAATAGATGCAGGATATTATTGCCTTTGGTATAAACTCAAAAGGAAAGCCCCAATTCAGGGTAAATAAATTGAAACAAAGGGACTCATGAACTTAACCACTAATGCACTGCCTGGCAATAAAAATGGGGCGAAAACACATCTATGACAGATATTAGAAATAGCTACTATTTCATTCCAAACATGAGATCAAAATTTTGGGGCGAGAGGGGAAGTGAGAAACTGACGAGAACTTCAAGGTGTTTTACGTATTTGTGATTACTCTTGAAAGATAGGTCGTTGCATAGATGGCAAGATTTTAGTGCTTTTGGTAGTAAAGCAACACTAGAAAAGAGAAGGGGGTAAATACCGTTGTTATCAGGTTCCTTGCATGGCAGGAGTGGGAGAAAGAATTTCAGTGGAAAAGGAAGAAAGACATTTGAAAGGCAGAACTCCTATAAAAGATTGATTGGTGAGTGAGGTACCCCCAGTCATTCCCAGTCACCCAGGCCATACATTCTGGAATCTTTTGGTATTCCTTCCTCTTCTCTCTCTTGGCTGCCCATAGTCAATCATTCCCAAATCTTCGGAGTCGTCTTCTGTGGCCCCTGACCACGGTCTCCACTTCCAGTGTCTCCCCACTCAGTGACCATGCCAGATGAAGCACAACATACATACTGTCCCACCCCCGTTGCTCAGGAATTGCCAGCATACCGAATTGCCCCTTAACCTGGTACTCAGGGCCTTGCCTCACAATCCCCAGCTACTTTCTGCCCAGGGTTCTTCAGCATAAGTCTCTGCATCAGCCAGTCACTTTGAGTCCTTTGAGCTCATGACACTCATTTCCACCTCTGCACACCTGCTCATGCTATACCTACCAGCAGAATATCTTTTCTGCATGTTTCCCAATCAAAACCGATCTATTCTTAACCCTGAGCTAAAATGCTACCTTTCCCCTAGGGCTTTCTCTGGCAACTGAAGCCCTCAAGAGTTCTCTTCTGCTTATTGTGCCATGTCTTTACAATGTCATTTCATTTCACCTTGCCTCGTGGCACCCCACCAAGGCTGTAATGTTCACCAGGGCTCTCATGCTTCTTTGTATTCCGTGCTCAAACAATACTTACGAAAAAAATTAAAATATCTATAAACAAGCAGGAAAAAATCCTGCGTAAAATGCTTTTTCAAGAGAAGAAGTTAATTTGAGGGTAAGATGTAAAAAGTGGGCGGTGTAATTTCTAAGACACACCACTTGGGACTGCTGGGAAGTTCCCAACTGAGCCATGAACCCTATGACAGGCTGATTAATGGACACAATGAAATGCTGGAGATGAGGAGAGAGGATAATGAGTCCACAGATTTTATTTCATTTGAGCCTTCTCAAATCCCCTTTGCATATACTACCTCCTTTAAAAAGTGAAAGCCAAGATGTTCTGAGCACAGAACAGAGTGCAAAACAGGCACTCAAAATATTTGTTCAGTGAGTATGTAAAAACTGAGCCCTTTCAGAAAAGCAGTTAGCGAAGGTTAGGGATTACTTAGCAAAATGTTGGCAAATGCATGCACCCTGGAGCCAGGGATCACCTGGGAACCTTCTAATTATCGCAAGAGGTCTGTGATTCCCTGTGCACATCAACGTTATCCAAAGAAGGAAAAAATTAACATGTCTTGTATCTACCTTTCTGTTTCAGTATTTTCAGAATTAATGGATACTAAAAGAACAGTTTCTATCCTATAGAGCTCCTGAAAAAATTTTAAAGTCGAAAGGAGCTCCTTGGGAATCGTTGTCATAGACTTTGGAATAAAGGCTGTATGAAACGTTAACTATCTTTACTCATCTGTTTAGGGTAATGTGAGTAAAGGAATACAAATACCAGCTACCATCTATTTGGTGTGTGCTTTGTGCCAACTTCCGTGCTAAGTGCTTTTCCTGTATTACTTCATCATTATCCCATTAACTTATGATCACCCTGAAGGGGAAGTATTATTATCTGCATTTTATGGATGAGGAAATTGAGGCTGGGAAAGGCCAAGCAATTTTCCCAATGTTACATAGTAAAAATAAAGGAGACAGAACCAGGATTTGATCCCAGGTCTTAGTCAGAGGACTGTGCTCCTAACCATGATGTATTGGACAGGGCAAAAGGTCATCAGAACCAACCAATGCCCCCAAGAATTCATGGAAGTTTTCAGGGAGGACACTGGGTTTTCCACAGGAAGTGAGATGGGGCACCGTTTTTCCTATCTGCGTACTGAGAGTAAAGGCTGTCTGGGAATGTTGAAGGACTTGGAGAGCCCAGGCAGCAACCATCTGTTACCATCCACCCAGTATAAAAGGCCTCCCTGCAGACCAGATACAGTCTGAGGAAAAAAGACTGAGGTTGAAGCTCAGTTGGAAGCCTCCTTGTAGAACCTGCTCTTTGTGCCAGGACAAGTGGCTTCTCTGCTGACAACACATGTGATCACTCTAGTTCAGAAAAGTACCCAACACTTGTACTTTTTCTCTAAAGCTTCCCATGACCTAGAGAAAAATTCTTTTCAGCCCCATTTCCCTTCCTTTCTCAGAGATCAAAGAGACATGTTGGTGATTAAGTGCAACTTTTTAGTTTATGCAAAACTTTTTTTATGGATTTCTGTTTGCTTGATTTCTAGCTCCCTTTGCAGAGACAACTTCCACTAGATGACCAAGTGCTCACCGGGGAAAACTAGACCTGAAGGCAGAGTTAAACCTTTTCCTCTCTTGTTCTCTTTTGCTCGTTTTCTTTCCTCATAGTGTCTCCCAATCTTGTAGTCATCAGCAGAAATCACACTCCTCCCCCTAATGCTGACAAAACCTGCCTACTCCGGGGAGTCAGTGGGCTGAGAGAAGGTGGGGTGGGCCTTTTCTACACTTACAAACCACACCCACGAGCCATGTGGATTTCTTGTGGAGCTGGCCAAAATTTAGGGCACTTATTTAGCATTCAACCTATTCACAACACCAAGACTCAAGAAGTCAACCAATTCCACCTCTTCCCCTCTACCCGAAGTGCCCCGTTAGTACATTTTACTGAAAAAGAGCCAAAGAACTAACCCAGGTGGCCATTCTAAACTGCTCCAGTATCTCCAGAGCACACCTGGCTAGTGTTTATTTACTATTGTTCTTTTAAAAATGTATCTAGGAAGCCAGTATCCTCCTTTAATCCAGTAGTGTCAGTTTGGGTCATGTTTGCTGTGTGCCACGTGGGCAGCAACAGCGTGACCCAAGACATGAACCATGTATGACTATTTACCTTATGTTGCTGCAGGTCTTCTTGGAAATAGGTAAGGAATATATTTTGAATGAAAAGTATTCTTCAGTCGATAATTTGTCATTAAATGATGTAAATATTCATAAAACAGAAGTCAGCATTAAAAGGGCATATCTGTGGCAACATTTATATTTTAAATAAACTGAGTTGTATTATGTGTAGGTGGGTGAGTGTATATGTATACACCCACCCACCCACCCACATATATATATAGATATAGATATGTTATAAATAATCTCATTTAGTCCCAATAATAACCTAAGGGGGAGGAAAACTGCTCTTTTCATCTAAAGAAAACTTAGGTCAAAGAAATTAAGTAATTTGCCTGAGGACTATAGCTAGTGAGAAGATCGTTTTGAACCTAAAATTAACATTTCCGTCCAAAGTTCATGTTCCTTCACTTACATAAACAGCCCTCAAGTGTACCTGAGCCAAATAAGTCATTTGTCCAGATTTGTACTTCAGAAGCCTCTCTTTCAAAAAATCAAATTGTGGGAAATGAAGATCTCCAAATCTACAAATACCTCTCACTGGGAATTGGCATTCACTTTTCTTCATCCATTCCTCCCTGTTCATGTACAATGAAAACTTCTAAGTGCCATGCACAGTGCCTGGTGTCATAGGGATGCAAAAAAACAGACACAGGGCCTCCAAAGTTCACAGACCAGTAGGAGAGGTAGGAGCTGGGAACTGGTAAGAATCACAAGAACAGTATGAAGTGATTCCCTGTCGTTTTATGTTATAATCCTGTTATTCGTGGATGGTTTAAGTATTTATGCCTAGGGAAGGTGTGCATGGGGATGTGGTTTCATAATTCAGCCTTACTAACTAGGTGATGGAAATTTTGACATTTAAGTCTCCCCAAATTCTTGAATTACTTGATTAATACCCAAAATTATTGAGCCACCTGACAATACTATTAAGTCCTAGATGTATTAATATATCACGAGTGTATAACAGATTGGCCTCATGAGGAACTTGACTACGATAATATAAGATCAAGATTTATCTTCTGATATTGCCAGAAATAAAACTGTTTTCACCCTATTGCCTCAACCAATTTTACTAGGGGGTAGGATGGGGAAAGGAAAGGACCACAATCTTGCACGTAGGACTTAGATTTCTAATAGCCAGGGCCCCTGTAAACAGACGACATTGGACAGTAGCCCTCACAATCTCTCCATTTGCGCTTTTGTGGTGAGAATATTTTGTCTTTGTAGAATGTGGTTAAGGACACCTTCAGGGCAGAGTCACAAACTGGTGGTCCATGGCTAAAGACAGCCTATGAGTAGGATTGACTCAAAGATGTGTTTTGTTTGGCCCACGTGGTGATTTTTTATAATTTTAGAAATTGTTACCAGTATTTAAAAATAGAAAAATTGTGCTTCCCTGGTGGCACAGTGGTTTAGAATCTGCCTGCCAATGCAGGAGACACAGGTTCGAGCCCTAGTCCAGGAAGATCCCACGTGCCGTGGAGCAACTAAGCCCGTGCGCCACAACTACTGAGCCTGTGCTCTAGAGCCCATGAGTCACAACTACTGAAGCCCGTGTATCTAGAGCCCATGCTCCACAACAAGAGAAGCCGCTGCAATGAGAAGCCCACGCACTGCAGCGAAGAGTAGCCCCTGCTTGCCACAACTAGAGAAAGCCCACGCGCAGCAGCAAAGACCCAACATGGCCAAAAAAAACCACATAAATTTGCTAAAAAAATAGAAAAATTACACACAGAACTCTGGATTACTGACCATTCTTGAAAAACTGGAATATCTGATAAAGCCTTACCCCATTCCCACTTAGCCACAGTGGAGACGGTCTGGGTGGCAGCTGCCCCCCCAGGACATGGCATACACTGTCCACTTCCTCCCTAACTCCACCATGCCCCTGTCACTCAGATATCTTACCTGACTGGTCTCAATAAGCTTTGGGGCTATTGAGTACCATCTTAAGTCCTAGAAACAGAAACCCATTGAGATTTTGGGGCCAGTGACTTCCTGGCCCCACAGATACCATGGGGATAACCTACCTGGGCTGAGACGCAGGACAGCCTCCCACTTTCTGGAGGAAGGATTGTTGGCTACGTTCAAGTGAAGGAATAACTATGGGCAAAGCTTTATCTAGGGAGGTAGTAACAGGGAGACCGAAAACACAGTCCTATTCTTGAGAAGAAAGTCATTTTGGGGCCTGCCACAGGCTCTCCTCTCCCTGTAAGCGTTGTGTCTTTTGTAATTGGAGAGGAAGAACAAATCCCAACCTGTCAGTACACTGGTCTCTGCAAACCTTGTCCCTCCGGCCCGTGCTGTAGGTATGTGTTACCAGAAGTCCCACCTCCTACTCTATCTGTCTGTATATACCTATTTAGTTTATGTAACTGTGTCCATTGGAACATGTAATGATAGTAGTAACAACAAGAACAACAATAACAAATACTACTTATTGAGTATAATAGCATACATTAGCCTATTAATCCTCACAAAGACCCTATGAGTCAGGTCCTCTTAACTGTCTCCACTTTACATATCAGGAAACAAAGCTTAGGGAGGTTAAGAGGTCAAGAGAATTCCTCACATACACACAGGCAGTATGTGATAAAGCCCAGGTTTGATTGCACATAATTTTGGCCGCTGGGTGGATGAATGAGCAAACATTTACAGCATGTATACTGTGGGCCAAGCATGCTCACTTCTGTTACTTCCGTTATTCCTCCCAACACTTAATCCTCATTTAAAAAGTGAAAGACTGGATGACTTAGCAAAAAATCCTATAGCTAATAAGTGACAGAATCTGAGTCGGGAGCCAGGTTCTCTGATTCCCAGTCCTGTGTTTCTCCTGAGACAACTTCTGCTACCTTGGTGGGGCTGCTTGGTTTGTTTATTAGGACAGAATGCCTCTTCAGGCACGGCTTTCCAGTCAGTTAGTTTTCCAACTGGAAAATAAAACTTTCTCAGTCATAACAAAAAAGGTCACAAAGAACCAAGACTGAAATCTGGACATTCCAGTTAAAAATAAAGTATTGGGTGGCATGTAGCCTGAGATAATATCAGAATGTGATCAGTGACCTCTCAAGAACCAGCTGTACTTCAAAAGAGATGATATTAAGGCAGGTTCATCAAAAGAGAGGAATCTGAGATTTGAGAAACAGGTGAATGGGCAAATGGCCAATTTTATAGGTCTCCAAATAGAAAAGAGTACCAAGAACCAACACAGACCTCAGAAATGAGAGAAGACTAAACTCCACTATTTCCACTAGGCTGAAGAGAATAGTGCTCTCCTTTTCTGATCTACACCAGCCATTCACTCCTCCCTCAGCTCATCCCAAATAATGTTAGCTTGGACAAGAGCTTGACCATGATCCCAGGGCCAGAATAAGAAACTGATTATTGATTAAGGTGTGTATGTTCATATCAGGATAACCATGGGGCTGAGTGTGCTGGGTGTGGATGGGGGGTTGCTGAGGACAATTCTCTCTTTATTCAGAGTGGCCCAACAAAGTCAAGTATACCTCGGGTCACCCTCAATCTGGAAGATCACTGAAGATGGAGGAGTTTTGGGCACTGATTTGTTTCTTAGGTTCATTCCAGGGCTTGCAGTTCCCAAAGTGTGTTCCACAGTTTATCAGTTCTGTGAGGTGCTCCTCAAAAAAAGTGGTTTGTGGTCAAGTAACTCTGGGGACAACTGTATGTTCTAGTCCCCTCTTAGAAATTTACAGTGAAGATTAAAGGCTCTGATAACTCCTACAGTTAAGAAAACTACTTAGGGCTTCCCTGGTGGCGCAGTGGTTGAGAGTCCGCCTGCCGATGCAGGGGACACGGGTTCGTGCCCCGGTCCGGGAAGATCCCACATGCCACAGAGCGGCTGGGCCCATGAGCCATGGCCACTGAGGCTGCACGTCCGATCTGTGGGATCTTCCTGGACCGGGGCACGAACCTGTGTCCCCTGCATCGGCAGGCAGACTCTCAACCACTGCGCCACCAGGGAAGCCCGAGGCATAGGTTTTGAGGGGAGTTGTCCTGCTAAGAAAGTTTTACACAGAGTCTAAGCCATGTGGGCCAATTCTAGGACGAGAGGGACTAAACCCTTGGGTCCTTTTTGGTCTTCGCTGACCATCCCAGACCTGTACCTTAGAGCATATCAGCCAATCTATCAAGATGGCTGAGGGGGGGTGGTGCATATTTTGCTGGCATATTTTCTTTTAAAGCATTTGCTTTGCTTTCCAGGGTCAGTGAACGTAGCAATCCTACCTCAGATGTGAAATAAGGTGCCCACTAGATGCATGGAGTCACTGCTGGGCTCTTTCAGCATCTTGATATGTTGTATGGGTTGTCTCACTTCTGTGAGGCTTCCCTTCCTCAAAGGCCTCACTTTATGCCATATGTACATCACAAGGCTGATGAGTAAGGAGGAGCCAGCTTCTGCTCTCATCCCATGTTCTCCTTTCTTGTCAAGTAATGAAAACATGTTGCAGAAAACTTTGTCATTAAAGAAAAATTAAGCAACTCCGCTTCTGGAAAGTAAAAAACAAAAATACTTCCCCTTTGAAAGTAATGAAAATAGCAAGTTTTCTGGGTCAAAATTAAAACTCAGGGATCACAAGCACAGTTTTGTTTGGCAGAATCAAATTTGGCTTTATGAGTCTGCAGCCCTTAGATCAGTGACTCAGAACAGACGTTTCTCCCCAGGTTCTTTGGAACTCTGAAATTTCCCAAGTTAGTCTGGCCCTTCATGTTCACTGATGATAAGGGGAAGCCCGCAGGAAAATCCTTCTTCAGCTGATACTGACTCAGGGTCTCAGGACTTGAAGAGGATCAGCCTCATTTAGAGAAAGCATGGGGTTTCCTAGTCACTCATGGTCACACATCCCATGTGGGAGAAAGGGAGCAGAGAGCTGTTCTCTAGAGTGAGTGCTCTTCACCACCACACCCACATTCATCAGTCTTCTTTTTTGTCAGTTTTCTACCTCACAGTAATCATTTCTGGTTGGTGATATACCTGGACACCCTAGCAAAAGCAAATGCAAACCTGTTCTGGAAGAGCAACTCCACAGGTTCAGGCCGTACAGATTTCCCACACTGAATAATAAACCTTCCTGAAGAGCTTACAATACAAATTTACAAAACACTAAAGGAAATGATCCTTTGTGAATGAGACAGTGGATAAAATAAGCAAGATGATTAGCAACTCCAAAACTTGAGATGATGGAAATAAAATATCATAAAATACTATAAATATGTTAGGCTTTAGTAAGTTAAACAGATTAAAAATAAACACATAAGGAGGGAAAAGAAAAGCAATTAAGTAAAAGAACCAAATAGAACTTCTAGAAATGAAAACATATTAATGAAACTGAAGACTTAATGAATGTATTAAACAGAAGACTAAATATAACTGAATAGGAAATTAGTGAATCAGAAGACAGATTTAAGAACACTACAGAAAATTCATCATAGAGAGGTTGAGACAGATTTATGAAAGAATGGTTAAGAGACATATAGGAAAAAGTGAGAGGGTCAAGCATATATACAAATATAATAGGAATTCTAAAAGGAGAGAATAGTCTGGAGGAGAGGAAAGGTGATAAGCTGAGAATTTTCTAGAATTGATGAAAATTGCAAATCTTTACATTGAAGATGAACAGTGAATCCTGAGCACTACAAAGATTCATTCCTAGTCATATTATAGTGAAGTTTCAGGAAAAAGAAGAAACTTGTAATAGTAGGCAGAGAAATGCAGGTTATTACGGACAAAAATTAGACCAGTAACAGACTTGTCAATAGCAATAATAAAGACATTGGGATGACACCTGCAAAATGATAAACAAAACCAATCATCAACCTAAAGTTTATCAACTAATTTATCACTGAACCTTGAGAATGAAATAAAGACATAGGCAAACAAAGACTGAGAAAGTTTATCCCTAACACACCCTTCCTGAAAAATTTCCTTAAGAAAGTTTATTGCACAAAGAACATTGCACCTGAAAGAAAGTAATGAATGGATGCAGTAATGATTAGCAGGTAAACTGGTAAATGATAGTAAATTTAAATGAGTATTCACTCTTAAAAACACTAATATTAAGAATAATGAGAATAGAATATTAGATAACAATGGCATAAGATGGAGTGGTTGATTACAATGAGGCTTTTAAAAAGTTTTTGTGTTGTTCAGAAGCAAAGAGATATTAATTCACTTTAAAGTTTGTGAATGCAATAATAACATTTTTAAATGTAAGGATAAGTACTTAAAGAATAGAAAGTGTAAGCAGAGGAGAAAAGGGAGAAACAAATCTGATCAACTCAATGGGAGAATATAAGAAAGGTCAAAGCAGAAACTACTAAGTGGAAAACAAAGAAACCACGTTAAAAATTAAAGAAAGGGCATCACCACAGGTACAGAAGAGATTTTTAAAAGCTGTAAGCAAATACTATGAAAAATCATCTCAAAATTACTGCTTTCACTATGTTAATTTTGAAAGTATTAACAATTTTGAAAAACTACATTTGAAAACAGAAATGAAGTGTACAGTTACCTAGGAAAAAAATAAATTGCCAAAATGGAATTAAGAATAGAAAATCTAAATGAGACATAGCTTTAGAGAAACCTTCTCTCACACATCTCTCTCTCTTTTTCTCTCTCCTTCTCCCTTTTTCAGTTCACATGCTAAGTAATCTTTAAGAAACATAATCCTCATTTTATACAAAATGTTCCAGAAAACATAAAAAGAGGGAAAAATTCCAAAACATTTCATGAAGCTAATATAGCTTTGGTAATAAAACTAGACAAGGGCAACATAATAAATGAAATTATAGTTCAGATCCTTAATAAGACATTGCAAACTGAATGCTGCATGAGTAGGTGGGAATTAATCTCAGGAATGTAATGATGATTTAACCCAAAAATATTTATCAATGTAATTTTCTTTATCAACAGATAAGAAGCCCTTGTGCTTATTTTAATAGATGTAGAAAGGTATTTTTTAAAAATTCAACAGTCTTTCCTAATGAGAGTTTTAGTAAATGAGGAACAGACAGGAGTTTCCTTTCTCAAATCAAGAATGTCTACCAGGGCTTCCCTGGTGGCACAGTGGTTGAGAATCTGCCTGCCAATGCAGGGGACACAGGTTCGAGCCCTGGTCTGGGAAGATCCCACAAGCTGCCTAGCAACTGTGAACCACAATTACTGAGCCTGCGCGTCTGGAGCCTGTGCTCCACAACAAGAGAGGCTGCGATAGTGAGAGGCCCGCGCACCGCGGTGAAGAGTGGCCCCCACTTGCCACAAGTAGAGAAAGCCCTCGTACAGAAACGAAGACCCAACACAGCCATAAATAAATAAATAAATTAGGAGTATCATTCTCTGTTAAAAAAATATGTCTACCAAAAACTTACAGAAACTATCACATTTCATGGTAAAATACCAGAAGCAGATTTTTGAAAGTTGGGAATAGAACAAGAATGCTGCAATTATAGCTTCTAATAACATTGAACAAGAGGTTTTAACCACTATAATAAGATAGTAAGAAGAAATTAACAATTTAAGGACTAAAAAGAAAGAAAATAAAAACTCTCATATTCTCAGAAAAAAGTATTATCTGTGTCAGCACAGTCCAATAAGGCATTTTTCAGTGAGAGAAAAGTTCTACATCTGTGTCGTCCAGTATGGTAGTCAGTAGTCATATATGGCTCTTGAGCACGTGAAGTGGAACTAGGAAGACTGAGGAACTAAAGTTTTAATTTTATTTAAGATTAATTTTAAGTAGCCACATATGGCTAGTGGCACTCAAATTTGATGGCCTTGATCTATACAGAATAGCCAAGATAATCTATAAACTTATTTGAATTAATAAGAGAATTACCAAGTTTGCTGAATGTAAAATCAATATACAAAAATCAATATTGTTCTTAAACCCTAGTAATAACCAATTAGAAAATATAATTTTTAAAAGGTACTATTCACAATAGTGATAATAACCATAAAGTAGCTAAAAATATATCAAACAAATATTTCCCTGGCACTAGCAAAGGCATAAAGACTTACCTATCCCAATGTCTAAAAGGCCAAATTAGAGCTAGTTTTTTAGCTTATGACTTAATTATTGTTGTTTTTAGTTGTAGTATACAGAGAATTTTTCATGGACCTGCTCTTTCCTTAGTGCTACGAGTAGCCCTTATTAGTCATTTATACCACAGTGTGAGTGAGCTTGAGATGCTTCCCTTAAGAGCAGTTTTCGAGAAGAGGGAGGCAAATGGCATCAGACTCCCAGTGTCTGGGGGAAAACTAATTTTACATATGAAAGACCAGTGAGTCCTGCATATACTCTGTCATCTTTTCAGTGCTCCCTTTGCTCCATGCCTTATCAACATGCAAAGCTTTTTACTAGAGAAAGTCAGGCAAAATGCACATTTTCTAATAAAGCAGAAACAATTACTTTGAATAACCTTTGAGAAAAACCATGTAGATTTATTAAAAATTAAATTTTTAATTTACATGTATATTAAAAATTGTGTTTTTGCAGAAGTTTCTTGTTTACACATCCCCACAAGCCTCAACAAAATTGAAGATTATACTCACCATGAAAGATTTCATCAGGGTTTGTTTTAGAACAGTATAAATAGAAATCAAACCTTTCAGGAAATTATTGGCTTTAGCCAGACGATACAAAGTTTAACTTTTCAGCATACAGTATTAAGATATTATTTCTTTAGCTCCCACCTTGAATAGTAGGGAAGGACACAATACTATTTGCATGAGTAGAATAGTGAATGGCTAAAAGCCACTTTCCTTTACTTAACTCAGACAGGATGGGATCATGAAATAGGTTCTTGTTAAGAAATAAAGAGGGTTTTAACTTTTTTGGTTACAAAATACATAGATGTTTAGTTTACTTCCTCTTCTGTATTTTTTGCAGAGCACTTAGAATTGTAACTGAATTTGCCTCACTTCTCTATACCACAGATCACCTTGAGGATGAAGTTAGGCCCGGGGCAGTAACCACTCTCCCCTTTGGGACCAAATTATCAAGTAACATGACCCCAGGGTTTCTGTCTCCCTGAGGGCAATTTTCCAGTAAAGAGTGACGAGAATCAGAAGAATCTTGGACTTTTATTTTCTCTCTCTGTTCCTTCCAATGCCCTTCTCCCCCACACTACCCCTGCCTAACAAGTCACCATAGATGAGAGGTGAGGATGGTCAAGAGGGAATGTAGGAAATTGTCCATAACACCTTGAAAATACTTGAACAAATCAGGTACAAAGAGGTTTTCAGAGACCAGAAAACATATTGCTCTCTCTTATTTTACACTAGTTCCATTTTTTGAATTCACATTTGTTTCTCAGTGTTGGCTTAGTCTCCTAAAGTATTATGTATTTACCCAATGCAAAGAACTTTTTAAAAAATTAGGTATAATTAGCATATAACAATTTATTAGTTTCAGGTGTGCGACATACCAATTCAATATTTGTTTATATAATGAAATGAGCACCACAATAAGTCTAGTTAACATCTATCACCACACATAGTTACACTTTTTTTTTTTTTTTTTTTGCGGTACGCGGACTTCTCACTGTTGTGGCCTCTCCCGTTGTGGAGCACAGGCTCCGGACGCGCAGGCTCAGCGGCCATGGCTAACGGGCCCAGCCGTTCCGCGGCATGTGGGATCTTCCCAGACCAGGGCACGAACCCGTGTCCCCTGCATCGGCAGGCGGACCCTCAACAACTGCGCCACAAGGGAAGCCCAGTTACACATTTTTTTATCTTGTGATGAGAACTTTTAAGATACACTCTCTTAGCAATTTTCATATATGTAATATGGTATTATTAACTGTAGTCACCATGCTGTACATTACCAAAGAACTTTTAATGTACAAAGTTTATGGACAAAAATAACTTTTTGTTATTTTTTTATAACAAATCAGAGAATACTCACAATCATTATGAATGTGCCCAAGAACTCGGAGAGCATTTCTTTAGCTAAGCTGCTCTTCAAGACCAGTCTCTGCTTCAAGCTTTTTTTCTTTTGTTCCATCTCAGGCTGCATCTTGGGGCCTCTACAAGGACCACTCTTTTCACCAATACCTGCTTCTTCTGGTCCCTATTTCACTGGCACATGGAAGTTTTAACAACTGCTCACAGATTCCTGGAGATGCCTGATTAGATAATATGGCTGTACAAATCCAGTCCCAATTAGAGCCTGTGGCTTAATCCTCTTCTGGTGAAATTGTCATTCCCTGTTTGCTGCTGTTTATTTGAAATGGTGTATTAGAACCTGAAATCCTGAAAACAGTCTTTTTTGTACCTGATGGATTAATCATTACCTTTATTTTCAAGGTATTTTTTTTTCTCTGTTGGGTTTTTTTTCAAGAGATGAGAGAAGATATATTTTGGTTGCGTTGCCAAACCACAGTAATGGGCTCCAGTCCAGGAGAGATTTACATGTTGCACAATTGCAAGCTTCTGATGTTTTTTTCCTATTCAGAATTGGCTGGTTGAGGTGTAGTTTGGAATTGTCAGATCAGGTATGTACACATCTAACGTAAACATTCTTTTCTGAAGGAGCTTTCATGCAAATTGGAGAACAAGAAGAAAAATAAGATGTGTTGTTCAACAAAATTAATCACTCTTTTTTCTTCCAGTAACATTTCAGTGATTTAATTACACCTCCCTGAGGGTGTTAAGAACCACTGCATTTGTTCTAGAGGTGGAGAAATTAACGTACAGAGAGACCATTCCAAGTCTCACATGGCAAGTCTGTAGGACAGGATGGGATCTACTCCTCTGTTACTGTAGCTGGGGTTCATCTACTGAGGATAGCTTGGGATCGAGAATCAGAAAGATGGAGAAGCCAACTTCTTAAGAAGCATTCTAGTTTGAAAACCAAGTTACTCTCCTTCATTTTCCATGAAATATTTAGGCAAAATACATACAAATAAACAATAGTAGCTTGAAAGTCTATACTGCTTGGAGATCACTAAGCCAGAAGGAGATCAATCTGAGTATATGTCACCCCAATTAAACAAGAAAGGGAGTAAACATGCCTAAACAAGGCTCCTAGATTATATCTTTTAAGTTTGATGAATTAACATCCTTACAGGCAACAAACTGTGTTCAGGACTAGCTTCTCATCATGTCAAGTATTCAAGCCTTGTTTTTCAAAACTAGTTTGTGAGAGGAAATAGAATCCAGCAGTTGTTTCTGAATACCAAGGCAGTCCCATGGAATTAGTACCCTTGCTGTGTGCTTCCTCCCAGTCCTCCCACAGAAAAGCCTGCTCTTTTTCAGACCCTCCCCTATCTTTGCAGGAGGCCCACAGTCATTCCCAGTTGAGGAGGCAGGCTGGAAGAGGGGCCTGGAAAAAACAGCTATAGAGATTTCAAGGACAGAAGACATACCTAGTCTGTAGGTGAAATCAAGTGTTAAGGCCTAAAGAGGTTCTAACTTGCCTGAGGGCATGCCATTGCAGAGCCAAAACAGGAATGAGCATTTTGACTGTAACTCCTGGTTAACTTATGGATACCATCCCACTACTGGGCATATACCCTGAGAAAACCATAATTCAAAAAGAGGCATGCATGTACCACGACGTTCATTGCAGCTCTATTTACAATAGCCAGGACATGGAAGCAGCCTAAGTGTCCATCAACAGATGAATGGGTAAAGAAGATGTGGCACATATATACAATGGAATATTACTCAGCCATAAAAAGAAAGGAAATTGAGTTATTTGTAGTGAGGTGGATGGACCTAGAATCTGTCATACAGAGTGAAGTATGTCAGAAAGAGAAAAACAAATACCGTATGCTAACACATATATATGGAATCTAAAAAAAAAAGTTGTTCTGAAGAACCTAGGGGCAGGACAGGAATAAAGACGCAGATGTAGAGGAATCGACTTGAGGACACAGGGAAGGGGAAGGGGAAGCTGGGACGAGGTGAGAGAGTAGCATTGACAGATATGCACTACCAAGTGTAAAATAGATAGCTAGTGGGAAGCAGCTGCATAGCATAGGGAGATCAGCTTGGTGCTTTGTGACCACCTAGAGGGGTGGGATAGGGAGGGTGGGAGGGAGACTTAAGAGGGAGGGGGATATATGTATGCATATAGCTGACTCACTTTGTTATAAAGCAGAAACTAACACACCATTGTAAAGCAATTATACTCCAAGAGTTATTTATGGCCATGCTATTCCCAGGTCCCAGTGGATGGACCAGAGAGACAGGACTTCATTGTGATTACAACTAATACCACACAAGGGTGTTCTGTGGTCTCTCCATTCCCTCACCTAACAAATATTTATGGCATACTCATTATGTGCCAAACACTGTACTTAACAGAAGCACATGGGGTTCTTGCCCCTTATAGAGCTTAGAGTCTCATGAGGGAGAGAGACGTGAGTGAACTAATCATAAACACAGAAATATGAAATTACAACAGAAATGTATGCTCTGAAGATAGAGGACATATTTCTGTAAGCAGATGTAAGAGGGGGATTTCATCTTGCCAGAGATCTCTGATAGCTTTTCCAAGGACATCATGTCTGAGCTGAGATCAGAAACAAGTGTAGTGGGGAATGTCTTGTGGGCTGGGGGTGGGAACAGTATGATGTGTATCCAAGAATGAAAGAGAGGGAGCAAAGGAGCACAGTGCGGAATGAACCTGGAGCCGTGGGCAGGGATCAGACCATAGTGACCCTTGTAAATCAAGTTAAGGGTAAGAGCAATAATAAGTCACTGAAGTAGTTTAAGCAGGAGCAGGACACAATCAGATTTGAGTTTTAAAACTCATTTCCATGACACATAATGTTTGAATAAACATATGTTGAGGTAGGGAGTGAGCTGTGAGGTGGAGAGGGGATTGGTGGGGGCCTAAGGTGGGCATATGTAGACATTGGGGGATATTCCAGAATTCCAGGACTAGGTGGTGGCTTTCACAATGGAGAGAAATGGAAGGACTCGAGAGTTCTTTATATCTTAAATTGGAAGGACTTGATGGATTGGATATGAAGGATGAGGAAAAGAAACTCAAGTTTGATGGCTGTATTCCTGGCTTGTTGGGGAAGGAGGTGCTAAGCCTCCAGAGAGGAAATGCTGGAAGAGGACCAGGACTGCAAGGGAAGGTCATGAATTCTGCTTGTGCAGGCTGAGACCTCAGGGGCTCTCTGGTGCTTCTGAGAGAAGATGTCAAGTTGGAAATGATATAGGTCTGTATTCAGAGGGAAGGTTCTTGTGCTCATCGAGGTGATAACTGAAGCCATGAATAAAGATGAGGTTACCTAAAATTAAATTAAATTTTTAAAAAAGATAAGGTTACCTGAGGGGAGAGTTTGAAGAAAGCACAGGTTAAGCTTGTGGTACTGAACATTTCAGGCTTAAGTGGAGGAGATGAAATATTTATCATTTCTTTCAGTCTACCTTCAGAGGACAGTTACACTTTTTACCTACATCACCATGAATTCATCATCAGACCTAACTCACTCACACCCCCCTTTGCAAAGCACCCTCATGCCAAAATTCCTGTTAGAAATATGGGGCTGCTTAGTTTCTTTCATTCATTCAGAAGAACCTTTCATTATTTACCATATGTCAGGCACAGCATTAAGCAGTAGGGATTCAAAAATAAGGAATACAAATCTCTACTTCTAAGGAGTTATATAGTCTACGTGACAAGTACCTCCAAATGAACACATCATATGGTAAAATAGAAGCGTGCGCAAAGTACTGAACCAGCAGTCCAGCTATCACTGCATGGATATCCTAGAGGTTACCGTGCTGCCAACATACTGACTCATCCTGCCACCAACAGTCCTAAAATTGTGCTTACCTAGACACAGTGCCATGCTGAATCTATGGAGCTAGCCTACCCAGCTCTTTTATTTATTTGTTGCCTCAGTTTCCTCATCTTTTATTTTTTTAAATTTTTATTGGAGTATAGTTGATTTACAATATTGTACCCAGCTCTTTTATTGCTCCCTGACTCTGTCCCTCCGTGACCCTGACATTCTCTTCTCTGCTTTTGCCTTGAGAAGAGAAACCATCTTTGCCTCCATCATGGGATTCAACAAATCTGTTGTTCGTAAGGATAATCATCTCACACTCTGACCTTTACTCCCCAACCTCTTCTACTTTGGCCAAATTTATCCCCACTCTAGTTCAGAAGCCCCTTACATGGCCACTGTTGGAACTGTGTCACCATCTCCTCTCTCAAAATCTTTCATACCAAGACACATCCCACTGACTAAAACTTCCAGTTCCTGCCCTTCACCCACTCTCTTTCACAAATCTGCTTTACATCCTCTTCATAGATTACAGTTTCTCAACTCCTCCCTCTCCACCCAGCCCTTACCTCACTGTCACCCGGGTTAATGATGCACTTACCAGCGTCTCTGTTTCCATTGACCCCTTGACTTTCTTCTACACCCACATTGCCAAAGCCCAACTCTGAGTAAATCCAGTGATCGATTTTTCTCAAATGCTCTCTTCCCACACTGTGAATAATGCTGGAAAAATTATATAGACGTGTCGATTGACCCTAGAGATAGTTGCGATCTAGCATCAGCAGTGGTCCCATATCCTTAGTTAACCTTTTATTTCAAAGGTTCCAGACTTCAGGGTGCATTCGGACACCCAACTTCAGAGGGTATGGTTTGGTAGATCCGGGATGGAGCTCAGGAATCTCACACATATACCTGATACTCCAGATACCATGCACTATTTCATTCTCTGCAGCAGTAATACACCTCTTCCATGCCCCTCCAGTTCCCTGTCCCGGTCCTCCTACTCAGCTGATGACCTTTTCTCCCAATCCACTGGGAAAGCAAATGGGTTCATTAGCTATAATACTTTTGTACCTCTTCTCCTCAAAAAGTTGCCCTAATTTTATTTATATTGTCCTTTCCCGTCTTTCTTTCTAAAGTTAGCCCTGATGCTGGTGTACTGTCCCAGCCCCTCTGAGATCTTGGCTGACTAACATTCTCCTCACTCTCTCAATCTCTTTCCCCCATTGGCTTCTTTCCTGGGGCCTAAAAACAAGCTTAAGTCTTGACTGTCCTGAAAAACGTTCCTTCAGAATTGTTTCACCTCAAATTCCACAGTCTTAGTCAATTTGGGCTACTATATCAAGACCCGTAAACTGGGTGGCTGAAGCAACAAGCTTTTATTTCTCACAGTTCTGGAGGCTGAAAGTCTGAGTAGGATACCAGTAAGGTTGGGAGAGGGTGAGAGCTCCTTTCCTGGGTATAGACAGCCACCTTCTTGTTGCATCCTCACATGGCTGAGAGTTCTAGTCTTTTTATCCTCTTTTAAGAGAACCAGTCCCACCATGGAGACTCTACCTCCATAACTTCATTCAAAACCAGTTTCCCCCAAAGTCCCCCCAATCCAAACACCACCGCATTTGGCAATTAGGGCCTCGTGTATGAGGACACGAACATTCAATTCATAGCAACCATTTCATGTCTCATCTGCTTTTTTTCTTTTCTTGTTGGGGTAAAAAATAACCACTTTACCTTGAGCAAAAAATCGTACTAAACTGAAAAAAAATCAAAAGTATTTAAATTAAAACAAAAATCTGTCATAATCCCAGCCCTCATAGATAACCACTGTTAACAGATTGAAATATATCCCTCCAGAATTGTTTTCAGTAGATCTATATAAATATTTTTTTCTAAAAGTGGGATTATATTATACATACTAGATTAATGTGTTTTCTCTTCAGAATTTCTGTCTTCTTTCTATGCCAATGTATGACTCATCTTTTTAATGACTGTAATATTCAATTGTACAAATGCGCCATAATTTAAACAACTTCCTTTCAATAGACAATTGGTTGTTGCTATTTTGCCCCCATTAAATGAACATCCTAGTGTATATAATTATCTATCTATCTCTTAGCACAATGACCTAGAAGTTGAATTACTGGTCAAAGAATATGCATATATTCTGGGTTTTAAAAGTACCTATGTCTCCGGGAGTTCCCTGGTGGCCCAGTGGTTAAGACTCTTGGCTTCCACCGCAGGGGGCACAGTTTCGATCCGATTCTGCATGCAATGTGGTGTGGCCGGTGGGGAGGGGGGGCGGGCGGGAAGTACCTATTTCTCCCATTCTCTTTAATATTGGTTAATGTAAATTCTTTCTAATTCTTTTCCGACTATAGCAGTTAAAAAATTACATTGTTTTAGTAGACATTTCTTTGGTTAACAGGGAGGTTGGTCATCTTTCATGTGTTAGCTATTTGTGTTCATTCTTTTATATGTTTTAAATTTATGTGTGTTTATTCTTTTATACATTTTAAATTGATGTCCTCTACCCCTTTTTCATCCATTTCATTTATTTATTAATTTTGTCACTCTTTATAAGAATATAAATCTTTTATCTGTTATATGTGGCAAATCATTTTCCACTTAATCTTTTATCTTTAATTTACAATGATGATGTGTGCATGCCATAGAGAAGTTTATAAAATTTGTCTACCTAAGTCTATAAATATTTTTCTGTATGGTTACCAAATTTGGTATTTATGCTAAAAAGGCCTACTCTATCTCCAAATTACAAAAATATTAAACTTTGTCTTATGTTTTATTCTAATATTTTCATGATTTTACTTTTCATACTTAAGTTTTTAATTTTTTTAGAATATATTATGATGTACAGTATAAGGTAGAATTCTAATATATTTCCAAAATATTTTGACAAGTTTTGCAACACTGTTTGGTTTGAAATTCCATCTATGCTATATAAAAGAATTCCTGAAAGTAGAATTATAATTTTTTAAACATCTTTATTGGAGTATAATTGCTTTATAATGGTGTGTTAGTTTTTTCTTTATAACAAAGTGAATCAGTTATACATATACGTATGTTCCCATATCTCTTTCTCTTGTGTCTCCCTCCTTCCCACTCTCCCTATCCCACCCCTCTAGGTGGTCACAAAGCACCGAGCTGATTTCTCTGTGCTTTGTGGCTGCTTCCCACTAGCTATCTGTTTTACGTGTGATAGTGTATATATGTCCATGCCACTCTCTCACTTTGTCACAGCTTACCCTTCCCCCTCCCCATATCCTCAAGTCCATTCTCTAGTAGGTCTGTGTCTTTATTCCCATCTTGCCCCTAGGATCTTCATGACCTTTTTTTTTCTTTCCTTTCTTTTATATTCCATATATATGTGTTAGTATACAGTATTTGTTTTTCTCTTTCTGACTTACTTCACTCTGTATGACAGACTCTAGGTCCATCCACCTCACTACAAATAACTCAATTTCCTTTCTTTTTATGGCTGAGTAATATTCCATTGTATATATGTGCCACATCTTCTTTATCCATTCATCTGTTGATGGACACTTAGGTTGCTTCCATGTCCTGGCTATTGTAAATAGAGCTGCAATGAACGTTTTGGTACATGACTCTTTTTAAATTATGGTTTTCTCAGGGTATATGCCCATTAGTGGGATTGCTGGGTCGTATGGTAGTTCTACTTTTAGTTTTTTAAGGAACCTCCATACTGTTCTCCATAGTGGCTGTATCAATTTACATTCCCACCAACAGTGCAAGAGGGTCCCCTTTTCTCCAAACCCTCTCCAGCATTTATTGTTTGTAGATTTTTTGATGATGGCCATTCTGACTGCTGTGAGATGATATCTCATTGTACTTTTGACTTGTATTTCCCTAATGATTAATGATGTTGAGCATTCTTTCATGTGTTTGTTGGCAATCTGTATATCTTCTTTGGAGAAATGTCTATTTAGGTCTTCTGCCCATTATTGGATTGGGTTGTGTTTTTTGATGTTGAACTGCATGAGCTGCTTGTAAATTTTGGAGACTAATACTTTGTCAGTTGCTTCATTTGCAAATATTTTCTCCCATTCTGAGGGTTGTCTTTTCGTCTTGTTTATGGTTTCCTTTGCTGTGCAAAAGCTTTTAAGTTTCATTAGGTCGCATTTGTTTATTTTTGCTTTTATTTCCATTTCTCTAGGACGTGGGTCAAAAAGGATCTTGCTGTGATTTAAGTCATAGAGTGTTCTGCCTATGTTTTCCTTTAAGAGTTTTATAGTGTCTGGACTTACATTTAGGTCTTTAACCCATTTTGAGCTTATTTTTGTGTATGGTGTTAGGGAGTGTTCTAATTTCATACTTTTACATGTACCTGTCCAGTTTTCCCAGCACCACTTATTGAAGAGGCTGTCTTTTCCCCACTGTATATTCCTGACTCCTTTATGAAAGATAAGGTGACCATATGTGCGTGGGTTTATCTCTGGGTTTTCAGTCCTGTTCCATTGATCTATATTTCTGTTTTTGTGCCAGTACCATACTGTCTTGATTACTGTAGCTTTGTAGTATAGTCTGAAGTCAGGGAGCCTGATTCCTCCAGCTCTGTTTTTCTTTCTCAAGATTGCTTTGGCTATTCGGAGTCTTTTGTGTTTCCGTACAAATTGTGAAATTTTTTGTTCTAGTTCTGTGAAAAATGCCAGTGGTAGTTTGATAGGGATTGCATTGAATCTGTAGATTGCCTTGGGTAGTATAGTCATTTTCACAATGTTGATTCTTCCAATCCAAGAACATGGTATATCTCTCCATCTGTTTGTATCATCTTTAATTTCTTTCATCAGTGTCTTATAATTTTCTGCATACAGGCATTTTGTCTCCTTCGGTAGGTTTATTTGTAGATATCTTATTCTTTTTGTTGAAATGGTAAATGGGAGTGTTTTCTTAATTTCACTTTCAGATTTTTCATCATTAGTGTATAGGAATGCTAGAGATTTATGTGCATTAATTTTGTATCCTGCTACTTTACAGAATTCATTGATTAGCTCTAGTAGTTCTCTGGTAGCATCTTTAGGATTCTCTATGTATAGTATCATGTCATCTGCAAACAGTGACAGCTTTACTTCTTCTTTTCTGATTTGGATTCCTTTTATTTCTTTTTCTTCTTTGAATGCTGTGGCTAAAACTTCAGAAGTACGTTGAATAATAGTGGTGAGAGTGGGCAGTCTTGTCTTGTTCCTGGTCTTAGTGGAAATGGTTTCAGTTTTTCACCATTGAGGATGATGTTGGCTGTGGTTTGTCATATATGGCCTTTATTATGTTAAGTTCCCTCTATTCCTACTTTCTGGAGGGTTTTTATCATAAATGGGTGTTGAATTTTGTCGAAAGCTTTCTCTGCATCTATTGAGATGATCATATGGTTTTTCTCCTTCAATTTGTTAATATGGTGTATCACATTGAGTGATTTGCATATATTGAAGAATCCATGCAATCCTGGGATAAACCCCACTTGATCATGCTGTATGATCCTTTTAATGTGCTGTTGGATTCTCTTTGCTAGTATTTTGTTGAGGATTTTTGCATCTGTGTTCATCAGTGATATTGGCCTGTAGTTTTCTTTCTTTGTGACATCTTTATCTGGTTTTGGTATCAGGGTGATGGTGGCCTTGTAGAATGAGTTTGGGAGTGTTCCTCCCTCTGCTGTATTTTGGAAGAGTTTGAGAAGGATAGGTGTTAGCTCTTCTCTAAATGTTTGATAGAATTTGCCTGTGAAGCCATCTGGTCCTGGGCTTTTGTTTGTTGGAAGATTTTTAATCACAGTTTCAATTTCAGTGCTTGTGATTGGTCTGTTCATATTTTCTATTTCTTCCTGCTTCAGTCTTGGAAGGTTGTGCATTTCTAAGAATTTGTCCATTTATCCAGGTTGTCCCTTTTATTGGCATAGAGTTGCTTGTAGTAATCTCTCATGATCCTTTGTATTTCTGCAGTGTCAGTTGTTACTTCTCCTTTTTCAATTCTAATTCTATTGATTTGAGTCTTCTCCCTTTTTTTCTTGATGAGTCTGGCTAATGGTTTATCAATTTTGTTTATCTTCTCAAAGAACCAGCTTTTAGTTTTATTGATCTTTGCTATCATTTCCTTCATTTTGTTTTCATTTATTTCTGATCTGATCTTTATGATTTCTTTCCTTCTGCTAACTGGGGCTTTTTTGTTCTTCTTTCTCTAATTTCTTTAGGTGTAAGGTTAGGTTGTGTTTTTGAGATGTTTGTTGTTTCTTAAGGTAGGATTGTATTGCTGCTATAAACTTCCCTCTTAGAACTGCTTTTGCTGCATCCCATAGGTTTTGGGTCGTTGTGTTTTCATTGTCATTTGTTTCTGGGTATTTTTTGATTTCCTCTTTGATTTCTTCAGTGATCTCTTGGTTATTACGTAGTGTATTGTTTAACCTCCATGTGTTTGTATTTTTTACAGATATTTTTCCTGTAATTGATAGCTAGTCTCATAGCGTTGTGGTCAGAAAAGATACTTGATACGATTTCAATTTTCTTAAATTTACCAAGGCTTGATTTGTGACGCAGTATATAATCTCTTCTGGAGAATGTTCCATGAGCACTTGAGAGGAATGTTTATTTCATTGTTTTTGGATGGAATGTCCTATAAATATCAATTAAGTGCATCTTGTTTAATGTATCATTTAAAGCTTGTGTTTTCTTATTTATTTTCACTTTGGATGATCTGCCCATTGGTGAAAGTGGGGTGTTAAAGTCCCCTACTATGAATGTGTTACTGTCGATTTCCCCTTTTATGGCTGTTAGTATTTGCCTTATGTATTGAGGTGCTTCTATTTTGGGTGCATAAATATTTACAATTGTTATATCTTCTTCTTGGATCGATCCCTTGATCATTATGTAGTGTCCTTCTTTGTCTCTTGTAATAATCTTTATTTTAAAGTCTATTTTGTCTGATATGAGAATTGCTGCTCCTGCTCTATTTTGATTTCCATTTGCATGGAATATCTTTTTCCATCCCCTCACTTTCAGTCTGTATGTGTCCCTAGGTCTGAAGTGGGTCTCTTGTAGACAGCATATATACGGGTCTTGTTTTTGTATCCATTCAGCCAGTCTATGTCTTTTGGTTGGAGCATTTAATCCATTTACATTTAAGGTAGTTATTGATATGTATGTTCCTATTACCATTTTCTTAATTGTTTGGGGTTTGTTATTGTAGGTTTTTTTCTTCTCTTGTGTTTCCTGCCTAGAGAAGTTCCTTTAGCATTTGTTGTAAAGCTGGTTTGGTAGTGCTGAATTCTCTTAGCTTTTGCTTGTCTGTAAAGGTTTTAATTTCTCCATCAAATCTGAATGAGATCCTTGCTGGGTAGAGTCATCTTGCTTGTAGGTTTTTCTCCTTCATCACTTTAAATATGTCCTGCCAGTCCCTTCTGGCTTGCAGAGTTTCTGCTGAAAGATCAGCTGTTAACCTTATGGGGATTCCCTTGTATGTTATTTGTTGTTTTTCCCTTGATACTTTTAATATGTTTTCTTCGTATTTAATTTTTGATAGCTTGATTAATATATGTCTTGGTGTGTTTCTCCTTGGATTTATCCTGTTTGGGGCTTGCTGCGCTTCCTGGACTTGACTATTTCCTTTCCCATGTTAGGGAAGTTTTCAACTATAATCTCTTCAAATATTTTCTCAGACCCTTTCTTTTTCTCTTGTTCTTCTGGTACCCCTATAATTCGAATGTTGGTGCATTTAATGTTGTCCCAGAGGTTTTGGAGACTGTCCTCTATTCTTTTCACTCTTTTTTCTTTATTCTGCTCTGCGGTAGTTATTTCCACTATTTTATCTTCCAGATCACTTATCCGTTCTTCTGCCTCAGTTATTCTGCTATTGATCCCATCTAGAGTATTTTTAATTTCATTTATTGTGTTGTTCATCGTTGTTTGTTTCATCTTTCGTTCTTCTAGGTCCTTGTTAAACGTTTCTTGCATTTTCTCTATTTTATTTCCAAGATTTTGGATCATCTTTACTCTCATTATTCTGAATTCTTCTTCAGGTAGACTGCCTAGTTCCTCTTCATTTGTTAGGTCTGGTCGGGTTTGCCTTGCTCCTTCTTCTGCTTTGTTTTTTCTGTCTTCTCATTTTGCTTATCTTACTGTGTTTGGGGTCTCCTTTTCGCAGGCTGCAGGTTTGTAGTTCCCGTTGTTTATGGTGTCTGTCCCCAGTGGCTAAGGTTGGTTCAGTGGGTTGTGTAGGCTTCCTGATGGAGGGGACTAGTGCCTGTGTTCTGGTGGATGAGGCTGGACCTTGTCTTTCTGGTGGGCAAGTCCATGTCTGGTCGTGTGTTTTGGGGTGTCTGTGGCCTTATTATGATTTTAGGCAGCCTCTCTGCTAATGGATGGCCTTGTGTTCCTGTCTTGCTTGTTGTTTGGCATAGGGTGTCCAGCTTGCTGGTCATTGAGTGAAGCTGGGTCTTGGCGTTGAGATGGAGATCTCTGGGGAGATTTTCGCCATTTGATATTACGTGGAGCTGGGAGGTCTCTTGTGGACCAGTGTCCTGAATTTGGCTTTGCCACCTCAGAGACACAGCCCTGATGCCTGGCTGGAGCACCAAGCGCCTTTCATCCACATGGCTCAGAATAAAAGGGAGAAAAGAAAGAAAGAAAGAGAGAGAGAGGGAGGGAGGGAGGGAGGAAGAGAGAGAGAGAGAGAGGGAGGGAGGGAGGGAGGGTGGGAGGAAGAAAGAAAGAAGATAAAATAAAGTTATTAAAATAAAAACTAATTATTAAGAAAAAAATTTTTTTAAGTTAAAAAAAAAAACACAGACAGAACTCTAGGACAAATGGTAAAAGCAAAGCTATACAAAATCACACACAGAAGTATACATGTACACACTCACACAAAGAGAAAAAGGGAAAAAATATATATATATATCTTTGCTCCCAAAGTGCACCGCCTCAATTTGGGATGATTCGTTGTCTATTCAGGTATTCCACAGATGCAGGGTACATCAAGTTGATTGTGGAGATTTAATCCACTGCTCCTGAGGCTGCTGGGAGAAATTTCCCTTTCTCTTCTTTGTTCACACAGCTCCTGGGGTTCCGCATTGGATTTGTTGCTGCGCCTCTGCATGTAGGTCACCCGAGGGCGTCTCTTCTTTGCTCAGACAGGACGGGGTGGAAGGAGCAGCTGATTCAGGGGCTCTGGCTCATTCAGGCCAGGGGCAGGGAGGGTATAGAGTGTGGGGCGAGCCTGCGGCGGCAGAGGCCAGCATGACATGCAACAGCCTGAGGCGCGCCGTGCGTTCTCCCGGGAAGTTGTCTCTGGATCATGGGACCCTGGCAGTGGCGGGCTGCACAGGCTCCTGGGAGGGGAGGTGTGGATAGTGACCTGTGGTTACACACAGGCTTCTTGGCAGCTGCAGCAGCAGCCTTAGCATCCCACGCCCGTCTCTGGGGTCCGCGCTGATAGCCACGGCTCACGCCCGTCTCTGGAGCTCCTTTAAGCAGTGCTATTAATCTCTCCTCGCACACCGGGAAACAAAGAGGCAAGGAAAAGTCTCTTGCCTCTTCAGCAGCTCCAAACTTTTTCCCAGACTCCCTCCTGGCTGGCTGTGGTGCACTAGCCCCTTCAGGCTATGTTCACGCCGCCAGTCCTCTCCCTGGGATCTGACCAAAGCCCGAGCCTCAGCTCCCAGTCCCCGCCCACCCACCCTGGCGGGTGAGCAGAGAAGCCCCTTGGGCTGTTGAGTGCTGGTCAGCACTTATCCTCTGTGCAGGAGTCTCTTCACTTTGCCCTCCGCACCCTGGTTGCTGTGCTCTCCTACGTGGCTCCGAAGCTTCCCCCTCTCTGCCACCCGCAGTCTCTGCCCACGAAGGGACTTCCTCGTGTGTGGAAACCTTTCCTCCTTCACAGCTCCCTCCCACTGGTGCAGGTCCCATCCCTATTCTTTTGTCTCTGTTTTTTCTTTTTTCTTTTGCCCTCCCCAGGTACGTGGGGGGTTTCTTGCCTTTTGGGAGGTCTGAGGTCTTCTGCCAGTGTTCAGTAGGTGTTCTGTAGGAGCTGTTCCACATGTAGATGTATTTCTGATGTATTTGTGGAGAGGAAGGTGATCTCTGCGTCTTACTCTTCCGCCATCTTGAAGCTCCTCCTCTGTAATTTTAATTACTCTTGTCTTGCTATACTTTTTGATGTGTTTTTGGTAGTGTAGGACCCTCCTAATTACTGTTTTCAAATATTTATTATGTAGGTGAACTTTAAAATCATTTTTAAACTTTCATATCCTCCCAACTCTAATTAATGAAAAAGCATTAACTTTATGGATAAACTTATAATACTGAATTTTCCCTTCAAAAATATAATTCTCATCTCTCCATTTATTCAAGCCTTTTTTTATGTTCTCAAGTAAGGTTACATTGTTTTCTCCACTGGGTCTTGCAAATTCTTAAATTTATTTCTAGGCATTTGATATTTAGTTGTCTTTATTTTTGGAGTTAGGATGAGATCCCTGTTTTAATTCTGTTTTCTGACTGACCATTAATTATAAGCAAATTTCTGCATGTATATCTTTTATCTGCCCATTCTAATGAACTTTCTTATAGTTTTAAATAGGTTTCTAGTTGACATTGTAGTGAACAGCATTAGTTGCCTGCTTGGAATCTGTTAAGCCCCCTTTCTAATAGGAACAGATTTTTATTTGGATATCCACCTTTTTTTCTAGGCAACTATAGGCTTTGGGTGGAACACTGAGTAAGGGTAAATACAGGTTTAAGGTTTAAGGGTAAAAACAGATTAGTCTAACCTATGAGAACCATTTTTCCACCCTTGAAACAATGCCTGGTTCAGAAATAACAATGTGGTTTAATTTGGGCCAACGAAATTTGACAAGAAACTTTCTGAGGCTTTAGAAAGGAATTCCTCAACTTTCTGAAAGCTGTAAGAACCCAATTCTCTGTCATCCCGTGGACATGAACAAGGAAGCTTATAGCCCCAACTACTGTAGACACCCATCCTATAACTTTAAGGGAAACTAGCCTTTCAATTAAGCTGACACAGGGACCAGGACATGAAGGCAGAATGCAGCTGAGTCCTTGATGATATCACTGAATTACTGGATCAATCAACCCTGAGGCCCATGCCATTTCTGGGCTTTCAATTATGTAAACCAATAATGTTTAATATTTTCAAAACCAGTTTGAACAGGATTTCTGTTAATTTCAATGTTGAAGAGCCCTAACTTGTTTGGTATCTTAAATTTTTAAGATAGAATATAATATGAACTATAAATAATCATCATTTACTCTCTTTTTTTCTTTTTAATCCTTATATTTATTTCTTTTTCTTCCCTTATTATATGGGCAGAAATCATTACAGAAATACTGAATCATAATAATAAAAACAGGCATCCTTGTATTGTTCCTTAATTTACTGACAGTGTCTTTAGTGGGCCATTCATTAAGTTTCATGTTTCCTGTTTCTCATGATAAGACTTTAAAAAAAAATTTAAGCAATGTGATTTTAAAAACAAGAATGAGTTTGGATTTTATCAACTGTCTTTTGAATATTTAATGAGGATATTGCATTTCAAACAATTCTTTTGTTTCTTGTTATGTTATTACTTAATTATGCTATATTTTAAATGTTCTACTGTTGAGCTAGCCTTGTATTCCTGAAAGGACCCCTATTTAGTAATGATACACATATTCATATACTGCTAGATTTAATTTTCCAGTATTTAGTTTTTGATTTCTTTTTGGCTTGGAAATTATAAGTAGGTGATTTGTGTTTTATTTGTCAGACTTTGATATCAAACTAATACTATACATGAACAAAAGAACTGGAAAGATTTCCATATTTCTCTAGCCTATGGAACAATTTAAATAACCCAAGAATGATCTGTTCCTTAAAAATAATGTGTTCTATTTATATACAGATATGAGCCAACCTCCTCTTTGGTTAGCAGATCTTGGAGAAAGTTTTAATATCTACTATAGTTATTGTTGCTTATATGTCTTAAGTGATTTTTGATCAGTTATGCTTTTCTAGAAGTTCTTTTATTTGATGTAGATTTTTAAAATTAGTAATACTGATGTAACATACAATTTCAAAGCATCCGTTTTCATTTCAAAAATTATTTACTTATATTTTCCTCTCTTTTTTCCTTGGTCTCAGTTGCTAGAGGTGTATCTGTTTTCATAGTTATTTTTGAAGAACGATGCCTTGATTTTTGTCAGTTAGTTTTGTTTTATTTAAAATCAAGTAGTTTCTTATTTTTCTTAATATATTTCCCCTAATATATTTCCCCTGATTTAGTTTAATTTCTTTCATTGTTCTTATTTATTTCTTTAAGTTTACTGATTTTAATTTATATTCTTCCTTGTAGAAGTAATTCAGGTTTTGAGTTTTCCTCTGAGAACTGCTTTGGTTGTATAAATATATTTTGGTATATTGTGTTTAATTGTTGTTAATTCTTAGAAAAATCTGTCATTTCTGTTTGATTTCCCTTAGACCAAATAGTTATTTGTCAGTGTGATTTTTTAATATAGTATCCAAGGAAGTTTTATTAGTAGTATCTAACTTTATTGTAGAATATTCAGAGAATGTGTGCTAAGATTTCAAATTTGTGGGATATATTGTAAATGTCTTTGTGGCCTAATATACAATCAAAGTTTTTAACAGTCTGCAAGCTTTTGAAGAATATCTTTGCATTGCACAAAGTTATATATTTATATAATCAAGATGAATGCTTATTTAAATTTGTTACTTTATTATACTTATTATATTAGTTTTCTATTATTGCATAACAAATTACCACAAACCTAGCATCTTAATACAACACAAATTTATTATCTTACAGATTCTATGGGCCAAGATGGCATTGACGGTTCCTCTGCTCAAACCTCACAAGGCTAAAATCAAGCTGTTGGCCAGCCATCAGCCAGTGTCCTTACCTGGAGGCTCGACTAGAGAAAGCCATTCTAAGTACCTCAGGTTTTTGGTAGAATTCTTTTCCTTTTGGTAGAAAGAATGTTTCCATTGTGTTGCTGGTTGTTGGTTGGGAGCTGCTTTCAGACCCTAGGGTTGCTTTCAGGTCCTTGCCATATAACCCCCTCCATAAGCCCTCTCTGACTTCCAAATTTCTTAGTTTGGGAACAGCCCTGTCCATTTTAAGGGTTCCTCTAATTAGATCTAGCTCACCCAGGATAACCTCCCTTTTGTTTAACTCAAAGTCAACTGATTAGGGATATAAATTATAGTTGCAAAATCCCTTCAGCCATTAACATAACACAATCATAGGAGTGATATCCCATTGTATTCAAGCCTGGCCCATGCTAAAGGAGAGTGGACTATAGAGAGTGTATATACCTGTGGTGGGAAACTTGGGGACCAACTAAGAATTCTGTCTGCCACACTTAACCTATCAAATCCTGAGGAAGCTATGTTCAAGTCTTCCGCCATGATAATGGTTTTAAATTCCTGTGTTATTGGAAGGTTTTACTTAATATATGTCTATATTATGCTTTGTTGTTTGTTGGGTGGCTTTGCACTGTGTCAGCTTGGCTGGGCTCAATGCATCTCCCCAAATTCCCTTTTCTGTATATTTCTGGTTGGGGTGGAGCCACCAGAGAGATTCTCACACAAGTTGTAGAGGACAGAATTAAAAGGGTAGGCATTTTGTAGCTCACATGTGTTGCTGCTTGTCTGCTGGTTCACCTTGTGGGTGGGAGGCAGCAGCCAGATTGCACCCACTTCACCTCCCCTGGCTCCTCCTTCAGCTTCTCTGATTCCTGCACTAGGGGTGTGTGTATGTGTGTGTGTGATTCCACGATGAAGTGTCTCAGCTTCTGTGGGACATCCAAACCACCATGGTCAGGGACAGTAAGGGCTAAGAGTTTTCAGCAGTTGTCAGTCTGTCCTTGTGGACTCCTGATTGTGCTGGTAGTTTCCGGCTTGTTCTTGTTCTCCCTCACTTTTCATGCATCTTCCCTTTCTGACTGCCTGCCCTATGGACCTCAAATATGCTCCCCTGTGCTAGTAACTGAACAAATGCAAATTAAAACCCCAATAACAATTCATGCCAATCAGATTGGCAAAAACAAAAAGTGCTATAGTATCCAGGGTAAGCCAGGGTTTAGATCCACTGCAACACCAGTACATTGCTGGTAGCAGTATAAATTGATATAAAACATTATGAGACAACACCTAGTTTGGCATTATCTAATAAATTTGAAGGTGTGGGTACCCAATGACCCAGCAATTCCACACCAAGAAATACACCCTGGGAAAATGATTGCATAAATGTACCTAGAGAAATGTACCAGATGGTTCCTAGCAGCACTATTTCTAATAGTAAAATAATTAGAAACAACCAGATGCTAAACAATAGTTAAATAGATAAATAAACTGAGTAAATTTTTATAATGGGATACCATAAAGCAGTTGAAATTAATGAATTACAGTTACAAAAAACAACATAAGTGAATCTCAGAAATAGAATGTTGACCCAAAAAAAGCATGTTGCAGAAGAATTCATAAAGAACAGCTCTTTTTACATTAAGGAAAAAACATAGAAAATTGTCCAACAATTTTTAGGAACAAAGTCTATGAAGAAATGCAAAATGATGCTAAAAATAAAGCTCAGGATTATCAGGGGTTATGTCTCAGGAGAGGCGGAGAAGAAAGGGGATTTGAGGGACCAGGCGGGGACAGTAAAGTAATAGTCCTATTGATCATCATAAGCTGGGAGATGGGCTCAGAGGTGTTCATTGTATCATGAATTTTTATACCTTGCATTTGTTTTATTTATAAAGAGAAAAAGTAAAACATTGAAAAAATAACAGAAGAAATGAGCTCTCTGCTTCCTCTGCTCACTGATTCACCCTGTATGTCTTTGAGAGAGAAGTCTTTTTTTTTTTTTTGGCTGCACTGCATGGCTTTCAGCATCTCAGTTTCTCCACCAGAGATTGAACCCAGGCCACAGCAGTGACAGCACTGAATCCTAAGCACTAGGCCATCAGGGAACTCCAAGAGAAATCTTTTAAAAACATGATTTAGTTACAATTTTCCCTTTCCTATAGCTCAGTGATTCCCCATTCTTTTAAGAGTGAAGTCCAAACTCCCTAGACAGATATTCAAGGTCTTTCACAAATCTGGCTCCTCCAGACCTGCCCAAATATGTATGTCAATATTCCCCCAATGGGGCTTCCCTGGTGGCGCAGTGGTTGAGAGTCCGCCTGCCGATGCAGGGGACACGGGTTTGTGCCCTGGTCTGGGAGGATCCCACGTGCCGCAGAGCAGCTGGGCCTGTGAGCCATGGCCGCTGAGCCTGCGCGTCCGGAGCCTGTGCTCCACAAGGGGAGAGGCCACAACAGTGAGAGGCCCGCGTACCGCAAAAAAAAAAAAAAAAAAAAAAAAAAAATATTCCCCCAAATTAAACACTCCATTTCTTCTGGAAGGGCCCATAAGGGTCCCACAAAGTGCCTTGCTCATTTCTGCCCACAGGTTCTTCCTTGTGCTCTATCCATTCACCTCAAATGCCCTTCCTCTGCCTCTCTTCCCATTCAAACCCTACTCATCTTATCTCCCTAAGGCCATGACTACTTGCTAACTCATTTATGAACCCTTTCCTCTCAGTTCCACTGAACAGTGAAATCTCTCACAGTCAAATGCCTATCCCATTCATGGCATGAATTACTTATCCCTTAATTATATACAGCTTCTTACCTCTTCTTGTCTGTGTGTGTATGTATGTACACATGTTTTTTTTATCCCCAAATAGATGACAAACTCTTCAAAAATAAGAATTATGCTTTATATTTCTTGGTATGGCCTAAAGGGCTTAGCATAGTAAACATTTGTCATAAATAAAGAAGCTTTCGCAGAGACCTTCAAGATGGCAGAGGAGTAAGACGTGGAGATCACCTTTCTCCCCACAACTACATCAGAAATGTGGAACAACTATGGAACAACTCCTACAGAACACCTACTGAATGCTGGCAGAAGACCTCAGACTTCCCAAAAGGCAAGAAACTCCCTCCCTAACCCACCTGGGTAGGGCAAAAGAAAGAAGAAAAAACAGAAACAAGAGAATACGGATGAGACTTGCACCTAGGGGAGGGAGCTGTGAAGGAGGAAAAGTTTCCACACACTAGGAAGGCCCTTCACTGGCAGAGACGGGGGGTTGGCCGCTGGGGGTGGGGGAAGCTTCAGAGCCACAGAGGAGAGCACAGCAACAGTGGTGCAGAAGGCAAATCAGAGAGATTCCCGCACAGGGGATCCGTGCCGACCAGCACTCACCAGCCCGAGGCTTTTCTGCTCACCCGCCGGGGCGGGTGGGGGCTGGGAGGTGAGGCTCGAGCTTTGGTTGGATCCCAGGGAGAGGACTGGGGTTGGCTGCATGAACACAGCCTGAAGGTGGCTAGCTCACCACAGCTAGCCGGGAGGGAGTCCAGAAAAAACTCTGGACCTGCCAAAGAGGCAAGAGACCATTGTTTCAGTGTGTGCGAAGAGAGGGGATTCAGAGCACCGCCTAAATGAGCTACAGAGACGAGTGCGAGCTGTGGCTATGAGCGCGGACCCCAGAGATGGGCTTGAAACGCTAAGGCTGCTGCTGCAGCTAGCAAGAAGCTTGTGTGCAAGCACAGGTCACTGTCCACACCTCCCCACCCAGGAGCCCGTGCAGCCCACCACTGCCAGGGTCCCGTGATGCAGGGACAACTTCTCCGGGAGAACATGGTGCACCTAATGCTGTTGCAATGTCTCACTGGCCTCTGCAGCCACAGGCTCACCCCGCATTCCATACCCATCCCTTTCCCCAGCCTGAGTGAGCCAGAGCCCCCAGTCACCTGCTACTTTAACCCCGTGCTGTCTGAGCAGGAACAGATGCCCTCAGGTGACCTGTACGCAGAGGCGGGGCCAAATCCAAAGCTGAAACCCAGGAGCTGTGTGAACAAAGAAGAGAAAGGGAAATTTCTCCCAGCAGCCTCAGGAGCAGCAGATTAAATCCCCACAATCAACTTGATGTACCCTGCATCTCCGGAATATGTGAATAGACGACAAATCATCCCAAAATTGAGGCGGTGGACTTTGGGAGCAACTGTAGAGTTGGGGTTTGCTTTCTGCATCTAATTTGTTTCATTTGTTAATTCCCCGGTCCAGGAGGATCCCACATGCCGAGGAGCGGCTGGGCCCATCAGCCATGGCCGCTGAGCCTGCATGTCCGGAGCCTGTGCTCCGCAATGGGAGAGGCCACAACAGTGAGAGGCCCACATAACGCAAAAAAAAAAAAAAAAAAAAAAAATTCTCTAAAAGGAATCAATAGCAGATTAACTGAGGCAGAAGAACGGATAAGTGACGTGGAAGATAAATAGTGGAAATAACTATCACAGAGCAGAATAAAGAAACAAGAATGAAAAGAATTGAGGACAGTCTCAGGGACCTCTGGGACAACAATTAAATGCACCAACATTCGAATTATAGGGGTCGCAGAAGAAGAAGAGAAAAAGAAAGGGACTGAGAAAATATTTGAAGACATTATAGTTGAAAACTTCCCTAATATAGGAAAGGAAATAGTTAATCAAGTCCAGGAAGCACAGAGAGTCCCATACAGGATAAATCCAAGGAGAAACACGCCAAGACACATATTAATCAAACAATCAAAAATTAAATACAAAGAAAAAATATTAAAAGCAGCAAGGGAAAAACAACAAATAACATACAAGGGAATCCCCATAAAGTTCACAGCTGATCTTTCAGCAGAAACTGCAAGCCAGAAGGGAGTGGCAGGACATATTTAAAGTGTGATGAAAGGGAAAAACCTCCAACCAAGATTACCCAGCAAGCATCTCATTCAGATTCGATGGAGAAATTTTGCATTACAGACAAGCAAAAGCTAAAGTGATTCAGCACCACTAAACCAGCTTTACAACAAATGCTAAAGGAACTTCTCTAGGCAGGAAGCACAAGAGAAGGAAAAGACCTACAATAACAAACCCCAAACAATTAAGAAAATGGTAATAGGAACATACATATCGATAATTACCTTAAATGTAAATGGATTAAATGTTCCCACCAAAAGACATAGACTGGCTGAATGGATACAAAAACAAGACCCATATATATGTTGTCTACAAGAGACCCACTTCAGACCTAGGGACACATACAGGCTGAAAGTGAGGGAATAGAAAAAGATAGTCCATGCAAATGGAAATCAAAAGAAAGCTGGAGTAGCAATACTCATATTAACAAAACAGACTTTAAAATAAAGACTGTTACAAGAGACAAAGAAGGATACTACATGATGATCAAGGGGTCCATCTAAGAAGAAGATATAACAATTATAAATATTTATGCACCCAAAATAGGAGCACCTCAATACATAAGGCAAATAATAACCATAAAAGGGGAAATTAACAGTAACACAATCATAGTAGGGGACTTTAACACCCCACTTTCACCAATGGACAGATCATCCGAAATGAAAATAAATAACACAAGCTTTAAATGATACATTAAACAAGATGGATTTAATTGATATTTTTAGGACAGTCCATCCAAAAACAACAGAATATACTTTCTTCTCAAGTGCTCATGGAAGATTCTCCAGGATAGATCATGTCTTGGGTCACAAATGAAGCCTTGGTAAATTTAAGAAAATTGAAATCATATGAAGTATCTTTTCCAACCACAATGCTATGAGACTAGATATCAATTACAGGAAATAAATCTGTAAATAATACAAATACATGGAGGGTAAACAATACACAACTAAATAACCAAGTGTTCACTGAAGAAATCAAAGAGGAAATCAAGAAATACTTAGAAACAAATGACAATGAAAACATGATGACCCAAAACCTATGGGATGCAGCAAAAGCAGTTCTAAGAGGGAAGTTTATAGCAATACAGTCCTATCTCAAGAAACAAGAAACATCTCAAGTAAACAACCTAACCTTACACCTAAAGCAATTAGAGAAAAAAGAACAAAAAACCTCCAAAGTTTGCAGAAGGAAAGAAATCATAGAGATCAGATCAGAAATAAATGAAAAAGAAATGAAGGAAACAATAGCAAAGATCAATAAAACTAAAAGCTGGTTCTTTGAGAAGTTAAATTGATAAACCATTTGCCAGACTCATCAAGAAAAAAAGGGAGAAGACTCAAATCAATAGAATTAGAAATGAAAAAGGAGAAGTTACAACAGACACTGCAGAAATACAAAGCATTCTAAGAGACTACTACAAGCAATTCTATGCCAAAAAAATGGACAACCTGGAAGAAGTGCACAAATTCTTAGAAAAGCACAACCTTCTGATACTGAACCAGGAAGAAGTAGAAAATATAAACAGACCAATCACAAGCACTGAAATTGAGACTGTGATTAAAAATCTTCCAACAAACAAAAGCCCAGGACCAGATGGCTTCACAGGTGAATTCTATGAAACATTTAGAGAAGAGTTAACACCTTTCCTTCTCAAACTCTTCAAAAATATAGCAGAGGGAGGAACACCCCCAAACTCATTCTATGAGTCCACCATCACCCTGATACCAAAACAAGACAAAATCGTCACAAAGAAAGAAAACTACAGGCCAATGTCACTGATGAACATAGATGCAAAACTCCTCAACAAAATACTAGTAAACAGAATCCAACAGCACGTTAAAAGGATCATACACCATGATCAAGTGGGGTTTATCCCAGGAATGCAAAGATTCTTCAATATACGCAAATCAATCAACGTGATACACCATATTAACAAATTGAAGGAGAAAAACCATGTGATTATCTCAATAGATGCAGAAAAAGCTTTTGAGAAAATTCAACATCCATTTATGAAAAAAGCCCTCCAGAAAGTAGGCATAGAGGGAACTTACCTCAACATAATAAAGGCCATATATGACAAACCCACAGCCAACATCATTCTCAGTGATGAAAAACTGAAACCATTTCCTCTAAGAACAGGAACAAGACAAGGTTGTCCACTCTCACCACTATTATTCAACATAGTTTTGGAAATATTAGCCACAGCAGTCAGAGAAGAAAAAGAAATAAAAGGAATCCAATTTGGAAAAGAAGAAGTAAAGCTGTCACTGTTTGCAGGTGACATGATACTATACATAGAGAATCCTAAAGATGCTACCAGAAAACAACTAGATCGAATCAATGAATTTGGTAAAGTAACAGGATACAAAATTAATGCACAGAAATCTCTTGCATTCCTATACACTAACAACGAAAGATCAGAAAGAGTTAAGGAAACACTCCCGTTTACCATTGCAACAAAGAGTAAAATACCTAGGAATAAACCTACCTAAGGCGACAAAAGACCTGGGTGCAGAAAACTATAAGCCACTGATGAAAGAAATTAAAGATGATACAAACAGATGGAGAGATATACCAGGTTCTTGGATTGGAAGAATCAACATTGTGAAAATGACTCTTCTACCCAAAGCAATCTACACATTGAATGCAATCCCCATCAAACTACCAATGGCATTTTTCACAGAACTAGAGCAAAAAATTTCCGAATTTGTATGGAAACACAAAAGACCCCAAATAGCCAAAGCAATCTTGAGAAAGAAAAATGGAGCTGGAGGAATCAGGCTCCGTGACTTCAGACTATTATATAAAGCTACAACAATCAAGACAGTATGGTACTGGCACAAAAACAGAAATATAGATCAATGGAACAGAATAGAAAGCCCAGATGTAAACCCACACACATATTGTCATCTTATTTTTGATTAAGGAGGCAAGAATATACAGTGGAGAAAAGGCAGCTTCTTCAATAAATGGTGCTGGGAAAACTGGACAAGTACATGTAAAAGTATGAAATTAGAACACTCCCTAACACCATACATAAAAATATACTCAAAATGGATTAAAGACCTAAATGTAAGGCCAGACACTATAAAACTCTTAGAGGAAAACATAGGCAGAAAACTCTATGACATAAATCACAGCAAGATCCTTTTTGACCTACCTCCTAGAGAAAGGGAAATAAAAAGAAAAGTAAACGTATGGTACCCAATGAAACTTAAAAGCTTTTGCACAGCAAAGGAAACTATAAACAAGATGAAAACTCAACCCTCAGAATGGGAGAAAATATTTGCAAATGAAGCAACTGACAAATGATTAATCTCCAAAATATACAAGCAGCTCATGCAGCTCAACATCCAGAAAACAACCAAGTAATCCAAAAATGAGCAGAGGACCTAAATCGACATTTCTCCAAAGAAGATTGCCAACAAACACATGAAAGGATGCTCAACATCACTAATCATTAGAGAAACGCAAATCAAAACTACAATGAGGTTTCACCTCACACCGGTCAGATTGGTCATCATCAAAAAGTCTACAAACAATAAATGCTGGGTAGGGTGTGGAGAAAAGGGAACTGTCTTGCACTGTTGGTGGGAATGTAAATTAATACAGCCACTATGGAGAACAGTATGGAAGTTCCTTAAAAATCTAAAAATAGAAAAAAAAATCTAAAAATAGAACTACTATACGACCCAGCAACTCTACTACTGGGCATATACCCAGAGAAAACCTTAATTCAAAAAGAGTCATGTACCACAATGTTCATTGCAGCTCTATTTACAATAGCCAGGACATGGAGGCAACCTAAGTGTCCATTGACAGATGAATGGATAAAGAAGATGTGGCACATATATACAATGGAATATAACTCAGCCATAAAAAGAAGTGAAATTGAGTTATTTGTAGTGAGGTGGATGGACCTAGAGTCTGTCATACAGAATCATGTATGTCAGAAAGAGAAAAACAAATGCCATATGCTAACACATATATGTGGAACTTAAAAATAAATAAATAAATAAATGGTTCTGAAGAACCTAGGGGCAGGACAGGAATAAAGACACAGACATAGAGAATGGACTTGAGGACACGGGGAGGGGAAGGGTAAGCTGGGGCAAAGTGAGAGAGTGGCATGGACATATATGCAGTGCCAAATGTAAAATAAATAGCTAGTGGGAAGCAGCCGCATAGCACAGGGAGATCAGCTCCGTGCTTTGTGACCACCTAGAGGGGTGGGATAGGGGAGGGTGGGGGGAGACGCAAGAGGGAGGGGATATGGAGATATATGTATAGCTGATTCACTTTGTGAACTAACACACCATTGTAAAACAACTATACTCAAATAAAGATGTTTAAAAAGAAAAAGAAAACCTATAACTCTGTCTTTATCAAACACACAAATCATGTCACAGTAAAATTATCATCATAAAAGTACAACTTTATACGTATTTATGGAGATTCCAATATAGGCAGAATGTTCTTTTTTTTAACAGCTTTTCACAGTTTATCGAGCTTTTGCATAAATTATTTTTTCATATCTCAAAACAATCATGTAAAGTAAAAGGGGTAGATATAAATTGCAGTTTTTTGTCATTTCTCTGTCTCTTGTACTATACTGTGAATGTTTCGAGGATTAGAAACTATGTTGACTGTGACACCCAGGATATGGTATGTCCATGGCACATAATCTTTGAATACAAATATATGTTGATGTAGGGAGTGAGGAGAACCCTCCCTTTACAGTTGAGAAAACTGAAGCCCAAAACAAAGTAGCGAGCTGTCCAAAACCATGCAGTTAGTGGGAGGGTGAGGATTCAAATCTGAACCTTTGGACTCTGGTTCCAGTTCACCTTCTACAATTGCTCAGAGAGAGTGGAGAAATCCCATTTTGTCATAAAGTGAAAGGAGATTTTGGCTTACAGTAGATTTTTATTCAACCTTTCCCAATTTCTTTATGAGTATGCTATTTCATAGAGTGAATACACTATAATTGGGAAAAGATTCCTTTGGTAGAATTGCAATTCTCTGTGAGTGAGGCTGAGGCCAAGGGATTGGTCCTGCCAGTGTCATTTGACCTGGACGACTCCACAGCCCCAGTCATGTGCATCTCCAAATTACACACAGCTGATCACTCAGGCCAGGGGTTATCTTGTGCAAATCTATCTCCAGAACTGCAAAAAAACAAAAGCATGTGCCCTGTAGATAGTACATTAGCAACAACATCTCTGTGTAGGGCAGCTAGTATTACAACTGTAACTTTATTATTTCAGGAGCCTAAATAATTCATCAGTCTTGGGATCAGGGTGAGGGATCACAAGTTCCACAAGGAAGCCCATTGCCCTGGAAGTTCATGCATTCCCCCCACCAGGAAGATGCTGGACACAATATCTTGAGAAAGGCATTGAAGTTCCCCCCATATCTCTCAGCAATTAGGTTAGGGGTCCATTGCCTGCTTTTTGAGCTCTGCCAGTGGAGCTCCCCAGATGCCTACTGGTTCTGTATAGTAGCCCAGCCTGCTCTCCATACAGTCCTGAGAGTCTGGGAATTCCTTCTTATTCTAGCAAGTAACTATTGCTCTTTTGGTTGGTTATATTGTCAGTCATCTCTATAAAAGTGCTAGATCAGAAGGCTTTCCTTCCAGAAGTTACTCCACGAATTACAATTCTAAGTGCTCCATTAAGCACAGAGGGCACAAAAATCTGTTTTTAAAGTTCTTTCCAAGGTAGCCCTCTTCTCCTAATTTTGTACTTGTTGTAGCGCAATGGGAAGAATCAGCAATGGTTACTGATCCATTTCTCAGTAAAGGGCAAAGTAAAGGGTGAACTTTACCTTGTCCTTAGATAAGACATGGCATCCTAACCTAAAGAACATCCTGGAACTCTCCATATACTTCTAGGAGACTCCCATGAGAAACTGAGGCACACATGCAATGTAAGTTTCCTTCATTTCCCAAATCACCAAGGTTGCTTTTTTTAAAATTATTATTATTACAATGTTTGCAAATTTAATTTGTTAGCTGGTGAAAAATATATTAAGTGACCTCCAGAAATTTTAAAAGAAAACCATATAGTTTCAAGTAGACCATTATCTAGGAATTCCCTGCAGAATATACCACTGGCAGCAAAACATTTGTTATTGGTGGTGAGTTAACAGTGTGTTTTGAAATGCCATATTTCTCAATGGAAGTGTGCTCTCAAAACACCTCTAAACATCTGATTTAATACAAAGAATTTGGAGACTACAATAGTGGCTATTCATATGGACCTTTTGCAGATTAATCTCTGAATAATTGATCAAATCTCCACCTAGCTGAGGTGCTTTAATGGTTGAATTGATAAAAAGTAACCAATCAATTCATGATCACCATAAGCAGTAGAGAAAAAATTTAAAGTCAACTTCATTTGATCTGAATTGAATGTAGTTGTAGCTAATGTGTGCTTGCCCAGGGAAATCTTTGATTCCATGACTGTCATGTCCTCTATGATGTGAGTTCATTGATCTTCTGGGTACAAAGATAAAGAACATCTGTTTACCCAAATATTTGCTCAGGAAGATTTAAGGGGAAGTATGTTGACTAAATGAAGGAAGGTCACTTCTGTTTTTGCTGTTTCTGTGATATCAAAGGGTTTCACTGATGAAACTTGGTATGCTACTAAAGGATATGAAGGAGAACATTACAGTCGATTTGAAAATGGCAGTCAGTTATATTTATCAAATGAACATTAAAATATTGTATTTGGTACATGGAGAGAGGCAAAGTGATATTTGAAAGCAGCTTAATATACTGTCTGAAAACATGTTGGGCATGTTGTTTGTATTGTCTATAGTATGGTATATTGTTCTTATCCACATTGATGCAATTCAGTTCAACAAACATTTTTTGAATATATAAGTGCTTGGGACTGTGCTAGGTCCTGGGTACATGAAGATGAATGAAAAAGAGCCTGGGCCTTCAAGCTGATCTCAATCCAATTAAGAAACCACATAGATAGTAAATTTTGTAAATGTATAAATGGTTGAACTGAGTAAACTCTTAATCCATGGAATTCCCAGAACTTTTTGCCCTTAAAAGGATGTCAGGGCTTCCCTGGTGGCACAGTGGTTGAGAGTCCGCCTGCCGATGCAGGGGACGCGGGTTCGTGTCCCGGTCTAGGAAGATCCCACATACCGCGGAGCGGCTGGGCCCGTGAGCCATGGCCACTGAGCCGGCGTGTCCGGAGCCTGTGCTCCGCAACAGGAGAGGCCACAACAGTGAGAGGGCTGTGTACCGCAAAAAAAAAAAAATAAAGGATGTCAAAGAGAGAGGCTGATTAACTCTTATGAAAGGAGATTGTCCTTCAATGGAATGAACTGAGACCCAGGATGTTGTCTTCAGCTTCACAGATCTAAAACTTAATTTCATAGTGTCACTCAAGTATGACTAAGCCCTGGAGGACTGACTCAAGTCACCAAATTCACTAGAGGCTGACTAATGAATGGGATGTCTGTTTATTAATTTACAATGTGAAAAACAACCATGTTACTCCTTTTGGCTGATCAACACACGCCTTTTAGTAATAGTCTTCGCAGAAGCCAGATTGCTCTTGAAAGCTTGGAAAACATGGATCAGAGCAGAGGGAATTGGCTGCCTCAACAACTGCTCCTTCTACCCACAGGCTGTTGCCCTTCAGGAAGGATTTGCTTCTCATTCCACACTCAGGGATTCTCTCTCTAGGCTGCAGACCCTTCTGATCCTCATCTTCTTGGCTCCTTTTCGTATTCCCTTTTCATCAGCCTTTTCAGTTTTCACCTTTCATTCCCTCTGCTTTGGGATTGATGTTTCCTTAGATGGTCCCTGAACCTCAACCTGACTTTCACTGCTTGCTTCTGTCCTTCGGATAACTCTTGGCACTGTCGCTGCCCACTCCCACGTCTAGCCCAGCAACCAGGATCTTTCTCCATCCAAAAGCCTAGCATCCCCATCCCCATCACTTTGTCCTGGAGGGGATTCAGAAAGTAACCTGATTGATGATGTACCTATTTCTACTACAGAAATCTGTCCATGGAAGGAATGAGACCATTGTGTCCATCGGTCATGACTCCATCAGCAATCCTGGAGACCATTTCTTCTTTTGAGAGAGAGCTCAGTGTGGGGTTGAACTCACAGGCCCCAGAGTCAGAGCTTTGGTTTCTATTTTTTCTTCACCACTTAATAGCTGTGGTGCCTTTGGCAAGTTATTAACTGCTTTGCACCTCAGTTTCCTCTTTTATAGAAAGGGGATTATAAGAGTTCATATCTCAGAGGTTCTGAGGTGTAAATGTATTATATAACAATCCATATGGCACATAGTAAGCACAAAATACTGTTACTGCTCTTGGTCTGTACTTTTTCTGGATTCCAAGTAGCCCCTTTCCCTTATGAGAGCACAATGACCTCAGATGTTTCACAGTGCAGCTGAGTGGGCTATAGTTTCAGAGTAACACCCTCTTGATGTGATGCAGTAGAGGATCAGATTAGATTAGATAACATATTCATACTTGCTTACCATCTCCAGCATACACAACTTAACATCTGCCTCATCACAGTGACAACAGCCACCACTTATTTAGCACTTTTTAATGTGTCAGGCACCATGTGAATAGCTTTAAGAATATTACCACATGTAACATTGGCAACACCCTTATAAAGGAAGGTATTGTTTTTGCAGTTCTAAAGATGAGGAAACTGGGCTTCCTGGTTTTAGCACGTTGTCTGGAATGGACGGCAACTGGAGGAGCTCTTACTTGAACCGAGGTCTTCCCAGTTCTAGAACCCAGGCTTTTCTCCTTCTCCATAATGCTCTACAGTCTCCCCCATAAAATTCAGAGTTGTCTTTAAGTTGTCTTTAAGTTGTCTGCATATTCTAGGGGCACCTTCTTATAGACTCCCAAAATAAGGACATGGGCCTATTGTCCATAATCAGTTCAAGCCAGATGCCTGGAATTTCTTGGGACAGCCCTGATTGTACGTTTTGGCACAGCTGTCCTGCATTTTGTTTATTTGTTTTGCTGCAATTGTTGCTATTGTTGCTATTGTTGTTTTTATTTTGGTGCCAATTCAGGATTCCTTATTCCTAACAGGAACCAATTAACTGAACCTTTATGTCTGAATACCCTCTGACTGAAGACCAATTTACTAATCTTAGAGTTAATAAATTCTTGACCTAGAATTCCTAAATGCCCCTCCTTTTAGGGACAGGATTGATCCTGGGCTAGACCCCAGGGTTGGAGTCAATCCATCATATTGATTAGAGGAGTTGGTGGCTACAGGTCAAGGATACCATCCTCATACCCACTCTGTGGCTTCCATGTCCCTTCTCCGGCTCCCTTCAATTCCTTTGGGGAATCAGTCCCCAAAGACTCTGTCCTTGGACGCTTGCTCAAGCCTGGCTTCGGCGTCTGGCTTCTGGGTTTTCAGCACAAAACCCACAAGTGCTACCCTTGGAGATCCAAAGTCCTGAGGTGAACTGGGAACTTTGATTCTGGCCCCACAGGGCAGGCTCTTTACCCCCATCTTTTCCAGGCAAACGTTCTTGTCTTTCCACCTTCTCCATTTCTTGTTAACATACCTTTATCCTCTAGGTCTCCCAGGTTTGTAATCTTGGAGTCACCTTCGATGTGTCTCTGAACTTATACTACATATTTAGCCTTCTACCATAGTTATCTCTTACATTTGCCTTATCTTTTCCTATCTCACTGACAGCCCTAAACCTTTTTATTATGTATATGAATTACTAAAATAATCTGTGAACCCCAGAGTTTTTAACCTGGGAAACAAGCACCCCCTGGAAGGTCCATAGATGAGCTTTAATGGGTCTGTAGAACGCCTGAAATTATTTTTTGAAATACTGGTGTGCTGGTATTCATACATGCATTTTTCTATGTAAAATAAGTTTTCATCAATCTCTCAAGAGAGTTGTATCGATTTCCAATTACCATTGAAACAAATTACCAAAAATTTAGTGGCTTACAGCAACACAAATTTATTCTCTTAAAAGTCTGGAAGTCAGACTTCTGAAATCGAAGTGTTGCCAGGGCTGCATTTCTTCTGGAGGCTTCTATGTCCTTGCCTTTTCTGGTTTCTAGGGGCCACCTGTATTCTGTAGTTTGTGGTCCCTTCCCTGCATCACTCCAACCTCTTGCCTCTGTTGTCATATCTCCTACTATTCACTCTGATCTTCTGCCTCCCTCTTATAAGGACTCTGGTAATTACATTGGGCCCATTCTGGTAATCCAGGGTACTCTCCCCCTCTCAAGGTTCTTAATTTAATCACATTTGAAAAGTCCCTTTTGCCATATAAGGTAACATTCACAGGTTCCAGGCATTAGAATATGGACATCTTTAGGGTACCGTTATTCAACCTACCATGGAGTTAATACCCCAAATATACTGTCTTCACTGGCTTCTTTAGCAACCTAGACAATTATTTCTCAAACATCACTCTCACTTGCTATCTCCTGTATAAGTTTGTAATTACTTCCTCTTACCTATAGATCAATGTACACTCTGAATCCAGCATTCAAGGCCATTAGCCAGCAGGCCCCAATTCATCTCTCTAATCTCATTCCCAATGTTCCCCAGCTGGGACACTCTAAGTCATTCCCCTGAGAAAGCATTATTATTCCCAGCTCCACCCTGTTCACACTGTTCACTGCCAAGAATAACCTCCTGACTCACTCCTCTCCACCATTGTAATTTCCTCCCTTTTTTATGAAAGACTTTCTTCCATGTCATTTATCATTCATGATGTTTTCCTTTATGAAGCCTTAGACTCATTGTTGACCAATACTGTACTCGTGTTTTACTTTGACTTATCCTCTGGCTGAGGATGAGTAAATATTCTAAGAACAAAAGTTTCTTTCACATTCCTCAAAATGCCTAGAGGAGCTTATGAATGAATAGTTCCTTTTCTCTCTTCCATCTTTTCCCAGAAAACAACCCTATACTCCACAGATACACTGTGTCTTTCATTTTGGTCCTTTCTCTACCATCCAACATTAGCTATTCTGAAATATTATCATCAAGTGACTTGCACAAAGAAAATAAAGTTTCATGGACAAGAATTTTAAAAAGTATTCAATTAAAAGAAACTATCTTTATTTCAGCCTCTGGTATTTAAAAGTCTAAGAGGTATTTTTCAGATTTTCCCCCATCAGGGATGGAGAAAAGGCACAATTTAGAAAAGCTTAGGGGCTTCCCTGGTGGTGCAGTGGTTTAAGAATCCGCCTGCCAATGCAGGGGACATGGGTTCAAGCCCTGGTCCAGGAAGATCCCACAGGCTGTGGAGCAACTAAGCCCGTGTGCCACAACTACTGAAGCCTGCGTGTCTAGAGCCCGTGCCCTGCAACAAGAGAAGCCACTGCAATGCGAAGCCCGCGCACCACAACAAAGAGTAGCCCCCCACTTGCCACAACTAGAGAAAGCCCATGCACAGCCACGAAGACCCAATGCAGCCAAAAATAAATAAATAAAATAAAAATTTTTTTAAATAGAGAAGCTTAAAGAGGGGGATTATTTTACCTATAGTACAAATGGAATGTGTTGTTTATCTATAGTGAGTTGGAAATATCACAGTCTGTCTTTTCCTCTTCCCATCCACTGGTGGCATGGGCTTAGCCAAAGCTCCTGGACAACTTCTTATAAAATTCTCTTTAGAACTCTGGGCAAAGCCCCTGATTGACAGTAGGACTCCTCCACTCCCACCTTCTCCATTTGCTACTTCTCTTGGCTCTAACTGCAAATTGTCTTTCCTCTAAGAACCCAGTTGCCTTTTTGACTCTATTTCCAAAGGCTTATTCTTCTACATCCCCTCTCCTGCCTACATCTCTGAGACAAGGGGAAAAGACCAGCTTTCCTGAGTCCTCACTATTTCCGCTACCTTATTCCTTTGAGCTCCAAATTCTTGGGCCACACTGTCTTCCACTGTCATCTTGCTTTGTTTTTTTAAGTGTGGTCAATATTTAAAATGTTTATTATATAAAATTACTTTTATAGTTAGAAAACATGAAGAAATAATGATTTCATAGGCTTTCCTCTCTGTGTCTGGAAACTGCTGGCAGAGGTACTTGAGGAATGCCCATTGTCAGACTGAAATGTAAAGTGACAGTACTAAAAACTTTATAGTCCCCTCATGTCAAGTGAGTTGAACTCAGAAGGCCCCTTTCTTTCTTGCTTCCTTCTTTCCTTCCTTCTTTTCTTTAACTAAGAAGTTTTTTTACTCAAAGTTCCTATAGGTGTTGGGTGTGGTTATTTCTGCTAAGTTACATTCCAAATGGTTGAGATGGGGTCTGGACTATAAACAGGATCCTTAAATGATGTTCAAAAAAGAAAACACATGTATACGTAATCACATATTCTAAACCATATGTAGCCAACATTGGTTTGCTAACACAACAGCCATCTCCCTTTCCTTTTCTTTATCATAGCAGGGCCCCTATTCCACTCCAGAGGTGATTCCTCTCCCATGTGACTCAAGGATAAATCTTGACTGGTGTAAGCCAATCGTCAGACACAATTTCTCTTGCCAGTGATTGTTTTAAACATGGACATGTGATCTAGTCCTGGACAACATATAATAATGAGCAAATATCTACTGGGGAATGTTGGGAAGCATTCGCTTCACTTTTTTTTTTTTTTTTTTTTTGTGGTACGCGGGCCTCTCACTGTTGTGGCCTCTCCGGTTGTGGAGGACAGGCTCCGGACGCGCAGGCTCAGCGGGCATGGCTCACGGGCCCAGCCGCTCCGCAGCATGTGGGATCTTCCCAGACCGGGGCATGAACCCGTGTCCCCTGCATCAGCAGGCAGACTCTCAACCACTGCACCACCAGGGAAGCCCTCGCTTCACTTTTTAATTTTACTTTATTTATTTATTTTTTATACAGCAGGTTCTTATTAGTTATCTATTTTATACATATTAGTGTATACATGTCAATCCCAATCTCCCAGTTCATCACACCACCACCACCATCCCCGCCACCTTCCCCCCTCGGTGTCCATACGTTTGTTCTCTACATCTGTGCCTCTAGTTCTGCCTTGCAAACCAGTTCATCTATACCATTTTTCTATTTATTTATTTATTTTTGGCTGTGTTGGGTCTTCATGGCTGTGCACGGGCTTTCTCTAGTTGTGGCTAATGGGGGCTATTCTTTGATGTGGTGCATGGGCTTCTCATTACAGTGGCTTCTCTTGTTGTGGAGCACAGGCTCTAGGTGCACCGGCTTCAGTAGTTGTGGCATGCAGGCTTCAGTAGTTGTGGCACAAGGGCTCTAGAGAGCAGGTTCAGTGGTTGTGGAGCACGGGCTTAGTTGCTCTGCGGCATGTGGGATCTTCCTGGACCAGGGCTCGAACCCCTGTCCCGTGCATTGGCAGGTGGATTCTTAACTACTGCGCCACCGGGGAAGTCCTGTACCATTTTTCTAGATTCCACATATATGCATTGATATACGATATTTGTTTTCCTCTTTCTGATTTACTTCACTCTGTATGGTAGTCTCTAGATCCATCCACGTCTCTACAAATGACCCAACTTCGTTCCTTTTTATGGCTGAGTAATATTCCATTGTATACATGTACCACATCTTCTTTATCCATTCATCTGTCGGTGGGCGTTTGGTTGCTTCCATGACCTGGCTATTGTAAATAGTGCTGCAATGAACATTGGGGTGCATGTGTCTTTTTGAATTATGGTTTTTTATGGGTATATGCCCAGGAGTGGGATTGTGGGGTCATATGATAATTTTTTTGTAGTTTTTTAAGGAACCTCCATACTGTTCTCCATAGTGGCTGTATCAGTTTACAGTCCCACCAACAGTGCAAAAGGGTTCCCTTCTCTTCACACCCTCCCCAGCATTTACTGTTTGTAGATTTTCTGATGATGCCCATTCTAAACAGTGTGACGTGATACCTCATTGAGTTGTGAGTTGCATTTCTCTAATAATTAGTGATGTTGAGCAGCTTTTCATGTGCCTCTTGGCCATCAGTATGTCTTCTTTGGAGAAATGTCTATTTAGGTCTTCTGCCCATTTTTTGATTGGGTTGTTTCTTTTTTAATATTGAGCTGCATAAGCTATTTATATATTTTGGAGATTAATACTTTGTCCATTGAGTTTTTTGCAAATATTTTCTCCCATTCTGAGGGTTGTCTTTTCGTCTTGTTTATAGTTTCCTTTGCTGTGCAAAAGCTTTTAAGTTTCATTAGGTTCCATTTGTTTATTTTTGTTTTTATTTCCATTATGCTAGGAGGTGGGTCAAGAAAGATCTTGATGTAATTTATGTCAAAAAGTGTTTTTCCTATGTTTTCCTCTAAGAGTTCTACAGTGTCTGGTCTTACATTTAGGTCTTTAATCCATTTTGAGTTTATTTTTGTGTATGGTGTTAGGGAGTGTTCTAATTTCATTCTTTTACATGTAGCTGTCCAGTTTTTCCAGCACCATTTATTGAAGAGACTATCTTTTCTCCATTGTATATCCTTGCCTCCTTTGTCATAAATTAGTTGACCATAAGTGCATGGCTTTATCTCTGGACTTTCTATCCTGTTCCATTGACCTATATTTCTGTTTTTGTGCCAGTACCATATTGTCTTGATTATTGTATCTTTGTAGTATAGTCTGAAGCCAGGGAGTCTGATTCTTCCAGCTCTGTTATTTTCCCTCATTGTTGTTTTGGCTATTCAGTCTTTTGTGTCTCCATACAAATTTTAAGATTTTTTTGTTCTAGTTCTCCAAAAGATGTCATTGGTAATTTGATAGGGATTGCATTGAATCTGTAGATTGCTTCTCGTTGTATATTCATTTACACAATATTGATTCTTCCAATCGAAGAATGTGGTATATCTCTCCATCTCTTTGTGTCATCTTTGATTTCTTTCATCCATGTCTTGTAGTTTTCTGAGTACAGGCCTTTTACCTCCTTAAATAGGTTTGTTCCTAGGAATTTTAATCTTTTGTTGCAATGGTGTATGGGATTGTTTCCTTAATTTCTCTTTCTGATTTTTGTTGTTAGTGTATAGGAATGTAAGAGATTTCTGTGCATTAATTTTGTATCCTGCAACTTTACCAAATTCATTGATTAGATCTAGTAGTTTTCTGGTGGCATCTTTAGGATTCTCTATGTATAGTATCATATCATGTGAAAACAGTGACAGTATTACTTCTTTTCCAATTTGTATTCCTTTTATTTCTTTTTCTTCTCTGATTGCTGTGGTTAGGACTTACTTCCAAAATTGTGCTGAATATTAGTGGCCAGAGTGGACATCCTTGTCTTGTTCCTGACCTTAGAGGAAATGCTTTCAGTTTTTCACCATTGAGAATGATGTTTGCTGTGGGTTTGTCATATATGGCCTTTATTATGTTGAGGTAAATTTCCACTATGCCCACTTTTTGGAGAGTTTTTATCATAAATGGGTGTTGAATTTTCTCAAAAGCTTTTTCTGCATCTATTGTGATGATCATATGGTTTTTATTCTTCCATTTCTTAATACGGTGTATCACATTGATTGATTTGCATATATTGGAGAATCCTTGCACCCCTGGGGTAAATACCACTTGATCATGTCATGGTGTATGATTCTTTTAATGTGTTGTTGGATTCTGTTTGGTAGTGTTTTGTTGAGGATTTTTGCATCTATATTCATCAGTGATATTGGTGTGTAATTTTCTTTTTTTTTTCAGTGTCTCTGTCTGGTTTTGGTATCAGGGTGATGGTGGCCTCATAGCATGAGTTTGGGACTGTTCCTTCCTCTGCAATTTTTTGGAAGAGTTTGAGAAGGATGGGTGTTAGCACTTCTCTAAATGTTTGATAGAATTCACCTGTGAAGCCATCTGGTACTGGACTTTTGTTTGTTGGGAGATTTTTAATCACAGTTTCAATTTCATTACTTGTGACTGGTTTGTTCATATTTTCTACTTCTTCCTGGTTCAGTCTTGGAAGGTTTTACATTTCTAAGAATTTGTCCATTTCTTCCAGGTTGTCCATTTTATTGGCATAGAGTTTCTTGTAGTAGTCTCTTATGATGCTTTGTGTTTCTGTGGTGTCTGTTGTAACTTCTCCTCTTTCATTTCTAATTTTATTGATTTGAGTCCTCTCCCTCTTTTTCATGATGAGTCTGGCTATATGTTTATCAATTTTGTTTATCTTCTCAAAGAAGAACTTTTTAGTTTTATTGATCTTTGTTACTGTTTTCTTTGTTTCTATTTCATTTATTTCTGCTCTGATCTTTATGATTTCTTTCCTTCTACTAACCTTGGGTTTTATTTGTTCTTCCTTCTCTAGTTCCTTTAGGTGTAAGGTTAGATTGTTTATTTGAGATTTTTCTTGTTTCTTGAGGTAGGATTGTATGGCTATAAACTTACCTCTTAGAACTACTTTTGCTGCATCCCATAGGTTTTGGATCGTCTTGTTTTCATTGTCATTTGTCTCTAGGTATTTTTTTGATTTCCTTTTTGATTTCTTCAGTGATCTCTTGGTTATTTAGTAATGTATTGTTTAGCCTCCATATGTTTGTGTTTTTTACGGTTTTTTCCCTGTAATTTATTTCTAATCTCATAGTGTTGTGGTCGGAAAAGATGCTTGATATGGTTTCAATTTTGTTGAATTTACCAAGGCTTGATTTGTGACCCAATATGTGAACTATCCTGGAGAATATTCAGTTGCAATTGAGAAGAAAGTGTAATCTGCTGTTTTTGGATGGAATACCCTATAAATATCAGTTAAATCTATCTGGTATATTGTGTCATTTAAAGCTTCTGTTCCTTATTAATTTTCTGTCTGGATGATCTGTCCATTGGTGTAAGTGAGGTGTTAAACTCCCCCACTATTATTGTGTTACTGTCAATTTCCCCTTTTATAGCTATTAGCATTTGCCTTATGTATTGAGGTGCTCCTATGTGGGGTGCATATATATTTACAATTATTATATCTTCTTGGTTTGATCCCTTGATCATTATGTAGTGTCCTCCCTTGTCTCTTGTAAAGGTCTTTATTTTAAAGTCTATTTTATCTGATATTAGTATTGCTACTCCAGCTTTCTTTTGATTTCCATTTGCATGGAATATCTTTTTCCATCCCCTCACTTTCAGTTTGTATGTGTCCCTAGGTCTGAAATGGGTCTCTTGTACACAGCTTATAGTTGGGTCTTGTTTGTGTATCCATTCAGTGAGCCTGTGTCTTGTGGTTGGAGAATTTAATCCATTCACACTTAGGGTAATTATCCATATGTATGTTCCTATTACCAGTTTCTTAATTGTTTTGCATTTGTTTTTGTAGGTCCTTTTCTTCTCTTGTGTTCCCCACTTAGAGAAGTTCCTTTAGCATTTGTTGTAGAGCTGGTTTGGTGGTGCTGAATTCTCTTAGCTTTTGCTTGTCTGTAAAGCTTTTGATTTCTCCATCAAATCTGAATGAGATCCTTGCCGGGTAGAGCAATCTTGGTTGTAGGTTCTTCCCTTTCATCACTTTAAATGTATCATGCTACTCCTTTCTGGCTCGTAGAGTTTCTGCTGAGAAATCAGTTGTTAACCTTATGGGAGTTCCATTGTATGTCATTTGTCGTTTTTTCCTTGCTGCTTTTAATAATTTTCTTTGTCTTTAATTTTTGTCAGTTTGATTACTATGTGTCTCAGTGTGTTTTTCCTTGGGTTTATCCTGCCTGGGACTCTCTGTGCTTCCTGCTCTTGTGTGGCTATTTCCTTTCCCATGTAAGGGGAGTTTTCGAAAATGATCTCTTCAAATATTTTCTCGGGTCCTTTCTCTCTCTCTTCTCCTCTGGGACCCATATAATGCGAATGTTGGTGCATTTAATATTTAGAGACCTCTCAGAGGTCTCTAAGGCTGTCTTCATTACTTTTAATTCTTTTTTCTTTTTTCTTTTCCACAGCACTGATTTTCACCATTCTGTCTTCCGGGTCACTTCTCTGTTCTTCTGTCTCAGTTATTCTGCTATTTATTCTGTCTAGTGTGTTTTTCATTTCAGTTATTGTATTGTTCATCTCTGTTTGTTTGTTCTTTAATTCTTCTAGGTCTTTGTTAAACATATCTTGCATCTTCTTGATCTTTGCCTCCACTCTTTTTCCAAGGTCCTGGATCATCTTCACTATCATTATTCTGAATTCTTTTTCTGGAAGGTTGCCTAGCTCCACTTTATTTAGTTGTTTTTCTGGGGTTTTATCTTGTTTTTGCATCTGGTAGATAGTCCTCTGCCTTTTCATTTTGTCTTATCTTTCTGTGAATGTGGTTTTCATTCCACAGGATTGTAGTTCTTCTGGCTTCTGCTGTCTGCTTTCTGTTGGATGAGGCTATCTAGGAGGCTTGTGCAAGCTTCCTGATGGGAGGGACTGGTGTTGAGTAGAGCTGGGTGTTGCTCTGGTGGGCAGAGCTCAGTAAAACTTTAATCCGCTTGTCTGCTGATGGGTGGGCCTGGGTTCCCTCCCTGTTGTTCGTTTGGCCTGAGACAACACAGCACTGGAGCCTACAGGCTCTTTGGTGGGGCTAATGGTGGATTTCAGGAAGGCTCAAGCCAAGGAGTACTTCCCAGAACTTCTGCTCCCAGTGTTCTTGTCCCTGTGGTGAGCCACAGCCACCCCCGCCTCTGCAGGAGACCCTCCAACACTAGCAGGTAAGTCTGGTCCAGTCTCCTATGGGGTCACTGCTTCTTCCCCCGGGTCCTGATGTTCACACTACTTTGTGTGTGCCCTCCAAGACTGGAGTCTCTGTTTCCCCCCCATCCTGTTGAAGTCCTGCAGGTAAATCCTGCTAGCCTTCAACGTCTGATTCTCTGGTAATTCCTCCTCCTGTTGCGGGATCCCCAGGTTGGTAAGCCTGATGTGGGGCTCAGAACCTTCACTCCAGTGGGTGGACTTCTGTGGTACAACTGTTCTCCCGTTTGTGAGTCACACACCCAGTGGTTATGAGATTTGATTTTATTGTGATTGCACCCCTCATACTGTCTCATTGTGGCTTCTCCTTCGTCTTTGGATGTGGGGTATCTTTTTTGGTGAGTTCCAGTGTCATCCTGTTGATCATTCAGCAGTTAGTTGTGATTTCAGTGCTCTTGCAAGAGGGAGTGAGCACACATCCTTCTACTCGGCCATCTTGAACCAATCTCCTCTTGTTTTTCTTTTGTTTTGTTTTGTTTAACATCTTTATTGGAGAATAATTGCTTTACAGTGGTGTGTTAGTTTCTGCTTTATAACAAAGTGAATCAGCTATACATATACATATATCCCCATATCTCTTCCCTCTTGAGTCTCCCTCCCTGCCACCCTCCCTATCCCACCCCTCTAGATGGTTACAAAGCACCAAGTTGTTCTCTCTGTGCTATGCGGCTGCTTCCCAATAGCTATCGGTTTTACATTTGGTAGTGTATATATGTCTATTCCACTCTCTCACTTTGTCACAGCTTACCCTTCCCCCACCCTGTGTCTTCAAGATTCTCTAGTAGGTCTGTGTCTTTATTCCTGTCCTGCCCCTAGATTCTTCATGACCTTTTTTTTTTTTTTTTTTTAGATTGCATATATATATGTTAACATATGGTATTTGTTTTTCTCCTTCTGACTTACTTCACTCTGTATAACAGATTCTAGGTCCATCCACCTCACTACAAATAACTCAATTTCGTTTCTTTTTATGGCTGAATAATATTCCATTGTATAAATGTGCCACATCTTCTTTATCCATTCATCTGTCAATGGACACATAGGTTTCTTCCATGTTCTGGCTAGTGTAAATATAGCTGCAGTGAACATTGTGGTAAATGACTGTTTGAATTATGGTTTTCTCAGGGTATATGCCCAGTAGTGAGATTGCTGAGTCATATGGCAGTGCTATTTTTAGGTTTTTAAGGAACCTCCATACTTTTCTCCAAGGTGGCTGTATCAATTTCCATTCCCACCAACAGTGCAAGAGGGTTCCCTTTTCTCCACACCTTCTCCAGCATTTATTGTTTGTAGATGTTTTGATGATGGCCGTTCTGACGGGTGTGAGATGATATCTCATTGTAATTTTGATTTGCATTTCTCGAATGATTAATGATGGTGAGCATTCGTTCCTGTGTTTGTTGGCAACCTGCGTATCTTCTTTGGAGAAATATCTATTTAGATCTTCTGCCCATTTTTGGACTGGGTTTTGTTTCTTTTTTATATTGAGCTGCATGACCTGCTTGTAAATTTAGGAGGTTAATCCTTTGTAAGTTGCTTCATTTGCAAATATTTTCTCCCATTCTGAGGGTTGTCTTTTGGTCTTGTTTATGGTTTCCTTTGCTGTGCAAAAGCTTTTAGGTTTCATTAGGTCCCATTTGCTTATTTTTGTTATTCTTTCACTTTCTCTAGGAGGTGGGTCAAAAAGGATCTTGCTGATTTACGTCATAGAGTGTTCTGCCTATGTTTTCCACTAAGAGTTTTATACTGTCCAGTCTTACATTTAGGTCTCTAATCCATTTTGAGTTTATTTTTGTGTATGTTGTTAGGGAGTCTTCTAATTTCATTCTTTTACATGTAGCTGTCCAGTTTTCCCAGCACCACTCACTGAAGAGGCTGTCTTTTCTCCATTGTTGTATTATTGCCCCTTTATCAAAGATAAGGTGACCATAAGTGTGTGGGTTTATCTTTCTTTGGGCTTTCTATCTGGTTCCATTGATCTATATTTCTTTTTGCGTGCCAGTACCATACTGTCTTGACTACTGTAGCTTTGTAGTATAGTCTGAAGTCAGGGAGCCTGATTTCTCCATTTCTGGTATACTGTCTCAAGATTGATTTGGCTATTGGGGTCTTTTGTGTTTCCATACGGATTGTGAAATATTTTATTCTAGTTATGTGAAAAATGCCAGTGGTAGTTTGATAGGGATTGCATTGAATCGGTAGTTTGCTTTGGGTAGTGGAGTCATTTTCACAATGTTGATTTTTCCAATCCAAGAACATGGTATATCTCTCCATCTGTTTGTATCATCTTTCTTTCATCAGTGTCTTATAGTTTTCTGCATACAGGTCTTTTCTCTCCTTAGGTGGTTTATTCCTAGGTATTTTATTCTTTTTGTTGCAGTGGTCAATGGGAGTGTTTCCTTAATTTCACTTTCAGGTTTTTCTTCATTAGTGTATACGAATGCAAGAGATTTCTGTGCATTAATTTTGTATCCTGCTACTTTACCAAATTCATTGTTTAGCTCTAGTAGTTTTCTGGTAGCATCTTTAGGATTCTCTATGTATAGTATCATGTCATCTGCAAACAGTGACAGCTTTACTTCTCTTCCAATTTGTATTCCTTTTATTTCTTTTCCTTCTCTGAATGCTGTGGCTAAAACTTCTGAAAGAATGTTGAATAATAGTGGTGAGAGTGGGTAACCTTGTCTTGTTCCTGATCTTAGTGGAAATGTTTTCAGTTTTTCACCATTGAGGACGATGTTGGCTGTGGGTTTGTCATATATGGCCTTTATTATGTTGAGATAAGTTCCTTCTTTGCCTACTTCCTGGAGGGTTTTTAGCATAAATGGGTGTTGAATTGTGTTGAATGCTTTTTCTGCATCTATTGAGATGATCATACGGTTTTTCTCCTTCAGTTTGTTAATATGGTGTATCACGTTGATTGATTTGTGTATATTTAAGAATCCTTGCATTCCTGGGATAAACCCCATTTGATCATGGTGTATGATCCTTTTGATATGCCGTTGGATTCTGTTTGTCAGTATTTTGTGGAGTAGTTTTGCATCTGTGTTCAAAAGTGATATTGACCTGTAGTATTCTCTCTTTGTTGTATCTTTGTCTGGTTTTGGTATCAGAGTGATGGTGGCCTCCTAGAATGAGTTTGGGAGTGTTCCTCACTCTGCTGTATTTTGGAAGAGTTTGAGAAGGATAGGTTAGCTATTCTCTAAATGTTTCTCTAAATTCTCTAAATGTTTGATAGAATTCACCTGTGAAGATAGAATTCTGATTCTATTTGATAGAATTCTCTATTCTCTAAATTCTCTAAATGTTTGATGGAATTCACCTGTGAAGCCAACTGGTCCTGGGCTTTTGTTTGTTGGAAGATTTTTAACCACAATCTCAATTTTAGTGCTTGTGATTGGTCTGTTTATATTTTCTATTTCTTCCTGTTTCAGTCTCAGAAGGTTGTGCTTTCCTAAGAATTTGTCCATTTCTTCCAGGTTGTCCATTTTATTGGCATATAGTTGCTTATAGTAATCTCTCATGATCCTTTGTATTTCTCCAGTGTCATTTTTTACATCTCCTTTTTCATTTCTAATTCTATTGATCTGAGTCTTCTCCCTTTTTTTCTTGATGTGTCTGGCTTTCCCTTTTTTCTTGATGTGTCTGGTTTATCAATTTTGTTTATCTTCTCAAAGAACCAGCTTTTTGTTTTATTGATCTTTGCTATTTTTTCCTTCTTTTCTTTTTCATTTATTTCTGATCTGTTCTTTATGATTTCTCTCCTTCTGCTATCTTTGGCATTTTTTTGTTCTCCTTTCTCTGAATGCTTTAGGTGTAAGGTTAGGTTGTTTACTTGAGATGTTTCTTGTTTCTTGAGGTAGGATTCTTTTACTATAAACTTTCCTCTTAGAACTGCTTTTGCTGCATCCCATACGTTTTAGTTCATCGTGTTTTCATTGTCATTTGTTTCTAGGTATTTTTTGATTTCCTCTTTGATTTCTTTCGTGATCTCTTGGTTATTTAGTAGTGTATTGTTTACCCTCCATTTGTTTGTATTTTTTACAGATTTTTTCCTGTTATTGATATCTAGTTTCATAGCCTTGTGGTCAGAAAAGATACTTGATATGATTTCAATTTTCTTAAATTTACCAAGGCTTGATTTGTTACCCAAGATACGATCTATCCTGGAGAATGTTCCATAAGCACTTTAGAAGTGTAATCTGTTTTTTTTTTTTTTGGATGGAATGGCCTATAAATATCAATGAAGTCCTTCTTGTTTAATGTATCATTTAAAGCTTGTGTTATTTATTTTCAGTTTGTATGATCTGTCCATTGGTGAAAGTGGGATGTTAAATTCCCCTACTATGATTGTGTTACTGTTCATTCCCCCTTTTATGGCTGTTAGTATTTGCCTTATGTATTGAGGTGCTCCTATGTTGGATGCATAGATATTTACAATTGTTGTATCTTCTTCTTGGATTGATTCCTTGATCATTATGAAGTGTCCTTCTTTGTCTCCTGTAATAGTCTTTGTTTTAACATCTGTTTTGTCTGATATGAGAGTTGCTACTCCAGCTTTTTTTGATTTGCATTTGCGTGGAGTATCTTTTTCCATTCCCTCACTTTAACTCTGTATGTGAACCTAGATCTTAAGTGGGTTTCTTGTAGACAGCATATATACAGGTCTTGTTTTTGTATCCATTCAGCCACTGTGTCTTTTGGTTGGAGCACTTAATCCATTTACATTTAAGGTAATTATCGATATGTATGTTCCTGTTACCATTTTCTTATTTGTTTTGGGTTAGTTATTGTACGTCTTTTCCTTCTCTTGTGTTTCCTGCCTAGAGAAGTTCCTTTAGCATTTGTTGTAAAGCTGGTTTGGTGGTGCTGAATTCTCTTAGCTTTTGCTTGTCTGTAAAGGTTTTGATTTCTCCATCGAATCTGAATGAGATCCTTGCTGGGTAGAATAATCTTGGTTGGAGGTTTTTCGCTTTCATCACTTTAAATATGTCCTGCCACTCCTTTCAGTCTTGCAGAGTTTCTGCTGAATGATCAGCTGTTAACCTTATGGGAATTCCCTTGTATGCTATTTGTTGTTTTTCCCTTGCTGCTTTTAATATTTTTTCTTTGTATTTAATTTTTGATAGTTTGATTAATATGTGTCTTGGCGTGTTTCTCCTTGGATTTGTCCTGTATGAGACTCTCTGTGCTTCCTGAAGTTGTTTAACTATTTTCTTTACCATATTAGGGAAATTTTCAAGTATAATGTCCTCAAATTTTTTCTCAGTCCGTTTTTCTCTTCTTCCTATAATTCTAATGTTGGTGCATTTAATGTTGTCCCAGAGGTCTCTGAGACTGTCCTCAATTCTTTTCATTCTTTTTTCTTTATTCTGCTCTGCGATAGTTATTTCCACTATTTTATCTTCCAGGTCACTTATCCGTTCTTCTGCCTCAGTTATTCTGCTATTGATTCCTTCTAGAGAATTTTTAATTTTCTTTATTATGATTTTCATCATTGTTTGTTTGCTCTTTAGTTCTTCTAGGTCCTTTTTAAACATTTCTTGTATTTTCTCCTTTCTATTTCCATGATTTTGAATCATCTTTACTATCATTTTTCTGAATTCTTCTTCAGGTAGACTGCCTATTTCCTCCTCATTTTTTGGTCTCATGGGTTTTTACCTTGATTCTTCATCTGCTGTGTGTTTCTCTGTGTTCTCCTTTTGCTTAACTTACTGTGTTTGGCGTCTCCTTTTTGCAGGCTGCATGTTCATAGTTCCTGTTGTTTGTTTTTGTCTGCCCCCAGTGGCTAAGGGTGGTTCAGTGGGTTGTGTAGACTTTCTGGTGGAGCGGACTGGTGCCTGTGTTCTGGTGGATGAGGCTGGATCTTGTCTTTCTGGTGGGCAGGTCTGCGTCTGGTGGTATGTTTTGGGGTGTCTGTGACCTTACTGTGAATTTAGACAGCCTGTCTGCTAATGGGTGGGGTTGTGTTCCTCTCTTGCTTGTTGTTTGGCGTATGGTGTTCAGCACTGTAGCTTGCTGGTTGTTGAGTGGAGCTGGGTCTTGGCGTTGAGATGGAGATCTCTGGGAGATTTTTGCCGTTTGATATTACATGGAGCTGGGACGTCTCTAGTGGACCAATATCCTGAACTAGGCTTTGCCACCTCAGAGGCACAGCCCTGATGTCCGGCCAGAGTACTAAGACCCTGTCATCCACACAGCTCAGAATAAAAAGGAGAAAAAAAGAAAGAAAGAAAGAGAAAAATAAAATAAAGTTGTTAAAATAAAAATTAATTATTAAAAATAAAAAAAAATTTTAAGGAATAAAAAAAGAAAGAATAGAGCAACCAAACCAAAAAATCAAATCCACCAGTGATAACAAGCGCTAAAAACTATACTAAAACAAAAAACGGACAGACAGAACCTTAGGACAAATGGTAAAAGCAAACCTATACGGATGAAATCGCACACAGAAGCAGACACATACACACTCACAAAAGTGAAAGAGGGGAAAAAATATATATATGTCATTGCTCCCAAAATCCACCACCTCAATTTAGGACGATTCGTTGCCTCTTCAAGTATTCCACAGATGCAGGGTACATCAAGTTGATTGTGGAGATTTAATCCGCTGCTCCTGAGGCTGCTGGGAGAGATTTCCCTTTCTCTTCTTTGTTCGCACAGCTCCTGGGGTTCAGCTTTGGATTTGGCCCCGCCTCTGCATGAGGGTCACCTGAGGGCATCTCTGTTCCCGCTCGGACAGGACGGGGTTAAAGGAGCAGCTGATTCGGGGGCTCTGGCTCACTCTGGCCGGGGGGAGGGAGGGGTACCAATAGCGGGGTGAGTCTGCGGCAGCAGAAGCCTGCGTGATGTTGCAACAGCCTGTGGCACTGTGTGTTCTCTTGGCGAGTTTATCCCTGGATCACGGGACCCTGGCAGTGGCGAGTTGCACAGGCTCTCGGGAGGGGAGGTGTGGAGAGTGACCTGTGCTTCCACACAGGCTTCTTGCTGGCTGCAGCAGCTGCCTTAGTGATTCATGCCTGTCTCCGGGGTCCACGCTGATAGCCGCGGCTTGTGCCCATCTCTGGAGCTTGTTTAGGCGGCGCTCTTAATCCCCTCTCCTCGCATACCACAAAACAATGGTCTCTTGCCTCTTAGTCAGGTCCAGACCTTTTCCCAGGCACACTCCCAGCTAGCTCTGACCCACTAGCCCCCTTCAGGCTGTGTTCATGCAGCCAACCCTAGTACTCTCCCTGGGATCTGACCTCCTCCGAAGCTGGAGCCTCAGCTCCCAGCCCCGCCCGCCCCAGCGGGTGAGCAGACAAGCCTCTCGGGCTGGTCGGCACCGATCCTCTGTGCGGGAATCTCTCTGCTTTACCTTCCGCACCCCTGTTGCTGTGCTCTCCTCTGTGGCTCTGAAGCTTCCCCCTTCCGCCACCCGCAATCTCTGCCCAAGAAGGGGCTTCCTAGTGTATGGAAACCTTTCCTTCTTCACAGCTCCCTCCTACTGGTGCAGGTCCTGTCCCTATTCTTTTGTCTCTGTTTTTCTTTTGCCCTACCCAGGTATGTGGGGAGTTTCTTGCCTTTTGGGATGTCTGAGGTCTTCTGCCAGCGTTCAGTAGGTGTTCTGTAGGGGTTGTTCCACATGTAGATGTATTTCTGATGTATTTGTGGGGAGAAAGGTGATCTCCACATCTTACTCTTCCACCATCTTGAATCTCCCCCCCCTTGTTTTTTTATTTGTTTTTGTCATCCTTTGGTCACATCCGTACTTGCATGCCCCAAGAGTGTGTGAAACTCTCCATGCCCCAAACTGAGTTCAGTCTCTTCGCTGTAAAGTCTTTTCTTCCTCCTGTGTCCCTATGTCTATGAATGGTATTACCATCTACCCAGTCACTTCATCCAGAAACATCCTTCAACTCTCTCTCTCCTGAAAATCCTAGTTGTAATCCATCATCATATTCACTGAATCCTATCTCTTTTATTCTTCTAGAATTTGTTCTCTTCTCTCCAGCCCCACTGACACAGATTTAATCCAGGCTGTCATACTTTCTTGTCTGGGTTACCCAAGAGTTTTCTAATGGATTCTGCTTTTCCTCTTGTCTTATTCTGCTCCAGCCCATCCTCCACATTGCTGCAAGAGTGGCTTCCGAAAATGCAGACTGGGTCATATAATTCTCCTATTGCCAGCCTTCCACTGGTTGAATCAGGCTGTGTCTCAGTTGAGGGATCAGGCCAAGTAGGTAGGAATGGAATCTCTGGGTGACTTTTCCAGCCCTTTCCAGGTGGAATGTATCACTTCTTCCGGTATATGTCTTCTCACATATACCCTGTGTATGTTTGTGCCATAGCACCCATAACGCTGGCACGTACAGTTTGTTCACATGCCTATATCTCTTCCTATGCAAAGAAACTCTCTTGAAAGCCAGGACTGCACAGCAGATGATGTTAATGCCTTGCCACATGTCCCCTTTGCTGACTTTGAGCTCCCCTGCAGCTGCAGCTGACAGCTCTTGTACATACTGTTACCTTCTTAGCTCACATGTTACGTCGATCTACTTTGCTACCTGAGAGCTTTCTTCTATGCCATTTGCTCTGCATGGCTGCAAAGCAGCTCAGAAGTGCCAAAGATGTAATGCTTCTGGGGCAAACTTCAACCAATGAGGGACAGAAATCTGTGGATGAATGACCAAGCTTTGTGGCCCTTGATAGAACAATTCTGACACATGTTCTACAGGGTTCCAAAGAGAATCCCCAGAAGGATTGGGCCTCAATTGTCCAGAGTTATGACTCACTCATTAATGCACACTTTACTGGCTTTTATCCCTTCCCTATCATGCTTTCCCCATTCCTCCCCTTTAACTTCCTGGGATCACCCCCCTAATTAACCAGCTGCACCCTAATCCTTATCTCAGCATCTACGTTAGGAGAGGATTTCAAACTAACAGAATTTCTTATTCATCTTTTGGGCACATTTTAAGTGCTTAACAAGTTTAATATATGAACAAAGGAATAAATTAGTAAGAGCTGTAATGATTCCACTGGCCAGGTGGGAAGTTGTCCTAGAGTCAGGGCTGATGAGCAGGGATGGGACAGTGGGAAGTGAGCAGAGTTGTCCCAAATGGAAGCAGTGATCATAAAAAGGCTGGGGTCAGAGGGTGTGCAGAAGTCAGGGCAAAATCTGAAAAATGAACCCATAAACTAGTTTGATAGCCCATGACTAAGAGGGACCACAGGGGCTTATTTATTTAGACCTGGAAGTGGTGGGTAGGAGTCAGGGGTGGGGATCAGAGTTGGAGTGATTTCTCTGAGCAAAAAGGCAGAGCTGGGCATGCTATGAGACAATTACAGCTTAATCCTCTCCCACAGCTTACAACCTCAGCCTTCATAAACTGGCCCCATTTACTGTTCTAGGCTCAGATTTCATTATTTCCCCTGAGAACCATGCTCTCTATTTCTACACATCTGTAATTTAACATGTGATACCCAACTATACTATATCATCTCCAGCTTCCACACCTTTGCATGTATAATTTCCTTGATGTAGAACAGCTTCTCTGACTCCATCATCCTAGTTAACTTCCATTTGTCCTTCCAAGCTCAGTTCTAATGTTACCTCTTCCGAAGATTGTCCTTGATCTACTTCCCACTACTCCACAAAGCTAGGTGATTCTTCTTGCACACATGATACGTGTGCACAGAGCCATCAGCACCACACATACTGGTTGTGTTGGCTCCTTTGTCTACTTCTTTGAACTGTGAGCTCTTTGATTGTAGAAGCTGCAACTTACTCCTCTCGAGTCCCACCCCTCTCTTGGGACCCTGGCACAAAATCTAGCACATTTAAAGTAGCTCTGGCAGCATAGTTTTTATCTCCCCAATTCACCCTATAAAAACAGAGTGACTAGATAGCAAAACCAAAAATCCATGATCAACGGTTATGACAGAAGTAAGTGACACAGTCCCACCATGACTTCCAAAATACAAACAGCTGAGAACAAACCACTGACAGCTGTAAAACCTGAGTTTTTTAGGCTTCTGCAAAGGGAGTAGCAGAAAGAAGCAAGAAGATGTCTAACAGATCTGAGAACAGGAAAACCCTGAAACAGCCAGTAAGTATTCAATCACTGGAAAGCATGGGGCAGGGGGAGGGGTGGGCAATGTGAAAACAGCTGCTAACACTAGGAGAGCTCTGGCTGTCTCTAATAGCAAGTGAGTGCAAGGGGGGAGTGGTCCAGCCCAAAGGGACTAGAGGAGTGTAGCCCCTCATAAACTCTCCAAACTGACCCACCAGAGCTCCGTTTCTGTTCAAGGTCAGACTCCCAGGAGTGAAATCAAAATGGAGATGAAGGGAAGAGAAGGTACAGCTAAAAATGGGGGAGGGGAACTGACTCAGTATTTCAGAAAGCAAATCTCCTTATCTTTTAACACCAACTGAAAACAACAGAAGAGGGAGCTCTGTGGAGTTTGAAGAGCTACTTGAACATCTGAATCAAGCTTCCTTCTAAAAATTCAGGAAAACAAAATTGGAAAACTGCTTTCTCATATGAGAATTAGTAACAGAAAACTATCAAGGTCAAATTTTACACAAAATTACTATAAGAAAAAGAGATGCCTGTTTATTACAAAGGAGAAGACAGTAGCTCTGCAGTGGAGAAATCTACTTTGAATCAAGTGATCAAAGTTAACATAACCAGTAATAAGACATATCAACAGCACATATTCCCTGATACGATGCACTAAGAAGGACACAACATCACTTCTCTGATATTCTTACCAAAAATGCATAACCTTAGTTTAAGCTGAAAGAACATCAGGCTAACCCAAATTGAGGGAAAATACAAAATACCTATCTCTTCAAAAGTGTCAAGGTCATGAAAAATGTGAAAGAGTGAAAGAGGAGACAAAGGAGAGAAGACAACTAAATGCAATGTGGGGTCATGAACTGGATCTTGGACCAGAAAAAGGCATTAGAGAGGAAGCTAGCAGAATTTGAATGAGGTCTGTATTACTGGTTAATAATATTGCACTAGTGTCAATTTCCTAGTTTCTATAGTAATACTATGGTTTGTAAGATGTTAGCATCAGAGAAAGGTGAGTGAAGTGTATACGGGAACTCTCTGTACTACTCTTGTAACTTTTCTGCAAGTCTAATACTGTTTCCCAAAAAAAGTTTTTAAAAATTGTATGTTAGGAGAGGGGGAAGATGGCAGAAGAGTAAGACGTGGAGATCACCTCCCTCCCCACAGATACATCAGAAATACATCTACATGTGGAACAACTCCTATAGAACACATACTGAATGCTGGCAGAAGACCTCAGACATCCCAAAAGGCAAGAAACCCCCCACGTACCTGGGTAGGGCAAAAGAAAAAGCAGAGACAAAAGAATAGGGATGGGACCTGCACCAGTGGGAGGGAGCTGTGAAGGAGGAAACGTTTCCACACGCTAGGAAGCTCCTTTGCGGGCGGAGACTGTGGGTGGCGGAGGGGGGGAAGCTTTGGAGCCGTAGGAGAACACGCCAACAGGGGTGCGGAGGGCAAAGCGGAGAGATTCCTGCACAGAGGATCGGTGCTTGTGCCTTTCCAATCGGTGCCTTTCCTTTTCACTTACAGGAAAAGATCTGTAAAAAATACAAACACATGGAGGCTAAACAATACACTACTTAATAATGAAGTGATCACTGAAGAAATCAAAGAGGAAATCAGAAAATATCTGGAAACAAATGACAATGGAGACACGACGACCCAAAACCTATGGGATGCAGCAAAAGCAGTTCTAAGAGTGAAGTTTATTGCAATACAATCCTACCTTAAGAAACAGGAAACATCTCGAATAAACAATCTAACCTTGCACCTAAAGCAATTAGAGAAAGAAGAACAAAAAAACCCCCAAAGTTAGCAGAAGGAAAGAAATCATAAAGATTGGATCAGAAACAAATGAAAAAGAAATGAAGGAAACGATAGCAAAGATCAATAAAACTAAAAGCTGGTTCTCTGAGAAGATAAACAAAATTTATAAGCTGTTAGCCACACTCATCAAGAAAAAAAGGGAGAAGAATCAAATCAATAGAATTAGAAATGAAAAAGGAGAAGTAACAAATGACACTGCAGAAATACAAAAGATCATGAGAGATTACTACAAGCAACTCTATGCCAATAACATGGACAACCTGGAAGAAATGGACAAATTCTTAGAAATGCACAACCTTCCAAGACTGAATCAGGAAGAAATAGAAAATATGAACAGACCAGTCACAAGCACTGAAATTGAAACTGTGATTAAAAATCTTCCAACAAACAAAAGCCCAGGACCAGATGGCTTCACAGGCGAATTCTTTCAAACATTTAGAGACGAGCTAACACCTATCCTTCTCAAACCCTTCCAAAATATAGCAGAGGGGGGAACACTCCCAAACTCATTCTAGGAGGCCACCATCACCCTGATACCAAAACCAGACAAGGATGTCACAAAGAAAGAAAACTACAGGCTGATATCACTAATGAACATAGATGCAAACATCCTCAACAAAATACTAGCAAAGAGAATCCAACAGCACATTAAAAGGATCATACACCATGATCAAGTGGGGTTTATCCCAGGATTGTAAGGATTCTTCAATATATGCAAATCAATCATTGTGATACACCATATTAACAAATTGAAGGAGAAAAACCATATGGTCATCTCAATAGATGCAGAGAAAGCTTTGACAAAATTCAACACCCATTTATGATAAAAACCCTCCAGAAAGTAGGAATAGAGGGAACTTTCCTCAACATAATAAAGGCCATATAAGACAAACCCACAGCCAACATCGTCCTCAATGGTGAAAAACTGAAAGCATTTCCGCTAAGATCAGGAACAAGATAAGGTTGCTCACTCTCACCACTGTTATTCAGCATACATCTGGAAGTTTTAGCCACAGCAATCAAAGAAGAAAAAGAAATACAAGGAATCCAAATCGGAAAAGAAGAAGTAAAGCTGTCACTGTTTGCGGATGACATGATACTATACATAGAGAATCCTAAAGATGCTACCAGAAAACTACTAGAGCTAATCAATGAATTCCGTAAAGTAGCAGGATACAAAATTAATGCACAGAAATCTCTGGCATTCCTGTACACTAATGGTGAAAAATCTGAAAGTGAAATCAAGAAAACACTCCCATTTACCATTGCAACAAAAAGAATAAAATATCTGGGAATAAACCTACCTAAGGAGACAAAAGACCTGTATGCAGAAAATTATTAGACACTGTTGAAAGAAATTAAAGTTGATACAAATAGATGGAGAGATATACCATGTTCTTGGATTGGAAGAATCAACATTGTGATTCTTGTGATTCCCAAAGCAATCTACAGCAATCTACAGATTCAATGCAATCCCTATCAAACTACCACTGACATTTTTCACAGAACTAGAACTAAAAATTTCACAATTTGTATGGAAACTCAAAAGACCCTGAATAGCCAAAGCAATCTTGAGAATGAAAAATGGAACTGGAGGAATCAGGCTCCCTGACTTCAGACTATACTACAAAGCTACCGTAATCAAGACAGTATGATACTGGCACAAAAACAGAAATATAGATCAATGGAACAGGATAGGAAGTCCAGTGATAAACCCATGCACATATGGTCACCTTATCTTTCAAAAAGGAGGCAGGAATGTACAGTGGAGAATGGACAGCCTCTTCAGTAAGTGGTGCTGGGAAAACTGGGCAAGTACATGTAAAAGTATAAGATTAGAACACTCCCTAACACCATACACAAAAATAAGCTCAAAATGGATTAAAGACCTAAATGTAAAGCCAGACACTATCAAACTCTTAGAGGAAAATATAGGCAGAACACTCTATGACTTAAATCACAGCAATATCCTTTTTTTTTAAAATAAATTTATTTTATTTATTTGTTTTTGGCTGTGTTGGGTCTTCGTTGCTGCGCGTGGGCTTTCTCTAGTTGCAGAGAGGGCGGGCTACTCTTAGTTGCGGTGTGCGGGCTTCTCAATGTGGTGGCTTCCCTTGTTGTGGAGAACGGGATCTAGGCACAAGGGCTTCAGTAGTTGTGGCACACAGGCTCAGTAGTTGTGGCTCACGGACTTAGTTGCTCCATGGCATGTGGGATCTTCCCGGTCAGGGCTCGAACCTGTGTCCCCTGCATTGGCAGGCGGATTCTTAACCACTGCACCACCAGGGAAGCCCCGCAAGGTCCTTTTTGACCCACCTCCTAGAGAAATGGAAGTAAAAACAAAAATAAACAAATGGGACCTAATGAAACTTCAAAGCTTTTGCACAGCAAAGGAAACCATAAACAAGACCAAAAGACAACCCTCAGAATGGGAGAAAATATTTGCAAATGAAACAACTGACAAAGGATTAATCTCCAAAGTTTACAAGCAGCTCATGCAGCTCAATAACAAAAAAACAAACAACCCAGTCCAAAAATGGGCAGAAGACCTAAATACACATTTCTCCAAAGAAGATACACAGATTGCCAACAAACACATGGAAGAATGGTCAACATCATTAATCATTAGAGAAATGCAAGTCAAAACTACAATGAGATATCATCTCTCACCAGTCAGAATGGCCATCATCAAAAAATCTAGAAACAATAAATGCTGGAGAGGGTGTGTAGAAAAGGGAACACTCTTGCACTGCTGGTGGGAATGTGAATTGGTACAGCCACTATGGAGAACAGTATGGAGGTTCCTTAAAAAACTACAAATAGAACTACCATATGACCCAGCAATCCCACTACTGGGCATATACCCTGAGAAAACCATAATTCAAAAAGAGTCATGTACCAAAATGTTCAACGCTCGGTGCTTTGTGACCACCTAGAGGGATGGGATAGGGAGGGTGGGAGGGAGGGAGACGCAAGAGGGAAGAGATATGGGAACATATGTATATGTATAACTGATTCACTTTGTTATAAAGCAGAAACTAACACACCATTGTAAAGAAGTTATACTCCAATAAAGATGTAAAAAAAAAATTGTATGTTATTCCAGTGGAGAGAGGGAAAGGGGAAGGGGCAACACAGGGGTAGTGGATTAAAAGGTACAAACTATTATGTGTAAAATAAGCTACAAGGGTATATTGTACAACAGAGGGAATATAGCCAATATTTTATAATAACTATAAATGGCATATAACCTTTAAAATTGTGAATCACTATATTGTATACCTGTAACTTATATAATATTGTAGATCAGCTATCCTTCAATTAAAAAATTGCATGTTACTTATAAGGGAAATAAAATACAATTATCACAGACTTTTGCAACAATGATGCTTAATGCCAGGAAGAAATGGAGTAACATTTAAGATACTGAAGGAAAACAAATATGAACCAAGGATTTTATATCCTTATTAAAACTCACCTTAAAATATAAAGAACACATGATAATATGCAAGAACTCAGGAAATATTGTTCCCATGAGCCCTTCTTAAGGAATGTACTCAAGAACAAACTTCAGACAACCAGAGTAATTATGGAGACATCAGCATAAGGACTGGTGGTAAGCATTAAATATATAGTTCTTATAGAACTAAGATTAAGAGGAAGAGATGATGGTATATAACAGATATATATTTCAGTGTACGACATATATATATATATAACCATAAACATGGGGAAAGAATGGTGATAGCATATGCCCACCATTCCTTTGGTAACTATTTTCAGTAATCATAATTAGTAGTGGTAGTATCAGACTATAGAGTTGTAAATCAGGATAAAGTAAATGAGTGGTTATAGGATATTGTAACTTTAATTCTATCATCGCCTGTGTCCTTGAAAACCAAAATTCTCAGTGTGAAAGAAAGGGGATACAGATTAAATAGAAAGGGGTTAAGTAAAAATTCTGTAGTCTTGAATCTGAATTGGAAACACCAGTATGAATGTGTGTATGTGCATGTGTATATATATGTATACTCTCTACTCACTGAAAAGGCCTAGAAATAATGACCACTTCTTGGAGAAGTGGCTGATTCCAGATCTGGAACAGGAACTGTACCAGAGAAGCATAGAACATCTTGACACACCAGATAGCAAGGATGCTATCAAAGAGTTCTAGAATTTATCAGAAGGACTTAGGCGTAAACTTGAAAAGGTTCCCATCAGCAAAGATTGGAAAAGTTGAGCCTCAGCGAAGATAAGAATTGTAATGGATTGAACTCTATCAAATATGTTTAAATCCATGAATGCAAAACAACTTTAAAAAAACTAATTTACCATCTTCCGAATTTGTTCATTATCTTTAAACCTGGTTAAATAAAAGAAAAAAAATTCAAGAATTTATCCTTCTCACCAATATGAACTACACCACAGGGTAGATAATATATGAGGTGAGTGTCTCCCTATAAGTTTAATCCAGTTAATACATGAAAATAAAGTGATAGAATTAGACTATCACCACTCTGCAACCCCCAGTGAATTAATGGATCTAGGCATAGAGGAACAATGGCTGCTAACATGAAAAAAAAAAAGAAAGAGTAAAAACTAGACATTATGTGCCTCTTAATGAAAGAACACAATGTCACATGTAACTTTGCCAAAGAGATTCAACTTGGATCTGGTCCAGTTTCTGGATCCAGCAATTTGCAGAAAACACAGAGGACAGAAACAAACTGAACTGCACTGTGAGGATGAGGTTAGCAATACCCAGATTTTGCGAAACTGCAGGTTGAATGACCCAGGTTCTTTAAAAGATAAATTATAAGGAAAAGAAAGGCATTAAGGGAGAATTTGTAGATTAAAAGAGACCTAAAGTACATATCAAATTTTAAAAATGAGCAAGATTACATGGTACTATCTAGGAACACACACTCAAGTCACAAAATCAAAAGCAAACACAAGGAAGAGATTACTTGTAAAAGTCAAGACACAGAGAGGGACAGGTTGTCATCAGGATGGGCACCTGGAGGGGCTTCTAGGGTAGCTACAAAGGTTCTCTATCTTGATCTGGGTAATGGTTTAAGAAGTGTTCTGCACTTTGTGTGGTTTTGTGTTCTGTATCTGTGTGGGTTTTTGTAAATTGTTAAAAAATAAATGTTTAACGTGTTCATTTCAATGAGTAAGTGTAAGAATGCCTGCATGAATGAAGAGATGAGAAGTCTAACAAGCTATGAGGCCCTAAGAATAGCTTTCATTTCTTTGAGCTTTGGTTCGCAGATTTGTGAAATGAACTGCTTAAACAATAAACTTGAGGCCCTTCCAGTTGTCACGCTAATAGCTAATGCTTCTAATAGCAGACATCTCTTGATTACTTACCAAGTGCTAACTGCCTTACATATGTTGTCACTGAATCTTCATAAGAGCCAAGGCTTAGAGAGTATGTAACTTGCCCAAAGACACACTGCTGGTAATTGGCTTGAATTCAGGGCCACCAGATCCCCAAACTTACCTTGCTATGCTGAGATGCTGTGATAGTGGTAGTTGTTTCTGAAATAAGGTATTCTTCCTAGCTATCAAAGTGAAATGGTTAAGAGATCAGATTCTAGAGATTGATCTTGTGAGTTCAAATCCCATCTTCACCACTTAGCAATTGCATGACTTCGGGCAAATAATTTATACTTGCTATGCCTCAGTTTCTTTGTCTGTAAAATGGAGGTAATTATGGTATCTACCTCAGAGGGATGTTGTGATGATTAAGTAAAGTGCTTAGCATAATGCCTGGCACATCGTAAGCTTTAACTGTTTACTGTTTTCATTAAATAATCCATTCTTATTAACTGGGCTCACATGTAATTGCTGTTAAGTATGTCAAATTAGACCAGGGCTAAACTTTTCACTTTAAAAAATATCTAATAATTTTATTCTTTACCCAGGTTCACAGATACAAAGTTTTGAAGTAAGTTTTGTATTAGACAGGGTGACTTTAATAGCAACAAGATACTACTTTTGGTTCCACTAGCTGTTTCTCTATGGAAAAAATATTCAACTGGACAGGTAAATGCATAAATTGTCCTTTTGCCCCTCTGTTTAATTTTGAACCTTGTATTTTGTAATGCTACTTGGATAGTAAATATTAGCATGATTTACTTAGGCTTTGATCCATTTTGCCCAGCACCTAGATAAGACTTCTGATTGCTTTAGGAGTTTTTCAAAGTTTTTTTAATTTTTAAATTTAAATTTTTAAACATTTTATTGAAGTATTGTTGATTTACAATGTTGTGTTAATTTCTTCTATACAGCAAAGTGACTCAGTTATACATATATATATATATTCTTTTTCCATTATGGTTTGTCATAGGATATTGAATATAGTCTCCTGTGCTATACAGTAGGACCTTGTTGTTTATCCATCCTATATATACTAGTTTTCTTCTGCTAATCCCAAACTCCCAATCTTCCCTCCCCTGCCCCCCTCCCCCTTTGGCAAGAACAAGTCTGTTCTCTGTATCTGTGAGTCTGTTTTTGTTCTGTAGATATGTTGATTTGTATCATATTTTAGATTCCACATATAAGTGATATCATATGGTATTTGTCTTTCTCTTTCTGACTTACTTATAATATCTAGGTCCATCCATGTTGCTGCAAATGGCATTATTTCATTCTTTTTGATGGCCGAGTAATATGCCATTGTATATACATATCCCATTGAGATTTTTTTAAAATGGAATCTACTGATTTATTAACTGTGGACCACTAATAAGTAAAAAGCAAATGAAACCAGTTTTCTAATTAGAAGAAGCAAATAGAAAGCATTTAATTAGCAACACACAAAAAATTGTTCAACTACTAATCAAGAACCTAATTTTATTAGCTTCTGCTTTATACTGAATATAAAAGACCTGTCTCCTTGCTGCTGCCACTGCTGTCAATGTAGACATTTCATGGGGACTCCGCTTCTCTGAGCTAGAGTAGAACTGTCCCCACCAAGCGATTACAACTCTTTTGACCAATTTTAGACTGTCAAACCTTTGAATGACCAGAGAGTTCACGGCTGTTTTACATGAGGAAAGTCAGAGTTTGGCCCCTGCTTTAATCCAGTACTATATAAACTATGATCAGGAGAAATTCTTCTACAATAACTAATATCTGAACATCACCCTTTACAAGTTTCTAGTGCTGAATCAGATTTATTTTTCAACGTTTATATCCCATTGATGATCCAATCAGCATGTTACCAGGAGTTCATTTTTCTTATCTTCATATTACTTTTGCCCAGCATAAAGCCAGGCTCTTAGGCCTATAAATGTTGAATGAATAAACGAATGAGTGAATGAATGATGTTTGTAAGTAAATTTGAGGAGTTAACAGGAAGAGAAGAAATGAAAATTATTGTGGGTACTCACTTTTCATTGTTTCTCATTGCTTCATGCCTGTTTTTGTGGAAATTACACTCAATCTTAAAGGTGCAGTGAACTTCTAAGTTTCTCAGAAGGATAAATTACTAGACTAAAAAGGGCACTTTGATGGAAATCCATAAAATACTTATTCAGCAGCAAGAGCTGTAGGTGAGGGTATATTAGGGATCAGCTTGAGAAACATAAGATAGTCTACCTCCTGCTACAAGGAAACATTGGGAGGGGTAGGTGTCAGCACTTTTTCTTAACTTACCCTCCAAACAGAGGCCCTGGCCTGGTTAACTCCTGGTTGCCCTAGCAAAGCTTTCTTCTGCAGTGCATCAGGCACCGGGTCTCTTCCTCTCTTCCCCAGGCTGCTGTATGTTTAGAGTAATAAATAGAAACTATGAACATTTAAAATTCTTTATTCTTCCTTTATCTGGGCCTTGAACATTTGCTTGGAGATCCTATACCAATCTCTGCCCAACATATCTCATCTTAATTGTTTGGACCAATATAGGCATCTTTAAAAATAAGTAGATAGAAAGCAATCAAAATAAAATCATCAGGCATATGAAAAGATTTTGCTTTTAAAAAAATTAAAAACACTTTGTGTAATAGGAGCACATTTTTCTTATGAAAAAATTTCCTTCTTATTTTTAAAAAGATAATTTTGGATAATTTTTTTAAGCATCATGCTTAATCACCAGTTCAGTTCTGCTTAAGACAGAATTTTTTTTCTCAGTATTTTAGAGCATATTTTTCACTGTAATGGAACATTTCCCCCACCTTATGCCACCGTAATAATGGGGATTCTAGTCTTTTTAGAAATTCAGATAAATTGTCTCACCAAAGCTCAAGCACTTTTCACAGACTCATTTACTTATGCTTGGCTTTCATAGATAATGTTTTCTCCTATGTCTGACTTCTCCTTTCTGATGGTGACTGAAAAGCCCATCTTGTGAGTAGGCAGGTCCTTATTATAGGATTTCAGGGGTATCTAAAAGTCTTTCTATCTCAAATATATAGTTTGCCTGCTCAGTGATGCCAAAATTCTTTTAAACAAAAAGGGAAAAACATCTTCCCACGGTTGTAATTAAGATTGTGGGAGAATATAACACTGACAAGTCACAGTCACTACAGATTTGTTGGAGGAGGAGGTTTAAACAAAAGCCTGAGGAGTGGGGGTGAAGAGGAAGGATGATCAGGGGAAAGGAAGGTACAGACATCCACTCAATACTGCCCTGGTCCTTAGGAGAAGGAGAAGTGAATCACCAGGTGTGGCTGAGAAGGAGAAATGGCTACCTGACTGGACCATCTGTGTTGCCATTTCCTATTTTTCCTTCATTTGCTGCTTTCTACCAAAAAAAAAAAAAAAAAAAATCAGATTTGGGCCTGGAAACCATGTTGTGGAAATTGACCATATTTGGGGATTTGTGCAAAAAAAAGAAATTCTAGGAAAAAAATGTTCTGAACCTCGGACTTTTGTAATTCAACATGATATATACATTGGGTTGGCCAAAAAGTTCATTCGGTTTTTGTTTTTCTTTTTTTTCTTTTAATTAACTTTTATTGGAGTATGGTTGCTTTACAATGTTGTGTTAGTCTCCACTGTACAACAAAGTGAATCAGCCATACACATACAGATATCCCCTCCCTTTTGGACTTCCCTCCCATTTAGGTTACCACAGTGCATTAGGTAGAGTTCCCTGTGCTATACAGTATGTTCCCATCAGTTGCATATTTTATACGTAGTATCAATAATGTATATGTGTCAATCCCCATCTCCCAATTCCTCCCACCCCACCCCTTTCCCCTTGGTATCCATACATTTGTTCTCTACATCTGTGTCTATTTCTGCTTTGCAAATAAGATCATCTATACCATTTTTCTAGTTTCCACATATATGCATTATCGTAAGATATTTCCTTTTCTCTTTCTGACTTATTTCACTCCGTATGACACTCTCTAGGTCCGTCCATGTCTCTACAAATGACCCAATTTCATTCCCTTTTATGGCTGAGTAATATTCTAGTGTATATATGTAGCACATCTTCTTTATCCATTCCTCTGCTGACAGACATTTAGGTTGCTTCCATGTCCTGGCTATTGTAAATAGTGAAGCTATGAACATTAGGGTGCCTGTGTTTTTTTTGAATTATGATTTTCTCTGGGTATATGCCCAGTAGTGGGATTTTTGGGTCATATGGTAGTTCTATTTTCAGTTTTTTAAGGAACGTCCTTACTGTTTTCCATAGTGGCTGTATCAATTTACATTCCCACCAACAGTGCAAAAGGGTTCCCTTTTCTCCACACTCTCTCCAGCATTTATTATTTGTAGATTTTTTGATGATGGCCATTCTGACTGGTGTTAGGTGATACTTCATTGTAGTTTTGATTTGCATTTCTCTAATAATTAGTGATGTTGAGCAGCTTTTCATGTGCGTCTTGGCCATCCGTTATGTCTTCTTTGGAGAAATGCCTATTTAGGTCTTCTGCCCATTTTTTTTTATTGCATTGTTTATTTTTTGATACTGAGCCACATGAGCTCTTTGTAAATTTTGGAGACTAATCCCTTGTCGATTGCATCATTTGAAAATATTTTCTCCCATTCTGTGGGTTGTCTTTTTGTTTTCGTTATTGTTTCCTTTGCTGTGCAAAAGCTTTTGAGTTTAATTAGGTCTCATTTGTTTATTTTTGTTTTTATTTCCATTGGGCTAGGAGGTGGGTCACAAAAGATCTTGCTGCAATTTATGTCAAAAAGTGTTCTGCCTACGTTTTCCTCTAAGAGTTTTATAGTGTCTGGCCTTACATTCAGGTCTTTAATCCATTTTGAGTTTATTTTTGTGCATGGTGTTAGGGAGTGTTCTAATTTCATTCTTTTACATGTAGCTGTCTAGTTTTCCCAGCACCAATTATTGAAGAGACTGTCTTTTCTCCATTGTATATTTTTGTCTCCTTTGTCATAGATTAGGTGACCATAGGTACATGGGTTTATCTCTGGACTTTCTATCCTTTAACATTGATCTCTATTTCTGTTTTTGTGCCAGTACCATATTGTCTTGATTACGGTAGCTTTGTAGTATAGTCTGAAGTCAGGGAGCCTGATTCATCCAGCTCCATTTTTCTTTCTCAAGATTGCTTTGACTATTTGGGGTCTTTTGTGTTTCCATACAAATTTTAAGATTTTTTGCTCTAGTTCTGTGAAAAATGTCAATGGTAATTTGATAGGGATTGTATTGAATCTGTAGATTGCTTTGGGCAGTGTAGTCATTTTCATAGTATTGATTCTTCCAATCCAAGAACATGGTATGTCTCTCCATCTGTTTGTGGCATCTTTGATTTCTTTCATCAGTGTCTTGTACTTTTCTGAGTACAGGTCTTTTAACTCCTTAGATAGGTTTATTCCGAGGTATTTTATTCTTTTTGTTGCAATGGTGAATGGGATTGTTTCCTTAATTTCTCTTTCTGATCTTTCGTTATTAATGTATAGGAATGCAAGAGATTTTGGTGCATTAATTTTGTATCCTGCAAATTTACCAGATTCATTGATTAGCTCTAGTAGTTTTCTGGTAGAACCTTTAGGATTCTCTATGTAGAGTGTCATGTCATCTGCAAACTGTGACAGTTTTACTTCTTCTTTTCCAATTTGTATTCCTTTTAGTTCTTTTTCTTTTCTGACTGCTGTAGCTAGGACTTCCAAAACTATGTTGAATAATAGTGGCGAGAATGGACATCCTTGTCTTGTTCCTGATCTTAGAGGAAATACTTTCAGTTTTTCACCATTGAGAATGATGTCTGCTCTAGGTCTGTCATATATGGCCTTTATTATTTTGAGGTAGGTTCACTCTGTGCCCACTTATGATAATTTTTATCATAAATGGATGTTGAATTTTGTCAAAAGTGTGTTCTGCATCTATTGAGATGATCATTTAGTTTATATTCTTCAGCTTGTTAACATGGTGTATCACATTGATTGATTTGCGTATATTGAAGAATCCTTGCATTCCCAGGATAAATCCCACTTGATCGTGGTGTATGATCTTTTTAATGTGTTGTTGGATTCAGTTTGCTAGTGTGTTGTTGAGGATTTTTGCATCTATAGTTCATATCACTATATTGGTCTGTAATTCTTTTTGTGTGTGGTATCCTTGTCTGGTTTTGGTATCAGGGTGATGGTGGCCTCATAGAATGTGTTTGAGAGTGTGCCTTCCTGTGCACTTTTAGAATAGTTTCAGAAGGATAGGTGTTAATTCTTCTCTAAATGTTTGATAGAATTCACCTCTGACGCCTTCTGATCTTGCACTTTTGTTTGTTGGAAGATTTTTAATTACAGTTTCAACTTTATTACTTGTGATTGATCTGTTTATATTGTCTAATACTTCCTGGATCAGTCTTGGAAAGTTGTACCTTTCCAAGAATTTGTCCATTTCTTCCACATTGTCTATTTTATTGGCATATAGCTGCTTGTAGTAGTCTCTTATGATCTCTTGTATTTCTGTAGTGTCCATTGTAACTTCTCCTTTATCATTTGTAATTTTATTGATTTGAGCCCTCTCCCTCTTTTTCTTGATGAGTCAGGCTAAAGGTTTATCAATTTTGTTTATCTTCTCGAAGAACCAGCTTTTAGTTTTATTGATCTTTGCTATTGTTTTCTTTGTTTCTATTTCATTGACTTCTGTCCTGATCTTTATGATTTCTTTCCTTCTGTTAACTTTAGGTTTTTTTTGTTGTTGTTGTTGTTCTTCTTCTTTCTCTAGCTCCTTTAGGTGTAAGGTTAGATTTGTTTATTGGGGATTGTTCTTGAGGTAGGTTTGTATTGGTATAAACTTCCCTTTTAGAACTGCTTTTGCTGCATCCCATAGATTTTGGATCGTCCTGTTTTCATTGTCATTTATTTCTATGGGTTTTTTGTTTTTGGTTTGTTTGGGGTTTTTTTGCAGTACGTGGGCCTCTCACTGCTGTGACCTCTCCCGCTGCAGAGCACAGGCTCCGTACACACAGGCCCAGTGGCCACGGCTCACAGGCCCAGCTGCTCCGCGGCATATGGGATCCTCCCGGACTGGGGCACAAACCCGCATCCCCTGCATCGGCAGGCGGACTCTCAACCACTGTGCCACCAGGGAAGCCCTGTTTCTATTTATTTGTTTTTATTTCCTCTTTGATTTCTCTGGGCTACTTAGTAGCATATTGTTTAGCCTCCGTGTGTTTGTGTTTTTTATGTTTGTTTTTTTTTTTTGCTGTAATTGATTCCTAATCTCATAGTGTCAGAAGAGTTGCTTGATATGATTTCAATTTTCTTGAATTTATTGAGGCTTGATTTGTGACCCAAGATGTGATCTATCCTGGAGAATGTTCCGTATGCACTTGAGAAGCAAGTGTATTCTGCTGCTTTAGGGTGGAATGTCCTATAAATACCAATTAAGTCTATCTGGTCTAATGTGTCATTTAAGGCTTGTGTTTCCTTATTAATTTTCTGTCTGGAAGATCTGTCCATTGGTTTAAGTGGAGTGTTAAAGTCCCCCACTATTATAGTGTTACTGTCGATTTCCTCCTTTATAGCTGTTAGCATTTGCTTTATGTATTGAGGTACTCCTGTGCTGGGTTCATGAATATTTACAATTGTTATATCTTCTTCCTGGATTGATCCTTTGATCATTATGTAGTGTCCTTCCTTGTCTCTTGTGACAGTCTTTATTTTAAAGTCTATTTTATCTGATATGAGTATTGCTACTCCAGCTTTCTTTTGATTTCCATTTTCATGGAATGTCTTTTTCCATCCCCTCACTTTCAGTCTGTATGTTTCCCTAGGTCTGAAGTGGGTCTCTTGTAGACAGCATATATACAGGTTTTGTTTTTGTATCCATTCTGCCAGCTTGTATCTTTTGTTTGGAGCATTTAATCCATATTACCATTTCCTTAATTGTTTTGGGTTTGTTATTGTAGGTCTTTTCCTTCTCTTGTGTTTCCTGCCTAGAGAAGTTCCTTTAGCATTTGTCATAAAGCTGGTTTGGGGGTGCTGAATTCTGTTAGCATTTGCTTGTCTGTAAAGCTTTTGATTTTGCTATCGAATCTGAATGAGATCCTTGCTAGGTAGAATAATCTTGGTTGTAGGTTTTTCCCTTCCATCATTTTAAATGTATCCTGCCACTCCCTTCTGGCATGCAGAATTTCTGTTGAAAAATCAAGTGATAACCTTATGGAGATTCCCTTGTATGTTATTTGTTGCTTTTCTTTCTCTTGCTGCTTTTAATATTTTTCTTTGTATTTAATTTTAGTTAGTGTGATTAATTTGTGTCTCTGTGTGTTTCTACTTGGGTTTTTCCAGTATGGGAGTCTCTGTGCTTCCTGGACTTGATTGACTATTTCCTTTTCCATTTTAGGGAAGTTTTTGACTATAATCTCTTCAAATATTTTCTCAAACTCTTTGCCTTTCTCTTCTTCTGAGACCCCTATAATTCGAACGTTGGTGCATTTGATGTTGTCCCAGAGGTCTCTGAAACTGTGCTCAATTCTTTTCATTCTTTTTTCTTTATTCTGCTCCATGGCAGTTATTTCCACTGTTCTGTCTTCCAGCTCAATTATCCGTTCTTCTGCCTCAGTTATTCTGCTATTGATTTCTTCTAGTATATTTTTAATTTCAGTTATTGTGTTGTTCATCATTGTTTGTTTGTTCTTTAGTTCTTCTAGGTCCTTGTTAAATGTTTCTTGTATAGTCTCCATTCTATTTCTAATATTTTGGATCATCTTTATTATTATTACTCTGAATTCTTTTTCAGGTAGATTGCCTATTTCCTCTTCATTTATTTGGTCTTGTGGGTTTTTACCTTGCTCCTTCATCTGTAACATAGTTCTCTGTCTTCTCATTTTGTTTAACTTACTGTATTTGGGGTCTCCTTTCTGCAGGCTGCCATGTCATAGTTCCTCTTGCTTCTGGTGTCTGCCCCCAATGGGTCAGGTTGGTCCAATGGCTGTGTAACCTTCCTGATGGGGGGACTAGTGCCTGCATTCTGGTGGATAGAGCTGGATCTTGTTCTTCTGATGGGCAGGCCCACATCAGTTGGTGTGTTTTGGGATGTCTGTGAGCTTAGTATGACTTTAGGCAGCTTGTCTGCTAATGGGTGGGGCTGGGTTACTCTTGCTAGTTGTTTGGCATGAGGTGTCCAGCAGTGGAGCTTGCTGGCTATTAGGTGGAACTGGGTCTTTGTGTTGAGACGGAGACCTCTGGGAGAGCTCTTGCTGATTAATATTCCGTGGGGCCAGGAGTTCTCTGCTGGTCCAACATCCTGGAATTTGCTCTCCCACCTCAGAGGCTCAGGCCTGATCCCTGGTTAGAGAACCAAGAGCCCGCAAGCTGCATGGCATGGAATTTTTTTAAAAAAGGAAAACAGACAAACAAAACTCCCAAGACAAATGGTAACAGCAAAATCAAACAGAGAAAAACCCACAAAGAAACACACACACACACACAAAGAGAGAAAACAAAAGAGAACAGAGCAACCAAACAAATAAATGAATCCAAAAACAGAACAAACAATAAAAACTAAACTAACAAAAAACAAAAAAACAAATCAAAAGCAGAAAGCAAACTACAAAAAAAGGCAAAGAAAGCATAAAACACACAAAAGTGATACAAAAAAAGATAAAAACAAAAGAAAGAAGAAAAAAGCATGAAACAGCAAAAAAATAATGTAAAAATAGAAAATTTAGTTTAAAAAGTGATAGAAACAAAGCAAAACAAAAGAAAAAGCAAAAATAAGGAAAAAACACGAAACAGTAAAGTAAAAATAGAAAAAGAATAAAATTAAAAATATATTAAAAATAAAAGCATAAAAAACAAATAAAAATAACAAAAGACTAATTTAAAAAGAACAACAATGGAACAAAATGAAACAAAAAAATTATAGTAATAATAATATTTTCCTGGGGCCTCAGGTGTCAGTGTCCTTGCCCCCACAGTGAGCCACAGCCAATCCCCGCCTCCCCAGGAAGTCCTCCAATACCTCTAGGTAGGTCTCTGGACTTGATGTTGGCACTGTGGGGCCAGCTCAGACTCTGACCTGGCCCAAGTTCCCTCATGTACTTTCCCCCAATGTCTACAGTTGTTAAGGCTAGACTAGCCTCAATTGTGGGAACACTCATTGACTATTCAGATACTCCACAGATGCAGGGTTTACCAAGCCAACTGCCAGGAGTTAATCCTCTGCTCCTGCAGCTGCACAGAGAGATTTCCATTCCTCTTCTTTTGTCACAGCGCCCCTGGGGCTCAACTTTGGTTTTGACCCCACCTCTGCATGTGGGCCACCCTCAGGCATCTGTTCCCCACCCAGGAGAGAGGGGGCAAAAGCAGTGACTGATTAGGGCTCACTTGCTCTCTCAGGCTGGGGAGAAGGATGGATGTGGCAGCCACAAATGTGATGTGCAGGGAGTGCCTGAGGTGGCAGAGCTCAGCAGGAAGTTGCAACAGCCTGAGGTGCGCCATGGAATCTCCCGGGGTAGTTGGGCCCAGATCGCGGGACCCTCGGCAGTGGCGGGCTGCGCAGACTCCCAGGAATGTGTGGGCAGTTACCTGCACTTGTTCACAGGACCCTTGGTGGTAGTGGCAGCAGTGGTAGTGGTCTGCGCTCGCCTCTGCATCTCATGTAAGCAGTGCCTAGTTGCCTGTGAACACACGGAGAAAGAAGCTCTTATAGTGGGCCCGCCCCTCTCCTTGTGCACCCCCCAACAATGGTCCCTTGTCTCTCTGGTGAGCCCAGGCTTCTTCCTGGACTCCCTCAGCTGTGACACACTAGCCCCCTCAGGCTGTCTTCAAGCAGCCAAACCCAGTCCTCTCCCTGGGGTCTGACCTCCAAAGCCCAAGCCTCAGCACCCAACCCCCACCTGCCCCGGCGGGCGAGCAGACAAGTATCTCAGGCTGGGAAGTGCCAGTCAGTACCAACCCTCTGTGCGGGACTCTCTGCTTTGCTGTACGCACACCTGTTGCTGCGCTCTCCTCTGAGGCTCCAAATCTACCCCCATCCCTGCAAGTGTGGGGGCTTTCTAGTGGAAAACTCGCCCTTTTTTTCTTGATGAGTTCTGGCTAAAGGTTTATCAATTTTGTTTATCCTTTCAAAGAACCAGCTTTCAGTTTCATTGATCTTTTCTACTGTTTTCTTTGTTTTCTATTTCACTTATTTCTGCTCTGATCTTTATGTTCTTTCCTTCTACTAACTTTGGGCTTTGTTTGTTCTTCTTTCTGTAGTTGCTTTAGGTGTAAGGTTAGGTTGTTTGAGATTTTCCTTGTTTCTTGAGGTAAACTTGTATCACTATAAACGTCCCTCTTAGAACTGCTTTTGCTGCATCCCATAGGTTTTGGATTGTTGTGCTTTCATTTTCATTTGTCCCTACGTATTTTTTGATTTCCTCTTTGATTTCTTCAGTGATCCATTGGTTGCTTAGTATCATATTGTTTAGCCTCCATGTGTTTGCAGTTTTTACAGTTTTTTTCTTGTAGTTGATTTCTAATCTCATAGCATTGTGGTCAGAAAAGATGCTTGATGTGATTTCAGTTTTTAAAAATTTACTGAGGCTAGCTTTGTGGCCCAGCTTGTGATCAATCCTGGAGAATGTTCCTTGTGCACTTGAGAAGAATTTATATTCTGCTGCTTTTGGATGGAATGCTCTATAAATATCAATTAAGTCTATCTGGTCTAATCTGTCATTTAAAGCCTGTGTTTCCTTATTGATCTTCCGTCTGGATGATCTTTCCATTGATGAAAGTGGGGTGTAAAAGACCCCAATATTATTGTGTTACTGTCTATTTCTCCTTTTATGACTGTTAGTATTTGCCTTATATATTGAGGTGCTCCTAGTTTGGGTGTGTATAAATTTACAGTTATTATATCTTCTTTCCTTGATCATTATGTAGTGTCCTTCTTTGTCTCTTGTAACAGTTTTTATTTCAAATTCTATTTTATTTGATATAAGTATTGCTACTCCAGCTTTCTTTTGATTTCCATTTGCATGGAGTACCTTTTTCCATCCCCTCATTTTCAGTCTGTATGTGTCCCTAGATCTGAAGTGGGTCTCTTGTAGACAGCATACATATGGGTCTTGCTTTTGTATCCATTCACCCAATCTATGTCTTTTGGCTGGAGCATTTAATCCATTTACATTTAAGGTAATTATCAATATGTATGTTCCTATTGCCACTTTAATTGTTTTGGATTTGTTTTTGTAGGTCTTTTTTCTTCCCTTCCTCTTTTGTTCTCTTCTCTTGTGATTTGATGACTAACTTTAGTGTTGTGTTTGGATTCCTTTTTCTTTGTGTGTGTGTGTGTGTATTTACTGTAGATTTTAGGTTTGCAGTTACCATGAGGTTTTGATGTAGCAGTCTATATATACACAGGGTTGTTTTAAGTTGCTGGTGTCTTAATTTCAAATGCATTTACAGTATCCTCCATTTGTGCTCACCTCTTCTCACAGTTGCTCATTTTGATATCATATTTGTGTGCAGATGATTTTCTACCTTTACTTTATGTTTGCCTTTACCTGTGAGCTTTTCCGTTCATAATTTCCTTGTTTCTAGTAGTGGCCTTTTCTTTTCTGCTTAGAGAAGTTCCTTTAGCATTTGGTGCAAAGCTGGTCTGGTGGTGCTAAATTTCCTTAGCTTATTTTTGTCTGTAAAGCTTTTGATTTTGCTATTGAATCTGAATGAGAGCCTTGCTGGGTAGAGTATTCTTCACTGTAGGTTCTTCCCTTTCATCACTTTAAATATATCATGCCACTACCTTCTGGCCTATAGAGTTTCTTCTGAGAAATCAGCTGATAACCTTATGAGAATTCCCTTGTATATTATTTTTTGCTTTTTCCTTGTTGCTTTTAATATTTTTTCTTTGTCTTTAATTTTTGTCAGTTTGATTACTATATGTCTTGGCATTTTCCTCCTTGGCTTTATTATATCTGGAACTCTCTGTGCTTCCTGGACTAGGGTGACTCTTTCCTTTCCCATGTTAGGGAAGTTTTCAGCCAATATCTCTTCAAATATTTTCTCAGGTCTTTTCTCTCTCTTCTTCTTCTGGGACCCCTATAATGTGAATGTTGGTGCATTTAATGTTGTCCTAGAGGTCTCTTAGACTGTCTTCATTTCTATTTGTTCTTTTTTCTTTATTCTGTTCCATGGCAGTGATTTCCACCATTTTGTCTTCCAGCTCACTTATCCATTCTTCTGCCTCAGTTACTCTTCTATTGATTCCTTCTAGTGTATTTTTTCATTTCAGTTGTTTTATTGTTCATCTCTGTTTGTTTGTTCTTTAGTTCTTCCAGGTCTTTGTTAAACATTTCTTGCATCTTCTTGATCTGTGTCTCCATTCTTTTTCCGAGATCTTAGATCATCTTCACTGTCATTACTATGAATTCTTTTTCTGGTAGATTGCCTATCTCCACTTCACTTAGTTGTTCTTCTGGGATTTTATCTTGTTCCTTCATCTGGGACATATTCGTCTGCCATCTCATTTTGTCTAAATTTCTATGATTGTGGTTTCTGTTCTGCAGGCTGCAGGATTGTAGTTCTTCTAGCTTCTGCTCTCTGGTGGATGAGTCTGTCTCAGAGGCTTGTGCAGGCTTCCTGGTGGGAGAGTTCCTGCCCAGTGGTGGGTGGAGTGGGTCTTGTCCCTCTGGTGGGCAGGGCCATGCTCAGGAAGACTTTAAGTAGCCTGTCTGCTGATGGGTGGAGCTGTGTTCTTGCCCTATTGTTTGTTTGGCTTGAGGCGTCCCAGCACTGAAGCCTACAGGCTGTTGGGTGGGATTAGGTCTTGGTGGGGGGGGGGGCAGGGAATGGCAACCTCTGGGAGAGCTCACACTACTGAGTATTCACCAGAACTGCTGCTGCCAGTGTCTTTGTCCCTGCAGTGAGCCACAGCCATGCCCCACCTACACAGGAGACCCTCCAGTACTAACAGGTAGATCTGGCCCAGTCTCTTATGAGGTCATTGCTTTCTTCCCTAGGTCCTAGTGTGAATGGGACCTTGTGTTTCCCCTAGTCCTGTGGAATTCCTGTGATCAAACTCCACTGGCCTTTACAGCCATATTCCCTGGGGGTTCCTCCTCCTGTTGCCAGACCCCAAGGCTGGGAAGCCTGATGTGGGCCTCAGGACTTTCACTACTGTGGGAAAACTAATGTGGTATAAATATTTTCCATTTTGTGGGTTGCCCACCTGGTGTGTATGGGATTTGATTTTATCACAGTTGTGCCCCTCCTACCATCTTGTTGTGGCTTCTTCTTTGTCTTTGGGTGTAGGGTATCTTTTTGGTAGCTTCCAGCATTTTTTTTTGGTCGATGGTTGTTCAGCAATTAGTTATGATTTTAGTGTTTTTGTAAGAAGGAAGGAGTGAGTTCACATCCTTCTACTCTGCCATCCTGCTGGCCAATCTCCTCCCTTTTCTTTCTGTTCAGGTCCTCTATTGACTTCCTGGAAAAGGCCAAGTATAACTATTTTTAAGTTTTAACTTTATTTTCAAGTTTATCAAAAACTTTTGAAGTTAACCCACAGAAAATGTTCTGATCAACATTAGCATTTTTCAGCAGATCCACTTTCTGGGTCCCACAGGGTTCTGTGTTGCAAATATGCACAGCAGCCCCTGGCAGGTTGATGACTGGTTGCACATGGGGCCCTCAGAGGTGGCTTTCGTCTCATGTATTTTCGTTTAGAACTCGGCAATCCAACTGAAAGCCCAAGAGGATTTTATAAGCTACCATATTTAAACCACATGTCTATATATGTCTCCTACTACCTGGGACAATATCCTTGGAAATTGTTGGGATTTACATAACTCTAGTGAGGGGACCACAGCTCCTACCCAGTAGACATGTAAATATAATCTAAATAATCACATTAAGGGCTGAATTGTGTCCCCCACATATTAAAGTTTTAAACCTAACCCACCTCCCTCAGAATGTAGCCAATATTTGGAGATAAGGCCTTTAAATGAGGTTATTAAGTTAAAACTGACACCTTGATCTTGAACTTCTAGCATCCAAAAGTGTGAGAAAAGTAAATTTCTGTGTGTAAGCTCCTCAGTCTGTGATATTTTGCTATGGCAGCTGTAGCAAACTAATACAAGACAGCACTTATTTTTATAAGTTATCATTATGATCAAAGAGAGAAAGGGATTTTTCAAGTACCAGACAATGGGAACCCTTAAATCTTGGTTGGAAAATTAGGGAAAAAAAGCAGCTATACACACATCCCCACATACATATACACACAAATGTGTATTGTTAAACTGCCATACTGATTTCATAATTATTTATCGATTGCCTTTAGGTTCCTGGAATTGTGGTAATAATAATAACGATAGTGATAAAAATAATGGCTAATGCTTACATAGCATTTAGCATGTTTCAGGTAATGTTTTAAGTACTTTGTCTATATTAACTCATTTAATCCTAAGAACAAACTCACAAGATAGACACTGTTATTATCTGTATTTCAAAGGTGAAGGAACTAAGGCCCAGGGAGGAAGAATAATTGATCAGGATCACAGAACTCACAAGAGGCCGATTTAGGATCTGAATCCAAATAGCTTGCTCCAGAATCTGAGATTTTTAAGCACCATGACTGCCTGCCAGATTCTGACAATGTGATAGAGAATGATGGAGATGCTAGGGAAGATGTTCATACAAGGCTAGTGAAAACTTCTATACATGAAAAGGCTTAGCAGTTAAGATTGGAGCATCCACCCACCCTTGTGAGTATCATCTGTCAGTTTGTCACTGTGTGGATAAAAAAAAGTTATATGGCTATAACCAACAAATGCGGTTTGCCTTCAGTTACTGGGAGTCTTGCTCTAAGTGGTGAATGATATTATGCATTTAACACTATACAATCAAACCATCTGTATTAATAAACATGTTGTTACTCCTTCAGTATTTACAATCATCTTTGGTGGCAAAATAGTATGAAATAGTATAAGTCATATAAATCTCATGATTATTTCACTTACCTATGTTAAAAAGGCCAGGATCTACCTCCCCAACGGTTGAGATCATCTTTTCCTCAAACATCTCCTCCCACACCCCCTGTAAGACCCTAAATACTGATGAGCTAGAGGCAAAAGAAACTCTAGGTTATGAGACTGGCACCAGGACCTTCATACTTGGAGAGAAGGCAAGGAGAAGACTCCAGCTAGGAGTGTACTGTTAGCCAGTGGACATCAATAGGGAAGGATGAGGGCACCATGAAAACTGACTCTAAAAGTCCAGGGCCTGGAGATAAGGGAGCAGAGGAAAAGGTTGTGGTAAGGGAGGGTGGGAAAGAATCAGCTCAAGAATTTTGCTGTTCTTACTGGCTCTCACCTTTTGGGTACGTAAAAGTAAAAGAGTTCATAAACCAAACTCAGAGTTTTCCTAAGAAATCACAGATACTCTCCTGCCCTATGGTTCCCACTGGCCTGGACAACTGGCATAGCCTTGTTTTCCCAGCCTCTAAGCCACCCTTCCCCCACCGTCCTATTTCCATATTGACACCAGGGCTATCTTTCTAATTCGAAATTCTTTTGCCACTTCCCTGATGACATACCTTCACTGGTTCCCTGGTGGTGTTTTGTTTTGTTTTTTTAAACATCTTCACTGGCGTATAACTGCCCCACAATGGCGTGTTGGCCCCCGCTCCACAACAAAGTGAATCAGCTATACATATACACACATCCCCACATCTCCCTCCTGCGTCTCCCCACCATCCCACCCCCACAGGGGGTCACAAAACACCGAGCCAATCTCCCCGCGCCACGCGGCTGCCTCCCACCAGCTATCCACCCCACGTTTGGTAGTGTGCACACGTCCATGCCACTCCCCCACTCCATCCCAGCCCACCCCTCCCCCTCCCCGCATCCCCAAGTCCATTCCCTAATAGGTCTGCGTCCCCACTCCCATCCTGCCCCTAGGCTCTTCACGACCATCCCTTTTTAGATTCCACACACACGTGCCAGCATACGGTACCTGTCTTTCCCTCTCTGACCCACCTCACTCTGCACGACAGACTCTAGGTCCATCCACCTCACCACAAACAACTCAACGTTGCCTCTTTCCATGGCTGAGCAACATTCCATTGCATATATGTGCCACATCCTCTTCATCCATCCGTTGATGGACACTTAGGTTGCTTCCATGTCCTGGCTATTGTAAATAGAGCTGCAATGAACATTTTGGTACATGACTCTTTTTGAATTATGGTTTTCTTATTCCCTCGTGTTTTTAAGATAGAATGCAATTCCTTGGCATGACTGTATCCGTTATCTACTGCTGCATAAAAAATTACTCCCAAACCTAGTGGCTTAAAACAACAATAATCACTAATTGTCTCTCATGGTTACTGTGGGTATAAATTCAGGCAGAATATAGCAAGAGTGGTCTGTTCTGCAGTATCCAGGGCCCTGCAAAGAGACTCACTGGCTAAAATCATCTGAAGTCCTGTTCATCCCACGTCTGATGGCTGATGCTGGGGCCAGGAGCCAGAACATCTACACCAGGCCTCTCCTTTTGACCTGGCCTTTCTCACAACATGCTGACTTCTAAAGACAAGGGTCCAGAGAGAGAGGGAGAGAGGCAGGAGGAGAAGGGGAGGAGGAGGAAGAAGAAGAAGCAGCACACTGGACAGAAGCCATATTGTCTTTTATGACCCAGCCTTGGGAGTCATGCAGCATCACTCCTGCCATGTCCTATTGGTCAAGAGGTTATAGAGGCAGCCCAGGTTCACAGAGAGGGAACAGAGACCCTGCTTCCAGCTGGAGGAAAGCAAGATCCTGTGGAATGGGATATATAATTGTGAGGTCACCTTTGAAAAATACAATCTGCCATATGGCTTAACCTGACCCTTCGTCTCCAGCTTACCTTTCCAGCCTCATTTCCCTCTACTCCTTGCCACTCACCCTACACTTTCCATACTGATCTATTTTGTTTAGTTTTTTTCTTTGACGATGACAAACTTTTCCATGCCTCTGAACCCTTGTATATGGTACTCCTTATGCTTGGAATGTCCTTCCTTCTCCCTGTTAACTCCCTAGTGAAAACCTTCTCATGATTCAAGTCCAAGTTCAAGCTGTATCCCTGTAAAGCCTTCTTGTTCCACCCAAAGAAGGTTAACTATTCTCTTCCCTAGGCTTCTATATATGGTATGTACCTCTCTGTCTTACAGTATTATCTGGTTGAATTTTTATCCTCAACAGACTATGAGCAACTCAAAGAAAGGACCAAGACTTGTTCTTTTCCTTTTGTTGTTCTTTTTTTTTTTTTCACATTTCCCTTTTTCTCTCCTGAATGCCAGATATTTAACGCGGTGCTTAACACAAGGTCCTCGCTCATTAAATGTGACTTGAATGGCAGAACAAAACTTTAAGGCAAACTTTAGAAAATTGCCATTTCAAGGGCAAGGTGGCTCCCTTGAACTTCTATTGCAAATATTTTTTTCCATTTCTACTATTGCCTGAAATAGTTTACTTTTTTTTTTTCAATAACAAAAGAGTTTATTCATGGGATCTTAAGAATTCCAATTGGGAAGACACAGATTTGGGAAACCCCAAAGGAGTGTTTGGGGGAAGAGAAAGAATTAGGGGCTTATAAGAGAAAAAGTCACAAAGTTGTTAAAAGTTGCCTAGTGATGAAATAGTTTACTTTTTTAAGCTTTACATTTATGAACGAGAGAGAGAGAGAGAGAGAGAGAGAGAGAGAGAGAGAGGAGGGGGAGAGAGGAGGGGGAGAGAGAAAGCTGAGTAGAAAGTAGAGAATGCTGTTCGAGGCAAAACACTGTCTTAGTCAAAGTGTGAATGAAGACAACAAAGCCATTTCTATGCATCTAGGGAAGAAAGAGTTTAGAACAAGAACACACTGGCAGGATGAAGGAGTGAGGACACCAACAAGGAGGGCAAGAAAGCAAAAAAGAAAGGCCGTGAACACCACAGCAAATTCTGCTTCACTCACAATTTTGCCGTCAAGCAAATCTTGCTCTTCTTCAGCTGTTTCTGGAGGACTAGAAGCCTGGGGCAAAAGTACTCCATGTTCTGCCTGGTTCCTCAGCAGGAACATAGCCCAGGACTTTTCACCCTCTCTCGCCCTTCCACTGCCCCCTCCAGCCCTGCTGTTGTGCCCACAGGGCTGATGAGGGTGGGGGGGAGGCCCTCCCTGCATGATCACTTACCCCCAGGAGCCCCCAGGTGGCCCTTAATATCTGGCTCTAGCATGAGATTGCGATGAGGTCTGCAGTCCCATTCACAGCTACCTTCCTTTCTGGTCCCTCCATTCTGGTCCTGGCCCTCATTTTCTGGGCTTCTGCAACCAATGTGTCTCTTTGGACTTAAGTTTCTTCATCAGGCCCCCAAACCACCTGAACACGATAATGCTCTGGGGAAGCCCAAGTTTTTAATCACACAGACTCTGGACCCTTCCTTGGGAGACAATCCAGCAAGCCTGGGAGGAAACTAGGAATCTCTTATATTTACAACTGATGAGAAGAGTTTAGAAAAGCCTAGACTAGATGACCGCCAATTCCCTTGTTGGGCTTCAATAAATGGTCTTCATCTAAATTATCTCTTCTGTAACACATGGTTATACGATTAACCCTCCAAAGTCACAGCTCTGATCAAGGAGTTTGGGCTTCATCCTGTAGGCATCGGGAAGTCACTATGAGAAGAGTACTATGATCAGACTTAAGATGTGGAAAGGCCACTCTATGTAATGTAAAGGGTGTTACAAAAGGAGAAGCAGTAAGGACAAAAGCATTACAATAGTCCAGAAATCCTCTTTTCCAATTAGTGGCTTGGAGCAATCCTGCTTCCCTTATACCACAGGAACTCATCTGGTATCACTTAATTTTAACTGAAATTCTTTGTTATCATGCACAGCTACATATGCTATTCAAGAGATGGGGAGGACTGGGACCAAAGCAGCAGCACTAGAGGTGGAAAGAAGGGGCAGGACAGTGAGATAGAAGATATAGAACTTGGTGAAGAAAGGATTAACACAGAGACCAGTCTGTGCCTTGTAAGGTATTGTAGCCAGTGGAGTGAGAGTGAGAGCTTACCTCTTTTTTAGTAGCACCTTCAGGCATCTCACCACTCTTTCTTTTTCATCATCTTGTTTCCTCCTGCGATGGCCCTAGGAATTTCTCCCATTCCTGGGAATCCTTTGATTCATGCATAGACCTTTTGGACCTTTCTCTGCTTTTTCCTGGCTATTTACAATGTTGAATAGCAATAACTTGCATATCACGTTTCTCTAGGGCTTGCTACCACCTAACCCGTATAATATCCCACAGTAAAAAGGCGAGATAGAAAGCTGGTTTGTTCTAGCTCCCCATTCTACTAAATCAATTTCTTAGCTTATCATCTAGGCTATGTCCTAAGCCTTGCTTTACAGGCACGTTAGCCTTTCTTTTCCACGATTTACTTCATTCTTCCTGCCACCATGCTAGTCTAGGTACAGCTCAAATGCCATCCTTCTGATTCCCATGGAGACATAACCACTCTCTCTTCTGATCTCTATAGCTCTGTACACCTGTTAGCGCATAATGCCTCAACTATGCTCCCTGCTGGCCTGAACACAGAGCTCCTTGTTGTGAGACACTGGTTTATGTACTTTTATAGTCCTCAGTTCCTAGGAGTTCTATGCTTATTTTTGTTGGATTATGAAGATGTAATGACCACATTTTACTGAAACCACAACTTGTTTCGCTCAACCATGCCCTAGTTCTTTATTCCACAGTTGTGAGAATAGCTTTGTAACATAGATTAAAAATTGGAATTGTTTTCCTTTTGTAGTTAAAAAAATAACAATGCAGATCTCCTAATTCGAAGTTTGGCACTTTTCATGAGGATACAGTCACATTAGCATGGACATTTTCTATTGGAGGAAGTAGGGGACATTTCAGTGGCTCAACACAGTGAGTAAGGGAATAATCAGGACTAGAATTTGGGTTTCCTGAATCCGGATGCAGTGCCTTTTCCATATTGAAATAAGGTAACCAAACAGAAAATTATTACAGTATAGAGGAAACTCTAACAACCTCGACTCAACCTGTTAACAGTACATGAAAACCACTTTACAATGAACAGCCAATTAATGTATTGAGTTCAAATTAAAACAGTGTTTCTGGAAATAATTTACATGCCTTTTTCAGAGAAAACTTTAAAAATATGCAGGAGGATTATCATAGCACAATGAACAATAAGAGAGCAGTGCAAACCAACCAAGTGTCTCTGCAAAGTCCCATAGAATCAGAACAGAAAGAAACAGTGATCTCATAAGCCCATAGAGAAAGGCAGCTCCCTGTATCTGGACCCACCCCTAACATTTGTGGGGTCCATATAAAGAAGAGAAATGAAGACCCAACCACTGTACATTTAAATATTTTACAATTTTTAACTAGACTTATAAATCCTTAAATATAAGGTTCTCTTCTGCTTTAACCAATAGACCTTCATGATGGCAAAATTGTTTAAATATGTAAAGTTACACTTTTTATTTGACTGAAAGTCAGCAAAATATCAAGACTGCTGAATTTCATTATTATTGGGTATGTCTTAGTGTTCTGTTGATGTGCCAGCAGTGTTTGGGTAAGTAATACAATAAAGACATACATGACTCATAATTATATATTTATTCCACAAAAATGCACCTTTTGCCTTTATTTCATCAAAATCACTATATTGTTATAACCAAGATTTTCACGTAATTTGGTGATGTTGACAGAAATAATTTAAAAGTTTCTTTTAAAAAAGAATTTGAAGTCTACACATTTGAATATATTTCATCAAAAATGTTAATTAAATGAAAATAGAAACATTAAAGTATTTCTTATATTTTCAAAAAAGTTATTTTTTCTAAAATATTTAAAATGTTTAATTAAAATTAAAAGGCAAAATAGAAATTAAAATTAATGAGTATCAAAGAGTAAAATTATTGTTTTAAAATATATAATTATATCTCATAAAATATTTTTATAGAAATAAAACTATTAGAAATTCTAGAGTATAATGTCCGTCTAGTTGCCAAGTTAAAGCAGCACTATCATACTTAATGCATGTTATGTCTAGACCTACATATTATACAAATTTTAGAGTATTATAAATTATTTAACGTTGAAAAATATTCCTCAGTTCATAGAACTGTTAAGAATACCTACCATGTTCATTTGTGACAACCTTAAAAACCAACAATTGGAACACAAAGAGAAGCAAGAAAACGGACACTTGGCACTCTTGGGAAACAATACTTTCACTTTCAAAGAATCTACTGCGTTCATGCTCTCTGAGAGAAAGGATCTGGTAAGTGAATTCATTTGTCTTTCCTCTCATCTCTGTGTTGCACTGATCAAATCTGCCTGCACTCTAATGATGACAGCCACTTAACACACTAATCTTCCAGCATGCGAATGCTGTCTTTTGTAAGAGATGAGGAAGAGCATTTCCTCGGGACCTGAATGGTGTTAGTTGTGATTGTGGGTATTTAGGTTTATGAACACTGAGAGTCAGATCCTGAATGACAGAGCTGCTCGTGTATTCTTTACTGAATTTGTTTTTTGTGTATTTGTAACTGTGGCCCCTCTACAGCATGAGTACCAGGGAAGACATTCCTCTTACTCAGATATTGCTTATATGGTCTCCTCTCAGTCCCGCTGAGCACATGAGGTGAACTTTTTCCCCCTTTTGTCTTTTTTTGTGCTCCTTACATCACTGAGAATAGTGTAGGGAAGAGTTACTCACATTGGCACTGTTTTTCAGATACTGAAAAGTGTTAACTGCCCTTGCAACACATTAAATCTTGTGGACCTAAGTACATTTGTTGTCAGTTTTGAAGATTTTCCTTACAAGGATCAAGTTGTGAATTTCTTGAGGTGTGACCTTATAGTTTTCTTTTTCATACTCCCAGGGAGTCTTGCCAGTGCTAGGTACATAAAAGGCCATCAATATTAGACATGCGAATATTGCAGTGGCTCATTTTTAGAATATTTGATTAGTGTGCACTTGATACTCTAACAGGGATATCGGGACTTTGCATTTGTATAATTGAAAGTAAGAAATATGGTCTTTTAATAGTCCAAGTGTCAGCTTGAATATAAGGAGTAAAATGGAAGAAAAAAAAAAAGACTTTTAAGGCTCCAGTAGAGTAGCACACACATGTCTTGAAATACTCTTACCTGCAGACATAGGTCCAAAGTCACTTGTTTAATTCTTGCTTTGACATGGAAGATATCACATGCTTTAGAAGTGATTTCTGATTATTTTCCTCACATTCTTGCCACCTCTAATTCAAGTGAATTCTAGCTCTCACCCACCTTTCCTGAAACTCACGGTTTTTTTTAAAATTACTAAAAATACCTATTCCTGCATAGCCAGAGAAGTAAAAACCGAATTTTAATAACTGGAAATATTGTGGAAATTCATTTTAGATTTCTGAATTATCTAGAATCCAAATATAACTGACAGGGACTTCCCTGGCGGTCCAGTGGTTAAGACTTCGCCTTCCAATGCGGGGGATGTGAGTTCAATCCCTGGTCAGGGAGCTAAGATCCCACTTGCCTTGCAGCCAAAAAACCAAAACATAAAAAAAAAAAAAAAAAAGAAGCAATATCATAACAAATTCAATAAAGACAAAAAAAAAAGGTCCATATCAAAAGCAACAATTACAACAACAAATATAACTGACTATTGGAACATCTAGTTCCCAAAATAATGTCTGGCCATATCTTTAAATATATAAAATCACATGAGTTTGGGATGATCCTAAAGTATATTATAGTAAATTAAAGGTTTTGTTTAATTTGCAATATTAATTTTCTCATTGAGTTCATTATCTTAGGCATTTTTAATGAAAAACACAGGTTAGAAAAACAATAATTTGAGATTACAATCTAGACATGTAATTTTCATATTGAAACGTATATTTGGATATGTATTTCTTTTGCAATTCTGATTTCCATATTTCTCTGGAAAGGCAGCTATCTCTGGACAGCATATTGCTTTTGGTAGGTTAGCAGGCCCATAAAACTCCTTAAGAGCATTATAGTAGGCAGAAATGTTAAAACTGAAAGCTCAAGCTGTTTTAGTTATATAACAGACACTTTTCTTTTTTCGTAGTAGAAAAGTTTGCATCTTTTCAACTGGCAAGCAGATGTTACCCTGGTGCTGCCTCCATATTCATTAGCCTGTAATGAATCTATTAATTGAATATGTAAGTTTGGCTAATTAGATGTAAGACATTTCTTCAGATTTAAAGGGTAGTAATAAAAAATTTAAACTGCAACACCAGATCAAGCATTTAAGGGTTGATAAATGTGAACTGGAAAGTGCACAGTTCCAATATAAATTAGTTAATTGCCTCTGTTAATTTAGGTGAATTACATTAGCAGAAAGGTCAATCCATTTGAGGCTTGATGTGTTTTTCAAATAGTAAATTAAAAATAGCAAATCAAAGAGCACTACAAAGTGAGAAGCATGGAGTCCACTTTTCCAATCCAGGGGCTGCAGAGTGGACTCAAGTAACCCCACAGAGTTAACATTCTGTGGGTTAACCAGTGGTTCTCTAGCTGGGCTGTGTCTTATAGACACCAGAAAGCTTTGTTAAAGATATCAATGCCTTGGGCCCCACCTCAGACTAATTGAAATCTCTGGAGATTGGACCGGGCATTCGTATTTTTAAAAGCTCTCTAAATTATTGTAATTGGAAACTGGGCTGAAAACCATTGGACTGTTCCATGAATGTAATAGCAGGAGTAAAGTGGCAGGTCGATGGCAGGTATGTAAGCATTAGTAGTGTCAAACTTAATGCTCTCTTTTGTTCTTAAGTGGGGAAAAAAATAAACTGCCCTTAGTCCCTAGTGTGTTTTCTCTTCTGGCTAGGCCTGTGCCAGTCTCTTACTTGAGAACATATAACTAGGATTTGGGAAGTGGGAGGCAATCCAGGTATTTGCTTTTGGGAGTTCCAGTTCTACAAGTAGTTACTTACTGGATAACATTAGTTATCTTCACACTAAAAAATGTCAAAGGAGTTCTTTGTTGGGCCATGTTTTGGAAAATGTTACCTTTATCACTTGTGTCTTATGTCCCTCATAGCACCTGGAAGAGTATTAGGCCTATGGAAAGCCCCAACAAAATTATTTGTAATAGGTTGTCTCCTTTCTGATATCACTTTCTTTCATTCTCATTCTGCACTGCATATTCTCACTTCTTTCCTGTCTCATATGGCCCTTGAATTATTTCACATATGCAGTTACTGTCATTCCACACACTTCTTTGTTGTTCTTCACAGACTCTATGTCAGTGCTTGGCTCATAATGTATCATCAATGAATATTTGTTCAATTGAAGCTATTTGATTGATAGGGGGAGAAAAAAAGTCCTGGTTTAGCAATGTAGTCAAGGAGTCACAGATGCTCTGAAAGGGGGAGTATGTATATCTGAAGCAAGAGACCCTTCCTTTGTAGTCTGGGGCTCCATGTCCAAATTGGATGTCTATATCCTAGCTCTGAATGCCTCCCATTCTTGCCCTGTGCCTTTCACAGATTGAACTGTGGGGTTGAGAAGAAAGATGCTGGCATTCCCCCTCTATTGTCAAGACATCTAAAGTGTTCCTCATTATCTTTTCAATGGCTCATTCCAGCAAGTAAAGGAGAACAATGACTGTTCATTTAGGCTCGTTTTCTAATGAACCTGAACATGGATCCCTGCCCCAAATATCACCAAAGGTCATATGAGGATTACTTATGCCCAAAGACCCTCTGTGTAAATGACTGTGTAAGGGCAGAAAGAGTTGGGGAAGAAGTTTATATTTTAGAACGGGAGAGTCTTAAAGTGAGTAGTAGTAATGGTTAAGAATTAGTTATGTGTAGACTTGAAGAATTTTTAAAGTAAAAAGAAAAATGCAAACTAAGGAACACAAAAGAAAAACAGAAGAGCAAACTTAGTTACATGCCAACCACTTATCTGGGTGAGGAAAAAAATAAATTCTGGGGCTTGCCTATTAGTAACTCTTCCTCACTCATGATGATAAAAATAGTTGTTTCCAATCTGAGACACACCCATGTGACTTGCTCTGTGATATTACCTTCTCTTAACTATAATGTGAACGGGACTGTAGGGTTCTAAATACTGCACCTTTTATGGTAAATTTGGCTAATGAACCCTATCTTTTCTTAAAAATCACAAAGTCTTTTAATGAAAGTCCCTCTCCTAAACTAACTGCAGTGTAAAATTTGTCTGGATCTTGAGGGGTTTTTTTTCCTCTAAAGTAATTCAGACTAAAACTGTAACATCTAACAAAGATTTATCAGTATTAGACATGTACATTGAATCCAAGCTGTTGCTTTTTAAATGACAATATTCACTTGCACATACATACCATCAACTGCAGAGGGAGCTAATGCCTTTTTCCTCAGGCTCATAAGAAAAGGCTGCAGAGCTGGGATTTTAATTTCTCCCTACGCCTGTTAAGCGTGATTATTGATAATGTACTGAGCTCATCTCTGCACCCAAAATTAAGCCTCTAAAACATATATCAGGTGGAACTGGGCTTTACAACAAAGAGGAATCTAGTTTCCACTTTTAAAATAGTCTCCTGAGGCTCTGAAAAGATGGAGGATATATTTTAAAAGGAAAGAATTGTGTTTTGTAACAAAACATGATTTTTGGAGTCATGACCAATTAGGAATCTACTCCCTGCAACCATAAATACTCTTTTTCATAGAATATAGTGACCAGAGGCCACATTGGGCATGGGTACTTAATATGTAGAGAATTTTTATGGTTAATAAATGCCACAATCTCAGCCTCTTTTCTTCTAGATATTGGAAGGAAAAGAATAATTAAGTGAGCATTTAGATCCCAATAAAAAGTTAACATTCACATTAAATTAAAAATATAAGTGAATTTATTTTATAGAAGTTTTCATAATGGGTCGAAAATACTTCGTTAAGCATTTCTGGATAAAAATATGTAAAGCTCTTATAAGCTTTTGTTAATATATTAAATACCATTTCTCTATAAATATACCTTACATTAAGCTTTCCTGTTAGAGTTTTCAGGAAACATTTCAAATTAAGTAGCCAGGCGTATCCCATTTGAGATGAATGAGATCGTTAGGAAACACTTACATCTGAAATAAGCACTGAGATCATTCTGCATACAACCCAAGGGCCCTAATTTTTAAAATATGTCAAACACCATGCCTCTTTCAAATCATTAGACTTAGAGACATTTAAGGAACTGGTTCAATTAACTCAGAAGAAGGCAATGCTATAATGTGTGATTTATTTTTGCAGATAAATTAAAATGCAAGTGTATCTGTTAGAAAAGGTAGGCTGTCATCATGGTTAGTGATGGGAACAGGATGGCAATTAAGCAGGGCCACCTGAGGCTGAAATAGCCCCTAAACACGAAAGATTGAAGTTCAAGCTGGACATTCAGTTATTGTCAAAACCAAAAGTGTTCCTTCGTTGTGCTCTACTTAGTTTCCCTCATTGACTTCTAAAACATGTTCCTCAGTTTAACAAATACTTTTCCCCTTTAACTGTAATCTGAAGAGAAGCCTAAATTGCTATGGTTTCATACCTAAAGTCAAGCTTCATCACATAAAGCTGATGCCTGAAAATTACAGCTTTGCAATTCTACTATTTAGGTGAGGAAATATGAAGCAAGAATTTATTTTTCTCCCTACAACCCCAAGATATTGGCTCCACCAGGCCTAATAAAATGTTTTCACAAGGAAATAAATAGAGCATGCTGTAGCTTATGTTCCCTTGTGCAGGGGGTTTTAAACAAATGTATCCTAAAAAATAGATAATTACAAGTGGGGGAGGGTGGGAGAAGGAAACATTATAAGGGTGGGCAAAAAATACGTTTCTTAGCCAAATCACGGAAAAGACTGAAATTCAAAATGTTAGAAACCTGAAGATAAAGACTGCTACTTCAACCATTGTTGAAATCTGTGGAGGAAATGAGAGGACAACAAAACAAGATGATAAAAGAGAGAGAAAAGGAAAGAAGAATGTGAGAAGAGATTTTAAGGCAGCTTTGAAAGTAACAGCAGAATAAATTCTACTAATAGAAACCAAGAAGACTGAAGTAGTTATAATTCACTATTCTTTTCTGCTAAATCTTGTCCTGCATCTTGAATTAGAGTTTGGACCAAAAAATGGCCACAATCATGAGCTGAAGATAGGGGGAAAAGAGAATGATCATGCAAAGAAAAAAAATCTTAGAAATCTATGAACAGAAAAGCTTATAGTAAAAGATGGGGAAAAGTGAAACAAAACTTAAGATCAGGAAGAGAAAATGTCCCTCAATCAGAGAGCTTAGGAAAGTTACATTCATTTATGGTTGAAGTAGTCAGCAGAAATGGAAATGTTTAGGAGAAGAAATGTTTTGGATATGTTTAGGAGAAGAAGCCAAAAGATCCTCACTTTCTTGCCTGAACAAGAAGGGAATCTCTTATTATTCTTCCTCACTGTGTAAAAAACGCTAATAATTCTATCATCCTATTCCTTCCAGCCATGGTGATGGAACTGGAGTTAGCACACCAGAGTTAGGTCAAGGGTGAACACACCCTGTCATATACTTTGTGGAGAATATAAATCAATGGTTTCTGGTTTGTGATAGTCTTTCTTCTTTTTTTTTTAGTTTTTTTTAAACTTTATTCTATAAATTTATTTATTTATGACTGCGTTGGGTCTTCGTTGCTGTGCACAGGCTTTCTCTAGTTGTGGTGAATGGGGGTTACTCTTTGCTGCAGTGCGTGGCCTTCTCATTGCGGTGGCTTCTCTTGCTGTGGAGCAAGGGCTCTAGGCGCGCGGGCTTCAGTAGTTGTGGCACACAGGCTCAGTAGTTGTGCTACACAAGCTTAGTTGCTCTGTGCCATGTGGGATCTTCCCATACCAGGGCTCGAACTCATGTCCCCTGCATTGGCAGGCGGATTCTTAACCACTGCGCCACCAGGGAAGTCCCTGTGATAGTCTTTCTTGACAATATTCATTTATCAGTTTAATTTATACAGGTTTTCCTTTTCTCTTCCTCAGAATCTTTTGATGACTTGTCCTTCTCAGTGCCTCAAGAATAAAGGCCCTTACAACCTTGAGTCATCTGCCTTGCCAGCCTCATCTGCTGCTCCCCCAGCACCACTGATGTCCTGTAAAAAGCATTCTCACATCTCTGCACCTTTGCTTTTGTGGACTCTTCTTCCTATACTGTCCTTCTCTCCCTTGTTGAAGCCTGACCTTTTAAGGCCTAGCTCAAAGATCAGCGTCCCCAGAGAGCTGGCCTCTTCCTTGATGGGGCACCCAGATCATGTTGTTGATGCTCTTTTGTAACTTTTCCCCACAGCCTCTCATAGTCAGTGATCTCCCTCTCCATGGGGAAGGGCTTAAGCTCACTAACGTCCAGGGCTGTCCATCTTGTTTGTAAACAAGTCTCTAGCACCTTGCCTTGCATTGGAAGGTGCAAGCATGTTTGTAGAATTGTTCCACAAGCATCACTGATTTCCCTTGCTATAGACTTCTCCCTCTCCTCACCTAACCTTACTTTTTATCTCTCAGTTGTATCTCTAACCCTGTAAGGTTTTCATCTATTTCATGAACATATTAAGGCATAATTTTTGGCCATAGAGATCCCCTGTGAATTGAAATCTTGTAACTGCCTAAGCTAAGGTTCCTAGTTTCTCAAGAAAAACCAAACCAAAACAAAACAAAAACCCAATTCACTCTGGTAACCTTGTGTAGATAACTCTGGGTTCTGAGAGGCTGGAAGTTATTTCTTTAGACTTAATACTAAAATGAAATATTGAGGTCTATTTCTACTGTTGTTTAGTATCCAAGCAATGAGCATAGGGCAGTTTTAGTTACTGAAAGTATCTAAGGCAGGATCTTTTCTGGCTGACACTTAACATCCAAAGAATCAGTAGGCCTCCGCCAGGCTTACATTGAGAGTTAGGAAGGGAAGCGACCTATAAGGGTCTTTTTATCTGGACCCCAGATTTAGTGCATGGAGCCCAAAGCCCATTCTGACATGGGGTGTCTGTTCTTGACGTAGACCTACATACTGACCTCTAGCGTCCCACAAACTAGAAGACCTGTTAGAGCTACAGAAACGCTTAAATTAGGGGGGGTATAGGTATGGGAGCTCAACCCCAAAGGGGCAATTAAGTGAGAAGCCCAGTGTCTGGCGGGATGATAGCTGTTAGCGTGAAGAACAACAGAAAAGCAAAACTGGTGTATCCTTATGTGTTTGGGGGCGAGGAGAGTACGGGCTGGAAAGAGGGATGCGAGAAAGACCAGAGGGGTCAGTGCAACTTGCAATTCCCCAGAGCGTACCAGGGCCAAGGCTCCATCCTCCCAGCGCAGCCCAAACCGCCCGGGGTGGTCCCGGCCAGCAGAGGGCAGCAGCTGGGCGGGAGAGTCCTGGCGAGGGCCGCGCGGCGTCGACAGGCTCGCGGGGATACTCATTTTGAGTGTGGGGCGAGAGACTCGCGCCCATCACTACTCGTACCCTACCCTGTGGCCACTGCGCGCTTCAGCCCGCGTTTCGGGAAGTGCGTGTGCGCGGGGACTGGGGTCGCTGCGGAGGGCCGGGCGCACATGCCCGGGGAAGGAGAGCGGAGGGTGTCCCGCGGGTCCCCGGGAGAAAAGGGGAGACGGGCTTCCGCGGGCGCCGGGCGGTAGGGGATCTCCGCGTCCGCTGCAGCGTCGCTCGCCCCATCCTCTGCCGGGCCCCCTCAGCGCCCCAGGCTTCTCCCGCCGACACCGCGACCCGCTCTCGGGGCCGCGTCCGCACCGGGCCGCTCGGGTCCCCCGCCAGCCCCCGCTCTGCTTCCGGGACCCGCGCCCCATATCCACCAAGGTGTGCTTTCCGCTGACACTGCCCCGGCCGGAGCGAGGCCAGTCCACCCAGCTGAGACCCGCGCGGCCGCGGCGCACGTTTGCGCTCCCGCCGTCGAGGACTGCGGCGGCCGCGTGGGCGTGGGCCGGTCCCTGCGGCCAGGGGGGACAGGGCTACGGCAGGCGCACTTGACCGTGGGCCCCAAGCGTCCGAGCCGCGCTGCTCCGGCGGCGGGCTTTATGTAAATCGGGGCTGAGCCGGGGCGTCCTAGGTAGGATGGACCAGCCCCCCGCGCCTCGGCCCTCACGTCCAATAAGAAGAGCCCCAGCTTGACACCTGCCTATATACAGGCGAGCGCGCCCCTGGCTCGCGGACCGAGCGCACATCCCGCACAAACCACGCCGCGGGCGAGCGAGACCTCGGCCCGCCTTCATGACTTCCAGTAAGATCGAGATGCCCGGCGAGGTGAAGGCCGACCCCGCCGCCCTCATGGCGTCCCTGCACCTCCTGCCGTCGCCCACGCCCAACCTCGAGATCAAGTACACCAAGGTAAGGCGCCGAGAGGGCCTGCCGTCCACGGAGACTTTCTAGAACCTTCCTTCCTCTCCATGGTCTGTTAGGGGGAGAGGGTGGCGTGACGGGGTCTGGGGCCCGGGTTTCCCGGGCCAGTGTGTCGTCCCCGCGCAGCAGAGGGACAACACCCCATCCTCGGCGTTGGGGTTTCTGAAGTCCTGCTGGGATACTGGGACGCGTCGGGGACTCGCCCCAGCCTGCCGCGCGGCGCTGAGGGTCGCCGTCAACGGCTCCTTCCCAAACCGCATTTGCCGCTGCCTTCTGGTCGGATTCTCAGCGTCCCGACTGCTGCGGGGAAGGCGTCGGCACCGCTTCCACTCCTCAAAGGGGTAAGAAGGGTTCCCTGCCAGGTCGGCTACGCAGCCTGGCCGTCTCTTCTTGGCCGTCCACCTTCAGGGGCCCGCAGGGCTGCTGGCCGCGCTCGGGTCCTCGGCAGTCCGCACGGTGCGCCGCGAGTGGCTTTCGCGTAGGATCGTCCGGCACGCAGCACTCTGGCCGCCTTTGCAGATTTCATGGAAACCTGGCTGCTGAGTACAGTAGATCCGATGTCAGCATTTCATTCGAATTCTGTAGGCAGTGACAGTTTTCCTGGAAAACTTGAGAAGTCTTTAAATTCGTGCAAATTAACGGGTTCGCTTTTGAACTGAAAAAAAAATTTTTTTATAATGAACTCTGACATCTCGGGTTGACCAAGCAGGAATTTTTTGTTGCACCACAACATAAAAAGGAAATGAGTTCGCTACCTTAATGTAAATAGAATTTACTTCCCACAAATTCGACATGGAAAAAAATGCATTGATTACACACACGGTGGGGGGGTGCGGTTATGTTATGGCATTGGGGTGGGAGAGAGAGAGAAATAGATGCGATTTAAAATAATGTTTCTTGGAGTTCCTTTTACAGTTGTCCTGTTTGATTTTCTATTCCTTTTAGTTGATTTCTACTACAGACATCGCCCAATCAACTTAAACACATACTGCACACACACGGTTAAAGTTGTTTTCCATCATGCTTATTACGAGATAAACTAAATTTTGTCCAGAAGTAAATAGTTTGGTTTTGGCTTAAGGGTTGAAAGTGAAATTTATAAAAAATCCATCAGAATATTGAAATTTTACCTGCTAAGTTTTAGGATAAAAATCAGGGTGACTTGTGTTTTGAATGCCAACTTAGATGGATTTAATGTACCTGTTAGCTTTTTAGATGGTGTGACAAATTCTTGAAAGCCATTTTAAGGAGAGGTCGTTAATGGTTACAACCATTTAGGCATTGTTTGCATAACAATGGTGCCAATGTGTGGCAATTCTCTGGGTTTAGGAACAAGCAGGGAAAGCATGCAGCAAAAGAGTTTTGTTTTATGAGAGTCCCTAACCTCTTCAGGCTCTCTTTAAAGGTCTTAGGAGGCAAGAGCTATGCTGGAGAGAGGACTTCAGATTTGGGAGGGTTTGATTTTAGTCTTACTTTGGATTGGATTTTCCTCACAGCCCCTGAAAGGAGTTTTAGGTATCTAGGAATTTAATTTTGAAACTCTTCCAGTTCTCTTTTACTCTGACAACCCTCGCTCTCTTTTTTTCTCTTGTTCTCCCCCAGTAGGAAAGACAACTGATTTATAGCTAATTGAAGCCTTTAATGTGGAGTCTTTTAGCTCAGGGGAGACTTTTATCCAGTATCCACTTTCCCACTTATTACAAAGAAAAACAATCAAAAATGAAATAATGGATTGTAACTTGATTCTTTAATTTGTGGGGAGGAGGCACCTTATTTTAGGCTTGGCAAACAACCCTCATAAACACTGAGTATTACTAATCTAAAGGCAAGCTCTTTTCACAAAACCTTGTAAAATCAGGTATCTGCGAACATTCCCAGCAGCTTTCCTCCTCAGCTCTTTAGTGAGACTTCTGAATTTTCTGAGACAAGCGGCATGGGCAAGCAGCATCTTTAACATGAAGAGCAGAAGCTGCTTTTTTGGTAGCTGAGGGTAATGGGTAATGATTTTTTTTTACTTAAAAGGAAAGTAAGATTAATGGAGAGTTAAAAAAATTCACTTATGATCATGAAATTATATTAGTGAGTTTAAGCAGAAGAGTGAAGAAGGTACAGTGCACAGTCCTTTAGAGCAGTGATACCACATTCATTAGGAATTTTAAAAAGGGTAATAGCTAAAACATTATTATGCTAGCATGATTGTTGAATAACATGTAGGAAAGAAATACAGTATTTGTGTCAGAAAATGGTACAAGACAAATATAGATGGATCCTTAATAATTTTTGTCTTGTTAAATAAAAACTCTTTAGTGAAGGATATATAATGACAGGACTTTAAAATATGACTTGAGGACCAGTATAATGTCACTACTTTTATGTAAGTGGTGATACTTTGAGTATTTCAAGTAGCATGCATTCAGAAAACTTTGCACTTGTGATGTTGTATTTTTCTGTATTTTTTCACCATTTTCTTTCTTCTTCTAAAAGTATTTTACATTTTTTATAAAAGGGGAATAGGGGAGATCATAAGAAATAAAAGTTACTGCTATTGTCCGTCCATGGAAATGCTCCAAAATTAAAGTTCAATCCCAAAGAACGCTGAAAGGGCTGAACTCGTGGTTTTGTATTGACTCTCGGGCAATTACATTTAGTTTTTCAAATAAGCCTTCCTCTCTGAAGTTCCAACACCCATTTAGAACTGATCATCAACAGCAATATCATTTTTTGGAATATATCTATTTTTATTTTCCTAATACAGCAAGCTAGACCCCAAGTTTTAAAAGTGATTCTTTTTTTAAGTAATATGTTTAAACAAAACAAAACAAAAAACTGCAGACTGCCTTAGTCAAGAAAGACTGATAACTCCACCAACATCAAGTAGCGAGGGGACCACTTTGGGGCCGGGAGAATGTGCACTCTCCTCCTTGTATCCTAAGGAGACTGCTTAACAGCTAGCATAGGAGTGTTATTGTTTTTAGCTGTGCTTTTATGAATTAAAGATTTTCTGAGTTGTTCCTATTTTATCAGTCTGGTTTTTAAATTTTTGTATATCTGAATATATTATAGGAGTACACATATTATAAAATCAAGGCTTGCTCTTTGCTGACTGCCCCTAACTACAGGGGAGATCTCTTCCAGATTCCCAGAAGATCTTTGAAAACTACCGACTTTATCCCACCCCTACCTTCTCTATTGTCTCTATCATCTTTTCTGACTCTACTAGTCCCTCCTCCCCCCACCCACTATACACACATGCATTGTGCTGTCTCTCTGTTGATCACTCTGTTGATCTCTCTGTTAGTTTATGCCCATAACTAACACTAACATAAAGGGTTTTGTTTTCCTCTAGCATTTGATACTGTGAGGAGCTAAGACATAGGGAAGAAGGGGGTTATGGAGAGCTGACCCACTAAACTAGAAGAGAAAAAAATAAAAGGCAATTAACTGAAAATCAGAGCTAATGTGCATTGGGTAACTACTATTTATTCTTTTATTTATTCATTTAACAACCTTTTATTGAACACCTACTGTTTTCTGGGATCAATTTCAGTTCAGTTCGAAGGATTTTTAAGTGGCATCTTCCTAACAACAGCGCTTTTCGTTAAGCTGGTTGGGCTGAGGAAGCATGGGCCTCCTAGGAGCTTAAGGTCTTTTTAGAAAGATGGAATGCCAAAATTTGGTTACCAGTATGGCAGTAATTCAGTTGATCAATGTAATAATAACAATAATGATAATACTTATAATGCCACTTACATTGTGTATGGGACCTAATGGCTTACCTAGCACTTTCATATGTATCTTATTTGATCCTTGCAAAACCTTTTGAAGGAGACAGAGTAGGAAGAAGTAAGAATAATTGATAAGGAAGACCTTGGCCTTGACTTATAAAAAATTGATAAGAGCTTTCCTCACCATACACTTTGCTTTTCCTAACAGTCACATACTTTTTTTTGAGAGAGAAAGAGTTTTAAATCTTTATTTTTGTATATTGTTTCTGTTGCAAACATGGAGAGAATATGAACTGGTCTACTTCTTTTAAGAAGGAGCTACGTTTTGTGACTTCTGATTCCCTGGCTTTAAATTACTATATTTGCTATTTCTATGAGTTAGTGGGGGGGGGGGTTTATAGATCTGAGGCAAGATTCTTGCCTATACCAGGGATTATTTCTTAAAAGATGGTACAGGTTTGGTTACTTCCAAAGCTCTAATCAAGATTGTCTGCTTGATCATTAGTTGTTAATCAAATTTCACGTTTAATGGGAACCTCAGGTTTTCAAAACTATACTTTTTCATAATTGGACAGCTTTTTGATGTTTGTATCATCTCCATTTAACCCAGGAAAGCTAAACAACTTCATTGTAGGATTTGAATTAGATAACTTTTCGGGGGTCCTGCCTGATGTCTTCTACTATACAGGCAGGAATCATATGGAATCATCATTTGCTGAGGTGCTTTTGTCCTTTATTTCTATAAAATGAGGAATTATAGTTTCTCTATGTAAGGGTAGAAGATTCTCTGAGGTGCGTGTTCTGTGAGGTCTGATTTCCTTGCAGCCTGGCTTAAGAGAAGCCAGGCATGCACAAGTTCTCTGTTGCATTAGAGGATGATTAGCGTGATGATCAAACCATGACCAAAACAAAAACATCTCAAATATCAACATAGTTCTGTCTCCAGTCTTTCTCAGTTGGATAATAAAATACAAATACTAATGTCTATTTTTATCTTTTTAGTTATCTTAGTGACAGCTTGTAGGGGTCAGCAAACTACAGACTGTCTCTTTGATTTTGTAAATAAAGCTTTATTGTAACACAGCCACACCAATTCACTTACATATTGTCTGTAGCTGTTACTACAGTGGCAGAGTCAGGTAGTTACAACAGGACTGTATGACCCACATTTCAGAAAAAGTTTATAAGCCCTTGACTTACTTAGAAAAAAGAAAGGCTCTGAATAAAAATAGGCCTTTGTTCAAATCTTGGTCAGATTTGTACTTATTAGCTGTGTGTGCAGGTAACATTTATTCACCACACAATGCCAGGTATGGTGCCAGATTCTGGAGATGCAATAGTAAGTAAGGTATGGACAGTGTCTCTTCTCAGGGAGTTTCTTCACTGAGTATCAGTTTCTACATCTGTCAAAATTAAAGGTAATAGTAGTACCTACCTTACATGATGGTTATTGTCAGGACTAGGCGAGCAGGTGTGTGAAAGTAAGTGGCATATAATGATAATCAGCTAAGGGCTAGATCCATTTCATTTTTAGGAAGTGATGAATACATCTTTTGTTTCAAATTAATGGATGCCCATTTTAAGAAAGATCAGAAATGTATGACCCATAAAGTTTTCTGAAACAGGCCATTGTTTACCATTTTAATTAAGTATAAGAGTCTAATATTCTGGGTAGCTGTGGAATCCTTATATGTTTACACTGGATTTTCATCAAATGGGATCCCTTGGAGGTTTCCCTACCAAGGACTTCTCTTTACTAAAAAGTTACTAAAACAATTTCCCAGCCAGTATTTTAATAATCAAATTAGATGTCTGACACTTGTGCCAAAATTGTGCATCCATTTGCCTCAGTATACCCAATTGGCTGGGCCTAAATGTCAGATGGCAAAGAGTCATTTCTGGTATTTTAAGTAGTTTGAAGAAAGATGTTGCCAAGTCATTGGTGCAAAAATCTGGGAAGTATGGCAGCACAGGAGGACATTTTCAGAAGATACCTTTTGGAAATGGGAAGGTATCTTAGTTTATGAAATTGAAAATTGAAGAGTCTTTCAGTGCCCAATCTGGGGGCACTTCACCCTCCAAAAAGTAAAAGCACGCACGTAGTGACTATTTTGAAAGTTCTCCTAGCGTTTCTTTAATTTCTTTGTTTGCTGTGACAGGTAATTTCAAAGCCAGTCCTTTCCCCTCAAACACCAAACCATTGCAGAGAAATGATTGCCATAGTGTCACCTTGGTTAATTTTTAATTGCCTTTTCAGACATGTCTTTGAGCTTTATTCCATTTTACCTTTCAGATATATGAGATAACCCAAATTGGGAATTTCTTATCTCTGGCATTTCTCTATTGCTAGTCTGTCTGCTTGTAAGATGATGGAGTTATGTGTAAGTTGTTTCCCTTCAAAATCTTAATGAGTTTATTTACAGTAAGTCTCTGTTTTGTCACATGATTTGAAAACACTTCCAGCCTTTGAAAATTCCAGTTGGAATAATAATTGAGTGCTTTCACCATCTAGACTTTTTCGGGGCTCTCAACAAAACTTCCCTGGGGCTAAACATGGGGATTTATTGACTTTTGTAGAATGTGGTTAAAAATTAGAATGTCTGTGAGTGAACATTCTAATTTTTATTATAGAAGGAATCTTTCCTTTTACTGCAGTTCAGCTCTGTTACCTCCAGAAGTAGATACCTGCTCTATTTCCTTTCCTTACCACAATCTGACCTTTGGAGAGCCAAAGTAGCAGTTTCTTTATCCCTAGATCTCTGGAAAGATAAAACCTATTGTCCAGTTGAAACTGGAAACACCTTATTTAGACAGAATTTAGGATATCATGGGTACCAAAACACTTTCCAATATTGATTATCGGGGGGAAATTCAAAATAATTAAAGATTATATTTTTATATATTTTCTTATACATAATTTTAATTTGTCTAGCCTGTCTTCAGATTTCAAGTCCAATGACTCTTAGGATATTTTGCCCTGGGTCATTTCTAGGGATTTCTAAGAGATTAAGCTGAGTCAGAAAATGGTATAAGATGTATGGTTCTTCCCTCAGTAAGAATGGAGCCTACCTCCAGGTAAGTGGATCTACCAAAGTAGTGTGAATTTAGTAAACCCACTAACAGGCAGAAATCACCTATTTCCCTCCTCCTCCAACCCCCACCATTGACACACACCAAATATATGGATTGAGGTGTGTGTAATGATGGAGGGTGTAGGGTGAAGGAAGAGGGGAAATAAGAAGACCTTCCCTGGGAAGACAAAATGATGAAATGTCTCTACAGATCTGCAGAGGATAACTTAAAGTCTTATTTCCCCAGGTGTGAAAATTGGACTCTCTCACTGAATCCTTTTTGGGAGGAAATTAGGAAATAGTATGAGACTGATTGGTTGAACATGAAACCAGTGAATTCTGCCTTATCTATATTTTAGAGTCTGATAACCAGCATACCAATATAACTTGATTTTCACAGGGAAGGTTATCTAATTGTATTATCTCAGGGTTATTTTTATCTTTAACTTCAGTCAGAGCTACCCTTTTGCTCCCCTGAATTTATTTGCTTGTTTCTTCATCTGATGTTTATTAGAGCCTCTTGTGTACAAAGCATTGTTAATCACTGTCTGGCACAAAAAGATACATAGATGTGTACCCTGTCCTGAAGAGGCTGGAGAGGATTCCTATTTGGGTGTGGGATGAGAACATACACACAGATAACTATGGTGCATGATAGAAGATGCTAAATTCTTGACATGAATGCACTTAAAGCACCATGATGATTCAGAAGGTAAAGAGATGTTTCAGCCTCAGCACAGCAACAGCACATTGTATTGTTAGACATACTTGAGACGAAATCAAATATTTCAATCATACAGCAGAGTATAGACAATATAACAAGCATGCATACATATACCCAGATTTGTTTGTTCTTAACTGTTTGCCCTATTTGCTTCTAATCTTTTTAAAGAAATACACTGTCACTTCCCCTATGAACTTCTCCAGTTCCCCTCTCTTCTCTCCTTGCTTTCTCAGAGGTATTTGGCATTTATCTTTCCCATTGGTGTACGTATTCATACATGTATATGCATTCATAAATGATATATATTATTTATTTATTTTTACTTAGTAAATATTTATTGAATTAATTCATGCTTTCTTATATTGTCCACGGAGGTTATTCTGCTGGATCCCATTAATAAATAAAATAACCATTTAAACAATTTGTACTTAATAATCACATATTTCCTGGCAAAATAATGAGTCCAGCAGCCAGGCAGCCTGGACTTCAACATTGACTCTGTCACTTGCCTAACTGTGTAACCGTGGGCGAGCAAAAGTGTGCCTCACTTTTACTATCTGTGAGATAAGGAAGGTGTTGTGAAGATTAAATGATTTAATACATGGAAAGCACTTAGAAAAGTACCAGACGGTAATGCCTCAATAAGTTATTATTATTACTACTAGTGCAACTATCAATATTATTATTCCAGAAATAAAACACTCTTTTAAAACAATACTAAATATGCTATATTACTCAGTTTTTTGTTTTTGTTTTTTTTCGAGTTTCTATGTGTTTCTTTTTTAACATCTTTATTGGAGTATAATTGCTTTACAATAGTGTGTTAGTTTCTGCTTTATAACAAAGTGAATCAGTTATACATATGTTTCCATATCTCTTCCCTCTTGCGTCTCCCTCCCTCCCACCCTCCCTATCCCACCCCTCTAGATGGTCACAAAGCACCGAGCTGATCTCCCTGTGCTATGCGGCTGCTTCCCACTAGCTATCTACCTTACATTTGGTAGTGTATATATGTCCATGCCACTCTCTTGCTTTGTCACAGCTTACCCTTCCCCCTCCCCATATCCTCAAGTCCATGCTCTAGTAGGTCTGTGTCTTTATTCCCATCTTACCCCTAGGTTCTTCATGACCTTTTTTTTTTTCTTAGATTCCATATATATGTGTTAGCAATGATATATGTTATTGTCTCGCATGCTAAACCTTTTAATATAAATGGTACCATTTATATCTTGGCTAACTAATTCGGTACTATACTTCATCCTGTTAGTTTAGAGAATTTAAATTATTCCTTAGCACCAGGCTTGAAAATAGCATTACTTTGTTTTTTGTTAATGTTTGAACTTATTGTGTTTTAAACTCAAAGCTGATGTTATACATTCACCTTCGTATTTGGATTTCGTAAGTTATTTGATATGTGCATGTGTGCCTCTAATTCGAAAGAACCTACCGAAGAATGAAATTCTCCAACCTTAAAACTGAATCTAGCCCTTCTGTGGATGTTACTTATGTAATACCTAACAGATGAACATATTCTCTGAAAGCCCTTGTTACTTGTTTGCACTACTACTAAAATGTGCAATTTTTGCCTTGTATTATATTTTTCTGCGTAATCTTCTACTCCTAAACTGTACTAGATTGTAAACTTTCATTCATGTTAGTATTTTGGAAGCATCTAGTTCAGTGTCTTACAGTGTAAATGCTTAGGGCATATTTGTTGAATGAATACTTGTTATATTTTATCATTAATAGCTACTAATAGCAGTGAATTATCTTTTTATTAATACTTTATTAATTAATATATTATCCTTTCATTATTAATGCTATGGTTTCCAAAGTACTTTTCACATATGATTGCTTTTAATAATTGTGGCAGTCCTATTATGTGAATATTATATTAATATCCCCATTTTATAAGTGATACAATCAAGCATATTAAAGTTAATTAATTTTTCCAGGATCAGTAGCTATAGGTGACAATTCCAAGACTCAAATAATCCTTTTCCTTCTCTCCTCATAACAATAAGAACAAGCACAAAAACCACAACAAAGACAAAACATTTTGGATTATTAGCCTAAAGCTCTGCTAAATGTTTTGCAGGATAATCCCAAACCCAGTTCTCTGACTACAAATCCCAACCTTAAGTCCAGTTGGTATTGTAGCTATCATTAGCAACAATTTCAGCCTGACATAAAGATGAGAGTGTGTGTTCAAACAAAAAAAAAAAGTTGATATAATCAACACTTTAGGTATGAATCACCTGGGTAGGTGTGATTCTTTAGGCTATGGGAAAGAACTGTATTTTTGGATTCTCACTGGTTGGGTAGTCACACATGGCCCTTAATAACACCTGCTTGTTTGTTTTTTCAGTCAAAAAGTGCTTTTCTTTGGTATGGTTATTCAGATTCACTTGGGAGTGAGGATTAATGAGACTGTTGAAAGCGAATATATTTCATAGTCTTTCAAATCTTCCTCTCTCCCCATAGGCCATCATTTTGTGTTATTTGACTATAAATTGTGTGGGAGAGGCACTTGCCAGAAAGAGTTGGGTGGATATGTTCTATCTTGCCTTTATGAGCAACCGTTTCTCACTAAGGCTTAACTACTGTTAGATCCATCTATTACATGTAACCTCAGCGGGGATGCAGAATAGAGAAACAGTGGTCCGCAGGAGTTCAGGCAATAACCAAACTTTAACAGAGTTAAAGTGACAGAGCGTGGTGGTGATTGGGATGTACAATTAATGTTTCATTGTAAATGGCTCAAAAATCCTGTCTAAAGAAACTACTGTCAGGTTATTGCCTTTAAGCCAGATTTTATAATCTCCAGATTTCTGTCTTCACTTTTAGAGAGAACACATTGCTCTTCTTCCTCTACTTCCCAGTCAAACATCCCTTCTTCTCACCTTTCCCATCTCCTTTAAAATTTTTACGCACTTGTGCTTCTCTTCCCCTTCCCTAAGTATTTCTCTCAGACAGGCCCTTGATGACCCTCATTCCTTGGTTAGACTCATTTACCTGTTTTCATAAAGTGCTTAGCTGTGCCTGGGAACCTTTGTAGTCAGCTCTTCCAGCTGTTGGCCCGAATGGTCCCTAGGGAGACCAGAAGCAATGAACCTGGAATAACCACATTTGACTTCTGTGAGCCCTCTTGAGAATTTAGTAATTACTTAATGGATTGAATTGGTGACATATACTATTCCAGATAACAGCCTAGGTTGCATTAAATTAACCTTCACAAATGGGTATTTATTGGGTACTCTTAAAAGACTACATGTGTTGGCTGTAATTGCTCTTCCATGTTTCTCCATGCTGATAGGTATTTGTACCGAGTGAAAAATTTCTCAGATTAAAGCCTGGGTGGTAGTTGTAGCCATTTAGTGATGTGTGTCATTGTGTTCAGCACATTGAGCATAAATCCTGTCTTGTAAACAGCAGGGAGACTAATGAGGTTTGCCCACATTCTGGTATCATTACCAGGAATTCCAACAGAGAAAAAGAGAAGAAAGAAAGAAAAGAAGTTTTTTTCAGAGTGATTTTTGGAACTCCTGATGATCCAAATTAAGGAGAGAGATGATTGCTCAACATTAAGTATAGTCACGTATGTATAAATATGAGTACGTAAACTACATTTAGCTGAAACAGAAACCAAACATTCTGCTTTTATGAACACTGGCAAAGTCAGTGACTTAGTTCTATAGAGAGCTAATGAAGGGCTTATTTATGAGTGTCTTTAATTGTGAGGGTGTAGTGGGACGGCTATTGAAATAATGCAGCTGTTAACATGATAGCACACTTTTTGCTTTCTCAGAACTCCTTATCATTACAGCCAATTAAAATTTCACGTTATTTTTTGTCTTACAATTTTTGGAGTGATTCTGCTGTTATTTTTATAGTCACAAATGACTTCTGAACAAACCAACTGTCTTGTGAGAAATCTTTCAAATATGTTTTTTTAGGTTTATCTAAGGTCTTTATTATTACTGCTAAATAACTTGTGTGTTTTGATAATGTCACATCAAGGGATTCAATTATTGCTTAATGCCTGGGCTACTTATCTTCCTGGATTCAAATTTTCATGAAAGCTGGTATCATCGCACCTTTGGCACAAAGTGTGGTCCGCACATTTTTGTGTTTGGATAAATGAGTAAATGGATGAATACTAGAAAATAATATTGTCTGATCCATTTGCAGAGTTACTAATAGACAGAATGCTGGGACTAGAAAGTGAATTCCAGTGTAAAGTGTTTTGAAATAAATAGCTTTCTCTCTTTAAAGAAAGCGCATGCATATTCTCTGTCTCTCTCAAGGAGAACTCCCTTCCTCCACTCCCACTTACCCCTTCCTTTGAAATAGAAGCCCTCAGGGTACATTGTAGAGTAGTGAACAAGGCAGTGGCCTGTGCATTAGAAGACCTGTGTTCTGGTCCCAGCTCTGCCAGGGATGTATGCTCATTTACCAGTTCCTTGTACATGTAGGCACACGATAAATAGTCACTGAATTAGTGAATGAACAAATTACTCGATTGCTTATTTAGTACTTCCTCGTACGCTAGGCTCTCAGGATGTGAAAATGCTTTGTGATATTGGGTAACTTACTTAAATTCCTTAGACGTCACTTTTATTACTTATAAAGTGATAGGACAGAGCGAGTTGCTTATTTACTAACCCACCTAGTACTTATAAAAATGACTGGATTAGAAGAGTTGTAAGATTTCTTTATCCCACCCTGACTCGGCAGAACTCTTTAATTTCCTGGGTCCCGACCTGGGATCATGAGATCAGAAGGACAATACCAAACTTGTTTGTATATCTAGTTACAGTCTTTCTGGGACCCAAAATTTTCACTCAGAACAGTGTTTTTTAAAAATATTTTCCCAAGGATGTCCTTATAATTACCAAAAAGTAGTCCACAGAAATCTCTGTTAATGATTCTCCTTATGTAAATGAGTGATTAGCAGTGTCATAAAGACCCACTGGAAATAAAAATTTTTGTGTTCGCTGAACACTTAGAGTACTAGAAATTAGAGCAGTGACTCCCAAGAGAATTCCTCCTTTAAGTCTTAGGGAACATTGATTTTAATACTTGGTGATAGTGGTAGAAAGAAAAGGTTTGTTGGCACTTTTCCTCCAAACCATTTTGGCAGCTTCTTTGTCAACCTAAGCTCATGAAAACCACGGTGGGTCGGGTAAACTCTGTGGAGAGGGAACTTGTCAGAAGCTACGGCTTTTCACTTGAGTCTAATAGAGACTTAGCACTTTGCAGGTCAGTGCCACTGCTATTTGTCTCTGACCCAAGAGATCTGGAGTTCTTCACATCAAAACCACATCTTGCTGAGCAGAGATCAAACGTAGGAAGGTAAGGATTCTGCCAGTGATTTATCATGCCAAGGAGAGTGATCAGGCCATATGGGGCTGCTGCAAATGAAGTTGACATTCCGGCAGTTTCTCTTATAAGTCTCACATGTAGTTATGGCTAGTTTTTCTTGTAGAGGAATTCCGGGTCAAGTGGCAGCTTTCAGTGGCATTTCTTAGCAAGCCTTGCCCCCAACATGAGGTTTACTTCAAAATCACGTCCTAGCAAGATATTTTCTTATGGTTTATGTAAATAGCAAAAAAGGATTTCTTAACCAAATATTTGAAGGTTAATTTGAGCTTTTCATTTGATGTCTCCTTTTTTCCCCTTTTCTGGGAAGGTAACTATTAAAAAACAAAAGAAAAAGAAGAAAGAAAGAAAGAAAGGAAAAGAAAAATTAAGGTGATTTGAGGTCTACAAAAAAACACTTTCTTCCTAAATATTAGATGTGACTTTAAGGTAATAAAATTGACTCTATACACTATGCTTAATTAGGCTCATTAGTTCATCACATTTTATTAACTCAGGGCTTTAGGAATGAATGACTACGAATATTACAATCCAATTCCTGGGGTAAGGAAGGTATCACGTAGACCTTTCTGTATATTTGTAATGGCCAAGAGCAAAGAGGAAGGATTTAATTATTTAAGTACAAAATAGGTATAATTATGTTTGAAAGTATTTGCTAACATTTAAGTCAAGGACAAAAATTTTAATTTTAATTGATAGAAAAAATTCAATAATCCCCCTGTTCTTTTAACTATTTATATCAACAGATACATGAAAATAGTTGTGCAACATAAAATTCAGCTTGTTGTTTGTTTACTGTCACAAGGAAATGTTTAGTCTCCTGTGGAGAAATCACTCATTTATTGGTTCAAAGGCCTCTTCAACCTGAGGATATGCACTGGGGTGTTTCAGCCCCTCTTTGCACAGGATATTTGCTTTGTAACATCAATGAAAGATGATATTGGCCTTTAAATGTAGTAGTTCATGACATTAACTTCTAATTCAACTGAAGATATCAGTTGTCCCTTTTGTGTTTTACTTTTTCTTAATGAAAAAAATTACTATAAATGGAATGGGCTTCGGTAGTTAGAACTGGGTCTCATCCAGTAGTCAAAATTCACTTGATTTCCTGAGGTGTCAGTATATGTGTTTATTAACTGGGAATTATTATTCTGACTGATGAAGTACTTCAAATCTGCAGGAAGCAAGTTTAAATATAGTAATAAAATGGACTTTCTCCCAGTTTTCATCCTTGGCATCCTTGGAGTGTGTACAATATCCACAAAAACCTGGTAGGGTTGCCAGGTAAAACATAGGGTGCCTGGTTAAACTTGAATTTTAGGTGAATAATGAATACTTTTTAAATATAAGTATGCCCCATGATTTGCCAGTGATTTAGGACATACTTATTCTGAAATTTAATTAGTTGTTTTTCTGAAATTCATATTTAACTGGCATCCTGTATTCTTACTTGCTAAAACTGGCAACCCTAAACTGTTACACACATGGTTTGTGATTTTTATCTGTGACCAGCAAATAAACATCATTTTAATGGAAAATTAATTGGCAATAAAATCAAAGACCAAAGGAATCCTTTAAAATTATTGCACTTGAATAATGAAAAGGCATGTCGTAGAAAGATTTTTTTTTTTAACCCTATCAGTACTAGTAAATAAATAGGGCAACTAGGCCCATTGTAAGACAGCTTAATCTCCTAAATGAATTGCCCCAACCTTTTAATTCAAAATCATACAAACAAAAACATTGAGATAAGCTGGGTGCTTTTTCAAATGGGGACCCCTGTGGCTTTGAAAATAAACACTTCAGTCTCCTCCCCACCACCAACGCCCACACCCACACTCACTAGCCTTTCTGATGTCTTCCATTTGCAAATGAACAGGCTGAATTCTGAGCAAGAAGACTAATTAAACCTGGGAAAGATAGGCAAAGGAACATTTGTTTCCAAGCAGAAGTCAAAAAGAAATCAAGTCACATTCTGCTTTCTCAAGACTGACAGGAGGGCCTTAAAGTCCTTCCTGAAGTTCCTTCTTCTCCAAGCGTATTTCCCACACCACTGCTCAGACCCTCTCAGGGCCAGGCTACAGTAGTGTGTTTGAACCGACCCGCATTAGTCTGTCTTCATGGCCGAATCAGGCAAGGGTCACAATCAGAAATTCTGAGAGACTTAGTCAGAGTGTGGGATGACCTTCACCATCTTTACCTTCTTCTCCCATCCTTTTGCCCTGTGTGTCTCTCGTGGTTTGGCAAAGGGGTCTTACTGGCAATAGAGAGAAGAATAAATGGAACAAATAAACACAGAACAAGGAGTGTCTAGCTTTTTAAGAGCACTAATAAATTGCCTTGAATTGATGGTTTACATTCAGAATCAGAATCAATTAAGAGTTTGAGTGCACACTATACCAGACTTTTCAGTAATCCAATACTTTAATCCTTACAACCACTGGATGAGGTGATTTTCTTATTTTAGAGTTGAGAAAATTGAGCCACAGAAAGATTAAATGACACACCTAAGTCACACCATTTAGTAATCTTTATACATGTAGAAATCTGATCCGTAAAGAAATAGTTTGAGAGCAATGGGGAGGCAGAATTTGATCTTAGGACACCTAAGAAGACCAAAAAGACCTCCATGATATTCAACATAGGTGCTAGTCAAACCTGGTGATATGACTGAGGCTGGGAAAGTCACACAGTTTAGGTCTGTGGTAGAGATACCTGCCGTAACCCTTGGGATCCTGAATCACTAGGTCTGCTCTAATCTGTGTCACAGGTTCTTGGAATTACCCCCAGAGCCCTTTAATCTCAGTAATCCTAGCTGCCTCATTCTGGGAAAGAAGGCAGCCCCCTACCCCCCATACTTCGCCTCCTAGTTCATTTGGATGGAGCCTCATCCCCTGAAGTCTGGCCAAACTGAACTGTCCTCTGGGGGACGTGACTAATGATCTTTTGTCTCTGTACTCTCATCAGTGTCCTTTCACTTTCAGAAACAGACCTTGAGGTTAGATGGATATGTGAGAAGCTGGGTGGATCTTGGCTACCTAACTGCTAATATCCTAACTTATTTCTGTTTACAGCGTTAACACAATTTGTGTAATCATGGCATGTTAGTGTAATTTGTTGGGCATACAGCATTTATTGTAAAATACTCTGGCACAATCAATTTAGATTAATATTTTAAAGCTATTTTAAAATGTTGCCTCTAGTTTCTCATTTCTTTGACTTTGTGCTATTTTACATACTTTCAAAGTCTAGTTTGCAGTCTTTTCTGTTGAAGGCTTTTCCTTTCTCCTGCCTTTCAGCCTAAGACTCAGGATGAGTGGGATTCAAGGCATACAATATTGAGTCTATTATTTAAAACTGTTAATTGATTAAAATTAAGATTGATAAACTAGTCCTTGTCAAAGCAGGCTTTGTAAAACCATGCTTTTTGCCAGGAAACAATTACACCTATTGAACAAAGGCCACGTCTCGATAATATCAAAACATTGACTTTAAAGCGAAAAATGCAATCAATCATCTAGGTGTTTTCCTATACAATGCCATTTGGGTGTTTTTTCACTTTTTAGCCAGATGTTTTGGCGTGAAGCAAAGCGAAGAATGGAAGGCAACAGAACCACTGTTGCTCTCACTACCTTAGATATTTCAATAGGAAGCTTCTCCTCTCACCCCATAAGTGATCTGGACATTTGCTTCTTTGTTTTATTTTATATAGGTGGTCTCTTAATTAGAAGTAAAATAAGGTGGGGATTTTTGTTCATTAAAGTTAAAAATACCTTTATTGCCTTTGATTATAATATTTAAAGGCTACCAGCTTTACAAGGTAGCCTACTGAGGTGATCATCAATATAATTTTTTATAACAGTAGAAATTTAATTTTATGTAGGTAGATGATAGTGCTGTTTGTACTTTGTTGTCTGTAAATCTCTTTAAAGTACATCAGCAGAAACGATGGAACAGTCATGTAAAAGGATATAACTAACGTATGACAAGTCCTCAAACTACTTCTTTCCTTTCTTAATTAAAAGTAATTGAACTTTTTCCTATAAATAGATCAGTCTGGTTATTGATTTGCTGTCTGGTACTCTCCTTTGATGAACCAAAAGCAGTTTAGCGGCAAGCCGAGTAAAATTCAACTCTCCAAGGCATAATCTACTGCAGGATTTAATACAAATCATTTGAAGCATTTACTATTAAAAAAACAAAACATTTTATTACTGAAATAAAACATGGCAGCTTTATGTCAAAGATTCATTGAGGATAGGAAGTTATTTACACCTAACTCCTATTAATGCCTGCTGCTTTGAGAACTCCTCAGGGGTTTAGATTCTCCAATTAGAAAATTCATGGCAGCCTCTCTGTATTGTCACAGCCACTTTGCTGTGGGCTGGAAGTGTGGTGAGCCTGATTTGTCCTTGACTGTTTTCCTGCTGCAGAAGTGGCCAAGCGATGTGGCTTGGCTTGCATGGCTAAGCTTCACTGTTTTGAATCTTTATCCAAGTAACTGCTGAGATTTATAAAACAAATTAAAGCAATTTTTAGAAGAATCAAATTCCTGTTGACAGCCAGTCTGAATTCCTTATCCCACCTTCGCTTCTTTCCCCAGTAACATGATTTATTAAATCTTTTGAAAACTCTCTGCATGTTAAGTGCTGTGTTAGAATGTGGGGGGAATCCAAATGATGCCGGGAGACCTTTCTTCAAGGAACTTAGAAAAGGCAGAAACTTCCGTTTTAGCCAACTAAGCCTTACGCACATTCACACTTTATCTCACCTAATTGTACGATAGCCCCGCAAGGAACAGGCCTTATTTCTGCTTTTATAGAAAAGGAAACAAAGCTCAAAGAGTTTCAAAGTCTATTTTAGATGGCTCAGGATTTACACAAGTGGTAAAAGGAAGACTGATTTTAAATGGAGATTCAACTCTAGTACTTCCATTCTAGTTTGTTCTATAAGGAAGATAAAGAAGTACATGCAAGATTAATCACCTCAGTGCTCAATGAATTTCCTACTTCGTTTTACATACATAGACATGACCCTCATGACATCTTACCATGACTGTTGAATAATTAAGCAACTTCAGTCTCTCTAGTTGTCTTGGGGAGAACAGACTTGCATGTTACTTTGTTATCCTGGTGGTATGTTTTGAAAAAAATTGTATAAACCAACCTAGTCATCTTGAATTGGCTTTCAAAAAGGCTGCCTTTATCATCTTTACTGTTTAAAGCCAGGGACACAACCATATATTTCATTCATACTTCAGGCCACCTCTCTTGGCTGCTATGAGATGTCTGTTCCTTTCAGGTTCGGGAAGGGACACTTCTGTTTGGCAGAAGGCATGTGGAGTATTGTCCTTGTTAGAGTTCTTAAAAGCATTCCACCAGGAAGGGAATAAAATTTGTGAGATGGGGAAATAGATGACATTTCCTGACCGGGTTCTCAGAATTCTAGGATGCTATGAAGTAATTACAGAAGGAAATTGTACTTACAGATTTTTTCCAAATGCCTGTGTGGCATGTCCCTAATTAACTGCCATTATGAATTTTAATTTTAATTCCCTTAGCTGGGTGAGGTAACTGAGGGCCAGGTAGCTGTGATCGTTTCATAAAGACTGGCATTTGATGCCTGTTTTGGTAACTAGATTCTTCAGAGAAAGGAACATATGAAAAAGGAAGCACTTTGATGCAGTGAATTTGTAACCAGCTCCTAAATCAGGCAAGGTTGGCCATTCCCTTTTTCTTCTGCGCATCCAAAACCAACCCTTCTGTGGAAGGTCGTTAGGATAGGGATTGGTTTTGAAGTCCCCTTCCTGGACCCTCAAATATAGCCCTGTGGTTGTAAGAACACAAAACTTTTCTTTAATAAGCCTAGGAAAATAATTTTCTCTCTGAGGATCACAATATTGTGGCTGCTGTCCTCTGGCAGAAGTTCTTGCTTCTGCATGTGAGGAGAATGCAGAAAATGTCCCAGGACCTCACCTCTGAGTGGAATCCACTAGGAATGTAAATCACTACTGTTTCCATAACACATTTTGCCTTCTAGAAAGAAAATGAAAAAGTATTTTGCCGTCACCCATCTTGATTGTGCTGAAGGAAAAAAGGACTCAAACAGAATTCCTTGTGCTGAATAATTTTAAAGAGACATTGTGAAAGAGGTGCTCATATTTCCTGGTCGACCATCAAATCTTCTTTCTAAAGAAACATCAACAAAATTTAAATTTAGAAAAAGCCCTGGGATGGGAATCAGGATATTGGGTTCCAGTCCCTATTCAGCCACTAATGGGCTGTATGACCATGGGCAAGTCATTGGACTTCTTTTGACAAGTTTATTTATATAACACTTTACTTCTGCATAGATTGTATCTAAAGCCTTTTCCAGCTCTTTGAATCTAGCTCTTCTTGATTAAAGCAGCCTTTACTATATTTAGACCAAGAAAAAAGTTATTCATTCATTAGTGCATTTAAAAATAGTACTTTAATAAGGCTTAGCTGTTAAAGTATGAGCTTGGCATCCTGCATAGTTTCAGAATAAGAAACTAAAACCAATTTGGGGGGAGGTGAGCTGTTTCCAGTTGTTCTTGGTGATCACTTTGCATAAGTTTAAACATGTTTGTTCTAGGACTTTTTTCCACCTAAATTTCACTTTTTTCAAATGGTATATTTCTAGCACATTAGTTGCATGTTCAAGTATAAGACATAATTGGAAAAGGAGGCAGTAACTTTTGAACCTGGAGGATGGAGTAGGCTATGGGCATGGAGATATATGATTCAAGTAGTTATGAAACATCAACGTGCACTTAGAAAAGGAACAAAACAAATCTACAGTGTCACAGAACCTCTGATAAACTCTCTTATTGAGCGCCCACTGGTGGTCACATGTGTTCTATACCCAGTACCTCAGACAGGCAGAGTATTAGAACTAGGAAGTCCTTAGAGATGCCATCTTCCATTCAATTGGTAGTAGCTTTCTAACGTGCCATGTTGAGAAGTATTCAAGAGTTTAACTGGAAAGTGTCATGATCAATTATCAATGTCTGTCAAGGGACTGGAAGGAAGATTTGTATCACAGGTGCCATCGATGAGCCTGTCTTCAGTTGCCAAGTCTGGTATTGTTATAGATGAAAGAGGGACGGTGGGAGACTTGCCGAACATTTAGTGTGAAACCAAGACCGGAACACAAGCACTTCACCTCCTCCTCCTCCTTTCGCCGTGGAAGAAAATAGAACTGTTAAAGTGGTATCCTCTTATAAATAAACCCCCAGGCATAATCAGCCTAAATAATGAACTATAAAATGGCCAAACTACATCATTGGTAGTGGTCAAAGAAGGACCACTGCCATGCTCCAGTTCCTTTACATAGCTGAGCTTCCACTTCCTCGCCTATGACGTGGAAATGATGACAGTGCCTACCTCATGTGGTAATTTTGAGGATTAAACGAGTTAATACATGTAAAGTGTCTGGAACAGTGCCTGGAACATAGTAAGCACTCACATGTTAACTTTCATCATTATTCTCTTGATCCATTTGGTTTTCAATTCTGACTTTACAGTAAATTTCCTAATTATGTTCTTTCTACTGCCTTTGGCCTAACTGAACACAGATCTTTAACTTACTGTTATAGTTCAGCAGAGAAGAGGGGGGGAAACCAGTAATGTTAAGAGGAATGGAAAAGCTCTATACTTAACTTTGGGAAACCTAAGCTCAAACTTTTGCTCTGTAAGTTATTTGCAGTGTATTTGGACTTGTAACATAAATCTTAGTTTACTCATCTGGAAGGAAAATACCTACATCACAGATTTGTTATATAGATTAAGTGAAATAGTGAAAATGCTCAGTAAATGGTGGGTATCTAATAATGTTAATAATCAGAATTATTTTTTGAATGTGTATTATCCATATACTTGGGGTTAAAACGAATTTGGTCTTCATGGTATAGTTGGGCCTGTGTAGGTGTGCTCTGTTAGCACAGCTCTTGGAGAAGGACTTACTTATCAAACAATTCTGTTTTTTCATCTGTGGGTTCAGAGATCTGGTGCTTTCTTTGATGAACCCCAAGTCCTCTCCTCAGAAGGATATTCTCTTGGCTTCTATCAGGCAGGTGTGGTTCTTTGGTTGGATTTCTCCGAGGCACACAAATTACTTGTCTAGTGTTTGATAAAATTAGAATTTAAAATCTGTTATCCTTAAAGCATATTCATAGTAGGTATTCAGTAATACTTTTGAATGTTGTTACCCCATCATACCATTGGAGCTGTTCCTATGTTGGTCTTTCCCCACTACAGTGCTGAACACTTAGTTCAAGGGCAGGGGCTGACCCTATTTATTTCTGTATCCCTAGTGCCTTGCATAGTGCCTACCATATAGTGATTGTGAATAACAGAAAAATTAATAGCTTTACGGGAGACAGGACAAAGACACTCCCTTTCACACAGGACTGTCCTTTTTCTTCTTTTCCCTCTCTTTTCAGCTCCTCCCTTCCTCCCAGTAACTAGTGTCATGAGTCATTTACTAGCCTTAATTCACCTTTTTAGAAGATAATATTTCCTTCATTTCCCCTTTTCACAAAAGTGAAAGGTGACATGTCTTCATATAAGGAAATGGCCTCGGCCAATTCTGGAAAAACTCTGTGGTTAATCAGTTACTTTTAATTTAAATATATATGTTTAATGCTGTATTACATTGTAAACTCCCAGGCTGATTTATGGTCTCAGTCTGCCTTAATTAACATCGATTCTAGGGGAATAGTAAATGGGAATGGCCTTCACAATTGAGGCTGAACAATGAACTCTCTGGGTGTTGTCCAATTTGTAACATGATTTACATGGAAGCCAGCCCTTCCTTTCCTGGGGTTATCCCTTTTTCATCTAGTGTTTAGGACGGGTTATATATAATCCATAGATAGGAACATTTGCTGTCAAATACTTTTGCTGATTTAGAGCTAGGCCACAAAATGGTCACTATTAATAAAGGAGGAGAAAAAAACCTAATCTGAGGCTTTGCAGGGATTCCAGGTTCTTGCTATGTGTCATCGCTTGTCCAGTCTGTGGCATTTTTATGAAGTGACCATAATGAAAGTCAGATTAAACGCACAGGATATATACATTTAATCAACAGCCATTGGAGTCTGTGGTGCTGGAACAGTTGTAAGAGCCCCATGAATGCAAATTTATTGCAAAAGAATCCAAGGGGTGGGGAATGAATGTCTGCTGAATGGTACTACCTGACACGGGACACCAAAAAACTTTCCAGAGTGAGTGATTTAAGTGTAAGGTTTGGCTTGTAAAGCTGCCAGCTGCTTGGTTTCAAAACTTGAAACATTTCCAAAACATTGGATGAGGCACTTTATATGTGCACTAGAGTAAATACTCTGGTTTTACTGCCAATTTAAATGTGCTCAGTTTACAGTAATGAGCTTGTATAGGCATTACCTTGTTTATAGAAAGTGGAACAGGAAGAAATGAACATTAACCATTACCAGTAGCAATTCCCGTTGCCTTCTGCCATATCACTGATGGCAAGCAAAGTTTCTTCCAATTTGAGAATATGTCACAACTGACATTGGTGTGTACTTGGCTTTAACGCCGTGTTGCTTCAACATGTAACAGAGTAACAAATGCTGTAATCCACTGTGGCTCTGATAAGGCTGCTCAGACCAGTTGACTGTTGCCTTACTATTTTTCCTAGAACAGATGTGAAAAGCATTCCCAGATACGGGAATCATGGGACAGTAGAGTAGGTAGGTACCCTGGCTATACACAATTGAGTTTATTTTAGCCAGGTCTGTTTTCTACAAGCAAATCAGTAACGTGAGTCATTTATTTTCTCCTAAACAAATTATTTGGGTGTGTTTTGGTGCTGTACATGGAAGGATTGGCCTTTGTCTTTTGGGATGACTGGCACAGGAACCCCTTTAGCCCTCTCGTACTCTTGAGATCATATACTGGAGACAGACAGATATATTTAGCCTGAAAGACATAATTTGCTCAGCCTGGAAAAGAAAGAAAGTATAGAAATCTAAGGAGGTGTTAGTGAGCACAGTGCCTAGAAGGGAGTAGGCACTCAATAAACATTGTTGAAGGAGATAAGAAAAGAAGGGAAGAAGGGAAGGGAGGGTGTTCAATAGGAAGAGACCATGGAAACCCATATTTTAAGAGACATATCCTCATGAGTTCAGCTGTGTTTAGAATCGACTTTTTAAAACAAAAAAGTCCCTACTGATCGCCAGGGACTCCTTGTCTTTATTTCTGCGTTTCTTTGCGTGGCTTCTGAGAACCTTTTGGCCCAAGTACGCATACTTACTAATATCTGGATTATGCTACCCAAGGAATACCACACTTCCCCTACAGTATAATTCCTTTTCCATTGCGTGGGATACTAGCGAAATGCAGAAATTGACCAGAACCACGAGCACGGTATATGTCTGCAAATAGTAGGATTCTGATGATGCAAGTATATGGCTATGAAATTGATCTTATGACACAGACTATGCATGTTTTCTAGCTGGTCTTGCCTTAAATGCTTTTTCTAACAGTATTTTCATGGTGCAAAAAGAAAAGAAAGCTAGTCATTCAGCACTGAATAGTTCAAAATATTGAATACCTGAACTTTCATGACAGGTGAGCTCTACCTCTGTCTATTTTCCCTGTCGTACCCTCTTCCTTTTCCTCCATCCCCACCTCCTTTCATCCTTGGTTCCCTTCTCAGTTCATTGTTTCTCAGTATGAAATCAATAAGGCTTATTTTTCTTAGTCTCTTCTATTCAAACAGAACTGTATTTTTAAAAATAAATATGTTTTCTAACACTATTTTTCAATATTCATTTCCTTATCTTTTAAAAGTCTCCTCTACAGTATTTTTCACGCCTTTAATTGCTGCTATTAAATGTGATTAGTTTATATTTTAAAAATTCTTCTCTCTTTTCTCGTGTCTTCCTTCTTTATATGACTCTGTTTGACTAGGTTTATGTTTTTCTGACCTATTTACTCTGACTGTGAGTTTTCATGGCTTTTTTGGCCCTGCTTGCCTGAAGGTACCCTGCTCACTCTGAAGACAGTGCTGTGGTAGAGGCCAGTACTGAGCGTGCTGGGGTCCTCAGCCACTGGAGCTACTTGTAGCGTCCGGGGACTTTAGGTGGGAAGGAGAGAAGCTACACTTGTATTTCTTCCTTCTGTGTCACACATCTTCAACCCGGGTATCAGATAATCTTTGAGAGGAGCTGAAGTCAAGGAGGAGGGACTGATGAGGCCAGCTGAATAATTTTATTAGGGATAGAGTTTCTTTCTTCTACCTTATCCGTTCCCTACCCCAGGTCATACTCCCTCATTATTTCTTGTTTCCCTGAAGTGTTCTTCTAACATGTCAGCCCACACCAATATCTCCCTTCTCTGAAGCAAACTCCTGCAGTGCTTATCTCTACCATTCATCTTGGCACTAAATCGTAGAGTGTCTTAACATTATTTAACTTTCCTGAAAGTAATCTTGTCTTTGAAGCATGATTATAAGCTCAAGGACAGCAGAGTACACATCTTCTGTAGATTTTCAGTGGTACCTATAAACAGCTCCCTGTTTAGAATAGGCCTTTAATGAACATTTTGCAGTTGTTTTCTGTGAAATCAAATTTCTGCTCAGCTATTCCTTTCCCACTTAATTTGAACTCAGGCTGTTTTTGTTCTATCAAACCTGCTTCACAGAGGAGGATTGATAGGGTTTAGCAGCTCCCTCAATTTTATGAAGTGGTTGCATTGCAACTTAGAGCCATTAACTCTTTTTTAGACTCTTCTTTAGATTATTATTTTTTAATTTACATCATTTAAAAGATTAATAGTTGCTGCCCAGGATTTCCACCTTGGGCATTAAACTATCATACTCTAAAGGATCCTTCAATCTCAATGCAACTAGCTCTTGTATGAATTAACGTGTGTGAGTAAATACATGTACTTGAATTTCAGTTTCCAATGATTTGTTGATGGTATACTGATCTTGTATCCTGGGACTTTGCTAAATTATACTTCTAGTACTTTTTTGGTAGATTTCTTAGGAATTTCTACACAATCATGTCGTCTGAAAATAAAAACTTATTTTATTTTCAATCTTTTGGCCTCATAACATCAAATATTATTACAATATTAAATAGAAATAGTGGGAGCAGCTATCCTTGCATATATTATTTTTAATGTATTGCTTACTTAAAAGAACAATGATCTGAAAACAAATCAAGGGGCTGAAGGAAAATGCAAAGGCTGAGTTTTCTCTAGAAGCAAAATGCCAATACAAGTTCTAGGAATAGTAAACTAAACCTCCATCCAGCAACAGCAGAATACACATTTTTCTCAAGTTCACATGAAGCATTCAACCAAGTTAGATCACATTCTGGGCCATAAAGCACACTTTGGCAAAATTGAAAGCATAGAAATCATATAAAAAATATACTCTCAGATTACAGTGAAATTAAGCCATAAATTAATAACAGAAGGATAACCTGGAAAAATCCCAAAATATTTGGAGATTAAACAACACATTTCTAAATAACACATGGATCAAGGAATAAGTCTCAAGATAAATTAAAAATATTTTGAAATAAATGAAAATACAACTTATCAAAATTGGTGAGATGCAATGACAGAAGTATTTAGGGGGGAAGTTATAGCACTGAGTACATATATTAGAAAATAAATATTCTAAGCTTCTACCTTAACAAACGAGAAAAAGAAGAGCAATATAAACCTAAGTCAAGCAGAAGAAAAATAATAATAAATTATACCAGGAATCAGTGAAATTGAAAACAGGAAAACAATAGAGAAAATAAATGAAACCATAGGCTGGTTCTTTGAAAAGATCAATAAAATTGATAAACATCTAGCCTGGCTAATAAAGAGAAAAAGAGAGAAGACACAAATTACTAATATCAGAAATGAGAGAGAAGTCATCATGGACGTTAAAAGGATAACAGAGGAATATTATGAGCAACTCCATGCTCACAAATTTGATAACTAATGGACAAATTTTTTAAAAGACATTCTACTAAAACTCACACAAGAAGAAATAGATAATTTGAATAGCTCCGTATTTATTAAAGAAATAGAGTTTGTTGCTAAAAAACTTTCTCACAAAGAAAACTCCAGGCCCAGATGCCTTTGCTGGTGAATTCTACCAAATGTTTAAGGAAAAAATAATGCCACTACTACATAAACTCTTCCAGAAAATTAAAGAGGAGAGAATACTTCCCAGCTTATTCTTTGAGACCAGCATTACCCTGACACCAAAACCAAAGACATTACCAATATATATTTAAAATCCCAACATCTACCAAATTGGCACCCAGTCCTGAAATAGTCATCACTTCTTGCCTGCCCCTCCATGGTTCTTTTGATTGTAAGTTATCCTGACCCAGGACTTAGAGTTTAAATGGCCTCAAACCGTACTGCATGACTTTCTGCTTCCTGGTTCCAGGTGTTTGGACCCAAGGGCAGTCATTTAATTTACATCTGAAGACTGGCTTGAAAAGATGTACTGGAACCCAATCAACTGCCGTTCTCCTGAGATTGACCTAAGAGACACAAAAGGAAGGAATAGTTGATGGTGAGAGCTGAGGATGGAGACTCATGCTGGCTAAGCCTGGATAGACCTATACCTGTTTAAGAAATTGAATCATCCCCCATTAAACATCCATCAGTCCACATGGTTTCAGTGGTGACTTCTACCAAGCATACCAATCCCTATAATCTCTTCCAGAAAATAGAAGCAGAAGAAACACTTCCTAATTCATTTTATAAGGCCGGCATTACTCTAATACTAAAACCAGAAAGACATTACAGGAAAGGAAAACAACAAACTGATGTCTCTCGTTAACATAAATACAAAATCCTCAAAAATAAAATCTAACAATGTTTAAAAAGTATTATATACCACAGCCAACTGGAATTCATTCCATGTGTACAAGACTGGTTCAGTAGTCAAAAATCAATTACTGTAATCTGTCACATCAACAGGCGAATGAAGAAAAATCATGTGGTAATATCTATACATACAAAAATAGCATTTGACAAAATCCAACAACCATTCATGTTAAAACCTCTCAGTAAACCAGGAATAGAAGGGAACTCCTTAACTTGATGAAGAACATCTATATGAAACCTATAGCTAATATCATACTTAATGGTGAGGAACTAGATGCTTTCCCTCTATGACTGGGAACAAGGCAAAATATTCTCTCTTCAATGTTGAGTTCCTATTCAACATTGTACCGGAAGTCCTAGCTAATACAGTTAAGATAAGAAAAAGAAATAAAAGGTATACAGATTGGGAAGGAAGAAATAAAACTGTCTTTGCTTATGACATGGTTTCTATGTAGAAAATCCCTAGAATTGACCAAAAAAAAAAAAAACCCCAGAAAAACAAAAATAGCCTCTGGAATTAATAAGTGATTATAACAAGGTTGCATGACACAAAGTTAATATACAAAAGTCATTTGCTTTCCTATACACCAACAATGAATACTTGGAATTTGAAATAAGAAAAACAGTGCCATTTGTATTGCCACAAAAATGAGAAATACTTAGGTACAAACCTAACAAAATATGTACAAGATCTTTATGAGGAAAAATGTAGAACTCTGATGGAATTAATTAAAGGAAATCTAGATAAATGGGGAGATATCCCATGGATAGGACAACTCAGTATTGTCAAGATGTCAGTTCTTTCCAACTTGATCTGTAGATTAAATGCAATCCCAATCACAATCCTGATAAGTTATTTTGTAGATATCAATAAACAGATTCTAAGGTTTATATGGAAAGGCAGAAGAGCCAATAATATTGAAGCAGAAGAAAAAAGTTGTAGAATCGACAGTACCCAACTTCAAGACTCACTGTGAAGCTACAGTAATCAAGACAATGTACTACTGGTAAAAGAACAGACAAATAGGTCAATGGAATAGAATAGAGAGCCCAGAAGTAAATCCACACAAATATAGTCAATGATCTTTAACAAAGGAGTAAAGGCAGTAATTGAGAAAGGATAGTCTTTTTGACATGGTGCTAGAACTAGACATCCACATGCAAAAATGAATCGAGACACTGACCTTGCACCTTTCACAAAAATTAGCTCAAAATGGATCATAGACCTAATGTAAAATGCAAAACTATAAAAATCTTAGAAGATAGTGTAGGAGAAAATATAGATGACCTTGGGTTTGGCAATGAGTTTTTAGATACAGCACTAAAAGCATGATCCATGGAAGGAAAAAATGATATGTTGGACTTCCTTAAAATGAAAAACTGATCTGCAAAATGTACTGCAAAAGAGAAAAGACAAGCCACAAGCTGACAGAAAATATTTGCAAATCACATGTTAGATGAAGGACTTGTGTCCGAATTATATCAAGAACTCTAAAATTCAGCACTAAGAAAACAACTCAATTAAATAATGGGCAAAAGATCTAAGATTCCTCACCCAGGAATATACACAGACAGCAAATAAGCATATGAAAAAATTCTTAACACCATATGTCATTGGGGAATTTCAAACTAAAATGAGGTGCCATTGAACATCTATTAAAATGACTAAGATCCAAACAAAGCGAAACAAAACAAACCTGACAACACCAAATGCTGACAAGGATGTGAAGCAACAAGAGCTCTCATTCATTGCTGGTAGGAATGCAAAATGGTACAGTCACTTTGGAAGACAGTTTGGCACTTTCTAACAAAGCTAAGAATAGTCTTGCTATGTGATCCAGCACTCTCCTAGGCATTTACCCAAATGGGTTGATAATTTATGTTCACACAAAAACCTGCATATGGCTGTTAATAGCAAATTTATTCTTAATTCCTCCAAACTGGAAGCAACCAAGATGTCCTTTAAAAAGTGAATGGATAAACAGACTGTGGCACATCCATAAATGGAATATTATTCAGCATTAAGAAATAATGAGCTAGTAAGCCATGAAAAAACATGAAGGATGCAATATTTTTTATGCATTGCATCCTTAATGCAAATTACTAAGTGAAAGAAACCAGTCTGAAAAGGCTACCTCCTATATGATTCTAGCTATATGATGTTCTGGAAAAGGCAAAATGAAGGAGACAGTAAAAAGATCAGTGTTTGTCAGGAGTTTACGGGGAACAGGGAGGGATAAATTGGTGGAGCACAGGATATTTAGGGCAGTGAAGAAACTATTCTGTGCTAAGTGATGGTGGATACATGACATTATGCATTTTTAAAAACCCATAGAACTGTATAACACAAAGAGTGAAGCCTGATATAATCTATGGACTTTATCAATACTGGTCCATCAGTTGTAACAAATGTACAACACTAAAGCAAGATATTAAAAACAGAAGAAACTGAGGAGGGGAATAGCAGGTATATGGAACCTCTCTGTACTGTCTGCTCAGTTTTCTGTAAACCTAAAACTGTTTTAAAAATTAAAGTATTAAGTTTTAATACAAAAACAAAAAGACCACGCAGATTTGAAAAAGAAGAAAGCAGAACTTTTAGAAATAAAAATATAAACATTGAAATTAGCAGATTAGACCCTAGTAAAGAGAGCTGAATGATAGATCTGAATAAATTATTCAACTGCCGCACAGAGGAAAAAGGAGAACAGAAACAACTTAAATGTCTTTCAGTAGAGGGCTGATTGAATACATTAAGCTACACCCATGCACACACATGCATGCGTGCACACACGCACCTATATACATACACACAGAAATACGCATTGGAGTCCAAAGAAACCATTAAAAACGTCTATAGCGTATTGTTAACTTTTAAAAAAGCAAATTCTAAAGCTCATGTACAATTGATCTTGTTTCGTAAAATTGTGTGTGTGTGTATATCTGCCTAAAGACATGTCTAGAAGGATGGTCATGAATATGTGAACTTTAGTTATTTCTGGATGATGAAATTTGAGGTGATTTTTTACCTTCTCTTTGCTTTCCTTTATAGTTTGAATTGTTTAGAAGAATATATTTTCACACATTTACAAACACAACAAAGCTATGTTTACAGAAAATATTTTTAAAAAGAGATGGAAAATATGAATGGTTAAAGACACTGAGGATGGACTAAAAAGGTATAACACTTGGAGTTCCAGAGCAGAGAATAGAAAGAGTGATATTCAAGGAAATGATGATAGTGATTAAGAATATCCAGAAATTATAAGAGACAAAAACTCAGAGATGCTGCAAGCACAATGCTTAACTATCAAAATAAAAAAGAAATTGATACATAGACATATTGTGATGAATCTTAAAACACTGAGACAAAGACAAGATCTGAAAAGCAACCAGACAGAAGAGGCAAATCATCAGCAAAGAAATGATAACCAGAGACTTACAGCAGAGATTTCTTGTAAACACCATTGCAAGATAGAAAATATTGGAATAATATGCTTATTATAATAATACTTATTATATCACAATAATAAGTATTGTGAGAAAATGATTGTCTTCCTAGAATTGAGTAACCTTCTGGGAGTATCTTTTGAGTATGAGGGTGCAATAAATATATGTTCAGAATTGAGTCTTTACCCCCATCAAATATTTACTAAATGATATTCTAAGAAATCATGAGGGTAAAAATTTTTAAATCTTATTAAATATAAGAAATCCTTTTCTGTATAAAATAATAATTTTATAACATGCCCCTGGAGAAGGGTGATTAGATTTTGTGTTCTAAGGCCCTTGTAATTGTTTGGGAGGAATGTTAAGATATATATTAACTTTATACTTAATTTTCTTAGATATGCATGATAAAATATCATGGATAATCAGTGAAAGAACATGAAAGATGTTCATGTTCTTGAAAGATGTACGTGTTCATGTACATGAAAGATCATGTACAATTTCCAAACCAATAAAAGAGGGAAATTATAAAACAAACAACAAACATTAATCAAGTTGAAAAAAGAGGCAAGATGGGAGAAGACAGGAAGTAAAGTAAAGCAAGACAAATAAAAAGCATTAAGTCCAAATATCACACGGTACATTATTTAACACAAAATATGATCACAATAAATACAAATGTATTAAACTTGCCAGTTAAAAGACAGAGATTTTCATATTGAATAAAATAAAACATAGCCATACATCATTTAAAGGGACACATGAAAATAATAAAGATGTAATTGAGAGAGAGTAATATGATGGGAAAAGATCTATCAGGAAAATACTAAAGAAAAGCTTACGTGGCTTTACTAATATTAAACAAAATAGTCTTTAAGACACAAAGCTTCATTAGTAATAAAGAGGGTCACTTCATATTGATAAATGGTTTTGTTTTATCAGAGAATCTTAATAGTTCCATTTAAATTCACTAATAAAATAACCTAAAATTTATAAGTATAAAAATGATAGAGCTAAGGGATCTATTGACAAATCTACCACCAAAGTGGGAGATTTCAACACAGCTTTCTAATTATCAGTAGGACAAGCAGATGAAATGTTAAGAAAGATCAATTTCTCCCATTACTGGTGATGTTAGCTTTGATCACTTGATTAAGGTGCTGCCTGCCAAGTTTCTCCAATGGTAAGTTACTATTTTCTACTTTGTCATTAGTAAGCATCTTGAGGGGAGATACTTCGAGACTACAAAAACATCCAGTTTTTCATTATACTTTTACCCACTAATTTTACCATCCATTGATGATATTTGCCTGAAGCAATTACAATTGTGGGGTTTGACACATTGGTGGTAATCTAATTCCATCATTCTTTGTCAGCTATTAGTTTGAATTCTACTGTTAAGAACAGCTTTTCCTTATCCCCCATTTATTTATTCATAAAAAATTTATATCATTTTGGACTCTTGGATGCCTTTTTTATTCTTTGGGTAATAATCCATTACTATCACTATTTGTTTTGTTGCTTAAATTGTCCCAGTATTGGCCATTGGGAGCCCCTTCATGTTGGCTCCTGTGTCCTTTTGATATGTCCCCATCAGTTTCTGAGCATCTACTTGATTTCTGGCACCAAAGTATTCCAGGATCATCTTGTCCTTTCCCTCTAGAGCCTTGAGACATATTGTTTTTTAAGGAGCCCTGGTCAGAGAAGAACACTTTAGACAGCATTCAAAACTTTTGAAATTGCTCAGAGAAGATGAAAACCTTCAAGTATTTTGGAGGAATTTGCTTTCCTTTGTTTTTTAAGTGTCATAAGGCTAGGTCTATAAGAAATAATAGTATAGTAAAACTATCAAATATTTTAATGTTTGGCATACCAGGAAAAATAGTCATCACATTTACCATCTGGGTCCAATGGAGGCTATAAAGTTTTAAAATTAAGTTATTTTATGAAAAATTTAGAAAAGTGAAAGTAAAGAGACAGTGAAAACAACAGAACAAGAATTTAAACATAACAAAACCAATTTTTCTTCCATATTTTCCTGGTATTGGAGGTATATGTACATGAAGTGAGCAATGGCCTTTGAATACAACTAACTACTCATCAGCCATCATGTTTGAAACTGGAAATATTTATGCCATAAATACTGATTGCAGATTTTAAACACATCTCTTATAGGTTATATCTTACTGTTACTTCTGGTTCTTCTTGCATTTGCATTATCATAATGTAATACTGTTGAAAAGTTTGAAGGCTCATAATTTTGTAAAGGGAGCATGGCCATTTTTGCTCCATAATTACAAAAGCATTTTCATTTTTAGTTTTATAAATGTAAATTAGATTGATCAATCCAATGAACTTTTTTATTTCTACATAATATCTGTACTCCAGTCACCTTGGTGTATACACCTACCTTCAGCATTTGTCCATTTTTGAATCACATCAAGTAAATTTTTACCCACAAATATCATGAAAGATAAAAGAATTCTTACATGTTCTCTTATCAAAACAGGATGGTTTTAAATTATTAAGTCCTTCCTATTAATGACTAGTTGGATTAGACTGTCATATTTCCTTTTTGTGTTGATAAGTATCTTGTTTGCTCTCTGATTATTAATTTGGAGAAAATGCATTTATTTATCCTAAAGACTCATAGTCCAAGATTTTGCTTATACAGTCAATTTCACCCTCATCAGCAGTCTCTAGTGTTTCTGTCTCTTTGCCTTCAGCTTCTGACTCATCTAACAGTTATGAAATGTCTTTTTCTATTAGTTTTCTTCTCTTTCTCATTATGGACAGAAATGAAAAATTCTGAATTCTTAACTGTGTTCAGTGAAAGGTAAAAAGAATATGACAAAGATGGTGTCTCCACACTTCTTTATTTATACCCTTTTGAGACATAATGCATTATTTTGGATAGTACAATAATAAAACCAAAGGATGATGAAATAGTGGGGATGTGTTTATTTATTCATTTCTAGACAGTTCCATAATGTTTTTGTTTCCTTATTATTTTAGGGTTTTTTTAAGCATACTTGGAAATAATTGATGAGTGATGAAATAATTCCGAGAATGATGAAATTAGCAATATGTTTCAAGACACAGGAAAAGCTCACTAAGATCCCATAAGGTATTTTAGATTGATAAAATGATCAGTGTACTTAAATGATAACAGTAAGAGAATGAATTTTATTCTATTAAAAAATAAGTAATTTTTCTCTTTGATCTTTGGAAGACCTCTAAGAAACAATAAAAGTCATGAAATATCAATCCTTACATACATTTAGAACTGTTCAACAAAGAAGCTTAAAACTATAATTGGATCTGATGATGTTCCAAGGGTTAAGAAGTTTCAGTCAAATAGTGAATAAAAGGAATAAGGAATATTGGCAAGACCCATTCTCCTTTAAACCTGATAATCTCTAGAAGTGAATCTTTAATGAAACTAACCTCTTAATTTTTTTCTTTTGCTACCTTTGAGATCATATTGTATTTCAAAGGAGTGTGCAGATTTGATGAGCTGTGAAATGATAGGAAATTTGTTAAATGGAGTGAAAAGAGAACTAGATCAGGAGTCCAAGAACTATAGATCTAATTTAGGCTTGGACATAACTAGTTGTGTTTCTTTGGGCTGAGCAGTCCTGGAAACCACGGTGTAGTGGAAAGAGCAGCAGACTTTGAATCAGAGCCACGATGAGAACCTGCTTCTTAGGACTTTTAACCTCTCAATTTTTTCATCTTCAGTTGAGATAATAAAATCCTGCCATTAGGGTTGTTGTGAGTATTTAATGAACTACTAGAGACTGTTGACCCTGGAAGGCTGGAACTCTTAATCATCTTTGCCTCTCCTGTGTCTAGAAATATCTATGCATTTATTGAATACATTATACAAATGAATACAGTATGTTAAGCATGTTTAGACATTCATAGTAAAAACTTTAAAAAATCGTTACTCAATTACAAGGTCACTGTGTTTGTGCTCAATACATTTGTATTAAGTGCTTTTACAGGTTTAAGGTCTTCCCCCCCGCCCGCCTTTATCTTAAAAAGCCTTCAGGAAAAGAAGACTCCTTCAACACAGACTCATTGTTTTATCAAATCAAGGAATAAGCAAAGCTTTGGCATAATCTAGAACTTAATTTTTAAAATTGTAGATCTACACTCAGCCTCGTCTGTGATTATTAAAATGCCAGGCAGTAGCAAATCAGTTTATCATTGTGTTTGTTCTAAACTGACTGACTACTGAATGGTTCATAGGTTCAGAAATTTTCACTGTTGTGCCATAATTTTTTTATTTTTTTATTTTATTATTATTATTATTTTTGCGGTACGCGGGCCTCTCACTGTTGTGGCTTCTCCTGTTGCGGAGCACAGGCTCCGGACGCTCAGGCTCAGCGGCCATGGCTCCCGGGCCCAGCCGCTCCGCAGCATGTGGGATCTTCCCGGACCGGGGCACGAACCCGTGTCCCCTGCATTGGCAGGCGGACTCTCAACCACTGCGCCACCAGGGAAGCCCCATAAATTTTATAGGGTAAAATATCTTTGTGTATTCTTTGGGCTTTCATAGTCCAAAAATATTAGTTTGGATTTCTCTCTTAATATCAATAAAATTTTTTAAATGTTTTTGCCTATATTTTCCCTCCTTTGTTAATGCATATCTTACAAATCTTCTGAGAAATTGACTTGAATAATTTCTTAAACCATTTCTCTGCCATTTTAATATAATCTTTATTTTCTATATAAAGAAACCAAGGCTCTTAAGAAATCCTAGAGAGACCCATTTGAAAGTTATAGGCCTTTTCCCTTTGCTGAGCCACATAGCCTACCCAGCAAAAGGAAAGAAATCTAACTTGGATTTACACATGTAAGTTGTTTAACTCACCAGTTGGTTTGGTCAGAGTCATTGCTCAGTTCAGGATCTGACTATAAATTAGGCAAATGCTTATTCCAGCACCCTTCAGATTTCCCTGTGAAGTCACTTATTTCTCTGACAGAGAAACTAGTAGCTAAGGCCAGATGACTGTCAGTTTGATCCACAATCTACCCTTTTGGGATATTGGCCAGAGCTTGGATTATAATAAATACTTTCTCAATCTCAGTGTGTGGTTTGTAGGTATGTGAGACGGTCTATCCTTCCTTCCTTGTTTCACTCTCTGAGTAGTTGACAGGTTCACTAAAGGTAAGAATTATATTTAATCTTTGGCTGATGTTGAGTTAAAAATATCACAAAGGAAATTTCTGAATTGGGGGTGAGGCTGGACTGCATAATGGTCTAGGGTTTCTTGTAACACTTCAAATTCTATACTTTAATTATATAGCAGCAAGCACACAGAGCCAGTATTACTACTATGGTACTTCCATATAATACGGCACCATTGACTGACTTCCTGTCACCTGTCTCATGGATCCCATTCTGTTGTCTACTCCCTTAGATTTTTATTAACAACGAGTGGCAGAACTCGGAGAGTGGGAGAGTGTTCCCTGTCTATAATCCAGCCACAGGAGAACAGGTGTGTGAAGTTCAAGAAGCAGACAAGGTATGTTTGTCTTAGAAAAAAATTTCGTATGAAATAACTACCTTCAGACAACAAAGCAATAAACTTATGCTCTCCAGACATCACCACTGACATTCATTCATCACCTTTTTTGTGAAAGCAGATGGTTCTTCCTTTATTTGTAGCGATCCCTCTCTTCACTTGTGCCTCTTCCTCTCTAACAGGCAGATATAGACAAAGCAGTGCAGGCAGCCCGCCTGGCTTTCTCTCTTGGCTCAGTGTGGAGAAGGATGGATGCTTCAGAAAGAGGACGTCTGTTGGATAAGCTTGCAGACTTGGTGGAACGAGACAGGGCAGTCCTTGCAGTAAGTGACCTAAGAAAGCATCACGTCTTTACCCCAAATTTACCATTCCATTGAAAGTTAGATTCCTCAGTCTTTCTGAAAGTATGATGTGAAGCAGACCTGGGGAACAAGCTAAGGAGTACGTAATACACATGAAAAATGGGAGAGGTTTGGCTTTTGGGATCAGATGGGGAAGTGGAGGACCAGCTGAGTGTCTCTTCTTATTGAATTTTGAAGAACAAAACCATAGCTTCCCATGACTGGTAAGGACCTTCCTGCTTTCCTCGTCCCCCTTCCTCCCACCCTCAACAAAAAGAACAAAAACAGTCAAGCAACAGGAGAGTCACCATGCTCCTTGCAGGAAACCAATACCAAATTACTGTTGACAGTCAAAAGAGTTTTACCTCTCCAGAGTTAGCCCCTCTTGGCTAAAGAGAATCCTTCAGAAGCAGAGAGCATGATATGGACCTCTCATATCCTTCTGCTCCCTTTGTTCTTTTAGAACTAATAGGAGAGACAGAAGGAGACAGCAACTTTCTTTCACTAAAACAATCATTTTCTCACATAAGGAATGTCCCCTCTCCTAGTGGTTTATTGTTGTTATTGTTGTTGCTATTTTAAAAATAAAAGTCAGTTTCTTAGAGAATACCAACTTTTTTGGAAATTGGAACCATTTAGGAATGCCTGTGCAGTATACCTGTCTTTCAGGGATCTCCACCTGCATGACCCATAGTTGATCATTTAATATTTAGGGCATCCTCGTTGAGTCAGGGCATTAAAGCCATGAATACTATATTCTACCCTCTGCTTGGGAAATCAGATCACTATTGGGTTCGCTTTGGGAGAGGGAAGCATTAGTACTCTTCCTCAGTGTCGTTTCTACCATGGCTCTCCCTCCTACCATCCCTTTCATGCGTCTGTTCATAGTGTGGAAACAAAAATGAATCCTTTATGGAGATGGTTTAGAACTCTTGCTATATATAACATTTATTTATCTATAAAAATACTTTCTAGTTTGGTACTTCAAGGAATACTGTTTCCAATGAGGTGTTTATATATATTGGGAAAAGGTGTTCCATGGAAATTCATAAGACACTTAGCATATTAAAGATTCTGACAAGCCCTACTCAGTGTTTCTCAAACCTGTCGGAGCCTCAACACTATTTTTCTGGCTAACCTGTCAATATCGTACAAAACAGAATTCTTTGGAGTACCTTGGGGGAATGCTGGTCTATATGCTGCCTCTTTGCTGGATTATGATTTCTTTGAGAGTGAAAATTATATTTTACTCCATTTTTTGTAATCCTAGCATAGTTTGTGACACATAAACGGTGAATGGGGGCACATTGGTGGTCTGTAAGTATCTGTTTAATTGAGTTAAATCCATACAATATTTATAACATTAGATTAGCAGTACTTACTAGATGATGATATAGTTAATTTCTGCTGTTATATTTTCATGTCATAAAATTCATATGCCATCCTGTTTCTGACATATGTCTCACTGTGGTCAAGTCCTTTTTCCCATCACACTTAAATGTGATTTCTACTTTTAAACACTCCCAAGCCATGAGGGGAGTGACTTTTGTTAAGAGGTAGCCTCTCGAATATTGGGGGAGCTCCTGACCAGAATACTGAAGTTAATACTGCACCCAGGTAAACACAATTGAAAATAAACTTCGGGCTGGCAACTCTCAGGTAAGTTTAGCTGGTGTCAACAACTCATAGGGATGGACCATTTAGGTGGCCCAGTTCTGGTTATTGACTCTACTTCAGTCTATGCTGTCAGGACCTTGGCTCTCTGCCTGCTGTGTGGAGAATGTAATGCTCATCTCACAGACGTATAAATATTCTAACAAGAACTGGGAAATAACTTGATTTCCTTTAATAAAGGTGAGCCAATATACACTGAATAGGTCACATGATATTTTAAAATGAGTTCCATCTTATACACATGGTAAGTGGAAAAATTGCACTGTAGATAATATTTTCATGTCATTGAATGGAAAATATTTCAATTTTAGTTTTGTCAGCACTCAAATAATTTTCGTACCAGTATGTGTTGTAAAATGTCCTTGAAGAGAAGGACATGAGATTACAAACATGTTTTTTTTATTTTATTTGTTAAATATGTAACACCTTTACTATTTCTCAGGTCGAAATACTCTTCTCATTTCATTGTGTTCATTTGTAATTTTTTATGTTACAGATTTACCCTATTTAGGAATGTGTCATTAAAATAATAACATTTATCATCTAAAACTGCTTAATAACTCTAACTCTATTTTTATTAAATGGACCAGATACTTCTCTCTTAATAGATAATGGTTATTAACATAAATATTTATGAAAAAACAGCCCTCAAGTTGTTATAGTATGAGCTTCCCTAGAGGAGATCTTGTTTACTTGGTGGTAATAAATAAACTCGCTGTACACCGTGGCTATTCCATTTCTCAGCAGGGGTCTTGGCAGTGTGGAGAACGTTTTATAGTCTCATCAACTGCATAAAAGCCCATGTCCCTGCCCCTCATTTTGGATTCAGAATACTGGTGTAGACTCCGAAAAATCCCCACACAGCTCTGATCATTAATACAACAGAAGCTGGTTTGACAAGCAGAACACTTCTTTATCACCAGTTGTGTTTATATATTGGGATAGTGGTTACTGGAAACACACAGGCACAAGAACACACACATATAAGTTCATTGTGGTTTTTACTGGAAACTAAACTAAACAGATGGTCCTAAAAATCTTTTCATTTGGGAAATCAGAGTTGACCAGGTATGCATCATTGTTCAGATTCATTTGTATTCTCTCTATTCCTGTTTTCTTCTGCTGTAGAAGTTACTTAGTGTATCATTGGAAAGTTCTCTCCATTTCTTTTCCTACAGACCATGGAATCCCTAAATGGTGGCAAACCGTTCATGCAAGCTTTTTACGTCGATTTGCAAGGAGTCATCAAAACCCTTCGGTATTACGCAGGCTGGGCTGATAAAATTCACGGGATGACCATTCCTGTAGGTATGTGTAATCTGAGTATGTTGAAAAGGGAAACATGAGGCTTCACCAGAAACACACTTTCACCACCAAACACAAACAGCAGTCACATGGAGTACAGATCTGAGCACACTTTTACAGCAGCTTGAACCGAACAAAGAACTAAACAGATTATGTCACTAATTCTGACAGTGTCCTTATTTCAGTATGCAGACAGTCCACACACAGGTGTGGGGGCAAGCCACATCAGTACGTCTCTCAGCTAAGGAACAGGCCTGTGTTTTTCAGCTGCAAAGTGCTTAGCACTGTGGTAGGTTAGGTGCTGGGAGTGTGGAGAGGCGCTAGGTGTGGGGAAGCCAGGGAGGATTCTGAGAAGATTAAGACTTGGCCCTTGCTCTCCTGAAACTAAGATCTTGTTTGGAAGGAAATCCTCTAAAATGTTAACAGTTGTTTTTTCTTAGTGATGAGATTATGGATTATTTATTATTCATATTTTTCTATATTTTCTGTATTTCCTATAAGTTACTTTCACAGTCTGTAAAAACAACCACCATCCTGACACTTTGTTTTAAGATCCAGGTTTGGAGACAAGACCAGTAACACAAAACAAAGATCTCTACAGGAGAGTTACAGTTAGGTGCTAAGTCGTGTGGCTTGGCCCGTCAGTGCTGTAGCCCTTTAAAGGAGAGGGAAAGTATCCAAACTACGTTGGGGGAAAGGTCTCGGTCTGAGCATGAATACGAGCTGTAGCTAAGGTCAAATGAAATGCTTTCACAGCAGCCCCAAGGGGAAGGCACTGTTATTATTAACATCTTCATTGACAGAGGAGAAAACTGAGGCCTAGAAAGGTGAGTTTTCCTGATTCACCCAGCAAATAAATTGTAGAGCTGAAACTTTGACGTTAGAGCCTGGTGAATCACTTCACTAGAAGATCCATTTTAGATACTGGGTAGAAGAGATATCACGACAGGAAAGGGACCAACTGGAAGAGATAGGATGATATTGGCAGTGGTGAATACATATAAAGAAAGAAAATACATGTCTTTGAGTGGCTTCTGGATGCTGCTGAGTCACGTGCCAGGTACTCTACCCGTGTTCTCTGGAAAACAGCCTGCTTTCCATGTACACACTAGGAAGAGTGGAAAGTGATGCTGGGGGCTCTGGAGTGCCCAGTTCGGGCCTTCCTAGGCTCAGGAGGATTGGTTTACCAGACAAGGGGGTGATTGGCTGATACTGTAGCTGACTTAGAGCAGTGCTTCTCAAACTTGAATGTGCATATGTGTCACCTGGAATCTTCTTCAAGTGCAGGTCTAGGACAGGGCCTGAGATTCTGTATTCCTAACAAGCTGCCTGGTGATGCCTATGCTGCCGGGTTCTCTGCCTTGCGTAGTGAGGAGACAATACAGAGACCAGCACCAACCATGTGGCCATTGCGATGCCTCATTTAGCAAGAAGAGAAGAAGTCACAGTGAGACGGGAGAAGGGACAGAGATGAGGCTTCAAAGGACTATTTTAAAATTACCTCCGTGAATGATGGTGACACGTGGAATGTTAGTCTTTAGAAAACGTGTTTCTGGCTATAGGGACTCTTCCCTGCCGTCCAGAAGTTTCCCACGTTCAGCAGACTCAGAAGGATGGAGAAGACTGTTCTTAAGGAACATCAGAATCTTACTTCACTCCTGCCTCTGGGATATTGCAGACCACTGTTCTCTGGCCTCATTTGTAGGACTGAGGAATGGCCTAAGTGAGGCAGAGTCATTGCCTGGCATAAGCATACCTGTGGGAGGGCCTGGGAACGAAAACCGTTGTCAAGAGCAGGACATGCGCCAGCCTCTTCAGGTTGACCTCTTCTGTTTCAGTGCAGAAAGGAAATTATCAGGATCAAAGGCCCTGGTTGTTTTGCACCCCACCCCACCTGCCATTTCACTAAGACAACAAGTATGTTTCAGGTATTTAAACATCTTTTCAAATGATTTAGAGATATCTCAGAAATAAGGCGAAGCAGAAGGCTGTACACATTTGACCTGGTATTTCACCTAACGGTATCTTGGTTTTCTTTTGCCTCCTTAGGAGAGAAGACCTTGATTGATTAGATAAAGATTTATTAGAGTTCCTGATAATGTTTGATACTTCACTGTAACTTTATCTGGCAGAGGTGGTTGGTCTATAAGTCTCACTGTTTTCATCTGATGCTCTTTGGGGATTCTGAGTTAGAAATACAGGGCTTAGAAAAGTCTTTCACAGTAGTCTCTCCCACCCTTACTCATAAACTGGTGTCCAGCCTGTGAAGGAAAAAAAGTGAGGAATTCCCTTAAATGGCAAGTAATTTTTGTTTCCCCAGTTTTTCCTAAAGTGCGTTTAGAGGGATACCAGGATGAGGGACTCTCCAGGGATTCAGGTCATTAAGCAGAGCTCCTAGAAAGCTGAGGGTCTGGGATGTAAGACCTTTTTGCTGTGGTGTCTCAAGCAGTTGAAAGGAAGGATGACAGCAAACGTGAACTTGGCCGCTTTCCCTTCTGTTGCAGTTTTAGATACATTTGGACATGCCTGTAGGCTCCTGAGAATTCATCTCACAACCCCTTTGGCTAGTTCAGTGCTTAGGGAATCTAGCTGGCTAAGCCAGAGGGGTGATAGTGAGGATCAGGGAAAGGGAGCGTCATTATTATTTACTTATTTACTCTCAAATTTGTTCAGTCAATCCATTTGTGCTTTATTTGTCATTTGTAACTTTATAATTTAACATCAGCTTGATTTTTGTCTCTGTGTTCTTGGCTTTTTTCAATGAAATCTGGAATATAGGAAAGCCGTTAGCCTTTAACCATGAGGTCTTTATTGTGTTACATACATTTCCCTGTGAAGCACCCTAATTTTGTTTGAAATTATAATATAAAGGGATAATGTACTTTATGTTTGCAAAGCACTTGAGCATGTAAAAGTTTCCTTCACATACAGGATCTATGTGATTCTGTGTATGATCCTGTGAAACGGGTCAGATTTTAAAAGGTATTGTACCCATTTTGCAGGTGAGAAAATGAGACGGCGAGGGTTTAGTGTCTTGAACAAGGTCACATGTGAGTAAGTGGCAGGCCTGAGATTTAAACCCAAGTCTCTTTCTGCCTAAGCCATTGTAGACCCTCTTGTGGAGACCTGTACAGCAGGGCGGGAAAAGGAAGAGGCCAGTCACCCTCTTCCGATTTTTAGATTAACATCCAGTTGATTCTCATTATTCATGGTAGTTATGTTCTATGAAGTTGGTGTGGACACTGGGTTAGTAAATACTGAACCATTGCTCCTAGGAGAAATACAAGGACGGAAAGCACAGTTCTGCCTGGTCACCCATAAAAATAAACCTGAAAGGTTTTTTTTTAATATAAGGCTGCTTTGTTACATTGAATCGTACTCCATAGTTCATCCAGCTTAGTATCCCTGACACTAAAGGATAAGAACCAGAAAGAGTGGGAAGAATTATGCTATTGTCTCTTGGACCCCTTCCCATTTAGGAAGCCTGGGCGTTCTGCCTTGTAATGGGAAGAGCTCTTCCTTCACCTGCTCTACCAGGCTTCAACCTCGGTCTCTCAGGCATCCCCTCATTCCTTCATACATTCATTCATTCAGCAGAGTTTTTTTTTTTGAGCACCTGTGTTAAGCACTGGAGTTGCAAAGGTGGACAAGTAAGATGTCCGTAGTATAGTAAAGAAAACAAACAGGTAGACAGCCAAATGCAATACAGAGTGGCTTATTCACATATGGAAGTACAAAGTACAATGGTACTCCATAGAAAAGGCATCTCACCCAGTATTAGGGCTACCTGGAGAAGGAAGTGGGATGTACAAGGTGATGCCTGTACAAGGGCAGGTAAGTGAAGATGGAGATAGGGCCATCACCAGCAGTGATAATAACCTGTGCGACGTATGGAGAGAGGAGAGTACAGTGTGCTAGTGGATCTGAAAGTATAGCCAGATTTACAAGACAGAGGGGCTCTGGGCCTGGGGAAACCGTGCTGCAAGTTTTATGCCACAGTAATGGTGAGTCACTGAATTATTTTAAGTAAATGAATGCATTGATCAGAATTATGTTTTAGAAAGAGATTTTGATTACATAATGGATAATCAGTTGGAGAGAGCAAGTATGTACTTTTTCCCCTCCCCCTGAAGGGTAGCCTCCCTCTAGAATATTTGGGAGGAGGAGAAAAGGGTTATGGCCTGACCACTTTTGAGCCATCCACTGGACAGCTGTTTCTCCCTCTGAATTGAAAGATCCTCCCATCCCTTTCTGTCACATACCCCTCAAGGCCCACAGTTGGATGTTATCACAGAATCATGCAGTATTAGTTGGATTCACAAGGGTCTTGACGTTCTTCCCTTTACAACATTGTCTATTATTTCCTGCCATGGTACTCGATGGAGCCATTCTTTCTGACCATAAATCCTGTGCTTTGACCCTTCTGTAATAACATCTGCTAATTATGATGATAAATAATTACTATTATGATCTATTGTACACCTTCTTTGTGCCCATTACAATATCTCTAATCTCATAGAAGCCCTCCAGGGGAAGTAGTTTTATCCCCATTTTGATTATTTTTAACCTCTCATGGCCACAAACTCCTTGTGATGGGGGAAGGAACAAAGATTGTTTTTAGTTCACTGAAGGAAAAATAGAGGATAATTGATTTACATTACTTAGATTTTTCTCTTTAACAGTATTGATTTTATTTATTTTGTGATACGTAAGCAGAGAAAATGTGATCCAGCTTTAAGCTGAATTCTGACATAAAAATGACCTTATGATACATTAGCGTATAGAAAAGTTTAAAAAGCTACTCAGGCCATCTGTAATTATTTATCTACTTCACCTCCTTTCAGTTTCACCTGTTGAACTAAATAGGCTAAAAATGTGCGGAAATTGACTCATATCCTAAGGTTTTGCCTTTAACAGCTCGATCTAATTTAGCGTTGTCAGCAGATAACCCATATGGTGAGATCTTACTGTTCACTCAGAATGAGAATGAGGAGCTATTTGCTGTGCCCACCTAAGAACCCAGGGTAGGTAGTTACCTGAATTGGTGGTGACAGGAGATCGCAAAGTCTGCTTCACATGTAACCTCTTTGAGAGGTTAAGGCTGAAGAAGAACTCAGGGATCACTAAGGCCAGTCTCCTCATTTTTCAGACAGAGAAACTGAGGTCCGGAAAAGTAAAGTAACTTTCCAAGATGATGTAATGGAGTAGTAGTAGAGCTAAGATATCTTCATAATTGACTCAGGAGCATGTAGTTTAACTTCTGAGATGCTACCAGCAGCCTCTTGGGAGAAATAGTGTTAGCACCACTGTATGCTGATGTCATCTCCCGTGTCTGTATAAGCATTTATAGAGTTTATCCTTATAGCTGTAAAATGTTCAGTGAGGTCTGTTCAGTCTCAGAATACATAGGAATCTGCTAGAGGACAAAATGAACTAGTTCAATGTAGTTGGTCTAATTGTTTAATACTGGGGTCACCAAAAGGGTTGCTAGCTCCTTGAAAGGTAATTCTGTATACAAATTAGAGATTAGAAGATGGCCATCCGTTCATTGAATTCTGTAACAGATTTTGATGCTGTTAAGTAAACTCATTTTTAGTGTTACCCGATACATAAGATTTGTAGCAATTCTTGAAATATTCTTCATATTGTAGTTAGGAGCCATTTCTTTGTTTTTTTTTTTAACATCTTTATTGGAGTATAATTGCTTTACAATAATGTGTTACTTTCTGCTGTATAACAAAGTGAATCAGCTGTACATATACATATATCCCCATGTCCCCTCCCTCTTGCGTCTCCCTCCTACCCTCCCTATCCCACCCCTCTAGGTGGACACACAGCACCAGGCTGATCTCCCTGTGCCATGCGGGTGCTTCCCACTAGCTATCTATTTCACATTTGGTAGTGTATATATGTCCATGCCACACCCTCACTTCGTCCCAGCTTACTTTTCCCCCTCCCTGTGTCCTCAAGTCCATTCTCTACATCTGCGTCTTTATTCCTGTCCTGCCCCCAGGTTCTTCAGAACCATTTTTTTTTTTTTAGATTCCATATATATGTGTTAGCATACGGTTACTTGACTCTGTATGACAGACTCTATCCATCCACCTCACTACAAATAACTCAGTTTCGTTTCTTTTTATAGCTGAGTAATATTCCATTGTATATATGTGCCACATCTTCTTTATCCATTCATCTGTCGATGGACACTTAGGTTGCTTCCATGTCCTGGCTATTGTAAATAGAGCTGCAATGAACATTGTGGTATATGACTCTTTTTGAATTATGATTTTCTCAGGGTATATGCCCAGTAGTGGGATGGCTGGGTCATATGGTAGTTCTATTTTTAGTTTTTTTAAGGAACCTCCATACTGTTCTCCATAGTGACTGTATCAATTTACATTCCCACCAACAGTGCAAGAGTGTTCCCTTTTCTCCACACCTTCTCCAGCATTTATTGTTTGTAGACTTTTTTTGTTTGTTTGTTTGTTTTTTGCAGTATGTGGGCCTCTCACTGTTGTGGCCTCTCCTGTTGTGGAGCACAGGCTCCGGACACGCAGGCTCAGCGGCCATGGCTCACAGGCCCAGCCGCTCCACAGCATGTGGGATCCTCCCGGACCGGGGCACGAACCCGTGTCCCCTGCATCTGCAGGCGGACTCTCAACCACCGCGCCATCAGGGAAGCCCCTATTGGTTTTTTATGGGGTTTTTTTGGGGGGTTTTTGTTTGTTTGTTTTGTGTAGACTTTTTGATGATGGCCATTCTGACCGGTGTGAAGTGATACCTCATTGTAGTTTTGATTTGCGTTTCTCTAATGATTAGTGATGTTGAGCATCCTTTCATGTGTTTGTTGGCAATCTGTATATCTTCTTTGGAGAAATGTCTATTTAGGTCTTTCGCCCATTTTTGGATTGGGTTGTTTGTTTTTTTGATACTGAGCAGCATGAGCCAGTTGTATATTTTGGAGATTAATCCTTTGTCAGTTGCTTCGTTTGCAAATATTTTCTGCCATTCTGAGGCCTGTCTTTTCGTCTTGATTATGGTTTCCTTTCCTGTGCAAAAGCTTTGAAGTTTCATTAGGTCCCATTGTTTATTTTTGTTTTAATTTCCATTTCTCTAGGAGGTGGGTCAAAAAGGATCTTGCTGATTTATGTCATAGAGTGTTCTGCCTATGTTTTCCTCTAAGAGTTTTATAGTGTCTGGCCTTACATTTAGATCTTTAATCCATTTTGAGTGTATTTTTGTGTATGGTGTTAGGGAGTGTTCTAACTTCATTCTTTTACATGTAGCTGTCCAGTTTTCCCAGCACCAGTTATTGAAAAGGCTGTCTTTTCTCCATTGTATATTATTGCCTCCTTAATCAAAGATAAGGTGACTATAAGTGCGTGGATTTATCTCTGCACTTTCTATCCTGTTCGATTGATCTAGATTTCTTTTTTTGTGCCAGTACCATACTCTCTTGATTACTGTAGATTTGTAGTATAGTCTGAAGTCTGGGAGCCTGATTCCTCCAACTCCGTTTTTCTTTCTCAGGATTGCTTTGGCTATTTGGGGTCTTCTGTGTTTCCATACAAATTGTGAAATTTTTAGTTCTAGTTCTGTGAAAAATGCCATTGGTAGTTTGACAGGGATTGCATTGAATCTGTAGATTGCTTTGGGTAGTATAGTCATTTTCACAATGTTGATTCTTCCAATCCAAGAACATGGTATATCTCTCCATCTGTTTGTATCATCTTTTAATTTCCTTCCTCAGTGTCTTATAGTTTTCTGCATACAGGTCTTTTGTCTCCTTAGGTAGGTTTATTCCTAGGTATTTTATTCTTTTTGTTGCAATGGTAAATAGGAGTGTTTCCTTAATTTCTTTTTCAGATTTTCCGTCATTAGGCCCACAAATGGCCCTAAGTGTGTTCACTTTAGCTGGCCAGAGTTTTACTATATAGATCATAATACATTATCCTTAATGGAAGAACTATTTGGTAGCATTTAATAGTTAATGTTTACCTTTATCTTGGAGCCATTCATTTAAAAAATGAAAGATTTCACATTTAGATGGCCCAAACAAAGTCCTGAGAGCTTGCATCAGAAATCAAATAGCAATTCAGAGTAAGTGAACCCTAAACTTTGATGAGAACTTTGGCAAAATTTCATCAGTTCTATGAAAATACTTCTGCATTGCTGAGTAAATGATATGAGGAAGTAAAATGGGACGAGGACTAAGTAAATAGCTCCAAAAAGGGAAAACTTGGTAAAATAGAAAAAAAAAAAAGTCCCTGTCTTTAATTTTTTTCCCCATTACAACCACCCCCTTTCCTTGGCCTAGCTGGAATGCACAGTAACATTGTGTATAGGAATGCAAAAGATTTCTGTGCATTAATTTTGTATCCTGCTACTTTACCCAATTCTTTGATTAGCTCTAGTAGTTTTCCGGTAGCATCTTTAGGATTCTCTATGTATAGTATCATGTCATCTGCAATCAGTGACAGCTTTACTTCTTCTTTTCCAATTTGGAATCCTTTTATTTCCTTTTCTTCTCTGATTGCTGTGGGTAAAACTTGCAAAACTGTGTTGAATAAGAGTGGTGAGAGTGGGCAACCTTGTCTTGTTCCTGATCTTAGTGGAAATGGTTTCAGTGTTTCACCACTGCGACTGATGCTAGCTGTGGGTTTGTCATATATGGCCATTACTATGTTGAGTTAAGTTCCCTCTATGCCTACTTTCTGGAGGGCTTTTATCATAAATGGGTGTTGAGTTTTGTTGAAAGCTTTTTCTGCATCTATTGAGATGATCATATGGTATCCTTCAATTTGTTAATATGGTGTATCACATTGATTGATTTGCGTATATTGAAGAATCCATGCATTCCTGGGAGCCATTTCTTGGGGTCCATATTTGATAAATTTCTTCTCAATTTCTGGCACATTTCAGACTCTTCTGATTTCATTGACCATAGGTACTACCTTATCATACTCTGTCTAGTTTATAGGTAGATTATGTCAATGCCAGATATTCTTATGAGAATAATAATTCTGTCAAATTTTTTTTTCAAACAACTGTAAAATCTGCTTTAAGAAGTCATGTTTACCCTAAAGGAATAATCCAAATATTTAAATTGTTCTAAATAACTAAGTAATTGCTATATTGCTTGTGTAATTTAATGAGCCCCCATCAAAGAACATAGAATCGTGCCTCGACATTCACAAATGTGGAAGAGGTTTTTCTATTACTCATCTCTAGAGACAAAGACTCTTCTTAGTTTAATTCTAGAAATGGCTCAATCTATACATACTCAGTAAAATTTGATCCATAGTTCAACCAAATTCATGGTAAAATAGAGTTTTTAATTGTAAGATTTTTATATTCTTCATAAAGGGTATAACATTCAGGTATGAAAACACATAAGAGAAGTTGTCTCTGGGTGTGTCTTAAAATAAACTCCTTTTAAGAACAGTATATTTTACTTGAGTGAAATGGAAAAGAGGCTGAGAGATAAAACGTTCTAAACGTGAATTAGTATCTCTGTTTTGGTGTGTCATCACTTCTTTCGTTTTCTCTACCATAGTTATATATGCTAACTTGTTGTCTCAGAATGTGATATTCAGAACATTTATTTAGTATTTTCATCACATGCAGTCCTTTCTTGCTGAGTCTGAACTCTCTGTGTAATGCCTCATATTTCGTAAGAAGACCTAAGATCATCATAACCTCAAATGGAGTATCAGAGTTTGGATGGAGATTTTTTTCTGTGTCAGGCTGATTTATAGCACAAAGGTAGAGAAATGAAGGGAACAATCTTTTTAATCATCTTGCCATATTTAGAGAGCGTTATTAATGTAAAAGATGGGAAAAAATGGGCTGCAATTTTTCTTCTAGGCAGAGAGCAGTACTCATTATACATCATCTTAGGTGTAGAAGAGAGGGAGAAGTAACACTCCACACCCTCTTGGAGTCGACTCACCCCAGATGCAGAGAGGTGCTCAGCCTTCGGCTCCCCCACCTGAGGAGAGGGCTGTTGCTCTGTAGCGTTCCCTTTATAACTTTAGATACAAGAGTCTATGTGAGTTCTCTGTGCACACACCACATCCTCAAAGAATCATCTTCACCCTTCGTAAAAGGGTTGTCTTTTTCCCCCCATTTGCACTCCTTGACGTTACACTCTGATTCTATGGTTTGTGATAGCCACCTAAATCCAATACCTTTTTCACAAAAGAGCCTTTAATATGTTTCTAAGGGAAGTGAATTTGAAGTCTGGTGATGCAGATTCAAGTGCAGGAGCCACAACTTAACCAGTGATATCACTTTAGACTTAACCTCTCTGTACCATATTTTCTCTAATTGTAAATTTCTAATAATAGTACTTGCCCTAATTTTCCATAGTGTTGTTTTGACCATGAAATGAGGCAAGAATGTAAAAATATTTTGTAAGGTTCTGTAGAAGTATATATGTTTTTGTTCTTATCTTCCTATTTTAAAAGTGTTAAAAACATTGTTTAGATTCTCCTACACTTCAAACTCCTTTCGGGCAAATTAGTTATCAGAGAGGCAAAAAGTAAATAGAAATGAAGTCAGCAGCTGTAGGTCATCACAATACACATGGACTACCCTTTACCTGCTTGGTTCCTCTGAACCTCACTACTTGGAGCGTGGTCTGTGGATCAGAAGCATTGGCATAATCTGGGAGCTTATAGAAATGCCAACTCTTAGGTCCCACCCTAGATTTACAGATTCATAATCTGCATTTTAACAAGAACTCTAGGTGCTTTGTGTACACATTTAAATTTGAGAAGCACAATATGGCATAACATGTGGCACCAGTAGCCTGCAAGATGATTCTATAGAAATGCAAATCGGAACCACAATGAGGTATCACCTCACCCCGGTCAGAATGGCCATCATCAAAAAGTCTACAAACAATAAATGCTGGAGAGGGTGTGGAGAAAAGGGAATCCTCCTGCACTGTTGGTGGCAATGTAAATTGGTGCAGCCACTATGGAGAACAGTATGGAGGTTCCTCAGAAAACTAAAAATAGAGCTATCATATGATCCAGCAATCTTACTGCTGGGCATAGGTCCGGAGGAAACTCTAACTCAGAAAGAATCATGCACCCAGTGTTCATAGCAGCCCTATCCACAATAGCCAAGATATGGAAGCAATCTGAATGTCCATCGACAGATGAATGGATAAAGAAGATGTGATATATATATATATACACACACACACACACACATATACACACATGTGTGTGTATATACACAATGGAATATTACTCAGCCATATAAAGAAAGAAAGAATGCCATTTGCACCAATGTGGATGGGCCTAGAGATTATCATACTAAGTGAAGTAAATCAGACAGAGAAAGGCAAATATCATATGATATCACTTATATGTAGAATCTTAAAAAAATGATACAAATGAACTTATTTACAAAACAGAAATAGACTCACAGACATAGAAAACATACCAAAGGGGAAAGGTGGGGGAGGGATAAATTTGGAATTTGGGATTAACAGATACAGATTACTATATATAAAATAGACAAACAACAAGGATCTACTGTATAGCACAGGGAACTATATTCAATATCTTGTAATAACCTATAATGGGAAAGAATCTCAAAAAGAATATATATATATTTATAACTGAATCACTTTGCTGTATACCTGAAACATAAATCAACTATACTTCAATAAAAAATAAAAATTAAAGATGATTCTTTACAGTAATGCAGTAAGCATGTTTTATTTTAATCATTAGGTTTGAAGAATATTAGAAGAAAGTATTGCTAGCTCATGAAATCTGTTATTTCATAGATTTTCCCTAAGGTGAGGCTAACAAATAGCTGACAAATAGCTTTTAAAAGACGAGTTAATTTAAGAAATTATAAGTAATAGGGTAAGTGATACTTGAACATGGCAAAAATTAAGAAGGTGGCTCTTGAGTGATTGGCCTTTGGGTAACCTTAGCCTAGAAGCTTGGTGAGATCCAGAGCAGGGTCATAGTAGCTGTGTGGGACCTCTGAGGTGCCTCCAGTCCTGGCCAAGGGTGCACGTAGGAGGTATAGTTCTCGTGTGTTCAGGGCACCCTGTTCAGACTAGGGGTGTTCAGAATCCTCTTCCACTAACCAGATGAGAATACGGACTGAGTACAAGGTCTGGGACCCTTTCTTTATCTCTTTCACTCAGCGGTGTTTTGGGAAGAGCTCAAGCACCAAAATACCCTTTATTTATCTACTGCTTAGAGGAACTTAGATGGAAGATTCTTCGATTTCTTTCACTGTGCCAGCCATTGTCAAATCTGTGAACAGTTTATCCAAGAAAGTTTTCATTCCCCATAACTCAAGTTTCTCTTGGGATCAATTATGGAGTCGAGTTCAATTCCTTATGAGGTCAGCTTTTTAAGATTTTCCTATATTTTTTCTTCTCTTTCATTCCTTCAGTAACTTTCAAAATTATAAAAGTAATACAACTAAATTCTTCAGCATTTAGAATGTAGAGGGGGGAAACGCTTCATGCTGTGCTTGTGCAAGTGCCCTGTGAATTCTCTCTGAACCATTCTAGTGCTGCTAAAATAAACACCTGTGTGGTTCTTCAGGTCATATTCCCATTTTTTTTCTCAGGTCATTTGTACTCCATCTTGACATTACACTCTCTTTCTATGGTCTTTGATTAATACCCGAATCCATCACCTTAGCCAGATTACGGAGTTTACTTGAGAAGAATTTCCTTGCAAATGAAACTCTCTAGCCTGTTGATCAGTGTTTTTGCTCCCCGTGAAAAACCTTCCCAGGAAGAGGAGCCTAATATTGCATTTATATCTTCTGGGGAAAAAATGTGAAACATTAAAACGTATTAATAGGAAAAAACTTTTTCAGAGATTTATAAATTGAAGAAGGGTGGTAACTTGCACTATTGTAAACAAAGATATCTATGAAAGTTCTTGAATTGTCTGCATACAAAGCTGAGATAGTTAAACTTGAGTTTTAAAATATTACTCAGACTTCTTATTGTCATCCTGTGGACAGTTTCCACATTTTGGCTATTTTTTTTGTTGTAGTGGAGATACATTCTAAAATAATTTTCTTCCTACAGTTGCTGAGCTTACCTACTTCCTAAGTTCTTCCATTTAAAGTAATATACATGAAACAAAATTAGGAGACAAGTAGCAGACTAGGGTAAGACTTCGCATATACACATGACAAAGGCCTAATTTTCTTAATATACACAGAGTTCTGTAAATGATTAAAAAAGAATAACCTAGTAGAAAAATGAGAAAGGATAAAAACCTGAAGAAAAAATTTTAAATGACCATTAAACATGAAAAAATATTCAATCCATATATCATCAAAATAGGTTGTCATTTTCTTACCTATCAGGTTGACCAAAATTAAAATGTTTGAAAAACCCCAGTGTTAAAGGGTAGGGAAAAAAACATGTTGTTTTGGAATTATGAATTGTGTAATTTTTCTGGAGTGATTTGGCAATATTGATCAAAATGTGAAATGCATGTACACTCTGACCATGAAATTTCACAGATGCACGGAGAGATATAAAATGATAGTGTTACAGCATTATTTATAATAGCTTGAACTGAAAGCAACCTCTGTCGTCCTTCAGGACAGTTTACAGTGGTACCATTATTTATTGAGCCAGTGGAATAACATTCAGCAGCTTAAAAAATGTGTTAGATTTATATGAAAAAAGTGGGAAAAACCAAAGTATAGAAGACTGTGAATAATATGACCCCATTTGTATTTTTTTTTTAAAAAAGAGAGGGGATAAAAGGATGCTAATGTATGTGGGAAGAAAAAGTTCTTTGAAAAGATGTACCAGCAACAGATAGCTGTTAATTCTAGGAAGAATTAGCATCTCCTCCTGTCCCCACTTTCATTCCCATCCCTAATAGTAATGCTCTTCCTGAGTATTAACTGAGGGTCTTCACTTTCCCTAGTGAATGGCTTTTGAGAGAGAAAACAAGTATCAGTGAAGCAGCCAAAAGGGTTGGCAACTGAGGGAAAAACAAAGACCCAATATCAGAAATGAAAAGCTTTACGCTAAGAAAAACAAGCCATTCTTTGGCTTGTTTAAGTGGCTCAGTTAGCCACTTAAAATAATTCAGATAAACATAATGGTATTTTCCTAAAGAAGAATTTGGTTTGGATTTCCTGGGTATTTATTCCAATTTCCCATTGCTCCTATAGGGAAAACAAGGTTATTAAATTGTCCTCATTTCCATGGCTGGTTTGAGGGGGAAGGCTTTGGGTTACTGATGTAATCTTCTTTGAAGTGAACTTTTGCCTTCTTGAAATAGACCTAGACGTGCCTGGGTTCCCCCAGTGCCTGGAAGTGCATTTGGACACCAGGATTGAGTTATGAAATAGATCCTACTTTTACACCTCACCTTTTCCAGTTACCTAGCATTTTAAATTAATCCAATAGCATTTTACTTAGTTTCTTTTTTTTAGTACTTTCAGAAAACTATTTAAAATTTTGAGGTACCTCAGTTTTTAACTCAACTGTTCTATATATAAATTTCATTTTAATATTTAATATAATATTTAATATTTTCCAGTTCCCTGGCCCGCCTGCCCCTGTCCCTGCCCCACCCTTCACCCCCAGGACTGCATCTAGTGTCATAAACTTGTCTTTTATTTTGAGGGCCTCTTACCAGTACTCTGTTTGGGTGTCTGGGGACCATATCTGGAGAAACCCTTTGCCAAGTGACAGCTCTTCTACCAGCTTTCATACACAGTTGAGTAGGAACCATGGAAAAAAAAGTTTTCTCAACTTTATTTCTGCTTTTTTGCTGCCACCCAAGTTCTCCCTCTGCAGTTTTTCTTCTAGTCTGAACTCTGTGGTAGTGACGGTGCTCATTTCTTTCAGATGGAGACTATTTTACCTTTACAAGACACGAACCTGTTGGAGTGTGTGGACAGATCATCCCAGTGAGTGTATCTCCTCACGCCTCGTATTTATTTTCATTTGAACCAGTTCTTTTAAAGATACATAAAACATGGACCTCAGCAATGTGTGTTTTCCATTACTGGGGGAAAAAAAAACTGAGTTCATGTTGTTGACATATCTTTAACAGCCTCCCTGCAAATGCTTATTTGAACAGGTTAATAGGGTTTCAGCTTTGTTACCAGGAGTTGAGTTCTCAAGTCATGGAATTCTCATGATTAAAATAAGCAAAGCAAAGTCTAGTGTATTAATAACCTGCCCTTGGTTATGGATGTCCATTCTGCTTATGGAAAATTAATACTTTGTTATATTTGCTTGTTTATTTTTTAGAACTGTGACTCACCATTTTTCCAGGCATATTGTTTTATATGATCTTTTAATCCCATTCTTTCCCACTGTTTCTTTTCATAAGAATCTAGATAGAAGACTCTACAGAAGACACAGCAGTACAATTAACGTCACAGTCATAATTGAAACCATGCCGGGCTGTTGTGTATCTTGTACAGGGAAATATATGTAGTGCTTAGTGTTTGGATTGGAACATTAAACATTTTTTTTTCTCTCTGTCTCATACACAGCCTTGGCACTATACAAAACATCATCGAATCTGCCAACAGAAGATTCTAGCTAATCGTTCTGGCAAGGGTTTCAGGGAAGGCTCAATTTAAATTCTTACAGTATAGACAAGAAGTTTTCTCTTCTCAAAATATAGGAGAACAATTCAAGATAATCTTTGGCTTTGGAAACCACAGATTTTTGAGGAGTATTAATATATTATTTTAGTGGTCCATAAGCTCTAGGTTACTGTGAGATTTATTAGAGAATGAAAAGGGAAGATGAGAGATTTGGTTTAACTTCTTCTGCTCCTAAACCACCCAGGGAAATCCTACTCAGCTCAGAGCAGGGTTGAGGTCTGTCACCTTAATTGCAGGAACTCAAACCTGCTTTTCCTGCCCTTCCCCAGACTCTTGGAGCTGCAGCTTTCACTGACAGGACAAGAGCCGCTTGTCAGCCAGCTCGGCTCAATTACTGCACTCCAAGATTTATATACTGTAGATGGAATTAAAACATCACTGTGTACTCCCAAGTTTATAAACAACTAAGGGGAAAAGAAATTGGGTGTTTGGTGAAGGCAAGACACTTGTATATTTTTGCAAGCTTGCCAGGGCCAGTGAGAATCTTTCAGGGATGGCAGCTGAGATGCTTCAGGCAGAAACACATTGTGGTCAGGGGCTGAAGCCAGGGGACCAGGATTTTTGTTTTCTTTCTTAATGAAATTATCAACGACACCTGATAGTACTGAGGCTCTTGCCTGCACTTATAACAATACAAGCTTAATATCCTTTTAAAATCAGTTTAAACCATTTTAGGCTGCAGACTCAGATACTCACAATATATTTTTTAGTCTCCATTAGCTTTTTTTTGCAGTGTCAAAGAGACAAACTAAAACTTTTGCATACTCATCAGTAGATGCACTTTATTTTTTGTAATCATTTGTTTTGTGACAATACATGTAGGTAAAGAAAAAGGTGCTGCCTGGAAATATACACTGACTTCTAGTTCTTCCTCACTGAAGAGCTTTCATACCAGCCTGAAATCCTGGTGTAAAAATCACAAATGCAAGAAAAAGTTTTCATACACAAGAACTCACTGGAACCAAAGGCTAATTTTAAAAACATATAAAGTAACATGAATGAAAAACCAAAACAAAACAAAGAAAAAACAAAGACTCCCTTTTTACCATGAGATTTCTTTTTGTGGGTAGCTGGAAATAGTAATTTGCTGACCAGAGAGAACAGGAGAGATTTTCACGGTTAATCCTATTCTGTTCTTAATGAAGTAATTAAAAAATCCAAACATCTATACTCTGGTGGGACAAGATTTATGTTGAGGACTAGTCTGAGACATCTGAGAAGTCACAGCTTGAAAACAAAGTAATGGAGGAATATTGTGCATCTATCAACGTGGAGTTTTTGCCTTTCAGTGGAACTTCCCCCTGCTGATGTTTGCCTGGAAAATTGCTCCAGCTCTGTGCTGTGGCAATACAGTAGTTATTAAACCAGCAGAACAAACACCACTCAGCGCGCTCTACATGGGAGCCCTCATCAAGGAGGTAAGAGAAACTGACTTCAGGAGCGGCTCCCACTCTCCTTACAGTTGGGGCCTACTGGAGCATATCCGATTTAACGTGCTTCATCAGCTTTCACAAGCCACGTTTCCTCCAATTCTGTTTTGTTAGGCTGGCTTTCCACCGGGAGTCATCAATATTTTGCCAGGATATGGGCCAACGGCCGGGGCAGCAATAGCTTCTCACGTTGGCATAGACAAGATTGCGTTCACAGGGTCTACTGAGGTAGGTGCCTGAGAAACCATAGCTTGAAGAACAGTTCTGCAAATGAGTAGAGGGTTTAAGAGAAAATTGAAAATATCACCCATAGGCTGAACACCTAAAGAGCAGTGAATGCCCAAGGTCTCAAGGAGCAGTGTTGGTATCATAGCTAGAAGACTGATGAATGTCAAAGTAAAGGTGTACGTTGACTATTTGATGCCACAGATCTCTGAGGTTTTTTGGTATGCCATGTGTGGGACTGAGACCAGTCCCAGAAAAACAAACAAAACCCTATTATATTTTGAAATAAAAGGAACACATATCAGAGGCAAAAACAAACTAACAAACTGTCCCACAAAAGTGTCCCAGAATCTGGGATTCTGAACACTTTCTTAAATCAAGATCATAAGATAAGAACTGGAGATCTAAGGACTTCCCTGGCGGTCCAGTGGTTAAGACTTCACCTTCCAATGCAGGGGGTGCGGGTTTGATCCCTGGTTGGGGAGCTGAGATCCCACATGCCTCGCGGACATAAAATAGAAGCAGAATTGTAACAAATTCAATAAAGACTTTAAAAATGGTCCACATCAAAAAAATCTTTAAAAAAAATATAAAGAACTGGAGATCTAAATTAATCTCTGGTCTTATTATATCACCAAATCCTGTAGATGCAGTTTGCAGCTTACTATGGCCATGAGCCATAAGGGGTGATATAGAGTAGAGGTCAGCAAACTTTTTCTGTAAAAGGCCAGATGGCAAATATTGTAGACTTTGCCGGCAATATGGTCTCTGCTGCAACTATTTAACTCTGCCCCTGGAGCACGAAGTAGCCATAGGTAATGTATAAGCTGAACAAGGCTACAGGCCAGCACTTCATGTCCTGTGCTGGCTTTGCTCTGGGGGCAGTCAGCTCTGCTTGCCTGCCTCTTGGCTCAAGCACTACCGAGCCACACAGCTTTCACGAGTTATCAGCCCTTCTGGTCACATGGGGCCGGAAGACACTCTACAGTGGGTGGTGCCGTGATTCAGCTCCTTGTCTGGGCAGGGCAAACTGGGCTCTAGGGCTAGCAAAAGTCCTTATTTGAGTAGCTGAATCAGGCAGATCTGCCACCCTCTGTGTTCCCTGATCAGAGTGTGCCCCCAGTTTGGTTCTGCAGATGAGCAAAGCCACTGGTTGGGATTACTGCCTGGTCACCGCAGGTAGGAATTCAGCCTGCCAAGATTTGTGTGCTGCAAGCCCCTACCCGCTTCACTGTCACAGTCACGTTCCCAGCGCTTGAGGTCCGCAGAGTCCCCTGCGATCCCTGTGGTACGAGATCAGAGTAGTGGCTCCCACAAATTAACTCACAATTCTGGCTTCTCTTTTCCCACTGGAGGAACCAGAGGGTCAAGAGAGATCTCTTCACATGGTGCTGCAATGGCCTGGGGGAGGGGCAATGCGGTCACAGTGTAGGCCGCTTTTCATAACCCTCCTAATGGAGTCTGTCTGGGTCTCTATGGTGCAGGGGAGTGCTTCAGGCTTAACCTTGTGTTCTAGGATTCTCTCAGTGATGTCTTGTTTTTTTTAATAGTTGTTAGTTATGCTTCTCGTGAAGGGAAGCAAAGTCTGGAACAACCTATGTTGCCATCTCTGTAACATCAGTCCTCAGTATTTTCACTAGTACCAGGTTCCTTTCATTATTAGGTTTTAAAAGATGTGTTGTAATATGGTAGGCAAGATGCCCTCTTTATTTTTCAGAACCTTTTGGCTATTCTTTCCCATTCTTTCAGATAAAATATCAAATTAGTTTTCCAAGTATCTTACCTTCCTCTACAAAACTCTCATTGGAATTTTGATTGGTGTCATATTACCTGTCTATATTAAATTGAGGGATAAGTGCTCTCTCTAGAAGATTGACTTCTCATCTAGGAACATAATATAAATCTCTTCATTTATTTGTCCTATAATGTTCATCACTGATATCATCATTTACGTGTTAGGCTTTTCTTGATAAATTAATTTCTGGGGATTTAACTTTTTGTTCCAAGGATATTTCAGTTTAAAAACTGAGCACTTTTTTTTTTAAGTCACAGTACCATGTATTGGAAAGTTATATTGAAATGATGACTTAATCTTTCAGGCCAGACAAGAAGTGACATAGTGAATCAATAAGAACATAAGTGCTTGTTGCCAAGTTGCCTGGGTTTAAATCTCTGTTTTGCCATTTAAAAAGTTTTTTAAACTTTTAAAAAGACTTTATTGAAGTATAATTTACACACAGTAAAATGCACCCATTTAAGTACCAAATGTACACAGTCATGTAACCATCACTCAAATTAAGATATAGAATATTTCCATACCCTAAAAAGCTTTGTCATACCTTTGGCCCCAGGCAACCACTGACCCTTTTTATTAATTTTTCTTATTCTATTAGTTCACATAAATGGACTGATACAATATGTACTCTTCTGTGCCTGATTTTTTTTTTTGGTGAGGGGGTTGTTGTTCAGTATTTAACGAATTTTTGATATGATTGGGTTTGAATCTCCCATTTTGATTTTATTTTCTACTTGTCCCATTTGCTTTTTGTTCTTTTTCTCCTCTTTTTCTGCCTTATTTTGGATGAATTTAGTACTCCATTTTATCTTTTATTTTGGATTATTAGCTAAGCCTCTTTTTTATATAAATTTATTTATTTTATTTAGTTTTATTTTTGGCTGTGTTGTGTCTTTGTTGCTGTGTGCAGGCTTTTCTCTAGTTGCGGTGAGTGGGTGCCACTCTTTGCTGCAGTGCGCAGGCTTCTCATTGCAGTAGCTTCTCTTGTTGTGGAGCACGGGCTCTAGGTGTGTGGGCCTCAGTAGTTGTGGCATGCGGGCTCAGTAGTTGTGGCTCACGGGCTCCAGAGCACAGGCTGAGTAGTTGTGGTGCATAGGCTCAGTAGTTGTGGCTTGTGGGCTCTAGAGTGCAGGCTCAGTAGTTGTGGCTCACAGGCTTAGTTGCTTTGCGGCATGTGGAATCTCCCCGGACCAGGGCTCGAACCTGTCCCCTGCATTGGCAGACGGATTCCCAACCACTGCGCCACCAGGGGTGCCCCAGCTAAGCCTCTTTTTAAAGTGCTTGCTTTAGTAATTACAACATGCATCTTAATCACAGTCTATTATTTAAAAGTATTATGTTACTTCATATATAATGTAATAACAGTACAACAGAATTCTTATATTTCTCATTCCATCCTTCATGCTACTGTTGTTCTATAATTCACTACTGATGTATGTTATATAGCCCATAGTACATTGCTACACTTTTTGTTTTAAAAAGTCAACTATCTTTTCAAAAAAATTTTTAAATGAGAAAACAAAATTATTTTACATTTACTAACATACTTGCCTTTTCTGACCCTCTTCTTTTTTTGGGGGGGGGGGTTTGGTCCATGTTTCTTTCTGATATCATTTTCCTTCTATATAAAGATCTTTCTTTAGCATTTCTTATAGTGCCGGTCCGTTAGTGAAAAATTCTCTCAGCTTCTGTTTGTCTGAAAATGTCTTTATTTTGTTTTCATTTTTTATGACTTTTTCCTGAATATAAAATTCTGATTCAACAGTTTTTATTTTATTTTATTTTACTTTCAACACTTGAAAGATGTCATTCTGTTTTTTTATGACTTGCTCTGTTTCTGATAAGAAGTTAGCAGTCATTCTTATCTTTGTTTTACTGTATATAACTTTTTTTCTCTGGGGGCTTTAAAAATGTTTTCTTTTTACTGATTTTCAACAATTTGATTATGATGTGCTTCTGTGTAGTTTTCTTTGTTTTTCTTCCCATTTGAGGTTCATTGGAAATTCTTGGATCTATGAGTTTATATTTTCATCAAATTTGGAAAACTTTGGCAGTTATTTTTCAAATATATATGCTTTTTTCATGTCTGTTAATTTTTGAAAGAATGCTGAACATTGTGACCATTACCTTATTGAACATGTGGATTTTGTTTTCTTTCTTTAAAGAGTGCTGGACTTTCTTCTGTAAAGTGGTTAAGTCGCTTGCAGTACAGCTTGACCCTTTTAAAACTTAATTTTAAGCTTTGTTAAGTACTAGCTTATCCTTTACTAAGATACTAAACTTTATTAAGATTACTAAGTTGGGATCCTTCTGGAGTTTCTGCTGAATGTTCTCAGTGTTCAGCTAGGTCTTTCCACTCTGGCTAGTCAGAACTCAAATGTCCCCAACTCTGTATGAGCTCTGGGGATTATTCAGCATACAAATTACCTGGTCTTTGTTCTTTATCCAGTCTTGTGGAGTTTCACCATATGTATACCCAGTTTAGCCTTCAGCCAAAGACTTGGTGGGACCCCCATAAGGTTTCTTGACTGCATTGTCTCCCTCTGGTACTAAGCCCCTCACATTTTAACCACCTTATTCTCTCTAAACTCTGATCTATTTCATCAATTCAGTGAGACCACCGTGTTCTACTTTGGTCTCCCCATCCCATGCTGCAATCTAGAAAGTCTTTTGGCAGAAAGGTCTTCCCTTGTTTGTTTCTTTTATCTCTAGAATCACAGTCCCATACTGCCTGATATCTCATTTAAAGAAAGCAATTCCTTGTACCTTTCTAGTTTACCATGAGAGGGCAAGTCCAGTGACAGTTTTTGACAAATAGACTGCCAGTTATTCCTACAGCCAAAATGGGTTTATTCAGAATCAGCAAAGAATTGCAGTTTGGGGTCTGCAACCATGGCAAACCACATGCAAGTCCTTCCACAGCAAGGAGAGGACTCTTAAAGAAGGGAAAGGGAAATTCGAGGGCTATAGTAAACAGAGTCCGTTGGAGAAATTGACAGTTTGAAGTATAGTGGCTTTTCATTGGCTGAGGTTGTGACAGTCTCCTCTAATTGGATGAGCTCTTGCCAGGCAAGAAGAGGAAGTCTTTCTTTTTCCTGTTAGGCTCTACTCTTGTCATAGGTGTTAGAGCTCCCCTTTCTGGTCTCCCAACTCTATCTTAATTGAGGTTTCTGTTTCTTAATTTTTACACTTCCCCCTTTTGATCAAGAGCTTTCTCTGAAAGCATTGCTGATCAAGAGTCCAGTTTTCTGGTTTCAGCAGCTTTTTGTCTCTCAATGCACGGAAGGACCTTGGGTGTAGTTTCCCATGTCAGAGGGAAAGTACACAGATTGAAAACCTATTGAGGTCGCATTCTAGTAACAAGGAGGGATAGGAGGGAGAACTCTCAGGCACTTTTTGTGTAAAATCCATGTGTTATCAAGATCGTAGACATAGGAGATCTTCTGAAGTGTTATGTCATCATTAAAGGTCTGGCAGGCAAGCTTCCAACAGGACTGGTCCAGATTATCTTGAGAAAGCTATCTCATCAGGTGTTGTCTGCTTCAATTCTAGAAAATTTTTACTTTCAGGACCCCAGATGATATGCAGGTCCAGTCAGGGTTTGGTGCTTTCTTTTAGTGTATCACGTGAATCCAAAAGTCTATTCCCTGGAGTTCAGTGGCACAGGGGTTGGTTAGCAGTACCAGATAGGGGATCTTTCCAGCAAGGTTGGAGAAAGTCTTTCTGGAGGTCTTTTCCAATTAGATAAAATCTCCAGGGTGTAAGGTGTGATGCTGAACGTCTTTGTCTCCCAAGAGCACACTGTAAAAAAGATTGCTCTAACAAAACATGGTTATTTTTAATAGAAGCAATTAGGCCTTTGCAATATTGCAGTATCTCTCTTATCAGTGAGTCAAAAGGGGCAGGAGCCAAGTTCATTGGGTATTCTATGACTGTTTCAAAGTATGAGAGTTTATGAGTTCCAAAAGGGATGGATCTAAGATTTAGAAGGACCTATGGCAATGCTTTTGGCCAAGGTGTTTTTAGGGACTCTACAAATTTGCCGTTTGAGTCTTAATAATATCATTAGTGCATTTGACTAAACTAGAGGGTTAACAGTGGTACACATGGTGAAAGCGTTGTAAAACTGGCCAAACAGTGCACAGTTGTCAAAGTACTGACTAGTAAGATGAGTTCCTTGATCACTATGAAGTTCAAGAGGAGTTACCCAGGTAAGGATAATCTTTTTCAAAGGGACTTCAGCCACAGAAGAGGCAGTAGCCTGTCTGCAAGAGATGCCTTCAGCCCAGTGTGAAAACAGACAGACCAGGACTAAAACATATTTATATTCATGAGACAGAGGAAGTTGTATGAAATGCTTTTTCCAGACCTCAAATGGTTATTAGGCAGTTTGAAATGTCCGGGAGCAGTGCAAACAGGCTTCTCTGGGTTATATTTCAGACGCGTGGGATAAGTGAGGTAGGAACTTCTTGCAGCCTTCTTAATGTTTCTTCACCAATATTGATTCATGAATGCTATCATTATGTCAGTAGACCAATGGTTTAATGTATGTACAGTGGTTAGGATTGGGAATTCTAGAATCACTGCTAAGACTGAGTTGTTATTTGGTCCAAACCAGAGCTTTCTCTTTTTGTCAAACCAAGAATTGTTGAACTTCCAGTCTTGTTTTTCCTTCTCTGAGGCCAATTGTGTTCAGCTTCTCTAACCAGTTTTTCTAAGTTATAATTTGGGGAAATATCTCTTTGGACCATGCCAGAGGTTTGGCTGTTGTTGGTTCCTTTAAGGACAGCATTCCTTGTGGAAATGTCAACAAGGTGATTTCTTTTAGCTTCCAGAAAGTCAACTTTAGAATCTTAATAATAGCTAAAGCAGCAGATGAAAGTATTGCATCTAGCAATTCCTGAATATAAGGGCCATTTTAAATTTTATTTCCACTACAAGTAAGGAAGCCATACTGCTTCCACAACATTCCAAAAGTATGAGCTACTCTGAAAGCACATCTACTATCAGTGGCACTTTTGTCCTTGGCTGAAGTACAAGCCTGTGTAAGAGCACATAATTCAGCCTGTTACGCCAAAGTAGCCATAAGTAAAGATGCTGCTTCAACAACATTAAAAGGAGTTGTAATAGCATGTCCAGCACAATATTTGTCATTGTCACTTTTTAAATAGAAACCATCAGTGAACCATGAGAAATCAGTGTTACCCAAAGCATTTCCCTGCAGATCATCTCAAGGAGTCGCGAGGTGATCTATCAGCGTTAAGCAGTCATGAGGGACTTCATCAGTGACAGAGGGGAGAAGAGTAGCAGGGTTACCGTCACTCTGTAAAAGAGTGATGTGAGGAGCAGTTAACAAAAAGACTTCAGAGGAGGTGAGGCAGCTGACTGAGAATTGTTGAATATGATGAGAATTCAGGTGAGCTTTTACTGCATGAGGTACAAAAATGGTTAAAGGGGATCCCATAACAGTTTTCTTGGTGGCTTTCACCAAACGGGCAGTGGCAGTAATGAATTTTTCTCCTGTTTTGGGAGAAAGAAATTCTGGCATGATACTTCCCTAAGAAGTCTTAGCTAAAAATGGATAGGGGTGAGGAACTAAGGAGAAAAGAGTATGTATTTCTCAAAGGGTCTAAAGAAAAGGGTATAGGTTCAAAGACAGGAACCTCTTGTGGTTCAGTAGAGATCCCTGATATTCGAACTGTTCAGTACTCCAAGGCAGGGGCTGCTTTATAGTAGCAGAGTTGAGCACCGGGTGTGTTGGCTTTGGTGTCAGTTAGGACTGGAGGAGATTCAGCCCCAATCTGGAGAAACATTTCCCTAAGATGGTTAAGAGGGAGGATTGGGAAGATCCCCTGTAGTTCCTCAGAGCCACTTCCTTGAGGACTGGGAGAGCAATGGAAAAACTGGTTAGAGGCCTCAAGGTGCCGGAAGTGCTCGAATTTATAACAATCTCTTTTCCAGTGTCCCGGCTGTTTTGCAAAGGTAGCAGAAACTTAGGAGCGTTTTGGTTTCATTTAGGGACCTTCATTTGCTGGAGTTGAAGATTAAGAATTTTGTTGGTCTTCCTTTTAGGTGACTGCTCTGGAGTGCGAGAGAGCTGGTTTACCAGATTACCTAAATCTGAAGTGGACATAGTTTCCCATTCCATCCTGGTCCTTTTTACCAGAAGGGAAAGGTCCCGGTTCAGCCTATTGATAAACATAAAATTAGAGGCTCCCCAGGTGGGATCAACATTTGAAGGAAGACCAGAATTTTCCTTAACAATCTGGAGTTAATTGTAATAGTCATGAACAGATTCATCAGATTTGCGTGCAAGCTTGAATTTTGTCCCAGTCAACAGGCTTTGGAAAGTCCTAGGAATTGCTTGATGAAGTTGTCTACCAGTTGCCTGAGCCTGATCACATAACTTAGCGGGCTGGTCTCTAGCTTTAACTCTAGAGACCTTTCAGGATTTTCCCAATTAGCAGCTTTCATTCCAATGCTGGGCCTAGCCGTCACCAGCAAGCATATGAACTAGCAGAGATGAATCAGAGAAACCAGGTTGATAAGTTTTGTTTTGTGTATCCCTTAACTACTTATTGTAGATATAGATGATTTTACTACTTTTGTCTTTTAATTTTCCTACTAGCTTTATAAGTGGTTGATCTGCTCTCTTTATCGTATATTTGTCTTTTCCAATGAGGTTTTTCCCTCTCATACTTTTCATATTTCCAATTGTGGCCTTTTCTTTTCTGCTTAGAGAAGTCCCTTTAACATTTCTTATAAAGCCTGTTTTGTGCCACTGAACACTTTTAGCTTTTACTTGTCGGTAAGACTCTTTATCTCCCCTTCAACTATGAATGATAGTCTTGCTGGGTATTCTTGGTTTTTTCCTTTCATCATTTTAAACATATCATGCCACTCCCTTCTGGTCTGCAGAGTTTGTGCTGAAAAGTCAGCTCATAGCCTTACGGGAATTCCCTTGTATATAACTAGTTGTTTTTCCTTTGCTGTTTTTAATATTCTCTCTTTATCTTCAATTTTTGTCATTTTAATTACAATGTGCCTTGGTATGTTCCTCTTTGCATTAATCCTGTATGGGACTCTCTGTGCTTCCTTTCCCAGGTTAGGGGAGTTTTCAGCTATTACGTCTTCAAATATGTTCTCTGTCCCTTTCTCTCTTTATTTTTCTGGGACCACTGGCACATTTGATGTTGTCCCAGAGGTCTCTTAAACTGTCCTTATTTTTAAAAAGTCTTTTTTCTTTTTTTGCTTGGGTGATATCCCCTCCTCTGTCTTCTAGTTCACTGATCTGTTCCTCTGTATCATACAATCTACTGTTGATGCCTTCCAGTGTATTTTTTATTTCAGTTATTGTATTCTTCAGCTCTGTTTGGTTCCTCTTTATATTTTCTAACTCTTTGTCAAAATTCTCATTGTGTTCATCTGTTCTTCTTCTAAGTTCTTTGAGCATCTTTATGATTATTACCTTGAACTCTTTATTGGGTAGATTGCTTACCTCCAGTTCACTTAGTTCTTCTGGTGTTTTATCTTGTTCTTTCATTTGGAACATATTCCTTTGTCACCTCATTTTGCCTAATTTTCTATTTCTATGTATTTGGTATGTTGGTTATGTTTCCTGATCTTGGCAAAGTGGCCTTATGTAGGAGACATCCTATGGGACCCAGCAGCACATTCCCCTTTGTTCAGCAGAGCTACCTGCCCTAGGGGGCCCTCTGTGTGGGTTTTGTGGGCCCTTCTGTTGTGGCGAGCTGACTACTGCTAGCCTACTTGTAGGCATGGCTGGCCCCTGGCCTGATTGGTTGATAGGCTCTGCCTAATGTGGAGGCTGCTGGCTGCTGGTGGGCAGGGTGAGGTCCTGGCATAACTGGCTACACAGGGCCTGGGATTTGTGGTCCTGGTGCTGGCCCATTGGTGGGCAGGACTGGGTCACAGGGCACCTTGTTGCAGAGCTTCAGAGGTTCTGGGGCTAGTGCTGGACCACTGGTGGGTAGAGCTGGGTCCCAGGGGAGGGGGTGGCAGGTTGCAGGGGCAGGAGTCTCGGAGCTAGTGTCAGCCTGCTGGTGAGTGGTCTGGGTCTTGACCAGTGCTGGGTGTGGCTGGGCCCAAGGGATCCCAGAGCTTGGTACTCACCCACTGGTGAGTGAGGCTGGGTCCTGGGGCTAGTGCCAGCCCACTGATGGATTGGGCCAGTCCCGACAGCTGGCTGCAAGGTCCTGGGGGCCTGGGGCTAGTGCTGGCCCACTGGTGGGTATAGCAGGGCCCTGGGCCCTCTGGTGGCTGGGGCCAGTTCCAGGGCATCTTGGGGCTCAGGGTGTCCTATGGCAACAGCCCTGCTAGTAGGTGGGACTGTGTCCCTGCACCACTATGTGCTAGGACTGGGGTGTCCCAGGACTGGTGGTTACTGGTTGATGGGCAGGGCCAGGTCTTGGTGCTAATAAGCTAGAGGGTGAATTCCAAAATGGCAGTTGCCAATAGCAGTGCCCTCGTGGTAGAATGAGCTCCCCAAAATGGTTGTTGCCAGCGTTGGTGTCCCCAGGGTGAGCCCCAGTTGTCCCCTTCCTCTCTGGTAGGCTCTCTAAGATCAGCAGGTGGGTATGACCCAGGCTACTTTCAAATTACTGCTGCTGCCTTTGGTCTCAGAACATGTGTTGTGTGTGCCCTTTCAGAGTGGAGTCTCTATTTCCCACAGCTCTTTGGGTCTCCTGAAAGTAAGCTCTGTTAATGTTTGGAAGCATCAAATTACCAATTGAAATAGGTGCTCCATTCAATTTGGGAAATTTTAGAGCTGTGTAAGTTTGAGGATTTCAAAAGTTTCCTATAATCACCATTGATATTCTAAATTGCCTTTGGTTAGGTAGGTGTCAGGTAGGTCACCGATTATCATAGTTTATCATTGTCTCAAATTGAATATATTATACTCAATGAGGTTACAAATTTATATACTTCTGTTGATACAACTAAAGTCTTAAGAATACAACCCTAACGATGTTTGGATTTAAAAGTCATTGGTTTCTTCAGTGTAGAATATTTTTAAAGTATTTTAATCCCATAAATGACTAATTTCTAATCTTTTAAAAAAATTATTTTAATTTTATTTATTATACAAATGATAACATTTCTATGCAAGATTTGCCTATAAAACACTAATTTCTAATCTTTTGGGGTGAGATAATTTGCTTATCAGTTTAGTGGTGATTTTTTAGCATTAATTTTTGAAGATTACAGTTTCTGGTCAAACATACCGATTTTGGGGTAGTGGTGGTTTGCATTCTCTTTGGACTCTATCCTTTAGTCATTCTTCTCACTACCCCGCGTAGCATCTGATGTGTAGTCAGCATGAATTATAAGTATTTATTAGGTACACGAAGGAGGAAAGACTGAATTTGAGAAATAAAAGCTTAATCTCAGAGCTAGAAGGTGATATATCAGTGGAACACTTTCTTCAAAATGTCACTAATAGCTTAGGGTTTAATGTTTTTTACTTTGTAGCTATATAATTATGGACCACTTAATTCTGTACAAAATTTGCTTAATAGTAAGCACACATTTCTCAGGGTTGTGAGAATTAAATGCACAATGAGTTTTATAAGTTGTAAGCAACAAGCAAATGTTAGTTTGTAATATGTCATTAGCATTCTAAAAAATGAGAGAGCTCTGTGAGTTGGATGATCTGTCAAGGCTTCAAGAGAAAGAGGGATTTGATACAGGTTTTGTAAGATATGGGTAAGTAGAGTGAACGGAGAAGAAGTAGAATTAGTCAACAACTAGAAGCTGGAGTGTACAGAAAGTCTTAGTGGAGTAGAATAGGGATAGGGAAGGGGTTGGAGAGAAAGGTTGGGAGGCAGATGAACTAGAAAGTAATATTCTGCAAATCAAGCCATTGAAAATAATTCTCAGTTTAAAAATTGAGGCCAGATAGTAGAAGACCTTTCAGACAAAGACATCCCATGGAAACTCTACACCAGTATCCTTTATGAATATAGATGCAAGAATCCTCAACAAAATACTAGCAAACAGAAATCAGCAACTTAAAGGATTATATACCATGACCAAGTGGGATTTATCCCAGGAATGGAAGGTTAGTTTAATATCCAAAAAATCAGTCAATGTAATATTCCATATGGATAGAATAAAGGACAAAACCACACCATCATCTCCATAGACATGGAAAAAAGCATTTGACAAAATCAAACACCACACAGAAACATACAGAAATATTATTCCTAATTCCCAAAAAGTGGAAACAATCAAGATAGCCATCAAATGATGAGTTGATAAGCAAAATGTGGGTGTACCCATATCCATACAGTGGAATATTATTCAGTCACAGAAAAGAAGGAAGTACTAATAGAGGCCGACATGGGTGAACCTTAAAAACATGCTAAATGAAAGAAGCCAGTCACAAAAGGCCACATGTCGTGCGATCCTATTTCTATGAAGTCTCAAGTATAGGCAGATCTATAGACAGAAAGTAGATTAGTAGTTTCCAGGGGCAGGAAAAAGGGGAGAATGGGGAATGACTACTAATAGATATGAAATGTTCTGGAATTAGATACTAGTAATCATTGAGATGATTGCACAATTGTCTGAATATACTAAAATTGAATTTTAAAGTTCAAAAGGTAGATTTTATGGTATATGAATTATATCTCAATAAAGCTGTTAAAAATGGATGTTTTTAAAGAAGTATTTAAGGCTTAAAATTGTGGATATTAATAGCCAACATCGATTGAGCACTTACTGTATGCCAGATACCTGCTAAGTGCTTTGCATATATCATCTCACTACATCTTTACAGTAGCTCTAGGAGATACACAGTTGAGCAAGTGTGGCTAGGAGAGGTTAAATTACCTGCCCGTAGTCACGTGCTAGTAAGTTGTGGGTCTGAGAATCATACCCAGAGCTTATACTTCAAATGACAGTGCTATGCTGCTAAGGGGCTGTACTCGGTACCATAGAAGGAGGGAGCCATTAAAATCAGGAATGACATATCAAAGGGGATACTTAGGAAGGATAATATCAGTGGAACATATTCTGTTCAAAGCATGGTCAAACGTATGTAATTCTGAAAGGTCATAGACACTATGCTAGCTCAACTTTTTTTCCTTTTTTCTAAAATTTACTTTAAAATCGCATCTTTAGCCTCTTGAAATCTTATTCGATACATTATAGGGCTTCCAGTGGATGATCTCTGGCATAGAACTTACAGTTTTAAACCTAAGCTGTCTTGTCCACTCCGCAAATATTTATTGAGCACTTACTAAATATCAGCTACAATGTTAGACCTTAGAGAAATTGTGCAATTCAGTCTAACCCAGTGATAGTCTGCGAATATGTAACTAGTATAGTGTGATGTGTATGGGAGCATGGAGAAAGAGAAGAAGAATTCTGCACCATTTCTCTTAATACTTCCTTATTGAAGATGCCTTCTAAGACCAAGGCTAGAACTAAAATTCTTTTGCTCAACATGGTTTTCAAATGTATCTATATCTGTGCATTAAGGAGAAATATAATTTATTCAAGATGCTTAAATTCAAACGAAAAGCTATTTCATTCAAAGGTAACACCATTTAAGAAAAAGATAATTCTACATCTTAATTCCACAGTTGTTAGTACTCACAACTGTGGGAAATATCTTCCTTTTCTCTTTGGAGAAAATGAAATTATGGTGGTATGGTATGGGAGCCAAAGTACGAAAAGGACTTGTGGGAAAGGAACCCCAGCTGTGGGGACCCTTGTGAGTAATGTATTGCTTGATATTGGCGAAGAATCATCAAACACTGGTATCATTCAATTCTCAGAATCATTTCCCATGCCTGATAGTCCAGCACTTTCAAAAGGCTTGATACATATTTTGCTGGAATGTAAAATGGGATGTTAGGTTTCACTGTTGCCTCTCAATAGCAAATGCAGTTTTTGTTTTTTGCATTTTAGTCAGCTCTGCTTTTAACAGGCATTTTAACTCCAGAGCTGTGGATTTTATACTAATTCAGTATATCCTTAAAATCTCTTCTAAAGTGAAAAGCCTAATAGAGATGGGGGAAAAAATAGCCCTATGAATCTAAATCACAACAGATGGGACTTGTTGAGGAGTTAGTGGGTGTCTGATTTCCTCGTGCCCCGAACACTTGGTAGAGTGATCTAGTGCTGGACACCAGATGTTCAGTCAGTGACTGCTAAACACATAACTCCAGTGTTCTGGTGGAAGTATTTTTATATTTAAGGGACACACAAGTGTGCAAAAGCTAGGAAAAATATTAGGTTTTCCCGTATACCCATTTTCCGTAAATCATCTTTCTAATGCTCAGATTATATTACTCTCACCTACATTCAGGCCAAGTTAATTTCCATCTACAGAACTATCCAGTGGTTTATGGTAAGCGAAGGTAATAACTGAGCTGAAGGGTTAATAGTCAATCTAATTCATCTCACAATCAACAAAGACCTCCTCACAGAATTTTATATTAGGGAGTTTAGAGCTTTAATGAAGTTCACCTTGAGTTTATTTCTTTCAATCCTTTATTTAGAGTCTCTGAAAGAAAAATAAAGTACTCCTCATGGCTCTGCTAAAATGAAAGCTTGAAAGAATGCTGCATCACACTACCTCTAAAAAAACTAGAGGAAGGTATTTTTTCAGTAAGAAATGCCAAGCATAGTCTTCAAATCATACTAAAAGCAATCAAGATCAAATATCAGATCTAGATGAGAAAACTAGACATAATTTAAACCTCTCTCGTGGTAGTGTGCATTTGTTCACAGTACATGTTAATATGTAATCTTTCCCACCCTCAGATTCCGTCTGTAGATAAGGGATGACTGTACCTGACTCATCGAGTGTGAGGAGGAAGTAAGCTAGTGTATCTAAAGTATTCAGCACAGGGCCTGGCCCTTAGCAAAGTGTCAATAAATAGTAGCTGTTACTGTTTTCTATTTATTGTTAAATGAGATTTGTATAACAATGTAGTCTTGGGAAAATGTGGTGTAATATAGAAGGGGGCTGGGTTCAACCAAGCTTGGATCAGATCCCAGCTCTCTTTGGCATATTATTTAGTCTTTCTGATCTCTCATTTCTTCATCTGTTAAGAGGGGTTATGAAGAACTGCTTACATGTTTACTTGTGGATTAATGGAGATAGTGTATTTGAAAGTTCCAGTCCTATTGCTGTCACATTGTAAGAATTCAGTGAATATTAGTTGAATCTGATTGATTCTAGTTGAATCTATTTGCAAAGGCTATGTCTGTTGAAAACTAATTCCTGCTTTCCTCTAGAAATTTTACTTTCCTTTTGTTTTATGACTTTTATAAATATTTTACAAATATTTTTGTCTTCTAACAAATGTTTATTTTTGTTTTGCTTTGCTTTTCTATTTCACTTTTTTGGAAGATTGCCTGGGTGCTTGCTTGAATAAACTGATTTTTAATTTTTTTTTTTTGGCTGCATTGGGTCTTCATTGTTGTGCATGGGCTTTCTCTGGTTGTGGTGAGTGGGGCTACTCTTCCTTGTGGTGCATGGGCTTCTCATTGTGGTGGCCTCTCGTTGCGGAGCATGGGCTCTAGACGCATGGGCTTCAGTAGTTGGGGCACGTGGGCTCAGTAGTTGCGGCACGTGGGCCCTAGGGCACGTGGGCTTCAGTAGTTGCAGCACATGGGCTCAGTAGTTGTGGCTTGAGGGCTGTAGAGCACAGGCTCAGTAGTGTGGCTCACGGGCTGAGTTGCTCCGTGGCATGTGGGATCTTCCCGGACCAGGGGTTGAACCCGTGTCCCCTGAATTGGCAGGTGGATTCTTAACCACTGCAATGCCAGGGAAGTCCCCACAGTTCTGTGACTTTGCACATGTCATTTCTTCTGACAAAAATGACCACCCTTCCCTTGTCTACCCAATGAGATCTTAGCTGAACGATTTTGTTCTATCTGTGCAGATAACTGAGAACTGGTCAATTTCTATAATGATTATGATGCTTTATTCTTATTTAGATTGATGATCTCAAATTTTACCACCCTTTTACTTCCAATAATTTCTTTTATTGGCTTCTAATCTGTTCTTTGTTTTCACCACCTTTTGCTTTCCCTTAAGTTTAGTTTTTTTTTCCTCTTCACTTGTTCTCTTTCCCTTTCAGGCTTTAATTATTTTAAAATTTAATTAACCTATTCTAATGCATTTAACTTTAATTAAAACCATTAAATCATATTTTAAATAGTCATGTGGATTCAATATCATTTCCCCACCAATAATTCACAAAGGTCAACAAAAAGAAGTGTGGCATAATTACTCTAATAAAGTAACATTTTTATTGCTTAATATATCTTTATTAACAGCTTTATTGAGGTATAATTGATATACAATAAATTTCACATAAAGTGTACAGTTTGGTAAGTTTTGACATATGTATCCACCTGTGAAACCATCACCACAGTTCACATAGTACATACATCCATCAGCCTCAAACGTTTCCTACTGCGCCTTTGTAATCTCGCTTGCGTCTTTCGCTCTGCTCCTCCCCCCATTCCCATTCCCAGGCACTGATCTGCTTTATGCCACTGTAGGTCATTTGCATTTTCTAGAATTTTATGTAAATAGAAACATACAGTATGTACTGTTTTGTCTGACTGTTTTTACTCAGCACAATTATTTTCAGATCCATGCACATTTTTGCATATATATCAAAAATTAATTCCTCTTTATTGCTGAGTAGTGTTCGATTTTATGGATACATCACAGTTTGTTCATCTGCCTGTTGATGGACATTTAGGTTGTTTCCAGTTTGGAACTACTATACATAAAAGCTCCTGTGAAGATTTTATGTTCCAGTCCGTGTGTGTGTGTGTGTGTGTGTGTGTGTGTGTGTGTGTGTGTGTGTGTGTGTGTGTGTGTGTGTGTGTGTGTGTGCGCGCGCGCGCGCGCATGTAGGTGGATAGTTAGATAGATTGATTGATTCTTTTTTTCTCTTGGGTAAATGCCTAGCAGTGGAATGGCTGGATCTTATTAGGTTCAGAAACTACTAAATTGTTTTCCAAGGTGGGTGTATCATCTTACCAGCAATGTATTAGACTTCTAGCTCCTTCACATCCTCAGCAGCATTTGGTATGGTCAGTCTTTATAATTTTAGCCATTCTAATAGGGGTATAGTGCTATCTCACTGTTGCTTTATATAACACAGGAAATTCTTTATCTTCACAGGAAGAATATTAACAACTAAATATGTTATCTTCAACAATGCAGATATCCAATGGGGGAGCTGAGAGAGAAGGGAGAGTTGGGGAAAGAGAATAAGACGGAAGGTGGCCCCATGAAGTATTTTGCTGTTAGGAACATTCACACAGTGAGATAGCTTATAGCAGTGTGCATAGAGCAAGTTTCACCTAAAGTTTTCTGGTGGAGTCTATTGATATTTCTCTCTCTAGAGGGGTTTACATTCACTAGGAGGGAAACAAATCCTGTGGCATCTTGAGTATCTCCAAGTTTCTTCTCTAGGATGATAGCATTGACAGATAACAGAGGACCAGAGGGAGAAGTATTTGACTAGACTACAAAAGCCACCTTATAATTATATTAATGGTGGCAGGTGGAGAACTTTCACAGGCAAATCTAATGATCATGTAATCACCAAACCCCTTTACAGCTTGTAGTTCTTTACTTCTTTATTTATCTACCCTCTCTTAATTTTGTAGGTTACTTGGGAAACCATATAGGTTCTTCCAGAGGGTACATGCCACTTAAATATGGATTTGAATGTGGCTCCAGTAATGATTATCCTAGTAGAGGGGACCTGTTTATACATCACAAAATGTCTGGAACAGTCAGCAACAAGAAGCTTATTTGAGGTGGCTGCTTTCCATTTTACTTTAGCAAAAGGCCTTTAAAAAGAAAACAAAGTTACTCAAAGATAGGATTAATTTCTCCTTATGCAGCTAAATACATAAGCAATGAATGTAAATATTTGATAAGTGAATATAAAAGGGCTCTTATAAGCACAGAGTAAATAAACAACCTCAATAAAGTACAGGAAAACAGTTTGCATTTTGCTTGGTATGATGTTTTCTTTATTCAGTTAAATTAACAAACCATGATTTCATCATCAGTCAACAAGATAGTAGAGGGACCATCAAAGCAAACTACAGGAGAGTCCGGATTGATCTGTGCCAAACAAATGTTTGTAGCTAACAGCTGTATTATCACTGATTCTAATTTACGCAGCCAGGGTTCTCCTTTCATTTCCTAAGTGAGATGAATGTCATCTTACATGATACAGACACCCTCTCTGCTGCTTGAGTAATGAATCAGGTCAGCTCTCCCCTCTGGGTAGCCTCACCCCTCTTTGTAGGTGGGGAGAAGTGGCCTGCTAGAGTTTTTCTGTTATTTTTTTTTTAAACAACTTATAAGCCTCTTTCTAAGGTTGTATGAGTCCATTAGTAAACTATCCAGCATTTGAATGAAAAATACCAGTTTGTTGTGTCAAAACCTTTGGATGTACAGGTTTTAAATTATGTGCTTTCTTCCTTTTCTTGTTTAATACTTAAATAAAACCTTGAGTGCTGAAGAATAGGAAACAGTATGCTGTAGTCTTTGCCTGCTAGCTGAGATTCTTTGATTCATTCTGCAGTAGATTTATCTCCTCAGAGCTCAGACTGAGAATGAACCGATCCTAAGAAGCCCATCTGTTTAGTCCACCTGGTTAGTGGGACATGTAGTACCTTTGACTTGAGGATTCCAGGCTTCTTCCCATCAAAGCAGAGCCCCTCCCCCAAAATCAAAATCTTGATTTTTTAAAATTTATTTGAGATTAAAAGGGAGAGTCTTATGTAACAGAAGGAGGACTAAGGGTACAGGGCAGTCGCTCTGGAATATGTGTTAGCTGTGGATGGTGTGTTTAGCCATCAGAATTCTGCTCATAGCAGAGGGTATATAACCCCAGGAGAACATCTGGAGAAGAGAAGCAGTCCTGGCTCTGCCACTCAGTGGGTGCCTGTCAGCAAGTCATTTCTTGACCTGAGTCATGCTTTTTTTCAACTCTAAAATGGGGTAATAATTCTTACCTCACAGGATCACCATGAGGATTAAATAATGTTTGTGAGAACACGCAGCACAAAATAGGTGCTCAATAAATGATAATGTTCGACCATTGGAAAACAGAACCAACGATGAAAGGTTAGAGACAGTATGAGAGAAACGCCCTTAAGGATTCTTTAATTCCACGGTTCTTAACCCTAGCAGCACATTAAACTACCCATGCCCACGGGCTCCACTGCAGACGAAGATGATCGGAATCTCTGGGGGCAGAGCCCAGACAAAGAAAACGATTTTAAGTGCTCCGGGAGCTCCAACGTGCAGTCATGTCAGAACCATGAAGCCATCCCCTTCATTAAAGATGTGGAAATTTCAGCCAAAGATAAGTAAGAAGAGGAAAGCTCAAAATCATTCTGCCAGTGGTGTCAAGGCAAAAGCCTTGGACATAGGCATTCTGTGTTCTAATCACTCACCTCTGTTTCCTTGAAGACTTCATAGTCTCTGATTTCCAGAGACTTCAAGAGCAGGTGTCCTGTTCTGGCCCATTGGCTCATCAAATGTTGCTGACAATCTGTGTGTGTGTGTGCGCGTGCATGTGCGTGCACAGGAGTCCCTCTGCTGACGGTCAATCTGGTAGGGAAGACAGCTAATTAAGCAAGAGCAGTATGAGAGTTATGTAGGATCAGAAAAGTGGGAAAACCAAACCCTATAGCCAGGGTGGATCTAGAAAGCTAGCTTCTCAGAGGACGTGGCAAAGGTAGGGCTGAAAAATGAGTAAGCAAGGAGAGGAAAGACATTTCAGGCAGAGGAAACAGCTAATACAGAGACACGGTCATATTCCAGGAAGGTCAAGTGGTTTCATGTGCTGTAGTGATGAGTGTGTGGTGGTGAGGATGGTGGTGGAGGAGAGGGGCTGGAAGCATAGTCAGAGGCTGCATTGTTTTTCACAATCTGAATTTCACAAAGTTTTGAAATTGCTATTATCCCTTAAATTAAAGGAACTGCTTAGATGCCTTGGTCCTGTGACTTTCTGGTGCAGATCTGCGAAGACTGATTTGGTCTATTATTTCTGGATATTTCAGAAAGACAAGAAATGTCCAATTATACATATTTTGGGCATTTCTATTTCTATCATAGAACCAGTAGCACAATGAAAATCAAGAAAGGAGAGGAGGAAAGAAGCACAGAGTCAATCTGTTTGGGGTTTAAGAAAGGAAAATATATTGGAAAAAGCATTCATCTTCAACCTGTTTACTGAGATCTCTACTAGAGAGTTTTCCATCTTTTAAAAAAGGTGGCATATCTCTGAGAAGGAATCCACCCCAATATGTATACTTAACTGATCAAGAAAAAGAAATATCTCTGAGAAGAAGCCCATCCTAGAAATATGGGTAATTAACTAATGAATAAAAAGAAAAATTTTACCAGACTTTAGAAACTCTATTCAGGGAGCAACAGCCTTGAATAAAGAGGGCACGGAAAGCCTTCCATGGTCTTTTTTGTCCTGTATAACTAATTATTTTCCATGCACAGCTCCAAATTGCATTTCCTACCCTGCTGCATTGCTGTGAGCATGATTCTGGTACATTGTGGCTCTTCCAGGGATACTCCTGATATCAATCGTGAAGACTATTCAGAATGAGGATGGGAGTCAGAGTTGATTTGTGCCAACATTCCTGCTGAGAATTAGCCCAGTTCCATTATGTGTGGGCGAGCCCCTGGTTCCTCGCCCTTGCCTGTTTGAGGTACACAGATACAGCTGAGAGACTCTGCAGGGAGTGCCAAGTTAAGACACCCCATGATAGGAACATTATCACTTACTCTTTCATAATGAGCTCTTTGTGGGAAACCGAAAAAGATCAGGTTTATCTACCATTCAGTGCAGCTGTGGTGCCTCTATGAAAAGCGAGGTCTGCTTAGTAAGACAAGAAGAATCCAGAAGAATTGGATTCTTCTGGACAGACTCTCAGAATGAGCAGGGGCCCTGAGTCTTTTTTAACTCTTCCAACTAACTGGGGTACTAAGGGCCAGCGTAACTGCTTGGTTTGTGTCTTCGTTCATCAGTTGGAGAAACCGAGGCCCAAGGAGGTGAAGTGGCTTCCCCAAATCAAAGGTTAGTTAGAGGCCAAGCCAGAACCTATAGTAACTAGGTCTTCTCCCTCCTGTGGGCCGAACTGTCATCCATAAACCTGGTTATGATTATAATTAGCTAGGTTGTCAGAGATAGGACAGGATGTATATAATAAGAGTATATTGTGAAATCTTTTCTGATTTGAAAAAAAAGATAATGATGAACTTGGTCAAAATTTGTTCTCTGTGCTTTATTCTATTTAATCTGTGTTCACATACAAGATTTAATTTCTCAAACTGTGTATTTCTCTGTTTTATCTCACAGGTTGCCTATTTATCAGAATAGGGCTTGGTGTTACGAAGTCCACCCCTGTTGACTTGAACCACTCAGAAGACCTGTGCATCCTGGCAGCCTCATTTATCTCACCGCATGCTCCCACCTTGTAGTCGTGTATAAATATGACTGGCGTAGCACATACATATCCCCGCGGAACTTACTACTTTTCTATCTAAGATGGGTCACTTAATCCCAGGCCTTTCTTTCATGTCTGTACTTCATTCTTTCCTGGACTTTCCTACCCCATAGATTTTAACTTTGGAAACCTTTGCATGGGATTTGTACAAGTAATATTTTAGGTTGGTTTGCACAGGACCTATCATATTTTGTAAGAGTTGGCTCTCACATGAGCTCTTTATTTTTAAACATTACTCTTTCCTGTTAAGAATTCCCTGCTTTGGAGTTGCATCTATTCTTCCTATTGTCTCTTTCCCCCTCATGGTAATAACAGTGAGGAGTGCCTCCCTTCAGGGTCACTTAACCTCATTCCACGCGCAGGGAGAATTCATGAGTAGTAATATGTTCTCCAAAGAGAGTCTGACCTGCAAACTGAGAGTATTATGGGAAGGCAGATGATGATACCCAATCACATAATTAATGAAGATTTTTACACCTAGCCCACTTCTGTGGGTGAGGCCCAGAGGAGCCTGACTCTGGGTTATAACAAAATGCTGCACAACCATAATTTCACTGTTCAGATCTAATATTAAATCAGGCCCAGATTTTTCTGTACTTATTGAACACCTGTTAGGTTTACATGGGAATCCTCTTAGCTGTGAGCTCCTTGTGGATGAGGAACTGTGCCTAGCATTGCACTTGGCACATAGTAGGAGAACCAGGAATAAGTGTTGAATGAAGGGGATTGGTGAACAACTGGGGTTTTTCAGAGTATCCTGTCCTGAGGCCACTGCAGATGGAAGTGGTTCTCCTGTAGCATAACACATCCAGTTCTTTCTTGAGGTTGGGCTGCAACTTGACCTTCTTCCAAAGATGAAAAGGAAAATCATTATTCATCTGAGATTTGCCTTTCGGTGTTTAGCACGAATTTGGTTTCTAAGGAAAAAATGGCAAAGCATTCATGCAGGAAAAATTATTCTTTAGGTATTCTTCTCTGATGACCATAGACTGAGCAAGATTTTTGTATAGTTACTGTAGCCATGAAAATACTAATCATTGGACAACATTCCTAATGCAACAAATATCAACCCATAGAGCACTTCGATGAATGTCAGGGAGCAGAGCTAACAGAAATGTAATGCTAGTGAGTCGGCACTCTCTTTACCAACTCCACACGTTTATTCAGCATCTTCCTATGTGTAAAATCCGTGATTTCTCCTTGCTTTTGTTTGTTTTTCAAATGTCAGTCTGAAGGCAGAATATACCTTTTGTAACTGATGAACTGTGATCATTATTTGTGTCTATAAAAAGTGATATTCCTCCTCACTTTTAAATTAATTTGGAGTTTCAGGGATAAGGTTTTGGTGGTATGTGGCATGCATTAGGTGCTCAGTAAGTATAGAAGGGAAGGCAGAGTGCTGGGAGGAGGTTACGGGAAGGAGAGGAAGTGATCCACACTTGGGCCCTGGAGTCAACCTGCACAGAGTCCAGCAGACTCTGCATGTAACTGCCAGGTAACCTGGTAACATCCATTGACTTCTAACCTGAGTTTAATATTCTTTAAAATGAGATAATACCTACTTCGTAGGGTTTTTGAGAGGCTTAAATGCATGAATACATGTAAATGTCTGATATAAACCAACTCAATAAATGCTAGTTTTTTAAATATAATTAATAATAATGTTCATGATGTCCAGTGATTATCTTCTTTGAGAAAGCACTTGTCTCTTTATCTTCCTGGACTTTGAAATGAGTCCCCTTCAGTTGATATGGATTCCTCAGGGCAGAGAGAGACAAGCACAGTAGAATTGCTCAGAACAGGCAGCTGCAGGCGACAGCCTCCTCAGGGACGCCCCATGGTGTTACTGCCCTGCTGCCCTCGTGTGGGTTCCCCTCTGCTAGGGTCTCAGGCTTCAGTCCTAATCTTACCTGACTGCTGTTCTCTTGCCAGGATGGAGGGCCAGATTCTCGTTTCCTTTGTGTATCCATACTTTCCTCTTGCAGGAGAGCATGTTTGCCTGAGAACGGGGCCTTTATTAGCCCATCTTCCTAGGGGGTTTACCTTGAGGTCGAAGAGAGACAAGCCGGCCCGGTGGGGAAGGGCCGTCTGGCTGTGGGCTGATGTCTGCCCATTAATCCTTAGGGCCAGATGTTGGTGTTTGTTAAACCTTTGATGAGTAACAGTGTTCTGCATCTAAGAGACTCTAATTTTACCTCTTTCAGAGACATCACTACTTTTTCACCAAAGTTAGATTTCCTCAGAACGAGAGTATATTTTCTAAAAATGTTTTGGCACGAGGTAGAGTAACAATAAAAACATGTAAAGCATTTAGCCCAGCTAATGAGCAACACTAGAGACTGGTGGCCAGTCAGAGGGCTTCCTCGGGGTTTTCCTGAGGTAATTGACACGCACAGAGAGTGGAGGGGCCCTGGCAGGAGACCTGCTTTGGAAGGTTCTGCCCCCTACAGCCACCTCCATTTCTCTGCGCCCAGCGTGGAAGAAGGGGCCCTGGCCTCTCATACCTGCGCGCGGCTAACTGGTGCAGGCGCTTACTGCGAGCCAGTCTGGGTTCTGAGGGCCGTCGACCCTAAATCACTTCATCCTCAGGACACCTAAGTTCTGAGGTGGATACTGTTTCTAGCTCCATTTACAGAGGAGGGGATGGAGGCTCAGAGAAGATAAAAAATTTCCCAAGGTCAAACAGTCATTAAGTGATATAATCAATAAAAAAAAAAAACACCCAGGCTCCAGAGCCTTTTCTCTTAACCACTGCTCTGCTACACTGCTTGAGGAGTTACCCGTCCTTCCTGAGGATCGCAGGCAGGGACCAGAGGGGTCCAGCATATATTTAGCATTTTTCTTCCCCAGCTTTTTAAAATACTTTATTTTCAGTAGGATTCCAGGCATAAGTAGCAGTCTTCATCTCAACAAGGGCAAACTGCCTATAAGAGCTATAGGGTGGCCCAGCACTCTCCGTAGAGTGACCTCTGCCCTCCAATAGGGCAGCACCCTGTCACAGGCCAGGTGCCCTGGAAGGGGTTTCTGAGATGGAGTTTGCCATGCAGGTTATTTATTAGGGGTCCCAGCCAAAGGGCAGTTGACACGACGGGAAGTTGAGCTGCAGTGCAGGCCTGATGGCCTCAGCCAAGCACCTGGCTGTGGTGGAGCAGACGTGGTCTCTCAGAGCTGCCTGGTGGTACCACCGCCACCATCCGGCGGTGGATGTGGGACACCTGAAGGAGGGCGTCCCCTTGGGCAAGGAAGCTCTTTTCAGCTGAGGTGACTCTGAAGGAGCTGACAGCATTCCTTGGCACTGAGGCAGCGCGTTCTTCCTTGAAAGGGGGCTCTAGGCGCTGCATCCGTGTTTCCATCTTGACGCTTTCAATTTTATTAGCATTGTGAGTCTACACAATGGGAAATGCTTTCTTCAAACTCAGCCTCTATTTGCTTGGATTCTAGATAAATAGGCACTGCACAAATAAAGACAGATCCTCAGCTTTCTGGAATCCTTTTACTATAGCCCTAGGCAGAAGCAAAGGTATCACATCAATATATATATTTGGACCATGTGATTAAAGTCATACCTGGCATTTTTGGAGGCACTTAAAGAGTTTGTTTTACGCTCATCATGTCTTTCAAGTGGAGCCAGTTGGCTTTTTTCTGGAGGCCAGAGTCCAAAGCTAAAAGCCACAATGCAGTGATGGAAAATCTCTAGTTACATTTTGCTTGCTAGTTGTCTTTCAGAGAAATCTTTCAGTGATTAAGATTCCAGGTTTAACTCCCTTTTCCTTGCTCCTTCCATCATGATACTAAAGCAGTCTTCCAGCTCACTTCAGAACAGACATTAACCTGCATCCCAACTGACTTATTTCTTGTCCACGCGAGTTGACCACAGATTCGTTCCTGTGTATCCGGTGGGTGCTTTGCCCTGCAGGATCCATTACTGCTGTGTCCCACTGTTGCCCACAGCTGGCTCTGGCCACTGACGGTCTCAACTGCAAGGTGCGCAAAACCTTTCTCCATTTCCCTTCTTTCAGGTTGGAAAGCTTATCCAAGAAGCAGCTGGAAGAAGTAATTTGAAACGAGTAACTCTGGAACTTGGAGGGAAAAGTCCCAATATTATTTTTGCAGATGCTGATTGTAAGTCAACCACAGATCTCTTACATGCCCTGGCATACTGGCCTGCGGTGCTCACTTTTATTATCTCCACTTTCAACAGGACACTAAGAAAAAGGTCTTTGAAGCTAAGTGGCATTCAAGGAGAAAAATCTAGACCCTTCCTTTTAAGGACAAAATAATATTGGTAAAGACCACTTATCAGTTGACAATCAGAGTTTGTTTTCTAGACATAATAAGCCATTTTGACTCTGTGTTGTTGTAAAATAGGGTAGAAGAGGTGAAGGCCTGGTTGGTATTGTATAGTGGAAAGAGCAGTGGTCTAAGCCTCTGAACACTGGAAATGTAACCTCTGCCTAGATTCGAGAAACCTGAAACGTCTCATGTATGCCTGGTGGCTTTGTAGATCATTAAAAATTTTTAGTTCACTAGCTCTACCAACGTTGTCCCAAACCCACACCCCCTTCTCTGTTTAGCCATCCCCATGCCTTTCTGTTGCCCCCATGGCTTTTAGTCAGGATGACAACACACTATGGTCAGTTCTGTATGAATAGACCTAAATTGGAGGTGATTACACCTTGGCAGTAGGACTATACAGAGGCCTAGAGCTATAACCTAGAAACCCCATGTCTCCAGGCAGGATGCTCTCTAGTCCACTCTGCACGGGTGTGCTCCTCATGTTTGGAAAAACTTGCCAGGGAATGAAATTACAAAACCTCTTTCAGTCATCCTTTTTCTTCTTCACATCCTGCCAGGCAGCACTGCTTCCTCAATTTCACTACTAGAGAGATCAGAGAACAGCAAGCAGATTGCCTGAATCTCAGCCCCAGCTTGGAATTTGCAAGTTTAGCTTCAGCTTTATACTAGTTGTCAAGAGGATCAGGATTCTGTACCTAAATTCCTATTAAGGTGTAGGCGCTCCACTGACAGTACATTGATTCATTCAGTCAGTGCGTCATTTAGCAACTAGCAGACACCAGATTTATTAATACTATATTGAGTATTATTTAGTATCTCTCATTTTCACATGAGATGAAGACGAGTTACCATGTGCTACTATACAATTCCATGTAAATATAGAGGAAATTGAGCGTCTTCAAAGACGATCATTGCTGTCACAGTTTAATTTGCCAAAATACTAATTAAAAGTAGAGCTGCAAGGTCCTATAGATTAGGGATTGCAAATTGGCAGTCTATAGGCCAAATGCAAGGTATGGCTGTGTTTACTTCTAAGTATTACACAAAATATTGATTTCCGTTTTTTCTTAAAACTGGCAATCTGGCAACCCTGGGCTATGTTTATGCATAGCAACAGCCAAAGGTAGTACTTTCCTTCTGAGTCTCTGTCACATTGCTTTACTATTATCTACACAGCCCCTTTGGTTATTGGGGTTTGAGACTCCTGTTATAGATAACGTGGTCTAATCCCTCTTTTTACAGAAGAAAGGTTTTCCAAGAAGTGAAGACGTCCAAGTTAACACAGCCAATAACGTCAGGGTCTGGTTAGAACTAGAACCAAGTTGTGTTCTCAATCCAGTGCTTTTCACTGGGCTGCTCACAGTTCTGCTCTGTGGTGAGCATGACATTACACCTGGGGCTTTGGGGAGGGAAGAGGGTCGGTCCCTTAGGCCCCTCCACAGGCAAAGCAGTGTTGAGAGCATGGCTGTTTCCTCTTGTAGTGGACTATGCCGTGGAGCAGGCTCACCAGGGTGTGTTCTTCAACCAAGGCCAGTGCTGCACTGCAGGATCTCGCATCTTTGTGGAGGAGTCCATCTATGAAGAGTTTGTGAGAAGAAGCGTGGAGCGGGCTAAGAGGCGCATAGTGGGCAGCCCCTTTGACCCCACCACCGAGCAGGGACCCCAGGTAGAGAAATCACAGACATGCCCGTTCTTTTTTTTTTTTTTAAACATCTTTATTGGAGTATCATTGCTTTACAGTGGTGTGTTAGTTTCTGCTGTATAACAAAGTGAATCGGCTATACATGTACTTATATCCCCATATCTCCTCCCTCTTGTGTCTCCCTCCCTCCCACCTTCCCTTTCCCACCCCTCTAGGTGGTCACAAAGCACCGAGCTGATCTCCCTGTGCTATGCGGCTGCTTCCCACTAGCTATCTATTTTACATTTGGTAGTGTATATATGTCCATGCCACTCTCTCACTTCGTCCCAGCTTACCCTTCCCCCTCCCCGTGTCCTCAAGTCCATTCTCTACGTCTGTGTCTTTATTCCTGTCCTGCCCCTAGGTTCTTCGGAACCTGTTTTCTTTCTTTAGATTCCATACATATGTGTTAGCATACGGTATTTGTTTTTCTCTTTCTGACTTACTTCACTCTGTATGATGGACTCTAGGTCCATCCACCTCACTACAAATAACTCAATTTCGTTTCTTTTTATGTCTGAGTAATATTCCATTGCATGTATGTGCCACATCTTCTTTATCCATTCATCTGTCGATGGACACTTAGGTTGCTTCCATGTCCTGGACATGCCCTTTCTTTACTTAATCTCTTATGAACACAGAAACCAGACACCCTGGTGGAACCCGACAAAGCATCATCTTCCTTCTTCTGCTGACCCCTTACTCTTCTTCCTCATCTGTCTTCATGGCTGGAAATGTAGCCAGTGAGGCATTGCTTGCTTACGTCTTGTGCTTCTCTTTCTGTTTCTAAATTTTATCCTTGAAAAACCGAGAGATTAGGATTGCCTTAAGGATATCTTGAACTTTGGGGGTAGGTTGGAGTCTCTCAGCTCCAAAAAAGGACCCAGGCATGGCAAGATGGATCTTGACTAGAACCCAGTCCCAGTCCTTAACTGCTGGAGTCAAGACATCCCCACAGGTGCCACAGTCAAGGAGGGCAGGTATCTCTCATTCCCAGAAACCCATTTATACTTTTACCAGCTGCCAAGGATTCTCTCCACCAACCTGACCTACTCTGGGATGACCACGTGCAGTTTGTAATTGTGTAGGGAATGGAGAGCTGTCTGCTCTCTCTTCTGCCATATAGTTCTCTCTTACTCTGAATGCTTCATGCACTGTGGTGGATGAGGAGGGCCACAAAGGTCCCTGCTGGCTGCACTCTTGAGCTCTGCAGGTTCTCCGTGGTCATCAAGGTATATTTCCAGTTAGAACTCTGGTTTTGAACTGAGAATTTTTAAAGGAATATGTAGACCAGATCTCATCTGGATCACTAGAGCATGGGTTTTCCTGATAAGAAGCAATATCTCCTTAGTTTTGGGACCATTTGAGAGAAGATTGAAGTTGTAACAGCAATTCAAACTCAGGTGAATGTAGGTTTCTTTTTTATTTACCATAATAATTGAGTGATAAGTCTATAACTTGGGGGCTTGCGGGGGGCGAGAATGACCTTATTTTATGGACTAGGATGCTAGCTCTCACTCTTTAAACTTAATCCTTTCCTCTGACGGTATAACAGTAGTTCCATAAAAATATACCCCGATATTCATTTGTCTATAAGGTTAATTTTTACTTATGTAAACAGTGAATAATCAATTAGCCAGTATCTCCATCATTTAGAAATATTGCTTAACTCTTGAACTGGTACTTATGACTTGTCAGTATCATCAGAGCAGTGCATTCACTGGAATTCTTGATGTATTAGGTTGAACCATACAAAATTACCCTTTTTCATAGGTCAAAAATGGTTAATTAACAGCAGTTCCATATGATTTGACTAGGTATAATGAAGCTTTGGCCAAAAATCACAAATGAGAGAGATTCTTGAGCACATGCTTATTTCCATTTTCATAGAAGATTTTACTTGGAGTCATCAGGCACTTTCTTCTGTAGATTGATAAGAAACAGTACAACAGGATCCTGGAACTCATCCAGAGTGGTGTGGCCGAAGGCGCCAAGCTGGAGTGTGGAGGCAAAGGGCTGGGCCGAAAGGGGTTTTTCATCGAGCCCACGGTGTTTTCCAACGTCACTGACGACATGCGGATCGCCAAGGAGGAGGTATCACATAGATTTTAACAGCAGCCACATCTTCCTTGGGATGGTTTCCAGGGCATTTCTAGTAGACAATATTAGAGGTTTAGTTCTTTGTATTTTATATACATTGTACAATAGCAATAAACATGGCTATGAAAATCCCCAGTTTCAAGAAAGAAGTTAGACAAAGAGGCAAGCAAGCTAGACGGAGGCCAGGTGATGTGCTTTATGATCTCAATTGTTATTAGCCAACAGAACCATCATAAAAGCCAATCACTGGTCTCAGTGATACATTGCCAACAGTTCAGTTCCCCCAAATATGGGTCATTAGGCTGTTAATCAGGAAATAGAAAGCACCCAAGCATCCTCGCGCTTCTGCAGGAGAGGACCAGTTGCAGATCAGCCACCTCTCCAGAGCGGTAGTTCTCAGTTCTGGAGCAGTGCCTGGGGGATCATGGAGAACACAGCTTTAGAACACACTGTGGAATCAAGTGCTGCCAGGCAGGGTGGGGGAGCGGAGGAGTTACACTCTAAGGGTAGACTTATGTAATCTTATTCTGGGAAAGTTTGGGATATTTTTACAGTTATGTTTTGCTAAACTTAAACATCATTTAAATGATGAAGGCAGAATAAACTTGCCTTGAAACATAGAAAACAGGTGAAAGGATGGCGAAGCAACCATGTTGGGTCAACCTATTTTATTGCAGATCTTTGGGCCCGTTCAGGAAATTTTGAGGTTTAAGACTATGGATGAAGTTATTGAAAGAGCCAATAACTCAGACTTTGGACTTGTAGCAGCTGTCTTTACTAATGACATCAACAAGGCCCTCACGGTGTCTTCTGCAATGCAAGCTGGGACTGTTTGGTAAGACCAGAGTCAGTCTCGTTCTGGCCATAACACATTCCATGAGGGTGGGAGGGGGCTTGTAATTCTCCAGACCCTGCGTGAAATAAAAGCATATGCTCTGGAAGGATGGGGGAGACCGAAGACTTCACCCTGAGAAGGGATACTTCCTATTGGTAGATCAGGAAGTCAAAGTCAATCTTAAATTATAAAACTTTCATGTGGGGAAAAAGGAATTAAAAAATAGAACTTATAAAAGAAATATCATGCCAGTGCTATTGTTTCTGTGTAAGCAGAATACACACTAACAGTACCATGTTTTCTTCTTTCAGGATCAATTGTTACAATGCCTTAAATGCCCAGAGTCCCTTTGGGGGATTCAAGATGTCTGGAAATGGGAGAGAAATGTAAGTGTCCAAAGTTGCTGGTGCCTGAAGAGAAACAGGGTTGCGAATAGCAGCATAGAGGGGCACTCAACAGCATCAGTGAATTCTCTTACTCTCATCCATTCACTAAACAAACACTTGGTTGAAAACATAAATGTATAAGCAAAGCACACATTACAAAGATGAATAAAACACAATAATACCCTTACCTTAAGTGGGAATGGAGAAAAATTCATGTACCAATAATTCCATGTAATAGGTGCTATTATGCAAGTATGTCAAATATCTTGTTAAGTACAGAGGAAAAATCAATCAATTTTGCCTGATGAGGTCACAGAAGACTTTACAGAGGAAATAACATTTCAGTTTCTTAGGAGCAGGCATTCCAGGTAGAGGGAATAGCAAGAACAAAGGCATGAAGGCATAGCAACTACAGAATAGTCCAGACACAAAACAGAGTTTGGCATGTTTAAAACAGACGTCACCAACTGCCCACCCAGGGACAAATCTGGCTTAGAGAAATGTTTTGGTTTTTTTTTTTCCTTGTAACATTTAAAAACCTTTACCTGACATTCAAAATGAGGAGACTTTCCATAAAAACCTAGATTTCTTGCTTATTTTCATTCCCCAAAGCAAAATTGCTGCAGCTGTGAGCTCTGCAGTTTTCCCTATTCCCCATCATGCCTGCTTCTGGGAACTGAATATTGGCTGTGTTAGTTTTACACATACCCAATTCACTCACTGTCACCTGCTCAGTGCCTATAGGATCTTTGAGTCTGGGACTGCAGAGCCTAGGGCACAGGATGCATGGAGGAGACTTGCTGAAGATACAAGTGGAGAGGTTGCTTTAAACCCAATCTCAAAGGGTTTTTAAAGGGCATACTGTGGGAGCTGAGGGGATACCAACGTTCTTATGGCCAACATTCTTGGTGTATAGAGGATGTTTTGGCAGAGATCACAGGAAGATGACCCATTACAAGGATTTTGCAATAATAGGTATTAATTAAATGCCTGCTCTGCATATGGCTTTATTCTGCCTTCTTACCTAACATTGTCTCATTTGCTTTTCACAGTGATTCTATGGGATAGATACATTTATCTTTATCTTACGGATGGTTCAGATGAGGAACTAAGGGATGGAGTGGTTAAGTAGCTTGCCCAAGTCTCACAGCCAGTAAGTGGCAGATCTGAGCTTTGAACCTAAATTTTAGTGGCTTAGTTTCTGTGATGTTTGGCCAAGGAAGCATGGGAACCAGGTATAAGGAGTCTTCCGGGTCAGAATCAGAGCTGGGCTGCCCTCTTGTGATGCTGAGGACCTGAAAAATGGGACTGTGGCAGAGGAAAACTAGAGTGATTGCATTTGCAACTTCACATACGAATGGATTTTTAGAATTGCTTTCGGAGAATGAATGGTAGCTAGGGTCTTCCTGAGCTGACATCTCCCCTCGTCCCAAAAAACTTTCATTTTCCCTCATTTCGAAAGGAGCTAGATCCATGTTTTCTAAATCCTGTGACTCATAAGAGGAAACATCTTCCATGCCTGTTCCCTCGGGCATTACTGAATGCATACTTTTTTGAACAAATGCTTAGTTCGCAATCAATCTGCTAAAAAGTATTGAGCACATTCATACTTTGTGCAAAGCATGATGCTTGGTCTGTAGGGGAAGGTGCAGCTCATTAAATTACTTGAAATTTTGTTGGATAAATGAAATATACAACATTGAAAGAATCAAAAGAATTCCAGAAAAGCCTGTGGAGTGGTAGAGGAATGCAGGGGTGATAGAGATCGTTGTGAGCTGGAGAAGTCCAGGAAACCATTAGATGTGATCTCTTATACTGATTTGAATTGGCCTTTAAAGGAGAGGAACATTTGAGTAGATGAGGAGAGAGGAATAGTTTTTCATGGTTGGTGGGCAAAACAGGATAGCAGTGGGGGAAGAGTTAGCAGAGGCATTGTGGGAGAAATAAGTATGGTATTTGGGGGGAAGTGCAGTGAACCCATGACTAGCACAGGGGATTTACATCTTCAGATACTGTAGCTGGTAATCTCTAGTCCCGAGCCATTAAACCATGAAGTAGATACAGCTTTGAGGCTAAGAGCAGAGTTTCTAGAATCACACTGCACAGATATGTACCCTGGCTCTACTGCTTAATACCTGTGCAGCCTTGGACAAACTATTTAATCTCACCGAGCCTCAGTTTCCTCATCTATAAAATGGGAATAATTATAGATAGTACTTACCCTACAGAGTTGCTGTTAGGATTAAATGTTAGAATCATGTATGCCAAACATCCAGCAAGGTATCTGGCAAACCTTCAGAAAATGTGAGCTACTATCATCATTATTGATCAAGTAGATGACTGTTACGTAGGCAGTCCTTCTTTTTCTTAATAAATGTATTAAGAAAGGGAGAAACTGCTCTTGCTTGAACCTTTGCTTCTGGCCTTCAGTACCTCCCACTTGCTTTATAGCCAGAACCCATACCCAGTCTGGATCCTATTTGCTAAGTTATTAGTATTCCTTCAGCTTTTATAAAGTCTTCATGTACTCTAAGTATCTCTTCTTAACTTGCACATGGCCTTAACTTTCTGCTTCCACTTTTGAAGATGCATTCAACTTCTTTCATTTCCTGCCCCTGTGTTTGTGCTCTCCCAGCCTCTGAAATGTTGGGGCCATCGCCGGCTCTGGGAATGCTGCTCACATTGACTGTTACAGATCATTAACAGGGTGCATCATGGGCATAAAATACACTTGAAATAACTAATTGCTGGTTGATGGTTTCTCATCTCAGGCTAGCCCTGGACTCTCATCACAGGCAAACCTCCTACCAGGATTCGGGCTTGGGACATTGTTCAGGCGCAGTCTCTTCCTGTCAGAAACATCGCCCTCGCCTAGAAAGAAGGTCCAAGAGACAGTTTGGCTGTGTCAGAACCACACAGAACAGTGGCCTTTCTCGACTCGTCTCATGGGCACAGTAGTGATTTGGTCTTCCCAGTGCAGTTAAAAAATAATTAGGAAGCAGTGCTCTTTGATGAGACTCACTTCATCTTATCTAAATTATATGAGTCTTTGTTCCTGTTTGCCCCCAAAACATGTTTTCTCTTCCTTAAATGACCTGGAGTGGTAGGAAATGCTTCAGATAAAAGAACCTGCCCTGTCCTGGTTCCCCACTCTTCTTCTCATTTAATACAGTCCTGGAAACTCTGCTTAGCCTTCCACTTGGACAGAATTGTTTATCTCACGGCCTGCAGGCTCCATGCAGCTTTGGTCCCTGACATCTCTTTGCCTACCTCTAAGAGGAACAGGGAAGGGAAGTAGCATTTTCTGGAAATGAGCTCCAAGGAAGGCTGTTGGAGCCCCTGAGTGCTACCCCACAGAGAGCTGTGGAGAGGGCTGCCCTCTACAGGTTATCTGATGGGCTGGCCTCTAATTCCCAGGGTCAGAGACTTGGGCTGAGTTTCTCTCCGTTCTGCTTGTCCAGCTAATTCCATCTATTTCAGCCTTCCCATCCTTTTCCGTCTCATTTAAGCTCTCCTGAGACAAGGGGTCATAGAGTCCAAGCTATAAAATATGTATCACAAACCTAGGGGATGGAAAGAACGCTGTGAACCTCAGCATTTTAAAAACTAAGGACACACGCTTTGAAGACGAGAAGTGTTGTTCAGATGCTCTGAGTCAGTGTGTGTGTGCACAGCATTGCGTATGCACAGAAAGTCACCTGTAGGCTGGGAGAGGGGCTTTCTAACCCTGCCTATCTGGCGATCCACTCTCAGAGATTCTGATTTAGTAGATCTGGGCTAGGGCCCAGGACCTAGATTCTTAACAAGCTTCTGGAATGATTCTCGTGCAGGTGGTCTGGGGATGCTGCTCTGAGAAATGCTGCTGTAAGTCAAAGAAAAGGGCAGGGAAATATACACCCTAAGCAGAAATCCCTATTTGTTTTATGCGTGAGTCTGAGTGACTTCCTAAAATGGCTGGCTGAGAGACACCCAGATCTAACGTCTTACCTTACCTTTACGTATGCCGAGTTTGGTTCATCTTTGGGAATATAACCTAGTCTGGCCAAGAAGCAGGAATACAGGCTTCTAAATGTGCTGTGCCCTGACACATGGCCCCGCTGGAGAGGTGACTATACAAAGAGATTGGGGCATGTCAATAACGATACGTCTGCCTTTTGTGCAGTAGTGGACTTCTTCCTTAACTATGGAACTATGTGCCACAGAATTTAACTGGATTGAGAAAAATTTTAGTAGATTTGAGAGAAAGACCCTAGAATGAGATGGCGAAATAGCTGAAGAATCCCCATGTTAGGGATTGGATTCAGAGACCTTATAGCAGTGTTGCTCAAAGAGTGGGTCCAGTAGCCACCCATCTCATGGTCTCTTGGGCTCCTCCCTAGACCTACTGGAACAGAATCTTTGGTGGGAGATGGTCAGGAACCTACAGTTTAAGCAAGCTTCATGGGTGGTATTTGTATAATAAGGTTCAGGAACTGATGTCAGAGAGACGACTGGGTGCCAAGAGGAGGGAGAGAGTCAGCTGGAGTCATACAGCCAGTTTAATGCAGAGCTGAGTTGGCACTCCTGTCTGCCGATCCCCACCCTCAGTGTTCTGCTCCACGCGCTGCCCTGAGACTTCTCATTGGCTTTCCTTGAGGCCTGGGCCCATGGGCAGTCTTTCCTTTCATGGCAGATGTGAGTCCACTCCAACATCTCGGAGCAGGCTGTGTGCCGGCCATGCAGCAGATGGCCGCCTGGGACCCGAGAGAGGAGCACCTCCAGTCCAGAATTTTCCATTGCTTTGAGCACCCAGAGATTTGGGATCCGGCAGTCACACTCGAAAGCAAGGTTTCTAGCTCTGTAGACTTTCTTACATCCCTCACAACTTAGTTAGAGATCTGAGTGGGAGGAAAGTGGTTCAGGGTCTGCCCCACGTGTGTGCACAAGCGAGGGAACAAGAAGGGAGTAGCCACACTTCACACAGGAGGCAGATGATGTCCGTGATGAAGAGACACATGCACAGCTGCCCAAGGGCAGGAGAAAGGCCAGCGAGAGCCAGAGCTGAGCTGGTAATAAAGAGACAGCCTGGACAGAGCCGGTGAGGGAGCCACATACTGAGTGGGGCAATCCCAAGCTTATTCTTCCCATTCCTGCAAGCAGAACGGCCAGTGCAGACGAGAGAGCAGCATGCTGCCTGAGTCGCTGATGTTCTGGGGGCTGTGGGGGAGGAGGGGGGCGCGACCACTCAGGTGCCCTGGTGCTCAGAGGAGCTGCTGGCACAGCAAGGGCAGCTCTGTGTCGGGCCAGGGAAGCAGAATGAATCCTTTACAGCGGGCCTTCGCTGTAAAGCCCAGTTGCAGTAACTTTATACCTTTTATATAAGACTGTTTTTAAAAACGGCCTGTCTTAATCCTTTCTTATTCAAATATATCTCTAAGCGTTCTTTCATGTTTTTTTCTGGCAGAGATGGTCAGTCAGCAGGGTAGAACTGGGGAAGAGGGGGTAGGAAGAAGCCTGCCCCCCCTTCCTCGCTCCCACAGTTATCAAGTGCTTTCTTTCAGCCTGATGCTGTGGGCCGCATGCTAGGTTTGGGGGAGGACAGAAAGCAAGATCAGGAAGATGCAGATCGGTGGGCGAGACAGAGTACCCCCGCCCTCCCTCCTGGTATTACAGGGCTAGAGGTGGTAGAGGTGGGTACAAGGTGCTCTGAACACAGAGCAGGAGGGGCACTCCTTCTGCTGAGAACTTGAGGAGAAGCTTCACAGAGGAGTGACTTTGAAAAGAAAAGAAGAAGAAAATGTCAAGTATTTTGCAGAAAATAATTAAGAGAACATGCTTGATGTGACAATGAAATCGAGAAAAGAAAGAAAGACAAAGAGAGGTAGGAATAAGAAGGAACGAGAGAAGAGACGTGAAGGAAAGGAGCACCTCACTGCACCGTAGCAGTGAGGCTTTTCCACGTGCCAGCGCCCTTCAGGCAGTGGTCGGAGGGGCTGTTTCTCCTAGGGCCGCTGAGGCAGGTGACCTGGCTCCCCCTCCCCCCTCTCAGGCCCGGCCACCTACAGGCCCCTCAGAGGCCAGGCCGATTATCTGGTTTCTCCTGCACCCGGCCCAGCACGGTGCTGCCCCATAGTAACAGTGCAATAAACGTTCGTTTGCCTGATGACAGAAATCCCTGATCAAGGCCCCAGAGGGTGCCATGAGCCAGGAGGGGAAGTGGCCGAGGGCAGGTCGCGGGAGACAGCTGACTCACACTTCCCAATTCCTTTCCCGTCCGTGGTTTTGATTTCCTCTTTCCCCTGACTCTGTGGAGGCCGCAGATGGTATTTGTTCAGGGTTCTGTCTTTAAGGCATTGCGTGTGATCTGTACTCTTCTGTGGTGGGCCTTTGGGTATTGTTGCCGCTTATTAAACCGAAGGACCAGTGAGAAGGAATGTAGAACATCAAGCCGAGAGGACCCTCGTGGTTTTCTTTCAGGTAAAGTGGACTGGGTCTCGAGGAGAGCCATTAGAGCACAGGCACATCCTGGGCGTCCAGTGGTTGGAACAGGGTTTTTGAAGAGGAAAGCCCATGCTGAGCTGCCTGGGCCTCTGGTACCTGATACAGCCCGTTTCTGTTTTTCAGGGGAGAATTTGGTTTGCGAGAATACTCCGAAGTTAAGACCGTGACAGTAAAGATCCCCCAGAAGAACTCTTAAGATGGCCAAGAAGGAAGGTGAAGGCCAGCCTGCACGACTCTCCCCCTCTGCTTTCCCTGTGGGGCCCAGCTCTCAGGAACCCAAACTTGATACTCAGTCCTTACTTAAGATTTAAATGACAGCAGGTAGGCCAGGCCATTCGCTGCGTAAAGAAAGCAAACCCGTTGGGCGTGGTTTCTTGGCACCCTGTGAGGGATCACCTTAACAGTACCAAACATTGGGGAGCGTGGGACAAAGGCACGAGGAGTAGCTGTGGGGCATACCCAGTATTTCTTTCTGGGGTGAGGGAGCTGTATTATTTGATGCCTTCTGTCACAAAGGACTTTGCTTGTGAGCAAAGGTAGCCTTTCCATTGTCTTCATTTCCCCCTTCCAGGCTCTCCCTGCTCACGCACCCCTCCCGCTCCTCCAAGGAGATCTCAGCTGAGCTCATCTGGGGCAGATGTTTGGGCCGGGAACAATTTTCCAAGGTTTTGCAGCCAAATTACCGTTTCATGTCATCCATTTCTTCAAAGCAAAACATGAAATGGTTTTAGTTAGAGCCAGACCAGACTGAAAATGCCAGGAGCTGGTACACTGCAGATGTCCTAAGGAGAAAGAACTTGGGATATTCCTGACCCAGTCTGGCTTTCTTACATCCACATATAACAGGAGTGAAAGATCAGGAGATGGAGCTCCAGCGATCATCACGTGTAGTTCACAGCCTCGGAGCTCATCACCGCATGGTTTGAGGGGGTAAGAGAGAGGGGGGTGTGTGTGTGTGCGCGTTCGCGCGCGCATCTGTGCATTTAATTCCTTCTTGAGTATTCTGGAATAAGTCGGGGTGGGTTGTTTTTCATGGATTGATCTTTTCCAAAGCTTGTCTTTAAAATCAACCAAAAACTGATCTGAGCAGGCTTGAGAATTTGGAAAAAGGTAATGCTAGGTGCCTTGTAGAAATAATTCCATTTCCAATACTGCTGACAATTCATACTAAATGAATTATCTCTGCAGTTGGAATCTATAGCTTCTTCCGCCTCCCACCCCCACCCCGTCCCTGTCCCTGGTGCACGCCACCTCCCAGTCCCAGTGCTGTGGGTGTGACTTCAGCTTCCCATGCCCTAGGTCAACTGGCAGTAACCTTGGAAAATCTGGCCAGGCTCAGAGGTTTCCTTCTCCATTTGTAGAGTTCCGGTGTGCCACGACTGCCACGCTGCACCAGATCTCCACTTGTCACGCCCGTGGCTCGTCCACACACCACTCTTGCTCTTGGCCTCCCAAGGGGGAAGCATGAAGCAGGCTGGCTCCCTTTCCTCCAGCCACACGTTCCTCTTCTGCTTTCCACTGAAGGCTCCATCTCTGACATGGGCAGTGTCAGCTTCCTTTCCTTTTTCCCTCTTTCCAGCTGCCAAATCCAATTCGTTCTCTAACCTAGATGAAGATCATTTATTTAAAAGTACCAAACATAACCTAGAATATATGAAATATGGGCAACACATATATAGCCTTCTGTATTTAACGGTTTTCTGCTTTCTAACCATACCGGTTTTCTATTTATAACCCTTGACTATTCATGATGTTTTAAAGAAACCTCTCCTTGCTGTTATTGACAAAGGACAGTGGCCAGATGCCTTGAGAGATGCCACATTTCTGAGTTCTTTCGTGTGAATGTCATGCTCTCCTCCTATAGCCTGTGTCCCAGTGAACATATCCATTAACCAGCTAGTTACCTTTGAACTGCAATATAGAATGTGAAAATGAAGATTTATTTCGTTTAATTTACTTAAAAAAGAAACCTCTGTGCTAGCAATAAAGCATTTATATTGTGTACTCCTCGGGATCATTTGGCTGTGTTTATCAGTGTCTTTGTGTCACACCGAGTCCATCTAGGTCCTTCTCTCAGCCGCTGGGCTTTTCAGGTATGTTGCTGCCTCTGGATACTGAGCAGAATTTGGAGGGTATTCTTGCCATAAGGTAAACAAGACCCTTATTTCTGACACTGTTTAAAATCCAGGCATACATACAGTTCTGTGTGGCAAACAAGTATAACCATGTATGAAACATATGAAATGACAATTTTCATCCAAAGGAGCCTCTGTGAAAGCTAACATGTAGAGGAGTCTTCAGGCCTGTTCTCACAAACATGGACCACGTGATGAGAGCTCACATTCGCTAATGGCATCTATCGGTAGCTTTATTTTTATTTACCGAAGTGGAACAAAGTCAAAACTGACAACCTGATGTAATATTTTTGCAGCTGTAGAAAGGAAGCTGTAAATGGTGACTATAGGACCAGCCAGAGCTTGTTTGCTTTCTGTGTGTTCTCAGGGTTGTGCTTTTGGAGAGCGGTTTCCACCCTTTAGACCTGCACATCCCCTCCTTCCAACCGTGCTTCCCCACCCAAGTCCTGGTCAAGCGAAGCAAAAACAAAAACTGATGACTTAGACACAAAGGAAGTGAGACCCAGGGAGAGACATGTTGCTCTGGACTGGGATTCCTTGCTCTGACTGCTGGTATCTTGTTCCTCAGAGGAACAAACTGGGCGTCGGAGAATGCTGTCCCTGGGGCATGGGGTGAACTCTGAAACGTAGGCTGTAGGCTTTCTGCGAATTTACCTCGTGTTCAATATTTTGGGCATCGGAGAGAAAATGAGAACAAGATGGACACACAGTAATCATGTAAAAGTCCTTTGTTAGGTGCCAAGTAGATGTTATAGATAGCAGGAATCCGGAATAAGGTAAGGCATAATTTGATAGTTCTTCAGAGCATAAAGTCCCTCAGACCTCATCCATTTATGATGCTGACATAAAGGAAAATGAAGAGAGAGGGCATTAATGAAGAGAGGTGTCATTAATGAAACCAACACGGAGACACCAACTGGTGATTTGTCATCAGCCCTACATAATTACAGTCTTTTTGTTAACCCCTGAGATCTTCATTGTACCTTTTCCTCCGAAACACCCTCAGTGCATTCATATTGACAGTGTCGTTCTTTTAAATGACATTTTAGATAATAAAAGACAAAAATATTGCAATGTAGGGAGTAAAGAACAGAAAGGAACAGGGACTCTACTGGAGTGTGTCGTTAAAACAGGAAGGCACCCAAGAAAAGAGGACAGTCAGAGACAAGTGAATGGAAGAGGTGGGTTTTGAACAAGGCTTGAGGAAGGAATGTAATTTCAGTAGGCAAGGGAGCAAGAAGAAGGCAATCCTGCTCAAAGGAGTAACCTGCAGAGGCACAGAGGTGAGGGAGGCCAAGGCATGCTTTTGTGATAGGGGATGGACCAGCAAGAGCAGGTACCACGTGCCGTAACTTGGTCAGATGGGGGTCGGCCAGAGAGTTCCATGGCACTGCCCTGCCCCATGCTCCTGCCAGCCTCAGAGCTCCTCAGAGCTCACAAGTAGCACATGCTACATTCAGTTAGAAGAAACTAGAGCTGTATTTAGCTAGCTGAGGTCAGGGAGGAGGAAACTGTCCGTGTAGTAGATGTTAAAGAGTGAGTAGAATTTGGAAAGGTATGAAGAGGAGGGATAGCAAGACTGCTGGGAAAAAAAATCTCCCCACAGAATTTGTTAATGTCACATGGGCTGCATTCTTGGCAGGGGGAGGGGCACAAATAGAACAGAAATGCCCATTGTTACTTACATGTGTTTATATAGCTATTTATTCACTTTTCTAGGGGTTTTTTTTGTTGTTGGTTTTTTTTTTTGGTTGACTAATATCCCAGAAATATTTAGTCAGCAACAACAATGCTTAAAGTATAACAGAAAAAATGAAAACAACAAAATCACATGAATTAAAAAGCAAGAGTAAAGGAAAAAACAAAACCACGGTGAGAAACGAATGCAGCCAAAATGAGACCAGAAAATACACATTCTACAAAGTCCTATCATCACTCGTCTTAGGGGAATCTGATAATCTAGTGAGAGAAGAGCCAACACCGCAGGCCAGTGATCCTAAGAAATTAACCTCCCTTCCTCCCTCCTGTACTCTCCCCTTCCCTACCTCCACAAATGTTTACTATGCCAGATGCTGACACAGGTGCTGGGATGCAGAGCGGGCCAGGCATGGCTACTGCCCTCGTGAAGCTCATGGTCTCATATGGCAACTCAGAGCCAAGAGTTGGTAGTTTGCTTTGCTATCTCGCTGTTACTCCTTGCCAGGCACATACATTCAATTTATGGAAGGATAATGTAGAACCTTTTCCAGGTCCTCTTGGTAATCCAGAGTGACAACTTTGCACACAGAAACAGCCGATTAGCAACATTGCAGAGTGAAAAGCATCAGAGGGTCAGGGAAGTGATCAGAAGTCCTCACCTGAAGTCCCTTATTGGCCATTTGCAAGTGTGTGTCTTTGCGTAAGTCACTTGACTTTCATGGGCCTCCACTTCCTCCTCTGTAGGATCCAGATGATCATTCCTGCCCTGCCTACCTCACAACGTTGTGTGAGGATTAAACAACATCATGGATGATGTATCTCTTCTGTTGGTCTGAGACGTCATGCTGCACACATTCAACTCTAAACAACTACAAAAAGTGCAAACAAAATGACTCTGTTGCTTTGCTGCTCAGTCCATAGGACATTAGAATCCATCATTTCTCATCCAGTGTTGAGGCCATCATGTAGAACCTGACTCTTTAGGATGGGTTTCCTGTGGTTTCCAGGAGGCCTCCTTTCCCAAAGGTGGACCTCATCTGAACTCCTCAAGCCAGCTGGGAGTAAGGCGGTGAATGCGGCTCCAGCTGTTCCCCAGGTTTTGGTTGTGTATATTCAGTACATTGTTCCGACATTCTATAGCGTGATTACAAGACCTCCAAGCTCTGGCCCGACTGTCTGTGCCACCGTGAATGTTTTACACAACAACCGCTCCTCAGTGGGGACCAGCTGGGAATGAGAATGCAGGGAAGTCCACTCTGGAAAGGCATGAAGTCCTCTTCCTAAACATGTACATTGTCTAATCCTCATTTGGTTATTGGACAGATTAAAGGGAAAATCAGCCTGCCATTTAGCCTTTGATGTGGAACTCTTGGATAATGTTTCCTTTGGCCATTTATGTAGCAAGGAGGAACTTGAAACCAGCATGGCCCAGGCGCCATTACTGCTGGAGCAAGAACGCCTCTGGATGGTTTCAAGGTCTTTTAGCCCTGCTTTTTTGGTTTGTTTCTCAAGAGCAGGTCCCTGTCCTCCTTCTCGTGAAACGAAATATATGTTATTTGCCAAGCCGGCTCGAGTTGACTAATTTCGTTTACTACATGGTTTTGTTACCGACCCTCCCAAGTCAGTCCCCAACAAGGATCTTCTTGCCCCGTGTTGTCTGAACCAACAGAATGAGACTGAGTTCGGTTTAGAAGCAAAGGGAACTCTGTTCTTTGATCAGAGAAGGGAAAGGTGCGGGCTCCGACTCTAGAGTCCAAGCGCTCCCCCGACACGCCATGGGCGGGCTGGGGCTGCTTTACAGGGATCCTATCAGCTGGGAGGGGGTGGGGCGCAGGCGCAGGCGCAGTTCAGGGCTCCAGATCTCAGCACCTGGGGCAGCGTCTCTACGCACAGCCCGCCCCCACCGCCGCCGCCGCCGCGGCCGCCGCCATCTTGAATTGCAGTGTTGCGCGTCGCGCTTCAGCTCACGCCCCTGAGCTGAGGTGCTGGGCGCCGCCGTTTTGCACCAGGAGCGCTGGTGTGAAGGGCCGGGTGAGAGGCCTCTGCACGCGGCCCCGTCTAAGCAAGAGCAACCAGACTAAACACCAAGAAAAAGAAAAAAGGTTAGGCTTTATTTTATTACCCAAACTCTATTTTTTAATTTCCTGGGAATGGTTAATGGGCTTTGCCGGTGACAAGTCCCTCCTCTGTCTTTTGTCCTGCTCTTCAGTATTTTTTTTTTTTGCGGTACGCGGGCCCCTCACTGTTGTGGCCTCTCCCGTTGCGGAGCACAGGCTCCGGACGCTCAGGCTCAGCGGCCATGGCTCACGGGCCCAGCCGCTCCGCGCGGCATGTGGGATCCTCACGGACCGGGGCACGAACCCGTGTCCCCTTCATCGGCAGGCGGACTCTCAACCACTGCACCACCAGGGAAGCCCTCGTGTTAGTCTTTAAATTCAGATCTCACACACTAATTCCGGAAAGGGAAGCCTGTTAGTAACATGAAGAGTTTCTCCAGTGCCCAAAGGAGCAGAATCCTAAAGTGTTCCACGGCTCACCAGCTGTGTGCCCTTGGAAAATCAGTTAGCCATCCCAACCCTCAGTTTCCTGACATGGAAAATGGGGTGATAAAATTATCTACCTCACATAGTTGTTGTAAGAGTGGAACAAGAAAGTACATGTAGGGGCTTCCCTGGTGGCGCAGTGGTTGAGAGTCCGCCTGCCGAGGCAGGGGACACGGGTTCGTGCCCCGGTCTGGGAAGATCCCACATGCCGCGGAGCGGCTGGGCCCGTGAGCCATGGCCGCTGAGCCTGCGCGTCCGCAGCCTGTGCTCCGCAACGGGAGAGGCCGCAGCAGTGAGGGGCCCGCGTACCACAAAAAAAGAAAGAAAGTTACATGTAAAGAGCTGAATAGTTGCCATTGTAAGAGCGCAAAAAAAAAAAAAAAAAAAATTAGCAACTATTAAAAATGAATAAATATGTAAGTTTTCACTAGCGCTATAGTCCCAAAGAAGGTGTAAATCTCACTTTCCCTTGGCCTTGGTCTAGCACATTGGGGCTTTGGGTTCTTGTGCAGAAGCCAGGCAGGAGGACACCTGTGTTAGATGGTGGGATTGGAACTAGGAATCTTGGTGAATGCTGGGAGGCTGGAAGGATAATCACCATTTAAAATCACATCGGTGCGCAGTCAGTTTTGCTGAGTCACCGAGATCTAAGGATTTCTTAACACAGAGGATATCATGGCTCCCGTTTGTTTAAAAGCACAGGTAGCAGGGTTGAGAGAGGCCAGTGTTAACCTAGAAGAGGGTTTTACCACCTTGTGCTGAATAAATGTCAGCTGTATTGACGTTATTATTTTATTATATATAGTAACAAAATAATAGAATATTATTAAATTATAATTGTTGTTGTCATTGTTCTCTAATTCAAGGAACATGGTGGCTTTTTTGCCTGGGAGGGGAATCACTTGTCTGGTTTGAATATATAAATTGAAGCCCAGCAGTGATTCTCAGGAAGGGGATGGTAACCCCTATGGAAGAGTGACAATCTGAAAGATCTCTTCCCTGAAGCTACAAAGTATGACTCTCTGCAAGTTCTTGGCCCTTTCAGAGGAGCTCAGGCCCAGATGTTGGAAACAGGAACCCTGTCCCAAGCAGGGACCTAGATCAAATCAGCTAAGCCTAAAGGGCCACAGAGAGCAAACCTGAAAAATGCCCAGAACACATTCTTCTGCTGCCTGTTTGTCTGTTTCATTCCCACAAGAAACTGTTATTCTTACAAACTGGTTACAAGGCTTACCCACAAGAAGAATCAATAACCTTAAAGAACCTAGGGAAAATAAAACCACCCTGGAAACTCAATCCCAAGGGCTGGGCTTGGGGCATGATGACCCAGGATTCTGATTTGGCTTTTTTTTTCTTTTCCTTCTCAAAGATAACAAATAAATTAATGCACAAAGCCACATCCATATTGGAAACACTTGTCTTTTTTTTTTTTTTCCACTTAACGCTCAGAGCCATCAAGGGCTTTGTAATAAGTAAGCTTGTCAGGAATTCTTTTCAGGAAACTCAACCACAGTTTTAGTCTTGTCTATTCAACACATTGTTCAGAAATGTTTTGGTAACCTTTAAAGTCCTACTCTAGGAGAGAGGTTCCCATACCCTCCAATTAAATTTTTTCCTATTTTGAAGGTCATTAAGACTTCGGAAGATACTCTTATACGTGAGTTTGAGTCACGAATCTGTGTCCTCAGCTGAAGAGGCAGGAAGGTCCATGCTTGTGAGGAAAACATTCCACAGAGCCACCAAGTTGTGCTGTTCCAGGCCCTTCCTGGTTAGGAAGGAGAGCCGGGGGGTGTTGGACACAGCTGCCAACTAGCGAGGGCTCACTGGTGTGTGGGGCTCCATCTGCTGTGATAGATGCCAGGGTGTGAACAGACCTAAAGCAATGAGGGTGGGGGACCTGTGCCATGGGAAGGCTATGAGAAACCCTGAAGTAGGGAGTTGGTTCTCCCACTCCGCCAAAACCTGGTCGTAACAGGGACTCAAACAGATATTTGGATACCCACGTTCACAGTAGTGTTATTTACAGTAAAGACAGAAGCAATCCAAGTGTCCTTGAATGGGTAAACAAAATGTGCTACATACATACAATGGAATATTATTCAGCCTTTAAAAAGGAAGGACATTCTGACATGTTACAATATGGATGAACCTTAAAGACATTGTACTAAGTGAAATCAGCCAGTCACAAAAGGACAAAGATTGCGTGATTCCACGTATACGAGGTACCAGAATAGTCAAATCCATAGAGATGGAAAGTAGAATAGCAGTTGCTGGCAGTGGGGGAGGAGGAAATGTGGAGTTGTTATTTAATGGGTTCAGAGTTTCAGCTGGAAAGGATGAAAAAGTTCTGGAGATGGATGGTGGTATTGATTACACAATTATGAATGTATTTATTGCCACTAAACTATACACTTCAAAATGGTTAAAATGGTACATTTTATGTTATGTATATTTTACCACAATTTTAAAAGCCCTACTCATAAAAAGACTTGATAAATTCATACGCACTTGGGGTGATTATATGGCTGATAAGACTTAGAGTATTGACTCTCAGGACACTTGCATTTTAGCAGGAGAGAAGCCTCAGATCAAGCCTCCTTATCCCAGCTGGTACAGGCGGACCTAAGGGAATGAAAAATAGAGCATCTCTTCTTGAGCATTCTTTCTCAGACGTATACCTGGCTTTCTTCCCTCAGCAGGAGCAGAAATCACTAGAGATCAGGCGTGTCCATGCTGTCCTGCAGCTTCCTGTGCTGGGTCTTCTCCTATTCTAATAGGCTATTTTCCATGTTTAACTTTTGTTTGGTTTCAGTTTCTTTTAGCGAATCCCAAGCTATTCCTCTTTCTCGTGATCAAGACTGAATTTGCACTGAATGGTCCCCTTTGCCACCCACCTAATCCTGAAATGGCTAAAACCATGCTACTCGTGCTCAGAGCTACAAAGTATTTAGTTACTGAGAACTCTTTTCCAAAAGGACAATTATATCTTCTAGTGCCTATGGTTGAAAATATAGATTTAAACAGAAAAGACAGATTTAGGCAGGGATTATATAATAGAATTTTAAGCATTAAAGGGGACCTTTGAATTATTCAGTCTACTGCCCTCATTTTACAGATGTAGAAAATGAGCCAAAAAGAGAGATGACTTCCACACGGTAAACCTTTCAACCCAGGTCTTGGAACTTAAGTCTGTTGCTTTTTCTCCCCTGCCTCCTGGGATAGAATTTTAGAAAAATTGTTATACTGAATCCCCCATATTACTTTACAGAAGTGAAACGCAGTCATTGATTGCAAATGTTTCCAGAAGGGTTCATGAGTGTCTTTTAATAAAGCGCATTTGCCCATTATTACCCACGAAACACATCATCACTCAGTTTACCAGATTAGCTTGAAGGAAGGGTTTGAAGGGCAAGGGATCTGAGACAAGAAAAGTCTTTCTTGTGTAGAGAAGTAGAATTGAGAGGAGAAGATGCTGGGGGCCCTAGTGGGATTGAGGGTTAAGGGATAGCATGTTTGAAGATCTGGGCCCTGGAAACCTAGATTTTACTTACTGTTCTGTTTCTAAGCAACAGTGTGACTTGGCCTCATCCTTAACCTTCTCAGAACTCAGTTTTATCTGTAAAACAGGGTCCTTCGTCAGGAGGGAAGTGTCATCCTCGAGGATAGGAGTCCTTGAATCTGGCATCAGAGGCATTTTGGAGAATTGGTTGAAAACACTGCCCCATTTCTTCTGGACTCAGGTAGGACCTGGAAATCTATATTTGTGGTTCATCTTATTTTAAATGTGAGTTATTTTAATTATTTTTGAATAATTACATGCGGTACATTCAAAACTCAAAAGACAAAAAAAAAAAAAGTATTTGTATACTGGAAAGCTTCCTTCCAATGCCCTGCTCTCATCCCCCATCCCTCTTTCCAGAAGTAGACCTGATATCAGTTTCTTGGTGTCTTTCCAAAGATGTCATCAGTGCTTTTAACATGTAGCCCAAGTGATTGTGGTACAGCTGGCTTGATTATAGGCATTTGGGGTGTCTCCTCTAGAGCTTCCCTACTGTAGATGGGGGCACTAAAGCTCACAGACATTAAAACGTCATCCTCATGGAGTGTTTGGGAACTGACAGAAGCGCTGATGTATGGTGCCCTTGAATCTGTGCTTGGCGTGTCTTAAGGCCTATGCTTGCTGTTGTCATTGCCTTGCTGAAGGCCACTGCTGTATGGGACTGATGGGCTATGGTGTGTCCAGCCCCAGATTCTCTCTCCACTCCTGAAGCTGGGAGAACTGACTTTGCCCCTAGCATGGAACCTTGCCAGGAAGTGTCTCCTGCGCTCAGAGCTAGACACCTGGCTGGGCTTCTGAATTGCTGGATGAATGACTGGGACCCCCAGGTGCTGCCTCAGAAGGGAGCCTGGCAAGGTGAAAAAAATGCATCTCCCCAGGCCCCTGGGAAGATAAGAGCTCCACCAGGGGCACTGCCTCCTTCCCTCCTCTCTTCCCTCCTCCCTTCCCTGTCTTTGGTGACATCAAGAACTTAAATGCAGAAATTTTTTCCCAAAGTTGACTGATTTCATGTCTGAAAAATCTTCCCAGAAAAGGAGATGGAAATCCTGGAGAGTAAAGAGCCTTCGTTCCTGATATTTGAGTTAGTAATGGCCTTAAGGTTCTTCTAGCAGTGGTCCCAGCAACCCTCCATTTCCACATACTCCTGCCCTTAGCTAATAAATAACACAGTGAAGCTTCACGAGGGGTCTGTTTTTGGACAAATTATCTTTTCAACACTTGGATCAGTTTACTTCATAGCTTGGTTGTTTCCTGTTTCTCAGCATCCAATTGGCTCGCCTTGGAGCTGGCCATGAGTATGGGCTTTGTGTGTGAGCATACGAAGAATTCCTTCGCATTACTTAAAATCCAACGTTCCTCACTCTAGAGCTCCCGTGGGGGCAGCCCTCTGCAGTGGGAGGGACCTCTGACTAACAGTCCAGGCACCTGGGTTCTGGTCCTGGCTGTGTACTGACGCCACACCCTTGGAGCCAGCTTCCTCCTCTGCACGTGCTGGCGCCTCTCCTCTGCGCAGTTTCTTCACATTGCGTTGTTCCACTTCAGTCTCACCACTGCCCTGAGAGGGAGGTACGTGAGTCCCGTTTCGTTGATGGCAGTGAGATTTGAGAGGAACTCAGGAGCAGCAGTATATGAACTAGAGTTCCAGGCATTGGGGTGGAGTATCAGAAGTGATGGGACCCTAACCCCCAGCCTCTGCCCAGCCGCACATCTCCATCACCACATCCCCCCACTCATCTCCTCCTCCAACCCCAGCTCACACATTTGTTATTGTTCCCACTCTGCTCGCTGACACTTACTCCCCGCCGCCACCCACCCAGAACCCATCCCCACTTCCCTTGACTTCCCCTTTCTTTCTGTCATTTATTTATGCTTTCAGCAGGATGATTGCCCTGTGCTCGGTTTCAGGCGTATACTAGGTGCTGGGAATACCTAGCCAGTGAGAAGTGTTGGTCATCTGGAGCTCACAGTCTAACGTGCGAGACAGAGAAATAAATAAATCACTGTAATATCATAAGTGCTGTACTAGGAAGAAGAAAATTTGCAATGGGAAGGCAGCGGAAGAAAGTGGTAAACTTTGATTTGAGCAGGAGCTAGGGTGAGTTTGGGGGGACGTTATATGCAGAAGGTGACATTTTAGTTTTTTTAATACCTCCCTGCTTCCAAAAGTATTTTAGAAGGATGACTACTGGGTAGGGATCAGAGAGTGAGAACGTTATGATTTACCATGTAGCCTATTACATAGCAGGCATTTTTTACTAGCCCATAGCTAGGAGATTCAGAGGCATATCCAAAGCCCAGAATCTTACTTAACCTCATACTGACTCTGGGACAGTAACTTCTAGGGGAAAAGAAAGTGCGGATATAAGCCACAAAAGAAAACCCAAAGTACATGGAGTCAACCTCAAGGGGAAAATATCTGTCTGCCAAACAGGGATAGATTCTAAGTGTGCATAAGCAGAACAGTGAGGTGCTGGCAGAGCCTTGAAGACTGATTCAGAAAGGGAGGGGAAAGCGACCAAGAACTGAAGGCAACAAATGGAAGGGATGACTGCACACTCTTCTCTGAAATTCTAAATGGACCTTGCAGGAGGTGGATGGGGCACATTCTGGAAGAGGGGTTCTTGAAGATAAATGCAATTTCAAGGTCCACTTCTCCTTTGCTCTGTGATCTTTAGCCCCTGGTCTAGTGTACCAGGCTGGCAAGTGGACTGAAAGCTGCTCTGCTGGAATCCAGGAGGAACAGTGAATGGTCAGGAAGAGGGAACCCACTACAGGGCAAGATCTAGTCACACAGCTCTTAACCCAGGCTTCAGGATAGGGATGCATTGGTGGAAAGACATCCCCATGGACACCGAAGAACACAAATCCTTCCATGGGTGGCAACACCAGGCAAGTAAAACTCTGCCTGCTAGAGATAGAAACTTTCACCTCATGGATTCCCAGCACGTCCACATACCAGGCACTGCAGTGGGCTCTGGTGTAGCACCATGAGCAAGATTTGGCTCCGGCCTTAAGAGGCTTGTGGTTTGATTTATACTTCTTGGACCTGCTTGCATATTGTCACACCAAATGACATTAATGGAAAATGGATGAGAACTTACTAGTTGAATTAAAGAGTTTATATTCATTGTCTGTTATAAGAATCCTTGCATTTGGCCAAGTGGAACTGTTAGAATAGACAAGTCAAGAGTGATAGTAAGACTGAGTCTGGAATAAGACGGGTAGGCTTCAAATTCTGACTCTGTTGTCTGTGTATGACTTGAGGCAAGATGCTTATCCTCTGCATCTCATGTTCCTTTCCTGTAAAACTGAAGAGAGAGTAATATATAGTTTGCAGTGCTATGAGGATTTAAAGCATGTACCCAACAAACTAGGAGAAAATATTTGCAATATATGTAACAGACAAATTATCAGTATTTAGAATATATAAAGAGCTCCTAGAAATCAATAAGAAAAAGAAAAGCCAATAGAAAACTATTGAAGAATAAATATATTCTTCAAGAGAAAAATAATAGAAGAATAAACATAAAGTCCTGTTCAGTTATCATATGAAAAGATCCTCATTCTTACTAGTAATCCCAGCAGTGCAGATTCACAGTGAGATGCCATCAGTATTGGTTAAGTATACTTTATGTAGCTCTACCATGAAATAAATTACACTTACTGACTCCTTTGCACATGCTGGGAAGAGGGAAAACAATGTGTTTTTAAATATAATGTTAAGTGAAGAAAGCTTCTTGCAGAATAATACATAAAGCATGATACCATGTAGGTTGAAACACACACACAAACATACTATATATGTCCATAGTGCACTTGTATTTTTGTAAATGTCTAGAAAAAGACTGAAAAAGATTCACACCAAATGTTTATCAGTGGCTACCTCAAGGGAGAGGCCTGCCATCGGTTGGTAGGGGCGAGTTGTCAAAGGGCACTTTAGCTCTATCAGGAAAGTTTCAATTTCTTACAAGAATGTGTTTGTAGATTAGTTTATATATATATATATATATATATATATATATATATATATATATGTATATGTATATATGTATGAAAGAATTTATCTCAACATGGTGTATGGTTAACATTTCCAGCTCTGAACTTAGACTGTCTTGTGCATACCTTGGCTCCACCACTTACTCTGTCTGAGCTTAGCCAAGTCATCTAACTTCTCCTGCCTTAGTTTCCTCATTCTTGATATAAGCGTAGTAGTAGTACTTGCCAAGGGCAGTTGTTGTGCAGATAGATGAAACAATACATGTGAACAACTTAGTGGCTGGCATGTAGAAGGGGCTCAGTAATGTAGCTTTTACTGTCATTACCTTCCTTCCTACAATGGGTCAGCAAAAATCATTCCATATGGGAGATGGGAAGGCCCACATTTAGCCTAATGCCATTCTACAGATAAGGAAACTAAGACCAGAGAGATTCAATTACGCTCCTGGTTCAGATTCTGGTTCCAAGGCTTAGTGCTCTAATAATACAAAGTTAAATTCTCCAAGGCATAAAAGCACTCAGAATCAGCTTCATTTCTGTGCCTGTAAAAAGTTAATGTCTTTTTCTTTACACACATCTCGCCAGACTTCCTTAGGAAAAGTGCAGCCCCAGTAAAAGGCTAACTCATGGCATGAATATTTTGCTTGAGGGCAAAGACAAAACACATCCTGGTTATGATGGTTCTCTTGTTCCCAATCAGTGCTCCAAGGAAATCACTAACAATGAATATTTGTATTCCAAAGCACTTTCACATATTATCTGATTTGGTCCCTAAGACTCAGGGAGGCAAGTAGCATTATTATCCCCAAATTACAGAGGGGGAAACTGAGACTCAGAGAGTTTAAGTAGTTTGCCCAAGAGTTTTAGAGAGGATTTAACTTTCTACTAAATTAAATGGCAACTTTAAAATTAAGTTTTAAAAACCAGGCAATGAAAAAGGTTTGAAATACAGTTTTTGTTGTTTTTACAGAGGTGGGATAGAAACATGTTAAAACATCCTCTATGAGAACATATATTTGTGTAGATAGTCTCTAACAGAGCCATTTTCAAACCTGTTGCCTTATGGGCAGAATTTGCATACTGGTATCTTTTTAAGAAAAAGTAGTTACCTTTCCTACGAAGAAATATTTTAATCCAAGATTCATTAAAGGTCAGAAATATCATTATGAAACAGTGATCATAATTTCCAACTGTTTCACTTTTATCTTAGTTTTGGGTGGCAAATAAGCGTAAGTAGATAAATAGAGCCAAGTAACCTTTAAAGAAAAGTTTCAAAAACTCATCCAAACATGCTGTGAACCATGTGAGGGGGCGCCCCTTCACAGGGTGCCAACTGTCAATAGGTCCAGAAGTAGCTGGAGATGACAGAAATATTAAGAAAAATACTCCTCTCTGTGGGAGTCAGTGCTCAGCGCCTCCAGAAGATGCCTCTGGGAACAACGATACTCAGCTCTCAAACGCAGGGTGTGTATCTGCAGAGAAGTGTTGGTTGATCCCACTCCATCTGGTCAGGCCCACTGTCCATACAAAAGTTTATGTGAATAGAGTCAAGTGCTTAACTCTCTCTAACCCACAAAGTTAATCTAAGGAGGCTTATTAGAGTGGGGTAGATATGTCCAAGGAGACGTGAAATTTAGATATAAATGAGAAGAGGAAGGGGCTCGGAAAACAAAGGAGAAGCTTCTGAGCACCAAGTTCCTTTGTCTTGAAGAAAAAGGACCACCTTGGACTTCCCTGAAGTCTTTTCCTATGGGAAAAGGGAAACCCTATCTCCTGAGGGAGGAGGATATTTTAATGAACTTCTACCTTTGGGTACTGACAAGTGGTGAAGTGCAAAATGCAAACAGTGCAACAAAGAAATGCAAATGGGACACTTGTTTGCCCAGCGGAGCCCACCCTGGTAAGCACTCCCACCCAGGCTGCTGCTTTGAAGGTGATGGATGGAGCGTGGGCTCCTCAGCCTAGCCATCTTTCAGGCTCCCACTGCCCCCTGGACCACTCTGGGTGATGGGGTTCTCACAATAGCATCTGAGAATTTTTGTTTTTCTAGTACGGACCTACCATATTTTACATGCATTCAGGAGATTGTTAGTGGCATATCTTCCTTTTCCAGTGTCTGAGTGTCTATAGCAGTTGTTGAGCACACTCCTCAATGCATAGGATTTACTTCCAGCATCTCTCCTCTAACTTCAGTGCTTGTTGATGAAGCCAGGGGATGTCAGTGAATGTCCCTCTGTATGCCAAAAGATTTTTTAAAATCTCCACCCTAAGAAATAACTCGGACAGATTTGTAATAATGACCAGTGAGTGCCACCAGCAAGAATTAATATTTTAAAAGCTTGTTCATAAAGTGAATTCTCTTTGGGGTTGGTGAAGAACCTACACATTGTTGTTGAGGCTTAGACCCTAATACCAAGATAATGTCTGTCCATCAGAGCAGCCATGGCAAATAAATTGCTAAGAAGGGAAAGGAAAGGATATAGTACCAATAGCTTTGAGGGAAAGTTATGCTTACAAATCTCAATTCCTTAAAGAAATAGGAAATGCACTGTTAGTAGAATGCTTTCCAAATTATCAGTGAAAGTTACTGAAACTGAAAAGAAACTCACATGGCAAGGTCTGCTGTTGGCGGTAGGTAGACTGTACTACCAATGTACCCGATATGGGGTGAAGTGAAGAAGAATGTGAGGGAAACCTCCAGCTACTAACATGTGGTGTGAGACTCATTCAGTGCACCCTAGGTTTCAAATATCTGGGACTGGGGTGAATTACATGAAAGAAAGAGGGAAAAAGAAAGAAGGGAGGGAGGGAGGGAGGAAGAAATGAGAGACTTTGTCTACATACACTTTGTTGCAGCCCCTCTGTGCAGCAGTCCACTGGGGTCTCCTCAGAGGGAAGCAGTAGGACCATGAGCTGTTCTCTGCTGCAGAGGAACTGGTCTGATCTGAAGGAAAAGTCGAGCACAAGGTGGTGACTAGATGGAGGGAATGAATCCTCATAGACACTGTTCTTGACATCTACCAAAGAGAAAGATGGAACATGTGCTGGTTATTCAGACACTTGAACATAGTACAGGGCCTTGAACATAGTACAGGGAAAGGGCTTCTTTTAACATTGCTGATTTTTTGAGATTGGGGAGGAACTGGAGATCCTGAAAACAGGACTGTGCAATGACAGTCAGTTGTCAGCATTAAGGAAACACATACTAGCCACACAATTGTTTCCTTTGGTCAAGGGTCTTAAACCCTCGTCCCAGGTTTAACCGTTCAAGGTTGGAAAAGGAAGGGCTGTGGCCTGGGTGTTTATCACAATCCCAGGTTTCAGAGTCAGCATGGCCACAGACATCTCTATGGCCTGAGATGACACAATTGATCTGGGCTTTGGTGCCTCATCTGTAAAGACAGGACTGGATAAGGGCCTCACTATGTTCATTTCACCTTGAAGAACCAGTGATTCTAGGATTCATCTCTACACAATTCTAGAGATAATAAGTATCTGGGTTTAGGGTGAAATATGTAAAATGTGTTGAGGTTTTGAAATGATCTCTGCTACTAGTGCTAATCTCCTGAACACTTGGATTCATGCTACTTAAAATTCTCTCTCTCAATAGCAGCAGTTTTGTCTGCTGTTGCCTAGTTAATTGTCTTCCCTTTGGGGAAATTCCTTTTATAACAAGAAATCAAGGAACTAAGGAAAAGCAAACTAAGAAATACAAATCTATATCTATTCATTCCAACTTATAACAAAGGAAAACGAGGATTCAGCTACTTCTCCAAACTTAAATTACTTTCTTTGCCTAGATAGGAATAGTACAATCAGCTGGAGTGATTTTTTAAAATTCTTTTTCCCATGTTTGTGAGCAAGATAATTTAAATATTAAAATATTCTTTAGGGACCTCCCTCACAGTCCAGTAGTTAAGACTCCACACTTCCAGTGCAGGGGGCATGGGTTTGATCCCTGGTCGGGGAGCTAAGATCCCGCAAGCTGCGTGGTGTGGCCAAAAATAAATAAATAAATAATTTAAAAAATATATTCTTTAAAATCTATTATACATATCTAATGACAAATAAGGAAGTATAGAGTGCTTAATGGTTTGTATTGAAAGAAACAATTTGATGTCCAGTGGGCACCTGCTGCCTTGGACATGAGCCATCTTCCAATAACTCACTGTTTCTGCTTGACCCAGCTTTCAAAATAGAAGAGTCCAGCCATTACTGGGTGTCCTAAGGTAGCTACATCCCCATTCATCCTTGAAGAGCTTTCCCAGAACATTTATCCCTCAGTCAGGCCTCTGATATACAGCTGGGAGAACAGGCTGAGGTATCTGATTTCTGCTGACCTCGGGGGGAAAGGCCCTTGCATTTAGATGCATGGGCCAGATCCGTACCAGATGAAGAGGACAGTCTATCTTGAAAGACTTGGTCTTTCCCACCCTGGTCTGAGAAAAACTTCAGAATTCGTGAGAGCAGAGGCTGCTGAAGAGTGGCTTTTCTTAGGCCATTTCACTTCTCTTACGTAATAGAATTTCTCCAGAATAATCTGTGACAAATCACTTACATATGAAGAGGCTGTTGACTGCCCAAGAATACCAAAATTTGGCTCTCTGAGTGGCAAACACATTTTCATTTAGCCTGTGGCTCTCGCTGTAGAACACCAGCATGCAGGGCACTGCCACATATTTTAGGTCCTGACAGAGATGCCACTTAAAGAAGTACCAAGATGCTATCTTAAATTACACCCATACAAGGTGAAGGATGGGATGGGAGTGGACCTCAAACCCAACTTCGCATCAAAATTAGTTGGGGCTTTGCAAAAGTACAGGTTTCCAGGCTCCCCGAAACTCAGACACACCAAATCAGTATCTATTGGGTTGACCAAAAAGTTCGTTTGGGTTTTTCCAAGCATCTTATGGAAAAACCCAAACAAACTTTTTGGCCAACCCAATATCTAGGGGGATCTGGAAATAACACTTGAAAATCTCCTTTCAAGCTCCATGTGCCGCCTGCCTTACACTAATCCTTGGGTTAGTACTTGTGAACCACTGAACCAGATTACTGTTCCCAGTATAGCAACTTCCTAGAAAATAAGTTGGTTTCATCTAGAACTCTGGCTAAGCCCAAGAAATATTTCTAAAGAGAGGCTTTCAGTGGACATTATTCATTTTAATTTAGCTGAAGTTGTTGCTGTTGCTTTTAGCCACACAGGATTTCTCATTTGTAATCAGATTAGCAAAAATTAAAAGTTAAATCTATATCTATTTTTAGGTTATTATATATGCTGGTTGATGGGGAAAATTCAGAACAGAATATATATATATGAATTAATATTTAGTCAACTAATTAAAATGTCTCTGACATTTTGGCTTTGAGACTATACACCTAAATACAGTGTATCTCCAAAACAGCTGTGGTTAACCCACTGAATTGGAATAGGTTTTCATGAAAAAATAACAGAAACATGCCTCAGCTTTCAGAATTTATATAGTTTCCTTTTGATGGGAAGAACAGCTCTGAATCTTGCTCCTTTGGATAACATGGTGGCGTCAATGACATTCTAGTTGTTTCTGTTAAACCACTGAGAAGAGCAGATAAGGGAGTTGTGGGGAGTTCATTTTCCTGGATTAATTGGCTGGCAGAGATTTTGTTCAAACCTTGTGCTGAACCAAAATCTTTTCTTCTTCCAATTAAAAAAAAAAGCTTTCATTTTGGCTTACTTGCTTTAAGATAATTTACCTACCACCCACTCCCCCAACTCAGGAATAATCAGAAGTAGCCATATCACATCATAAGATCTGAATACAGTCTCTACAGTTGTTGAAAAACTCATGAAAATTTGTAGAACGCAGACAGTGAACTGAACAAAGAGAAGAGGAAGACCCATCTTGCGTTCAAGCCCAGTTCCAAATTAAGAGGCTCATTCATCCTTTCAGACAACCTCTCTCAAGTGCCTTCTATGTGCCAGACACCAATACTGGGGATTATAGTTCTAGAGATTAACACACAGTTCCCACAGCTAAGGAATCCTCAGTGAGAATGACAGGTATTAAATTATTACAGTACTGTTGGATAATTCAAGTACAGTCCAATCAGAATATACAGAAGGACAATTCATGAATTGGACCTCGCATAGGAGTTCTCTAGGTAAGGAAGGGAAGCACACCTTTTCCACCTCCCAAAGGTTGAGAGAGGAAATGTCAGGCATGGGCAATGGCCAGTGCTTCCATGTGGCTGGAATATAGGGCTGTGAGATGTGGCTGAGGCTGCAGGTCCTAGCAGTGTCTGGGTCCTAAAGGGCAGTAACTCATGCTCGGAATTTAGACACAATTCTTCAAAGAACTGTGTAGCCGTTGAAGGGTAAGGTTTCTGATGGCAGGGTGGAGGAAAGGGATGAGACTAGAGGCATAGAGAACAGGTAGAGGCTGTGACAAGGTGAGTGGCGATGGGAGTGAGATGTGAGAGCTCTTTGGGGGATGCATCTGACAGAATTTGATTGGGTGAGGACTGCAGGCTAGGAGGCAAGAGGGAAAGTAACTGACCTGAGGGTTGACACTGCAACATCTTGTCTTCTCTCTTCTTTCCACAACACTGAGTTGCCCTTGTTGTCTTAGATCCCTTTCCTGTTTTCTTGCTTCTACTTGATTTTACACTTCATCCGTTAAGAATTGAAATATCACCACTACCGTCCACATAGACCCCCATCCCCACAAACTATCCTACAAATTACAAGAGCTCAGGCTACAAACAGAGGCTCATGAGGCAGCGGGTCCCTGGTGCTCCTCACTTCACCATAAAATGACAAACATTTGCATATTGTTTCACAGGCCCACATTTTTTTTCACATCTATACCTCCTTCGAGTCTTATAACCACCCTCTCTGGAGGAAAGACAAGTCTTACTGTTCCCATTTCAGGGAGGAAGACACTGAGGCCGCATCCACAGCTCACTCCCAGGGAAGCAATAGGGAGCAGCCTGGGAAACCTGTCCTGACATCCCCAGACTGAGCTCTTACCTCCTGCCTCTGTGATGTTAGGCCTGTTACCCAAACTCTAAAAATCTCAATTTCCTTCTTGGAAAATGGGGACAACAAAAGTACCTGCCTCCTGGGATCACTGCATAGGCCAAAGGAAATCATGCACGTAAAGTGCTTGGCACAGACCTGGTGAAGTCTCAATGAATGTCAGCTGTTGCTTTTCCAGCTCTTCTAGCTCCGAAGTCCCAGATCATTCTCCTCTACCAAAGTGTCCCCCACTCCTGGGAGGGGGGACATTTTTTTCAGAAGACACTAGTTTACCACTGGATAAATCGGCTTGCTGACAAAAGAAAAACACCTAAAGGAAACATGACTATTTCACTGGGCCTGTTACATCATTCAATAGCCACAACTCATGCCCTGAAGTTTCTTCAAATACAAAACAGATAGTGCCAATGGAGAGATGTTAGTTTTTCAAGACCTGCTCTCAGGCTCTGAGAGAGCTTCCTGTACTTACAGGAAGTATAAGTTTGATGGAGTGAAAGTCAGCATGTCTATGGGTCTCATAAGAGGACCATCTGCTGGCTCATGTGGGGTTTTTGGCTTGACCTGCTTGGCTTCAGAAGAAGCTGCAATCAGAGCCATCAAGGTGTTCCAGAGATGCTGGCAACACTGTGCCTCTGCATTGGTGACAAGACCAAGGAGCCAAGCAGTGTGTTCTCCTTGCAGCCACTTAGCAGCTTGAAATCTTTCTTAAGAAAAACATACCTCCAGTTCCCACATCAGGATCTTTGTTCATCTCGTATGACTTTTTCTGCACACTTCTACTCTGTGCCAGTGATCCATAATGAACAATGTAAAGATGGTGGGGGCCCAGGAAGGGGACACGAGTATTGGCATATTACTTGGGGACGTGATGGGGAAGGATATTGTAAGGAAAATAATTCAAGAAGAAAGGAAGAGGACTTCCATTCTGCTGGGTGGAATAAATGTTTGACTGAGCAGCATTCTGTCCAGCTGGGGAAAGGCCAAGACTAATTTAACCTTTGGTCAAATGGTTGGGAGTTAGCTGGTTTCCTTTTTCCTCTTACATCACTCCCAGAGATTCAGACAAAAATAACATGGTCCCGATTACATGACATTATGGGCTCTGAAAATACACTAGGGAGGATAGTGTTGAAACCCCTCGGAGACAAATTAATCCTAGCAAGGCAACAGCTGTAAGATTGATACAAACAGAAGAAACAACAGCATATTGGTTCCAGGCTTGTTTAAGAGTTGATTTTAATCCAAGCAATTAAAAAAAAAGGGTTAAAAGCACTAATTTGGGAGCGTTTCTGTTACTTTAAAATGGTGCTTTATGAAATACTCATCAGTCCTCCGTGTGTTATAGTCTGTTGTTTGGCACACTTTTGGATTTAATTCCTAAATTTGATTTTTTAAATCCTTATTGTTTAAAATTGAAATAAATGCAGTGAGAAAGAGTTGCAGCAGAGCTTCAGCATCCTTCTATTGGGAAGCCAAGGTGTGAGAATCACCACTGTCCTGGGCCCACACTTGACATTCAGAGGTTGGGCACCTGCCCCTCCTCCCTGGGCTGATCACATCCAGAGTGGATACTTGAGCATTTCCTGAAAGCACAGCCTGCAGCCCCAGGAGGACAATCTGCAGAACTTGTATGCACCATTGACACTCAAAAATCAAAATATTTCCTCTCCCCAGGACACAGCAGCCCTCTCCACACCCACCCGCTTTGCAGTTGGGCATTACTTGGAGACCCAATATGAACCCTAGAATGGAAATCTCACAGCTGGAGCCGGAACTCAATGGAAAGGAACACACTTTTAGGACAAGAGGAAATTATCGTATGGCTACAGGCATGGTCTCTGTACTCAGACTGCCTGAATCCAAATTCATCTCAGCCCGTTGCTACTTGCATGACTATGGACAGGCCCCCTCTGTGCCTCAGTGCCCTCATCTGGGAAGTGGAGGCAAGAATAGCATCTATGTCACAGGATGTCTGGGAGAATGAATGATGATGTGGAAGTGCTCAGCGCAGCCTGACAAGTAATAAGGACATAATGATGGAGCTACTGTCATTGTCAGGACCACAGTCATCTTGGAGATATTGGCAAACTCTTGGCAAACCAGAAATTGGATGGCAGTTAGTCCCCGTGAAGTAATCTTCAGAACTGGGCTAATTTCTAACCCTTCTAATCACAGAAGCAAAGACTACCAGGACAGCAGGCACAGAAGTAGTAAAAAGAGTCCCACTGGTGAGCCTGGCACGTGAGCTGAAGAGATCTGGGTCTTCTCCTGGGACGAAGGAAAGTGGCGTGGACTCTGCTAGGGTGGGGGATGGGAGCAGTCATTGGGGAAGAAGGAGTGAACTTATCAAAAATAGAAGACAGAAGTCCCAGTGCAACAGGGAATGTTGAAGCATGGGAACTGCTGTTTCCATATTCGCTCACTCACACACTCCTCCATCCATCCATCCATCCATCCATCCATTCATCCATCCATCCATTCATCCATACATTCATTCATTCATCTATTCAACCATCCATCCATCCATTCATTCAACAGATCTCCATTTACTCTGTGCCTGGCAGGCACTGTGCTAAGTTCTGTTCATACAGAATGGTCATTTAATAGAACTTATAGCCTGGTGGCAGAGACACATTTGAAACATAATCACACAAATATTTAGTTTAAAGTTGTGCAATTTGTATAGTTTATTTCAAAATTAGGGCACTATGATAGGAAATAATGGGGGGCCCACTTTAGGTTGGGGTTCAGGGGTGCCTTATTGATGAGCCGACAGAATGACCCCAGGTGGCTGGAGATTTAAACTTGTGCCTCCTGGTATCAGGTCAGCAGCCTCATCCCACCAACTCTGACCTCCTTGATTTTAGCCTTGTAAGCTACCACCTCTCCTGCCTCTACAGCAGCACCCCCAAAACCTAGTGCCACCCTGGGAATCAGCATTAAATTAGTACAAGGCTTTCATTCTCTACATGCAGAAACTCAGGCTCTGGCTGGGGTGGGGCTAGCTTCTCCATCACCACATGGCAGGTTGGGTCTGGAACCAGGACTCCTGAGGCTGGGCTCCCACCTTCCCCCACGTGACTCAGAGCTCACACCCTAACCCCTCTGACCTCTGACTTCTTTCCAAGGAAAGAATGATGGAAGGCAAATGTCTTTTAGAGAAATGTCTCCTAGAGAAATTCCTTTTGGGGAAGCCCCACTGTTGGGGGGAAACTCAGTCCCTTCTTGGAGACCCTGGATCTACTCTGAGGCCCCTCTAGGACCCCACCATTTAAAAATAATAAAAATGAAATGAAGTGAAATGATAAAGTAAAATAAGCTATTACAGGTATATTAAAGCTAGCACCTTCAGAATGATAATCACCACTTCTCAGTTTGCTGTGTTTATATTCTGACTGGCCTGGCTTCCAGGTTGCTCTACCCAAGAGGGAACATATTTCTGAATATTTCTGACTCATCTGTAGACCTTTGGCTAACATAGCGCATAACTAGTAGGTTTTCAACCCAGATCTTTTGATTCCAAGCCCAGCGCTTTTCAACTCCCAACATGCAAGGTTAGTTACAAATTCAGTTTGGGATACATGGAGGCTACAGAAATGGCGAATGTTTCAAATGGCACACGGACCGAGGCAGATGGTCACTAATCTATTCAACAAACATTTGCTGAATGCCAGCAAGTCAGGCCCTGTGGATTTCCTGGTGAATGAGACCAACTCTAGTCCCACCCTCGTGGAATGAATAATTGTCCAGAAAATTCATACAGTAAACACATAACTACCCAGATGGTGATTAATGACAACACTGCTGAGCGTTGGGTGGGTTTGTACAGGGAGGGCATAATAGAACTCATGATCTGCCCTCCCAAACCAGGTCTTATTTTAGTCCTATCCATCTGGGAACACAGAACTCCCACCCCCAACGCCTGTGTGAAAGCCAGTAACCAAGGACTCATCCTCATACCCTCTCACTCCCGATTACCAATCCCACACCATAGCCCCTGGATTGTGCTCCTAAGTATCTTCCAGAATTTTGCACCCCTCTCCATCTTCACTGCCATTGTCTCCACTAGCACTGTTGTCTCTTGCCTTTACCACTGTAGTACCCCTTTACCACTGTAGTACCGGGTCTACCCCCAACCCCGGGGCCCCTGCAGTCCATTCTACACAATGCAGCCACGGTGGTCTTCTGAAAGGAAAACCTGATCATGCCACCCTTACCCTCACCTCTATTCATCCACACTTCCACACCGCCACCCCCTTCCCAACACTGAAAATCTCAATGTCTCTTTGCTCTTAAGAGTCAAGACAAACTCCAGAGCATATCCTACAAAGTCCTGATATTCTGTCCTTTTCCCTCTCCCCAAACTCGTACTAAAACAGCCTACACTCTCTGCCTCAGCCACCCCAGCCCTCTTTCAATCCCTAATACGTGCTTTGCTCCCTCCTGATGAACGACCTTTCCATGGGTTGTTCCCCTGCTTGGAATGCTCATACATCTCCCTTGTTGCCCTCTCTAAATGGGTCCAATTTGTCCAGTGATGCATTCCTGGAGCTTATCACAGTGGCACTCTATGCCTTCAAACTTGATTGTCTGCTCCCACAAAACTATGAGCTCCATAAGGGACATGCTTGTCTTGGCTCATCTTTGTATCTCCAACATCTGGTCCAGGGCCTGGTACAGAGCTAGGAAGTAAGGAATGAATGAATGAATGAACAAATGAACGAACGAGCGAGCGAGCAAACTCCCTGAGGAACTTTGAGCTGAGAAGTGAAAGACAATCAGAAGCCATTTAGATAATGGAACTGGGGAGGAAGGAACATTGCAGTCTGAAGGAAAAGCATGCCTGTGGAGAGGAACTGAAATGGACCCTCCCTCATTTTCCAGGGAGAAGTTGTGTGGAGATAGTGCCCTCCATCCTGAAATGCAATCTCAGATAATGTGGGGGTGAAGGTTGAGGTGAGGGGCTTTTTGTAATGAACATAGTTCAGAAAGGAGACAAATACACATATGGCATAAAAAGGCAAGTGTTATTTCACAAGGTCAGAGTTAGGTTTTCTTCATAGACTAGACTGTCATTCTCAGAAAAAAATTGGTTTCCATAGTGGCATATGCTTGTAGGTGATTCAGGAAGAAACCAGTGATGGGCATCCCCTGGGGAGAAAGACCAAAGTGCAGATGAAGCAATCACTGGGACTCTGCCTCTCCAGGCAAGGAGAAGCCTGGGAGGAGGAATGGCCCATTAGCATCTCCCAACGCCTGAGCCAGAGGCACAGTGGTTTCCCCTTGAGAGGGGTAAGTGTTCTGAGGAATGTCTTAGTCAGCTCACGCTGCTGTAACAAAATACCATAGACTGGCTTACACAACAGGTATTTATCTCTCACAGTTCTGGAGGCTAGAAGTCCAAGATCAAGGGGCTGGCAGATGCAGTGTCAGGTGAGGGCCCCCTTCCTGGGTTACAGACAGCCACCCTCTCACTGTGTCTTCATATGGCCTTTTCTTGGTGTGTGTGCACATGGAAAAGAAGTTCTGGTGTCTTTTCCTCTTCTTTTAAGGGCACTAATCCCATTATGGGGACCCTACCCTCATGACCTCATCTATATCTAATTACCTCCCAAAGACCCCCACCTCCTAATACTATCCCCATATGAGGTTAGGGCTTCAACATATGAATTTTGGGGAGCCACAGATATTCAGTCCACAACAGCTTTGGATTTGGATAGTTCAGAGAGGAGCTCAAAAGTGGGTACAAAGTTGCATAGCAAGGGTGGAGAAATAGGGCCATTGTCTATTCAAAGACTAATGTGAGGCTTTACACCCTCACTTCAGCCCAAGGGACAAGTTAGCCTAAGTGAGAACTCCCTGTTCTTCCACTGGGTACATTTAGGGATGCTCTTTTAAACCTTCAGGAAAACAACTACTAATGACTAATTTGGAGTTAGTATGTAGTCTGTCAGTGGGAACAGACATGGTGGTGTTGGAGGTAAGGAGACGGGGGAGCTACTTGGGGTTTTCCAAGGACTTTGTGTTACATCCTGCAATTACTAAAGGGGCAGAGAGTACAGACCAGCAGAGGACCCTGCAAGCCAGGGAGACTATATGGCCCCCTTCTGTTGATATTTCCCTTCCCTCAGCAGGTTCTAAGGGATAATGCCTGTACCACAGAAAGAAGAGACCCTGACATACAGATTACAGATGCTAAAGCCATGTGACAGAAAAGAAATTTGTGCATTCACAGGACTGGAAGAAGGCCAGGGGGTCCAGCAGTGGAGAGGGGGAGAGTTGTAGCATGGAGCTAGAGAGATAGCAGAGACCAATCCCAGCAGATGTTGTAGCCCGGGCTCAATCTCTTGGACTTGATTCGAGGGCAGTGAGAAGCTATAAGCAAGCTACCATGAGAGTAGCATTTTTTTTAGATCATCCGGCTACAGGGTGGACAGTGGATTAGAGGGAGCAAGCACAGCTGCAGGGAGGCCATTGGGAAGCTACCCCAGGTGAGATGGGATGGTGGCCTGAGCCATGTTTACAATTTCGAGGATGTGGGGATGGATAATAATGGAGGGGGAGGGGGAGGAGTCCAGGTGGACTGGGACAGGGTTTCTGATATGCGCCAACTGGATTGTGGGTGGCACCGTTGCCTGGACTGGGGGACACTGGAGGGGGATTCACACTCTTCAGAAAACCACAGTGAGGCTGTTTCCTCAAGAGGATTCTCGAGCATTCCTGGGGTTGGCGGTTCCCGTAGATCTAGTGACTCCCCTCTGCATAGGAGGATTGTGTGGATTGGGTGCCTGTGGGGCTTTTACTTTGCTTTTTTGCTTTTGAAATGACCGGTTCTCATTTCCTCCTCCGCACACTCTCTGAAGTGGTGTGTTTGGAAATGTTACATGATGGCCTTTCCCCATCTCTCTCATATTTATCTTTGTCTGTGGCTCTCCCTCCCCAACATGATGGGGGACCACATCGGTTTCAACGACATGAGTTTGCCAAGTACCTGCCTTGGATGGCAGGCAGGGCTGAGTTCTCTGTAACTTCTCAAAAGACAACCAAAGACTTGGGGATGTCCTTGGGTCCTTGTTCCCGAAAAGGTTTAGATCTCTGTAGCTCCCTTTCCTGTGGCCTCAGGCACATTTTTGGGATGGGCCCCCTGGTTAACATAATATAGGACATGGTAAAAAAATAATAACAAAGGAAGAATACTTAAGAACATTACATAAAACTTGGCTAACGAATGCCAACAAAGTGCCAGCTACCGTGGTTGCAGTTTCTGGACTTGTAGCCAAAGCACTTTATCTTTTGGTGGTTTCAGTTTTTCCACATGCAGGTTCTGCTTCTTTCTTAGGCCTCCCGTTCTACTTTGGCAGCTTGATCTGGGCCCTTCGTCTTCTTTCCTGCCTCCGTTTTTCTGGTCTAGTCCTCCTTGGCTCCCTTGCTGACTCCCGGCCCCTCACGTATTTGTTCCCCTCCCCCACCCTCTGCCCCCTCATTCTCCTTCTCTCTCTTTCTCTCCTTGTCACCATTTGTTCTCTATCACCCTCCTTTCTGGCTGGCTGATGTTGGAAACATTTCAGGAATTTTTAATTGAAAATACCATGAGAACTGTTATCACCTCCCTTTCACTACAGAGCGGACCCGCGGCTCAGGGATGATGATGGGTGACTCCCAGGGTGGGTGGGGTTTAATATCTCACCTAGGTTAACTGGGGCAGCCGGGCTGTGCTAACCTAGGCCCCGGGGTGGAATGTGAGAAATGAAATATCGTCTGACAGGAAAGAGGGTGTGTTGAATAGCCAAAAATTCCTATAAAATCTGAAGAGGTGGGAGAGAAGTAAAGGATGAGGAATTAGTTAAAAGGAACAAAACAACCAGAAATTCTCCTGACCACCCCCGCCCCCCGACACACACTCTCCAACTGTCTGCCACAAAATGGCCATGAGGGCGTAGCCAATTAACAATGTTGTGACAGTTTCAGGTGCACAGCAAAGCAATTCAGCCATACATATCTCCAATACAAAATAAAAAGTTAAAAAAAAAGAAATGGCTGTGAGGGAAAGCAGGTACCACCTGGACGTCGGAGAAGTATCAGGAGCCTCCTTCCTGCCTGCCTGGAGGGCTCCCGTGTCCTCCCTCTGTTCTCACAGCTATCCCTGGCCCTGACTCTGCGGCCTGGGTCAGATGAGCTCAGCCTCCTTTGATCTCCTCCTCTGTGAAGTCACCAGCTCCCCCCCCAAGGCCTTGTCCCAGGTCCCAGGTCAGCTTTCACATCTGCCAGGGCCTCGGCAACTGGGAGGCTGAGGAAGAAGGCAGCAGTGGGCCGTGGGGGGTGGGAGAGGGGGTGGGGAGGGGCCTGGACATTTTTCCCTAATGTCAGGCCACAACCAAAGGATCCTGTTTTCACCCAGTCATTGTGGACTAGGGAAGGCAGGCAGGGATGCTGGGACACCAGGGAGAGAAGGTGATACTATGGTTCCTTACTTCTCTCCTGCATCATCAGTTGGAGTCAGGGGCAATGGCCCAAGTATCATCAAGTACTGGGACTGGAAGGATCCACAGTGGGCATCTCCTCCGCTGGCCCCCAGCCTGGACCCTGAATTCAGTGCCCAAGCCCTCCCATCCACGTTCAATCAGGGTAGCCCCACTTTTACCTGTTTCCTATAATGAGGTCCTATGCAAGATTTTGAGAAAAAGAAAAGAGGTAAAATTTTGAAATCCACTGATTTAGTACAAGCCTCTCCTGTTTATTTATAAATAAAGCAAGACCCAGAGAAATTGTGTGATGAGCCAGAAAAATACAGTGGTAACTGTATAGCCAGCCCTGCCTTGGGTCTTCTACCCTCAGCTAATTTCCCTTGGGACTGAACAACCTCAAAGGAGGAGGAGCTGGACCGCAGTATGGGTGAGGCTGTGGGAGTAGATTTGCTTCTCTCCATCCTCCCAGACTCATAGCTGCTGTTACTCCGTGTGGGAACTGGGGCCCAGAAGGCCCCTTAGGTTTCCCAAAGGCATAAAGGTATGATATTTCAGTTCTAGAGCAGAGCAGTCTGTGTGAGTTTTGAGACAAAGCATCATGAGTATTTCCCTCTGAACTGCTGGGCCTGATAAAGCCACTCATGCCACCTCACAGACATCTACAGCTACATGGTGAACTAAGAATCCTGGAAATCATTTTTTTAAAAAAAAAAAGGAAAGAGAGAAGAAAAGAGGCAAAGGAAGGAAAAGAAAGAGAAAAAGATTAAAATACATAAACATGAAAAAAAGAGAAGAAATTAAAAATAGATTTGCCAAATAGGGTATGTGACCCTCTTATTCCTGAAGAATATGGAAAATGGGAGGTAAAGAAGACAGATGCTTTTAACCAGTTCCTACCATACGTCTCAGCTAAATATTGAGCTTTTGGGGGGCATTTTCATCTGATTATTTTCTAAAACAAGACAAAAGCTGAGAAAATGAAAACCCAGGAAGAAGACATAAAGCTGAAAGCCTGCCATGGAAGGGGATGTCAGGGAAAGCCAGGCATCTAGGCAGGTGGATGGCAGCACCCAAGCGATGGGGAAGACTCCACTAGCATGTGACCAGAAACGGTGAATATTCCTCCCAGGCCCCCGAACCAGGCAACCCCCTTCCCTCCTCCCAGATGGCCCTCACTCAGCCCAAGCATGGGCATCTCTGCTAGCACATAAGGTTTTCTTTTTTCTCAAATAAAATATCATCACCTGATCTTAGCTAAGTAACTGTGAACTTGTAAAATCTGTTTGTTGTTCCCCAGGGACCCATTCAAGTGGTTTTTCATATGAATTTGTTCATTCAGACACATTGCAATGTTTCTTTAATTGTTTCTCACAGCCCCATTGTGAGGGATAATTGCTCCAGCAGCCTCTCAATCCTGTTGCAGATGAGTAAACTGAGTCGCGTGAAAGGGGTGACACGAGGGGCAGAAACCACCACGGATCCATCCTCCCCACCCTCAGACACTTGTGGGCATTTTCCAAATCTAGAATCTTGCAGGACTCAAAGATTGCATGTTTCCAGCTAACCCCAGACCAGCAAATAGGCATCTGTTTGGTTTGGCCAGAACACAGCATCCTGTTGATAACCATTTAGTAATTTTAGAGCATGTCAGAAGCATCAGTGAAGCTAGTACAATTCAGTCTTAGAAAACTAGGAGTTCAGGAGATGGAAACGAATGAGAACGGGGGTCCTAAGGAGTCTTTAAAGGTAATGCAAAGGTATATGAAAAGCATCTGGGGAACTACGTTTGGGATTTATTTCTCACTCTTGTAACTAATGAAATATATTGCTCAGGATCCTTCTCTGTCTCCCTTAGGGTTTAGTCCTGCATGAGTATACAGGGATGTATTAATTATTAATGAATCAATTAGCAGTAAATAACATTTTATGTTATATATTATATATGTTAATACCATGTATTATATATAACATATAATATGACAGTATATTATATATATTACTATACATTATGAATTATATATAATATTGATTCACATAATACTGTGTTAATAAATATATATTTATAATACATAAATATTCTGTAATATAAATATAACAAATGTATCAATAAATATAATGTATTAATAAATACAATAACATATTAGAGTAATATATAATAAATATTAAACAAATAGCTGGTGCGGCATTGTTCCTGGTGCTGTGTGTATGTGTTGGGAATGCAAAGCTGCATGAGCGCCTCAGAGACAGGGTGGGCTGGAGATGGGAGTCAGATGTGTCTAAGGCAGGAGGAGAGTATGAACCCACCACCACTCTCCCTTAATGGTGATCTGAAGCTCCCCCATGGAGGCTGCTTTGAAGTCCTGTGCCAGCAGTATGGTGACATTAAGGGCTGTCAAGGGAGAAGGCATGAAAAGTTTTACAGAATTAGGGAACTGGACAGAAGGACACGTCCCTCCTTCACCTCCACCATTTCTACTCTGCAGTAGGTTATGACTCTTTCCCTCTTGGTCACAGATGGCCTTAAATACGTTATCTTGCACCCAGTGCTAGGGCAGGGATGGAGAGGGAAAATCACTGCTATCAAGAGTGGAGCGGGTTGGAAAGAGCCCTCACCTGGTTCTGAGAAGCTAGGAGGTAATTGGATATCAGTGAGGAAAGAGTCAGGAATTTCTTGAGGTAGGAAGTCAGGGCAACCTGGGGAGATAGTGGAAGAACATGGTCCTGGAGACTCAGGGGCTCTGGGTTCATCCCGTTTCTGCCTCTAACTTACTGTATGATGTGGGAAAAGTCACCTCTGCCTGGCCTTGGTGTCCTCGTTGGTGAAGTGTAACGCCCCTTTCCTCAGATAGGGACTAAGGCTCCTTTCTGCCCTTAATTCTGATAGTCTGTCTGGACCCTGGCAAGAAAACTTTAGGAGAGAGTAAAGACACACTGCATAATTCTGGCCCAGAACCATAATATGGGTTTAAAAAAAAAAAGGGAACTGACCTGGAAGCAGGAGAAATGGGTTCTGGCCTCACCTTGGACCCTTACTTAGCATGTACTTGGGAAAATCATTATACCTCTTTGGGTCTCTGTTTCCTCATTGGAAAAAACAGAGTATTGATCTTCAAATTTTTATAGCTATTTATTTTATTTTTTTTTTAGCAAGAGAAATCTTTTACCAATGTCTCATATATGACAGAAGAAAAACCCCAAAACTTTCCTGGTTTAAGCCATAGGAAAGGCTCTTGAGTCTGTCCCTCTGACTGGTGAGTTATTTAATTTTTCCTGGGTCTCTATTCCCTCATCTGTAACATGGGAATAAGAATTCCTGCTCTAAGGATCTCACAATTAATCAGGGGGAAAATGAGACAAGATATGTGAAAGGGCTTTGCAAACTCTAAAGTGCTATGTAAATGTACAAATTCATATTCAGGCTTGTTGTCCACTCTTTATTATCTGGTCTAGAAGTCAAGTCCTCTCAAAAGCATTCCCAGAGCCCACATGGCTGTAGAAGGAAAAAAGAAGTCCATTTCTCTCCAGCCCAAAGCATGGTATGGGTCTGGTAGCCCTGGAAGCCAGAGGCAGCCCCTGCCAGGTCTGTAGATGGGGCCAGAGCAGCTATGGTTAGGGATACACAGGGATAGAAGCCGGAGCCCCTGCTGCCCACACTTATTCACGCAGGGGTCCATAAACAGCAGAAAAGGAGACCCTCCATAGGAGGAAGAGGTTTCTCTGGGCTGGGGCAGGTGAGCACACCTTCCAGAAGAAGGTATGGCAGCAGGATCTGGCTTTAAAATATTTCCCTGAAACTTTGATGAGCACTTTTGTTTGGGATTCCTGTGTCCTCCGACCCCCATACCCCAGCTGGTTACTCTGGTGATCACCAGCAGCTCAGCCCTGGGAACCAGTTTCTATAAAAAGAGCTGTGATCTTCCCCCAGCCTCCTCAGGTCAGCCACCTTGCCTTCCTGCTCCAGCCCTCTCTCCTGCCCCCTGGTGCTCACAACACTCCTTGTGCTGCCCGTCACACATCCTGTGCCTTGGTATTAACCTGGGCTCCAGCCTATGGGGCTCCCAGGTTGGTTTCTAGCAGGACGAGGTGGGTTTGGCTTAGCTTGCTCTTTGCTGCCCTCACTCTTTTGCTCTTCTTGCTTCAAACAGGCTCCTGCTGGCTTTAATTAAGTCTGTGGAGCCTCCCCCAGGGCTGGTCCTCACAAAATGAGGTGACCCAGCTCACTAGGGCTGCTCCCCAGAGGCCCCTCAGCTCCGGGCTTATCACAACAATTTCTGCTTCACATTTTCCACAGAACATTGCAACCTGAACAGGAAAACATTGCCTGTAAGTGCAGGAGCCAGCCAGGGCACTAGATCCCAAACAGGAAGGCTCTGGATGCTCTTGGTGCCCAAGGGGTTCAGCCTTTGGAGAGATTGCCAGTGAGAGCCATAGCTGTTTAATACCCAGGAAAATGGCTCCTGGGCAGAGCCATAGAGGTGCAAGTCACAGAGTCAGCAGAGCTCTGCAGCCAGGCCACTGCTCTTTCATAGTTCTTTAAGACTGAATCCAGGATGTCAGCTATGTGGGAGACCCAGTCACCTACTCAATAGAGTCTATACTTCTACATTTTGGATTCAAGACCCTCAACAACTTTCTCCTCTCTGTTGTTCCAGGGTTATAACCTAACATTCTTACACAGACCCTCAGGTCTTACAAAAGAAAGCTACTGGGGAGTGTAACATAGTGGTTGTATCAGTTAGAACAGGATACTTTATGCTGTAGTAACAAACAGCCCCACCATCTATGGGTTAACATGCAAAAGTTTATATTTCAGATAGTCATGGAAGTTCCATTGTTTTGTGGTGGATCATGTGGAATACACATAGTCTCCTTAGCTATCATTACAGAAGAAAGATTGAGAAATCGGGTACGTGACTGCCACTGTCTCTGCCATGGTTGATATGAACACAAGCTTTGGAGTCAGAACTGGATTCAGATCCCAATTTCACCACTCACTAATTATGGATCTTGGTCAGCTTGACCTCTGAATCTTATTGGTTTTTTCTTTTTATTTTAAAAATAAGGTATAATATACATACACATATAATAAGTTAACTCTCTTTGGTATACAGTTCTATAAGTTTTGATAAGTAAATACAGTTGGATAACTACCACCACAATTTAAATATAGAACAGTTCCATCAACCAGTCCCCACAAAACCCTCCATTTCCTGTTGTAGTCAACATCTCCCACTCCAATTCCTGGCAACCACTGGTCTGTTCCCTGTCCTTATAGTTTGCCTTTGTAAGAATGCCTTATAAATGGAATAATACAATATGTAGCATTTGAGTCTGGCTAAGCTTGATGCATCTGAGATCCATGTTTGTGTGCATTAGTAGCTTATTCCTTTTTATTGCTGAGTAGTGTTCCTATGTATGGGTGTACCACAGTTTGTTTACCCATTCACCAGTTGAAGGACATTTGGTTCCAGTTTTTGCCAGTTATATATACAGTGGCTGTAAATATTTGTGTACAGGTTATTGTATGAACATTAGCTATCACTTCACTTGGGTAAATATCTAGGATATTTAAATACCCAGATTACTAGGTAACATAAGTGTATGTTTAACATTAAAAGAAATAGCTGAACTGTTTTTCAAAGTGGCAATACCATTTTGCATTCCTATGAGAAATGTATGAGAATTTCAGGCTTGGTACTTAAGGGGTTTTTTGTTGTTTGTCTTTTTAACATGTGAGTAATTGTATCACGTTGTTTTAATTAATATTTTCCAAAGTGATTTATGATGTTGAGCATCTTTTTTTTTTTTTTTTGCGGTACGTGGGCGTCTCACTGTTGTGGCCTCTCCCGTTGCGGAGCACAGGCTCCGGATGCGCAGGCTCAGCGGCCATGGCTCACGGGCCCAGCCGCTCCGCAGCATGTGGGATCCTCCCAGACCCGGGCACGAACCCATGTCCCCTGCATCAGCAGGCGGACTCTCAACCACTGCGCCACCAGGGAAACCCGAGCATCTTTTTTAATGTGCTTATTGTCACCTGTATTTCTTTGTTAGTGAAGTGTCTGATTAAACCTTTATTTTGTTTCTTTTCTTACTAAGAAAAGATTATTGTATCTTTATGGAAAGTCTTGAAATCAGGTAGTGTGAATATCCAACTTTGTTCTTCTTTTTAGAAATTGTACCTTAGACTTTCCATAAAAATTTTTAATGAACTTTTTTTGTGAACTAGATTTTCACAAAAGTTTTTTTATTGAGATAGATTTTGAGTAGAATTGTATTGAACCTATAGATTTCTCTGTAGTGAATTAACATCTAATCCATGAACATGGTATTTCCATCTCTCCATTTATTTAGATCTTCTTTGATTTCTTTCATCAGTACTTTGTAGTTCTTTTTTTTTGGTATGTTTTATAGCTTTTTTTGCATGTTTGTAATACAGACTTTTACACATATTTTGAAAGATTTATACCTAAATATTTCATGTTTTTTATACTATTGTAAAACTCATTTATTAGCTCTTCTGGCTTTTAAAAAGTTTCTTAGCATTTTCTAAATAAATGATTATGTCATCTTAAAGACAGCTTTATATCTGATGCCTTTCATTTATTTCCTTGCCTTATTACATCTCCAGGACAATTTGAATGAGGTATTAGAAGCAGATATATGTGCCTTGTTCCTAATCTTAGGGGGAAAGCATTTTTTACCATTAAGATGTTAGCTGTCAGTTTTTCCATAGATGGCCTTCATCAGGTGAAAGAAGTTACCTTCTATTCCTAGTTTCCTGGTATTTTTTTTTTTTAATCATAAATGGATATTTTATTTTGTCTTTTTTTTCATCTTTTGAGATGATCATATCATTTTTCTTTTTTACTCTGTTAATATAGTTAATTACATTGATTTTTGAATTTTAGACCTATCTTGCATTTTTGGGATAAACCTCATTTTTTTCACGATACATTATCTTTTTTTTCTTGGATTTGATCTGTTAAAGTTTTGTTAAGGGTTTTACGTCTGTGTTTATGAGTTTAGTCTATAATTTTATAATGTCTTTATCTAGTTTTCACATCAGAAGAATGCTGGTCTAATAGATTAAATTGGAAAATATTCCCTCCTCTTCAATTTTCTTGAAAAACATATATAGAATTTGTATTATTTCATCCTTAAATATTTAGTAGAATTCAGCAATAAATCCATTTGAGACTTGACATATTTGTTTGTTTCTGTGATGGAAAAGTTTATAACTTCAGATTCTGTCTAACATATGTATAGGCATTTTCAAGTTCTGTACTTCTTGAGTGAACTTTAGTTGTTTGTGTTCTTCAAGGAATTTGTCCATTTCATCAGAGTTGTCAAGTATATTGGTGTGAGTTTGTTCAGTTTATCTTCTTATCCTTTTAATGTCTTTTATACCTGTAGTGATGAGGCCTCCTTCATTCCTATTATTCTTAATTTCTTCATTCCTTATATTGTGTTATAATTTTTAAATTTTCAATCTGGGTAAATGTTTATTAATTTCATTGATCTTCTTAAGGAACCAGTTTTTGTTTTATTGATTTTTCTCTATGTTTTTTCTCTTTTCTATTTAATTGATTTCTGCTCTTTATTATTATTTGTTTCCTCTTTTAGCTTCTTAATAGTTTAGATCATTTGTTTGAGATCGTATTTTCTAATAGTATATGCATTCAGCTTATAATATTAGCATACAAATTGTCCTGTAAGCATTGATTGAGCTATATCCCATGAAGTTTGATATGTTATACTTTCATTGTTATTTGGTTCAAAATGCTTTCCAATTTCTCTTTTAATTTCGTCTTTGATCTGTGGACCTATGTATTATTCAGAAGTTTGTTATTTAGCTTCTAAATACTTGGGGATTTTCCAAATATCTATTTGCTATTTCTCATTAATTTCATTGTGGTCGGTGGATAAACTTTGTATGACTTTAATCCTTTAAAATGTAGTGAAACTTGATTCATGGCCCAGAATATAGTCTATCTTGGTAAATGTTCCACGTGCACTTAGAAAGAATGTATATTCTGCTGTTGTGGGGCTGTTTCAATGACATGTGAGCAAACACCAACTTAAGTTCAGCAAAGTATTAAGTAGTGCAATAACAGAAGAATTTTCCAAACTCTAATTATAAATTATAAATGTCAAGGTCTCTGTTATGATTCAGGAAAAGGACCAGGAATTTTATTCTCAAGAACAACATAAAAGATTTGGAATTGTGGTTATGATAGACTGAGCACTCATAGATATTATCTCATTTATTCCACTTAACAGCCTTTCAGGATAAGCACATCTATCCTGGTTTTAATTATGAAGATATTCAGACTTGTAGAAATTACATAATTTGTCCAAGTTCATAGAAAGTGACAGGTGAAGATTTGAACCTAGAACCTGAAAAGTCATGCTCCTTAGTGCTTCTGGTATGGAAAAAGCCCAGAATATGGAGTCATAAGTCAAGTGTGTCCTTGGGCAAGTCAACCCCTCTCTGATCTTTGTGATGGGAAGGATGTTCTTCCTTACTCTTAGGATAACAGTGGGGCTCAAATAAGATGAGTTATGAGACAGTGCTTTGAAAGCTGTAAAGCTAATCAAATAGTCATCACTATCCTGACAAATAAGACTCTCAGAGAAGGACATATGATGAAGGGAGTGGGACTGGATATGAACAGACAAATAGGTTAGAACTCAGTCCTACAAAGGGTGAAGGCTGGGGAAAAACAGTCTCTAGAATCATAAAGTAGGAGAATCCACACACTTTATCTTTTGATGCTTGAGAAGGACAAATTCAGGGCAAGTAAGCAACTATTACTTTATGAATGGATGATAAATTTATGTGACACACTATCCCAGAATGTGGTACATGCCGAAAACATAATTGGGTTCCAGAAATTTGACATTAATTTATAGGTAATAGACATTAGGAGATGCTAAGACTGTTTAATTCACATATCTAAGCTTTCAAGATTGACATCGAGAAGATTCCTCAAAATCGCTTAGTGCTGTCAAAGAAAAACCAGAGCTTGACAGTAATTAAAGTGGTAAAAACAGATTTTATTCAGGACTATTGCAATAGGGTATTAGTGACCTCAGACTAGAACCGGCCTCAATTCTGAATATTGCATAGGCAAGTGGGAATTTATAGCCAAGGAACAGGGTGGGAGTCTCTGGATGGAAAATTACTAAGAGGAAATATCAGGGGTAAGGGGGATTCTTACTAAACTGACCTAACAGGATTCTTGCTGAAGACCGGCCAGGGCGGTCAGACACTTGGGGGAGGGTGGAGGATATGGAACCTGATCAGATGTAGAGTGTGAGCAGTTCTGGTTATTGACTTACCACAGTTCTTACTGGATTTTACAAGAAAGTGCACAGATGGACCTGGGAGAAGGTTCAGGAGCCTGATTAAAGTTTGGCAAAGCAAAGAAACTTTGTCAGTGCTTCGGTCAGAAAATGGAGTTGGATGGAAAATGCTCTATCTAGTATGGCTGGATGGGGCCTGGGTCAATGCCCCAGGCAGAGCTAATCCAGGAATATAGTACTTGCAGTGGCTGTGTTAACTGTCAGCTTATTTCATAGGACCTTCAGGGTAACATTTATGATAGAAATTTTGAGTTTTAATTATGGTCAGAAAAGACGAATAAAGGGTCAGGACATCATGTGTTCCACCACCACCAAGTGGGGATCTGAGCAGGGGCCCCAGTTTCCCTACCCAAAGAATAGGCTGTGATTCTTTGGTCTCATACTATGCTCCTCTCTAGCTAGCCACTTCTAAGGCCATCCTGAAGACTTGGTCATCTCCTAGAACTGCTCCACCTCTAAAGTCTCGAACCTGTGTCTCAGTGTCTGACCCCAGCATCCTCACTTCCAGGCCTTCAACTCTTCAACTTGTTCTTGGCATCTGGCTTCCTGATTTTCTGCATTTCTCCCCATCATTCGGTCTCTTCCTGGCTCTATTTCTTTCTCCCCTCAGTCAAGATCCTTATTACCAGCAACTTCAACTTCTGTACCTCATCCTTCTACACAGCTTCCTGCAAACCTCCAACTCTGGGTTTTCCCAGTCGGCCTGGATTCCCGTTCCTGAACCTGAGCTTCTGAGAGATGCTAGAAAAAAAGTCCCATGGCCTTGGCTGGAAGTCACTTCTCATTTATTGCCTTCCCCTCTGCTCTGCAAAACTTCTCATCCCCTGGTAATGCTCTTTCCCACTCCCACAGTGGCCACTAAAAATTCCTACTGCCTTCCTCAAACTTCATACTAAGCCCTGTCCCTCTCGCTCAGCAGGTGACTTTGACCCCTGCTGTCAGGTAGTCTGTCTGTACTTCCACCTAGGATCTCTCTGCATCCACCACCACCTTCACCTCTTTCCCTCTGTCTCAGAGGAGGCAGTGTTCTTCTGACATTCAAGGTTAATTTCTCCACTTGAGTTGTGTACCACACATCCTCCTATCTTCTCCAGGTTCTTGCTTTATTATTTCCTCTTTTTAAAATTTCCTCCTATTTATTCAACCTCACCCTCTTCACTGTCACCACCTTCTTACCCCATCAACACAGACAGGTATCTTCTATCTTAAAATTAAATAAAGAGCCTCTCTTGGTTCTTGGACATCTTTTCACCACAGCGGGAATTTGCATCCCTTCACAACTAATATTTTGGAACTTGTTCCCTACACTCACTGTTTCTGCAGTTTAACCTTCCATCCGCTTTTCAATACCTTGATGAGGTAGAAAGAGAATTGTTCTGAGAACCACATGACCTGGTTTGTGGTTTCAATCATGCTGGTCCAAAATAGTGGGACTTCAAGAAGTCATTTAAAGACCTGGTATTCAGCTTCTTCATCCATGAAATAAATCATTTACTTTGTACTAGGCACTGATCTAAGGGCTTCACACGTATTAATTAACTTAATCCCCCCAACAACTCTATGTGGAAGGCACTATTATTATTCTCATCTTACTCTGAAGCATAGAGAGGTTGAATAGCTTGCCCAAGTTCACATGGCTGGTAGGTACAGAAACATTTCAAATCCATGAACCTGGCCTCAGTATCCATGCTCCTAACCTCTCTCCTGGATGGCCGTGCTAAGATTCTTTTTAATTACACCACTAAGAATTGGAATAATGACTCTAAGAAAAGAGCTCTGGGAACAAGTCCTTCAAGGTGACAAAATGTTTCCCTCCACAATTGACAAACACCTCTTTTCTTCACAATTCTAGACTGAGTTCCAGGAAGCCACCACCTTCTGGAAAGCAGCCAGTTGTCCTTCTCTTGCTCTTCTCCTGAAGTTCACCCCTCCAGGTATAAAGCTCCAGAGAAGGGAGTGGTGTTCTTGAAGCTCTGCTCTGTCTCAGCAAGTCTCTCTTCTCAGCTAAACAGAGACTCTTACTCTCTCCGAAGAAGTTCCTAGAGGTCAGTGGATGTAACGAAGTAAAGAGAACTTGGGCTAAGTCATCAGTGATCTGTGAGTTCTAACCAGAGAGGTTCAGTGATACAGACCAACCATGTTAATCCCCCAGTCTCAGTGCAATAAAAGTAATGTACTTGCCCTTTCTGTCACATAGGGCAAAAGAGAATAGGCAGAAGAGCATGAAGGAAGGATATAAGTCAGGGTTTGTTCTTCATAAAGTTCTCCCTTCTCTCTTACTTCTAAGTAGAAAACATTTTGGAAATAGAATGGTTCAACCTTGAAACAGACGACCAACAGAGATTGCGGAATATTTCAAAACAAAGTATGCAGTCTTTAATGGTGAGGCAGTGTTGTCTGAAGGCAGCAGGATTAACTGGATGACCTTTAGAGGTCCCTTCCAGCATGCAGCCCCTCTGAACTCCCAGGAACAGGGACTGGGGAACGGGGACACAGTGTGAGGGAAACGTTGTTCGCACCTGTCCCGTCTGGGGCCCAACTGGTAAAAGGTGAGAACACACTGGAGAAGTCAGGAAATGGCTTGAAGTTTTCTCATTTTCCATCCGTTCTGTATTCTGGCTCCATGTGCCAGGGGTGCAGCAGCTCAGATTTCATAAACAGGGTCTGAGGGGGCAGGAAGCTCATGCCGCGTGAGCTGTTTTCTTCCCCGGCTTGCCCACATTTTATGAATCTCTTTCCTCCTTTCCCTTTCTGGTTTTTCGCCCCCTTGCCTCTGGCACTGTAAATCTTGGCAAGCCCTGGAGTTAGGTTTGTTTTGGTTGAATAAACAGTTAAATGAGGTTTTATTTTCTTGTTTCTGCCCTGAATTGGAGGAAGGGGCGTTGCACTGCTCAGCTGGGCCTCTTGGGAAGCCATTACATAATCCTGCCATTCCTCCAGGAAGATTTCGTATAAATAACCCTTATTTCCAATAAATCATCAAGATGTTGAGGAATATTAGGTCATTTCATACAAGAAAGGTGAGCAAATTGCAGGGAATGAGCCAGAGCCAAATTTGGAGGAGGACACCTCTCTGCATTGGCCCAGCCAGTTCTCTGGAACAGCCACTCTACACTGGCTCCTTTGTCCCTTTTTCTGAACAGAAAAGCTGCCTTTAAAAAGGGTCCCTTTGACGTGATTGGTGATTGCTGTGAAGATATGTCCCATGATTTATTTCTTTTAAAATGCTGCAGTGACTTAGGAGGTACCTGTGGGTAAATACCTATTTATTAATTATATTTTGTTTTTTAAATCATAATTAAAATAATTTCAGGGTCAACAGTATTTATTAATCAGAGACTCCAAGGGCTAGGGATACATTCAGGGATGATCCCATCCAGTGGTTCCCACCCATGCACTGAGACTGCTATGAGTGTACAGATCCTGAGTGTTTTTTTTTCTCTTTGCACATTTTTGGTGATAGAGTAAAACGTAATGAAGATGCAGATAAAGGAGATAGTGTGCGTGTGTGTGTATACACACACACACATGCATATTTGTGAGAATGTACCCGATAGTTTCATTGCCTAGGTGACTTACTCACTGTTCAAATGAATAATTCCAGAAACTCAGCAGGAACATAGGTGTGATATACAAAATAATGGAGAACACAAAATAATCTGCTTGTCTCTCTCCACCACCATCCTTACTCCCTTGGACTTCATCTGTTGATAAGGAAACCACCCACTAAAAAGAATAAACTATATATAAATTTCCAATATAGAGATTTTTTAAAAGGAAAAAAAATCTCTCCACAATGCTTGCCAATGTCTAACAACCCACACCACCCAGAGGGTTTACAGCAGAACTAATCTGCTGTAAAGTTCACTCCTTCCAATTTTGTCTTCAGGGGAGAGGCCAAGTAGCTATTTTCCAAATATTTATATTACATTAGATAATGGACTATAGAAGGCCTAAGGGCCAAAGTGAAGAATCTTGAGCCATTGGAAAGTCTAATTCCTGGTTAGGAAATTGCACTTTGAGAGCGTAGGTGCCCTGGTTAAACTCTCCTTCTCAAGGAAATAGGCCAGGGCTAGGGTTCCAGTTTGAGTTCCACAAACTAATGTGCTGACAAGTTTGTTAGTCTCCATTTCCTTGATAGCAAATATAAGATGAATTAAAGAGAGGAAGAGAGAGAAAGGCTAGACTTGCCTATCTTTAAAGACCCCTCCTCCTCTAATGTTCTAGGGTTTCAGAAAATGTTCAAGGGCTAGGGATCTTGTCATTTTGTATGGAAGAAACAATGAAAGCAATCGATTACTATTGGTCAAATCTTCATGTCTTTTGAGAGCATTTAAAGAATTGTCTCATCTCTTTGGCTAAGGAAAGAGACAAATGGCACCCCCTTCACTCTCTATTCCAATGTTAGTCCCATCTATCCCAAAGGGATCCTGCAGAAACCTCTATTAATATCTCCTCAATTGTGTCCAATAATAATGATGGTAATGATAATGATAATGTAATTATTCTAGTTTATTGATGTCAAGTGCATGTTGATTACAAATGGAACAGGAAGTATTTACTTGCCTCCTGCTTCTCCAAGCTGGTTGTGAAATCAGAGCCGGGCTTTAGAGCAAGCATGAAGCCTGCACCTTTCATAATTGTAATGGGATCCAGATGTGGCTCCGTCCACAAAGGCAAGTGATGAAAGCAGTAAATGGGTCCCATGCACATATGCTCTGCCCAGGTGGGATCCACTTCCAGCTCCCTCTCTGGGAGCCAATATTGTTCTGCATTTCTTCCAATTAAGTCTGATGATGTAAAAAAATTAAAATGCATTCCCACGGTGATTTGCACATAGTAGGTGCTTGTTTGTTAATATTTCAGGGATGGCAGAGTGTCTCAAGGAAAGGAATCTGAAAGCCACTGAACATGTGGCACTCTTAGGGTGTTGCTGGATGAGATGGAAATTTCTTGATATAGTGGGAGGCCAACATCACGGTGAGGGAGGAGCCTTTGAAGGGAACCACAGCAGAGTACTAAGGACTGAGCCCCAGGGTTGCTGAAATGGACAGAAGCCGAGTGTGAAGAGTTGGAGAGTCAAAGAATACAGTACCCTGGAAGCCAGGAGGTGGGAGTGTCAGGAAGGAAGGAGTGCTGTGGGCATCAGTGCTCAGAGGTTTCTTTCTTGCTATGGGAAGACCTGCAGCTCCCACTCTCCCATTACATTTAGTTTCTGTTTGAAAGGGGTGGGGTGGGCTCTTCTTTTCCTCTTTTATTTTCTTCAGCATTCACCATCCCTTTTTTCTCTCCTATTCCCCACCCAAATTTTAAAGTGTATTTCTGCAATGAATTGTTTAAAAAAATATTTATTTTCTCAGTTGAATAGAATAAGAAAGAGTTAACATAGTTTTCTTAAAACCATTCAGTACATTTTTATATTGGGTTTGTTTGCTTTTTTCCATAAGATGGTTCTGATAGTGTTTAGTTGTCTTTAACTTCATTTGAAACAATTTTGTTAGATTGTATTGTGACAGCTGTCATATCAGCTGTGCATTTTTAAAAAATGTACCAAAATTGGTGAATTTTTATGTAGCCATTTTAATATTGAAGATGGAAGAAAAAAAGCAGCATTTTCCGCATATTATACTTTATTATTTCAAGAAAGGTTGAAACGCAGAAAAAGAGATTTGTGCAGCATATGGAGAAGGTGCTGTGACTGACTGAACGTGTTAAAAGTGGTGTGCGAAATTTCATGCTGGAGATTTCTTGCTGGACGATGCTCCACAGTTGGGTAGATCAGTTGAAGTTGATAGCGATCAAATTGAGACATTAATTGAGAACAATCAAGGTTATACCACGCTGGAGGTAGCCAACATACTCAAAATACACAAATCAGGCATTGAAAATCATTTGCACCAGCTTGGTTATGTGAATCGCTTTGATGTTTGGGTTCCACATAAATTAAGCAAAAAAAACCTTCTTGACTGTATTTCCACATGCGATTCTCTACTGAAACGTAACAAAAACATTCCATTTTTAAAACAAATTGTGATGGGCAATGAAAAGCAGATACTGTACAATAATGTGAAATGGAAGAGACCGTGGGGCAAGCGAAATGAACCACCACCACCCACCACACCATAGGCCGGTCTTCATCCAAAGAAAAGGTGATGTTGTGTATATGGTGGGACTGGAAGGGAGTCTTCTATTATGAGCTCCTTCCGGAAAACCAAACGATTAATTCCAACAAGTACTGTTCCCAATTAGACCAACTGAAAGCAGCACTCGATGAAGAGCATCCGGAATTAGTCAACAGAAAATGCATAATCTTCCATCAGGATAACACAAGACCGCATGTTTCTTTGATGACCAGGCGAAAGCTGTTACAGCTTGGCTGGGAAGTTCTCATTCATCCGCCGTATTCACCAGACATTGCACCTTCGGATTTCCACTTATTTCAGTCCTTACAAAATTCTCTTAATGGAAAAAATTTCAATTCCCTGGAAGACTGTAAAAGGCACCTGGAACAGTTCTTTGCTCAAAGAGACAAAAAGTGTTGGGAAGATGGAATTATGAAGTTGCCTGAAAAATGACAGAAGGTAGTGGAACAAAATGGTGAATACACGGTTCAATAAAGTTCTTGGTAAAAATGAAAAACGTGTCTTTTATTTTCGCTTAAAAACCAAAGGAACCTTTTGGCTAACCCTGTAAATGCCCACATTTTCATACAAATGGAGATGAGTGGGCATTTTTAATACAGTATAGAGACAAAACACCCCTGGAGAAAAATTAACAAAAAATTATTTTTCAGAACCTAAACAAATTAACACATTTAAAGAACCTCTTATCAGTTACAGAGGCCCAGTTCCCAAATATTTAAAATAGAAATGGCTTAATTTGAAAACCATACTCTGCTGTGATCTGAATTTTAAAAAATTGTAGTTTTCAGTTTTGCTCTAGTGTTCCAGAGTATTTTAACATTGTATATGTAAATCATATGTGTGTGTTTTTATTCTGTTCTGGAGGCTTATTACAGTATTCACACTATTATCAGGAAATGAAATGATTCATATAATTAAATATTTGAACAAGTGCAGCTGATGTGATGGAGCCAAGTTTTTTTTTAATTTAAAGAAGTATTTTTTTCCTATTACACAAATATACATGTTCACTATACAAAATTTAGAAAATACAGATAAACCGAAAGAAGAAAATGAAAACAAATCCATAATCCCATTCTTCATAAATTACTTATTCTAACATATGTTTATATATTTAGTAATATTTAGGGTGACATTTTGGAAAGGAGCACTAAAAACTCAGCCCCCAAGACAGTAGGCATAAATGGGGCTGTCCTAGGCTAACCAGCAGAGATGGCCACCATAGTTGTCAAACATCTACTATGCCCCAAATTATTGTGGGTGCCATGGAGACAGCAGTGAGGAAAAAGACAAAACTCTCTGCTCTGGTGGAGCTTATATTCTAGTGTTAATATTGACCACAGTTAGCATCAGGGTATATATTCTTCTAGTCATATATATGGACATATTTTTCTTTCTTTAAGTAAAAACATAGTGTATTTCATCATTTTAATGAAAATCTTTTAAAGTGTACAGTACACCCTCCTGACTTGTTGTATAGAGGACTCTCACTGTCATCATGCACTTTCTAAGGAGGCAATGCTGGAAATAATGCTAAACCAGGAGACCTTGCACCAGGCTCCTGCTCACTCTTCTACTCACCAGCCATGAGACTGTCCTGATCATTTCCCCTCTTCAGTCTCAGTTTCTTCATGTGCAAAATTCAGACAAAATTTAGACATATGTTCTGCCCAGGTGCAACCCGCTTCCAGCTCCCTCTCTGTGAGCCAGTATTGTTCTGCATTTCCTCCAATTAACTCTGATGATGTAAAAAGATTAAAATGCATCCACCATGGCACCAAGGTACCTTGAAATTTTTAAATCTGTGACTACATAGTTCTGTGATTTCCTTCTAATTATGTGGGCCAAATTTGGTTAAGTGGGGAAAATTCTCTGATTTTTCTGACAAAAATAAGAAAGAAAAATTTTTCTGCATTAAGTTGTACTTTATAATGTGATGAATGTAATAATTGCTTGATGGACATGTTAATATTTTGCGTATATTTCTGTGATTAAATATATTAGGGAGCCTTATTTCCCAAAGTGGTTGTCAAATGTGTGAAAGAAAATTTATTTCTTAAATTATTCAATAGGATAACTTTTTAGGTAAAATGATCAACAGTATCAGATTTTGATTCAGCTCCTGAAGTCTGAGGACAAGCAATACTTTTCTCAAAAGTCCGTACAAGGGGGGGCTTCCCTGGTGGCGCAGTGGTTGAGAGTCCTCCTGCAGATGCAGGGAACACGGGTTCGTGCCCCGGTCCGGGAGGGTCCTGCGTGCCGCAGAGCGGCTGGGCCCGTGAGCCATGGCCACTGAGCCTGCGTGTCCATAGCCTGAGCTCCGCAACGGAAGAGGCCACAACAGTGAGAGGCCCGCGTACCGCAAAAAAAAAAAAAAAAAAAAGTCAGCACAAGATGTTTTTCTGCTTCTGGGAGTATTGAAGAGATCCAGTATCAGCTTTACTTGTGGTGTTTTAATCTAGATGCTAGTAAACGTGTTCCTTTCTTCTGAGTCTTAGCAGACCGAGAATAAAGTTCCACATTCTGTTCGTTTGTCCATGTTTTTTGCCTGTTACTCATATATTGGCAAAAGTGAAGAGACACTGGATTCTGTAGCATTCTGTAGACTGTAGGTCCATTTGCAACCACATTAAAAGTACTTTGAGGTAAATTCAATGCGCAGATTTACAGTTATTTAACAATAAACTTTTCCTTTAAATTTAATGAGACAATTCTACAATGTCTATATAGTTTATAGTACTAAATTAAATCAATTCTAAACCTGTAAGAACCATCAACATAACCATATGCATATATTTCAGTATTCCTCAAATTAGCATATACAGTCATAAGCAAAAATAAATTACTTCCTGTAGAACTGTTTTAACTACTCATTTAAAAAAATACTATAATCTGCCTGGTTCTCAGCCTCTTATATAATATGTTTAACAGGAGTCCATTCATAGTCTGCCTTTCGTGTAGGAAGGCCTGTAATTCTCCGCTGCGGGACGGGCTGTCAATCCTGACAGGGCCCTGGCAGGAAACTAGAAGAGGGAGATGGGGAACTAGGCTGTGCAGGCACCATGGAATGTGCAGGAATGAGAGCCTGGTGGCACTGGGTCTTTTGATTTTTAAAGAGAAACCCGAAGCATGAGAATGAGAAAAACTTAACGTCAGCTAATTTTTTAATACATTGTACAATCTTCCCCCGACACCTCACCCCCAAATCTGTGGTCCAGAATCAGCCAGTGGGCTGCCCGGAGATGACAGCTGGGCAGCAATGTGAGGAGCCTGAGCAGTAGAAATCAACAGAAGTGGAACAGTTGTAATACTGGCTGTGCGGGGAGTCTCAGGCTCATGTGATGGTGCATAGAGAATGAGGGGTTTAAAGGCAGAAGATATTTGCAGTTGCCCCGGATTTAAAGAGAAGGACTCAGCAAGGTAGAGAGAGAAAGAAGTTTGTTTCCTGAGACAGCTGATGCTCAGGCATGAAGGCAAGTCAGTGCAATAGGTGCCTCTGTCCTCTGGCTACAGTGTCATTCAATGCAGTGATGTGGGACAAAGGAACAATTGGGCACTTTTTAGGTTAAGCAGTAGAGGAGGGAGATGATTGATGAATGAGCCTCATGCTTCAAATGAAAGGACACAGCCTGGAGGCTGTGGGGCTGAGGGACTTCCTGCACCACTCTGAGGTGACTTCTAGAACCAGGTAAGAAAGAAGGGTGGAGTTGGTGAGGGTTGCTGCCAAGAAAGGAGGGAATAAACACCAAGAGATCTTTGTAATCATTTGGGGAGCTTTGCGATTTCTCCATGCTTATTACTCCTGTTACCACCGCTCTCCATGTTCTTGTAGTGATTAGATGAAACTCCCATAAAAAGAAAGGTGAGAGCATGCATGTTTATTTTTTTTTGCGGTACGCGGGCCTCTCACTGTTGTGGCCTCTCCTGTTGCGGAGCACAGGCTCCGGACGCGCAGGCTCCATGGCCATGGCTCACGGGCCCAGCCGCTCTGCGGCATGTGGGATCTTCCCGGACCGGGGCACAAACCCGTGTCCCCTGCATCGGCAGGTGGACTCTCAAGCACTGCGCCACCAGGGAAGCCCCATGCATGTTTATTTTGAGGACCAGCAAAAGGAAGCTGGGAACCATGAGGACTCTAGGTAACTTTTCCTTTGGGATTGGGCAGGGGCACCAGTAAAAAGAGAGGAAAGCGGGCTGAGTCTCTGGAGATTTGGGAAGTTTGGGAAAGGGAAGTTTGCCTGAAGAACCAACCTGGGAAGGAGAGCAGAGCCCATCACTGTGCTGGTTGAAGGCTGGAATGGCCCCCTCCCATCTGGCGCTTCCAGACACAATAGAGAACACCCAGTTAAACTTGAATTTCAAATGAATCGCACAAGAATTTTAGTATAAGTATGTCCCATGCAATATTTGAGACATACTTACACAAAGAAATTATTTGTTGCTTACCTGAAATTCAAACCTAATTGAGTGTCTTGTATTTTTATTAGCTGAATCTGGCAAGCCTGCCTCCATATTTTCTAGCCCTCCAACCTCACTGCACCGCCATGTGATCAGGGGCTGTGTAAGTCCCATCCAGGAGGGAAGGGTGACCCAGAAAGCAGCCAGGTAGATTTGAAATAAACTCCCTACCGAAGGGCTGCGGGCCTAGGGACAAAGTCCCTGCCTGGGTGGAGGAGGTGTCATACTTTGGGTGTTGGAGTCAGACACTTGTTCCCCCACCTCCTACTGGCTTTGTGATCCTTAGCAAGTTATACGATATCTCTGAGACTCAGTTTTTTCATCTGTAAAATGGAGGAAATGATACCTCCTACTAGTATAATGCAAATGTTAAGTGAGATAGTGTAGTAACATTCCGAGCAGGGTACCCAGATAAATTACTTGATATAATGGTAGGGGCAGTTCTTATTACTCTGCTCATGAGGTACATTTCTTTTAAAGTCACACTCCCATGGGTAATGCTTGGTCAAGAAAACCCAGCCCACTGGACATTCCAAGGCTAATCTTGTTCCCTTGATGTTCCTGGAGATTTATTAGCAGATGTTGGGAGGATGGGATAAGCTCATACTATTCTTCTCAAAAAGCACTGTAACTCAAGATCTGCTTCTCCACTGCTTGATTGTTGCTCTAAAACAGAGCCAAGCAAACACCCTACTCCTCCCTCCAGGTAGACAAGGGAGAGATTCAAACCATCACTGTGTCAGTGCAGGCACACTCATGGCTAAATCTAACACTAGGCTGGGAGGAGGGTAGGTGGCCTGCTTCCTCCTAACTTTCCTCTAATAAACTCAGATTCCCCAGAATTAAGTGTGTTGCCAAAGAATTTCAAGGCACACAAAGGTGAAGCTTGACATTTGCAAAGAAGAAATTACTTTTAGCTTGTTTTGCTTAAATCTGTTCATCTTTGTCTAAACTACTGTGTTACAAAAAATATAAAAATTATCAGAGTTTCAGAACATTTCTTTGGCTCAGATTTTAGTGGGGAAAAAAAGAGATGTGTTTGGAGATGGAAGGCAATCAGCCGCAGGCAGGGTGATGGGAGTCATCTAAGATGCTTAGACTCTAGTCCTATGTTCCATCTGCAGCATATAAAGGAAATCCAATTGTTGCAACCTTTCTTCCTTTCCCATATATAAGGACGGAATGGCCGGAGTGATCATCAAAAATGCAGAAACAACAGAATTTGATTAATATTAATACATTATTTCTCTCTGGAAGGCCATGCCACAGAGTAGTGGTGTTGCAGAAGGTGCCCCACAAGGCCTATTCTTGACTTTGCTCCATGAAATCTTGAGCAAAACCCGATCTCTCAGAGCTTCTTATCATCTATAAAATAAGATTAAAAAAATCTCCATTCTATCTACCACAGTGGTTATGGTGAGGGTCAAATGAGATCATGTATGTGAAATGTTGATGTGCCCTAGAACTCCATCCTCAGCCCCCTTTATCTTGTTCTGTAGTCCGGGCACGTCAATTGTCACCAATACAATGATGGACTGCTGAATGACTGATTGATTGGCCATATTTCTCACTACCTAACAGGCCTGTAATCTTGGATTTTACAAAGTTATCTTACAGCAAATAAATTGAAAACTGAACCCATTGCATTACTGACACCCCTACCCAGACCGCCTTCACATGCCTGTGATTCTTACAAGGTTCAGTCCAACTGATGGGTCTTGCCCAGACCTAGTGCCCACTATGCTTCTGGGTACCTTTCCCACACCAGACTTCTCTAGTCTCCCCAGGAGGAACCTGGACAGTCATTACCTTTAAAATACCCAGAATCCTGTGAAAGTGATACTTGGACTTAGAAGATGGAACTCAAATTCTGCCTCTTGTTTCATGAAAGAAAAAAGGTTCTGTATCTGAGGACAACTAATTAAAAATGGACAGGCTGAGTAAAAACTTCATGGGTCCTCTTACACTAATGTCTTGCATCCCATGTGATAAGGAACAAAGAACTGATGCTAAACATAGAAATCTCTTGGACAGTTGAGTTCTGACTGTCTAACTGGGGTGAGCAGAGCCAGCCAGAAAATTATGCTACTTGAGGAAGAGAAAGTAAAGTGTTTGAGGCAGAGACTCTGTCTGTTAAATTCTCTTTACCTAAAGCAATATCAAGAACACAGTAAGAGGTTGGAAAATATTTTTGAATGAATAAAGGAGAGTAATGTTTTAAAAGAGGATCACTAGGTGCATGAGCAATGTTGCAGATTTGGTTTTCATGAGGGTTGCATTCTGTCCTCCGATTCATAACAGAGCTGGTGGTATTCTCATGCGCTGCATGAATATTTTACCCATTTTGAAAATTACTCTCAAACTCCTACATAAACTCTGAATTCCATTGTTGGACAGTTTTCAAGTTTAAAATTCCCCCACAGTAGGTCATATAGTTTTCATTTCTTAATGTTTATATTCTATGTTTTATGTAGAGTTTGTTCAAAGATAATGGTAACAGGTTATTCTTTGCCTCCCCAGAAAATAATCAGGATCCAGCAGGCAAACTGAATCTTGGCATTTGTATTGAGACTTAGGAGAGAAATATTTTCCCTAATGTTATGAATGTTAAATTGTAGAGCAATTTTCTTTATCTGAAGCCCTTGACAAAACATAAACTTTGTTATCATTGGTACAGGCTAACTGGGTATGAATTGTGCCTGAAAAAAAAATTGCAGGGATAGAGCAGGGAAGGCAAATACATTGCAAACATGATGCTACTACTACTATTCACACCCACAGTAGTCATCACTAATTGATTGCAGCCTTCTTCCTACTAAGTTGAGACAATCCTTTTATTAACACAGTGCTTCAGGTAGCCATAACTAATTGATCACAGAGTGGCATGTGAGATTTATCCTTTTCACACATATTTATTGAGTTCTGGCTATATGCCTGGTACTGGAGATTTGCAATGAATAAAACAGGCAAAAATGTCTATCCTCTTAGAGCTTAACATTATAGTGAGGGGTAGGAGGGGAGTCAGTAATTAAGTAAAATATGTGGTTTATTAGATGGTAATAAGTACAGTGGAGAAAATACAGCAGGTAAGGGGGATAGAGAACATTGGGAAGAGAGAGGTTATATTGTTGAATAGGGTAGCCAGAGCTGTTTTAGTTATCTTTTTCTGAGTAACAATTTATCCCAGAATTTAATGGCTTAAAACAACAAACATTTGTTATTTCACCGTTTTTGTGAGTCATGAATTCACTAGCAGCTTAGCTGGGAGGTTCTGGGTTGGAATCTTTAATGAGGTTGCAGTCAAGATGTCAGCTGTGCTGCACTCATCTGAAGGCTTGAATGGACTGAAGAATCCACTTCCAAGATATCTGACAGTCATGGCTATTGGCAGGAGGGTCAGTTATTTGCTGGCTTTGGCAAGAGACCTCAGTTCCTTACCATGTGGGCCTCTCCATAGAACTGCTTGTGTCTCCTCTCAGTGGGGCAACTGGCTTGCCTCAGAGTGAGTGACCCAGGAGCGCAAGATGTAAGCCACAGTGTCTTTTGTAACCTAGCCTTGGAAGCCACATTCTGTCATTTCTGCCGTAACCTAGTGGTTACATGACCCAGTCTTATTCATTGCGGGAGGGGACTAGCCACAGCATGATGCAAGGAGGCAGCCATCACTGGCACCATCCTGGAGCCTGGGTGTCACACCAGGGAAGACTGAAAAGGAAACTTGAAGGAGATGAGAGATTAAATCTGAAGATAACAGGGGTGAGGGGCAGAAACCTCTAGGCGGTAAGAATAACAAATATAAAGGCTCTGATGCAGGGACCTGCTTGGTGTAATAAAAAATAGCAAGCAGGCCAGGATGCCTGGAGTGGAAGTGGAAGGGTGTAGGAGATGAGGTCAGAGCCATAACAAAGCCGGATCATGGGAGACCTTGTAGCTATTACAAGAACTTTGGTTTTACCCAATGTTCTAGTTATCTTTGCTGTGTAACAAGCCACCCGAAAACTTAGTATCATAAAATAGTCATTTTATGATGCATGTGTGGGTTAGGAATTTGGACAGGACATAGTGAGGATGGCTTGTCTGTGTTCTGTGATGTTTCCACACTGTTTATCACACTTTTGAATCTGGGAAGACTCAAAGGCTCATCTGGCCTTGAAAGTTACTTTTATCGCTTTTGCCATAGTCATAAGCCTGTCCAGATTCACGGGAGAGAAAACAAATCCCATTTCTCTAAAGTCATATTATAAGAAGAGCATGTGAGATAGGAAATACAATTGCAGAATAAATTCTCTTTGGAGAATATAATCTGCCACATTCTGTGCAATGAGAGACTTGCATTATTTTGAGCAGAAGAGTATCTGACTCACATTTAAACGGGATCTTTCTGGTTGCTATGTTGAGAACAGACTGAAAAGGGTATGAGACTAATTAATAAGCGATTACAATAATACAGCCAGGGGATGGTGAGGGTTTGGATGAGGGGGTAGGCAGTGGATGTGGTGATGAGTGAGATGGAGAAGGCAGCAGGTGAAATAAGTTTCATTGGGGTTTTTGTTGAGCTTCATACAGGAGCTCACTTTCAGTCATATGAAGTTTGGATTATATAGTTAATAGTAGAGCCTTGAGTTCAACGGAGAAAAAAAATACGTTGGGGATATAAATGCTGTAGTATAGATATTGAAACATGTAAAATTGAATGAGATCATCAAGAAGAGTGTAGATAGACAGGAGAGGAATTCCAGGAACTGAGCCCAGAGACACACCAATATTGGGATGTCAGGGAGATCAGGAGGTGCTAGCATTAGAGACTGAAGAGGAAAGGCCAGTGAGGTAAGGAAATGTGGTGCCTTGGCAGCTGATGAAGAGAGGTTTTGGGAGCTGGGAGTAAACAACTTGTTCGCTACTGACTCATCAAGGAAGATGAAAACCGAGAATTCCCATTGGATCAATCAACATAGAGATCATTGTTTACTTTAATGGAACAATTTTAGTGGAGTGGTGGGGTGAGTGCCTGATTGGAGGGGATTCAAGAAGGAATGGCAGGAGAGAAATCAGAGATAGCAACTATAGTCACATAGTTTGAGAAATCTGAGGAATTTTGCTGTAAAGGGAAGGAGAGAAGTAGCCAGAGAGGGAAACAGTGTCAGGAGAAGTAGCTATTTGCCATCCAGATTGTCATTCATATTAGAGTGCGAGTAGAGAAAGAGAAGGAGAAATTCTGTGGGGGTAGGAACACAGGCTCTGGAATCAAATTTCCTCATTTTGAATCCTGGCTCTACATCTTGCTACTTGTGTAAACTTGGGCAAGGCACTTAACCTATCTGCCTCAGTTTCTTTATCTGCCACATGGAGATTACAATAGTATCTCTTCATAAGGTTGTAAAAAGTTCCTTCCCATAGAGTGTTTGAAACAGTACTAGTCATATGGTGGACACTCAAATAAGTGGAAGCTATATTCATGATGAAGATGATAATGATGTGATGGACCAGCCACATTTCCTCACCTCTCAGTGGCACCTAGAGCACCAGAGGAGAGAATTTTAAAGCACCACTGATATGGAAGATTGCCAACACAGTCATCATTCCCTATGTTGGATGTGGTTGACCTGGAAATGAGCTGGAAACTGAGCCCACTGATGAGCTAGAGAGATGAGGCTGGGTGGCGGGCACTGGCAACTCTGCTGGTTGATCCACTTAATGCTGAAGACATACATTATTTATTTATTTATTTACTTATTTAATTTTATTTGGATCAGGCACTGCTCGAGGGACAGTAGTTTCATGGCAGAACATTTTGTTTATATCTCCTCATTTCCTGAGGATCCTCCCTGGAACAAGGGATTTGAGTCTCTTCTCTTTTGTCTTAGCTAGCGTAGTGGATGCTCATTGTAAGATTCAAAAACAACTCTGGTTTTTTTTTTTTTAAAAAGAAAATCCAGTTACAATTTTATCTGATGGCCCTGAGCAAGTGTGGATTCCACAAGTGAAAGGGCATTGAGGCAGAGAAAAGTCAATAGTTTCCATCAAAAAGTCTTAGCTTCCTGAGAGACTTTTAAAATTATTGTTGGATTCCTGCTGAATTCATCTTAGAAAACTTTTCAAATGTTGTAATAGTTATTTTTAAACAAATATCTCTCCCACTTCCATTTCTTAACATGGATTCCTCACTTCAGTGATTACAAACTTTAAAAAAAAAAAAAGACAAAACTTACATTCATTGATTTACTAATAAAAAAAATCACCATATAATTTGTCACCCAACTGGGGACCCTTTTGATAGAAAGAGAACACCTTTAATAATTATACAAGGACAATAGAAGTTAAGTGGGTTTGTCCTGGGTAATCAGAACATATCCATGGGATATCAGAATCATTAGAACTTCCAAATTATACATAGCCAGCTTTCAGGAGGAAGAAGAGCTTCCCATAGAAAGAAATTATATATTGAATTTAACTCAACTAAGTTTTAGTTGACTTAGGACCTCAAGATCATTTAAGAAAATCATTTCAGAAATCGCTGAAAAGACCTTTTGTTAATGTTCACAAGTCTCCCTTTTCTGAGAATCCTGAACAAGTATTCAGACTTCAGGTGTTTTAGAGGAGTGGGCTAATGTTTACAGGACTGGTCCCCAGGGCCCATGTCCCTCTAAACATGAACAGTATCCTCATTCTGGGCCTGAATTTGCAGCCACCCACAACCACATAGGTACTAACCCAAGGAGGTGAATTACTAGGACCCAGGTGCTCTCCATCAATAGGAAGAATGTGGGTGCTTCGTCTTTGAAGACAATCTTGACCTCAGTGTGTTCACCACTGAGATTGATTTTCTCTCTCTCTGACTTTCAACCTCCTAGACCAACTGAACAAAGCCTGGCTCAAGATGGGAACCTTTGCAGGGATATACAACCGCATCCTGATCAAAGATGTCTTCCACCTCTTGTCCTTATAATGTCATTTAACTAGTAAAATAGCTCTGCTTATGTACAAAGTCTAATTGGGAATGCCTACTCCATCATGGTGCCATTGTGATTGGACCTGGCCGCTTCTAAGCCTGGCCTAGGCTGTCTTGGACCTATAGTTACGGCATTTCCTTTTAGGCTAAAGCAGAGAAAGATGGTTTGAGAGCTCAGAGGCAGAGACATCCACATGAAATCGGGCAGAGTATTCATAATATTACATTGACAAATTGCAAGACAATTAAGGTTATCCACTGATTCCTGGATTTCACTGGACACTATTAATTACTCATTCCCCACATCTTTGCTGTGACATTTCCACATAGTTGAGATCCTCTGAAAGGAAAGGAAACAGATTTACCTGGTATGCCTTCAACATTTCAACCACTGAAATTCTCTTCAAATCTTTGCATATTCCAGCCTACCTGGATCTAACCTATCCAGAAAATCATCTAAAGCAGTGCTCTTCAAAGTGTTATGGTCCCTCTATATCAAAATTTCTTGGGCTACTTGTTTTAAAAAAGCAATTTCCAAGATCCTACTGAATCAATCTTTGGCACTGGTGCTCAGCAGTACATTTCACACAAGCTCTTTAAATGATTCTTACACACATTGACGTTGAGCAACCACTAATCTAGAGCTAGAGCTGTGGTCCTCAACCTTGGCTGCACGTTAGAGTCACTGGGAGAACTTCGAAACTCCCAAATGCCCGAGGCCACTCCCCTGCCCAATCAAATCGAAGTGCCTGGGGGTGAAATCCGCCTTTTGCAAGTTTCCCAGGTGATTCCAATGTACAACCAAGACTGAGAACCACTCCAGTAGATCCATCATTCTCAGAAGATGGCAAGGCTCCCCTGTCAAAGGGGATCATACCTAGGAATTTAATTGCATTTGAGACCAACCGTCCTGTATGACTGTGGCAACTGAGGGTTGTTTAGGCCAGTGTTACTCAACACTGCAGACCACTGTCAGTTCATGAACTGTTTCATTACTGGCCCTCAAGGAGCTTGTACAGTCATGTGAAACAACTATATTATTAAAATTTTTTGTAGCAAGAATTTCTTTATGGAGTAAACAATGCATTGGCAAGTATTGTAATGCAAGCTTCTTACCTCATCGTGGACAAGTAACCAATAGTTTGTGGACAGACACTTTGAACAGTGTTGGTCCAGGCCAGGTACCCAGGCATGAAGGTACCATCTCAAGGGTCCCCATGACAATGCAGTCCAGCCGCTGACTCCTGGAGCAGCTGAGGCCAACCTGGTAACTCAACCCCGCCAGGGAAAGTGGGCTGCATTCTCAGAATGCTGATGCACTGTCCGGAAGGACAGTGTGCTGAGCACAAAGAAAGGCTCAGCTGAGATCTTTCAGGAAGCCCAAACACAAGGCGGCAGCCTTGCTGAAAATGTTCTAACCCGAACTTGTGAACCAGGTACCTCCTCATCACCCAAAATAGACAGCAGAGAGTGGGCAAAATGCCTGACCAAGGGCCGGAAGACCCCATGGGTGGTTTCAAGGCCTCAGAGCACAGAAAGAAAGTCCGAGTCATGGCTCTTTCAGTGCAAGAGACAGACTATCGACCTAATCCTACTTAATACAGAAAGAAAATTTATTAGCTCATGTCAGGCTCTTCCCACTTAGTGGCAAATCTGGTCAGCAGCAGCATCAGGCTGACACTCTCCCAACCTAGCAATGGCAACAGGGTAACAGCCATGCCTCCTATAGTTCCAGCAAAAGTACTAGAACTAACCCTTATTGAGCCCAACTGGGTCACGTTTGCATCTCTAAATCAATCATTGTGACTTCAGTTGGACATATCTAAGTCATGTGGCCATCACTGGATATGGGAGGTGTGGTAAGTCTCACCTGAACCATATGGATTGCGAGTGAATGACAGGTGAATCCATCAAAGAAAAATTGATGAGCTCCTAGCAATAGAAGGGGGAATGGATGCTGGGCAGGTAAAGAAAACAGGTTTCCCCTATAAAAGCTCAGAATCACCAGCTGTGTATGCTACAAAGAGGCCAGAGCCACATGCTAGCACCAACGTGCCTCCGCCCCAGCCAGCCTCACCAGTTTGTAGAGATGTGGAGACACTCAGGTCAGTGACCTATACAAGGAATTACGGCACACACTTCTGTCCCCCATTTGCTTTGGGGATGTCATCAAAATAGACTTTTTTAGGGATTTATGCTTCTTGTTGCTTCTCTTATTCCAAGCACAATAATCTATTTTCATTTATTCACTCATCCATTCATGAATTCATCAGACAAACATTAAACTGAGTGCTGATGGTGTGATGGTTGAAGATACACAGATAAATAAGGCATATACTACCTACCCTCTTCCAATACTTGTTGCCGTAGTAATTCCCTGTAGATGCAATTTCCTTTTCTGAGTTCCTTTCTCCTCCCAGTCCTGGAGCAGAAACTCGGGGGGAAAACAGAAAGCTGCATAGGGTGTCTCTATAATAAGAATGTGAAAAATTCTGTCACTAGATTCTCTTCAGCCAAAAATAAGATAATCTGCCTCTGTTTTCTTAAAGAAAATCCCTCTCCACAGGCTTTCCAGGGAAATCTAACCTGGATCTGGATAGGATGATTCCTTCTCAGGACTACTTAGCCAAGCATGACTTTATAACTGCTTCCTAAAAGAAATTTCAAAAATTGCATGAAAAAGATCCACATTCTTAGACAAAACATGGCATTTTAAATTGTAGACCCCTGGAAGATCTGAGGACAAAGATTCTATTTACAGCCTCCTCCAAATTTCTGTATTTGACTTGAGATGCCACAAATCTAGCAGTGGAATCCCTTAAGGAGCAGAGATTGGAGACTGTAACGTGGGGGGTGGCCCCACCTCTACCTCTGCCATGGAGGGAAGCAGGAGCGGAGGGATGGAAAGTGAGGCTGCGCTGGCTGCTGCAGAAGCTGGGGGAGGCACTGCTAGGACCAGAAACCTCCGATCCTTTCTGTTTACAAATTTGGCTGCAGGTAGGGAACTACACTGGAAAAGGGGTCCCTGGGAATTCTGGGGGAGTGAGTGCCTCCAGTCCCATGGTGATCTCGCTGAAATCACTTTGATCAAAGCCAGTGCCCCAAGTGCTTTTCACTTTCAGAGAGTCCCATTGTGTGTTGTCCTAAAATGCCCTTATTACCAGCCTCCTGCATAAACTTCCTCGGTGCGAGTCATGTGGCAGGTACATGTCTGCATCCACCCCAGCATCTCACACCAAGGTTGCCCTAAGTTAGGTACCCAGGAATTGCGGGTGGGATAAATGAGTGAATGCATGAATTTAGTTTAGCATATGGTAATTCACAAAGCAATGTGAGTTACTTCACAGCTTGCCTGCTCACTTTGGCTGTATATTTGGGGGTTCTTGTCACATCTGCTTATCCTCCAGACTTCTCAAAAAGCAAGAATGTGATGCCAGAAGGCTAGGATGCAACCTGGGGTGAGATGTGCTGTAACTCACAGATGGCAGCAGTGATTCAATCAGAATGTGCACAAGGCGAGAAGTGGAAACCCCAGCATGGGGCACTTGGCACTACTAAGGAGGAGCCCCCTCAGTTAGGTGGATACCAGTTACAGGCAGCTGACGAAGAAACATTCCCTGGACTCTAGGGAGGGTGGTTTTGTAAAGGCTGTATATGGGGGGGTGGGAGGGTAGAGAAGGGTGTGCAGATGTGAGGGAAAACCAGAGAGAGAATTACTGTAAAAAAAAAAAAATCTTTAAGTAACAAAATCAGCAGCTGGACCAGATTAGCTGTTCCCTTCTCTTTCCTATTTTTGGACTTGGGAAGAAAATGTGCAAAATAATTCCTGTTTTGGAGAAAAGTAGAGAAGGAGGCCAGTTTGGGGGTTGGGGAAGGGAGCACAGGCTATGGGGCTGTGGACCAGGTCAGGGAAGCAGAGGGAACTGAGGGGCTGCACAGATTGGTGACTCTACTGCTTCTGGGGGCATGGGGACACCAACGCTGCTCTCTCTTCCTCCCCAGGGAACGAGGGAGACTAGGCCTCTGCTCAGTGATGGAGCAAAGCCTTTGGGACAAATGTCAAATGTGTGGTTTTCACAGGATGACTGCTGAGACCAGGCATAGACCTGATGGCCAGAAAGACACCTCAGGGCCGCAGCAGAGGTGCAGGGACAGGAGGCAGACTCATGGATCTTTCTGCTGTCCCTAGTCTCCTTTCTGCCGTTAAGTGCACAATGTTTTCCTGCATTGATCTTGACTCTTCTTAAAATCTCTCAGTTTCCTGAGTGAGAGACTCAGTATAAGTGACTTGTAAGAAGAGCATGGGCTCTCCCTGCCAGGGATACACCTCTACTGGCAACATTTCAGACGTCTATGATGGGACAGATGGGAGAAGCATTTCAGGGGTGACAGAACCTTGAAATTCTCCTACACTTCTGGTGGGAGTTTAGATTGGTACGGACACTTTGGCATCTGTTGCTAGTATCGACTAAAACACATACCCTACAACCCAGCAAGTCCACTCCTGCCAAAGAGGAGTAAGTATGTATATGCTCACCAAAAGACACATACCAAAATATTCAGAGCAGCATTCTTTAGCAATAGTCCCAAATTGGAAACTACCCAGATGCCCATTAAACAAGAAGACTTGTCATATAAATAATTCTAGATTCACATACTAAGGATAAATCACCTGTAACCACCAGCAACAATATGGCTGAATCTCACAAACGCAGTAATGGGCCAAAGAAGCCAGGCACAAAAAAGCATCCAGATTTCTCAGTCCAATTATATAAAGTCCAAAACAGGTAAAACCTGTAGATGCTGTTAGAAGTTGGGATACTGGCGACCCTGGGAAGAGAGTATTGACTGAAAGGGCTTGCTGGCAACTGGTAGTGATCTCAGTGCTAATTACATAGGTGTGGGGAGAATGTAAAATTGCAAAGAGCTGTTCACTTACGTGTGCACTTTTCTGAATATTTGTTATATTTCAATTTTTAAAAATGTTAAGGCCTCCAACTCCTTTGCTGTACTATGTGAGTAGCTGGGCTTAAGGCAGGCTCCAGGTAGAAAGTTGTTTCCTATATTGAGCTGAAGCCGACTCGCTACCACTGCACCCCTTTAGCCTGGTTCTGCCCTCGGCAGGTCACAGATTTGTGTAGTCCCCTCGTAACTTCATGTCCCCCTGAGTATTTGTTTCTGGACAAGCATATCCCCTTCCTCAGTCCCCCTCAATGGGACAGCGTTTGTATTCTAGAACCTGCCAGATGTAGAAATAACTACCCTCTTTGGGTGAGACCTTAAATTGATCTTATAGGTGGGTCAGAGTTTTTTGTTTGATTTTTATTTTCCCTCATTTCTTACTGGAGACAGTGCTCCAGCTTCCAGCCCTCCACCAAAGGTGAGAATACTTTGATCAACCAAGGACACATGAACCCCCCAGCTGTCTCAGCTCCTTAAAACAAAGTCAGGACCCAGAGGGGCTGGTCCAGGACCTACAGCCAAGCTCCAAGGCTGGGCCTGGGAACCAATTTGTGGGCGGGAGTGAGAGGGGTAATTCTGACCCCTTTCAATCCTTTCTGTGGGGCTCACATTGTCATACCTCATTGAATTAGGGGCTGGTGCCTCTCCACATTCTTTCACTGAAGTGAGCATAATTCCTGCACCAGGAGTAGTTTTCACAGGAATATTATGAACATGGCACAGGAAAAGGCACACAGAGCCCAGTGTGATGGCCCTAAGGATGGGTTAGGCCCATCTGCTTCCCAGAGAAAGGAAAAATGATTAATCCCTTAGTGAATGTCAGCGAGGTCTTCAGGCTCTAGAAGGGAATCTGACCAATAGTTTCTTGTAATGATTTCCATGTTCACCATCTCGGTTGTCCTCTTCTGATAATCCAAATTGGAATGACTTGATTTCTGACATAATAAGAACAACTGATTTCTCATGGCCCTACTCTGTTTTAGGCTCGGCCACAAAGTCACTTAAAACTTACTTAAGCTGACTTTTTTTTTTTTTGAAGACAAAACAACTTATTTATACAGAGCTCCACCTAGCAAGAATGAAAATATAGCTCAGGCATGCCAACAATAGGACACTTTTCTAGCCAGATAAGACAATACCCATGAAGAGAAATTGTACTTTGCAGACTCTTTACTGTTGTAGAGTTTGTTACATAACCATCACCAGGACCAGCTAGGTAATTTGCAGTGCCCAATGCAACATGAAAATGTGGACCCCCTCGTTAAAAAATTTTCATGATTTCAAGATGGTGACAGCAAAGCATTAAACCAAGCTTGGGGCCCTGTGTGACTGCAGAGGTCATGTACAGTCTGTGAAGGGGGCCCTGGGTACAGAAAGGCTGCATGGAGGATGTTCCTTTAAGGTTGGAAACCTGTCAAGAATGTTGATGGTTTACACAATATTGGAGAACCTGGTCAATGTGTAAGAAATGAACAAATAACAAAAAAAGTAAGAGGATTGAAAGTGAAGAGATAACAGTATCATTATTTGCAGATAATATGAAATTCCTGGGGAAACTAATATAATCAAGAGGAGAATAAAGCTACTAGCGCTAATAAGATAATTCAGCAAGTTGACCAGATACAAGATCAAAATAAGAAGAGTATAATAAACAAGTTGCAGGAATAGGGATGGAGCATGGACTTGTAAGGGGATCTAATCTCTTACAGCTGTTGCCATCTTGTAGTAGGTTGGAATGGAGGGAGGGGTCTCGCTCCTTTGCATCCGCCTGCTGAGAGAGGGCTTCAGTGTGATCCTTGGAAAAGGGCTTTGTATCCCCTGGAGTTTAGGGCACTTTTACACTGGGTCTGCACAGGGCTGATGGATCCCCAGATAAGAAGCTGAGTGTCTTCGGATGCAGGGCCAAGCCAGAGCAGAAGGCTGAGAGGGGAGGACACTGCCCTCCTTTTGGTGCCACAGAAGGCACAGAATGGTGGGGGAAAGGATGCAAAGTGGGATAGGAATGTTTTGCTTGGGGTCATTTAAATAGAGATTCAATAGAGGTCCACCAGGAGGTATTTTACAAAGAAAGTTCTATATGGAGCAGATCCTGATATGGAGCGGGAGAAATTTGATGCTACTTCAAGTCTGGAGTTTTAAATGTCCTGTTCACAAGTAAGGCTGTTGAGTCAGAAATCCAAGACCTAATCTGCAGCTCTGACACTTGTCTGCTCTGTGAATTTGTACAAATCCTTTAACTTCTACAAGCTAGGGTTTCACCCTCTGTGGGTTTAATATTATTCTCACAACAACATCTACCTCCCAGGAATATGGTGACAAATAATCTAATGATTACCTCCAATAATCATGGCATGGGGGTCATGTATGTATGTAATGTATGTAATCATAAAGCATCTTTATTTTTGGTTCCCTTTACTTCTTTAAGTGTATTCTCTGGGACTAGTCCTTCTCTACTCCTGGATCAAATCTAGGACAAGTCTCTTGAGTTTTGTGGTCCCTCTCAGGTAATAAAAGCAGTCTCAGGGGCTTCCCTGGTGGCGCAGTGGTTGAGAGTCCGCCTGCTGATGCAGGGGACACGCGTTCGTGCCCCGGTCTGGGAAGATCCCACATGCCGCGGAGCGGCTGGGCCCGTGAGCCATGGCCGCTGAGCCTGCGCGTCCGGAGCCTGTGCTCCACAGCGGGAGAGGCCACAACAATGAGAGGCCCGTGTACCGCAAAAAAAAAAAAAAAAAAAGCAGTCTCAGCTCAATAATTCATATTTTTAATCCGGTGAAAACTTTACACTTCATCCACAGTTTTGGCTTCTGCACATTCACAGCTTGGGCCTGGAGCCGCGGCTGCTGAATTGGTCCAACGTGCTGAGTTTGAGTTCCTGAGCTGTGATCCTGCCTCCTCAGCCTTGTTAATCAGGGTTTCTGACCCCTCTAGGATCAAAGTGTGGGAGAGAGTGGAAAAAAGTGACAGGAAAGTTCTTACTTGTCTGACACTGGGGGGACCTAGAAGTAGGGCTCTCTAGTCTCAGTGGTTCCTGTGGGGACAACTTTGGGGGTTCTTCAGAGACAACCCCTCTCCCCTGCCCCCATAACTGGGAAAAGCATCTCAAATTTGTCCATTAAGTATAACACGTGCTGTAAAGTTTTGTATATCACCTTTATTAAATTAAGGCAGCTCTCTCTCTACTCTAGGTTCTAAGCAAGTTTTTAAAAAATCATAACTAGATCAATGAGTTTTCTGGTAGCTTGAGATATCATTAACTTATTGCTTATTGTTGCTTATTCTATTAACAAGGAAAATTACATTCATAAAATTTCTGATGTTAAACCATCCTCACAGGTTTTGGATGAACTACTTAATCATGATGAATTTTTTTATAATTCAGTATCTGATTTGGTAAGCTAAAATTTTGTTTTGATTTTCACATTAATTTTCAGAAGTGAAATGAGCCTATAATTTCCTTCTCTTCTATTATTTTTATCTGGTTTAGTAATCAATACTGATCTCATAAAATTAGTGGGACAGATTTTTCTCTGTTTTTGTTTTCTGGTATAATCTATTTAAGATTAGAATTAACTGTTTCTTAAGAGTTTGATAGAACTTACCTGTAGAACCATCTTGGCCTGGATTTCTGGGGAAGAAGAGATAATTAACTCCTGTTTTAATCTCTCTGATTACTAGTCAACTCAAATTTCCTATTCTTTTTCTTGTGCTGATATTGGCATTTTGTGTTTTCTTGGGTACCTACATATTTTAGTAAATTTTAAAATATATGAGCACACAGCTTTTCATAATACCTTTTAAAATAAGTTTTATTGAGCTGTAATTTACATACCATAATATTCACCTTTTTTTAAAGTGTATGATTCAGTGGTTATTTACAGAGTTGTGCCACCATCAACACTATCTAATTTCAGAATGTTTTCATCATCCCAGAAAGAAATCCCATGACGTTAAGAATTATCCCCCATTCTCTTCCACCCACCTAGCCCCTGGCAACCATTAATTTACTTTCTGTCTCTATGGATTTTCCAGTTCTAGACATTTCATATAAATGGAATCATACAATATCTGGCCTTTTATGTCTGGCTTCTTTTATTTACCATAATGATTTCAAGGTTCATCATGCCATAGCATTTATCACTACTTCATTCCCTTATATGGCCACATAAGATTCCATCATATAAATACACCAGATTTTCTTTATCCATTCAGCATTTGATGGGTACTTGGTTTGTTTCCAGTTTTGGCTATTGTGACTAATAGGGCTATGAACATAACTGTTGGTAAACAGTTGGTGTCCTGCGATCCCTGAGTGCATCCTGCTGCCTGATCCATGTGCCCTGTTCCCTGAGATCCACCCCTATAATCACAGAACTAAAGGGTTAATGTCAGGCAAGGCAGGGGCCTCTCAGTTCTCCACTACAGGGCTGTGGTTGGTATGTGTTCTCAATGGAGGAGTCCACACACTGCTGGTTGGTAAGTATTTTAAATATCAGCCTTGGGTCTTTCCATGTAAGATTTCCTTTGAACAAAGCGTTCACCATTGTCAAAAATTTAGTAAACCATCAATAATACAATTCTTTCATGTTAGATTTGAGGAAACTGAGATCCAGAAGGGTTAAATCATTTATTTAAAATCACATACATAATTTGTTCAAAATCACACATCTAATGTGTGACAGACTCAAGGCTGGAAGTGATTTCTTCACCCTCAGGCTAACATTCTGCCCACTCCACTAAGAAAGACTGTCAGCAAAATCTAACAGTTTCTTTTTTCTGATTTATGCCAAAATTGGGGCACATTAGGTTCCAAGGGGATTTATTTCCCAGAAAGATAGAACATAAAAAAAGACTAGAAATATTAATAAGTTGTATTAGTGCCAGAAATAGGTAGAGTTTTAAAAAATAAACCAAACATCTCAGCTCCTCTATCACATAGCGCTGACCATCCTTATCCTAAAGAAAGCCCCACAGCTGCATTCTGGGCTGGCCTGTCACATCCTGTGAGAGCCCAGAAAGTCCATCTGAAACAGATGATTTCTACAGTGTTTTTTACGAGTTGGGCTATGGTCTCTCTCCACATCTGTGCACCTCGCTACTGCATCTGCTGAGTTGGAGCTACAGTCTGTGGTCTTGAATATAAGATCCTCTTTGGGCTGCCGCATCTGCTGAAGATTTTGTTTTTATTGTGCTTTTTCATGTGGATGGCCCAGCGCCAGCCATACCCAAGGAAGTGCTGAGGAGCAGAAAGTAGGCAGGGATGCTCTGGGAAAACTGGAGGTGAAAACTGAGAGTCCTGACGGGACGTTGCCGGTGCAGAGCATTTCCTCTGCTCTCTCTGCCATTCACCTTCCTCCCCATTTCCGTGGACATTCTCTTTCCTGAGATCTCTACCTTCTCCCAGCTGCTGTATTGCCCTGAAAAACGTGAATTCATTCAACCCAAGTGCAAGACTCCTCCCTCCCCCAGCAGGTGGGGCCTCGGAGCTCTAAGCAGGGAGCTGGAGCCACAGCCCCAAAGCTCCAGGCTGGAGGGTTGCTTCTCTAGCATCACACCTCAATCGCAAGTTTCTGTGAAGGAAGGCGTTTGGGCAGGCATTGGGTAAAGCCTGAAATTGTGTTTGAGGCAAATAACACAAATCTGCAACAATTCCTTTCTGAACACAGAGAGGCAACAATTCCTTTCTGAACACAGAGAGGCACGGATGTCCAACAGAAGGAACTAAGAATTTGGTTAAATAAAATACAGATCTTGCAAGAGGGAAGAGATATGGGGACATATGTATATGTATAACTGATTCACTTTGTTATAAAGCAGAAACTAACACACCATTGTAAAGCAATTATACTCTAATAAAGATGTTAAAAAAATAAAATACAGATCTTCCATTCAGTGGAATATTATATAACCAATAGGGATTGCATATTTGAAGAATTTAGTGATGTAGGAAAATACGTACACTATAATATCAGGTGAAAAAAGCCAGAATTGTGTAGATACTGTGAGCTCTAATGTGTAAAAATAATATGTGTATAATGAAAATTATATATATGTGTATTATATATATCACTCATTACATATGTAATATATATGACATGTAGAAGATGAGTGTTTTATATATATACATACATACATACATACATACGTACATGCTTGGGGGAAAAAAAACAAGAAGGAAAAATACCAAAATTTTAACACTGAGGTTCTTACTGAGTTATAAGATTATGGCTAATTTTTTGTCCTTATGCCTTTATATTTCCAACTATTCTATAATGAACATTAATTTCTTTAATTAGAAAGTTATTTTAAAACAATGAAGTTAGAACCAACAGAATATTAGACCAAAGTCACAGTAGAAACATGAATCTAATCTCTTCATATTCCAAAAAGAGAAAACAGGAACCATGCTAAAGGACTTGGCCTGAGCTTGTTTTGTAACTTAAGCTGTGTCCTGGCTTTTGAGTCAGTGTTTGTCCACCAAGTTGCTGCTTGAATGCCATTTTCTTATAATGTTCTTAATGATTTTTAAAATCTTAGGTTTACATAGAACCTCTTACAAGGGCTTTCTCATAGTTATTTCATCTGATTATCATAGCACATCTATGATGTTAAGTATTCTGGGTTGAATTGTGTCCCCCATCCTCAAAAATCAAATGTTGAAGTCCTAGCCCCCATTTATCTCAGAATGTGACTTAATTTGGGGATAAGGTCTTTTTTTTTTTTTTTTTTTTTGCGGTACGTGGGCCTCTCACTGTTGTGGCCTCTCCCGTTGCGGAGCACAGGCTCCGGACGCACAGGCTCAGCGGCCATGGCTCACAGGCCCAGCCACTCCGCGGCATGTGGGATCTTCCCGAACCGGGGCACGAACCCGTGTCCCCTGCATCAGCAGACGGACTCTCAACCACTGCGCCACCAGGGAACCCCGGGGATAAGGTCTTTACAGAGGTAGTCAAGTTGAAGCAAAGCCATCAAGGTGGGCCCTAATCCAATATGACTGGTGTCTTTATAAAAACAGGAAATGTAAACACAGAGACACATATAGAGGGGAGACAGTGTAAAGAGACACAGAGCGAAGACTGCCATCTACAAGCCAAGGAGAGGGGACTGAAACAGATCCTTTCCACACAGCCCTCAGAAATAAACCAACCCTGCTAACACACTGATTTTGGACTTCTGGCCTCCAGAACTATGAGACAATAAATTACTGTCACTTAAGCCACCTGGTTTGTGCTATTTTATTACAGCGGCCCTAGCAAACTACTACATTGAATAAGGCCAACTTCAGTCTCATTTTTACTGTGGGGGACTTTGAGACTCACAGATGCTACATGACTCAAAGCCACAAAGTGAGTTTGCAACAGAGCTGGGACCAGACCCAGATTTCTACCTCCTCATCTGGGGCTTTTTCTACCTTGCCAAGATGCCCTTTTCTGGTTCTTAATTTTTTTTAATTAAAATTTTTATTTTGAGATAATTATAGATGCATATACAGTTGTAAGAAATAATACAGACAGATCCCGTCTACCCTTTACCTAATTTCCCCCAATGGTAATGCCTTACAAAACTGTAGTACAGTATTTCAACAAGGATACAGTCAAGATACAGGCGGTTTCATCATCACAAGGATCCTTCATGTGGCCTTTTATAGCCGTAATCACTTTGCTTCCACTCCCACCTTCTCCTTAACTCCTGACAACCACTAATCTGTTCTCCATTTCTATAATTTGGTTATTTCAAGTATGTTATATGAACAGAATCATACAGTATGTAACCTTTGAGGACTGGCTTTCTTCATTTATCATAATTCTTTGGTGATTCATCCAAGTCTTTGTGTGTATCAATAGTTCATTCCTTTTTATTGCCAAGTAGTATTCTTGGTGTAGATATACCACTTTGTTTAACCATTCACCCATTGAAGGACATCTGTGTTGTTTCCATTTCCTGGCTATTAGAAATAAAGCTGTTATGAACATTTGTATACAAGTTTTTGTGTGAACATATGTTTTCATTTCTATGGGGTAAATGCCAAACAGTGCAATAGTCAGATTGTATGATAGTTGCAAGGTTAGTTTGTTTTTCTTTAAGAAACTGCCGAACTCTTTTACAGAGTGGGTATACCGTTCTACATTTCTACCATTAATATACGAGTGATCCAGTTTCTCCATATCCTCTCCAGCATTTGGTGCTGTCACTATTTTTTAATATAAATTTTCTTTATTCTAATACAGATTATTTCAATACAGATACTTAGAGTCCTCTTTAACTTGCCTTTACAGAGCAAAATGCTGAATTGATGATCTTGTGATGTTTTAAATCTTTTTTTTAATTGAAGTATATAGTTGATTCACAGTATCGTGTTAGTTTCAGGTGTACAGCACAGCGATTCATATGTATATAATATTATATATTATATATTTTAATTTTTTAGTATTTTATTTATTTATTTGGCTGCCCTGGGTCTTAGTTGCGGCATGCGGGATCTTCATTGCACATGTGGGATCTTTCAGTTGTAGCATGTGGGCTCTTAGTTGCAGCATGCGAACTCTTAGTTTTTTTTTTAGTTGCAGGATGTGGGATCTAGTTCCCTGACCAGGGATCGAACCCGGGCCCCCTGCATTGGGAGCACAGATCCTTAACCACTGGACCACCGGGAAGTCCCCATATTATATATTTTATATATATTCTTTTTCAGATTCTTTTCCCATATAGGTTATTACAAACTATTGAGTATAGTTCTCTGTGCTATACAGTAGGTTCTTGTTGGCTATCTATTTTATATATAGTAGTGTGTATATGTTAATCCCAACCTCCTAATTTATCCCTGTCTCTACCTCCCTTTCCCCTTTGGTAACCATAAATTTGTTTTCCATGTGAGTTCCCTTTCTGTTTTGGAAATAAGTTCATTTGTATCTTTTTTTGCTTTTAGATTCCACATATAAACAACATCATACGATATTTATTTTTGCTATTCTGATCGGTGTGTAGTGATATCTGATTATCGTGATTTGCACTTCCCAAGTGGTCAGTGATGTTGAAAATCTTTTTATGTGCTTATTTGCCATCAGTATATCCTCTGTGAAATGTCTTATAATGTCTTTTGCCCATTTTCTAAATGGATTATTTGTTTTTTACTGTTGAATTTTGAGAGTTCCTTACATATTCTAGATTCTGTTCTTTTATGAGACATGTGGTTTGCAAATATTTCTCTCACTCTGTAGATTGTCTGTTCATCCTCTTTTGGTCCTTCAGAGAGCAAAAGTTTTAAATTTTGATGAAGTTCAGTTTATCAGTTTTTCCTGTTATAGATTGTGCTTTTTGTGTCAAGTCTAAGAATTCATTGCCTAGCTCTAGATGCCAAAGATGGTCTCCTATGTTCTTTTCTAAAAGTTTTATAGTTTTACATTTTATATCTAAGTCCAAGTTCATGATCCATTTTGAGTTTGTATAAGTTACGAAGTTTAGGTTGAGGATTTTTCCCCTCACGGATGTCCAAATGCTCTGACACTTTTTGTTGAAAAGACTATCCTTATTCCATTGAATTGCCTTTGTACCATAGTTGGCATATTTGTTTGTGTCTCTTTCTGGGCCTTATGTTCTGTTTCATTGATCTTTGTGTCTATCCTTCTACCAATACCACATCTTAATTATTATAACCATATAAGTCTTAACATTGGGTAGGTTGATTCCACTTTATTTTTCTTTTTCAGAATTGTAGCAATTCTGTATTCCTTGAAATTTCATATAAATTTTATTTTATTTTTTAGTGAAATATAGTTGATTTACAATGTTGTGTTAGTTTCAGGTGTAAAGCAAAATGATTCAGCCATACATACATATATATTTTTTTCACATTCTTTTCCCTTATAGGTCATTACAAAATATCAAATATAGTTCCCTGTGCTATACAGTAGGTCCTTGTTGGTTATCTGTTTGATATGTAGTAGTGTGTATATGTTAAACCCAAACTCCTAATTTATCCCTCCCTCCCTTTCCCCTTTGGTAATCATAAGTTTGTTTTCTATGTCTATGGGTCTATATCTGTTTTGTATATAAGTTCATTTGTACCTTTTTTTTTTTCAGATTCCACATATAAGCAATATCACATGATATTTGTCTTTCTTTGTCTGGCGTACTTCACTTAGTATGATAATGTCTAGGTCCATCCATGTTGCTGCAAATGGCATTATTTCATTCTTTTTTATGGCTGAGTTAATATTCCATTGTATAAATATACCACATCTTCTTTTTTTTTTCTTTTCGTGGTACGCGGGCCTCTCACTGTTTTGCCCTCTCCTGTTGCGGAGCACAGGCTCTGGCTGCGAAGGCTCAGCGGCCACGGCTCACGGACCCAGCCGCTCCGTGGCATATGGGATCTTCCCGTACCGGGGCACGAACCCGTGTCCCCTGCATCAGCAGGCGGACTCTCATCCACTGCGCCACCAGGGAAGCCCCCACATCTTCTTTATCTATGCATCTGTTGATGAACATTTGAATTTTAGAATAATATCATCAGGACTTCCCAAGTGGCACAGTGGTTAAGACTCTGCGCTCCCAATGCAGGGGGCCTGGGTTTGATCCCTCGCCAGGGAACTAGATCCCACATGCATGCCGCAACCAAGAGTTTACATGCCACAACTAAGGAACCTGCATGCCACAACTAAGGAGCCGGCTAGCCACAACTAAGGAGCTCGCCTGCCACAACTAAGACCCAGCACAACCAAATGAATAAATATTTTTTAAAAGAGAATAATATCTATATCTACAAAAAAATTGTCCTGACATTTCGATAGGAATTACATTAAGCCTGAATATCAATTTAGGGAGAATTGACATCTTTACTACATTTAGCCTTCTAATCCAGGAACATGGTGTTGTCTCTCCATTTATTTAGATATTCTTTGATATATTTTATTTTTCACTTTTCCAGTGAGGTTTTAGTTATTAGTTAAGTCATGATTCAGAATCCCAGGGTAGAGATCACAGTGTAGCCAGGTCTCACTTCACTACCCTGGGAGAAGGACAGAGAACAGGGGAGAGGGAAGTGGAGACAGTTCCAAGCATTGCAGGAAATGTGCCCTGTGGTCATCTTGTGCCCTGTGGTGATCCCAGGCTGACACCCAGGATATGAGATATAGGGACTTACATACATGGCAGTGCCATTTACATGTTGGAGGCTTCACCCGTTTTAGTGGTCACTGCCTTCTCATAGTGGTGGAAGTGCAGTGGTTCTGCCAGCAGTTCCTGGTCTGGTTCTGGTTGTTTGACAGTGTGAGATCTGACTCTCATTTTTCTCAACATATTGATTTGCTCAGTGTAGCCAATTGGCTACGTGCTCAGTGTAGCCAATCTCCCAACCATTGTAGCAGCCTCCTTTGCCTGCTGCCGCCATGTACCCTGCTGCATCTTTAGCCACTGAGCATGACACTACCTTCATGCTGCACACCCTCCTCTTGCTTCTCAGATGCTGGTCTTGACAGTGTTTCTATGAAGGGAAGGACAGAGGATGGGGAAAGGAAGGAAAGGATGGAAAGGTCCTATTATGCTCTTAGACATCAGAGATCTATTAACAGGAAAAAAAAGCAAACAACAAAATTACAAAGTCAGCTTACTGATCTTCTTAGCAGCTTTCTCTGTAAACTTAGAGGAATGATTTGTCCAGAAGATGTAGCTTCCCTCCCAGTTCACACCCTTGTTTTCCAAAATAAAAGTGCTGTCTCTGTGACAGCTAAGTAAGGACTGGTGGCTGAGTTTTTGATGTGATTTTTGAGGGAGAGCCCTTTCCAGGTGGAGTTGACAGCAGACTAAGGCAGGGTGTCGTGTCAGACATAGGAGCAGAAACACTGGGGCTGCAAAACTTAGCCCTGAAAAACACCCTGGAAATATCCAGCCTAGCCATTGCCAACTTCCTGCCCTTGGCAACACACAACAAGGATGGATGACATTTACTTGCTTGACACATGGGGTGTTCCCAGATGTTTTACAGGCTGCTACATGGACAAGATAGGCTATGAGTTATATGCAAATCCCAGCATGCAATTCTGCTCTTTCTCTTCCAGTGGAAGACACTTGTAAGGGTGTCATGTAATGAAGCTAATACTAGTGACCTGGACTGATCCTACATTGTATACATAAGAAACTGAGTCCTAGAGAGCTTAAACAATTTGCCTAAGAGCTCACAGACAGAACTCCAAATTGTTCTCTTTTTGTTCCTCTTTCTAACATTGGTCCAGAAAGCTCCAAATCAGAAATTCTAAAGATGCCTGCTTGATCTTAAGTTCATAGCACAATTGGGCTTTCATATATGTCTGTACTGCTTCTGAAACTGTCAGGGAGAACATCTGCATGTCTATCCTTTAGAGCTTTGTATAGTCACTTTTATTCCAGGATTCAAATTTTTGGTTTTATATGGATTTAATCAGAAACACCTTATGAAAAGTTTGGATTCCAAATTAGACCTTAACATGTAAAACAGTCATGAAAAAAATATGGAGCATTCTCTGAAAATGATTTTCTCTTTGGAATTTCCAGATTTCTCTTAGATGTTCCTTGGGACATCCATCAAATCCTAAGTTTATACATGCAAAGCACTTCAAAGAGGATCATTTTTTTTCTTTTTGCCATACCACGTGGCACGTGGGATTTAGTTCCCTGACCAGGGATCAAACCCGCACCCCTGTATTGGAAGCATGGAGTCTTAACCACTGGACTGCCAGGGAAGTTCCCAAAGAGGATCTTATACATAGCATACATGCACATATTAATTGCCCATGAAGTTAGCAGTTATTAGGGGGGCAGTATGGTATGCTGGTTATGAATATGAGTTCTTCAGCCAGACTTTTGGGTTTTTACTTCTTGCTTATTGGTCCCACTTAAATCCTGATCTCACTATTGAGTTGTGGGAACTTGGATAATTACTTAACCTCTCTGTGCCTTGGTTTCCTCCTTTGTAAAATGTCATACAGTAAGGATATAATAAGTATTAGGTTTCACTATTATACTAGGTATTCATGTTTTCCCTCCCCACCCAGACTGAAGGCTCTCCGGGCAGGTGCCACAGATGAGGGAAGGCTCTTGTAGCCTACAGTGGGTGCATTTCACACAGCACCTACTCAATCAATATTTCTGGAAAGACAGAGTGTGCCACGGAAGCCAACCTGAACTGAGGGGCAGTGCTGCCTCCAAAAAAAACTGGTCTTCAAACCCAACCTTCTACCCTGAGAACTATGATGCTCAAAGCCACATATGAAATCTGGGGGCGGGGGGGGGGGGGCGGTCTGTGAGCGTTTCCCAAACACTGTGAACTCATTTCAAAAAGAAGTAACCAAATACATCATTGTCTCAGGGAGGCCCCCATTCCATCCAGGGAGAAAGGAGGATGAGTTCTCCTAGAATGGCTTGTAGTGGGGATTCATCTGCCACAGCCTAGTTTCTTACAGAGTCTGAGGAGGCCGCTGCCATCTGCATCTCTGTCCCACCTCCCCTTACCTGTGGGCTAATGCATGAGGAGGCTGGAAACGGAAGAAGCCAGCAACATTTCCCCAACAGATCACTCGGTCACTCCTAGCACTTGGTATGCTCACCTTGGGATCCCTATTTGGTCCCACTGTGGGGTAGCCAAAAAGCAGGGGTAATGAAGAAGAGAGCTTCCCTCATTTTCCCTACATAGCCTCCCCCACTATATGCTTTCTAGTCTCTCCCTCCCTCCCTCTGGAGGTGAATATGACAAGAGTACAGAGAGTAAATAGAGAAAGTCAGAGGATGTGCCGCTGGAGGAGGCTCTTGTTTTGGTGGCTTCCAAGCAAGTGGCCTTCGGACTTTTGGTCACAGGGCCCTCAGCAGCAAACCCTGCATTTTAGTAAAGGGCTATTTACACAACAGTCCATGGGCTGGGCCGAGTCATGAGCTGCTTATTACCTATGCATGAGGAGGTAGGTTCAGAAATTGAGAGTATGTATTTAGAAACTTTACTAGCATTTCACATTGTAATTTTATTCTTGTTGAATATAGTAATAAGAAATTAGGACTTATAGCTGACACATTGTGGAAACTGACTGGGAAGAGGCACAAGAGAAGTTTCTGGGATGATGTACATGTTCTGTATCTTGATATTGTTTTGTGTTACACAGTTATATGCATGTCTTAAGACTCTTTGAATGGTACATTTAAGATAAGCACATTTTACTATATGTAAATTTTACCTCAAAAAAACCCCACAAACAAATATTAAAACCTAGTTCATGATATGCATACTGAACTATCTAGGGGTAAAGGTTACTAATGTCTGCAACTTACTTTGAACGTATCAAAACATAATTTGTATTAATGAATGGACAGAGGAATAAATAGATAAGTGAAAAAACAAATATAACAAAACGTCAGTGGTAGGATCTAGGTGGTGGGTACACATGGATTCACTGTGCAGTTCTTTCAGCTTTTCTGTATGTTTTCAAATCTCCACAATGTTGGGGAAATATTAAGGCTTGCATTTTGTATGCCTTTATTGGGTTTTTTCTTTTATAATCAATTTTTATTGCATCTTACAAAAGTACCAAAAGGGAAGAAATCAGAGGGGAAATTTTAAAAATCTTTAAACTAATGAAAATGGAAAAACAATGTTTAAAAACTTATGGGATGCCATAAAAGCAGTTCTAAGAGGGAAGTTTATTAGGAATAACCTCCTACGTTAAGAAAAAAGAAAGATTGAAATTAACTAAATTTATACCTCAAGGAACTAGAAGAAAAAGAACAAACTAAGCCCAAAGTTAGTAGAGGAAAAGATATAACAAAGATCAGAACAGAAATAAATGAAACAGAGACTAGAAAAACAATGGGAAACAACAAAACCAAGAGTTAGTTTTTTGAAAAAATAAAATTGACAAAGCAATCCTAAGAAGTACAAGGCTGGAAGGATCACACTTCCTGATTTCAAACTATACTACAAAGCTATAGTAATCAAAACAGTATGGTACTGGCATAAAAACAGATACATAGGCCAATGGAATAAAATAGAAAATAGAAATAAACCCGCTCATATACAGTCAACTAATTTTTGACAAGGGTGCCAAGAACATACGATTGGTAAAGGATACTGTCTTCAATAAATGATGTTGGGAAAACTGGATACCCATATGCAAAAAATGAAACTGGACCCCCTTTCATTACACCATTCAAAAAAATTAACTCAAAATGGATTAAAGTCTTAACTATATGTCATAGAAGAAAACATAGGAAAAAAAGCTCCTTGACACTGTCATAGAAATGATTTATGACACCAAAACAAAGGCAAAAAAAGCAAAACAAACAAGTGGGACTACATCAAACTAAAAAGTTTTCACAGCAAAGGAAACAGCAAAATGGAATGAGAGAAAATGTTTGCAAATCATATGTCTGACAAGGAGTTAATATCTAAAATATATAAGAATTCACAAAACTCAGTAGCAAAAAAAAAAACAACCCAATCCAATTAAAAAAATGGGCAGGGGCTTCCCTGGTGGTGCAGTGGTTGAGAGTCCGCCTGCCGATGCAGGGGACACGGGTTCGTGCCCCGGTCCGGGAGGATCCCACATGCTGCGGAGTGGCTGGGCCCGTGAGCCATGGCGGCTGGGCCTGTATGTCCGGAGCCTGTGCTCCGCAACGGGAGAGGCCACAGCAGTGGGAGGCCCGTGTACTGCAAAAAAAAAAGAAAAAAAAAAGGGCAGAAGACCTGAATAGACATTTTTTAAATTAGTCATACAGATGACCAACAGGTACATGGAAAGATGCTCAACATCACTAATAATTAGGGAAATGCAAATTAAAACCACAATGAGATATCACCTCACACTTGTTAGGGTGGCTGTTATCAAGACGACAAGAGATGGGGGGTTCACCTGGTGGCGCAGTGGTTGAGAGTCCGCCTGCCGATGCAGGGGACACGGGTTCATGCCCTGGTCCAGGAAGATCCCACATGCCGCGGAGCAGCTGGGCCTGTGAGCTATGGCCGCTGAGCGTGCGCGTCCGGAGGCTGTGCTCCGCAATGGGAGAGGCCACGTTAGCAAGAATGTGAAGAGAACACTTATACTATACACTGTTGGTGGGAATGTATATTGATACAGCCATTATGGAAAACAGTATGGAGGTTTTTTAAAAAATTAAAAATAGAACAACCCGATGTTTCAGCAATGCTACTTCTGGGAATATATCCAAAGGAAGGAAAAATCAGTGTATTGAAGAGATATCTGCACTCCCATGTTCATTGCAGCATTAGTCACAATAACCAAGATATGGAAACAACCCAAGTGTCCATCAGTGGATGAATGGATAAAGAAAATGTATACACACACATACACACACACACACACACACACACACACACACACACACACACAGGAATATTATTCAGAAAGAAGAAAATCCTGCCATTTGTGACAACTCGTATGAACCTGGAGGGCATTATGATAAGTAAAATAAGTCAGGCATAGAAAGACAAATACTGTATGGTATGACTTACATGTGGAATCTAAAATAAAATAAAATTTAAAAAGGACTCATAGAAACAGTGAGTAGAGTGGTGGTTGCCAGGGGCTAGAGGGTGGAAGAAAGCGGGAGATATTGGTCAAATGATACAAACTTTTAGTATAAATTGAATAAGTTCTGAAGGTCTAATGTACAGCATGGTGACTATAGTTAATCATGCTGTATTATATGCTTACTAAGAGAGTAGATCTTAAGCATTCTTACAAAAAAAAAGGTAACTGTGAGGTTATGAATGTGTTAACTTGTAATCATTCCACGATATATACATATATTAAATCATCACATTGTACACTTTAAATATATACAATTTTACTTATCAGTTATACCTCAATTTAAAAAAAAGCCAACCAATTAGAATGGTTCCAGTCCCAACAGAGGGGCTGGTTGCTCCCACCCAGTATTGGTAATAGCAGTTAATGTTGACTGAGCACTCACCGTATGCCCATGACTTTGCTAAACCCTTGACATGAATTATCTCATTCCTCTCTACAGGGCTGTAAGCTGAGCGCTGTTATGATCCCCACTTTATGTATAAGTTCACTGAGGCTCTGAGAGGTGAAGTGACTTGCTCAGTGTCACATAGCTAATAAACAGTGGCACCTGGGTCCACAGCCCCTGCTGTTAAACATGATCCTGAAACCATGGATCAACATTAGTTAAATCCATTTCACCTGTAACCTGCCTTCACTAATCAAGCCCATTTCAGTTGTTGCTACAAAAGACTTGCATGTCCTCCAAGGGCATGTAGCCTAAGCAATGTTTGCCCAAGTGGTTTTCCAGAAACACGGAGTCAGCTATGTCTAGTTTGAGCTGAGCCTGGTAAGACAGGATACGACCACCAGCCCTCCAACTGGGCATGCGCATAGAGATCTTGTCTGCTCAGTGACCTTTTGATGTCAGTGGCCAAAAACTCTGCCCTCAGATCATGCTGTGTGCCTCCACATGTGAACGAGGCCTGTAGTTTAGTTACACCTGCACAAAACTACAATTACCACCATCTTTTCCCAGTCACCTTTACCCACACTGCCCATGCCTCAGATCACCCTGCTTCTTAACCCCATAAATAGCCCCAGCCCCTAGCTTTCTCGGAGGTGGTTGTGAGATGTGTTTTCCCCATCCCCTCGCTTAGGCTGTCTTGCAGAAAATTTCTATGCTTTAAACCTTGGTGTCTCAGCATTTTGGCTTGCTGAGCGTTGGGCAAAACTAACCTGGTTAGATTAAGTCCTATCTTGAAGGTCAGTTGAAGGATATCATTTTCAGCACCTTTTCTAACTCAAGATCAGTACTTAGGTCTCACTGGGAAGAGAAGAAAAAGGCAGGAAGGGTCTACGTCTCTACTTTCTGTTCTGAGAAAACTTTGAAATGTTCTGACATCCTTTTGTCACGTTCACAAAAGCTTTCCTAGTTTCTTCCAAAACGTTCACTCTTTCAGGCAGCAGTAGTCTGTTGATTAGCTGTAGGGATATGTAGGAGATTAGATGTGAAAACTGATAGTACTCATACTTCTCAGCTTTCTTCTACCTAAACTAGTTGGGGTCGTTCAAAATTAACTCCAAGGTTCTACTTTTCAAGATTGGCAGCTCTTAAGTAACTTTAGAAAAGTAATTTCACCAAAAAAGCGAGAAACGCTGTGGGCTTTCCATTACAAAACTACATGCAAGGACCTCATTGGTTATAGTAATAAAAACTCGGGAAGCAGGCATTGAAGGAAAATAAATATTGTCTTTCTCACAGACACGCGAAACAATTTTCTTTTCAAACGCTAAGTAATCTAGGTGACATGGGTACCAAATTTCTGCTCCTGAAGAAAGGGATAAATGGAACATTTTTGTCTGAGAAATGACCACAAGGATCAAATTCCCTAGATAACTCCTCCTCTTCTATCTCTTCTGCCTCGAATGCTTTGCCTTTTGAAATGGAAAGTGTGAGTTGAGAAAAGGTCCATTCGAACCAGCCACCCATTGTGATGAAAGACCTCTCTGGGCGCCTCGGGCTACCCCAAGTGAGGCTCACAGCGGCCAGAACCTTGGTTCAGTTTCCCAGTATGTAAACTGCTTTCTCGGAGTTCTGGAGGTGGTGGGGCTCCAGCAGATGAACCCATTACTAACTAAACACAAGAGACTTACAGAGAAACCCAGAGGCCAGTTGATTGCTTTCTACAGGAGAATGGTCTAGTGCGTTGCCTGTCACTGGTCCTCGGCTCAGGGTACTCCTTCCTAGTAGGTTAGCCCACTTAGGCGCACAAGTCGTGTATTAGAGGGTTGCTTGGTAAAGAGGGGAGAGTAGCAAAGTGCAGTGTCTTCAGAACTCTTTCCTTGGTTTTGGAACTGTTTGTTCTGATAACAACCTACCCTGGAATGGCTGTTATTAGACCCACGTGCCTCCACTTACCTCCCACACCTGTGTAGACTTTATTACCTGATCTCAACACTCCTTCCCAGTGAGCCCAGACCTGGTCTCAGAATCCTACTCTAAACAGCTAACAAAGTTGTGGTTTTATGGGGCTAACAAATAATGGGACTGCTGCATTACACAACCCCAGGAGCCCTACACACGTTAGTTTCTGTGCTGTGCTACGTGGCACCCTTGTAAAAACCCCTTCTTCCCCACCTAAGTTCTGAACCAATTAAGAAATAAGACACAGGAGACAGGTAAACCCCAATCAAAATGCTATCTTCTAATCAAGATTTTTTGGAAGGTGAGGCTTTTGATTTGTGGGCAAAGCCCTGCTCCCACTCCATCTCTGGATTGGATACTCACCTAGTCACAAGCAGCACTGGAAAACCACAGGCCTTCCCCACAGAAAATTCTGGCCCACTTACAGCCTGCCAATGGGACAGATCAGAATGCACCCTTGTTGCAGACGGCAGATTTGATGGCAGAAACTGAGAAAGGGCTGAGTCATTCTTTTCCAGATTGACCCGTCAGATAAACCTCTCTTCTCCCTGAACCAAGAACCAGGAGAACATCTCCAGTGCAGTGGTCCTCACACTTCAGAGTGTGCATCAGAATCACCTGAAGGGCTTGTTAAAACAGATTGCTACACCCGTGCCCCCAATATCTGAATCAGTAGGAAAGGGGTGGGGCTGAACTTTACATTTCTAGAAAGTTCTCAGATGCTGCTGCCTCTGGTTTGGGGGCACACTTTGAGATCCACTACAGTAATGGAAGCTCCTGTTTGAAATTTTCTTGTACTCGACCATCAACAGTTGAGGGTTAGCTCATAAAACAGTACGTGCAGCATTTCTCAAAGTTATTTGATCATAGAATACCCCTTTAAATTTCTCTCTTCCAGGGAGGGGAGGGGGAGCAGAGCACACCCAAGTGGCATATGTTCCACTGACCACACTTTGAGAAGCATTGGACTGGATGAGAACTTCTTCAGTTGCATTTCAGACTACAAGACTTTCTCATGCTTCCTCAATTCTTTGATGCAATCAGTACAGGTTTAATTCTGAGTCCCAAATGCTGAGATTAGCACTGGGAAACAAAGATGAATGATCTGGACTTGAGGAGCTTACACTGTGAGCGGGGAGGGAGCCAGATGGTGTTGATGAGCACTGTACCCCCATAGCAGTTGCACGAGCTCTGGGAACAGAAGGAAAAGCACACTCGGCTGGGCAAGGAGTCGGTGAAGAAGAGCACGAGGAATTCAGACACTTCCTGTAGGAGTAACACCTGAACAGTCTAAGTGCTTGGGTAGCAACCTGACCCGCATTTTCTAGGCTGAGGGAACAGCATGCCCAAAACTTAACAGGAAGAGAGGGCTTGTGAGGCTGGAGCACTGGTGCTGTGGGATGGTGAGCAAGGTGGCTGGAGGGGTGTAAGCAAGGTCCACATGGTGATGGTCTGAACTGCTATGTGGCACCTCAGCATAGTCACCGGGTATTTTATAAGGTGGATCACTCCCATAGGGACTCACTTCATCCCATTCACATTGGCTTTTACATGGTTTAGCCCCAGAAGTTAAACTCTCTATGATGGGTCAGCAGGCTCCAAAGAGCTGCGTACTGAAGATACCTTCCCTCCTCCTCCTGCTTTTCCCCAGCCTCCAGGGGATGGGCAGGCAGGGATGATTGTCATGGTCTCTGTGTTCCCTGCTGCATAGAACTAGCTGGAAATGAAGATTCCTCTACATGAAGTAGTGGAATGGTGGGATTGGTGCCCATGGGTGTGATAGACCAGAACACAGGGCATACCCACCCCCTTCCCAGCATGTCCTTTGGGCTGTGCTATGTTGTAGCCAGACATCACGTGACAGCACCTGTGTGTGAGAGGACAGCACTATGGCTCATGCCTAGATACTAGCCAGATGTTGACATGAGCCTGCTCTTTGTCTCCTCACTGACTGGCAGAAGACAAGGGGAAAAGGACAATGAGAAGAAGTTTATAGAACCTGTGGGTTCCCTTTACAGCCTTGACCTCAAAGAGTATCTGATGGGTATGTTTTCACACGTTTTTTTGTTTGTTTTCCCAACTAGACTTGGGAATTCTGTTTCACAGCACATTTTGCTCATTTTTATTTTTCAAGCCAGATTTAGCAATTACATTTCACAGTACATCAGAGATGTAAGCAGCTCTATTGAACTGCACGCAATCAGCCAGCTCTCTCAGGTTCAAATAATGCAGCTCTCCTTAGAATTCTGTTAGTCCCAGTGGATAGGAAGGGGAGTCTTTTTCTTATTCCTGCATTGTTACTTGAATAAAAATGACACATCCCAAGGTTTGATTCTGGCATCAGTTTGAAAGCTGACCTAACAACAACTTTTGTGAAATACTTGATAGGTTTTATCTTTCTAGAGTCAACTGACCAAATGGGGTTCCTGAAAGCTTGAAATCGGCATGTCTTTCTTTCATATTGTCCATTCAGCACTTCAGGAATAGAAAAAGGAAGGGAAGTACCAGGAGAGACAAGATGAAGTCCCTCACTTTAAATACCCGACACAGCTTTATTACTTCCCATGGTTGTCTCCATAATAACCCTCAGAGACCAGAAGCTTTTAGGGATTCACATTGTGTCATACATCATCCCAAAGGCCATTTTGGTCTCCCAGATGATTGCAGAAAAATGAGTGTATTGATCACTCTCTTCCCTATTTTCAAATCCGTGTAGATGAAAACGAGAAAATGCATTTTTCTAGTTAGGAGTAGATTTATGGTGATATCTCTCTTCCACCAAAGGAAGGGTAATAGTACAAAGACCAGGGATCACGTGGTTAGAGATGGTTATATGACTCCTCAGTGGCTCTCAGAGGGTTTATGGTGGCCAGCTTCCCAGACTGTTGCATATCTCAGTCCACATCTGGTGGTAAGACGTTTATTGAGAGTCTGGATTTCGTATTTATAAAGCTTCCATTACCTGTTTTTAACTAGGTGTTAACTTGATAAAGAACGTCAGTGATAGTTAGGATTGTCTTTTTCTCACTTTTATGAACTGCTGAAAATGTTTGCAAGAGTCAAAACGTGGAAGATGTGTTCTTTCCTTCCTTTCTTTGCTCTTTAAATTATGGGGCCATGTTTTTGGGATAGCGTCTTTTGTATTTTTTTTCAATTGTAATGAAATATTTTAACATTTTAAAATCTGTTAGCAGAAAGAGCAAAGGGCTAGCAATGACAAAACAGACCAACACTTCCTTGCTGTACAAATTAAATCCAAGTTCCAGCTTTGTCTGAAACAATTTCTTTTTACAACATACAATTTAAGCTCTTTGACACTGGTTCTTTATTTGAAAAGTGAGGATAATAAGTCTGCTGTACCTGCCTCACACAGTTGAGGATCCAGTGGGATGATTTATGTGAATGCCTCTTGTAAAATGTTGGTTATATTATGGTCTCAACAACCCAGCTGAGTATTAGCTATAAATTACTCCCTTTAGGTTCATTCCTGCAATAGGATAGTCACATCCTAATTCTGTCTGATCACATATGTTCCCCTGTTGGTCAATATGTCTAACAAATTGCTTGTCTCTCCACTATCTCCATTGATATATTCAATTCTTGTCTGAAGGCTGTGAAATACCAGTTACTCAGTTTTACCGCTAGAGGGAGCAAAGCCTTTTCGTTTCCTTTTTCTCAAGTCGAGAGTTAATTCTGTTGAGTCAGACAGTACTCTCATATTATGGTACCTACTGAACCAATAAGTAAGTAAGTAGAATCGTAAGTAAGTTGATGGTTTGTGGTCTGTGTCTCTTCACAAAATATCTAAGAAAATAATCTCTTAACTAATTACAACTAAAAGAAATTTTTATATCTGTATGTGGGTGTATATATACACATAGAACTATGTAGAAGTAATGACACCCCAGTAGCAACAAGCACACCTAGCACCCAGATCTTGGTTTCTAAATACCATTCTCCAATAAAAGAAGGCAAGGCTCCTTGCAGAATTGGTTGATTCTGGGGCTAGGGCAGAAAAATACAACATGAGCTTAAATATTTCGATACCATACAGGGCAAACACAGTTCAGAAAATTATGAGTGCATGCCTAAACACTTGAGTCAACTTGAAGGAACTCCTAATAGCCAAAACTGGGCCCATCTGGACAAAATACATAATGTAATCATGGATCCAAGTGATATAAAGAATTGAATGGATAAGGGATAAGAAACATCTCTTGTTACAGTATAATTCCAAATAATAAAAGAAGGAATAATGGAAATACAACATCACCATTAGGAGAACACCACAGTAGTTATTACTGGCAAGAACCATCAATAATTGCTCAAATCAGTGGGTGAAAGCTTGATAAGAAACAGGATATGTCTCAAAGTAACACCCTATCTGACACTAATCATAAAGGGAAAAGCTGTAGGTTTATAATGGAGAAACCTGGATACCACCTTTACCAAGTGATCAAAGTTAATCTTACCAGTTACAGGACATGTCAGTTTTCTTTACCTCCTGGTATGATGCACTGAGAAGAACCCAATATCACTTCTGTGCTATCTTTGCCAGTATACATAATCTCAGCCTAAATCCTGAGGAATCATAAGACTAATCCAGATTGAAGGACATTGTAATAAATGACTAGCTAGTAGTCATCAAACTGACATGAAAGACTGAAAAAACTGTTAGACATTGGAGGAGATGAAGACATGAAAACAAACTGCAATGTCAGATCCTGGATTAGACCAGAAAGGAAAAGACATCAGTGGGAAAAACTGAAATACAAATGAGGTCTCAGGATTACTTAATAGTTTTGTATTAAACAGTAACTAGTAACTGTTAGTAACTAGTAGTAATTTCCATGTTTTCATCATTGTACTGTGGTTATATAAGATGTCAATATTAGAGAAAGCTGAGTGAAGGGTATAAGTGAACTCTTATTTCAAAACAAAAAGCTTAAAAACCAAATTGAAATTAAGAACCAGGAAATATTTAAATAGTACTTTCCATATGCTCAGCACTAAGTGCTTTACATATATTATCTCAATATAACCCTTGTCATAACTGTGTGAGAAAGGTGCTATATTATCTTTTTTTAGATGAGGAAATTGAGGCCAAAAAAAGTTTAAGTCAATTGCCCAAAGTCACATACCTCTGTCATAAACAATAGTAACAACCATGTACTGAGCACCTATTATGCAATTTTGTGTATACAATATTCCATTTTTAATGGTAAAGATAAAATTGAGTCTCAGAGACTTAACGACATGTCAAGAACATACAGCTAGTAAGTAGCAGAGCCAAGATTTAAATGCAGGTCTGTGCTCATTAATGCAACAAATATTTACTAAGCACTGCTGTGTGCCAGGTAGTGTGTTGGGTGGTGGAAATGCAGAGACCAAGGCAGATGAAGGACCTGTCCTCAGGGAACCCCCAAGCCTCTGTGCTTCCCACAATTTTAATAATGCAGCTATCATCTTACAGCTCAGATCTGACCCACAACTTCTTAGTACTTAGCCTCCACCCATCCACACATGCTTTGTCACTGACCTGGCTTTCTAATATTAGGGTTATCCACACGAAACAGTAGACCCACCGTTTATTCCATAAAATACAGCTTGACAGCAGCCCTGCAGCACTTCTAAGTGAGGACTCCTGCTTGCAGAACCACAAATGGAAGCTCTTCTAGCTGGATCAAAGCCCTTTACTCCTATTTCAGATAACTGGCTTTGTCACGAGGTGCCTAGCTCATCCCTCCAGTCCACTGCCTCCCATGGACTATGTGCACGTAAAGATTCAAGATGGCTTTCCTGAGCCTTGAGGCTTGCTTGATATTGGCAAATCAGAAAGGAGAGGAACAAAATCTGGCCATCTGGTGAGAGTCTATGTTTCTAACCATTCTTTCTGCCTTCTCCCCATCTATGATAAAAATTCCTTCCTGAACACTGAGTTCTGTGAGCAACAAAAGCCACCAGCCTATTTAGGCTTTTCTGAGATTGCTTATTCTAAAACCTCTGGACATGAGTGGATGCAACTCTTGGAACAGTCATTGATATATAATTTTACCCTACAACAGAGATCACACAATCTGTAGGTGTTACTTAGCAGTGAAGCATTAGGCACAGGAATATCCAGTCAGAAGTGGGGAAGCCCAGTCCATGAATTACAGATCCCTTTATCTTTCCCTTCTTTAGCCCCTCTAGATTCTGTAAGTTTCCACATGTTGCCATCCAAGTGCAGCTCTGGATAGTAGAGTCACCTCTGAAGAACATGGGCTTTAGCAAGCCTGTGTTGTGTGAGGACCCATTCTTTGGCCCAGCCTCCAAAGGTACACTACACTGTAGCATTAATGTTTCTCCTTTAAACTTCTTTTTGCAAGTTCTGATAGCCAGGTCATTCTCTTGGATCCCTGCGTCCAAGCCCTACACTGCACTCAGCGACCTGATTGCCTGCCTTGAGCACCTACCTAGGACTTCCGGGGCTAAAAGTTTTATATGGCTCTTCCTCCTTGGGTCTTGCTCATTGACCCTTGGCTCCTTGCTGCCTGACAGTATGTTCTGTCTGTCCTTTGCCCTGCTGCCTATTGTTAGACATAGTTGATACAGGTGCTCCATCTACCTGGCTCTGCAACTTGCTGGGGACTACCCAAGTCAGTTATCCTGATACTGGCCATCTCCTATCACCAATAGATACTTACTCATAGATTTCAAGCTTAAATGACTGAGAATAATGATGGTGTTATGAACAGTTAAGTCAGGAGAAACAAGGTGAGGATATGTGTTGGAAATGGTACAACTGTTAAAAGCAAAACAGGGCAATGAGGAATGGAGTTTTAAGTGTGAAGCTTTTTATTGAAGCTGTGAGAATAAATGAATCCAAGAGACCGTAGTTCAAACCAAGTATTCAGTCGTTCCACAGACAACATGTAAATCATGGCCTGTAGAGATCCATCTAGGCTTGATGATCAGGTTTGCCCCTTAGCTGGTTTACATCAGTACAGATTACTGGGTACCCATTCTGATGGGGTGGGCATCTGTACTGGCTGGTCTATGCCCTTGCCACAGTGATTAAGTAGTTGAGGTAATACCCCTAGGTTTATCAAATAGAATGTAGTGGTAGTATTATACCAAAGAGATACTGAATTAACACTGAAGCCATCTTTCAAAATCTGCTAATAGTTGATTGATGTTCTATGGCCCACAAACACTCCCGAAAGTAAGAGTGAGAAGTAGAATTACCAGTTGTATAGAACAGCATGTCTCTAAGTTAACAATAGAATGACTGGCTGGGCCCTGAACTTCCTACAAGTGATGGTCTTAAAATGTACTCTTAAATCATGTGTAAATCTTGAATGCTTCATCTAATGTTATTTTGACTGGGTTACCAGAGATGGGTACTTTTTAAATAAAATTAGAAATTCCCATTTGATGAAAACTGTTTAGAAATATGACTCTTCAATTAACCTGACACTTCTGAAGGCCAAGATGGCTGTGAACATGTTGTTATTGGGCCAGAATATTACTTGAGTTCAGTCTCACAAAAACCTGTTGGTTTTTTTATTTTCCTATTTTTTAAAGTTTGTAAGAAAGAACTTCTTAAAAACTTTAAAAAGGAAAAAAAACCCAGCCTTTTTGATTTCCAGATGTCTAGCTGGAAAGAAGATTGTAGTTTCCTCCTCTTATAAAACAAATGTTGGACTAGGTCCAGATTTCCTAGTCTAATTTCTTTTTTTAATTAGCAATGGTTGAATATCACCAAATGCCATTTCACCATGTATTGAGAGCATCAGTTGCTGCTTTAAAACCATCAATGGAATGGTCATTTTGGATCAGCCTTGCTAATTTTGGAGAGTTCTTACATTTCCAGGATAAAACCTACTCGGTTATGATGTATTTTTCTTAACATTCAATTAGGTTGTATTTGCCAGAAACTTAATTTTTGAAAACGGTTTATATGTTACATTGTTTATGGGTCTATTTTGATACTACAGTAGGGGCGCAATATGAGTTGGAAGTGCTGCCGAACACAACCTTGTGTGCCTGACGCGCAGCGAGGCCAAATAAACCTAAACGTTGTAGTTTGGAGGAGAGAAAGGCGTATTACAAGGCCAAGCAAGAACAGGTAGCTCATGCTCAAAAGACCTGAACTCCCAGATGGTTCTTGGAAGAGTTGTTGTTTGTTTTTTTTTTTTTTTTTAAAGACAAAATTTGGGGTGAAGCCTGCAGGGTGTGGGACTTCTGACTGGATGGTACTCCAGGAATCCTGCACTCAGCCTGAAGTTACCATCCTCCACCTGCATAGGGGCCTTAGTTCCTGTAGAAGCACTCAAAGATACTGTTTATAATCCTTGAGGAGGAACTAGAACTATGTTTTATCACTGTATTATTATTTCTTGACTGCTTTTCCTTTGTTTCTGCATTCCCTCACTTCCCGAATTGGTAAAATCTGCCCTTTGGAACTCAGGAAAGGTCTAAGAGGCAGAAGCCTTTCTCTACAAATAAGAAACAGGGGACACAGAAAGAAAAGGGGGACACAGAAAGAAAAGGGGGTTGCAGAAAGGCTCTTGGGACCCCAGGGGGGCCCCACAGAGTTCTGTTCAGTTTCAGAAGCTGTATTTGTGTGTGTATCTGTTTTAATGCCATGGAACAGTTAAATGACCTGACAAGGAAACACTCTTCAAAGGCTTCACAGAAATCACTCTTAAGGCTAAGTCTGAACACTGAGGGTAATATATTTAACACTACTTCGATACCTTCTCAAACCAGTTTCAGTAATTTTTCTCATGGATGATCACTTTTTCCAGACCTCAAATATTTGAATAGAAATTATACAAGATATCACATCTTTTAAAACAATCCCCTTCACCTCCCCACTAGCACTTATGAGTCTTTGTTACCATTTCTGCTCTTCAACACTTTGCAGGATGTATTTTCTGACTTACTCAAAAGACCCAGCCTTGTTTACGTTTACTGCAGTCTTCAATCTAATTTCAGTTTGGTATCTTATTTAACCCAACAATTATCTAGAGTTTTAAAATTCAAGTGTTATTTTTTTCGCTTTATTTTTTTAATTTCTACTTTCGCTGCACTGTCGTCAATATGACCACATGTTGTTTGTGTTTGGGGGGGGTGTACTCCTGATCTTGAGATTTTTAAATTTCTTTTTTCATAGTTTTACTCTTTCTTTCCTTATTTAACTTCTTCATTTTTCTTTAAAAACTTTATCTACTTAAAGTGTTGAAGGTTTTCTCTTGAATCCTTGGCGTTCTGACATCATCTCAGAATTTTTGTACTCTGTTCCAGGAGACATTCTTGACCTTATCTTTCAAATTATTCTTTCTTCAGCCACATCCACATTAGGCTTTTAACTTAATTTACTTTGGGTAGCTTTTTTTTTTTTTTTTTAGTTTCTGAGTAATTTTATGGTTCCTCTCTGTTTTTTATGGCTGTGATGCATTTGCACATATCCTGAAGATAATTAAGTTCTGTTCCCTTTGATCTATCCTGTTCTTGTCTTACTGCTACTTGAGGCTAACATCATCACCTCCCTCCTCCAGAAACACAAATTCCAGTTCAAAAATATGGAGCATTTCCTTAAGTTTGGGGAAACAGAAGGGAGTTATGTTGCAAACTGAATAGGGGAGTTTTCTAAAAATCCTTAAGAATATTTTACCCCTAGTGGATACCTATTCTATGCTCCATACACACACAGAATACACAGACACACACTTTTCCAGTCATCCTGGGCTTGGCTTTACTGTTTGTCTTTATCCTCTGCTTATAGGGTCCACACTAAGAACCATACCTTCTCTCCAAGCTGAGCTCATACATGAATATACTTGCTTAAAGAACTGTTTTCTCTACTTAGCCCAGCCAACCCCTCTGAACAGTAGGGGAGGGGGTTTGTTAGAGTGAAGACAGAGCATGAAGAGTTTGTTACTGGCAGCCCTCTATCTCCTTAATTATACCACCCCTGGTACTGATCTGTGGAACTGTTCTTTCTGTGTTTGTGTTTGTCCAGGCTTGGAAAAAGCCACCTTTACGTGTACAGGAGCTTTCTCCTGTAACTGTTTTAGGATACTGACTCTCTTTTCTCCACTACCATTAACATTATTCCACCTTCACTATTGTCTAGAAATCCAGTGTCTGGTGATACTCATTTCCGTCTTCCAGCACTATTTATACTTTCTTTCTTTTCTTTTCTTTTGTTTTGTTTTGTTACTGAACCCAGATTTGGCTGCTTGCCGCTTGAAAGCCAATACTAGAGACAAGTGTTTGTTGGAAAGGAAAGGTTGCTTTGTACAGGAGGCTAGCAACCTGGGGAGAAGGTGAACTCATGTCCAAGAACCAACTCCAAAGATTCTGCTCAACCATGAAAGTTTTTAAAGGAAGAATCATTTGGGGAGGGGGGTTAGAGTCTTTATCTTCCACTGTGTGCAGACTTTCTTCTGATTGGTTGGTGGTGAGGTAACAGGGTGGTGTTCCAGGAATCCTGCACTCAGCCTGAAGTTACCATCTTCAACCTGGATGGGAGCTGTAGTTCCTTCGGAAGAACTCAAAGATTGTTACGTATATCGCTTGAGGAACCAGGACTTGCCCCTTGCTGCACTATTGTTTCTTGACAACCCCTCCTTTGTTTCTGCACTCCCTGCATTCCCTCCCTTCCCTGATATTCAACTTTTTGAATGTGCCCTTTGGAACTCCGGGAAGGTCAAGCCTATTTCCTGCAAATGAGAAACAGGACATTAAATGAAGCCTATTTCCTACAAATAAGAAATGGGACACAGAAAGGATTTGTACCTGGGAGGGCCCCACAAGGTCCTGCTCAGCTTCGAGCCCCCTTTTCTTTGATACTCCTCAATCCTGAGGGGACAGAGACAGGACAAGAAAGAGAATAAAGTTTTGGATATAGAGGTTAATCATAAGCTCAGCAGGGGGACTCAGTTTTGCCTAGAGGGTTCAAGTCTCTTGCACATTCAGAACTGATGTCAAGAAAAGAGATTTCCTTTCATCATTTAACATTATTTGACTCATTTCTTCAGGGTTCTGCACCCAACTCCAATGTGTGGAGAGAAGGTTTTCTCCCATCACCAACAGTTTTGACACTGATGGATGTCCTACAGTTTAACTCGATTCTGACACTATTTCCCTGGAAATAGCATCAGATTCCACAGGTTGTTTCAGTCCTAGAAGACTGTACACACCCCATCCCTCCACCCCCCACCCCCACCAACACACACTTCAGACATGCTGCCTGCAAGCCCAGATTATCACCCAAAGCTTGTGGTTTGGATTACCATGCCATCATTTGCCAAAACCTTGATTATTTTACATGAACCTTGACAAAGAAAGGCTAGGAAATGGAAAAGACTAGAGACATTTGGCCTGAAAATAGAATAGAAAAGGTGGACAACTAAATTCATTGGTGTGGCATCTTCCAAAATGAAGTCTATGCATTGTTTCAACCATATACTTTGTTGAAATCCAATCAAACTTGTAATTATTAAGGGAAATGCAATTCTAGGCACACAGGATGGGTCATGGCAACTTCAATAGGACCAAATTAAGTCCTATTAAGTCCTACATGACATAAAAAGAATGGTGTCATAATTGGAATGGAACAAATGTAGGCTCCATTTCATTTGTACACATGCAGTACTGGGCAACTGTTATTCCAGAAATAAGGGCACAAGATAATGACCCCAAATGAAATGGAAGGTCTAGCACTCGAAGAAAATTCTACTCTGGAGGAAACAATGGGTTGATGACAGTTGTACACATGTGAAGTAGTCCAGGCATGATTCCTTTGTTTCCTTCCAGCTGGGGAAGGATTGAATATAGGAAGCCTTAATGCAGAAATTTAATTTCTCCGCCCAAACATGAAGGCGACTTTTTCCCAATGTTTCCAACACAAGTTTTCAAAGAATGCAGGTGTTTTTATATCATTATTTATCTTTAGTATTTTGAATTGCCCAAATGTGGGGAATAGGAGGGATAGAAACACGACACAGGGAGTAAGAATCCATAGCTACACCAATCCCACTTCACTTCAGAAAGCATCCAAAAGTGCATAGTGACTGGTATTCTAACAACCAGTGACTTAAAATCCATCTTGGCTTCTGTGATGGCAGTTCATTCAATCACGATGTATTGAACACCTGCTGTGTACTAAGCACTGTGCTGACTTGGAGGGCTACACTGATCAAGACAGGCCAGGGATCTGCCCTCGGCTTCTATTAACAAATGCAACTTTAAAAAAAATCAGCGTTCATTGCTTTAGAGTAGACACAGACAGGGAAGAGAGACCCTAGGCCAGGCCCTGTTACTTTAGGTGGCCTGGCTCTGGCTCCATTCCAGTCTCACCCCTGCCCACAGGGCCAGGAGATGACAAGCCCCATCTAGGCATCATTCTAGGTACCTGGCACCCAGAATGGCCTGCTCAAATGGTGAAATCCTAGGCTCAGAGTGGCCACAGGACAGCTATCTTCTGAGGTGTCTGGACAAAATCTGAATGTGTGGGTTGGAGTATGTGCATCCATGTCTTTCTGTGGTAGAAGCAGCCCACCGCTCCCTGTACTACCTTGTTCTAGCAAAGAACCCCAGCAGCCTGAGAACTGTAAATTCCAGCCTGACCTTCCACACTGTTACAGAGTTAGATGTGTCCAGGTAGGAGGATAGAACATATTTTAACAATTTGTTGGTTTGATTGATAACTTTTAAATATTTAGACACCTGGTATGTGAGTCCTGCAAACGTGAGGGGTGGGTTAGACCTTCAAAGCAGTGGGAGGTGAGGCTGAGAAGTGATACAACCAACCATTCTTCTCACCCCTGGGGGTTCCCCATGCCCCATCAAAGGGCTGCATGGATTCTATGTACTTCAAAGAATGCTTGTTCTCCACACAGTCTACTCCCCACCCTGGTCACCATTTGCAGAGCATAGCCACAGCATTCAACCACAGACTTCCAGTGTCCCCTAGAGAACTGGCTACAGCTGTTGGGCATTTTCCTTGCATTAAGTGGTTAAGTGTGTTAGGTAGAGTTCAGAGGCAACCCCCAGCCAGGACAAGGCATTCCTTCCCCACCCATTGCTAAGTGTTGCATTAAATATTGCTGTACCTTATTAAGCTGGTGTTCTCCTTTTCCATGAGACACAACATTGTACTTAGAACCGTGGCCCTAGGAAGGGACAGTACAGTGGTGTTAGACCTGAGACTAAAATGAGCATACTTTATCCCAATGGTAGGGACTTGGGCCCCACGCCTGGAGAGAAATTTTGGCCACTTACTAGCCATGTAACTTTGGACAAATTAGCCCCCTCTAAGTTTCCATTTTCCATTTGAAGATGGGAAACAGGTGACTGAATGGGAAGGCATGTAAAGAAAAATGAGGAGACTGGCTCATGGTAGATGCTCGGAGGTTGGGTAGACTTGCCTTTACTCACTATCACCCCACCTCTGTGTGTCCTCAGGCTTATCTCTATCCCTACCTGGCTGCACCCAATGCAGTGGGCCCTCCTCCTCGCCCCACTGCACCACCACCCCGCACACACACGCACACATCTATGGGCCAGACAATAGTCAGTCACGAGGGCTGCTGGCAATATCAGAGGTTTCAGCTCACCTGTCAACCAGCATTCTGAACCCGTTTGCTCATCAGCCTTCAATATCTGAGTGAAACCCACTTGAGTAGAAAAGTGCTGCGGTGTTGAGGGCCTGCTATAGCTGGAACAACAAACATAAATGTAGATGAAACTGAACTTTCCCTGAAAGTTTCCACCCCAACAAAGAAGGTAACAGACATGAATGCACTGCATAGCCCAGGGGTGCAGACCACAGGCTCTGGACTCAAGACTGGCTGGGGCTTGACTCTTGACACTTGCTTGGTGTGTGCATTTGAGCAACTTAATATATCTGAACATTAATTTCTTCCTCTGTAAAATGAGACAAAATCAGAGATTTAAATGACCCCTTATAAGCCGTTAGCTCAGTTTCTGGTAGCTAGTGAATACATGAAGCTGGTTGTTTTTTATTATAGTGGTAGTAATATTATTGATAATGATATTGATAAAATTGCACTATCCGTGTGGTAAGAGTAGGAACAAAATGCCCTCTAATTGTGGAGGCTTAATCTGCCTACGGAGGAAAGTAAAGTTAGAAGATGGCCCTTGAGCTGGGCCTGGAAGGACAAGAATGACTTTGCCAGGTGGCAGGGAAGAAGGAAAGGGCATTGCAGACAGGGGAGGTCCAATGCTACGATGATGGAAGGGATTTTCGCATTGGCCCAGTATTCTCTGAGTGTCGTAGATGAGGGTAGAGAGGCAGATTTGGAAGGACCCAAGTGTTGGCAGTGCCATGCTAAGTAGAATAAATTACCCTGTAATTCTGTGCTTGCTACTATTTGCTCAGATAGAGGCCAGCAATGATACAGACTGAGGGAAGGCCAAAGTTTCTTATGTTGAACACAAACACTGAGGCAGATTGTGGAAAGCACTTTGTCTTAATATTAATGTTGCCTGGTGGCCCACAAGGGGCTAACCCCTAAGAAAACAGGCTGTCTTGAGAGCTCAGTTAGGGCTACAGAGAAGCCAAGGAATTCAGCAGTTAATCCTGACTTGGAGGACCTACTCATTTGCGAGACAATACATCTCTCAATTTTTTTTTTTCTAAATTCTTAAAAAAAAAAAAAAAAGAATTTAAAAGGCCTCAGCAAATTATCAAGAGATTCAGCATGTATAAGCACAAATGTGTAATGTGCAACAACTTCTCAAAAAAAAAAATTGGAAGAATTTTTCCAAAAAGGTATTTGGCTGGGGAAGGGAGGGGGTTGGATTTTTCTTTTTGTATTTTGCAGCTGCAGCAGAACAACCTTTTTTTAAAACAGAACAAAACAAAGCACTGTGGCCAGCCAACTTCCTTTCCAAACATTTGGTCCTGAGTAGCTCCTGCAAAGAATAGTCAAGTGTAATAGACATGTAGGAATGTAGCGATCCATTTGCTTTATTTCTCCAAAATTATTGCTGATTGCAGGTTTGGGGGAGGGGATGCATGGGAGAAATTGGCTGCTTTATTTCACTGGGTCTCATTGGACCTAGGAATGTATTTCCATGACATTGTACCTGTATCTGCTGAGCAGTTCATCCAGGTCCTTCCTTTTGCCCTGAAAGTTTGATGGTTGAAGGAAATACTTGAAGGATATTTCTGCTCTTTCATAAGAACAATAATGATACATTATGGGCAGCAGGCCAGGAGATCTTCACCTAGAATGAAAACACAGATTAGCCAGAGGTTGTCCTGGAATCACCATTATTTTTAATCAGGTTTTATGAGTGATTCAGAAATTAACCAGTCATATGCTGATAAAGTAATAAAGTAAGATTTATATGTATTGACATAGAAGGACGTTCAGGATATATGTGAAAAAAGTGTGGAAAAACATATATAGTGTGATCCTGATTTTATGATTCACAAGAGAAACAACAAACTGTATGTTGGCATAGGCAGGAGAAGATATCTAGGTTGATATATAGTATATTATATACCAGCCTCTTCACTGTGGTTATGCTTCCGGGGTATGAATAAGAAAGAGGAGCAAGGAAAGAGGGGATCTGTTTTTATACTTTCTACGCTAAAATGTATTTCTTGTGTTTAAAAATAAAAGACAAATAGTACTTTAGAGTAAAAAATTCTTTAAAGAGATTTCATGACATCTTCATTCACTTTTGGGAAATTCACTGTGAAATATCTCTAAGTATCAAACATGCAACTTTTTGTTTCCATACAAATAGTGAAAAATTTTGTTCTAGTTCTGTGAAAAATGCCAGTGGTAGTTATTCCTGTCTTACCCCAGGTTCTTAGTGACATTTTTTTTTCTTAGATTCCATATATATGTGTTAGCATACAGTATTTGTCTTTCTCTTTCTGACTTACTTCACTCTGTATGACAGACTCTAGGTCCATCCAACTCACTATAGATAACTCAATTTCGTTTCCTTTTATGGCTGAGTAATATTCCATTGTATATACGTGCCACATCTTCTTTATCCATTCATCCGATGATGGACACTTAGGTTGTTTCCATCTCCTGGCTATTGTAAATAGAGCTGCAATGAACATTTTGGTACTTGACTCTTTTTGAATTACGGTTTTCTCAGGGTATATGCCCAGTAGTGGGATTGCTGGGTCATATGGTAGTTCTAGTTGTAGTTTTATAAGGAACCTCCATACTGTTCTCCATAGTGGCTGTACCAATTCACATTCCCACCAGCAGTGCAAGAGTGTTCCCTTTTCTTCACACCCTCTCCAGCATTTATTGTTTCTAGATTTTTTGATGATGACCATTCTGACTGGTGTGAGATGATATCTCATTGTAGTTTTGATTTGCATTTCTCTAATGATTAAAGAAGTTGAGCATTCTTTCCTGTGTTTGTTGGCAACCTGCATATCTTCTTTGGAGAAATGTCTATTTAGGTCTTCTGCCCATTTTTGGATTGGGTTGTTTGTTTTTTTGTTATTGAGCTGCATGAGCTGCTTGCAAATTTTGGAGATTAATCCTTTGTCAGTTGCTTCATTTGCAAATATTTTCTCCCATTCTGAGGGTTGTCTTTTGGTCTTGTTTATGGTTTCCTTTGCTGTGCAAAAGCTTTGAAGTTTCATTAGGTCCCATTTGTTTATTTTTGTTTTTATTTCCATTTCTCTGGGAGGTGGGTCAGAAAGCATCTTGCTGTGATTTATGTCATAGAGTGTTCTGCCTATGTTTTCCTCTAAGAGTTTGATAGTTTCTGGCCTTACATTTAGGTCTTTAATCCATTTTGAGCTTATTTTTGTGTATGGTGTTAGGGAGTGTTCTAATCTCATACTTTTACATGCACCTGTCCAGTTTTCCCAGCACCACTTATTGAAGAGGCTGTCCTTTCTCCATTGTACATTCCTGCCTCCTTTATCAAAGATAAGGTGGCCATATGTGTGTGGGTTTATCTCTGGGTTGTCTATCCTGTTCTATTGATCTATCTTTCTGTTTTTGTGCCAGTACCATACTGTCTTGATTACTGTAGCTTTGTAGTATAGTCTGAAGTCAGGGAGCCTGATTCCTCCAGCTCAGTTTTTCGTTCTCAAGATTGCTTTGGCTATTCGGGGTCTTTTTTGTTTCCATACAAATAGTGAAATTTTTTGTTCTAGTTCTGTGAAAAATGCCAGTGGTAATTTGATAGGGACTGCATTGAATCTGTAGATTGCTTTGGGTAGTAGAGTTATGTTCACAATGTTGATTCTTCCTATCTAAGAACATGGTATATCTCTCCATCTATTTGTATCATCTTTAATTTCTTTCATTAGTGTCTTATAATTTTCTGCATACAGGTCTTTTGTCTCCTTAGGTAGGTTTAATCCTAGATATTTTATTCTTTGTCTTGCAGTGGTAAATGGGAGTGTTTTTTTGATTTCACTTTCAGATTTTTCATCACTAGTGTATAGGAATGCCAGAGATTTCTGTGCATTAATTTTGTATCCTGCTACTTTACCAAATTCATTGATTAGCTCTAGTAGTTTTCTGGTAGCATCTTTAGGATTCTCTATGTATAGTATCATGTCATCTGCAAACAGTGACAGCTTTACGTCTTCTTTTCCCATTTGGATTCCTTTTATTTCCTTTTCTTCTCTGATTGCTGTGGCTAAAACTTCTAAAACTATGTTGAATAAGAGTGGTGAGAGTGGGCAACCTTGTCTTGTTCCTGATCTTAGTAGAAATGCTTTCAGTTTTTCACCATTGAGGACGATGTTGGCTGTGGGTTTGTCATATATGGCCTTAATTATGTTGAGGAAAGTTCCCTCTATGCCTACTTTCTGGAGGGTTTTTATCATAAATGGGTGTTGAATTTTGTCGAAAGCTTTCTCTGCATCTATTGAGATGACTGTATGTTTTTTCTCCTTCAGTTTGTTAATGTGGTGTATCACATTGATTGATTTGCGTATATTGAAGAATCCTTGCATTCCTGGAATAAACCCCACTTGATCATGGTGTATGATCCTTTTAATGTGCTGTTGGATTCTGTTTGCTAGTATTTTGTTGAGGATTTTTGCATCTATGTTCATCAGTGATATTGACATGTAGTTTTCTTTCTTTGTAACATCCTTGTCTGGTTTTGGTATCAGGGTGATGGTGGCCTCGTAGAATGAGTTTGGGAGTGTTCCTCCCTCTGCTATATTTTGGAAGAGTTTGGGAAGCATAGCTGTTAGCTCTTCTCTAAATGTTTGATAGAATTCGCCTGTGAAGCCATCTGGTCCTGGGCTTTTGTTTGTTGGAAGATTTTTAATCACAGTTTCAATTTCAGTGCTTGTGACTGGTCTGTTCATATTTTCTATTTCTTCCTGATTCAGTCTTGGCAGGTTGTGCATTTCTAAGAATTTGTCCATTTCTTCCAGATTGTCCATTTTATTGGCATAGAGTTGCTTGTAGTAATCTCTCATGATCTTTTGTATTTCTGCATGTCAGTTGTTACTTCTCCTTTTTCATTTCTAATTCTATTGATTTGAGTCTTCTCCTTTGTTTTCTTGATGAGTCTGGCTAATGGTTTATCAATTTTGTTTATCTTCTCAAAGAACCAGCTTTTAGTTTTATTGATCTTTGCTATCGTTTCCTTCATTTCTTTTTCATTTATTTCTGATCTGATTTTTATGATTTCTTTCCTTCTGCTAACTTTGGGGTTTTTTTGTTCTTCTTTCTCTAATTGCTTTAGGTGCAAGGTTAGGTTGTTTATTCGAAATGTTTCCTGTTTCTTAAGGTAGGACTGTATTGCTGTAAACTTCCCTCTTGCAACTGCTTTTGCTCCATCCCATAGGTTTTGGGTCATTGTGTCTCCATTGTCATTTGTTTCTAGTTAGTTTTTGATTTCCTCTTTGATTTCTTCAGTGATCACTTCATTATTAAGTAGTGTATTGTTTAGCCTCCATGTGTTTGTATTTTTTACAGATCTCTTCCTGTAATTGATATCTAGTCTCATAGCGTTGTGGTTGGAAAAGGTACTTGATACAATTTCAGTTTTCTTAATCCTTTACCAAGGATTGATTTGTGACCCAGGATATGATCTATCCTGGAGAATGTTCCATGAGCACTTGAGAAAAATGTGTATTCTGTTGTTTTTGGATGGAATGTCCTATAAATATCAATTAAATCCATCTTGTTTAATGTATCATTTAAAGCTTGTGTTTCCTTATTTATTTTCATTTTGGATGATCTGTCCATTGGTGAAAGTGGGGTGTCGAAGTCCCCTACTATGAATGTGTTACTGTCGATTTCCCCTTTTATGGCTGTTAGTATTTGCCTCATGTATTGAGGTGCTCCTATGTTGGGTGCATAAATATTTACAATTGTTATATCTTCTTCTTGGATCGATCCCTTAATCATTATGTAGTGTCCTTCTTTGTCTCTTCTCATAGTCTTTATTTTAAAGTCTATTTTGTCTGATATGAGAATTGCTGCTCCAGCTTTCTTTTGGTTTCCATTTGCATGGAATATCTTTTTCCATCCCCTTACTTTCAGTCTGTTTGTTTCTCTAGGTCTGAAGTGGGTCTCTTGTAGACAGCATATATATGGGTCTTGTTTTTGTATCCATTCAGCCAATCTGTGTCTTTTGGTGGGAGCATTTAGTCCATTTACATTTAGGGTAATTATCAATATGTATGTTCCTATTCCCATTTTCTCAATTGTTTTGGGTTCGTTATTGTAGGTCTTTTCTTTCTCTAATGTTTCTTGCCTAGAGAAGTTCCTTTAGCATTTGTTGTAAAGCTGGTTTGGTGGTGCTGAACTGTCTCAGCTTTTGCTTGTCTGTAAAGGTTTTAATTTCTCCATCAAATCTGAATGAGAGCTTTGCTGGATAGAGTAATTTTGGTTGCAGGTTTTTCTCCTTCATCACTTTAAATATGTCCTGCCAGTCCGTTCTGGCTTGCAGAGTTTCTGCTGAAAGATCAGCTGTTAACCTTATGGGGATTCCCTTGTGTATTATTTGTTGTTTTTCCTTTGCTGCTTTTAATATGTTTTCTTTGTATTTAAATTTTGACAGTTTGCTTAGTATGTGTCTTTGCGTATTTCTCCTTGGGTTTATCCTGTATGGGACTCTGTGCTTCCTGGACTTGATTATTTCCTTTCCCATATTAGGGCAGTTTTCAACTATAATCTCTTCAAATATTTTCTCAGTCCCTTTGTTTTTCTCTTCTTCTTCTGGAAACCCTATAATTCGATTGTTGGTGCGTTTAATGTCCCAGAGGTCTCTGAGACTGTCCTCAGTTCTTTTCATTCTTTTTTCTTTTTTTTTTTTTTTTTTGCGGTATGTGGGCCTCTCACTGTTGTGGCCTCTCCCGTTGCGGAGCACAGGCTCCGGACACGCAGGCCCAGTGGCCAAGGCTCACGGGCCCAGCTGCTCCGCGGCATGTGGGATCCTCCCGGACCAGGGCACGAACCCGTGTCCCCTGCATCGGCCGGCAGACTCTCAACCACTGCGCCACCAGGGAGGCCCTCATTCTTTTTTCTTTATTCTGCTCTGCAGTAGTTATTTCCACTGTTTTATCTTCCAAGTCACTTATCCGTTCTTCTGCCTCAGTTATTCTGCCATTGAACCTTTCTAGAGTATTTTTAATTTCACTTATTGTGTTGTTCATCTGTTCTTGTTTCATCTTTAGTGCTTCTAGGTCCTTGTTAAATGTTCCTTGCATTTTCTCTATTCTATTTCCAAGATTTTGGATCATCTTTACTATCATTATTCTGAATTCTTTTTCAGATAGACTGCCTATTTCCTCTTCATTTGTTAGGTCTGGTTGGTTTTTATCTTGCTCCTTCATCTACTGTGTGTTTTTCTCTCTTCTCATTTTGCTTATCTTACTGTGTTTGGCGTCTCCTTTTTGCAGGCTGCAGGTTCGTAGTTCCTGTTGTTTTTGGTGTCTGTCCGCAGTGGCTAAAGTTGGTTCAGAGGGTTGTGTAGGCTTCCTGGTGGAGGGGACTAGTGCCTGTGTTCTGGTGGATGAGGCTGGATCTTGTCTTTCTGGTGGGCAGGTCCACGTCTGTTGGTGTGTTTTGGGGTGTCTGTGGCCTTATTATGATTTTAGGCAGCCTCTTTGCTAATGGGTGGTGGTGTGTTCCTGTCTTGCTAGTTGTTTGGCATAGGGTGTCCAGCACTGTAGCTTGCTGGTTGTTGAGTGAAGCTGGTTGTTGGTGTTGCGATGGAGATCCCTTGGAGATTTTCACCGTTTGATATTACGTGGAGCTGGGAGGTCTCTTGTGGACCAGTGTCCTGAAGTTGGCTCTCCCACCTCAGAGGCACAGCAGTGACTCCTGGCTGCAGCACCAAGAGCCTTTCATCCACATGGCTCAGAATAAAAGGGAAAAAAAGTAGAAAGAAAGAAAGAAAAAGAGAGCGAGGGGGGGGGGAGGGAGGGAGAGAGAGAGAAAGAAAAGAAAGAAAGAAAGGAAGAAAGGGATTAAAATAAAATAAGAAAATAAAGTTATTAAAATAATAATTATTAAGAAAAAATAATTTTTTTAAGTAAAAAAAAAAAAACGGACGGATAGAACCCTAGGACAAATGGTGAAAGCAACGCCATACAGACAAAATCTCACACAGAAGCATACACATACACGCTCACAAAAAGACAAAAAGGGGAAAAAATCATAAATGTTGCTCTCAAAGTCCACCTCCTCAATTTGGGATGATTCCTTGTCTATTTGTGTATTCCACAGATGCAGGGTACATGAAGTTGATTGTGGCGCTTCACTGCTCCTGAGGCTGCTGGGAGAGATTTCCCTTTCTCTTCTTTGTTTGCACAGATCCTGGGGCTCAGTTTTGGATTTGGCCCCACCTCCGCGTATAGGTCGCCGGGGGGCGTCTGTTCTTCGTTCAGACAGGACGGGGTTAAAGGAGCCGCTTGTTCAGGGGCTCTGGCTCACTCAGGCCTGGGGGAGGTTGGGGTGCGGATGTGGGGCGAGCCTGCGGTGGCCGAGGCCAGCATGACGTTGCACCAGCCCGAGGCGCGCCGTGCGTTCTTCTGGGGAAGTTGTCCCTGGATCCCGGGACCCTGGCAGTGGCGGGCTGCATAGGCTCCCCGGAAGGGAGGTGTGGATAGTGACCTGTGCTAGCACACAGGCTTCTTGGCAGCAGCAACAGCCGCCTTAGTGTCTCATGCCTGTGTCTCGGGTCCGCGCTGTTAGCGGCAGCTTGCATCTGTCTCTGAAGCTCCTTTAAGCAGTGCTCTTAATCCCCTCTCCTCACGCACCAGGAAACAAAGAGGGAAGAAAAAGTCTCTTGCCTCTTCAGGAGGCCCAGACTGTTCTCCGGACTCCCTCCCGGCTAGCCGTGGTGCACTAGCCCCCTTCAGGCTGTGTTCATGCCGCCAACCCCAGTCCTCGCCCTGCACTCCGACCGAAGCCCGAGCCTCAGCTCGGTGGGTGAGCAGACAAGCCTCTCTGGCTGGTGAGTGCTGGTCGGCACCGATCCTCTGTGCGGGAATCTCTCCTCTTTGCCCTCTGCACCCCTGTTGTTGTGCTCTCCTCTGCGGCTCCGAAGCTTCCCCCCTCCGCCATCTGCAGTCTCCGCCCTCAAAGGGGCTTCCTAGTGTGTGGAAACCTTTCCTCCTTCACAGCTCCCTCGCACTGGTTCAGGTCCCGTCCCTATTCTTTTGTGTCTGTTTATTCTTTTTTCTTTTGCCCTACCCAGGTACGTGGGGAGTTTCTTGTCTTTTGGGTGGTCTGAGGTCTTCTACTAGCGTTCAGTAGGTGTTCTGTAGGAGCTGTTCCACATGTAGATGTATTTCTGATGTATCTGTGGGGAGGAAGGTGATCTCCACGTCTTACTCTTACGCCATATTCCCCTGCACCCTCTTCTTATACCTTAAGCATACCTGCTAGTGTTGGAGAGTCTCATGCAGAGGCGGGGAGTGGCTGTGGCTCACTGTGGGGACAAGGACACTGGCCAATACCTCCTTTTTTTGTGGGGGCTGTCCTATGAATTGTGGGAGGTTTAGCAGAATCCCTAGCCTCCACTCTCTAAATGCCAGTAGCATGGCCCTCAACACCAGTCTTGACAATCAAAAATACCTATGGGCATTTTCAAATGTCCCCTAGGGGCAAAATTGACTCTTGTTGAGAATCCTTGCTTTACCAAGGTAAATGCACTGTCACACAGTGCCAGCCCTGAGGACTTCCAGGTCCTGCAAGATGCTGCAGTGAGCCCTGACTATGCTCCTCTGGACACTTCTCATGCCCAGACATTGACATATGCCCTCTTTAAGTCTAGAGAGTCTGTCAGCTGAAGCACTAAGCAATCCTACCACAAAAAGAAGCCCACCTCTGTAGAAAGGGCTGGTGGCCCAGCAACTGTTTGTAGTCGTGCCGTTGTGCCACAAAGAAATCAGAACCACTGGGATCGTCCTTGAACACAAGAGAAAGGAAGTGAGATAGTGTAATCAAGGGCTTCAGAGAGACAAAGGTATTGAGACAGTTACAGTGTCTTCAGACTCAGGATTTGTTGTGAGAAGCGTTTTACAACTTTGCATCAAGCACGTTGCCCTTGTTTGGAGTCATGGATGAAATATTTTAAAACTTCTCTTCCTCAAAACCAAGGCAAAATTTCCTTCTGCCAAAATAAGAAATCCTTTTTATTTTGAAAAGTCTCTGGTACTTGGGCCTCAGTAAACGTTTTGAGTTAATGGGGCAAAACCAAGCAAAGCATTTGATGGCCACACACCACTTTTTGTTTATACCCACCAATTGTCAAGGAATATTCCCAAAAAGGTGTGAAGTAGAAAGCCCTGCCCAACTCCTCCCTTGCATGTGCCTTTTTGACACCATAAATAAATACAGATGTGGCTCTACCCTATCTGGGACTGGGAGTTAGATCAGGGCCAGGCCAAATTTCATCTAACTACCTTACACACAACTCACCAGAACATAACTCTGCTCCTGTGGGCTGCCATGAATCCCTTTTCACAGGCTCACCTCCAAAGGTCTGATAAGACTGGTTGAAGGTAGAGCTTAATCCTCTAATTCCAGAAAGGATGTTTTCAGTTAGATTTTAATTTTACCCTCACTACATCACTTCCGTACAGTCCGAAATAGACAAAAGGAATTTATTTAAGGTGGAAAACTTTTAAATCCTATTGATACTTACATAAAGCTTGGTTTTCTAGCATCTCACCAGGCATTGGGACGTTCTTAGCACTGTTTCCAGGGAGGGCAGCATTGAGAGTCGGACTCTGGGCATAGCTCGTAAATTGATTGACAGCCTTAAGCTTCCAAAGTAAATTTCTGAAACCGAAGTAATTTTTTCACAGACATGTGATACTTCAGAATTCCAAAGGGAGAAGTAAGTCTTATTTTTAAAATAAACTTTTAAGTTTGAAAACAAAACCAGACAAGCAGTGCAGAAAGAACAGCTCTAAATTGAATTTCAAAGTGTGTCTTTGTCTGGAGCCCCTCTCCTGACTCCCAGCCACAGCCTTTATTCTGGTCCTCATCTGCACTGTTAGAATGACTTCAGGGCCGGTGCCTTCCCAACTTCACAATGTTGCCTTCCCAACTTCACAATATTACCTTCCCTGTTGCACTTTAAAAGTTGCTGCCAGCTTCCTTTCCTTAAAGCCCACTCTAGATAATGTCACTTTTCCACTCAAAACCTCCGTCCTCATCACTGCATACAAAATAAAGCCCAAACTGCTGGCTGTGGCCTTCAGGGCTCTCTAGGATCTGGCCCAATTCATTTCTCTAGGTTTTTCTGCTTATGCCTTATGTTCAAGACAAACAAGATTCATCAACTTCCCCTAAACCAGAAATCTACTTTTCTACTTCCATGCGTCTGTCAGGGCCAGCTTCCTGGGTGTGTGACCTGTGCAGTCACACATTGACCCATGCTCAGAAGGACCTTGAGCTTGGTTTAATGATCTGCTGTTGCCATTTTTAAACTCTTAAATATCTTTTGAGTTGTATCTATTGGGTGAAGTCCAGTGGGTGGATGGAGCATGCAGACAAGCAGAGGAGATACATTAACGTGCACATCTGCACCCGTTGATTTCCTAACTGTTTGCATAGTGGTGCCCTCACCTCCCAGTATGGAAATCTGTCCCCACAGTGAGTGCAGAGTGGGAGTTCCGTGGTAAATGTGCTACCCTATGACTGATTAAGCAGTGTGCTGATAGCCCCAATAACCAAAACTTGCTTCAAACACAGAAGACAAACTGTTCTAAAAAACACAAATGATTGAGGAATCCTATCATATTCTTGTTCCCTAGATTAGCCAACTGCTTATGCTGAAAATGATGACACAGAAGGAAAAGGAAAGATAGGGCAGCCCATAATTCCTTTTCCTTCCAAACCTTCCTCACTCATCAGGAAGCGGAAGTGGAGAGAGTGATAGTAGACAGTGCGGTTGTCAAGAAGTGAAATAAAAGCAGCTACGTACATTCTGTGCGGTGTTTTCATTGTTATGGTAAGAGCGAAATACATACCCACGTGCAAGCCACGAAATTAGAGAATTCTTATTTTGATGCTTCTGCATATGAGTTAATGCTCTGATACTTACATTTTATTTTATTTTATTTTTATAAGATAATATACCATTTATTATAATTTTTAAAGAATCAGTATCAAATGAGTACTTAGTATCAAATGAGTATCAGTATCAAATGCGTATTTAGTACTCTAATGAGTTACTAAATTTTATTTTATTTATTTATTTATTTTACATCTTTATTGGAGTATAATTGCTTTACAAGAGTGTGTTAGTTTCTGCTGTATAACAAAGTGAATCAGTTATACATATACATATGTTCCCACATCTCTTCCCTCTTGCGTCTCCCTCCCACCCTCCCTATCCCACCCCTCTAGGTGGTCACAAAGCACTGAGCTGATCTTGTGCTATGCGGCTGCTTCCCACTAGCTATCTGTTTTACATTTGGTAGTGTATATATGTCAATGCCACTCTCTCGCTTTGTCACAGCTTAGCCTTCCCCCTCCCCATATCCTAAAGTCCATTCTCTAGTAGGTCTGTCTTTTTATTCCTGTCTTACCCCTAGGTTCTTCATGACATTTTTTTTCTTAAATTACATATATATGTGTTAGCATATGGTATTTGTCTTTCTCTTTCTGACTTACTTCACTCTGTATGACAGACTCTAGGTCCATCCACCTCATTACATAGCTCAATTTCATTTCTTTTTATGGCTGAGTAATATTCTGTTGTATATATGTGCCACATCTTCTTTATCCATTCATCTGATGATGGACACTTAGGTTGTTTCCATCTCCAGGCTATTGTAAATAGAGCTGCAATGAACATTTTGGTACATGACTCTTTTTGAATTACGGTTTTCTCAGGGTATGTGCCCAGTAGTGGGATTGCTGGGTCATATGGTAGTTCTAGTTGTAGTTTTATAAGGAACCTCCATACTGTTCTCCATAGTGGCTGTACCAATTCACATTCCCACCAGCAGTGCAAGAGTGTTCCCTTTTCTTCACACCCTCTCCAGCATTTATTGTTCCTAGATTTTTTGATGATGACCATTCTGACTGGTGTGAGATGATATCTCATTATAGTTTTGATTTGCATTTCTCTAATGATTAAAGAAGTTGAGCATTCTTTCCTGTGTTTGTTGGCAACCTGCATATCTTCTTTGGAGAAATGTCTATTTAGGTCTTCTGCCCATTTTTGGATTGGGTTGTTTGTTTTTTTGTTATTGAGCTGCTTGCAAATTTTGGAGATTAATCCTTTGTCAGTTGCTTCATTTGCAAATATTTTCTCCCATTCTGAGGGTTGTCTTTTGGTCTTGTTTATGGTTTCCTTTGCTGTGCAAAAGCTTTGAAGTTTCATTAGGTCCCATTTGTTTATTTTTGTTTTTATTTCCATTTCTCTGGGAGGTGGGTCAGAAAGCATCTTGCTGTGATTTATGTCATAGAGTGTTCTGCCTATGTTTTCCTCTAAGAGTTTGATAGTTTCTGGCCTTACATTTAGGTCTTTAATCCATTTTGAGCTTATTTTTGTGTATGGTGTTAGGGAGTGTTCTAATCTCATACTTTTACATGCACCTGTCCAGTTTTCCCAGCACCACTTATTGAAGAGGCTGTCCTTTCTCCACTGTACATTCCTGCCTCCTTTATCAAAGATAAGGTGACCATATGTGTGTGGGTTTATCTCTGGGTTGTCTATCCTGTTCTATTGATCTATCTTTCTGTTTTTGTGCCTGTACCATACTGTTTTGATTATTGTAGCTTTGTAGTATAGTCTGAAGTCAGGGAGCCTGATTCCTCCAGCTCAGTTTTTCGTTCTCAAGATTGCTTTGGCTATTCGGGGTCTTTTTTGTTTCCATACAAATAGTGAAAATTTTTGTTCTAGTTCTGTGAAAAATGCCAGTGGTAGTTTGATAGGGACTGCATTGAATCTGTAGATTGCTTTGGGTAGTAGAGTCATTTTCACAATGTTGATTTTTCCAATCCAAGAACATGGTATATCTCTCCATCTATTTGTATCATCTTTAATTTCTTTCATCAGTGTCTTATAATTTTCTGCATACAGGTCTTTTGTCTCCTTAGGTAGGTTTATTCCTAGATATTTTATTCTTTTTCTTGCAGTGGTAAATGGGAGTGTTTTCTTGATTTCAGTTTCAGATTTTTCATCACTAGTGTATAGGAATGCCAGAGATTTCTGTGCATTAATTTTGTATCCTGCTACTTTACCAAATTCATTGATTAGCTCTGGTAGTTTTCTGGTAGCATCTTTAGGATTCTCTATGTATAGTATCATGTCATCTGCAAACAGTGACAGCTTTTTACGTCTTCTTTTCCCATTTGGATTCCTTTTATTTCCTTTTCTTCTCTGATTGCTGTGGCTAAAACTTCCAAAGCAATGTTGAATAAGAGTGGTGAAAGTGGGCAACCTTGTCTTGTTCCTGCTCTTATTGGAAATGCTTTCAGTTTTTCATCATTGAGGACGATGTTATCTGTGATTTTGTCTTATATGGCCTTTATTATGTTGAGGAAAGTTCCCTCTGTGCCTACTTTCTGGAGGGTTTTTATCATAAATGGGTGTTGAATTTTGTCGAAAGCTTTCTCTGCATCTATTGAGATGATCATATGGTTTTTCTCCTTCAGTTTCATAATATGGTGTATTACGTTGATTGATTTGCATATATTGAAGAATCCTTGCATTCCTGGAATAAACCCCACTTGATCATGGTGTATGATCCTTTTAATGTGCTGTTGGATTCTGTTAGTATTTTGTTGAGGATTTTTGCATCTATGTTCATCAGTGATATTGACATGTAGTTTTCTTTCTTTGTAACATCCTTGTCTGGTTTTGGTATCAGGGTGATGGTGGCCTCGTAGAATGAGTTTGGGAGCGTTCCTCCCTCTGCTATATTTTGGAAGAGTTTGGGAAGCATAGCTGTTAGCTCTTCTCTAAATGTTTGATAGAATTCGCCTGTGAAGCCATCTGGTCCTGGGCTTTTGTTTGTTGGAAGATTTTTAATCACAGTTTCAATTTCAGTGCTTGTGACTGGTCTGTTCATATTTTCTATTTCTTCCTGATTCAGTCTTGGCAGGTTGTGCATTTCTAAGAATTTGTCCATTTCTTCCAGATTGTCCATGTTATTGGCATAGAGTTGCTTGTAGTAATCTCTCATGATCTTTTGTATTTCTGCAGTGTCAGTTGTTATTTCTCCTTTTTCATTTCTAATTCTATTGATTTGAGTCTTCTCCCTTGTTTTCTTGATGAGTTTGGCTAATGGTTTATCAATTTTGTTTATCTTCTCAAAGAACCAGCTTTTAGTTTTATTGATCTTTGCTGTCGTTTCCTTCATTTCTTTTTCATTTATTTCTGATCTGATTTTTATGATTTCTTTCCTTCTGCTAACTTTGGGGGTTTTTTGTTCTTCTTTCTCTAATTGCTTTAGGTGCAAGGTTAGGTTGTTTATTCGAGATGTTTCCTGTTTCTTTTGGTTGGATTGTATTGCTATAAACTGCCCTCTTTCAACTGCTTTCGCTGCATCCCATAGGTTTTGGGTCATTGTTTCTCCATTGTCATTTGTTTCTAGTTAGTTTTTGATTTACTCTTTGATTTCTTCAGTGATCACTTTGTTATTACGTAGTGTATTGTTTAACCTCCATGTGTTTGTATCTTTTACAGATCTTTTCCTGTAATTGATATCTAGTCTCATAGCGTTGTGGTCTCAAAAGATACTTGATACAATTTCAATTTTCTTCAATTTACCAAGGCTTGATTTGTGACCCAAGATATGATCTATCCTGGAGGATGTTCCATGAGCACTTGAGAAAAATGTGTATTCTGTTGTTTTTGGATGGAATGTCCTATAAATATCAATTAAGTCCATTTTGTTTAATGTATCATTTAAAGCTTGTGTTTCCTTATTTATTTTCATTTTGGATGATCTGTCCATTGGTGAAAGTGGGGCATTGAAGTCCCCTGCTATGAATGTGTTACTGTCGATTTCCCCTTTTATGGCTGTTAGAATTTGCCTCATGTATTGAGGTGCTCCTGTGTTGGGTGCATAAACATTTACAATTGTTATATCTTCCTCTTGGATCAATCCCTTGATCATTATGTAGTGTGCTTCTTTGTCTCTTCTAATAGTCTTTATTTTAAAGTCTATTTTGTCTGATATGAGAATTGCTACTCCAGCTTTCTTTTGGTTTCCACTTGCATGGAATATCTTTTTCCATCCCCTTACTTTCAGTCTGTTTGTTTCTCTAGGTCTGAAATGGGTCTTTTGTAGACAGCATATATATGGGTCTTGTTTTTGTATCCATTCAGCCAATCTGTGTCTTTTGGTGGGAGCATTTAGTCCATTTACCTTTAAGGTAATTATCAATATGTATGTTCCTATTCCCATTTTCTTAATTGTTTTGGGTTCGTTATTGTAGGTCTTTTCTTTCTCTAATATTTCTTGCCTAGAGAAGATCCTTTAGCATTTGTTGTAAAGCTGGTTTGGTGGTGCTGAACTCTCTCAGTTTTTGCTTGTCTGTAAAGGTTTTAATTTCTCTGTCGAATCTGAATGAGATCCTTGCTGGGTAGAATAATCTTGGTTGTAGGTTTTTCTCCTTCATCACTTTAAATATGTCCTGCCACTCTCTTCTGGCTTGCAGAGTTTCTGCTGAAGGATCAGCTGTTAACCTTATGGGGATTCCCTTGTGTGTTATTTGTTGTTTTTCCCTTGCTGCTTTTAATATGTTTTCTTTGTATTTAATTTTTGACAGTTTGATTAATATGTGTCTTGGCGTATTTCTCCTTGGATTTATCCTGTATGGGACTCTCTGTGCTTCCTGGACTTCATCAACTATCTCCTTTCCCATATTAGGGAAGTTTTCAACTATAATCTCTTCAAATATTTTCTCAGTCCCTTTCTTTTTCTCTTCTTCTTCTGGAAACCCTATAATTCGAATGTTTGTGCGTTTAATGTTGTCCCAGAGGTCTCTGAGACTGTCTTCAATTCTTTTCATTCCTTTTTCTTTATTCTGCTGCAGTAATTTCCACTATTTTATCTTCCAGGTCACTTACCCGTTCTTCTGCCTCTGTTATTTTGCTATCGATCCCATCTAGAGTATTTTTAATTTCATTTATTGTGTTGTTCATTGTTGCTTGTTTCATCTTTAGTTCTTTTAGGTCCTTGTTAAATGTTTCTTGCATTTTGTCTATTCTATTTCCAAGATTTTGGATCATCTTTACTGTCATTATTCTGAATTCTTTTTCAGGTAGACTGCCCATTTCCTCTTCATTTGTTAGGTCTGGTTGGTTTTTATCTTGCTCCTTCATCTGCTGTGTGTTTTTCTGTCTTCTCATTTTGCTTATCTTACTGTGTTTGGGGTCTCCTTTTTGCAGGCTGCAGGTTCGTAGTTCCTGTTGTTTTTGGTGTCCGCAGTGGCTAAAGTTGGTTCAGTGGGTTGTGTAGGCTTCCTTGTGGAGGGGACTAGTGCCTGTGTTCTGGTGGATGAGGCTGGATCTTGTCTTTCTGGTGGGCAGGTCCACGTCTGTTGGTGTGTTTTGGGGTGTTTGTGGACTTACTATGATTTTAGGCAGCCTCTCTGCTAATGGGTGGTGTTGTGTTCCTGTCTTGCTAGTTGTTTGGCATGGGGTGTCCAGCACTGTAGCTTGCTGGTCGTTGAGTGAAGCTGGGTGCTGGTGTTGAGATGGAGATCTCTGGGAGATTTTTGCCGTTTGATATTATGTGGAGCTGAGAGGTCTCTTGTGGACCAGTGTCCTGACGTTGGCTCTCCCACCTCAGAGGCACAGCACTGACTCCTGGCTGCAGCACCAAGAGCCTTTCATCCACACGGCTCAGAATAAAAGGGAGAAAAAGTAGGAAGGAAGGAAGGAAGGAAGGAGGGAAGGAAGAAAGAAAGAAAGGAAGGAAGGAAGGAAGGAAGGAAAGAAAGAAGGAACGAAAGAAAGGAGGGAGGGAGAGAGGAACGAGGGAAGGAAAGAAGGAAGGAAGGAAAGAAAGCAGGGAAGAGAGAAAGAAAGAAGAAAAAAAAGAAAGTAGATAAAATAAAATAATTAAAATAAAAATAATTATTAATAAAAAAAATTTTTTTAAGGAAAAAGCGGACGGCTAGAACCCTAGGACAAATGGTGAAAGCAAAGCTATACAGACAAAATCTCACACAGAAGCCTACACATACACACTCACAAAAAGACAAAAAGGGGAAAAAATAATAAATGTTGCTCTCAAAGTCCACCTCCTCAATTTGGGATGATTCATTGTCTATTCATGTATTCCACAGCTGCAGGGTACATCAAGTTGATTGTGGAGCTTTAATCCGCTGCTTCTGAGGCTGCTGGGAGAGATTTCCCTTTCTCTTCTTTGTTCTCACAGCTCCCGGGGCTTAGCTTTGGATTTGGCCCCTCCTCTGCGTTTAGGTCACTGGAGGGTGTCTGTTCTTCGCTCAGACAGGACGGGGTTAAAGGAGCAGCTGCTTCGGGGTCTCTGGCTCACTCAGGCTGGGGGGAGAGAAGGATACGGAGTGCGGGGGGAGCCTGCGGCAGCAGAGGCCGGCATGACGTTGCACCGGCCTGAGGCGCGCCATGCGTTCTCCCGGGGAAGTTGTCCCTGGATCCCGGGACCCTGGCAGTGGCGCACTTCACAGGCTCCCCGGAAGGGGGGTGTGGATAGTGACCTGTGCTCGCACACAGGCTTCTTGGTGGCGGCAGCAGCAGCCTTAGCGTCTCATGCCTGTCTCTGGGGTCCACGCTTTTAGCCGTGGCTCGCGCCCGTCTCTGGAGTTCCTTTAAGCAGCGCTCTTAAACCCCTCTCCTCGCGCACCAGGAAACAAAAAGGGAAGAGAAAGTCTCTTGCCTGTTTGGCAGGTCCAGACTTTTCCCTGGACTCCCTCCCAGCTACCCGTGGTGCACTAACCCCTTCAGGCTGTGTTCACGCCGCCACCCCCAGTCCTCTCCCTGCCCTCCGACCGAAGCCTGAGCCTCAGCTCGGCGGGTGAGCAGACAAGCCTCTCTGGCTGGTGAGTGCTGGTCGGCACCGATCCTCTGTGCGGGAATCTCTTCGCTTTGCCCTCCGCACCCCTGTTGTTGTGCTCTCCTCTGCGGCTCCAAAGCTTCCCCCCTCCGCCACCCGCAGTCTCCGCCCGCGAAGGGGCTTCCTAGTGTGTGGAAACCTTACCTCCTTCACAGCTCCCTCGCACTGGTTCAGGTCCCGTCCCTATTCTTTGTCACTGTTTTTTCTTTTTTCTTTTGCCCTACCCAGGTACGTGGGGAGTTTCTTGTCTTTTGGGAGGTCTGAGGTCTTCTGCCAGCGTTCAGTAGGTGTTCTGTAGGAGCTGTTCCACGTGTAGATGTATTTCTGGTGTATCTGTGGGGAGGAAGGTGATCTCTCTGCGTCTTACTTTCGCCATCTTCCCCTCCGATACTTATATTTTAACCTGACACTGTGCAGTATAAATTCGAACTATAAAATTCATGCTAATTTTAATTTCCTTTACTTAGGACAACACTAAATAGCAAATAAAAGACACTGTGCCAAGTTGAAGCTGTGGAAGAAACGAAGAGGTTTTATATTTTGAGTATCTTAAATGGCACCTTTCTGCTTTTTCAATAAGAGGCCCACATATTCATTTTGCACTGGACCCGGGAAAAAATTATGTAGCCAACCTTAGCCTTTACTCAAGCTTTATTCTTCTCTAGAAACCCCTTCCCTTTTTCCTTTCCTCTCCACAAAAGGGACTGCTCAGTCTCCACCTGTCAAAATCCAACCCTGATTCTTCAACATTCCACTCAATGCCTCATCTATGGAGCTGTCCCTGATCTTCCCAGAAATGATTGTTTCCACAGCATTGCACAACTGTGAGTTACTTAGCAGAGTAATTTGTGTGTGTGTATGTATGTATGATATATATAATGTATATATTCCCCTAATAGGTGTCAGTTAAGCTTTCTCAACGGCAAGGATGGTTATGTTCTTCTTTGCTTCCCTATGGCTCTTTGCACATCTTGTCCTAAATCAGTCCTCAGTAAGTGTTTGCGAGGGGAATGACATGGTCAAAGCTGCTTTTGCTGCCCACTGGTCATATGCATAGAGGAAGAATGGTCCAAGAAGTTTTTGTCTCAATTTATTGTAGCCCCACAATTAGTGGGCATCTCTCTCACTACTCTCAGGTTGCTTCAGTAAGATCTAAGTCTGGTTTTGTTTTTCAGTTCTAGGGGAAACTTTTGTCAGGTAACTCCATGATGTGAAGATTCTATTTCCACAAAAATTCAAGGTGGTCTACTGCAATGAACTGAGCTGTGTCCTCCCTCCCCAAATTCATATTGAAACACTACCCCCGTCCTATGCATTTAGAGTAAGGAAGTAATTAAGGTAAATGACGACGTAAGGGTGGAGTCTTGACCCAGTAGGATTGGTGTCCTTGTAAGAGGAGACACCAGAGAGCCCTCTCTCTCTCTCTCCCCTCCCCCTTGTGAAAGACAGCAAGAGGGTGGCCATATGTGAGCCAGGAAGAGCTCTCACCAGGAACGAAATCGGCTGGCACCTTGATCTTGGACTTTCCAGCCTGCACAACTGTGAGAAAATAAATTTCTGTTTAAGCCACCCAGTCTATGGTATTTCGTTGTGGCAGCCCAAGCAGACTAATACTTCTACCACTCTTGTCACTGCTGATTGGCATGGAAGAAGCTTTATCCCAGGTAAAAACAGCTATGGCGGGAAATTTTTTCAGGATATATGGGAGGAGAGGGAACTTCATTTTGTAATTGCATAGATAATTGCAGTACTAAATTAGAAATAGCCATAGCTAGAGTGATGTTACCCAAAGTGTAAGTCATAGGCCACCTACAAAAACACACTAAAGCAGAGTTTCTGGAACTAAAGCCCTCAAATGTGCACTTTGAACAAACACTGAAATGTGAAAAGCTGAGTCAAAGCCATACAAAGAAATGCAGCTGAAGACTCTGGGTGGAAAGGCTGAGGTCTTGACTGCCTTCTAATTAAGACACTTTAGTACTAGGGGCAATTGAAATGAAAAACTTAGCAGGGTTTAGATGAGCAAATCATGAGGAAATTATCCCTAAATAAAGAAGAATAGAACCAGAACGAGGAAAAACACCCTCCCAGTCCCTTCTTTTTTTTTTTTTGGCTGTGCCCCGAGGCATGAGGGACCTTAGTTCCCTGAATAGGGATCGAACCCTCACCCCTGTAGTAGAAGCACAGATTCTTAACCACTGGACCACCAGGGAAGTCCCCTAGTCACTTCTTGATAAGGTCTCACCAATAATCTAACGTGAAGGAGCCAAGATGACGTCAGAATCATACTGTAGTCAGGGCTGTGTATGCTGGTCAGTATGAAGCTTAAGTGACCGAGTCAGTTGTACATAATACAGGCAACAGTATGACTTCATATATTCTCATTTTATCTTTTAATTTACTAAGTCCAGACATAAAAGATCCATTAAGAAAGTTTTAGGGTTTTTTGTTGTTTGTTGTGCTATGCACTGGGTAGCATTAGCTTTCCACTGTGATCTTAACTCTGGACCCTGCGATGAACAGGTCAAATGCATTTTGCCTTATTCCTTCCAATGTGTGCTACAGGGAACTCTGCAATGCACCTCACTCCTGATCCAGTCCAGGCACTATGCTAGGACTGGGCAAACAAAGGCAAATTTAGATACAGTCCCTGCCCAGGGGTAGGAGGAGACGGAAAGAAGGGGAACTGGCACACCTAGGGACAAAGATGTCCCACCTGATGCCCAGTGTAAGATATACAGGCTACAGTGACCCTCAAACATGGAGCACTCATATCCATCTGTCACTGTTCAATTAAAACACACAAGAGCTAAGAAGCAATCACATACAAGGCAAGGGCCTGGGGAAAGAGATGTATTTGGGTACTACCCCTCATCTCTGCAGTCTAGCTCAGAGAAAACCAACCAATTTAAAAACCTCTGGGAGAGCAACTCCTAAACCAGACATAATAGCAATCTCACCATATACAGTTACCCAAATTTGAATATCCTTATAGATTTTGGGGGGAAGACAACAAAAATTTCACTGTTGGAAATTACAAAATCTTCATCTACTTTAAACTGAATTATGTTTATATGCCCTGTGATTTAATTAAACCTATTTGGAAAGTATGGACTTCAATGGAACAGGAATTTCCTAAACCACTGTTTTATCCAATAGATGGTTTGTCTGAAGGTGGAGTGTGAAAGAAGATAAACCTCATAGTTTTTAGTTTTTTGGTTGAATTGGGTGACCTGTATTGTATTTAAGAGGTGTGTCTCTTGTTTTTTACCTTCGGAAGCTTTTAAGATAACAGACACTTCTAACTTTTAATCTGAATCTAACTTCTGTCCCTAAGACTCCGCCTTCCTTTGTCAAGTTTATTTGAGCACAGCGTTCAGCATTTAAGGTATACCTGTAGTCAGTTCTTTTTAAATGGGCAGTAGTAACATGATAGTTTTCTAAGCTTGGGCTTCTATTTCTTTAGTAACTTTTTTAACCATAGCATTACATAAACAATATATTTCAATTCTACATTGCTTTTATACATATCAGACATTGGGAAAGACTGCCAAATCTAACGGAGGCAAATTAGCATGGTTAAGGGCATGAGGTGTGAAAAATGGCATGAATTCAAATTTTGACTTTGTTGCTATTCTCTGAACGTCCTTACTTTACCTCTTTGTGCCTCACTTTCTGGTAAAATATGTATATTAATAACTGCCTCTAGAAGTTCTGTAAATTAAGTCAGGAGATACAAGTAAACTATAGGGAAGTAATTTATATAAAGCACAGTAGCCTGTATTCAATCCATTATTTGATTAGTATTATCACCTGTGTTTCCACAATCCTTCCATATTCCTTATAACTCTGAAAGTCTGAGTCTACTGTATTTGCTCATCATCTTGTGCAGTCACTTTGAAAATATAAGTAATCCTCATGCAGTATCCACTTCCTATGGGGGGTGGGGTAGAGGGAGCAGTCTGGGAAAAAATGAACAACCCCAAGTCTAAGATGTTGATCAGGTCCATGGACTGGAAGTGGAAGCATCATATTTCTTGGGACTATAAGATACACAGCTGTCTGAAAACATGAGCCCTATGGAGAAAAGTAAAAGAATTCACATTGCAGCAAGGAAAGGAATTCTTAAAATAAGAATCTAAATGAAGCTAGAATATTGCCAAATACAATCACTGGAGGCATCTGTTGAACACTGCCTAATGGGAAATGGCTTAGTCATTTTTTCCACAATTACTTTTGCAATATTTCTATTCTGAATTGATAACTGCCACAAGGGCAATACACACTAAACAACTGAGTAGCCTGATATTTTTACTTTCCAGGGGTTCCTTACTATTTAGGCCATGAACCTCTTTGGAAGCATGGTGAAGCTCATGAACTCCATCTCAGAATAATGTTCTTAAATATATAAAATAAAATATGTAGCATGACAAAGGAAATCAACAATATTGGAGTAGAGTTACTAAAATATTTTTTCATTCTGGAAAGACAAATTTCTGAGAGTATTGCATGGGTAGCCTTCATGCAATAAAAAAAAAATCTAGCGGCAGACCTAGAAACTATAATCCTCAAGAATTAATGAGCATAAATGACATTTAGAAATATTTGTAACAACCAGAACATGGTATGAAAATAGCTATGATTTCAATTAGTGATAAACTCACAGGTACTGCTTCTGCTTCTGTGGCTGTTTACCCGTATTAATAATGAAAGGAAATGGTAGCTTCCATGGAAAAGTTAAGGAAAGTAAGGATTTTTTTTCTCTCATGTGAGGCCACAGACCCCAGGTCAAGAAGATTTGATTTGGATAAACTGAATCACAGGGAAGTCAGAGCCTTTCATCACCATGTGCTTTCCCATTATGATCTTCTGCATCCTCACTGAGGACAGTGCTTCTCATTAATATCCTTCATGATTTCCCCCAATTTCCTTTGACCTTTGAGGAAAAAGCTCGTCTCAACAACATCTTTCTGAAGCAAGCCTGAAGGACAAGGAGGCCTCCCAGCAATGGCCACGATTTCTCTAAAGCCAGTATCTAATCTGTTTATTCTGCTTTTTCTGATGTGGACAAATGGTGTAGGTCTGGTTCTACAGATCTCCTTGAAGCCCTGTTCTCTGCTGTTGCCACTGGTATTTAGCATTTGAGAGCAGAGCTGTGAGGAACAAGGTGCTTATCTCTCTTGTTCCTGTGTGGGAATCTCAGCAGCCACACTTCCTGGGGACTCCTTGTGGAGGGGAGATGTTGGACCCATCTGCCGTCAACCCAGGAAGCTTGAGGATGCTCAGTGCTGGCTCTTCAGGGACCAGATCCTCTCTGTTTGATGTTCCAGACCCCCTCCCACTTCAGTGGACCATGGTGCTGGCTTTGGTGTTTGCTTAAATGTCTTTATCTTTTTTGTGTGTGTGTGGCCGCCCATGGCAAATATCTTTATCTTAAAGAGACAGCTTTGAAGAGAGACTAAGCATGGTCATGGAGCATGATTGAGGTATCTGTAAAGACTTTAGCTTTTGGTGGGTGACCTTCTCTAAGCACCATATTGCTTGCCCTGTCACCTTAGGACTCACCTTCTCCTAACCTTCACCAGGCATTCAGGGTCCCACTGGCAGCAGCTAGTGAAGCCTGACCAGAGGTTGCACATATGCCCAAAACTTTCCCTTACCCAACCAACACCTACCCACTGCCTGCTGTCCAGTTTTTTCAGGGCTCTGCTTTCAACTTCCCAAGGTGAGCTACTTGCATGGTACAAGTTGAGGTGTCCATTGATGGTAGATGGTCAGTCATTGGGGCACGAGTGTCCTGCTCACACTGTGTAGGTGGAGAAAATAATCCATTTTGCTTGCTTTATTTAAAGAAGTCACACTAGTGGTGACATTTTAGGGTAAACCAGTGAGATTGTGGAAAAGAGAACAAAGGAAAAAATGTCTGGCCTATAACTTAAAGATAACCATATAATTTATAGTCCCAATCAGAACAACTCAGAGAGTGAAAGGTGGCTCTGTTAGTAATTACTCCAGAACAATAGGCATAAACCATGGTGTTTGATGATCCTACACTTAGAAGATGGTGAGTATGCAAATTATTGTGTGTCATGTGAGGTTTTTCTGGGGAAGATGGTTCATAATTATCATCATGCTTAAAGAGGTCTGTGACACAAAGGTTAACAGCCAGTAGTGTGTACACATTTAGAGGCAGGTGGCATAGTGGAGTCTGAAGGGAAATGAAGTCTTCATTCCAGAATTTAAGACTGTAACATCAAACAAGTTCTTTGCCTCTTAAGGCTGCTGTTCTACTCATTTAAGAAAATGAGGATAATACCTTCTTGACAGGGTATACAAAAGAAGGTCCCTGTCACCAATTGGTTAAGTGTATAGATAATTACGTATAAATATCATGTTCCCCTTGATCCCTGTAATACTTTTTCCCTCTGACTTCTGTGCATTGGTAAAGACAATGTTATATCAAGATTAAATTACAAAAAAAAAATGCACTCAATTTCACCACCCTAACACATTCTTACCCTCCTTCCTAATTTCTAGTTTTTAATGCTATAAGTCTACATACAAGTTTGCCTTCTGTATATATTTCCCACTTGAGATAGCTATCTACATTTTTCTTTTCATAGCATTACAAGAGTCTATCAGGTCATACCATGATGGATCTTGCTCTTGACTATATATTCCAATTCAATGTTTTAATATTTTAAGTAAAATTGCAGTAGATAACTTTACCTTTCTTTTCCCTATTGAATAATTTCTTTTCCCTGTTGATTAATTTCCTTAGAAGCATTCCAGTATGAAATTCAATTTTTCAAAGAATGTGAACATTATTACCACTCTTGTGTAGAACCAAACTGCTTTTATGTAGCTGTTTGGATTAATTTACACTAACCTGGCCCTTTGAGACTGTAATTACACTCTAACCTGTTCAATGTTGAAAATTATTTTGTTTTTAATTTAAATTTAGTCATGAAATTGGTGCCTTGACTTGGTGTAGTTTGAACTTGTTTTATTACTAGCAAAGTTGAATATGAACAACTTTTAATATGTACAATGTTAACTTCCTTTTATGTAAATTATTTTGTCTTTTTCCCATCAATCTGTTGATTCTGATGCCTTTATAAGTAGGGGTTTTTCACAGTATTAGTGATTGGTCTTTTTTCTTTTTATTCTTGATTATAAAACTAGCATTTGTTTATAAAATCAAATATTTGTGTTAAAAACCATTAAAAATTAGAAAAACTACACAAAGCACCACTACTTAAGTTTTAGCATGTTTTTGTCTCTTATTTTTTTAAGTTATGTGTTAAATATTTTTGTCTGATTACAAAAGTAATGTGTATGCTGCACACCGTTCCACCATATGGATGTATCATGATTATTTCTCCAGTGCTGGCCATTTAGGTTGGTCCCAGTTTATTACAAATAATGTCTTTCAGACTATTCTTGGATGTAAATCCTCTCCTATATGCAGAGGATAGAGTATTGGATGTAGGATTATGTGTCAGAGAAAAGAAATATCTTAAGATTCTGGGTATGTATTGCCAATTTGCCTTCCAGAAGGATAAGATCAACCCATCAGGATTTAGCTGGCTGTCTCACAAAACCCTCCCCTGCAATGAGTATAATTTTTTCTTAATCTTGCCAACTCCGTAAGTAAATGGTACCTCATTGTTGGAATCTGTATTTCTTGGGTTATTAGTGAAGCTAAAAATATTTTCATTACCTATATACATTTTTAAGAGTGTTTCTCTTTTGATTTTCATTTTGAGACTTTAAGAGGTCTTTATGAATTAAGGATGTTAATTCTTTGTCATTTGCTGCAAATGTTTTCTTCCAGTTTGTCCTTTTAGTTTTATTTCTTCCTACATACTGATTTTTGAATTTGTATGTAATAAATTATTTCTAAGCCTTTGGATTTTTTTCCCCATTACTTTTGGGCCTAAAAATTTTCCAATCATATCAATAATATTTACCTATATTTTCTTCTGATCTTCTGACTTTATTTTTATTATTTTTATTTTTTAATAAATTTATTTATTTATTTATTTTTGGCTGCATTGGGTTCCTGTTGCTGTGTGCAGGCTTTCTCTAGTTGCGGCGAGCAGGGGCTACTCTTTGTTGCGGTACGCAGCCTTCTCATTGTGGTAGCTTCTCTTGTTGTGGAGCATGGGCTCTATGCATGCGGGCTTCAGTAGTTGTGGCTCTCAGGCTCAGTAGTTGTGTCTTGCAGGCTCTAGAGCGCAGGGTCAGTAGTTGTGGCGCACGGGCTTAGTTGCTCCGCGGCATGTGGGATCTTCCTGGACCAGGCCTCGAACCCGTGTCCCCGGCATTGGCAGGTGGATTCTTAACCACTGTGCCACCAGGGAAGTCCCCCTGACTTTATTTTTTAATATTAAATTCCTTAATTTATTGAGCATTTATTTTGGAGAGGAGTAGAAAAATTCAACAGTAAATTTTTCTTGAGTAGCTCATCAGTTCTCATGACACCACTTATTTAATCATATTTCCTTCTCCACTGATTTGTCATACTGTATTCAGCATATATAAACTCCCAGATATTCTAGGGTCTCTTTCTGAACTGTGTTCTCTTCCATTAATCTTTTTATGCTTGGACCAGAATTAAACCATTTACAAATCCACTTTAACACCTAGTAGGCAGATATTCTCTTATTTTTCAAAATTTTTCAGCTTTTTAAAAACACATTTGCTCAAATTTTAAAATTAAGATTCCATTTGTTAATTCCTCCTCCCTAATCCTCCTGGAAACTTCATTATACCTATTAATTAATCTGGGAACACATTATGTCTCTCAGTTTCTTCAAGACTGCTTTTATGTCTCCCAGTGCAATGTTATAATTTATTCTGCACATTTTTCTTGCTAAAACAATTCTCAGGTATCTTCCATGTTTGCTGCTATTATAAGTGGGATCCTTTTTTCTATTTCTGGGATTGGAAAGCTATTTATTTTTGTATATTTCTCAATGCAGCCTATCTACTGGGCTTGCTTATTAATTATAAAGCAGTTATTACCAAACTTGTCTGCATGTTAGAATCACCTGGGGGTCTTTAAAAATTCCAGAGCCCAGGCCACACCCCAGACCAATTAAACCCCATTCTGTATGGTGATGCTTGAGCTTTGGGAGCTTGTGACATTCCCCAGTTGATTCCAGTTTGTATATAAATCTTGGAACCCACCACTCTAAATGGTTTTCTGCTGATTCTCTTGTGTTTTGAAGGGTATCATCTTACTGGCGAATAACAGTAGTTGTATCTTATTTACTATCACTACATCTCTTTTTATTTAATATTATATTGTATTACCCACAACTTTTAAAACAAAGTTAAATAATAAAAAGCAAGCATCCACATGATTTCTTTAATGGGAATAACTAACATCTTACCACTAGACACAATGTTATGAATGTTGTATATAGAAAATTTATTTTTGTCAAGAAGGATCCTCTATGTATTACACTCTTAAGACTGTTTTTTGGGCTCCACCTTTATGTTACTAGCGGAAGCTCGTAGATTGCCTGTGGGGAGTTTTCAGTCCTTTCAAATTTATTTCTTTGTCTTCAAAACTTAGAGCAATTGAATATTCTTTTATTTACAACTTTTTATTTTGAAGTTTAGCTCTTTAGTCAGTCAGTGATAACAAGATGAATATTCAGATCATGAATCTAAGGACATGGTTTGATCACCCTATGACTTATGTTGCTGTAGTGATTAGATATGCTGTTAACCTACCACACTGCATAATCACCGATCTTGTAGGCGGTTGCCTAGGTGTTGTGAAGGTGAAAAAGAAGTCCTCAGATGTGTGTAGTATCCTTAGATCCTTACCAGTCTCTACTGAGGTGCCCCTCTTCTGCCTGGTCACTGCTGATCTTGCAGCTATTGGCCGGTGAGGGCCGTGGCTGGTCTCGTTGGCTTGGTCAGAGTCTGGTGACCCCACAGCCATCAGCCTCGGAGCCTACAGACCCTGAGTTGCATGTGCTTCCTGTAGCTCTGCTGCAGTCATCAGGCTTCTCCCCACAGGGGTCCCTGGCAGGATCCCTGGCTCTCAATTCCACTCCCTTCCTTCCAGATTCTTCCCTAAGAGAGATTCTAGCATCTCTCGGAGGGTGCTGGACCAGGGTACCCTCCCCTTTGTTGGTAAAGGAACCACCTGTAGGTGGCTGCCCCCAGAGGCCTAAACAAGAGTTCTCAGTGTCCCCTCACACCACCCAATCCCTGCTTTTCTTATCCCAGCCTTCGAAGCCCCAAAGAGGGGAGGTTGGAGCACGTGTCTCTAACCTTCCACACTATCAAACTGTCTCCCTTCTTTGCTCTTTCTTCTTCCTTCCACACCCTTGAGTTGGAAACGTAAGCTTTTACTTACCCTCTGTCATATCCTGTCAAAGACCATCAGCCCCATGGCCCAGCTGTCATTCTGTGGGAGAATTCTGAGAACAGTCATCCAGACTGTGTTCCTTCTTATACCAAAAGGAAAGAAAAAGACTTTGAAGCATTTTTATGTCCAGGTATATAAGTCATATATCCACCTTCTGGTTTGGGAGGTGGAACGCCCCCAGGGGAATAGGATCCAAAAGGGAAATTCCTTAATATTTCCAAAAATATTTTTCATATCTCTAATATAATGCTCATTAGTCCTTTTGGAATTGATACTCTTCATCATTTTAGGGAAACAGATTTCTAATCATGTTTAAACTGTCTTTGAGTTTTGAATTTAAGCAACTGGGGAGCATGTTTTAAAATTAATATGCCAAATTAATACATTTTCTTATGTGGACTCTTCCTGTGTTCTTGAGATAACTAGATTGTGGTATATTAATATCTTAATGTTTTATAAATTCTATTTGCTATTTTGTTAATTCCAAAAAGGTTAGTCTTTTAGTTTATCTTTACATTTAACATCACTAGGGCCTTCTGTTATTTTCCTTCTGGATGTTCGTTCCTTTCCTAAGTTGAGTGCTCTCTCCATGTCTTAAATATCATTTTCATTATTATAATTTTCTAAAAAGAATAGTATGAAATAATACAGTCTTACCTGTTGCTAACCATATTACAGTCCAAGGCTTGAATTCAAATTGAAAAGTAGTGGACAGGGCTTCCCTGTTGGCGCAGTGGTTGAGAGTCCACTGGCTGATGCAGGGGACGCGGGTTCGTGCCCTGGTCCGGGAAGATCCCACATGCCGCGGAGCGGCTGGGCCCGTGAGCCATGGCCGCTGGGCCTGTGCGTGTGGAGCCTGCGCTCCGCAACGGGAGAGGCCACAACAGTGAGAGACCCGCGTACTGCAAAAAAAAAAAAAAAAATGTAGTGGACAATGTGGGAGAGTATCCCCAGGGAATGGGAAGAATTGGCACGTGGGTTGATGCATGTTTAGAGATTACTAGTCCCAAGATGAGCAGAGGGAGTGAGGGGCCGCATGTAAAGTAATATTTATTGTTAATTCATTAGCTTCTTCAGTTGGCACATCTTTTTCCTGATGACGTATGATATGGAACATCTTTTTGTATGCTTATTTGTCATATGTACATCTTCTTTGAAGTGTCAAGGTCTCTGGCTACTTTTCTGATCGAGTCATTTGTTTTCTTATTGTTGAGTTTTAAGAGTTCTTTGTATATTTTGGAAAACAGTCCCTTATCAGCTAAGTCTTTTGCAATTATTAGTTGGCATATCTTTTCAGGTTTCTCTTAGGAAAACTTCGGAGCCCAAATTCAATGAAAATGTTTGGTTACTGTTCTATTAATCAAGCATGAGTCTACTGTTCTATAGCCATAGAAAAATCTTTCATTAGTTAAAATCTGAAGTTTATCTTTACAAGTAACTTCAGTCCTATTGTAAGATACATATATGTTGAGAGAGAAGATGGAAAAGAGTGAGAGCAAGGTGGTCTAGTAAAAAGTACCCTGAACTTGGGTCCAAAGAACCAGCTCTATCACTGGCTAGCCGTGTGATCTTGAGCAGTTTCCTTAGTATCCGTAGATTTGTTTCCTCCCTAGCAAATAAGGTCAGACTCCTGTGATTCTTATTGAATCTTCAAGCTCAAAGGTTGTTTGACTCCAAGACCTCCCTTGCTCTCTTGATCTGATGCAGTATCTACATTGGTCAGATCTGCAGGACCTTGCCTGGTACCCCTCTCACTGATGGATCACACTCTCCTTGTATGTGAGACCTTTTCACTTGGTCTTCTAGTAAAGCTGCAAGGAGAGCAACTGGCTGTTGGAGACTGTTGCTGGTCATATCTGGCCTCAGAGGAGGAGATTCTGAGGGAATCAGTATCTGCCTGGGAACATTGAAGGCACTATCATATAAAACAGTTCATACTCTTTTTAAGGGACACCAGGAAATAAAGTGAATGCCTACAAACTATAGGAAGTCTGATTTTGGCTAAATGTAATATCGTGGCTATCAGACAAATGGGCTTGAATCCCAGTGTTGTTACTAACCACTGTATGACCAAAAACGAGATACTTCACCTTTTCTGTATATCAGATTTCTGTAAAATAGAAGTAGTAATAGCTATCACATAGGGTTTTTTATTTGTAAAACACTGAGCATATTACTTGGCTTGAAGAATTCAGTAATAGTTGCAGCTTCTCAAAGTTACTGAAAGATGGAAGAGGATGTAGTAAGCCCCCTTTGTCTGGGCATGGTACACAGGAGCTGGGTGGAGAGGTGTGTGTTGGGGAAGGCGCAGGGTGGGAGAAGAGCAGAGGAGATTCACATACTAGATGGAGTCTTGACTCAGTGTGCATTAAGGTGCCTTCCAACACCATGGCTTATCTTAAAGGCAATGATCGAGCCATACCTCGAAACCCACATCCTGGCTGTCACTCTAACTAGATGTGGGGCCATGGACAAGTTACCTGACCTCTGTAACTAGTATCCTCATCCCTTCAGGTGGGTAGTACAGTTTTAGCATGCACAGCTCAGAACATTGATTGTAAATCAAATAAAACATAGTACAAAAGCATTTTCTAAACTCTCATCCCTATATAACTCTAAGGGATTATACTTATAATATCTATTCAATAAACAACGAATTTACTTTTTCTCTTTCCTATCAGGAAGTTATATTGTGAGCCAATCCTGGACATAAGCCAGAAATCAAATTTAGATTATCATTTGGTATTCCCAACGACCCTGAGTTTTTCAAATGCTGTTTTCCTTTTTGCTCTGGGTACAAGCAATTTCTAGCAGCTGTTCAGGACTGTGTGTTTGATCATGGGAACACATGCTGGGGGTGAGGGTGGGACCAGAATAGGTAAAGATCCAGGAACTGATACTTGGGCTGAGTCTCGAAGGATGAGAAAGGTATTAGCCAGGGAGACAAAGGAGCATGAAGACCTCCATGCAGCACAATGTGGGTAAGGACACAAAGGGGGGAATGGGGGTGGTGGAGAGGTAGGGAACAGTTCCAGCTGACTAGAGGGTCGCGTGCATCTGAAGGTCAGTGGTGGACACACACTCAGTGGGAAGGCAGGAACCATAAATGGAAGGTTGTGCCATCAGGGACAAATTCATACTTTATCCTAAGGGCAAAGAAACATATATAGGATTTCTTTAACAATACATTTAAAGTGTTCTAAAGGAACACTTGTTTTCTATGAACAATATGAAACAATATGAAAAAAATAGAGAAATGAAAAGAAGGGGGGAAAAAGCATCCAGTATTCTACTGCCAAAGAAAACTCCTGTTAACATTCTGCCCCATTGAAGCGTTCTGACCAAGGTCATACAGAGAATGTCTGGTTTGCTTCTGGTAGCAGTGTGGAAAATAGACTGAAAAGGAATTGAACATAAAGCAATTTTTGACAACACTTTTTTTGTTCTGAAAGTTTGAGGAACTGCTGACTATCAACAGAACTCATGGTTCAGCCCTTCTGTTTCTCTAAGACATCAGTCCCTTTAACTCCTACAAAACTGTTCCGCCTCAATCTCACCAATTAATCACAACCATCAAGTCATGCCTCAGCAACAATCTGGGCCTCTGGGTCTGCATCCCCAAATATCATTCCCATCCCTCCCAAAGCAGCTGAACCAACATCTTTTGAGGCGACCAAATGGTGGACACATCACTGGCACACCCAGTGTCTGCACTTGGATTGCAGCAACCTTCTCCTGACAGATTTCCTAAGAGTATGCACATAGGGACCTTCATTCCCATGAAGGGCTGCAGGGTGACCAGCCTACTGCCCACTTAGGAGAACTTCTGGAGGAATGGTACAAAGGGCATTCTTGACCCACCTCTATGATCCAGACCACTGAGGGGCTGCGGAGTGGGGCCGGTTCAAGTCTTGGATAAGGAGATATTCAGTCTTCCAGAGTGACCTGGGAATACAGGTTACCTTCACATAGGAAAAAATGGTGTTTTACCCTCCCTACCTTAAAAGGTTTTAATGAAGATTCAGTGATCTTAGTACTTTGGAAAGATGTAAAATGCCATGAATACGGAGAAAATTGGCTCCTTTTTGGCCCAGCACCAACATAGCTATTAAAATGTAATTTATACCCTATGAGTAACCCAGATATAGGAACACCTGACCATTGATATATAATAGATTAGATGGACTTATATGTGGGTATATATATGTGTGTGTGTGTGTACTTATGTATGTACTTATATACGTATTTATATGTAAAATCCTAACCTGGGGTAACCAAAATCACTCTTCTAGCTCCAAGCATGCCTGTTCTTTTACCTTGTTAAACTAATACAGCCTATCCCCACCCACCTTACACACTCTGTTGTTGATCTCAGCTCTCTGGGTGGTATTTCCTTGGGGGGAAAAAAGTGATAGAAGAAGCCCCTTGAATTAAGACTCGAGATAAACATCACCAGAGAGGCTGGAGTGACTTTATCCAAACATAGGACACTTTGGGGCTCTGAGGCAGGCCATTTGGTGGCTGGCATATGCAACATCCATTCTAAATCCCATGAGTGACCTTATTAGATAGGAGGTGGGCTTGGAGGAGGTATGTTACCTGCATCAACCTCAAAACAAAATATTTGATCAGTTTCTTAGTTATCTGGTATTCCCAGTTTTTTTGACTCTACCAAACAACTCGTTTTCTCCAGATGGAGAAATGCTTTTAGATTCAGTTTGTGATACATACCATTTTTAGTATACTCACAATTTAGACCAAATGTCTCTGTGGATAAGGCTAGGGATGAGTGTGGAGAGAATATGCTGAATTTCCTGATGAATTGAATTCAGCTAGTATTATATGCCTAGGCCAGTGCCAGATACCAGAGATACCAAAATAAATGATACATCTGGTATACATAGTATAGCTATGCTTGTTGCATTATTGAGATGGTTTTTGGAGTGTGAGTTTATTGAACTCTACTTGCTATCCAGTCAGTCCCTTTCACTAGCAAAATTCTGCCCAGGCTCAGCCCATCTCAGCAATGGAGTTTCTCTTGCATGCCAAGATAGCTAGCTACCTCTTAGAATTCAGCTTGTAAGTCCTACCTACTTCTGGGTGCTATATTCGAAGTCTTTTAGGAAATTTTAGTTTTTTTTTTTTTTTCAGCTTGTCTTAAAATTTTCAGGAATTAATAAGAGGCAGGTCAAGAAGAAAAACTGAAGAGACTTGTCAGGGATGACACTGCTTAATAAGGGACACGGGAGTTGGGACTTAGATCCAGGTCTTCCAAGCCCAGTCTCCATCATCTTGGCAAATAGCAGCCAATTGCAGGACACCAGTTCTGACCGGATGACCACAGATTTAAGACACTTGAAATTAATTCAGTAACTGGTCTGAGACCCTGGTGCATTCTTTGTTCTCCTGGGTCTCACCTTATCCTGAAGGAATGTTGCTGTGATGGGGACAATTTGAGAAGAAAGGCTGGCCTGAGCTCATGCATTACAGTCAAAACCATTTGTTTTGTTAACCTCATGTGAACATTACAAATGTGTGATGGAGCAGAGGCCACATCCTTCTATAGATTAGCAATTTCTTGAGTCAACATGGCCCCTTTACCTTGACCTTCAAAGAAAACACTTCAAAGGAAAAAGTCAAGGTCCTCTTCAGATGGTGGGAACTCTGAGGTGGCTCTTGCTTTGAACTCAGAGGGCTTGGGTGTCAATGCCAACTGGTTTGACTTGACTATATGTGAGCATCTGAGTGGGAGGGTGGGTGGGTCTCTCTCTCTCTTTCTCTAAATATGTTATGTGTTGTTGGTGTTCTTCTTTCACATTCTTTAAATGGAAAGGCCTGTGGAACAACAGGATATGGGAAAGTTTCCCACAGATGGGTTTAAGGAAATGAACTTGTGTTTTTTGTTTTAACATGTTTATTGGAGTATAATTGCTTTACAATGGTGTGTTAGTTTCTGCTGTATAACAAAGTGAATCAGCTATATGTACACATATATCCCCATATCTCCTCCCTCTGGCGTCTCCCTCCCACCCTCCCTATCCCACCCCTCTAGGTGGTCACAAAGCACCGAGCTGATCTCCCTGTGCTATGTGGCTGCTTCCCACTAGCTATTTTACATTTGGTAGTGTATATATGTCCATGCCACTCTCTCGCTTTGTCACAGCTTACCCCTCCCCCTCCCCATATCCTCAAGTCCATTCTCTAGTAGGTCTGTGTCTGTGTTACCCCTAGGTTCTTCATGACATTTTTTTCCCTTAAATTCCATATATATGTGTTAGCATACGGTATTTGTCTTTCTCTTTCTGACTTACTTCACTCCGTATGACAGACTCTAGGTCCATCCACCTCATTACAAATAGCTCAATTTCGTTTCCTTTTATGGCTGAGTAATATTCCATTGTATATATGTGCTACGGCTATACCACCCTGAACGCGACCGATCTCATCTGATCTCAGAGGACCATGTTTTAAACAAGAGCAGCCAGGGATAGAGTCTAATCCCTGGTATTTTAAAAATCTGGGTTTGGGGACACAAACAGCTCTGTTTTCCCATCTTCAAATCACAGGCTCTAATGCAGCCAACACCAGCCAGAGTACCCGAATCCCCCCCTTCTGCAATCACAAGAATTCTCATAGTTTCACAGTCTCCATCTGGAGCTATAGTTGTGCCTCCCAGTCCTGCCAGTGTACTAGAAAGTTCGTTAAAAAGTTAAACGTACAATGTAAACATAGCTGTTTTTATCATATTAAATAAGCTATGAGATAGGAGAGAGGCAATTAGGCCCAATTATAGCATATCTAGTTACAGTTGAGGGCCCTTCCCCATGGAAAGCAAGGCCTTGTGGAAAATAACAAACTTACACTTGGATTTCTCTCTGCTCTTATTTAATTAAAGTTAGGGAATGGAGTGGTCGCTACAACCTTGAGTTCAACACAGTTTTATCAGCTCGTAAGAAAACCTTTTCCCATCAGTGAACGTGAGTGGAAGAAAAGCTTAGCACGGATGAGAAGGGAAAGTGCTTGGGTTTGCACAGCTATTGCTTTAACTATCGCTGCTTTCAACAAACATGATGAGAGCCCCCTCTCCTTGTTCTCCTTTGACAACATCTGATATTTTCTCTTGCTCATTCTTCCAGATACCTTTTAGAATCATTTAGGCAAATTCTAAGACTTCCTTGTTGGCATTGCATTAAATTTGTAAATTATTTTGGGAAGAACCGACAGCTTCTTGGCATATATTCATCCTACTCAGGAGTGCAATGCATTACATTCCTAGAATATCTGCACTAATCAATACTTCTACCAGTAATGTAGGAGAGTGCCATTTCCTTCACATTCCCATCTACCGGTAGTTCAGTGGAATTATTGAATCGATTTGTTCAACAGTTAGTCAATTACTACTACTAATAAATGGATGTATTCAAAATAATCCCAACTCTAGAGTTTTGCAGTTTCTTCATACACACCACACACATCTCATATGCATTCTGGGAAATATTCTAGGAAGGTAACTTAGCAGGTGAGTCAATTTTGAAACTCCTTTCTAGGAATTTGACACCTAAATTAAATTTCAGGGCTGTGAAGGAGGGTTTAGGGACAAGGATGTTAATTGCCTCCTATTAATAACAGCCAAAAAAAATGGAAACCTCCAAGGTGTCCAACAGCAGAGGTTGAACTATGATATATACTCTTGGTTGAATACTATGCAGCTATTCAAATTCATGTGTAACAGAGGAATGACAAAGGACATTGTTCATAGTAAATGTTGAAAGAAAACAAGTTTCAAAATAGTGTAATTGTGTGATCCTAATTCAGTAAGGAGGGAGTATATGTACACAAAAATGCTGGAGTTTGTCTCAGAACACAGGTTTATGGGAAGTTTTCATTTTCATTGTAACTTTCTAGGCTTTTTTTCTTAAATTTTTCAAACAAAGAACAAATATTCTTTTTGTCAAAAGGAGAACACTTTCATACGTCCTATAAAGTATTCCTAAGTGACTTGTATTTTTGGTTGCTAGTAGGTAGAAGTGAGGAATCCATACTTTGAATCTGATTTTTTAACAGAAATACGTTGATTTCAAATATATACTCAATAGATACCATTCTGCTCCTACTTTTGTAATAGTTTTATTAAGAGGCATCACTTATTCTTGAATGCCTTTTTTAGTCTGTTGAGATGATCTTGTTTTCCTTGTTAAACCTGTTGTACTCTATTACATCAGATTTCCTTATAATAACCTATCCATGCATTGCTGGAACAAAAGCTCTATGTGGTCTTAGTGTTACTAGTAGGGTAACCATGGACAAGTTACACTATCTATACCTGTTTCTTCACCTGTGTTAAAAAGAAAGGCACCTCACAGGGTGTTAGGATGATTCCTGAATCACTGTATGTGAAGCACTCAGACCAGTTACTGGCGCATAGAAAGATCTGTATAAGGATAAGCTGTTGTTTTTATTTTTATTATTATTATCATATTACAGTCTTTTCTTGTATTTCGTTTAAGACCTATATTCCTAAAAGAACTTGGCCTGTAGTTTTTCTTTCTTTCTTGCTTGTAGTAATGCTATGTTGATCAGTTTTTGGTACCAAGGTTATGTTTCCTTTGTATAATGAACTGGGTAGCTGCCCATCTTTTGCAACATTCTGGAACAATTTACATCACTTGCATTTAGTTCAAAAAAGGAAGTACAACCAGTCAGTTACACAAAATGGTTAGCATGCCAAGTTATAGAACATGATACAGCTAATCATACCAGCATTCCCAGGTATATTATAATGTGAGCCCAATAAATGTGAGTCATTTAATTATACCATTTTCAATTTAATTCCATAGATATTTATGAGATATATTGTGCAGTAAGAAAAAGAACTTACAGAACAGCATGTGAAACATGACCCACTTTTCTTTTACAATTATTATATATATACACACACACAAGCATGTGTGCACATTCACTTGGGTGAGTGTGTGTTTGTGTGTGTGGTCTCCAAAAACTACATGGTAATTTCTAAGGAGGGCTAGTAATTAAGGTAACTTTTAAAATTGTTTTCTCCCTTTTTTTCTCATCTGTTTTTGTTTTTGTTTTTGTTTTGCGGTACGCGGGCCTCTCACTGCTGTGGCCTCTCCCGTTGCGGAGCACAGGCTCCGGATGCGCAGGCTCAGCGGCCATGGCTCACGGGCCCAGCCACCCCGCGGCATGTGGGATCTTTCCAGACTGGGGCACGAACCCGCGTCCCCTGCATTGGCAGGCAGACTCCCAACGACTGCACCACCAGGGAAGCCCCTGTTTTTTAATAATGAATATATGTTACCGAAAGACTCAAAAACCAAAGACATTTTAAAGCTCTATGCAAATTTATGGTTATCTACTCAGTACAGACCTTGTGAGGATGGAAAAGATCTATGTGATCCAGTCCCCTCTCTCAGGAATTCTGTAATCCAGATCTAGGTGAAATAGAAACAGACAAGTATGACATGGTTGTACAAAGAGACAAGCCAAGGGCTGGTGGAAGGGTGACCAACCTTCTCAGTTTGCCTAGGACTGAGGGTTTTCCTGGATGCAAGACTTGCCAGTGCTAAAACCCAGGTAGTGCTTGGCAAACTGGGTAGTCACCCTTGCTGGGGGAGCCAATAGTAGAGCAGTGCTGACCAAATGTCCACGTTCTTCCCTGTATTTCCCAGACTCCCCTGTAGGTCATTTGGAACCTTACGATTAAGCTCTCCCCAGGGGGAATGTGAGTGGAGTGATGGGTTGCTTCCATCCTGAGACAGTTAAGTGTGGGTGTGCATTCTCCAGATCCTTTCTCCTCCTCACCATTGGAAGCTGACAGTTCTGAGATGGCAGAGTTGACAGATGGAATCGACTGGAATCCCTGAGTCACTGTTGGAGAAGAGCTACCAAGGAGAGCTGCTTGACTTACGTCAGACTGTGATATGAGTGTGCGATAACTGGGTTGAGCCCCTGAGTTTCAGGGTTTATTGGTTAAGGCAGCAGAGCATGGTGATATGCTGACTAAAACAGAGCACAAAGGTGAGAGATTAGAGAAGACTTGATAGGAGAAGATGTTTATACAAAGCATGAAAACTTGGTAAAATTTCCACATGAAGAAGTGAATGGTGGGCAAGGGGCAGTCCATGTGAAAGCAAGGGCAGCTAGGCAGGGGAGAACAGGGAGTAGTTCAACTACAGGAAGTGGTCCTGTGTTGGGAGATCAGGCTGGGAAGGTTAGTTGTGCAATTTGAGAAAGGCCTTGAACTCTTACTTTAAAGTTTATGCTTCATTCCAGAGGCAACAGACAGTAACTGGACATTGTAAGCAATAATGTATCACAGTCAGAACAATGTAAAGAAAAGGTTAGATAGGAAGTGCTGAAATTGGGTCAGACGTAGGACTACTTCAGAGGTGATGACAATCATCAGTAAGTCCAGGCAGTAATTCAAGCAAGAAGAGGTGAGAACCTGAACTAGAGCAAAGGTCATAGGTACATAGCGATATTTGGGAAGCAGGAGTTACTGAACTTGGCTGCTCCAAATTGGAATATCTCGTAAATTGAATTGTAAGTTGAAGACGAGGTTTCCACCTCTGTGCTCTAGAGGATGCTGCTGTTCATAGAAACAGGGAGGCAAGGACGAGAAGCAAGGGTAGGAGAGAAAACAACAGAGGTGATTTGGGAAGGAAGAGAAGAGCGTGATGGGTTCTGAGAAAGAAGTCACAGAAGTGGAGGGGAACCAGGAGAGCACAATATTCCAGAAATAAAAGGGAGGAGACAATTACAAGAAAGGAAAAACTGGACCAGTGTTACAGCCTGCAGACAGGGTGAGTAGACCAAGAACTGAGAAGGGACTCTTGGCTGTTATATCAATATTTAGCAAGTTATTTAGAAGAACATCTCACAAGGTGGCTAACACGGAAAGCAAATAAAGGAGTTTGGAGTGTGGGTCACGGGAGTGTAATGAATGATAGGAACTCAAGAGTTTAAGGTAGAAGCAGCTGGCTAGACTGCTTTTAATTCAACAGCTATTTTTTAAAAAAATTTTGTTATTTATTTTTGGCTGTGTTGGGTCTTCATTGCTGCCCGCGGGCTTTCTCTAGTTGCGGTGAGCAGGAGCTACTCTTCTTTGCAGTGCACGGGCTTCTCATTGCGGTGAACTAGTGTCCCCTGCATTGGCAGGCGGATTCTTAACCACTACGCCACCAGGGAAGTCCCTCAACAGCTATTTTTAAGCTCAGTATTTGTCAGGTCCAGTATCTGAGGAATACTGATGACCAAGATGTACTCTCCTCCCTCAAAGAGCCTATAATCCAGTGAGGGATAACACAGAATAAATAGGCAGTTTCAATACTTTGAGATAAATGCTAAGACAGGGTTACAAGGTGCTCTGAGAGTACATGAATTGGCTCTATTTTGGTTTCTGGGAGTCAGGGAAGATTTCCTGGAGGAAGTTCTCTAAAAGCTGAGGCGGCCAGGGTGTGAGACAGAAAGTAGGGAGTTGGTCAGGCAATGACGTAGGGTGGAGGGGTGCAGGGAGAGACAGTATTTCAGGCCTTGGACACAGCAGGTTCAGAGGCTCAGAAGAGACAGACTGACACTTGCAGGGAACTACCAGTGGTTTGACCTGGCTGGAGTTTAGAGGTAGGAAATGCAGAGGTGAGGATGGATGAGTCTTAAGGGTCAAATCATTAAGGGTTCTTTAAAGAAAGGAGAAGGGTAGATGGCAGTTTGAGAGGGCACCAGTTTGGGGGAGGAGGTACTAAATTAGAGCGTGGTGAGCTGAATAAGAAGAGGCAGTGGGAAGGGGTAGATGGAAGGAGATGAACATATCCGTGGGGTTGGTCAGAGGGGTACAGACTGGCCTTCATTCCTGGCACAGAAAGAAGGGAGAAGCAGGTAAGTACAGGAGGATGCCAAGGTGGTGGGAGCTGAGGACGCCTGGCTTTCATCCCCCCAATAAGACAGGAAGCATACAGTTACCTGAGGTTAAGAGATCACTCTGTGTATGGCTGACGGTGCATGAAAGCTGAAAAAACTTTGAAATAGCAGTTGCAGGGTCTGTGATAGGGAGTCAACTGGGATGTATTAAAGGGTTGCTGCAGTTTTAAACCTCAGCTTGGTAAAAGGCTAGAGATAAGTGGCACTAGAGGAAAACCTTAGACTAGGAGGGATGGACTGCTCTGTTTAGTGAGACTTTCCATCCCTTTGCTGACCTATGGCTTCTACAGAAGGATGCCTAACTGGATACATTGCCCGTCAACATGAGCCTTATTAAAGCTTTTCTATTCTTCCCTAGATCAGTGGCTTTTTCCTCCTCTTTCACAAGATGTGTACTGATTTTTTCTTTTTCTTTTTTTTTTTTTGCCTGAGAATGAAAAAATTAGACTGACCTAAATATTACTTGACTGTAGTTTATTTTATCCAGAAACACTGGCATGGTTTATAATTACCCTTGTGCTCTGAATAAAAATTACAAATACAGGACTCTAACATTACCTTAGCTAATTTTGCCTGCCTTGCTTAGTATGCACTTTTTTTTTAACAATTATTTGTATATGCAAATAAACACTTTGTGAAATTACTGTGCATGTTCACTTCACCTCTTTTGTTTTATTTTGTTTTTTCTTTTTGTTCTCATTGTTACATTCTCAATCAATAAGGTGACTGGGAATAAATGAATCCAAAGAAAAAACTTTTTTTAATTAAAAAAAAATAAACGGTTGCTGCGAAGTAACAAGGGCCCAAACATTTCCTTGGGCCTTCATCAGCTAGAGGAAATGGTCTGTTCTTTTCTTTAAATATTTATTAATGTAAATACTCTTGCTCTCAAGATACGCCTCCCCACTGCTTGGGAAAGGAGAATCTGGTGTCCACTAGTGGTTTTCTCTGTGCTTCAGGAACTGACACTAAACCTGTGAAGTGTCTCATTTCTTGCTTGGAGCCCCCAGAGCTGGGAGCTCAAAGAATACCCAGGTCCTAGCTTCTGTCTGAGGAGACTTGCAAATCTGGGGCACAGACCAAGCTCTGCAAGGGGGAGTAAGGCAGCCTGCCAGGTGTGCTCTGCACTTTGAGATGACTCCTAACCTCCATAAGAGTCACTCCTGGGGTCAAGAGAGTGCCTGAAGAAAAGCATTTTTTTTTTAATGTGCCACTCGTGGGTGAGCAGGGCCCCACATCAAAAGTGACAAGTCATGTTGATAGGATGGGATGAGAGGTCATGTTTGCTCTGTGGTCTTCCTCTCAAGAACATATAACCCCAGTCTAATCATGAAGAAGAACATGAGACAAATCCCAGTAGATGGGCATCTTGCAGAATACCTGACTGATCCTCTTCAAAACCGTCAAGGGCAATGAAGACAAGGAAACTGAGAAATTGTCACAGCCGAGAGGGGCTTGAGGAGATAGGACAAGTAATTATAATGTGGTATCTCAGATGGGATCCTGCAACAGAAAAAAAGGATGTTCAAAACTAAAATTTGAATAAACTGTGGACTTTGGTTCATAGTGGTGCATCAGTATTGGCTCTTTGATTGTAGCAATTGGACCATTCACATATATGATGTTAATACTAGGGGAAACTGAGTGTGAGGTGTATGGGAACTCTCTATTCTGTCTTTGCCATTTTCCTGCAAATCTAAAACTTTAAAAATTTTAAATTTTATTCTTAAAAAGTACTATCAATAATAATACTTTCGTATGGTGACCCAAAAAAGTAGACCAGGAGGAAGGAGAGCCCATCAGTGCCGCAGCATTTGTGGCCACATCATTTCAGCATTCTCAGGGTTCGTTCATTCTCAGAAATATCTCAGACATGAGTTAATGTGGGACCTTGAGTATTCTTTTAAGAGAATAGCAGCTTTTAAGTAAACAGCAGCTCAGTGCAGCTTGTTTGGTTGCACTTAAATCCCCTTTTGTCTGGTGATAGCTATATTTCTATCCATATTATTAAAATAAGCTAACTAGGTCAGGAATAGAGAACACTCCAGGCCTGACCACACCCTCCCGTCTCCTGTGGGCCACATGGTCTTTCTCTGGTCCTGTTCCCTCTGCTGTGCTCCTCCCTCTGTGCACTGGCTTACCCAGCTCTCTTCTGACCAGCTTGAATGTGGCCTCCATCTGGCCTGGCCTCTCCTCCCACCACAGGACAGTCTCCCAGGTGTCACGCCTGACACTGTCCGGCCTCTGTGCTTCCTAGCTCTGGAAGATTCCTGCAAGAGCAACACTCTTACTTGATTCTTTTTGTTTTGGAAAAGGTTTATTTGCAGAAAAGTACAATGAATAATACAACATATGTATTTCCCCACACAGGGTTAACACGAATTGGCATGTTATCATATTTGCATCCTAACTTTTTCCCTATGTGTATGTCTTATCAAAATTACACAACATATGCTTAAACTCTCTTCATTTGAAAAGTAAAATATTACAGATAAAATTCTTTTGGGCCAGCCAAATCCTACTTCTTCTCTCCCTCTCCGGAACCAATCACTATCACTCACCATCAGTTCTGATGTAAAGTGTTTAGTTCTCTCTCTCTCACATACACCCACAAAAAATACATGGTATTCTGTGCATGTGTGTTTTCATTTACATAAGTATTATCACATGGGGTGACTTTCCTTTTTGATTCGACATGATGATTTTAATATATATCCATATTAAAACATACAAACCTAGTTCAACCCTTTTAACCACTGCATATATTCCATCCAGTAAATAAATAGAGTAAAAGTAAATAAAAACACATTTCATTTATCCATCTCCTATTGATAAAAGTGTAGGTAGTTTCCAGTTTTTCAACTCATGAAATCGCTTATCCATGTCACCTTTTATACTTGAAGGAGAGTTTTCTGTTGGGTAACTAAAAGTACTTCCAAGTTCAGTCTCTGTGTGTTGGAGAGATGATTTGATGAGCCCAGCTGCTTTTTTTCACATCAGATCTGTTGGGATCATGGAGAAGGCCTCCTAATAAAGAGCACTTCTCTTCCCAACTCAAGTTCTGAATAAGCTGAAAGTAAAATGCAGGACCAGTAGACTACCTTTATTGCTGGTAACGTCCAGGTTGGAGGATGAAGCAGTGGCGAGCCATGTGGGTCTGAGAAGGAAACTCCATGCATGGGCAGACTACCATCCATCACAGAGAGCTAGGAACTGGGCCAGGCTCCGCTCACCTCTGTCCTTCCAGCCACCCAAGGGCCAGCTTTAGAGGAACAGCAGAATGCATGGCCCTCTGGAGGGAGCCTACTCTCAAGAGCATCAGAGAAGTCACTCCCTGGGGCACCGGAAAGCCAGGAGAGCATTTCTAGAACAACATGAGTCTACAGCAAGTAGACTTTTTTTTTTTTTTTTAGTCATGGCACGCAAGATAAATTTTAGTTGCAGCTTGCGGGATCTAGTTCCCTGACCAGGAATCGAACCTGGGTGGGCCCCCTCCATTGGAAGCATGCAGTCTTAACCACTGGACCACCTTCTTAATGATATGCTACTAGCTTGTTTTTTTCAGGGACAAACTATAATAATGTGCAATGAAAACTTGTTTCATTGAAGCTATAATAGAAATGACTTATTCAGGTGTGGGCAAAGGTGAGATTCACCCAAACTCCAGAGCCCCTTTTTCACTTCCCACTCCAGAAACAAGGTAGAAAAGGTGCATATATGATTCTATATGGTGACATTTTAAGAATGAGCACTATGTCCACTTGGAGAATAATAACAATGTCAATTTTATTGAGCACCTACTATGTGTCAGGCATTATACTAAGTGCTTTATATAAAACAATCCCATTAGGAAGGTATTATTCACCCCATTTTGCAGTTGAGGAGACTGAAACGCAGGTTAAGTAACTTGCGCAAGAAACAGGAGCAGTGGGCAAGGGGCACCCACAAAGGAAAACGAAGGATAAGGAAGGGAACTAAAGTAGCAGAACCTGGACACAGTGCCCAGGAGGAGCACCAGGACTGAGCTGAGAGAGGTGCCCACACCAGTGGTCCTAGGGGACCAGCCATACACTTAGTTCCATCATTTTGCCCTATCTGAACTTCAGTCTGTTACAAGTCCGTTTTTTCCGAGTGCTTCAGTTAACATTCTGAATCCTTCCTGGGTACTGATTTCACACTTCATTTGGACAAGCAAGAAAGAGATTCTGTTGTTGTGAAGAAACTGAAGCAAAGTTTATTTGGTGATTTTTCCCTTGCTCAGGGCTCTGGATAGTGGTTTTGAAAATGGATTCTGGTTTTAGAAACTAATCAGTTCCAGACAAATTCAAGAAACCATTTGGGGTCATTCAATAATTATTTAAAGATTAGCACTTAATTTTTTAAATTATAAAAATAACAATACATGCTTATTGTGGGAATTTTAGAAAATGAAGAAATGTATGAAGGAGAAAATAACACTTATTCCTAAGGCCACAGCCAAGAGAGACAATCCTTGCTAAAATCCTAGTGTTGCTTTCCTCTGTGTATGTGTGTGTATATATTTTAATGACATCATACCGAATATACATCTTGAATCTTTTTCACTTAAAAATACATCATGAACACTGAACAAATATGAGTCACTGCCTTTTTTTAAATTATTTTAAGTGTTTACTGCACGCTTTACATGCATTATCTCATTTAATTAAACACAAACCCCAAGAATAGTTTCTATCATTCTAATTTCATAGATGGAGAAACTGGGGCTCAGAGGCCTTGTAAGGTCATTTGACTTCTAAGCTATCCTTGTTACTGAGTTTTATTTTTTATATGTTTACTAGCCATCTACATCTCATCTCCTGTTTTTCAGTTAAATTCATCTTTTTCACATCGACATTAGGGACTTATTAAGGGTATTAATGTTTTGGCTTTCAAGTAGAAATATTTTCTTCCTTTTGCCACTTGACCTTTATACTTTTTTCTAATCTCAACATAGAGAAGTTACTAATTTAAGTACTCAAACTATCAATTTTCCTTTATGGTTTCTTTCTTTTTATGCTTAAAAAGGTCTTTCCCACCAAAATATCAAACTATATTTACTCTAGTTTTTTAAGGGTTTCATATATATATATATATATATATATATATATATATATATATATATATATATACTTAAATGTAGTACATCTGGAATTTATTTTATTGTGTAGTGTGGGGTAAATATATAATCAATAATTGTCCTAGCTCTGTTAATTGACTATAATTTCCTCACTGATTTGAAATGCCATACTTAACACATTATAAATTCTGACGTATGCTGTGGTCTGTTTCTGGATTTCCCCATCTGGTACTATGGCAAACTTTGCAAAGTGCTTACCAAACTCTTTTTTTTTTAAATTACTTCTGGGTAGACAACTAGACTACATTTCCCATGCTCCCTTACAGTTAGTAGTTACCATTGACTGATAGAAGGTGAGGGAAGAGACGTGTGGCACCTCCAGAATGGCCTATAAAAATAAAACCTCATGAGAGCAATTCTCCAAGATCTTTCCCCTTCTCGACTGCCTAGAATTGAAAGGATCCCCAAGATAACCCTGGAAGCCCTGTAGTGAGAAGGAGGATCTACAGGTAGAAGGAGCCTGGGCCTCTGAATCTCTCTCTTTGGAAGATAGCTGCTGGCCCATCTGAAATGCCCATTTTTGACTTTATGTGAATGAGAAATGAACTCCTATTATATCTGGGATTATATATTTGAGGGTTCACTTATCTGGTAGCTAGTTTTTTTTGCAATTCTTGAACATTAAAAATCACTTTGGTTCCCCCCTCAAATTGCAGTTCTTATTGAAATTGCATTAAACTTATAATATGGGAAGAATAATGATTTATATGCTATTCAATCTGCCAATTCAAGACCATACTATGTTCTACAATTAGTTACATATTCTTTTATGATCTTCATTAAAACTGGGTGATTTTCTTCATATACAGCCTGCCTATTATATATGTTTAAACATGTTATTTTTATGAGATTTTTTCTTTTATATTATACAACTTATTATTCTTGATATATTACATAACTATCTTTGGTATATTTTAATATCTGGCCACCATAATGATTTCTTAATTGATTTTGGAGGGTACTCAAGATTTTTTCTGGAAAGGTCTAGATGAGCCATATCGTCTCTGTCAAAACTATCCAACTCTGCTGGTGTAGTTCACAGGCAACCACTAGACAACATGTAAATGAGAAGGCATGGTTATATTACAATAAAACTTTATTTACAAAAGCAGTCCAGGCTAGATTTGGCCTTTGGTACATAATTCGCCCACTCTGGTCTAAATAAATCACATTATTTGCAAATAACAATACTTATTTTTTTTCTGTTTTAAGACTTACAGTATTGAGACTTACCTGGTGGTCCAGTGGTTAAGACTCCACACTTCCCATTGCAGGGGACGTGGGTTCGATCCCTGGTCAGGAAACTAAGATCCCACATGCCACGTGGTGCAGCCAAAAAAAAAAAATTAAATTAAATTAAAATAAAATAAAATAAAAGGACTTACAGTATTGCCTAGAACTTTGATAATGTTATGGATATTAAAATGGTTGTGATAGTATCATATCTATTTTAATGAGATTGTCTCTAGTGTTTCATCAATAGCATGGCTATTGATTTGGAAGAGAGGGGTGTGTGTGTATGTGTGTGTCTATAATTTTAAAGTTGTATTCCATATCATTCTATACCAAGTTTATTTCAAGTTTAAACAGAAAGGATATTCAGTCTTAACGCCTTTTGATCATATTGAGATAGTAATGTGACTTTAGTCATTGACCTATTACTGTATAATTTACATTCCTGGATTTCCCTGTTGCAAATCATCCATGAATTCCTGGGTAACATAATAAACATTCTGTATATTATTCTTGTAATACTATTAGGTAGGATTTTTGCATATTTAATAATATGGGAAATTGGGCTATAAATTTTTTAATCTTTGTCAAATTTTTACTTTAGAATTATGATTTTTTAAATGAATTTTCAAGTGTTTTCATATTTACTTTTCTCAGCAAGAATTTGAGTTTTTTCTTCTTTTTATCCTTAGAAATTTGACCAATTGTCAGTCCGGTATACTTTGGGGAGGTAATTACTTAGCAACACTTTTCCATTTCTTCTACAATCTTTGACGTATCTAGGTTTCCTACTTATGGGCTGGGTGAATATTTTGAAGGAGTTGTCAGCATGTAAATATCAAGCTAAAAGAGAAAAGAGTAAAATAACAAGTATTTTAGAAGATGCTAGAAGTATGGGAAGCTTTTTATAAAAGGAAGATATTAGAAGCTAGTATCTTCTTGAAAATAGTTATGTTTTTTTAATTTTAATTGTCTCAAATTGGGCTACCATAGTCCCACTTATGTTGAATGGCCCTAAATAATTCCTATCCATCAACGGCCAGTTTCCATAAATATACCTCAATAGCCATAGTAGTTGAGGTGAATTATTATAAAACCAAATCTGTTTGATGGGTAACAGACCAACCAAAGAGAGGAAAAAATATGGAGCGTAAATAGAAAATAAAATTAATAAACGTAAAGGATGATAATAAAGCATTGAAGGCTGAAAGTCCTTTGGCCATCTGCTTAAGTTACTGTATAACCATGGTATCCAGATTTTTCTCCTCCAAGTCTGTATATGCTGTTTGTTTGACCAAACCTTTCTTCATTGACCCCACAATGCTAGCCTGATTTAGCCCAACCTCTTTGACTGATTAATCAAAATTCCAAAATTTTGTATTTCAAATTCTTAGGATTATAATTTGTTCTTGACTCTTTGACAGAGAACTTGCAGAGACTGGGAATGAAAGTAAGGGCAAAATTAATCATATATCTGGGTTTACTGGGGACAGTCTCTACTTATGCTCTGGTCCTGATGTAATTAATAGTAGTACCTCATTGTACTCTCAAAGTGCCCTTTTATAAACAAATTGTCGTATTACATCTGACCATATAATGCAGTGAGAATAATAAACCTATTCTAAATTAGAGGCTGAGAATAAGTTAACAGGTCAGGTATGTAAGATGAAGCAGGGAGATGCCACAGGGATGGCAGAGTCTTTGAGATCCATGAGCTGATCAGGTACTAATGCTTCCATTCACTGCAGAGATGCCAGAGAAAGAAGCACTGTGATAGAGTGAGTAAATGACTCCACCAAGTCTGTGCTTAAAGATGTGTGAGGAAAGGGAAATGGGTGATGGGTGTAAGGGGCTGGGGGTGCAGGTGCGAGGGCACAGGATTAGGAGGTAGAAGGATGGGAAGAAGTGGCGGGGTGAGGAGAGGAGACAGCAGAGCAGGGAAACAGAGAAATGGGAACTGAAAAGCATCAAATGGAAAATTCTTGCAAAATTTCAGTTCACATTTATTATTTTCATGAGGGAAAAACTAAAAAACATCACAATGAGAGGATAGACACTTCATTCAGAAAAAACAGATGCTGACAAAGACCCTCTTTGACCAAACTTGAATCAAGCTCCTGAGTCCTCTTTCAGACTAGGCTCCGACCTTGGGCTCTGTCCTTGGCCTGCTTATTCCATAACAAGAATCTTGCTAAAGTTAGTTTAGTATAAATCTCCCACTATTGGTCTGATGATCTTCAATATCTGTCCAAATTCCTCATCCCCCACTTCAATATCTTTTTCACCCTCATCTGCCTTCAGCAAAAATCTTGTTAGGTCAGTTTAGCAAAGAACTAGCCTATATCTTAGCAATTTTTTATCCACTGACTCTCAGCCCTGCTCCTTGGCTCTAAATCCCCACTTTCCCTGTTGTGTTCTGAGTTGAGCCCCATCTTTCTCCCAACTGCACAACCCCATTGTAGTAGCTCCCATTGAATAAAGTCTTCCTTACTGTCTTTAACAAGTGTCACGAATAATTTTTTCTTGAATAATGCCTACCCTAAAATGTCAGCTCTGTGGTAAGGAAAACTATACAAGAAAGATGAGAAAGTAAGAAAAGCACCATCAAATCTTTGGGCTCCAGTCCCACTGCCACTGGATAGGAAGGTAGCCGTCAATGGTGAGCTGAGTCCAAGCTTCCTCCTCTAAGCGTGAGTTTACATACTGTGTCCTGCCCTGAGCTTTCCTTGCTGTCCAAGCAGGGAATTTCTACATCCAAATTCCTCTCCCACCAACCACTTAAGTGTTGTGTGGTGCCCTATCTCTTCAGCTTTCTGAAAGAGTAGGATGAGAATAAGGCTTGTACTTCTGTGATTCTCCTGACTCATCTGGGAAGAAGCCACCTCACTACTTTGTATCCTGGGACTTTGACCAGTGGCTAAATGCAGAGAACCTAAACGGAATCTGAAACTGGTAGAAAGCCAAAATGCAATAGTAAAATCTGGGACTAAACTATAAAATTCAAGATACTTGATGAAATTGAAATTATATTTTCTTTGCAATGAGCATAAAGATTTTTATAGATATATTCACCACCACATTGTTTAAGGTTTAGAAAAGATGGAAACAACCTAAATGTGTAACAAAAAAAGGATTGATTAAATAATGGATGGAAAAGTCATGTGATCAAATCTTATGCAGTCATTAAAAATCAGGATTTAGCACAGATGTAGAGAACAAACATATGGACACCAAGGGGGAGAAGTGGGCGGGGGTGGTGGTGGTGGGATGAATTGGAAGATTGGGATTGACATATACATGCTATTATGTATAAAATAGATAACTAATAAGAACCTGCTGTATAAAAAAAATAAAATTAAAAAATAAAAAAAAATCCGGATTTAGAAAATGTATGTGGACAAGGGAACTAAACACAATATATTAACTGCAAAAAATCAGATTACAAAATGGTGTGTACAGAATGATTCCAGTTTTGTAAAAATATTGATGCATATATATACATGCATGCATTTTTTTAAAAAAAAAAAACTAGGATACGTGCCAAAATGATCACAACAGAATACTGACTGAGTTTATCTGTTTTCCTACATTTTGAATGTTTACCCAAAAAAGCAAGTGGATGATACTTGAGCATTAAGAAAAGTGTCTTCTTAATTCATTGGGATAAGGAATTTCTGAGAGATACCATTAAATCTAGTTCTCTGGTCTTTAAAAGACACATAGTTTCTTGACATTCGAGGAATTTTCTGTGTAAGCTGGTGCAGGTCCAGTAGAAGGCAATAAATAATGTGGCCCATCATCTCTAACCTTGATGCTAGATTCCTGTAAATTTATGCCATGCACAAACCTGGGCACATTGCAACAGGGAGATGAGGAGAAAGGAATCACTCAGGGTGCTAAATTGCTGGTAGAGATGTTGAAGGAGGGTTGCCACTAAAGCCACAACAAAGACCGAGTGCTCTTTGGCCACAGCTCCCAAAGTATTTCTGAAGGCATCAACAGGACCCAATTTTATTAGGCATTTGCTCTGAGGACAGTTTCATAAGCACTCAAACATATTAGTCTAAGCCAGTGTTTACTAACCTGGATACTTCAGAGATATGAAGTCATATGGAAACCATATCTTATATACTGACTGCATGAATATATCACACCAATTTGTACTGTTTTTCAAATGCATGTAAATACTGCTATGGTGAAAAATACAAACACATTTTTCAATGGTAATGAATTCATAGTTTTTTGTTAAGTATTTCTCAATGAATAGATTCTAAATGTAAACGTCCAGGGACTGTCATTTGGGGTTCTTTGTGCTAAAATATATTGAGAACCACTGCCTCAACCACTTGTATGTTTAACTCAAGCTCCAAGTTCTTCAGAAAGTTTTCTTTAACTACTCCAGGGGACAGTGGTCATCCCTTCTCTGAAATTCCTTTTATTTCACATTAGTCTATCCTGTTATTGTTTCAACTGGTGTCTTTTTCTCTCCTCAAGTAGACTGGAAGCTGGATGAGGGCAGGGCCCATGTTTTCTGCTTCTTTGTCACCCTCCAAAGCATTCAGGCCATTGGGGACTCAATAAGTAGTGATCATAGCTGTTTCTTTACGCTCCATTCAGTCACACTATTTCAGAAGCTCCTCAACTAACAGGAAGTTTCCATTCTAAAGGGCTAGTCCCAAGGCAATTTTTCTAAGTCCAGAATTAGTGCATTCTCTTTATTTGTACAGGAACATTGTGCATGTACAAGCAACTTTAAATTCTATCTGATGTGTTGGGCAAAATGGCCCTACTTTCGCTCTGGCTCAAGACTGTGCTCTTTTCCATGAAATGAGATACGTTTGTAAGTAGAGAACTCTCTGTATGCTGCAGGCCTTGGCCAGATTGTAGGCAAATACCCTTATCTACATGTTGCTTTATGTCTAATTCCAGATTGTGCTTTCATTATTTCTCTTAGAACTTTCTCTTGCCATCTGCTCTCTGGAAATTATTTTTCTCATTGTTCATAAATTCCAAGTTTGTTTACTCTAGAATACAGGAGAAGCAAAAATAGAATGTTAGGCTGTGAGGGGCAGCGTCTGCCTGAGCTGAGTTTTTTCTGGGGAGTGATAAATGATGCTGAGTTCCCCGTGGGTTAGAGGGCACACAACTTCAAATAACTACAACATCCGATAACAAAGTTTTTCTCCATCATTTGCAATCCAAACACGAAGAACACAGCCCTGCGGACCCCTCATCCTTCATGTTCAATTGTAAATCCTGATTAAATAGCTTGCAGGTGTCAGGATTAAAGTATATGCAGTGGGAGCCTAAACAGAGGACCAGCTGGGTTCCTCATTTGCCAGTTGCAGTTTCTTCTTTGTTTTGAAACTGTTGACAGTACAACTAAAAATGTTCCTTAGGGCCCAGGCTGAGTTAAATAACAAGCAGGATGAGTAAGAGAACAGCTGTAGATATTTTTCTGTGTTTAACATACCTGCCTTGTTGATTTATAGGAAGACCCCCATATAATGTACATTTTGTAATCCAAAACATTTAACCTTTCGAGCCAAGTCTGTGATAGAGACATCAGAAACAGGAAAGGTCTTGATGGGCCTTGTGTTCCCAACTTTTTCCCCCCTCGAAGGAAAAGTGAAATGATGGAACAACTTGATTTTATTATTCCAATGACCGCGGTGATACTGTCTTGGCCTCATTCGATACTCACAGCTAATCAGTGGGCAAGCAACGCCATGGAAAGCAGAAAGGCCTGCCCAGAGTAATGCAACTTGGGAATTCCTCTCTCTGCATGAGCTGGATCAAGAGAGCCAGCTCTACACTAATCATCCATTCTGACTTCAGGAAGGGATGTGAACGAGAGCCTCAGTGGACCTGCCAAACCGCAGAGCAGGGCTTTGGGCCACTCCTGAGTTCCTTCTTTTGTGCAATAGCATAGATAGGCATCATGAGTTTGCAGACAGTGTAGAGTCCTTAAAATTGGTCTGTGCTTGTGCTTAGCTAGAATATGGTGTTAGGAAACCTCAATGCAGCAGCAGAATTAAACAAGTTTGAAGGGTAAAATCTAAATCTTTTATGCCATTACTGTCAATTGTGTGCTAAGAACCTGTTGCATTCATGGTACTGGAGTGGGCACCAACCTGAAATTGCATGTTTAAAATAGTGCCTATGACTTCTGACCCAACACCCATTCCACCCCTAAGTATTCGTTAGGGCTGATTATGGTCATTCCATTCCCCTTGCTAGGGATTTGTTTGGGAATGGGCATGACCCAGTCCTGGCCAATAACACGTGAGGGGAAGTCTGCTAGCTGTTGAGGTATAAACATATGGACACAAGAAAAACAGTATCTTTCTTTTCCTTTGAATACTGCCTTCCTTTGAACATTCCGGTTGAGGGGAGCCACCTAAGAGCAAAGCCAGCATGTAGAGGTTGGTGATGCTAAGATGCTCAGAGAACTGGGCTCCTCAGTGACATCACTAAGCTGCAGAATCAATCCTGGAATTCACCCTACTCCTGAATTCTAATTCTGTGTGATAGCAAATTTCCTAATTGTTTAAGCCAGTATTACATTGTTTCTGTTAATCAAAAGCATTCTAAGTAATAACTTCTGTTTAGACATGCTACCCTCTAAAAATAATAAAGTGTATATGTCAATGGAGGGAGGACAAAAATATTAGAATAAGATTGAAAACCTGATTTTACCTAACTACAATAACAAAACCTACTTTATTTTTTCAAATGTAGAACAACTGATTGGATATACTTGCATTCAAGACATGCTTTTAATTAATTGGCTCCCTAGTGGCATCCCAGTTGTCTCAGAACTGATGGGATGGATAGTGGTCCCTTGTTAGTCCATGCACAGCCCAAGCACAGCTTGGATGGGAAGAGCCACCAAGACCAGAACTGACTGGGGGAATAAGGAAAGTCAACATCTTCAAGGATCCTTTTGGAGTCAGGATGTTGGTTTCTGCTGGGTGAGAGTCTAGTGCGAAGAGAAAGAGTGGAGAACTCACTTCACACTCAAGGGACATCCCCCTTGGATACCCAGCCAGACCACCTTGTTGGCGGTATTATAAGGTGCTAAAGAACTGGGACTCCTAATAAACTGTGATACTGGGGGGGGGGGGGCTTGTACTTCCAGTAAAGTGCTTTATTGGTACTATAAGCTCTTAACCATTCAATTACTAGTAGCACCTTCCGCTAGGCACTATGAGATACAAACTAAGAAAGCCTAAAGATGGCCTGCAAGGGTCCTAAAACTTCCAAAAGACACAGGCATAGGCCTGTCAATGTGGTGTATTGAACCCTTCAGAGTTCACCAATCTAATGTTTAAGTCCACTCTGCATTGAGCCTTTCCAGTTGAGCTCCTGGCATCACACTCTATCTTTGGAAATGTCTGAAGAATACGAAAAGAAAGCTAATAGTCGCTGCCAGGACTTATGCTTAGTAAGCACTTTTAGACATGATCTGATTTAATACAGCAGTCCTATAAGGTAGGTTATTATTATTCCCACTTTTCAGATGAGGAATTCGCTCAAACTCACAAAGATAAAAAGGCATATTTGCAACTCAGACCAGGACTGTTGAAGCCAAATATGCCATTAACCACTTCTCCTTACTGCCAAGACCCCATAGAACATTCACTTCATGTTTTTTTTAAATCATTTTACTGTTTATTACCATAGTCAACATTTGAATTGGCAGAACTGTTCGCATGATAGACAAGACAGAGACGTGTCATTCAGGGAAGAATAGGTGAAGGTTTTCATAAAGCTTGAAGAGAGAAGTCCCACAGTAACTAACACAAGGATGGCTGCAGCAATCTCAGACAATGGTGTGCAAGTAGGTAGGAACAAAGGGTGTTCCAGCAGTAGCTGGCCTTCGTGTGTTGGCCTGAGACCACTGCTGTTTCCTAAGGGGAATTTCTTAATATGTTGGTAAGCAGATGACTTGCAACAGACATGTAAGTGGAGTAGCGTGACACTTTGCAGAATAAATTCTGTAAGTTTCTGGGCAGGTTCTACAAGTCTCATAAGTGATAAATGGTTGCTGAATTATGATTCAGCAAAGGTAATCCCATAAATGGACATCCAGGGAATTTTACAACTTGTGAAATTCTTAGGCCAAAAATTAAATAGCCACACAAACCAAACCTACACACTGTGAATTAAAATGGTACCATGTTAGGCCTTCTGAAAGAACCAGCAGGAAAGATTATTCAGACAGAAGATCCTCATCCTTCTCTTCAGCCGGAAGACTAGCAGGCTCCAGGTGCTCTCTGTTGCTCCAAGTCCTTCTCAGACTTTTCCTTGAGAATCTTTTTCTTCTCCTGATGCTTGGAAGGTAGCACTGTTGGCTCATTTTGATAAAAGCCTAAGCATGGCTGCCAGACCCTGCCCCAGACTTGGACCCACCCCGAGTGCCTCACTCAGAACATTCTCACTCTAGTCCTCTGGAATTCCCAGAAGCATTTAAGGGGTGGGTGAAAATTGCTTTTATTTACTTGGGCACATTATTCAAATGTAAGTGGTACAGTTGAAAGAGCAAGATTTGAATGCATGACAGGCCTCTCGTAATCATTATAAGACCCTGTGCTAACTACCTAACTTTTCTGTCTCAATTACCCCTGCAGCATAAAGGGCATATACTACCTGACCCTTAGGAGTAGAGGGATGGGGGAGGGGTGCTGGTGATGCCTCAAGCGATATGTGTAAAACATTCACGTATGCACGAAATAGGAGCTCAGTGTTACTTTTTCTCATCTTCTATACTGACTATGGCCCCATCGATTGGGCTAGCTATGAAATAACTTAGAAACACAAAGAATTTCCTTTCAATGATTATCGAAAAGCAGCAAAGCAATTCTTATGTGAGCAATTATTACTATTGTAACTGCCTATCGTTTGTCTGTCTACCTCAGTAGGCCATAACCTTCTTGAGGGCAAGAACTGTGTCTTGTTCATGATGCAATTCCAGCCTCTAGCACATTATAACTACTGGGCTAAACATGGGAGTGCTGCAACAAAAAGAAGTAAAGCAGTGCTGTTACGAACAGAAGATTTGCACATACCTCACTCAGAACAAAACCGCTAAACGTCTTGTCTTGGAACATAAATTTTGTGAAAGAAGCTTGAATATTTCCTTTATGATTGAGGATGTTGCTAATGAGTGTGAATCTCAATATCTTTATTGTATAGAATGAGAGTCAAAGGGTGGAGTTACTATATTGTAGGTGAAACTCAGGTAATAAATACTTGATAAGTGATTTTATTATGATTCACCTCTTTTTTCTAAAAATTGAGGGCAAGAAAATAAATCCAAAGAATTGATGCCCATGTTAAGTTGAGATACAGTTGGGAGCCCTTTTCTGGTGGGTTGGTTGGTCATCATAAAAATGGCATTGCTTTCAAGGCAATGATTACAATATGTTCACCCTGCCTGACATCCACCTCAGTTTCCATGTTCACATTCTCTTATTTCCTACAACTGTCAGTTCTAATACCTAATGATACTGTTATTATCATTCATAGGTAGATAGCACTTTACAGATGAAAATGCACGTGTCACCTTGAATCCTCATAACAAACCTGAGTGGTAAATATTATTATCCATATTTTACCAGTGAGGAAATTGAGGCTCCAGGTCTCAGAGCAAGGAAACAAGCTTAGTCCCCATTCCTTCCCTCATCCGTTCATTAAGCGTGCATTTATTTAGTCCCAGCTGAATGACAGTTATGTTATTGAGGACCAGGGACACATTGTCATATTAAACAGAGTCCCAGCCCAATTGACTCCAAATTGGGAACTCTTTCTATTGAACCAAAGAGCCTTCTGTTCTGGATAAGCCTTTTAACCTCATTACTTTGCTTCTTACCACACCTTCTGGACAGGAGGCCTTCACCTGGATCACAGTGGAGCCTACTTCAGAAAACCCTGCCTTTAGGCCATGTGCCTTTCTTTTCATCCAGTACTGACCACAGAGTTCCCACCAGGAAAATAAAACACTCTGTCTGAAGAGAGCAATTCCCACTTCAGCAATGTCCCTGTAAGGCCCAGTCAGAATCAAGTAAGCTCACTCCTATGGGGTCCTCGGTGAGCTGCCCAGACTTGCCAACCCCAAAGGCAATGCTGCTCTGAGGAAGAGAATGTTATGCCTGAACCAGTATCCAAGGCCATTATCTCATTTAATTCTCCAGACAACTGGAGAAGTAAGTGATACCATCCCATTTTGCAGATAAGGAAATTGAAGCTCAAAGAGGTAACCAACACACACCCAATGTTATATCGTTATCTAAGACTAAGCTGGGACTGAATTTAGATCTAATGTGACTCCAAAGCTCAAACTCCCAACCCAGGTTAAATGATAGATACTGTCATCTGAAGAAAGATGGAAATCAGGAAACCCATTGAATGTAAGGAATACATGAAGACATTTCCAAGGCTGCCCCTTGGACTCTTCCACTCCTGAGAAGGTAACTTCCTGTCTTTGATCTGCAAAGGAAACTAAGGCAGGGAGGACACTTAATTTGGCCAGTCCCCCAGCCAGGTGGTGATAGATCCAGGGCTAATGCAAGGTCGCTTGCCTCTTGGCTACGTTACCATACAGCCTTGGCTCACCTGAGCCTGAGAGAATTGGACCATCAGCCAAAGCACATTCACAGGAAAATTTTAATTTCCTTGGTGGAATATGTACTTCTTTGAATCAACTACCTAGACAGGGTTCCACCTATTTCATCAGACCTCCCCAGCTCTCAGTGTCATCTGGCCTGAGATTCTCCTCATTTCCAACAGGCCCCTAGAGCCTCCAGGAGCCGTGAGAGTCCCTATCTCAGTGCCCTGGGTGACAAAGACTGTGTCCCAGGTGCCCAGACGGAGGTCACGGGAAGCCCCAGGTCCACAGAGCTCAGCTCTCCCGTCTGACCGGCATTCCCAGAATCACTTTACAGCAGGGGCCAAAGATCAAAAATTTTATGGGCACTTGGGGAATTATTCCTCTCCAGCCCATCTGCCCTTTCATCTGCACACCCACTGCCCCAGAATAGCAAACAGCTCCTAGCTCCTGAACTGTTTCTCGAAAGACTTCACAGCAGGAAAACAGAGGCTAGAAATATTTCAAAAGCTTGGCCACAGCTGTCTGCAGGAGCCCATTTGAAAGCATTCGAGCAGAAAATCTCCTTCCTTTAAAGCTCCAGTCGCTGGTTTTGCTTGGCTGGGAGAACAGCAGCATCACCTTCACCCTTAGGGCCCCCCGCCCACCTGGGTCTATCCAAGGGGATTTCGAAGCACCCTTACTTAATGGCAGAAATCACATTAAGGGACAGAAGCTTCTAGACCTTCATAACCAAGCACGCCTGTGGTCTGCAAGGGGTTCCCACCACCGCCCTGAGAGAGGATTGCTGCTGTGGAGCACCAGGCTTCGCTCTCACCCAGACGCGTCCGGGTGCCCCACTGCTCTGGCTGTTTCTGGGCTGACAATGAATTTGCAAACTCCAAAGAAAAACCAGTGCAGAAGCATCCTCTATAGAGTAGGGATGTGATTCCTTTATGGGGAGTCCTCCTAAGAAGAATAAAATCAGAGCAATACTTTAGACCTAGGCTTGAGGGGTCCCTCCCCTGGTGCACCCTGGCCCTTGTCTGGCCATTCTTCTCCCCATAAAGTGAGGAGTATGCAAGCGGTAGGGACTTACCCAGCTAGAGTTCACACCTCCCTTTCTAGACTATGCCCTGGCGATCGAGACCCTAAAAGTCTCTGAGCCTGTTTCCAGGCCTTTGAGGGCCTCATCCCTGGATCTATCCTCTGAGGCCAGGCAATCCCAGCAACATGTGCACCCGAGATGCAAGGGCCAGCCAAGGGCAGAAACTGATGGGCAATGTGGATGCCGCTGGGGTGCGTGGGCCTTAAAGTACGAAGCAGAGCCAGGATGGGGAAGGAAGCAAGCAGGCTGAGAACCAGCCTTTCCTGTGCTATCTCATCCCCGTGCAGAATGTGGAAAAGTCACAGAGGCATATTTGTTAAAGTAGAAGGATAACATATTTTATAAAAACAGCTTTTTAGCATACTTTGTAACTTTTGAATATTCAGACATTTGGTATATGGGATTTCTTTCTATTGTTGCATCCAGAATCACAAATGTTGAGGATGAGTCTGAGTCAGAATTCATCTCAGAGTAAATAAGGATCAAGTGCGTTCATGTCTTCATTCATTCAGCCATAACTTACTCAGCTCCTGGCATGTGCTAAGTATCGTGCTGGGGACTGGGTATGCCATGGGAACTAGACGGTTACAGTCTAGCTAGAAGGAGAAAAAGCAGTTGTCCAATGAGGAAAGCCACAGAGTGGTGAAATGATAGCCGAGAGGCAAAGCTAGGAAAGAGACAGTAGTAGGGAGGATTGGTTTCTCTGTGCGTGGTCAGAACCTGACTCAATGTTCAGATCAATTTTTTTTTTTGCGGTACGCGGGCCTCTCACTGTTGTGGCCTCTCCTGTTGCGGAGCACAGGCTCTGGACGCACAGGCTCAGCGGCCATGGCTCACCGGCCCAGCCACTCCGCGGCATGTGGGATCTTCCCGGACCAGGGCACGAACCCGTGCCCCCTGCATCGGCAGGTGGACTCTCAACTACTGCGCCACCAGGGAAGCCCAAGATCAATTTTTTTTTTAATGCAAAACATCTTTATTTGCTTTGGATTGTCCTTCTTCCAGTAAGGTTAACTTTTTTAAAGTTAATTTTTACTGGAGTATGGTTGATTTGCAATGTTGTGTTAGCTTCTGCTGTACAGCAAAGTGTATCAGTTATACATATACATACATCTACTCTTTTTTACATTCTATTCCCATGTAGATCATTACAGAGTATTGAGTAGAGTTCCCTGTGCTATACAGTTAGGTCCTTATTAGTTACCTATTTTATATATAGTAGTGTGTATATGTCAATCCCAATCTCCCAGTTTATCCCTTCCTGCCCCTTCCCCCTTGGCAACCAGATTTTTTTCTACATCTGTGATTCTATTTCTGTTTTGTAAATAAGTTCATTTGTACCATTTTTTTAGATTCCACATATAAGCAATATCATATGATATTTGTCTTTCTCTTATTCAGTATGACAATTTCTAGGTTCATCCATGTCACTGCAAATAGCATTATTTCATTCTTTTTTATGGCTGAGTAATATTCCATTGTATATGTATACCACATCTGCTGTATCCATTCCTCTGTCAATGGACATATAGGTTGCTTCCATGTCCTGGCTATTGTAAATAGTACTGTAGTGAACATTGAGGTACATGTGTCTTTTCAAATTATGGTTTTGTTCAGATCAATTTTAACTTAATAACCCTTAGAGGCCTATGACTAATAATTAAATCTAATTAATTCTGCAAACTTGTCTGTTTAGCCTGGCACAGTACTAAGCTTTGGGAGACCAGAAACACAGGCCCTCTTCAATGATCTCAAGTCTAGAGAGACATACAGATATGTATAGAACTAACTCGGGGTCAAGACAGAGGGAAACAGTAGCAGTACAAGAAAGGGTTGTAGGAACACAGAGGGAGGCATGATTAATTTCTTCTAGGCATTCAGGAATGGCTTTATGTCAGAAATAACATTTCAAGTGAGGTTTTTATGATGAAATAGAATTTACAAAGAGCACAGAAACATGGAGAGACATTCCTGTTTGAGGGAAGAGCTTGAGCAAAGGCACTGAGGCCGGCCATTGCATGGAGTGCTAGGGGACTAGTTAGCCTGCACGGTGAATACGTTAAAATGTTGGCAGCAGGCTGCAAAGGCAAGCTGGGACCAGATTTTGGCAGGCCTTGCCTGGCAGGCTCAGGAGACTGATGGTTCTGGAGAAGTGGGGAAACATGTTAGGATAATCATTCTGGAGAGGAAGCAAGGAGACCAGAAGAAGACTATTTCAATCATTTAGGCTAGAGGATCTTAGGTAGTAAAACAAGGTAATGCTGGTAATAAAGATTTAGACCTAGTAGTTCTGAGTTTTGATCTAAATTGCAAAGGCAGTCATCTGTCTCCATCTCCTTCCTCTTGTCCACTTTCTGATAATTGAGGATCATTGGTTGCGAGCAACAGATGCCAACGCTGGGTAACCTATGCAGAGCTGATATTTATCTGGTGGCTATGCAGCAGCTCACAGAATCTAGGGGAAGGCTGAAGAGGCAGGTGCCATGGCAGCTCTGAGGCCCCAGGTGGCAGCCACTATAGGAGTTTCTCTGCAGAACGTGGACAAATCTACTCCAACTATGTTTCCCCCAGTATTTTTTGTCACTCTTCTCATGATGGAAATTTCAGGGAGAGCACATATGATGAACTAGATTGGGTGGTTCTCCTGCCAGTCTGCCAGGGTAGGGGAGGTCACTCTTATTAACAATCTAAGGAAACTCCCCAGTCAGGAACCACTGTTCCCAAAGAAGTGGGTAGGCCCTACTTGAGGGTGGGAACTCAAGCTGTCTTTCTCACTATGTATCCCCAGTGCCTAGAAGGGTGCCTGGCACCTAGCATGTGTATGATAAGTATCTCCTGATGACAGTAGGTCATGGAGCAAAAGTGACAGATGTCCACACCACCTTACCAGGCTCCTCCTGCCCACCACTGACTTCTCTGCCCTCCCTGGGTGTCAGGGGAGTGTCAGGACACTGAGCACACCCCCCTGTTTGGGAAACTGGCCAACCCACCCTTCACTCCTCAATACAACTGATGTCCTTGTGCCAATTCTTCAGCTGTCCCCGGGTGTACTCCCTGGAATTTCTAAACACTGATGATGATTTCCTGTTGGATGGGATGTTTGGGATTTGGGCTTTGTTTTTCTTTTAAATACCATTCCTATTCAAAATGTGAGATCCTTTTTTCTGGAAGTTATTTTTCATCATCTTTTCTCTCCCCAAGTTCTTGCACCATGGGCCTTCCTGCCTTCCTGTGGTTGGCCCTATAAAAATTATGTTCCTAAAGAGTTACTGGGGAGGTGGGGGGAGGGGGCGATGATTACTTGTTGGCTGGGGGTTTTTTTGCATTTTTTTTTCCCATCCAGGGCACTTTGCCAAGGCATCTACAATGACTTTGTTCCCTCCAACATGAAGTGCCTTCGTAGAGGCCAAGGCCAAGGCCACTGTTAAATTGGGGTCTGTCCCTGACTTCAGGACTTGACTCCAAAGGACATAGGGAAGCTGCTGGTATCCAAGGGAGAGGCAGCTCCTTTGCTCCAGGCAGTAGATTTAAGCCCACTTGTAAAATAAAAAGAAGGGGAGGGAGGGGAAGGGGAGAGAAGGGGAGAAGGGAAGAAAAGGTTACCTGTTTGGCAAGAAGTTGTTACTTTTTTAATCAAACTGTCCCAGCTCTGTTTATGGCTTAACATCAATATTAAGTCATCATAAAACTGAAGGTTTATGGTCCCTAAAAGAAACATTGAAAAATGTATGCATCCTATAACTCCTAGAACATGTTGTCTAGATTTTTTCCATATGGGTAGTAGGAATTTTTGTGGAGGTGATAGGCCACGCTGTGTCGATGTGCGAAGCAGCTAAGGGGAACTGTCCCCAGCTTCCTCTGACGTTTGGGATACTGGGGGCCTCCATAGTGGTGCCACCTTACCCCACGTGGTCCTAAAACTCTTTACAAGTTCCCGTGGCTTCCAGAATAAAATCAAATCCAATCCAGTATAAAATGGCCATCAAGGTTCCCCTTGAGCTGGCCACTGCTCCCCTCTCCACACGCCCCTCACCCCTTTACCACCTTCCCTTGCCAAGCTCTGTGCAGCAGGAGGCCACCTGCAGTTGCGGTCCCCTGCCTGGTGCCTTCTCCATTTGCTCTACACCTGTCACCTCTCTCTAGGTTACAAGTAAAACATCACCTCCTCAAAGATCTACGCAGTTCCCCCCCAACCTGAGCCAAGCTCTCCCCCAGGTTGTCTTGCTCACCTAGGCGAGAGAACCACTAGGCAAGAGAAACAAGGTGTCTGGGGAGAAAACTAAAGCTGCCAACAGGGCTCCCCTCCCAGGCATGCTGCTGAGTATGGTGTCAACAAGAGCTTCGAGAGCCCTCCCTTGAGGCTCCCAAGGAAAGTAATGGGGAGAGCTTGGCTCAGTCCTGCATATCCGTGTGTTAACTCTATGCCCTGGACATGTCACTGAAACCCCTGAGCCTCGCTTTCTTCCTCTGTAACAGGGGCACAATAATAACACCCTGTCGATTTTGCAGCACTGTTGTAAGATTTGAAAGACCAAGTATGTGAAAATAAGTTGTCTTTGTGAAGAGCTGTAGGATAGAAGGGACTGTGGTTAGGAGTGGAGAGGCCAACCCCCTGCTTTACATCAGCAGCTGTATCCTCAAAGACTGCTTCCCATGTGCGCAGTGAAATACAGAACTTTAGAGCAGAAGACACAGTTGCAGTCATCTCAAGATGCCTTCTTTTAGCTTTCTAAAAAATTTTAATTGTGGTAAAATATAACATAAAATTTACCATCTTAACCATCTTTAAGTGTACAGTTCGGTGGTATTTACATTCACAGTGTTGTGCAAACATCATCATCATACATCTCCAAAACTCTTTTCAGCTTGCAAAGCTGAAACTCAATATCCATTAAATTATAACTCCCCATTCCCTCACCACCACCCCAGCCCCTGGAAACCACCATTCTACTTTCTGTCTCTATGAATCTGACTATTCTTGCGTTCTTCATACAAGTGGAATCATACAGTATTTGTCTTCTTGTGACTAGTTTATTTTACTTAGCACAGTGTCCTCAGGTTCATCAATGTTGTAGCATATGTCAGAATTTCCTTTAAGGTTGAATAATATTCCATTGTATGTGTATACCACATTTTGTTTATCCATTCATCTATCAATGGATACTTGGGTTGTTTCTATCTTTGGGCTATCATGAATAATGTTGCTATGAACATGGGTGTACATATCTTTTCAAGAACCTGCTTCTAATTCTTTTCGGTATATACCCACAAGTGATTTGCTGGGTCATATGATAATCTGTGTTTAGTTTTTTGAGGCCACCATCCTGTTTTCAAAAGTAGCTGCAACATTGTACATTCACATCAACATTGTACAAGCATTCCAGTTTCTCCACATCCTCACCAACGCTGTTTTTTTTAATAGTAGCCATTCTAATCGGTGTGAGGTTGTAGCTATCTCATTACAGTCTTGATTTGCATTTCTCTAATGATCAGTGATGTTGAGCATCTTTTCATGTGCTTATGGGCCATTTGTATATCTTCTTTGGAGAAATGTCTGTTGAAGTCCTTTGCCCATTTTTAAATTAGATTTTGGAGGGTTTTGTTGTTGAGTTGTAGGAGTTCTTTATATATTCTGGATCTTAATTCCTCATCAGATACATGGTTTGCAGATATTTGTTTTCCTATTCCATGGGTTGCCTTTTCACTGTTAGCTGTCTTTTGATGCACAGAACTTTTTTTCAAGTTCAATTTATCTATTTTTTTCTTTTGTTGCTTATGTTTTTGGTGTTATATCCAAGAAATCATTGCCAAATCCAATTTTATGAAGTTTTTCCTGTTTATTCTAAGAGTTTTATAGTTTCATCTCTTACATTTTTGATCCATTCCATGTTAATTTTTGTATATGGTGTAAGGTAGGTGTCCAGCTTCATTCCTTCCTGTGTGGTGAAGATGATTTTTGACAGAACAGAAAACTGAGCTCAGAATGGGCAGGAGTCTGCCAGAGGGAAGGCAGCTGGATAGGGACAGAGCTGAGGTTAAAACCCAAGGCTCCTGTGTCTTAATCCAACATCCTCTCTGCTCTTCTAGGAAATAGACACCCTGGGAGTAAGTGACCCTGGGCTTTCCTGTGTGTCTAACTAGAAAAAAACTGGGAACACAAAATGTGATATTGGAGTTGGCGGGTTTTCCTTTAGGTGGGATCAGCTAGCCCTCAGTCCAGACCACTGTGTCAAGAGTATGTGATGGGCTTGTTCCTTTACATAAGAGGGTCATTCTTCAGGACACCTTTGATCATCAGAGGTGAACAGCAGCCAAAGAAAAGGTATCACAAAAAAACTGGCTCCACGATCAGTGACACGGTGATTTGGTGGAGTATAACTTTGAGTCACTGATATGAGGGGAAGAAATGCTAGTGGCCTTCCGTGTGCATACCCTTTGTGCCTAGTGGCCAGCAAACTGGGGAAAACTTGTGTTTTGAAGCATTATCTTGAAGAAGGAAATGAAGATGTGGGGGCTTTGTTAAACGTGTTGGGCTAAGGCAAGTGTTGGCAAACCACAGCCCACAGGCTAAGTATAGTATTATTGAAACACAGCCAGGCTCGTTTGATGTGTTGTCTATGGCTGCTTTCACACCTCATCAGAGTTGAGTAATCGTGACAGAGACATATGGCCCACAGAGCCTAAATTATTTACTATCTGGCCCTCTACCAAAATTTTAAAAAGGTTGCTGACCCCCGGACTAGGGTAACAGGGAAAGTTGAGCGGGCACAACAGTAGAAGCCCCTTGCCCACAGGGCAGCCCCACCCTCAGGGACCTCGTGGCCCTCATGGCTGGCTGGAGCATGACCATTAGCCACATCAGGAGATGGACTAGTGGCAACGTGAGGAAAGTTCTAGCTGCTCTGTACTCTCATAGTGCCTCCCCAGGCCCAGCCCAGAGAGGATCTGGTAGTTGTGAGTTGGCTGAGCACAGAGAGAGTAAGAGCCCCACAGGAGCCAGGTCCCAGCCCTGCCACGTTCATTGGCCATACTCTTGAGACACCCACAAAGGCTTCTGGTCTAAAGGCAGAGTGGCAGCTTGGAAGTCAAGGTCCAATCACATGAGATAGAGCTTGATGTGGTGCTCACACTGCTGTCATTTATGTTCAGCTTTCTTACGCATGCTGTTAATAACTCATCACTCTCAAAGAGGATATTAATTAGTTTACACTTCAATGTGGGTGTGGGCAATTCTCAAACTTCTTGGCCTGTTTGATAGAAAGTGCCAGAAAGACAAGGGTTGAAATAAATCTCAGCTCTGTCACCATGAGCTGTACTTGGAAAAGTGACCCAATTTCTCTCTCACTTCTATGTCTGCATCCATAAACAGGATAAACCAGAGCTGATATAAGAATTCAGTAAGAGGATGGGCATGAAACTGCCAGAACATTCCGCGAATGCCAGTTTCCTTTCCTTAGTCCATTCAGCACCACCCACCACCAGCAGCTTCTCTTCTAGAGCAGGGGTCCCCAACCCCTGGGCCACGGACTGGTAGTGGTCCATGACTTGTTAGGAGCTGGGCCACACAGCAGGAGGTGAGCAGCAGGCGAGCAATTGAAGCTTCATCTGTATTTACAGCCACTCCCCGTGGCTCGCATTATCGCATGAGCTCCACCTCCTGTCAGATCAGTGGTGGTGGTGAGTTGTATAATTATCTCATTACATGTTACATGTAATAATAATAGAAATAAAGTGCACAATAAATGTAATGCCCTTGAATCATCCCGAAACCATCCCCCCCCGAACCCCCACCCTCGGTCCATGGAAAAATTGTCTTCCCCGAAACCGGTCCCTGGTGCCAAAAAGGTTGGGGACTGCTGCTCTAGAGGCCAACCCTCTCAAGTCTCTGGGCTCTCCTGCCCTCCACACCCCTCACTCTCTGTGGCTGCTCCAGGATGAACTAAAGGCTCCAGCAGACTCCACACGAGAATAAACAGTTGTGCTACAGTGCAACGGATTTTCAAGGTACAACTACAGTCATTTTGCAATTGGGTGAAACGTCTGTTCTTTAGAACAGTAGTCCCCAACCTTTTTGGCACCAGGGACCGGTTTCGTGGAAGACAGTTTTTCCATGGGGGGTGTTGGTTCAGGAGGTAATGCGAGCAGTGGGGAGCAGCAGATGAAAGTTCACTCGCTCACCCACTGCTCACCTGCTGTGCGGCCCAGTTCCTAACAGGCCTCGGACCGTTACTTGTCCACGGCCTAGGGGTTGGACACCCCTGCTTTAGAAGCTTCTGTGGATTTAGCCCGATGGAGAGACACAGTTCCAGGAAGTATGCCCTAGTTTTGGACCATCCCACTCCTCAGAATTGCTGGACATAAGAGCAGTTCAAACACTAATTAGGGCCTCTCCAGTGCTAACTCAAACTCAGTCTGGTCTCAGAACTGACTGTTTCCTCAAGGCCTCACAGGGATGCTGCAGCTCCCAGCTTCTGTTTCCTGCCTCTTCCTTTATCAGCCACAGCCATTGCTCTAAGCCCAGACTCTGAGGCCTCCAGATGACTTTGTGGGAATGTTTATCACATTGTTGTTTGTTATAGCAAAATATTGTTGGACATTTAGACATAGAGGGGTTGGGTAAATCAATTATACCACGATGCAGCCATTAAAATTTACAGTAGACCAGAATTTATTGAAAAGATATTTGCAAATTACATTTAAGTGAAAACAGCACGTTTCAAAATCATATGAACAAAACATGGGGATTTATTCAGTTTTTATATTACAAATACATATTCGTATATGTGTATTTGTACAGGAAAAGTATAAAAATGTAAGAAATCAATAGTAGGTTCCTCTGCTTAAAATATACATGGATTTTACTGTTTTATGTATGAAGTATATATTTATATTTCAGAATCTTTATAATAGAAAAAATTAAATGATGCCATGTATGAAGTAAAAATGTTTTATATGAAGTGAAAAAAAAAAAGACCAGGAGGTCCCCTTCTCCAACATGGACATCTAAATAAATACAGAGGGAAAAATGGACCCTGTTCACCAGGGCTCTGCCTTATTTGTCACACTGACAGGGTGACAACAAAAGAACTGGATGACGAACTCCAAATCTTGGCTCATTCTTTTCAGTGTTCAAAGACTGAGTTTATAGCCTTTGACACTATGAGATGTACAAGCTAGAAGGCCCTGCAGAGACCTTATAACACTCGTGTTCTGAGGGATGGAGTGGCATGCTGAGTTCTCCCACCAGCCTGGGACCCTTCTTCTCACGCTTGGCTACATCTCCTATCCTGGTGCTCCAACCTTTAGCTTTGGAGGACTCTGTCTTTGGCTCAACCCCTCCTCAACCTCAGCTCCTCCGTGGTCAGCACGTAGCCATACACACCCTGGGGTGACAAATACATGGGTGGATTCTGAAACAAAGGGGACCTTTTGTTACCAATGGGAAAGGAGCGCTGATCGGGATGTAGGAGATTCAAGTTGTCATCTGTGGTCTGAGCTCTGCCTGGTGCAGGTGCCTCCATGAACCCAGCTTGTTCATAACCAACTGATGAAAGCCATTCAACTGATAAGAGCATGGTGGAGAATCCCACCAAATAAAATTTCTGTGCTTCAGAAAAGCCACATTATGATGGTTTAGTATGTTCACTGTGGTTATTTAATGGATTTCGTGCTCAAAAAGACCCAACATTACTGACTTTCACCACAAACAAGCCAGATGCTGAAGACTAACGCTATGAGAGTAGAGCTCAATGAACTTTAAGTGTAAAAAGTACAACTTAGGGAAAGAAAAGCCCTCATCAATACAGATTTCATGGTATCATCAATCTGTAAACATCCTAAGAGCAATCTGTCCCATGGTGAAGGCTGTATGATTTTTTTTTTTTTATATGAACTGCCCTCCTCGGAGCAACTTGAGTAGTTTTCTGGGTCTGTGTTCCACCCCTCATCATTCTGTATGTTGTATTGTAGTGATACAGTGCAAAAATGTACACAAGACCTGGTGCCCGCCCCCCTCAAGTGAGGCAGTGGAAATGAAAAGAACAATCATGATATAGACATCTAAGAGAAAGAACAGGTTGCTGTGGAAGCTCATAGTCACGAACTAAACCAGAATTGGGGGTCCAGGAAGGCTTCCTGGAGAGAGTGACATCTAAGTGGGGTTCTAAATATAGTTTAGACTGAGCCCCACAATGAAGAGAATTTAGAGTTTTCAAAATTCAGATAGTTCATTATTCAAAAGGAAGCTTCCTAAAAGCTGAAAGTTTTGGATAAATTCTAGAAACAGAAAATAGCATAAATTATAGCCTGCAGAGCCCAGCTACCCTGAGTGCTATATTTCTTGGGCTTTTCACCACAACTGCTTTCATTTCAGATCCCTATTGACTTAAGCCCAGCCTCACCTTTGAGATCAGAGTGGACTAGAATAATGTGGGAACATTTTCTCTTACATAAACAAGAAAATTTGCAGCTCAGGTGGTGGTACCCAAACTCAGTTCCTGTCATACCCCCAAGAATGAGCTATCTTGCCTGGATATGAGGAAAGGCCCCCAGGGGGCTCCACATGCCCCTTGATGAATAGTACATGAGGGGGTGCAACAGAGGCAGCCTCCCCTGCCACGTGAAAGTGCCGGGCAGAAGCTAACAGTCTGGTCTCCCCACCTGCCTGGAGCTGGCACCTCTGACCTGCCCCCCTCTGTCACTTCTGAGCCCCAGTGGGGAAAGTGTGTCAGCCAGAGCCCATCCATCACGGAGCATTTGTCCAAAATCAAAGCCCCACTGCCCTTCATTAACACTGCTTGGGACATTCCCAGATTATCAGGAATTTGTTAGCTAGTCAGAGCAAGGCAACGGGCAGACTCCTGGGGAGAGGATACGTCAATCCAGGACAGATGCCATTTTGATGAACCTGGGAAGATGAGACCCAACTGCCAGGTCTTCAGGAGAGCACTCCCCTCCCCTACACTACTCAAGGACCCATTTCAGAAGAGAGCAAAGGGCAAGGGGCGAAAGCAACCAAGAAGTGGAATTCTTCCTCACAACCTAAGATGCTCTTGACAGCTCTGAGTGACCACCTCTTCACCCATCCCTTCAACAGCTCAGAGGTGGCAAATGAATTTCCAGGGAGGGCAACCTGGGCTGGAGCCCAGCATTCTAGCAACCAAACTGACCTTCAGTTTCCTCCATTTCAAAATGAAAGCTATCATACCTTTTTTGTTACAAAGGTTGCCACAAAGACTAAGTCAGATAAGGTAGTTAAGGCCACCTGGCACAGCGTCTGGCACATACAGTAATTATTATTACTCTCGTAAAATTATAAGTTACTGTGGAATTCTGCCAATAAATTATTGACTATTAAGATTATAGATTTTCTAAGTCATAGTTTGACTTTTCTGTTCTTTAAATGTACCTTTGATGGAAACAGGAATTCTTGCTCTTTAGAAGCTCAGGTACAGAGTTGAATCAGGAACATATGCATTTGCCCAGATCCATGTTTTTGTTTTTTCTTAAAGCCCCCCCCAACAAACAAAATAACAACGATAACAAACCTCTCTTCTTGAGCTACTATTGAGTCCTGCCTCAAAAATAAAATGTTAAAAATTTGAAAAAGAGACGTTTATTTTCCTTTTAGGCCACAGAGCACCCTGCTAGCATCATTGCAAGAGCTCACATTTGTAGTAACTGAAATGACAGATGCTGTCAGTGAAACTGAAGAGGCCTCGGGAGTATCGTTGTGGTTTGGCTAAATGATGATCAGATGAAATATTGTTGGTTAAGTCTTACCGAGGATGTCTTCACATTAGAGCTGTTTGCAAAAAAAAGCGACGTGAAGTCAGCATGGGCTTGCTGTTTTTCTCGTGCATGTTTTTCATTTTGATATTATATCATGAACAGCTGTAAGGATAATGTTAATCGTCCCTTCTGGAAACATTCATCACAAGGGTTTATTTATTATTTGGTTTAAGTATTTAAAAGTTAAAGCATTTCCAAGCTGTCACTATTGAAATATTTCTAATATTGCAAAAGAGCAATTATTTCAGAGAGCCTACTCTTAAGATTTCCACTTAGGAGAGAAAATAATAACCAATGTTCTATGGGTTTGGTTAATGCGACTGAAAGGTGCATTGGGAATGGTTCTTTTTTCACTGAGAACCAAAAATTTTGCCGTGTAAATGTGGAGCTGTAAATTCTAAGAAGGTATGGATGAGTGAGTTGGGGGGGGGTATTGATATGATAGAAGCCTGGCAGGCTCTGTACCACCAAAAGAATAATACAGTCATGTAGGACTTCACAAAGTGTTTTCTGTTTTTATCTCAGCCTCACAATTGTCCTTCAAACTAGGCATTTGTAGCACTTCATAGATGAGGAAACTGAGACAGAGTTTTTATGGCTTACATAAGATCAGCCAGTGTGGCTTTTTGTTTTATAATTGAAGTGTCGGACAGTGCTGTGCTAGGCAGAGCTTCCACCAAGCCAGAATGGATGAATTAGGATGGAGAAGGAAAGCCCAGGATTCTTGGTTCGGGAAGTCAATAGCAGCTACACTGTAGCACTCTCACCCCTCGGCCAAGAAGCTTTGTGTAGGGCGTAGTTTGTACAGCCACACAAGAAGACCCTGGTCCTAGGTCTTGGGAACACAAGGACAAAAAAAGGCACAGTCCTGACCTTCAGAAGTTGATAATAACTCAGCTAACATAGGTCATTAAAAAAAGAACCTCGCGTCTTTGGATACTGTGCATTCTCTCTTACTCTGGCCCTTCTTTCTGATTATGTTTTGAAATATGAGTTTCTCACTTACAGCTCAGTGAAACCCAACTAGACTGAATGCACAGCAAAGTCTTGTTGCTACTGCCCGGCCTCCTCTTGGTATTCAGTGCCAAGTGTTGCCTTTGTCAGTTGGAAATGCAGTATAAAAACCCACTCCGCTTTTCTTGGATCCAAAGGAAGCCTCATCAAATTTTCTTTAACTATGACATGTGGAAAACACCAAAAAACAATCTGCCCGTCCCATATGGACTTGAAAAGAAATTCATTAATGCAATTCTTAAGAGAAACATATGGCAAAACAGCTAATTGTGAAATTTGTCAGTACAGTGCAGTACTTTTAAAAAATGAATTATTATTTTTTTTAAAGAACCACTTGAATGGACTTTGCAGTTGTATCTTTGGAAATGAGATCCCTGGATGTTGAGAGCTTAGGATTTCCCTGGAAACAAAATTATAAGGAAATGTAAGAATGCTGAAGGAATTCAAAGCATGACTTTGTGGAAACTGGGTTGGGACCATCTCAAAGGAACAACAAAGGATGTTCTGTTCCCCCAGTGACTGTGCTTTTCCCAGTGGATTCCTTTGAGGTTCAAATGAGTTGTCCTTGGCAGGGCTCCACTGAATGTGCCATTTTCACCCCTCCTTGATCCCAGTGATGGTGTTATTTGCTCCCCTGCAGCCTGGAAAGGCTCCTCAAATGGTACCCCTGTTCTTTGACCTGGGGCAGGGTCAGAGGCTCAAGAGTTGAGCTCAAAACGGAAGGCTAACTTTCATGAGATAGGGTGGCCAGTGACGCTGGGTTACCAAATTCAAGAAACCCCAATTAGAAGGTTTTCCCATGCTCCTTCTGCCTAAAGCACCTCCTCCTCATCTGCCCTGGGATGCCTGGTCTGCCTCTCATGGGGCCATAAAGCGCACTGAATTGATGGACGTGAGTGGCCTTAGTTTAAGTGATTATCAAGTCTGACACAAGCCTAGGGGCTGTGTTCACATGTGTACTAATTGGTTGGTCATTGGCTCCAGTTGGCCCATGGACCAGATGGAAGACGAACAGGTGTGAATAAAAGACTTGGGGCTTTAGAGTCAACCTGGCTCATCCCCTCCCAGAGTAGAGGCCTTGGACAAGATAGCCAGTTCTCTGGAGCCTCAGTTTCCCCTCTGCAGAAGAGAGCTGATAATACCTGCCTTTAAAACAAAAAAAGTAGCAGCAATAAAACCTGCCCTGAGGGGTTTTCACAAGCTTTGAAGGAGATGTTGACTGTCACGTCCCAGCCACTTAGAGTTCAACAATGAATATTTAGGGTTGTCACCATCTTGCCTCTTGCTCTGAGATTTTGGGGGGCACTTTTTCTAGGATCTAGAGCTGGTTCCCATTCAGAAACAAAGGATTCCTGTCTACCACTTCATTCTCACCACTGTGGGCTGCTTCTCAAGAGGAGGCTTCTGGAAGGCAGGGGTCTGAACTGTGACAGCCATAGGGAAGGACACGATTCCGGGTACAGGAGAGTAGACAATCTTGGCCTTCCTCTTTTCTCCAAGGCTCCTCCTGGATCTGAACAGTATTCCTCCCAGAGTCCCCCTCTCCCCCACTTTTTTTTTTTTTTTTGATCATCACAACTGGAAACAGATTTGTTTGTTGGTTTGGTTTGTTTTCCTGAAAAGAGAGTGTTTAGGGTTGCAGCAGCTGGAAAGTTCTGTGAGGGAGTCTGCCTGGACAGAGCTGGACAAGTTGTGGAGCTGAGCACCCCTACAAGCCGTGAGAGGACTCCATTCTCCCTTTGATCTGTTTTCACGCCACTTATCATAGGTTTCCACCTGGGTCTGAACTCTTTTATATGATTCTCCGTTCTCTGTCTCTCCTTCACACTTCTTCACGCTTTACTGCCTTGATCCTTTGCCCACTTCACTTCCTCACAGCTCTTTTCCCTTTTTGACTTTGCCTGAGTGTTTCCTAGGCTCGGTGTAGTCTAGGGCCTCAGCTTTGCCTCCAGCCGTGCTTTTGCCCTGCCCACACCCCCTTATTCTAGGGCACAATCAAAATTCCAGTCCCCTCAGGCTTAGGGCAGTGGGGGTCGTGCAGTCCTGAGATCCAGAGAAATTAGGGGGGCCCTTTGAGGTCCAAGAAAGTGCCAATGGCTTGGCTTAAAACAGGCCTGTCTCCTGGCTCCCCCTCCCCGGTCCCAGCACCATCAATTAGAAGCAATGCTGAGCTAAATACCACTGCTCACGCAAACCTTCCTAACTGGAAATCATTACCTTTTTACTTTTTTTTTTTAATAAATCATGGTCTAAATAACCAAATAATGAATCTCTCACTAAGCAGCATAATCAATCTTCATAACCCATGGAAATACGCTCTGGAAAGATTGCATTTTACTGCTGTTGAAAACCTCGGTTTCATCAAATAAAGGAACAAATTGCCATTCAGGAAATTATTCTTGGGCTAAAATATGCAATCAACACTTAGTTTCCCACCTGCACAGTCCTAGAATGCACGTGGGGTAATGACATTTGACATGGGGCTTGTTACACTCCTGACCCAGGAGAAGGGTTTTCATATTTTCAGTTTGCAATGTCTGGCAAGATTCCCAAAGTAATTTTCAATTAAAGTCCCTGGTACTTGTCAAACATGAAGACATTGCCCAAAAGATGGAATAACTTCATTAGGACGAGACATACTCATTTCGCCAAGTATTTCAGCTGAGTGTGCAAATGCTAGGCTCTTTTCTTGTCCAAACACTAAAACTGAACAAAACAAAGTCATTTTCTGTCTTTGTCCTCTACATGGACACAAATTTAAGGGGAGGGGATTGTCCAGCCATATAACCTGTCAGTGTTATTCCTTCCATCTTTGGTGAGATCTTCTCCTCTCCCCAATTTTAGCCATGTTTGTTCATTCCCTTAGCTGACTTGACTTCCCCAGAACGTTACGGCAGGTATTTGACCCAAGCTCAGCCAACTAGAATTCAGAATGCTTCATACTGGACTTAAGAGAGAAGCTATTTTCTCTATCACGTTGCTGTTAATTCTGGTCCAGAGCTTCCCTGACAGAAAACCCATGGGCGAGAATAAAGCCCTTGTGCAGAGAAACCCAAAGACCAGAGTCTGGAGTAGAGCTCTGAACACACTTGAATACCTGTTTCCAGCTGCCTGGAAAACCAACTCCTGCCTTGCACTGTCCACAGCAGATTATGTGAACCAATACTTGATTAATATTTTACTTAAGTTTGTGCGAATAGAATTTCTGTACTTGCTACCAGAAGAGTCCTGACTAACACATGAGTGATGCCAGTATAAGGATGTGTTGGCAGAATAAGAATGTAATAATGTAAACATTTCCTAAGCATTGTCCTTAAATAACTAGTTTTTGATTGGATCAATAATAATATATTGTGCCTCTACCATGGGCCAGATCCTTGAGGTACAGAGATGATTAAAATATGGTTACAGACCTCAAGGGGCTCAAGGACTGGGAATGAATGCAGAACATGAACAAGCCCATTGTCATAACAGAGGGTTCATAAGATCATGTAAAATGCTGAGACTGATTAGCTGCAAGTAAGGCATGCAGGAGGGCTTCATGGTGGAGACAGTACTTTTCCAAGTCTTGAGGGGTGAATGCAATTGCAATATGTAGAGAAAAGTGTAAAGGTGCTGCAGGCAGAGGGAACGTGGGCTAAGTATGAGGCCCAGACACATATGGCATTTCTCAGGAGCACATAATAGTTCAGTGTGGATACAGCTCTGGCACCTGGAGGGGAGGAGAAAGGTGATAAGAAATGAACCTGAGGAGGTAAATTGGGAGCAAATGATAAAAGTCATAATTTCATCCCTTGGCAAGGAGACACAGGACTGTAAGCAAAGCAGCAGGGTGCTTAAACAACCAGGTGCTTTCGAATTTAGAATTTTAAGAGCAGTCTAGCAAGTGAAAGGATTATAGAGGGGAATGACAAGAAACAAGGGGGCTCTTGAAATCCAGTGGAGCATTGACAAAGGTATGGAGCAGGGCTATGGATGTGGGAATGAATGTGAGAAAATAAATTTGAAAAATACTTCAGAGGCACGATCACCAGAATGTCATGACAGAGCAGGGAGGCAAGGAGGGACAAGCCAGGAGTACCTCAAAGTTCTAGCTTGAATGGTTGGGTGGACAGTGTTGCTGTGAACTGGAATGAGAAACAGGAGGCGGGGTGAAATCTGAGTGACAATGAGGAGCTGAGAGATTGAGTCTCATCTCAGCTCTTCCATCAGCCACGTGTCTGATCTTGGATACAGTGCTTAGGCCACTTCAGTTTTCTCAACTATAAACTGAAAAGGCTGGAAAACTTCACTGCAGGTTCCTTCCTACGTTGAATAGTGTGTGATTTAAGAGACATAATGTGAATAAGACAGGTCTGACAAAGCTTAAATGTCAAAAACATGAAATTAAGCAGGATGTGACTGAGAACCCTGAATGAGCTGCAAACCAAGGGTGAACATTCCCCTTGATCCTGCTGCACAGAGAGGAACTATCCTGGAGAAAAGGGCATGTGAGTTTGGAGAGAGTATGGTACAGTCTTCCTAGGAGCATACTTCCCAGAAGTCATTCTCTGCTTTCTTTATAGCTTGAACGTCCGTACAGACCCACTCTTCTATGTGTACTTGGTCTATGACCAAGATGGTATTGCAGAGCACTAGGGAAAGAAGACAGTATTCAAAAAGGATGGTGAGACAATTGATGACCCTTGTGGGGCTACATGGAATTAAATTAAATACCTCATGCCAAACACAAAGTCAATTCCAGAAGAACTAAGGACCTAAATGTGAAAGGCAAAACTTGTGGAATCAGATACAGGAGAGCATCTTTATAACCTTCCAACAGTAATGGACTTGAGAAAAAAATTATTTTGAAATAATTTAGACTTACAGAAGAGTTTCAAAAATGTTACAAAGAGTCCCATTATATTCTTCACTCAGCTTCCTTTAAAGTTAATATCTTACTTGACCATAATACGTTACCAGAACTAACACTGGTATAATACTACCTACTAAACTCTTTGAATTAAAGGCTTTTTTAAGACACAAACTATATAAAAGATAAATTCAACCATATTAAAATTAAGAATTTCCATTCATCAAAGAATACAATAAAGGAAGGTAAAAGAAGAAACAAATTGAGAGTTAGTATTTGCAACACATACAGCCAATGAAGGATTTGAATAAGAAGGGTTAGAACTCCTACAGATTAATAAGAAGGCAAACAACCTAAAGGAATAATGGATAGAAGAAATGAATAGGCATTTCACAGAAGAAGAGATACATATGGATGGCCAATAAACATATAAAGGATTTCTCAACCTAATTAGTAGTCAAGAAAATGCAAATTCAGACCTCAAGAGCAAAAATAGCAAGTTCTGAAGAAGATATGTATCTAAATGCATGGCTGGTGGCTGGTGGGAATGTAAATGGTGCCACCACTTTAGTAGTCTATGTGGCATCCTCCAGTAAATTCGGCCAATTCCATCCCAGGGTCTTGCCACTAAAAGTGTAGTCAGTGGACTCACAGCACTGGCATCACGGTGAGCCCTCCCCACTTAGACTAAACCAGAATTTGCATTTTAACAAGATCCCCAGGTGAGCCATATGCCTATTAAAGTTTGAGAAGCCCAGATCTAGAGAAACTCTTGCTCATGTATACATAGCAGGTGTGTAAAAGAATGTTAGGAGCACTGTTCACTATGCCAAAAAAGTCAAACCCCACAGATGTCCATCAACAGTCAAATGGATAAACAAATTGTATACAGTTACACAATGAAATATTATCCAGCACTGAAAATGAGTGAACTCCTCTTATGTGCCATAAGGATGAACCTCAGCAAAAAAAAGAAAAAGAAAAAAAGCAAGTCCTAAAAGATTATATCCAGTATGCTACTACTTTAAACAGACCAAACACAAGCAAAACTGAATAATGTATTGTTCAGGAATTCATACATCCTTGAGGAATCTTTTTTTTTCCAAAAGGGAAGACAATTATAAACAAAACTCAGGTTATTGCTGACTCTGGTGGCAAAGCATAGGGGTGAACAGAAGTGGTGTGCACCAGGTATGGGCAGTAATCTAGTTCTTGGGTTGGGAGTAGGCAAGCTTATAGGTATTCCTTTTATTATGCTTTTTAACGTACGTATTATTTTCATAACATGACTTAATTTGAAAATCAGTTTTGTAAAAAACCTCCCAATGCCCCAGCATTCACAGCAGCCAATTATTGATTTGGGCCTTAAAGTTTAGTCTGAGTCTGTTGTAAAAGGACAATGCAAAGAGGAAGAAGCAGAGATGAAAGAAAGAGTCAGGTAGTGGTAATAGCGATTAAGGCAGTGACATCACAGGCTTGGGAGCCCAGGGAACCCCCACAAGACCAAGGGAAGAGGTCAGCTGATATAGCAAAAGCCAGTGTGATGCTCAAAATCATGACCTTCCATGGGATTTACCAGATGACTCAAAAGCCAGTTTCCAAAGGCTAACCTATAGACTCTGAGGACAAGCGACAACTTCCCAATCCTAAGTGAGGAGGGAGTGATATTTAAACAGGGATATATAAAATATACCTACCTATATAGAAATGCATTAGTAATTAGTAATATATATGTATTTACTGGAGTTAAGTAATAAATCCAGCCATTATTGAACAGCTAATACGTGAAATGGGCGACCCAAAGCAACCTTCCAAATATCAGCACGCTGGCACCTTGGCCGGTGCCAGAGCTGATCCACCAGGCCCTGTTCTCCAATAGTAATAGGACGAAGGGCTCACCTGATCACACACACCATAAGCTAAGGCTTATGTAGAGCAGTGGTTCTCAAACTTGGCTGCACGTTGGAATCACTGTGGGAGTTTAAAAAAATGCAGCCGCCTGGGTTCCACCCAAAGAGATTCTGATTTAATTGACATGGGATGCAGCTGCTATACTGGGAGCTTTGAAAGCTCCCCAGATGATTCTCGTGTAGCAATTGGAAAAAAAATTTTTAATAGTGAGCTTCCCTTTCAGAAGTGCCTGTGTGGGATCACCCAGTTAATAGGCTATAACACCTGGGGCAAAAATAAGAGCATGTAGGTCCCTAGGGATGTGGGGTGCAGCCCAAACATTTTGCATAAAGGTACACAAACACGTAGTATAGAATGGCAGTAGGTGTGCTAGTTCATGATAGAGGACATGAGGATATAATGCAATTGTTGGGGTGTCCCCAGGAATAATGACATCTCTTCTCTTTTGATCAGTAGCTGTTTTAATACCAGGGTTTCTCAACAGTGGCACTACTGATGTTCTGGACCACATAATTCTTGGTTGTGGGTACTGTTTCTGTGCATGGTAGGATGTTTAGCAGTGTCCCTGGCTTCTACCCACTAGATAACTGTAGCATCTTCCCACTTCTGACAAACAAAAATGTCTCCAGACATTGACAAATGATCCCTAATGGACAAACCTGTTACCTAAGCAGGCATCCACCCGGTAGCAGGATGCCTGTCTCCTCTTGCAGGCAGAGCTCATCTTTCGATGGGATTTTTTTGCAGCCCCTCACATTTTGTTTCAGGGCCCAGGAGAGCAGGGGAAGGGGGTGCAAACACAGCATCCCACTAAGCTGGTGAGCACGGTTATGGTTCCAAAGAACCCTCTTCCTTCTCTAGCTCTGATTGAAGGTGGGGAGAAGAGAGGCTACTTTAGGGTGATAGGTTGGCCCTGAAGGGCAGTTTAAGACCAGTTCTTGGGACTTCCCTGGTGGCGCAGTGGTTAAGAATCCACCTGCCAATGTAGGGAATATGGGTTCTAGCCCTGGCCCGGGAAGATCCCACATGCCGCGGAGCAACTAAGCCCGTGTGCCACAACTACTGAGCCTGCGCTCTACAGACCGCGTGCCACAACTACTGAAGCCCACGCCCCTAGAGCCCATGCTCCACAGCAAGAGAAGTCCCCGCAATGAGAAGCCCGTGCACAACAATGAAGAGTAGCCCCTGCTCACCACAACTAGAGAAAACCAACGTGCCGCAACGAAGACCCAAAGCAGCCAAAAATAAAAATAAACAAATAAATAAATTTTAAAAAATAAAATAAAACCAGTTCTTAAGGTTCCTTCCAAATGGGAGTGGTCACATCTCTCCGCCCCAGTTTGGGGGCCTGCTAACCGTTCCTAGAGAAACAGGGAAAGTGCCTCCCCACATCCTGTTACCAAGGTAATTTTTTAAGCTGTGCTCAAGGACCTCGCACCAGGCACATCTGAGCAGAGGCTCTGCACAAGTTGGCCTGATAGATTAACCTGTCTCGGAAGGAGCCCGTATGCCTCTAATTGTTGTAAAATAAACACGGGGCTCTGAGCTTGGGGGAGGCTGGGTTTTGTCAGGATCCAGGCTGATCTTGCCCATGTCTCCTTCACCTCTGAATAATGAGCAAGAGGCCCAGAATATGAAACTTTGCCTTTAACAATCATCATCATCATCATCACAGTAAAGTTTGAATTTGAATACCTTTTCCAAGTTCAATAGCACAACAATTTATTGAATGTGTTGGCCAGGGACAGCACAGAAGCCAGGACCCCTGGCCTCTAACAGCTTCCAGTGGCACACACGTGTTCAGATCAAGCAATACCCATCAGTTCTCAGGCATGCTTCTGGTTGAGGGGAAGTGTGAAGGGAGAGCTCAGTGGAACTCTCAGTGGAGGTACAGCAGCCAAGGGAGAGAGAGAGCTGAGTGGGCCAGAGTATCTGGGGAAGGACTGTCAGTGGAGGATGAGTGAGGGCTGGAAGGGAGGGAGGAGGGCAAAGAAGGCACTCTGGGGAAGGCTGGGGGAGCTCTGGGTCTCAAACCTCAATTGTTCCCCAAATGTCCATTGTAGGTTGTTGGCTTTGTTTTTTCTTGATCCAAGATCCCATTAAGGAGCACACATTGTATTTGCTTCTCACATCCCTTAATTATTTCATGTAGAACAGCCTCTCCATCTGGTAAGCTTTTTTTTGTTGTTTTTTTGTGGGGTTTTTTGTGGTACGTGGGCCTCTCACTGTTGCGGCCTCTCCCGTTGCGGAGCACAGGCTCCGGACGCGCAGGCTCAGCGGCCATGGCTCACGGGCCCAGCCGCTCCGCGGCATGTGGGATCCTCCCAGACCAGGGCACGAACCCATGTCCCCTGCATTGGCAGGCGGACTCTCAACCACTGCGCCACCAGGGAAGCCCTGGTAAGCTTTTTAAAGAGGATTTAAATTTATCAGTAGGAAGCTTGACCCATTGCATAAATAAGGTGAAAAGATGACTAGTGACAAGATAGCTATTCAAGTAAGCTGGAAAAACTGTTGAAATATTTAAAAGCCTCTAAATTGTAAACCAGCAACCACCTTGCAGAAGAGTCTTTAGAAACTATAGAACAAAGAAAGAACTTAGAAATCATCTAGTCTAACTTTTTAATTTTTTTATATAAATTTATTTATTTATTTATGGCTGCGTTGGGTCTTTGTTGCTGCATGCCAGCTTTCTCTAGTTGCAGCGAGCAGGGGCTACTCTCTGTTGCAGTGCGCAGGCTTCTCATTACGGTGGCTTCTCTTGTTGCGGAGCACGGTCTCTAGGCGCGCAGTCTTCAGTAGTTGTGGCACACAGGCTCAGTAGTTGTGGCTTGTGAGCTCTAGAGCTCAGGCTCAGTAGCTGTGGCACGTGGGCTTAGTTGCTCTTGGCATGTGGGTTCTTCCCAGACCAGGGCTTGAACCTGTGTCCCCTGCATTGGCAGGTGGATTCTTAACCACTGTGCCACCAGGGAACTCCCTAGTCTAACTTTTTAATTTTACGGAAGTGTTGCCTTAAGGACTTTTTGGAACAAGGTGGAAATCTATCAATCATTTCACAAATGAAAAAACTAAGGCCCATGAATACAACATGACTTGCATATTATAACTTGCCTTAAAAAAAAGACAACAGAGCCTAGGTTAAAACCTGGGTCTCCTTGGTCAGCCTTGGGTCTCTGGATTGCCAAGACTCCTCTCACCTTCTAGAGCCTCACCTTCTAGAGGCACCAGGTTGGGAATGAAGGTCCTAAGACCATGAAGGCTTCACTGCATGGTCAAGATGGCTGCACCAACTCAGAAGAAACTCCCTCCCTTCAGGGCGAGCGCTGGGGTGCACGACAGCTGAGCAGGCTGCTGCAGCTGCCTGAAGTTTCCCATGAGGACGGAGGGAAGAGCCAGAAAAGCTGTCTGAGGCATCCCACATACCAGGCCACATTCAAATGACCTGCAGTTTCCGTTGGCAGTCTTCACTATTTCACATCTCAGATAATTGCCTTTGGACAGAGATTTACATGGACTTTTTTCATTGCCCAGAAAGGCAATCATGTTCCAGGGAAAGAAGAGCTCCGATCAGCTGCAGACCGTACAATCCTCTTTTGGCCTCAGAGGAAAGGACATTTCTCAGAAAAAGCGATCAGTGAGGGAGGATGGGGGGGCGGGGGGCGGGAGCACAGCCACAGCAATATTACAAAGCAGCCTCCTATGCTGTCTTTAGTCCCTTCTTTCCTATGTGGGCTTTACTTCCCAGGTGCCCCCCGACTCCTCCCCAGGATATCCAGAGCCCCTCTTCTTCCCACTGCTTCTCCAAGGTAGTGTCAGAGCTCCAAAACATTTGTTCTTTTCTCCCATCAAACTCCCATTTGCTCAATTTTCTCCCCTCCCTATTGTTTCAGAGAGGGGTGTTATGAACTAATTCAGGTGAAAATGACTGGTAGGGTGATTTGCATTCTTCAAGTAAACCCTTAGAGAAAGGTCTTTGCACCTAAAAGCATTTGAGAGTGGATCTAGTGCCAAGCCTTTGAGACTGCCTTCTGTGATGTCCTGGGTTCTGCAGAGGTACTCAGGACTGACACTAGGCTGAGTGCTCCCAAGAAGGCAGGAAATTCGCCTTGCTTCCATCACAGTACCTCTGCTTCTACCTGTGTTACATACTGAGGTTCCACCCACAATTTCTGTTCAGAGCATTTTGCTTCTCAAAAAGAAGTTTAAAAACCAGTGATCAGTGCCTCAACCTGAATGAACCCTGAAAACATCATGCAAAGTGAAAGAAGCCAGACACAGTGGACCACATATCCTATAATTCCATTTATCTGAAATAAATAGAATAGGCAAATTCATAGACACAGAGGGTAAATCACTGCAAGGATGAAGAGACCTACTTAATACCTGCACACCTGAAAGGAGCAGAGCCCAAAGTGAAAAGTGGACCCTTAATCAAACCCTAGACTTCATGGTAGAATTGCAAGCAGGTCTGGAAGATTTCCTGTGTCCTTCAGATCACATGAGAGAACCAACACCTCTATTGCCTACGTAGAAGGCCAGCCTTAAACAAAAAGAACAACCACCTCTCCCCATGTCCCTCTCTCTTGTAATTTACCCATGTAGTGGAAAGACACTGCTATAATGAGAAAGAGCACAGGATCTAGACAGAAGGCCAGGAGGAGAGCAGAGGGTCGTGTAGGCTTGTGCCCGGAGGGAAGAGCAAGTGAGGGCCTGTGCTCCACTCACCAAGCCTTGGCCGGACTGCAGAACTGTGACTACACTGACTCTCACCAGCCCTGGTTCTGGCATGTGTGTACTGCATAACCATGAGCTAATGACTTCATCTCAAAGCTGGGGTCTTTCCCTACAAAATGTGGTTGATAAAAATGCCTTCAGAGAACTGAATGAGTTAGCAGATAGGTTTCAATGCAGGAATTATTTTTCCTTGCATGTGAAGATGCTTTAAAAGGGCCTCAATGTCCAAGAACTATGTTCTGTTTGTATACCGACCACCTATCAGATAGAGATTTGGGATTGCATGTTAGAAATGATCCACGGCTAAAGAGAGTGGACTGGGAGGGGAAGGTGGTCAGAAGAACATGATTTGCTACAGGATATAAAAGTTATATTTTTCAACACAGAATCAAACAAAATCTCTTTTCCTCCTCTTTCTGCCTTAACTTTTTAGGGCTGTAGCCAAAGGACTGAGGCAAAAGAAAAAGTCTGACAAGCCAAATTCCACAAGCACGAGACTTCCCTGGTGGTCCAGTGGCTAAGACTCCATGCTCCAGTGCAGGGGGCCCAGGTTCGATCCCTGGTCAGGGAACTAGATCCCACATGCCGCAACTAAAAAAATAAATAAACAAAAGATCCCGCATGCCACAACTAAAGAACCCGCATGCATGTGACAACAAAGATCCCGCGTGCTGCAACTAAGACCTGGCGCAGCCAAATAAATAAATAAACATTAAAAAAAAATCCACACGTTCATATGAGGGAGGCTCTGGAAAGACAGGAAGACATGCTGGACAAGGAAAATAGTAGAAGAAAGGCCCAGAGGTGGCAAACTCTGGGGGTGCTGCCTAGTTGGGCAGAGAAAAGAGGGGCCGGATCTTGAGTTGGCTGATAGTAGTGGAAAGACATCTGCACAGAGATGAGCTTGACTTTCCTCAGGGCCGCTCCAGGACCTGTGCTCTGAATCATCCTCCCAGATAGAACAGGAACTGACAGAGAAACCGGAGCCTCTTCAAAATTCTGACCTGAAATCCTCAGAACTTTGCCCTGACGGGAAGGACAGGAACTTCCCTCCAAACCCACATGGTTCTCATCTACAATTCTAGAAATCAATTGATGGGAGCATTTATGTTATAGTGAGGTATCTAGAAAGAATCCACTAATTTTAAGGCATTTTCCCTAAGGAAACAACTTCACTCAAAAGGAGCACCGACAAATCAGTGCTCAGGAATGGCCCACATGTCCAAGACATCATATAAAAAAAGAATTTAGCATATCTTATTAGCAAATGCTTTATACTGATTATATGTTGAAATGATAAAGTTTTGAATATGTTAGGATAATAAAATTTTTTTATTTCATCTGATCTTTTGGGGACTTTTTAAATGTGGCTACTAGAAAATTTAACATTACAAATGTGATTCACGACAGCCAAAAGGTGGAAGCAACCCAAATGTCCACGGATAGATGAATGGATAAACAAAACCTGGTGTATATGTACAATGGAATGTCATACAGCGTTTAAAAAGAAGGAACTATTGACACGCTACAACATGGATGAATCTTGAAGACGTTATGCTAGGTGAAATAGGCCAGTCCCAAAAGAATAAATATTGTATGATTCCACTTACATGAAGCACCCAGGGTTGTCAAATTTATAAAGACAGCACAATGGTGGTTGCCAGGTACTGGGGGAGTGGGGAGGGGGACTTATTTTGTAATGGGTATATAGTTTCAGTTTGGAAAAATAAAAGAAAGTTCTGGAGATGGATGGTGGTGATGGTTGCACAACAATGTGAATGTACTTAATGTCACTGAACTACATACTTCTAAATGGTTGAAATGGCAAGTTTTATGTTACTTGATATGTTTTATGTTACTTATGATAATCTTACCACAAGGCAAAACAATAAAAGGATCATAAAAAGAATACATTTAACTGAAAGAACTTTTAGTGAGTTCCAAAAATAAAGAAAAGCTTCATTTTATTAGATCTTTAGTTTCCAAGTCAATTAAAATGTTATTTCACTGCTTCTTAAAATTCAGCTCAAGAATCGCTCTACATTTAAGGGAATCTCTCACTGATACAAAGCAGAGTTTTCTAGATTGTCCAAGTGGGAATCCCAAGGTTTGCCCTCAGCGGCACTGGTGAGGCAGGGGATCCTGGATGTTACTGAGTGAGTGGAGATTCCCCGTCTGAGGCTGGGGAAGGTGCAGGAGGGTTCTGCTGTTGGTTGCAGGGGGTACCAAGAGAAAGAGGTGAGAACAAGGACGGTTGTCACATGGGGCCCATTCCGTACCAGGGCTCTTGGGACTCCAGAGGGAAAAAGGAGTTGGGGATTCTAGAAGGAAGAAGAAGCTGGTGTCAGGAGGAACTGTGTGAGATTTAGCAAAAGCAGGGACACTTTGAGGCCCAGGTGAAAATGCAGCATGGCACAGGGGAAACTTCTCTTCTCGCTCAGCTTGGGCACACAAACCCCCTGTAGGGCAGCCGGGGAGCAGAACCTCTGTGGGTGCAGAAGCTGGCATTGCCAATGGCAGCAGAGACTGAGGGGCAGCAGAGGGAAGACCAGGGCAAGTGCCATTTGGTGACTACAGACAGCTGGCTAGTTTGTGGCCCATGGGGGCTTTCTCTTTGTTAAGTCACAGAAATATTTGGAGAAGCTTTGTACAAGGCTGGAGGCCGCCTGTGAGCATGTGGGGGAGCAGGAACAGGAACTCAAGAGTTATTGACATGAATGTGACAATTTTTACCCAGACTGGTGAGGCCTGGGAGAGAGGTTGTATTACATGTAAGCTCCAAGGGTGCCCCAGTTTCACTCTAGAGGGAAAAAAATACCCCGTAAAGGCCAGAGAATAGTTTGGTAAAATAAAGTTCCCTGAACAAACAAAAATCCAAAGGCAGGATGATTTAATTCAGTTTGAAAGGACTATAATGAATAATAAGGAGGAAATCCACTGTCCAGAGGGGATTCTCCTAAGAAAAGCCTTCAAAGCAAGAAGCTGGGAGTACTTTTCCCAGGAAGAGACGAAGGTGGACTTGAACATTTTCTAAAGTAGTTAGAGTGCAGGTGACCTGCACCCCTGAACCATAGGCAATAGGACCAAAGACACCCATCTCATCTAGCATTAGGGCAGCCGATCCCACTAAACCCATGAGCTGTGGCCCAACTTGAAAAATTATCAGGAGCAGCCATATTGCAAATAATGGAAATACAGAACAGGCACTCAGCTGGGGAGTAAAAGCAAAAATACATACTGGGAGTTGTAAGATTATAAAACAGAAGGAGCTCCCTCTACCCCTCTCCCCATATTCTCCTCACTCTTGTCCAGGAGGAGATACAAACCTGATTGAACCAGACCCCAGAACACTGGTTGGATTGTGTTTCCCAGAGACCTCATCCCTCTGTGTCAGGAGGGCATTATACCTGACTCAGCCCTTCTTGTCTTCCTCCCACGTGAAGTTTAACCGGGGGCTTCTCCCAGCATGGGGAGAAGGCTTACGTTTAATCTTTTCCTCCTCTTCTGCTTGGGGCATTTACTGCTCTTTTGATCTCCAATCTATGGTCCTAATAATGTACAGAAAATTAGTGTATGCAAGTACTTAATTATAAAAAGCAGTAAATCAAGATAAGGTTTGAGGCCACTACTGTTTTGGAGCATTAATATCCCCTTTGTGATTATCATTATGGCCCTTAACATACATAAACTGAAAGTCCCGAAATGGAATGTTTACTTCATGAGATGTTTCCAAATGAAAGAGAACAGAAAGATGGTCAGAAGGAATTCAGACACTCTGTTCCTTCGAGAGAAGGATAAGAGTCAAGACTTCTGTGTATCGTTGATACCCACTGATGCCTATTATTAATATGTTGATCCTGCAAAATCTCAAAGGCCTTCTGAATCATTAAAGCTTGGAATGTGACTAGTTTATTTGTTTAGTGTTAAGTGTATTTCCTTGTATTTGAATTCTTTGTGAATTCGTAATCTGGCTGTGGTAACTGGGTTTTTTAATGATGGAATCTTCACTCCATGAGCCAACCAAGCCAGATAAACTTTGATTTTGACCCAGACCACCTGAGCTTTCATGTCCAGCAGCAAAGTCCTCCCTGTGCCTGAATTCCTCCGGCCCTATCACGCCATCCAAGGGTGGGTCCTCCTAACAGCCTTCATCAACATGTAGATTAAATGAGAGCAAAACCAGTTCCATGGATAGTGTGGATGTAAACCAAAGCCCTTTGGGAAAATCAGGACAACAGCACATGGGGTTCTCCAGGTGGGGTTCATGGCCCAGCTGCAGTGGACCTGTTACCTGTGCACAGCCAGTGTCTACCACATACTCGGGAGAAGAGCAAGAGTCTACCCGCCCCTCGTAGGAGTCCGTTATTTTACTTTTTAAACTTTTCCATTTAAAATAATTTGACTTCCAAAAGTTTGCAAACATAGTACAAAGAATTTCCATATACCCATCATCCAGATTCCCCAAATGTTAATATCTTACCTAACCACAGTACAAAGATCAAATCAGAAAAGTAACGTTGCCGCAAGACTTACTATCTACACTACAGACCTCATTCAAATTTCATCAGTTATCCCACTAATTGCCTTTTTCTGGTCCAGGCTCTAATCCCAGGTCACACGTCGCATTCAGCTGTCATGTTTCCTTAGTCTGGTGGAGCCCATGTTTGTCTCCTCAGTTTCTTGCTCTGTTGCCTCAAGGAAAGTGGACATTCCGTCTGCCCAGGGCATCAACAGCAGGAGGAGGTCTGAATGGGTGCTGGGCAGGGCGAGTGCTGAAGCGAGAGAGACCTCATATCCAGTGGGTGGTCAGGATGCCCTTCCCTGCAGTCATCAAAGAGAGGGTCAGTTTCCACTAACCGCTCCCACCGCTACACCATATGGCAGTAAAACCCAGTAAGGGACTCTCTATAGAGTGTGCCAAATCTGGGGAAAATCTTTAGGATTTTCATTCTCCTGCCTTTCAGAGTCCTTACAGAATATATTATTACTTTTTTTGTCAAATAAATTGCATTTTCTACAGAGAAATTGCTCATCCTTTAGCAATTCTTTTTAACCAATAAAGATTGCTTTTTCTCCATGCTTTCCTCAATCATAATCAGAATACGGTGGTGTCAAAAAGTTATACTTGCTGTCCCCACTCATACACACACACATAATCTTCTGAATGCATATTAATAAGTTTTAGTTATTGTTAAAAGGCAACATGGCAGAGTATTTAAACACCACATTCTGGAACCAGACTGTCTGAGTTGAAAACCCAGCTCTGCCCCTTACTAGCTCTGTGACTTTGTGCCTCAGTTCTCATCAAATGGGGATAGTAATAGTGTAGATCAGGTAGTCAATTAGAAGGAATACATGTTTGCAAAGCATTTAAAACAGTTTCTGGGATATAGTTAACCCTGTATGGGTGTTCGTTAAACACATGTTTTTTTAAAAAGAGGCCAATGAGACTACTTTAACAAATTAGCACCCTTTGTAGTAACATGCTGTTGGACATAAATCTTCCTAAAATGGAAATGGATCACATCACTTACATCTTTAAGGCTCTTTGGTTGTTGGCAGTGGTCTAAACTGGCAGTTCCCACACGGCATCCATTGTACAGATGTGTGTTATGTGCACGTGTGTTCTGCATGCACATTTTTTCATTTGTTTTGGGGCCAACATTAAAAATGAGAGATTTCACAGAAAGTGAATTTCTGACATTTCTCAAAAATTCAGTCTTACCCACATAGAGGTTCTGTTCCCCCAGAACAACAACCTCAAGTGGAGCTCAAGAGAGGCAGATCCCCTTTACGGAGGGACTGGATAGTGCAGTCAGCCACAGTCCCTACCACTCCCTATAGTCTCCCTGACACTGAAGTGACAGTGACTTGCCATATATGATCCCATGTACACTATTGTTTTTCATAGAGTGAAGAAATAGTTCTCTTTACCTCTATCAAGAGTAGAACAGATAAAGAGTTTAAAGGGGCCACATGTAAAGAAAAACATGAGAATGCATAGTTCTTTTTAGTGACAAAATTTTTTCCTACATATTTTATAAGCAAATTATGTCAGATTTGAAAGAGTATAATCAAAGATGCCATTTCTTATACTGGACAACTTCACTCTCTTGCGTCATTCACTGTGGCCTGGTCAGAGTAGGTATTCAAATTTGTGGCCCCTGATCCACAGAATAAAATACCAATATTTGGCATAGGATTTCAGGCTTTTCATGACCTCATCCCTGTGGCCCCTCTCCAGTTTACCTCCCCCCACACACATATCCTATATTCAGCAATTTTGAACTGTTTTTGGTAATGTGACTCCATGCCTTTTATTTTTCACTGATGTGTTATAAAAGGAATATCTGCTACAAAATAGAAATTTTTATCCTGGTGCTCAACCTTAAATCACCAGTATTCATCAGCCTTATGCATTCCAAAATACCCATGGAAAAAAAGAGACAATAACATTTGGTTTAATCACATAACCAAAGTCATTTTGATGATAAATCAAAGCTAGATCATCAAGAACAAAAGGTATCTACAAATCTTCAAGTATAATTCATCCTGACTACAATACAGTAAAAACACGCATAAGGAGTGCAAATACAATCCCATGTGCCACACAGCAATTTGATAAACTGACACAGACTATTATGAATTGGAAAATCCATGTGACAGTATATATTTTGAATAGTATCAGTAACATGCTGACATTTCCTCCTGGAGGATCAGACTGTGTATATATTACCAGAATCATCTTAACCCAAACAAAATTGATCCTGGTTTAGCAAAGATCTTTCCTTGGTGGAGAGTTCAGATAAGTGGAGAGGGTGCTGAAAAGCATTTTTTATTTAATGATATCTGTGGGAACAAGAGGATGATTACTAACGCTGTTATCCACATGTTGGGTCCTTCAGGCAATGGAAGAGGCCCCAGTTGAAGGAGGGGAGGGACAGAGGAGGGGTTTTTCACCTAGCCCCTGGCAGCTTGGTGGTTTAGCAAAATAGCAGAGGATGAAATGAACAAAGCTTTGATAGGTCCTTGAAAGACATGAGACCTGGGAAAACTTCATTCAAATTCGTGCAAGTATTGATGGACATATATCATTTTTAAGTTCTTCTTTTTTTCGTATGAGAAAACTGAGTCCCTGAGAGTTTGACTTGCCTGAAAACCAACAGCTAATAAGAGCTCTGATATTTGAACCCCAGGGGCCCTGATAACTAACCCACAATTGCTTCCTCAATTACCCTGCAGTAAAAGGAGACATTCAAAACTTCAGTGTTTTACTAATTTTTTGTCATCTCTTAAAACCTATTTCAATGCTTAAAGTCTCTGCTTCCTTCATCCTTGGATGACAAATGATACAGATATAATGTACATCTCACATATGTAAACAATTGCCACCATTTATCGGGTGGCTCCTACTGTATATATGATATCTCATTTAATTCTCACAATTCTATGAGGTAAATAGTACTATCCTCACTTTACAAGTAAGAAGACAGGTTTATGGTGATAAAATAACCTGTCCAGGGGACATCGTAAGTGGTGAAGCCATCATTTCTCAGGTTCTCTGGCTCCAAAACCTGTGCTCCTCACATGACACTGAACTGTCTCTCCAGGTCAGAGCAAAATAGTTATGACTCTTCACTGGCATGTACAGGCCAGGTTCTGGGCCAGATGCTTTACTCAGGCTCTCAGACAATCATTACCACAATGCTATGGGGCATACATTATTGCCTGTTCATGTATAGGGAACAGACCTCCTGAGAGAGGCTGACTTGTCAAACTCCAGAGTCTATATTTGAACAAGGGTCTGTGAGGGTCCAAAGCCTGGCTTCACCCTAGAAGGGCTCCCAGCCTTTGTGGAACATTCCAAATGTAGCAAGCAGGTCATCTAGACGAGTGGTTCTCTTTCAAACTTGACTACATTTAGAATCAGCTGCATTTAAAATTCCATTTCCCATATTGTTTAATGGGTACAGAATTCTGTTTCGGCTGATGCAAAAGTTGTGGAAATTGATAATGGTTACACAACAATGTAAATATACTTAGTGCCACTGAATTGTACAATTAAAAATGGTTAAAATGGTAAATTTACATACAGCTTACCACAATAAAAAAAAAAGAAAATCCATGTCCCAGGCTCTAGAATCCCTAGAATGTGAATCCCTAGAATCACAGAGGTTGACTGCTAGATAACAGGATTTTTTGAAAGCTTTCCATTTGATTCCAATGTCCAGCCAACATCCAGCACTGTGACTTAGAACAGTATCCCTCAAACTTAAATGTGCCTATGAGTCACCTGGGGAATTTATAAAATGTAGCCTTAGATTCAGTAGGTCGGAGGTGGGACTTGTAATTCTGCATTTGTAACCAGCTCTCAGATGCTGCTGCTGCTGGTCCATGGACCACACTTTGAGTAGCAAGGCTTCAACCTGGCTGCACAGTTCATCACCTGGAGACCATTTATTTCCCCAGGTGTGCTGTGGAACTCCACTTCCCTGGGAAGCTAATAGTTTCATGTGATTTAAAAACAATTCTATGGATAAATAAATTGGGGGAGAAACTGGGTTAAACAGAGCTAAGTCAGCATCTTCTAGGATGCTTTAGTACGCCACACATCTCGTGAATCTCCCAGAAGGAGATGGATGGCGCACAGCATCTCCCAGTCACGTCTGACCCAGGAACCCTGTGCAGGACAGAGCAGAGCCGAGGTGGGTGGTGGCTGCTCTGTGGTTTCGTGCGCTGGGAGAAGCTGTCAGCATTGCTGAGAGCTGCAGGAGGATGCCCTGAAATTAGCTTCTGATGCAGATAGACACACCTTGGGACAGGGAGAGGGAGGTTGGCCTCACACCGACAGCCGTGCAGGAGGCCGAGGGAAGCTAAGGCGTCCCCACGCCCTGGTGAGTGAAAACCTCTGGGCCCGGCCCTCATTTTCACCCGCCTTGAGGTCTGTGGCTTTAAACATGCCTCTTGTACTGGAAGGGCTTCAGCTTCATCTGCACGAGGAGGAGGATGGATACTGCTCTGTGCTGTCCCTTTGCAGTGCTAACATCGAAGTGTGGGAGTGTCCAACAGCAGGGCTGTCAGATAGCAAAACCACAATGCGGGGGTCAGGTGATGTCGGTGCATTCAGAAGACTTAGTAGTAGGTTTAGAACAGTGGGTTAATTTTAAACTGATCTAAAATCTTCAGAGAAAATATTTTAGTGCAGAGGTGGACGATGAAATTGAGGAGTCAATCTCTTGCTTTTCCCTCTGCCTCACTCCCAACCCCAAACCAAGTCCCGTTGGTCCTGCCTGGAATCCAGCTCTAGCATTCCTGCCCCAGTTCTGACCACCATTGTCTCTGGCCTGGAAAACTCCACCTGCTCCAGCCACTTCCCAAAACCTGAGCTATCCACATCCTGTCCAGAGTCCCCTTTTCAAAAGGCAAGTCTGTCCAAGTATCTCCCAGGCTTAAACTTGCCAGCAGGCCCCATGCCCTCAGGAAAAACTTGATCTTGGCCTGACTACAGGGCACAGCCTCAGTTCCTGGATGCTGGGCTCCATCTCCACGCAGTGTCATGCAGGTCGCCACATGGCCTGCCCTCTCACCGCCTGGATGACACTGCTGGTCCTTCCACTCAGCCTGCCCTTGCCTTCCCCACTACCTTACCTGGGTAACTCTGCTCAGCCTCTAGATCTCAGCTTAGTCATCCTTTTCTTCCAAGTCCTTCCTGACCTTCCCCCTCCATCTGCATCCCTGAGCTCTAGTTAGGGACCAGCCATGCTCCCACACTGTGGTGGCAGTCACCACCCTGTACTGCAGCCGCCAACACTCAACTCTTTCTCCCACTGGACTTGGAGATAGTAACTGAATCTTGTTCACAACTAAATCTCGAGCCCTGACCCCCCCGTGCCTGGAACAGAAAGGGTACTCAACGAAAGCTTACCAAATTGTTCGAATTCTGAGTTCTAAGACCCTGAGGAGGCATGATAAAGGATCTTACCTGAGGCTGGTTGGCTGCCTTCACTGGCTATTCGTCCGTCAACATCTGCCAGTGAGTCCCATAAGGAAAAGGAAGGGAAACTATGGTATCCAGGGCTTGGACGAGGCATCAGAGGGCCTGTGTTCTACCCACAGCCAGTTTCATCGTACATCCGATTGTGCCACTTCCATGCTCAAACACTGTCAGGGACAAAGCTCCCCAAATGATGAAGTCCATCCTCCTTCCCCTAGATCAAAGCCCCACCCCCACCAATTTGGCACCTTACATTTTTGTAAACTTTGCCCACTATTCCCTTCATATACCCCACAGTCCAGCTAAAGAAATAACCTCTGTTTTCACCGTACACATCCCAACAAATTCCTGGCCTCTGAGCCTTCCACTGCAATGCCTTCCCTTTCCCCCAGCTCACTCTGCAAAAGTCTAACCTTTTTTATTCCTCATCCCTGTGTTACCTCCATACATGATCCTCTGGGATTCCCCCAGCCAGAAGGAGCAGCTCCTCCCTGCTTGCCTCTCTCACATGTGTCCCTTTCTATCTGCCTTATAGTTTTCTGTATATTTGTCCTGTCTCCTACTAGACCCTTGGTGGGAAAATGCTTTATCTGCTTCACAGCATGGAGCCTTGCACATGGCAGGCTCTAAGATATATATTGAATTAATTAATTCATTAGGTGAGCAAGCTAAATGGTAAGAGTATAGACTGTGAGAAGGGAGTAAATTACATAACGACCACAACTACAATCATGCCTTTTATCTGTGGAGACTTCATACCTTACACAGTGCCTTGACCAGTATTAAGCCAGGCAAGTCTCATGAGTATGTTTAGGGCCAGCAGGGTAAATTCTGTTCTCCCTAATTTACAGGCTTGGAATAATTCTCTAGGGGGCTCAGTGACGTGCCCAAGGTCCCACAGCTGGCCAGGGTAGGACTGGGATTGGAATCAGATCTTCTAAATTCAAATCTCACCCTGTTCCATTAAACCATGTTGCATAAATAATGACATTTTGGTCCACTCCTACCTTTTTAGTAAAAAAAAAAAAAAAATCTGCACGTATGCTTTTCGCAGTTCCTGATCCAAGCTAGCAGGAGGGCTCAAGGGAAGGAGGAGGCCTTCACTGCAGGGTCTCTTGGTCCAAGGAAGCCCAAGCACCATGGGCCGACTAAGCCTTTCTTTCCTGCCCTTGGCACTGCCAGCCCTGGCCCTGGGCCCAGAAGCATGCCAGCTGGGTAACTGTCCAACTCTGAACAGGATTATCCTTCCGTCTCCCACTTCCCCCAAAGCCTGCCTAAGACAGGTTTTTGCACTGTCTGTTTTCCATTCCACTTACAAAAAAAAAAAAAAGTCCTGTTTTTGCTTAATTTTAATCCTGCACATGAAGAAACACAGTTTGTTTTTGGTTTCTAACCAAAAAAGCTGTAGGAGTTTAAATCAGCTGAAACCTACTAGTAACCTAGCATTTCCTTCAATCGCTAATCCACTCTGCCCTGGCTTGTGTGCTGAGGCCCACAGGTCCAGCTCTCCTTCCGAGGTCCTTGTGAATTCCATTTAGACCCACCCGTCCCCACTCTCCTCCTAGGAAGCCTACTTCCCTCTGAAGCCGGTGGAGTGAGGCAACAACTGCCCATCTGGGAACCCACTGGGCCTCTGAGAAGCCCCAGGGGCCCTCTTTGGTATAAATGAACCCAGAAGTGCGTCCATCCCAGGGCCAGGGCCAGGGTAAGGCAAGTGAGAGGCATCCTCCTTGGGCAAAATTTAAGGGGACACCAAAACAAAGTCAGTCATCGAGACATATAATACTTAAATGCAACATCAAAAAATCAAAATTAATGAAAATATCCATGAGGAATAAAATATCAAACTTTGAAACAAAAACAGGAAAAGAAGTCCTGATTTTCCTTTTGCCTTAGGCTCCAATATGGCTCCACGTGGCACTGATACTGTTCTTGTCTTTATTTAAAGCTTTAATATTTTGTTCAGTGTGAATCATTTGCATTAACTTAGTTCTTGAAATATTCAAATATTATTTATGTTGATTACTGTGGTTTGGGTGCCCCCCTAAATCTTGTGCACAAGGCTAATGCCCCCCCCACTTGCCTCACCCTAATCGCCGCCCTAGGCCTTCCTATACAAGAGTCAAGTGGCTCGTGTTAGAAACGAGGCCACATCCCAGGTCAAGGCTCTGACAGTTACAGAAAACCTGCAAAGCCACCTCTTCCCACAGCTTACCCAGGAGCCCCTTCTATAGCAGTTCTGACCATGCTCATTTGGTCTCAAGGTCAATGGTTCTAAACCTTGGCTGCACATTAGAGTCACCTGGGAAGTTTTTTAAACTCCTAATGCTCACTTAAACCAGAATCTCTGGGAATGGAACCTAGAATTAGCCAAATGACCAAGCATCTCAATTTGCCCAGAACAAAAGGGTTCCCTGGGGCCTGAGACTTAGAGTGCTGGGACAGTCCCTGGAAAACTGGGACAGTTGGTCACCCTAGTTATTTCCTTCTCAGATGATCCCAATGTGCTGGATGATTGAGAACCACTGAACAAATACTCCTAATGACAAGTAGCTCACTACCTAAAGACAGTCGCTGTGAGTTCTCAGACCTTGGGCATGATCTGTTCCCACCAACCAAAACGTAGACTGTGATAGGAATGGCAGGAAACCACTGCAGACTGAATGAAGCTCAGGAGAAAGCTGTGAGGAGCAGAAGCAAGGGAAACATAAAATCCAAGAACCAACCTAGTGTGAAGTCAAGTTTGGCAGCAAAATTACATACTGTGAGGGAGAAAAGGGTATGTAAGTAGTAGAGACATTCCCACATCTTTGCAGTACTGATCTAGCTCATGTCACACCTGGGGGCGGGTCAGGCAGGAATGCAGAAGGGAGAGGGAAGGAGAGTCAGTTTATAGATTAAATGTCATAAGCAAAACCCTGGGTCAATATCCACATCCAACTATTACTTGGCCACAAACTCCAATCATCCCCTTTTTACAGAAAACGCTGTCTTACTCTTCGACCTCATTGTCGTTTTCTGTGGTCTCAATCAGAGGGTTAATTGAATACAATGAAAGATATATTCAAGGAGACAGCAGTAAATTAAGTTGGGGAAAACATTCCCACGGTTTTGATTTACTTCACAGGCAGAAGCAAAATATTGGACATGTTCTATTATTTCACTCTTGCCTGGAGGGTAAATGCAAGATAAACTTGCAGAAAATTCTAGAAAGGTTGCTATAATCCCTACCCATCTCTGGGATGATGTTTGCATTAGAGGGAATAAAAGGTTGCCTTTAAAATGCAAATGTGCCCTTGGTAAACCTCTCAAGAATCTACCGTGAGGCCGGTAGATCTCACCTTTTTGATTCTGGGACTTCTGAAAGGAATTGCAAAGGCGAGCGTTGGTTTTTATTTCTTAATGTTTTGAAAACCAACCTGCTTCCCCTGTGGCACAGGGATGTTTGCTGTACTGCTGACATCTACTGAGGGACTGTGAAATAGCATTGCTCCAAGTAAAGGAAATTCAAGCTCCTCCTGAGAAAGCTCTGTCTCCAACAGGTAATGTCATCTGTAGCACATCAGGGGCCTTTGAGCAAGCACTCATCGATTTCCATGAAAGGTCAGAATCCTGGAACACTTACCCAGGCAGCTTGTAAAAAGAGAACAGGGCTTCAGCCATTGTGGAGATAGTGGTTCTCAGGGATCTCTGCAAAGGGAAAGGAACCAAGCTAAGTGCTGAACACACACAGGTGCTGATACCAATTTTCACAGTTAGTCCTCATAACAGCCCTTCCAGGTTAGTATTCTTAACCCCATTGTTACGGATGTGAAAACTAAAATTCAAAAACAGTGCGTGGCTTATCTAAATCTACACAGCTACCCAGTGGCAGACAGAAATGGACACTGGCTCCATCCGTTTGCCCTGGTCTGTACTTCCTGTCCCTTCAGAGATCCACTGTAGATCTAAACCAGACCCTAAAACTCCCAACCGTAGGAAATTTTTTTTTTTTTTTTTTTTTGCAGTACGCGGCTGTCACTGTTGCGGCGCACAGGCTCCGGATGCGCAGGCTCAGCGGCCATGGCTCACGGGCCCAGCCGCTCCGCGGCATGTAGGATCTTCCCAGACCGGGGCACGAAGCCGTGTCCCCTGCATCGGCAGGCGGACTCTCAACCACTGCGCCACCAGGTATGCCCCCGTAGGAAATATTTTTGTTCCGCTTCATTCCCAGGAGATCTCTTTCTTCTATAGAAGAAAGTGAGACAATAACCTAGCTACTTAAACTCTGTGGTGAAATCATTATAGGCTGCCCCTCCAAATTATTATTTTGTTAATGACAAAGATATGCCACTAAAAAATGACCTATACACAATAACCTTTGAGACAGTCTGAGTCAGATGGCAATTATATTTGGGATATTAAGGGATTGTAGGGGCCCATTTCCCCTTTACTCTCATTTCCTTCCCCCATGTGACATTTTTAGAGTCGCTTTTATTCGTTTTATCATTCACCATATACCTTACCCCACCTCTGAGTACCCTCTTTGGAAATAAGCTTATCCCTCTGCAGGTGGATCTCAAACAATCAGGCACATCTTTCCACACTTAGAGGCATCTGTTTGTAAACATTAGAAGCCGTCAGTCTACATGCAAAACTGTTTTGGATATCTCGCATCCTGTTCAATTTTCTGGGGCATGATTGCTGAAATAAAAGGGGGAGGGGGTAAAGGGTTGACGGATTTTACTACTTTATTAAAAGTCATGGTATTGGGGGATTTTGTTGGTTGGCCTGCCAGTGGGACAGAGAGCAGCTGGGGTAAAAATACTTGTTTCTATAAATTGTGTTGGCAAGTTTTCTTCTGAAATGTTGGGTTTCAAAAGACTATAGAGAGTAGATAGAGGGCTCAGTAAGGAGTTATTTTTTCATTTATTGGCATTAACTATTTTGGGAGTAACAGGTAATGCATGTACATCATCTGTGTTTCAAAAGATACAAAAGGCTCCGCAGTGAAAAGCAAGTCCTGCTCTGGGCCTAACCATCCATCGTACCTTCCTGAATGCAATCTTGCCAGCTTTTGTATATCCTTCGAGATACATTCTATACTTAACACAGATACAGATATTCTTAATTTTGTCACCATATATAGCATGCTATGCACACTGTTTTCCACCTTGCTCTTTTCTCTGAACAATAGGTCTTGGAGATCCTTCCATCAATAGGTAGAATTTAAACAAATGGGGCAGGCCACCGTGACTCTGAGAGCACCCGGTAACTTTATAAGTCTTTATAACTTGATTGCCAAAATGAATGTTCATCCTGGGGATTAAAAGATCTTTTTCTCTTTTGAGGCACCACTAACCTTTGGCTGGAATGCTCTGGGATTTTTCTCATCCAAGGTTTCTAATTCTATCTTAATTTATTAGACTGGACAATGCATTTCTATTTAATTTTCTTCTTCAGTGAACTTAAGAGAACACCTGTGAATCAACCACTCAGTAATGAAGTTTAGTTCAAAGTAGAATTGTATGAGGTTTTTTCAATGTTATAAAAGCCTATGGCATTCTCTTGGGGGTAAAGCAGGTGCTATGGAAAGAGGATTGAGGAGGGGCACATGGGTGGCCATTCTGCAAATGTCCACACATCACTATATCCCTAAGGTTCTTAATGTCCAGGTTTTAGTTCCTCTCCACTAGTCTATGGGGTCCATGTTAGAAAGTTTTACTAACACTTTACAAATTTAAAAGAAAAAGAAAAATACATGAAATACATGTAAACGGAAATCAGCATTTCCAATCAGGGAAGCTGAGTCTCTATTCCATCCTGTGGTGATTTGTAAGTGGGGACGCTCAGCCCTGGACCCATGATCTAGTACTGCTCTTAACGCTAACTTGCTGTGACCTTAATCAGGTCCCAGAATGTCCAGGTCTGAGATGCTGATGGCTGCCAGGTCACCTTGCCTCAGTCCACCACATGTCCTCAGCCCGAGTTCTTCCACAGAAATGGCACCACCACCCTACATTTTCATCAACCTAAACTTTACTTTCATGAGCACATTTTTTTTTTCCTTAAAGCTGCTGACGGTGACAGTGGGCATCACTCTGCATATGACCAGGTCATTTTTGCCCATTTGCAAACAGGCCTGGCCAAGTCTAGGGAGCAACTTGTCTTCCAAGCTTGGCATGAGCCGGCCTACTAGAAAATGGACTCTCGGGAAATAGACCTCAGCTTTTAAGTCCATTACAATCCAGAAAGGGTTGAAGACCCCTTCAAAATACAATTCACCGCTGTATTCACAAAGTCCTTCAATTGCTTTGGTTCCAAGAACACTAATTGGAGGAGGCAAATCCTGACCTCTCACCTTAACCTGCCAATGTTCCTATGTAACAGCACCCAATATGCTGGTTGTGGAGATTTGAAGTGAGCAGCAACCCTGCCCAGGGGGCCTCTGGGTTAAAAGCACACACAGTGTTTCTACCAAACAAAGTCAGATGTCCTTGGAAGGATGTCAAAATATATTGCATAATCCCCAAAATACTCTCCCAAAGATGCACCCAGGGAAAGTTTCAGACAGGCCTATGTTCCATGAAGATCAGGGCAGCTCAGATTAATATCAACATTTCATAGAGTCTAATAACAAAATGCTTTACACACACAGAAAAAAAATGTTGTCTATCAAAAGTACATGAAACAAAGACTTGCGAATATTGAGACCAGATGTCGGAAATACTGGAGAAGGCATTTACTTTCGGCATACCCAGTGAGATATAGAAAAACGTATGCAATATCAAGCTTTCACTGAGTTTTTTCTCAAACAGTGACCAGTAACAAAGCAATTTGTGCTTAAAAATTTAATCCCCAATGGGAGGTGTTTTTTTTTTTTTTTTTCAGTCCTTGTCAGGAAGTCCTTTTAACATTAAGCCATAATAGCTCAATAAATAAACAAAGCCACCTTTCATTGTCCAGTGTTCCAAATGTCAGGTGCTAGGGGAAGGGCAAATAGTTCACCTTCTCTCAAGTACCCATAGATTTAAATTATAATTAATCCCCTGGTGACAACCCCAAGGGTGGTAGAAATGTAAGCAGGGCAGTCCCTGGAGAGGTGTTTCTGTCTCCCTTAAAGAAAGATTCCATTAAGAGAGGGTAACCAGAGTTGAGCGCTTAGGACTTAACTCTGGGGAGTCGATTGCCTTCCCCGCTAACCATCTAGGAGGGCAAAGGGGAGAAGGGGTCTGGGGCAGAGGGACCCTCACAAATGCCGAAGCAATACTGGGCAAAGCGGCTCAGCCCACAGAGAAGCTCTGGGACCACTGACACCACCACGCCCTGAAGCCACCCCAGGCCAGCCCAGAGAGATGACAGGCCAAAGCAAAGGCCTGTCAGCGGGGGAGCTTGGAGCCCTAAGTTTCCAATTTCCTGGCTATTGTCAGTTTGTGTAGTGGACTCCATATTGTCTACACTTAAGAGACTTTTAATTTCCTTTCTTAATAATAAAAATCTGTGGTGGTTATAAAATGTGAATTTATCGACCTCTGGGACTAGGGCTGAGAGCAGTGTGAACGGACCGCGGGTTAGGGAGGAAGAAGGGGATGCGAAGAACCTCTGCCTTCCTTTTGCCGAAATGTCTTCAGCACCCCCTGGGCCCCTTCCTCCCTTGCTCTGGCTGATCTCAGGAACAGAGCTGTCAGAGGAGGAGCCGTGCTCCCCTTAGCACCCCAGGCCACTTCAACACTCGCTGAGGCTGACTAGAGACCAAACAAGAAGGAAATAGTCTGTTCCTGGGAGGAAGATCCTGGGAGGCTTGCTGAGCAGTTTGTCCAGCAGACAGACTCTCATCTGGAGCAGGGTCGCCAAACTATAGCCCGCTGCCAAATCGGGCCCAGCCCCTGCTCTTATCAAGAAAGTTTTATCTGAACACAACCACCTATTGGCTCTGGCTGCTTTCTCAGGACAACAACAGAGCTGAGGGTTTGAGGGTTGAGCTGTAGGCACATGGCCCACAATGCCTAAAATAGGTGGTATTTGATGCTATACCAGAAAGGGTTGTCAGCCCCTGATCCGAGAGGGTGCAAATGGCAGCTAGGAGGTTGTTCCCTAATCCATGCAGGAGGTGACTGTGTTTTCATGTTAAATGCTGCCCATTTTAACCTGCTTGTTTGAGGGAAGGGTAGTATATTTAGGGGGAGTCTACAAAGAACTGTTTTTAAGGGCCTTTCTTATATCTGTGATCCAGGCCCAGGTGACAGAAGTCCCCAGAAGCTGGGGACATTACCTGCAGCTTCAGGGAACTGAGCTGGGTCTCATAGATGGGCAGGAGTGGCATAACCGGAGAAGCCTGGTGTCTCAGGTAGGGGTGTCATCATGGGAAACAGAGACCAAGTCCCCAAGGTCCATGAGGAGGCCTCTGCAGAGCAAAGGGCCCTTATGACTTGGAAGCAGTAGAAAGGAGTAATAATAGCAGCTGCCACTCAGTGCTTGCTGCAATTTTTGCCTATATTAACTCATTCTCTCCTTATAACTCTATAAGATAAGTATTATTATTATCCCTATTTTACACATGAGGAAACTGAGACATGGGAGGGTTAAGCAGTTTGCCAGAGGTCCACAGCAATTAACTGGCAGAACTGAAATTCCAGTCCAGTGAGCATGACTCTAGAGCCCACACACCAATCACTGTGTCGAAATCAGGCTACAGGGAAAGGATGGGGCCCCAGGGTGGATTTCTTTTTCTTGAGAATTGGCATAACTGGTGACATTCGTAGTTTGGGGAAATTAGCTGGTGATGGAGAGGAATTCACAATTAAGGAGACAGAGAGAAGGCAGTTACAGTACTCTGGGTGTGAATGATGTGGGATTGAACCAAGAGGATGGCAGTAGGGATGGGGAGGAAAGTCAAGGGCAGCCAAGACTGAGAGGCTCCTCACAAAGAAACATCAGTTGAATATTTCCGTGCAGAGCATCCCGCACACCTCTCTCTTCTAGTGATTGCCTGCAACTGTTGATGCGTCTCTCCCTTTCCTAGACCGAGTGCCTTAAGATCTCTCGATGACTTTTATTCATCCCTCTACCTCAAGCTTAAGCGTGCTGCCTGTCACACAACAGGCATTTAATAGACTTTTAATAACTAACTCCAGAGTTTCTAGTCAGAAACTCTAGAAAGTCTGGCAGGAGCCCCGACTGAAATGGACACATGGTGAGGCACCTGCACATCTTGAATGGGGTGAGCAGGTAGAGAGGTGCGCTTTGGACACACTGAGGCTGGGGGGCTTCAGGGTGTGAGTGGAGATGTCCTGTCAGCAATTGGAAATGCAGTCTGGGGCACAGGAAAGGGTCATGGCTGGAAAGGTTGATTTGCACGTCATCTGCAAAGAGGTGCTAATGAAAGCATGAGAATGGATGAGCCGGTAAAGAAGGGCATGGCGAAGAGAAGGGCAGGGACTGAAAGCAGCCATTGTTGGAGGGCGAGGGGAAGGAGAGGCGCCCACGGAGGAGCAGCCCTGGAGGTAAGAGGAGAAGAGCAAGGTCAGGTTGTGGGGCGTCCCTTTCTTTGGGAGCTGACAGACATACTTGTCAGTTGGCACAGGAACTCCCCCAGCCAGCGGGGCCCCAAGCTTCCCACCCTGAGATCTTTCTGCAAAAAAAAAGTATCCCTTAGGGAATAACAGAAATGTCCACATGAGGACAAACTCTGGTAGCCTCGTTGTAATTTCAGGGGGCTAAGCAATGTCCCCTTGCCTGAGGATGCCTACAATCCCTCCATCGATTCCTTACCTTAAGGCTCGGGTTCCAGTTCAAAAAGGTCACCTCCCAGGAAGAACACTTTCAGTTGGTCACTCCTGGGGGTGAGTGAAGGCTCTGCAAGTAGGTTTTGATACCATGCCCAAGGGCAAGTGACAGGTCACTGGGCTTGCGAAGGCACACCTTGAAGAAGAGGTGAAACAAGCAACAGAGCAGACAGATGCTGCACATCTCATCGTTTTTCCAAAGCACCATCATGCCATGGCTTTCCAGCCCTTTCTTATTGTTTATTTATTGACTGGTCATGGCGACAACAAACAAGCAACCTAGCAGTAATAATTCAAAATGCCAAATCAACAGCCTACATGTGGTTAAGCCTTTTTACCTCATCTGTGTCATGGGGAACGCGGCCTTGGGCAGAGGCAAGATTGTACACACACACAGCCAGCGCCTTCAGTGTGCACTGCTCAGTGCTAGGAGTTATAGGAAGATAAACAGCTGGGCAAGTGCTTGCAGAGCTGAGCCTTCAGATGGAGAGGCAAGATCTTTGAAGTGTTGCCAGAGAATCAGGGAGGTGAGGTCGTGGAGATCATGGCAGAGACAGCACCGTTCAAGCCAGGCCCTGGAGGCTGCAGGGGTCTTTGGCAGGGGGGCACGGACCTCTGGCTGGCGGTGCAAGGGTAGAGAGCAGTCTGGGTGACTGAGGGGGAGAGGACAGGTGACTGCAGGGGGCTGGCTGGTCCCCAACCGTGGAAGGACTTGAATGTCAGACAAAGAGATAAAGCTTTGAATGGGACAGAACTTGAGCACCAGAAATGGCAAGAAGTGCCTGGGCCCCCAGCAGAAGCCACATGGAACAGAAAAGAAAGAATGTGAAACAGAATTCAGCCCCAGCTGTGCACCTGGCAAACTCTGGGATCTGGCCATGCTCCTTAGCCTGGGTAAGCCTCGGTTTCCTCATCTGTAAAATCAGGATAATTATAGCACTGATTTCAAAAGTTGATAAGACGAGTGAGTGAGATAATATATATCAAGTGCTCAGCGTAGTGCTTCTCACATACTGAAAGTTCTATCAATGTTATGTGAAGTTTTGAAACTACTGTTTGTTAGTAGGAATATTAGGGAGATGGAGCTTCCCTAGGAGCTGAGCCCGTTGGGCCCTACCTGAAGGTTACAGACTGACAGACCATATTAAGAATCTGCCAGGCAAAGACAATTCTCGCTCTGCCCTTCGTACCGTGCAGCTGGGCTGATCCACTTGGCAAGTGGCTCTGTACAGACAAGGACCATAGCCTGAGAGTAATGGGGACCCACAGCAGAGAGGTGTCATGTAGGAATAGGGAGAAATGGTCCAAACTTCCAGCAGGTGGGGGCGGGGTGGAGCTAGGCAGGGAGTGAGCATCATGGGAAGGGCAGTGCATGTAGCTGGTAGAATAGAAGGGAAACTTCTGGACACCTTCAAGGCTATGATCTGTTAGCTACTCTGTATCCTGCCTAACTGGAAGCTCCTTGAGGACAGGAACCAGCTCCGCTCACTCCCTGCGGCATCCCCAGACTAGGCGCCCAGCCAGAGCTCCGGGAACCTTCAGGGGAGGGCTTTAGTGAATGTCACCACCATCTCCCCGCCTTTCCAGCTCTGGCTGCCAAGGATGGCTCAGGCCTCCTTCGTGGTCACATACTCTGGCCACAAGCACTCTTATACGGTGGCATTAAGTCAAGATCCAGGGGTCTGCATACTCTGGCCTAAGGCATTTGGATGTGGAGATGCAGGGGAAAGTGTTGAGGCACTATCACACCTGGTCACTTCCACCCAAATGTCGTTAATCACACTAATACGAAGAGCCAATATTTCCTGTGCCCCTAATAGTGCTGGTCACTGCACTAAGTGCTTTGTATGCATCGTATTATTTCATCTTCACAAAACCCATCTTACAAGTTAGAAGACTGAGATACATAAAGACTGAGTAACTTGCCCAAGGTCCTGCAGCCAGCCAGTACCCATCTGGGACTTCTGATCTAGGAGCCCATGCTCTCTGGGGGCAGGACCCTGGGCCCATGGGAAGCAGGTCAGCAAGGGGCACTGCTGGGACAGACAGGCCGGGGTTGGGTGACCTTTGCGGCATCTGTGCTTTACCCGAGAAGGCAGGGGACACAGGGACACAGTGAGTAGTAACCCCAGGGCCTCCCTGCTCACATTGCTTCCTCACAGTTTTGCTCCAGTCCTGTTCTGGAAGTTGGCACCTCTCGGAGAGGTTTGGGGACTGTAGGGGGCAAACAAAGGGTCTTGCAGGTCCACCTCCTTTCACTGGAGTTTTTCTCAGTATTAGAAAAACTTAGGGCTAACATTTAAACGTTAAATCCCCAAGGGCAATTTTCAAGCTTTAAAAAACTGTATTTGGGGCTTCCCTGGTGGCGCAATGGTTGAGAGTCTGCCTGCCGATGCAGGGGACACGGGTTCGTGCCCCGGTCTGGGAAGATCCCACGTGCCGCGGAGCAGCTGGGCCCGTGAGCCATGGCCGCTGGGCATGCGCGTCCGGAGCCTGTGCTCCGCAACGGGAGAGGCCACAGCAGTGAGAGGCCCGCGCCCCACAAAAAAAACAAAAACAAACAAACAAAAAAAGCTGTATTTGGCCTTTAGTGGCAGAGTTCTAAAAATGGAACTTAAAATGCATTCTGTCTACAGAGGAGCTGGGAGCACCCAGGCCAGGGATGACAAAAAACAACTATTTGTAAAACTCTACCCCTATTATTCTAACCTGCATCTCCCCCTCTTTTCCCTTTGGCTGTCAGCAATGCATGTAAGAGAACTGGGGAACAAGACATTCTGTTGACTGGAGTTATCTGTTCTATCTCTACTCCCTGTGAATATGGGAATATCATGATTGAAGGGTCAATCTCAGAGGAAAAATAGCCACCCCAGTGACAGTTAATATGAAAATCTACAGTTAAGGCCACTTCCAAAATGTCCTGTGATTCAGGATGGAAAAGAAAATGGTTCAAGTACACTTGATGTCCATCTATGTGACGCTTTCTTTTCCCCCCTTAAGACGAGAATATATTTCAGTCTTCAACTTTAGCATCAAAAACACTACAGAGTCCTCTCCTGGACTACATTTGGCCTTTGCTTCTGCCTGTCAGATTCCCCCCCTCACACCCCACCTCCCTGCACTTCACATATAATTCTTGGTGTTATAGGAAATGACATCAATATGGAGGTAAACATACATATGCTTTCAATATGTCATCGATCCATGTTACATTTGGGGAGCATTTAGCAGGAAGAACAACAAAATTGGAACCTTGAATTCTGGAGAAATTTAAACTGTGGCAACATTGCAACTTGGGGCTCACTAAGCCACATACATGAACCATCCATAAACTGACCTTCAGAGTAGAGCTCGGGGGTCTGCAAGTCCAAATGAGGGGTTGAGGACCCTGATCAGAGCACTTCTCACCCAGACATGAAGGAAACACTACAAGAAGCACAGGCGCATGCGTCTCTGCCTCAAAGAACCCGAGGTTCCCTCTCGCTACTGCAATTCTTAGAGAATTAGCCTCTTTTTTTCCTCATTAGACTTGATAGTAGGAAAACGAGGATCTGAGTGGGAAACGTATCAGTTTATATTTTACTTAGTGGTTCCTTCAAAGACAGTAGAAGGGAGACACCCTGAGAGTATTTCAGTTTTGCAAAATGTCCAAAGAAATTGTACAAACATTTTTTTCCCTTTGTTTCTGGCTGGAATTCTGTCAACTCTGTGAGTGAACGTGGATTATCACAGACTAACTAGGGAAGTTGGTGGTTAATATCTTGGACTGATAATTAAGCTATTCCCCACCAAGGAGATAAAGTTTGTTTCTGATGAAATCTTTGAAATCGTGGGGTCTCTGAGGGAAAATAACAGAGCTCTTCCTGATCAAAAGATTGGGAACCACTGGGTGAGCCAGCAACAGTCTGGCCAGGGTCCAGCCTCTAATGTGGAGTAAATAAGGATTTTTCACGCCTTTCAGATGAACGTTTGTTTTAATTTTTCAAATATATTCCATTTCCCTGAAACCTTGCTCAAAGATTGTGCATAGCATGGCTTGTTGTTTTGCAATCTGGATCCTGGAAAGAATCACAGAAGTAGATTTGGAAGTAAAAGATATTAAAGTGAATTGCCTTTTGTTTTGACAGATGTTTTATACAGTATTTTGTCTGTTAAGAACAAGATGTTCCAATAAATATTGGATAAGTGGGAGAGAAAATTTACTACAAGGCCATAAATCAATTGGCAAGAGGTCATAAACTGCAAGATTGGTGCGCAAAGCATTTATTAGATTATCAGAATCTAAGATTGATCTGTAGCTTTATCTACTTTCCCCTATCCATCATTTTTATGGGACATGAAAAAGAGTTATAAAGGACAAATTGCATTTTAAAAATTATAATACAGGTTTTAGACAAAGCATTGCCAGATTATGGAACTAGATTAAAATCCGTGATAAATCAAGAAAGGTCTCCAAAATAGAAATATTTTTGTCACTTGGTAGGAGTTAAGTGCCAGTTTAGTAGGGAATGAAATATGAAGATAAGAGAAATCATGGAAGTTTTAACATACAGAGGGGTCTAGAGATTGTCTCATCTGATCCCCATCACCTTGCAAACAAAGAAACAAAGATCCACGAGGTTAAGTGACTTCTGGGATAACACAGCTGGTTAGTAGCCTCCAAGACCTTTTTTCTGCTACAGATAATGCAGAAAGTTTTGTGATTGATTTTTTCTTTTTGGAAGATTCTATTTTATTAACAGTATATAAATTTAAGTTAGGATACTTAACACACCATGAACTCCTGAGGACAGGAACTGATTCTCATTTTTACTACATATTTCCTAAATATTTGCCTGTAGATCTCAAAGTCTGGGGGACTCTTCTGCATACCTAGACTGTGTGTTTTGCTCTCACAATGTGCTGGTGGCCCCACAGACCCAACCACAGGCCTGGTCCCAGCCTCCACATGTAGTGGATGAGGCAAGGGAGACACACATCTAGCAGCTGGGGTTGGGAAACGCACTCTGTTACTTGGGTGATCCGAGGCCTGTTTTCTTTTGGGGCCAGGCAGTAAGTGCTTCTTCCTTCCCCAAGAGGTAGGGCCAGACTAGGGGGAAGGCAAGTGAGGCTGAGGCACTGTGGTGTACAATTTAAGGAGGCACTCACTCTCAGGGTCATGCCAGTTCAGGGGCAGTACTTGCAAGACCCTGAGAGTGAGTGCCTCCTTAAACTGTATGCCCTAGAGCCTGGCTGTCAGGGAAGAGATTTGCCAAAGCAAAGACAGCTGGAAGCCTAAAGGAGGAGGGGGCAAGGAGGACTGCAACTGCCCAGCTTCCTAAGTGCCTCTGTGCCTGCTACCACACCCAAGAGACATAAGTGCTGAGGGGACTGGAATGTGAACAAGACAAGGGCTCCGGCCTGAAGATGCTTTCAAGGACAAATCGAGGAAACAGACGTGCAGCGTCTCACAACACACAGAATGAACTCATAAATTCATCTGTTCGTTGGTCTCAAACAAAATGCTGTGGAGTCACAGAGGAAAACGTGAGGAAGATAAACTGGAAGAAGTCATTGAGAAATATGAGTGTGGTATTTATAAAAGGAAGACGAGATGAGATGGGTGTGTCAGGTTCTGTCCAGCCGCTGAGTTCTACTATGGCAGGTGAGGTGGGGAGGGGTGGGCTGGCAATGCCAAGGGAGCCTGGGGGACAGAGAAGGCTTGAAGGCTGCCTGCTTCCAGACAGAAGGTTCTACCAACACTGAGTGTTCTGTAAATGAGCTCTAAAGGGTTGCCAGATGAAATGCAGGATCTTCCATTAAATTTGAATTTCAAAGAATCAACAAATAACTTATTAGTATAAGTATGCCACAAACATGAAACATTAGGCTAAAAAATTTTGTTGTTTATCTGAAATTCAAATTTAACTGGGTGTCCTGGGTTTTTTTATTTGCTAAACGTGGCAACCGTATCTGAATGGAGCTGGTGACAAAGTGAACGGGGAGGAAGGGAGGAGGGTAATGAAGGCAGGGACCTGAGGAGCTTTATAGGGAGGTCCAGACTGTCCCACTGCAGGGAAATCCTCTGCTCTAAAAGGAAAGTGGTAGAAAGAATTCTGGAGCTGGAGGAGAATTCAGAACAGTGGTTCTCAATCCAGGACGCACATTAGAATGTCCCGGGAGAGCTCTTAAAAACCATCAGTGCCCGAGTCCATCCTCAGAGACTCTGATTTAATTGGTTTCAGTGTGGCCTAGGTATTAACATTTTTTAAAGCTCCCTGGGTGGTTCTAATGTCAAACAGGGTTGAGAACCACTGCTTTGGAGACTACTATGTCCTGTCCTCTGAGGCAGAGGGTCAGACAGAGTTGGCTTTAAGATCCAACTCTATCACTTCCTGGCTATGACCTAAACTACGCCTGTTTCACCCTGTGAAAGGCAGGGATAATAACTCTTTGTACATTGTAAGGTTATTGTATAGACTGCTGCGACTTCCAGTTAAACATTGCAGTTTGAGTGCATGCATTTAAATCCATTCTATTCTGAAGCCTGACTGAAATGGTAGCATAACAGTAAAAACTATACCAACCCACACAGCCACTCACCTACTAGAGTAGGGAAAGCTGGTTTGTAACTCTCTGCAGATGGGGAGAAACCAATAAAAAGCAAGCCAAGGGACTTCCTTGGTGACACAGTGGTTGAGAATCCGCCTGCCAATGCAGGGGACACGGGTTTGAGTCCTGGTCCGGGAAGACCCCACATGCTGTGGAGCAACTAAGCCTGTGCGCCACAACTACTAAGCCTGCACTCTAGAGCCACGTGCCACAACTACTGAGCCCGTGCGTCTAGAACCCGTGCTCCACAACAAGAGAAGCCACCGCAATGAGAAGCCTGCGCACCGCAATGAAGAGTAGCCCCCACTTGCCGCAACTAGAGAAAGCCCGCACACAGCAAAGAAGACCCAACACGGCCAAAAATAAATAACAAATAAATAAATAAATTTAAGGGGGAAAAAAAAAGCAAGCCAATTTACACCACCAAACCCCAGAAAGTTTCAGAAATGGAGGTAGCAGGATTCTCTGCAAGTCAGTCTGAGAGCTGGGCTAAAAACCGGAGGACTCAATAATGGTGTGCAGAGTGGGTAGACAGACCCCCAGACTCCTTCCTCCAACCCTTGCATGTTGTGGTCACCCCTCTAGAGAGAGAAACCAGAGAGGGATAGACTCAAAGACACTCGGTGTGCACTGAAGGACACTCATGGATGCACAGTGAAAGTGGGGAGAGGCAATTAATTAAAAATAAGGCGATGGAGTGAAAGATGGCAGCTTGAGCAGTGAGAGTCCAGTACTCTCCCCTGAGTACTGGCCAAGCCAGGGTCACACCCCAAAGGCAGGAGACTTTCAAAAGAACTTGGCCAGCATGAGAGAATGATAGACAAGTGCTGACATTTAGAGATCTCCCAAAGAAAGGCTGTGTGTCCCCATCACTCTAGGCCCACACGCAGATCCTCCCCTCAGCTTTTTAGTAACTCACTAGAAAACCGAGATCAAAAGAGAGTCTCTAACATGATAAATCAAAAGCCAAATAGGGGGAAAAATAGACACTTGAAAGAAACAGATAATTCAAGGAGCAGAATAAAACAAAAAAGAAAACTGTAATGAATATGAATAAGAACATAACAATTCTCCAAGAGATCCAATATCTAATAGTTCTACAATGAAGATTTCCCAGAAACCAAGAAATACTTTTCTGTATTGAACAAATCCAACAAGTAGCAACCCTTCCCATACCTCCACAAAAAAATACAAAGGTGGGGGGGGGGATGTCCAAACTCATCATTATGGAATTTCAATATCCTAGGGATTTTAAGTAGCCTAAATGTTGAGAGAAGAAGAGAGAGAGAGAGCAAGAGTGAAAAGTCATATACAAAGAATTTGGGATCAGAATGAAACTAAAAAGCAGTAGAGGGCTTCACTGGTGGTGCAGTGGTTGAGAGTCCGCCTGCCGATGTAAGGGACACGGGTTCATGCCCCGGTCAGGGAAGATCCCACATGACGCGGAGCAGCTGAGCCCATGAACCATGGCTGCTGAGCCTGCGCGTCCGGAGCCTGTGCTCCGCAACGGGAGAGGCCACAGCAGTGAGAGGCCCACGTACAGAAAAAAAAAAAAAAGAAAAAGCAGTAGAGTCATTAATGTCTTCAAAACCTAAGGGAAAATGATTTCCTGCTTAGAATTCTATACCCAGCCAAACTATGAATGAAGAGTGTGCTTTGTGACCACCTAGAGGGACGGGATAGGGAGGGTAGGAGGGAGACGCAAGAGGGGAGGGATATGAGGGTATATGTATATGTATAGCTGATTCACTTTGTTATACAGCAGCAACTAACACAACAATGTAAAGCAATTATACTCCAATAAAGATGCTAAAAAAAAAAGTGAGAGTAGAATAAAACCATCAGACTTGAAAGGTATCAAAGCCTGCCTTTCTGCCTCTTCCATATTGGATGGAATATGAGTTATCAAAGCTTGAGAAGAAAACAGGAAAGACAAAGACATGGGATCCAGAAAACAGATTACATACAAGAGTGAGTTAAAGGGAATTCCAGGATGAGAGAGAAGGGAAGGCTCAGGATGACAGGTTGTGGCAGACCAAGAGACAAGTCAGTCCACAGTGGAGCAGGACAGGGGGCTCTAGCAGGGAAGGCTCCAAGTGAAAGCGAACTGAAGTTTATTTGATTTGTTTGACAATATAGAGAGGAGCTTAATGCTTCTGTTGGAAAGTTTGAGACTTCCTTTTCTAGGCACAACTAGGAAGTCAAGCAAACAAAGTGAGTATGAATTCCAAAGCAAATTCAAGTCATATAACAAAGGGCATGGAATCTTAGAATACTTTGGAAGTATTGTCGATAGAAAATACTGTTTACATTCATTAAAATGTAAACACTGAATATTTAAACAAAAATTGGGAGGATGAGAGGAGCACAATGTGAGAGCATGGACGGGTATAGGAGCTAAACCACACCCTTTAATCACTAGATAGTGTGTATTTTAAAAATTAAACAATAACATCATAAGCATCCTATTTAGAAATCTGGAGAGAAATAACTGAGAAGCAACTAAAGTAGCAGCTTTAGGAATGAGATAGGGTTGGGAAGGGGATTGCTGTTTTTCATCATAGACCTTGAAGTTCTACTTGACTTTTTATATTATACACATGTATTTAATGTAGCTCCTCATACATTACTTTGTATTGAATAAGAACTCAGTGAACGTGGGTTGCTATTATCACATCCTAGACTTAAAACTGGACAATGGAGATACCGTGGCTTGCCTAAAACTTTCTCCTCCCAAAATAACCAGAAGCAGAACTAGGACCTCTTTATTCAAAGCATTTTTTTATAGATCTTTATTGGAGTATAATTGCTTCACAATACTGTGTTAGTTTCTGTTGTACAACAAAGTGAATCAGCCATATGCATACATATATCCCCATGTCCCCTCCCTCTTGAGCCTCCCTCCCACCCTCCCTATCCCACCCCTCTAGGTCATCTCAAAGCACTGAGCTGATCTCCCTGTGCCATGCTGCTGCTTCCCACTAGCTAACTATTTTACATTTGGTAGTGTATATACGTCGCTGCTACTCTCACTTTGCCCCAGCTTCCCCCTCCCCCTCCCCGTGTCCTCAAGTCCATGCTCTATGTCTATGTGGTCCATCAGTACCATTTTTTTTTTTTTTAGATTCCATATATATGCGGTAGCATATAGTATTTGTTTTTCTCTTTCTGACTTACTTCACTCTGTATGACAGACTCTTGGTCCATCCACCTCACTACAAATACCTCAATTTCATTTCTTTTTATGGCTGAGTGATATTCCATGGTATATATGTGCCACATCTTCTTTATCCATTCATCTGTCGATGGACATTTAGGTTGCTTAAAAGGCACCCTCTGTGCCAGACTCGGGGATGAGCTAGTCCCAGTCTACGAGTTTGCAGTCTGGTCGGGTTGGGAAGGAACAAGTATATACATAACAGCTTCACAAATACACCCTGGTAAGTGCCATGTAACAAGCTTCCAATAGCCATGAAGCCAGGCTTTAACCAAGATGACCCTCTCCATGTCACACTCTTCATGCCAGAGTGGGTCGTAAGTATTGAGGGCTATCCACTGCAGATGCTAAATTTTAATACATGAGAGTTTAGGCTCTAGAGGTAATATATGCACTTCATCACATTTCTCTTTTTTATTTTCAACTTTTAGAGGAGAGCCTGTATTCATATTATAAAATGTACCACAGCAATCAATAGGACTATTCCAGTAGCTTTGGTCATGGACTCCTTAGCTGTTTTTATTCAGTCAATTTTTTCATCAAGTTCGGTTCTCTTGAAGCATTACCAGCATGCTTCTGGTGCCTTCCTGACTAACTCATGACCAAATAACTCCAAAGAATCAAAGAGCTTTGGTCAAGAGACCTAGGGCGTCCCTCTTCCCCTTTTACTACCACTGGTGTCTTCTCTGGAGCTGGACATGCTGCACAAGTCCACAGAACAGCAGTGTTGAGGGCCATAAAAGAGTCTTTCCTGAAAATAAAATAATAAAAAAATCAAGCTCAGCTGGATTCTGATTTAATAGTATCTGGCAAGCTAACTATATTATTTTTGAACACACAGACATAAATTTGATATGAATAATAAAACTGAAGTATAACATGGACAAAGGAAATATAAAATTCACCTAATCTTCAAAAGAAATTCTATACTTGAATAATTAACCATGCTCTATTTATAAAACTAGAATAATTGAAAACAGGATTTTCAGTTGATTCATATAGCCTCTGAAATATTTATTATTGCAAGTCGAAAAGATCTGTCTGGGGTTTGTCACTGAAAATGTCTAAACTCAGTGTCCAGATGTTTATTTAAGTTGCTCCCACAGAGTTCTAATGTCAATAACAGGGGTTATCAGAGATCATCGCTGTGTATCTTCCTTGACTAATATTCTCATTTCTTCTGCATCTTTGATGTTTTCTTTCATTAAAATTCCTGGCCCATATCCACAAAAATCTGCTGGGCTTGCATTAAAAATTAGTCGGCTGTCTTGACATATGATGATGCCCCATGTCTCCACAAAGATAATATTTATCAGCAGCTATCATTTTGGCATTACAATCAGCAGCATAGAGTCAATTTCAGAGAATAAAAAAGAATACAGAATCCAGATTTTAGAATGCCTAACTTGCAGATTTCAACTTCCTGCCTATTCTTTTTTTCCTAATGTTAGATAAGGCAAAATTAGAACAAGCAATGGGATTTCTCACCATGAACCATGTGCATTCCGTTCCTCTCCTTCGGTCTCTCATACCCTGTCTTTTGAAAACCTAAAGTAAGATGACTTTAAAATAAAGGAAAACAGACTCTCTGTCAAAACTCACTTCCTACAGTTTCTTCAGAAAAAGACACCTGGGAGAACATTTTAAAGACATAATGATGGCCTTTCCCTTCATGTGAAAGTGGCAGAAGACAAAATGAGTCTATTTTTGAGCTGATCAGATGGGGATTTTGTTTTTCATCAGCTGTACAAAAGAAACAACTTCTACAAGTTCCTCCTTCCCAAAACTAACCGAAATTTACCCAAATTGTTAAAGCACCTAGAACCCAAAGAAAGGAGGCATGAGTAAACGAAGTCTATGTGAGCATTCCAAAAACATCTTGTGCACCTGAAGCCTCGTTCAAGCCTCTGGTAGGATCCAGTGGACAGTTAAGACCAGCATGAGGTTAACACTACTTACCCACGGCTGTTCACTATATTAATTTAAAAGAATTAAATCTGATTTGACCTCCAATTCAACATGGAGAAAATATTTGGCACTGGTGTGAAAAATTACTAATGATATTAAACAGTGCCCTCTGGAAGGTAGGAAATCACTCCTGAGAACTGCAGACAGATTAATTAGAAGGTCTTATCTGTGGAAAAATCGCCATTTACACTGTTTATATGATTAAATCATGAGATTCATGAACTCATGTAATACAGCCAGAGAGGTAACTTCCTAACACAAAGTAGGCACTCAATAAATGTTCGTTGGCTTTTCAATGAACAACTAGTCTAACGTTTCTTTATTAATAGGTATTACATAAAATTGGATCTCTGGGTAAATACATTTGGGAAATGCTGAGTTAAATAAGGTTAAACAGGCTTTTTACTCTAGGACCTATCAAAAACTTTAATATGCTAAGGTGATTTTGAATTCCCATGGGAGAGTGAGCAAGGAGGGAGAGATTATGCTGCATTTCCCAAACTCATTTGATCACCAAATTGCCTTTTTCTGAGGATTTCTGTTTTAAGAGACACATTTTTAAAAGACTACCCAGGTCCAATGATTTCATTTTTAGAAACTGGACAGTTCAAATCCCTAGCAGTTAGTGACTTGACCAAGCACTCAATTTATTAATAGCGAAGCAGGAACTCTCTCCCCTCCCACTCTCACCTCCCCATCTCCGCTATCCCTGCCACCCAATTTATCTTGATATGACAGCCTAGGACTCTTCCTCAGAGCTCTTTTATTGCTGTCCTGCTAATACATTATTTTTGCTTTAATTGGAGCCCAAAGAGAACACCCTTATTATAAACCCAAAAGTTGAGATAATGCAGCACATTACCTGGTGATGTACTACAATAATTTAAGCAAGATGTGGTCTCTTTTGAGTGGACGAGCATAAAGGGAGCAGTTAACACTTTTTCTGGAGGGAGGGTGAGTAGACGTCATGCTTCCATAGCACCCTTCCATCACACTTCCCACATAGGTAATTGTTAGTATTCCCCACTAGACTGTTAATTACAAGAGGACAAAAAATTAGTCCTATAGTCTGTTAGTGCCTAGTAGGTAATAGGTGTTAGTAAACATCAGCTGAATAAATGAAGGAAGAAAGGAATGACTAATGGGACAAACCAACTAGCTATTGTCTTAAAGAGCTTCTCAGCTCTTTGAAGGAAAGAATGGTGAAACATCCCTCTGCCCACCAGCACCAGAAGACACCAAGAGAAAACTGTCTGTTTCCAAAGAAGGTCAAGGCAAGAACAAAGGGGCTGCCAGAGGAGGCCAGGCAGGATGGTCTCCAAGGGGCCTCTTGGAGTGCAGTTTGCCTCTGTGATTTCACAAAAAGAGTTACCAAAACAGTGTGATCAGTAACCACTTAGATCAAAGTTAGCAAACTAGTTTTGTGTCTTGTGTTGCCCATGCTATTAAAGTATAGAATTTAGTTGAGGAACGGGGGCACATAAAAGGGATGTGTATATGATGTACCCAAAGTGAATAGTAACAATAATCTGTGGCAAGTTACCTTGTTGGGAAGCTAACTTGGCCTGAAAATCTGGAAATGGGTAAGGACTGTACTTGGAGCATTTCTCAGTGCATAATTCAGGCCGAGCCCTCTAGCGGTAGAAGTCCACAGTATTGTTCTTAAAAAGGGCCCTCTGAGTGAGGAGGGTTGCTTATGGAAATTTCTGGATGGCCAATGTCTCTTCCGAGTCCCAGATTGTGTCAATGTGAATTTTATCTCAGATTTTTAAATGAAGGAAAAAAGTCCTTTTAACATGAATAATTTGCACAGTGCTTCTGTATGCAAATTCTTCTGGAAAAATGAATGGGTCCAGTCTCAGGAGCTCTTCCATTTGGGCGCTGGACATGCCAAGCCAAAATTCTTGAAAAATAGATGTGGTTAAGAGCATGTAAGCAATCTGCATATCATCTGTGCTAGTCTCAATTAAGGGGCCAATATTAGGGTAGGAAGTTTTATCTTTATTCTTAAAAATCAGTATAGTGCAAAGGGAGCAAGCAGTAACACACAGAGACACACACCCCTGAACTCAACCCAGGTATGTGTTTCTGGGATGCAGAGAGGGGGCACTTCCACGGGAAGGAATGTGGCAGGACCCCCTGATGAAAAAGCCCATCTGGAACTTGAGAAATCTGGATTCAATTCTTGGCTCCGTCTCTAGCTCACCACATAATTAAGAGGGCAAATCGGCTAATCTCTCTGTCCTTCACTTTGTCCTCTTTAAAACGATAGTGTCTGGCCTCTCCCCACATCTCAGGAATGCCTTGTCAGCAGATGCTGGGAGTGGGGCCTGTGGAGCCAATTAGTTGTAGGCAGCGGGGACCTGTACCCAGCCCCAGCTGCCCCTCCTGCCCCAGCCTGTCTAGCAAATTAATGTCTTTGGTCACACGGAGTCAGCCTGTGAGAGTGTGAATGAATTTCAGACCACTCAGAGCTCTTCCCTTCAGATGACAAGGCAAAATAACATTTCTTTTGTGAAGCACAGATTTTGTTTCACTGCGTAAAAATACTATCTGTGTCATGAAAAGAAGACTGGATTAGGCATATGCAGAGAGGGGACCTTTTCCAGACCAAGGGGTGTTCTAGGTTCTGATTTGACAGCTATGCGACCTTGAACACACCCCCTATAATAATAGTTACTTGTTTCCTGGGTGCTTACAATATGCTGGGCAACATACAAGTATAAACTCATGAATACGCGTGCTTGGCATATATACAGTAAGTGCTCAGTAAACGTTAGCTGCTAGTACTGTCATCTAATTTTGTATCCCAGCAACCTTATGAGATAGGTCTTATTGTTATTCCTATTATATAGATGGGAAGACTGAAGGACAGAGCAGCAGCTGCTATAATGCATTGTCCAGATAGTTTTTCAGGAATGAAGAACATATTCCCCGGGCTGCTGGGAGTGCTTTTCAGACAAGGGCCTCTAAGGGGACTGCCCCTGCTGCAGCAAAGTGGCTCACCCAGGGCCAGGCTTCCTTCCAGTGGGCTTCCTTCCAGCCCACATCCAGTGACTGATCATACATGGTAAAAAGCTCTGCCCTCCCGTATTCGTTACCTAGGGCTGCTGTAACAAATTACTACAAACTAGGTGACTTAAAACAGCGGAAGTTTATTCTCTCACAGTTCTGGAGGCAGGACTCCTGAAATCAAGGTGGTGTCAGCAGGTTGGCTCCTGCTGCAGGCTCTGAGGGAGTCTGTTCCAGGTCTCTCTCCTCGCTTCTGCTGGCTGCAGGCAGTCTGTGGCATTCCTTGGCTTGAAGATGCATCACTCCAACTTCTGACTGTTTTCACCTGGCCTTCTCCCCTGTATGTCTGAGTGCTGAATCTCCCCCTCTTTTCTCTTATGAGGATGCTGGCCATTGGATTTGGGGCTCACCCTAAATGCAGGATGACCTCATCTCAAGATTCTTAATTGCATTTGTAAATCAGGTCACAGGTCCCGAGGGATAGAACTTGGATATATCGTTTTGTGGCCACTACTCAGCCCCCTAGATCCCAGATACGGAAACTGCTCTGCAGGGCCATCCAAGCTCCCAGACCCCTGGGAGGTCACCTGAGGGCTTTGGTGAGGTGAGATCTCAGCACCTGCCAGCTTCTCCCACACCTGACCCTGCATCCTTCTCTTCCCTTACACAGGTATTTCTTTCAGGAGGCTCCCTAATCGATATCCTGCACGCTAACCTCCATCTCAGCATCTGCAGCAATAGTGTTCATTTCAAAGTCTCCCCAAACTTCAATCTGTGACTCATATTTTTTTTAAATGCTTTTGAACTCAAATCCAGCTCTGCATTATCCCATGAATTCCTCTGGCCAGATATTAACCACCTTCGCACAGGTTCCCAGACGTTCTGAATTCTCTTGCCTCCTGGCCTTTGCTAATGCTGCATCTGACTGTCTCCCCAACCCACCAGTCCACACCCCACCCATGGGTCAAAGCCTAGTTCAAATTCCCTCCTTCACAGTCTTTCTGGCCCCCATGCCTGAAAGGTCCTTGGTCTTTCTTAGTCACTTAGCCCTGTATACTTTGGATAAGAATTATTTATGCGTGTGTCAGGTCTACAAGATCCATGAGGGCAGGATTTGTGTCCACTTTGAGGCTGCCTCTGCCCACCCTCTGTTGTTCTTCCCAGGGTTCTGTCACTGGTCCTTTCTCTTCCTGCTCTGTGCTCTTCCTGGGCATCGAATCTATGGTCTCCAACCACCTTCTCTATATGGAGGGGCCTCATCCTTGGTCTCCAGTCCCAACCTCTCTCTCGAGGGTTAGGCTTGCTTTTCCAGCGGCCCACTAGGCATGTCTGTAAGGATCTCCACAGGTAATAGATCATCCCTGGTCTCTTCCTGGAAACCAGTTCCTCCATCCTGGCTCCCAACCTTAGGAACCACGATGTACCAGAGCAACCTCCATCACTGAAGGGAAGTCTAGTTCTTTCTCTTTGGATGCTGCTGCCTCTGTGATGTGTGAAATTAGGATCACTTCTGGGGACAGAGAGCCAAGTCGTGCCCCATGGGTGGGCTCCAGGTGGGCAGCCTGGCTCTTCTGTTCTCTTCTACGAAGCAGTGACTCCACGGGTGGGATGTGGAACACAGCTCTCCTCAGAGGAACCGGCTGGATGCAGGAAGAAAAACAGCTAACGCTGTAAACTTAGGACTATCTCATCTTCACCACAGGGCTATGATGGTGGCACTATTCTTATTATTCCCCCTTTTCAGATGAAGAGGCTTAGAGCCATTAAGTAATGTTACCCTGGGAGTACCTGGCGGGTCTGAGTGGCTGGCTCAGGCTGGTGTCTAAGTGCCGGGCAGCCCTCTGGGGAGGTGGTGGCTGTAGAATGTAGAATCCAAGACCTGGACGGGAATGAGCCAGAGAAGAGCTATCGCCTGGATTGTGCTCATGCTTTTGGCCCTCTGTCTCCCCCGTCATCTCTTCTCATTAAGGAAAATATCTGTGAAAGACACAGCCTGTCACAGCACTGCTGTCGAGACCAAGCATTGCTGTCCACCCTAGCGATGTTAGGCTTGGTGACGTCATCTTGCTTATTCCCCCGCCCCATCCTCGCCAGCCCCCCAGGAAAGCCAGGCACTGGCTGCCTGGAATTCAAGCAAACAGAGCAAATAGGCAAGGCAGCATGGGAAATTAAAAAGGGCACTTGACTTGGAGAGAAACAGATGGAGGTCTTAATAGTGCGCGACCTTGAGAAAGCCACTTCCTCGCTGACCCTTCGTTTTCTTCCCTGGAAAATGCTGGAATGATAATACCTCCCTCCCAGGATACGTAGGAGAAGCAAGAGAGACCACAGATGTGAAGCCCTGTCCTAAACAGCACGTGGCCCCAGGGTTGGCATCATGATCACACACGGGAGTGAGGGGGCCCTCAGGCTTGTGCAGAGGGCGGCTCTCAAGCCCCCCTTCCTCCTCCATCTACTCATTTTCAAATCTCACTTCATTCATTCACTCTCTCATTCGGTTATCAAGATATTACTGAGTGCCCATGATGTCTGGCATTGTTCTAGGCCCCTGGGGAGGTAGCAATAAACAAAACAAATAAAAATCCCTAACCTCATACTCTAGTGGGGGAAGTCAGGCCGCAAACAAACAGGAAAACATACAATTCTATGGAGAAAAATAAAGCAGCTAAGGGAGGTTATTTTATATCCATTGGCATCCGTGATCAGGAGACATTTGGGTAGATACTTGTAGGAAATGAGGAGCCAGGCCCACTGGTGTCTCAGGGAAGAACATTCAAGGCCGAGAGAACAGCTGTGCAAAGGCCCTTAGGTGGGAGCACTCAGCACACATTAGGGCAACAGCAAGGAGGCCCGGGTGCCTGGGTGCCCCTGTCAGATACCGAGCGCAGGGTCATGTGGGATCGTGTAGGTCATCAAAAGGAATTTTGCTTTTATTCTGAGTGAGCTGGGAGCCACCAGAGGGCTTGGCGCAGAAAAATGACTTGATCTGATGATGACTTTAAAAACTCATGCTGGCTGCTGTGTTGTGACACCTCTGTGACGTGGACAAGGGCAGAAGCAGGGACAGGAAGTAGGAGCCCCCAGCAACAATCAGGCAACAGGGCACGGTAGCTCACTGGACAACCAGATCCCATTTTCCTCAAGATTTGTGTTATAAGACATAACATTTTGGGAGTTGCTAACCTGTTCCAACTCCCTCATTTTAGAAACTGGAACACTCAAGTCCCAAAAAGTTAAGTGACTTGGCCAAGAATATTCATTGTGTTAATAGCAAAGCTGCCACCACCACCACCAGCATACTCTGATCCCTAGTCTGAGAGTCCAGGACTTGCCCAGAGCACTCTTGTTGCAGCTGATTATGAGTCTGCAATTCAGAGCTGGAGATAAGAGCTTGGGAGTCATGATGTGTCAACAGGATGTAAAACCACAGGTGGGATGAGGTCACCAAAGGAGCGAGCAAAGGTGGAGAAGAGGTTCAAGGAGAGAACCCTGGACATTTCAATGTTTCGTGACTTGTGCTGAGTTGGCAACATGAAGGCCCCTGGTGGCCTTGACAAAAGCTTTTTTGGGAGAACTTTGGGAGCAAACACTTGATGGGAGTGGGTTCAAGACAAAATGGGAGGAGAGGAGCTGAAGACAGTGAGACAGACCACTCTTCCAAGTAATGCTTCCTTGCTGCCCCTTGACTGTTCAGGGTCCATCCAGGACTCTTTCTCATCCTTGTCCTTCTCCTGCATTTTCCATTTCCTCTCTTCCCTCCCTCAAAACTTGTCTCCCATTCCCTTAAGCCCTATTCTTCTCCAAGAAAAAGTCATCTAATAAATGGACATCCACTGAGAGATTAATTAATGAGTTTATTGATGTTTTGCTATCTTCAAGATAATATGTATTCTAACATAGAAATCTGACAGTTTTTTTTTTTCCCCCGAGGAAATCATGGCAGCCATAGATTGGAGGAGGGAAAAGACCCCGAACCATGAACACCGTACTGTACCCCTGTCCATCATTTTCCAGTACCTACTAAATTTAGCTGGCCCCCTGCTATAGTCACAGGCGTTTCATTATAGTTTCAGAAGGTGGTACAAAACAGATCTCACAGAGGGCTGGTGAGAGGTTTGATGAGCCAGTGACAGTCAACCTTCTGACCACCAGAGGAAGAGGAGTATGAGAGTGGAGACATTCAAAACAGACCAAGTCAGACAGTGAAAAGGAAAAATAGGGTCACACATATAAATAATGAGAAGTACATTATCTATTTTTAGTTTATTTTTTATACATTATCCACTTCTATTTCAAGAAAATTGTAGTCATTGACCCTAGTCACCATAGTTAAGACTACCTAAGGAAATTTAACATTTCTGTAGTTTTAGAAAATAGATTTCTGGCACTGTGCTTTTTCTATAATTTTATACAAATGTGCTAAGGAATTAATTATAAGTAGAATCCACAATAGGCCAAGCGCATGGATGGGGCAGAAAGAGTTGGCTCTGTCAGAAGCAGCTGCACAACCTTCTCCATGCTTCTCTGTGCCTCAATTTCCCCATGTATAAGATTTGGAAAAATAATACCTAATCTTCCTTCCTTCCCTAAGAACTAAAGACGCTAATTTGAGGTAAGATTTGCCCTCTATTGCCAGTTACAGTTTCCTAATGTGCTTCATTTTGACCCTGCTAAATGTAGCTGAAGGGGAGAAGAAATCTTTATTAAAAATCTAAGTAATCGAGGGACTTCCCTGGCAGTCCAGTGGTTAAGACTCCACATTGCCACTTCATGGGATACGGGTTCGATCTCTTGATTGAGGAACTAAGATCCCACATGCTGCATGGCGTGGCCAAAAAAACAAAACAAAACAAAACAAACAAACATATATATATATATATATAGAACAGCTATTTAACTCAATACAAATATATGTGGTACTGATTAAGAGAACTGATGTATTTACTAGCAATATTTTCAGACAGAGTTTATAAGTACCAAGCTGAGTCTCCATCTTTCAAAGAGCTTTTCTGTATGCTCCAAGGACCCGATTTACAACTCTCATTCTTTTGCTTTAATAATGTGAAGTTTTTCCATACAAAGCTGGGTCTCTCCTTAGTTCAATGTCCTAATTTCCCCTTGTCAAAATAGCTTTTTTTAGGGAGTCTCTATTGTTTTCAGTTAATTTTAACACTAAATTAAAAGCTTCATCTGGTGGTGATTTTAAAACATTTTACTTCAGATGCCAAAAGGTACCTCCTAAACTACTTCAATCATAATTGTTACCATCGTTACAATAAGGTTTTCATATAGAATCTCTTTTAGACCTCAAAGTGTTCTATAAAGACCACACTTTGAAATTTTGTTCTCTCAAAACATACCCCATACATTAGATAAGGGGTCACTGACCCCATCTTACAGACTAAAGAGTCAGGAGAGTATAGAACTTCCCACTGGATTCAAAGGAAATAGTGGCATTTAAATCCTAAATCTAATAATCTAATGCTATTCCAGTGGCTTACCCTCTTTTTTGCCTTTTTTTACTTCCAAGTTTTCTAAAATCATCTGGGACGTAATAGATCATATTTAATTGTTCAGGCTTTTATGCTGTGCTTTCAGAATCGCTTCTGATTTGTGGTCTGGCTCTAGTTCAGTATTATCCAACACGAGGTTTATTTCATCGGCCCTGTATCAAAGCTTCCTCACTTTAGCCAGAAATTAAAATAATAGCTTTAAGTTTCCCCTCCCTGTCAAAGAGCTAATCAATAACACAATTTGCCATATTTTGTAGATGACTCTATATGCTCCTCATAAAAGCGGGATGTGGAACCCTTTCATTTATTTAGCATAGGCACTCTCAACTTTTCCTACACAAAGACAGAATCATTTTTTTTCTAACAATTTTACTTCCTTTTAGTGTTATAAATTGTCACAAAGCCTGCAAATTGTCAACCGCAAGATTTACTGGGTCCTCTGAAGAAAGCCCGTGATACCGGATGTCACTTTCACTGGCATCTCTTCTCCTAAAAATATTTATGCAGTCAACTATGGTACCAAGTGAGGAGGGAGGGGTCAAGATACCAGGAGTGGCCAAAATGGTCACACAGTTGTAAGATGCTGAAAAATAAAATATTCCAGGTACAAAACTTATCAGAAGAAAAAAAACTCTTTTGCAGTGTAAGTCATAGAGACAGGACAAATACCGCCGGAGTAACCTGAGCTCTTGCTTAGTGGTAGCACTTTTTAAAGCCCACACGAGACCTTGATTTGTGGTATCCATGGGTCCAGCGCCTAGAAATCTCAAGTGCTGGGTTCTTTTCTTCGCTGCTCTTAGTGCCCTTGAGCAAATGACTTCAATTCCTGTTACAGGAAACAGGGATAATCCCACAAGCTATCTACCTACACCTTGACTCACAGCTCCTGGCTCCCCAGAGAATGCGATGTGGATTAGAGCCAGGTCCTATGAAAATGAAAATTACCTTATAGATAACTATTATGTAATGAGATTAATCCTCAGAACCTCTTCCACAGATCCGGTAAAGCCCCAGATTTTAGCACTTTACTTTCTTCTCTTAACATAATCCCTTGAAAATTGAAGGTAAGAGTTCGTGACTGCAGATTCAGTCTATTTTTCCTGTCTAAACACAACTTTAATATTTTTTAAAAAATTCTTTCTTACTTGCTAACTCTTCTCAATCAAAACTACACAATACTTTAGTTATCTACACTAAAACAGCATTGTGAATTTTCTATTTAATTTGTATAGACTAATAATAGTCATCCTAGTTGAAAGAGTAAGTTAGTTTGTAAATGGCAAGTGTCCAAATCTCCTAAGTCTCAAAATACAGAAATAAAAAGTTAATTAATATCAGAATATCAAGCAGTTTTTTGAAAATGGAGATTTGTACTACCAAGGATATATATATATATAGACATATATATATAGACATATTTATATAGAGAGACATATATATATACACACACACACACACATATATATATATAGAGAGAGAGAGAGAGAGACATAGACATATATATGTTGTTTTATTTTGTGGAACATGGCAAGCTGATTCTAAAATTTATTTAAATTTAAAAATGCAAAGGGCCAAAAAGAGCCAACACACTCTTGAATAGGATGGCAGGCTTTACTCCAGCATTATCATAAAGCTATCATAAATAAAGTAGTGTAATATTAGCCCAAATAGATTAATGGAATGGAGAAACAGAGAGGACCCAGAAAGGACCAGAGGCTTATACAGATGCTTGATGAATGGCAGAAGGGCACTGCATAGTGCCAGGACCAGCAGCTATACAAAAGACCCTTCCTCACACAGTCACAAATACATCCCGGGGGAATCAAAACATAACATAGTAAGAATGGAAAATTATAAAGCATTTTTTAAATGAAAAGATTTTAAAAGATAATATTTTCATGACTTAAAGATAGGAAAATATTCCTTAAAAAAAAGATACAAAAGATACTAAACATAAAAGATGAATAGATTTGCCATTAAAATGAAGAATTTTTATTCATCAAAAAACCATGATGAGAATGAAAAATAATCAGAGAAGGAGAAGGTATTTACAACAGATGTAACTCAATAATGATTAGTACCAAGAATATATGCAAATCAATGAGTAAAAGACAGCTGACATGAACACAACAGAGACAAGTTTTGAATGGGCACTTTTCAAAAGAAGAATTGCAGTGACCAGTGAACATAGGCAGATGCTCAAATTTGTTTCTAGTTAGAGAAATGCAAAATAAAACCACAATGAATGTCTCAACATCACACTGGCCAAAGTTAAAGTCTGGCAATATCAAGTGTTGGTGAACTGGCCTCATACACAGCAGGGGAAAAGGAGAGGGATATTAAATGTTAAAGATATGCCTACCTCATAATCCAGCAATTAAACTCCTAGGTAAATGCCCTACAGAAATGTGTTTATGCACACAAAGATGCTCGTTGCAGCATTGCTTATAATAGCCAAAAACTGAAATCACTATAGAAGTGTCCGTCGCAGTAAAATAAAGTGGTACTAAGGAAATGGCACATCATACAGTAATGAAAATGAATAAATCACACCAACACGTGATGTGAATTATATAAGCAATGTTGAGTGAAAGGTACCAGACACAACATACAGTGTGATTCCATTTTTATATGTCAAAAGTAGGCAAAACAAACTAATCATATTGTTGCACACATAACCGGTAAAACTATTTTCTAAAAGGGGAGTATTGCCATAAAGTCAGAATAGTAGTTACCTCTGGGAGACAAAGGCAAGGCTAGAGGGAACACACAGGGAGATTTTGGAGTGCTGGCAGTGGCTTTTCTGCATCTGGTTTGTGATTACATAGCTGTTGGCTTCACCCATTAAACTGCATATCTGTTTTATGTACATATCTGTTTTATGTACTTTTCTGTATATTTCACAAAATTTAAAAGAATGAGAGAGAACTTGTACTACGAAATATTAACAGTGATTAGAGCCATAATTATTAAAATAGTGTGGTAAACTAGAAGGGCCAGAAATAGGTCCAAGACACAAAAAACAGAGGAATTTAATATTCTATACCAGTACAGTGAAAATTTTTTAAAAATTAAACCTCATCTCATACAATATTCCCAAACAAATTTGAGATGGATTAAAAATTTCCTTCTGAGTTAAAAATAAGTATAAAAGTGAAATTTTTTAAAGTACTAAAAGAAAATAAGGATAAATCTGTAACCATCCTTGGGGTAGGGAAGGCAGGCTCTAGCACACCTGCAAAGGTAGACTCCTAAAGAAAACAACTTCTACACAGAAACACCATCAACTGTATTAAAAGGCAAGTAACACATGAAAACAGTAACACATGAAAACAAATGGACATCTTAATTCATTAAAAAACATATAAACCAATAAAAATGGCAAACTCTCCAAGAGAATATAGGAAAGATACGACTAAGCAATGGTCAAAACAATGAATGTAAATGGTCAATAAACGTGAAAAAACTCTCAACCTTCGTTTGTTATCAAAGAAACACACATTTTAAAGGTAGTCCTTTTCTGCAATTATTGGCAAATATCTTAAAATAGCAATTTGCAATTCTGGGAGTTTGATATATTGCTAGTGGGAATGTCAAAGGAAACAGTCTTTGTGGGGGGTAATGGATATCAAGTCTCAAAAACTTATACTTTCACCTAGCAATTCACTTCTAGAAAGGTACCTTTTGGAAATAAATCACTTTTATACAGATGTAATTATATTTTAACATGTTGATCTCATCACTGTTTTCAGGTTACATTATAATTAACAAATTGTGAAACAAGTTGATTTTATTTTTTAGTTATTTCTGAAATTTACATTTTAAAGTAATAACAAGAATTATGACTTATAACATTATACCAGAACATACAAGATTTTTAGAAATTTCATGTAATGTCTGAAACATTAATATTAACATATTTCCGTACAAATAAGCCAAAGAAAGTTTAGTATTAATTTTTTTGTTTGTTTGTTTTTGTTTTCTTATACTGCAGGTTCTTATTACTCATCAGTTTTATACACATCAGTGTATACATGTCAATCCCAATCACCCAATTCAGCACACCACCACCATCCCCACCCCACTACGGTTTTCCCCCCTTGGTGTCCATACGTTTGTTCTCTACATCTGTGTCTCAATTTCTGCCCTGCATACTGGTTCATCTGTACCATTTTTCTAGGTTCCACATACATGCGTTAATATACGATACTTGTTTTTCTCTTTATGACTTACTTCACTCTGTATGACAGTCTATAGATCCATCCACCTCTCAACAAGTAACTCAATTTCGTTCTTTTCTATGGCTGAGTAATATTCCATTGTACATATGTACCACAACTTCTTTATCCATTCATCTGTCAATGGGCATTTAGGTTGCTTCCATGACCTGGCTATTGTAAATAGTGCTGCAATGAACATTGGGGTGCATGTGTCTTTTTGAATTATGGTTTTCTCTGGGTATATGCCCACTAGTGGGATTGCTGGATCATATGGTAATTCTACTTTTAGTTTTTTAAGGAACCTCCATACTATTCTCCATAGTGGCTGTATCAATTTACATTCCCACCAACAGTGCAAGAGGGTTCCCTTTTCTCCACACCCTCTCCAGCATTTGTTGTTTGTAGATTTTCTGATGATGCCCATTCTAACTGGTGTGAGGTGATACCTCATTGTAGTTTTGATTTGCATTTCTCTAATAATTAGTGGTGTTGAGCAGCTTTTCATGTGCCTCTTGGCCATCTGTATGTCTTCTTTGGAGAAATGTCTATTTAGGTCTTCTGCCATTTTTGGATTGGGTTGTTTGTTTCTTTAATATTGAGCTGCAAGAGCTGTTTATATATTTTGGAGATTAATCCTTTGTCCGTTGATTCGTTTGTGAATATTTTCTCCCATTCTGAGGGTTGTCTTTTCATCTTGTTTATGGTTTCCTTTGCTTTGCAAAAGCTTTGAAGTTTCATTAGGTCCTATTTGTTTATTTTTGTTTTTATTTCCATTACTCTAGGAGGTGGATCAAAAAAGATCTTGCTGTGATTTATCTCAGAGAGTGTTCTTCCTATGTTTTCCTCTAAGAGTTTTACAGTGTCTCGTCTTACATTTCAGTCTCAAATCCATTTTGAGTTTATTTTTGTGTATGGTGTTAGGGAGTGTTCTAATTTCATTCTTTTACGTGTAGCTGTCCAGTTTTCCCAGCACCACTTATTGAAGAGACTGTCTTTTCTCCATCGTATATCTTTGCCAACTTTGTCACAGATTAGTTGACCATATGTGCGTGGGTTTATTTCTGGGCTTTCTATCTTGTTCCATTGATCTATGTTTCTGTTTTTGTGCCAGTACCATATTGTCTTGGTTAGTGTAGCTTTGTAGTATAGTCTGAAGTCAGGGAGTCTGATTCCTCCAGCTCCGTTTTTTTCCCTTAAGACTGCTTTGGCTATTCGGGGTCTTCTGTGTCTCCATACAAATTTTAAGATGATTTGTTCTAGTTCCGTAAAAAATGCCATTGATAATTTGATAGGGATTGCATTGAATCTGTAGATTGCTTTGGGTAGTATAGTCATTTTCACAATATTGATTCTTCCAATCCAAGAACATGGTGTATCTCTCCATCTGTTGGTATCATCTTTAATTTCTTTCATCAGTGTCTTATAGTTTTCTGCATACAGGTCTTTTGTCTCCCTAGGTAGGTTTATTCCTAGGTATTTTATTCTTTTTGTTGCAATGGCAATTGGGAGTGTTTCCATAATTTCTCTTTCAGATTTTTTATCATTAGTGTATAGGAATGCAAGAGATTTCTGTGCATTAATTTTGTATCCTGCAACTTTACCAGATTCATTGATTAGCTCTAGTAATTTTCTGGTGGCATTTCTAGGATTCTCTATGTATAGTATCATGTCATCTGCAAACAGTGACAGTTTTACTTCCTCTTTTCCAATTTGTATTCATTTTATTTCTTTTTCTTTTCTGATTGCCGTGGCTAGGACTTCCAAAACTATGTTGAATAATAGTGGTGAGAGGGGACATCCTTGTCTCGTTCCTGATCTTAGAGGAAATGCTTTCAGTGTTTCACCATTGAGAATGATGTTTGCTATGGGTTTGTCATATATGGCCTTTATTATGTTGAGGTAGGTTCCCTCTCTGCCCACTTTCTGGAGAGTTTTTATCATAAATGGGCGTTGAATTTTGTCAAAAGCTTTTTCTGCATCTATTGAGATGATCATATGGGGTTTTTTTGTTTGTTTGTTTTGCGGTACGCAGGCCTCTCACTGTTGTGGCCTCTCCCGTTGTGGAGCACAGGCTCCGGATGCGCAGGCTCAGCGGCCACGGTTCACGGGCCCAGCCGCTCTGCGGCATGTGGGATCTTACCAGACCGGGGCACAAACTCGTGTCCCCTGCATCGGCAGGCAGACTCTCAACCACTGTGCCACCAGGGAAGCCCAATCATATGGTTTTTATTCTTCACTTTGTTAATGTGGTGTATTGCATCGATTGATTTGCATATATTGAAGAATCCTTGCATCCCTGGGATAAATCCCACTTGATCATGGTGTATGATCCTTTTAATGTGTTGTTGGATTCTGTTTGTATTTTGTTGAGGATTTTTGCATCTGTATTCATCAGTGATATTGGTCTGTAATTTTCTTTTTTTGTAGTATCTTTGTCTGGTTTTGGTATCAGGGTGATGGTGGCCTCATAGAATGAGTTTGGGAGTGTTCCTTCCTCTGCAATTTTTTTGGAAGAGTTTGAGAAGGATGGGTGTTAGCGCTTCTCTAAATGTTTGATAGAATTCATCTGGGAAGCCATCTGGTCCTGGACTTTTATTTGTTGGAAGATTTTTAATCACAGTTTCAATTTCATTACTTGTGATTGGTCTGTTCATATTTTCTGTTTCTTCCTGGTTCAGTCTTGGAAGTTTATACCTAAGAATTTGTCCATTTCTTCAAGGTTGTCCATTTTATTGGCATTGGCATAGAGTTGCTTGTAGTAGTCTCTTAAGATGCTTTGTATTTCTGTGGTGTCTGTTGTAACTTCTCCTTTTTCATTTCTAATTTTATTGATTTGAGTCCTCTCCCTCTTTTTGTTGATCAGTCTAGCTAATGGTTTATCAACTTTATCTTCTCAAAGAACCAGCTTTTAGTTTTATTGATCTTTGTTATTGTTTTCTTTGTTTCTATTTCATTTATTTCTGCTCTGATCTTTATGATTTTTTTCCTTCTGCCAACTCTGGATTTTGTTTGTTCTTCTTTCTCTACTTCCTTTAGGTGTAAGGTTAGATTGTTTACTTGAGATTTTTCTTGTTTTTTGAGGTAGGCTTGTATAGCTATAAACTTGCCTCTTAGAACTGCTTTTGCTGCATCCCATAGGTTTTGGATCATCGTGTTTTCATTGTCTTTTGTCTCTAGGTATTTTTTGATTTCCTCTTTGATTTCTTCAGTGATCTCTTGGTTATTTAGTAATGTATTGTTTAGCCTCCATGTGTTTGTGTTTTTTATGTTCTTCTCCCTGTATTTCATTTCTAATCTCATAGCGTTGTGGCCAGAAAAGATGCTTGATATGATTTCAACTTTCTTAAATTTACTGAGGCTTTATTTGTGACCCAAGATGTGATCTATCCTGGAGAATGTTCCATGAGCACTTGAGAAGAAAGTGTAATCTGCTGATTTTGGATGGAATGTCCTATAAATATCAATTAAATTTATCTGGTCTATTGTGTCATTTAAAGCTCTGTTTCCTTATTTATTTTCATTTTGGATTATCTGTCCATTGGTGTAAGTGAGGTGTTAAAGTCCCTCACTATTATTGTGTTACTGTCGATTTCCTCTTTTATGGCTGTTAGCATTTGCCTTATGTATTGAGGTGCTCTTATGGTGGATGTATATATATTTATAACTGTTATATCTTCTTCTTGGATTGATCCCTTGATCATTATGTAGTGTCCTTCCTTGTCTCTTGTACCATTTTTTATTGTAAAGTCTATTTTATCTGATATGAGTATAGCTACTCCAGTTTTCTTTTGATTTCCATTTGCATGGAATATCTTTTTCCATCCCCTCACTTTGAGTCTGTATGTGTCCCTAGGTCTGAAGTGGGTCTCTTATAGACAGCATATAGATGGGTCTTGTTTTTATATCCATTCAGCAAGCCTGTGTCTTTTGTTTTGAGCATTTAATCCATTCACGTTTAGGGTAATTATCAATATGTGTGTTCCTATGACCATTTTCTTAATTGTTTGGGGTTTGTTTTTGTAGATCCTTTTCTTCTCTTGTGTTCCCCACTTAGAGAAGTTCCTTTAGCATTTGTTGTAGAGCTGGTTTGGTGGTGCTGAATTCTCTTAGCTTTTGCTTGTCTGTAAAGCTTTTGATTTCTCCATCGAATCTGAATGAGGTCCTTGCCAGGTAGAGTAATCTTGGTTGTAGGTTCTTCCCTTTCATCACTTTAAATACCACAGGCCACTCCCTTCTGGCTTGTAGAGTTTCTGCTGAGAAATCAGCTGTTAACCTTATGGGAGTTCCCTTGTATGTTATTTGTCGTTTTTTCCCTTGCTGCTTTCAATAATTTTTGTCTTTAATTTTTGCCAATTTGATAACTATGTGTCTTGGCATGTTTCTCCTTGGGTTTATCCTGCCTGGGACTCTCTGCGCTTCCTGGACTTGGGTGGCTATTTCCTTTCCCATGTTAGGGAAGTTTTCGACTATAATCTCTTCAGATATTTTCTCAGGTCCTTCCTCTCTCTCTTCTCCTTCTGGGACCCCTATAATGTGAACGTTGTTGCATTTAATGTTGTCCCAGAGGTCTCTTAGGCTGTCTTCATTTCTTTTCATTCTTTTTTCTTTATTCTGTTCTGTGGCAGTGAATTCCACTATTCTGTCTTCCAGGTCACTTATCCGTTCTAATGCCTCAGTTATTCTGCTATTGATTCCTTCTAGTGTAGTTTTCATTTCAGTTATTGTATTGTTCATCTCTGTTTGTTTGTTCTTTAATTCTTCTAGGTCTTTGTTAAACATTTCTTGCATCTTCTCAATCTTTGCCTCCATTCTTTTTCCAAGGTCCTGGATCATCTTCACTATCATTATTTTGAATTCTTTTTCTGGAAGGTTGCCTATCTCCACTTCATTTAGTTGTTTTTCTGGGGTTTTATCTTGTTCCTTCATCTGGTACATAGCCCTCTGCCTTTTCATCTTGTCTATCTTTCTGTGAATGTGGTTTTTGTCCACAGGCTGCAGGATTGTAGTTCTTCTTGTTTCTGCTGTCTGCCCTCTGGTGGATGAGGCTATCTAAGAGGCTTGTGCAAGCTTCCTGATGGGAGGGACTGGTGGTAGATAGAGCTGGGTGTTGCTCTGGTGGGCAGAGCTCAGTAAAATTTTAATCTGCTTGTCTGCTGATGGGTGGGGCTGGGTTCCCTCCCTGTTGGTTGTTTGGCCTGAGGCACCCCAACACTGGAGCCTACCTGGGCTCTTTGGTGGGGCTAATGACAGACTCTCGGAGGGCTCACGCCAAGTACTTCCCAGAACTTCTGCTGCCAGTGTCCTTGTCCCCACAGTGAGCCACAGTGCCGCCACCCCTGCCTCTGCAGGAGACCCTCCAACACTAGCAGGTAGGTCTGGTTCAGTCTCCTCTGGGGTCATTGCTCCTTCCTCTGGGTCCCGATGTGCACACTACTTTGTGAGTGCCCTCCAAGAGTGGATTCTCTGTTACCCCAGTCCTGTCGAAGTCCTGCAGTCAATTCCCACTAGGCTTCAAAGTCTGATTCTCTAGGAATTCCTCCCCCCGTTGCCAGACCCCCATGTTGGGAAGGCTGATGTGGGGCTCAGAACCTTCACTCCAGTGGGTGGACTTCTGTGGTATAAGTGTTCTCCAGTCTGTGAGTCAACCACCCAGCAGTTATGGGATTTGATTTTACTGTGATTGTGCCCCTCCTACCATCTCATTGTGGCTTCTCCTTTGTCTTTGGATGTGGGGTATCTTTTTTGGTGAGTTCCAGTGTCTTCCTGTCGATGATTGTCCAGCAGCTAGTTGTGATTTTGGTGTTCTTGCAAGAGGGAGTGAGAGCACATCCTTCTACTCCGCCATCTTGGTTCCTCTCCAGTCAGTTTGTTGATATCATTTTGTCTTCTGGGGGTCATTCTCAGGGTAAACATTCATTGGTGAAGAGCATTGGCTTTGGAGTTGGATGATTGCTTGAGTTTGAGGCCTGATTCCTTCCCTTGCTAGATATGGAAACCTACTACTATTCCTCAGTTTTCCTCACTTACCAACAAGTTGATTTTAAAAGTTATAGTACACCCATAAAATGGAATATCCTGCAGCTATCTAAAATGCAAAATATTTAGTATGTGAAAATGTTTACAGTGTATAGAGCAGACTGTTAACCAGTGTATGATTGTATTATTGAAAATAGAATTGTATAGCTATGCATAGAAAGGTATGTACACGTACCCAAATGTTAACAGAGGCCCCCTCTCAGTGGTAGGACTACAGGGGGACTGTGTGTATGTGCATGTGATCCCTCCCATGATCCAGCTTTCCAGAAATAACATGTATTCATTCTATAAAGAAGGAGCATCAAATAACTTTAGGATGTGAAATCATTTACAATTAGTTTTAAAAACTAAAAATAATGGAATTGTTTGCTCAGCGTATTTCTACTTGCTTTTTGTTGGGAGGAGGGCAAAAGGGAGATGGAAAACAGTAGCCATTCCTGGAAGGACATGACATAGAACTGAGCCCTTCCTATCACATGTACATCTGCCTAAATGTATTCTTGATCAAATTTCATAAACAAAGTCTCCTTTAAAGTTAAGTTACATTTAATTAAGCACCAGTAAAACATCACTATTAGCATTTTGAAGTTGCTCTAATTAATATTTTATTCTTTCAACAGTGTTTAAAGGCGCCAACATATTAGACAAAGAAAACTTTGATAACGTGTTAATTTCTCTGGAGACAACCATCGTCCTTTAAAATTGCATATATATGAGATTGAGGTTTCTGCAGTGTACATAACCCTCATCGGGGGGGGGGCGGAAAAGCAACATATTGATAACAAACCAATGGTAGCTTTAAAAAAATTTTTGGTTTTCTTATCAAACTGAACCTATCATCTGTTAGAACAATGAAGTCAAGTCAGGCCAGGCCTATGAACAGCTACTCCCTTCACGTACATCAGTCATCTTAGACTCTTCCTGTTCCTCATGTTACTCCAGACAAATCTGGTCACCTAGAAAGACCATCCACCCTCCAGCGTCAACTAAAAGTACCCCTTATTCCTAACCAGAAGAAAGAAAACATTTTTCCTAAGGGAAAACAGAAGGAAACAAACGTTTTAAGCATTTTCTATGAGTGTCTTCCTTGGTATTTCACATCCAATCCTGTAACAGCCCCATGCAACATGCACAAAATTCTCTAGATTGCTCCCTTCATTACTCAAAAAAGGAGAGAACTATATTTTTGTAATTCATTTTAGGTGATGCCTGGGACAACTAAATAATTCACTGAAAGACATGTAATAAATGCTATTTGGTAGAGGTAAGTATAAAGAAAAAAGCAGTTAATCACCTGCTTTCATTTGGCTTAGAGAAAAAAATGTGCTCTACTATATGCTAAAATATCAGACCAACACACGACATACTGCAAAAGTTTAATATAATGTGATTAAACACAATATTCAAATAATAAACTCTTCAAGCACATGAAAGTTAACTTCTGAAAGTGGGCTATTTTTATAGCTTCCTTGTTGTAGCTTGACAAAACTTTCTCTCAACCATGTCTGACACTGATCTTGATACTTGTTAGAAAGTTTGATGTAAGATAATGAGATCTCAACAGGCAGAGATTTAGGAGAAGATCCAAATGCCCATCTTCAGAATTCGTCATTGGAGGACTGATCATCGCCTTCATCCCTTACTTCTTGGTACTTCCTCAAAGACTCCCCTTCTGGATTATAGCTCTGCATTTTAATATTCAGTCTTTCAGCTAATTTTTGTGCTGCGAGCTTGGCTTGCATCTCCTTTAAAACAAAAAATGAAGCAAAAATTATACACTCACACCTTTTCCCTACAATTTTTCAATGGGAAGTCATTGGAACACAACCGGAAATAAAGGGGCATTCCAGCCCAGTCAGTGTTCTCTACCGCACTCTGTGTCTACCACAGACACTACATGGCAGGGCTGGGGAGAGCTACTACTAGCCTGCTATAGTGGTGATGACAGACTTCCACTGATAAACCATGTGCACTGAAATATCCACCTCTACATGAGAAACTGAGGAATCAGCTTAGCACTACGACAGTTATAAACATGAAAACATTTTCAAATATGTGGGCACGTGCATGTGTATATACAACCCTGAAGAACAATCTGAGCTATCAAATGTCAAAAATCACTAATGCTGTACTGATCCTCCAACTGGAAGAATCTTCTTTCCTAGATTAAATCATGGCTTCCAGGCTTGAGAGTTACATTTCGATGCCACAGTGAAAATCAAAGAATACTAAAAACTGATTATCCCTCTCCAAATTAACTCCATGAAAAGTACTATGCAGTAAAAAGTCTAAGTAAGTCTTAGACATTGGCAGTGTGCTTCTATACATGCAAAGACACCATCACTGACTGATGGCAGGTGGCAATGCTCATTCCTACTCTGGCTCTTCACTTTTCTCAGACTGCCCCCCAAACCACTGGAACTTGTTTATGTCCCTCCCCTAAGGCCACGGATAGCACAGGTAGGTGGGACTGAAGTGGAACTAGTACTACCAAGGAAACCAATTCCAAACTGAATGGTTTAATTCAACCTAAAAATAACTTCGGACAGGCATTTAGGATCAAATAGACAACTTAAAAAATAATTCCTCAATGCTGTTACAACCAGGCAATAACTTGAATGCACTGAGAGGAAGAAAACTGGCTTTTAAAAAGGAGTGCCTTGAAAATCCCAATCCATGCCAACGGAGCTTTTATGGAAAGCCAAGGCAGAATAACAACCTAATTTTGTAGTAAGTAACATATGGTACCCCATTAAAATCTACCTAAGCAAAACTAGGTTTGGCTGCTATTTTCCTGGAGGCTCTAATTATTACTATCTAAGTATATCAGACCCTTTCTTTCCTCCCAATGGTCCTCACACTTAATTTTCTCCCATCCCATTATTTTATACCCAGACTGTCAACATACATATTTAAAGTTCCATGCAGAACACACAGATCTTTGAAGAAAGTGCTATCCAAAATTAAGTGACCAAAAGTAGAAGATGCTTCAGTCTTTACAAGGGCCTGCAGGCCTGTGTATCCGACCCCAACTGTCTGTTCCTAACACACCACTACCTCCTCATCCCTCTCCTGCTCTCCCTGTATTGAAGGGGCTTGGAAACCGCACTTCCTTGATTCTCTTAGCAGGGTTCCAATTAGATTCCACCACTGACAAGCTCTCACATAGGTTTTTTAAGGTGGAAGACCAAGAAGAGATACTACTGCTACCTACAGCCTGGGCTTTCAGAGATGTGAAATTTTGCAGTAGTCTCCCCATATTTCCTGGAAAATACCACCTTGATGTCACAGGTAGCTGTTCCCTGCAGTTCCAGCAAACTTGAGACTCTGCAAGCTAGAGGCACACATCTGAGACCTGATGGGACACTAACCATGTCTCTAGCACCTAATCCCTTCTACTAAATCCCGCTCTCCCTGAACAACCTGGAGTAAATTCTGACTTACTCAGGCAGCGTCCAACATGCAGAAAAGAAACAAGTCATATCCTAAATACCTCATAACTCTGTTTCTGCTGTTTCTGAAGTGCCAGCGACTCTTCTGTGGAGAGCAGCTGTGTAGGCATGTGGTGGAGTGGCAGAAGCCGGGCTGCTGTGATGTCATCGAGATGCTTCCTGTCCCTGTGCCGTCTCTCTTCTGAGGAGACAGGAGACCCCCTCCTCTGACAAGGACTCAACGAATCACGTTGATGTGAAGGTAAGCTGAAGGAAGCAACACTTATGTTACACCACCAGACTACTTCCTTTTCATAGACACATATTTGCAACATTCATACACACAAATGTGGCCTTTAACCTTGGCAATTAATTCTTCTACAAAAGTAATAGTAAGCCCTTTACCACTATTTACATGTGTAAATAAAACTTTTTTTTAACATATTTACCTCAAAAACAGAAATATTTAAATTGGCACCTTTTTGGCAAGTAATTTGACAACGTGTGGCTCTAACAGATAATAGGTTTAGATAGACTCTTTGCCTTTCCCTTCTCTCTTCAGCTTATACTTGAGCTGAAGTCTGTTTTCATTTTCTTCATTCAAAAACATTTGCAGGGGCTTCCCTGGTGGCGCAGTGGTTGAGAGTCCGCCTGCCGATGCAGGAGACACGGGTTCGTGCCCCGGTCCGGGAAGATCCCACATGCTGTGGAGCGGCTGGGCCCGTGAGCCATGGCCGCTGAGCCTGCGCGTCCGGAGCCTGTGCTCCGCAACGGGAGAGGCCACAGCAGTGTGAGGCCCGCATAACGCAAAAGAAAAAAAACAAAAAAAAAAAACCCCAAATACATTTGCAAAGGGACTTACTGTCCAGCAGAGGGAAATAAACTTGTAAACAGTTTCAGTGTAGTATAATATCACAGGTGCCATAAAATAGGCCCACACATGGTACACTGGAACAAAAAGGCGGCAACGGCCAGTTGTAATAGGAGACAGGGTGGTTGTCAGAAGCACTTCAAAAGAGTGCAATTAGGGCTTCCCTGGTGGCGCAGTGCTTGAGAGTCCGCCTGCCAATGCAGGGGACACGGGTTCATGCCCCACTCCGGGAAGATCTCACATGCCGCGGAGCGGCTGGGCCCGTGAGCCATGGCCACTGAGCCTGCACGTCCAGAGCCTGTGCTCCGCACGGGAGAGGCCACAACAGTGAGAGGCCCGTGTACCGCAAAAAAAAAAAAAAAAAGTGTGCAATTTGAGGAGTCTCAGAATAATAAGAATTCGGCATGTAAATTATGGGATCCCTGATGGCATCCCAGCAGGGAGTGAGGAGTGACAGGGCTGCAGCACACAGGAAGCACTGGAAGTGGAGAAAATGGAAAAGGCAGCAAGATACAGCTGGCGGAGTAGGCTGGGTCCAGTACACAGAGAAGACTTCTATTCTATGTAACAGGTTCAGGTTTACATTTTACAAACTGCACTATGGCAGCAGTGGAGAGGATGGACTGGTAGCGTTAAAACTAGGCCAGGACAGACCACATCTATAGCCTAAGAGAGCAATGAGAGTCTTCACTTTGACAGGAGAAAGGATGAACATAACAATGATTAGAGTTGAAGGTCAAGGAAATATACTGTCAGGTTCCATGGCTAGCAGATACGGAAAGGAGGGAAAGAAAGAAGGTAGTGGCACTACTGACTTAGGGAATATGGGAGAAAGTAGTTTGGGAAGAAATGAGTTCTACTTTGTACCTGGTAAACCTAAGGTGCCACAGATCACCCCCACATGGTCGGGTTTCACAGTTACACAAATCTGAAGTTCTGGGAAGACTTGGACTAGAAGTAGATGATGGGCGGCCTCCAGCATCCAGAGGAGCATGTAGGAGGCCAAAGGAAGAGTAGAAAAGAAGCCAAAGGACACCCTTATCCCACCTCCCAACCTCCATTTGTCTACAGCCTGACTTACCAAGGCCCAGCCTGTTGATAACTGCACTTCTGTCTCTGTCTCTCATAAACTTCCCTTGGGAACCCTCCACTGATACTCCCTTACTCTCCTCCCACTTCCAGCTAAATGACCATAAAACAGAACCAGGATCAGTGTATTGTCTTCTCTGTTGTATATATTGACTAGATGATGCTTCTGGTCTTCTGCCTCCCTAGAAGTGAGGAAAGATACCTCACCACGCACAAGATGACCAAATAATCAATGATTACTTTTTATTCCTAACTAAAAATTAATGTAACATAATTCTGGTTTTCTATGCAGAAGAAATAGTTTTGAGGTTATAAAAATGAATGGTAAGATAGGACTAAACTTTAAAGTCTCTATAACAAAAAAATTGGTTTTAAGTATTTTTACCTATATAGGCTTTCAGTTTTTCAAAGAAAGGCAGTAGTGGTTAGACTTTGTATCTGATGTTACATTCTTATAAATCTACTCCCTGATTTGAATGTTATATTTGCATATAAATAAATAATACTCTTTGCAAAGAGCTTTTGTTTTTCTGAAGATTTCAGACACAAAACTATGACAAGGACCTTAGAAGCAGGGTTCATTTGCCCCTCCTGCCCAAATCTGTTTTCAGTTTTTTTAACCCCTTCTCAGCTCCCTTCCTCCTGAAATTATACAGTTTAACGTTCTTCCAAGTGTGTAAGCCGCGAGTCCTCATTTAGGTCGTAAACTCCATAAGGAGCAGAATCTTTACTCTTGTACGGCCACAGCATCTGCTGCTTACATATAGTGAGCACACAAATATTTTTTACTGAGAAAGGCTATCAGCTCCTGCAATTGTTTTCCCCTTAGCTTACAGGCTAGTCAAAGGGGGAACTACATACCAGAAAATGGTTCTGGAAAAAACTGTAATAAATTCTCTAACTCCATGTTTAATATGAGACATTGCTGAAGTCTCCTGAAATTTAACACTCCATCTGTCATTGAAGACCTTTTCAATTATTTGGCTAAAAAAACTAAAGCATTTTTCAACATGAATCCTCCACTCCAGCCAGGCTAGTTTCCCTGTTTCCACAATACCCTCATTCCCAAGTACAAGTAGTTCTCACACCAAGTCCACTGACCTTAAAGCATTCTCCCAGTTTTTTGAGTTTAACAGACATTATGCTCCTGTGACAAGCCTGCTTCTGATGGTACTTACACATTGGTTTTAAATTTATGCTGTAGGGGCATGGGGTTTTTGGCTCGCATTTCTAGCACTTCCATGTAATGAGGCTTCTTCTGCAGCCCACTGCAAAGGCCAGCCAAGTTCTCAGGACTCTGGTTTTCTTCTGAGTGGTGTTCAACGGGGTCTGCAATGGTGATCCTTTGTAATCTATCAATAAACAGGTCGTCCGAGCTGCTAGGATGATCCTCCACTTGACTTGAAGCACGATGCTGAGTGAGGGGCTCACTAGCTGCAGATGAGGAAGGCGTGGCAGTTCTGATGCTGGAAGCTGGGCGTTCGCTCACTGTGTGTTCAGCCTCAGGGGCCTCAGCATCGCCTCCGAGAGTCGGACGTGCCAGTCCCTGTTGTTGTGAGGTTGTCTGAGATGATGTGATGTTAGCTACAGAGGAACAGCCAGGAACTGGTGATGAAGTATCAAGTATCTGGTCAGAATTCCGGGCCTTATCTGTGTCCCCATCAACAACTGTAATCGCTTTTTGCCTCTCCTTACAGTCTACACTAATGGGATGAAAGAGTTCACTTCTTCCTCTAACTTCTTCACGTTCTGCAATGGCAGCTTTCAGTTTGGCGACGGAGTCTAAGATCTTTTTACCTTTGTCGGGCAATTTGCAAATGAATTTTCTGGCAAAAGGAAAAGAACAGGTATACATTAGAGACAGCCGTGTTTTTAAACTTGAGATATACAGACAAAAAAGCATTATTCTCAAAGGGAGAAGAATCAATCTTTAAGTCAAAAATCCAATTTCCAACTGCCCCAAAACAGGAATGAAATAAGAGAATCATTATCCAAATACCCCCCAAAAAGAAGGGGCTGCAGGAAGAATAGGGAATATGCCTCATTTGTCTCATCTAATTAGAATTTCTGCAGAAGTATTTTAAGCATGATACTAATAAAAGACATCCCCCAAATCATCAGTTTTTAAAAGTGTGATCTCCAAGACCTTCATGGGGAGGGGAGGTGGATGGACCTGCAAGATCAAAACTATTTTAATAATAACACTAAGATACTATTTGGCATTTTCACTCTCATTTTCTTACCATGAGTACAGGGGAGTTTGCCAGAGGCCACATGATATGGATGATATCATTGCTCTCATGGCTAATAGAATATGTGTGCTTGTGCATTCTTGTGTTTTAAGGATTCTCACTTGTAATTCCTAAGACAATGATAAATATGAGTAGATATGACACACAAGAGCTCTTCAGGATGCTGTCTTAAGAGTAAAAGGGGTCCTAAGACCAAAAGTTAACTCACCACTGTAGACTAAAATCCCATTCTCACCAAGTCAAAATAGTTGTAAGAAGCCCCCCAAGTGATCATTTGCCCCTTTTGCTAAGTGGCAGAAGTTCCTTTTCTGATTTCCTTTTCTTCAGCCATACAATAAAATGGGAAGGGAGGGTTAGATCTCAGGCCCCCTATTCTTTATGACACTACATTCATTCCCCCAATTCTAACTTAACATCCGTCTCCAGTTGCGATGCCCATGTTTTCCCAACCTTCTCTCTCTCTCTCTTGAGCCTCCTGACCACTTCTCCAGCTTTTAATCAGATATAATTAACTCTTCCATCAACTCAGCTCTGGTAAATCAATCTCAGACCTATTCCCCTCCCCCAACTTTCCTATTTTTATTAATGGTGTTCCATACAGGCTGGAAACTTCAGCCATCTCTGTCGACTACATATTCAAATTATCCTACACCTGATGAAGTTTTCCCAATCCCACAACTACCCTTCTAGTTCACTTTCTTACAACTCCCCTACTGGGAACCTCTCTGAAAATATCCTCCTACTCTCTTCTGCCTCTTATTCCTTCAAACTATCCTGCACCGACCTGCTAAAATCAGCTTCCTAAAAAATCATTTTCATTATACCGATCCTCTGCTAAAACCTATTAAGTCTACCAGCTGAATGGGAATCAAACTTTCTTTGCCTAATAAAACAACTCTTTTATCCCACTCTTCCCATTTCCTACAGTTCCTGTAAAAATAGGGATCTACAGATGAAATTGACTAGATGTTTGGGGCACTACTGGGGAGGAGGGAAGGAGAAAGGATTTGGGATACAGATCCCCCCCTTCGGAGAACCGACACAGGAGCTGGGTAAAACCAACGAGGAGCTGATGACGAGCTGAAACGCTAGGAAGCCATCCCCACAGGCGCCCCGCGCCTGGCTGGAAGCGGTCGGCTCTGCGATTGTAGGCCGGCCACTCGCCCGTGGGCCTGGAAGGGACCTGACTGAAGCAAGGTCACCTTCCAGGGACGGGATCGGGGTGGGGGCGGGGAGGGACGCCTCCCAGGGAGCTTGAACCCTAGGAGCCCGGCGGTGACTCGGCGGGACCCAAGCTTACACGTTGCGCAAAAGTCTCTCCTGGCGCTTCAACATTTCCCGCAGCTCCGACAAACTCCGCTGCCCCAAGTCCTCGGGAGCTTGGGGCTCGAAGCCGCGGGGCAGCGAGAACATTCTGCGGGGGCTGAGGCTGGCGAGGCGGCGGGCACTCGGCGTCCTCGGCAGCCCCTGCTGCTGGCGGCGGATCCGCGGCCGGCGGGGACTCCGGCGAACGAGCGGGAGTCGCCATTTTCCCGGAAGAACAGTCTTCTTCTAGCCGAATCGAGCTTTATTAAAACGCCGGAAACAAACACGGACAGGGAGGAGGGGTGGCCGGAGGGGGTGGGAAGGAACGGAAGTTGCCGAGTGACGTCAGACGCCGGCGAGGCGCGCTTTCGAGTCGCTTGTTCTTCCCCTGTGCATCCGCTCTCCGCCTGTTATGTTCAGAAAGTATTAGGTGAGTGCTCCGGGCCCTGCCCTTGAGGAGTTGACCGAGTCGGGGAGGGGGGCAGACATTAATCAAGTAACAGTCAAACAATAGAGTTATAAGATGGCAACAGGCACCAGGGAAGGTATCTCCGAGAAGTGAAATACATGTGGAAGCCTGAGTGATGATTTGGTTAGCAGTTGGTGAGGTTGGGGGATGTGCCGGGCACGGGAGGCCCTGGCCTTTGGCGTGGCCCTCCAAGTGCAAGGCTTAGTGAAGTCCTCAAATGTTAAAGTTGGAAGGACCCTTAGGGACCATGAGCGTTTCTTAATGGGGTTCTGTGGCTTTTGGAGCAGGACTTTTCTTCGTTTGCGGACTGCCTCAGGCATTGCAGGATACTTGGTGTCTGGCTTCTGCCCACTAGTTGCTTTGGCACTCCTCATAAGAATACAAAACGCACCCCTCCCCGACGCGCGCACACGCACACACACACGATTAAAACGCAACCCTCCCCGACACACACACAGGATTGCAAAGCCCCACAAGAGGTGATGGGGGTGGGAGATGCTGTACAAGCCAGTGGAGAACCTCTCTTTCACAGTTCCCTATTTTGCCTATAGAAAAACAAAGGCACAAAAACTGAAGTTTTCCCAGGGCACAAAACTATTAAGTGAGAACATCAGATTTTAGACACAAATGCCCAGGTGCTCCTTCTACCACACCAATTTGAAAATCTCCTTCTTCCAAATTGTGAGAAAGTTTTTTAGGCTGTTGAAGAAAGCAGTATAATAAGCATCACACCTGGCTCTTACCTTCTCTTTATAGTTCAGCAAGGAGAGCTGTGTCCCAAAGAAAATAGTGGGAAGCATGCTATAGTCATAATAGATATCCACTGGGAGGTTTGAAAGACCCTATAACCTCCAACACCAGTCTCCCCCTTCTTTGATATGGAAAATTTACATTTTCTCTGTCCTTTGTATGGTGATATAATAAACAAGCAATTCCCTCCCAGACAGAAGGCTAGATAAAATCTGAAGCGACTTGAGGGAGCACAGCTGAAGCCATTTCTGTATCCTTGCAATCTAGTCCATTCTGATCAGTTTAGTGTATCAAAATTCTCAACATAAACCCTGCTTTGAAGCCCAGAATTTCAGTAACCTGCTCCATCCCAAGCTAAATGAGAAGTACTTGAGTAAGGCCCTTGTCAGATAGCAGTCCCCTGACAAGCTCCGCCAAAGCCTTTCTTACCCTGTCCCTGGACTGCAGCTGAAGGCCTTTATTCCCCCATCTGATCCTGGGCCACAGGTGCCCTCAAAGGAAGGATGCTTTCTCTCAAGCCTCAGAATTTTGCCGCCAGCTGTTTTCGTTTTGTGGAAGGCTGTCCATTTTCCCCTAGCTCATTATAAATCTTAGCTCAAGTCTCACCTTCTCCCTGAACCTTCTTAGATTATTCCAACCCAGATTGCTCTCTGAGCATAACTGTAGTGCTTAGAACATATTATGCTTCTCCAGTTGTATTGTGCATGGTGATTTCTTTCCTAACAAACTTGTGAAGTCAGGGAATTCTGTCAAGGAGCTATATTTGTGCTTTTCTATCTCCCCTATTGCATATAGCAGGTACTAACTCATAGAATCTCCCTCTCAATTTTTCTCTCTGCGTTTCCCCCATATTCCCCTTCTTAATGAAATACCCTTCTATATATACAGATCTTAAGCTTTTAATATAAACGTTAACCATAATTACTGTGAAAATATTTTCAGTGGTACGGGACAGAATCTTTTACACAACATAACTTAGGACTTAAAGTTATAATACAAATCCGAATTCCTAACAACGGGTGCACCAACTGTCTAGTTCTCTAATCACTAACCAAGAGGCTTAGCAAGTGAAGAAATTTGTTCCAACTTTATTCTAGATGTTTCTGTGAAAGTGGTTTTTTTTGCTGAGATTAACATTCAAATCAGTGGACTTAGAGTAGTAAATCAGATCGCCTCCTATAATATGCATGGGACTCAGCTGATCAGCTGAAGCCCTTAAGAGAACAAAGATTGACCTCCCCCGAGCAAGAAGGAATTCTGCCAGCAGATAGCCTTCAGACTTGAACTGCAAGTTCCTGGGCCTCTAACCTGCTGGTCTGCCCTGCAGTGATAATTACCTGAGCCAGTTCCTTAAAATGAATCCCTCCCTCCCTCCCCCTCCCTCCCTCCCTCCCCCTCCCTCCCTCCCTCCCTCCCTCTCCCTCCCTCTCCCTCCCTCTCCCTCCCTCTCCCTCCCTCTCCCTCCCTCTCCCTCCCTCTCCCTCCCTCCCTCTCTGTTTCTCTCTGTCTCTGTCTCTCTGTCTCTCTGTCTCTCTCTCCCTCTCTCCCTCTCTCCCTCTCTCCCTCTCTCCCTCTCTCCCTCTCTCCCTCTCTCCCTCTCTCCCTCTCTCTCCCTCTCTCTTCCTCTCTCTTCCTCCCTCTCTCTCTCTCTCTCTGTCTCTCTCTGTCTCTCTGTCTCTCTCTCTCTGTCTCTCTCTGTCTCTCTCTCTCTCTCATAATGGCTGATAGAATTGTAAATACACAAAAACACACACACTATTGGATCTTTTACTCTGATGAACCCTGACTAATACAGAGCCCAATCTCATCAATGTTAGGAAAATCAAGGCTTGATTGATGACTGGCCTTCAGGGTGAGAGAGCTGACTGAGGAGAGGGAAGGCTCGCTTTTGCTCTGCCCTGGTACATGCTGAGCACATGGAGAAGAGATGAAAACCAAGGGTCATAAACAACTATGAAACAAATACTATTTTCGTGTGCGTGTGTGAGAATGTGGTTTTTCTTAAGCATCCGTGTGGAAATGGAACATGCTGAACTTTGAGTCAAGCCCATAGCAACCATAGCTAATGAAAAATTAATCAAGAGTGGTAAACCCAAGACTTAATTGAACGATGGCTGACACCTGTGTACCATTTACCAACCCTCCTCTTCCAGTCAGTCCCCCAAAGTGCTTTCTCCATGGACCAGTCTTGCCAGCTGCCTCATCTTTCTGTCCTTCAGCACAGAATTTCACAAATAACTGACAGGAGCCTGGCCAGTTCGGAACAGAAAGTAGGGGAAGGAACAGGCAATTGGGATTGGGTATGAGAAAAACAGTGAAAAAAAAAAAAGGAAAGAGAAAGGACTTGGTAGAGAGGGAGAGAAAAAAGTGGAAGGGGCAATAAGGGGAATCCATTTCTCTGCACAGATATCAGAAACAGAAAGCCTCATAGGAAGCTCTATGCTGAGGAATTCACAAATTTATTTCCCTTCCAGCTCTATACTTCTACAAAATGTCACATTTCCTCTCTTTGTATTTCTCTGTGATCCCACCGCAACAAAAGGTTTTCCTCAGGGACCCAAGGGTTTAGGCTGTAAAGTGCATGTACTCCGCATTAAAAGTAAATTCTTTTTTTTTTTACTTTCTGTGCTTTTTATCTTTTTAACTGAAAGATTTTTAAATTTTATTTAAAAAATATTTTATTTAAGTATAATTGCTTTACAATGTTGTGTTAGTTTCTGCTGTACAACGAAGTGAATCAGCTATATGTATACATATATCCCCTCCCTCTCAGACCTCCCTCCCCCCCCATCTCGGTCGTCACAGAACACTGAGCTGAGCTTCCTGTGCTTTATAGCATGCTCCCATTAGCTATCTGTTGTACACATGGTAGTGTATATATGTCAATCCTAATTACCCACTTCGTCCCACCCTCCCCTTCCCCCCCCACCGTGTGCACATGTCTGTTCTCTATGTCTGCATCTCTATTCGTGCCCTGCAAATATGTTCATCTGTACCATTTTTCTAGATTCCACATATATGCGTTAACATATGATATTTTTCTCTTTCTGGCTTACTTCATTCTGTGACAGACTCTAGGTTCATCCACAATCTCTACAAATGACCCAGTTTCTTTCCTTTTTATGGCTAATATTCCATTGTATATATGTACCACATCTTTTTTTTTTACATCTTTATTGGAGCATAATTGCTTTACAATTGTGTTAGTTTCTGCTTTATAACAAAGTGAATCAGTTATACATATGCATATGTTCCCATATCTTTTCCCTCTTGTGTCTCCCTCCCTCCAACCCTCCCTATCCCACCCCTCCAGGCGGTCACAAAGCACCGAGCTGATCTCCCTGTGCTATGCTGCTGCTTCCCACTAGCTATCTACGTTACGTTTGGTAGCGTGTATATATATGTCCATGCCTTTCTCTCGCTTTGTCACAGCTTACCCTTCCCCCTCCCCATATCCTCAAGTCCATTCTCTAGTAGGTCTGTGTCTTTATTCCTGTCTTACCCTAGGTTCTTCATGACATTTTTTTTCTTAAATTCCATATATATGTGTTAGCATACGGTATTTGTCTCTCTCTTTCTGACTTACTTCAGTCTGTATGACAGACTCTATGTCTATCCACCTCATAACAAATAGCTCAATTTCATTTCTTTTTATGGCTGAGTAATATTCCATTGTTTATATGTGTGCCACATCTTCTTTATCCATTCATCCGATGATGGACACTTAGGTTGTTTCCATCTCCGGGCTATTGTAACTAGAGCTGCAATGAACATTTTCGTACATGACTCTTTCTGAATTATGGTTTTCTCAGGGTATATGCCCAGTAGTGGGATTGCTGGGTCATATGGTAGTTCTATTTGTAGTTTTTTAAGGAACTTCCATACTGTTCTCCATAGTGGCTGTACCAATTCACATTCCCACCAGCAGTGCAAGAGTGTTCCCTTTTCTCCACACCCTCTCCAGCATTTATTGTTTCTAGATTTTTTGATGATGGCCATTCTAACCAGTGTGAGATGATATCTCATTGTAGTTTTGATTTGCATTTCTCTAATGATTAGTGATGTTGAGCATTCTTTCATGTGTTTGTTGGCCATCTGTATGTCTTCTTTGGAGAAATGTCTATTTAGGTCTTCTGCCCATTTTTGGATTGGGTTGGTTGTTTTTTTTTTATTGAGCTGCATGAGCTGCTTATAAATTTTAGAGATTAATTCTTTTTCAGTTGCTTCATTTGCAAATATTTTCTCCCATTCTGAGGGTTGTCTTTTGGTCTTGTTTTTGGTTTCCTTTGCTGTGCAAAAACTTTGAAGTTTCATTAGGTCCCATTTGTCTATTTTTGCTTTTATTTCCATTTCTCTAGGAGGTGGGTCAAAAAGGATCTTGCTGTGATTTATGTCATAGAATGTCCTGCCTATGTTTTCCTCTAAGAGTTTGATAGTTTCTGGCCTTACATTTAGGTCTTTAATCCATTTTGAGCTTATTTTTGTATATGGTGTTAGGGAGTGATCTAATCTCATACTTTTACATGTACCTGTCCAGTTTTCCCAGCACCACTTATTGAAGAAGCTGTCCTTTCTTCACTGTACATTCCTGCCTCCTTTATCAAAGATAAGGTGACCATATGTGCGTGGGTTTATCTCTGGACTTTCTATCCTGTTCCATTGATCTATCTTTCTGTTTTTGTGCCAGTACCATACTGTCTTGATTAGTATAGTCTGAAGTCAGGGAGCCTGATTCCTCCAGCTCCGTTTTTCGTTCTCAAGATTGCTTTGGCTATTCGGGGTCTTTTGTGTTTCCATACAAATTGTGAAATTTTTTTTATAGTTCTGTGAAAAATGCCAGTGGTAGTTTGATAGGGATTGCATTGAATCTGTAGATTGCTTTGGATAGTAGAGTCATTTTCACAATGTTGATTCTTCCAATCCAAGAACATGGTATATCTCTCCATCTATTTGTATTATCTTTAATTTCTTTCATCAGTGTCTTATAATTTTCTGCATACAGGTCTTTTGTCTCCTTAGGTAGGTTTAATCCTAGATATTTTATTCTTTTTGTTGCATTGGTAAATGGGAGTGTTTTCTTGATTTCACTTTCAGATATTTCATCATTAGTGTATAGGAATGCCAGAGATTTCTGTGCATTAATTTTGTATCCTGCTACTTTACCAAATTCATTGATTAGCTCTAGTAGTTTTCTGGTAGCATCTTTAGGATTCTCTATGTATAGTATCATGTCATCTGCAAACAGTGACAGCTTTACTTCTTCTTTTCCGATTTGGATTCCTTTTATTTCCTTTTTTTCTCTGATTGCTGTGGCTAAAACTTCCAAAACTATGTTGAATAAGAGTGGTGAGAGTGGGCAACCTTGTCTGGTTCCTGATCTTAGTGGAGATGCTTTCAGTTTTTCACCATTGAGGACGATGTTGGCTGTGGGTTGTCATATATGGCCTTTATTATGTTGAGGAAAGTTCCGTATATGCCTACTCTCTGCAGGGTTTTTGTCATAAATGGGTGTTGAATTTTGTCGAAAGCTTTCTCTGCATCTATTGAGATGATCGCATGGTTTTTCTCCTTCAATTTGTTAATATAGTGTATCACGTTGATTGATTTGCGTAAATTGAAGAATCCTTGCATTCCTGGAATAAACCCAACTTGATCATGGTGTATGATCCATTTAATGTGCTGTTGGATTCTGTTTGCTAGTATTTTGTTGAGGATTTTTGCATCTATGTTCATCAGTGATATTGGCATGTAGTTTTCTTTCTTTGTAACATCCTTGTCTGGTTTTGGTTTCAAGGTGATGGTGGCCTCGTAGAATGAGTTTGGGAGTGTTCCTCCCTCTGCTATATTATGGAAGAGTTTGGGAAGGAAAGCTGTTAGCTCTTCTCTAAATGTTTGAAAGAATTCGCCTGTGAAGCCATCTGGCCTTGGGCTTTTGTTTGTTGGAAGATTTTGAATCACAGTTTCAATTTCAGTGCTTGTGATTGGTCTGTTCTTATTTTCTATTTCTTCCTGATTCAGTCTTGGCAGGTTGTGCATTTCTAAGAATTTGTCCATTTCTTCCAGATTGTCCATTTTATTGGCATAGAGTTGCTTGTAGTAATTTGTCGTGATCTTCTGTATTTCTGCAATGTCAGTTGTTACTTCTCCTTTTTCATTTGTAATTCTATTGATTTGAGTCTTCTCCCTTGTTTTCTTGATGAGTCTGGCTAATGGTTTATCAATTTTGTTTATCTTCTCAAACAACCAGCTTTTAGTTTTATTGATCTTTGCTATTATTTCCTTCGTTTCTTTTTCATTTATTTTTAATCTGATTTTTATGATTTCTTTCCTTCTGCTAACTTTGGGTTTTTTTGGTTCTTCTTTCTCTAATTGCTTTAGGCGCAAGGTTAGGTTGTTTATTTGAGATGTTTCCGGTTTCTTAAGGTAGGATTGTATTGCTATAAACTGCCCTCTTACAGCTGCTTTTGCTGCATCCCATAGATTTTGGATCATCATGTCTCCATTGTCATTTGTTTCTAGGTATTTTTTAATTTCTTCTTTGATTTCTTCAGTGATCACTTCGTTATTAAGTAGTATATCGTTTAGCCTCCATGTGTTTGTATTTTTACAGATCTTTTTCTGTAATTGATATCTAGTCTCATAGCGTTGTTGTCGGAAAAGATACTTGATACAATTTCAATTTTCTTAAATTTACCAAGGCTTGATTTGTGACCCAAGATATGATCTATCCTGCAGAATGTTCCATGAGCACTAGAGAAAAATGTGTATTCTGTTGTTTTTGGATGGAATGTCCTATTAATATCAATTAAGTCCATCTTGTTTAATGTATCATTTAAAACTTGTGTTTCCTTATTTATTTTCATTTTGGATGATCTGTCCGTTGGTGAAAGTGGGGTGTTAAAGTCCCCTACTATGAATGTGTTACTGTCAATTTCCCCTTTTATGGCTGTTAGTATTTGCCTTATGTATTGAGGTGCTCCAATGTTGGGTGCATAAATATTTACAATTGTTATATCTTCTTGGATCAATCCCTTGATCATTATGTAGTGTCCTTCTTTGTCTCTTCTAATAGTCTTTATTTTAAAGTCTATTTTGTCTGATATGAGAATTGCTAGTCCGGCTTTCTTTTGGTTTCCATTTGCATGAAATAACTTTTTCCATCCCATTACTTTCAGTCTGTATTGTCTCTAGGTCTGAAGTGGGTCTCTTGTAGACAGCATATATATGGGTCTTGTTTTTGTATCCATTCAGCCAATCTGTGTGTTTTGGTGGGAGCATTCAGTCCATTTACATTTAAGGTAATTATCAATATGTATGTTCCTATTCCCATTTTCTTAATTGTTTTGGGTTCGTTATTGTAGGTCCTTTACTTCTCTTGTGTTTCTTGCCTAGAGAAGTTCCTTTAGCAGTTGTTGTAGAGCTGGTTTGGTGGTGCTGAACTCTCTCAGCTTTTGCTTGTTTGTAAAGGTTTTAATTTCTCCATCAAATCTGAATGAGATCCGTGCTGGGTAGAGTAATCTTGGCTGCAGGTTTTTCTTCTTCATCACTTTAAATATGTCCTGCCAGTCCCTTCTGGCTTGCTGAGTTTCTGCTGAAAGATCAGCTGTTAACCTTATGGGGATTCTCTTGTGTGTTTTGTTGTTTTTCCCTTGCTGCTTTTAATATGTTTTCTTTGTATTTAATTTTTGACAGTTTGATTAATATGTGTCTTGGCGTATTTCTCCTTGGATTTATCCTGTATGGGACTCTCTGTGCTTCCTGGACTTCATCAACTATTTCCTTTCCCATATTAGGGAAGTTTTCAACTATAATCTCTTCAAATATTTTCTCAGTCCCTTTCTTTTTCTCTTCTTCTTCTGGAAACCCTATAATTCGAATGTTGGTGCATTTGATGTTGTCCCAGAGGTCTCTGAGACTGTCCTCAGTTCTTTTCATTCTTTATTCTGCTCTGCAGTAGTTATTTCCACTATTTTATCTTCCAGGTCACTTATCCGTTCTTCTGCCTCAGTTATTCTGCTATTGATCACATCTAGAGTATTTTTAATTTCATTTATTGTGTTGTTCATCGTTGTTTGTTTCATCTTTAGTTCTCTAGGTCCTTGTTAAATGTTTCTTGCATTTTGTGTATTCTATTTCCAAATTTTGGATCATCTTTACTATCATTATTCTGAATTCTTTTTCAGGTAGACTGCCTATTTCCTCTTCATTTGTTAGGTCCGGTGGGTTTTTATCTTGCTCCTTCATCTGCTGTGTGTTTATCTGTCTTCTCATTTTGCTTATCTTACTGTGTTTGGGGTCTCCTTTTTGCAGGCTGCAGGTTCATTGTTCCCATTGTTTTTGGTGTCTGTCCCCAGTGGCTAAGGTTTGTTCAGTGGGTTGTGTAGGCTTCCTTGTGGAGGGGACTAGTGCCTGTGTTCTGGTAGATGAGGCTGGATCTTGTCTTTCTGGTGGGCAGGTCCACGTCTGGTGGTGTGTTTTGGGGTGTCTGTGGACTTATTATGATTTTAGGCAGCCTGTTTGCTAATGGGTGGGGTTGTGTTCCTGTCTTGCTAGTTGTTTGGCATAGGATGTTCAGCATTGTAGCTTGCTGGTCGTTGAGTGAAGCTGGGTGCTGGTGTTGAGATGGAGATCTCTGGGAGATTTTCGCCGTTTGATATTATGTGGAGCTGGGAGGTCTCTTGTGGACCAGTGTCCTGAAGTTGGCTCTCCCACCTCAGAGGCACAGCACTGACTCCTGGCTGCAGCATCAAGAGCCTTTCATCCACACAGAAAAAAAGGAAAAGGGGAAAAAATCATAAATCTTGCTCTCAAAGTCCACCTCCTTAATTTGGGATGATTCGTTGTCTGTTCATGTATTCCACAGATGCAGGGTACATGAAACTGATTGTGGAGCTTTAATCTGCTTCTGAGGCTGCTGGGAGAGATTTCCCTTTGTCTTCTTTGTTCTCACAGCTCTCAGGTGCTCAGCTTTGGATTTGGCCCCGCCTCTGCGTGTAGGTCGCCGGAGGGCGTCTGTTCTTTGCTCAGACACGACGGGGTTAAAGGAGCTGCTTATTCGGGGGCTCTGGCTCACTCAGGCTGGGGGAGAGGGAGGGGCACGGAGTGCAGGGCGAGTCTGCGGCGGCAGAGGCCGGCGTGACGTTGCACCAGCCTGAGGCGCGCCGTGCGTTCTCCCGGGGGAGTTGTCCCTGGATCCCGGGACCCTGGCAGTGGCGGGCTGCACAGGCTCCCCGGAAGGGGGGCATGGATAGTGACCTGTGCTTGCACACAGGCCCCTTGGTGGAGGCAGCAGCAGCCTTAGTGTCTCATGCCTGTCTCTGGGGTCCGCGCTTTTAGCCGCAGCTCGCGCCCGTCTCTGGAGCTCCTTTTAAGAAGCGTTCTTAATCCCCTCTCCTCGCGCACCAGGAAACAAAGAGGGAAGAAAAAGTCTCTTGCCTCTTTGGCAGGTCCAGACTTTTCCCCGGACTCCCTCCCGGCCAGCCGTGGCACACTAACCCCCTGCAGGCTGTGTTCACGCCGCCAACCCCAGTCCTCTCCTTGCGCTCCGACTGAAGCCTGAGCCTCAACTCCCAGCCCCGCCAGCCCCGGTGGGGGAGCAGAGAAGCCTCTCGGGCTGGTGAGTGCCAGTTGGCACCGATCCTCTGTACCACATCTTCTTTATCCATTCATCTGTCGTTGGACATTCAGGTTATTTTCATGACCTGGCTATTGTAAATAGTGCTGCAGTGAACATTGGGGTACATGTGTCCTTTTGAATTATGGTTTTCTCAGGGTATATGCCCAATAGTGGGATTGCTGGGTCGTATGGTAGTTCTATTTTTAGTTTTTAAGGAACCTCCACACTGTTCTCCATAGTGGCTGTATCAATCTACATTCCCACCAACAGTGCAGGAGGGTTCGCTTTTCTCCACACCCTCTCCAGCATTTATTGTTTGTAGACTTTTTGATGATGGCCATTCTGACTGGTGTGAGGTGATACCTCAGTGTAGTTTTGATTTGTATTTCTCTAATAATTAGTGATGTTGAGCATCCTTTCGTATGCCCCTTGGCCACCTGTATGTCCTCCTTGGAGAGATGTCTATTTAAATCTTCTGCCCAGTTTTTGATTGGGTTGTTTTTTTGATATTGAGCTCAATGAGCTATTTGTATATTTTGGAGATTAATCCTTTGTTGCTTCCTTTGCAAATATTTTCTCCCATTCCGAGGGTCTTGTTTATGGTTTCCTTCACTGTGCAAAAGCTTTTAAGTTTAATTAGGTCCTATTTGTTTAATTTTGTTTTTATTTTCATTACTCTAGGAGGTGAGTCAAAAAAGATCCTGCTGTGGTTTATGTCAAAGAGTGTTTTTACTATGTTTTCCTCTAAGAGTTTTATAGTGTCCAGTCTTAACATTTACACCTTTAATCCACTTTGAGTTTATTTTTGTGTATGGTGTTAGGGAGTGTTCTAATTTCATTCTTTTAAATGTAGCTGTCCAGTTTTCCTAGCACCACTTATTGAAGAGGCTGTCTTTTCTCCATTGTATGTTCTTGCCTCCTTTGTCATAAATTAGGTGACTACATGTGCGTGGGTTTATCTCTGGGCTTTCTATTACTGTACCATTGATCTATTTTTCTGTTTTTGTGCTGGTACCATACTGTCTTGATTACTGTAGCTTTGTAGTATAGTTTGGAGTCGGGGATCCTGATTCCTCCAGCTCCGTTTTTGTTTCTCAAGATTGCTTTGGCTCTTTGGGATCTTTCGTGTTTCCATACAAACTGTAAAATTGTTTTTTCTAATTCTGTGATGAATGCCATAAGTAATTTGATAGGGATTGCATTGAATCTGTAGATTGCTTTGGGTAGTATAGTCATCTTCACAATACTGATTCTTCCAATCCAAGAACATGGTGTATTTCTCCATGTGTTTATGTCATCTTTGATTTCTTTCATGGGTGTTTTATTGTTTTCTGAGTACAGGTCTTTTGCCTCTTTAGGTAGGTTTATTCCTAGGTATTTTATTCTTTTTGTTGCGATGGTGAATAGGATTGTTTCCTTAATTTCTCTTTCTGATCTATCGTTGTTAGTGTATAGGAATACAAGAGATTTCTGTGCATTAATTTTGTATCCTGCAACTTTACCAAATTCATTGATTAGCTCTAGTAGTTTTCTGGTGGCATCTTTAAGATTTTCTATGTATAGTATCATGTCATCTGCAAACAGTGACAGTTTTACTGCTTCTTTTCCAGTTTGTATTCATTTTATTTCTTTTTCTTCTGATTGCCGTGGCTAGGACTTCCAAAACTACGTCGAATAACGATGGCGAGAGTGGACATCCTTATATTGTTCGTGATCTTAGTGGAAATGCTTTCAGTTTTTCACCATTGAGAATGATATTAGCTGTTGGTTTGTCATATATGGCCTTTATTATGTTGAGGTAGGTTCCCTCTGTGCCCATTTTCTGGGTAGTTTTTATCATAAATGGGTGTTGAATTTTGTCAGAAGCTTTTCCTGCATCTACTGAGATGATCATATCGTTTTTATTCCTTAATTTGTTAATATTGTATATCACATTGATTTGTGTATATTGAAGAATCCTTGCATTCCTAGGACAAATCCCACTTGATCATGGTGTATGTTCCTTTTGATGCGTTTTTGGATTCTGTTGGCTAGTATTTTGTTGAGGATTTTTGCATCTATGTTCATCAGTGATATTGGTCTGTAATTTTCTTTTTTTGTGATATCTTTGTCTGGTTTTGGTATCAGGGTGATGGTGGCCTCGGAGAACAAATTTCGGAGTGTTCCTCCCTCTGCTATATTTTGGAATAGTTTGAGAAGGATAGGTGTTAGCTCCTCTCTAAATGTTTGATAGAATTCGCCTGTGAAGCCATCTGCAGAATTCACAGATTCATTTCCCTTCCAATTCTAAAATTCTATACTTCTATAAAATGTCACATTTTTCCTCTTTGTATTTCAGTGTGATCCCACTGCAACAAAAGGTTTTCTTCAGCTACCCAAGGGTTTAGGCTGTAAAGTGCATGCACTCCACACTAAAAGTAAATTCTTGCATGAGTTATCCAAACTGTTTGAAATGAGGAACCAAATTTTCAGCTCATATCTCCCTCTTTATCAGCAAATAGTAATTTAAAGCCAATTACCAGGGCTGTGATTCCCCAGTGACAGACTGTGGGCTATTAAAATTAATCCTGACAGAAGATCCTTGCTGCTTTCTCCAAGCACATTCAGGCCATTGGTTTATGAACAGGATGAACAGACGGCCCATCCCAGAGGGCTTGAGGGAGGAAGTACGTTAAAATGGCTGCCTGCATCTTTGTTTGCTCAGCTGCTTGGAAAAACTAAGACTGAGGGAAATGGGATTAATCAAGGGGGCAGTTGCCCATGGAAAAAAAATAGGAAGACTCTGGTGAGAAAATTCCAGCCAAATAAGGTTCAAGTCAAAGGGAAAGAATTCTTATCTCTTCAGACTTTCACACGGTTGAGTGTTGTTCGGTGACAAATTTCCCATTTCAGGCCACCACAGTGTTTTATGATATTTTTGTTAGCATGTGAAGAGAGAATTCAGGAAAAAAATTTAAATGTTTGATTCTCTAAATTTCAGGTGATTTACTTTGTAATTAGCAACATTAATGAAGATTAATGGTTAGATCTGTGACTAATGGTGATTGAATAACACCTTTCTATGATTTTTCATATGAATAAACTCACAAATCAGAAAAAAAAAGTCCTTGAAAGCTCACATGTACTGCTGTGTGGTACAGAATATACAGACCCTGTAGCTGAGGCTCCTCCTCCTCCCTCTCCCATTAGGAGACAATCTTTTTTTTTTCTTTTTTTACATTTTATTGAAGGATAGTTGATCTACAATGTTGTGTTAATTTCTGCTGTACAGCAAAGTGATTCAGTTATATATACTTTTCCATATTCTTTTCCATTATGGTTTATCATATTGGATATTGAATATAGTTCCCTGTACTATAGGGTAGAACCTTGTTGTTTATCCATCCTATATAAACTAGTTTGCATCTGCTAATCCCAAACTCCCAATCCTTCCCTCTCCCAAACCCCTCCCCCTTGGCAACCACAAGTCTATTCTCTATGTCTGAGTCTGTTTCAGGAGACAGAATCTTGAATAAGATGTAAAATATCTTCCCCTCTCCTGACTTATTTCACTTCCCTTTGATGCATTGGCTAAAATTCCACCAATAAGAAAATTACTAGGTTAAAAAGGATCTTCCTTTGAGACAGTAGATATTTCTAGAAGGGTTGTGGCCTATCAGTCATTTACAGTTGAGTATGAATTTGTTCCAAATGGCTTTCTCACAAAAGGCTAGCAGAGGTGATGACTTGCACTAAAAGAGTGGGCTTTTGTTAGGAGGGAAAGCGAGAAAATGGAGAGAATTTTGAGCAATTGGAGAGGAAGAGTAGACCAGAGAAAGTGTTATAACAGAGAGTTCAGGTGCCAGGAAGACCACAGAAGGCCTCCTTTTCACAATTTGGAGAATATGTAGGCCAGGCAAAAAGGGAGGATGTCAAAACCAAACTTTGCTTAGAATTGGTTCAGAGTCCCTGCTGGAGGGCAGACCCTCCTATACGTAAGTGGACCTTGTCTAAGATTCTTCATAAAATATCCTGTACATTGTTTAAGGGAGGTAATTTGCAAAGTCACTAAAGGGTGAAATTTAATAATTTCCTTTCAAGTTTCATGGGAGAGGGATTTGAGAGTTGTGCTGTTAGTGGAGGGAAAGTAGAACCAGGTCTCTACCACAATGCTGGCACACTGTATGTCTCACTCTTTGGAATCTGATGTACATCAGAGGCCATAAAATAAAGAAACTGGTGATCGGCAGCAAAATGGACTTAGAGAAAACTGACCACCCTTCTCCTCTCATGAGACCTGGCCGGAATCAAGTATCTGGTCACCTTTAATTTTCTGGCTTGCATGAAAAAGAACACAGCTAGCTCTGAAAAGCTTCAGCTAGGGGGAATAGGAGAAAAGGAGCAAGGGATGCCCATATAATATAGAGTTGGGAGAATGACCAAGGAAAAAAATGTCATCCTTGATTTTCTTCTCCAAAATTTGGAGGAGAGAATAGTCAAGCATAGTATATAGAGAGTAAAGGTGATCCAGACCAGAGAAGTGAAGGGGTGGTGGTGAAATTTGTCAATCTCCAGCCATGATTTTGGGAGGAGAGGGTTTGTGTACCGCTAACTTTGTGGCCAGTTAATTTCCCCAGGCCTCAGTTTTCTCCCATTTAAAATGAGGGTATTGAACCAGACAAACTCTAAGGTGCATTTCAGTGCTTAAATTATAGTATTCGAGGATGACTGATGTTATTCTTTGACAACATCTGCATCTATTTAAGTTCATAAATGTTGAAGAAATATTTGGTATGCAGTCAACCAGGAAGCAGGTAGCTCCCTTTAAATAAATAGTCATCCAACATTGATGAAGTTTAGGGTATTATCAACCTTTGCTGGACTCCTGTGGTTGCCCATATCTTGTGGGACTGGATCATGTTTTCCATCACCTAGAATTCTTGGGCTTAATTTAATTTTTATATCTAATGGATGACAGCTCTGAGTAATTTAAGATTGTTTATAAGGTTAAAAAAACCTGAAGTTGTCAAAATAGCAGAAGACAGACAAAGGGTAATGAATGATGTGGGAGGAACATCACTTCAAGCTGACTGGAGAAAAAGGTGGTTTGAAGGAATAAGTATTTTCTTTATAATGCACAGAAAGAAAAACATTAGATAATGTAAATAAAGGGTTGCAAATTCCGGGTCTTTGGCCACATCCAATCTACAGATGAATTTGCTCAGCAGCACAGAGTTTTTCAAAATAATGAATTTGAGTGACTTTAAGATGGACATGTACTTATAATCCTGGGGAGCACCCTTCTTGCCTCTTCCTGCCACCAGCCACTCACCCCCATTATCCTACCACAGACCCTTGCCACCTTTTTTTTTGACCCTTGCCACCTTGATGCAAACTTCCTGGGCACCAGGACATTTGGGTGTGTGATGCAAGTATAAATGAAAAATGTGGGCCAACTCTTTTTTTTTTTTGAGAGGCTGCAATTACAGTCAGTCATCCATATATGTGGGTTCCACATCCATGGATTCAACAAACCTTGGAACCAAAATATTCAGAAAAAGAAAAAACAATTCTGGAAAGTTCCGAAAAGCAAAACTTGAATTTGCCTGTGAGTGGGAAACTATTTACAAAGCATTTACATTGTATTAGGTATGTAAATAATCTAGAGATGATTTAAATTATACGAGAAAATGTGCATAAGTTTATGCAAATACTACACCATTTTATATAACAGGCTTGAGCATCTGTGGATTTTGGTATTTGTGGGAATATGGGGCCTGGAACCAATTCCCCCACCTTCTCTTGATACTGAAGGATGACTGTGATGCCATGGAAACTTCTCAATCACTTCCTAGATCACTTGTTATAGGAAGGTGTTCTTTACCTCTAAATCTGTTTTCCTAAGGCCTTCTGTGTTTTAAGAATCTCTACAGGGAATTCCTTGGCAGTCCAATGGTTAGGACTCCACGCTTCCATTGCAGGGGGCACGGGTTCGATCCCTGATCAGGGAACTAAGATCCTGCATGTTGTGCGGTGCGGCCCCCCCGCCCCCCCCAAAAAAGGCATCCCTACAAATGGTTGTCAGGTGATTCATAAAGTTAATGTCCCCACAGATTGTAAACTTCATTGATATTGCAAGTTTGGTTTTGGGGGGCGCGGTTTGTTTTTGCTAGAATCAAGTGTAAAAAGTGGATATTAATTCAAAAGAACTGAACCTTTTCTGGGAAAAACCAGTTAGCATGATTTGTAGTCAGACTAATAAATGCTCTAGTCAAAGGATATAATCTTGTTATTTTGAACAATTGCTAAGAAATTGTTTGCAAGCATCTCTAATAATATATAGAGTTTGTTTACAAAGCTTGATTGAACATTTTTATCTATAGCAAAAGCCATTTTAAAAGGTCAAAGAAAATTATGAATCTTTATGATTACTGTAGAAACATTAGCATCTTTACAACTACATTTTCTGTTTTAAATTCCGTATTGGGATTTTGTGATAAAACAGGTCAACTTGAGACAGCCCTTATTTCCTTCCCCCAGCCCTCCAAAAATGTTTAAATAAATTTGTGGGTACCATAAAGATATTTTATTTTAGGGTTGGGCCACAAAGTGACCAGTTAAGATTTTTCAGGCTGAACATGCATTGTTTAGGAGGTGGCAAGTTAGAGGGGAAAAGGAAGAATTAAAATATTTGCAAGATGTCATTAATCTCCAGCAAGAGCCAAGAGTTGTTTTTTTCCCCCTTCATTTCAGAACTAATCCAGCTTTCTGTTATTTGGCTCAGAAAAGTCTTAAATCTGTAACAAGAGAGTAACTTCCTGTTCTCAAGAGAATGGCTGCCAAAGAAAACATTTACAAGAAAAGTCCCAGGGCCAAAAAATTGCCTACTAATTATTTCTCAGCCCCCCACACCCCTAATTCAGGAAGGTGAATGCTGTAAATGCTGTATGTTAAAACTCAAAAGTATGTGTTGAAAAATTAAGAGAAAACCCCTAAGAACTGTTTGCCATTTATTTATATTTTATTGCATTCAAATTACATCAGTTTTATGGCCTTTGGGCACAAATTAATGTTTCTTATAATATTTTGTTCAGAATTCCACAAAGATTATACTATACCTTCATCTGAATACATTATGGAAGTTTTTACCTGGTACCTTCCCAACTGAAGAAGAGAGAAGCAGCCCCAGCATTCAGGAACTCACCTAGTCCCACCAGCTGCAAGCTGGCCTGATACTCAGCAGTGGGTCTTGGTTTTCTCCTTGGGGATCTATCTATTCAGTGCAGTGTCAGTCAGAATTCCAGCAGCCCATAGGTAGAAACTGACAGACTGTAAAATTCATATGGAAATTCAAAGGTCCTAGAATAGCCAAAACAACTTTGAAAAAGAACAGAGTTGAAAAGCCTATACTACCTGACTTCAAGGGCTTAAGATAAAGCTACGGTAATCAAGAGAGTGTGGGACTGGTGTTAAGATAGACAACTAGATCAGTATAACAGAGTGTATAGAAATAGACCTATGCATGTATGGGCAGTTGATTTCCAACAATGGTACAAGGGCAATTCAGTGGAAAATGGGTAGTCTTTTCAACAAATGGTGCTAAAACAATTAATTGGACATCCATATGCAAAAACCTCTTTGATTTATACTTCATACCATGTATTAGTAATCTAATCCTGCCTAACAAATTACCTCCAAACTTTGCAGCCGTCTCCCTGTGGTCTCTTTGCCTCTGGTCTCTCTTTCCAGAAACATATCTCCAGTCTTTCTTTGGGGCTTGTCCTCCTCTGACAAAGTCAAGTGAGTTATTCTCAAATTTCCATATAAGGAAAAGGAGTCTATGGTTTATTTAATCTTATGTTTATCCAGACACAATTTTTTTTTTTTTGCCCTACTTTCCTTCTGCACAATCCTACTCACAAGTAAGCATTATTCATTGTCTCTAACGTGTGTCCAATAAGAGGAAATCCTTGGGTTTAAAAATATTCATGTGCAACACCTCCTTCACAGTAGTGACTAGTACCAATAGCAGGGGTCAGTTGTTGGTATCGATTGTAGGCATGTCTCTGGCGCAGTGCTGGAAACTTTTCCCATGCTGCTTCGCATGATCATCACAGCAGGCCTCTGCGGGGTGGGGGGTGGGGGCAGGTGGAATTCCATTTCCTTCCTAGGCAGAGCTGCTCATGGGAGCCCTGCACCTGAGAGCAGAGGTGACCCGCCCAAGGGAGTATTGCAATTTAGTGGCAATACCGACTCCAGGCTTCCCACCCCTGTTCTGGAATCAGACAGGCCTGGGTGGTTTCAGGCAATTTTCATCTCTCTTTGAGTTTCCATTTCCTTAACCACAAAATGGTGGTAGTGACATTTTCTACACAGAACTGCTATGAAGATTGACTGCTTGCATGCTGTGCCTAGGTCCGTAACTCTTGGTCTCCTTTACTTCCACGAGCGAAGCCTCCTTCTGGATACTTTTCATTTGTAGATTTCTCCATGCTTATTGAGGTGTGGAATGAGTCCCCTCCTTTATAGGAAACTGCCCCTAAGGAGCTTACATGGATGAAGAGAAAGGAAATGGACACGATGGTCAGTCTTTTGATGTGAGAGTAGAAAAGAGGGGAGCAGGAAAAAAGTACCCCTGGGATTCAGAGACATCAAAGACTAGGAGGAGACAGACTCACTGGGAATAATTTTCGATGAGGATGAGGGTATTGAGGGTACACATCTGTGTGTCCCCAGCACCTGGCATGCACTGCTTGAACTGAACTGGCCTCTGAGTCTGGATGTCAGGGAGATCATTATGGTCTGATGTGGCCTGAAGTAGGACAGGAAGGAATCCTGCCCTTCCTGTCACACCCCTCACCCCACCCTCTGTCTTGGGGACCACCCTAGAACTCCTGGAGCAGGCCAATGGCATTTGGTGGGGAGAAAGAGGGTGCCCAGAGTAGACAGACACGTGGACCAGCTCAGGTCCAGTCTTGGTTGGTGCACCCTCTGTCGGGGAGACCGTGTCACATCACCAAACTCCAGAGACTTCCCAAATGTTCCTCTCTTCCCAGCTAGCCCTGAAAGGAACCCTCTGGGGCATGTGCCACCCAGACTCAAACCCCATGTCAGGCACGTGGCCTGAATTTTTTGTCCCAATGGCTGACTCTTGCTTCTGACTGGGACACCAGCTGCTTCTAAGTAAGCCCAGTCCTATTTCCATTCGGCTGCCCGGTACTCTCTGGGCCCTGAGGACACTTAAAGGCCTGCATCTCACACCTGCACGGTCCCGAGCTCAGGTATCCAAAGGCAATATCCTGAAGGAACTTTATTCACTGCCTGTTTGGGGGGGCGTGCCTGCATAAAGCAGGCAATTTTATACACACCTTCATTTCTCACTCCCAGTGTTGGCAACGGAGTCAGGAAAGAACATCCTCATACTGTTGGTGAGAGCTTTCAGTGGACTCCAATTTCCCGAGGCCAAGTTGGAACCACGTACATGAAAAGACTTAAATGTGCCTAACTTGTGACCCAGCGATTCCTCTTCTAGGAATTTATCCTAGGCAAGTGTACAAAGACATGTGTACAAGACGGTTCAGCAGAGGATTGCTTTAAAAAGAGTAAAGACAGCCTCCAAAATTCCAACATCAGGGGATAGGTCAAGTAAACCATAGTACCTCAATAAACTGGAATCCAGCTAGCTGTAAGAAATAGTGGTGTAGCTCTATACATCTGTATCTATATAGAATGATATGTAAGTGATTATATATGTGGTTACAAAAGTATGTAGTGACAATAGGTAGCACTTACTAAGTGCTTACTATGTGCCAAGCACTATTCTAAGAACTCCACAGATATCAGCTCATTTAATCTGCACACAGTGACAGTTGGGAAAGAACTGTCACTGATCCCATTTTACAGGGACTCAAAGAGGTTCTGTGCTCAAGCCACACACTAGTGACTAAGCTGAAACAGTCTCCAGAGCCCACGTTCCTGAATACCACGATTCTGCTTCTCAGTATAGGGTCCTATGTGTGCTAAAACAAAATGAATGGGGGAGGGGGGTGTGTTTAAGAAAGTCTGGAAGGATTGGAATGAGAATATTAATTGAGGCATTATCATAGGAATACATTTAAAAAAAAAAACTTAACACACTGCTGTTTTTCATTTCAGTTAGATAAATTTGCTGTGTAATATTAGAGATCATTCCCCTAGTTCTACACGATACCCGTGCTTATGAGGAGGTTGAAGAACAAACGGCACTCTTTCAGATGGTGGGTTGAGTGTCACTAATTTTGACAAAGGGTTGAGAAGGATCAGCTCTGGTTTTTTTCAGTTTCAAGTCTGTACCACTGAGGAAGTCTCTTCAGTGGTCTTTTTAAATAGTTCAAATAATCTTTAAAATTCTCCACATGTTGAAGGTATATATAAAAGTATAAAGGGCCCAGGGACACCTTTAATGCTATGGAATGATCCCTGGCATCCTTTGAATTTAAAATCACTAATTTTTTTCCCTTTTTTGACTGTTTTAAGAAAAGAAAAAACGGGACGGGGGCGGTGATGTGGAGTGCTTGCAGAACAGTCTTTGTTGTATTAAAACCGACATTCTTTATGCCATGTTTCATTTAGAAGCTGTTTCCACACCAGCTTCTCCAGGGGCCCAGGGGTTGCCATACCTTCTGCCACTCTGAGTCCTGCTTCCCTACCTCCTGGTCCCAAGGCCTGCCTTTTCCTGAAATGCTCCTCCTTGGGGCTGTGCTAGGAAGCGGTTTCTCATGCTAGAGCAGCTCAAAGAGTGAAGGTAGCCAGGAGTCAACAGTGCTTTAAAACACACCTCAGAATGGCAGCACCCTCCTCTGCGTCCATCCCCAGGCCAGGCCTCTGCGTGACCTACCTCAGTTGGCACTCACATTGGCCTATCAGGCGTGATTTTCCTTTTTTGAGTTGAAGTGTAGTTGATTTACAGTGTTGTGTTAATTACTGCTGTACAGCAAAGTGATTCAGTTACAGATATATATATTCTTTTCCATTATGGTTTATCGTAGGATATTGAATATAGTTCTCTGTGCTATACAGTAGGACCTTGTTGTTTGTGCATTCTATGTATAAAAGCTTACATCTGCTAACCCCAACCTGCCACTCCCTCCCCCAACACCCTCCCCCTTGGCAACCACCAGTCTCTTCTTTATGTCCGAGATTCTGTTTCATAGGTTCATTTGTGTCATGTTTTAGATTCCACATGTAAGTGATATCATATGGTATTTGTCTTTCTCTTTCTAACTTACTTCACTCAGTATGATAATCTCCAGTTGCATCCGTGTTGCTGCAAATGGCATTATTTCATTATTTTTTATGACTGAGTAGTAGTAATCCATTGTATATATGTACCGTATCTTCTTTATCCATCTATTGATAGACACCTAGGTCGTTTCCATGTTTTGGCTATTGTGAATAGTGCTGCTATGAACATAGAGGTGCATGTTTCTTTTTGAATTATAGTTTTGTCCAGATATATGGCCAGGAATAGGATTGCTGGATCATATGGTAACTCTATTTTTAGTTTTCTGAGGAATCTCCACACCATTTTCCATAGTGGCTGCAGCAACTTTCATTCCCACCAACAATGTAGGAGGGTTCCCTTTCTCCACACCCTCTCCAGCATTTGTTACTTGTAGAATTTTTAACGATGGCTATTCTGACTGGTGTGAGTTGGTACCTCATTGTAGTTTTGATTTGCATTTCTCTAATAATTGGTGATGTTGAGCATCTTTTCAAGTGCCTATTGGTTATCTGTGTTTCTTCTTTGGAGAAATGTCTGTTTAGGTCTTCTGCCCATTTTTGGATTGGGTTGTTTGTTTTTTTGTTATTGAGTTGTATGAGCTGTTTGTGTATTTTGGAAATTAAGCCCTTAATGGTCACATTGTTTGCAAATATTTTCTCCCATACTGTAAGTTGTCTTTTTGGGGTTTTTTTATGGTTTCCTTTGCTGTGCAAAAGCTTGTAAGTTTGGTTAGGTCCCATTTGTTTATTTTTATTTCTATTGCCTTGGGAGACTGATCTAAGAAAACATTGGTACGATTTATGTTGGAGAATGTTTTGCCTGTGTTCACGTCTAGAAGTTTTATGGTGTCATGTCTTACGTTTAAGTCCTTAAGCCATTTTAAGTTTACTTTGTGGAAAAAATATGGAGTGCTTCATGAATTTGCGTGTCATCCTTGCTCAGGGGCCATGCTAATCTTCTCTGCATTGGTCCAATTTTAGTATATGTGCTGCCGAAGCGAGCACCGGGTAGGTGTGATTATCCCAAGTTTTTAGAACATGAAGTTGATATTCAGAGAGCTTTGATGACATGCCCAAGGTCCCACAACCACAATTTAAATAAAAATTTGGTTTCAAAATATGCGTTTTCCTCTTGACACTGTCCTGACTTGTGGTGATTTACTCAACTGAGTTGCTTTGCTTTCTTTCTTTGGCTTTTTTTTTAAGCGGGGGAGTAAGGGGTAGAGAGTTTGGGCACAAGGGAGCATGATTTTTTTTTTTTTTAAGTAAAAATGATTTTTTTAATTTTATAAACATGAATGCATCTTAGTGTTTCTAGAAGGTAGGTTAACTAGATAAATTTCAGGGTTTAAAGACACACACACACACACACACACACACACACCCCCACACACACACACACACCCACACACACACCCCTTCTCTTATGGTTTATAAATGATTCTAAGGACTGTACTGATTGAAAGATTATGGTGCCCTGACCTGGACAGTCCAAAACCCGATTCTGTTCTCTACCCCTTCTACACAGTCATGGATGACACACAATGATAGCATCAGTAGAACAAAATATATGGCATTTATTAAACATGTGACATAGGTTATAATATCAAAGTAGAGCATGCTTGAACAAATCACTCATTCCTTTAACAAAAACACCAATTAATATCAAAAACATTAAGTGATTAAATTTCCACAACATATAAAATTCTCTTTCAGTTAAAGTGAGAAAGAAAGAAAAAATAAATCACAGGTTGAATAAATACAGTGATTTCAGCTGGCCCCTTAAAGGCATAAGGCACAAAGTAAACCAAGGGGTTAGCACGTCAGAATGAAGCGTGTCTGCCCACATGAGGACCGGCTGCAGCCGAGGCTCCCACACCCCTGCACAGGTCCTCGGCACCTGCCCCTTCCTTCCCAGCGTCACATTTCCCCATGTGCCTGCACTCCTGCGGACAGGCTTCCCTGTAGCAGAGAAACACCGCCTCTAATACTTCTACGGGTAAATAAAACCTTCATGCTGTAACAAATGATCCTGGCAATAAGTAACATGAAATTTCAAGGTAATGCCTTATTTCCTCCCAGCCGAAGTCTAGTAAAACAGAAAATAGTGAGGAAATTCTCCTGATAGGACTCAGTGTCCGCATGGAAAGCTAATGACGGCCCAGTACAGCAGGGTACATACACTGGTTGGGTGTTTGATATATGACCTTGAAACCTCTCTCTCCTGCCTTCCCCCTCCCCCTCCACTTTCCTTCATGTTTAAGAAGTGGATCAGAACCTCAGCAGTTTCCACTGCAGCTTAAACAGTGTATAGGACGAAGCAACAGTCACCCTTTCCAGACTTCAAGCCGCAGGGTTCCAGGGCCTTTGTCCATCAGTGCAAAGTGCACGTCTCCAAGTGCTTAAGTCAGAGTTTTCTTCATGGTTAACTCCAGGACTCGTGTGTATGGGGTATAATTCCTGGAAGCCACTGCAATCTCACGAGTCCTACCTGTTTGGCTGAGAAATGAGAAAATGCAGTCAGGAATATGAAACAAAACTTACCGTATGCTTCACGTGGTAAGATAACGCTAGGAAATCCTTTTCAACACTTAAAAATAGACTGCAGTAATGTAGTTGAATATTTCATTTAAATATTATGAGGGAGGGAGAGAAAACCATAATTCAAAAAGAGTCATGTACCACAATGTTCACTGCAGCTCTATTTACAATAACCAGGACATGGAAGCAACCTAAGTGTCCACTGACAGATGAATGGATAAAGAAGATGTGGCACATATATACAATGGAATATTACTCAGCCATAAAAAGAAAAAAATTGAGTTATTTGTAGTGAGGTGGATAGACCCAGAGTCTGTCATACAGAGTGAAGTAAGTCAGAAAAACAAATACCATATGCTAACATATATATATAGAATCAAAAAAAAAAAAAAAAGATTCTGAAGAACCTAGAGGCAGGACAGGAATAAAAACGCAGATGTAGAGAATGGACTTGAGGACACGGGGAGGGGGAAAGGTAAGGTGGGACGAAGTTAGAGAGTGGCGTGGACATATATACACTACCAAATATAAAATAGATAGCTAGTGGGAAGCAGCCACATAGCACAGGGAGATCAGCTCGGTGCTTTGTGACCACCTAGAGGGGTGGGATAAGGAGGGTGGGAGGGAGATGCAAGAGGGAGGCGATATGGGGATATATGTATATGTATAGCTGATGCACTTTGTTATAAAGCAGAAACTAACACACCATTGTAAGCAATTATACTCCAATAAAAAAAAAAGTACATTAGTGGTTGCCAGGGCCTAGGAGAAGGAGGGGATGGAGTTTGACTGCTAAGGGGTACAGGGTTTCTTTCTGGGGTGAGGGAAATTTTCTAAAATTAGATAAGTGATGCTGGTTGCACAACTTTGTAAATATACTAAAAACTATTGAATTGCACATTCTAAAAGGATGAATTCTATGCTATGTGGATTACATCTCAGTAAAACTTATTTAAAAAAGAAAAATATGAGGGACCATTATTTTTAGCAATTTCTTTAAAAAGTTTTATTGGAGTGTAGTTGATTTGCAATGTTGTGTTAGTTTCAGGTGTACAGCAGAGTGATTCAGATATACATATATTCATTCTTTTTCAGATTCTTTTCTCATATAGGTTATCACAGAATATTGAGTACAGTTCTCTGGGCTATACAGTAGGTCCTTGTTGGTTATTTATCTTATATATAGTAGCGTATGTATATTAATCCCAAACTCCTGATTTATCCCTCCTGCCCACATTTCCCCTTTGATAACCATAAGTTTTCAATACCTGTAAGTCTGTTTCTGTTTTGTAAATAAGTTCATCTGTATCATTTTCAAAAAATAGATTCCACATGAGTCATACCATATGATATTTGTTTTTCTCAGTCTGACTTACTTCACTTAGTGTGATAATCTCTAGGTTCATCCATGTTGCTGCAAATGGCATTATTTTATTCTTTTTTATGGCTGAGTAATATTCCATTGTATATATGTACCACATCTTCTTTATCCATTCCTCTGTCAATGGACATTTAGGTTGCTTCCATGTCTAGGCTGTTGTAAATAGTGCTGTAATGAACATTGGGGTGCATGAATATTTTCTAATTGTGTCTTTCTCCAGATATATGCCAAGGAATGGGATTGCTGGATCATATGGTAGTTCTATTTTTAGTTTTTTAAGGAACCTCCATACTGTTCTCCATAGTGGTTGTACCAATTTACATTCCCACCAACAGTGTAGGAGGGTTCCCTTTTCTCCACACCCTCTCCAGCACTTAACTGTTTGTAGACTTTTTGATGATGGCCATTCTGACCGGTGGTAGGTGATACCTTACTGTAGTTTTGATTTGCATATCTCTGATAATTAGTGATGTTGAGCATCTTTTCATGTGCTTTTTGGCCATCTGTATGTCTCCTTTGGAGAAATGTCTATTTAGGTCTTCTGCCCATTTTTGGATTGGGTTGTTTGGTTTTTGTTGTTGTTGTTTTTTCACATAGAGCTGCATGAGCTGTTTGTATATTTTGGAAATTAATCCCTGTCAGTCACTTTGTTTGCAAATATTTTCTCCCATTTTGTGGGTTGTCTTTTCGTTTCATTTATGGTTTCCTTTGCTGTGCAGAAGCTTTTAAGTTTAATTCGGTCTCATTTGTTTATTTTTGTTTTTATTTTTTAATTTTATTTTTTTATTTAAGTATAGTTGATTTACAATATGATGCCAATCTCTGCTGTTCAGCAAAAGTGACTCAGTTATACACATACAGGCATTCTTTTTTTATATTCTTTTCCATTATGGTTTATCATAGGAGATTGGATATAGTTCCCTGTGTTATATACATTAGGACCTTGTTTATCCATCCTATCTATAATAGTTTACATCTGTTAATCCCAAACTCCCAGTCCTTCCCTCCCCCAATGCCCTCCCCCTTGGCAACCACAAGTCTGTTCTCTGTGTCTGCGAGCCTGTTTCTGTTTTGTAGATAGGTTCATTTGTGCCATATTTTAGATTCCACATATCAGTGATATTATATGGTATTTGTCTTTCCCTTTCTGACTTACTTAGTATGATAATCTCTAGTTGCATCCATGTTGATGCAAATGGCATTATTTCGTTCTTTTTTATGGCTGAGTAGTACTCCATTGTATATATGTACCACATCTTCTTTATCCATTCATCTGTCGGTGGACATTAGGTTGTTTCCATGTTTTAGCTATTGTCAACAGTGCTGCTGTGAACATAGGGGCGCATGTATCTTTCTGAATTATAGTTTTGTTTGGGTACATTCCCAGGAGTGGGACTGCTAGATGACAAGGTAATTCTATTTTTAGTTTTCTGAGGAATCTCCATACTGTTTTCCATAGTGGCTGTACCAACTTACATTCCCACCAGCAGTGTAGGAGGGTTCCCTTTTCTCTACATCCTCTCCAGCATTTATTTCTAGACTTTTTAATGACTGCCATTCTGACTGGTGTGAGTTGGTACCTCATTGTAGTTTTGATTTGCATTTCTCTAATAATTAGTGGTGTTGAGCATCTTTTCATGTGTCTACTGGCCATCCATACGTCTTCTTTGGAGAAATGTCTATTAAGGTCTTTGGCCCATTTTTCGATTGGGTTGTTTGTGTTTTTGTTGTTGAGTTGTATAAGCAGTTTGTATATTTTGGAGACTAAGCCCTTGTCTATTGCATCATTTGTAAATATTTTCTCCAATTCTGTAGGTTGTCTTTTCATTTTTATATGGGTTCCTTTGCTGTGCAAAAGCTTGTAAGTTTGATATGGTCCCGTTTGTTTATTTTTATTTCTGTTGCCTTGGGAGACTGACCTAGGAAAACATTGGTATGATTTATGTCAGAGAATAAATTCTAGAAGTTTTAGAAGTGTTATGGTGTCAAGTTCTAGAAGTTTTATGGTGTCATGTTTTATGTTTAAGTCTTTAAGCCATTTTGAGTTTATTTTTTGCGTGGTGTGAGGGTGTGTTCTAACCTCACGGACTTACATGCAGCTGTCCAACTTTCCCAGCACCACATGTTAAAGAGACTTATTACTATTTTATATTCTTGTCTCCTTTGTTGAAGATTAATTGCCTGTAGGTGTCTAGGTTTATTTCTGGGCTCTCTATTCTGGTCCATTGATCCATATGTCTGTTTTTGTACCAATACCACATTGTTTTGATTACTGTGGCTCTGTAGTATTGTTTGAACTCTGGGAGAGGTATGCCTCCTTTTGTTTTTTCCCTCAGGATTGCTTTGGCAATTCTGGGTCTTTTATGGTTCCATATAAAGTTTTGATTGTTCTAGTTCTGTGAAAAATGTCATGGGTATTTTGATAGGGATCGCATTAAATCTGTAGATCGCTTTGGGTAGTATTGCCATTTTAACAATATTCTTCCAATCCAAGAGTATGGGGTATCTTTCCATTTCTTTGGATCCTTTTTAATTCATTAATGTTTTGTAGTTGATAGCGTGTAAGTCTTTCACCTCCTTGGTCAGGTTTACTCTGAAGTATTTTTTTTGGTGGTATTTTAAAAGGTATTTTTTTTTACATTCCCTTTCTGATATTTCATTGTTAGTGTAAAGAAATGCAACTGATTTTTGGATGTTAATCTTGTATTTTGCTACTTTGCTTAATTCGTTTATTTGATCTAGTGATTTTTGTGTGGAGTCCTTAGGGTTTTATATATATAGTATCATGTCATCTGCAAACAGTGACAATTTCACCTCTTCCAATTTGGATACCTTTTTTTTTTCCTTGTCTGATTGCTGTGGCTAGGACTTCCAATACTATGTTGAATAGAAGTGTTGAGAGTGGGCATCCTTTTCTTGTTCCTGAATTTAGTAGGAAGGCTTTTTGCTTTTCACTGTTGAGTATTATATTGGCTGTGGGTTTGTCATAAATGGCTTTTATTATGTTGAGATATATGTTCCCTAGGAGGTGGATCCAAAAAGTTATTGCTGCGATTTATGTTCAAAGAGTGTTGCCTATGTTTTCCTCTAAGAGTTTTATAGTGTCCGGCCTTACATTTAAGTCTTTGATCCATTTTGAGTTTATTTTTGTGTATGGTGTTAAAGAATGATCTAATTTCATTCCTTCACATGTAGCTGTCCAGTTCTCCCAGCACCACTTATTGAATCCATTGTATATTCTTGCCTGCTTTGTCATACGTTGACCGTATGTGCGTGGGTTTATTTCTGGGCTTTCTGTCCTGTTCCATTGATCTATATTTCTGCTTTGCACCAGTACCATACTGTTTTGATTACTGTAGCTTTGTAGTATAGTCTGAAGTCAAGGAGCCTGATTCCTCCAGCTCCATTTTTCTTTCTCAGGATTGCTTTGGCTATTTGGAGTCTTTTGTATTTCCATACAAATTTAAAAATATTTTGATCTAACTCTGTGAAAAATGCCATTGGAAATTTGATAGGGATTGCATTGAATCTGTAGGTTGCCTTGGGTAGTATAGTCATTTTGATAATATTGATTCTTCCAATCCAAGAACATGGTATCTCTTTCTATGTGTTTGTGTCATCTTCTATTTCTTTCATCAGCATCTTACAGTTTTAAGAGTACAGGTCTTTGTTCTCCTCAGGCAGGTTTATTTCATTTTTTTTTTCTTTTTCGATACTATGGTAAATGAGATTGTTTCCTTAACACATTTTTGACTGGAGGCATATTACGGCCACAGGTGTTAGTTTCTACAAAAATCCGGGCTTCCCTGGTGGCGCAGTGGTTGAGAGTCCGCCTGCCGATGCAGGGGACGTGGGTTCGTGTCCCGGTCTGGGAAGATCCCACATGCTGCAGAGCGACTAGGCCCATGAGCCATGGCCGCTGAGCCTGCGCATCCGGAGCCTGTGCTCTGCAACGGCAGAGGCCACAACAGTGAGAGGCCCACGTACTGCAAAAAAAAAAAAAAAAAAAAAAAATCCCCTGTCAATAATGTGTTAATTTCTCTTTCCGATCTTTTGTTGTTAGTGTATAGGAATGCAAGAGATTTCTGTGTGTTAATTTTGTATCCTGCAACTTTACCAAATTCATTGATGATCTCTAGTAGTTTTCTGGTGGCATCTTTACAATTTTCTATATATAGTATCATGTCATCTGCAGACAGTGACAGTTTTACTTCTTTTCCAACTTGGATTCCTTTTATTTCTTTTTCTTCTCTGACTGCCATGGCTAGGACTTCCAAAACCATACTGAATAAAAGTGGCAAGAGTGGACATCCTTGCTTTGTTCCTGATCTCAGAGGGAACTTTGCACCATTGAGAATGATGTTAGCCCTGGGTTTGTCATATATGGCCTTTATTATGTTGAGGTAGGTTCCCTCTATGCCCAGTTTCTGGAAAGTTTTTATCGTAAATGGGTGTTGAATTTTGTCAAAAGCTTTTTCTGCATCTATTGAAATGATCATATGGTTTTTATTCTTCATTTTGTTGTGTATCACACTGATTGATTTGCGGATATTGAGGAATCCTTGCATCACTGGGATAAACCCCACCTGATCATGGTGTATGATCCTTTTAATGTGTTGTTGGGTTCGGCTTACTAGTATTTTTGTTGATTTTTGCATTTATGTTCATCAGTGATAATTGCCCTATAATTTTCTTTTTTTGTCTGGTTTCAGGGTGATGGTGGCCTCATAGAATGACCTTGGCAGTGTTCCTTCCTCTGCAGTTTTTTGGAAGAGTTTCAGAAGGTAGGTGTTAGCTCTTCTCTAAATATTTGATGGAATTCACCTGTGAAGCCATAATTTCAGTACTTGTGACTGGTCTGTATTTTCTGTTTCTTCTTGGTTCAGTTTCGGAACGTTGTATGTTTCTAAGAACTTGTCCATTTTTTCTAGGGTGTCCATTTTATTGACGTATAGCTGTTTGTAGTAGTCTCTTATGATCCTCTGTATGTCTCTTATGATCTCTTTGTATCCTTTCCATGGTGTCTTCTTTTTCATTTCTAATTTTATTGATTTGAGCCCTCTCCCTTTTTTACTTGATGACTCTGGCTAAAGGTTTATCAATTTTGTTTATCTTTTCAAAGAACCAGCTTTTAGTTTCATTGATCTTTTCTTGTTTTCTTCATCTCTATTTATTTCTGCTCTGATCTTTATGATTTCTTTCCTTCTACTAACTTTGGGTTTTCTTCTTTCTGTAGTTGCTTTAGGTGTAAGGTTAGGTCGTTTGAGAATTTTCTTATTTCCTAAGTTAAGAAGATTGTGTTGCTATAAACTTCCCTCTTAGAACTCCTTTTGCTGCATCCCATAGGTTTTGGATAGTCGTGTTTTCATTGTAATTTGTCTGTAGGTATTTTTTATTTCTTCAGTGATCCATTGGTTGTTTAGTAACATATTGTTTAGCCTTCATGTGTTTGTGTTTTTACCTTTTTTTTCCCTGTAATTCATTTCTAATCTTACAGTGTTGTGGTCAGAAAAGATGCTTGATATGATTTCAATTTTCTTAAATTTACTAAGGCTCGCTTTGTGGCCCAGCATGTGATCAGTCCCAGAGAATGTTCCATGTACACTTAAGAAAGTATATTCTGCTGCTTTTGGATGGATGTCCTATAAATATCAATTAAGTCTATCTAGTCTGTTGTGGCATTTAAAGCTTGTGTTTCCTTATTGATTTTCTGTCTGGATGATCTGTCCACTGATGAAAGTTGGGTGTTAAAGTCCCCTACTATTAGTGTGGTACTGTTGATTTCTCCTTTTATGGCTGTATTTCCCTTCTATATTGAGATTCTTGCCTTATATATTGAGGTGCTCCTGTGTTGGGTGCATATATATTTACAATTACGTCTTCCTCTTGGATTGGTCCCTTGATCATTATGGCCTGCCCCTGGAGCTCCTATAGGTAGTGTCCTGTTGCCTGGGAGTGCTGACAGGGAAAGAAGCTCTTGTGGTGGTCCCACCCTCTCCCTATGTGTCCCCCAACAATGGCACTTTGCCTCTGGCAGGCCCAGGCTTCTTCCGAATACACCCTCAGTTGCCACAGTCCAGCCTCTTCAGGCTGTTTCTACACAGCCAACCCTGGTCCTCTCCCTGGGTCTGACCTCCAGAGCCTGAGCTATAGCACCCAGCCCCTGCCCACACTGACCGACGAGTGTCTCAGGCTGGGGAGCACAGGGTGGCAGTGCCAACCTTCTGTGCAGGTTACTCTCTCTTTTGCCTCCCACAAACTTGTTACTGTGCTCTCCTCCTAGGCTCTGAAGCTCCCCCTGCCCATCCAGGCTGGTCCCCCTGCTGTGAGGAACAGGTGTGGGAACCTTTCCTTCTTCACAGCTGCCTTCCTGGACGCAGGCCCCATCCCAGTGCTTTCTTTTCCTTTTTCCTTTTGTCCTACCTGGTTATGTGGAGGTTTTCTAGCCCTTTCAGAAGTCTGAGGTCTTCTTTCATTATTTAGTAGATGTTTGTGACTCGTTCCACTTGTAGGTGTATTTATAGTGTTTTTGTGGGAGAAGGTGAGTTTCCTTCACCATATTGATCCCCCTACCTGGAGCCAGCCATTATTTTTAGCAACTTTTAAAGGTTATACTAGGTATCCATGATTCAGAAAAATAAAAAAAAAAATGCATTCAAGGAACTCACAATTAGGCAGGAAAGATATGTATTTAAACAGTTGCAATGTGTTAGGTAATACATAAAGACATAAAAAGCTATACTGGATACTCTGCATTTGCCTGTTCAGATCCATCCCCCTTTCTCCACCCCACCCTGTGCCCTGGGAAGCTTACCTGAAGGTCAGCATCAGTGGGCTCCCTCAGCCTTTACCTTCCGGTTGGTTTGGACCAATTGGGAGATCAAGGGATGAGAGAATGGAGGACAGGGAGGCCAGGACATCTGTTCCCTCTCATCAGTCTGCAGCTTGGTAGTTGGCTACATTCCTTTAGCAAAGGCCATGCTCCAGCTCACCCCTTCATCTCTTCTACCAGCTTTCTCTCCCCACCTCTTCAGGCCCAGGCTGGAAATAGCTCCAGAGCAAGCCAGTGTCCATTTTTTATTTCCCTAAAAGCAGCCCTCAAATTTTTACAGTCCCTTCATTTAAAGTCTCTTCTGTTTCCCTTTCTGCCAGGACCCTGAGCAATACAAGAGCGAACATATGGGCAAAGTGATAGCAGAACAAGTTAGCTTCACTGGGAGGAAACTGGCCCAGGGAAGGTGACTCCTGAAGGATGCCTAGGCATTCCTCAGGTGGGTGAGGAGGAGATGGGAATTCCAGGCAGATGGACAGTACGGGCAAAGGCAAAGAAGGGTGAACACAGAGGCCATGGTGTGGAAAGGAGACACGCTTGGCAGGACTGAAGCAAAGAGTTCATGATGAAGTGGCAGAAGATGAGGTCGGGGTGGGGAAGCAGGGCCCTGTGTGCCCTGCTAAGGGGTTCAGAAGGGGACAGCGAGCCACTAAGGTTTTTAAGGAGGGGCAGGATATGTTCCTATTTTTATTCTAGCAAGATCCCTTGGCACCGCTGAGGGTTGGTTGATTGCAGAGGCGTTAGTCTGGAGGCAGGAGGTGAATTAGGAGAGTTTTGCTATTTAGGAGGTGAGAGAGACCATGAGAACTCAAACTCTGAAAGTAGCACTGTAGATGAAGAAGCACGGAAAGGTTGAGATGATATTTGGGAGGCAGAATTAATGGGATTTGGTGACTAAGATGGAGAAAATATCCCATTTCTTTTTCTGCCTAGACACATAACTACCTTTCCTAGCCTCCCTTACAGTTTGGTAGGCCACTTGACTATAATGGGCAGAAATGATTTACATTACTTGCAGGTTTAGCCCATATCCATTTTGCAGTCACAGATGTTTTCCTAAAAGGACAATCGGAGCATATTACTGTTCTCTTTTCTTTTAACAAATTTATTATTTTTGGCTGCGTTGGTCTTCATTGCTACACGCAGGCCTTCTCTAGCTGTGGTGAGCGGGGGCTACTCTTCGTTGCGGTGCGTGGGCTTCTCATTGCGGTGGCTTCTCTTGTGGAGCATGGGCTCTAGGCACGTGGGCTTCAGTAGTTGTGGCTCATGGGCTCTAGAGCACAGGCGCAGTAGTTGTGGCGCACAGGTTTAGCTGCTCCATGGCATGTGGGATCTTCCCGGACCAGGGCTCGAACCCGTGTCTCCTGCATTGGCAGGCAGATTCTTAACCACTGTGCCACCAGGGAAGTCCATATTACTGTTCTTAAAACTTTCCAAAGTCTCCCCCTTGCTTCCTGGATGGAGTCTAAACTCCTCTGCAGGGTGTAAAGGCCTCCACCTTCTACTGTTATATCTCCTGCCTGGCCTTGCTAAGAAACACAGCTCTCATTTACACACTGCCTCTCAGCTCTGCCATCCTCACCTGTCCCCTCTGCCTTGAATGCTTCCCTCATCAAGTTGATCTGATGAATTCCTGCCTATATTCCAAGATTCAAACCAAACATCACCTCCTCTGTGACAGTCTCCCCAATTCCCTGCAGCAGTGATAGAAATTATCAATCATTCCTTTCTGTGTGCTCTGTTTCCTTGAGCAGCACTTCTCAATTTTCTGCTTACACAAGGTTCACTTTTGCTAAACTTTCCCATCAGTAATACCTCCCATTACCCTGAAGTGATTTTCAACTATGGTTGGGAGACAACTTCTTAATAGGGTGTATTAGAAGCTTGGGGGGAATGTTAAACTTCACATGTCTCTCCCCAAGAGATTCAATATTTCTTCCATGCTTTCCTCCCCTTGAAAATGACTGTCACAGAGGCTTGTGACACACTACTGGAAGCATCTCATTGCACCCACTGGTCTATATACATTCTCTGCTAGTTATAATTTCATGAAGCGTGAAAACCATATCTTGCTTATCTTCATGACCTCAGCAGCTCACTCAGGCCAGGCACAGAACTATCACTACACAGATGGATGACACAGGGAACCAGAGGACGACGGATTTCAAGGAGTCAGTGTCACCTTCACCTGGCACAGAGGAATCCGCAAGATTTGTCAATTCAGGGCTCTTCAGTGGCCTGACCAGGTAATTTAGTGGAGTGCCAGGGGCAGGAGCCAGATGGCAATCTGTGCCAACTCCTGTGCAGATGCCACAGAACAGAAATAGTCTCTGGTGACACTATCCTGAAAGCCCATAAAATTCAGAAATATTGATAAAGATGAACCCTCTGGTTTCAAAAACAGGCTCTCATATCCTCCCTTTCAAAAAGAAGTGAGGTATTTTATTTAGTTGAGCACTAGGAAACAATGGGTTTTTAAGAACACAAATAATTTCAACCCCAGAATGAAAATTCAGCCATTTCCTAGCCACATTAAGGCTATTGTTAACCTTTTATTAATCCATAAAGGGGCAGTTCCCTTGGGGGAAACAATAGCAGAGGCAGCAAATAAAGCTTTGACAGAAAGCTACTTTGTGTTTTGGGTTTTACAACAGAAATATGAAAACGTAGGCATTTTAAAGCCCTTACTATGCACTGGGCACTTAAGACAACAAGGAATATTTTTCATTAAATTGTACCTATTAAGACATAATTTATGAGTTCGCTGGAAACTGAGTTTCACTAAGGAGCGAGAGAAAGAAATCTTTTTTTTTTTTGGTGTTCAATATTTTGTTTTCCACTTTTCTCTTTAAATGAAGGCTAGCTGACCTAAAATTGCTCTCAATGGCTTTGATTAATATATATTGAACTTTCCAAATCAAACTCGAGTTTCTCTTTTAAATAGGTGTTTAAAAGCCCCTGAAATCATGGTTGAGTGCCTTCGCACCTCTTCCCTCCTTGCTTTCCAGAAGTCTATGCAACACAAAGATGAGATGAAGGAGGGGGAGAATTTGAGAAGAAACTGGAGGCAGGGATGGGACTGAGTAGCTTAGAACACTGGTCTCCAGGAGGCTGGTGCAGTGGGAGTGGAGAGGTGTGAAGCAAGTCACGAAGGAAAAAGCCAGCCCCGTACGAGTGAGTGATTCCAGGACAAAGCAACTCATGGCTCAAAGGTGACTGCAGAATACTGAGCTTAGGCAACAGGAGCAGTGGTGGCGGCATCAACAGAAATATGCAAACGTGGTCACTACACTGGGCAATTTATGCCTGTATCTATCTTAATCATCTCAGCAAGTTTAAGGAGGAATTACTGTCAAAATCTATCTTCCATTCTTGGTAAGGAAATAGATTCAAAGGGTTAGAGATTTGTCCAAAGCTATAGATATAGCAAGAGGCAGATCCAGGACCCAGACCCAGGTCTAATTTCCAAGCCACCGCTCTTAACCACAACTAGAGGATCTGACTTTGATGGGAAAAAATGATGTATTCAGCTATGGATAGGGTGGGTATGAAGATCAAGTGGGGCCCAGCAGGCGGCCAGGAATGAGGACTTGTATGCAAGAGAGAGGTCTGAACTACCTGACAGCGCAGCCACAGGGAAGAAAGAGGTAACTCCATGAGACTGGATGCCATCTTTGCAGGAACAAGTGCTGCCAAGATAGAACCCTTAGGAGCAACCAAGGTGGGGATCTGGGAGCAGAAAGAGGAGCCATCCAAGAAGATGGAGGACAGACCAGGGAAGTAGGGAAGGAACCAGGAGAGGAGAGTCCCACAGGAAGCAGATATTCTTCTGCTTAGGAAGAACCATCAAATGCTACAGTGAGATGGCTCCATTCAACAAATATTGATTGAGGGCCTGCCTGGTGTGAGGCCCTGCTCTTAAGTCAGTCCCAGGAAGACTGCAGTTAGTGACATAGATGTAAATCCCTGCCCTCATGGAGCTTACCTTCTAGTGAGGAGAGAGAGAATAAACACTAAGAAGCAAAACGTAAGCAAGAATTGCCTCTTTAAAGTCCTTTCTCACTTGGTGTGGACCTGTCATTCATTCTGCCAGTGAATGTTTATTGAGCATCAGGAAAATGCTAGAGTAGGTCCACAGGAGTGCACAGTGCTGGCAGGGACAGGGAAAGTGGTTAGGGAAGGGGACAGGGTAATACAAGGGGCTTAATGGCTCTATAAGAAAAGGCTGATTTCAAAGTTTTTCAGGAGCACATAAAAATAGAGCAGCTCTAATTGTAAGTCAAATGCTATTAGCAGTAGCATACCATGTAAGACTTGCAGGTATATGGAGAAATGGGTCGTAGGTGCCATACTGCTTTACAGGAGTACTGGGCTTTGTGCCCAGTGCCTGGAACACACTGGGATGCCTCTGATGTCACAGCTGACAGAGACCTCATCAATCACTGGGGCTTCCAGAGTGTCCAGAGGGTTCCAAACCACTAATAGTTTAATTGAAGAGCTCCATACATACTGAAGCACTATCCACTTGATTAAGCTATCAATCCATTTAATGAAATCACTTAACAGCCACCAGAATAAATAAGTTAATGTCATAGCACACTCAAATTTACTTATATTTGATACAGTGTCTGGAACAGGATAGAAAGCCTAGAAATAAACCCACACACCTATGGTCAACTAACCTATGAAAAGGAAGCAAGAATGTATAGTGGAGAAAAAGACAGTCTCTTCAGTAAGTGGTGCTGGGAAAACTGGACAGCTACATGTAAAAGAATGAAATTAGAACACTCTCTAACACCATACACAAAAATAAACCCAAAATGGATCAAAGACCTAAATGTAAGGCTGGACACTATAAAACTCTTAGAGGAAAACACAGGCAGAACACTCTAAATCGTAAATCACAGCAATATCTTTTTGGATCTACCTCCTAGAGTAATGAAAATTTAAAAAAATAAACAAATGAGACCAAATTAAACTTAAAAGCTTCTGCACAGCAAAGGAAACCATGAACAAAATGAAAAGACAACCCACAGAATGGGAGAAAATATTTGCAAACAAAGCAACCGACAAGGGATTAATCTCCAAAATATACAAACGGCTCATGCAACTCTGTGTCAAAAAAAACAACCCAATCAAAAAACGAGAAGACCTAAATAGACATTTCTCCAAAGAAGACAGACAGATGGCCAAAAAGCACATGAAAAGATCACTCATGTGATCACTAATTGTCAGAGAAATGCAAATCAAAACTACAGTGACATTTCACACCAGTCAGAATGGCCATCATCAACGTGTACGAACAATAAATGCTGAAGAGAGTGTGGAGGAAAGGAAATCCTCCTACACTGTGTTGGTGGGAATGTAAATTGGTACAACCACTATAGAAAACAGTATGGACATTCCTTACAAAACTAAAAATAGGACTACCATATGACCCAGCAATCCCACTCCTGGGCATATATCTGGAGAAAACCATAATTCAAAAAGATATGTGCACCCCAGTGTTCATTGCAGCACTATTTACAACAGCCAAGACATGGAAGCAACCTAAATGTTCATCAACAGAGGAATGGATAAAGAAGGTGTGGTACATATATACAATGGAATATTACTCAGCCATAAAAAAGAATGAACCTATGCCATTTGCAGCAACATGGATGGACCTAGAGATTTTCATACTAAGTGAAGTCAGAGAAAGACAAATATATGATATCACTCATGTGGAATCTAATTTTTAAAAATGATACAGATGAACTTATTTACAAAACAGAAACAGACTTACAGATATTGAAAACTTATGGTTACCAAAAGGGAAATGTGGGCAGAAGGGATAAATCAGGATCTTGGGATGAACATACACACACTACTACATGTAAGACAGATAACCAACAAGGACCTACTATATAGCACAGAGTACTCTACTCCATATTATGTGATAACCTGTATGAGAAGAGAATCTGAAAAAGAATGAATATATGTATATATAACTGCTGTACACCTGAAATTAACACAACATTGTAAATCAACTATATTCCAATAAAATTTTTAAAAAATACTTGATCCAGTGTCTTACGTGTAAAATCAGAGTTTTGATTTGGATAATAGGGATACTAGCTATTATTTATTAAGTTCCTAACTTTGGTCCAGTTACCATGCTAAATGCTTTATATACGTGTTTTCATTTAATCCTCTTCACAGCCCTATAAGATTTGATATTGTCATCTTCATTCCCATTTTAAGGATGAAATCACAGAGGTTTAAGAGAGACTGAGTAACTTGCCCAGCAGCTGACTGGGCAGGGAACCCACAGCCTGAGCCTTCCCAACTGGACTGCACTGCCAAGTTCTCTGCAGGAGAACAGGGGAGTAAGAACAAAACTCATCTGCATAACTGAGGCTTAAATTCATTACTTTTCTGGAGCCTGTTTTTAAAATATTCTGGAAAACACCGTGGAATCTTCTTATTAGTTAGATGCAAGTCTGAAGTCCAGGTGAGGACCAGGAATTGTATTAGAACAGACGTGACACAATTTAGCAGCTCTCTATTGAGTATTTTAAAACTACAGATGTACCATACCAGGACTCCAAAGGTATGGTTCAAATCCTGGCTGTGTGGCTTCTAGTGAATCCCTTTCTCTCTCTGGGCCTCAATTTTGGTGTCTCTAAAACAGGGAGATTAAACTAGGTCAGGGGGTTCTAATTTGATTTTGACCACAGAGCTCTTTTATTCAAGCAAAATCTTACTTGGAATCTAACATATAAAACACACTAAAAGCTGAGTTTGTCAGGTTGTTTTTTTGAGGGGGGAAGGTCCCCCACAGGCCAGGTCCTTGCTCACCTCCTCAGCCCTGGAGGCCCCTCCCGGAGCCCTAGCACAGAGCACGCAGTTCCAAAAAGCACAGGTGGAAAACCACTGCCTGAATCACCTCTCAAGATGCTGTGCTCCTCGCCACCCAGACGTGCACAGCGTCTGTCACATAGTAGGCACTTCATAAATATTTGTTAGGAAACAAATGAAATATTACTTTGCCTTTTCGGAAATGTGGATACGTAGTTTTCATTTCCTCTGCTGATTGACCCAGGTAGTTAAAAGTGCTAAGATGGATCCTGGGGGAAACCAAATGTTACATTTATGGAAAAGCTGCTTTTAGATACTAAAGTGGCTTCCAAGTTCAGCGTGGCCGTAAGTTAAGGGTCTGTCAGCACTTCCATTATGAAAACCACTTTGTGGTTTCATAACTTAGCCGTAAAAGTTTGCTTCAGGCTATCCCTCGGCATACAAATTGAAAACCTTGCTTTAAGCCAAAATGTGGGAATTAGAATACAAACAATTTATTGGTTTCAGACGTAGTTTTGTACCCGTCTTAACCAAATAAGATTTATTATGTGGGCAATTAGAGGGAACTAAACCACTTGGTTCTTGAAGAATAAAAAAGGAGGAAAATAGCCAAACTATTTATATTTTAAAAGTTGTGCCTGGACATGATCAGTCATTCTTTTGGGTCCTATTTTTATCAATTACTTTGTCCCCTGCATTGATGAGACCTGGAGTCTATTTACACATTCTTTTTCCTTCTTTTTTTAAATAAACATTTTCTGTTAATGACATCAGAATGATAAAATAGCCTTGTTTTTACCAAAAAGCAAGCACCATAAATGAGAATAATGTCAAAAAAAAAAAAGCTTAATCCTGCTTTTGGTAAATACTTTGAGAATGGCAAGTGGCTCACTTTAATGAACAAAAAAGACATCAGTAATGAATAAAATAGGGAAGGAGATGAGACATTGTTCCTCAATGTTAGAGCTGGTTAGAGCTGAGAAGTCACCTAGTCAACTGACTTAACAGATTGGGAAACAGAGGCCTCAGCAAAGAGAGACCAGCCTGAACACATCCTGCGACTACTAACCTCAAAGATGAGAACCAGGTCTTCTACAGCCCAGTCTGGCGATCAGCTCATCCCTGTTTCCCACCCATGTAACCATTCAAGGCCCGGAGCCTACATTTTTCTGACCTACTAATGTCTAACATGACACACACACAAATGCCCCTAGTCACATAAAAATACACCTTCCCACGCACAGCGTATGAGGCCCTTTGTGACTTTGGTTACCTCAGTCACAAGCTATGTACCATCAGTGGCCTTGTTATAAACTTGTTTTCTGTCCTGTTTGGGCCAAGCACAGTTTTGAGCACCTAGAGACAGTGGGTTGGTTACTGGGTCTCGCTGATCTGACTATGGAGAGACCCAGGTACTGGGCTTGTGAGCAGCTTAATAACACATGGCTCTGTCCTCTAGCTCAGAAATGCAACTGAACAAACCAGGTTATAGTTACTGTTTATCTGCTCATGACTGAAGCGGATCATGTATTTCTGAATCTGGTCCAATGCTTGACAACACTCTGTTACAGTACTGGGGAACAGACAGATCTTGTTCAAGGTTTAGAGCCTCCCTCCTCTGTTACTAAAGCACATCATTGAAAATGTCTGCCTGCCTGTCTGACTTCTCTTGCAGACTGCACTCTGGGGCAGGAACCCAATCTCATTCCTCTCTCTATCATCACTGTCTGGCACAGGGAAGGTACTCAACAGGTATTTGTTGAATGAGCAAATGAATGAATAAATGAAGGACCAGATGCATGCATTCGCTGATAGGGCCCATCTCTCTCTGAAGTGGCTTCCCCAGGTCTCTCCTTCTCCACCCCTTGTGCCCTGCACAATCTCCCCACTCTGCAGAAGCCAGTCAGACCCTCAGCAGCCACGACTTTTCTTTGCAGAAGTACTTTAGAGAGAGTGCAATTCTGGGAATAACAGCCCAGGAAAGTATTTTCTTAAGTCAAAGGGGAATTTGAGTTGGAAAACCAGGAAATTCTTAAATACCTGGGTAGAAGATCACAGCCCACTCCAACCTCTCTGGTTTCCACTTCAGTCTTGGGCTGGGTTTCTATTAAATAGTCCAACCTGCTTTGTAGTTCATTATTCTAGAGATGAGGAAAAAAGTACTTTCAGTAAAGCAATTACGTTCCCCCACAAATACGTATGATACAATTTATATGTATTATCTGGATTTCCCCCTAGACACAGACATCTATCACAATGTATTTATTAAGCGCCTCTTACACAGTAGGAATTGAAGAAATACATTGATTGAATCCTTACAGATAGAGTGCATAGACATACACATGTATCCAATTTTACCTAAATGGAAACAAAATATCCTACTCTGTACCATTATTTGCTGCTTTTCCCCACTCAACAATTTGTTGTGACTCTTTCCATGTTTATTAGTTTTCTTTTTATGTTAACAAATTATTTTAACGGGTTCATAGCATTCCATTGTATGGATCTACATTATTTATTTAACTAGTCTCTTATTGATGGCATTTAGATGTTTATCACTTTTTCTGCAATTATAAATAAGGTACAGCTCATGTTTTAATACTCCCTCATTAAACTATAAAATGAGTAAGTCTATTAATTTACTGGGAAATACCTCTGTAACTTAATAATTAGTATTTCATAGGTGTGGAGAATTCAGAATCTCAAACATATAAAGTAGAACAAGTTCCTTGGGATTAAAATTAGCATTCTAAATAGTTTCTTTTCAGGCCAGAGCCAAACATTACATAGGTTGATGATTAGATGCTCAGGAATTGGAAATTTGCCCCGTGGGGAAATGAAGGACAAGGGAGCAAGAGTGTTGAGGGTTTTGAAATGAAAATAGATGAAGTGTTGGACTTCCCTCGTGGCACAGTGGTTAAGAATCTGCCTGCCAATGCAGGCGACACGGGTTCAAGCCCTGGTCCGGGAAGGTCCCACATGCCACAGAGCAGCTAAGCCCGTGCACCACAACTAGTGAGCCTGCGCTCTAGAGCCTGCATGTCACAACTGCTGAAGCCCACGCGCCTAGAGCCCGTGCTCCACAGCAAGAGAAGCCACCACAATGAGAAGCCCGCACACCACAACAGAGAGTAGCCTCCACTCGCCGCAACTAGAGAAAAGCCCGCATGCAGCAACAAAGACCCAATGCAACCAAAAATAAGTTAATTAATTAAATTTAAAAAGATAGATGAAGTGCTGGTGCTTAAAATCCAAAGGCCAAAAAGACACATTTAAAAAAATTCAGAGATTTTTGGATTTTTTTTAAGTTATTCTATATATTTTCTGTAATACTAGACTAAATTTTCATGAGGCAGTGACCGTAACTATCTTTCTGGCTGTATTATCAGAGCATGTATGTAGCAGACGCAAGATAAATTTATTATTGAATAAATGTATATATGCTTTTAAAATGAGCATTTTATTTGCATAACTAGAAACAAATTAAGCATTTGTCTTTTCTTTTTAAGTTGGAGCTGAAGCTAAGGCACTGTATTCCAAGACACTAGACAGCACATGAAAGTTGAGAAGTTCTTTGGAAACAGAACCTCATTTGTTTTGAAAGAGCTCCTGCTCTAAATGTCTGATACCAAGGTGCAAAGCAGCAGCTCTGGTACAAACTCATGTTCTGCAGGATGTAAAGGTCTAGGAATCCCTTCCGATAAATGGGAAACAGTATAAAGGAAGAGAATGCATTCCAGGTTCCCTAGCAGCTAACAAGCCATGACAGATCTGTGGGCTCTGCATCTGTCACCTGGTGCTCAGTATGGGAGAATGGTGCTGGCTAACTGCCAGGGGTTCCTCACCATTTACACACACACACACAGCTTCACTGAAAATATTTGAACTCTTCCATTCATATGGAAAGAGAAAGGCAGAAGAGGCCTGCCTATTAACAAGCTTCAGCAATCCTACTGTTTTATCCTTTCTTAATGTAGACTTTAATCATGAGGATTTCTTAAAATGCTGGGCTGAGTTCCTATAGTTAGGGGGCATAAAAGACAAGGTTAGCAAGCGTGCCCCAACTGGTATACAGTGAATAGTGTACTGGTAGCCCCAATTCCTTTGTTCTATTCCAGAGGAACTCTATGTGTACGCATCAGCTATCCACTGAAGCACTGATACAAAAACTTATACGCTTAGAAATGTAATACTATCAGTTAAAAACAAAAAAACAATAAAACCCTGAGTATGTATCAGGTAGCATGTAAAATCAGGTAGGGGGAGGATATTGGCAGTTAAAGAAATAGGTCGTGATTTGCAGCCTTTGAGGAGCTCAGTCTTTTGCAGGTAGAGACACCTAAGCAGAAAATCAGAGAACAAAGTCACAAGTCCCATGCCAGAGGGACCTAGAGAATATTATGGGGTGATTCAGAGGGGATGCCTAACTCAAAATCGGGAAAAGGACTGAATTGTCTGTGAAGATTTCCTGGAATTATGCAAGGGGAAGAGAGTAAGGGAAACAAAAGGGTAAGTAATCCAGAATTATGGAAACATACCAGATTGAGAACAGGCACCTGACTGCAGTATACAGGAGGGCAGGAGTTGGTTATAAAGGACTATGTATGCCATTACCAAGACTCTACACACAATCCTATAAGACCAAGGTCAAGATTTTATTTCAAACACTTGGGCTCTGAGTGGAAATTATACTGGAAGGAAATAAAACTATAGGCAAGGAAGATCAATCAAGGAGGTCATTGCAATTTTCCAGGTAGAGTGAGAGCTGCACTTCAAGTATATAGGAGTAAGCTCATAATGAATAGATCCTCCTTCAAAGAACAGCTATCAACCTTGGACAAAAGATAACTGCTGAGGTCTTTAAAGACTCAACAAGGATGGGCAAGTTTTAGAGGGGAGGTAAAGCTTGGAGCAAATGACAAGCACTGAATGGGTTCTCTGTGATTCATTTGTTTTTGTTTGCAGCTTTGCCCAAGGGCAGTACAGTCATGGTGCTGGCAGCACAGACACAGTAAAAATTCAATAGAAAAATCATCTTTCTGGTAGAAGAAAACCAGTAGGAGTCTACAGGATAGAAGAATAACCATGGTTACCAAGAGTAAGGGGGAAGCCAAAAAGGAAGGGTCAGAGAAGACTGAAGTTCTGAATTCTGTATATAAACTCAGTTCGAGTCTCTGGCAGACCCCTGAATCACGTATGTGTGGGGCAAAGTAAAAGAAGTATGCAGCCAAGGCGTAAAGAACTGAACTGAGATCTAAGCCATCACCCACTACATTATGGCAGGGTGCAATTGAGTCTAACCAGACTCTTTACCTTTTAAAACAATCACAAGACTATTTTCCTTTACATCACTGGTGAAGGAGTAAAAAAAAAAAAAAAAAAAAACCAGAAAGAAATAGAAAATATAAATATAAAACAAATGGTAACTTTAGAACAGAAAAATACAATGCCTGAAATTTAAAAGTCACTAGATTGACTTAAGAAAAGAATGGATATGACAAAGGAAGGAGTCAGTAGTAAACTTGAGGACACAGAGACACATTAATAGAAATCAATCAAAATAAGATAAAGAAAATGTTGAAAATAATAAATGGAACTTCATGGAACTGTGGGACAATTTCTAAAAGCCTAACATAGAGATGCTGGAATCACAGAAGGAAAGAAGGGAGAAACTTGAGAAAAAAATATTCAAAGAAATAATGGCTAGGAAAAAAGAAAGAAAGAAAAGCACTTACATCTCCAGATACTTTTTGAGGGGGCGGGGGGAGAAAAGAAATAATGCCTGAAATTTTCCCATATTTGGTGAAAGACATAAGTATATAAATTCAAGAATCTCAGCAAACCCAGACAGAATAAATTCAAAGAGAAGCATACCTTGGCAAATCAGAGTCAAACTACTGAAAAACACAAAGAAAAACCTTGAAAGCCATCCTGTTACATATAGGGGAACGATAATTTGAATTACCAAAAGTTGCTTATCAAAAACTACAAAAGCCAAAAGGGAGTGAGTACTAAAAGAAAGAAACTGTCAAACTAGAACTCTATATATTTTAGTAATGAAGGTGAACTAGAGGCCTTACTTTAAAATAAGAAAAACTAAGTGAATTTGTCCCCAGCTGGCCTGCTCTATACAAAATGCTAAATAAAAGTTCTTCGGGCTGAAGAGAGATACTAGAAAGAAACTCAGATTTTCAGAAACGAGTAAAGAACATCAGAAATAAATACTATATGAGTAAACATAAAAGATGATTATTTTCTCTTAATTTCTCTAAAATACCTATGACTGTTAAAAACTATAACAATGTACTGTGGGTTTATAGTATATATAAGATACAATACATGAGATAACTCTAACAGCAGGGGAAGGGGTAGATGGACCTTATCATTAAAAGACTTCTACATTTTTCATGAAATGGTACAATATTACCTCTAAGTGAACTGTGAACACATAATGAAGTATATTGTAATACCTAGAGCAATCACTAAAATATTAAAGACACAGAAAATGCCAATAGATAAATTAAAATGGAATTCTAAAAAATACTGGAATAACCCAAAAGAATGCAAGAGAGGGGAACAAGACCAAGAAAACAAACCAGAGGGACTAAATAGAAAACAAATGATAGGGACTTCCCTTGTGACACAGTGGTTAAGAATCCACCTGCCAATGCAGGGGACAGGGGTTCGAGCCCTGGTCCGGGAAGATCCCACATGCCGCAGAGCAACTAAGCCCGTGGGCCACAACTACTGAAGCTCGTGCGCCTAGAGCCCGTGCTCCGCAACAAGAGAAGCCATCGCACAGCAACAAAGACCCAACGCAGCCAAAAATAAAATAATAAAATGAAATAAAATAAAAAGTAATCAAATAATAATAATAAAATGGCAGACCTAAATAAATTGAGCCATATCAATAATAATTGTCAATGGACAGTATACTTCAATATAAGACAGAATATCAGAATATATTAAAAAAAACCAAGACCTAACTATGTATTGTCAATAGGAGATGTATTGAATATTTACCTTAAATAGAGAGACACAGATCAGTTAAAAATAAGTGGATGGAAAAAGATATACCATACAAACAGTAAACATAAGAGGGCAGAAAGGGTAATATTAATACCAGATGAAATAGACTTCAAGACAAAGAGTATGAACAAAGGTAGTGACCACCATTTCATAATAATGAGATCAATTCATCTCCAAAACACAACAATCAAAAATTATGTACCTAATAACAAAGCTTCAGAATATATGAAGTAAAAAAATAACAAAATTAAACAAAGAAAGAGACAGTCTAAAGCCATAGCAAGGGATTTTAATACCCCTCTCTCAGCAATAGAACAATTATACAAAACCCAGTAAAATCATAAATAAACATTATCAACGACCTAAATCTTATTATTTATAGAACACAAAAAAAGAGCAGAAGACTTTTTTCTCTTTTTTTTTTTTTTTTTTACAATATTCAACCAAGAGAAACCATATGCTGAGCCATAAAACAATTCTCAATAAATTTAACAGAATGAAAACCATACAAAGCATCATCTAGGACCACGGCAAATTAGAAATCAAAATCAGTAAGATACTTAAGAACACCTCAAATATTTGGAAGTTAAACACACTTCTAAATAATCCGTAAGTCAAAGAAGAATCTCAAAGGAAATTAGAAAACATTTTGATATGCTGAATACAGCATATCAAAACTTGTAGGTTGCAGCTGAAGCAGAGCTCAGAGGGACAGTTAGAGCTTTAAAGGCTTATATTTAAAAAGAAAGGACTAAAATCAGTGACCTAAGGTCTACCTCAAGAAGCTAGAAAAAGAAGAGCAAAGTAATACCAAAATAATTAGAAGGCAGGGAATATAAATATCAGAGCAAAACTCAATAAAACAGAAAACAGATAATAGAGAATATCAACAAAGCCAAAAGCTATTTTAATTTTTTTAAAACAACAAATTGATAACACTCTAGCTAGACTGATCAAAGAAGGGGGAAAGGGGACAAATGATCAATATCAGAAATTAAGGAGACATTAAAAGGAAACAGTTGGATAGCTATGGTGAAAAAAAGAATATCAATCCTTACTTCACACAAAACACAAAAATTAACTCCAAATGGATCTTAGATCTAAATTGAAAAGAAAATGAAAAAGCAGGTCATGAAATGGGAGAAAATATTCACAGTACATATATCTGACAAAGAACTGGTATCCAGAATACATAAAGAACTCTTAGCAACTCAGTAAATAAGAAAAGTAAAAACTCAGTAAAATAATGGGCCAAAGATTTGAACAGACACTTTAAAAAAGAATATATACAAATGGCCAGTAAGCATTTAAAGCACGCTCAGCATTGCTAGTGACCATGGAAATGCAAATAAAAACCACGATGAGATACCACCACACACCCTCTAGAATGGCTACATTAAAAAGACTGACAGGGCTTCCCTGGTGGCGCAGTGGTTGAGAGTCCGCCTGCCGATGCAGGGGACGCGGGTTCGTGCCCCGGTCTGGGAAGATCCCACATGCCGCGGAGCAGCTGGGCCCGTGATCCATGGCCGCTGAGCCTGCGTGTCTGGAGCCTGTGCTCCGCAACGGGAGAGGCCACAGCAGTGAGAGGCCCGCGTACCGCAAAAAAAAAAAAAGTTAAACCTATATCTACCATACATCCCAGCCATTCCATTACTAGGAATTTACCCAACAGGAATAAACCATATGTCCACATAATGACTTGTAATGTTCACAGCAGCTTTATTCACAATCGCCCCAAACTGGAAACAACCCAAATGTGTATCAACAGGAGAATAGAGAAATAAACTGTGGAATCTTAATAAAAAATATTCTGCCACAAAAAAGAATGCATATAACATGGATATATCTCAAATCCTTATGCTGAGTGAAAGAAGCTAGCTAGACACAAAAGAACACACAACTATATGATTCCATTTATACAAAATGCAAGCAAGTCCAAAAAAGATCCTTGGTTGCCTGGGGGTGAATGGAGAGATGGACTGCAAAAGGGAAACAGAGAGGTCTTTGGGGAATGATGGAAATGTTCTATACCTTGACTGCAGTGGTGGTTTCACAGGTATATACAACTGTCAAAATTCATTAAATTATATACTTTTTAAAATTTAGGTTTAATTGACATTATATTAGTTTCAGCTGTACAACGTAACGACTTGGTATCTGTACACACTGCAAAATGATCACCACAGTATGTCTAGTTCACATTTGTCACCGCACGCTTTAAAAAGATGCAGCTTTATTTACATGAATTAATACAAGGTTGACAAGACAGAAAAAAAGATGATGAGAGCCTGAATATGGGCACTAGGAGGAAATTAGAGAGGGACGACAGAAATACTTAAAAAAAGGACAGGCCTTGATACAGGAAAGCAAGGACACTCCACTCTGAGTCTTGCCGACTATGACTAAAGAGCAGCCTCAGCTGGCCGCCTGGCCTGTGCTGGGGAAGAGATTGCTTCCAGGACCGAGAATCAGGTTCCAGGGTTTTCCTTTCAAATACCACCACCTTGTGTTGAGCTGTGAAATACAGACCACCCGGGGGCTTGGGAGGCTGTGCGCCTTCCCGAAAAGAAGGACCTGGTATGGCACCTCTTGGGATTTTGGGGAAATTATGTCAAATGAATGGCAGCTGCCTCCTCCCCCAGCTCCCTCAGGCCCAGGGGAGGGAGCAGCCGGGGCTGTAACACATGCACTAGACAAGAATGCATGTCCAGGAAAACTCGTACATGGTGCCTGGTGCTGCCGCCCTAGCATTACACGGAAAATTCATAACTGACCCAGGAATGCACAGCAGACACACTGAGAGGTTTATGTGCAACACAACACACATTAAATGCAAGATGGACAAAACCAAGACTCCCTGAGCTGTAAGGTGAGAATTTTCAGCAGAGAAAATTGAAATGGAATCTGTTCAGATTTAGAAAGCTGATCAACCTTATGAAGATAGACACTCATAATTTTATTATAATAAAATTTTCTATATTGGAAATAGGGGATGGGATAGTTCTTCAAGAGATGAGTGAATAAAAAGTTATTTGGAAAAAAAATAGAATGGGCATATTTTCACATCAGACAGATTTTTGAATCAGTTGATGAAAACGTAGTCTGATGGGGCCAGGCTAGCACAAACTTCTAGGGATCTGATGGGGGTGGGGGTAGCAAAATAGAATGAGTTTTAGCATTGGTAAGTACAAATGATGATTTCAGGGACCAAAATCACCTACATTTTCTATTTAAAAGAAGGAGGAGGACGAGAAGGACAAAGAGGAAATACATATATCATTAACAATAAAAGGAGTTCCTGGGACCTAGCCATTGAAGAAACAGTAAAGACATGGCATTTACTGTGAGCCATGTACTTTTCTAATCACTTAGTGTTAACTAATTTAGTCTTCATAACAACTCTGTGGAGAGGACTCCCTTAGCAAACTAAGACACAGAGCAGTTAAGTAACTTGCTCCAGACCACATAACTAGTAAGTGACAGAGCCGACATTGGAACTCAGGCAGTCTAGCTCCAGAGTCTGCAGTTAGGCCCTTAACAGAGGGTAGCTACTTTATTAATAAGATGGGATATAGGAGGTTACCAGCTCTGTCCACCAAAACTTTTCAGAGATACCCGAAACACCACCACTGGCATCATTATGGTTTAAGGCAGGGGATGGAATGTCAAGGTATAAAAAGTCCTGGTTTTAGAATAGGTCAACATAATAGAAATTCTTCATGGCCAACAGAACCCTGTATTGTAAAACAAAACAATTAGATAAATTTGGAAAATGTCAGTGCAACCTCATAATCGTAAAAAGAAACATTTTCCCCAGTAATTTAGTTCCGTCAGTACTAAAATGGGCCTTAAACAACAAGGTTGTACTGTATAGCACAGGAAACTATATTCAGTATTCTGTGATAAACCATAATGGAAAAGAATATGAAAAAGAATGTGTATATATGTATAACTGAGTCACTTTGCTGTACAGCAGTAATTAACACAAAACTGTAATTCAGCTATACTTTAATAAAAAATAAATTAACAAAACAAAACAAATAAAATGGGCCTAACAGTAGGCACAGCACTTTAGCCTACTACCAACACTCATGCCCAGATAGCCTGCCGTATACCTCTCCAGTAAAACAACCCAGGGCTCCTCAGAGACAAGCCAATATCGTATCTAGGGACAGGACAAAAATGAGGACAATCTGAAACGCCTGTTGTTGCCATACAGCACGAATGACTCCACAAACATCAGGAACCCTGCTACACGGGTGAGGGAGGTAATGCAGAACTCTCCGCAGCTGAGCTGTGATACTCCCAATCCAAAAATGGGCAGAAGACCTAAATAGACTTTTCTCCAAAGAAGATATACAGACTGCCAACAAACACATGAAAGAAGGCTCAACATCACTAATCATTAGAGAAATGCAAATCAAAACTACAGTGAGATATCTCACACCAGTCAGAATGGCCATCATCAAAAAATCTACAAACAGTAAATGCTGGAGAGGGTGTGAAGAAAAGGGAACACTCTTGCACTGCTGGTGGCAATGTGAATTGGTACAGCCACTATGGGGAACAGTATGGAAGTTCCTTAAAAAACTACAAATAGAACTACCATATGACCCAGCAATCCCACTACTGGGCATATACCCTGAGAAAACCATAATTCAAAAAGAGTCATGTACCAAAATGTTCATTGCAGCTCTATTTACAATAGCCAGGTGATGGAAACAACCTAAGTGTCCATCATCAGATGAATGGATAAAGAAGATGTGGCACATATATACAATGGAATATTACTCAGCCATAAAAAGAAACGAAATTGAGCTATTTGTTATGAGGTGGATAGACCTAGAGTCTGTCATACAGAGTGAAGTAAGTCAGAAAGAGAAAGACAAATACCGTATGCTAACATATATATGGAATTTAAGAAAAAAATGTCATGAAGAACCTAGGGGTAAGACAGGAATAAAGACACAGACCTACTAGAGAATGGACTTGAGGATATGGGGAGGGGGAAGGGTAAGCTGTGACAAAGCGACAGAGAGGCATGGACATATATACACTACCAAACGTAAGGTAGATAGCTAGTGGGAAGCAGCCGCATAGCACAGGGAGATCAGCTCGGTGCTTTGTGACCGCCTGGAGGGGTGGGATAGGGAGGGTTGGAGGGAGAGAGACGCAAGAGGGAAGAGATATGGGAACATATGTATATGTATAACTGATTCACTTTGTTATAAAGCAGAAACTAACACACCATTGTAAAGCAATTATACTCCAATAAAGATAAAAAAAAAAAAACTAGGAGGAGAAGGAAGAAATTATTGTGGGAGCAAGGTGAGTCTGAGAAATGCCTTGTGTTCATGATGTCACTCAAAAGGAAAGTTAATATAAAGTGTAGAGAAAGATAACAAAGATGACAATATGTTACAACTTGTCATCAACTTTTAAAAGTAGGAAGCATTAATATATAAGATGATGTAGTTTCTTTTATAGAGTGTTAATTACATGTTTGTTTATAAGATTTCTGTGTTGAGTAGTAAAGAATAACAAAAGGAACTTTAAGTCAGGTCGTCCCAGGACTTGAGGGCCCTTGGAAGGGCTGCTTGGCATTGGTGGTCATACAACAAGCAGGTGGAAAGAGGGGCAGACATTCACTGGCATCAGTGGTCACACACAGTTAGCAAGGAGTCAGTCAGCAGTGTGTTTGTAACATCATAAACTACTCACACAGCCTGAAGAGGAAAACCAAGTACCCAAACTCAACCTCATCTCCTAGGAGGTGAAATCTCTACCTAGTCTGACAAAGAACGGGAAAATATTAATAAGGAATGCATACTTTTTAATAGTGCTAAAGATAGGTCAATGCTTCCCAATGATCAGGGGTCCTGAGTTTGAATCACCTTGAAGCTACCTAGTCCTACATTGTAAAGCAAGAATTGTGTCCGTCCAAGAATTGGCATCCTCTAGCCTTAGCTATTCGGAGAAGGTATTCCATGTCCTTTGAATCTAAAAGATCACTGCATTTGTCTGGAAAGTGTCAAAATGATGTTAACTAAGGGAAATTGGCCTTCGGAAGATACTAAAAACCAAGAACACAAACAATGAAGAAATAAATTAAACCCAAGATACTTAATATTTTAGAATAAGTTAAAGTGTAAATGTATTATCAAATCTTGACATTTTGTCTACGTTTTATCTGCTGTTTAAGGTGGATGATCAAAAGGAATTAGTCATTCTAAATTTGTAGTAGAATTTAAATAGTCTAATCAACCAAATTTATAATCAGTGTTTAAATGCTCAAGGAATGATGGTTTTCAAACCATTTTTGAATGGCTTATTGGATATACATAGCAGACACAGCCAGACGCACCCATATGCTCTGGACACTCACCATTTCCTGGCATGCCACTTGTGACTCTTTCCCTGGGGCTTCCTCTGCCCCCTGGAGCCCAGTTGGCTCTGCCCAGAGCAGGCCAGAATTGCCACACACCCCCAGGAGCCGCCCTCACCAGCTACTGATGGGAGTTAATGGATAAATGCCCTAGCTTTCTGACCTTTTGGTAAGGGTAACTCAGAGGCCAGTGCACATCATCTTCCAGAGATGCCCAGGGTAAGGGAGCAGCAGCTTTCCACAGTGGTAACCTCTGTAAGGCACCCATTATTGGCCTTCGACCTTTCCCTGACTCATTTCTCCCCTCTCCCACTGGGGCTTCCTGGGATCACCTCCCAAATAAACTAGTGGACTCATACCCACATCTCGGAGTCTGGGCAACCTAAACTAAGAAAAGAAAGGAATTTAATAAGATTAAACAAAGCACACGTATGTGTAAGGAAGGCTCTTCTCAATGCAGAGTACCCCTTGGACATTTCCTAATCTCCCAGGAGGCCTGAGTAGCACAGCCAGGGGAAGGGGAGAGGGGTGGGCACTGTCTTGGGTAACCTGCTGCCTCTCCTGTTGGCGTCTCTTTTCTCCCTCCTGGAACCAGACTCTCTTGGGACCCATGACTTTCACCAGGACACTCACTCTCTGACTCTCATGGGAAAGTATGATTCCTCCCACAGAGAGCTGTGATTTCAGAGGGCAGTCTTAGAAACAGAAATGTCCATTCATAAAGCTGGAGGTGGACTCAGTGACTGCAGAGGGGAAAACAGTGGGACAAGACAAGTGTCCACTTACTCAGCTGTCAGGACACTGAGATTCCTGGGCTTTGAGTCTGCTGCCAGGTCCCCATGGGCCACGAGGGACTTCTGCTTACGACTTTTATAGGCAGCCCCACCACCACACAGAGTAAAGAATGACACTGCTCCCCATCCCTACAAACATGGTGGTTAAGAGCTCAGGCTTACCCATTTCTAACAGTCACCTTGGGCAGATTCCTTAACATCCCTGAACCTCAGTTTCTCCAGCTACAAAATGGAGGAAACATAATCTAACTCATAGGGCATCGCTCTTAATAAAGAGAAAATGATGGGGTGCTTAGGCACGTCAGGCACTTTGTATGCACTCTCATCACACGAACACACAGGCAGGTACAGTTTTCATCCTCAATTTCTAATTCTAAGAAACTTACCTAGGGTCAGCCAGCTAATAAGCAGATCTAGCATTCAAATTTGGGCAAGTCTGATTCCACTCTTAACCTCTAGGTTATACAAAAGATATGCAAAGTAAAAGTGCCCAACACACACTAGGAGCTTAATGACTGTCATTACTTTCCTGTCTTATTTTATTATTCTCTCCTGGGCTGTCTCTCACCCGGGAGGGACTACAAGCGGGGCACAGACAAGGAGAGATTCACGGAGGCTCAAAAGGAAGAGGCTCAATGCCAAGTTCTTAATAAATAGTCTTCAGAGAAAACAGAAGGCTTCCCCTTCTAGTAACACCGAAGCTTTTAAGGTTCTTCCAACTTCATAATTTCCTTCCCTACAACCTCCACAAAATCCCCAAAATGCCTTTCAAAAGACCAGAAAGTCAGGAATACTAAATATCTTAAAAGTTCCAGGTGAAATTAAGTCACCTGGAATGAGGAGTCCGTCTCTCAGCCTGGCTCTGGTATTAAGTTGTGTGACCTTGAGAAAAGCCACCTGCCTTCTCTGTGCCTTTTTTCTTTTTCTTTTTTTTGGTTAACATGGAGATAATAATCCTTGTCTTGCCTTGCTTAAAGTTGTTGAGAGGATCATTGAGAAATGTATGTGAAAATACTTGGCAAATTATAACATACAACACAGATGTGGGGAGTTATCAGTGTTCATCAACAGCTTATCAGACTTGCTAAGAAAATTCCTGAATAAGAAAAATGGGAGCCAAAAAGCAGAGGTGAGCAGCAAGGGGGAATGAGGAGAGTCAGATGGTAAAGAAAAACTAGCTGTCAGAACCTCATTTTCAGTGTTGGCAGTTAACCTTCAATCAATTTTATAAGGCCAGGAAATAGCCATATTTTTAATTAAGTGTCGGTGGTAGGCTCAGCAACATAAAATTTAATGATAGGGAAGACCCCAGCTTAAAGAAACACAGCTTCTTACCTCTCCTTCTAAGAACGATATCTTTTCTAAAAGCTGCAATATTAAGAGCTGTTTCTGCTGCACCTTTTTCTTTAGTGATTCAATCTAGAAAGAAACAAATTGGAAATTGTTATCAAAAATGCAGAATTTGTACAAGTTAATCAACTGGAAGAGAAGCCTTTGGTTTTCATTAAAATAGAAACTACACATTGGTTCTTTTGTGTTCCGTGGAACAGTATGAACATGAGGTGCTTCACGGAGGCAGAGCGGGGGGGTTCTGTGCCCAGGTATGCTTGGGACATCATACGTGGTTGTGGAGTTGTTTCATTAGGTCTGTTTAGCCTAACATTTCTGCACTGATTTTGCCGTGTAACCCTTCGTAATATCCCACCGATGCTTTGGGAAATGCAGACATAACTCTACATAAAAATTATTTCACTTGAATTTATGCAGCAGCCTGCATTTCATACATTCTGCTCTGTTGTTCCTGTTCGTATATTCATATTTGTTCAACCACGTGTCAAAAGTTTTGCTCTGGGAAAAAGGTCACTGTCACTGAAAGTAATAATGAAATTCAGAGGACTGAAGACTCACGTGGCCTGGGTTAAGCAGGGAAGGCTTCTGAAAGACAGAGACTTGAGCTGCGTTTTCACCTTTGTTTTTATACTATATCTATCTTGGACTACTCTAACTTTGTTTTTCACTCACATATCATGTCTCCACAGACACATCGTAGGTTCCCTAAAAGCAGGAACCAGGGTGCTCTCTACCAGGCCATGTCTTGGGCAATAGTGGGAACAGTGTGTAGGTTCGATAAATAACATGTGATTTTGAAGAATGCACTAATTTTCCAACAACCTTTCATATGACATTTGAGCAACTGCAAAATCTTTTTTAAAAAATCCCTCTCTGTGCAAAATGACACAATTCGTATAGAAGGGACTCTAGCAAATAACTAAAAGAAGTACAAGTAGGGACTTCCCTGGTGGCACAGTGGTTAAGAATCTGCCTGCCAACGCAGGGAACATGGGTTCCAGCCCTGGTCCGGGAAGATCCCACATGCCGCAGAGCAACTAAGCCCGTGCACCACAACTACTTAGCCCGCGTGCCTAGAGCCCGAAGCCACTGCAGTGAGAAGCCCACGCACCACAACGAAGAGTAGCCCCCGCTCACTGCAACTAGAAAAAGCCCATGTGCAGCAACGGAGACCTAACGGCAGCCAAAAATTAATTAATTAATTTCTTTAAAAAAGAAGTATACAATTACATTTAACCTTTGACCCAGCAACTCCACTTCTAGGAATAGATCCCAAAGAATCATTAGCCAAAATATGAAATGACTTGGACACAGGATTTTTGTTTTTAGAAAACACACACACAAAAACAGAACTCCATCAATAAGTGCCTGATAAATAAATTATGGTTCATCTTAACAATGGATGCCTATGTAACCTTCAAGAAAAAATGAAGATCTCTAAAACCCTGATACGATATATTGTAAGGAGTAGATGGTATGCTGGCTTTGGTGTAAAACTGGTGAAGACATATGAATGAATATATATTTGCAAAATGAAACACTGCAAAGATCAAACAAATCTTAATATTTACCAACAGGGAGAGGGAGGAAATTAGATGGAGGAGACAGAACAGAACAAAGACTTTTGTGATAATACCTTGTTACATAAGTTCAATTTTGAAAGCACATTTTACAGATTCAAAAAATAAAAACCAAAAAGGGGAAAAAAGTGAATCCTAAAATTTGAAAAGAAACAGAACAGAAAGAACTTAACCATATATCAAATTGGTTAAACGAATTAATTCAAGTGTTGTTAGGACAAGGTAATTTGACTGGATGTTTTTAGTGGAATGTGTTCTAAAGATAAACAGTTGCACTCACTGGGAAAATTTTAGTAGTAATATTGGTATTATATTTTTAAACTATTTGATAGACTGTAGTATAATAACATTTGGAACCAAGATTTTTAGTGTAAGAAAAAGAAATACAAGTACAAAATCAAAGAAAAAAAAAGTTTTGTTAGATTTGAAATGAAAGTGTCAGTATGAATTCATAATCTGTTATTTTTTAAAAAATATACTAGATGAGCCTAAGACACCTTATTCTACCTGAAAACAAGGACATGAAGGGTCTCCCTTGGGGCAAAGATGGGACAATGTGAGCATCAAAAAGAATAATGAGTAAAACACATGGAATATATATTTTTTAAAACCCTGAGTATTTTATTATTCTTAAAAAAGAAAAACAAAGCAGCAATAACAACTCCTCGGAAATGACAGTGGAACCAACTCCTTACTTAGAAGCTTGGCAATTTGGATAAAAGAAAAAAGCATTTATCCTGCCTTACTTGTACAAACTGCATGTTGAGATTACTAAAAAAGTCCCAGTTTATGAAGAAAGAAGTTTTACTCTGCAGAAGAATTCCAGTTAATAAGTGGGGAAGGAATGAGAGAATTCAAAAATCACCATTGTGCGATCCCCTAGGAAATAACTGACTCAAGCAAGCTTCACGGACAGATGAAACAGTGAGGGGCAAAGCCAGCGAGGGACTTTACGACTTTGTTGTGGGCTGTCACCACCTGATCCACAATCAGCCTTAGCATCACCCAAAGTGGGATCACCAGACATTGTGTGCCCCCAGAGCAGTATGAAATGAATCACACAGCACCACCCTTGAAGTATTCTTGCCTCCCCGGACAAAACAAAGTTGAAACGGAATCTAATTGCACTATTAAGGAAACAAAAAGTCAAATTCAGAATGCGGGAACGTTTATAGGACAACTGACTTAGTTCCTGCAATAAGTCACTGGCTGGGGGTAAAATTGAGGTGGGGGTACCGGGGGAGTAAACAGAGCATATGCTCTAGATTAAAGGTTTTCAGAAACCTAACAACCAAATACAGTGGACCTCTCTGTATGCTGACTGGAACAAAATATCAGTTAAGAGACAATTTTAAAGACATGTTGGAAAATGTTATTACAGACTAGTAGTAAGTGGGACCAAGGAATTATCATTAATTTTGTTAGGTGTGGCAATAAGCATTATGATTACAGAAGAAAAAGTCCACGTTTTATTGATGCTTAATGAAGTGTACAGGAAACATGCAGAATGTCTGGGATTTGCTTTAAAATAACTGCACAAAGGAAAAAATAAAAGGAAAAGAAGGTGTAGATAAGGCAGATGTGGCCAAATGTTGCTGCTTGTTGAATCTAAGTAATGATTCATCATTACGCCCTTTGTTCTGAGAGAATGTGACATTTTCATGATAAAATATTTTAAATTCCACCTGGTGTCAAAAAATATAATTCTCCGACATGAAAAGCAAACCATATGAAATAGAATACAATAAACATACTTAAGAAGAAAATTGATAATTATTTTTTAAATTAACAATTAAAAACAGTCACTAGTTATCCTTTCGTACCTATTAAATTTGCCCCAAACTACTGACTGAAGAAATCAGTGTTGGAAGGGCTGGGAGGGATAGCTACTCTCATGTGTTGCAGGTGGTGCTGTAAATTAGAATGACCCTTTGGGCAATGTAGCAATAAATATGAAGAGCCATAAAGCTGTTCATACCCTTTGACCTACTAATCCCACTCCTGGGAATTTATCCTAAGGATATAATTCAGATGTAGGAAGAAAGCTATATATACAAAGATGTTCTTGCTCCAATTATTTATAATAGAGAGAAAATGGAAATAACCTTAATGTCCAGCACTAAAGGAATGGGTGATAAATTATGGAATATCACTTGGATGGAATATATTACACAAACACTAAAAACAAATATATTACAAAATGGAAAAGTGTTTACAAAAAGCCTCCAGGGATAGAAAAACAAGAGTTTACAATGATGAAAGTAAAAGCTGGAAGAAAAGTTAGATAAACAAAATCGTTCCGGGGTTGGGGTAGGATTATGAGCAAAACAAAAGTTTGTTTTGTTTAAATTTCCTTCATTTTTGTAGGAATAATTTGCAAAAATCATCCTTACAGTGTCCGTTTTTCATTCCTTCTTATAGTGTTAGAAATTTTTAAAGCTTTTAAAATCTTTAAATGATAGGTAAAGTGTGTACTGAAATGAACTAAAATATTCCAAGAAGGTCAGGGGTAGTACTTCATCAAATAACACAAAAAGTGACTTCACGCACACTAGTTTCACTATCTCTGAAGTAATCAGAGTGCTTTGTGAGTCAAGAGAAGCAAGAGGTGTGGGTTAAGGGCACCCTAATGAACAGCTCACAGGAGGAGACCAAGATGATTCTGCTCACCTTTGTCCCTAGATTTTAGTTTTAAAAAGAAATAGTGCAAAGCAGAGATATCATCTGGAGAGACAGCTAAGGGGAGAACTCTGGGCTAATGCTAGCGTGAGGAGGCATCTCATTCTGGAGAAAAAGAATAGGTCGAGGGAAGGATGTAGGGGATCTGAAGCTTCTGACAAGGATCGCATTTTTCAGCAACTGATGCTTCAAGAAGCGATTGTGCTTTTGCACTAAAAATGAATGCTGTGCACACTCATTTGCTTTCATCCTTGGGCATTTCTCATAGAAGCATCTTGTACAGTACATTCTGTGGCCAGAGCTGACTTGCTCGGATTAGAGAAAAAGGATGCTTAGGTTGGCAGTCAGTTCATGGCTGGCCCCTGATGCCCTAGAAGGGGTGCCAACTTTGAACCCCAAGTTACTCCCCCCTGAGGTCTGCTCCTGGAGCACATCCCATGCCTTCTCCTAAGCGCGACACCCAGTTTCTAAAATAAGCAGGCTCTCACGCCTCCGGGTTTGCTAATATTCTAAGTATTGTCTGACTCCCAAGCCTTTGGTTCTTTTCCACAATATCTAAATCACACATTTGTGTGGAAAATGCTGTTATTTCTGACTGCCAACTTCAAAGAGCCTTGAAATATCGTCTCCTATAGCACCTAGCATGATAAACACTCAAAAATTAGCTACTACTATGTTATTACTGGTATTTCTCCCTCCCTAGACTGTCAGCTTGAGAATAAAGACCTTGATCATCTTCATATTCTCAGACATTGAATGGACGAATCAAAGAATCCGTCCATCCATTATCTCTAAACAATCCACCCCTTAGACTCCAGGGGCATATTTGTCTGGAACAGACTCTTGGAGGCCTAGATGAACCAAGACAGACTTGCTAAACACATAACCTCCAAAGCAACTCCCAAAATCGGGGGCACCCAAAATCCAGGGAACTATGCAGCCGGTATGCAAGTAAAATCCATTTGGCACCTTTGCTCTCGCTTTTTTTTCTTTTTTTCTTTTTTTTTTTAACATCTTGTTGGAGTATAACTGCTTTACAATGGTGTGTTAGTTTCTGCTTTATAACAAAGTGAATCCGTTATACATATACAAATGTTCCCATATCTCTTCCCTCTTGTGTCTCCCTCCCTCCCAGCCTCCCTATCCCACCCCTCTAGGTGGTCACAAACCACCAAGCTGATCTCCCTGTGCTATGCGGCTGCTTCCCACTAGCTATCTATTTTACGTTTGGTAGTGTATATATGTCCATGCCACTCTCTCACTTCGTCCCAGCTTACCCTTCCCCCTCCCCATATCCTCAAGTCCATGCTCTATGTAAGTTTGTAAATTTGACCTTCAAGAGGTTTATGTACACTTCAAGAATCTGCATTTAAATCTAGCTGTCACCAGGTGGTGGTAAATGACCCAAGTTACCAGGCTGAAGTCAAGGCATTAAGAAATGAGAACTTAGATGAGGTCTGGAAAATGTAGTTACCCAAGAATGTAATCTTCTTGTAACAGTTAAATTTAAATATCAAACAGTAAACCCCCGTAGAGAACAAAGGGAAGAAACCCATCTTGGTAAAATCTAGAACCTTTTAACTGATGTTAACTCATTGAACTGATGTCTAATTTTGTCTTCGTTAGCATGATTTTTTTTTTGTAATTCAAACTGTGTATATGTCTTACAGCCTAACTGATAACGCAGGATGCTAGGTTTCTAAGACTACAGGCCAGATTGATATTTAAGGTGGGCGGTGGGGGGGTCATCTGGTTTCTTAAAACTGGAACCGGCTTTTCTTCACATCAGCCACAACTGAGTTACCTGCATAGATGGTTCGAGCTAAGCGATCCCTCTTAACCAGACCCACACACTGGAGTCACCTGGATGGAGTCATCGACTTCTAGGCTCTACCCCAGAGATGCTGCATATATCACCCTCTTACTTAAAAACCCTCCCAAGCTTCTGGGGGGGGATAAATTAGGAGTTTGGGGTTCACATATACACACTACTATATATAAAAGAGATAACCAACAAGGACCTACTGTATAGCACAGGGAACTATACTCAATATCTTGTAATAACCTATAATGGAAAAGAATCAATTATATATAACCAAATCACTTTGCTGTACACCTGAACCTAACACAACATTGTAAATCAACTATACTTCAATAAAAGAAAAAAGTACAAACAAAACAAAACAACCCTCCCAAGCTTCTAATGTTCCAACTCCCTAGTGTGGACATGAGGCACCTCTGCCGTGGTCCCAATTTATCTCCCCAGTTTCATTTCGTGCCTGCTCTGTCCCACAATGAACCCTACTTACAAGCCACTCCATACTCAGCGTGCTGTGGACATACGATGGTCCTGCTACCAGGCCTCTGCACAGGCTGGTGCCTTCACCAGGCATGCCCTCCCACCCTCCATTCCTTTTTCCACCAGGAAATCTTCTGTCAGGAAGTACTCAACAGTCACCTCCCAGGCCAGCTCTTCCCAAGTCCTCCAGGCTGGCTTTGTGTCTCTCTCCTCTGTTCCATTTCAGCCCTTCGCGCAAACCCCTAGTAGAACCCATCATTGTCACTACCACTCTTTGTTTACATCTTTCCCTTGCACCAGACAGCAAACCCACATGGAACAGATGTTTAGTGCATCAATTATCTTATATGAAAGAGCAGTCCTCTTAGGAGGTGAAATCACCCCTATCAATCCACACATTTTTATAAACTTCTTTGGAAACAGATTCCTATAGTGAAAGGATCCCTCCCAATTTCTTTCAAAAAGACCTTGTATGTCAACCAGACCAAAATGAAATTGTACAAAAATTTAGTAAGGTCCTGTTATGGAGTCACAGCAACCCAGGAGGTTGCAAGGCTTTTCAGCTTCCTGGAATTTTTTTCCATTGGTGACAGACATGTAGGGTCATTTCATGTTAGATGTCAGAATGTGATACAGCCCTATAATTAGAAGGATGTGAATAGTACCCAATTGTGCAAAGACTCATGAAACACAACTCAATATTGAGGTTGGGGATGTGGAGAGAAATGAATGAATATAAGAAATGCAGCAGCAAATAAGTATTAAATACTAGATAGCACTTGATATGGTTTTTTTTAAGAAATTGTGCTTTGGGGTGTTTTCTCTTACCAGCTGGCAAATGATGATATACATGTATCTGAAAATGCCTTATGTAAAACAGGAGACACAATGGAACAGGGCATGATATTAGAAGGTATGTTACAACTGATGATCACATTGAATTAAATTGTTTAAAATCTTGTAAGGAAAAGGGAATTCAATTTTTTAAATCCAAACTAAGTTTATGTTCATTTTCTTTGAAATCTGTTTTATTTTGTTTTCATTCTAATTTTAAGAATAACCAATTAAAGTCCACAGGTACTTTTATTCAAAATCAGAGTGTGTGTGTATGTGCCTATCATGAAACTCGACACATTAATAAGGTTTCCAAACCTCTGTCACCAACACCTCACTTTGTTACTCCTACTAATGGGCCCTCATTTAAAAACACTTTCTACTTTAAACTTCATTGATAAAGAAATAATTCATTTTCCCATTGAAAATGTACCGAAGATGGCTAATTGCCAATCAAAGCTTCTAATCAAAATGAGATAACCAGGGTTCTGAATTCTAGCTCAGGGTAAAGCAGTAGGATACTTGAATGTGAGCCCTTCTCAACTTTTCATGGGAAAAGTATGCTGTTCGATTATTTGAAAATTTGACAGGAAGATAGCTTGAAGATCCCCATTATTGTTATCAAAACCCCTAGAGATCCAGGGACTCGGCGAACAGACTGGGGCACGGTTGGCACAAGACAGGCAAGAACCTTCTAGAACTCACCTGGGGTTTTAGTCACCTCCCTTTGCTCCCTCTTGTCCTGACCCAGCCTTGTTTTCAATTCAGCCTCTTGTGATCTGGCAAATAGCTTTCTCCATTTCCCTCAACAAAACAGGACTCGTGTTTGATCCCCAAATACCTCACCCTGAAAAATGAGAATAATTGATATCTAATACTCTTCCTCTGAAAAGGTTTTTTATTTTTGCTGCAGTTTCTCTTAATTCATTTTAGAAGTGTTGTAACACTAATTTCATAGTTATGTATTTTTAAAGTGCATTCCCTTTGATAAAAACCACCATGGTAAGAATTTTAAAAAGAAGGTTACCCTCTTTTCCTAAAAAACAATAAAGCACAGGGATGTATGACAAGAACAGGATCTGCCCTGCACTAATGCAGCATGAAAGAACAGTTTAAAAAGGACAAGGAAAATGGTACATTATCTCATTTTGGGGGGAGTGAAGGGGATGAATTAAGGCCACAACAAAACGAAACTGAAAAATTGCTAAATGAAGCTCTGAGTGGGGAAAATGAAAAATCAATGAAGGAATGGAGGGGAAAAGGTACATTTTTCATCTTCATGATGCTTGATTGGGTTTGTAGAAATTCATTTTCAATTAATGTGTCTTGTGGCATTCAGCCAGGCCAGATATGAACAGGGCACACATTTTAATCAATTTTTTTCTATTAAGTTTGAAGTAATATATAATAATAGAACTATACTATTCAAAAGGATCAGTTGAAACTGGCTTCTGAGGTAAAATAATCTAATGTGGTTTGATTTCTATCTTATATTAAAGATAACCCAACTTCTGTTTAAGAAGAAATAGCACCCTGGGTGCCTGAACATGACTGGGCCATGTAAACACCAGGGAAGGATGGATAAACTGGCGTTCCAATCTGTGCATTCACTGGGAAGGAAGAAAAAGGGGTGTACAGAGTACCAGGGCTTTTGCTGGCTTAGCTCATTATCCTCAGAAACAACCCTAAGAGTCGTTATCCCCATAGACGAGGGAACTGGGGTTCCTACAGTTTCATTGTCTGTTCATTCCTTCACAATCAGCTGTGATCCCCTCTGCATCGGGCCCAGTGGGAGCACAGCAGTGAGCCAGGAAGACCTGGTCTCCACTTTAAGAGAATCAACATCCCAGTGAGGCAGTAAATGGAGAAAGAAACACACACATTAGCGCAATAAGGAAGCAGGCAGAATGACGTTAGGTCTCCCCACCTACCAAGAGACAGGATGCACCTGCCGTCTGCCGATGGGGTGAGGGAAAGGTTCAGACCACAGGGCTAAAGAGGTAACCGGCTCGTTCCAGCTTGCCCGGAACTTTCTAGGTTCTAGTCTCATGAGTCAGGAACCTTCTCATTCGCAGGCAAACCAGGACAGGTGGTCACCCTAGAGCTCGATTCCGGCAGGGCTGAGATCTAAACCCACTTCTCTTTGATGACAAGGCCCAGGCTCTTCCGTTCACACCAGCCTGATGTCCAGAGGTCTACCTTCCCTATGACGACAACCTATCGCGGCAATGCTGCCTAGAAATTAGGCCAGGCTGGGAAGAATACTGGCAGGTGATACCTTCTTTAACAAAGGATTTGCTGGAGCCCTAAGTCTTCAGGCTATTCTTTCCTCCTCTGTGACCTTATTGGAAGGTGGGATGGAGAAGTGGCAAAGAGGGTCCTCTGAGCTTCTCTATCCCTGTGCTTCCCTGGATGGGTACACTATCAGGGACAGACGACCATACACTGAGCAGGAATATCCAGGGAGAGAACTGTTTCAGGCTAACCAACTAGAGGAGGTACAGGCATCACTCATCTTATTGCACTTCATTTTATGGTGCTTTACACGTCGCATTTTTCACAAATTGAAGGTCTGTGGCAACCCTGCACTGAGCAAGGCTGTCGGCACCACTTTTCCAACAGCATTTGCTCGCTTTGTATCTCTGTGTCACACTCTGGTAATTCTTGCAATATTTTAAATCCTCCACCAGCAAAAAGATTACAACTCACTGAAGGTTCAGATGATGATTAGTGATCATTTTTCAGCAACAAAGTTTTTTCTTTTTTTTTTTTTTTGCGGTACGCAGGCCTCTCACTGTTGTGGCCTCTCCCGTTGCGGAGCACAGGCTCCGGACGTGCAGACTCAGCGGCCATGGCTCACGGGCCCAGCCGCTCCGCGGCATGTGGGATCTTCCCGGACTGGGGCACGAACCCGTGTCCCCTGCATAGGCAGGCGGACTCTCAACCACTGCGCCACCAGGGAAGCCCTTTTTATTTTTTTTTAATTTATTTATTTATTTTTGGCTGCATTGGGTCTTTGTTGGTGCGCGCCGGCTTCTCATTGCAGTGGCTTCTCTTGTTGCGGAGCACGGGCTCTAGGCACGCAGGCTTCAGTAGTTGTGGCTTGTGGGCTCTAGAGCGCAGGCTCAGTAGTTGTGGTGCATGGGCTTAGTTGCTCCGCGGCATGTGGGATCTTCCCAGACCAGGGTTTGAACCCGTGTACCCTGCATTGGCCAGCGGATTCTTAACCACTGCGCCACCAGGGAAGTCCTGAACAAAGTATTTTTAATTAGGTGTCACACTGTCTTTTTATACATAATGCTGTTGCACACTTAACAGACTACAGTATAACTTTTATATGCACTGGGAAACAAAAAAGTTCATGTGATTCACTTTACTGCAATATTTGCTTTATTGCGGTGGTGTGGAACCCAACCCGCAGTATTTCTGAGGTAGGCATGTATATGGAAGCACCCAGCTCCACACCTGGCACAAAGCTGATGCTAAAAAAAAAATGGGGGCTTCCCTGGTGGCGCAGTGGTTGAGAGTCTGCCTGCCGATGCAGGGGACACGGGTTCATGCCCCAGTCCGGGAGGATCCCACATGCCGCGGAGCGGCTGGGCCCGTGAGCCATGGCCGCTGAGCCTGCGCGTCCGGAGCCTGTGCTCCGCGGTGGGAGAGGCCACAACAGTGAGAGGCCCGCATACTGCAAAAAAAAAAAAAAAAAAAAAAAAAAGGTAGTTTAAATAAATGTTCCTATTGACATATACACACTACTATATATAAAGCAGATAACTAATAAGGACCTACTGTATAGCACAGGGTACTCTACTCAGTACTCTGTAATGACCTATATGGGAAAAGAATCTAAAAAAGAGTGGATATATGTACATGTATAACTGATTCATTTTGCTGTACACCTGAGACTAACACAACTTTGTAAGTCAACTATACGCCAATAAAAAAAAATTTTTTTAAAGATGCTTATACTAGTCTTGTCAATTTTAAGACAAAACAAAACAAAAAAATAAAGGAGGCTTTAATTACACACACACACACACACACACACACACACACACACACACACACACACACACACACACACACACACACACACACACACACACACACACACACACACACACACACCACGTTCCTAAAGTTCAGGTGCCCTGGGACATGGACCCTCAACTGTACTGACCAGGACTCTCCTGGGAGCCCCCTAGCTGCCCTCCCTGCCCCTCTCCTCTCCTGTTTGCCAAGCACGCCCTGCCAGAGACATCCCTCTGAGGCTCAGATCTGATCAGGCAATGGGGAGCCATCGAGGAATTAGGAGCTTAGTAATAAAGGACATTTTCTTGGCTTGTTGCTGTTAATCACAGCAATTAGGCCCAACCTACATTTCCAGTCTCTTCATCATTACTCCCTCCTACAATCCAGTCAAACTAGAATAATGCTCCCTGAACTCACCCTATACTTTCTGGCTTCCATGCTTTTGTTTTTTATTTATTCTGTATCTTGTCTGGCACGTCCTTTTCCACCTACTCAATCCCTGCCCAGAAAAATCTAACCCATGCTGCAAGACCCAGTCAAATTTCACCTCCTCCCTAAAGACTCCGCGCACACTAGAATTAGTGAACATTTACAGGCCCTGAGCTACACCCTTAGCGTACATTCTTTCAGTCAATCAACAATCCCTGAAGCAGGTACTATTATCATCATTCCCATTTTTTTTTATAAGGAAACTAAATGTTGGAGAAGATCAATAAGTTGCTCAAGATACAAAGCCCAGTCAGGAGCAGATGCAGGATACAAAGATTGAATTTACTTGAAGCCTACAAACTTAACCACTATGTTCTCCAGCTTGTGTGTTCCCAGCACACAGCTAATTGTCCTGCTTAACCCTTATATTCTGCCTTGAGTTATAACGAGTTTTAAAGTCAACCAGAAAGTCCTTTGAGGGCTTTGAGGACTCAGGTCCATTTTTACATTTGGTTCATAAAACTTGCTTCTTAAATGTTTACCGATTGACCCATCAGAGAAAAACTCTCCGTAAGTGGAACCTAGCCCTTCATCACCCCCACTCCCACTTGTGTGTGTGAAGACTGGCTTTTCTGCAGACTTCAGCACAGAGGCAGGGGAACAGAAGTATATAAAGACAGTGGCATGAGGGAAACAACTCCAGCTTGATAAAGGTTGAATGAAAAGAATCAGTGGGGGAAGGATGGACTATCCAATAAATGGTGTTAGAGAAACCAGCTTTCCATGAGGGGAACAAAGGGTGACAGCTCTATTCATACTATATACACAAGAAATACATTCCATGTGGATTATTCTTTATTTGTTCAACAAATATTTATTGAGCACCTGCTATATGCCCGTGACTATTCCAGGTGTTAGGGATATAGCCATGAACAAAACAGACAAAAGCCACTGCACTCAGGGAGCTTACATTCTAGTGGAGGGAAACAGATAACACATAAATAAACAAAACAGATAAGTGTAGGATATATTACAAGATGATAAGTGCTATGGAGAAAAACAGTAAGGAAGAGAACGATGGGTAAGAATGTGGGGGAGGGGTGTAATTACAGACCTAAAGATGCAAAACAAAACTCTAAAGCTTATGACAGACAAACAAGACACACAACACAGCACAGAAAGATTGATAACTTTCTACCAAAATTTAAAATGTGTATATTATACAAAATACCATAAACAAACAAAAATAACTGACAAGGAAAAGATAATGGCATTCAAATACTTTTTGACAAACGACTAATATTGGCAGTATACAGAGTTCCTAAAAATCAGCAGGGAAAAAAAGAAAAACAAACAGAAAAACGAACAAAAGATATGACCAACCAGTTCATAAGAATGGGAGACTGACTGGTGAGAAGTTTATGCTCAATGTCTGCAGTTGTAATGAGCAGTCACCAGGCTGACGCAAGTTAAAACTAAGACCAAGAGATACTATTTCACAACTGGCTAAAATTATAGTCCAACAGCACCAAGAGGTGATGAGAATGTGGAGAAATCTGCCCTCATACATGACGGGTGGAAGTCTACGTACACTTTGGAGAGCAATAGGGAAATACCTAGCAGAGAAGAAACTGTGCCAACCCCAGGCCCTGGCGATTCCTCCTCTGAGTACATTCCCTAGATAAGCACAGACACATGTGTGGCATTGTTTGCAAAAGAATAAAAAATTGGAAGCAAGCTAAATGTCTATCAGTAGGGTACATTACAATATATTCATCTAATGGAATACTAGACGGGCATCAAAATGCATAATTCTGATCTATATGTAACAACTCCAAAAACAAAACTGGGGAAAAGAGTAGGTTGCAAAATAAATACAATAGAATTTATTTATATATTATAAATAAAATTTTACATACTTTTTTAAACACAGAAACCAAGCTATATGCCAACAATAAATACATGTATGTGTAGTAAAAGCATAGAAACATGGTCTGGATAGAGGCCAAATTGCCTCCGGAGGAGGTGTTAGGGCAGGATGGGGTGGAGGGTAAGAAGGGAAAAGATCCAAACTGGGAGGAGTAAAATGAGAACTTCTAATGTTTTATTTAGAAAAAAATATGAAATACGCCAAAATGCTAACATCTGTCAATTCCAGAAGAGAATACATGGGTTTGATTTCTTATCATTCTCTTTAAGTTTCTATATTTTAAATTTTTTTCCAATTATAAAAAAGTAAGAAGCAAAGAACAAGGCTGGCTTTGGAGTCAAAAATCTGGGTGTGGACCTAGCACCATCATCACTTGTGGAGAGACCACTCGCTACTTATTTTTTAAGACTCTTAAGTCTCAGTTTCCAGTAGTAAAAAATGGTGCTAATAATACCTCCCACAGAGGGTTAACGTGGGATGGGAGGGGTAGATGCACACCTACAACACATGAGGCACACCTGGCAACACATGAGGCACACCTGGCAACATGAGAAACATCCACTAGCTAGGAGTTGGATGAGGAGCACAGGCACACAGACTACTATGGGCAGAACGCGAGCACCCAGGTCTGAGAAACATTTCAGAGCCAATGAGAAACAATTCCAACAGACAGAAAGTGGGTTCGATGACATCTGCAAAGAAAAGACCTTCTCCCTTGAAAGGACAGTTTGAATTGTGAATACATTAATCAATACATGTCACACAATGACCCTGCAATACTTCTATAATGCATACAAAAAAGGTTTACGCCATGTGAGCTTTCTGGTTACCTTCTAAAAACTTCATGCTTTAGATAAAGCAGCTGAGATTTTAAAATAAAAAAGTGGCTAATACAGTGTTAAACACCAGAATTGCAAACTGTAACATTTTCGATTACTATAAATAAATTTGGCCTCAACTTTTGAGTAGCATCTCCTTTGGGTGGGGGTGTGAGTGGCCCTGAGACAGAATCACAGCCTTACTAAGAGCCCAAGGCTTAGGATCCAGTTAGGGGTCAGGGAATGGGGTGGTAGTGCAGGGTGAGTGTGGGGCAGGGTTTGAGCACCTAACTCATGTTTGATGCAGGGAGTCAAGTTCATACCATATCACAGTCCTGGCAGGAAGGGGTGAATTTAGGGACACAGGCAAAGGCAGGGAGGAGCAGGTGGAGAGAGGTCCTCTCAGGCAGGGGACCAGGATCTAAGGAGATCCCCGATTAGCCCAGGACCCAGCATCAGGCCTAGGGGGAGGTGCAGGGGTCATCTAGGGCACAGCATTTGGGGGGCGGGGGGGAGGCACTCTCACGGTCCTGCAGACAGCCTTGGCACCTCACTCACTCTCTGCCCCAGAACATAAGGTCTACCTAGCCTCAGGGTACTATCTGTGCCCCGAAAGAGAGAAGGAACTCCAAGGGCAGGGGGGAGAGCACACAATCCTGGGAGAGAGGCCCAAGTGGGTGCCCCGCTTCCTCTAGAAGTCATTACATCCCCTTGTCTGATATTACTTCAATTTTTGAAGCTGGGTAGTGAGTCTACTCCACTAGAACAAATGCCAGTAACTTTTCCACCAGACTGAAAAACACGAGGGCAGTAAAGGTATCCCTAGAAACAGTGTAGGTCCCTACACTAGAGTGACATCCAGATTAGCGATTCTCAGATCTGACTCAAAGCTCCCTAGGGGAAGTCTGGAAACCCAGCAAGCGTATCTGGGGATCTGCATTCAGACAGAACACAGTGGAGGTAAACTGCATCAACGGTTCATACGCATGTGGGAAGTTATTCATCTGCTTCCTTTCCCTTCACTACCTACTTGCTTCAGCTGGGCAGAAGCATCTAAATTAAAGACCAAAGACAACTATTGACAAGAAAGCATTTACCTGCCCACTTTGCCACGGAAAAGAGGATGGAGCGGAAAACTACCCAACGTCTAAGTGACACCCCCCCCTTAATGAACTCACTTCATTATTATTAGGCTAATACCACCCACTGACTATTACTACCACTGCTGCTACTACAATTCTCAGCAACACCGTTTAGTTTTGATGAGATACCAGGGCCTGTGGCTGTCTCACGAAGCCCTCTATGAAAATAAAGCATGCATAAAGTATATTTCACTTCAGTATATTTCAGCCAAATACATTTTTTAAATTAATTAATTAATTTATTTTACTGCACGCAGGCTTTCTCTGGTTGCAGCGAACAGGAGCTACTCTTCGTTGCGGTGCGTGGGCTTCTCATTGTGGTGGCTTCTTGTTGCGGAGCACGGGCTCTAGGCACGCGGGCTTCAGTAGTTGTAGCTCATGAGATCTAGAGCACAGGCTCAGTCGTTGTGGTGCACGGGCTTAGCTGCTCCGTGGCATGTGGGATCTTCCAAGATCAGGGATCAAACCCGTGTCCCCTGCATTGGCAGGCGAATTCTTAACCACTGCGCCACCAGGGAAGTCCCCATTTTTCTTTTCATCAGATATACTTCTCCTTTTCATGAAGTGAGTTGAACTGTCTATGCGTGATGATAGAAGCAAACCAAATGTTTCTTAAACAAGAAGAGTGCTAAGTTGATTAGTGCCGTTGATCTTCATTCAGAAAGGACATCCTCAGGGCCACCTCCCACATACAAATATAATCAAACTACAGAGCCACCTGGCTTATTCTGTCTTTTCTGGGGTGTGATCAGGTGGGGAGCACTTCCTCCTGGGGCGCTGGAGTCCTTCGAGCCCGCTTCCCACCTGCTTGGCAGGTGTCCTTGGCACCTTTTCCATGAATAAGGCTTCATCCTCCAAGACCAGCCTCCACCTGGCACTTCCTAAATTATTTTTTAGTACTATTCTTCATCACAGTTCCCTCTTTGATGTCTAGGAACCCACGTTTCTAGAAATACTCTATGGATCTTTGAGTTCTCTTGACTCTGCAGTGTCAGGCTGTAGAAGCTGAAGTTACAGAATGTGGGTGTTTCCACAAATAACAGCCCTACGTGGCCACATTTCCTTTTCAATGTCATGTCCTTCGTGTCTTGTTCATCAGCTCATCACACACACACGCCACCTCTTCCCAGCAGAGAGAGTACAAGTGTTCTTCGAACCACGAACGATAAAAGGAACTGCTTCCGACCCAGAGCAAGCTACCATTGTGTCATCTTCCAAAGAGCCAGAGACTAAATCTGGAGAAGAGCTCGTGGGACATGATCTGGAAACAGTTCAATTGAGCAGGTTAGCGTGATGGGCTCGGTGCCACAGCTCCTTTCCCCTTCCCCCATGTGGCTAATTATCAGTGATGGAGATCACTCTGAATCCTCTAAACACAGGGTATTGGGCAAACATGTGCTTTCGCATTGTACATTTCAGCACACCACACGAGACTTTTAAAATAAATTGTGTGCTAACAAATGGCCGATCCATTTAAAAGGGAAGATTCTTGGGATGGAGAGAATTTAAATTTTTAAAATTGCTTTCCTCCAGATAATTTTCCCCTGGGCAGAAAGCTGCTTTGGTTGGCGGGGCACCGGGCCTTGATGAGAGCAGGTAAAGAGGTGTCAACGTCCTGTGGACTGAAGATGTTTAAAGATGTGTCACGTGTTCACTGCTCTGGCTGCAGGTTCCGCCCAGCCTTGTGCTCCTCCCTGATCTCCTGGTTCCTTTAACGGCAAGCTAAAGAACTCAGCGGGATTCCAGACGGCTTGTCAACAGAAGAACGAAGCCCAAGGGCAAGGACGACTGGAACTCAGCTAACACCAGATGATAAGATCCATGAGGGCAGGACCACATCTGCCCCGCTCCCCACTGGGTACCCAGCCCCACCACAGAGAAAATGCCGGTGGGTAACTGGTAAATGGATGGATTAGTGAGTTTCCTCATGAATGCTATTTTTTTCAGTCCCTCTGTATTTTCTGGCAAACCCTTGAAAGTCTAAAAGGGGCATATTTGGGCTTGTGTGTGTGTGTGTTTTTTTTTTCTTTCAGATCCAGAACCAGTCAGAAGAACTAGTGATGGGAGGGAGATGACCAATCCCTGTCTAACACCACAAAAGGAGACTTAATTTGGTACAAAGATCTAGCCAAGTGGGGGTATGTGCTCCCACACTTCACGCAGGACGCTTTGTATCTTTTCTCAATGAACTTGACCCCATAAGATACATAATCCTTCATTTCAAAAGGGCCCATCCTGCCCCCTTCTTACATGCACAAATCTCTACTGAAATATACTGTCCCACACAATGAAAAGTCATTATTGAGCTAAGGACTGCAATACCTACGCTGGTTAATTTTTATTCAATATATCATTATTATTATTATTATTATTATTAGAAATTACACTCCACTGAGGTGGAAGTAAATATGCTGCTTAACGTTTAAGGATTCCAAGAACCTCAGTAATAATACCTGGATGTTTTGAGCTAAAAAAAGAAGCCCATCATTTTAATAAACTAACTTCATTCACAGACACTGTGATTCAGATGACAGCAACAATGGATGGGAACTAGATTCCTACCCCTGGTGAGTGTGAAGCCATCACAGGGACAAGCTTTCAGACTTAATGTGAGGGAAGGAAAACTGTCCCTAACATTGGTGACACGTAAAGGTTGCCTTTATTTCCAGGTCAAATTTGTCTCAATATCTGGGTGGCTGGAGTTCACAGACAGAAAGACACTTCTCAAGTCAGAGTTCAAGATGCCACACATGACTAATTCAGCTGTCTGGATTTTTCAAACTTTGGTCCAAATGACTTGAACCAATTTAATATGTCTTTGCTGCTTTCACTCATTATGCAAAGCAATGAAAAGGCTGAGATCCTAACAACAGGCACAGCCTAGTAAACAATAGAGAATTCTTTATATAAGGAGCTTCTATCCCGACTTCTCTCCTCATAAAATGCACCCGTGATTAAAGGCTACATATACTTCCCAGGACAGCCAATACTAGAAATGTTTCCTTTATGTTGAACAGAAAGCTGAAATTTGCCACCCAGTGGCTCCAGCCTGGCTTTGCACTGCAACACAAACAAAAATATATTCCACCTTCTCCATGACCGTTTTTTAAGATGTGAATTCACCTCTCACCTCTCCCCTTTTGCCCATGTCTTGCCTGAGTGCTTCAACCACTCCCTGGATTACTGTAGTTCTCAACTCCTTTCCAGCCTGATCCTGAACATCTCAATGTGCTCATTTGTCCCTTTTCCATGGTTCTAACTTTTAAAAAAAGTATTCACATAAATGGCTACAGCAACTGAAATTTTAAACCATCCTTTTGTTGTATGAGTTAATACAGTGTACTGGACAAATACATTAATCCTTACCACCTGATTTAAGTAGTTGTTAGTTTAAATTTAGAATTAAAGCTCTCTTCCTCTGTCTCTATCTAACTGTTGAAACTCAGCTGGCCCCTAGGTGGTGCTCATTCTGACGGCGCCATCCTAAATTTCAGCCTGTCATTTCATGCCCATGGCTGGGTCTTTCAGACCACATCGTCAGCACTTAGAGAAGCTCTATTTAGGAGATATTAAATCACAGGTAGTAAAGCAAGGCATGGACAGTGATCTTTATATGCTTCCCTATTTTCATATATAAATATTCCCCTACTTTCAAATTGGTATGTCTATTAGAGTCCGGAAGTCACTTAGAAAACAGAATTCTAAACTACTTGAAAATGTCTTTTAAAAAAGACCCATCATTAAATGCTTACAGATGATAACTCAATCAGAAGCCAAGGCATATGAGGTTTTGTTCACTGGTTCTCTAATATTCGACAGGGAAACAACGCAGACAGCACCCTGCAGTGAGGCAGGAGAAATGGAGTGCACCACAGCCAAGGAGCGCCACGGGGAAATGAGGGACAGCCTTGCCCCAGACTTCATGTGTGTGAAGTTCAGAAGCTGAAAAGCTATGATCTAACAGCCATGGTTCCAGAGATGCTAAATGTGACAAAGCAATGCTTTTCCTTGGGAAACACACTCCTGACAACTACCCAATGCTGATATACGGCAAGACCTACCCATCCCTGTTGCTGGCACTGTTCCTGCCTGGCAGTGCCAAGGAACTGTGAAAGTGCATGCGGGGTTTCCTCATCTGAGCCTTTGTTCCCCATTCTCTTATTCTACTGAGCCCTGAGACCGACACACGGGCCAATCACACTGTGTGACTGGGTTTCTCGTTTGGGAGCAGATTTTATCTAATGTGTACGTTTATCCTACACACAATAAAAAAAAAAAGGAGTCCCTGCCCATCCTCACAATTGCCTGACCTTAACTCCACTCATAGCGCCAACATTATAAATTTTTTTTCCAGTTTTTCCACTGCCAACCAAATATTTAATTAAATTGAAACCTTTTCTTTGCAAGTTAGAGAATTAGTCCCTAGGGAATACTTATCACCTTGTTAGTACTAACTGTTCTTATTTCCATCTGATTTTTTAATCGAGCAAGAAAAATACACTAATATGTGATGAGCTGTACACAGCATGGACTTTCTCCTATGCAGCATCACCATGAGAGAGACAGGTACAGTGACACAAGTTAAAAGAAACTCTTTTCCTCTTAGAGAAACATAAAAGTTCAACTTACCTGTTTTTTCATTTAGAAAAACAGGATAGTAAACTATGTCCAGCATACAGTAAGCCTAAAACTTGCTTTCATGTTACATAGACAGCTAAGGAGAAAAAGGATAGTAGAAAAGAGAAAAAATGAAGAAGAAGGGACAGACAGGGAAAGGGAATGACAGAGACACACCAGACGTGGAGAAAGGACAAGAGCAGAAGCAGGGGACAGGCAGGCAGGTCCCGGGGTGCAGAGGCCTGAGCTGAAGTGAACTGTTCTTGTCACACCCTTTGGTCCCTGAGCTGCAGGCACCCATAAAGGGTACTGCTGTCCTGTGTAGGTGAGTGAGCTTATGAACCGCACCTTCCAGCTTTCTTAACTGTAACCCTTTCATCTGGGGACGGCCCTCTTTTAGAGGGATCATCACCAGTCCACAGGGGACATATGAGGACCTTCTCTGGGCCAAGATGGCAGTGGCCTGAGCTAGTTCACTGTGAGCCACAGAAGATGGAGCTGAGAGTCGTATCTGGCTCTAGGGCTGAAGTGTTCCCACCACAGGAAGCAATCCCAGGCCCAAGCCCTTTCACAGGGGCTTACCTCCTCAACCATCTGCTTGACTTTCTTCTGCTGGCAATGCACCATGTCATCTAGGTGTCGGATCCGCTCCCGGAGGCTGGCCGACGCCTCCTCCAGCCGCTGATACCTAATACAAATAGAAGAAAGAGCAAGTGAATCCTCAAGCAAAGCAACAAGGGCAGCACCCAGAGTCACCGCTTGAAGGGAATATTGCCCAGAACAAGATGCACTCTTCCTACTTTGTGTGTATCCTAGTTTATTAACTACCAATCGATCACCCCACTGTAGAAGGAAGAGAGGACCATTCTTCAAGTTCCCACTTGCAAGTTTTATCCTGTATAAGGACAGTTACTACACTTTCCAGGGGCTGAGAGAGAATTTTTTTGCACCACTTACAGATATGAGAGGCTTTTTCTTTTTGGGTTAATACAGCATTGGAACATCCAGTAATTACCACGATTAGGAAAACAGAGAAGGAGAAGAATCTAGCAATACAACAAAATATCTGAAATCAAGTGGCAGAGTCCTGGAAAGTCAGGAATTACAATTGTTCCATACATCATTTATTTTGAGAAAATGGGAAAGATGCTGCAAGACCCTCTCTCCATCAAAACAGAGCAGACCACCTCATAAAACATTTCATACTTTAAAAAAAAAAAAAGCACAAATTATCCTCAGACTTTACTTGGTTCAAATAAACCAAAGGAACCAGCAGATGGACTCTACAGTCCTTTGGGGCCCCTGGACTGGAGCACGGACGAAGGGTCTGGTGGTCTGCTTACCACTTCCCATCTCTGCCAGGTCCCTCCTCAGCACTATGTTAAAGACTAGGGAAGATCCCTATAACTCTGCAAACTCTGAAGTTGCACAAGAGGAAGGAGAACAGGTATCTTTTCAGCACATACTATGTGGCAGGCAGTACACCCAGAAGTTCCCTCACAGTAATACCCCAATGAGATGGGCACTCTTCACATCATTACAACTCTCCCCACTTGAAAAAAGAATTCCCATTTTACAGAGAAGCAAAGAATCTCAGGGTTGTTAAGTAACTTGCTCAAATGCTCAAAGCATCCCAACCTTGTTTTCCTTCACTAGAGGGCCGTGCGTGGCCTCGCTGCCTTCTGGTTTCCAGAAGAGGCCGTGGACTGCTCCTGCATTTCCCATGCAGGGCTTTATACACTCATAGCCAGAGGACAAGGCAAGGTTTCATTGAGGAATGTTTGGACACAAAGACATTGTAAAATTAAGTTTCCATGGCAATGGTATTAGTCACTCTTGAGTTTTCTCAACAACAAGGTGAATCCTGTGGAGCTCAAGGTTATGGAGAACATTTACAGACTGAACTCTGGTACTTGTGACAGGCTTTGACGTGTTCCACTGCACTAACACCCAGCCCTGGGTTGTAAGATGTGGCTGGAAGCTCCACGTTGGAAGCTCCCAGTCCAATGTTTTGCATGTATCAGTCTGCAATGGGTGATGACCAAACGAATGACAATGCAAGGACCAAGTGAGCCCACAAAAACACAGCATGTCCACCATCTAAATCCATTACAAGATAAAAGGGCAGGGCTTCCCTGGTGGCGCAGTGGTTGCGGGTCCGCCTGTTGATGCGGGGGACACGGGTTCGTGCCCTGGTCCGGGAGGATCCCGCGTGCCACGGAGCAGCTGGGCCCGTGGGCCGTGGCCGCTGGGCCTGCGCGTCCGAAGCCTGTGCTCCGCAGCGGGAGGGGCCGCAGCAGTGAAAGGCCCGCATACCACAAAAAATAAAAATAAAAAAAATAAAAAGATAAAGGGCGTTACATCTTACCTTTCTTTGTCAGAATTGGTAATTTCCGTTGACAATTCTGTTTCATGCTCCAGGAGCTGGAGTTGAAGTTGATGGCGTTCCTAAAACAGACAGACACTAATATTTAATCTATGGATCCCAAGTTGGCTGGAGAATGTACAGCAAGCAACTCCAGCACTAGTGAATTCAAGTCTATGTGACACCCATGGGTTTTATACACCCACTTGCCAGGGTCCAAACAAAGCTCAAAATGTCAAATTTACTGGTGTGTATTTACAGATGAATATCCTGGATAAAGCCATTCGAGATTTATTTTTATTTTTATTTTATTTATTTATTTCTTTTGCGGTACGCGGCCCTCTCACTGTTGTGGCCTCTCCCGTTGCGGAGCACAGGCTCCGGACGCGCAGGCTCAGCGGCCACGGCTCACGGTCCCAGCCGCTCCGCAGCATGTGGGATCTTCCCAGACCGGGGCACGAACCCGTGTCCCCTGCATCGGCAGGCGGACTCTCAACCACTGCACCACCAGGGAAGCCCCAAGATTTATTTATTTATTTTTTAAAGCATTTCGTCAGCCCAGGCTCAGATGTCTTGTGAAAATTTATGGTTCTAAATAATGTTAGTCAATACTCTAAATCAGTGGCCTGTGATACTACAAATTTCTTGGGATTATTTTCTGAATCATCAAGAGGGTCTGGAATCCTGTAATATCCTATAAGTTAACTGGGATGGTGCGTACACGGGTGTGTTCACTTGTAAAACTACATTGCGAAAATCAGAGTAACAGTCCCCCAACAGTGTCCACATCCTAATCTCTGAAATTTGTGAATATGTTGCCTTACATGGATAAAGGAACTTTGCAGCCGTGATTAAGTTAATGGTCTTGAAAATGGGGAGGTTATCCTGGATTATCTAGTTGGGCTCGTATTAGAAGGAAGAAGTAGGGTTAGAGTCCGAAACAGACAAAGACTAGGAGATGCTACAATGCTGGCTTTGAAGCTGGAGGATGGGGCCATGAGCCAAGGAACATAGTCAGTCTCTAGAAGGGAACAAAGGCTAGGAAATGGATTCTCCTCTAGAGCTCCCAAAAGGAAGCCAGCCCTGCCAACACCTTGATTTTAGGACTTCTGACCTCCAGAACTAAAAACGATAAATCCATGATGCTTTAGGCCTCTAACTGTGGTAAACTGTTAACAGTTTCAATAGGAAACCAATTCACGTATCAAGCTGTGCACTTAAGATTTGTACACTTTGCTCTGTGTGTGTGTGTGTGTGTGTGTGTGTGTATATATATAAATTTAGAAGTTTACCTAAAATAAGTAATATAAGGGACTTCCCTGGTGGTCCAGAGGTTAAGAATCCGCCTTCCAATGCATGGGATGCAGGTTCGATCCCTGGTCGGAGAACTAAAATCCCACATGCTGCGGGGCAACTAAGCCCGCGTGCTCTACTGCCCATGTGCCACAACTAGAGAGAAGCCGGCGCCCCGCAACAAAAGATCCCGCACGCTGCAATGAATATCCCGCGTGCCGCAACTAAGACCCAACGCAGCCAAACAAACAAACAAATATTTTTTTAAAAAAGTAATATAAAATCTGGACACATTTCTTTGAACAAAGTGGAAAATATTAATAAAAATGTAGTGCCCACCACAACCAAAATTGCCCTAGAAATGTTACAGATGGGAGTATAATAAATTTCCTTACAATGAAGTTTATCAAATTCTGCTCATTAATTGGGAGGAGACTATTCTACTTTAGGTCCTTCTCTAAGTATGGCCGTGCCTCCTCTTTAACCTCAGACGTTCTCCCCAACAAGCTCTGGCTACTGATACACATTCCAAACGTCTTTTCCACCAAATACTCAAAGCAGATCCTTGAAACTGTAGCCCCCTCAACTTCTTAAGCTGTAAGCAGTGGCAGACCAAGGGTAGACCAGAGCTGGGGAGCAGTACACCACGGGAGGAAGGGTGTGTTATCATCGATGTCCTTAGAATAATGAAGGAAGACCGACTTTTCAGTGGGGTGTTATTACTGCTTTTAAATCTCTACAGCGAATGCACATTCTTACTGTCCCCACGGGTTCTGCCACTGGCTGGAAGTTTACATTAGCCCTGAAATAATGATGACACTTTAACAAGCGAGCTTTCCCTCAGACTCCCCAGAAAGCTGTCTTAAAGTAGGGCAAGGCCTGACTTACAGCATACTTTAAAATTCGATTTTTTTCTAAATTGAGGTACAGCAAATCTTGAGTATTGCACAATCAATACATTTGTATACACATTACCTGGTGAAACCACCACTGAGATCAAGGCATAAAATATTATCTATTCTGCAGAAGGGTCTCTGATAGAACACACTCCTTACAAGACTTCTACCGATCAGGAAAAAAAGGTGTTTGGGACGCAATGCTGAGAACAGTAAACTAAGGGATACAGCACAGAAGTCATTCAAAAGGACATGGTTTGTCCTCAAGAAAAATCCAAAAATAGGTGAGAACAGGAATACAAACTCTGTGGGCATGCTGTTCACATCCTGTGTGACAGAGATTTGGCACAGTTCCTGCTGTCCCAGATTTATCCCTGAAGGGGGAAAAACAGTAAATGGGTAATCTAATCTTAGCTAAATAAAGCAAGCATTTCACTAGCTTAAATGGGAAAGATTAAGAGGAAGGACAATAGATTTTCAGTCACTAAAGAAAAAGCCAAGAGGATGTGGGGAACATTTTGTGTCACACAAACGCTGGCAGGGACGGCCGGCCTTACCAACACCAGCCTGGCCCCCAGCCATATGGCCCTCACCCGGGCTGCACGTGCACATCAGTGGGAAAAAGCTAGGAACTTTCAGAATCGCAAGGGTATAAAGACACTCAGCTGTAGAACAGGTCCAGCTGAAAAAGAAGCTGACACCAGGGGCAGACCTTTATGCAAGTAACAACATAAAAATCAGGGCCACACATTGGTGAGCCCCGACTTTATACATGCCAGGCACCGCGCTGAGCACTTGGCACGGATTTTTCTCGTGTACTCCTCACAGAAGGCCTAAGAATAAGAATGACTATTGTCAGCATTTTCCAGAAGAGGAAACTGAATTTGGAAAAGTCAAGTAACTGCCCACAATGAGAAAGAGAGGCAAGACTCAAACCCTAGGTCTGTCTGATCCTAAAATCCATATTCTTAACCAGCACACGGACAGTCTGTCTGTACATCTCCCCGTGCTGCCCGCTCACCTGGCTTCTGCTTGCTGCAGGACAGTCTGTCACCCAGGGGGAGTGTGTGCTTTAACCAGCACCGCCTGCTGTTGTCGGAGAGTGGGGATGTAGGAGATAGCTCCCCCCACGTTCTAGAAAATGCCCTCGTTGCCCAATCGTTATGACTGCCACCTCCAGCCAAGGCTGACGTTAGCCCTAACTATGCCACTTACCCGCTCTTCAATACCACATGGGATTCTGCTTTCCCAGAGGGTGGAGGCGAAATTGTAGTTGACTCTCTATTTGCCCAAGTCCCTCCCCAAAAAAGATGTTACCCACAACAGGAGCCCCCCACCAGCCCCGAAGCTCCCCAGTATTGCATTTAAGGCTGTTCCCAAGCTGGTTACGCCTCCCTTAACAGGGGACGGTGGAGGGAATCGTGCCGCAGACACCACGGGTCGGCCCTCTTCTCAGAATCACCCGGGAGCCCAGCTGTTGACCCTGCTCACACTGTCACTCCCCCTCCCGCCATCGTCAGCCTTGGGATTCTCAGCATCCAGCGTGAGTGAGTTACGGGATGCTGATGGGTGAGGTCTCGGCCGGTCAGGGCTGTTCTGCAAACCCATGCCATGAGAGAGCCACTTTCCAGGAAGCAGCCACAGCCCTAGCCTTCAACTACCCCCCTCCCCCAGCAGCGAGCCGTCACCTGCTAAAGGTCACCCGCCCTTTCTCTTTTTTCTCTTTCCTCTCTCCCACCCCTCCTTCCCGTTTCTCCACTTCCTGCCTAATTTCCAGGCTCCCTCTTCCCTTTCTCTAGACTGGCTCATTATCTGGGCAGAGCTCCTGCCTTCTGCAGGCCTCCCCCACAAACCCACAGAGAAAGGCAAGTGTCCCCCACTCCGACACAGAGTGTCAGAGAAAAGCCAACCCGTCAGACCCAGGCAGGGCTTGGGGTGTCGCTGTAACGTCGAAATAGGGCTTGCCTGCTCAACAAGTAATCTAAGTTCATGCTTGGGGCCCCAGCAAAGCAGGGCTGCTAAAATATTAGTTTCTGTAAATAATTTTGTACGTAATGTTTTTTGAAGCATCAAAATTTTCACTGTGGGAAAAATGAGAACTTTGTGGGACTTCCTTATACTTTCTTCTACAGTTTTCTCTTTGGTTTTTTCAACTCACAAATTGCAGGGACGAGAGGGATCAAGTGGTGAGGGCTTCTCACACTTTGGGGCAGGCCTGCAGGGGAACTGCTGCACCGCAAGAGAGGCTGGGTGAGGGGGGCCCGGGCCCCAAGCTGTGTTACCTTCTCCATGCGCTCAATCAGCCTGTCCAGCTCCCCGATCCTCTGGTCCTTCTCCTCTAGGCTGATCTCTGCCACTTGCATCTTTTTATTGGCTTCTTCAATGGCTTTCAGAAAACTATTGGTTTCTTCCTGCAAAAGAAACGCACTCTCCTCAGCAGAGCGTGGAGGAGCCTCCAATCAGGGTCCAAACAGCTCAGGCCCGGCTAAATCATCATGTCTCTTTAAAAGCATGACCTGGGGGCCTAGAAGTGTCTCACAGATCATGAACTCAAATTCCATGATTCTGGTTCTCACCCGTGAATAAAGACACATTGCATGGATTTTTAATGGGCCTACTTATTTTTTCTCCTTTTTTTCCCCTTGACTCTTTATGTCTAAAAAGAGCCTACAAATGTTATTTATCCCCTGACTAGGTGCTCAGAGTGTCACACAACCTAAACGGAATTAGGGCTGGATCTGGAATTGAATGCAGAATGCCCAGATCTTTCTCCCATATTGCAAACCACCAACTCAGTCAATCAGTCAGCACATGTATTAAGCCTGTGAGGACACAAGATAAGGCAGAATGGAGTCCCTGCCTTCAAGGAATTTATGCTCTTTTAGAGAAGCCAAGATGTGAGATATACAGCTCAGCTCCAATAACAGGGACAAGAGAATTCCATGGCAAAGAGCAGAGAAAGTGTGGGTTTCCCAAGGACAGAGGACACTTGCAGGTGTGTGACTGGGAACGACTTCATTCGTGGAGATGCTGGCATCTTCGGGGCTTTCAGGGAGCGTAGGTAGGATCGAGGACGGGCAAGGAAGAGCAAATGGAGTGAGAAAGGGCGTGGCTGCAGGTAAGCCCAGCATCTGCTCGGATGCTGGCAAACGGTCAGACCAGCTAGAGAAAGTGGTGACTGAGGACTATTCCAAGCAGGGAAGGTGGTGAGTAAAGGGAGGGAGGGAGAAGGGAGAGCAGTGAATTGGCAAATAATAAATTCCTTGACCCGTCACCCACGTTAGAGTCCACTAACTCACCTCTAAGCACAAACCCTACCATGTAAAGCTCACCAACAATAATGCACCCCAAACTCTCTGCTATCCCATCAGCAGGTAGCACATAACACACCAGGAGCGCCTCTCTCTCAGCACTGTGCCTCTGCTGCTCTTCGTGCAGCCTTTCTTCGTACTGGCTGTACAGCTTCCTAGTCATCTCTCTCATCACCTCTGCGTTGGCTTCTTGGGAGGATTCCACCTGCAGAGAGACTCAGTTCAGAGCTACAACTCTGGTGGGCTCAGGGGGAATCCACACCTTTCACTCTGTAAGTATCAAGTGTGGACTCACAGGGGAGTGGACCCATGCCCCAGGGCTCTGCAGGAGACAGAGGCAGCAGGAACTAACGGGGAAAGAGGTAGAAGGAAGAAGGAAAAGGGGTGAGCAGGTGCAGAGAAAATTAAAGTGGCCCCTTACACTAATTTACTTGATATTATCTGGAAAAGGTGCTCCACAGGAGTGAATTTTTCAAAAGGTAGAAACGTACCTCTCTAAGTGTCAACCTTGCCCCCCAAATTTAGCCATTTTTAAACTGAATTCTCTAAAATGTATCATGCTCCACTGTCTTATTTACCTCTTTCTTCAATGACTCTTCCTGTCTAATGTTCTTTTGCTCCCGGAATTTTATCATCTTTTTTTTTTTTTTTTTTTTTTGCGGTATGTGGGCCTCTCACTGTTGTGGCCTCTCCCGTTGTGGAGCACAGGCTCCGGACGCACAGGCTCAGCGGCCATGGCTCACGGGCCCAGCCACTCCGCGGCACGTGGGATCTTCCCAGACCGGGGCACGAACCCGTGTCCCCTGCATCGGCAGGCGGAATCTCAACCACTGCGCCACCAGGAAAGCCCTATCATCTTTTATTCTATCAGTTTTAACAAACCTTTTTCTCTAGTTAATATATCCACACTCTGATTGGCCTCAGAAAGATATGCTTTTTAAATTCTTCAGTATTCTACTGTAGGCTGAAAATAAGACCACTACGTTATTAGAGTTGGGTCAGAGTCCTACAAAATTAAAAAGTAAAAAGGTTTGCTACAGGAGGAAGGAGGGAGTTAAAGAGGAGATTACAGATATTGATGTTCTATTTCTTTGTTTTGTAGATTTAACTTTGAAACCAAGTAAATCATTTATCTGTTATAAATATTAAAACTTAAACAATTATCTACCAAGATCATTCACTGGGACAAGAACAGACCTTTCAACAAATGGTGCTGGGATGATGGGATCTGTCACATACAAAAAAATGAGGTTGGATCCCTAATACACCATATACAAAAATTAACTCCAAATGGATTAAAGGCTTAAACGTGAAAGCCAAAACTATAAAACTCTTAGAAGAAAACCATAAGGCAAATCTTTGTGACCTTTGATTAAAATTAGATATGACCCCAAAAGCATAACTGATGAAAAAGAGATAAATAAGACTTCATCAATATTCAATATTAAAAACTCCTGTGCTTCAAAAGATAGCATCAAGAAATTGAAAAGATAACACCCAGAGTGGGGGGAAATATCTGTAAATTATTGATCTCATAACTTGTATCTGGAATATATGAAGAATTTTTACAACTCAATAATAAAATATAAATAACCCAATTTTAAAATGGGCAAAGGATCTGATAGACACTCCAGAGAAGATATCCAAATGACCAATAAGCACAAGAAATGATGCTTAACATCATTAGTTATCAGGGAAATGCAAAACTACAATGAGCTTCACACCTACGAGGAGGACTATAATCAGCAAGAGAGAGTAACCAGTGTCGGCAAGGATGGGGAGAAACTGGAATCCTCTTACATGGCTGGTAGGAATGTAAAATGGTGCAGGCTACGCACTCTGTGTTACCTTTCATATTGTTTGACTTTTCTCCCCAGGTGCATACATTACTTTAAAACATTTTTTAAGTCAGAAAAGCAGGAAGGCTGCCCGCATGGAGTTGAAGCCGTCCCCTTAGCTGCACTGGCCCATCAGGCTCTAGCAAACACTGAAGCTCATATAAGAAATCTGGACTCATCCTTTCCATACCTTTGTGCTTTTCCAAATGTTGTGTTTGGAAACATTGCCATCTGGTTTGGGGGACTTTAGCTGGGGGCTCCTGGGGGCTTGCACAGGAGATGAGAAAAAGTAGAGGCGTGGGCAAGCAGGCTTCTGTTGGGAGTGGCTGGTGTTTCCTTTCTTCCCTGGCCCTGCTCCCACCTGTGAACTTCAGGCCATTGATTTTATGCCTCTGAAGGTTTGTTTGCGTCCCTTCCTTCCAGCTTACTGCTTGTTTAAGAGAGCTGAGTTAGCTGGGTAGGTGACCTCTGGATAAGTAAGGTGTACTACAACCCGGCTAGGCTACGTGATGTTTACTCCAAAGACTGGACAAAAGTCTCTCTTGATGCCCTCTCAATCTCCCCTCTCATCTCTAGGCAAGTTTTGGTACCAAGAAACCACAAAACGGGAAATCCCGAAGAGAGGTTATCATTAGCTGAAAGAGACCCAGCGTGTCCTGCACCCCAGCTCCACTTCTAGAATGGGCTCTGTCCCTCACGTCCTCTTTACGCTGCATCCAGCTCACATGAAATACTCTGAGTCCTGTCACTTCTGTAATTTGGGGGGTGTGGGGTTGGGTAAAGCAAAGCATTAGTCTCTACAACAGGCAATTGCGGACTGGATTTAGAGGTTTGGTCTCCCTGACACCACAGCACCTCTGGAACAGACATGGATGAAGAGCATAGGTGCAGAGAGTAGATACTCAGTACATATTTGTGGAATGAATGACTGCATAGAGATCCTACATTGAGGAAAAGACTCCAGTCATTTCAGAAATTTTCAGCAACAAACGCCTTTTTTCCCCCAAGTACCTCTTACGCAGAAATACAATATATGAAAAAGTAGAAGAGCCTCCCTGTTTGAAGTGAAAGCAAAAAGGAGCTGATCGACTGGGTAGCTCTCTGGTCCCTCCCCCTTCCCAGGTGGTGGTGTTTGGCCAAGTGGGTGGTGACGGCACAGCCTGTGGGGCGGCCATCACAGAGGCTACACAGTGTGGTGGCCTGTACTCCCCATCAGCTGTCCCTGAGGCAGCCCATAGGTGGGGGACCACGTGGCCCAGTTTGTTCCCCTAACTAAATTCTTAATAGCACCTCCTCTCACTCCTGAACATACTCTGGTTTGAGCAATAAATCACATGGGACACTACCCATAACACGCTCTCCCCTAGAATAGCCTAAGGCTGTGTTGAACACAATCTGAAAAGCACAGGCTTAAATAAAAACAAATTCATTCAGGAAATAATTTGTCGCGTGACTTCTGTGGGCCATTCGTGGGTCGGTTCCTGGAAGTTTCAAAGCTGGAAGGAGCACTAACATCTCCAGGGCCTTAGAAGCTGAGCTGAGGAATAAGAACGATCTGGGGTGCAGGAGGGACACTGCCCAGAGCCCTTGGTCACCCACCCATTTTCTTCCTAGCGGACCTCAGCTCTTCATTGTCAAACCAGACAATGAGGCCTTGGAACCTCAGAGAGAATCTAAACAGTGAAGCTTCTGAAGTCCTGGACCTGTGGGCAGCCCACATGTCCCCTCAGTACATAAGAACAGTGCCATGATGAGGTCTCAGTAGCCCTTGAGGCCACTGGGACCAAGGCAGGAGAGCCCAATAGGGGTATATACAGGGTACCCCCAATCTGCACTGGCAGCTGTGAACACAGAAACCCCCTCAGTCCCTTCAAGTCAAATCCTGTGGGGTTGGCCACAAAAAGGGTGGGGAAGCCCAACAGAGAAGAGAAGAGAGAAAGGGAAATGGGAGAGTTGGCGATGGGAGAAGAGAGAAAAGAAGAAGAGAGAAAGGTTAGCAGGAAATCTACATTCCTGTACTTTACCTTCATTTTCAGCAGCTGGTTTTCAACCTGTGCTACCTCTAACTGCCTCTGCTTTTCCCGCAGCTTGTCCATGGAGGCTTCATATGTCTGCTGCAGATTTCTGATTTGAGCCTTAATGTTGCTATTCTCCAAGGTAACATCCACAAGGGTTTTCTGTCAGGATGAAAATAAAAACCAGATCTAGCGGTGTGAGGAAACACGGCCAGAGTCATACACCGGGACATCCCTTTGTCATTAACGGCTGAGGGAGACATCGGCCCACAGGAGCTGCAAGCTGGGACCCTGGTGTTAGAGCGCCCTGGTGGTCAGGAGGGCTGCCGCCCTGTACCTGGGTGGGCCAGCCAGCTTTCCCCCGTAACATGCCATGGCTGCTGCTAACACCGCTTGCCACTGCTTAGGATGGATGGAAATGGATTAAAACACTTTTCCAAGGAAAAATGTTCGTAATACGTCATTTCACGTGGAAAAAAGTTGGGTTTGAAAACAGTAGGTACAGAAGAATCCCATTCTGAAAAAAATAATGCATGAGCATCTGTCCAAATGTATTCAAGCCTAGAAAAAAAAAAAAAAAAACTAGAAGGAGTCACCAAAATCCAAATAATGATTTTCACTATGGGATAGGATTATAGATGGTATTAATTTTCTTCTTCGTATCTTCTATATTTTCCATATTCCCAAACTGAAATCAGAAAACAAAATACGTGTTTTATAAAATGGAGATATTCCCCTTTTCTCTTAAACAGGTTGTTTACTTCTGTACTTCTAGACGAGCTGCCAGGACAGTGACAACAGGGCTGAGGATCCTGTAATGCCTGCAAATGCTTCACCTCCCTCGCTCAGGCAGAGAAGGGTGGTGATGAAGGGAGGGGCAGGCAGGGAGCCGTGACTCCCACAAGTGCCTGCCAAGTGTCAGAAGCCTGTTGCTTATTGCTCCAGGCTGCCCACTGGAGCAGGAATGCTTAAATTAATATCGTTGCTATTTCATGCTTCAGGTCACTTGCTTAACTCTCCTGACAGAGAAATGGCTTCCACAACCCCAGAATTTCTACCAACGGACACAGGTTTATGGGCACCTTCTACCACCTCCTGAAGTCACCTACAACTTTATATTAGAAGATCTGGAAACTCTGGTGTTGAACACACGTCCTAATACCTGTGTCCTCCTTGTAGATGACCAGTCTCTGAAGCTCCTCCACCCCTTAGCCTCCACTTTGGAGAACAAGCCTCATGCCTAAACCTATTCAAATCAGTAGAAAGGGTTTTCAATGGTGGTAAATAGATATTAAAGAAAATACAGAAGCCTTTTGAAAGTTGGAATCACAGAGCATTGGAGATGCAAGGAGCCTTAGAAACCATCTGGCCAACAACCCTCTCTCCAAGTCCCACTGGCTTTACAGAGACCGGTCTTGTGCTCAGAACCTATATCTGGACCAAGAGACCAGGGCTGTAGCCCTGGACTAGCTACACACTTTGTTCAAGTCATTTCTGTTGGCCTCCGTTTGTTTATCCATAAAACAAGGGGGTTGGAGATCATCTCAATAGTGCCTTCCAGCTTTGACATTCTATAAAATCAAACCAAGGATCTGGTCTCCTCAGTAATAATGAAAATGGGGTAGACTAGACAATGGAAGAAATAAGAAGGCAACTATTTTCAGACTCAGTTGAGTTTCCTGGCCATGAGATGATGTGTTTCTTTCCTCTGCTCCTCCCTCTTCCCCAGCCTCCACCCCCCTCTTTTTTTGTTTTTTTTAAACAACAGTTTTTAATCTTTTCATTTTAAGGCTCCTCTGTCTACCCTGGAATAAGAGACTAGACTGTAACTAGAAATTAGTCAGGGTCCCTGGGTTAGGGGGGACCCTGTTCTAACAGTTGACCTCTGAAGTAAATGCCTGGCCTGTCAGTGGTGTGGACAAAAATGTTGCCTGCCATTCCAGTCAGCAATGACTGTTGCCCACCATCAAGTCATCAGCCACCGCAGCCCCCACAACCGTGTGCCCTGAGGGGGATTCAAGATGGAGAAAAGCAGGATACTAGCCCTAGATAGTTAAGATGCAAACCAAAGAAATAATTTCAATGAGCCCAGACTCTTACCTCTTCTTATACATAGAAAAGCACTAAAAACATTAACTGAAGATGTCTGGTTTTTTTGTGATTAACAGTCATCTTCTGATGTTTGGCTACATTTCTTTTAAGCGAAACTCCTATCTATCCTGGTTCCTCCCTCACCCCTTTGGAGCAGTTCATCAGAGCTGTCCGAGAGGCTGATTCCCAGGCTATAGGACTCAGTAAGGTCCCCGAATAAAACAGAACTCTGAACTTTTAGGTTGTATGGGGTTTTTTTTTAATCAACAGTGGGGAGGCAAATCAGAAGTATGATGGGGAAGAAAACCCAGATACCAACCAGATCTGAACTCAGGTGAGATACAGCATTTCCTGGTTGGACGGTAGTGAGATGTCTGAGAGGGAAGGAAAGGGAGGCTGGGTGAGCCCCCTTGATAGCAGGAGGAAGAGAAAATAAAGGCTCCTGAATAAACCAGACCCAAAGTAGGGCTTGGCCTGAGGCCAGGGGAAAGCTGCCAGGTACTATGGGAGAGCCAGGAAAAGGGTGGGACTCAGAGGCCCCACCAGAAATGGGCCTCCCAGACAAATCCAAACACAGGGCCCACCCAGGCCCACTGCGTGACCGTGGCCTAGCTTTGCTGTTGGCACTACTGCCCGAACAGCTGTTAGTAGAGAATACTAGATCCTAAGGGAAGTCGATAATCTCAACATGAAAATTTGTTTGCTTATCTAGCGAATTATTTATAGAGAACCAGAAAGGATGTGAAATAGCTTGTGTGAACTTTCAAGAGGAAGGTAAAGAGATAAGAGTCAAATAAAGTTGGAAGGGGACAGACATTATTATTTGCACGTTTGGAAACTAAAGCTAAGGGAAGCTGCTTCTGGTGAATATAATGCTTTACTCTGAACATTTTCAAGTTAATTTGCATGTTACGCGGTGGGGGGCGGGGGTCAGTCGGAAGATTAAAAATGGGCAGCATATGAGGGGTTAACTCCTAGCAAATGAAACTAATCAAGAGAAAAACCCCCTTGACGTGTGGTGACCACACACATTTGCACAAATGTGGGATCCTGACTCTTTTGGCTTCCCTGCCTGGTACTACGAGATATTCTTTGCAAGGCACGTGATTTCTTTCAAAGCAAAATAATTTCTAGGGACTTCCCTGGCGGTCCAGTGGTTAAGACTCCGTGCTTCCAACGCAGGGGGTGCAGGTTCGATCCCTGACTGGGGAACTAAGATCCCACATGCCTCGCGGCCAAACAATAGTAACAGTAATAATTTCTAAATTAGGAAAAAGTACCTAACAGCCTCTGGGAGTTACTTGTCATGAATGAACACAGATTTCCTTTGCTTAAGTCTGGCTTTCCTGTGGTTGGTGGAACTTCTCGTAACACTGGGGCTTAAGGGAGTGGGCTGATGTGCTGTTTTAGGCACTGACACTTAGAACCACTTGGGTGTCTAGTGGAACAAGTGACATCTCTAGCACTGAACTCAGTATCTAACCCCCCATTTTAATAAGCGCAAAAACAACTGCAACTCCAAGGTTGAGAGTCTCAGCTTGGAAGCATTTCCATCAGCTTCCTTCCTTCACCATCTCCCTGGCCTGGCCTCTACTGCGGCTGTGTGTAGAGGATTGCAAATAACGAGCTGAAGACATTCTGTGACTTACTTTTCTACAAAGACACAGGGCCCACCCTTGGCTAAGCTCTCCTGCACTGGAACAGAGGAGACCCAGGCGAATCGGGAGCGGATGAATACCTGCAGGCCGATGGAGTCCGACACCAAAGCCGAGTTCATCGTATTAAAACTGTCCAGGGCCGACGACTGGGTTTGGATGTAATTCTGCTGATAATCCTGCTGAGCCTGTGAAACCTGGACAGATTGAGGAGACAGTTATACACAACCAGTGCACACACACTCATGACAACCTTCAGCTACACACAACCCATGCACACACACTCATGACAACCTTCAGCTACACACAACCCATGCACACACACTCATGACAACCTTCAGCTACACACAACCCATGCACACACACTCATGACAACCTTCATTTACGCACAACCCATGCACACACACTCATGACAACCTTCATTTACGCACAACCCATGCACACACACTCATGACAACCTTCATTTACGCACAACCCATGCACACACACTCAAGACAACCTTCAGCTACACACAGCCAATGCACACACACTCATGACAACCTTCAGCTACACAAAACCCATGCACACACACACGCATGACAACCTTCAGTTACACACAGCCCATGCACACACACTCATGACAACCTTCAGCTACACACAACCCATGCACACACACGCATGACAACCTTCAGCTACACACAACCAATGCACACACACTCATGACAACCTTCAGTTACGCACAGCCCATGCACACACACTCATGACAACCTTCAGCTACGCACAACCCATGCACACACACTCATGACAACCTTCAGCTACACACAACCCATGCACACACACGCATGACAACCTTCAGTTACACACAACCAACACACACACACTCATGACACCTTCAGTTACACACAACCCATGCACACACACTCATGACAACCTTCAGCTACACACAACCAATGCACACACACTCATGACAACCTTCAGTTACGCACAACCCATGCACACACACTCATGACAACCTTCAGCTACGCATAACCCATGCACACACACTCAAGACAACCTTCAGCTACGCACAACCCATGCACACACACTCAAGACAACCTTCAGTTACACACAACCCATGCACACACACTCATGACAACCTTCAGTTACGCCCAACCCATGCACACACACTCATGACAACCTTCAGTTACGCACAACCCATGCACACACACTCATGACAACCTTCAGTTACGCACAACCCATGCACACACACTCATGACAACCTTCAGTTACGCACAACCCATGCACACACACTCATGACAACCTTCAGTTACGCACAACCCATGCACACACACTCAAGACAACCTTCAGTTACACACAACCCATGCACACACACTCATGACAACCTTCAGTTACGCACAACCCATGCACACAAACTCATGACAACCTTCAGTTACACACAACCAATGCACACACACTCATGACAACCTTCAGTTACGCACAACCCATGCACACACACTCATGACAACCTTCAGTTACGCACAACCCATGCACACACACTCATGACAACCTTCAGCTACGCATAACCCATGCACACACACTCAAGACAACCTTCAGCTACGCACAACCCATGCACACACACTCAAGACAACCTTCAGTTACACACAACCCATGCACACACACTCATGACAACCTTCAGTTACGCACAACCCATGCACACACACTCATGACAACCTTCAGTTACGCACAACCCATGCACACACACTCATGACAACCTTCAGTTACGCACAACCCATGCACACACACTCATGACAACCTTCAGTTACGCACAACCCATGCACACACACTCATGACAACCTTCAGCTACGCACAACCCATGCACACACACTCATGACAACCTTCAGCTACGCATAACCCATGCACACACACTCAAGACAACCTTCAGCTACGCACAACCCATGCACACACACTCAAGACAACCTTCAGTTACACACAACCCATGCACACACACTCATGACAACCTTCAGTTACGCACAACCCATGCACACACACTCATGACAACCTTCAGTTACGCACAACCCATGCACACACACTCATGACAACCTTCAGTTACGCACAACCCATGCACACACACTCATGACAACCTTCAGTTACGCACAACCCATGCACACACACTCATGACAACCTTCAGTTACACACAACCCATGCACACACACTCATGACAACCTTCAGTTACACACAACCAATGCACACACACTCATGACAACCTTCAGTTACACACAGCCCATGCACACACACTCATGACAACCTTCAGTTACACACAGCCCATGCACACACACTCAAGACAACCTTCAGCTACACACAACCCATGCACACACACTCATGACAACCTTCAGCTACACACAACCCATGCACACACACGCATGACAACCTTCAGTTACACACAACCAACACACACACACTCATGACACCTTCAGTTACACACAACCCATGCACACACACTCATGACAACCTTCAGCTACACACAACCAATGCACACACACTCATGACAACCTTCATTTACGCACAACCCATGCACACACACTCATGACAACCTTCAGTTACGCACAACCCATGCACACACACTCATGACAACCTTCAGTTACGCACAACCCATGCACACACACTCATGACAACCTTCAGCTACGCATAACCCATGCACACACACTCAAGACAACCTTCAGCTACGCACAACCCATGCACACACACTCAAGACAACCTTCAGTTACACACAACCCATGCACACACACTCATGACAACCTTCAGTTACGCCCAACCCATGCACACACACTCATGACAACCTTCAGTTACGCACAACCCATGCACACACACTCATGACAACCTTCAGTTACGCACAACCCATGCACACACACTCATGACAACCTTCAGTTACGCACAACCCATGCACACACACTCATGACAACCTTCAGTTACGCACAACCCATGCACACACACTCAAGACAACCTTCAGTTACACACAACCCATGCACACACACTCATGACAACCTTCAGTTACGCACAACCCATGCACACACACTCATGACAACCTTCAGTTACACACAACCAATGCACACACACTCATGACAACCTTCAGTTACGCACAACCCATGCACACACACTCATGACAACCTTCAGTTACGCACAACCCATGCACACACACTCATGACAACCTTCAGCTACGCATAACCCATGCACACACACTCAAGACAACCTTCAGCTACGCACAACCCATGCACACACACTCAAGACAACCTTCAGTTACACACAACCCATGCACACACACTCATGACAACCTTCAGTTACGCACAACCCATGCACACACACTCATGACAACCTTCAGTTACGCACAACCCATGCACACACACTCATGACAACCTTCAGTTACGCACAACCCATGCACACACACTCATGACAACCTTCAGTTACGCACAACCCATGCACACACACTCATGACAACCTTCAGTTACGCACAACCCATGCACACACACTCATGACAACCTTCAGCTACGCATAACCCATGCACACACACTCAAGACAACCTTCAGCTACGCACAACCCATGCACACACACTCAAGACAACCTTCAGTTACACACAACCCATGCACACACACTCATGACAACCTTCAGTTACGCACAACCCATGCACACACACTCATGACAACCTTCAGTTACGCACAACCCATGCACACACACTCATGACAACCTTCAGTTACGCACAACCCATGCACACACACTCATGACAACCTTCAGTTACGCACAACCCATGCACACACACTCATGACAACCTTCAGTTACACACAACCCATGCACACACACTCATGACAACCTTCAGTTACACACAACCAATGCACACACACTCATGACAACCTTCAGTTACACACAGCCCATGCACACACACTCATGACAACCTTCAGTTACACACAGCCCATGCACACACACTCAAGACAACCTTCAGCTACACACAACCCATGCATACACACTCATGACAACCTTCAGTTAGGCTGGAACATTCCCCTGATGGTAGCCACATCTGGGTCAGTGATATTTCAAGTACAGCTTTAAATTAAAAAGTCATCAGCTGCATGACCCAGAGAGTAGAAAGACAAGACTGCTTTTCCTTCGGATAATAGTCACACATTCCCCCACAGGGCTTCACTTAGTCCTCGCAACACTTTGCAGCAGCCAGAACATTCTCTTTCATAGGGAGGAAACAGGATCGGAGAAGTTAAGGGATTTGTATGCAAATAGCTAGGAAGTGTAACAGCTACTTTTAGAACCTAGAATGCAGTTGAATACCTCCTTGTGCCATCTTGCCTTTTTTTTTTTTTAAATTTATTTGTTTGTTTTTGGCTGCGTTGGGTTTTCGTTGCTGTGTGCAGGCTTGCTTTAGTTGTGGCGAGTGGGGGCCACTCTTTGTTGCGGTGCACGGGCGTCTCATTGCAGTGGCTTCTCTTGTTGCAGAGCACGGGCTCTAGGCACGCGGGCTTCAGTAGTTGTGGCACACAGGCTTAGTTGGTCCGCGGCATGTGGGATCTTCCCGGACCAGGGCTCGAACCCGTGTCGCCTGCAATGGCAGGCGTATTCTCAACCACTGCACCACCAGGCAAGTCCCATCTTGCTTATTTCTACTCACCATGGAAGGAATATACTTTGGGCTCAACCAGTTCTCAAGAGTTGTTTTGTGGCTGCTGCAGTTGTTGTGCTGTCTTTGTTGGACGTGTATTTAACACGTTTGAGAGAGATTCAACAGAGGCCAGTCTTAAACTAGGCCTTAAAGAAGGGCTGGATATAGAAAGGCCGGGAGAGGACTTCCCTGGCAGTCCAGTAGTTGGGACTCCGTGCTCTCACTGCCGAGGGCCCGGGTTCAATCCCTGGTTGGGGAACTAAGATCCCGCGAGCCTCGCAGTGCAGCCAGAAAAAAAAAAGCTGGGAGGCAGTAGAACCAGGGGTAAGGTTTCTGGGAAGGCTCAAGGGTAGACCCCGTGTGGCCTGTGGGAGCCACAGGAAGCAGCCAGGCATGAGAGAGCGAGAGGTGCACCCTTGGGAGTGGGAGAGAGAGCAGCCGAGGCCCAGGAGGCACGTTCCTGCTCACGGTGTATTCATACAGCAGTAAGTTAGCATCTTAACCTGGCTACAGTCCGTGGTGTGGCCTGGAGGAGGAGGAGACTGAGGGTAGAGACTGAGCTCCTGGAACAGTCTAGCATGAGAAAACAGGGTGTGTAGGAGGTGGCAATGGAAAGCAAGGGGCAGAGATCTGTTTTTGCATCTATTGCAAATCCAATCCTTTGGCTTTAATTACAGTCATTAGTGTCAGTGGATGGCAGAGTGAATTTCCATAGACATGTGAGAATTTCACAAATCTCTTCCTACGTGTCAGTGAGCATGGGCTAGGTGGATATGTTTGTATACCCCCCTCCGCTGTAATCAAGGCAGTAGGTCTTACTTAAGCCGATAATTTCACAGACCAGACATAAACTAGACTCATACACAACTGTGGCAACTGTGCTTCTTTCCTGAAGATGTTAACTTTTTTTTTGAATTTTATTTATTCGTTTTTTATAAATAGATTCTTATTAGTTATCTATTTTATACATATTAGTGTATACATGTCAATCCCAATCTCCCAATTCATCACACCATCACCCTCCCCCCTGCCGCTTCCCCCCCTGGTGTCCATACGTTTGTTCTCTACATCTGTGTCTCTATTTCTGCCTTGCAAACCAGTTCATCTGTACCATTTTTCTAGGTTCCACATATATGTGTTAATATACAATATTTGTTTTTCTCTTTCTGACTTACTTCACTCTGTATGACAGTCTCTAGGTCCATCCACGTCTCTGCAAATGACCCAATTTCATTCCTTTTTATGGCTGAGTAATATTCCATTGTATATATGTACCACATCTTCTTTATCCATTCGTCTGTCGATGGGCATTTAGGTTGCTTCCATGACCTGGCTATTGTAAATAGTGCTGCAGTGAACATTGGGGTGCATGTGTCTTTTTGAATTATGGTTTCCTCTGGGTATATGCCCAGTAGTGGGATGACTGGGTCATATGGTGGTTCCATTTTTTGATTGGGTTGTTTGTTTTTTTAATATTGAGCTTCATGAGCTGTTTATATATTTCAGAGATTAATCCTTTGTCCGTTGATTTGTTTGCAAATATTTCCTCTCATTCTGAGGGTTGTCTTTTTGTCTTGTTTAGAGTTTCCTTTGCTGTGCAAAAGCTTTTAAGTTTCATTAGGTCCCATTTGTTTATTTTTGTTTTTATTTCCATTTCTCTAGGAGGTCGGTCAAAAAAGATCTTGCTGTGGTTTATGTCAAAGAGTGTTCTTCCTATGTTTCCTTCTAAGAGTTTTATAGTGTCCAGTCTTACATTTAGGTCTTTAATCCATTTTGAGTTTATTTTTGTGTATGGTGTTAGGGAGTGTTCTAATTTCATTCTTTCACATATAGCTGTCCAGTTTTCCCAGCACCATTTATTGAAGGCTGTCTTTTCTCCATTGTATATCCTTGCCTCCTTTGTCATAGATTAGTTGACCATAGGTGTGTGGGTTTATCTCTGGGCTTTCTATCCTGTGCCACTGATCTATATTTCTGTTTTCTGCAGATGTTAACTTTTATGGCAAGTATGTCACACAAAACGAATTTTTTTTCTTCAAGGTTATTAATCACAAATATTTTTTAAAATGTTTTCTCCCGTATGCGTTAGCTAGGTTAAACCAGAGGAAGCTTATTTTTTCTTTAATTTTTAGTAGGTAATACATTCATAGAGTTCAAACATTTTAAAAGTAGAAAAGGTATACACTAAAATAAATCTCCTTTCACTCCTGTCCTATTTGCTCAATTACCACCTCGCCCACTCTGCACCTCAAGAAAGAATCACTGTTAATTACTTTCTTGATGATCCTTCTAGTAACTTTGTGTACACACACAAGACAGTCTAGATATATTTATTTTCCCCTCCTGGTTTACATAAATGGTAGCACACTACATATGATATTTTCGTATTTTCCGATGTCTTGCCTTTTTTACCACTTACTCTATATCTTTGAAATTTTTCTGTATCTCTTTTTGAAGAGCTTATTCATTCTTTTTATTCTTTTTTTTTTTTTTTACAACTCTGTGTATTACAGAGATGGAATTTATTTTACTTTCTCCTTCTTAATGGACGTGTAGGCTTCCAATCTTTTTACTATTACAAACAATGCTTAACTACTAAGTTCATATATACGTCATCTCACATATGTGAGATTTGATCTACAGAATAAATTCTTAGCAAGAAGCTTGCTGAGTCAAAGGATGTAGGCATTTGTAATTTGGGTAGATACTGCAAATTGTTCTCCCTAAGAGTAATGCAAATGACATTCGAAGCAGCAATCTTCCTGTTCCTCCACAGCACGGCTAATACAGCATCTTGTCCCACTTTTGCAGTTTTGCCAGTCTGTTAGGTGAAAATAGCATCTCAGGACCATTTTAATCTGAATTTCTCTTATTGAGAATGAGGTCAAGCATCTCGTCATACATTTAAGAGCTCTTCATCTTTCCTTTACTATAAACTATCTGTCACAAATATTTCGCCTATTTTTATGAGTTGTGGCCTTTATCCTCTTGATTCATGGGCGCTCTTTAAATACTCAGGATATTAGCCTATTATCTATAATATGAAGGCAAATCATTTTTCCCAGCTTGTCATTTGACTTTGGTGTTTTTGTCAGCACTAGTCGTCAGTTTAATGTAGTCAAAATTATCAACTTTTCCTTTTGTGATTTTGGGATTGCATGTCATAGTAAGCAACTGCCTTCCCCCCCCCCGCCAAGAGTATAAAAGAATTCACACATATTTTCTTCTGGCACTTGCAAGTTTCACTTTTTAGCATTTTCGATCTATTCAGAATTTACCCAGGTGTAAGTCTGTCCCAACAGCATATACTGACTGGTCCATTTTCCTCCCTTCATTTCAGATGCCACATTTATCATATATTGGGGTACATTTCTGGGCTTCTTCTCATTGATGTCTATTCATTTATGTCCCAGTACTATATACTGTTTTAATCACTGAGGCTTTCTCAATTTCTTGTAATATTAAGAGGGATAGTCTCCTTCATGGCCTTTTTTTCCCCAGAATTTCAACTCTTCATATTTATTTTCTGTACACCATGGAACCACCTAGTCCAGTTGTAAAAAGCAACATAAAAATCTGTTGGTATTTTTATTGGGCTATATTAAATTTGTATATTAACTTGAATGGTATTAACATCTTCTGATGTTGAATCTTCCTTTCTGAGTACGTGGCACATCTTTCTACTTGCTAAAGTCTACTTCCAGACACCTGGTAGTTTTTGTTGTTGTTATTTCCTCTAACTGGTTGTTTTTTGTATATTGAAACCTAACATGTGTCCATTAATCTTTTACCCTGCTGCCTTACAGAATTCTTTTATTGTTTATAGTAGTTTTTTTATTGGTTCACTTCAGCTTTCTGGGTATATTACCATACAGTTTGTAAACAGTGATAGTTTTACACCTACCTGTCCAGTTTTTAAACCTCTATAAACTGTTTAATTATTTCTCTCATGTTTAATTTATTTCTCTTGTTTAATTCCATTGGCTAGGGTCTCCAGTACAATGTTAAATAATAGCAGTGGTAGCTGGCTTCCTCATCTTATTCCTGATTTTGGAGGGAATGCTTTGAATGTAAAGATTACTCTCGCCACAAAAATTTTCCTGTAAATAATAAACTTAATTCTGTGATAAAATTCCCTCGGTTCATTTAAAATATGACTCCATCATAAGGAACATCATAAACTCAAATATCTTCAGGCACTAGCAACTGAGAGGGAGTTCTAAGCTCTAGCATCCCTCCACATTTTACTTACTGACAGTTCTTGGGTGAGCTGTCGAATCTTCTGTCTCATTTCATCATAGTCTCCATACATTCGCTTCCTTACATTTTCCAAAGTGGCTCTTACCTGCAGCCCACAAAGATGCTAGTTAGAGATCAAGCTACAATAATAATAATAAATGCATATTGTGATTATATATAATTATTGATAACTATTAATTATACAAATAACATGCTCTAAAGAAAGATTCGTTTACTGAAATTCACCTACCACCCTTAAAACCATATTCAGGCCAGATTTTCCCCTTTTCCTATCACATGTTTTTACAAGTAGAAAATGTTGAACAAGTTGACTTTCTAAACACATGGCTAGGAGGACCAAAAAACCAAAAAGCAAAAGCCACCTCTAATTTTCCCTATCTCTGCCCTGACTGCCAAAGAACAAATAAATGTTTGGAATATGAGTCAGGAAAGTATGAGCTTAGAGAGCCCGTAAATGTGAAATTCAGTTCCTCAGTAATCACCAACGATACACAAGGCACTAAATATAAGAAAAGTCAGTTGATCCCCCAAACACCTGTTTATACAAACTCTGTTTAAATTTCTCCACAGTACCACTCTTCCAGAGGAGTAACGGGGCCTTAAATATATTTTCAATAAAAACAAAAAACCTAACAAATAGTCTCTGTCTTCCCCCTTCTTCTGGTGCCCCTAGGAGGATGAAGAACTCAGGGATCTTCGAATAGAACAGGAAGCCTCAAGGAGCCCTCTCCAGAATGCTCTGGAACTTCTATCACAGGAAAGGCTCAAAGGCAGCAGTTTGGTTTGACGGGCGTGTAGGGCACAGCACGAGCGGACCTAATTTTGAAGCTGTACTTGCACAACTAGCACGTTGTTTTAAACTGACTGCATGTTTATTAGGAGTGACTGGATATTGGTGGAGATTCCAGGGCAGGAAAGAGAGGGCAAGTCAAGACACCACGCCCTCCCCAGATGAATTCTAGTAAGAAAGACTGCTTTCTTGTCATTGACTACAAACACTTTGGGGAAATGAGCCAAAAGCGCAACTTTTCATTCTGGGCAGGCAGAATGGCTCTCATCTGCGGCCCTGAGTTAGCTCTTGGGCTGCTCACCATTGGGAAGTGGGTGGAGCTGGGTGTTGCTCCCACTGGCAAATACTGCAGGAAGCCAACTAAGCCAGAGTCACCCACAAGCAAGGGAGGGCACACAAACCCGTAAATACACTCAGGAATGAGGAGCGAGTGACAGGTCTGAAACCAGCTATAGAAGGTGTTTACCCGGAAATTAATTTTAAGTTGCAGATCACAGTGGCGGTTGGGAAATTCAGGTCAGTGACTCCCCTGTGACCTGGGCACCTGACAGCCTGAACCTACTATCTCGTCTTGGGCAATTTGCAACTCTCCAATCTGCTTAGGAGGTTTACCTCTGAAGTGGTGCCGTGTTATTTGGGGCATTTCAGTGAGGAAAATACAGGAAACTAGGAAGGTGCAAGCTGTTCCCACCTGGGAAGATGAGGAATGGGATACTGTGAATGGTTAAAACTGATCTCTGGGGGTTGGATGACTGGGGCTCTGAGGCTGGTGGTCGTCACACATCTTCTGCGTGTTTGTGTATGACTATGGCTCCTTTCCTTCATTTTCTCTGCTAAGCATGTATTGTCTCTTTTATTCCTTAAAATTACACAAGTATCCAAATCTTTAGAGACACATTAAGAAATGCACATTTATTATTTTTGATATTTGATAAGAGATGTTCTTCTCAAAAACTCAAACAAAAGCCGACAACATGTGTTTTGTGTCTTATTCGCAAACACAACCAAATAAAATGAGGCACGAAGAACTCATTTTGACCTTAAGGGTCCCTTCCCAGACCTCACAATCTATACATGAGAAAACTGAAGCCCAGACAGGGCAGAAGTTTGTCTGGGCCAAAGAGCCAGACCTTGAACCAAGATCCATGGGGACTCTATTGCCCACGCTGCCCCTGCTTCTCACTTTCTAGTCTACAGGCCAGTGTTTTGGTGCAGCTCATTGCCTCTCTATCTAATCACTCTGGTTTGGGTCACAAAGGCACTGGTCAATCTAGGGAGACACGGGGTGGACCAAAAAGGAATGGAAATGATGGATGGATGGATGGATGGATGGATGGATGGATGGATGGAGGGACAGGTAGGTAAGTCGATAGATATAGATAGATAGATAGATAAAAAAGAAATGAAAAAATTACAAGGAAATGCTCCAAAATGTTAACAACTGTTCTGGTTGAATCGTAGAATTACGGGTGATTTTCTTTTCTTCTTCATACATATTTACATTTTCCAAAATTTCTCAATAGACCATATAGTTTAAAAGAAACATAATATTCAGTCCCTGGTCAGGGAACTAAGATCCTGCAAGCCGTGCAGCATGGCAAAAAAAAAAAAAAAAAAAATTAATATTAATTACAAAAAATTGTAATTAATTGACCTGGGTTGGACAATGTCTATCATGGTTGACTTCCCACCATCCATTTCAACCTAACTGACTGGTCTGAACCAGCAATAGTCATCCTATTCCCCTTGCCAGTGATGGATTTGGGAACGGGCATGTGACCTGGGTCCTGGCCAATGAGAAACAAGGGGAAGTCTAATGGAGGGTCTCTATAAAGTAACCAGAGATGACTGTCCTCTTTTCCTCCTCCAGACACCATCATATTTTTAGATGTTGCCATGAGCATGAGGCTGAAGGAGAAAAGAACCCAGGGAAACTCAGAGAAGTAGAACTGGAGCTTGGAGAGGCCTGCGTAGAGCCCACCTACCCCTAGAGTTACCCCCACATGAGACAAATTCCTTTTCAGGTTGGCTTTTCCGTTACTTGCAGCAAAAAGCATCCAAATTAATACAGTTGTCCAAACTCGTACATTAGGAGTGTTCAATGTAATAAGCAAAACTACTTAAGAGCCTACTTATCATACATGGAAGAAAGAAGCCCCTTGGTCTCCTGAGTATCCCTACTTAGTAACATCTAGAATTCACTCTATACCTCACTGCAGAGTTACATCTGCGCTTTTCCTATTACCATGAAGATCTGTGGCCACAGTTCCATCCACAATGATAACACTTAGAATTGTTTCAAAATGCCTTATTACATTCATATCCACCCTCTTACATGCTACAAGAAGTGTATAAACCAGAAAAAAAAAATCCTTAAACAACTCACGTCTTTGATGTAGTTCATCTCTTCTTTCAGCTGATTGGTGGTCCACCCATACACCACCATTTCTTTCTGCTGGTTTTGATCTGATCTTCGTACCACACCATAGACAACACCCTGAGGGAGTTTCATGGTGGGTTCGCCATTGCTCAGGTCACGATACTAAAAGAGGATAGAAAGAGAGAAAGAATAATGACTCTTTAGGCCTCGTAGAGACAGCTGTCATCGTGGGCCCACTGCATATGGTTATGCAGGTTGTACCCAGCACTAGGGGGCCTGGCAGTGGGGAGAACGGCCAGTAGAAATCCAGCCTGGTCTCTGCTTGCCAAGTCACACCTGGCGTGGGCTGAGCCTGCCTTTACCCTCGAGGAATAGCACCTTTCCCTAATTTCTACCAAAGCTCTGTTCCTTTACCTTGTAGTACATATGCCAGGCCCCATCTTCCCAGAGAAGGTGCCTTTATTTAATTCTCACAAAGGCGCCAGGCGGACTTACGCCATCCCTGATAACAAGAGTGTCTAAAATCTCGCATTCTTGGTAATACTGTTTTTCTCTTTATACCAGTTCCTCTGTATGACTTCGTCCTCATCATTAACTGTGTGGCCTGAAATGCATGAGGTTGAGATACGCAAGGGAAGAATTTTGGCAGCCATCTGGCAGCCAGATTGTCCTCTGAGGTTAGGGCTGACCCTGGAGCCAGTTCCGAGGAAAGGGGGTAGGGACACCTGTTGTGACCATTCATGAAATATTTCTGGAAAGCCAGGCAGAGGTGGCATAACTTCACCCCAAAAGAATCTTCTGCTCCTTAACTCACTCAGTTAAAGCTCTGATCAGTGCTAAAGTGCAAATACCTTTGGGAAGTGGGGAACATGTCCAAGTCCTAACACATCTTCACAGACTGAAGGCTCAAGAAGCAGGAGGAAGAGAAACTAAGATTTGTTGAGCACCTACTATAAGCTAGAAATGTTCCTTATATATTTAATCTTCACAACGACACTGTGACATGGTGAATATCCTCTCAACTTTATAGCTGAGAAAACTGAAGTTCAGAGAGGTTAAGTCTCTCCCTTATGGTCACACATCTAGATTCAAGCCCAATTCTGTGTGACACTAAGTACACCTTCCCACAGTGCAGGCTTTGTTACATGTAGAGGCACAGAGTAGGCCTTCACAATATGGAAGAGAAGGGACAGGAAAAACTCAAGATGAGACAGTGAGACTTCAGAGAAAAACCAGCCTACATCTAATCTTCCTTGGGACAATGCCACAGAAGGCTGAATTCCATTATGGCAACTCTGTTCTTTCACTAATTTTAAAACCATCTTTGCGGGCTTCCCTGGTGGCGCAGTGGTTGAGAGTCCACCTGCCGATGCGGGGGACACAGGTTCGTGCCCCGGTCTGGGAAGATCCCACATGCCGCAGAGCGGCTGGGCCCGTGAGCCATGGCCGCTGAGCCTGCGCGTCCGGAGCCTGTGCTCTGCAACGGGAGAGGCCACAACAGTGAGAGGCCCACGTACCGCAAAAAAAAAAAAAAAAAAAAAACACCTTTGCATAAATTCTTTCTATGCACTTGCGAAACATCTTTGACAGATAAAACTATAATTTGCATTTTAAAATCATTCATTTGCAGCAGAATAGTAAGTACTTCATATTCCCATTCAGTCAAAGTTTGTAAAAGTAAAGCAAAGTTACCAGACAAATTATTAATCATTAACGACCTCTAAGGAGGGGACAGTGGGGAGGGGCAGGGATGCTGGAGGAGAGGATGACTTCAATTTTTTCTTTAGACCCTTGTGTATGGTTTGTTTACAATGTGAGCTTTTTTAAAAAAAATTAAGAAAACAAAACAGCCATTGCTTCCCACTCTTCTGTACAAACCTGTTAAGAGAGAAAATATGAGGAGTGGGACACTCTGCATTTGCTTCTGGAAAGTGCTTCCACTTGAGCCCCTCATACCTGGGTCCCACGGGCACTGAGGCAACTCTTGAAGTTGGTATCTAAGTTTAGGTGAGTGGGGGGTTAAATGGCTCTCAGTGGAGTGCAAAGCTGGGATTAGATATCCCTGCTTTACTACACATTTAAGGAAGAGGAAAAGCTCTAATGAAACTGCCCACACACCAGGAAACAAAAGCATGCTCTTTCTGTCACCAACTCCACCCAGTTCCTGAAAAACAAGCTGATGTCGGCAGGTGGACTGGCTTACAGGAAAATGCTCAGGTGGCCGGATACAGAGGACTCTGCCTCCCTGCCCACGCGGGGAGATGAGGTCCATCACTGACGGAGGCAAATACAAACATGCCAAGGACAACAGTCTGTGAAACACCACCCTGGAGGTCGTGGATCTGAAAATTATGCACATGGAAAGATACCAAAGTTCTGTTAAGTAAAAAAGAGTAAATTTCATATTCCCATTTTTTTGTTTTAGAAGTGTGTGTTTGAGTATATAAAACACCTAGAAAGATGGACTCCACACCGTTAATGATAGTTTCCTCAGTGAAAAGGGGGATTTCACTCTTCCCTTTATGCTCTTCTGTATTCTATTTTAACTAGTTTGAAATAACAGGCATTATATTTGAATTGATCATTTTTATTTTAATTTTCAAAACATGAAAACTAAAAACTTATTACAAGGTCAGGGTCTAAATGACATACCCACAGGGAAGGGCCCAGCACAGGACTCTGCTCAGAGGCAGGGCCACCAGCGTGGGCCGTCCCACAAGCACAGGATTCCTGAGGCAGCACGAGGAGCTGCTGGGCTGTGATGCGGAAAGGGAACGGATGGTTATGGAGAAAGAGAAGGGGAAAATATTTGTTGCCTAGCCATTTTATTATACAATATTTAATCCTCACAGTAACCCTACTGTGTAAACATTACTCTTTCTTCCAAGGTGGTAGCATTCAAGTGCCTGTGCATGTCTTTCCAAATCTAGGCCCCTTCCTTAATCAGAAAGCCTTCAGGATAGCTAAGAGGAGAGGAATTGGAACACACATGTCCCTGCGGCCCATAGACCTCAGGGCTACGGGAGCCAAGAGCCGGGCCCTCAGGTCCAGGGCCATTGGGAGGAGACGGGCCGGGATGGGAGGCTCTTCTCCAGCCTCCTGGCATCCATCTCCCTGGCCCCCACCACCTCCTCTCTGTTCCTTTATCAGCCAACCTGCTTCTTTTTTTTTTTGGCGGTATGCGGGCCTCTCACCGCTGTGGCCTCTCCCATTGAGGAGCACAGGCTCCGGACGCGCAGGCTCAGCGGCCATGGCTCACAGGCCCAGCCGCTCCACGGCATGTGGGAGCTTCCCGGACCGGGGCATGAACCCGTGTCCCCTGCATTGGCAGGCGGAATCTCAACCACTGCGCCACCAGGGAAGCCCAGCCAACCTCCTTCTTGCCTCAGCCATTTACACAGGCTATTCCCTCTGCCTGCAGAGCCCACCGCTGGGCTGAAACGTCCTTCCCTCAAGGTCATCTGCACTGACCCTTCAGACCGTCAGGGCGCCACAACACTTCCCACAGTCGCAACGGAGTGACTATCAGCATCGTTACTATATGTGAGGCCTGCTCCCCTACCAACTGGAAGTTCCCAAAAGTCTAAAGTCTTGTTTGTCTTTTCCACCATAATCCCTGGCATCTAACAGTGATCACCACTTAAGGAGTTTCCCAGTGAATATTTGCTGAATGAATAGGGAGCTTTAGAAGCTGGAAGAGGTTCTGGGGAATTACCCAGAATATGTAAATATGGTCCCCTGAAGAGAACATCCTTTGTTCCTCTTAGATGGAGGGACAGGGAGATGATATTTGTCTCAATCATAAAATCTATATCCAGAAAATATTGCAAAGGAGCTGAGACTGCTATCATTTTTATGAAAGGTCAGTATGATTTTGGTCAAAAACTGGAGGATCCAGAAGAAAATGAAAAGAGCTGACACGTTTGGCACTGTGTTTGTAGCTAAATTTTTCTTCTCTCGTGTCCTTTACTCTCCCCATAAGATAAATGTTAATTTTTAGGCATGATAATAGCATTGTGATTATATTAAGAGATAATCTTTATCTTTTAGAGAAATATGCTTGAACTATTTATGATATCTGGGATACAGGGTGGAGGAAGTGGACGGGGGTGGAGACGGGGCAGGACTGACTATGGGCTGAGGGTCGTCAGCTGGGTGAAGGGTCCATTATTCTCCTTTTGTTTATGTTTGAAATTCTCCAGAATTAAAAGTTTTTAACACTTCTTTATAATGCTGCTCTGTATTAATAAAAATCACATTTTCAGAAATGTACACTAGGCCTATGAAAAGCCTCCTGGGCATGAAACAACAGGAGGTAAAATCGCCTTGCAAACAAAAGCCCTAATAAATGCACCGAATGAAAAAGTTATCGCCGAAGAAGGGAAAAGGAAACGATCAGCTGAAAGAGCATCCCAACCCCCTCGGTACAATGCCGCAGAATTATCAACAGGCACCATCAGTCAACTATACAGAGAATGTCTCCGTGACACTGTTCCCTGGGATGTATGCACAGCTTACTACTTACATTACAGGCTCATGCTATGGCTGTTTTCCCTAAAGACACACTTGGTGGCAAGTGCCTTAGAAAAGAAAAACTATAGAAAAGTAACCCAGCCTGAACTCTTGCTGCAAGAGTTTTACTGCTGGGGGAGAGCTGGGGTACGAATCCAGTGACAGATGACCATATTTTCCAAACCCTAAGTCAGAATATAAGATCTTACAATGAGATAAGCTCTACAGAGGCAGTGACCGTATCTGCCGTAGTCACCGCTATATCCCCGACACTTAGTGTAAATAGATGCTCGATAAGTCCATTTTGAAGGCAAGAAGAGAGAGAGAGAATACTTGGAACTGTGCTTAGGCCAGAATATTTGGAGTATGTGGTCATCCTAGACACTGATCTGTGCAAAGGAAGAAAATCCCACGGTCAAGAAGGGTTCTTAGAGAATAATACCAGAAAGCACAGTTTTCCAAAAATCCGAATTGATGGTGGTAGAACGCCACAGTCAGCCCCTGACCCCAGAGGCTAGGACAGGCAGCTGGTCACACGTCCAGCTGCCAATATGACTTAGATGGACCGTAACATGGATTGACTGACTTGAAAGCTATAAGCCAAGTTATTTCCAAAACTTTTTGTTCGGGACCTCTTCCTGCAGCCAGAGGGTGGCAGCTGACCTGGGGACTCTAAGTGCTGAGCCTCCGGGCATCCTATCCATCTTGTAGGCAGAGGAGGTGACTTTCAGGAATGTGCTCTGACCTGTCTGACCTGTGTGTCCATCATAGCAAATTACGGTTCCTGGTCATTACTCATGCTTGACTTTGTTTTGCCCGATTGTGACATCAATGAACGCTACAGCTGAGCCTAAGGGGCTCTTCCACAGCCTGGGAGGGAAATAGGGAGGGGATGGGCGGCCCTGTCCCCTCAGAGAAATGGAGACCTTTGGCTTATTGAGATACTTGTTATTTCTGACTCTCGCACAGATCGAATAGAGACCACTGCCTACATAAACTCATGCTTGGAAAAAGACGGATCACTTTGAATGCTTAAAGATGAGAAGAGGGCTTCCCTGGTGGCACAGTGGTTGAGAGTCCGCCTGCCAATGCAGGGGACACGGGTTCGTGCCCCGGTCCGGGAGGATCCCACATGCCGCGGAGCGGCTAGGCCCGTGAGCCATGGCCGCTGGGCCTGCGCGTCCGGAGCCTGTGCTCCGCAACGGGAGAGGCCACAACAGTGAGAGGCCCGCGTACAGCAAAAAAAAAAAAAAAAAAAAATGAGAAGGGAAAGAAAAATTCTAGCCAAGCAGAAATCCCACAAGAGAATGTAGTTCTAATGACAGTATCCTTATAAGAGTAACCTCTTAAAGATATTACTCTATACTCTATACTAATATCTTAGAGATCTTACTCTTTATATTACTCTAAAGATATACTCTCTCTGTAAAGATATCTCTAAGTAGTATCGTAAAGATATTACTCCATTCTAAGCAGACAATAGCTGCTTAGGCCTAAACACTCCAGGAAAAAGAGAAGGAGAAGAATATCTTCAGGGAGGTGGGAGGATCAGTTCTTTTCTGGAACCCAGGGGTATAGTACACAGCTTAGGTAAGTTACCTCGACTGATACAACAGACTTTCCTGAGAGGAGGAAGTGTGCAAGTTGACATCACCATGACGACACGGCCGGGGCACAGATCCGAGACAGAACTACTACCACTACTAGCTGTGTGGCCCCGTGCAAGTGACTTAACTTCACTGTTTCAGGGTCCTGAACAGTAAAAGGGGGATAATACCACGAGTTTCAGAAGCTTGTTTTAAGGAATACATGGAATAATATACATAAATCATCTAGGGCACCGCTGGGCACACTAGCAGATAACTGACAGATTCTACTGTTAGCGGTGGGGGCATGACATTTCCGAGCATCTGATTTCCTACTAAATTCTCCACATCTGTCTGGATGCTTCCGCCTGTCTGTCCACCTCTCTCCTCTTGGATCCTTTTGCTATTCCCATCACAGTCACCAGATTTACTATGACAGTGAAACGCTCACCCCTGAACTGGCCTTGGTTTCCCTGCTAGGAAAATTCAAGAGCTTGGTGCACCATCGCCTGGCCCCTCCTCGGTGTCCAATGAGGTTGTGGGGCGGCAGCACTGCTGGGGCAGTCGACGCAGCCCTGACCTTATGTTAAACCACAGCCACTGCACTTTCACCGTTCTACAGATGGTGTTGTCGTACATATTCGTTTGAATAAAGAGTTCCAGAACTAAAGAAATGTGGGGAAATGCTGGCTCCAGGCTAACATTTCCATTTGCTAGAAGAGGAATTTGAGGCCCCTGGAGATGACTTGAGTGGCCCGACCACGACCTCGAGTGATCAGGCAGCCAGCACTAGAACCCAGGCCTCTTTGCCCTCCAGGGGCTGCTATCTCTGAGAGGCACATAGAGTCCTACACGCTATCACCAGGGCAGCTCCAGCCCCATCTGAATCACAGCAGCACACTCCCTCATCTGGCAACAGCCCCTGATGTTGTATAAACAGTCACACCACGGATGAGAACGCAGCAGGCTTATTCATCCGGGGCTTTTAAGGGAACAAGGACTATAAAACCGAATGGCAAGGGTTTCCTTGGAATCATTTTACTGGGCTAGGAAAGCCCCCGACTTTTCATACATACACATATATCCGCTCTCCCTCACTCAGGGTTCTCCAAGATTGAGAGAGAAACAACTTCTTTAAAAACACAAGTCACTAAAGGACATCTATGACAGAAGGATGCTAATAGCTAACTAAAACATCATACACTTCAAGCTACTTTGTCACTTCGGAAACACCTCATCGTCGCACAGCCTCCGAATAGGCAGAGCTCAGATCGTATTCTCTAAAATTCAACTATGCAGTGAGACCCTGATTCAACACTGGTGTTGGTTCTATCTCTTACTTCTCTGTGTATGTGTGTATCTGTGTGTGCATAAGAATATTTGCACATAGATTTGGATAGGAATATGGATACGTACATTCACAAAGTTCTTTGAAAATGATAGGGGTTTAATTTCAAAATTATCTACTACCGGGCTTCCCTGGTGGCGCAGTGGTTGGGAGTCTGCCTGCCGATGCAGGGGACACAGGTTCGTGCCCCGGTCCGGGAAGATCCCACGTGCCGCAGAGCGGCTGGGCCCGTGAGCCATGGCCGCTGAGCCTGCGCATACGGAGCCTGTGCTCCGCAACGGGAGAGGCCACAACAGTGAGAGGCCCGCATATTGCAAAAAAAAAAACACAAAAAAATAAAACAAAATTATCTACTACCAATTTTAATTTTAATGTTCAACAATTTAATAAACATGTCATCAATCCCTCAACACGAAATTTGTGTCTACAAACTAATCAGCATTTCCTCTTCCATATAATTAATGACGTTTAATATACAAATAAAAGTCCATTGCTCATTTGCCCGAGTTGTTAATACAATTTAAGGTGATAATATTCCACAAAGAAACTTATCATGGGTTGAACAGTGTCCTGCAAATAGAGAGCACGTTGGAGCCCCCTTCCCCAGTACCTCACAATTTGGCCTTATTTGGAGACAGGGTCAAGTTAAGAAGAGGTCACTGGAGTTAAGACCTAATCCTATATGACTAGTGTCCTTACAAAAAGAGGACAAATTGGATTCAGAGACAAACACACACAAGGAGAACAGCATGTAAAGCTGGAGTGATGCTGCCATAGCCAGGGATTGCCCACAGCCGCCAGAAGCTGAAAGAGGCAAGGAAGCATTCTTCCCTGGAGCCCTCAGAGTGCGCATAGCCCTGCGGATACCGTGATCCTGGACTTCCAGCCTCCAAGACTGGGACGCCATAAATTTCTGCTGTTTAAGCCCCCCAGTTTGGGCAACTTTTTTATGGCAGCCCAAGGAAACTAACACAAAACTGAATCACCATAATCCACAGTCACGCACTAAGCGCCAACTACGGGCAAAATGAAAAGACTGCACATTGTTAAGTGTGTGTATATATGGACACGTTGTACACGGATGTGGCAGGAATATGTATGTATACATACGTGCAGTGCTTAGCAGCAGATGGCTAGGTGCCAAGGGAGAGGGTAGCCTGGGTGTCCTGCAGCTCAAGAGAGGGGATAATCACCCAAGCACAGGCAGGCCAGGAAGGTCGTGGGGAAGCGGGCCTTCAGTAGGGTCTTGAAGGGTAAGGAGACTTGGATAAACTGAGTGTGGCTGGGCAGAGACTCATAAATGATCCAGATTTCATACTTTTAAATATTAAAATAATGGTCATACAGCAATAAAATATCTGTCCCTAAAAGTAACACCACGCAGAGAACAATGAACACCAACTCAGCCACCAGCAGGACAGGACTCGGGAGAGCAAAGCTGATGTACAGGGTGTGCATCCTCCCGAAAGCGGCCAACCTGTGTATGGAGGAGTTCTCTGAGGTAAGGTTTGTGCAGAGAGAGGAGGCGAGGCCCAGGTGTATTGGCAGAGGGATGCTCAGAGGAGGACATCATAATATCAGAAAAGATGCAGCAGGCACAGCCCAAAAGGGAGGAGGAGATGCAGTTTCAGGAAGGAGAATGACTTCTCCAGGGAGGACAGGGGAGAAAAGCGAAGAACCAGGGCCACTGGGTTTGACAAAAAAGGGGAAGCGATTTGGCATTAAGTCATCGCCTCTCTAATCAGTGTTACAGGCCAGACACTGTGGTGGGACCTTTGCATATACTAGCTCAGTTACCCTCTGCAGCTAGACTTCAATGTGCCTACTTGAAAGATGAGGAAACTAACAGCAGAGAAACAAAGTGTCTGGGAGCCATCCGTGGACTGGGGAAAGCAGTCTCGGGGCAGGTGGGATCTTCCTTAAGAGAAAGACAAAGAGAAGCAGGCAGCTGGGCATCTGCCTTAGGAGCAGGAAGCCGTCCACATCCACCCAAGGAACCCATGACTCCAGAGAAAGACGCTGCCTCTGTTGTAATTACCTCCAGAAGCCTCCAAACACCCCATCCTGAAGCTGGGCAACCTGTACCACCTGCTACACCCTTCCCCCTGCTCCACTGTAATTCCTCTTCCTGATGATCTGGGGCCAGTAGACAGAATGGCCCAGCTGGCAGTGGTGTCTGTGTGTGGCCAGCTGCCCCATGGCATCCTTAGGTCCTCAAAAGACACTAAGCATCCTCCATGACTGTGAAAAAGAACAAGGCCCAGGCCTGCCCTCAGCCGGCTGAAGCTCTAACAGGGCCCTGGAAACCCTCTGAGAAGCTTCACTTTATCAGCAACCCACTGGGCCATTTACAGCTTCTACATCCGAGCGAGCTCCAAACCCCGCCTTTGCACGCCGCAGACCCCTCCAAAGGAACCAAAGTCACTTCACCAGCGTTCCCGGCATCTTGCGGTTTTGTGGGCTACGTATGATGTCATAGAGAGGGGCAGCCACACCGAAGGCACATCAGAGGAGCTGGCAGCCCCAGGGCCTCCTTGCTGGTGCCTGCCTCTGGCTCCCAGTGACTCAAGACCAGGCACCTGGCTAGGACATGGTGACGAAATCACCCAGAACAGCCTCACCGTTACCACCAGGACCTTCAAGTGCGGCCACCACCCAAGGACTTCGGTTCTGGGGTAACAGCCAGCTGCACCCTCCTCCTCTCTACCCCAGTTCTTCTGCAGTGAGAAAAGATGGGCACTCAGGCTGCACACCTGGTCCCCCCAGTCTAAGAAGCATCCTGGCGCATCCTCTCCCCCAGCATTTCTCCGCACGCCCCTTGAGTTCCCAGGCAGGAAGGTGTAGGGTGCAGGGAGACTGGAAGGACTTTGTCCCCCACCAGCACCACTTTCACCTGGATTACATCCTCGTTCAGGATGACGTTTTGAACAAAAAAAAAAAAAAACAAAGAAAAAAAAAGGAGGGTCTAATTGCTTTTAAAAGTTTGAAAAGCACCGTTCAAGACCAAGAGGCAAATCGGTACACAACGTGGTTCCCAATGCACCTGTGACACAGAACACACTGCCTCTTTCTTCGGGAACACTTGACTATTCTTGTGCAGTGACATGCCCCCCGGTGCCTCACATCATCCACTGTCCCAGTGTCGGCGCCCAGAAGCCCCTCACAAACATCTCCTCAGGCGTGCGGCTCGGGTATAACTCCCAAAGACCAAATTTCCCACTGTGTCTACCATGCCTATGGGGCCCTTGCCCTGTCGCTCACCCCAGCCTGGGCCCCTTTCTCCAGCCAGCACTCGTTCTGATTCCCCATGTGCTAAGCTGCCCATGAACCCCTAGGCACAGCCCAGGGCCACTTCTCTGACCAATCTATCAGCTTTGAAAGGAAGGACAGGGAGGGGATTGGTGAGGGCAGAAGGGGACCCCTTCCCCCAGCAACACAGGCCACTGAAGCCTGACCACTCCCGCTCTCTTTGGTTCTGAGATTTTACCCACAAACTTTTTCTTTGGAGAATGCTCAAAGGTACAGAGAAGTTGGAAGAATGAACTACGTAACCAATGTACCATTACCACAAGTAAGAAAAGTACTATTCATTCGATAATATGTACTATATGGGTTCATATTCAAAACTGTATAGTTATCCCAATATATCTTTTATAGATTTTTTTTGGGAAACAGGATTTAATTAAGGTTTAATTCGTTATAATGATATTAAGTCTCTCTAGTCCCTTTTATCTCCAATAGATTCTCATTTTTCTTAAATAACATTGAATTTATTAAGGGAGCCTGGCTAATTTTTTGTAGACAGTCCCACATTTTGGATTTTTCTGTGTCCTTATTACTAGATTCAATTAAACAAGTTTGGCATGAATATTACTGGTAACATTGTTTACTTCTGAATTGTATCACATCAGAAGTCACATAATACCAGGCTGCCCACTATTGGTAATGCTGAATCGGATCACCTGGTAGAGCTACTGGCTACCATCTTGTGGCATATTGTACCTTTAGAGTCAGTAAGTGATCAGTGAGGTACTAATACTCTTGAGTATATATACTACTCCACAGTAATCTTCCACCAATTAGTATTTGCATTCATTGATGACCTGACCTGGGGGTTACAAAGCAGAGATTTTCTAAATTTATCAGCTGATGTCATATAAAGAACAGCTTTCCCTTTTATAATCTCTCTCTGAATCTCTCTCTCTGATTATTACTATAAATCCATGAGGTTTTTTTATTATTCAATGTGCCACGGCTCATCACTGTCATTCATTCTTTTTAATGTTGAAATGTTTCCATTTTAACCAGTGAGAGCCCTTTCAAACAGGCTTCTGGGTCCTTTGATATGGCCCAACTCTCCATGTTCCCAGAGCCCTGCTTACACTTCTGGAGCCTAACACTCGAACGATCACGTCATCTTGGTTTACTTATACGTCTGTCTCACCTGCAAAACTACGAGTTTCTCAAGGCAAGGCCAAGGTCAGAGCTATCTTTGTGGCCCAGCGTGTAGCACAGCAGCTGGCACAAAAACGCCTGCGCCAACTCCTCCCTGCAGCTGGGTGCCCTTGCCGCGGCAGAGCTGCTGCTGGGCTGTTCCTCTCCAGGCAACCCCTCCACCATGTGAGCTGGGCCTCCAGCTCCAGCCACAGAGAAAGGCTCAGGGGCAGCTCACAATGGGCCCTTTGACTCAACGGGATGAGGCTCTTTCAGGAAAAACACGTTCCCAGCCACAGCACCCGTCACTAAGGCCAGCACTCCTGGAGCCTCAAGGCCACACAGAGCCTACATTCACCAAGAAGCAAGAGCAGGGACAGGAGGCAGCAAAGCAGCCTGACTTCTGGGAAGATGGCAGGTGGGGGGCAAGTGCAAGAGGGCCTTTCATCACACAGCTGCTGACATGCAGGCTCTGTGAATAGCCTGGATGGAGGATGGCAGGAAAAGGGGTTAAAATGAAAAAGAGTACAAAGATGGGAACCAGTCAGGGCTTCGCTTCAGAGATGGCTTACCTTCTCTCTTCTTTCAACCTTCTTTCCACTTGACTCAGACACTGGACTCTCAGGAGGTACGGTCAGCCGTAGTCTGCAGACATTTGCCTAAGAGAGATGAGAGAAGAGGCCTGTTACGAACCTGCATTTGCAATTGCAGCAGCCAGATGACCTGGGGCTTCTCAGAGCCTCTTTCCCCTACTTAGCAATGGTGATGACTTAGCAATGGTGATGACGGTACCAATCTCACAGGGGACGCTGCGGTAAGACCAGCCTTTGCCTGGCCCATCACAGGCACTCATCACCTCACTGCTTATGTTTTATGTTTTCTTGTTTGGGAAACTACTGAATAGTTTCACAGAGTTCAAACATTTTTTTTAAATGGCTCATGTTCCGTGACAGTACAGAACGATCTGATTTCACATCCATAGGCCAAAATACAGCTAGAAGGATAGAGGCCAAACGATACACAGTGGTGATGGGGTAGGAGGGTGCTTTCTACTAGACTCTGTGTTGGCTTCTCCTATAACAGACATGTACATGTTCAATCACAACATTTTTTTAAAAGTCGATATACCCATGTTCACAGCAGCACTATTCACAACAGCCAAAAGGTAGAAACATCCCAAATGTCCATCAATGCATGAATGAATAAAATGTGGTACGTACATAGAACAGAATATTATACAGCCTTATAAAGGAAGAGAAATCTGACGCATGCTACAACATGGAGGAAACTTGAGGACGTTATGCTCAGTGAAATAAGGCAGGCACGAAAGGACAAATCCAATATGCTTCCACTTACATGAGGTCCCTAGAGTAGTCAAATTCATAGAGACAGAGAGCAGAATGGCGGTTGCCAGGGGCTGAGTTATCCTTCAATGGGTATGGAGTTTCAGTTCCAAAAGATGAAAAGATTCTGGAGATGGACGGTGGTGATGGTTGCACAACAATGACAATGTACTTAACGCCACATGGTGTTTATTTCATCCTATTGTCACAGCCTGGTCCTACTGTGACATTTTCCAGAGAGAAGTGATCCTACCATTAAAACAACGACAAAACCCCAGAGGGCCAAAGCAGCAGCCAGAGTGCCCAGCCCACAGCCAACTGCACTCATGAGAGCACTGCTTGTCCCTGTTATGGGTTGAACTGTGTCCCCCTAAAATGTATTATGTTGAAGTCCTAACCCCTAGCACCTCAGAACGTGACTTTATTTGAAAATAGGGTCTTTATAGAGGTTACAGAAGTTAAAACGAGGTCATCAGGGTGTGTCCTAATCCCAAATAACTGGTGTCCTTATCTAACGGGGAAATTGGGAGACAGACACGCATACAAGAAGAACACCATGTGAGCATGCGAAGGAGAAGGGCCTGGAACAGACCCTTCCCTCACAGCCCCCCTAAGGAACCAATCCTGCTGACACCTTGATTTTGGACTTCCGGTCTCCACAACCGTGAGACAATACATTGCTGCTGCTTAAGTCACCTGGCTTGTGGTACCTTTTTGCAGCAACCCTAGCAAACTAATACACCCCCCAACCTGGTTTGCAGGGTCACAGATCTGCACTGGTCCTCAGGGCAGCTTCTGGGCAAAAGTACCCTGCATCCAAGAAGCCCAGGGTTGGATATGATTGTAAAAGACCTTTGAATGCCAACCTGCCAGCCTGCGAAGGAACCCCCTAACCCAACAGTGCTCCTGGCAGGTGGACACCCAGCCTGAAGGTAACATTTTCCATGTACAGGTGAGAGCACATTTGGGACACATCAGCGCTTCCACACACACCACTGCCTCCCTCTGAGGTACCCCATTTTGCTACCTGACACCTCTAGCTTCCTGATAATGAACTTACAAGTTCTTCCTCAGAACTCCTACCTAATGGACCCAGGGTGCCCTCGGGGACTGCCACAGAATTCCCTTTGACTCTTCACAGGCCTGAACCTCCTTTCTTCTGCACTGAACAACCCCAGTTCTTTCAGCCATGTGATTTGGTTTCAAGATCCTTCTTCATCCTCACTCTTCTCTGGGCAAGCTTTGAGTCCAGTGACCCCAGGGTGAGACGTGGCCTAACACATGGCCAACTTTGCAATAAACCTTCAAAGCTCATCGCCAGTCATGCTGGCCAAAGAGGAACCAAGCCGTCCCGGCACGTAGCTCTCTTAGCTGACCATCCACGACACTGATGGGAATTCGAGGGCCTCCAGAGAAAGGTAACGCTTTGACTGAAGGCCACTTGGACTGGTTGAAAACAGCTGGCATTTGCACACACATCAGAGTGTAACCCACACCAGGCAGGTAATCCAAGTCTGTGATGCTCAATAATCTTGTCTGGTAGGCAGGATCTGAGCCACAGCACAATTTTGCAGAGAAAAGGAAGGGCTCTTCTCCTGCACCACATCACACACACCCATACACCCACACACACACACAGTATGCACACACACGTACATACCTACACAGGTGCACACGCACATACACAGGTTCCAACACCTACTAGGCTGTGTTGATTATGAGCAAACTATTTAATCTCTCTGAATCTCAAGGGTAAAAGGCAGGTAAAGGAACATGCCTGGCACACAGTAAGCCTCTATCAGTGTTAGATATTTTTATTATTATCTAGATATTATCATCATCCTACAAGCTCCAAAATGATGATATAGGCTTAACTGGCTTCCCGGCTCTGATTTCTATAATACTAAGCAATTTGGTCAACGGATCTAATGGGTATTAGTACTGCAAGTGATACCTTTTTTTAGGCTGATTGCCCTACGGGGGTAATCCCTAATGACAATAATTTTCAGAATAAACCAAAAACCTGAAGACAAGGCCCAGAAGGGACCTCATGGGTCCAATCACTCAAAATGAGAAGTCCCTTCCCCCGATTGAGACAATTCTTTGTCTACTCAGAACTCCGATATTCGTCAACACACTTCCTGTAAGTCTCCCCGAGCCACGTATGCCCTACGGTACGCAAAGACGCAGGATAAAGAGAATGCATGTCTCTAAACTATCAGTTTTACCTGGTGATAGATAATGAATTAAAATAAAATGAACATGTAAGATAAACATTTGACTTCAAAGCTATCTGGCAGGTGCAGCAGGTGCAGCAGGTGCTTGCGGCTACACCCAGGCCCCTGTGCAGAGTGTTTACTCTTGTCATTAGAAGTGCTTTTATGGAAGCAGTAAGGCATGGATTCCACGTGGTGCTTGCATTCTGCAATCAGTGCTGGTCCACAGATGGACTGACTATACAGATGCAATCCCAACCCAGCTTGGAACAGGATCAGACCCTTCCTAATAAGATGGTCAAATGTACCGTCATGTGAAAAAAAGAAAGGTGCTGGGGGAAAAATGTTAACAATAACCCCATGTTTGTTTTTTAAATACAATCTGATAATTTGTACAGATTTGTGGGGGGAAAAATGTCTTTAAGGAAACACAGCCAGCTGCTGCTGGTGGTAGTGGTGGTGATCTTTGGAAAGTGGGATTTCTGCAATGTCTACACCTGTTCCAAGTATGTGTAAGTTTTTAAATTAAAAATCATAGTAGTCATAGCAATAATAAAGATTGAGAGCAACTATATCAGACACACACACACACACACACAGAGAGAGAGAGATCAATCCTTCCTAGACCCACAGGACTGCTTCAGGAGCAGCAAAGAGAACATCCCGAAGGTCTAAAAAGTACTCTGAGTTTCTTTACAGAAGCACTAAGTAACCCCTGAACGCATCCGATAGGTTGACCCAGTAGTTTACTTCCCTTTAGTCATTCACTCTCAGGAATCTCCCCGTGGGAAAATGTCCCACTGAGTAAGGGCAAGGCAGTGTTGCTTATCTCTCTGAGCCTTTGAGGACGCTGACCTTCATGATTTCCTGACACTCAGGTACATAATACTTAGAGCAGCCCAGGCTGGACAGTACCTGAGAGGCAGGTAAGGTAGTTTATTCCCAGGGGTTCCCACGGCAGCTGGCTCAGCCCTGTGTTCTGAACTTCGAGGAGAGCTGAATCTTACTTACCTTGAACACTACTGCTGGACCAGCCATCCCTACAAGAAAGGGTCCCTTCCAGTGCATCAAAAGCAGGAAATGGACTTAGTGTACTTCAAGTACTGAGCACCCACTACTTGTAAAATACTTTTAAGGGCTATGAGGGTACTAATATGGAAAAGAAACAGCCATGCCCATAGAGGCTCATAATGCAGAAACACAGCCACAAAGGGCAATCAACAGCACTTGGTATAACCAATATAATATTGGGAGAGACAGGGTAGTTTGTGGTTAAGGCACGATGCAACTGCACTTCTGGGTTCCGATTTTGGTTCTGACACCTACTAGCTATGAAACCTTTGGAAAGCTACTTAATCTTTATTGCTTCAGTTACTTTAGTTGTAAAACACAGCTAACAATACTGCAGAACCACTCTGTTGAACTTGTGGCGAGGATTAAATAAACTAATGAAGAAACTAATGAAAAGGGCTTAGAACAGTTTCTGGTACATATCAAGTACTCTGTAAGTCGTCTTTTTTACCCTGGGAATATAGGAAGGAGAACAATCATCTTAACTGGAGGTGGGAGTACGTCGGAAGGCTCCTAGAGATGACATTTGAGCTGGGTATAGAAGGAGAGAAAGGACTGCTTGGGTCAGTGAGGTTGGGAGAATCCATCATCAGAATAACAACAGACAATTACCAGGCAAGGCATTCATTCCAGGCTGGCCAAAGGCATAGACATTGGCATGTTCTGAAAATGGTAAATGGGCCTGCAGCCTGAGCAACAGTGGGGGAGGAAAATGGACAAACAGGTAGGGACCAAACTCTGACAAGCTACAAATGCCTAATGGCAAAGCAAGGCCTCTAATGGAAGACATTGGGGAGCCATTTAAATTTCTGGAGGAAGGGTTCAGTGATTCAATAGCAATTATTGCGTACCTCCTATTATGTTCCACACCCAACAACATGGACTGGAGAGGGGGAAACAGGGCTCCCATGTAGGCTTTGTACCTTAATTGCTTCTGTAGCCCTTACAGCGCTCAGCATAGTATCAACACGTAATAGGCCCTGCTCAGTAAATATCAATGTGGGTTTCTTTTTAGGTTGAACTAAAACACGGTAAGGAGAATGTACCTGAAACTCCCCAGAGAGCCTTCCACTTTCTTCAAAAACCAACCCCCATGGGAGGAATAGCAAGGCAGAGGCAGCGAGCATTCAAGCCTCTTCCACAAGAAGATACACAACCGAGCCCTTGTCTGCAATCAGGGCAACCAGGAGCAAAGCCGGGCCTCTGGGGACTTGTTTCTGACCCCCTTTGTGGAGGCAGAAAGCTGGTCCCCATGGAGGGGGGATTCTGGGATCCACGTACCATCATGCTCTCAGCTTCAAGTACCTGGGCTCACCTGAGGGAAAACTGTCCCTCTCAATTAAAAAGGGGTGAAGATGACCTAGCGAGGTGCCGGGTTTGCTCATCAGTTTACAAACATGGATTTCCCTAAGGAAATGAGCCAAGTGCATTTACACTTCCCTCAGGCCTAGTCCACTTTGTGACCGTGGGTCCCTGCCCAGCTCCGCCTAACAACAGAAGGTGTGGCCACTAAGGTTGTAGCTGGGAGGACGGACGCCACAATCCCTCTGCTAAGCACAAGCATAAAATCTCTGGAATACACAGGTGGAACAGGGCCTGCCCCGTCTGAAGCAGGCCTCTTCCTTTGAAGTAGGCTTTGGCCCTGAACTTGCAGGCCTGATTATCTACATCAGAATGGGGCAAACTTCTTCTGTAAAGGGCCAGATAGTAAACACTGAGGGTCTGCAAGCCCTGTAACAACCATTTCTAGCTCAGAGTATACAAAACAGGTCGAGGGCTGGATCTGACTATGGGGTTGTAGCTTGCCAACCCTTGACCTACATACTTGGACGCTTCTTCCAGGCGGTATAAAGTGTCCTGGAACCCCCTTTTCTGTGTCAGGGCTGACTCCAGACAAAATTCATAAGTAGGAGGATGGTGACTTCTCCTTCCTGCTCTGACTGGCTCATCTGTACCAGGCTCACCATGTGCCCCGAATGCCAAGACCCAGAGAGAAAAACACAGGTACGAACACACACAGACACCAGTGTGACCTGGCGTGTTATGACTCCTCCCCCCTGACCCCCCCCCCCCCACACACACACCTTGCCCTTCCACCAAGGCAAAGGGACTTTTCAGAACACAGGCCCAGGACTGTCTGCATTTCCAAGAAAGCTGTCTGGGAGAGCAACCCTGGATCCTCGGCCACACGTTAGATTCACCCGGGGAGCTGCCCAAACAACGCTGATGTTATTCTCTACTTTCCAATGTTCTCATTTAGACGGTCTGGGCTGGGGCCTGGGCAGAGGTATTCTAAGCTTCTCGGAATTCCATGCATAACCAGAGTAGAGAGCCACTCACTTAACCAAAGGAATGAAACTCTGACAGCACAACAGGATGAAGCACCTGGAATATTTGGAGGCCTTCCCAGAGCTGTCAAACTCCTCACCTGGGCCGACACTCCCATCCACAGGGCACCTGCTTCCTGCCCAGGTGGGCCAGAGGTCATGGGCTGGCTTCATCCCAAGCTTCTCTTCCTGTTTTCCCATTTGCCAGCTCAGAGTTAAGTGTGGCTGTTTGAGGACCCTGGTGACACTCTTCTTTTTAAGCACCTATTACACCAGGCTTGGGGAGGCAGGGTCCTGAAACCTTCTCAAGTAGTTAATCATAGGTAGGAGCAATGATGGGGTGCACAGGCCTCTAGGGGAACACGGAAGAGGGGGTTCAGAGCAGACTTCCTGCAGGAGCTGACCCTTTGTCAGAGGCGAGGAACAGCATCAAAAGCTTGGGGAATAGCAAGTAATTTGGGACATCTGCAAAGAGTATGCAAGAGGAGGGGGAAGGGGAGGGCAAAGGCCAGATCAGAAGGCCCTGGGTACTAAACTAAGGGGGTTTGTGCTTGTTCCTGGGGGTACAAGACTGAGGGGGGTTTTGAAGTAGAGGAGCTAGGTAACTGCATTTTAGAGGGATCACTCTGGCCTTAAAAGACAAAGAACAGTCAACAGGGTGACTAACATTTAGGAAATATCACTCTTCTAAGGAGGGAAAGAGGTAAATACCTCTGTGCTACTATTCTGTGTGCTGGGGGATATCTATCAGGACAGTTTTCGGCTGAGAGAGACGGCTGCAGGAAGCAAGAAGACCGTAACACACGTTATCACTGAAAGTATTATATTTTAGATCGAAACATTTCAACTTGGTCTCTAGTTAGTTGGCCCGGGATCCACAGCTCCCTGCACTCAATTCTACGATTTTTGAGGCTGACCTGAAAGGGTTTCCTAAGTGACCAGAAGCTCAGTGGTAACACCCAGCCTCCGGGTCTCAGGTTTCCTTAAGGATCCCCAGAACTCGGGTCCCCTTCATTCTACATGTGACACAGCGAGATGGGTGAACCAAAGCAGAGAAGTCGGGACATTTTTTTCCCGAGCCTACAACTATCAATTCTTAGTGGCAGAGGCTTTTTGGCTAAAACCCCTCAACTGGGTTCAGGAGGTCCCAGGGGAGCAGCCAACTGTTTTCTGAGTACAGCGGGCCCCCTGCCCATCCCCTCCCTGGGGGATGCTGCAGCCAGCTTCCTTCCACCAGACGCTGAGGTCCCACAATGCCCAGTGTCCCTTCCTCAGAGCCCCATAGGGTGATACAGAAGTTATGCACATAGATGTTTCTGGGAAAGGAAAAGGAAGTGAGGTGAACACCTGTCTGACCTGTTCACCGGCCAGCTAAGGAGAATTCTTTCTTTTGAGCCTATCAGACAGAAATGGGACCCAGGAAGAGTGAGGAAGTAATGACTGAGCAGCCCATTCCAGTTTTGAACGGAGGAAGCCTTCGCCAAATACAAAGAAATATTGGCAAAAGCAGGCCACGAGACAGTCCTATCCCTGTGGCCTTGTTGGGTTGGGTTTTGTTTTTTATGTGCCACTGAGGGGCCACAATACCAGTAACGGTAGCCAACAGTCTCTTATTATCGACAGAGCATGGTGCTGGGGGAACCCTTGACAAGTCTATCATCTCACACCACCCTCGCTGAACAGCTCAACCAAATACATCTGGCTGCACAAAGCAACACGTGCCTTTCCCCCAAAGCACGCAACCTGGCCACACAACTGACCTTTCACTGCAAAGTCTCCTTCAGTGGGATTAACTGCATTTACAAAATTCCTTTCCAAATCACAAAGCGATGTCAATATTTTAAAAAACGTTTATTCTCCAAGGTCATCAACCTGTCTATGGTTATCCTCCAGCCAATTTATCTTCCTGCTGTTGCCATAGATAAAACTATTTTTAGTGCACAACTGGTTGGAAGGCAGATTTTTTTTTTTTTTAATTTTATAACCCCTGCTGGTTGGCATCCACAAATGCCTCTCAGAGCTTTGTTTATCAGCTGACAGAAATTCCTCTCCCACCTGTTTTTTTTTTTTTTCTCCTTGAGAGATTTCAGATAAGAAGTAAGTACAAATTGTAGGTGGCAGCTACTGAACAAAGGATAACTAGTGACAGTCTGGTCTGGCCATACCACCCTGGTGGCTGACTCAGAGAACTCCCTGCTCAGTGTCAGCTGTCAGCGCCATTTCTGGTTGGCTTGAATGCCTGGATCAAAACATCCTGGTTCCCCTGCAGTCCCTAATTTGGTAAGCTCTTTGGATGAAACAGAAATGTTATTTTAATGGCTAACTTGTTACTGTTCAAGACCATCACTTGTCCAATATCTGAGAGGAAAGACAGAACGATACAGAGTTTATTGAAAAACTTTCAACTTAGGGAACACTTTTTTGCTTTTCACTTGTTTGGTCTACAATTTTATTTTCAAGGCATCCTGTTCTTGTTTTTCCAAAAAAATAAGTGTTTTGCCCTAAAGCAGGTCCAATACACCACTGTGATACGGTATATGCCAAGAGTTCCATTCAGAAGAATCATATTTCCTTTTTTCAGTATCTCAACGATGTCAATTGCCTTACAAAGTCCCACTCATCCTGCAAGACTAAACACACGTCTCCTACAGAGGGAGGCCTTCCTCAGATGCTTCAAGAAGAACCTTTTCTTTTAGCTTCTACACAAGCTTGTCAACACTCTACCCCACTATTACAACCATCACTTTGCATATGGTAGTCTGTGACAATGTCTGCTCCCACAGTTGGAGTGGACCCTAATATCTAGCCCTGCATCACACAGATCTATAAACATTGCTTAATAAATCAATTAATCAAAGATCATAGTTTACACATACATACACACAGTACTTGTGCCATTTGCAAATCCGGAGCAGAGCTGGACGTCATAAAGGGGACCCTAGAAACTTTAGATATCTTCTTTGCAGAACCTACCCATGTGCTAAGAGCAGCCCTACAGGGTCTGATTCAGGTTGCAGACCCCTTCAGACCAAAGTATTTCAGTTGTCTTATTCAAAGAGCAAAGCCTTCTCAGTAGTGTGTTCATTGTGCCAGACACCACAGCACTTACAACTACAGAAATACTTGAAAGTAAATATTTGAGAAAAAAAATCTTCAGAAAAGTTACCTACTATACTAGTCACATTTCATCCACCCATTATCACTCTAGCCACCCAACTAGTACCCACTCTGGAGGGGGACCTAGAGAATTTAATGCAATCTGGTCCCATGTATGACGCTGTCCAGGCTCAGGGCTAGCTTTTCAGTGACTTCATTCTTTCTCAGTCATAATTATGTTCCAACTGAGAAGGATTTCCCAAAAAAAAGGCAAACACCCATCTTGGTGTAAGGCTGGGATTGTGGTTGGAAACCCACTTGGATCTAATGGGGATCTTTATTTATGAAGCTAATGATTGGACAACCAGAGTTCTGTCAGCCCTAAGTGGTGCACGTGCACATATCTGAACCCATCACCTGGCCCAGACCCAGGAGTAACACAGAGTCTTTCTTCCAGAGCTAAAGAAAAACAGCATTGAAGACGACTGCTAGTCTCTTGGTTGAGGTACACAAAATCAAACAAGCACGTCTACAAGTCTAGAAAACAGGAGTCCCAAAGGGGGCCCTGGCTTGGACTTGCCTACTTGTTTAGCTAAACCTAGGGGAAATATGATGAGAGAAGTCTCAACCACAGAAAAGTACTCACCCAGATGATGAGTACTGAACATCATAATGAACAGGTGAACCAAAAAGGCACAAACGAAAGCCCTGGCAGTATGCTCTGAGGTACGAGTCTTGGAAGAGATATGAAATGGGAACGATGTGGCTAGCATTTCTTTCACAGAGCATCTGGAGAGATGAGAAAAGATGCAACAAAGATGGCAAAGAAACATCACTTCCAAAGGGCAACCTAGGTGAAGATGGTGCCCACTGTGCTAATACTTAAATCAGAAAGAAGAAAGCAGTTTGCATAAACCCAAGTCCCACAACTGGGCTCCTAGGTGGCCAGCAGCTAATTTCTACTTTGTATTGATAAAAATGAAGCCTACCTAGATTAAGCGCACTCCAAATCAGTGTTACTCTATCACGAGTGGGGACAAGTGGCCCTTTCTTTTCATCACTGGAAGGAGGAAAGTTTGGGTGTTAAAGACATTCATTACCTTTGAGTCTCAAGATAGGGACAATGCAGAAAGTTTCTCTTGCTTTTTAAACTGGTGCCAATACACTTGGCTTGATAGGCGAGGCAGGAAGGGGAGGAAATCTCTGGGAATTCCCTAAAGTCCCCTAAGCCCTTTGAGCCAGTGCGGCGCCTCTGGGACGTACGAAAGAAAGGTCTCGTTCAGAGCTGAGACAGGACCTAAAATTGAATCCAGGTGGGGTGTCAGGGCCAAGGGACCGGTTTCCGTGCGTCTCCATCCCCAGACAGCCGGGCGGCCTGGACAGGAAGCGGGACAGCAGCTACTCACCCTCCTGTTGGGCGCCCCGGGAGCGCTGGAGCCGCTGCTCGAGAGCAGGGTGACTGTGGACGTGGAGCGCAGCATCCCTCAGCGGCGTTGGTGGCGGGCTCGGTGCGGTGCTTCTCGCAAGTGTAATAAGCCCGGGGCCCGCCCCGCTGGAGGCGGGGAGGGTGGGGACCGCGCAGGCCAGTAGCGCCGGCAGGGGCAGCGCGGGGGCGGGGCTGAGGCCCGGCTGGGGGAGGAGCCGGGGCGGGGTCCCGCACTCGCCTGACTCGTCAAGCTGCATTTTCTCCCTAGGGCGCAGACCCAGCCCGTGTTGGTCACCTACCTTCCCCCACGGCTCTGCGCCCTCCCAGGGTCAGTCCCGGGGCGGGACTGAGTGCCTACCAGGCGTCCCTTCCAGCAGCCAACACAATCCACGGGCTCCTATCCTATGGAGTTTGCAATCTGGTGGGGATACCGAAAGATGACTGGTGTCGGTGCTTTGGTAGAAGAGGTGATACCCTTGGGAGCTCAAAACGTGGCCTTAGGGGTTAGCCTGTGTAGGAAAAGTCTTCCCAGAGGAGGTGATGACTAACCTAAGACCAAATACAAGTAGAAGCAATCCAGGCATTGAATATTCATCACAACTGCTCATAATTATGTAATGGTTCCTGTGACCCCGGCTGCAAGTACTTTCCATTTATTACCTCATTTAATCCTGACAACCACCCTTTGAGGTAGGCACTGTTATTGTCCTGTATCCCCATTTTTCAGATGAGGACATTGACTCACCAAGAGATTAAGTAACAAGGCAGGGGTCCCACTGTCTGGAAAGTGGCAAAGCTAAGACGGACCGTACAGTCTGACCCTAGTGCCTTGCTTATCAACTCTGCTGCCCCCCCAGCAGAGGGAGAAGGCCAAAAGAACTGCCAAGTGCAAAGATGGTGGAAGGCAAGAGAAGGTTTGGCAGATTTTTTAGAAACTGAAAATACCACAGTGCAAGGGGCAAACGGTAGACAAGCAGCAGAAGGGCGCTGGGCCAGATCATGAAGAACCTGCTGTGCTTAGCTGAAGAGTTTGGCCTTTATCCTGAGGATAAATGTTTCTCAAGACAATCCCTCTCTACTCACCCTTCAAAGCCCAAACACTCCCTCCCTACCAAGCTCTCCAGGACCCTCCTGCCCTGAACACTTACACCCATGAACCTCTATGCTTTTTGAGACCATGTCTTCTCAAAAGAAGAGTCCTCAGTGTGTGTGTCTGTCCCCTTCCCCCATGGTGAGCTTCTGGAGAGAGAGGACCCAGCCTCATCCTGCTCTGAATTCTCAGTGTGGCACCAACACAGAAGATACTCAAGAAACGTAAGAACTGTTGTTGAACAGAATTCCAGCTGATCCTATGGGATTTGCTCCTTCTGAAGATGAGGAAACTGAAGCCAGAGTATCTAAGTGACTTTCCCAATGTCACACAGCCTGTGTTTTAACATCTCGGTCATCATCATCCCAGCTATGTCTGCATTCTACAATACTTGCTTCATATGCCTTTTCTCATCAAAGTCTCACCGTGTCCAAAAACGTGGATACTGTTATTATCCCATTTTACAAATGAGGGAACTGAGACCTAAGGGCATTAGGTTAACTGGTGAACAGCTGGGACTAGACCTCTACTCTTCTAACTCCAGGTCTACTTTTTTTTTCTTTTTCTTTTTTTTAACTATAGTCCTCCTGCATCTTCCTATCCACCCACCCTTCTAAAAAGAGGTCATTCATGAGAGGTCTTTTCCCACGTTATTTCCATGAAGGCCCCTTTTCTTGGGAGGGTTTTATGGGACTAAAAGATGGGTCTGCCTTTCAATAAAACGTGGTCAATGTTGTGTTAGTTTCGGTGTACAGCACTTCAATAAAAAATAAAAAACAAACAAAAAGCTGTCAAAACACAGCTGCTGAAAGCCAATATGGGTTAGAGATACCTGCATGATTACCTCAGGAGAAAGAGGCTAATGATTATTGCTGTTATGTTGCCTTGAGGTTCTCCTTTCTAGGAAATGGGCTGCTGTTCTGAGTCAAAATAACCTGGCATCATCGATGTTTGTTTATATTACGGCAAACACCCAAGTGATCACTCAAGATGGAGTCAGCATTTGAGAGGAAGGGTGGGGCATGGATTCATTCCTCCATTATCCAAGTGTTTTTCATATTGTTAACACTTTTTTATACTCTATTACATTTCATTACAAAAGCAGCAGACTACACGTTAGCTTGTGAGCTCTTGGTGGGCACTGGATCTTGTTTACATTCCTGCCTGCCCGGTGGCTAGAACAGTAATTGGCATGTTGTGAGTGCACAGTAAACACTGAATGAGTGAAGAAATGATATTACAGAGTAATTGGCATGCTTCAAGTGCACAGTAATGTTGAATGAATGAAGAAATGATATTACAGGGAGTTCCCTGGCCGTCCGGTGATTAGTACTGGGCACTTTCATTGCCATGGCCCGGGTTCAATCCTCGGTCCGGGAAACGAAGATCCCACTAAACACACAGTATGGCCAAATAAAGAAAGAAAGGGAAAAAAAAGAAATGATATTACAGAGCAATACTTCAACTCACTCACGGCCAAGCAAAACTAAAACTAAGACCCTTGCTAACCCAGCTTCTAAGGTAGGCGGGGGTCTCCAAGCAGTTTGCCAGCTGAGCCCCAGGACTGTCCCAGCCAGGAAAGTTCCCCACGCCGGCTGTCACTAAGGGCTGCAGGTGGTGCGTGTGGGCAGATGCCAGGCTCTGGCTTATGACACAGCGCACCCCCCCCATGCCAGGCCAACACCTAAGGAACTGCAAGAGAGAGGGGAGTGGGAGCCCCCAGAAAGTGGAAAAAGAGAAGAAGGAGGAAAATAGGAAGACAAGTAGGGATGGAAAAACCAGTGAAAAGGTAGATCTGGCAGAGAAAGGAAAAAATGAAGTCATAGTCTAGGAACTAGGACTTCTATGAAGGGTTCTGGGAGGAGATCAAAAGGAAGGATTGACGCTTTTTGAAAGAGGAGTCAAAGGCCAAGCACTTCTGCCCCCGCCAGAAGTCCTCCTGGTCTAGAACTGTGAACAGGAAGAGGGCAGACGTGGGGGGGTGGGGAGTGGGGAGAGGGACGGGGCTCTGGTAGGGACAGCCTCCCTGCTTGTTCCCTTTCAGCACTGCCCCAGCCAACTCTGGGCCCTCCCTGAGCACTGCTGACAGAGGAGTGCCACCGGGCTGGAGGGAAAAGATGTTAGAACTCTCAGCTGCCACCCATTCCCATCCACAGTAATAGCCACATATGCCTAAAAGCTGTCCTAAATTTCTCTGCTGAAGCACAGGTCTGTAGAAAATTCTAGATGTCTGTATCCACACCCTCCATTTTCTTGAAATCAGTCACAAGATTGCACCTCCTTCTCCCATCCCAGCGCCTGGACTTCTCTCTCACATGTTCCAGCTTCGGCTTTCTGAACTGTCCGTGTTACTCTCTACAAAACCCTCTCCAGACTCTCTATCGGCATCTTTCGTTGAGGAGCTTATGACGGGACCCATTTCTCCAGCAAAGTCCTGAGTGGCAAAGACTACCTTTATTTCTTGGCAGAAGCAATCAGGAATGGAATCACTGAGCAGGACACAGAAGAAGTGAGCCCAAGCGATGCCTGGCTTGCTGGTATTTTTGCCCTCTGCACTCTTATGTCTCTGAGGCTTCTCTTTTTTTCCCCCTTCCATTCAGGTGTCACAACATCCCAAAGTCCTGGCATATTCCCGTTCTGAATGCCAAACAGAGGCCAAACTTTCACAATACAGAAAGGACGCAGTTCCAACCCAAGGACAAGGGTATTGGATTACAAAGCTCCTCTGGATAAAGTAGAACAAGAAACACCCCATATTCACCGGGTGTCTGAGAAGCAGAGAACAGGGCCTGGAGATAAGGAAAGCAGACTGAGAGGAACCCAATACCCCAGCCAAGTCACCCAGATACGCAGAATTTATAAACCTGTCTAGACGCAGGGGCTGGAACCTGCTGCTGACCCACTCTGGGGAATACAACTCGTTGAAGACGATCCTGTGCTTACTGTGTTAACTCACGGATGAATGTGCAACTGGCAGGCTAATAATAAGTCAATTCATTGAACAAATAGGTACCAAGCACCTACTACGTACAAGGCACTGGGGACACAGAGAGGAGTAAGACAGACCCTACTTTCTGGGAGCTCAACAGCAGTTTGGGAAGAGGGATGTGAACTTAGTAAAGTACAACGCTGGCAAACACTTATACAGCACTGTGCTCAGAGGCTTAAAATACATCATCTCACTTAACCTTTCCAGCAACTCAGTGAGGAAGGTGCTATTATGTCCCCTATTTTGCAGATGACGAAATCACATCACAGGGAGGTGAAGTAACTTGCTCATGATACCAGCGCTGGTAAGTGGTGGAGCTGAGCGTCACCCCGAGTCAAGATGGCTCCAGAGTCTGTGTCCTTGACAGCTCACCTCTTATACTGGGAGAGGAGCCAGACTTGAAGTGTGTCCAAAGCACTCTAGTGGGCAGAGGACAAGGGAATCCAAGGCGCTGAGCTGCAGAGAGACGGAGAGCTCCTCTGGGAAGGCGGCATGGAAGCTGGCACTGCAAAATGAGGAGGGAAAGGTCAGGGCATTCTAGACTGGGAGTCAAAGGAAACAGTGAGGTCAGAGGGTCCGGGAAACGTGTGTTGGCCTCTCTAGCTTAAATCTCAGAACAAGACGGAATGGCTGGAGACAAAGCAGGCTGGGGTTAGACTGCAAAGGGCCTTGAATAAAGTTGAGAATCGATCTGCAGGTGATGGGGAGCTAGTGAAGGTTTGCGAGCAGGGCAGTGACAGGATGGGCAGCAGAGAGAAGAGTATGGATGGAGGCAGAGACCGCAGGGCGAGTGCTTTGGGGTCTGTGGGGAAAGTATTGATAAGAGATAAAGAGGCTCTGAACTAGAGGAGCCAGCGGTGGTGGAAAGGAAAGGAGGGGATGGATTCGAAAGGCAGAAAATCAACAAAACTGAGTGACCAACCAAAAGTTGGAGGATTTTTGTGAATTGTACGTTATCCTAGTGCGTAGGGGAGGAGAATCAGTGAAGAAAATGGATGGATAAAGGATAAGTGATTCCCTTTCTTAGCTCTGGGGCTTTGTTGTGAGTTACACAAAAAGTCTGGACACCCAGAGGAAGGCACCCTCCTGGCTTTTCCAAGTAGCCAAATGGGCTTGTAGTAGAAAACTTGCAGATGCAGAGGTGGAAACCTTGTGTATTTATTTTTTCAGGAAGACATCCTGGTGACTGTCTTTAAGAGGAAGCAGGCTCCACCCAATGTCAAAAAAAAGAAAAAATCACAGAAGGGACAGAGTACGTCAGGTGAGAAATGTTAAAGGAATTAGGGGCCTTCCTGAGCATACGGTTCAAAGAGCGTCTCCTTTTGCTACCCCTTATGTTTTGTTAACATATAAGTAATACCTGTATTTGAATCTGTACCAAAAATAAAATCACTAATCTACAAAAAGGAATTTTTTCCTTTTTTTTTTTTTTAAATGAAAAAGCCCTGGGCTTCCCTGGTGGCGCAGTGCTTGAGAGTCCGCCTGCCGATGCAGGGGACACGGGTTCGTGCCCCGGTCTGGGAAGATCCCACATGCTGCGGAGCGGCTGGGCCCATGAGCCATGGCCGCTGAGCCTGTGCGTCCGGAGCCTGTGCTCCGCAATGGGAGAGGCCACAACAGTGAGAGGCCCGCGTACCGCAAAAAAAAAAAAAAAAAAAAAAAAGCCCTGAAATGTTTCTATGTATACTCATGTAGAATGGCTGATACATCTATTTATGCTATGACCACCATCTTGGGTGGGGAATGAGTTTTCCCAAAAGCAGACTTTGAACCAAGGATCCATGTGCAGGGGATGATTGAGGAAGTGCCCCAGGAGAAACCAGGAAGGGAGTGGGAACTCAGAAAGGGGAAGAAGTCAGCAAGGGCACCATCTTAGGTAAAGTTCCAGATCCAGCCTGATCCCACCGGCAGCTCTGGAATGTCAGTTGCGCCTCAGAGTGAGTCCTGCCTCCAGACAAAAGAGCTGGGCTTTCGTACTCCTTCACTAGTCTGTCATTTTCTCGAACGGGGTAGAGGAAGTATATAGCTCACAGGCACTGTGGCACTCCATAGGGGCAAAGAACCCTAATAAACACAGACTATTAGCATCAAAGCTACACGCAAGCTGGGAAACAGACACACACAGCTGGTAAAAGACGGCTGAGAATATTTGGGTGGGCACCAGCTGTGTCCACTATATCTACATAAGATATGGATACATATACAGATACCGAGGGGTAGACGATAACATCACTGCCCAGAGCAAAGATCTCTGGAACAGCAATAACCTTAAACCACTGTATGGCCCAGAGAGTCTGGTACAAAACACTGTGAGTACAGAGCGTCTGAAAGGGTCAGAGGAAGGAACACTCCAACTACGGATGCAAGAGGCAGGATCCCCAAATTCAAGAGGCTGGAGCAAGGAGCAGAATCTGACAAGATGGAATGCAGCAAGAATACATCTACGGTCGTTACCTTGCATCCAAAATCAACAGCAACACCAACAGAGGACACAGGGGACCAGGCTTAGTATCCACAGATAGTACTAAGGCTATCCGTGGAACTCAGCTGGGCCAGTAGCTCCACAGAAGCCCACCTCTCTATGACCCAGCACGTGTCCTCTAATTTCAAGATGACTTCGGAGGAAGGCAGGGTCTGGAACCAGAAAGGCAAAAGTCCTCGCTGGGAGGTGCTGGACCATGCCTGGGAAGTGGCCTTCAGCTCTGGTGCCACGGTTTAAAGGAACAAGGACCATCCAGATGATTTCAGAAGAACACGACACAGATGATATAAGAACTTGACACTAAATAATGAGATTCAGGAGGCAGAACTGGGAATATTGTCCCTAGAGAAGAAAAGACTACGGTCGGGGTTAGGGGGGAGGGTTGTTTGGTGACTTCAATTCTTGAAAGGCTGGCACTGTGGCAGAGTGGTTAAACTTGTTCTGTGTAACCCAGAATGTAGAATGGGGCCCAGTGAGAGCTACAGGGAGATGGAGTTCAATGCAATCTAAGAAATACTTTAATAGCCAGAGCTAGCCAAGGAGAGGGGATCAAGGAAAGAAATTGCTAAGGGTGGAAATGATGGGCAGGACCAACTTGTGAGGCAGACAGGGCATTCCCCATCACTAGAGTGTGGCTCTAGCGGGCGCCCCAAGCCCGGCTGCACGCTAGAGCCACCTGGGGTCATGGTAACAATATACTTCTGGGCCCTGACACTCTGATTTAGTGGATCTGGGACGATGCCCAGAAATTCACATTCTAATAAGCTTCCCAAACTTCTTCTTATGCCATCAGCCGGCATTTGTGCAAGGACCAGGGTGAAGACATCTCATCAAGGATGACTAGAGAGAACTCAGGCATCAGGTAAGGAAGGGGGCATAGAGTAGATGCAGTTAGTCCCTTCAAATTCTAGAAACGTGTGGCCCTGGGATTGTGGAATTCTAGGTTTTGCATCGGGGAAGTCAGTCTGAGGAACGGTGTTTAACACAGGGGGACTCTGGAGCCAAACTAACAAGAGTTCAGGCTCTGCCACATATTAGCTGACGGGTCCTGGGTGCGTCATCTCCACTCTCCAAGGCTTCACCTCCTCTCCTGTGAAATGGGAGATAATAGTACCACCTCTTAGAGTCATTATGAGGCTTGAATGAGAGTATAACATATAAACGGTATGACCACAGTATGTCGTGAAGTCCCTTCTAAAGAAAACTATGGATTGCCCGGTCATGTGTGGGGTAATGCTGAGTGTATAGAGGACGGAACCCTCCTTTAGATTTGCAACAACTTCTTCAAAGCTAGTATGTTGAGTGTTCCATACCACTGCTAATGTAAGACATTTGGAAAACAATAAAAGCGATTCTTTCCCTATATTTGGTTTGCTCTATTAAGAGAGATTAATATAGAGAACTTATCTGCTCTTAGCATGTAACAAAAGAGGACCATATAACTTCACAACAAAACAGTATTCATTATTTTTTAATCCTAAGAAGACCAACAATACTCCTTAACATTATTTTCTGCCTTTAGACCTCTAATGAACTCATGCAAACAGGCCTTCTCTCACTGCAGCTGCTGAGGCAAGTATACAATTTACTATAAAACATGACATAGGGATATGAACAGTTACTTCTCTAAGTTCAGTTTACACTGCCCCAGGTATCCCTCTGTCCCCATCCTGCCGGTGGGGGTCTTTCTGATACACCACTAGTCACTCCAGGCAGGGCATCTGTATGTGACTGTGAAGATTGTTCATAGCAACAGGACTTCAGGCTGTAAGAGGGACTGTCCCCTTGACAAGCTGTGCCCCCAGCACTGAGCTGTGTCTGCCAGAGGAAGGGATGCCATTTCTAATCTACACACAGCCATATGTGCTGGTGTGGCCCTGCCTGGAATCGGGGGGCACAGGTTATTTCTGTGCAACATCCCTCCCCCCAAAAACCCCATTCCGGCCACAGCTCTCCCCAGTTCAGTTAATGAGGACTCTGCTCTTCTACGTGTTCAGGCCAAATCCCTGGAGTCATCTATGATTTCTCCTTTTAATCTCATAGCTTACATTTTATCTATCTGGCTTTCCCTTCAAAGCATCTCCAAACCCTAAACCCTTTTCATCAGCAACATTTAAGCGACCATTGCCTCTCCTCTGGATCCTTGAAAGAGCTTCCTAACTGGTCTTTCGCCTCCGCCCCCTCTAGTCAGTCCATCCACAACACGGAGGCCACTGTGATCCTTTTAAACCCACACTCCTCTGTGTAAACCCTTCCAATGGCTTCACAGCTCTTCAGATAAAAGCCCAAGTCTTGAGCACTCGCTTTGTGTCTATCTCCCCTAACTAAGATCCAAGGTCTAAGAGGGCAGGGGTTTTCATCTGTTCTGTTCATTCCTCTCATCCCAGTGTCTACAACAGTGCCTGGCACAGAGCACACATTCAGTAGATCATTCCACAGTGAGCGAGTGGTTTTTTGCCATGGTCCCCAGGGCTGCAGCATGTTCAGATCAGTCCATTCCAGATCCCAGCCCCTCTGGAGAGGGGTGCTGTTGGGATCCATTGCTCACAGACCTGGAAGAACATCTACTTCTGGGTCCAAACCTTCCCTGATGTGGTGTGTAACCTGCCCCCTGCAAGTCATCTCCTCCCCCTCCCCTTCAAGAGCAAATGTCACCAATCTTCCAGTACGTCAGGGCTTTAAGGAACAAAAGCAATCCTGATTTGGACCTACACAAAAGGCCTTGCAGCAGGGCAATAGAAAGGCTTGGGGAAAGACCGGGGGACATGGAAAAACAGTTACAGGAGTAAAAACAAGGGAGAAGTTAATCACTCCATCAGTTATGCTGTGACACACCTTAACACTGGCTTGCACTCACTAGTCCCCATGTCACTCTCCTCCAGTGTGAGTGAGCCCCTCATGGCAGAGACTACTCACTCATCAGAGCAGGCATCTGTGGCCCAGAGATGAACACAATGCCAACACCCCCGCCCCCCTGAAACCCTGCAACTGGCAGAGGAGGCAGCAGCATCTCTCCCCCGGACACACTGGTTCTCTGCCTTCCACACAGAATGTCAGGGCAGCCCCTACCTCATCAGCTCTCTCAGCTGGGTCACATCACCATGACCCTTCCTGAGAGCCACTCAGCTACCCCTGTGCTGGTCAGAGCCAGGAGCCTGGGGAGTGAGTATCATGGTGCTGTGGGTTTTCAAGTCCATTCAGGGTGGATAAGACGGGGTCAGATAGGGTTTGCTACAGGGGCAGCAAGGGAACTTACCCCGGCTGTAGGCGTTGATGAGGACACTGGGTTTAGCTGAAAGAGGAGAGGCTAGGCACGTAAGCAACTTGTGGTTGCAGCCCCAGGTAGACTGAGCCCAGCAACAGGGAATCCCAGAAGAGGCCTGGGAAGCACCAGGGTGGCTGCCAGAGAGCTGAGGGGCTACAGGCAAGAAGCAGGGCTCAGTACAGATGACCAACATGTCCCAGTTTGCCTGGGATTTTCTTGGCTTTGGTACTGGAAGTCCCATGTCTCAGGAAACCCCATTAGTCCCAGGCAAACCAGGACCAGAAACAGGGAGCACTGCCACACCCCAGTGTGCAGAAGGGACACTGCAGAGATACACAACAGTGACACCAGAAGAGTGACCCAGACAGGAAAGCCCAGTTGTAAAACACAGGACGGATGAGAGAAACTGAGCTCAGAAAGAGGTGAGATTGAGTCCCCTCAAGGAGGTTAAAAGGTATTCCATTTTTAAAAGTTTCTGCAGACAAGTGAAACCAGGCAGATACAGGTTAAATGAAAGTAGGCAGATTTAAGATAGGACTTATTGCCCTCAAGTAGCTGGAGCATCTTCCAAAGATAACTAACTGTGCAGTGCTTCTCCAGCTTAACTGACCACAGGACGCTCCCTGCCCATGGCATAACTAATACAAGCAGCCCACGGGACACTAGCAAAACACACAACTCAGCTGGAGAGACCCTGCTCTATCTAAGGCAACTTTTTCAGAAAGCTGCCTTATCGGGCAAGAGAAGTTCACACAGAGCCCGATTACATGAGTAAATAATTGTCCAGCCCCGAGAGGCAGGTCGGAGGGCAAAGTCACCGTTCAAGACAGGACAGTGAAAGCTGAGCCCTGCTGTCTCCAATACGGTGCTGGGTCTGGAGTCATCCATTTATCAGAGGTTAATGTCCTGAGGCTTAGGACTGTTAACGCTGTAACAAGTGCCCCAGCTGGAAGTGAGCTTATCCAATAACCCTTTCCCCAGAGAAGGGAGGGACCCATCTAACGCCAGGAGTGAAGAGGTGAAGAGAAGCCGGCACTAAACACCGAGCAGGTGCATGACAGGTAGAGCGCCCCCGATGGTGCTCTACGGCTTCCACGTTTACCTTGACTATGGTTGGAGAAAAGCAGCTGGATCTGACCTGATAGGGGGTAGGGAAGTACAGAAGGGTCTGGAACAACACCGAGCCTTCACAGGCCTGGCACCGGCAATGCAGCCTCACTGTGGGGAGCCTTGTGGAGGACTGCTGGGGCCCTTGGGGGAAGCTGGGTGGTCGTCTTCTTCAAGCGCAGTTTGCCCTCCCATGGACAAGTCACTGTTAGTAGAGCCCTTGAGTGAGTCTTCAAGGGCTCATGTTTAAGTTCTTATTAGGTATGAGGTATAGACCTACCCGAGGAGAGGTGGAAAGACCAATGGACTGGAGGCCAGGAGACCTGGGTTCCGGCGGTGGCCCTGACCCTATCTGCGTTCACCTGAAGTCACGTTACCTCTCTGGGGCTTCATTTCCCTGTGATAACGGAGGGCTTTTGGACTGGATGTGCTCTAAGGCTGCTTTTTAGCTTTGACGTTCCAAAAACATCAATAAAACGATCCCAAACACTTCTTTGTTGTTACGTATTGGGGTTCTAAACTGCCGTTTCCCCAGAGTTGTAAGCAGTTTAATCTTATAATGGGTCAGGCCTCTGTGGCACTGGGCAGAGCTGCAGGCTAGATTCCTGAAAAAAGGTAGATACATGGCCATCACTGGATGCTCAGATCACAACGCAGGAGGAGACGCCTGCACAGGAGTCCTACACCCTCCACATCCTAGAGCCCAGCAGCCTTGGAACACGGCTTTCCATGCTTTCTGGAACATGGTAGGTACCTTTACACTTCCATGCCTCCACATGTCTTGGGCTCCCTGGGACACACGCTCTGAGGAAGGCTTCTGTGCAGAAGGGTTTTGGGGGTACATACCTCTCCTGGAGCGATGGGACCAGGAATGGCAGAGGAAGGGGCTGACCTGAGAGGCCTCAGCTCAGCCTGTGGGGCTGATCCTCTGCAGCTGGGTTGGGCCCTTCAGTGTTGTGCTCAACTGAGGCAAGGGGGCCAGCCCTTTGTACTCACCTAATGACCAATCCCTGGATTCAGGCTTCCCCTGGGGAGGGAGCCTAACATTGGGCAAGGCAGCTCGCTCCAGCCAAGGGCAAGTCCGTTGAGCCATCAGCATCCATTGCTCCCGGCAGCTGGGGGAGTGACAGAGTGGTGCTCAGCAGCCTGCTGCATCCACCACAGTGCCTTTGCTCATGCTCCTCTCGCCCCTTCCTTACCTCCCCAGCTTCGCCCCTCCATCACTGCTGCTGCAGTGCTTCTCCCAGTGATTCAGCATTCTTTGCAGCCCTATTCCTCAAGGCTACGGCTGCCTTATGCAGCTCTGTTGCACCAGACAGTCACGTGATGCCTGGCAGGCAGCTGGAAGGAAACAGAATATATTGACTAAGAGTGAGGTCTCTGCATCAGACTATGAGTTCAAATCCCAGGGCTACCCATTGTGAGGGTAATCAATTTCCTTCCCTGAGCCTCAGTTTCCCAACCCGTAAACTGGGAGAAACGGCCATTATCGCTGCCTTTTAGGTGGTTAGGATTAAATGAATGATATAAGTAAAACAACTGGCACATGGAAAGTACTTAATAAAGGAGAGGAGCAGAGACGGCTGTCTCCGGGAGCCTTTTCTACTGCCTATTAGCAAAGGTCTCATTATTCAGTTTTTTTTTTTTTTTTTTAACATCTTTATTGGGGTATAATTGCTTTACAATGGTGTGTTAGTTTCTGCTTTATAACAAAGTGAATCAGTCATACATAAACATATGTTCCCATATGTCTTCCCTGTTGCGTCTCCCTCCCTCCCACCCTCCCCATCCCACCCCTCCAGGCTGTCACAAAGCACCGAGCCAATATCCCTGTGCCATGCGGCTGCTTCCCACTAGCTATCTACCTTACTGCGTTTGTTAGTGTGTATATGCCCATGACTCTCTCTCGCCCTGTCACAGCTCACCCTTCCCCCTCCCCATAACCTCAAGTCCGTTCTCTAAGAGGTCTGCGTCTTTATTCCTGCTTTACCCCTAGGTTCTTCATGACATTTTTTTCTTAAATTCCATATATATGTGTTAGCATACGGTATTTGTCTTTTTCTTTCTGACTTACTTCACTCTGTATGACAGACTCTAGGTCTATCCACCTCATTACAAATAGCTCAATTTCGTTTCTTTTTATGGCTGAGTAATATTCCATTGTATATATGTGCCACATCTTCTTTATCCATTCATCCGATGACGGGCACTTAGGTTGTTTCCATCTCCATTATTCAGTTTTAGGAAGGGAATGGAGAGGAGGAGCTGCAGGCAGCTGTGAGCATGAGAGGGCCTCCTGGGGGAGGTGTGCGGGGGAAACGAGGCCAGAAGCTGGGGGGTGTGGTGGTCAGAGCACGGGCCACTAGGAGGACCCTGAAAATGGAAGAAGGAGCTGCAGGGAGGACCCAGGGCAAGCTCAGGAGGGCTGTGAGACCTGCGTCCTGCTTCAGATGTCATCATTGTCTTAGTCCTTCATCAGGACGTCATCTTCACAAACATCTCTGAAAACACTGTCTCCACAGTGTACGTTATCTCCCCCAAACAACATTCTCGGCAAATAAGCAGACATATCACCAATGCCAGGCACTTCCTCCCTCCCCAGTTTACATTTCAGGACAATGTGTTCATTACGGTTGCCTCACAAGGGCCACCCTATAGACCTCTGAAAATAGGAAACAGCCTGACAGAGGGGGCTGGAGGGCCTGACTGGCCCGCATCCTGTCTCCCACAGGGCTAGACCCAGCTGGATACCCCAGGAGAAGCCCACTTCCTCCCCCTCCATCCTCTCCCTCAACAAAACCATCCAAGAAAGAAACATGTCCCTGTCCTAAGAGAAGAGAGACCTTTGTCCTGCCTGTATGAGGGTGAAAGGGAAGGTGCACCGTGCCTGGACACTTTTAACTCTCCAGCTTTCCTTGCAAATTTCCACACAGGCCCCCAAACGTGACTCTGTTCAACTTGTTCATGTTCGCAATGTGGGTATTTTATTTTGTGTTATGTCATTCTATTTCATTTTTCTTAAAACCCTACAGGGTACAAACAAATCTGAACACGCCATGACTTAAAACCCCTTAGAGCATCACTATTTGTTATAAATATTTGACTAAAATAAAGCGGCCCTCAGTTCAGCAGGCCTGGCATATCATTCAGGCTAGTTTAAAATGAGGATTAGAATAGAGTGCAGGGCTTCCCTGGTGGTGCAGTGGTTGAGGGTCTGCCTGCCGATGCAGGGGACACGGGTTCGTGCCCCGGTCTGGGAAGATCCCACATGCCGTGGAGCGGCTGGGCCCGTGAGCCATGGCCGCTGAGCCTGCGCGTCTGGAGCCTGTGCTCCGCAACGGGAGAGGCCACAACAGTGAGAGGCCCGCGTACTGAAAAAAGAAAAAAAAAAAAAAAAAAAGAAAAGAAAAAAAGAAGAATAGAGCCCAACTTCAGCCAACTAAAAACTAAATTGTACTACCTAGCAGAACCACATATTTTCATTCATTCACTTATTTAGCCGTCTATTCATTTAATAATTCAATGATAAATGTATCAAGTACATCGTGTGGTATTGTATTGAGTACTTTCAAGGTGCCAAGTATTGTCCTAGTGCTGTGGGAAATGCAAGGATGCGTTAGAATCATCCCCTCCTGCAGAAGCTTACAGTCTAGAAGGGGCAGTGGAGAACAGGGACCAGGCTGCATGAAAGTATTATTCATTTGGAGCCTAAGACAGTAGCAGAAGATGTGAGGCAGGGAGAATGGCGGGGAGGGTAGCTGGGCTAGCCTAACACTCATATATACACAGAACCCTGGTTGCCATGAATTTTGCTATTAAATTTTACCCCCAATTTTTAAATGTCACTGAAGCATTTTAAGCAGAGGAGTTCCATGATGACATGTTGCCATCAGACTGTAAGTGGCCCCTCAGTTGTATATCCCCAGCCATCAGTACGTGCCACATAAAAGAAGCTCAATACAGTAAGTCCCCTACATATGAACCTTCAAGTTGCGAACTTTCAAAGACGTGAACACGCGTTCACATGTCCAATCACGTAAGTTAGTTCACGGGCCTGGAGTACATTGTCACGTGCATGCATCCTCTACAAGAGGTTGTGCTTTTGTGTACTTTACAGTACTGTATAGAGTACAGTAATACAGTATCTGTATCTCAAGCCCAGGATGTCCAGAAGCAAGAGGGTAGACAGAATTGAATCCAGCAAGGAACTAGAACCTGTACCATCAATGTCAGGAGTGAGTGATATTGTACTATAAGACTAAAAATGTTTTCTTTATTTTTGTTTTTTATGTATTATGTGTGTGAAAAGTATTATAAACCTATTACAGTACAGTGCTATATAGCTGATTGTGTTAGTTGGGTACCTAGGCTAACTTTGTTGGACTTAAGAACAGAGTGGACTTACGAACGCACTCTCGAAATGGAACTCATTCGTAGGTAGGGGACTTACTGTAACTATTTGTTGGAGAATGAATCAGTGCATGAAGATGTTCGAGAATAGCAGAAGAGATGGAATCTCTAGAGATGAGAGGAATTAGGACCCTGTGAAGTTTGGAAAGTGATTGGAACACCCACAATGACAATCTAAGAGATAATAAGCAAACATTGGTTAAAATGATTGCCAGGCTACTTAACATCATTAGCCATCAAGGAAATGCAAATAAAAACCATAATAAGATACCACTTCACATATACTAGGATGGCTATAATCAAACAGACAGATAATAACAAGTGTTGGCAAGGATATGGAGAAATTGGGACACTCCTACACTGCTGATAGGAATGTAAAATGGTGCAACCACTTCAGAAAACAGTTTGGCAGCTCCTCAGAAAGTTAAACAGAGACTTAACATAAAACCAAGCAATTCCACTCCTAGGTATATACACAAGGGAAATGAAAACTGTAGCCATTCACAGATGTATGCACAAACGCTCATAGCATCATTATTCACAGTAGCCAAAAAGTGAAACAACTCAAACGGCCACCAACTGATAAATGAATAAACCAAATGTGGTATAGTCATGCAATGGAATACTATTTGGCCATAAAAAGAAATGAAGTGCTAATAGATGCTACAACATGGATGAATCTTGGAAATATTATGCTGATTTAAAAAACCTCTTCTCAAAGGACCACATATTGTATGGTCCCGTTTACATGAAATGTTCAGAATAGGCAGATCTAAAGAGAAAAAAAGGTGTGTCCACTATGGAAAACAGTATGGAGGTTCCTCAAAAGAAATTAAAAAGAACTACCATATGATCCAGCAATACCACTTCTGGTTATTTATCCAAAGAAAATGAAAACACTAACTTGAAAAGATAAATTAATAAATTAATTTTTAGAAAAAAGAAAGAAAAGATAAATGTACCCCCATGTTCATAGCAGTATTATTTACAATAGCCAAGACATGGAAACAACCTAAGTGTCTATCATCCGATGAATAAAGAAGATGTGACATAAATATATATATGTGTGTGTGTATATATATATATACACACACACATATACATATGCACACACACACACACAAAAACGGAATATTATTCAACCACAAGAATAAAATCTTGCCATTTGCAAAACATGCATGGACCTTGAGGGCATTATGTTAAGTGAAATAAGTTAGAGAAGGACAAATTATCTTGCTCATATGTGAAATCTAATAAAACAAAAACCAAGCTCATAGATACAGAGAACAGATGGGTGGTTGCCAGAGGAAAAGGTTGGGGGGGATGGGCAAAATGGGTGAAGAGGGTCAAAAGGTACAAACCTTCCAGTTATAAAAGTCAGGTGGGGACTTCCCTTGTGGCACAGTGGTTAAGAATCCACCTGCCAATGCAGGGGACACGGGTTCAAGCCCTGGTCCGGGAAGATCCCACATGCCGTGGAGCAGCTAAGCCCGTGCGCCACAACTACTGAGCCTGCGCTCTAGAGCCCGCGAGCCACAACTACTGAAGCCCGCGCACCTAGAGCCCGTGCTCCGCAGCAAGAGACGCCACTGCAGTGAGAAGCCCGTGCACCGCAATGAAGAGTAGCCCCCGCTCGCCGCAACTAGAGAAAGCTTGTGTGCAGCAATACTAAAAATCAGGTAAATTATATGGTATGCGAGTCATATCTCAATAAAGCTGTTACCAAAAGGGACACACTGACACACATATTTGTGGATAAAACTTTTACACACACACACACTGATGGCCAGGCCATGGGGAGGCCCAGTGGGGGAGTATGGTGACTCTGTAGCAGAGACAAGCAGTCTGATTCTCAAGCTTTCTCTGAGCAGCCCAGGTGGCCGGGGGAGAAAGCAGGTGAAAAGACAGAGCCGATAACAACTAAGCAGAGCTAACAGTTGCTGAGAGCAACCATGAACCAAGCACTACAGAGAGCTTTACCCACATTATCTCATCACATGTACATGTACTTAGATGCACATACATAATTAAATATCACATCCTTCCCAGTGAGGTAGGTGCTCTCATAAACCCTAGCTTACAGATAAGGAAATGAGTTCTGGAAAGATGAAATAACTTACCCCCAGTTTCACAAGCTGTAAGGAAGGTGTGGAGACACAGCCCGGGCAGCCTGCCCCTGAGCACACGCACTTAATTCCTGATCAATGCCGCCTTCCCCAAGGGTGGAGGTCGAGGAGAGTGGGATGGTAGCGCACTGGGAGGGCCCAGGTGCCCGTGGTCCCAAGGAGCATGGAGAACTGGTTCTGTGGGTATGCCAGTGGTATGCAGAGCTGCAGGAATTTGTGGAATTTGTGGTCACCACTCTTAGTTCTTGGTGATGAGATAATTTAAAGCTTGGTACATTCCAAGGTGAGGTGTAAGGAGGGCTGATCATGGGGGTTGGTCGTGGGGCTTTGACAGTGATGATAGGTTGCTCATCATCCCAGATGGAGAAATAACTGAAGTCGCCCAAATCTCAAAATTCTATGAATTTCAGAGGGATGTACGTGCCAAGGACATATCCCTGCAGGAAAGTTAAGGGAAATTCCATCACTTACCAACCAAATGTGGAAACAAAACATGCAAGAACCAGGACCCTGAAGGACACAATGACTTCTGTCAGAGCTTCCTAAACTTTCCATCACCAGGGGCACCAGGGGTATCATTCTCTAAGAATAGCACATTTGGAAAAACTTCGTCTATCCCATTACATCTTAATGAATAATTAACTTTTCAGCATTTTCATAAGTCAGAGAGACTTACAATTAATTGCCAGGTGGAGCTTCTGATAGTTGAGACCATCAACTTTGCCTGGCTGGGTTGCTAGAAGCCTCGAGCCAAGAAACACTGATCTCATTGGCCAAGGCATCAGTACTTGGGAAGCTGTAGAATTTCTTTCCGTCAGGCTTTCCAGAGTAGTGGAATGGCCTTCAGGTCCCCTGAGAACTTCTGCAGGCCCCTAAGGGTACATGAGTCTTCTGTCAGGAACACTGTCCTCACCTTGTCTCCTGTGGTTAGGGCTGGTTTGTCACAGGCAGAGTAGAGAGGGGACAGCTGTGGATTTTACCAGGGTTTGGGACCCTGAAAAACAAGGTGCTGTTTAACACTAAATGGAAACTAAGGCATCAGGATTGCACAAACACCTCTCCCCAGCTTTCCAGAGTGATGCCAAGCCTGAGTGATTCTGTTCTTTTCAATAAAGGCAATGTGTTAGGTCTAGAGTCTAGACTGGTGATGTCCAATAGAAATATAACGTGAGCCGTCTTAGTAATTTTTAATTTTTCTAAGAGTCACATTTTTAAAACGTAAAAGGAAGGTGAAATTCATTTTAATAATATATTTTATTGAAGCCAATATACCCCAAATATTATCCATTTCAACATTAATATTAACATTACCATTAATAAGAATAAAATAGTAATGAGATATTTTGTATTATGGGGACACTAAGTCTTCAAATTCCAGTGTGCATTTTACACTCAGAGCATATTTCAGGCTCTCAGACTAGCTACACTTCAAGCTCTCAATAGCCCATTGGGGCTAGTGGCTATACAGCTAATCAAAGAAGGAGCTTGAATTGGGATGCCTTCCTCAAACCCCAAGTCAGTGCCATTTCTGCTGCTTAAGCCCTGTGTTTGTTCCAACACAAGTAAATGACTTCTCTGCAGACATCCCTACAGCTCCCCCAGTCCAGCCACCCATGCAGGGCATGGCTGCCTGCTGACGCCTGGGATCTGCAGGGACATCCCAGGACCAGCAGGCCGCTTGGGGCAGACAGGGTCCAGGGCCCTAAACGCCATTCATTAGATGACCCCTTTCAAGCTCCTAAAAGAGCATGTATTTCCCACTGGGGCCTCCCTTCTGACTTTCCAGAACTTGGCATTCAAATTGGGTTTATCTCATCCCCTCCCAAGCGCTCCCCTCAGGTGCAGACTGAGGGGCTATGAGGGGCTATTTCCTCGCCTGTGAACTGGGAATCAGATAAACAAAGCAGACACAGGCAGGGGAGCATATAGAAGCAAAGGAGAGAAAGAACTTTCAGGGTTCCCTGTGGTGCCCCAGTCCCTGCTTCAAGTTCCCTGCCCTCTGGCTCTGTGAGACATCCCTCCTACCCCAAAACAAGTTCTCCTTGTCACTTATGGTAATCCCCGTGGGATTACCCCAGCCCATATGCTCCTGGATTTTGTAGATTATTGGATCAATTGTACAAACAAACTCTAAAGAAAATCAAAGTCCAGAGGCAAATAAGTACAAAGAATTTATCTTGAGAGGAAAAATTGGGATTGGCTTCAGACAGAATCGGGTTCAGATAGTGATTCTGCAACTACTTGCTGTTGACTTCATTAAAAAGAATTTAAAGTTATACATATCCATGGTTTTGAAAGTCCAGTGGTTCTACAAGCTTTTTAACAAAAATGAGCATTCTCCTGCTCCATCTTCTACACCCTGATTCCCACTCTCTAGACACAGCTGCTTTTAGCTACTTACTCTGATATTTATCTCTGTATATTCAAACACGACACTTACATGGCTATATCTAGATTCTGTTTAAATTTTAGATCTTATCTATTGGTTTTCCAAATGGAAAGAGGTTTTGGTCTCTTCAATCTCCCTGCCCACTTGCCCTCCTCCATTCTCCAAATAGAGCCGTATTATAATTTTGGTTAAATCAATATTCAGTGCTTACACCCTATGGCCATGTGATTATTAGACCATAAAGTGCACTATATATAGTAATACCTTCTTTCTTAGACAACTTTGTGTTTTTCCTGGAGTTAACAATTGTCACTTTTCTTCATTTAACTTTTTATGTACTTATTACTAACTCATCACTAACTTTCCTGCAAAAGTAGCAGTCTCTCAGTACGATAAAATTCATTTGGTCCTGTACCAATGGCATCTTTTTCTGGAGACAGCTCCCACCCGACTTCCTGGAAGAGCCCTCCATACTCCTGCACTTGCCTGGACTGGTGGTTTTCCAGGCCAGTCCCACAGCGCCACTCTGGGTCTCCTCTTACCTTTGTCCTGGGCGATTCTCCAGGTATGTTTCCTGGGATGGATCACCAGCTTACTTTAAGTCTTCCTCTTCCTAGGATAATCTTCCAATTTGGGAAACACCAAGGGTAAAAAGGAATTAAATTTTTCAAGATTTGGCTTTTTTTTTTTTTTTAGATTGTTTGAGATTTTTCTTGTTTTTTGAGGTGGGCTTGTATTGCTATAAACTTCCCTCTTAGAACTGCTTTTGCTGTATCCCATAGGTTTTGGATCATGTTTTCGTTGTAATTTGTCTCTAGGTATTTTTTGATTTCCTCTTTGATTTCTTCAGTGATCTCTTGGTTATTTAGTAACGTATTGTTTAGCCTCCATGTGTTTGTGTTTTTTACGTTTTTTTCCCTGTAATTGATTTCTCATCTCATAGTGTTGTGGCCAAAAAAGATGCTTGATATGATTTCAATTTTCTTAAATTTACTAATGCTTGATTTGTGACCCGAGATGTGATCTATCCTGGAGAATGTTCCGTGCACACTTGAGAAGAAACTGTAATCTGCTGTTTTTGGATGGAATGTCCTATGAACATCAATTAAATCTATCTGGTCTTTTGTGTTATTTAAAGCTTGTGTTTCCTTGTTAATTTTCTGTTTGGATGATCTGTCCATAGGCATAAGTGAGGTGTTAAAGTCCCCATTATTGTGTTACTGTCGATCTCCTCTTTTATGGCTGTTAGCATTTGCCTTACGTATTAAGGTGCTCCTATGGTGGGTGCATATATAACTGTTATATCTTCTTCTTGGATTGATCCCTTGATCATTATGTAGCGTACTTCCTTGTCTCTTGTAACATTCTTTATTTTAAAGGCTATTTTACCTGATACGAGTATTGCTACTCCAGCTTTCTTTTGATTTCCATTTGCATGGAGTATCTTTTTCCATCCCCTCACTTTCAGTCGTTTGTGTCCCTAGGTCTGAAGTAGGTCTCTTGTAGACAGCATAGAGATGGGTCTTGTTTTTGTATCCATTCAGCGAGCCTGTGTCTTTTGGTTGGAGCATTGAATCCGTTCACGTTTAAGGAAATTATCGATATGTATGCTCCTATTACCATTTTGTTAATTGTTATGGGTTTGTTTTTGTAGGTCCTTTTCTTCTCTTGTGTTCCCCACTTAGAGAAGTTCTAAAGCTTTTCATTTCTTCATCGAGTCTGAATGAGACCCTTGCTGGGTAGAGTAATCTTGGTTGTAGGTTCTTCCCTTTCATCACTTTAAATACAACAGGCCACTCCCTTCTGGCTTGTAGAGTTTCTGCTGAGAAATCAGCTGTTAACCTTATGGGAGTTCCCTTGTATGTTATTTGTCGTTTTTCCCTTGTTGCTTTCAATAATTTTTCTTCGTCTTTAATTTTTGTCAATTTGATTACTATGTGTCTCAGCGTGTTCCTCCTTGGGTTTATCCTGCCTGGGACTCTCTGCACTTCCTGGACTTGGGTGGCTATTTCCTTTCCCATGTTAGAGAAGTTTTCGACTATAATCTCTACAAATACTTTCTTGGGTCCTCTCTCTCTCTCTTCTCCTTCTGGGACCCCTATAACACGAATGTTGTTGCGTTCAATGTTGTCCCAGAGGTCTCTTAGGCTGTCTTCATTTCTTTTCATTCTTTTATCTTTATTCTGTTCCATGACAGTGAGTTCCACCATTCTGTCTTCCAGGTCACTTATCCGTTCTTCTGCCTCAGTTATTCTGCTATTGATTCCTTCTAGTGTAGTTTTCATTTCAGTTATTGTACTGTTCACCTCTGTTTGTTTGTTCTTTAATTCTTCTAGGTCTTTGTTAAACATTTCTTGCATCTTCTTGATCTTTGCCTCCATTCTTTTTCCGAGGTGCTGGATCATGTTCACTATCATTATTCTGAATTCTTAGTCTGGACGGTTGCCTATCTCCACTTCATTTAGTTGTTTCTCTGGGGTTTTATCTTGTTCCTTCATCTGGTACGTAGCCCTCTGCCTTTTCATCTTGTCTACCTTTCTGTGAATGTGGTTTTTGTTCCACAGGCTGCAGGATTGTAGTTCTTCTTGCTTCTGTTGTCTGCCCTCTGAGGATCTGGCATTTCTGAAGTTGTCTTGGTGTTTTGGATATGTACAGAATTCTAGGTATGGAGAAGTAATTCTCTCTCTGAATTTTGAAGGCATTAGTCCAGATTTTCTAGTTTATATTTTGTTTTTCTTAAGAAGTCCGACACTATTCTCATTCCTAATATCCCCTTCCCCCCCGGAAGGTTATAGGGTCTCCTCTTTGCCCCTAGTGGTCTGAAATTTCACCATTACATGCCTCGTGTGGATCTATATTCATGCATTGTGCTTGGTGCTCTGTGGACCTTTTCTGTCTGTACATTTGTGTCTTTCAGATATGGGGAAATTTCTCAAGTTATGTCTTTGACACTTTTCTCCCCTCTATAATCTCTGCTCCATCTCTATGGAATTCCTATTATTCAGATGTTAGACTGTCTGGAAGGATCCTATCATTTTATTATGTCTATTTTCCATCTCTTGTATGTTGTTATTGTTCTACTTTCTGGGTGATTTCCTTAACTTCATCTTCTCTTTTTCTTTCTGCTCTTAAACTTTGAAGTCCAAGGATTATTTCTGTTTTCTGAATATTCCCTTATTACAAACTCCTGTGCTTGAGTATGTATTCTCTGGTGATCAACTGATCACAGGACCTCGATGTTGTTGCCCAAGGGTTGTTTCCTTCTGCTAGCTAGACTGCTTGTCTCTTCCCAAGCTCCTGTTGTTTTGATGGGGCACTTCCAGTGGGGACTCTTAACCCTCAGCATCTTTAAGTTCTATGTCCTGAGCCGGTCATCTTCCCCAGAAAGGAATCCTACAGCCTCCTGCCTGGAAGGTATCAACCTGGCTGCCAGTGCTCTTGGAGCAGGGTGGTGGAGGGGCTGGTGGTCTCATCATTCAGCATATAGATTATAGCTCAATCCCCAGTGTAGCGTAGTGCCCTCTCCTCAGATGTGCAACTGCCCAAAGCCAGCAGCTCCAGGGAACCAATGTCTAGTCTTCTGCTAGGATGAAAGAGGATCTGTGCAAATTTTCGACAAATCCTATAGTTAGCCCCATCTGTACCATTTTCAGAGGATTCTTCATACTTCAAGATTTTTTCACTGTCTGCTACAACATACCATTCTCTGGTCTGTTAAACTGACACATGTCCATCTCGTTTCAGCTCTGCAGATTCTATTGCTATTGTTTACTGTCCTCTTCTATTGTGGTTGTTTTACAGCCATTAAAAAATCTCTTGAATGTGATGTTTTAGCAGAATTTCAGGAAGGAGTAGTGGTAAACTAGTGCATTCAACCTGCCACATTTAACCAGAAGCCTCACTGTGTCACCTGGGCGAGCTACTTCATGCTTCTAGGCCTCTTCTTCCTCATCTGGAAAAGGCTGCCAGTAATACATACCTCACGGAGCTGTTTTAAAAATAAAATAAGGTAATGTTTGTAAAGCATGATGTATGGTTTCTGGTACATAATATGTACTCAGTGCATAGAGTTTACTCTTTTCAGTTACCAGATCCACCCTGAGAAAATGGCATGCAACACAGCAAAAAAAAATTCAGGTTAGATCAAGTACAACTTCCTAAATTCATAAAAATTAGATCCTGGAAGTAATTATTTGTCAAACATGTCATCTTTCCACACTCATAATATAAGAATATGGTAGACAGCCACATCCTGGGTCATTTTAGATACAGTTCTTTTTGGAAACAGAACTGGATGAAATGACCTCCGAAATTATAAGAGATCATCTTATAAAATAATCTCTGATGAATAAGTACCACAGGGAAATAGAACAATGGTAATATGGCAGCCCACCGTTCCTGGGAATTTGAATTGCTTTATTTCCAGGCTGGTAGCTTGTTGGAATATTAGAACTCTCTGAGTGATATAATGCTAGGATAGGAAACATACAGATGGACTGCACTAGTAAGTGGTGTTAGGGTAGTACTGCAAATGTGTATTTGCATTCAAGCTAGAAAATAAATTTGAATTGAAACAAGGAACACCCAGCCTTTAGATTACCCACAGGGCCTTCAGGAACTAGGATTCTAGACTGCTCAGCCTTTGGAAACACACAGCTGTCATAGGAGTTGTTTGAAGGGGGTTCACCCATAGAATCTGCGATCTTTTTTATCCAGGGTGAGTTGAAAAAATGAAAAGTTCCTACTGAGAATACTTGGGAATATAGAAACTTTGGGGAGTGAGAGAGACAGAAACATGGCCTTTCTGAGGAGTAATCATGCCTGACCATTTTCAGAGGGAATTAACATGTACATTGGTGCTGCTGTTAGGGGGAAAAGAGTTGTATGTAATTTATAGTTAACGAAAAAATATTTGACAAGTCTTCTGCAAAAGCTCTCCTTTTAAAGAAACCATGGCTGTGAGAATGTTCTCAGCCATGGAGGTCCAGCTTATGGACAGGAAGGAAGGAGTGCTCATAAATAGGAACTGTCCTTGTGGAAGAACTGTCAACTCCAGAGGCATCCAGACCCTGGGCCTCACACCCCTCTTTTGCTTTCTTTAAAATTTTCAGTTATTACATGTTCAATGTTTTGGAAAATTCAAATAACAGAAGCAGAAAGAAAAATTCCTTGAAATCCTGCCACCAATCTTAGCTTTTTCATCAAGGATCTTCGTGTATGAGGAAAAATCTAGAAAAATTTGGCTTGAACGTGGCACTATCTTCCTACAGCAATGCGAAGGTTATAACCCACGTGTAGAGGGGGAGTCCTCCAGGGCCGGGTTTGAAAGGGCCTCCACAGCTACTCTATTCTCACCATTATGGACTCATCTGTACTGGACAAACAGGAGGACACAGTGAGTCCCCGATGAAAGGTCAACATCTTGCTGGCCATTAACACACCTTAGCAGGGATTACTGTGCTTTAATAAGGCCAACACCTTTGAAAGTAGAGCCCAAGGCCCTGAAGGAAAGGGCTCTGTTAATTACAAAGGACTGTATGAAGAAAGTGTTATTATTGGTCCAAAGCAATGGAATTCTAGGTTAAAGTGTGATAGAGCCTCTGCACTGAAGTCACTGGCCTCATAGGTTACCAACACCAACAAAAGTCAGGTACCAGAAGGGAAAATATGAGTCACGAGAGACAACTGTCTAAAGAACATATGCAATCGTGACACATGAAGACCTAGGACGCACGTCAACCTGTCTTGCAGAAAGATAAGAGGATCACAGCCAAGTTGCAAACTTCCTGCACGTGGCATTGTGAGCTGGGGGGCCACTGGGCCAGGTGGCTTGTCACTTGCCTGGATTTTAGAGATTGTCATGGTCACTGCAATGAAAAATGCATGAAACCCTCCTCCAAGGCTGGTGTGATTGTAAAATTACACAGCCTCTTTGGCAAACAGCTTGACAGTTCCTCAAAAGGTTAAACACAGAGATACGTTATGACCCAGGAATTCCACTCCTAGAGAGAATTCCACCCAAGAGAATTGAAAACATATGTTCAAACAAAACCTATACACTAATGTCCAAAGCAGCATTACTCATAATAGCCAAACAGAGACAACTCAAATGCCAGTCAACTGACCAGTGTACAAACAAAATGCGGTATATTCACACAATGGAATAGTATCAGCCATAAAAAAGAATGGAGTCCTGATACATGCTACCACATGGACGAACCTTGAATCCATCATGTTAAACTGAATCAGACACAAAACACTACACACTATATGCTTCCATTTATATAACATGTCCCAAATAGGCAGATCCACAGAAACAGGAAGCTCATTAGTGGTTGCCAGGGCCGAGGAGGAGTGACTACTAGTAGGTATGGGGCTTCTTTTAGGGGTGATGAAAATGTAAACTTAAAAAGGTCTTTTGGGCTTCCCTGGTGGCGCAGTGGTTGAGAGTCCACCTGCCGATGCAGGGGACACGGGTTCGTGCCCTGATCTGGGAGGATCCCACATGCCGCGGAGCGGCTGGGCCCGTGAGCCATGGCCGCTGAGCCTGCGCGTCCGGAGCCTGTGCTCCGCAACGGGAGAGGCCACAGCAGTGAGAGGCCTGCGTACCGCAAAAAAAAAAAGGTCTTAGCCTCCCTCCCAATACACCAAATATGTATCAGCAAATAGCGTGCAAGAAAGGGTAGGGATCTAGCAGGATGGAGCAGCCTCCATGGGAGACTTTTCCACAGTGAAGCAGCCAGTGTCATTTTTCTTTAATAACTGACAATGAATATGTCTAGTCACTTTCATGATCATTGAACATACTGCATAGAAGGAACAACAGAATCAGAGGTGTGGGACCAGCTCCCAGGCTACCCCTCTGGCTTTGGTTGGCTGTTTCAGGAAGGAAGGAGGCCAACTCCATGAGGCCCCACCCTGGCAGGTGTGTGGGCAGGAAGAGAAACCAGGAAACACTGGTGCTGATGGAAGAGACAAAACCGCACCCAGCCAGTGGCTGCTGTCACAGCGCTGAGTCCCTCTCAGCCATGAGAGGAAACAGAATGGAGAAAACCCAGCCTGATGACAGGAGCCTTTCAGCTGGGTCTCTTCCCCACCAATCCTTTCTTCTGCTGACAATTTTACCCCTGTAGACACAGCTTCTAGCAAAACACCTGGCATATGTGGGAGCTCAGTGAATATTTGTTTAATGAATTAATAGCAGTATCACCTATGACAAACAAAAAAGAAGCAACTTAAATGTCCTACAACAGACTACTGATTTGTATACATTTATGATATCTCTAGCAGGTTATATAACAGTACAAAAAGTATGATTCCACACTTTATAAAAATAAACCTGTATATAGAGAAAAGGCCTAGGCAAATATACACAAAAATATTAAGTTATTTCTAGATAGTGAAACCAAGGGTGACTTTCCTTCTCCCCCCATCCTTCTCATTCATATTCATATTATTATCACTTACCTATCTGTATTTTAATATAAAGAGCAAAAATTATTTGCGTAAATGAAAAAGTTAATAAAAATTCAACTTGCATGCGAAAAAGGCATTTGACACAATAATTCCTGTTTGGGGATATCACTCCAAGAAAATAATGCCAAATACCAAAGAAAATAATGCCTACAAGAATTAAGTAAAATGTATTTTCTATACATGATAGAAAAATATATAGTGATTTTAAAAGATATTCATGATGTTCAAAACATTAGATGTTCAAAAATGTTCAAAAACACTAGAATAATGCTTTAACACATTATGGAATGCTATTGATAATAAGTATATTAACCAGGATAAAAATAGCTAGCTAGCAAGTATAAAACAAAGGAGAATAAATATCGTAAGCAGACTAGACTATAAAGAACCAGAGGAAAACCTTCAGAGGGAAACTAAGGAGCCATTAGCAGAAGGCATAATTGACTCTTTGCCCTTTGTTGATTACAGTTCACTTCATTTGTCACCTCTGACCAGAACAGGGTGGATTCTTTCTCAGTGATTCACAGATTAACCGAAAAACCTGCAGACTTATTAGACACCCGGAGGCGCTGCGGAACGCGTCTCACCCAGGACGGCACCTGGCTACCTCCAGCCTTGTGTCTGGGTCAGGGCTGTTCTCTGCCAACACAGCGGGCCGCGCGTCCCTGATTTGAGGACATCAGGTGGACCCCGCGGCCACAGCCTAACCCCTCCATTCTGGACCCCACGGTTCCCTTTCCAAGCTCTAGGTCACCTCATCCTCAGAAGCTTTGTGGAAGCAACCTTGAACGTTATCACATACACTCCACTCCTCAGGGAGGGACTAGCTGAAGAGAGATCTGAGGGCCTGGAGGAGAGTGTTTGGGGTGGGGACACCCTGGAGAAGGAACGAGATCCAAGTCACCAAGCACTCCCTTCTACAAGGCGTCCTTGCGTGTTGGACAGCTGGGTGTCGTGGCTGTTTTGTGTGGCTATTCAGTAGCTAAGGCCTGCATCGATGGCTCAGGGAAGCAGCCCCGAGCAGCCCCGGCTTGAGGACTCCAGCTTTGGCCAGTGGGCGGACCATGGTGCTCTCTGCTGCCACCCAGTGGATCTATTGAGAAAGGTCAGGTAGGAAGTTTAATCGGGAGGGTCTCAGTGTGGTCCCCGGACCAGCAGCATCAGCAACAAATTCTTGGCTGTCCCGGAAATTCTGGGAGTGAGGGCAGCAGTCTGTGTTTTCACAAGCCCCCCCTCCAGTTGATTCTGATGCACACTTAAGTTTGAGAAGCACTGGCTTAGACTAAGTAGTGATTTGCACCCTGAGACGCATGAAACGGATAATAAAGAGATTTTTTTCCAATGGGAGTAGCTAATTTTTCTTATTAATGATCAAGTGTCATAACTTCTATAAGAACAAGGTTCACCAGCCACTTTAAAAAAATTATTCATCTCCTCCTCAGAAATGACAAGGAGGCATAAAACCCAACTCCTCTGTTCTCTGTCCAAAATCTGATTATAAACATCCACTGCTTTCCTATTTCTGGGAATGGCATTTGAAGTCCTCCAAAAATATGGTCCCAGACCTCTTTTCCAGCCTCACCTCCAATCACTCCTCCACTTCATTTATCCTAGATTCTAATGAACTGACTGATTCTCTGAATCTTGCCTGCATCCAAGTGTTCACTTTGTTCTTTCCACTAAAGACACGTCCATCTGTAAGACTAAAATCTTATTAAAAAATGCCCTAAAATATTGCACCCATTTTTAACGCCCTCTCAGATGCCATCTCCTCCATGAAGCCTTCCTTAATTAGCCCAGCCAGTAAGGACCTGTCCCATCATGAACCACCAACACACTTCATCTATACCTCTTTTTTAGTGCTTTAGACCCTACTGCTTTTTAGTGCTTAGTGGACATTTTTTATTCCTTTAAGTCCAGGGACTGAGCCCTACTTATCTTAACGTTGACCAGTGCACAGTAGGTGTACGGCAAACGCTTTTTTTTTTTTTTTTTGCTGTACACGGGCCTCTCACTGTTGTAGCCTCTCCCGTTGCAGAGCACAGGCTCCGGACGCGCAGGCTCAGTGGCCATGGCTCACAGGCCTAGCCACTCCGCGGCATGTGGGATCTTCCCAGACTGGGGCACGAACCCGTGTCCCCTGCATCGGCAGGCGGACTCTCAACCACTGCGCCACCAGGGAAGCCCGGCAAACGCTCTTTGAAAGGTGCAAGTGAAAAGCTTTGGCCCCTCACGAAACAGTAGCTCACAAGAAATGCTGGAATTCAAATCAGTACGATGCAAACATTGCGACATAAAGGTAACTGTGGAGCCCCAGTTGACCAGGTGACCTGGGCGAGGCTGGGAAGACAAACATTGCTGTTGTCCAAAGTCCTCTTTGGGACTCCACCACTGGTGGGCGGGGCCCTGGATACCCAGCACCCACTAATCTACCACATCATAGCCAGAAGTTGCCACCAAGGCCCCCTGCTGGCCACCACGGTGGTCATGCTGGGACTCACAGCAGGTAGCCCCGTGAAGCCTTCCATCCCATCAGCCTCTTAGCCCCTTAAGAAGCCCACCTGAGAACCCAGGAGCCCTGAGAAAACTACACTGCAGCAGCCACCACTAATACCTGATTGGGAACGCAGCCTCCAGCAGACCCTGAGCCTTTGGTTCAAATCTCCTGTTGCCATCTTAGGAAGATGGTGTTGACCCTGTAATTTCTCTCCTCCTGGGCCACTTGCCCAATGGTCCCCATCCTCGCTGCCCTCCCCAATAAGTTCCTATATTTACGGTTTTGACCATGTGGACCTGCTAGAGGAGAGACACCCAGTGGGCCTGACACGAGCTGGGGCAGAGAGTGCCCTTGGAAGAGGACCTGAAAGCCGGGGGGCAGTCAGAGAGTAAGGAATCAGGATCCTCAGAGGAAAATGTGTAAGAGGCAGAGGATGATCGCCAAAATAGAGAAGAAGAGATAGTGAGGCCTCAGTGGGCAAATGGGAAAGGACAGTCCACGCAGTAGTCTGGGGCTGACACAGCCGCGGCCTGGGGCTTGAGCATGTAAAGTCCTAGGAGTGTGCAGGCATAGGGATTCGGGTGCCTGGCTCCCTCTGGAATGCCTAGGCCTCTTCAGACAGACCTTGGCCTCTTACGTTGAAGCTCCCTCATGTATCTGACACTAGAGTCACTGAAAAAACCCCCAACTTGGTGGGCAGCCTTCTTTCAGGATCACCTCACTGACCCATGAGTCCCACATCCTGGATGTAACCCTTGGGTGAGCAGTCCAGAGGCAGGTCTCCTTTACTGGGGGGAAAGAGTCAGCCTGGGGCAGGGGTGTTCCCGGGGCTCACACTCTCCTCATCGCCTTTTATAAACACCCTCAAGTGGTTTTCATTGAATTTTCTGTGACTGTCCAGTGGGACACACATAAATTCTGGATGAAACACTGAAAAGCTGACTTGAAAGAAATAAAACAAACAAGAAGGAGTGTTTGCCTCTGGGTAGAGAGTGGAGAGATTGGGGTTAAGGATGGAGGACTTATTTTTTACTGTTTTACTTATTTTTTACTTATTTTTCACGGTTTTACTCTATTATACTGTTTTCATTTTTATCATCTGCCACTTAAAAAACAATTAATAGATAACAACTAAAAGGATAAGAAGAGACAAGTCACAGAAGGACATCTTATAAAATAAACCCATTGACAACAGAAAAGGAGACTAACCTGATGAAAGAAGTTATTCTATTACTTAGAGATGTTAATTAGCAAAAGTGAGGGGTGGGGGACCCGGAGGGACGGCCACATCTGTATATTGTTGGTCTATGCAAATTGGTAAACCCTTCTGAAAAGCACTTTGGCAACATTTATAGAGACATAAAGATTTCTTTTTCACTTGATACCCCAGTAATTCCAGTTCTGGTTATCTAGCCAAAGCAAATAATTTGAATACGGAAAAAACTACAGACAGAAAATATTCACTGTGGGAAGGCAAAATTTAGAAACCTAGACATTCAATAATATAGGGATGGTAATTAACTGATGCGATTCATGCAATTCGTCGTTATGCAGCACTTTTAAAGAGATAAAGGTTATCTATTATCAGAAAAAATGCTTATTCTAATGTTAAGTGACAGCAAAGCATATATAAACTCACATCAATACTGTGGGTATAGTTATGCTTAAACAAAAGCATAGGAGGGACTTCCCTGGTGGTCTAGTGGGTAAAACTTCGTGCTCCCAATGCAGGGAGCCCGGGTTCGATCCCTGGTCAGGGAAGTAGATCCCACATGCCGCAACTAAGAGTGCACATGCCACAACTAAGGAGCCCACCTGCCGCAACTAAGGAGCCCACTGGCTGCAACTAAGGAGCACACGTGCCGCAACTAAGGAGGCTGCCTGCTGCAACTAAGAGCTGGTGCAACCAAATAAATAAATATACATATATTTTTAAAAAAAGAAGATACACGTACCCTAATGTTCAAAACAAAAAATGCATAGGGGGCTTCCCTGTTGGCGCAGTGGTTAAGAATCCTCCTGCTAATGCAGGGGACACGGGTTCGGGCCCTGGTCTGGGAAGATCTCACATGCCACGGAGCAACTAAGCCCGTGCGCCACAACTACTGAGCCTGTGCTCTAGAGCCCTTGAACCACAACTACTGAGCCCACGTGCCACAACTACTGAAGCCTGCGTGCCTAGAGCCCGTGCTCCAAAACAAGAGAAGCCACCGCAATGAGAAGCCCACGCATCGCAATGAAGAGTAGCCCCTGCTCACCGCAACTAGAGAAAGCCCGCACGTAGCAATGAAGACCCAATGCAGCCAAAAATAAATAGAATAAAATTTTTTTTAAAGTATAAAAAAAATGCATTGGAAAAAGACTGGAAGGAAATGTGCTAAAATGCTCAGGATGGCTGCATTAGGCTGGCGGGGTTATTTTCCAATTTTTTGTTAATACGGTTACTCTATTTTATATGGAAAAATAAATATGTAAAGAAAGAAGGGACATCTTTCAATCCCTCTACCTGCCAAGCAGGAGCATGGGTGAGGCCTCTTGGCAAACTGAGGTATGATCCTATTTTTAGACACTTCTGGCTAGGAAATGTATACATAAGGAAGAACAAACACCATAAGGCACGCCTCTATTGACAAACGTTCAAAGAGCTACTCCTGGTGTGTAAGGATTCCAGCTCCTGGAATGTTGAAGGTAAAAGGAAAGTTTACCCAAACTTCAAAACTTCCATGACTTGTACCTTACTGCATCTCATGAAATAAGATCCATGTCACTGAACTCTTTTAAAATAAAATCCAAAAAGAAGAAAAAAAAAAAAAGGAAAGTTTACCAAATGATGTTCACATTTTGATCATCAAGGGTCCAAATAGAACATGGCTAAACAAACATGGCCACTAGCACCCAGCTGGCCCTGAATGAGGTGCATAGCATCCCTCCTCACCCATGTGACCATCCAGGTTGCAAGCACAAGGGCCCATAAAGGCAGCAGCCATGGAACAACGGCAATTCCAGGCCAGAGCTGGGCGTTCCCAGAGACGATGGAGGATGCTGTGCTCTTTGTTCTCCAAGGGAGGAAGCCAGTGAGACTCTGGTCTTTGTGAGCCTGGAGTTAGATATGCGAGCACCACAGGCAACTCAAAATGCCCCTTCCCAAACAGGCAAAGAACTAGGTGTTCCCTCAGATCAATACTATTCAATATTTGTTCAGCATATTTGAGGGACAAAAGGCAGCAGTATGCTGGGTAAGGAAGGGGAAAGAATATCTCTGTGGCAGCATAAGGTCTCTTCTCCACCGTGGAGGGAAGGTAAGCTCAGGGCACCCAAGCCTGGACATCCCAACCCAGCCAAGCCACGGCTCTGCCTCTGTCTGGGTTCACCTTTAGAAACAGCTTAGTCTTCAAACCATTAGGCAATCATGTCCCCCTTGTGGGGTCTCATCCCTCCCCAGTGCAGCAATTAAGGTCCTGACTTCCCATAGAGCATTTAAAACAATTCTCTTATAGTCTCACCTCCAGTCATTCATTTATCCCAGATGCTAATGCAACAAACCGGCGGATCCTCTGAACAGTGGTTGCCTTTGGGAAGGAGAAAAGGGAATGAGGCAGGGAAGGAGAGACAAAGGGGGAAACTTTTCTTTCTCTTATTTAAAAATGTGAAGCAGATATGACCAAATATGAACCACTATTAATTCTTGGTGGTGGGAACACAAATTTCTCAACAAAATGAACCAGAAGTCTTCACATGGAAATTCTAAGACCCAGTGCCATGCTGCATTACCTTGCCAATTTCTGGCCTCCCCATATTTGATGCTCCCTAAATATCTTTGTTGCTGAGGTTGGTAGCAAAGTCACAGGGACTAACTCCACACCTGGCCTCTTAACATCTGGGAAGCAGCTCTGGACATACAGTGGCAGTCCTCTGACGTGCTGACCATGTGATTACCAGGAGGGAGAGCTCGATGCTTCCTGCCTGCACGCCTCTGCCCATCACAGGGGTGGACTAACCTGGTTATACTGGGCACACCTAACCTTTCCATGGGGCCTAGACTGGAAGGATTTTAGAATCCAGCAGCAATGACACAGACCAAAAAAAAATTTTGTTTTTAATTTCCATGAAGGGGAGGTGGTAGTAGAGTGAATTGTTTCAGAAAATGAAGCTGGTTTAGGAAGCCATGTGTGAATCAGGAACAATACCTGGGTCACAGGAGAAGCCGGCAGGCAAGTCGAGGGGAGGCCTGTTCTGTTCTAGTTCTTTGTTATCTAGTTCTAGTTCTAGTTTGTTATCTAGTTCTAGTTCTTCGTTATCTAAACGCCAGGATACATCTGCCCAGAGAGAGTGGACAGGGACACGGACTGTCTCCTTCTGGAGGTGCCAGGAGCCCCGGAGGGACCCCATCACCCATCTTTTTCAGATACTGTTTCCTTGTCTAGCTCTGTAGGGAGCACTGTGCCCGTCTCCAAAGAACGCCATACTCACTCCCAGTGACAGGCCGGGAACGACTGGCACCTGATGAAAGGCAAGGCGGCCAATCCCAGAGATGGACCAGGCAAATCAAGGAGCTGGACTGGAAGGCTTACCAGCCTGGCCCTTTCAAAGGCAGGAGGGCATTTAACTAGAGACACCTGGTTTATCTTACTCTCCGAGTCCCTTCCAGGAAACAAGCCTGTCCTGGAAGGGCCAGAGGCCAGAGGCAGTTGGAACAAGGTTAGCTAGGCTGGCGGCCTGCAGCCAGCGGGAGGGGGCTTGCAGAGAGGAGCAGGCGGGCTGGCTGCCGTCCCTCCTGGCAGGGCTCAGAGTCCAAGTGCAAACTTGTGACCCAGAGGCCAGGCCCCGTGACCGCCGACGACCCTCCCAGCCCTTGAGCCTAACTGTCCTCAGCTGAGGGGGTCAGTGGGAGCTGTTCTAGAGGGGCAGCAAGGGAGAAGGGCCAAGGTATGGGGAAACTGACTGTAAGAGCAGCAGACAGGGGACTTCATCCCAGCCCCACTGTTCACTAGCTGGTGACTTAAGACAGATGACGGCTCGTTCTGTACCTGTTCCCTAACGTGTGAAAGGGGGTAACACTACCTACCTCGCAGGATGCAGATGAAATCAGATAAAGATCCCTAGCGCACAGGAGTCTGCCCAAGTGCAGCTGCTCCCCTGCTGAGGGATCTTTCCCACTGCCCCCAGATAAGGTCCATCCACAGGGCAAAACCTATTGGTCTTCGTGCAGTCCCTGGGTGGGGCTCAGAAGGAATGCCCTCCGTCTGGTACGTGGATGGCGAGGCAGGTACCTATCACCTCTCCCATCCGGCATACATAACCCCACCCTAACTGACACCCCAAGTTAAGGAGGCGGGGAGCCAGCTTTCACAGCTGAGTCCTTCCACTCCTGGGCCTTGGCTGGGCAGAGGGGTCCCCTTCCTTCAAGATGACCTGCACACAGCTCTCAGGCCTGAAGCTGGCTCTGCCCCGCAGAACTTCTCCCTCCCTGCACAAAGGTTGGACCCTGCCCACTGGCAGGGCTCTAGAGCCCAGGCCCACCCAGCTTAGCAGAAACACGTGCCACCTCCACAAGGCAGCCCACCGCTGTCCAGGGTCTCCAGACTGCAGCCCGACCACCCCCTACTCTTGAACGAGCTACTCTGGGGTGAGGGCTTTTATTAGTGACCACAGTCAATGGTGTCCCAGTGAGGACAACTTACTGATTTCAGGGTGCAAGTGCAGTTTTGAGTGTAAGACTAATATGAAAGGTGCATTACACAAGAAGATTATTATGGTTACATACCATTCTAGAAGGTTCTCATCCCAAAGTCTCCTGGGGGTTGGTAAGGTAAATGTTCCCTGAGACTCACCCAAACCCAGGGACTTGCTGATGTTGCCCAAGTCCACCTTCCACACAGGGAGATGGTGGGGTGGCCCGAAGATCACCCCACGAGATCAGGCCCAGATAAGTCAGGTTAGCACAGCACCAAGGCGGCATCAATGGCAAAACGAGAGACCCAAAGATCACAGTAGCAGACGGTTCTCCATCTCTCCTACGTACTCCTTCTAGATTAATCTTCATTTAACACACTTCTAATGACACCATTCTCCATCTCAGAAATAGTTACTAGGTACCCCTGGCCTAGAGAATTAAAAACGTGTTGCCCTAGCATTGAAAGTAATTCATAATATGGCCCCCAAAATACCTATATGCTGGAAAAGACTAGAGATCTACTCAAGTTAACTCAAGAAAACATTTCAAAGGATACCCATGGATCAACTGAGAGTTGTCAGAAGACAAGAAAGCTCTAAAACTCAACCACTCTTTCTATCAGTGTCTCTGCTTCTCTTTTCAGTTTCCCTTCTCTTTATTGCCCTGCTTCCTCTGGTTATTCAGCTTCCATTCCCTCATAGTCTCAGCTAGCACAGTATGACCATGCCCAATACCTTCTAAACCTTGGCAACTCTCAGCACCTCCTTGCAGTTCAAGTCTGTGGCTTCAGAAGTTAACTTTGATTTCTCTGTGCCTTTGATTAAGCTCTCAGAGTGGAGGCAAGCAGCAGGCTGTTGGGTTGCACAGACACTCACAAACGAAGGGGAGAGCTGAAGGACGAAGAACCAGGAGGACTTGGGAGGCCCTGACACAGGATCGAATGGAAGACCGTCGTCCTCCGGGGCAGTGCGTGTGGCGGGAGGCAGCAGAGCTCCTCAGCTCCGAGTGTGAACTCCAGACGCAGACCCAGACTCCAGTCCTGGCTCTTCCATGGGCTGCCATGTGCCCTGGGGAAGGTTAGTAACTCCCTCTGCCTCTGTCACGAGCACCTGCTCAGGGGGTGGTCAGAGGAATCAAGTGAGTAGATACAAGTGAGGGTTTACAACAATGCCCAATATACAGCAGTAAGTGCTCAACACACTTAGCTATTGAATTGTACGTGGAAAACCAGGGGAAACCAGTGGCACTGGCTATAGACAGAGGGCTAGCAAAGCCCAAGGGCAGAGAAATTTGATGTGCCACAAATATACGAAGGACTTAATATTTGTATCTAATTTAGCTTGATAATCACTTTTGTAATCACACTGTAAGCTTATAAAGGTCCTAGACAGGGCCTTAAACCTTGTATCTGCAACAGCACCTGGCCCGTGCTGGCAGGTTAGGCTCTTGGGCTGGCTACTTACTCCACATGTGACCTATGGGAAAATGCCCAGCCTCCCCAAGCCTCAGATTCCTTACCTGCCAACATTTCTGCCTTTCTTATAAAACTGTTTAATTTTGTTTACCCAGAAGATCTCTGGAATCACGTGCCCCATCCCCGGGGTGTTGTTGACAACTGTTGTGAGACCAAGTGAGATTCCTCACAGTAGGAAACTTGCAGAGCTCCCGCCACAGAATAGGTGTCACTGTTGAATGTCTCTTGGAAGGGCACCGCACCCTTTCCAGCTTCACCAAACCCGGCACGGGGCACACACTCATATCTTGCTCTGCAGATGGAGACAGGCTGGGTCTCAGGTCATACAGGTGAACATCCACAATGACTTTCAGTGCAGGTCTGAGAGCAGGACCAAGTCCTGCTGATCCCTCCACAAAGCCCGGAATTGCTGGATTTGAGGCTGTTCAGCTGCCGATAGGAACTTGCTGTCGAGTCATTTTCTCCTGTCATTTGAAAGTTTAGAACAGAAAACTTTCTGACTGATACTATCTTCCTACAAAGACAGGATCGCTGAAACCATCCACAAGTTCAAAGAAGGAAGAGTGTCGAGAATGTGGGGGAAGGAGCTAGCTGCGGGCCTGGAAGGACTTTTTCCCTTTGGCTCTGAGCTCCTGAGTCACTTTCCCTCCCACAGGTGCAGGGGACAGGTAACCTCTCAGGATCTCTTATGCTCACCACAAAGACCCTGGCCCAGGGGCCAAAGAGGCTTAAATACAGTTTCAAAAGCAACTAGGACCAAAAGGGTGTCTTTTACTTACAAATGATAAAATTACACCCCAAAAATCCGGACCTTTCTTTTAAAAAAAAAAAAGCAAACAATTTATGCAAAGACTTTGAGGACTTATTAAAATTAGAAAATCTCATCTACATTTGAGATGCTCTGTTTAGTCAGAATAAAGGGAGTCAAGGGCTGCAGGATAGCTGGATGGGCCAGATGTTTACATCACTGGGGGCGTTGAGGGGGCAGTGGTCAGAGCTACGGGCAGGAAGCAGCAGCCACCTGCAGCAGCCAAAAGGGCTTAATGAAGAAATAAATGCCCTGGAGGGCGGCATACCTGCTGTCAGCCTGCTGCAGATCAAGTGAGATTATGTGCTAACTGTGATTGCCAGAGAACCCATTTCAGTTTTGGAACAAGGAGAACACAGGGGGTGCCTGTTTATTCTCAGTTATCAACACACTTCCCCTTTGGCCATTTTCTGGAAATGGGCAGTCTGGATTTCTCAGAACATCACAACCATGCAGGGGCGTTAATCCTCTCAGTGCGCCCCACTCACCCCCTCCCCACCCTTCTATTTCAGACACGGATCCCAGCCTGGAACGCCCCAAGTTCCCCTACCTTGGGTAGCTTCCAGCCATTCACCTGGGCTGTTTCTTGGCAGACACGGAGCCAAGCTCTGGAGAAAACAAGGGAGTCGAAATAACAGGAGTCAAGATTCCTGCTGGGTGATACCGTTTATTGAAAGGCAAACTTGCTTTCTCCAGGAGTTCACTTACATGGAGGTAGCTGCCTAAGAATGTCTCTTCCCGGCGACGAACCTAGGCAATCAAACCATACCCGAAAGCAGAAACCCAACAAAATAAGACTAATCGGCATTGTCGGATGACACTCAGAGGCAGGAAAAAAAATGATAAAGCTATAGGATGATTGTCTCTTCAGCACTGCATGTGGCCACATACTTGTTTATTAAATACTTTTTTTTCTTTTTAAACTAGCTAAAGAAAATACTCTCGAGTAGGGTTAGTTCTTAAAGCGACAAACAGAAAAAAATATATACGTGTACATAATAAAATCAAAGAATGACAGCGTGTCAGAGCTGGCAAGGACCTTGAGCCCTGGTCCTCAATCATTCCGCGTCATCTGCCCCTCTGAATGCAGGCCTCTCAAGGTCACCCCTGTCAAGGTCACCACGGTAAGATGAGCTGGGACTTGAAAACATCTCTCCTCTCAGCTCCCAGGCTCGTGTTCCTCCCATCCTGGTGCACCGCATGCATCCAGTTCACTGCCAGCCCCATTACGGCGCAGGAGGGTGCATTTGTTGACATTTTTAACGTCCCAATTTTAGGGTAAAGATGCAGATCTTCTGAATGGTGAGCTCTGTTCTCTTTTCACAGGCAGTTTGTTTCTCGCAGCCTGCCTCATGGCTACCAGAAGGAACTGGCCAGAACGAGAGGCAGAAACTTTCTCACAAACCAAGACAGGTGCTGGCTCGCTCCCAAAGTTCTTGGGCCCCCAACTTTTCCCATCTCTGATCTGTAGTGATGAGCGGGCGGACGCGTTGCTGGGCAGGCTTCTTGGCAAATACCTAATGGCGGTGGAAGCAGCGGGGAACTCAACAGCATATGAGAGTCGAAGAACCCCTGTGGGTTCCAGTGAGCCAGCCGACCAATCACAGGCTTGCTGCCTCCCCAAGAGGACAGAGGGGCTCCGGGGCTGGGTCTGAAGGGGCTCAGCCTCCGTGTTCATTGGTGTGTGTTGTCTATCACCCCCCCTCTCCCCGACAGTGCTCCAGGAAGGGAGGGATTTTGATCTACTTTATTTACTGCTGTGTCCCCAGTGCCAAAGACTGGGATATCATGGATGTCCAATAAATATATGCTAAATGAACGAACGGCTAAAGGGAGGAATCTCTCCATACTCCAGATAGGTAAGCAGAGGCAAGAAGCACTCCACCCAGCAGAGGTAGAAGAGGGGTCGGCTCTTCTGCTCTGGGGGCTTCACCCACGGTGGCAGGGGGCGACGACACCTACCCACAGATGGGGCTGATCGCTCTGAATCCTGCTGGGTGCGCTCTGTGACCTGGGGCAGGTAGGGCACTGAGATTCCCTGCTCCCTGCGGCAACTGTCATGGAGCGCTGGGGTCACAGGCCTCTTACCTACCAGGATGTGTGGGGACACTGCGAGGCAGCTGAACACTCACTCACATGCACACAACTCGAAGGGTTCCCTCCCTGGCCACGGCCCTGACCAGCTGCGATTGGACCTGGCCTCTGTGCGTGCCTAGGGACCATCACAGTGGAGGGGACACCAGGAAGGCGAAGAGGAAGTGCCGGGATACCCAGCATCCTCCCAGTGCCTCCCTGAAATTCCATCCCAGCAACGTGGCCTTGCCCAGACCTCACCCAGCCCCAGTTACCTCCTGCCTGGTGCCAGCCGCTGTCCCTCTGTCCCAGAAGTCAGGATTCTTCCAGTTTGCACAGAAATGCCTCTGTCTGACTGCTGCTTCCTTCCTCCCTTTCCTGACATAAACCTGAGATCCTGTTCAATCTGCCTCTTGCCTACACATCCCCCCAGCTTTCAAGAACTTCTTCCTCTTCCACTTCCTCTTTCCCACCCACGCTCACACATGCCTGCTTATCTCCTCTCCCTTCTTCCCGTCCCCGTGACCTTACTGCACACATCACCTGCCTCTTCCTCAAGCCTAAGTCCACGAACCTTGCTCCCAAACCCTCGCGGTCCCCACCTGGCAACCACCCCGTCCAGGGACGGAGAGAGTGTAGTTTGGAGGCGGGAGGAAAGGACCGAAAAGACACGACAGGAGGGCTCCACCCCCGGCCCCCGAAACCGACATCATTTGTCAAAAACCGTACGTACATGTCTGCCCACTCCACCTGTGCAAAAGAAATGGCAGCTGGTGACTGGTATTGGTCTCAGCATGGTTCAAAAATTTTAACAAAATTCTAGATAAAATAAGCAACCAAGGACCACGGATACAAGTGACCTCTGACTTTCCCTCCCTCCGTCAACAAGTTCTTTACCAAGACCACCTGCACTTCTCTTCTTAGGCTTAACTCTCCCTTCTCACCACAACAATTCCTTTTTCCAACTCTGATGCCCAGAGTGGTCTTTACTTTCTCCCTCTTGCCTCTGGCTCAGTTATACTTAAAATTCTAGTCGCTTTGTATTTTTAAAAATAATACTCAATAGAGATGTGTGAACTTTACAAAACAAGCCACCCCACGAAGCCTCTGCAACATTCCAAAATGGGACAGCAGCAGTCTGTGAGAAGGTCTGATTTAAAATATGTACAGCCTCCACATCCTCCCCTCCCCTTCACAATGGCTACTAACTAGGAACTAGCATTTGGACCCTTTTTCTTGATGGGGGGGGTGGAGGGCAGCCATGCAGATGGTGCTGCAGACAGCTGTGCAGAACGGGGGCTCCATCCTGCCAAGCGGCTGCAGGCGTCTCAACGCATACCCTGCAGTAGCTGCTGTCTAAGCTACCAGAGCTGTGCTGCCACAGAGATCCTAGGAGGACATGACGTCCCAGGGAGGAATTATCTGGTCCGCGAAGAGGAGGTGATGGCGCTCCCTTCCTCTCCTCCCGCCGCGGGCGGCTGCAGGCCCCTGGAAATGGGCTCAGATCTGGCTGGCGGCGGTGCCGTCCTTGGCGAAGGTGTAGCTCAGCGGCGCCTCATAGAGGCTCCCCCCATCCGTGCTGAGGTCGTCATCGTCGTCGTCGCCGTCCACGTCATCCAGCACTTTGCTTGGCAGCTTCTTAAGTCTGCAGAACAACAGGTGGCGTGTTTCCTGGCCCTGGACCGGGGCTCACCTCCGATCTGGAGGCCAAGGGGCTCTAGACGCCTGTCTCTCCACCCCAGCGAGTGGCATATAAGCACAGGAACTTAACTCGTCTGTACAGCAACAGGGAGCAAACTGCCCACCTGAGAGCACGGGAGGCTGCTGCTGACAGGGTGGGCTGGGCAGGGCTGGGGCAAGGTCAACAGCACTGATCTTTCCTTCTGCCTCAAGCTCCAACATGGCTCAGCAGGGTGCTGCCATAAATCCCATCTTAACTTAAACTTTTATCATCTTGTTCCCCATGGGCTGTTTGCATTAATTTTTATTTTAATATTGCATCTTGATTCTTGAGATTTTTGGTGCCCCCTAATGCCAGCCTGGGGCCGGGCTCTCGACAGACATGCCCTGTTTACAGGATTCTCAACAGGCTCCAGGCTTCTGGGCATTTATAAGAGAACTACCTGGGCAGCCAGCAAAAAGCCCCAGGTCACAGTCGGCCTCCAAGAAAGGCCCAGCTCCACAATGGGTGTGAACTTAAACTCACCCCCTCACTCCAATACCCCAAGGCAGTGACCCTGAGGCAGGGAAAGCAACCCCGCACCTAATCCCCCATCCTTGGGACCGTGGCAGGGGAGCTCCAGACAGCAGCTCTCTCCGGAGACCAGGTTTGGGACATCCTCGTCCTCCTGAGAACACAAGCCACAACTTTACCTCATTTCTCCCTAACCCAGGAGTCCCTAAGGGCTGGTCCAGGAGCTGCTCCCTACACGGTGGCGTGAGCTAGTCTGACCTGCTCTGAGCCTCAGGACGACAGGGACGATACCTGCCCGGCCGACACCAGGGCAATGGTATGAGGATGACACATGTGACACCCTACTGATCACGTGGGGCGACCGGAGTGGATACAGCCGCTCTCACCCCTAGGGTGGGATGACCCCAAAGGTGACAACAAGGGATCAGCTTGAGACAAAGGAGTGGGAGCGCTCTGAAAGCATCAGGCTCCCCTCCAACGTCAGGGCCATCACGGCCCCGGGGGGGTCGCCGCACTTGCCCACCTTAAGTCCTTCTTCATGGAATTTAGCTGCCCCTGCAGATGCTCATTCACGTCCATCTGTTCCTCCAGCTCCCTCTGCAGCTTCTTCTTAGAACTTTCCAGTCTGTCTATTTCCTCCTCAGCCTCCTCCACCTGTCGCTTCATTGCTTTCAAGCGCAAGCTCAGCTGCAGGGGGAAGGCAGGCCGTGAGCCGGCGGGTCGCCCAGCCCAGCACAGAGAGGCCAGTGGTCCAGCCCCCTTCTCTCCCAGCAGCCAAGGTGCGGCAAAGGGGGCAACCAGCCTCACGGGAAAGTGGAGATGAGGCTCTAAGACCGAAAATTCTACTTTTTAAAAGCCAAGTTCAGGGTCTGAAGTTTGCTGAAATCCCCTACTAAAGTGGGCTCTAAAGGCCCCATTCCATGACGTAAGGGGTGGAGTGGAAAGGGCGGACTCAGTCCACTCAACTTCACCCCTTGCCTGCCCGCCGAGGCCTCCCCTCCCTCTCGCTTCCCCAGCCCGAGACATTAAATCTCAAAAGTGCTCGCAGAGCGTCCCGCACCTGGTCCTTCTGATCAGTCAGCGACAGGTGCTCATCGTCTACCTGCATCACTAGCTCTTTCACCTTCCGCTCCAGCCGGCGGTTGCTGACCTGGAGGCTGGCCCGGTCCCTGGAAGAGTGGGGGAAGCAGAACAGAGGACCGTCTAATCCCAGCCGCCTGGGAGGCCAGCCCAGGGCTATCTGGTGGACGCAGGGTCAGAGAGACTCACAAGTGTACAGCAGGACAGCACTGCTCGTTGGACAGATGAGGAAACAGGGGCTCTGAGAGGGGGAGGGACTTTGTCCAAGGCTGCGGAGCCAGCGAGAGGCTGAGCCGGAGCCAGACCTGCCCTGAGTACTCCCAGTCCTGGGCTTTACTTGGTAAGGCAGTGGGTCATAGACTGCCAGGCTGTGAATATTTGGAGTTTACTCCAGGCTGCCCTGGAGCAAAAAGGTCCAGTCCCAAAAGTCTTACTGAAAATGGATAACGTAAAGTGCTCTATGCACACACACCCACACTGCTTCCAGGAAGGTGAGGGGCCATGAGTAAGAACTGAAGCTGGGGACCTCCCTGGTGGCGCAGTGGTTAAGAATCCGCCTGCCAAGGCAGGCGACGCGGGTTCGAGCCCTGGTCCGGGAGGATCCCACATGCCACGGAGCAGCTAAGCCCGTGCGCCACAACTACTGAGCCCACGAGCCACAACTACTGAGCCCGTGCTCTGGAGCCGTGAGCCACAACTACTGAGCCCATGCTCTAGAGCCCATGAGCCACAACTACTGAGCCCTCACTCTAGAGCCCGCAAGCCACGACTACTGAACCTGCGTGCCACAACTGCTGAAGCCCGTGTGCCTAGAGCCCCTGCTCCGCAATAAGAGAGGCCACCGTGACGAGTGGCCCCCGCTCACCGCAATTAGAGAAAGCCCGCACGCAGCAGCAGAGACCCAATGCAGCCAAAAATAAAAATTAAAAAAAAGAAAAGAAAAGAACTGAGGCTGGTCAAGCTTAACCCGGTACTGGCCCTCAGGCTGTGGTCTGAGAACAAGCTGTAGAGAATCACATGTAGTCATCTGATCCTGTGTCCCTTCCACCCACATGCCCATCTCTGACAGATGGCCACTCAGTCTCTGCTTGAATATACCTGGCCCCCCAGAGCAGAGACAGCCACCTTACCTCTATTCCACCTCAAACTCAGTAGCTTACAAGGCAGCCTGTCCTATTTAAGGCATGGGGAAAGGAGCAGCTAAGAACTGAGCAGTGGGGAGTCCCAAGTTTTAGTCCTGCTACATCAATATTCTGCCAGGCTACCTTCCTCAAGTCATTTACTTTGGTGGGTCTCAGTTTTCTCATCTATACAATGGGAACAATTTTCCAGCAAGGTTGTACTTGCTCTGCCTTCCTCACAGGCTTTCGAGGATAGGAAGAGATACAAGCGTGAAAGCACTTTGTAATGTGATGCCCACTGCCCACCAGGGCCTCTGCACCACGGCTGGGCCCAGCTCACCTCTCCTCGCTCTCCAGACGGTCCTCCAGCTCTGCGATCCTGGCCTCCAGCTGCACCACCAGCCCCTCTTTGCTGGACCTGTAGGAACCTTCCAGGTGGATAATCCGGCTCTTTAAGTCCTTGTTCTGGAATCAGACAGGGAGGCCGTGAGGGGCTGTGTCTGCCGCACCCTCTGTGCAGAGCAGAGCAGAACACAGGGCAGGGCAGTGTTTGGTCGGCGACTGGGGTAAGCCTGCTTTCCACCTTAGGATGTGTGGCCCCAGGAAACCTGGGGATGTATCCAGGGAAAAGCTTTGCACTCATGTCCTGGCAAGCCAAAAGAAGAGATTCTATCATATTGCTTATCAGCCTAAGTGAAATCTTTGCATGTCCTAAGACTACCGGATGTCAGACAAATGAGGTTGACCTTGGCCTTTTATAAACCTATTGGGGTGGGGGACTTCCCTGGAGGCCCAGTGGTTAAGACTCTACGCTTCCATTGCAGGGGGTGTGGGTTTGAGCCCTGGTCGGGGAACTAAGATCCCACGTGCTGTGCGGCACGGCCAAAATAAATAAATAAATAAACCTACTGGGGCGGGACAGGAGAAATAGGCTCCTTCAGCAATATCATACATCATATTCAGTGAAGAACTAACATGAATGGCACGTAAAAGAAATAGCGATTCAAGTAAGGTTTGTTAGCAACTCCTGCATCTGAGGACACTGGTTCTTTATTATTCTCCTTTCATTCGAATTTAGCCTTCTTTAGGATCTAGAAACAACACTTGCAATTCTACCTCTCCCCAGCTGCTAAACTCACAAGCACACTTAATATTGTGGGAATAACCTCTCTGGAAAAGGCCTTAGAAACACCTGTACCTCTCAGGTGAGTTACTCTGCAGAGTTCTTGGGGGTGCTGTGCAAAAAAGGCTCAACCAAGGGGCTCTAGTCCAAAGCCACGGTGGGGCGGGGGGGGGGCGGTTCATGGGGCCAGCTGCCCTCACCTGTCTCTCCAGGGAAATCTTGTCACACTCTAAGTCTTGCTTCACGGCTCGCTCCTGAAGTAGCTCGTTCCGCATCTGCTCCATCTACACCACACAGTGCAAAAGCCCAGAGGTTAGAGGGGGTGTTCCTATAGCCTTTGTGCTGAAATGGTTCACAGCTATGAATTCCAACAACCAAGTCAGCTCCTCTTTATGACGGGGGCCTCCTGCCTTCTCCTCTTGAATACTGGAACTGTCCCTTAGATATTCTTGAGTTCTCAGTGATTGCAACAATAATGATACAAATACCAATAATAGTCAAAGTTAACCCTGCCGTTATGGGTTGAATCCTGTCCCCTCCAAAAAGATATATTAAAGTCCTAACCCCTAGAACCTCAGATGTGACCTTATCTGGAAAAAGGATCTTCACAGAGGTAATCAAGTTAAACTGAGGTCATTAGGGCGGGCTCGAATCCAGTATGACGGGTGTCCTTATAAAAAGGGGAAGTTTGAATGCAGAGACAGACATGCACAGAGGCAAGACAGAGACACAGGGAGAATGCCACGTGAAGACGGAGGACTGGAGTGAGGCATCTACAAGTGAAGGAGCACCAAAGGTTGCCGGCAAACTACCAGAAGCTAGGAAGAAGCAAGGAGGGATTCTCCTACAGGTCTGGAGGGAGCACGACCCTGCTGACACTTTGCCTTCAGGCTTTTGGCCTCCAGAGCTTGAGACAACACATTTTTGTTGTTCTCGGCCACCTAGTTTCTGGTACCGATACTTTGTTACAGCAGCCCTAGGGAACCACTACACCTGCTCAGCACTCCGCCTGTGCTATCCTACGACATCCCCACAACAAGCCTATGACACAGGTAAATATCATCTCTGCTGAGGACAGCAGGGCTTGGAGAAGTTAATCAACTTGGACCATGACCAACCATCCCAGCCTGTCCGGGACTGAGGATGTGCTCAGGCCATGTGACTCTGAACGCTAAAACTGAGGGAGTCCCAGGCAAACGGGGATGAGTCAGTCGCCCAGCTTGCCAGGGATCTACACAAGAAGTAACAGGGGAAGCTAGTATTCCCCGGAGCTGCTGGCTGCTGCATTACAAGTTCGAGCTTCAGCAAAGGCTTCTGCAGTCAGCATATCTCACGTGCTGCTAGATTTCTCCCTTCTTATGCCAAAAACAGAAGTCAGCAAGAACACTCCAGGTGTCCTGCCAAAGGCTAAGCCTCACCGAGGATTTCTTCTATATTCATAGGAAATGAGCCTAGCTGAGCGGCATCTGGAAAGAAACCCTGTCGTCTGCCTATCGGTGTCTCCATTCCCCATCCCCAGTGGGCCGTAGCAACAGTGAAATGCGCTTCAGAGGCAGAGGCCCCAGACCCTGTTCCCAGGACCGTCCAGCAGAGGGCAACCTGAAGAAGCCCAGACAACTAAGAAGGTGAGCCAGGAAAATAAAACTGCCTGTTCCTGCTTAAGGCCGGGTCCGACAGAGGTAAGAGGTGTGCACACTGGAGTCCCTGGATGCCTGGGGAGCACGTGTAACAGTCTCACCCTGACCAGCCTTGATTTTGATTTTCACAAATCCAAATCCTGTACAAGCACCCTCGTGAGTAAAACAAGCTCACCCCACCTTCCCTGCCATCCACCTGGAGTGCAAGACCTGAGGAATAATGAGAGGAGACGCCACCACCACGACAGGCTAGGCTTGCGTCTCCCACTGTCGCGACCACAGCGTATGCACGGAATGACAAGCAGAGTGGTGCGGCTGGCCCAGAGTGGGTGACAGGGAGTGGTAAGGAACGAGGCTGGCGATGGGCAGGACTGGGACATGGAGAGCTCAGTACCACAGGAGGAAGCCGAGACCCTGCCCACAGAGGAGGGTGAACCTGTGTGGCCCCCCAAAAAGTTCACATTTTTGCACTTCTGACTGGCAGGCTTCTAAGTCACAGAGGTTCTGAAGTTTACAGCAGAGTACACTGAGGTCTGGGGCAGTTATCCACATCTCAGGAGGAAGAAGGATCAGAACAGAGGCCGTGCCTACTCATGGCCCACTACCTCACCTGCTCTGGCTCTCTAGACTAACTCAGTGAAAAGGCTTCGAACAGACTTAGGGTCTACATACAGCTGTCACGTAAAAACCAAGATCCGGGAGGCAGCTGGTCTCCTTAGGGCATCCTTGTACGCGGCAGGGGAAAACATGCCAGCCGTGCACAGGTCAGCAGGCAGAGCACATAGAACTCCTCCCTCGGCTCCAAGCCCCCGCCTGGCCCCGGGCCCTCGAGAATCACATGCTGCAAAGAGGGCCCTGGACAATTCCTCTAACTGCTCTAGGAGCACCAGGTCACGGGTAATGAATGCAGCTTCACAGCCCCACTCCGAGCACGGCTGTGAATCAGCCAACACCCCTACAGAGGTCGTCAGCACGGCTGGGCCACGGGACCACGATGTGCCTCTTGGGGGAAACTGTTCTGTTCACGCCCGCTGGGCAGAGGCCAGGACCTCACTGAGGACACGGCTAGACTTTCACCGCGACGGGAAGCAATTACACAGGGAGCGATGGCCCAGCTGCTCTTCCTGGCTCTGCATCCACCTGCATGTGACCTTGGTCGCCTCACCTCTGGGATGTGGACTCCCCGTTTCTAAACAAGGAAGCTGAACAAGGCGGCCTGTAGGGCCTTGGAGCTGGCCTACAACGCAGTGAAAGCACATTCGGTGCCTCCCGCCTGCCGTGCGGCGCTGTGCAGCCCTCCTTCTAAGGCCCCGGTCTCCATCTTTCAGCTACAGTAGCCATTCCATGACTCCAGACCTTTAGGGGCGTCCCCAGAAAAGACCCACTCGGTCAGGGTGACAGCGAGTGTGTGTTTGTGAACATGTATGTTTGAGTGCCGGGGGAGGGGTGGTCTTGGAATGATGGGGTGGGCCCATGCATTCGTTCAGACTGTATTATCACAGCCCTAGGCTGGACAGCGTGACAGTACCTGACCTCATTATAGGCTCGTGGGGGACAAATGAACAAGCCCTGTCCCTGTGGTCAGTGTCACTGCAATGGGGAAGGACAGCATGCTGGCACGGGGTGCACGGCAGTGGTCACAGCCCAGACTGGGAGGGTCGAGGAAATTCTCCAGAGCAAGAGACGCTGAGCTGAGATCTGAGAGCTGAGAGGGAGGTCAGAGTCAGGCAGGGTGGGGACGGGGTGGGAGAGGAAGTGCAGCTCTCCTAGCCAGGGACCACTAATGAGAAAAGGCAGGAGCTACGAAAGAGGAAGGGAGCGCTGGAAGAATCAAGAGCACTGAGGTGGACACGCATGGAGGCAAGGGGACGGGTTAAGAGCTCAGGTGGCGAGGCAGACAGGGAGCAGTCACACAGGGCCCGTTACAATATTGTAACCGCAGCGAACGTCTGCATTGCACTTAACAAAAGTAAGTCTGCAGCATTTTTATAGCGTTATCTCATTTCATCCTCACCACCACCTGATGAGGTGGGTACTATTAACATCCCTAGGTACCCCTAGAGTCCAGGGGAGTTTGCAGATACAGGTGTGGAGACTGGGTGATGCCAGCTGAAGCCACAGGACAAATGAGCTCACCGAGGAGAAGTGCATGAAGAATGAGGAGAACCGTGCCCTGGGAAGGCCGCCCCGCTCCACTTCGTTAGGGGAGGTATGGAGAAAAGCAGGACACTGACCTGCTGCAAAGGCCCAGAAGGGCGAGGACAGAGGAAGATGCGTCTAGGTTGGCCAGGAAGATGGCTCTGGGAGGCTCAGCAGAGAAGGGAGAGACAGGGAAGCCCCTCTTCTCTAGAACCGTAGCGTGACAGATGACAACTCTGAGCCGAGGGCTGAGGAGAGCTCAAGTAAGGGGTTTGCAAGACAGATGCCCACAGCTGTTAGCAGACCGAGGGGGAGAATCACTGAGGAGGAAACAGTTACAGGTGATGGACTGTAGCGGGACGGGAGTGTGACAGGAGACTGTTCAGGGAGGGATGCAGGCCCACGCTGGGGGCAGCACGGGAGTGGGAGAGAGCCCAGGAGAGGGACGGTAAGCCAGGGCTCGGCGGGGGGGGCGGGGAAGGCTCCTGTAGCTCGGAGGCCCAGAGGCAGCAGGAAGGGAAAGAGAAGGGAAGGGAGATTATTTCCCCAAAAGTTAAGGGATAAGGAAGACCTGGAGGCTTGTCGAGAGAGAGGAAGAGAGAAAGAGAGAAGTTTAGTTGCTGGTGGCGGTGGCGGGGGGGGGGGCGGCGGTGAGGCCAAAATCCACCAGAAGGCAATAAAAGGCCGTGGGGGCAGAGTCCAGGGGCTCTGGCAGCTGTTCAGCAACTGCGTGAGGAGGCAGGCAGTGACTTCCACAGCTGTGCTCCAGGCCTGAGGAAGGAGGAGGGAAACAGAGAACCAAGAGCCCCTGGCGACAGGTGCGGAGTGACTACGAGTGTCCACGTCTGAGCCTGTTAATTCTCCCAGGACTCTCTGAGGCAGACGTTACCACCCCCACCTCCCAGGTGGGAGGTTCAGGACTGGCGGCCGTTCCCTTCTCTGCCGACCTCCCAGGTCCCTCAGTGAAGGGCAAAACCGAGAAGTAGGAGTTCTGGGGGGGCCTTCGGAGCCTAAAAGGAAGAAGCACCTCCAGTGGCATGAGGCAGAGAAGCGCTGTGGAGGGATTTAAAGATCGCCAAGGGGTCCACGGCGCTGGGCCCAGGCTGGGGTTCAGGACAAACTTAAAGAAGCGGCCATCGGCCAAGGTGTTGCTCCCTCGGGGCTACTGGCTGGAAATTGTGGATCCTGCCAGGAAATGAGCCTCCCCGTACAGAGGGGCACTCAGGAAACAGCATCCCGGAGGTCCCTGCAGGTTCAAGACCTCCCAGGAGCGCCCCAGGCAAATGCGAGTCTCCAAAGGAAAAACAAAGCAAAACAGTAATTATTTATACCCCACCACATCCCCTCCAAAGATGGCTATTAAAATGCAAGTGTAAAATAAATCAGAGTGAAGAACAGGAAGGAACAAATGTGAGACCATAAAACTTAACAGTTACTGTCACCGGACAGTCAATTTTCCTCCAGTCTTTTTGGCAAACATGATAGGCTTCCTTCAGGTCTTCAAAAAAGGAGAGCCAGACCCTGAATTCTAAAATAAATACACCAGCTGTACACCTGAAACTAACACAACACTGTTAATCAACTATACTCCAATATAACATAAAAACTTAAAAAATAAATTAAGTGTGAAATGAACAAATTTTTAAAAAACACCACGGCGGAGCCGTACACAAGGAATACCACGTGGTGTTACGGACAATACGCCCAAGGGTGGGTTTCACCATAAACCACACGTGTTTCCGTCGAGTTCCTCAATACTGTGATCTCCAGGAATGGCCCCGTGACTCGTGAATATTCCACATCAGACTCTTCTCACCCTGAGCCCACATTGGGGACAAAAAAAAAAAAAAGAGAGAGAGAGAGAAATGGCCTCTGGCTTAGCCAGCTTCCTCCTTTGGACCAGGGAAGTAAATCTGAGGCTGAGAAAACATTTCTTTATGTAAGCTTAGCGCTTTACGTTGCTGTTTACCCTTCAACTATACCAAGTAGACCAAACAAAAACTTTCCAGTCGAATTAAAAACAGAAGGGGAGCCGAAGGCAACAGTTATCACAGCTGGATTGAAAGAATGCTAAACCCTGAGCACGTTGATCGGAAATAACAGTATCAGATTCCAGTGGGTTTATGTCAGAGGCACCCGTGACCTGAGCCAGCTCTCGGGATTAGAAGCAGCTGCCTTCTGGGTTAATGAAAAGCCAGAGATATTTATGATCGCTAATAATAATATTTAACCCCATCACCTGTGTTTACCGTGGGGCTGTAAAGGGGTTGGTGAGCACACACTCTTGGCTAGTACTAAAAGCGATACTCAGTCACAAGAAAGGAAAATTATTATTAACCCACTGTACACATTGGGTTTTTGAGTAGTCTTTACAATAGGAGGCAGTTCTGAGACCAGGATCATTTTAATTAAAGAAGAAAAAACAAAAAGAAAGAAAGAAATCCCCTTCTGATCTTTCACGTGCTGGCTGCAAAGCAGCCTTATTTCCCAGGCCCGTATTCTGGTGGTTGCATCCCCCTAGTGCAGACTGAGGAGCAGGTGTGAGCCAGCCACTCGGGAGCAGCTCCTGAAAATGACTGCAGAAGCCTGCAACTTTATCCACTGGGATTTACCCTGCAGTTGCCAAGGCAACAGGGCAGCTCTCCTCTTGCCTGCTGGCTGCCTGGGTTGAACAAATGGTCCTTCCACTGGGCTGGGTTATCCTGGCCTCCGTGGCCAAGAGAACACCTCTCCATCTCGGCCCAGATCCACTGTTAACTGTAGGCACTCAGCCACCAGCAGTCACGCAGCAGTGCCCAAGGAGCTAGAACATCGGCCTGTGGGACACATTTGCAACACCAAGCTGGGCCATCTGAATCCTGGACTCAGGACGAGGGTCAGGAGAGGATCAGGTGAAAATAAACCCTCACTCATATTAAGAGACACTGTGGCATTATTTTTAAACTTGGGCACAGAGACCCAAACATTTGGGGTGTTTTTACCACCCTCACTATCCGACGCTGGGATGATGGGAACAGGTGGGAGGTGATGGGCTTTGGCTCCACACTTCTTACAAGCCTCGAGACCCTAAGGAGCCAGTTAGCCTCGTGAGCCCTGAAAACAACAAGAGGAAGCATGCAAGGCACGGGCACAGCGCCCAGCACCCGGAGAATCCTCAGGAAGGACGGCAAATATCGTAAAGGGAAACAGGGCTTTAGAGGAAGGAGAGGAAAAAGGATTTCTCCGGATTTAAACAGACCCAAAGCCAGTATAGCACCCACTATTTCATTCAAATTTCCTTCAACTTTAAAATATCCTGGGGGGTGGGATGAATTGGGTGACTGGGATTGACATATACACACTACTATGTACAAAACAGATAACGAATGAGAACCTACTGTACAGCACAGGGAACTCTACTCAGGGCTCTGTGGTGACCTAAATGGGAAGGAAGTCCAAGAAAGAGGGGATATATGTATACATAGAGCTGGTTTACTTTGCTGTACAGCAGAAACTAACACAACACTGTAAAGCAACTCTTCTCCAATAAAAATCAATTAAAAAAAAAAAAAAGAATATCCTGAACGTGTATCTAAAAGGAAGGCCTTAGAAGGGCTGGGAACTTACAAAGAACGTTGCCAGCATTTACTGAGCATCAGATGTTAAGCACGAGAAAGTGGAAACGAACACATGAAAAGGATAGAATGTTTGATCTCACAACCGCCTCTCCTGTCCTCTGTCCCTGGAAACAGCCCAGCTGAGGCTTCACTCAGGCCCCCTTTCTCCTGCCCTTACTCCCATCCCCTTCGAGAACACTGTGTACGCTTCACTGTTCTGCTCGACGACCTTCCAAGGCTCCCCACTGCCTTCAAGGTACAGTCCTTTCAAAATCCCTTAACCTGCCTCTCCCGTTATTCCCTCACGGACACCAGAAACCTAACCAAGCACAGCAGTCCATTCGTTGCTCCGGAAAATGCTAAATAGACCCTACCTCCCAATCCCTGTTCACACCCTCCACCATATCTAGGATTCCCTTCCCATTCCTTACTTTGTCTAAATCTTACCCTTTCTGCAAAGCCAGCTCCGGGCCAGCCTTCCCCTAAGAACTCCCACTGTCACCCTCGCTATCATGGTCTTTCCCTCCTTAGCTGCCTGACTCTTTCACTTGGCATTTAGTACCCACTGCTTTTTCTTGATAGTTATCCATTGTTTAGGGAAGCCTCTGCTCCTCAAGCCAACCACAGTGCCTGCCTTGGTCAGCCGTGCACCCTGGCTGGATCACAGGTGATTCTGGGCCTCGGCTCTCTCATCCACTGCACAGAAGGTCTGGGGAAATGAACCTGGAGGTCCTCGCCACATCTAAGATTCTGTAAATGGTGTAGGCCATTCACTAAAATACCGGAAAACCTCTTTCTCTGTTTTCCCACCTAAGCCCTGTCACTCAGACTAGGAGAATGAATGGGAGATGTTCAGAGGGTGCCAAAAAAAAAAAAAAGATTTAGACAGGGAGCTTGTGAGCATGCAGAGATTAAGTAGAGAGAAGAGCTGCAACCTTTGACTTTTTAATTTAAAGAGACCAAGATCCAAAACATAAAGTTCCCCATGCCTTCCCTCTTCAGAGCAGTTTGCAGCACATCCAGACCGGATGCTACAAATCAGGTTGGAGAGGACAGACAGGCACCATTTCCTGCTCCTTAAGAGACATTTCCCGTGAGGAGGTGTCACAGGGCAGCATGTGAGGGGGCGGAGAAGGGGTCTTAGGTTTAGAAGCTTCCCATTTCTCTGATTCGGGCAGGAAGGCAGCCGGTACATCCCTAGAAGTTAACCTAAATGAACTGAAACAACTTCAGAATCAAGGCCCACCTGTCTACACTCAGAGCCCTTTCTTGAACCTTTACTTTAAGAGGCAAGAAGCGAGTCTCCGATTGACCTTGACTTTGAGTGACAAGTAAATGCTTTCCTGTAAGGTGGGTATATTTGACAAACCCATTTCTCTACCCTTGCTCAAAAATCCAAAGGCACCTCATGCCAGAAGAGAGCACTCCATCAGGAGACCCCACTTCATCTCAGCGGTTTGTTTTGTTTTATTGTTTTCGTAATTCCTACCTCAGTTTGAACACGATGCTCAATTTCTCCACTTTTAACAGACACCAGGCTTTACCCTCCCTACCCCAGAGAGTGCAGTGAGAACAAAGAAAAGTGACGAGGAAAATAGAACAAATAGAGCAAAAAGGCTAGAGACATTGGTGAAACCCATCTTTTCAGGCACATAAACTCAGACACAGGGAGGGAATGACAAGAGTTAAAGGGCGACTCAGACACTTAATTTTATAAGACCTTCTCACAGCATTTCAGTGTGAGAATTCAGAAAAGACTTCAGAAATCTCCTGGACAAACAGCCTCCTTTGCATAGATCTTAGAGGCTGCGCTCAGAGGGGTGGAGACTTTCCTGGAGCTACGTGGGGTCGGTGCAGGAGGCTGGACAAGGGATTCTTCTCCCGAGAACAAGTACGTCCCCTCTACTACTTCCTCCCCGGGCTTACTTTAGGTTCTCAGCTCAGTGAAAATATTTTCAACCTTGAGCAGATCACAGAGAGCAGTTCTATTACCCACAAATCCTGTTGAGAGAAGAGAGAAGAGGCCCAAAGCAAACAGACCTAAGTGACGGGCCTCCTTAGTGTTGGGCCATCAGCAGACTCAAGGGAGGCAACGATCTCTGGTTCAGTTTGTCTGTGTTTTGCTTCGGGTCTGGAAGGCTGTTTTAACTGCCTGGTTATTGATAGGATGACATACTTCCCCACCACTCCTCCTTGCCTAAGTTGCAAGAAGCATTAGCAAAACAAATTCAGGGCCACTTCTCGCATCATCACCAACGCTTAGCAGATCCTGAAAAGCCCTGTGGTAAGGGGGCGCCTTAGCCAGGCCGGCAGGAATTCCTAACAAAGCAGCTTCTATACCAGCAGGAGAACTTAGAAAATGCAGACTTTACTAAGAACTATTAGGTCTCAAACGTCAAGGTTGGGCTCTCCACCCGAACTTCAGGTTTCCATGAAGGTCTTTCTCTAAACTTTTGCAGCTCAGGTCAGGTGGGCTGCCACCCCTCCAGAGGAATGATACTAGCACCATAAACAGGACTGAAATATGTGGGCAGAACCCAAGTGCAGTGGGAGGGTGGATGGAGCCTCTGCTTGGAATTTCCTTCACTCTCGGGAGCAAAGGAGCACGAGAATCCGACCTGTTTGCAAAGAAGCTGTCAATAGGGAAGCGAAGGCAGATGGAAAAGAAGCCAGTGATTCACCTTCAGCTTTGAACAGGGGCTACCAGCCTAGAACGGCATTGTCCCTAAGCGCTGGAAGCTCCAGTTCTTGGTCATCCCAAAGTGTGGGAAAGGTGGCACATAGGAGTAAGGAGAAGGGTGAGCAGAGGAAAGTGGGAAGATTCCATATTAATTTTGTATTAATTTGTAGTTCAGACTTTTTCTTTAAATCCTTCACACAGATAATTTCCTAAATTATACTCAGTACCATCCAAGGCTCTTAGGTTTTGTTTGCATTGTTTAATTAAGAAAGTGCCCAAAGCAAATCAAAAGGTGAAGAGCTTTCTAAATGTCTATTAAACGTACAGTTTTACTGGCACCATTTTCAGGAGCTGGGCGTAAAAATAAGTTGCCATTGAAAGTACATCCCATCAGAGGTTTCTATAGGTATCCGAAGGTATCATGTAAATAAAAGGCTGAGATTAGTGAATACAAACTCTCTGTAAAACCACCACTGAATGTTCTGAATCCTTGTCCCATAATATTTCCACAGTTTTATCTGTCAAATGGTTTGGGCATGCAATGGGGACACGGTAACCAGCTAATGGTGCTACCACTTTCTAGTGATGTGACACCCCATCTCCAGGATATGACTCAGGCACTCTGAACTTTTTTTTTTTAATGAAAACATGGAAACAAACCCTCAAAACCTTGGGATTATCCCAAGTGTAGTTTGGGAAATTAGTTCCATTACGTACAATGTGAGGACAGTGAACGATCCCTGGCTGCCTCCCAGTGTTCCTGTAAGGATCAGATATAAGTGAAACTCCTGTCATTTGAAAACTGCAAAAAGCACTCACTTGCAAGGTACTGTCACTGTACTGTGGATGCCTCAGAGGTGTATGTATTGCTAATTTGCTGGCAAAGTTCTTTTTTTTTTTTTTTTTGCGGTACGCGGGCCTCTCACTGTTGTGGTCTCTCCCATTGTGGAGCACAGGCTCCGGACGCGCAGGCTCAGCGGCCATGGCTCACGGGCCCAGCCGCTCCGCGGCATGTGGGATCCTCCCGGACCGGGGCACGAACCCGTGTCCCCTGCATCGGCAGGCGGACTCTCAACCACTGCGCCACCAGGGAAGCCCTGCGGGCAAAGTTCTTAACGGAGAAGACTGCATCATATCATTTACTTCCCATGGCACTAATACAGTGGTAGCTACCAAATTTCATGATTGCTTGTTAAACTAATGATTCTTAGAGCCTCAGCTCTAAAAGCACTTTGCCTATTGTGACTAATACATTGTTATACATGACCACTCTGGAAACTTCCACTCTATATGCTCCATGTTATATATTACACCTCCCTCTTAGTGACTGACCCCACCTTCCATCCTTTCCATCAGCCAGGGACTTTCTCTCCCTCCTCCAGCTGAATCCTCAGGTTTAACCTCTCACATTTCCTTTTTCATGCAGGGTGATCCACTCACCACTCAACTACAGAACAGTACCTGTTCCCTGCCCCGAGCGATCCTCTCAGACAGCGAATCCGAGTTGTTTCTTTCTTCTTCCAGCTCCATCTCCAGTTGAGACACCTTGTCCTAAGAAAGAAGTCACAAACACAGCCTATTTAACTTGCACTGACCAAGTTTTTAGGAGCAAGGACTGCGCTGTGGAAGGACAACCCCAAGGGCAAATCAGAGCTGAACACCATGAATTAGAGTTTGGAGGAAAGATGTGTCTTTTTCTCATACTGTGCAAAGTACATCTTTTTAAAACTGGGTTTTATTGCTTTTATAATGTAAAATATAATTGTGCATCTAGAAAGTACATAAAAGGAGAAAACAATATTTACCCCAAACCCTAACAAGCACTGAGGATATTTTAGCATGTTTCCTTCAAGCCTTTTTTTTTTCCTTATGAATCAGTAATTTTACAAATATCTACCTAAGCTTAACAGGTATCTGTTAAAAAACAATGGAAACCAAGATATCGTCCAAGGCACACTCCTCTAAATACTCTAGACTCAGGACAATGTTCTTCCTCTCTCCTGCTCAGGGCTTCCAAGACCCTCCCAGGAACAGAGTCTAGAACAACCTTTTGCATCTGCCTTTTTCTGCTAGGGAACCTCATATACGTAGCGCCATGCACTCCCAAATCCCCATCAGAGTAACATAAAGACAGCCAGCCCATTCTGCTAAACCGAATATTCACAGAAGAGAAATTTCTATCTTCCTCAGCCTTCCTAATTTAACATCACTGAGTATTAAGAGAAAAGTACTTCAAAGTAGCTTTGTGTACCAAAGGGGGGGGAAAAAAAAGAGGCTCTGAACACAAACCACCCCACCTCGAACTGGGAGCCTGTGGGGTTTGTACATGTGTTTCTCCTGCCACCAGCCAACGTGTCATATGTCTGGATTAAGTCAGAGCCATGAGCCAGACACACTAAAAGCAATCAGCAGTACGAGTTTCTATGTGAGCCTGCAGCATCTGTACATAAATATTGTCTCTGCGATTGTCAAAGTTGGCTGACACGCCTCCGTATGCACCAAAAATAAAACAGAACTCGTGAATGACTAAATGTCTGTGAATGCCTTCCCTGCTGTGAGCGAAATCTACAGAGAACCCAGAAAGCTCTCTCCCAGGAGTCCAAAGTCCCCAAAACCAACTCAGAACGGCTGGGTCCTGCACCAAACCTCCTTGTTTGTTCAGTGGTTCCTGACCCCTCCCAGGCCAGTGTCACTCAGAATCACCAAAGAGCCACAAGTACCGCATTTACATACGACAGTCACCTGGGTTTCTGAGTTTACAGACAATCGCCTTTATTGAGAGAGCTCCTGAGTCTGAGAATTCATCTGTTAAGTGTTAGTAAAGGAACAAGCAAGATATGAGTCCCAACAAGACAGTCCTGCCAGCCGCCTCTTAGGGAGGAAGCACCCTCGGGTGTGCCGCACAGGGGCGGGGTCTTGAGAGCTGTTCATTTTATAATTAATGGAGAAATAGCTCTAATACAGCACAGGGGCAAATGAAGCTTAGCTATGCCATGGCTTCTACACCTTGAGTTAGTAAAAGGAAATGTTCTTTTTAGTCAGAATATTCTAGAAGGAGATGTTCTGGCAACCTAACGTGTGCCTAAAAGCACCTCTTCGCAGGGCTCTCTTCTTGCTTATAATCTGTACTGTACAGAACCCAGCAGGAGACTTCAGGGGGTCAGGCCAAGGGTCATTACGCCAAAGGTTCTCACGTCACTGCCTGACGAGGCTTTAGCTTGTGTTTAACCAGATTGTTTGGGTCCTAGAATAATCACTTCCTAGTTACCTGGGTTGACCTTAGCTTGACTTAAAATGACCTCCCCTAATGAGATTAGAACCAGGACATCAGCAAAACACAGGGCAATCTAGCGGTGGGGGGGGGGGGGGGCCATGACGCCCTAACCAGGTAATTCTAAGCCTCTAAAAGGGCCCATCTAATAAAATCTTTAATGGTTGAAACATCACTCCCTGGATATAAACTGCTACTAAGTCCCCTGGAGGTTTTAAAAGTTATTTCTATTGATTTGTGAAGTTGAATCAGGAATTCCACTGATTTTAAATTCCAGCTCTCTCTCCCTGGCCTTGAGCACTGTCTATTTCCATCATTCCTTCCAGCTCTGACGTCTTATGAGTCTACAAACTACTAGCTTCTTCCTCAAATCAAGAAATGACTTTACTGTCTTGCTGTTCAAGAGAAAAAAAGCCAAAGACTGCCCAAAGGTTGAGGCGTGAGCGGAAAGTCTGCTTCCCTCGAGTCCCACACCCGCGCCGCCCACAAACCTCCAACTGCTTGAGGAGTCGGCTTCGGTCATCCTTGAGGTGACTCTTGGCTTCCAGCTCGTACTCCAGGTCCTTAAGCGTCTGCTCCAGAAGCTGCCTTTTCGTGAGCGCTTCCTCCTGAGCTCTCTGGTAGTCCCGTAACTCTTCCTCCAACAGACGCGTCTGGAATGAAGAGGGGCTAGGGTGCTTATCCCGGCAAGTCAGGAGCACAGAGATCTCGTCAACGTGCAGGCTGACCCTGAAGAGGATTGGGCGGCCCCCACACTCCACTGGGGTTCAGAAGCCCGTGAGCAAGCGCCACCTTCGTCTGGGCCTCAGTTTCCTCTTCTGTAAAAAGAAGTCGCTTTTCCAGCTACAGAGAGCAACCCATTGGGTTATAAATTCAATTCAGTAGATACTGGCCAGCGTTAAATACAACAGAAAAAAGTATCAGAGTAGTACAAGCAAATATTGTTGTAGGTCATGGCTGAAGATACCCGAAAGCCCTTGAACTAAGTAAGAGCCTCCCAGAGTGTAATCTATCACCCACCCGTATCAGCCTCCTCTCAACAGAGGTTTAAAGCTGGGGGAAGATAAAAGCTAAAATCATGACCCCAAAGCAACCTGCAGGCACAAAATCTATTAATATAAACATGTAAATTAAGTGAAAACCACTACTCTCCAGAAGAATATGTTATGTTGTCAAATTTTACAGTGTTTTGTTCCTCCACAAGGTGGCACTGAACTAATAGTTTGAAGAAAGTGCAACCGACAGCTTTGATTCGCAAGGGGTTGTCTGTGTTTTCCACTCCTCTGGAATCTCCCCAAGGGAACTAGGCAACTCAGCACACAGAAGGTACTCCTTAAACATCTCTGTGGACTGATTCGGTGAAGCCTGAGGCTGTCTGCTTGGTTCTCAACTTCCTTCCCTCCTGGAGGTGGTATAGGGTAGCAGGTGAAAGCACAGTCATAGGAATTGAATACACCAAGGGTTAATTTCCTTCAGGGAGTATATGATAGCAAGTGGCAAACTTCATGAAAGAGTACCAGCCTTTGGGGGTGATCTTCATGGAAAAGTTGGGGAAGTCTCAAAGATACTCTTTTTGGGGACCCAATAGGTTAGGCTACTTTAGGAAGCCCAGAGGGAAGACTAGGAACTGTGTTCCTCTCCTGGAGGCTGATAGGAACACCTGAAATTTCTATGAAAACAGCAGTCTTAAAGAAGACATCTCCAGATAAAGACCCTAGTCTGGTTTTGGTGGTGACTGAGTGAAAGCACAAAGTGAAAACCATCCCATGGAAAAAGGATGACGAGACATTCTTTGGATACAGAGGTACTCCAGAGCGTGAAAAAAAATCTCTCCAAAAAAAAGTCTTTAAAAAAAAATTCTCTGTGCTTCAGTTTCCTGATTTGCAATATTGGGATAAATATAAAACCTACCTTACAAAGCTGTCGTGAGACTCAAATGAGGTAATACCCCCAAAAGAACATGGGTTATAGAGTCAGAAAGACTGACAGGTAATGGTACAGCTCACCCTTCCTTCCCCAATGCCCAGCACATTCCTACCTTCCGACGCCCAGTAGATCCCTCCTAACATCTATCGAGGGCTCTATCATACCAAGAGTATTCATTAAGGATCTGCACAAGAGAATAGTACAGCATCTGGAATCATGAGTTAGTAAATAACTTCTGAACCTACTAGTGCTACCTTTAAGTAGTTGAAGCTGCTCTTTGCTAAGTGGGATTTAGAAAATAAACTGAACAGTGAACTCTAAGTCTTAATTCTCTAACGATGACCTTCATCAGAACTTTTCTAGCTCTATGCCAAAGGCAGAATAGGTAAAATGCCTATTTCTCTCAAAGCAAAGGAGGCAGTACTACAGCACTTAGGGTGGATGGACCCTTGCAGCATTTTTATTTACTGAGAGCTTTAACTCAGCTCAACCAAAATGTGGTGGAGGGTGGTGAACAGAGTTGAGCTTGAGTTTCTCAAGGATCCCAAGTGACCTTGGCTTATTAATTCATTTTTGTTTTAAACGACTCCATGACTTCACCATCCTGACTTAGGGTGGTGTCTGACTGCAGTTTCCTTCTAGATTGATGCGGTGTCTGTTTCTGCCATGCAAATGGAAACAGTGCCTCACAGGGCTAGACCGCTGAGAAAAATCTAGGAAGTGCTGTCTCTGTTTTCATCATCAGGAATCCTTTTTGGAATTACTGCCCTTTTACAAACAACACTGGTCTCTATCTGGCCTTAACTAATCTCTCTGGATCTCAGTTTCCTTATCTAACTAGAGGGTCTCTAAGGTTCCTTCCTACCCGAAGATTCTAGCAGAGTAATAATTACACAAAAACCAAGGGAAAGCACTTTACAGGGGTCACCGTGACACTGATTTTCTGAAATCAAAACAGGATACCAGGTGTTCGTTTGCATTCTGGCAAGTATCAGAATCCTCCCACCCAATTGCTGTAGAAATGATTCTTCTTCAGGGCCAGAGAACTGTGCTGTCGATAGGCTAGTTTCAGTTCTTACTAGGAGTCCTGTATCCTAAGACCCTAAACCAGAGGGGACCTGTTACCAGGGTCCTTTCAGAAGTATTCTAGAAGCCTGTAATAAATATCCATTGTTCTTTCACACAGTTTCAGCGCTGACTCATGGGCGACCTTCCTTTGATCATCAAAGATAATAAAAGTTTGTTTTCTGAAGAAAAATGTGTTTTCCTGTGGAATCTTAGTGCTCTTGGCACTGCTTATGAAAAAAAAAAGCAAGCTTTAGAATTAAAAAAACAAAAAACTAATATCAGTGTCCAGGATATATAGACCCTCTGTCATATAGTCTCACATGTTACCTCATTTAATGACTAAATCATTATTATTTTGTATACTTTTAAAGAGGGAGAAACAGATGCTCAGAAAATTGGGGTAACTTGCTCAATGTCATGCAGCTGGCAAGAGACAGAGCAGAAATCAGCTTACACTGTACTTGCATTTTACAGCCTTCAGCTTTCCATTAAAATAATCAAAAACATTCCCTTTATTACACCCAGTTCTTCAGAAGTCCAGACTGAAGGAAGCTAACATTTGGGTTACTCTGCCCTATTATTCTTAAATATAAAACCAAGAATATGTTTTAATAATTTCACTACTCATAAATTCCTGAAGATTTCTGTTTGTCCCCATTATTGTTGTTCTGAAACTCTTACCCACCACTCCCACGGCAATGAAAGTCTCTATATGTATAATTTTAAACGAATGGCAAAAAAAAGAAAAATTAGTTATTATAATCCCTGTTCTAAGATTAAATGAAAACAATGATACATATAAATCACTTAGACACAGCTGGACACACTACTGGTGCTCCACCAACGGCAGCTAAGCTTTTTAGGCAGATCTTGGATTAATCACTAAAATGGTCCAACTAAAGCTGTGTCCACGTAACCTCAGAGGCCCTGGGTCCTCTGTGTCTTGGAATGCCATCTGCCCCAAAGTAACCATCCCGAGAAGCAAGCACACACGCTGTCTTAAGGATCTACCCCAAGCCTCTCCTAGAAGAGTTTCAAAGCAGTCTCGAAGGATATTCTGAACACGGGTAAACCGGGAACTGCTCTGGCCAGGCATTACCTCATCCTGCATTTTCACGGCAGTCAGACGGGACTTCTCTGCCTCTAGAGTTTTCTCCTTCAACTGCCTTTGCATTTCTGCAAGTTCCCTGCGATTTTTCTCCTTGTATTCATCCAGCTGGTTCTGGAGCTCCAGCGTTGATGCGCGGGACACCTCAACAATGTCAGCCATCTGGAAGAAGTGACATGGGTGAGAGCCCACCCTGTAATGCTCCATCTGGGGCCAGGGAGCTAGGTGTGCGTCCCAGCTCAACACGTCTCCTCTGCTTTCTTCTGGAGCACCCCACCCCAAAGACTGCAAAGCACCTGGTCGTGATCTGCCCAGGATTAGTCTCCTCTAACTTGGAAGCAGCATGGAGGTGTGAACAAGCACATCCTCTGGAGCTAGATCCACGGTCTTGGGTCACATCCTCGCTCTGCCACTTACCAGCTACATGGCTGGGGCATTACCTACTCTCTCTGGGCCTCTGCAGTGTACTCCTTAAATATACTGAAACCATAATCTTTACCTTGCAGGGCTGTTGTCAAGATTAAAACGATACATAGAGACGGAATTCTAGTTAGATACAAAATAGCTGGTAGCAATCACACTGCTGGGCATATACCCTGAGAAAACCATAATTCAAAAAGAGTCACGTACCACGATGTTCACTGCAGCTCTATTTACACTAGCCAGCAGATGGAAGCAACCTAAGTGTCCATCATCAGATGAATGGATAAAGAAGATGTGGCACATATATACAATGGAATATTACTCAGCCATAAAAAGAAATGAAATTGAGTTATTTGTAGTGAGGCGGATGGACCTAGAGTCTGTCATACAGAGTGAAGTATGTCAGAAAGAGAAAGACAAATACCGTATGCTAACACATATATATGGAATTTAAGGGAAAAAATGTCATGAAGAACCTAGGGGCAGGACAGGAATAAAGACACAGACCTACTAGAGAATGGACTTGAGGATATGGGGAGGGGGAAGGGTAAGCTGGGACGAAGTGAGAGAGAGGCATGGACATATATACACTACCAAACGTAAAACAGATAGCTAGTGGGAAGCAGCCTCATAGCACAGGGAGATCAGCTCAGTGCTCTGTGACCACCTAGAGGGGTGGGATAGGGAGGGTGGGAGGGAGGGAGATGCAAGAGGGAAGAGATATGGGAACATATGTGTATGTATAACTGACTCACTTTGTTATAAAGCAGAAACTGACACGCCATTGTAGAGCAGTTATACTCCAATAAGGATGTAAAACAGAAAAATAGCTGGTAAATGACTGGCACACAGTAGGTGTCAAAACAATGGCAGCTACTCAGGGTGGCTCCATCAGCTCTGTGCCTTTGCCCTTCTGGGTGTTTTAGGGCAGAGGAGCAGCAACTACTGGGCTTCAAAACTGCCTTTCATACTCCTGCACGAGAAAGACACGTGCAAGTACACAGATGACGCACAAAGACAGAGGTTTTGATTCAGGTAACATCTGTGAAGTCTGCAGTGGCGTGCCAGGCTTCTTCGGGCAGCTGTTGAGAGGAGCTGGGCCCAGGATCCAGAGGGCATTTCCTAAACCAGTTCCCCTGTGACTGGGATTATCAACAAGTCCGAAGAGCTGCTTCCCGGGAGCTGCAAATCCCTGACACATGTGTGCTGAGACACACTGCAGGTCTCCTCAGCTCTATCAGGCCCTTACGGGGGGGGGGGGGGGGCTGGGTCACACGCCCTCTCCCTCCTCCTCTCCCTCCCCTCTTCCTACCCCTCACCTCCTTCTGCAGTTTCTCGATGGTCTTGTCAAGGTGCCATCGCTCGTTCTCCATTTCACCCTTCAGTCTCCTTAACTGCTCCTTCTGCTTCGTCTCGTCTTTTAGCTTCTCAGACAACTGCCTCTGCTCCTGGGTGGCCTGACTCAGATTTCTCTGCAGATGGCAGGGAAAGGACAGTGCTATCACCTACCTACCAGGTCAGCCACAGAAACAGGTGGCAGAGGGAGTTTCACAGCCACACCACAAAGCAATCAGACCTGCTACATCAGTGATAACAAAAAGGATCAAAATAAAGCCATCACAGAGACCCAAGGACATTGTCGGCTCTGCAATCCAGGGACCAAGACGCAAAGTTGATTTAACCAGAGACATACGCAGGAATGAAGGGCAGACGAAGGACGCATTACAGAAATACAGAAAACGGCCAAGGCTGCTGCAGGTGGTGATTCAGGATAGTGTCCAAAAACCTGACAGAACTCATGCTTGAAAACTGAGGTAAAGTTATACATTAGACAAACTTAAACCCATGTGGCAATTGACATCCTGTGATAGATAGCACTGCACCTAATGTTCGAGCATTTTCTCTGCTGTGCAGATGATTCTCACAATTAAAATAGCTAAAAATGAATCTGTAAGAAAAAAGAACATTATCCCATGGGCCAAGAGTCCACTTGGGTAGGGGGAGTTATAATCAACAGAATCCATGGGTTGGACTCACACATAGAAGGAAAGGAATTTGGCAATCCACAAGCTGATGAACCTGATGGACAGAAGGTATTAAACGGGAGAGACACTAGTCAGGAAAAGCACAAACGAGTGGTTATTTAGTGAATCAGCACCAAATACTAATACTTCTTAAAAAATGTACCATCTTGGGTGCGATGTTTCCCCTGGGTTCCTCTGAGGCTCTCATCTCACAACATTATACAGACTGATGTCCTTTACGTAAAAATCATGCAACTCTAAAAAGAAAATCCTAAAATATCTTTGGAAGATTATAGTGGCTTCTTTAAACAGCTGAGTGTTAAGGCCTTTGGCATAAGGATATCATGAAGGGGCACAGCTCAGAATGGGGGAGCATGACCCAAACAGGAGCTAGATCATAAGAAAAATGTTATCAGGCACTGAGGGCTGAATGTGGGTTAGTACAAGTACTGCTTAGGACCTACTCAGTCTTGTGTCCCTGCAGAGGCTGTATAAGGACAATGGTTGTATTTGTACAGTGCTTAACAGTTTACAAGCTGCTGTCACGTGCAGCAACTCAGGCGTTTTGAAAACACTCACAAAGCACTTCAGGCACTCCTGATTTGCAAAGCTTTGGAACAGCTCTGCTGGCCAGCCACATGGCCTGGGGCCAAAAAGCCACCTGTGGAGGGCTGCGCTCAAAGAAACAGCCAGCAGAGCCGGGCTGCTGAAGTTGATTGCTGCAGGGAACCAATGTCAACAAAAGCAGCTGGGGAAAGAGGGTGGTTAAAGAAAGGTAATCGGGAGTTCAGTGGGGGGCAATTAGCAGGAGTGAGTCTCACCATGGTCCAGCCGGACACACACCAGAGGGAGGGTCAACCCCTGGGACTTGTGTCTGTGGTTGATTTAGTGGTGTTGGGGGCAAAAAGCAGCACACAGGGTAAGGTAAGCAAGGTATGGTTGGTTCCTTCATGTGGGAGAAAGCTCTCAGGAACATGTATCTCAAAATGTCAATTCTTGAACAAAAACAAATACAGAAGGACATCAACACCTTCCCATAGAACCGCCAGGATCCAGCTCAACCCCTGCCCCTGCAGATCCCCCAGCCTCTCTTTTTCTTCCTTCTGGATCCCAATCCCAGGGGCCCCAGCCCAGCAGACAAGCCAGCCTCGGCTCCATTCAACCTCCACGTGGTGAGTGCACTTCTGTTTCACCCTTGGCTCGGGGAGGGCTCCCCTACCACCCCTCCACACTGGCTCTGCTCTCCTGTGTCACTGGAGACACCCCAGACTCCTCCACTCTGAGCCTGGGGCCTGGCCAACACCCCCTGTCCCAACATACACATTTGCCTAGAATAGTAATTTTGCTAAATTATTTTTAAAACATTTCTTGCATGCTTGCCTCTACTGCAGGGTAGTAAGATCTGTAAAGGCAAGAAATAGATTTTCTATCTCAGTATGCCTCACAGTCCAGATTCACTCTTAGGCATATGATAAAAACTCAGTGGTTGAGAATTAACACCTATCCCCAAAAGTGATCTAAAGATTTCTTATACCAGAATCACCGGGCAAGGGTGGTGGACTGCTTACATAAAATGCAAAATCTAGCCTGTTCTAATGGAATCACAATTTTTCTTAGAGTGGAGCCCACACATTTGCATCTGAAAGTTCCTCAGATAATTCTAACATACTCTAAAGTTTAGAAATGCTATTTAAATAATGCTCTGCCTCTTCAGTGATTCAAGAAATATGTTCCAATATGTCCACGCTGAGAAAGTATGTCCCAAATTCACAGGAAAAGCAGCCAACTTGGCAACTTTGCATTTAGGAGTTAGGTGTGAAATGCTCTATAGCTACAGTGACCGTATTTCCAAGACCAGCCAGACAAGGCCATTGACTAACACTGGGACAAAAATCTGAGGAAAATGTATCAGGTCGGAAAGTCCAAAACACAAGGTTGGTGGACGTATAGTGAGTGCCCTTGAGCTTGGGGACCATTATCTCAGTGGATGCAAAGCCTTTCACTATATGGTTGAGCAAGGTCCCGGTATTAACGATAACCAAGTGGCAGGTGAGCCAAAGTGCTGAAAGGAATGAGAGGTTTGATCAGAAGGAAGTCAGTCTCCTCAGAGCCCGTGCCACACAAGCATGGGGGCTTTCTTCTTCTCTCGCCTCAATACACAGGGTGGGAGGTGCAGGCATACAGAGGAATATATCATTATCCCTCCCTGAAGGAAAGAACTATGGCTTCCCCATCTGCAGAAGCCAGTTCTCAAGGGAATCAGAGATGTCTTTGCCATGAATGCAGTTCAAGTAGATCTACACAGCGGCGCACAATCCTCAACCAAGTGGTAGGGCTGAAGCAAACCAAGAACGGCATCCCCTTTAAGAACCTCTGTCTCTGTCTGAGTCATAATAAATCAGACCTAAGTTCACATGGTCTTCAGCCACTATGTAAAGAAATACATTTATCATCCACGAAGATGCAACAGATTGCTAAAGGCACAAAGATTTTGAAATGTAAAATGCTTATGTGAGGGGGAAAAAAACCCGGCTACTCTCTCCTCTTACTCTAAGGGTTAAGCTCCCTTCGGTTGCCAGCTTTGGGAGAAGCATGCAGAAAAAGTTATCGAACTAAAGGAATGACCGCCTGGTTCCCAAACTGAGAAAAAGCAAAGTATTTTTGAGTGATGGTGCACTTTTCACAGCACGACTTTTTTTGTTTTTTGTTTGAAGATTTTTTTTTGATGTGAACCATTTTTAAAGTCTTTATTGAATGTGTTGCAACACTGCTTCTGTTCTATGTTTTGGTTTTTTGACTGCAAGGCATGTGGGATCTTAGCTCCCCGAACGGGGATCAAACCCACACTCCCTGCATTGGAAGGCGAAGTCTTAACCACTGGACCGCCAGGGAAGTCCCTCATAGCACTGCTTTTGAGACCAGATAATTGAGATAATGATGGTGAGACTGTTGGAGCCTCTTAAAATTCTTGCTGGATTATGTTGCCAGTGGCTAGCACAGCCACGCACTGCACGAAGCACCCTCCCCATCTCAGCACCGCTGGGAAAACAGGCCTGAACAAAAAGTAACAGGTCAGGGATAATTTCCAAGGCAAGGATGGTGAGCCAGAGATGGGGGGTGGGTGGCGATTACATTAAGATCTTTAGACCTTGAGGCCATCATCTGTTGTCTCCGCTGAATTAGCTTTGAGTTGCAGATTCACAGCTGCTGAACCACTTCCTTCTGTGTGAAACTTTCTGGTTTGACCAAAAGATGATAAAGACAGAGCTTGTAATAGCTGCACCCAGTGCCTGGTGTGGACGTGACACAAAGGCGCACGCTTTTGCCCCTGAAGAGTACAAATGTTTTTCCTCTCTTTCTGTGCCCAACTAGCTCAGAGATTTAAACCCTGCACTTTGGCTGCTGCGCTGTAGCCATCACAAGCCTTAAACAGCAGCACAGTGAAACTGCCATCCACACAAAATCAACCAAACAAGAGTTAATAACAAAGACCTAGATTTAAAGAAAAAGAAAAAGAAATGCAAAGCAAGGACAGTCAGACACCAAAATGAGGAAAAGACAGGGCTTTACTGCATGCAAAAACAAGGTCTCTGTCCAAAGCAAGAGAGAAGGTGCAGATTCGGGGGTGAGAGCTCCTGAGTCGCGGCTGACCTGAGTGAACCCTAGTGCAAGCAGGTTCCCCTCCTCTAGCCCCAAGGAGTTGAAGCTGTATATGAAAGGAAAGCTGCAATTAGGCATTTTTAACTATGAATCCTGAGCTATCTCCTGACACTTTGCACGTGCCCCTCCCCGACCTATCCTTACAGACAAGCAAGTCCTAAGGGAAAACTTGAACAGCCTCCTCTACCTGCTCAGAAGCACCGGGTTTACTTTTACCTCCTCGTAAGCTCGCCTGAGGGATGCTTGATGCTGCTGGTTCTTTAAAACCCCAGAGCAGGTAGAAGGAGGGACACACCTGGATCACGCTGAGGTCACTGTGCAAAGTCTATTTAGAACCTCCGTGCAGACTTTTTTTTTTTTAAAGAATGTACTTCAGGCTTTATAACCTTCAAATGGGAAAACCTAATTTTCCAGGAACCTGCCTATTTTGAATAGAGATAGCTATCTAGTTTCAAGGAAATGACTTTCTCCTGCTCTTTTTAATAGCCATCTTGGAGGACTGCACTCTGAGGAGTCTATTGGCCCAGAGGAGAAAGGAAATTGGCTTCTGCCGCAGAGCTGACGCTACACTGCCTTGGGGACCAATTCTGGCGGCCTTCCTCACACAATTCATGTTTTATCTTTGGAAAGCTGTCAGGCTCTTTAATGTCTAGAGCAGGATCTCTCAACCTTGGCACTACTGACATTTGGGTAACTCACTGCTGTGGGGACTCTCCTGTGCACTGTAGCAGGTTTAGCAGCATCCCTGGCCTCCACCCGCTAGACGCCAGTGGGAGCTCCCCAGTTGTGACAACCAACCACCTCTAGACATGGCCAAATGTCCCCCAGTTAAGAACCACTGGTCTAGATAGATAGTCTGAAGTCCAGGACGGTTATTATTATGAAAGGAGCTGCCTGGAAGGACAGGACCAGTGGCGATCTGTACATGTCCCTCCGAGTTTGCTTCTCGAACTTCCTCTGTGGGGGATTAAAGACAACAGCCCTCGGAGTTTACCTGAGCATCTTCCAGCTCACTCTCCAGGGCCCTTCTGGCTGACGCTGCTTCTTTTTCTTCTTTTCTTGCATGCACGAGGGCCTCCTCTAATTGCCGAGTTTCTCCCTACAAGGAAACACGGGGTCAGTGTACACTCAGATGTGTGCTATGCCTAGGAAGCTGACTTGGTGGCATGAAAGGCATGCAGGGGGCATCCACAGACACAGCCAGCAGAGGCTGCAGTCACAGTGCACCTGTCAAGGGCCCACGACAGGACACAACAGCCGTACAGATGTGTGTGCCTGTCTGCAGCTCCATACTTAACCAGAGGTGAACATCCCCATCAATCACCTGAGATGATTTTTGGGAAAATACAAATATCCACCCTTAGCACTGGAGCTTCAGAAACAACAGGTGTTGAATGGACTCAAGCACACAGTTTTAGAAAAGCTTTTCAGGTGATACTGATGGATGACCATCTGGGGAAGCTCTGTGAGAATACACCTCCCCTTTACATTTCTCCTGTCCCTTTTTATCGTCAGCTGCCATCTCTCACAGCCGTCAGTACGTGTCTCTTGCTAACAGCCTCCCACTTCTAGAGATCTGGTAAACCAGGTAATTGGTTTGTTAAGACTTGCGTGACTTCAGAAACCGTCAACCAACTGTTAAAAAAAGAATAAACAGTCACGAGTGAGAATGGGTCCAACGGTAGTGTCCAGATGGCCTTTTTGGGTGTCCGGAGGCCTCTGCTCAGTGTCAAGAGGTTGAGCACATCTGATGTCTGGGCAAACGGGGACTCCCGTGCCTGTACCTGTGCCTCCCACCGTGACTCCGTCAGCCCCGTTCTAGAAGCCCATCCCCCATTAGTGCCATGCAGAGAGGAACAGAAGCGATGGGTTACAGAGAGGAGATGATCATGCTTGCCCTGACCTTTCCTACTCCATTATGATAATAAATCCCTTTCTGCTTCTCCAGTCGCTGTGTTTTTCGTCACATAGGAAAGAAGGATCCGGCACTGCCAAGCCTGGGCTCGGGGTCCAGCGAGCCTCACCTGGTACTTCTTGAGCATTTCCTTCGCTTTGGCCTCGTCACCTTGCACGTCAGCAACCTGCCTCTGAAGCCGAGCGACAGTGCGCTCCAGCTCATGGATGCTTTCCCGCAGCTTCTCGTTCTCTTCCTGCAGAGCCTTGGCGCGCATCTCAGGCCCGACCTGGGTTTGCTCTGCGGTGCTGCTCCGACTGGCCAGGACCTCGATGTTCTGTTAAAGACACAGAACAGGTGAGCATGGGAACCAGGGCCAAGGCGCAGCTCCCAACTTCGTGGATGGCTGGCATTTATTAAAACCCACTACGTGCCGGGCATCGTGCTAAGGCAGGGATCAGCGCACGACAGCCTGTTACTAAAAATAAAGTGTTACTGGAACACCGCCACGCCCATTCGGGGGCACCCCGTCCACAGCCACTTTTGTGCTACAAAAGCTGTGTCAGGACTTGTGGCCAAAGCCTAAAACATTTGCTATCTGGCTCTTTACAGAAAAGTTGTGCCGACCCTTGCCTGTGTCAAGTCCTTGACATGAAATTTCAACCTTTTAACAACTCTAGGAGGTGGATACTATCCTTATCACCATTTTAAAGACAAAGAAACTGGCGCTTGGGTAGACTGAAGAACTCGTCCAAGTTCAGGTAGGAGAAAATGCATTCGGGCAGATCGAATCCAGAACCTGTTCTTATAACCACTGATGAGTTCGCTTTCCTGACCCCTCACCACGTGCAGGGTCTCTTAGTAGAAGCTCTTGATGAAGGGCAATTTCTGCTTACAGGGTTTTTTTTTTAATGTCTAACACAAAATGGAAATTAAAATTTGCTTAAATTACGGTACAGTTCACGGTGCGAGCTCTAGGTACTACCATCTGAAAATGAGCATGTGCGGCACACAATCCGTAAGAGAAAGGAATGGGAACAATTACAGGATGATTATTGTTAACTCCAGATGTCACGTAGGCGTTTTATTTTTGACTCGGCATATTAGAAGTGATGGTAAGTGGCCTTGTCCAGAATTCCACCTCTCCCAGCAGACCTCTCATCTTCTATTTCTCCACTATGACAAAGATGTCAAAACCAGTAAACCCAGCACTCACAAAACAGTGCTGCAGATGCCTTCAAGGAAAGGAAGGCCCAGGGAAGGCAAGATCTGGCTTCGAAGGCTACGACACAGCCCACTTGGGAGAGCTATCTGCCGAAATCACTTGCTTGCATGGTCTTTCAGAAAGATCTTTAAATCTTGTAATAGTACAGGAAGCTGTGTTATCCTGAACTTAACCAATCTGAGAGTTTCAGAAACCAGAGCATCTTTTCACAACCCAAATGTTCCATTTAATTCTATCCATCTGGGAAAGCTCATCAGAGTCAAGCTACTGAGTCAGAACAAGGCTGGCGGGCATTGCTAGGAGAACACTATGGTGCCCAACAGCTGGGATTTCTCTAATATTGTTTGGACATATCATCTTCTACCGAAACCAGCAAGATGACTGAGGAGATATAAAGTGTGGTTGAAAACCTGAGGAGGGATCTCAAGAATCCAGTAACTGGTCGGACGAGGGAAAGCAAGAGAAAAGTCCAGATTGTCCGTTCCTGCCCTAACTTTCCCATTAAGAGATAAGAGACTACAAAGCTACGGTTATCAAGTGATACTCAAATAAGGATACACACGTAGTTAAATGGCATAGAACTGGGCATCTAAAAATAAACCCAATATTTACAGTCAATTAATTCTCAACAAGGGAGCCAAGATAATTCAAGGGGGAAAGGAACAGTCTTCAACAATGGTGCTGGGACTACTGGATATCCAAATGCAAAAGAATGAAATTAGAGCCTTTCTTTGTACCACACACAAAAATTAACTCAAAATGGATCATAGACCTAAATGTAAGATCTACAACTATAGATCTCTTCTAAAAGAAAACACTGGAGCAAATATCGTGAGCTTGAGTTATGCAAGCCTTCTTAGATACAATACCAAAAGCATAAGTGACAAAAGAAAAAATAGATAAATTAGACTTCATCAAAATCAAGAACTTCTGTGCTCCTGATACCAACAAGGTGAAAAGACAACCCAAAGAATGAGAGAAAATATTTACAAATCATATATCTCATAAAGGACCCATATCTAGAATATATAAAGAATTCTTCAACTCAATAATAAAAAGATAACCCAGTTTTTTTTAATGGGCAAAGGATCTGAATAGACATCTTTCAAGGAAGATACACAAAAGTCCAACAAGCACATGAGAAGATGCTCAACATCATTAGTTATTAGGGAAATGCAAATCAAAACCATAACAAGCCGCTTCACACCCACCAGGACGGCTATAATCAAAAAGACAGATAATAGTGTTGGGGAGGATGTAGAGAAATCAGAACCCTCACACACCGCTGGTGAGAATGCAAAATGGTGCAGCCACTTTGGAAAACATTTTGAACGTTCCTCAAAAGTTTAAACAGAGTTATCATAAGACCCAGGAATTCCACTCCTAAGTATGTATCTAAGAGAAATGAAAACATATGGCCACACAAAAACTTGTGCAAAAACTCCACAGCAGTATTATTCAAGGTAGCCAAAAAGTGGAAACAACCCAAATGCTCATCAACTGGTGAACGGGTAAACAAAACGTGGTCTGTCCATACAATGGACTATTATTTGGCCCTAAAAAGGAATGAAGTACTGATACATGCTACAACATGGATGAAGCTTGAAAACATTATGCTAAGTGATAGAAGTCATTCATTAAAGGCCACATATTGACATTTATATAAAATGTCTACAATAGGCAAATATATAGAGATGGAAAATAGATTCGTGGTTGCGTAGGGCTGAGGGGAATGAGAAGTTGGGAGATGACAGCTAAAGGGTTCAGGGTTTGGCATTAAAATATACACACTACTATATACAAAACAGATAACCAACGAGGACCTACTGTATAGCACAGGGAACTATACCCAATCTCTCTTAACAACCTATAATGGAAAAGAATCTGGAAAAGAATATAACAGAATCACTTTGCTGTATACCTGAAACTAACACAACATTGTAAATCAACTATTTCAACAAAAATTTTTTAAAAGTCATGATGTGATACATAAAAAGTTAAATAGTATGAAGAGTATGATCCTGTTTTATAAATAAACATTGATATATATATAATTATATACATAATTTGTAAAAAAAAAAAAAAAAACTACAGGGTTTCTTTTTGAGGTGATGAAAATGTTCTAAAATTAACTGTAGCGATGGTTGAAGAACTCTGTGAACATACTAAAAACCATTGGTTTTGCACTTTAAATAGTTGAATTGTATGTTAAGTATCTCATACAGCTGATTTTTAAAAGAGGAACAAAGGAAACCCAGAGGCTGAGTCGGACGCAGGGGATGGAGGAGCTGAGGTCCACCGAGGTACTGGTGAGAACAAGAGACTAAAGACATTTGCCTAAATCTTCTGGTAAAGCGAAGAACACTTCCACGTGCAGTCAGTGATCTTTCATTCACCCAGACATCTCAGGAAGAGCAAGGATACTGAAAACCAGATCTGGTTTAAGCTGGATGTGGGCCTACCTGGCACCCTGACATGCTAGATAAAGGACGCTGTGCTGTGTTTTGATGTTTAGAACTTGGTATTTTCTCTGTTTGCAAGTTGCAGGGCACATTCTGAGTCCATCTGTCTTAGGAGGATGGATCACGCAGGTTATCACTCAGCTGCCAGTGGCAGGGTCTGCTCCAATCCCAGCTCGCAATTTCACAGGCTGAGTGTGCCTCTATGGGAGCTCGTATGTGTTGAGACACTTAGTCCTGTTTTGACTATTTGTAAAACGATAATACGTTTTGCTCTATGTCTTCATAGTGTGGTAAACCACATTATGTTTACAAATAAATTTAACTTAAGCCTCCATCGGCAAACCTTTCCAGAGCGGCTCTCCTGTTCCCGTCACCACCACATCCCACGTCCCCAGTCTACTATGTCAGGTAAAGCCCATAGGATAACCTTGCTCTTCCTGAAACCGTACCTAATTCACTTGCAGCAGTGCTGGAACCTAAAAGAATAAAAATCACATCCCTTTGTTCAAGGCAAGTTCTTCTCCGTGACTTGCCAGCAAAGAAAATTGGTCTTGCGGGACTCCAAAACTCTTCCAGCTCTGAACTTTGAACTATGCACCACCTTTTCCAAATGCTTAAGTTTGTATCTCATGACTGTGGCAAAAGCAGGAGAACTCTAGGAGGACCAGAGCTGGTAAAGATCTACTCTGACAGGTCACTGGGGACAAACACCGCTGCCCTCACTTAATTAATTGCTGGTACTTCATTTCTGTGATGTTTTGATCTTAAGTGCTGTACGTCACAGCAAGACTAGGGAGGATGTTCCATCATAAATAAAAACCAAAGGGCACACAGTTTCTAACGATTCATTTAGCCAGATCATACCCCCTATGTAATATCTATTTGTAAAAAAGATCACATGGATGTGTCTTTTAATATCTTACCTATTATTCATTCATACAATCAGTCAGAAATAGTTAACAAAGATCAATTCCAAATTCCACTCCAAAAGGTCGGAAACACTACCCTAGGTCATCACCACAAAGGCAAAAGTAGCAGATGTGCTACATTCTCTTGTTTTTCAAGATTGGACCATCCCTTAAAATTGCCCTGAGATCATTTCTTCACCTGTATTTACTTGGTTACACAGGAAACCGGTAACACTGGCTGGCTGTGAAGAAGGGAATTGGGGCTATGGAAAGAAGCAGAGAGAGGTATTCCATTGCAAACCCTCTTGTGAGGATTTAAATGGTGAACTATGAAATTCAAGAAGTATTAAAAATGTTTAAATAAATATACATTTTTGTTGAAAAGACTGACTACCAAGGGCCACAGGCACTTGGAAGACAACCATCTCCCCTACCCAGTTCTCACCTCCTCCGGGCTCCAGAAACCCTTCCCCAGCATATTCACGGATACCTCTGGGCCATGAAAGATAGCAGAGCGGGAGCCGGGGAGCAGCTGTACAAACAGAGCAGAGCACCAACTCTCCCACGCTGGTTTACATAGTTAAGACATTCCTTTTCACCACATATAGCTGGGAGGGTGGAAAAGGCCCAGATGGCCTGGGACTTGCACTTACATGAGTGCTTCTCCAAATTTTCCACCCAAGCAACCTTAAAGGCAGAGAAGTCCAATGCGGGGTGGTTAGAGACACGCAAGTGACCTCAAAGAACTGCTTCCAAGGCTTGGGTTTCTCCATCAAAAATGCATGTACGCTTTGCAGTTGACACTTATAACTTTCGTTCCACCCCATGTCTCTTTTTATATCCAGATACTGTCCTTGGTGTTCCAGGAAGATGGGCCATTTCTACCCCGTAGCTTTGGCAAGCACTCTCCTCCCCACACACCCAGCACATGTACACATTATCTCAGCCTGGACAAAAGACATAAATCACCTCAAGAATGGAATTCTCAGTTTTAATTCTAAAAATGTGCATCTAGGAGTGTAGAGGAAGGAGTAGAGGATGCTGCAGTTAATCCACCAGATTAGACTCAGATCCAGGCTGTGCCTCTTTCCGGGCCCTTTCACTGGGCCTGGCCTCATAGAGCCTTGGTTTGCTCATTTGTAAAAGAGGGGAGAAGTTACCTACCCACCCCATTGTAAATATCTAGTTAAATGAGGCCATGACTCTCGTGGCTGATATTGCTATTAATGACCAAGCCAAGGAAACCCAGGCGTAGTTCTCACAAGGTCAGGACTTTGCCCGACTTACCTACTACGGTTCTAAATCCTCAAACCTGGCTTTAGACTATAAGTTGCTCATTTTTACCAGCTCAATATCAAGCCTAGATTTCTCAAAGGAGAGAAACAAGATCTTTAACAGTCTTTCCAGGGCAACTGTTCTGTCCAAATTACATGACCCCTTATTTTAAGGGCAAGTCACGTTTCTTGGTTGGCTAATTCATTAAAAATTCAGCCTCATTTCCCAATCAAGGATGGTCTGGCAAACTGATGGCAACTAAGAAAATTCTTCCAAAACAGACAAACAGCATGTTTCAACGTGCTGAATTGCTAAATTTCCACTACTTCTGAAATAGTTGACTTTTAACCATATGCTCCAATTACTGATATAAAAGGGGGGTTGGAGGAGGAATACATAATTGTTATCACAAAAGAAAAAGCAAAACCCCAGTCTTTGCCTGGTACCACCATTCACTGCAAATAATGACTTGCTTACAAGCTGGCACGTTTTCATTCGTTAACGTCCACACTTAGAAATGTTCACACTGTCGCCTGGGGCCAGGGGAAACTTTTATCCATGATAAGCACAAAACTCCCCAACAGCGCCACAAATGGCCACGTCTAGGTTGTTTTTCCTCACCCAAAGGTACTGATGCACTTCCCCTGAGCACAGAGCACACACCTCGGACAGGCTCACTCCTGACGGATGAAAAGTAACCGCACAGGACGAGGCCCTCCTGGCTTGTCCTAATGCAGACCCAACACATAAGACATCAGGCTTTACTAATTAACAGGGCCTCTTTCCACAGCCAGTTTTTGTTTCTTTTCTGTCTCGCTTTTTTGCTGAGTGAGGGAAAACAGCTGAGGCGTGGAGGCCAGGAGGCCAGAGAATGGAATGCTGGCTCGTTGGTTCCATGTCACCAGCTACTCCCACCCTCCAGCGAGTGAGGCTGCAGGAGCTCAGCTGATGGGTGCCCGAAGGGTCCCCGACGCCAGGTCATCTGCTGGGAGGTCACCACCTTTCCACAGCATGGCTGCGGACATCACTTTCTTGCCCACAGTGAGGACCGGGGTCACAGATGATGAGTCCCTTTCTCACTCTGAATGTGTGGAGAACCAGGTCCCCTGTATTACGGTTTCAGCTTACCCCTTACTTGAGCAACAGTAAACTATGGAGGAAAAGAAATAGCATCTATTTTAGTCATAAACTGCTCTTTCCCTAGTTAACTAAGAATTTCACTGGCATGAGGCCTCTGAGCCAGGACTTCTTACATTTTAATGAGCACAGGATTCACCTGGGGATCTCTTAAATGCTCATTCTGACTCAGGAAGAACAAAGGCCGGGGCTCTGTATTTCTAACAAGCTCCCAGCTGGTGCCAGTGACGCCGGTCTGTGGGTCCCACTGTGAGGACTGAGGTCCAGACTGAGGAGAGGCTGCTCCGACCTCAGGGCCCTCCCGCAGACATTCATTCACAGCTCAGGTCCCCACTCTCCAAGTCCCTTATGCTTCTTGACATGACTCCAGTGCCTGGGATGGGGTGTCAGGCAGCTTGGGTGCCGCTGCAGGCTGTGCAGTCAGCTCACACTATGACCTATGCAAACCTGTGACCCCTCTGAACTCAATTCACATCCTTAAAGAAAGCATAATAGGTATTACTTGCTCTAAATGGGTCAGAAACCACCACCACCCCAAGAGAGATATGAGAGTTTCAAAAAGCTGAGATGCCTGCAATAATGTAAAGTAATGGGTTTCTCCTTCCTGTTTTTTGACCGCCTACTTACCATTTTTTGGTGAAAGTGGGGTTGAGCCATTGAAAAACATCATTTTAAAATCCCTACTCTAAGAGCTACATCAGAGTTTCCAAAAATTCTCTCACTGTATTTCCCAAATGCCAACACCATTTTTCCCCAACATATCTGTAGTTCAGAACTGAACTGGTCATGCAGTTGTCTCACTGATAAGCTGTTTGTTTGTGGCAACGGAGTAGTGTGTGAGGAAGATGGGAATAGATGTGGCAAAGGGAATAGTAAAGAAGGAGAGTCCACTCATTACCAAAACCCTAAATATTTTCGAGGAAGAGTTGATTCCAAAGCCAGAATAGTGGATGTATTCAATTTCCTTTTGTTAGAAGATGTGGATTCTGGACTAGACTACTCTGCTAATAAGTTACTATGTGACGACTTCAAGCAAGTCACTTAACTTCCAACTGTCCTCAGTCTCCTCCTCTGTAACATGGAATGGTCAGTCTAGCTAATTTCAATGTCCCTGCCAGCTCCGAAGTCTGGGATGTCTGGGATTGAGAATGAACTTGAAGAAACTGGGCAGTATTAGGCAACCATTAAACTAAGAATTCCAGAGGTTTTATACCTCTATAACATCATACTTAAATTTCATTTTCAAATGCAGTCAGCTAAACTCAGATGGTTTTTTACCAGTGTCCCTGCCATGGTATCTAGAGCGGAGGACCACATCTAAAGACCAACTTCCTGCCACGGAGCAGGGCTTTACTAGTTCGTTCTCTCTCCACAGTCACCAACTTGCCAGAACTCACCGAGTTGGAAAGTTATCATGCTTTATAAAGATTTTGTTTACATCCTGTTTTTTCCATTGCCCTGGTGGTGATTTTCCGGCTTACAAAACCACCTAAAAGATACTCCCTTTTAATCATATTCAATTATCCAGTTTTTCCTATAGTAACTTGGTGATTATATATAGGCTAAAAATATCATTGGTTTCTTCACAATGTCCTTGTGAAGTAAGTCAAAACATTTCCCTTTAAATGGTTAAGAAACCAGCAAAGATTTACTCTCAGAGTGGCCTGTAATTCACACATAGGTTCAAGATAAAAACTGTGCTAATAAAATGCCTCACGCTTGCTCACAGAATCCATTTGACAAAGGTTATCATTTAAGCCACACAACAAACCTATAGAGATACCCAACATGGGAATAAAAATACCCTCCACACAAATGGGTCAAGCCATTTCCCCAAGAGGCAACACGCTCAGTAATAGTTCAGGCCTTAACATACGGTGATTCCAGTGACGAAACACCTACGATAGGCAGAGCCACAGAGAAAGGAAGTAGACTCGTGGTTGCCAGGGGAATGGGAAAGGGGGGAGTTTGGCTGTAAGGGGCTTTGTTTGGGGGTGATGGACATGTTTTGGACTTGGATAGTGGTGGTGGTTGCCCAACCTTGAGAATATATAAACACCAGTGAATTGTACACTTTATAAAATGGTGGAAACAGTGAATTTTACATTCTGCGACTATTATCTCTAAAAACAAAACAAAACAAAACAAGCATTCAGGCCTTGGACTTGGCCGACCTGAACTGGCCTTGCTTGTTTGCCTCTACGGCTTGGTTTTCCCCATTGTTCTAATAATGAATGGAGACGTTATGCTGAGCACGTAGCAATGTTTCAGGCACACCATAAGATGACGACAATGGATGACAGCTACATATAAGGTCGTGTAGCCCAAAGTCACAAACCAGGACTTGCAACCAGCTCTCCAACTCCTGTCTCTGATCTCTGCTACTTGCTACCAGCTTCTTCTGAGTGAGGCAGCAACTTCAGGGGAGACTTCCCACAGTCAGCCAGAGAAGGGAAAAGGAAGCTGCACACTTGCCAGCTAGAGGCTTCAGCTATGTCCATACACTCACCCAGATTTAAACGGCGGGGGGGGGGGGGGGGCATACACACTCTTGTACCATGAAAACAGCATTTCAAGAGCTGCTCTGAAACAGAGGCCTGGGTTACAGACTTTTACTTATGCTTCTGCCTTTACTTATTTTTTACTCCATTCCTTAAAAATCCTTACAAAAATTTCCCCAGTGTCCCTGGGTCTCATCTCAGTGTCCAGGAGATTAAAAAAGCCTCACATCACAGCTGTGAGATGCCATTTCCCTCACCATGAGGGCCCATAGTCTATGCTAATCTTGTGACCAGCATGTAAAAGTTTTGTTTATAGAACCCGAAATCCCCCCCACGGTGCAGTCAGCCCTTCAAGGAGCCGCCGGCTGGCAGAAAGGACACCACCCGGACAATGTCATGAGTCCAGAGCTCTGCGTCACCAGAAAAATACTGGGGGGAGGGGGCAGGAAAAAAGCAGGGGTCGGACACAGAACAAACAACTTCACAAACCGTTAAAATCAGCTTGCTGTCGGCACACACACGTCCAACAGGTTGAGCAGGATTTCTGAAGACAGAAGATAAACAAGCAGGTTCTCCACAGCACTGCCTACTGGGGAGCTGTGGGGATGCCTCCAAGATAAACCAAGGCTCAACCTGGAAGCCAACAGGCCTTAAGTGAGTCCACACGTCTCTGCTGTTTCCTTCTCAGAAATCTTATTTGCAAAGGCTGATCCTTCAACTTTCCCATTTTATCGCTACCATATTTCCATAAATGCTGAAACGATCAACACTAAGTGGCAGAAATCATTCCATTTAAAAAATTTAAAGAGGAATTCTCAGACCAAGAACTCTTAATCTCATGACCATTTCCACTAGCGCCCCTTTGCACCCCCAAATGAGACCAATTTCCATATAGAAAACTGTCAACTTTTCCCTTCATCCCCCTGCCTCCATGGCTGCAGGAACAATGATAACAGGGGCTGGAGAAAGAAAATCTGGACTGACCTCATGTTTGGGATGGAAGAGGCTGGACCAATACCCTCACCAAGCTTTTAAGGCTGGTTCCCACCATCTCCAGGGTTAAGACATACGACAAGGGTGACCTTTATTTATTTCCTCCTTCAAAGATGTAGGCTGTTCCCTGGGACAGAGTTGAGCAGACTGGTCTCTTGCAAAAGCCCATGAACGGTCTCCAGCCCCCTCCTTGCAGGCCAGTCTGCTGGGGTCAGCAGCTAGCTCTAACTGCCAGGCAAAGGGAACAGAGCCAGAAATAGTAATGTCCTAATCCAGGGATGGTCACCCGCACACTCTGAGGTCATGTCCAAGTCACAATTTCTCAGAATCACTGTTTGGTTTTTTAAAAACAGGGGTGGTAGGGCTTCCCTGGTGGTGCAGTGGTTGAGGGTCCGCCTGCCGATGCAGGGGACGCGGGTTCGTGCCCCGGTCCGGGAAGATCCCACGTGCCGCGGTGCGGCTGGGCCCGTGAGCCATGGCAGCTAAGCCTGCGCGCCCGGAGCCTGTGCTCCGCAACGGGAGAGGCCACAACAGTGAGAGGCCCGTGTACCGCAAAAAAAAAAAAAAAAAAAAAAAAGGGGTGGTGTTACGTCCATTCACTGCATGGGTCAAGAAAAATGAAGGATGATACTGCCAAGTGTCTAAACACTAGTCACTCTATAAACAGCAAACGGTGTCCAAGAAGGAATTAGTAGGTACCACCCAGAAGTTATAGAACATACATTGCAGATTTCCTTCTAGACAGAGGCCCTGAAGGAGGCATGGTGACTCTTTGGCCTCCGTCCCCTTGGACGGTTTCCCAACCACGGCTGCTGGCAGGACTCTCACTCAGTCCCTCCGTTTCTGAATAAAGGGAGAAACAAATGTCACCTATCCTTTCAGAAGAGCTGGGAGAGACAGAGGGGAAGGATGGAATCACCAAGTCTGATCAAAGACCTACCCCAGGACTGCTCGAGGGCCAAGTCCCATTGTTTTTTTTTTTTAAAAGGCCATTTTGGGCACCTGTCATTGAGGCCCCATAAATCACCATGGTGGTCACTGGTACATCTCCCCTCCAGGCACATGTACGATTATGCTTGCCTGTCTCCCTGAAGTCAGGTGTGGCCATATGACTAGCTTTGGCCAATGAAATGTGAGTGCAAGTAACATGTGTCATATCCAGGTACAAGCTCTGAGAGCCACTTAGTGTCACCATCCGCTCCTCCCACTGCTTCATCCCAAAGAGCCAGTGGGGCTATAACAAGGAAAGAGCATGGCCTCCAGAGTCAGGCAGTCTTGGGTTCAAATCTAGACTCAGCCACCTACTAGCCGCATGACTCCAAGGCGGTCAATTACCCTTTACTGAGCTTCAATCCCCTCAACTTTGAAATAGCAATTATCTCACCATGCAGAGACATGGGTGGGGGGTCGGGCCGGGGGAGTTAAAGGTAGTGGATGTAAAGTGTGCAGCGCGTGGCCAGGCAGATGGTGTGCGCTAAAGAAACAGCGGTGACTGTAGTGACCTTCGCCATTATCTTCACCCTGCTTTGGTCGCTTACCAGCTGTGGAACTAGAGCCTCTGCTTCCCACTCTGCAAATGGGGAGGTAATGCTGTGCCCACTCTCAGGGTGGCTGCAAGGGCTCTTGTGAGAGCGTCTGTGGGAGCCGCCAGCACGATGCTGCTCAGGAAGTGAGATACCCACCATCCCCCCTACTCTAAGCCCACGCACATGGAGGGCCCAGTCCTGAGGGACTGCCCCTCCACCCTGGGTTCCAGGTTGCCCTCCACGCCCCATCTGACCAGAAGCCTACTCTCCCATCCCCAGCCAAGTCACAGCTGCCATTTACTGGACCACAAGCACTGCTCTGCACAGGGACTCTGACGACTCAGCACACCAACTTGACCCCCGAGGTACGCACACCAGCCTGGGTGATCCATCAGTTTGCGAGGCCCCCCTGGATATTATTTGCAGAGATCTGGCCCATCCCTGGGGCCAGCTCTGCAGGAGTGAGGGGAGGTCCTCGCCAGGGCTCCTACTGACCTATTATCGAGGATCCAGAGAGCCGGGAGGCTCCTCCCAAGCCCAGCTTTGACAGCACATTCCAGCGAGGCTCTGAGGAGTAATCCACCTCACATCTAGGGAAATCTGCCATTTGCCCCAGGTCCTGGCCAAACACTGAAAGCATCCTGAACTGTGTGTCCTTAGGTGGTAGCTTAATGAAATACTATCACTGGCATTGGGACATCCCCACTGACAGTGGTCCCCACTGAAGGAACGATGGAGGTAGGACGGGCAAGTGACCCAGTTCCAGGGCAGCCCCTCACTAACTGTTCGGCCTGAGGCAAGTCACAACCTCTCTGAGCCATCCAATGTCAGGGGAGAAGGAAACAAACTTAACTTATTAATTGTATTTAAGCACTCAGCATCAATTGTCTACACTCAATAAATACACAAGTTGAACGAGGCACAGAGCCATTCATGAGGAGTTTGAATCCCCACCAGAGTGTTAAACCTGTTCACAACTGAAACATGAGTAGTAATCACGGCCTAAAGAAAGGGTCACGAGCCCCATGGTCCATCTCTGTAATGAAGAATATGGCGCCCGCACAGCAGATAAAGGCTATTTTCTCTCTCTGGCCTACCAACGTTTCTATTTCACCAGATAAGTTCAAACAGACCTGGATATTCATTCACTCATTCATATCTTATAAAGTGGTAGAATGTCAGCGCTGCTTGGTACACCAGGTTTCTCTGGTTCAAACCCCAATCTGAATTTCCAATATCCCCGCCCTCCATCTCTTTCCACCCTCACCATATCTTTGATAGATAAGCAGACATCCAGCCTCCGCTTCCTGGGGCTGGAAACCCACTACCTCTCAAAACAAGCCTTTCCATTTTCTCTCAGCTCTCAGCCATGGAAACGTCTCCTTCACGCTGAGCTGATAACTGCATTCCTACAATGTCACTGGGACCAACCAAGAAGGGCATAGTCCTTGCTGCAAATGACAGCCTCTCAAGCGCTTGACGCCCGCATACCTCCTTCACACCATCTTACCTTGTTTTTTGTTCTTTAGGCTAAACTTTCCAAGGTCCTTCTTCACCCACTGGGGTGCAGTATCAAGTACTCTTTCAAAGTGTGGGGCCCCAAACCGAAACGATACTCCCTGAAGAGCCTCGCCAGCTGTCATCTTGATTACCAAGGACCCCAGGCTCCCAAGACAAAGTCTCCCAGCAAATAAAATAGATCCCTCGCAGATGAATTGAGACCCAAGAGGAAACCTGGTTCCTGAACTCAAGTCTACAAGCTAAAGAAAACTTTGGCCACCTCGAGATCAACATCCAACAGACCCTTCTCAGAACCCGCCCTGTGAGGGATACTGTAGGGACCAATGATGACAGGAAGGGTGTCACTGCTGGGGTCCTCCTGTTCCCATCCTTTCTTCAGATGCCAGCCCCTTTCCACTTCTGCCCACCAGGGCACCCCCAACACCCCTCTGGCTCTCATGCATTTGGAGCTCACCCTGTTGCCTCAACCCCATTCTCTCTGCTGGTGCGCTGTACCTTAACTCTTCTGGGGAAAAAAAGATCACGCCTTTTTCCTCCCACACTTCTCTCCCATGATAGCCCATCCCATTCCAGGGCTATGCCTGGGGAACTAGACCCAATTCCCCACTGGCACCAGGTGAGCTGCGGTTGCATCCCACAGGACAAGGCTCTGGGCCAGGCAGGCATAATAATATCTACTGAGTGGCTCGCTCTAGGCCTGGCACTGTGCCCACCCTATGGGCATCTCACTTAGTTCTTAAGTTACCCCCTTCCCATCCCTCCCAAGAGAGATTCTGTTCAAGCCTTTGTTTATAAGTGAAGAAAAGGAGACACGAAGCAGTTAAGTAACTTGCTTCGGTCTCAGGGCCAGTAAGCAGCAGAGCCAGGTACAATCCCAGGCATCCTGACTTGAGAGCCCAGCAGACTGACCACCAGCCAGTCGGCTCTTCACAGGCAGGGCCTGTACCTCACTCTGGGCCCCAGCCCAGCCAGTGCCCGGCACACAGTACACTCACAATTCAAGTTTAGTGAATTCATTGGCTCAATACGTTTTGAAGTGTCTAAGTATATTTGAACATATCCAATGATAGTCACCAAATGCACACACTTTCCATGGCACATTTACTTGATATTTTTTTATCATCAGCACACACGATTTCCACTTTGTCATGAGCTAGATCAACTTTTGTTATCTGGCCTGAGAACCGAACCTCAGTTTATAACAATGTCTCCATGAGAAAGCTCTTTCAACTTCCAAACACCCTACCTAAAAATACATTTTTAGCACACTCCTTTCCTAAATTGAGTCCGCAGCTAGCAGATTCCCTCATTAGGGTGCTGTTTACCTTTATGTTATTAAGAGGTCTGTCCTGCCTGAAGTCTGCCTCACTTTGCTGCATCTCTGCCTCAGAAAAGATGCCTGAATCTCGAAGGAATGTGTGAATTGGACACTCCTCACATTTTTTTTTTTTTACGAAGGCCCCCCATTTTCAATCCAAATTTTTCACAAAATTCTAGTTCTCTGAAGGCAAAAGGTCTTACTTAACCTGATAAATGGTTGTCCTAATTAATGAATTTTCAGTTCCCTGAGACAGCTGGAATTATTAGCTTACGAGAAGCCTGACACAGGTTCTAGCCACGCATTTTCCAGATGAGCAAACCAGGGCCTGGAGAGGTTAAAGGACTTGTTCAGAGTCACACAGTGGAATCTGAGCTGTGGCGAGAACTTGACGGACTTAAAGTTAACCACCTCATTAGACATTATCTATTAACCTAAGTAATACCTCTCCTGCTCCCTGACAACGACAATGCAATTCTGAACACACACATTCTCTTCCAGCTCCGCCTGGGAACCCAAAGGCTCCAAGGGAGACCTTGTGCTTATCAGGCCTCAGAAAAACACAGAAGAGACTCTCTTTTAGCCTTCTACTGCTGACAGTGGCCACCTGCCAAGGGGACAGGATGTGAAAAAAAAAACATCTTACATTTCCATCTCAACCTGAAAGATGCATTTCCCCATTCCTACTCCGCCACCCAAGTCCAGAGGCTCAACTACTGCTCAGTTCTAGAAAACGAGGACACCCAGTTCTGATGCACACCTCACCACTAGACTCATTCGCCGCATGTCCTCCAGAACGATCTTGCCAAGATGACACTTCCATCATGACCCATCTCAGCTCAGAGTCCAGAATGACGCCCAACACATAGCAAACTGAATTCAAACTCCTAGCCCGGCCTCCAAACCCTTTCTAAATTGACTTCACTCTAGTATTCAATCTGATTTTGCCCAAGTCTTCAAAGTTTGCGGCCAACAGCTTTCTTTTTTTTTTTTTTTTTTTTGCGGTACACGGGCCTCTCACTGCTGTGGCCTCTCCCATTGCGGAGCACAGGCTCCGGACGTGCAGGCTCAGTGGCCATGGCTCACGGGCCCAGCCGCTCCGCGGCATGTGGGATCCTCCCAGACCGGGGCACGAACCCGCGTCCCCTGCATCGGCATGTGGACTCTCAACCACTGCGCCACCAGGGAAGCCCCAGCTTTCTTTTTATACTGTCTGTCATGTTCATTTCCAATTACAGGCCTTTGTATAGTATCCAGAACCCTCTGTGGAAAGTACCCTCCAAAAAAGAATTATATAATATAGCATTTCCCAGAAAGTATTCTAGAAAACAAAAGTACTGTGAAAGATCTTTTAAAAAAATAACGTTGTGTTCATATAATTCTAAGCAATTCTTACGGTTGAGTCTTTTCTTAGAGAACCATAATCCACATTTGGCCCACATATTAAAGGCTCTGAGAAGTCCTATAATAGGAAAAGCCATTTAACTTTAACCCAAGAGTTCCCAATTTATCTCAGATCTACCCTCCATTCTCCATCTCCACTGTCACCATGCCAGTCCAAGCTGCCATCATTTCTTCCTGGACAATAGCAAAAGCCTCCTCGCTGGTCTCGCCACATCCCCTCTTCTGCCCTCTCCAAACCATTCCCCACACAATGGGGCAGGAGAGAGTATTGTGAATCCCAAATCGGGTCATGTCATCCCTTGCTTAAATATTTCTATGGCTTTCCTGTGCTCTTGAGGATAAAGGCAAAAACGAACAACAAACCTTCTGACCTCGGTTCACAGGGCTTACCTGGTCTACCTACCTTCCCAACCCCATCACATACCACACTTCGCCTCACTCAACCCATCCTTCCACTGGCCTTTTCTTTCCACGTTTCCTCCTATATCATGTTCCCTCTACCCCAGGACCTTTGCACATCTGCCTGAAAGACTCTGCCTCTCCACATCATTAGCTCTTGCTCATCCCAATTACCACCTCCTCAAGGAAATGGTCCCTGACCTTGCAGACTAGGTTAAATCCCAGCGCCTCTCTTCCATGAGCCTTGGTACACTTTCTATTTACTTATATGACTTTTTCCCTTATATTCTCTTCCACTAGACTGTAAGCTTTCAGAAGGCAAGGAGCATGTGTCCATTTTTGCTCACTAGGTTTAAGACAGTGTCTGGCCTAAAGTGAATACTCAAATACACACACACACACACACACACACACACACACACACATATATACACACACTGTTGAAACAATCAACCTAAAGTATGAGCAACCTATGTGAAAAAAGAAAGTATAATACAATTCCACAATGGAGATATACCTTTATAGAGGTATATCTAGAGGTCTGCTTTACCTCTAGACCACGCCAATCTGCGATTCTCAAGGGAAGGGAGAATACCTAGCACGAGAGGTAGTGCACCGGGGGCACAGAAGTGTCCGCTGGTGGGAGAAGTGAGCACCTCCCTGTATATCAGCTCTGCTGCCTTCCGGGAGGGGATCCTCAGGGCTCAGCTCACCGTGGCCTTGAGATTAAAGCCACTACTTCCAGATCCTGTGGGGCCTGCCCCTGTGCCTAGCCTACACCCTAACCCTCCGTTCCTGCAGAACTGCCCCATTTCTGGAAACCGCAGGCCTCTCATTGACCCCAATCTGTGGTTAGCCACTGTCCTCAACAACACTCCTAGGGATGCCAAATAAGGAGCCCCGACGAAGACGGTCAGGTCGCTCAGGACCCTTTTCTGGGGCTTTGACTTTGCTGGACCAAGGGGTCCACATTCGCTGAAGCGTGCGTGTGCGTGTGCGTGTGCGTGTGTGTGTCTTTATTCCACTCGGCATCTGCAACAGGGAGACACACGCCAGACACTTCTCAGAGAGTCTGTTTTAACCAAGAGGAATCCTGTCCAGAGCCACCACGTCCCTCCACTTTCCACCCCCCAATCTAACCAGGCCTGTTCTTTGTTCCACAAAACGAACAGCTAGCTCCGCCCACCTGCCGGGGGCAGACCAGGCTCGTGCACACAGGAGCAAACAAAGAGGCCTCTTGCCCAAGACTTTCTTTCCTGTCGGCCTGACCAGTCATCGGCGCCCTTTGTTTTAAGTCACCAGATGTGCCAGGCACCCACGGGGACCTGCGGCCGCCGGGAATCTCACTCCCTGACCTTCTGTTTCCACTGCCTCCCTCGTCAACACTCAACCCGACAGGACGGGCTGCGAGCGCTAATCTGAGCCCCGTTCCGACTGCTGCCATGCTGCTCGCGGAGAGAAGGTGCATCCCGTTCCCCCAGAGCGGTCCTCCGGCCTGATTCCTCACTCTTCTCTCCTCCCTGTGCCGAGACTGTGCTGCCAGCCATCCCGTCTCACCCCCACCGAGGCTCCAAAGCTCTGTCATCGTCCCCATTTTACTGACAGGGAAACCGGGGCTCAGACTCCTTAAGTGCCACGCCCCCAATCGCAGGCCCGGCTTCAAAGAGGGTCTATCCAGCTCCGGAGCACGGGCCGCCAACCTCTTTCTTGCGGGTCTTGATAATTCCTTCACAAAAGAGACCTGCTAGGGAGTGGAAGGCTGTACACAACCCAAGTATCAGGTTGAGCACAACTCTCAATCCGGCCAGTAGACAAGTCTCTTGATAACTAGAACAGTTCTGCTAGAAACAGTCACATTTTGGTTTTAAGAGCCCACAAAGAAGGAAACACGGTGCTCTGGGTTTGTTTTTATTTAATGTATTTGTTGCCTTTGTGAGCACTTCCAGCTGCACTTCAGAACAACCCTGTGAATATTTTCCATGAAAACACACACTTTCCTCCTCTTGTCTTTGACTCATTTATCTTATCTCCACTCCCCAGAGTTCATGAGGCTTCATTCCACAGTCAGTCCTGGTTATCAGTTTTGTTTTTACAAGCAACATTTATCTGGATTGCTAAGACGTTCTTGGCTTTCTAGAAATATGCTTTCATTTTTCTTGTCAACTAGTCACTTTATGTGCTTCCAAAGTTATGCCTCCATATGAACACAGCTGCCTTCATATCCTCACCCTTCCCATGGCATCAACCAAAGTTAAAATGAACTGGGACACTAATGCTTTATTAAAGTCAATCTACACCAGGGAAAATAACGCTAGTCATGAGCCAAATCACGTTAAACACTTCCCAAGAGTTAAGCGAATGTGGATTCACTTAACTCTCTTATTTGGTGTTTATAAGCAGTTCCTCAAAATTGTTTATCAATGGGCTTCCCTGGTGGCGCAGTGGTTGGGAGTCCGCCTGCCGATGCAGGGGACACGGGTTCGTGCCCCGGTCCGGGAAGATCCCACGTGCCGCGGAGCGGTTGGGCCTGTGAGCCATGGCCACTGAGCCTGCGCGTCTAGAGCCTCTGCTCCGCAACGGGAGAGGCCACAACAGTGAGAGGCCCGCGTACCGCAAAAAAAAAAAAAATTGTTTATCAATAATTTAATATACAGAACCCCAAAACAGGAGGGTGGCTACACCTCTGTATTTTCTTAGACAAGCTGACAGTCTCTAGGGCTGACGCTTACCATCATCCTTTCCTTCTCTCCCTGGTGGTGTTCCTAGGTCAAAAGGGCAAAGTAAGGCTGTCTTTCAGAGTCACCACAGGTAATAAAACCAGAAATTCATGTTTTATGATGTTTGATTTTCAAGAAACCACCAGGTAATAGGCATGAGGAATTCTTGACATAGAAGGGAGGCCTTCTATCAAGACAGGTCAAAGCATCCTCAAGGTCTGAGAACTGGTAGAAGTCTCAGAGTCACTGCATCTTACAGTCCACGAGGAAGCTGGCAATGAGGGCAACACAAAGAAGCCTTGGTGGTTAATGAGCTGACGGAGAAAGCAAGAAGAATATTGATGACATAGTGTCAACCAGTTGCTGGCAGCTTGTTTCAGGGTCACACAGGCAAGCTATTTCGGTGACCTCTAAGGAAAAACTTCCTGTAGAAACTATAGGAAAAGTCCAGAGTTTAATGGCCCCCAGGGTATCACCAAGCCATATGAACAGATCCTCTAGACTACAAAGCCCCTGGAAAAATATAAAGAAAAATAGAATAAGACCTTGCCTTCGAGGAGTTTCGCAGTGATGATAACCCTCTTCACAACTCCTGTCAGACAAGGAATGGGCAATAAACCCCTAAGAAAAGAGCAAAGAGAAAGCTACTGCATCCAGAGAAGAGGAGCTACCTTCTGGCTCTACAGTCAGTATTATACAAGGAGCACATGGAGATATTTAGAGGGATGGCAAACTTGCCAGTGCCTGAGCTCATGCCCAGACACTCAAGTTTCCAGGGAACACCCTTGGCTGAAATCTGCTGGGTGGGATACCAGCTGAATACTGTGCACTCTCACAAGTGGAGGAGGCTCACGAATGAACAGAGAAAGACACAATCCAGTTGTTCTGGGATGGAAAATGTAACATGCACCAGTTTGCAATTAGTCTAAGATGAAGAATCAGGCCCATTCCCCCCCAAACAGAAAGAACAGAAAGTTCATGGGATTGGGTCCTTTCCCAAAATAAAATCCATCCTTCCTAATGCTTTTTCATTTTCTATTTTTAATGGCCTAATCGTATATGAGCAGTTTATTATAAGCTGTTCACAAGAGAAGGGTGTTAAGTGCCGAATCCAGGTGCAGAGGGGAAAAAAGAACCAAGAGACAGGCCAGTGGCAGAGGTGGGCTCTTTCACGCCCTGGATTTCAACAGAGCTACAGCAGAGAGCTAGAGATGAGGAGAAGCAAGAGAAATCTCTGTATTTCCATCATCGATAAAGCTTTCTGGCCTCCAATTTGGAACACAGGTCCTTCCCAACCCCTTCTACTCACTCGCACACTATCCAGTTACAAAAAAACACAACGGCTACGCCTGTAAAACGAGTCACTAGATGAGCCTACAAATGTAACATTTTGAAATGGCAAGAGCACAGGCATATACAAATGGTGGTCTTTGGCCCCTACATTTTCTTGCCTTGCAAGACCGATTTTCTATGTGTTTCCAGGTTGATATCCCCAATCAGTGTTCAGGCATATCTCTCTGGGTGATTATTGTTTGTCTTTCTGAGTACTGTGGAGTACAACAGTGGCGTATGACTTCATCCAGCACCCTCACGTGACTAGGAGAGAAGCCTGGGTTTGTTGGAATCAAGATCATGTCTCATTTACCTTCTTAGCTATAGTACCTTGACCAGTGTCATATATACAGTTGGAGCTCAATAAATACTTGCTATTTGTTGAAAAACCCTGAGTAGGCAAAGTTAAAGTGGCTATTATAACCACAGAAGATGAAAAGAATAGAATTTAAGAATTTGCAATCTCCCTGACTCCATTAAATGGTACTTCAGAGGATTCTAAAGTTTGACAGCATGCTACTCCAATGTTCAAAGCAGCACTACTGATAACAGCCAAGACATGGAAGCAACATGCATGTCCACTGACAGATGAATGGATAAAGAAGACGTAGTACTTATATACAATGGAATATTACTCAGCCAAAAGAATGAAATAATACCATTTGCGGCAACATGGATGGACCTGGAGATTATCATACTAAGTGAAGTAAGCAGAAAGAGAAAGACAAATACCATATGATATCATTTATATGTGGAATCTAAAATATGGCACAAACAGACTGATTTACAAAACAGAAACAGACTCACAGTCGTAGAAAACAAACTTATGGTTACCAAAGGGGAAAGGGGTGGGGGAGGGATAAATTAGGAGTTGGGGATTAGCAGATATAAAATAGATAAACAACAAGATCCTACTGTATAGCACAGAGAACTATATTCAATACCTTCTAACAAACCATACAGGAAAAGAATATGAAAAACAATATATGTGCATAACTGAATCACTCTGCTGTACACCAGAAACACAACATTGTAAATCAACTATACTTCAACGTAAAAGAAATTTTTTTTTAATAAAGTTTGACAGCATCTTGACTTATGTACATGAGTATATCTGTGAACTTTAGGGTCATCAAAAAGTCCCACCAAGCCTTGGATTCTGCATTCCATACATATGAAAGAAAAAGAAAAAAGATGTCATTTATCTCTCTTCAGTTGAATCAAGTTGATTTTTTTCTTCTTTTTTTTTTTTTTGCGGTACGTGGGCCTCTCACTGTTGTGGCCTCTCCCATTGCGGAGCACAGGCTCTAGACGCGCAGGCTCAGCAGCCATGGCTCACGCGCCCAGCCGCTCCGCGGCATGTGGGATCTTCCCAGACCGGGGCACGAACCCGTGTCCCCTGCATCGGCAGGCGGACTCTCAACCACTGCGCCACCAGGGAAGCCCTCAAGTTGATTTTTAAACCAGTGTTCCTGCCTGTTGGGACCATGTTGAATCTTGGGGTCTATCATCTAGCACTTGGGCTCTCCCTGCCTGCTGCGGGTCACCTACAGACTTGATAAGTATGTTTTCTGTGTCTTTTTCATGGAAAACAAGTTAACAGGACTGGGCCAAGAGTCCTGCCATCCATCACTGGAAAACTCCTTCCAAATCTGTCTGTAACCTCCGTCTCCCAGCCTAGCAACCCTGTCAAAAGGAAGAAAGCGTGATTTGAAAAATCCTGAGATTTTTCTGACTTCCAGAGACCATCTCTTTCTTCAGCTCTTATTTGAACTTTTTAATATTTCTACAGAAGGTCAAGAGAATCAATGTGACTGAACTTTATCACATGCAAATTTTATTCATTGCAAATTTAAAACCATGAACTCATCATTAAAAGCATTAGTTCCAGACCAATATACTTACTGTCCTCACCTTGTTTATTCCTGAGGTCAAACCAGACCTCAGAATCATAAATACTCATTATCTATATAGGGCTGCTTGACTAGTCCCCTTTTCCCACCAATGCAGGAGGACAGATGTGCTCCCATAATTCTCAATAAGGACGTAAAATTTGGAAATGAAATGCCCATACCCAAGGGGCTATTCAAGACTCCAGGGCAGGGACTTCTCTGGTGGCGCAGCAGTTAAGAATCTGCCTGCCAATGCAGGGGACACAGGTTCGAGCTCTGGTCCAGGAAGATCCCACATACCACGGAGCAACTAAGCCCGTGTGCCACAACTACTGAGCCTGTGCTCTAGAGCCCACCAGCCACAACTACTGAAGCCCGTGCGCCTAGAGCCCATGCTCTGCAACAAGAGAAGCCACTGCAATGAGAAGCCCACGCACCACAACGAAGAGTAGCCCCCCTCGCCGCAACTAGAGAAAGCCCGCGTGCAACAACGAAGACCCAATGCAGCAATAAATGAATGAATGAATGAATGACTCCAGGGCAATGACCTGTTGCTCTCTCAGTCATTTGTGAGCCTGAGGGAAGCACACATGTGGGCATGTCTGAATCTTAGCATCTACCTCCTCTCTCTGCTAGTTGAGTCCCTATAATCCCGAAGCTAGGAAGGAAACTTGGGTGTAATTTTCAAAATTATATGTCAAAAGAAGCTTTACTTCCTCTGAGGAAATGTTTTTTTTCCCCTTATGGACAACAAATATTGTGACACCAATCACATTTCTTTTTTCACTTTGACAGCCAAAAATCTCAGGGCCACCTTTTTAATTCGCTTTCATGATCTTTGGACTATGTGATTGCACTGTCTATTGTCCCTGCTACTCCCAATATTAACTCTACTTGAATTTATATTTCCCATGATTTTTAAATACTTATATATATATTTTTTTATTGTATGTGCTTTTGTAAGCAACCTCAGATTCATCCTGTAAAAAATGTCAAGGTATAAACAAAGTTGCACACCTACTGCACCTGGAAATTTCCCCTCCAAATGAGAACCTAGCAGCCCTTCACCTTTGCCCTGTGCTATCATGTGGGAGTGGAGTATAATCCTGAAATGCATATGATGCCTCCAAGGGAGTAAATCAAGTTAGGCCCATCTCATCTTTTGAGTCTCACTTTCTGGGGCCACTGAGAGGGTCAGGTCCTCTAACTTCCACGATAAGAGGTACAATGGACTACTACTCAGCCATGAAAAAAGAATGAAATTTTGCCATTTGCAGCAACATGGATGAACCTGGAGGGCATAATGCCGAGTGAAATAAGTAGACTCTGTCAGACTCTTGTCTTTTAAGACAAACACTGTATGACATCACTTCTATATGGAATCTAAAAAATACAACAAACTAGTGAATACAGCAAAAAAGAAGCAGACTCACAGATATAGACAACAAACTAATTGCTACCAATGGGGAGGGTGGGAAGGGGAATATAGGGGTGGGCGAGTGGGAGGTACAGACTATTGGGTGTAAGATGGGCTCAAGGATGTATTGTACAATATGGGGAATAGAGCCAATACTTTGTAATAACTATACATGGAAAGAAACCTTTAAAAATTGTATTAAAAGATTTAGAAAAGAGGTACCTGTCTTACTGCCCACTTTCCCAGGTTCTACATTCATCAGTCTGAGAAAGCTAAGACTTCAGCTGATAAAGTGGGCTCCTCCAGAATAGTCATTATAACTGAGGATTTCAAAGAGTAAAAGCTTCAGTGAAGAAATAAGGTCTCTTACTAGAAATACCTGGGAGTGAAGCTGGAGGGGTAGGGAGTGGGGAAGTTGGTCCCATCCGTACCATGTGAATCCCACCCGGGATAAACACATTTTTAGAGCACTTTTACTGACAGAATTTCACTGTGAACCTTATACTGTTCTCCAAAGTAGAGAGGAAAGGCATTTCTTTCTCTTCCGGCATCATGGCATCATCATCCAGTTCCTATCCGGCCTCTGAGTCACAATGTGGGCATCTTTGAGTACAGTGACCATAATAACAAAAGGTCATGCATGCAGGAGACTCATGAAATACTTGTTCCTACGCTCATTCCTTCATTTTATCAGTCAACAAACATGCCAGTGTCTCCTGCAAGCCAGAGGCTGTGCATAAATATGAATGAGGAGCTCACAATCTAGTATGACAGACAAGAGAATAAATTACTTGCAGTGAGATATGCAACTGATGTAACAGAGGTGCATGTGGTGTGCAGTGGAGAAAGTGGTGGCATTGGAAGGAGGTTGAACGGAGATGACTTACTTCACAGAAGACGTACCGAATTGGGTGTCAGAAGATTTCACCAGATAGGTTTTTTTTTAAATAAAATTTTAGAACAATTTTAGATTATAGAAAACTTGCTAAGCTAATACAAAGTTCCCATATACTTCACGTTCAGTTTCCTCTCATTGCATCCTACATTAGTATCATAGATTTGTCATAATTAAAAAGCCAATACTGATACCTCATTATTAACAAAAGTTCATGTCATTTAGTTTTCCTTAGTTTATTTTTTAAAATTTATTTATTATTTATTTATTTTGAGCTGCGTTGGGTCTTTGTTGCTGCGCGCAGGCTTTCTCTCGTTGTGGTGAGCACGGGCTACTCTTCGTTGCGGTGTGCGTGTGTCTCACTGCAGTGGCTTCTCTTGTTACAGAGCACGGGCTCTAGAGCGCAGGCTCAGTAGTTGAGGCGCACGGGCTTAGTTGCTCTGCAGCATGTGGGATCTTCCCGGACCGGGGCACGAACCCGTGTCCCCTGCATCGGCAGGCGGACTCTCAACCACTGTTCCACCAGGGAAGCCCTCAAGTTGATTTTTATAACATGGTTTCTAAATAGCAAAGCCTGACCATGCTGACAACATCTTCAATACACAAGCATCACAGAACGTAAGAGAGGACCCGAGAGGTTGTTAATCCAGCCCTGCTTTGATGGAGGAGAGAACTGAGGGTGTGGTTGAAGCATGGTGCCTGAGGTCACATAGCTTTTTAGTAACAGAGCCATTATGAGGAACCCCTGATTTCTATTGCTTAAACTCATTTCCTTTTTCTCACTATTCCAAGTATCCGTTGTTGCCCGTGTGTGAAAGCCCAGTCTCTAAATCTCTTCAGGTGGTCAAGTGAGCTCAGTAAGGTTGCATGCAGAGCAGGGTCAAAATGTGTTTATGCTACCTCCACACATTCAGGGAAGATGACACCATTTTTATTTTCTGCAACCAATCTCATTTTCTTCTCAATCTCTCACCCACTTGGGATAGCAGTAACCCTAACTTGAACTTCGCAGGTAGCAGTATCTCAGTCCCTTCTGGTTTGAATCGTCTCTTGAGGGTAAGCATTCTAATTCCCTAATGTCCAGGCCTCACTACCAAAGTTGAAGTCTGGGGAACTTGGATGGTAAGGAGCTTGGAAAGCACACCTGAACAGAGACAGAACAGTGCTAAGACCATTCAATGGGGCAAGAAAAGTCTCTTCAAGAAATGGTGCTAGTGATTGGGAGTTTGGCATTAGCAGATGCAAACTATTATATATAGAATGGATAAACAACAAGGTCCTACGGTATGGCACAGGGAACTATATTCAATATTCTGTGATAAACCATAATGGAAAAGAATATGAAAAACAATGTGTGTATACTGATTCCCTTTGCGGTACAGCAGAAATTAACACAACATTGTAAATCAACAATACATCAATAAAATTAATTTAAAAAAAAAAGAAATGGTCCTGGGACAACTGTTATCTAAATGCAAAAGAATGACATTGGACCTCTACCTCACACCACAGTCAAGAATTAACTCACAATGGATCACAGACTTAAATTTAACAGATAAAACTATAAAAGCTATGAAACTAAAACTATTGAATTCTTAGAAAAATAAGTCATCATAATGCTGGTTTGGGCAATGGTTTCTTAGATATGACACACATAACGAAAAAAATACATAAACTCCTGGACATCACGTGCTTCCAAGGACGGCATCAAGAAAGCAAAAGGGCAAGCCACAGAATGGGAGAAACATTTTGCAAAATATATATGTGATAAGAGACTGGTATCTAGACTATATGAAAAACTGTTACAACACAATCAAAAGACAACCCAATTTAAAAAATGAGCAAAGGAGCTGAATAGATAGTTCTCCAAAGAAAATATACAAAGGGCCAATAAGCACATGAAAAGATGCTTAATATCATTAGCCATCAGGGAAATGCAAATCAAAACCACAAGAAATACCATTTCACACCACTAGGATGGCTATACTCAAGAAGATAAACAGCAACAAGTGATGAGGAGGATGTACATTGCTGGTGGGAATGTAAAGTGGTGCAACCATCTTAAAAATGAGTTTGTCAATTCTTCAGACAATTAAACATAGAGTTACTGTAAGACGCAGAGATTCTACCCTAAATAAATGAAAACATCTGCCCAGAGCAAACTTATTCATTTCCTATGCTCTGAAGCTACATCCAAAGATTACAGAACACTGGAGACATTTTTTGAGAAAGGCTATCTTAAAGCTTTTTTTTTTCTCCCACCTAGCATACCTGGTAGTGTCTGAACTTGTACCCAACTCTATTTCATCTGGGCAGAAGACATGACCTCTAATTCTAGACCTGCACGTTATATGAGAAGTAAAGAGGCAGGAAAGGCAAGATTCTCAATAACGGCACTATCTACAAAGCTAGCAACTGAAGACAGCTCCAATCATCCAGTCCCATATAGATATTGGCCTCAACCTCAGGCCTTTTTTAAAAAAGAAAACAACGTGGGCTTCCCTGGTTGGCACAGTGGTTGAGAGTCCGCCTGCCAATGCAGGGGACACAGGTTCGTGCCCCGGTCCAGGAGGATCCCACTTGCCGCGGAGCGGCTGGGCCCGTGGGCCATGGCCGCTGAGCCTGCGCGTCCGGAGCCTGTACTCCGCAACGGCAGAGGCCACAGCAGTGAGAGGGCCACGTACCGCAAAAAAAAAATAATAATAATAAATAAATAAATAAAACAACGTGAATGAAAAGAAAATCCAAGTATATAGATTTATCTGGTAACAGCCAGTGACACATTATTACCAATATCAGAGAACACCAAACCCTCAGATTTCCTAAAAATACTGTGGGAAAAAATATATATTCTAACCCAGTATTCCAAATGTTCCCATTATCACTTTTGCCCAGAAAAACAAAAATAAACCAACTCTCCTCTTTAATAACTTTTTCTTGGCTCTGCATACCTGAAAATAAGCAATGCTGGCTCGAGGTAAAACAAGCAGAGAAGGTTATAAACTCAAGAAGAGAAAGGAAAAAAGTTGACATTTTGGAACCCATTTACCATCTTGGAAAATCTCATTCCCCAAGGAGAAGTGGTCTTGATCTTTATAATAAATATGAATTTGCAAAGTCAGCCCCTTTTCCCCAAAATACACACACACAGTAGAGTATCTGATCTTAGTCTTTTCTACCTGCTGTGCAATTAGAATTTAGTGTGAATGTGCTGATAGAAAGACTTTTAAGCCTGTGTGCCCACTAAAAAGTTTCCTTCCACTAAAAGTCTGCATTGATCAGGAATGCAAGTTGAACTGGGTTGGGAAAAATAACGCCAAAGAAGCGAGTTATCTCCACAGTACCTCAAGCATGGCTGGCACGGCCAGGCCTACAACTGCTGTAATGTCAGTCAGAAGTTCTAGAACACATCCTTTCAATGGGAACATAAAAAAGGATACATGTACCCCAATGTTCATTGCAGCACTATTTACAATAGTCAAGACATGGAAGCAACCTAAATGTCCATCGACAGCTGAATGGATAAAGAAGATGTGGTACATATATACAATGGAATATTACTCAGCCATAAAAAAGAATGAAATAATGCCATTTGTAGCAACATGGATGGACCTGGAGATTATCAGATTAAGTGAAATAAGTCAGACACAGAAAGACAAATATTATATGATATCACTTATATGTGGAATCTTAAATAAAAAATGACACAAATGAACTTATTTACAAAACAGAAACAGATCCACAGAATGAACTTAGAGAATGAATTTATGGTTACCAGGGGAAAGGGACAGATTAGGAGTTTGGGACTGACATGTACACAGTACTATACTTAAAATAGATAACCAACAAGGATCTACTGTAAAAAAAATAAATAAAATAATAATAATAAAAAATTTTAAAATAATAAAAATATTTAAATAATAAAAAATTTTTAATTTTTTAAAAATAAAAATAATTTTTTTAAGAATTAAAAAAAAATTAGGGCAGAATTCAAATAGCCTCCTCCTTAGGATCATTTAACTATTGCAAATGCCCACTGGGGTCAACCAAAATTGGTAGCTCCAGCCCAGCCTCTCTCTTGCGCCAGAGACCTCTCCTTGGATATAACAAACACCCCTCAAATGCAACACAGTCAGATTTTTTTTTTTTTTCATTTGCGGTACGTGGGCCTCTCACTGTTGTGGCCTCTCCCATTGCGGAGCACAGGCTCCGGACGCGCAGGCTCAGCAGCCATGGCTCACGGGCCCAGCCGCTCCGCGGCATGCGGGATCCTCCTGGACTGGGGCACGAACCCGTGTCCCCTGCATCGGCAGATGGACTCTCAACCACTGTGCCACCAGGGAAGCCCAAGACAGTCAGATTTTATGTAAATAAAATTGTCCTCATCCACTCACCACTCTGCCAAGACCTGGACCTCCTCTGGATCTCTCAATGCCCCCAATATTCATCCCATCATTTGGTGTAAATATCTGAAGGTCACTCTTAACAACCTGTTCTCACCCATTCAATCAAACCATGGCTGTGAGCAGGGACTCCAGTTTAAGGACTTAGATGGCAGCAGTGGGACAGAGGAGTGGGCAGATTTACTAGAGAGGTAGGATCCACTAGACGTGGTGACAAGAACAGTTTACTTCTTCCAGAAGAGCCCAACGTCTGTCTTGCTTTTCAAGACTGTGCCTCCCTCGTCATCACTATTCGTTATTCCCCTTCCTCTCCTCTCCCTTCACTACCTTCTCCCTGACCCTTTGCAATGTATCATTTCCATTTCCACAGAGAGAAACAGAGTCATGGGAGTTTACAGTTTGCTTTACATATATCTGACAGGTAACTTAGTACAGGAGAGGTGGAGAAACTTGACCCGGGCCAACTTCCTTGGCCATGTCTGGTGGCCAAGTCCTGTAGGAGACAAAGTTTCAGACTTCAGCACAGTTGAGCCGAACCCAACCCCAGAGAATCAGGAAAGCAGCTGATTCAACAAGGTCACCACTTCGGCCTGTCTAAGTAGCCTGGGCCCTGGTCCTGACTCACCCTCACTTCTGATTCCAGTCCCCTGACTCAGCTGCTCATGAATTTGAATTCCTGGCTCTCCTGACTCTGGCCTGGTTTGCCAAGTTACCTTGGCAGGCCCTTTGATTTCTCTAGAAGGAGAATGCTAGACTATTAGGAGAGCTCAGTGAGGCTGGGGCACCAGAAGAGACAGCAGGTGGCTAAACTTCTATTAAACCATTGTCCAGGGGGCTGTGCTGCTGCCATTAAAGAATATGGGGATGTCCTATACACATCCACCTAAAAAGATGCTCCAGATATACCGTGAGAGAGGAAAAACATGTGCTGTCAAAACTATGCTCCAAAACATATATTTATATCTTCTCCTACCTTACGCTCTTATGCGTTGTCCAAATTATTTTAAAGCAAGCCTTTTCTATCACTCCTTTTTACTAAAACAACCATAAAACAGGAAAAAAAATCCACAAAATTACTATTTGAATGGGACAAAACCCTCAGTGGCAAATAATCTGATACTTCCCTTATCCTCAACCACTTACTTTTAACATGCAAATATAATTGGATTTGTAAACCACTAAAAAGGATGCATTCTCATTTTGTAGATGATATAACTAAGGTTGGGGATGGTTAAATATCTTGTCCAACTAGGAACAATCTTTCTACTGCCCAAGAAAAAATCATTTATTTTTATCCATGAGATTGATCTGTATTTACCATTTTAAAATCCTTTTCTAATAAAATATACATTCTTTTCAAGAACTCAGGGAATATTTACCAAGACAAACTCTATTCTGAGCCATAAAACAAACCTCAACATATTTAAAAGAAGTGAAATTATAGAGTGTGTTCTCTGACCACAGTGGAATCCAATTAGAAATCAATAAAAGAAAGATAACAGGAAAATATCCAAACACTTAGAAATTAAACAACATACTGCTACATAATCTATGGGTCAAAAAAAAAAAACAAAAAAAGCCTCAAGGAAAACAAAAAAGAATACATTGACCTGAATGAGAATTAAAATACAACATATCAAAATTCTTGGGACACAGCTAAATCAGTGCTGCAAAAGAATTTCATAGCAGTAAACAGTCACATTAGACAAGAGGAAAAGTCTGAATTCAATAATATAAGCTGCCACCTTAAGAACCTGGAAAAAACCAACCCGTGTACAATGCAGGAAATGAGGACACGCTAAATAAATCTGGAGTGTTCCCCAAAAAACCAAAGAAACAAAGAAAACAATCAAACCTGGAAAAGGAAGAGTATTATAAACTCAAAGCAAGCAAAAGGAAGAAAATAATAAAGGTAAAAACAAATCAATGAAATTGAAAACATAAGAACAATAGGGAAAAAAATAAATGAAACAAAAAGCTGATTCTTTTAAAAGATCAATAAGATTGACAAACCTCTGGCAAAACTGACAAAGAAAAAAAGATAAAATACAAATTACCAATATCAAGAATGAAATAGAGGATTATCACTACAGCCCCTGCAAGCATCTATAAGATGATGAAGGAATACTACAAACAACTCTACACACATAAATTTGATGCTTAGATGAAATGGACCAATTCTTCAAAAAGTGCAAACTACCACAACATACCTAATATGAAATAGATAATTTGAATAGTCTCATAACTATTAAGGAAACTGAATTCAAAATTTTAAAACTCAAAAATGAAATTTCCAGGCCTAGAGAGTCTCACTGGAGAATTCTACCAAATGTTTACAGAAGAATAAACATGAATTCTACACAATCTCTTCCAGAAAACAGAAGAGTAAGAAATACCTCTCAGTTCATTTGATGAAGTGAATATCACCCTGATACCAAAACCAGAAAAGACAGTACCAAAAAAGAAAGAAAGAACAAATCTCTCTCTTGAATACAGACACAAAAATGCTTAACGAAGTATTAACAAATCGAATTCAACAACATATAAAAAGAATTATACTCTAGGACCAAGTGGAGTTAATTTCAGGGATACAAGGCTGGTTCAATATTTGAAAATCAGAAGAAAAATCACATGATCATATCAACAGAGGCAGAAAAAAGGCATTTACTAAAATTCAACACCTGTTCATGATTCAAAATCAAACAAACAACAACAAAAAAAATCCCAGAAAACTATGACTACAGGGAAACATCCTCAACTTGATAAAGATCATCTACAACTATATAACTAACATTATAATTAATGGTAAAAGAGTGAATGCTTGCCTCCTAAAATTGGGAACAAGGTAAAGATGCCCACCCTCACCACTCCTATTCAACCTAGTGCTGGCAGTTCTACCCAGCATAGTCAGGCAGGAAAAAGAAGTAAAATGCATATAGATCCAAAAGGAAAAAAATAAAAGTATCCCTATTTGCAGATGACACGGCTGTCTATGTAGAAAACCCCAAGGACTCTACCAAAAAACTATTTTAGAACTAATAACATACTATTGATCAATATGACAATGTCCCGATATAAACAGAAGGCTTTTAAAGTACTGTTCATCAAGGAGTGATTTGGAGGGAACAGTAGGAAATCTCCAATGACGTATCAAAGAAAGTTGGTTTCAAGAGGAAGATGGCCCCAAGCCAGCTGGTAGGAGCAACAAGGTCCTAGACCCAAGAAGCCATGCCACAAGCTCACAGATGGGTCACTGGGAACCTAGACTGTGTCTGTCTCCTCTTTAAAAGGTTGTATAAATTCTCAGCTAGAGTAGACAATGTTTTTAAATGAGTACTGGTTTCATTCTCATGGATGGGACCTAAGTCATTTAAATTCTTCTTTTGATATCTTTCCAAGAGTCTCTTCAAACTCCTGCCCAAAGACCAGAAGAGACAGCTACAATTTATGGGACTATGGTCCTACTTTCCACAGACTAACAAATGACATTTGCAGCTCTTTTAAACATTAAATCCAATGCATATTTTCATACCTATGCTCAATGCTATTGACAGAGAGTCCCTAGAAACAGGAGGCATAAAGATGCCATATCTCAGGTGACAAAAGTTTGTCTATCCTCTTCTAGCTTCTCACACTTCACATTTTATTTAAAAAGTCATTTATTTAGTAACCATGCATTTCTAATATTGCCATAAAACCAACACTGGCTTCTCTTTATCTGGGAAAACTGAGAGCCAACACCCCTGGAGCAGAACTCCCACCTGGCATAACACATAGCTCACAGCTTCTCCTCCATCCTCTGCTGGCCCGCTCTTGTGCCTCTCGGAACCATCCTTCCTCCCGTTACCCTCTGGATCTGTGGCTCAAACTCCAGACTCCTCTGTCTTTCATCTCTGGATGCTTCCAGCTTCCCCACTTCCTATCCTACCGCCCCCCACCTGTGCATCTTTTCTCTGTCCCGCCTTCACTGCACCTCACCACGCCCGCCACACTTCCAACTACGACTGTCCTCCTTGCCTGCTTCTCATGCCGATTTCCTCTGCAGCTGGGCACTGGTCTCCAGCCCCAGCCCTCTCTTCTAGCTCCTGCCCTTCCTCTTCCACCTCTCCTTTTGCTGGCTTGCTCTGCTTTTGGGTCTCATTCCCCACACACTCCCATCTTGGGCCAGCTGTTTTCCCCAAAAGTACACATCTACTTAGAGAGCATGTATTTGATGGCTGGATAAAAATGCCGGTGTACCAGAAAAGTAGAAACCTAGAAACCCTTTGCTGGAACCATCTCTAACGAAATCACTGCACTTTCCTACAGGGCCGAGGGAGGAGGACGGCAGCTAGACGTCCACAGCACTCTGCGGCTCTTGACAGGGAAATGACTGCGTTCCCACTTCCGAGAGCAACAGCCCAAGCCCACTGCACACCTAACAGCATTTAGGTAACTCGCCCGTAAGGAGAGTCCACCTTTGGGTGACCACGTATTTCTTAGCAGCCTAGGCTTATCCAATAGTTAACTAGGGCTTTTAATCTAGCTATCTCCATTTCCCTGAGGCTGGTTTCATTTCAGGGAAGGGAGAGAACAGATTCTACAGGGAGAGGCCCCCACTTCCCCAAACTGAAGAACCTTCTAGAAGCAGCAGTGCTGTTGACTTTACACTAGGAAGTTTAATCAGTCTAACCTTCTCCCAGCACCAGAGGTAAAAGATTCTGAACTGCTCAAGAAAAGGGGCTATGAATTTAAGATAGAAGGCCTGGGGGTGAGGTAGGGAGCCCTCTTCACCTGCCACACCCACTAAGCCCAGATTTGTTCTACTGCCTCTCCTACAGGCCTTCTCCCTCAATGTGGCTTTTGTCCTCCTGCCACATTGAGCAGCTCCACATAAGGCCAGGCCCCCTGACCTTGGGTGACATATCTGTCTCATGAACACTGTGAATACGGTGAGCAAACAGTTCTCCACTCTGGATGCAAACAGGACCGGATGCACGCGAATGCCAACTGTAAACTCAGAGACAGCACTAACCTCTCAACAAGAAGTTATTTCCCTGTCATATTATCCTGTTAGTTAAATGCCACGCCAGGCTCTGACTAATTTCTACCAGAGTTTCATCAAGGTCAACATCGGTGGCTGCAGAGAGGTACAGTAAATTATTAACCCTGGTTCTCCACTGGGCCTGAGTCAGCTGCAGAGTTCACCGCCTCCCAGCCACGTTTTCTCCCCAGTTCAGCAGCAGGAAGTTCACGGTACACAGCACAGGCGTCTGCTTCTGCCTTGAGGGTCTCTAAGACAGGTATGGGAAATGGCAGTGAGTTGGCACTCCAAGGAACTGTCCACAACAGGAATGGTAAAAGGAAGCCCAGCAGGCAGGGTAGGTGCTTGGCTTCCTGAGGTCTCAGAAACCAAGTATGGAAGAAGCAGTGGGAATCTTCTCAGACAAGGTCACAGGCTTAGAGCCATGACAGAAAAATGCCTCACCAGGCAGAGAGGACCCTGTAGATCAGAAAGTACAAGGGATTCAAACACCATACCCCTCCTCGGGGCTTGGCACACGCTGGACTCAAGTTCAGGGTCATATTTATAAACCCAACTGGCTCAAAAGACTCTCCATATGGACTCTACAGAACCACCCCACTGCCCACGTTCCAGAGCTTATTGCTCTTGCAGAGCTCTTGCTCCAAAGCCATGAAGAACTCAGTGTTTTCCAACTAAATTTGCAGGCTTCTAAGTCTTCCCTACGTTGTCATCTAGCCAATATTTTCCCTGGTGCAGAACAGACATCTTTAGATTCTTGGACAATTCAGGGATGGAAAAGACAAGGCTTTCACATCCTCCTATGCCGTATCTGCCCAGATACTTTCATGTCCTCTCTACTGCCACCTCTTCTGGGCTCTGTCATTTATTTATATTTATTTATATATTTATATATTTATTTATATTTATTTATCCCCAGCCTTGTTCCAGCAAGTCTCTGAAGCACATCCAGCCCATCCCATTTTTCTAACTGTAAGTGGACTTAGAGTTTCCCTAAAACCAGACACAGCCAGTATTTCTTCTCTCTGGACCACACACTTGAGACACATGTGCAGAAATTTAACGAAGAAAAAGAGGGTAAGTGTTAAAAGGAGAGATATGCACACTTGGCCATCTTCTCCCCTTCGTCTGTAAGTCCCCAAGGGCAAGATTCATCCATGACTTTGGAATGTCCTAGGAAAAGAACAGTCCTCTCCCTTGTCCCCTCTCCCACCCAACTCCTACTTACTGCTGACAAAACAACACTGCTTTATCCTTTACTGTGAAAACTGCTGCAATCACCCTGTAGAACAAACACCTTGCCCTTTATTTTGTCTTTCACGAAACCAACCTAATGACGCTGGCTCACACAAGTTCTATTCCCTAGTGATCACTGGGGCAGGAGGAGCTTTCCATTACATCTGCCGCTGACTATTCTTACACACATTTCCAGAGTCCTAACATGTGCTCACCACGAACACATGACTTAATCTGTAGCTCCAAACTCACTAAACCACATCTGCAGAGGCCACCTACTACTCTAACGGTTTCCACTGCAATGCAGCATCTGCCACTAACATGCTAAACCCATTTGTATCCATTCAGTACCTAAAATATGGAGAGCACTCAAAAATATTTGAATGAATACGTACATGAACACACAAACAAATCTATTAACTGCCTAGGGTAAAACTATGGATGGTACAAAAATGAATTAGGAAAATGGCTACCCCTAAAGTCTCAGGAGAGAACAATCCCAAGGTCCCATGCTCCAGCTTATGACATTCCCTCCAGCTGAATGCCCGAAATCACCTCACTACTCTCGCTGCTCCCAAGACTCAGTTCAAGCCTCATTCCCTCTTAGGAGCTTTTCCTGGCCTGACTAATTGGAACAAAATCATTCCTTTGTGTATTTCTGCTTTACATGCTGTATAAGAGCCTCTCCAAACCTGGATGCCATCGTTTCACGTGCCAAACTGGCGGCATCAACTTTGTCTCGGGACAGCAGCAGAGACCATCCTGTCCATCTCTGAAGCCCCAGGCTTCGTACCATGTGCATGAGCTGAGTGAATCAACAACTATAGGCAAAGCAAACCACAAAAAACGCTACAGGAGGGGCAAAGGCTCTGGGGATCTCAAAGAGAAAGGACAGCAGCTGCTGGACCACACGAAGAAGAGGACATGTGAGCTCAGCCCTGAAGGACAGGCAGGATTTTAACCGCAGAGACCAAGGCACAGGGGGTACTGAAGGACTTTAGAGATTAGACAGCTAATCTGAGCAGAGAGACAGAGGAAAGAAAGCAGACGGACTGCCCAGGGGACACAGGGAGAAGTCTAGGAGGAGGACACAGGACAGCAAGTCAGAAGACACAGCCTGAGACCAGAATATGTACAATCCTGGGAGACAGGCGCTGTTAGTATTATTTTCCCAACTGAGAGAAGAGGATATGGGGGATCACAGATGAGGTTTGCCAACAATATTCTGCTTGCCAACTATGCTTAAGGTCACGCAGCAGTCATTGTATAAAAAGAAAAGAATACACACACATAAACATACACACACACTTGTATACACAGATTCCAGTTTCTCAACAGAAATACATGGCGGGGGCTGGGAAACTGTCCCGCGCATTTTAGGACATGTGGCAGCACCCTTGGCCTCCACCCACTACGTGCCAGTAGCATCCCCCCAGTTACAACAACCAAAAATGTCTGCAGACACCGCCAGTTCCCCCAGAGACAGTGGGCAGAATCTCTCCTGGCTGACAACCACCAGTGCAGATTGTCTCCCAAAGAACATACAAGGGGGCTGCAGGAATTGGGAGGAAGAAGAACTGGGATTTTGCCAAGTGGTGCACAGAAATTCAATTTTTTTTTTTTTTTTTTGCCGCACTGCACGGCATGCAGGATCCTAGTTCCCTGACCAGGGATCAAACCCGTGCCCCCTACAGTGGAAGTGCAAAGTCCTAACCGCCGGACAGCCAGGGAACTCCCCAGAAATTCAACTGTAAAAAAAATTATGTGCAGCATTACTCCATAAAATGAAATACAGTACCCCACAAAAGGATCTCCCTGCCAGTACGCAGTGGAGACAAGGCCCACATCTTCTGACGGCAAGCCTCTACCCTGTCTACGGTACCACACTGGACTCGCGATGGAAGGGGACTACAAAGCAAAGGCCCAGAGGTGGCAAGCGTGTGGGGACAGGGCACACATCTCTACCAAGGAATGGGGAACTGTGCTGTGTGGCCGACACTGGGCTCATCATGGACAACAGTGAGGACCAGAGCTGAAAAGGCAGGTGGGAGGCAGCTCATGCAGGGCTGTAACTGTAACTGGAGGGAAGCCATCAGGACTTGCTGGGAGTGGGGGGCGGACCAGAGGGTGGCCAACCCACAACAGGGCGGGTATGGTCTGAAGGGGCCAAACCAGGAGAGGAAGCAGGGAGATGGCTGCTGAAACCATCCAAGCTGAAGATAACGAGGCCTGAACCAGGATGGCGGCCGTGGGAAAAAAGATCTGAGGATGGAAGTGATGCCATGGACACAGACACACAGACCTGGGCAGCAGATGGAAGGTGAAGGTCAAACCTGAGACAGGGGCCCCCAAGGACAAAAAGTAAACATACACCACTAAACTCATGGTTTCCTCTGAGCCTGCCTAGGGAAGGCACAGATCAGTACCCCTATTTCACTGTACATGGGATAGATTGAGGTAGTATAAAAGGTTTTACACGCTGTTTTTAAAAAGTTTTCCTCTCACCCCTTCCCCCTACTTGTCCCCAAAGGCAATCACTATCGCTCTGCGTCCCTCCTGAGATAGTCTATACATGCACAGCATATATGCATATGCCCTCATTTCTGGTTTGTTTTTGATAATAAAAATAGTACCCATTTAAAACAAAGGAAACAAAAACCAGGAAGGACTAGGAGTCTTCTATGAAGTCAATAAAAGCAAAGCCAAATTTAGAACGCTTCCCTCTCAAACTATGTTTGTGTTCTTTTTAACCTTTGCACATTCTGATCCATGCAGAAAGAGAACACTTACTGAGCGATCTGCAAGGTGCTGGTGATACAAAGGATAAGATGGTCCCTCCTTCAAAATGGGGAGAATGACATATCACCTAACAGGTACAGTCCAGCAAAACAAGGACTAGACCAAGGGTATGGCAGGATGCTACGGCTCTGCTGGAGTCAGGGGCTATAAGGAAATGCGGCATAAGAGAGATGGCTTTGTCAAAATGCTGTATTAGTCAGCTATTACTGCATAACAAATTACCCCAAAACTCAGCAGCCAAAAGTAATAGTAAATATTTATTAACTCACAGAGTTTCTGAAGGTAAGGAATCTATAAGTGACTTTGGTAGTTCTGGCTCAGGGTCTCTGATGAGATTGGCCCAAGATGTTGGCCAAGGCTGCAGTCATCTGAAGGCTTAAGTGAGGCTGGAGGATCCACTTCTGAGATCCACTTCTGCATTCAAATGGCTACTGACAGGAGGCCTCAGTCCTTCATCACATGGGACTTTCCATAGGCTACTTGAGGGCCCTCATAACATGGCAGTTGGCTTTCCCCAGAGCAAGCAATTGAAGAGGAAGCAAGGAAGAAGCTAAAATGATGTCTTTTATCTAGCCTTGGAAGTCACACTCCACCATTCTCTACTGGTCACAGAGAGTAGCCCTATCCAACCTGGGAAGGGCCTACAAAGGAGAAAGATTCCCAGGAAGCACAGATCACTGGGCAGGGGAGCAGGTCATCTCAGAGGCTGGCTACCATAAAAGCCCTATAAGCCCTGACTTACTTTGACCTTATAAATATTTCTGTTTCCACACTACTTCTTATCTAATGGACTTAGAGCTTATGACATCCTCCATTTTCTGCTTAGAGTGATCAAATAATACTGCCAAGTTTTTCCACCAAGTAGAAATCTACTTAGTGATCTTGGCAAGTCTTTAGAAAAATATTCATCAGGCAGAATTCAGAGGGTCAGAAAGAATACAGCAGATCAGAAAAAATACAACACAGACTGAGTAGGATTTCTGATAACAAAATTAATGCAGTTTTCCTTTCACATGTTAAAGATTCAACTATCTGCAATATTATAGTGACTGCAATCATCCTTGGCTATTTAAAATAGCCCCTCTGCTTACACTGCCCAGTTCTGTGGGCATATCCACACCTGGAAATGCACCTGGTTCCTGGCCCTCAGTGAGTGACCACCACTCCTGCCTTGCTCACACTTTTGGACTCAGTTATACACCACTCAGTGGGTGGTGTCCATGGATGGTTCGGAGATCTCAGAACGTTTGTTCCATTTGGGGAGACAGGCAAGCACCTTACTAGGTTATTCTCTCTACTTCTGTAAGTGTCTAAAGGTATTTCTAGCACTAAGACACTGTAACAGCCTTGTTAGAAAACAAAACTTTCCTCCTACAAACCTCACCACCAACAGACCATGCTTTCCCCTTCATCCATGATCCCTACCCACCCTCCCCTCACTGACTCACTCACAGACACAGTTTACTAATTCAGGGAACCAATGATCAGCAAAGAGAAAAGTGTCACAAACAAAATGGGACCCCCCTCAGCCATAAAACAAGAACAAAATAATGCCATTTGCAGCAACATGGATGCAACTAGAGATTATCATACTAAGTGAAGTAAGTCAGAAAGAGAAAGACAACATACCATATGATATCACCTATATGTGGAACCTAAAATATGGCAGAAATGAACCTATCTACGAAACAGAAACAGACTCACAGACATAGAGAACAGATTTGTGGCTGCCAAGGGGGAGGGAGGAAGGGAAGGGATGGACTGGGAGTTTGGGGTTAGTAGATGCAAACTATTACGTTTAGAATGGATAAACAATAAGGTCCTACTGTATAGCACAGGGAACTATATCCAATCTCCTGGGATAAACCATAATGGAAAAGAATATAAAAAAAGAATGTATATATGTGTATAACTGAGTCACTTTGCTGGGCAGCAGAAGTCAGCACAACATTGTAAATCAACTATACTTCAATAAAAAAGTTTTTAATTTTTTCAAGAAAATGGGACCCTCCATGACCCCAACTCCCTTCCCCTCTGCCCTTCAGCAGAGAGAGAGGCCTCATTAAAAATGGAAATAGATTGCTGAAGAGACCCCAGAGAGCTCATGCCTCCATCTAAAGTGGCAGCATGAATACGTCATCCCAGGGCAACGTCCTTACTTGTAACGATCAGAGCAGACTCTTTGCCACAGAAGGAATCTGCTCTGCTTGTGTTACACACACACACACACACACACACACACACACACACACACACAGAACAAAATCCTTAAGACGCACACAGGCTGCATGAGCTGGTCCCTACTCTGCTCTCCACTTCCTCTCACTCCAGACTTCCCGTTGTCCTTCACAGCCCAGCCTCACTGGCCTTCATTCAACACCTTGAACAGACTGCACCCCCTCCTTCCACCAAGCCCTGTGCACATGCTGTTTCCTCTGCCTGGAACATTCTGTGAGGTTTTTTTAACCCTAGTTAATTCCCATTCATCCTTCAGATCTCCATCCTCATTTTGCTTGAGGAAGCTTCCCGTCCCTCCCTCCATTTCAAAGCGCTTATCACAACTGAATTACACATTTACACACATGACTTGCTGAACTCTGTCCGTCTCACCCCTCTTACCCATTTTATCCCCACAACCCAGCACAGTGCCTGGCCCACATGAAATGCTGGAATGGATACTTGCCCAATTAATGAATGACTATGAATGAACTACTTATTGACAGAGAGTCCAAATACTGTATCAACCATCCATTCCCAACGGTGAGGCGTTGATGCTGACTAGCGGTCGCCCAATCTTCTGCGTTATTTATGCCTCATCCTCTGGGCATTCCTCATACAGGTGGGAAACGGGCAAGAGCTGTCCCCCCTCCCACAGGCGGGCTTAAAGCCTATGTCAGATGCGGCACAGACAGTGTGACTCGCAGACCAGGCTGTTCTGCCATTCCTCCTGAGGCCAGGACAAGGCTTTTGTACTCCTTCTCCACCAAGTTTCCATACTTTCTCTTCACACTGCATGTGAATTCACTGTGATTTTCTGGGTCATCCAAGTGCTTTGGGCAACCTGAAAGCCGTGCTGCCACCTCCTCTCTCCCAGGAGCTACAGGAAAACGCCCTCCTACTCAACCGACACTTATGAGGCCTCAAGGGAGTGTCATTAAAACAAAGCGAGAGAGAGGCATGGACATATATACACTACCAAATGTAAGGTAGACAGCTAGTGGGAAGCAGCCGCATAGCACAGGGAGATCAGCTCAGTGCTTTGTGACCGCCTGGAGGGGTGGGATAGGGAGGGTGGGAGGGAGGGAGATGCAAGAGGGAAGAGATATGGGAACATATGTGTATGTATAACTGATTCACTTTGTTATAAAGCAGAAACTAACACACCGTTGTAAAGCAATTATACTCTAATAAAGATGTTAAAAAAAAAAAAAAAACCTGCCGAAGGCTGGCCTCTCTGTGTGAGGATCCTTTCTCCTGCACTGTGACACTCCCCACAGAACGGCAGCAGCTAAATCTGCTCCCTTGAAGTTAGGCGAGAGACCCGAAGGAGAGCTCCTTGGAGGCTGTCATCCTAGCGGGAAAGAGGCCTTCCCCATAAATATTCACTTCATGAGGTCCTACCCCTCCAGAAACCTTCCCTATAACTGGGACCTAATTGATTTTTTAAATAAATGAAATCTATTTTAACTCATCCCTCAGGTCAACGTTCTTTCTTTGTCTTGCATTTAGACTATTTAAACTTTCTAGCAATTCTAAATGTTAACCCTGAGTTTATTAAGAGGAGTTGGGTACAAAGCCAGCAGGTTCAAGATGGGATAATGTTCAGAACTCTCACAGAGGTCTTGGAAAGGAATTATCGTTTTCATGTCTAATTCTCGAGTATTTGGTACGCAAAAGACATGTAGGGCGTCAGAACAGATGTGCTGGTTCTCTCCTGAACGCTGCCCTCGGACGCCAGAAGCCCTTCCTGATCTCCTGCCCTGCATGTGCCTCAACCACAGCACCTATAACTTCATTCTCATCTTATTTGCACATTTCTCCCCACAAGGCTACAAAAGATCTTCCAAGCTGGAAACCATGGTTTGCCTGCCTTGTATCCTCAGTGACTGGCAGTGGTAAAGCACACTCAAATATCTGATGGAAAATGAATGGGCATGTCAGGGACTCTTACTCAGTCTTCTACACCCACAGCAAGTGACTTTGGCAGCTCCGATCAAACACCAGGAGTGAAGTGTTGGGATGTCCCGTTTACTGTTCACCAAGGCCCATAAGAGATTTATCAGGACCCATGCACCTGGGATCAGAGACACAGCAGGGATGGGGCATGTCTGGGGCTTTGATGGAAGGTTCAAAACGAACACCCTAGGATGCCACACCAGGCCTCTTTATTCAGGTACATTTTAATTAGTACAGAATGCAGGAGAGTGATGTAATTATGAAGAGCCAGCTCTGGGGGGAAAAAACTAGAGAGGAGAAAAAAATGAAAAGTAGAACTTTTTTAACCTTGAATGTTTCCCATGTTACTTTTGCCGACGGAGGGACCTGAGCCACTCTAGGCACACTCGAATCTGCAGAAAAGGGACATTTTCCTATGGGCTCCTGATTACGAACCTGCCGCTTCCCCCGCTCTCAACAGCTGTCATTCAGAGTAACTTGATTACGTGAAGTTAAAGAGCTGAGGAAATAAGGATGTTTTACAGTTTCCCTGGCTAATGTGCCTCCACCGGAGAAGACAGAAATGAGATTTCACACTGAATTAGCCTTCTCTTAAGGAAGGCAATTCCATTGATCCTGAGATTAGCACTGGGTTTACCATCTGACCCTCGGCCGACCTTATGCTTTGAAAAGAAATTGTTCACAGATTGGTAGCCGAGAGGGAAGGAACAATCTACAGATGCTATGAGAAAGGAGCACGAGAGCACGTATTCATTTTTACAAGACTGAGCGACATTTCCAAATTATCAGGTGAAACACACACATAAGGGCATAATCTAAGGACAGTTCTGGAGGGGAAAAGAAAAGTTTCAACATCACTGAATTCGAATAAAATTTCTCTGAGGGTTATAGAGAATATAAAATGTGGCTGTAACGTTAGAAAGAATTTACACTATAAAGAGCAGAACCATATAAAACCACACAGACTCAACATGTAAGTATGTAATATAAAAACGGGCTGCTTTTACAAGTTTCTCAAATGTTTCATTAATTAGGCCAAATACAACGCTTTTCCCCTTGCTTTTCTGTTACTGATCCTGGCTGCTTCTCTTCAGGTCTCTGCATCTGTGTCCTCCTCTTCTTCCCCCTATCCTAAGCCTGCCTTCTCCTCTCTTCTATTGCTCCGTAAGGCTCCAGCACAAACACACATCTCACCTTCCCACCTAACAAGGTGTTGCTTATGCTGTACTCAGTACCCCAACTGTCCTCAGCCTCCATGCTCACATGTCCAAATACCACTCACCTCTCACAGCTCCCTCCATGAAATCTTTCCTGGTTTCCACCAGCACAAGCCATCTCCTATAGCTTCACTTGGGGCATTTACTCTTTCCTACTCTGTAATCAGCAATATCAGGACCCCGGAAACTGTCAAGTCCAAGAAGCAAGCTCTTAGAGGAGCTGGAATATGAGCTGGGCCTACTCTCTGAGAAATCTGAAAATGCTGACCACCATCTACACTTCTCTCTTGCTCAAGAACTGGGGACAGGGAGGAGTAGGGATGAAAAGAAGACACTAACAGCTATGGACGGTCTTCATTTCACTCCCAGATGACAGTCATGCACATCCCCACTGACTGTCCATTTCTGCACGTGGATCCCAGCCACTGCCACAGACCCAAAGAGAAAGAGGACATTTCCTTTTCAAAACTGGAAAGAGTATAAAAGAACATAACATAGAAAAAAAGTATGTTATGGAACAACATTCTATCTATCACACAGTCTTTTCAAAGGCTGTGTGATAGATAGAATCCTCTTTCTAACAACGTAAAGACTCCTCCTTCTGTGGGGAGGGAACTGAAGCAGCTCACTTAATGCCCTGAACTACCACCGCTCTGAGGGGAAGTGACGTTCATTCTGCTGCACGAGGACACCCCACACCATCAGGGCGCTCATGAATTCTCCTCTGTTGAGCAATCAATCTGTTCTTTAAAAGGTGTGGCTGTCTGGGTCTACGAAAACCACTTTTACAGAGTATCTGTTTGGAATACCTATAAAACATTCTTAATATAATGTGACAGTTTTCACCAAATGTTCTAGTAATTTAAAACTTTTAGTGCTCAAGCTCAGGCCAGAATGAAATATTTGCTATTTGACAATGATAAAATAGCACTGTAGGGATTTTTGGCCCTGATTCAGTAGCAAAAATTAGAAAAACTGATGCTAGGAGGTTGGGCTGCCTCCAAAGACTTACCAAGGAAATAAACTTTTTAAATAAACTTTTTAATATAATGCAGTTCCTTAAAGAAATGTCAGCTTTTAGTCACAGTGGTGGGTGAGTCCCTCCCCTGAGGCAGGAAAAGGCTAAAGGCCAGTGTACAGGACTTCCCTAGTGGCGCAGTGGTTAAGAATCCGCCTGCCAGGGCAGGGGACACGGGTTCGAGCTCTGGTCCGGGAAGATCTCACATGCCACAGAGCAACTAAGCCCGTGCGCCACAACTACTGAGCCCATGCACCACAACTACTGAGCCCGTGCGCCACAACTACTGAGCCCCTGTGCCACAACTACTGAAGCCCACGTGCCTAGAGCCCGTGTTCCGCAACGAGAAGCCACCGCAATGAGACGCCCGTGCACCGCAACGAAGAGTAGCCCCCACTCACCACAACTAGAGAAAGCCCGCATGTAGCAATGAAGACCCAGTGCAGCCAAAAATTAATTAATTAATTTTTTAAAAAAAGAACTTTGGAAAATATATCTCTTATGAAAAAATTTTTAAAATTAAAAAATAATAAAGGCCAGTGTAAAATTTAAGAAACTCTTTACTAAATTAAAAAATTATATTTAGGGCTTCCCTGGTGGCGCAGTGGTTGGGGGTCCGCCTGCCGACGCAGGAGACGCGGGTTTGTGCCCGGTCCGGGAGGATCCCACGTGCCACGGAGCGGCTGGGCCCGTGAGCCATGGCCGCTGAGCCTGCGCGTCCAGAGCCTGTGCTCTGCAGCGGGAGAGACCACAGCAGTGAGAGGCCCGCGTACCGCAAAAAAAAAAAAAAAAATATATATATATATATATGTATCTAATTCACTCTCCTCCAAGTAGTTAATATAATACTATTAAAATTCTATTATATAGTACTGATATGTAAATAATGTAACAAAAAGGCAGCATCAGGGCTTCCCTGGTGGCGCAGTGGTTGAGAGTCTGCCTGCCGATGCAGGGGACACGGGTTCGTGCCCCGGTCTGGGAAGATCCCACATGCCGTGGAGTGGCTGGGCCCGTGAGCCATGGCTGCTGAGCCTGCGCGTCCGGAGCCTGTGCTCCGCAACGGGAGAGGCCACAACAGTGAGAGGCCCACGTACCGGAAAAAACAAACAAAAAAAACAAAAGCAAGGCAGAGAAATAGAGTTTCCTAAAAGATCTCCCATGTCATCACTGGAGAAAATTCAACAGGAACCACACACCAGGCACTGAAAATCCAGTTAAGAGGGGAACTGATCCTCCACTTACTTGCACTCATCAGATGCGGCACAGATGTGACTGTGTCAGACACTGTGCTAGGGACAGCCACAAGGCAACAAAGGGCACACACTGTCGACTACAAATGGCTTGTCGCTGGTCTATGTGATTCTTTTTTGTCTAATTTGAAGCAATGCTTAAATGTCAGGAGATCTCAAAATGCATTAGCCAGGCTTCGCAGGTGGCACAGTGGTTAAGAAACCACCTGCCAATGCAGGGCACACGGGTTCGAGCCCTGGTCCGGGAAGATCCCACATGCCATGGAGCAACTAAGCCCGTGCACCACAACTACTGAGCCTGCATGCCACAACTACTGAAGCCCACGCGCCTAGAGCCCGTGCTCTGCAACGAGAAGCCACCACAATGAGAAGCCCACACCTCACAACGAAGAGTAGCCCCCCTCGTCGCAACTAGAGAAAAGCCTGTGCGCAGCAACGAAAATGCAACGCAGCCAAAAATAAATAAAATTTAAAAACAACAACAAAAATGCAGTAGCCTAAGTCTTTACAGATTATCTCATTTCCATACAACAAAGATCCTCTTTCGCCTACCATGATTCCCTTCCCCACTTGTAACATGTGACAGCAGAGGACCTAGAAACTTCCAATAAAATCTCCTGCATCCCGTGTGTGGCATAAGTTTAATTTTCCTTACCGTCAAATTACTATAAACTTGCCAAACACCATCCTCAACTACCCTTCAATGAATAAACCATGTTAACTCAACCTTTGACATAAGGTCTGAAGATGATAAAGACATGATGGGTCCAAAGGAAAATTATTTTACTCAGCAGCCTGTTGGCATGTCCCCCATGAAGCAACAGCACATAAAGGCCAAGAGAAAGGACACCAGGCTCCTGCACAGAAAGGAAATCAGACGGAAAAAAGAGACATGTCCCTGCAAAGCAACGAAAATTAAATCAGTTTCGCTTTTCTCCCCCAAACTAAACCAAACCTTAAAAAAACTAAGATAGGCAAATCAACTTTTTTTTTAACTGTCTGTTATAATAACCCCAGGCAGACTATTTCCCAAATGTTTTATTGTTAGACAACAAACCCATCTTTCACTTCTTGTCATTTGCAATTACCATGCTGTAACTGAAAATCAGTGAGTCACTATGCAGCACAGGAGAGAGGGCCTACCAGCTCTGAGCTGTCACTGTAATCATCACAGAATAAACAAACAATATCAAGAGTTCTTTCTTCATCATCTTTAACCTATATATTGCAAAGACTCTAAACAATTTATACTCTGTAATTCCCCTCTTTCCCTAAAGATGGCATGGTATTTCACAACATTTTCCCCTTCATTTTCCCCTTTTCTTTAACAGCCCACGTGAGGCCCGCACCAAAGACCTCAACATAATTTAGAATCTATCTGCAGGAGCCAAGAATTCAATTAAGAGAAAAATTATCTTGCAAGGGTTTGGGCAATTCAGCCCATTAACCCTCTTGTAACTCTGCTGAGAAAAGAACCTGAATTGTCTAACAAAAGGCTTCACAAGTCGGAAGGAACAGGCGGGGGCAGGGGTGAAGGATTCCAGAAATCTGGGTCCCGTCTGCAACCCTACCCCATTAGCAAAGTCACGCAGTGCCCTAGGCCAGCGACCTTTAGGAACCCTGGAGGGGTTCACTCCTGGGCTTTCTAAACCTCACTGCATGCAAGAGCTTCTAAGCAGGGTCCTTAACAATTTTTAAGTTTACAAACTTAAAACGGTGACCAACAGAACTGCTGAGTTTATTGTCTGTGAACAAGGTCTGGATCAATCATCGGATGAAACTGAGTTTCACCCTGTCACGAAAAGGCAGGCAAGCAACGGACACCCCCTCCGCACTCTGGCCGGGACCCACCTTGGTGGCCTCCTCTACGCTCTCCCGCAGGGCCCGCAGCTCGGCGTCGTACTGCTCCTTCAGCCTGTCCATCTCCTGGTCGTGACTGGAAACCTCTTCTTTCAGGGCTCCCTTCAGGGCGGTGAGTTCGCGCTCCCGCTTTCTCAAGAGGTCTTCCTGCTCCTCTTTGGCGATGAGTAGATGCTGAAGGTCCTGCTTTGCCTGCAGAAGCTCCTGGAGGGAGGAAACGCGGGCGGGGAGGTGAGGATGCGAGCCACCCTGCACCTCCCCCTCGGTCACCAGCACACACGGCCCTACCCTTCCTTGCTTGTCCTCCGCACTCTCTCCTCCCGTACACTACACGCTGCTTTAGCCCCTCTCCTCCTCTCCCCTTCCCTTCCTCAGCGTCCACCATCCCCCCCTCGATTCGACTATCTTAGCTTTTCTGAGATTTAATTTGAGGGAGAAAAGGGAAACTGATTTCATTTTCGATGCTCTGAGGGGCCAGGTCTGCTTTTTCCATCTCACGTCACTTCGGTGCGATGGTCTGTAGCCCTTGCTGGCGGCCTTCAGGAGCCGTTGCTTCGTGGGGGGAATGCTGACTTGCTGGCCTCGCTTCCTTCACCCCCAGAAGCCCGCGTGTACTCAAACCCTTAAGCCACACCCGAGTCCTCGGGATGCCCCTGCCCCATGCTGAGCAGGCACGATATTCACACGTTCTCTGCCTTCACTGCCTCCTAACCTCACTGTTCATGAGCAAAGTCACAAGACTGGCGCAGCAAGTTCCGCGATAAATCGCATCACCTAAACGCAAGGGTGTCCTGCCAAGGCTGGGCATTCCCTTCAGGTCACCATCGCTAGTCAGACCTGCTCAGCTCCCCTCAAGCTGAGGCTCACCCTCCCCGGCGGACACCCCTACTTTGTACTCAGCCAGGACTTGGGCTTGACCACCCAGCTCCTCTCTGGACGCCAGGGTTCCTCCCCACCCAAAGCCACTTCACAGACAACAAGCTTTCTCCCCTGCCACCCTGCTCCAAGTCTCTACTCATCAGCTGTCTTTTTTTTCTGTCATTTTGCTCCTTTCTGTTTCCTTGAATGTATGTCCTTTTCATCAGGGCACAAGGATCCTGAGTCAAGGGCAAAAACAAACAAACGAAAAAACAAGGTTTTCCACCAAACTTTTTTTTTTTTGTAGTACGCAGGCCTCTCACTGTTGTGGCCTCTCCCGTTGCGGAGCAGAGGCTCCGGACGTGCAGGCTCAGCGGCCATGGCTCACGGGCCCAGCCGCTCTGCGGCATGTGGGATCCTCCCGGACCGGGGCACGAACCCGTGTCCCCTGCATCGGCAGGCGGACTCTCAACCACTGCGCCACCAGGGAAGCCCTCCACCAAACTTTTGAAAGTATAATTTCTGTTCACTGCCTCTACTCCTTGACCACCCTGTCACTCCTTACTCTCTTGCAAATGGCTTTTGTTCCTAGTCTGCTAAGCCTGTCCCCTCCAAGGTTGTACTGACCTCTTAATCTCCACATCCAATGGCCTTTTCTCAGTCCTCACTTTTCTCAATCCCTCTTTGATCCTCTTCACCTGTCCCCTTAGAATTCTCTTCTGCCTTGCAGTTCAAAGACACTGCATGCTACTGTTTTCTTCCCTCAGGCCACTTTTTCTGAGACAATCTTTTCTGGTTTTTCTCTCCCTCTTATTAAAAAGCTAAAATGATCCCCAAGAATGTGCCTTTGCATTCTTCATTCTTTTTTGGCAAGCTCATCCAGGTTTTTTTTTCCCCTCAGTTTTAAATTCTATATAAATAACCCCCCAAACCTTTACCTCCAACCCTTATCTGAGTCCAGACCTGCGAGACTCATCCATCTGGATGTCCCTTGGGCACCTATGATTCCGGAGGCTTATGTTTCTCAGTGCTTTTTTTTTTTTTTGGGTTTTTTTTTTTTGTGGTACGCGGGCCTCTCACTGTTGTGGCCTCTCCCGTTGCGGAGCGCAGGCTCAGCGGCCATGGCTCACAGGCCTAGCCGCTCCGCAGCATGTGGGATCTTCCCGGACCGGGGCACGAACCCGTGTCCCCTGCATCGGCAGGCGGACTCTCAACCACTGCGCCACCAGGGAAGCCCTCTCAATGAGTTTTTCAAGTCCCTTCCTCTCCTCTTCTTTGGAACGGCAGTGCCTGCTCAGGAGCCTAGCAGCGACTTTGATCTCTCTCGTCCTTGTCCCTCACAACCAAAAAGTTAGTTCTGTAACATCTTAGACCCTTTCCCTCACCTCTCTGGTTGAGGCTCTCATCAACTCCAGCCCAGGTGGTTTGCAAGAGCTGCCCAACGGCTCCCAAGCTCCAGTTTCTCACCTGTAGCCTCTATGCCATCACCCACACAGCATCCTGTCTGGGATGCCCTTCGTCCCTCTCAGTCCCACGTCTCTCTGCCTTTCAGAAAACCTCTCAAGACTCAGATACTGTATGACCTCCTCCAAGAAGTCTTCCTTGAATCCCCTTCGTGAATACCCACCGCACTTAGGCTGTGCTTCTCATAGCACTTAATACTTTTACCATGCAGTCCTTGTATCTAGATTTTATTTTCCTATCTCTCTTGCTAGATTATCAGCTCCTTGAAAAAAGGACATAGATCTGATTTATATTTCTGATGCATGGATCAATGATATTGGGAGTGGGCCTGTTCTGGACATAAATAAATTAACATGGGCAGTACAGCAGGAGTCTGGAGACGTCAGAATTCTAAACTCGTCTATTCTTTCACTGGCAGCTTCTAAGTAAATACGCATCCTGTCCTCTTGGAGCTCCTGGCAAACTGAAGGCATGGTTGCCACCTGGGACCCGAGGCCTCAGAGATGATACACTACTTTCCATTTAAGAAGTGGGTCACTGATGAGCGGATGAAACTACCTGTAACAAGTTAAGAATAACTGACAATGGAATCTCTTTCCTTTACTCTAGGCATGCACATCCATTAAACCAGGGGAGCCTCTGCAATCCCAGGACAGAGCTGCATTGCACAGACTAAGAATTAGTCCTTCAAGAATCTAGCCAGCAAGCACTAAGAAGCTTAGAAGAAACTTCCAGAGACTCGTCTAGGCAACTAGAGCAACTCTGGCTCTTCCAAAGCACCAAACACAGAACACATAAGTAAATTTTATGAAAATATACCCCCGTCCTGATATTTGTCAAAGGAGATGCCCTGTGCTTCCCACTGTCCAGTCCCTCCTTAGGGATATTAGAAACACCTGCAAACCCCCCCCCCATCACTGTTGCTATTGGCTATCTCTCTAGGCCTTCCCGGAGCCTCCTGCCAGCTTCTTCACAATTGCCCTTGCAAGCCTACCCCCGTTTCCTGCTCTTATTTTCACACATTTCTCAATTGTTTTAACAATAAGTCAGTTCCTCTTCCCACACTTATCTTTTCCAGGATATATCTGTGTTTTGTGTTGCCTTTTGTGTACTGCCACCAATGCATGTCAAGAACCTGTTTTTATGGTCCATTCTACACCAACATGCTGTTATCTGTGTCTGGGGCTGTTGCTTAAGTGGACTCTGTTGCACAAATCCAATCAGATTATACCTCACCGTATCACTGAGTAGCACTTGAAGCTTTCCAGGGTAGAGACCGAAAGGGACGGGAGATTTCAAAAACTTCACTTCATCACCTCGGTGGCTTCACTGCCAATTATATCAAGCCAAAGAAGTGAGAGAAAACATATAAAATACACGTGAACGTCTATTAGAGATGAACATGCCTCTCTGTAGACTCCAATCAAAGCAAACAAAGGAAAACTCTGGGCACTCAGAATCAGTACTTTCAAAACCTATACACATCCAGGCTAGCTGCACACATGAAAGTACAAGAGATACAGACCTAGTATGGATGTGTATTTGGGGGTGGGTACAGGGTAGGCTAAAAAAATTGACTGTGTTTGGTACTTACTACATAATAAGAATTACGCTAAGCATTTCTAAAAATCATAGGAGAGGGCGTCCCTGGTGGCGCAGTGGTTTAGACTCCGCCTGCCGATGCAGGGGACACGGGTTCGTGCCCCGGTCCGGGAAGATCCCACATGCTGCAGAGCAGCTGGGCCTGTGAGCCATGGCCGCTGAGCTTGCGTGTCGGGAGCCTGTGCTCCGCAACGGGAGAGGCCACAACAGTGAGAGGCCCGCGTACCGGGGGAAAAAAAAAAAAATCATAGGAGATGAATATTATTATTTAAAAAACAAAAAACTGGAGCTCCGAGACGCTAAGATGCCTAAGATCACGCAGTTTGTAAGTGGTAGAGCGAAGACTGGGACCCAGATTGGATACCAATGCCCATTCTCTTCACTACACAGCCTCTGCAGGCCTGATGACAAAACTACACACTCAAGAAAGTCTGAGGAGCGGGCAGTTACTCAGTCTCTCAGATGCAAATGAACGGTGTATTGAGTTCTGCTCAAGTGCTTGTAAGGAGGTCCACCTTTTTAAACAGGAGCAAAGAAACCTGCCCAGAACCTGAAAAGACAAGAAGGAAAGTTGAGAAGAAAAGGAAGCATGCTCTGGGCCCCAGCTGTTACTAGCAGCAGCCAGTGGCTGTCCTGACAGCAGGGGCACCAAAAGACACAGACCAGAATGTCCCGAGTAGCAGCTCATCTACCCACAGAAAGTTTCACTTCACACACCACCTACTCACAGGTATTCCATGTCAAAATGAGAAAACAAAACTGATCTAGACTCTCTTTTGCATAAAAGCTTCCCAGAAGTTCTACAGAGTCCCTATCTCTGGCCCACACTCATTGAAAGGAAAAGTAAAGGTCTTTTATCAAAACTATAGCTGCCAAAGAATTATTTTTTTCCCCAGAAGGATGGCCTAAAAAGTGTAACACAGTTGATGAGAAACATGATTTTTTCTGTTGCTTCTTTAGTAAAATGTGTATAATGTTCAGTAACATCACAACACAATAAGCTTATAATTATTCTAGAGATGTCATTTCTGAGCACAGCCTATCCCCAGACCAATAGGAGTTTAAAACCAGAATAGTTTACTGATCTAAGTACTTGTATCGTGGTAAATGTCAGGGATAAAACACCACGAGATTCTGTTGGCCCATCTGTCAACACTACAGGCTCCCATCAAAGACAATCTTTGGTAATTAGAAAAACCCACCATCATGAGGCTTAGAGAGATGTCACATGTTTACCCATCACTCCAAGAACAGAGGGAAACGTATTTATGGACAAAGAAGTGACTGAAAACTTGACCTATAATTATTTTTGTATATTGAGTTAAAAAAGAAATTCGGAACCATCAGTTGTTTAAGAAATAACAGTCATCCTATTCTTGGTCAATTATTTGGCTTCTCCTAAAAACACAGGATATTTTCTACTATTTCTTCCTTTTTTCCTTCCTTCTTTCTTTTTTTTTTAATGATTTTATTCTCTCTTAATGTTACTTTACTGACTCCATATAGGGGCCCAATGTTATTGAACAGAATGTGAAGTATTAAAAGATATTTCATGAGAAATCTTATGCATTATGCAGGCCTCACAAAATTTAGGGCCTTCAAGCTTTTGCAAACATTAAAAAGCAGAAGTGTTTAATGTTCATTGTGTTTAAAAGTCTGTTCTAAGCCAAGTGCCATGGAAAACTTGGCTACAACTATAATCTGTTATCAGATTCCCCCTGGCCACTTTTTATTAAGATATGAAGAATAAACTGAAAGTGACGAGGAGATGGGGTTTATTTTATTAGTGATATAGAAACCACAGATCGTTTTTTAAATGTTGCTGACACGTCAAAGCAAACTGATAAAAAGAGTGAGGACAATTTTCCAGAGGGAGAGAAACCCACTTTGGCATAGAGAAGCTAATTGTGTCCTAACTTTTCTTGCCAAAAGGCAGCAATAGATGATATAGCTTACATTACAGGAAAGAGGCAAATAACCAGAAAACCGGCAACACCAGGAACATTTTTAAGAAAAGATGTACGCTGTTTCCCTTTCCTGAGTCTCTCATTATTAGCCTCTGCCTGAAAACACATCACCAAAGCTGAAGCTCATATCCCAGTTACCACTATAAGTCAAAAAGCTAGTTATGTTCAGTTAATATATGCTCACTATACTGTGTTCAAAGAGGCAAAGAAGCTACAGTTCATTTCAGAATTATTCCCTTTTTTTTTTTTTTAGTGGTGGCATTTTAAAAATAATTTATCTTTTTTTTTTCTTTTCTCCTTTGGCCACACTGCACAGCATGTGGGATCTTAGTTCCCCGACTAGGGATCAAACCTGTGCCCCTTGCATTGGAAGCACAGAGTCTTAACCTCTGGACTACCAGGGAAGTCCCTAAAATTAATTTAAATATTGAAATTTATTTATTCATTTGCTCTGTTGCCTGGCACTATGCTAGGCATGAAATGTGGGAAGAAGCAAAGATGATATGCTCTTCAATGAGCTGGCTAGTAAAAGAAATAGCAAATCAGAGCAAGCTCAAATGCACTAAAACAGAGAATCTAAAAGGACAGAAAATACCTGGGGAAAGGACAACTAACAATTTTAGGTTTTAGCTATCAGGAAAATTCAGAACTTAAGAGACTTCCTGATAGTTAAGATAATATATTTCCCTTTTAGAATCAGTGAGGTGTCCACACAAGGAATCATAGACTATGGGAAAGTCTTACCTTCTATTTAAATGTTTCTGAAGTTACTTTTTTTTTTTTTTCCGGTACGTGGGCCTCTCACTGTTGTGGCCTCTCCCGTTGCGGAGCACAGGCTCCGGACGCACAGGCTCAGCGGCCATGGCTCACGGGCCCAGCCGCTCCGCGGCATGTGGGATCCTCCCGGACCGGGGCACGAGCCCGTGTCCCCCGCATCGGCAGGCAGACTCTCAACCACTGCACCACCAGGGAAGCCCTGAAGCTACATTTTTATCAAAAGTCATAACCTGTTCAGTGACATTTCTCTCCTTAGGAAATTTTTCTAAAGAAGTAAAAGGATACATATAAAAAATTCAACATATTTTCTCATAATTTTAAAAAAAAAGAAACAACTTAAATATTGGAGGATGGTTAAGCATATTGTCGGGTATCTTCTTAAAAATGAAATATGAAGACTATAAAGTATCATAAAGAAAAATATTTCTGACATATTAACTTTTAAAAGCAGGTATCAAAACTGTAGACACACTATATTTGTTCCTACATTATAGATGAAATCTGTCAATGAATAGGGAAACAAATAAAAATGTAGGAAAAAAGGGCTTCCCTGGTGGCGCAGTGGTTGAGAGTCCGCCTGCCGATGCAGGGGACACGGGTTCGTGCCCTGGTCCGGGAAGATCCCACATGCCACGGAGCGGCTGGACCCATCAGCCATGGCCGCTGAGCCTGCGCATCCAGGACCTGTGCTCCGCAACAGGAGAGGCCACGGCAGTGAGCGGCCCGCGTACCGCAAAAAAAAAAAAAAAAAAAAAAAAAAAGTAGGAAAAAAACATTTGTTAAGGTATTAGGAAAATATGTGCATTTCCGCCCCGCCCCATTTTTTTTTAAATCTTTATTGAATTTGTTACAATATTGCTTCTGTTTTATGTTCTGGTTTTTTGCCCAAAAGGCATGGGGGATCTTAGCTCCCCGACCAGGGATCGAACCTGCACCCCCTGCTTTGGAAGGTGAAGTCTTAACCACTGGACCACCAGGGAAGCCGCTCACCCCCCATTTTAAAATTTCATCTTATGTGATTTTCTTAACACTTCAGTGATAGATACACGTATCTTCAAAGCCCCATCCTAATGTACCTTGTCTTGGTAACCCTGAGCCCTGAGAAGAAGACAGAGCCAGGAGAAGCAGAAGATTACCACAACTGCAGTGGTTTTTAAGGAATCTTTGGATGAAAAGAAATACCAGGTGGTAAGGAGCAGGCCTGAGGCTTTCTCAGGAGAAAGTGGTCTCAACAGAGACAAAGAGATAGTCACTTGGGAGCGGAGAGAAAATGACCCCCTCCTGCCCATGTGAAAATGAATTCATGAGAAGGCCTCTGCCCTGCGGCCACAAACGCTCCACTCTCCTCTCCACTCCTGCCAAGTCCAGGGGAAGAGAGATGCTAAATCCTAAAGATCAGGAACAACAATGCCTCCAGGGCAAGGACTTCAAAAGTAAACATGGAAGAGGGTGAGAAAAAACAATGATTAGGGGTAAGACAGGAATAAGGACACAGACGTACTAGAGAATGGACTTGAAGATATGGGGAGGGGGAAGGGTAAGCTGTGACAAAGCGCGAGAGAGGCATGGACATATATACACTACCAAATGTGAAGTAGATAGCTAGTGGGAAGCAGCCACATAGCACAGGGAGATCAGGTCGGTGCTCTGTGACCACCTAGAGGGGTGGGATAGGGAGGGTGGAAGGGAGGAAGACGCAAGAGAGAAGAGATATGGGAACATATGTATATGTATAACTGATTCACTTTGTTATAAAGCAGAAAACTAACACACCACTGTAAAGCAATTATACCCCAAGAAAGATGTAAAAATAAAATAAATAAAATTAAAAAAACAATGGACAGCTGAGACAGAGGAAGCTACAAGGAATTACGAGACAGCAGCTTTTAACCCCAAGAAAAGGACCAAGATGAGATCCAAGCCCTTAGGGGAAAAGCAGTAGAGAGTGAAAGTTAAATACTAACAAGTTACCTTTATTTTCTCATGGGTTTTGTGTTTGTTTGTTCTGGCTTTGTTCTAAATTGTGTATCATTTACTTGTTGGGCTGTTCCTACAAACCAAAGCTTTTATAAGCTAGCTAAACTGAACTAAACTTCAAAACTAAGCCAAAGACACAGGTGATGCTAAAGTTATAGCAAAGATTCACTTTGTTATACAGCAGAAACTAACACAACATTGTAAAGCAATTATACTCCAATAAAGATGTTAAGAAAAAAAAGCTATAGCAAATATCAAAATATCTACACAGCACAGCTCTTCTTCTGATCCTCAATTAGATTCATTCCCCAGAAAAAAATGTAGACGTTCAAAACCTATTCTTACTCTCTAATCATTTCACACATGTGTATCTAACACCTCAACAGGATGGTAATCTAATTCAGAGAAGAGATAATAATTGTCTCTGAAAAAAACCGTAATAATTAACAAATGGAAGCAGAAGAAGGAATCAACCTTATTCACTGACTCACAGATTGACAATATCAATAGGGGATAGACTGATATGGGCAGAAGCCAGATTGGCGGCCTGTGTATAGAGCAAGTAGATTCATTCATTTACTCACTCACTCACTCACTCATTCAAAATACATCCATCCAGCTGTCCACCAAATATTTCCTGAGCGCTATATGTCCTAGCCACTGGAATAACTGCTGAGGATATAGTGCTAAGCCAACCATCACCAACTCTGCCCTCTTGGAACTTACAGTCTTATGGGGCCTTTAAACAAATAAAAACTTAACCTGTGATAAGTGGTGTATGGGCATTAACATAATACTAATGTCTTTTAAATGTTTTTTCATAATAGCATTACTTACAAAGTATCTTTGCTCAAAATTTAATTGGTGTTTAGATCTAAACTCAAATTTACTAGAAATACAGGGGAGGGTGGATCAAGTTAATGGACACCATAAGGAAACAATTAGAAAATCCAGAATGTGCAGCACTTGTCTGGGCTCTTCAGAAGTGGGATGGGAGGGCTTCCCTGGTGGCGCAATGGTTGAGAGTCCGCCTGCCAATGCAGGGGACACAGGTTCGTGCCCCAGTCCGGGAGGATCCCACATACCGCGGAGCGGCTGGGCCCATGAGCCATGGCCGCTGAGCCTGCGCGTCCAGAGCCTGAGCTCCGCAACGGGAGAGGCCACCGCAGTGAGAGGCCCGCGTACCGCAAAAACAAACAAACAAACAAAAAAAAACAGAAGTGGGATGGGAGAAAAAGAGCAAGGAGTAGGGGATGCAGGGACAACAGAGGCTATACTAAGAAAAGTGAACTCTGAGAGAGAGAATAATGAAAGCAGTGTGGGATTCCTGACTGGATTCTGGCTTGGGGGAAAAACAACTAGCAAATACTCTTGAGGGACAGCTGGCAAATGATGAATAAAGACCATATATTGTATATAATACAACACAGGAATTAACTTTGCAGATGTGATAATAGTATTGTGGTTATAAGAAAATTCCCTAATTATTCAAATGCATGCTGAAAAATTTAGGGGTGAGACGTGGTTTTATCTATAAATTACTCTGAAATGGTTCAGCAAAGATGAATAGATATAAAGCAACGATACTCCAATGAAAATTAACTTAAAAAAAAGATGGATAGATGAATGAAAAAAAAAGAAAAATGAATGGATGGAGAGAAGAAAAAAGTGGAGTAAATAGGGCAACATGTTGATAACTGTTGGATTTGTACTGGGACTCTACGGCAGTTAACGCATTATTCTATTTTTCTGTACAGCTGAAAATTTTCCTAAGACAAACTACTGCATATGATGCTCTCACAGAAGGGAACATAGGGACAGGTAGAACAAACACACAACAGAGTACGGCTCCCAGTTCCCCCACCCATCCCATACTGTCCAGGCAGACGGGGCCTCTCTTGTCACCTGACCCCAGCCCCGCTTACCTCAATCAGAGCCCCCTTCTCCCTGTCCTCGGACTGTTTGGCACTGTCCAATTCATCATGCATTTCTGAGAGCTGGTCCTGGAGATCCCTGATCTCAGTCTGGTGCTGTTCTCGTTCCATCTTCACCTGGAACAGCCTGGCAGGAAAGGAAGCCCATGAGAGAGTTTCTCCTGGCCTCTGCTTATTTTCATCCAGTCTGCTTTCAGAGCTTCAGTTCATCAAGCAGAGTCACCTGAATCCCCAAGGAGCCTCCCATTTTCTGTTCTGCACTGAACAGAAAGTCACAAACCAGAAAGGCACCGGTAAGAACTCATGTCTACAGTCTAATTTGCCCAACAAGAAGACAAGTGAGAACTCAAACCAATGTAATGGGAAAGGTTATACAGTGACATTTCCTCCCCAGAAGGAGATCACGGGGTACTAGAATTTGGACATAGAAGATAAGGAATCAGGAAAAAGAGCACAACTTTTATGATAAATGTTTTCATTAAAGCCACCCCACTCCCCACCAGCCTACTCCACCCCGTCCCCAGTACTCTAGACCAGGAGAGTTAGCAAATTATGGCCCATGAGCCAATCTGGCCCACTGCCTGCTTTTGTAAATAAAGTTTTACTGGAACACAGCCACGCTCATTCATTTATGTATTGTTTATGGTCATTTGCACAATACAATGGTAGAATTGAACAGTTCCAACAAAGACCATATGGCCCATAAACCCTAAAGCATTTACTATCTGACAGAAAAAGTTTGCCAACCTCTGCTCTAAATGGAACTCACAACTATTCTACCTTTTATTTTATAAAGTCTTTACTGCACTCTAAATTTTGATTTTTTCCTTACCAACCTCTTTTCTGAAATTAACCTCTAAGAATGTTTCAAAAGCAAACACTACACCATCAAAATGGCAAAGGTAATCAAATGCTTTTATGATATAATGTCCTGTTTTTCTTGAATTTCCCTCTAGATTTCACTCCTGCTTAACCTCTCAAGGCTTCTGTCATGGCCAGTGGGCTTCATGGCACCATCCATTTTCACACCTTCGTTTCAAATCCTCTTGTCACAGATTTTAACACAACATGATGGCAGGGCCATCTTGGGCTTGTCTTTCCTTCTCTGAAGACCCAAAGGAAGTACATAAGCACTGGTCACAAAATTGGTCAGCACTGGGCTTCCCTGGTGGCGCAGTGGTTGGGAGTCCGCCTGCCGATGCAGGGGACACGGGTTCGTGCCCCGGTCTGGGAGGATCCCGCGTGCCGCGGAGCGGCTGGGCCCGTGAGCCATGGCTGCTGAGCCTGTGCGCCCGGAGCCTGTGCTCCGCAGCGGGAGAGGCCGTAGCAGTGAGAGGCCCGCGTACCGCCAAAAAAAAAAAAAAAATTGGTCAGCACCATCCAGGACAAAATTCAGAACGTGGGAGACTGTGGAGGTCATGTGACACAGGCTTTTTAGAGGCTGGACCCAGGCTCTTTGAGATCTGTCCTTAGATATCACCACTCGGCATTCCTTGCTTCTCACTTGACTGCTCTGAGATCTACTCTAAGGGCTGAAACTTTACAAATATCCTTTGAGGTACACAAAGAATTTTTAAATTATTAAATTCATTCTGCTTACCAGTCTACACGTCACCAGTTTTATAATTTTATAAGAATAAGAGGGAGAAAAGGAAGGGTCAGCAGCCCTATAAAGATCTGGAAGGTTGGGCAGAATTAAACGGACAGAAAGGATCTGGCTTGGGCTTCCGTGGTGGCGCAGTGGTTAAGAATCCACCTGCCAATGCAGGGGACACGGGTTCGAGCCCTGGTCCAGCAAGATCACACACGCCTCGGAGCAAATAAGCCCATGCACCATAACTACTGAGCCTGAGCTCTAGAGCCTGCGAGCCACAACTACTGAAGCCCACGCACCTAGAGCCTGTGCTCCACAACAAGAGAAGCCACCGCAATGAGAAGCCCGCGCACCACAACAAAGAGTAGCCCCCGCTCGCCGCAACTAGAGAAAGCCCGTGCGCAGCAATGAAGACCCAATCCAGCCAAAAATTAATTAATTGATTAATTTAAAAAAAAAGTGTCTGGCTCCATTGGTGCAGGAAACCAGGAAGGGCACAGGCTCTGGGCCAGAACTTACTCCTCCAGGTGTCTCCGGAGCTCCCCTTCACTTCCCTCCAGCCGCCGCTGCAGCTCGGCATTCTCTTCTACCTTGCTTTCATGTTGATTTTGGAGTGCTTCTAAGTTTGCTTTCACTCTGTCTCTCTCTTCTTTGATGTTCTGCTGATTCTAATAAGAATATGTGATGTTAAAGTACCTCCACCATACATTAATGTCATCCCACGGAAGCCTCCTTCTAATCTCTGATGGACTGCATGTCTCTGCACTTAGATTATTAAACAACTTGATGGAACTATGTAATAAAGGCATGGGAGTTCGCAACTAGAAAGAACACTAAACACTTAATGAATTGTAATACTTCTAAAAGAGAAACACAAACACAGCTAAATCACATTCTGCTCTTTCTATTACTTAGTCCAGATGTTTTATATACATTTAGTTTCCAATACGCCTGTCTGAATCCAACAGCATTTCTATTACTCTGTCAAAGCCAACATTCTCTATGTCCTTTGTTTACGTAGAAAAAAAGTTCTTTGGGCAGCAGGAACTAAATATACAGGAATTTGCTCAGCAATGGGAAGAATGTTTCTTTTGGGGAAAAAATTTGTTTTCACTTCACTTGGGCAACCCAAGGTACTTAAAATATTCTTTATCAATCAAGACGGAACAGAATAAAATAGGATCAAGAAAAATCAGATACCTTGACTTCTAGTTGAAGCTGTCTCTGAAGTTCAGCCACTTCTGTGGTCAACTTCTTTTTCTGTTCCAAGAGATCTTTGACTTCAGATGAAGAATTAGAAGCCTACGATTAATTGCAAAAATATCCTAAGTTAAGTGTTCAAGATGCTTTATTTTTTTCTTGCGTGAACATTAACAACAGGATGACACTCTCAAAAGGATTCGGCTAAAATCCTACAGCAAAGTGGCTAGAAAACTCCAACTAAAAGGGAGGGGAAAAGGTAAAAGCAGAAATCAAAACCAGAAAAGGCAGTGTCTTGGCTCTCATGCACCTGAATCCAGGTTCCAAGTTCATGAATGCATGAACTTAGAAGGAGGTACTTCCTCATCTACTCCTATGAAGAAGACCAGAAACCAACAGTCAACAGAAACACAGCACTTCCAATTTTCTTAGGCAAAATGAGAACAATCTATCTTAGAAATGTAAATCTAACCCAAGGAAGGAAATTGTAGATAGTTCTTTCCCAAACAAAAACTGCCTGCTTCGTGGCTTTCCAATGTGGTCTTAGCCCATTAAGGGAGAGGGTTCTCTTGCACGAAATCATTCAACTGACACTAAAATATAAAACTCCAAAACCTTTACCAGCAAATAATCAGATTCATAAAGTGAGAGAGAAGGGGAGTGGAAAAATGTGGGCAATTAAGCAGTCACGGCACTGTGATCACAGCCACAAGTTTAAGAACCAAAGTTCATCGTCTCATTATCTCTAGCTTGATTAAGAAGCAGCAGCTGCTTAACTGGTCTCCCGTCCTCTAATCTTACCTCCCTCCAAAAACTACAAAGAAACGAATTTTTATAAATACGACACTCCTCATTGCTGTTTAAAGTCTATCAGGGAAAGCCTATCACCTTGGGCCTGAAATGAAAATTGACATGATCTACAAGGTCCTGCCTACCTGGTGCGTGGTCCCCATATCCTAGCTCTCTTCTCCAGCTTCACTAAATTACCTCTAGTCCCCTAAACACGGGAAGCACACACCTCTTCATATTTTATGTTTTTTGTTCTCTTCCCTCTACCTAGAACGCCCTGCTTCCCCTCTCTGGGAGAATTCTATGATCTTTTGAGACATCATTAGTGTTATCGACTCCAGAAGGGCTACCCCAACTTCCCCAGTTTAGGCTGGACACCCTAGTATGGAACCACAATGACAATCTTAACATCAAGACCAAAGGATGCATTCTCCAGGAGAATATGCAGGTTAATGCAAAGCAACAGTAATGGTGATGATTTAGATTTAAGACATGTAGCAAAAAAGTCCTAACCCAATTTAAAAAACTGTGTAGAGTTCCTGAAACCTGCCTATAAGCAAGGTGTATAATTTAAAGGTTCCCCAGTGGGAACTATGTGTGTGTGCATACATAAAAATATTTTATATATTTATAATATCAATACATAATATATAATAAAATACATCTCTATAAAGATATCTAATAAAATATGTTTATATATTTTAAATATTATTTCTACGGATAAGTTGAAAAATGTTTTTATTTGATGCCAGAGCAGGAGTCATGGGTTAACTGAGTGCAAGGGGAATACGGAACAGTAGAGAAAAAAGGGTCATGATGCCTATAAATATCCTTTATTCATACGTTTCCAAAGTTGAAAAAGAAGAAATAGACCAACTCCCTGTTACCTGCCTCTGGGTATCTTCTTTCCTTCCAGTGCAGAATTCCCCCCAGAAGGGAAAAGGAAAGATGCCCAAGCAAGAAATGCGGCATTCAAGGTGGCATAGAATTGAGGGACAAGATTTTAGTCGTCCCTCTTAAATGCTACTTCCTTTCATGGCACAAGGTATGTCTACCATATAGTACACGTTCATCAAATAGGGGATGAGTCCTCCTTTAAAAAAAAATCTCCAAGTCCTAACTAAAATTCAGTACAATAAATGAAACAGGCAGTTTTTTTTAAAAGAATTTAGCCCCACTCTACTCCTTCCTTTCCCTTCTGCCCATGCTGGTCAGCCCACCAGTCTCTCTTCCGTATTCTCTAGTTTGATTCTCTTATTTCTTATTCTCTGAAGTTTGAGAACCTGGGTCCAAGCCTGTTCATACTTTTCAAACCTGCCTACGATAGCACCAGGGCTCTCCATCCCATGCTCCATCTCATTCGTCCTATTCTTCTTTTCCCTTTCTAAATTTTACCACCTATTGTTTCAGCCTGTTATATTTTATAGATTTTTTTAAAAATAAAATTTCTTAAAAACTTTCTAAAAAATAATAATAATAAAGAAGGGCTCCCCTGGTGGCGCAGTAGTTGAGAGTCCGCCTGCCGATGCAGGGGACGCGGGTTCGTGCCCCGGTCCGGGGGGATCCCACGTGCCGCAGGGCGGCTGGGCCCGTGGGCCATGGACGCTGGGCCTGCGCGTCCGGAGCCTGTGCTCTGCAACGGGAGAGGCCACAGTAGTGAGAGGCCCGCGTACCGCAAAAAACTTTCTAGAAAAAAGGCCGGGTGCAAATTAGCAATATTTAAAACATGCTGTTCCACCTTCGGTACTGCTTACTACTCAGGAGACTTCCCACTAACTACTGTAACCAAAGGTACAGACTGAAGAAAGCCATTTGTTTGCCAGGTTCCATGTGAAATGCCCACTACAAAATACAAAGCTTCGCCTTACTTGATTATTTCCTTGCGTGCTCCCTGCTGCTCGAGACTTCAAAGTCTGGATTTTCTCAAAGACCAGGTTGACCTTCCTCTTAGTAGCATCATCATTATCGGTGCTTCTGGAAAAAAACACAAGGAGGGCACAACCGTTGGCCTCAGACTATTTTATGTGCCACGACACACAAGCAGCAAGCCCTTTAAGAAGATAAATCACAAGAGGCGTGAATTAATTAAGGCTGCAGACACAACCAGTGTGAGGAGAGCAGCATAGATGGTGTATTTTTCTCCAAATTGTTCAATGTTACCACCCGATTTGGGAGAGGGGTTCCCATTTCCAAACATGTGAAAGAGACACAAGCACATTCTACATAAGCTTGGAGATAACATCCAATAAAAATTTAGTCATTTGTTGCTTGCCTGATTCAAATGACATATATTCACTCCAACAAGGAATCTCTCCTGTATGTGTGTCACGCTAGGAATGATCCACCATGATCTTAACTTGTTTTAGCCTTTGTTTAAAAAAATAATCCCCCAAGCCAAGGTTGTTAACACAGCTGCCCTTTGTCTAGACTTTCATAGGTAACGGCCAGATAAAGTTCTATTAAGGACTACCTTCCATCACACATACCTGGCACTTAGGGAAAAAAAAATTTTTTTAAACGGAGGGGGATCTCTCCCCTTATTTTCTTTCTTTTTTTTAAAATTTATTTTATTTATTTATTTATTTTTGGCTGCGTTGGATCTTTGCTGCTGCGCACGGGCTTTCTCTAGCTGCAGTGAGCGGGGGCTCCTCTTCGTTTTGGAGCGCCGGCTTCTCATTGCGGTGGCTTCTCTTGTTGCGAAGCACGGGCTCTTAGGCGCACGGGCTTCAGTAGTTGTGGCACATGGGCTCAATAGTTGTGGCTCACGGGCTCTAGAGCACAGGCTCAGTAGTTGTGGCGCTCGGGCTTAGTTGCTCCACAGCATGTGGGATCTTCCCGGACCAGGACTCGAACCCGTGTCCCCTGCATTGGCAGGAGGATTCTTAATCACTGGCGCCACCAGGAAGCGCAGGGAAAAAAATTTTTAAGTTTCCTTAAAAAGATGCCTCCCGCTAAAGTCTGTCCCACCAGTCTCTCAATAAATCATGGGCCAAAAAAATAAAAGAATGTAGAGAAAGAATTTTAAATGTTAGAAGTTCTCCTACCTTAATCTTTTCATGGTAAAACCCTTCACAGAAAGACACTAATAAAAGTTCTTAGCTAGAAGAATCTCTTTACTTTTTCTTTTTTCAGAAGAGCCCCTATCTTATATTTTGAATGATTCTGTCAGCTCTATATTACTGACAGAAAATTGTAAGGCACAATATAAAACTGTGAAGTGTTCTGATACCAATGAGTATTTGCCAAGTGACTTTCAGTCACGTCAGACTATAAAGCTTTTCTTCTTTTTAATCATATCTGATGAGAGAACTGAAACAGAAACTTCAAATTCCTGGCCTAGAATTCCAGCTCAGTTGGTATCTAAGTAAGGACTGAGAACCAGATTATTCAAACTCATCCCCCCAGATAAGTAAGTGGAAAGCACTGCTTTTAAATGACTCATACATGCTTTAAAAATAATGGAAGCAGGGGCTCCTGGCCAACGTCAACTCTGGGGAGGGGAGGAGGTGTTTTTATTTGTAACTTCTAATAAGGGACGACTGATTACCCCTGTGTGCATACAAACTCAAGGCGACAACACTCAGTTTAAAACTGAATAGTAGACACTCCTCCTATCTTTGAATTTGTTTCTGAAACAGTAAACAATCATTTTTAAAACATATTCATTTCTAACTTTTAAAGTAGGATGTTCTTCCCCACACTTCCTTCCCCTGCTCTTCACCCTCCTCCACCCAAGACTTAAATGCTGTTATGACAACTCCAGCCATGGAGTCTGCACCCCGAAATGGCTCACACAGGGCAGGAAGGGAGGGTAAAACACAAGGTCTCAGAAAAGAAAATTAAGACGCCCACCAGGAAGGACAATACTTTGTTCCTTGAAGGAAAATCACTAACCCTTCTTTGAGGTAATTGTAAAGTATCTGCTTGGCCGTCTCCTCATTGGTTTGCTGAGTGAGTTCTTGCTGGCCTTTTAACAGATCCGGTGTGGCCTGGAACACAATGTTTGTTATTAGATCACAGGATGCTGCTTCCAAGAAGAAGGCAAAACCCCACAGCAGAAGCTTCCAAACACATTCCTGCTTCCCAGAAAGGACTCCTCGGGTAAGGATGCTCATTACAACTGGTTCCACCACTTAGTAGCTTGGGCAAGTTACTTAACTTTTTCTCACCTCAATTTTCTCACCTGTAAATAGAAGTTAATAGTACCTACCTTCATAGGGTGGGTGCGACCCTACAATACATAACAAAGAGTGCCTGGCACTTACCAACCTTAGTATCATTTTTATCATTACCATTATTTTTTACTGTTACTGTTACCACCAAAACACTAACTGGACCACATAAATAAATTCCATCACTTCAGGATAAACCTAAATTAGGATTAACCTAATTTCTCAGGACAGAAATTAATCCAGTCACTCAATGTCATGAGGAAAATTAATACATCTAAATAAACCTAAGTACGGAGCCTCTTGTTTTGGAAACAAATTCTGCATACTTTCGGATTTTACACATACACGAAAAGAAAAATCGAGCCTCTCTATAGTGTTTGACAAGTTACTTTACAAACAAGAACACAACAGGAATCTAGAGGTACTTCAATTTACTTAGAAAACCAAGCGATTAGCAGCAGGTCATAACCTACTGCTAGGGGGAAAACTCTAAAAAAAATTACTGATTCAAGATGGTGCAATTACTGACTCAGGATGGAAGATATGTATTCCTCCAGCCAGGATGTATTGATAGACCACTGACAGGGAACAAAAAGACTCCCACCAGTATTACCTGAGTATTTGAGGTGGAAGTAAATGTCTTCACAGAAATCCTCTTGGTACCTGAGTCCGGGGAAGTTGCTAGCGCCCGATTCTGTAACATCAGCGTAGCGGTGGCTGTTTTGATTTCCTCCCCCTTCTTAGTCTGTGCCGGGAGGGAGGATGTGCGCCCAGTCGGACTTTCCTGACCCCCTTTGTTTTCTGGAACTTTCCCATCTTTGTTCTGCGGGGGCGGCCTGGGCTGGGCTCCCTGCAGCCTGGCGAAGGCGCGCCCTCCGCCCTGCCTCCCCCCGTGCTCCTGCGCCTGTGCCCTCTGCGGGCACACCTGCGACGGCCGCAGCAGGTGTTCGCTGGACTTGCCCAGGTTTCTGCTGAATTCGGTCAGGTACTCCGAGTTCCCTTGGAGACCGAAAGGAAATGCACTATCCACGCTTCGGGACCTTTTCCTGTCTTCTGGGTTGATCCTGTTTCGCTTCCCAGACCTGCCTCTTCTCTGCAGCCCAGGTTTTTGGTCAAATTTTTCAATTAACTGATCCACGCCAGGAATCGACCCCGTATCAATATCCCGTCCAGTTCCGGGCAAGAAGGGGATATACCTTCTGTTCTCATGACGATTGACATTGTCGGCATGGATGGCACATTCTTGGTCATCGAGTAAAAATCTGTACAAAGAGTTGGCCGAAGTGGGAGTTGTGGACGATGAGGATGACCTCCGGGACCGGGCTCCGTCCAGCACGGGCCCGGCTGAGTCCTGGCGCCGGAACGGAAGCACGTCGGGCCTGGTTTTCTTGGCTTCCGGGTGCGTGTGCGCACTGTGGGTGGGTAGGGGCCTCCCGCTAGGGGCAAGGGCCTCCTCCGCCAGCCCCTCCTTGCTGCAGCTCTGAACATTCACGCACACCGAGGTCTGCTTCTTGGGGTCATCGATGACCACGGAGCTGCACAGTCGAATGGCCGTCACACTGGATCTGGCCGGGTCTTCCGAGGGGGGTCTGGGCGGCTGGGAATGGCTAGGTTTGGACGAGCAAGTCCAAGCCTTCTTATTGTTGGCCCCTTCTTCTGCGAAAGCTTTTAGCCAATTACTCGCAGGAGGCTGGTGATTTTGTAAGTTCAACTCGTTCTTTTCGGGATCATAGGGCTGTAAAAGCTCTGGATGCCTCTGGAAGTTCAGCACGGGGGACGGCTTCATCGCTTCCCCTGTGTGATCGAGAACTCCATTCTTGCCCTCAAAGAGAGAGGGCTGTTTCAGGTTTCTTACCGGGCCAGGTGGGGCATATGGGTTTTCGGGCAGCTGCAGTTCTTCTGCACTGTTCTCCTCAAGCACAGATCCATTGCTGGAATGGAGAGGCAGGTTACTTGTCACTGGAGACGGAAATGATGGCCCATTTTCAGAAAAAGACGTGCCTGCCAGACACCGCTCTGTGTTATTGAGGACTATGTAGGGGTGGCCATCGATCCCCTGCACCCGAATACTGACACCGTAGGAGCCTGCCTTAGCGGGCTGGGAATTCCTTGATTTTTTGGTTTCGTCACTTGCGAGTCTCAGATGTACACCGTATTCCTGCTGCACGTGTTGATATTCACCGAAATACAGCTCCATGGCTCCCCGTTGTTCACTACCAGGGAAAATTGGGGTAAAAAGAGGACATTAAGTTAAAATTATATCTGTTTCAATGAAGATTATGAGGGAAGACTTCAAAGTTCAGGGAAAACCAAACACTGTAAAGAGCAAGGACACTTCAGAACCAAATGCTCGTCCAAACAGGCCTTTCTGGATGCCTGTGGGCCCACGTGACCGTGGTGCTTGTCAACACTGAGCTTGAACCCTGGCCTTAGGGTAGATGACTGGCCAAATGACCTGATGCCTTTGGTAGAGCTTAATTATTCTGTTTCTAGCTGACGGGCTGTGCTGGTTGCCATGTTTTCTCCTTAGTTCATTTCCTCACACTTTATGCTATTTATTTTTAACCAATAGGATGTTCCAGTATACCAGCATTTGAGAACAAGGTACTTTTCCAAGAAACTAATTAAGAGCTAAGGCGTTCTGATGCTCACCATTTTTCTTTTTTTCTAAACTGTTAATTTTCTTGTCAAAACCCTTTCAAGCTTCTTTATGCACAACACTGCTTTGAAATCTTTATCATTATTTATTTGGCTACGGTGTTTAAAACATTTTTACTTTAAGGAAGCAGTTGTTTGTGAGACTGACAATGAGAGTAAGTGATTAAAAATAGTTTTCAATTTTTTTTTTTAACCAAAAAGTTCAAGCTGGGACTTCCCTGGTGGCGCAGTGGTTAAGAATCCACCTGCCAAGGCAGGGGACACGGGTTCGATCCCTGGTCAGGGAAGATCCCACATGCCGTGGAGTAACTAAGCCCGGGCACCACAACTACTGAGCCTGTGCTCTAGAGCCCGCGAGCCACAACTACTGAGCCCACCCGCCACAACTACTGAAGCCCGCACGCCTAGAGCCCGTGCTCCGCAACAAAAGAAGCCACCGCAGTGAGAAGCACGTGCACCGCAATGAACAGTAGCCCACGCTCACCACAACTAGAGAAAGCCGCGCTGCAACTAAGACTCAACACAGACAAAAATAATTTTTTTAAAAAATTGAAAAAAAAATCATAAAAAAAAAACAGTTCAAGTAACATAAGGACCTGAAAATTTTTATGAAAAACCTGAAGACTCGGGGCTGTTTATTTTGTGATGGGTCCTAATACCAAGAATCACTGCCTTCACCCGTTCTGGTGTGTGGCCACCCTGTCAGAGATTGCATACATATCACCAAGCAGGCTGTCCAGGCCACCCCACACTCCGAGGTCCTCTCAGCAGAAATTCACTTCTGTCACTGTGAAAAGCTCCAATAGCCACAGAGGTGCAGGAAGAACAGAAACAACTGGTCACAGAAAACAGCTGTCTCATTTCTTTCACTCTTAGCAGACTTCTTGAGTTTCCCTTCTATTCTGGAGTCAATCTGGTAGCATATTTTCCAAGAAAATCATCTATTTGATCCACATTTTCAGATTTATTTGCACAGAATTTTGCAACGTACACCTCATTTCATCTCCTCTATTTCTATTTCTCATTATCTAGTTTTATCTGTGCTTTCTTCACCTATTTCTTGGTTATGCAGGTAAAATATGTCCACATATGTTTTTAAATTGTTGTTCCCCTAAAGAACTAGCTCTTAGATTTATCTTTTAAAATTTTCTAATTTACTGAGGTCTAGTTTGATCATTATTATTTCCTTCTGCTTCCCTTTATTCTGTTTCCAATTTCTTTTTTTTTTTGAATTTAAAAAAAATTTTTTATACAGCAGTTTCTTATTAGTTATCTATTTTATACATATTAGTGTATATATGTCAATCCCAATCTCCCAGTTCATCCCACCACCCCCTACACACACTTTCCCCCTTGGTGTCCATACGTTTTTTTCTACATCTGTGTCTCTATTTCTGCCTTGCAAACCGGTTCATCCATACCTTTTTCTAGATTCCACATATATGCGTTAATATACTATATTTGTTTTTCTCTTTCTGACTTACTTCACTTGGTATGACAGTCTGTAGGTCCATCCATGTCATGTTTCCAATTTCTTGCATGCTTCATTTGTTTATTTTCATTCTTTTATTACAGTCCATAAATTGTGATATGTGACTGTCAGTTAGGAATTGCGTTAGTTCCTAACATACAGACCCAAAATAGCAATTTAAGAGTTAGGGTATTTTTCCCCCAGAGATAGGAAGTCCAGAGCTGGAATGGAAGCCAGGATATTTTTGAGGAACACCTCTTTTATCTTTCTACTCATCTACTTTTAGCATGTAATAGACACCTTATGATTACAAGATAGCTGATCCAGCATCACATATACCAGATGGGGCAACCTTCTTTTTAAGGAGCTTTCTTGGAAGCCCCACCCACCAATAATCCCTTGCATCTTATTGGTGAGAACTTAATCTTATGGCCGCCCCCACCTACAAGAAAGGGTTTGGAAATAATGGGTTTTTTTGAGCTGGTCATTGACACTCAAAATCAATGTTCTGTTGGTAAAAAGAGAGAAGAGAATGGACATTGGGAAGGCAGCCAGTAGTTTCCACCACAGAAATGTTTCTATTATTATTTTCTAGATAGTTTCAATTTGTGGTTTTGATTTCTTTGACTCAAGAGTTGTTTTTGAGAAAGTTTTTGCATATCCGGTATGTTTGCTATGCTCTTTTGGCTTGGAGGGTCTTTATTTCTGTATGTTGTTAATTTCTATTTGCATTGTATTATGCTCAGAAAATGAAGTCACAGGAATTCCCTGGCGGTCCAGTGGTTAGGACTCTGCACTTTCACTGCTGCGGGCATGGGTTCAATCCCTGGTCGGGGAACTAAGATCCCGCAAGCTGCGTGGTGCGGCCCAAAAAAAAGAGAGAGAAAGAAAGAAATGAAGTCACTGTTATTTCTTTCTTTTTCAATGTATTGAGGTTTCTGTTGTGGGCAAATATACAGATAATTTTTCTCCATGTTTAATGGGTGCTGGATGTAGTTTCTGCTTTAAGGGATGGCATTCAAAATACATCCATTAATATGCCCTTACCGATTATTTAGTTCAGTTATAGCACATCCTCACTTATTTTGTCTAATTTGTCTTGGGCCTTCCTGGATACATTCATCTCCTACTACTAGCTTGGTGCTATCAGTTTGCTTGGTGACTATTCTTTTAAATGTAAATCATGTTAGACATCATCACCTCCCATTTTACAGATAGGAACAATTCGGAGAGATAGTCATCTGCAATATTCATCATCTCACGGATTCCAGTGACTGATTTCATCATGTCTACTTTCACTTGCATCAGCATTATACTAACATTTTAAAATAATTTAACTTTTAATCAGAATAAAACAAGATAAGATGAAAACCTGTACTCTCCAGCTTCCCATCCCCAATCCTGATCACATGCCTCAGAGGAAACCAACTGCAAATTGCAGCTGTTTCTTCTAGTACTTACCTCCATGCTGCTGAGTGATATGCCGAGCTGCAATTTATCATTTTTACCTGTGGTACATGACACACACATACATATGAATTTCTCATTCTGCTAGCTTCCCAAGAATAAAATCAAGAGCCAGCTGTGTTTACATTATTGTGAATATATAAATACTGTTCACTGAAGTGCTAGACTGTAGACTCTGGCCATCTTTCCTCTCTTCCATAACTTTAACTTTTCTAGAGGCAGTAACTGCTATTTTTAGCTTGTCTTGCTTTCTATATACCTACCCTTAAATCTCTTCATCAGCTGTACGACATCTGTTAGACGCTTACCAGTATTTATTTCCAGATGATCAAAATATCAGGTAATCTGGTGGTCTTTTCCCGTGGTGACCTCCCTTGCAAACTTCCACCCTCCAGCCCTATATTAGGGTCTGGTTGCTGTCTTCCCTTTGTGCTATATTGTTTCCCCAAGTTTGGTGTCTTCCTCTTTCTTAATATACCCAATTGGTCTGAGGGAACACGGGTCCAATAACTTTTAAAGAAAAGGTCCGAGGGAGAAAAATTTTGAGTCCTTGTATTTTGAAAAATGTCTTCATTCTACGCTTACTTTTGAATGATAGTCTAGCTGTATTTAGCATCCAGGTTAGAAGTAACTTTCCCTCAGAATTTAAAGTATTACTCTGTTATCTTCTAACTTCCAGGGATGCTATTAAGAATTCTGGTGCTATTATGATATCCTGTCCTCTGTGTACGCCCTGTTTATTTTTCTCTGAAAGTTTTTAGGACCTTTTCCTTGTCCTTGGTGTTCTGAAATTTCACGATGACATTTCCCAGTGAGGATTTTATTAAATTGGCCACTTTTATAAAACATGAGCACTTAATATATTCCTTCAATTTGGAAATTCCCTTTAGTTCTATGAAATGTCCTTGCATTACTTCTGTGATAATGTTTAGAAAACCATTTTATTTTGTTCTTGGTGTTTGCATCTAACATATTAGTAATGTTGAATCTTCTAGACTGAATTTCAATTTTTCATATTTCTCTTCTCATCTACTACCTCAACTCCATCGTTTTTGTTCTAATTTTTGAGAGATACTTGAATTTTAAAAATTTGAGGATGTATTTAATTTTTAATTTCTACTTCTCCTTTATTCTTCTCTAATTGTTTTTCTTTTTAAGTTCTATTTTGGACATGAAAACAGCTTCTCTATCTGAGGATATTATACTGTAACTTTTTTTCAGAAAAATGCAATTTCACTGCTGTCCGCAACATCTCCATCTTCCGCAAGGTTTCTCTTTTCTGATTTGTTTGGGTCCCTGTCTTTCATGTTGAAAACCTTCCTAATATGACTTGGATCTTTGGCTGCCTGATCCTATTTAAGAGGGAAGTAGTAAAAGCAGATTGGAGGCTCTGTATCTATGGAAAGGAGTTATTAGCTGGTAAGCTTCAAGTTATGTGGGGCGAAGAGTGCCAAGCTTTCCACTGAGGGACCCGCACATTTCAGTGTCTGGGAGCATTCTTCTCTAGAGCTGTTTGATTTCCCAAGAAAAGAATCCTCCAATCCACTACTGAGGCTGCTGTGGGGCTGGCTGCTGGTCTACGGGACGGGGCAGGGGAAGAGAAGGGAGGTCGCAACTCAAATTCAGTCCATGTTTTCAGTCACCCACACCTGCTTCCAACATCATTCCAGTTCCGTTTCCCCAGAGAAGAGAACTCCAGTCTGCTGCTGGGGTGGGGAGGGGGCAGGGGCAGGTAGGTGTCGAGATATCCAGGGCACAGAGGAGACGCTGGAGGTCTAACTGCTCCAGTTCTCAAGGCACCTAAATAATTCCCTAGAAGTTGGCCCCTCACCCTGACTTCCACAGTAACTGATGCCTTCCCACTTCCGAGCTGCTCAGCAGCTCTGCAGGAAAATCACCTCCCTTGTATACTGCAAGCACCTCAGGTTGAAGCATCTCTCACCCCGCTAATTACCACTACATCTGCTTCAGCGCTCTCCTCCGCTAAGTCTCCACTGCCGTTCTTTGTCTTTGGAGATTTAATTTTTATTCCTTTACTGTCTTCTGAGTGGGATTTTTGAAAAGGAGATACCTAGTTTCTCCAGTTGGACGAGACTAATAATATTTATGAAACACTTCAATCCTAGAACAAGAACAGCAAACGTGCCTTAGACGAAACAACATATAAAGGCCTTCAAGACCACAACGTCCGGGTGTGCCTTGATCCCTCGTTTGCAAGCAGCACTGGCATGTTTTATTCTGCATCTCCAGCAGAGTCCGTACGCATTAAAATTTATAACAAATATCTTTTTTTTTGCGGGACGCGGGCCTCTCACTGTTGTGGCCTCTCCCGTTGCGGAGCACAGGCTCCGGACGCACAGGCTCAATGGCCATGGCTCACGGGCCCAGCCGCTCCGTGGCATGTGGGATCTTCCCGGACTGGGGCACGAACCCGTCTCCCCTGCATCAGCAGGCAGACTCTCAACCACTGCGCCACCAGGGAAGCCCACAAATATCATTTTTAACAGAAGAGCGTCTGTACAAATTTATTCACTGTGATGCTTTTTTTTAAAAATGATATTTAGTAAATGAGGTCATTTTACTCACCCATAATCTCTTACACTGACGCTGACTTTTCTACGAAAATATTTCTCCTAATATTAATAAAATTCTTCTCTAGGGTTTTATAGTCCTTTTCATTAGTTGCTGCTACTACAGTCAACACTAATTACATTTCAATCATTCAGTAAGGCCACCTTGGTTTATTACATTCTTAGCTCCCTGTTTGCAAATTAATCCACATATGTGAATTTCATGAAATGTCCACAGTTTACATTTCCTTGACAACAAACCTCAATCCAGTATTTTCACGGAATGACATTTCTCAGCTGAGCACTGGTGTCATAAGCAAATGTGGGTTTCCTTCCCAATCACAGTGTAAACACTGAACTAATGAATGGATTTAAGGACAGCTGTTCTCTGTCTTCAGCCACCAGGCCACGGCACCATCCTAATGCACTCCACGGGCACACTTGTTCAATCGGGGACTAAGCCCAACCGAGGTCTTACATAATTTGGCAGTAAATGCTGACCAATTGCCAGGATGTAACATTGTGGCACTTGGCAAATAAAAGAGGTGTTTTGGAGTGGAAATAATGCTTTTGGGAAAGACTGCTAAATGATGATAATTGCTTTAGTTAGCGAGATCAATGAGTGTGTTTGTGCATGAGGACAAAGAGCTTAGCACTTGTAAGAACTATGAACATATGCCAGATAGAAACATTTCCTCTCTGGGCCATCACATGTTATCAGCTGAGTCTGGAGATTAGTCACAACGCCAGGCCACACCTCCCACCTCACCACTCTAATTCCCAGTGGCACCTCCAGCCCTGAAAGCATATTCACCAGCCATTCCAGAGGCCCTCATGGCTCCCGCGGCATGTGTGATCTTCGCGGACTGGGGCACGAACCCGTGTCCCCTGCATCGGCAGGCGGACTCTCAACCACTGCGCCACCAGGGAATGCATGACATGCAGCCAGACAATGAGAAACCTTCCCACCATGCTTTGTCCTTCTTACTGGGGACAGCAGTCCCCACCGGCCAGGCCCAAGCACCCAGCACAGCACCTGGCATGGGGCAGGGACTCTGTGTATGGACGTTTGCTTGGAATGAATAATTCTATTTGATCACACAAGTCATTTAAGAGAGCATCTAAAGCAGGGATGGGGAGCCGATGAGGCTTGGTGTAGTCCTGAGCTTGATTCCAGGAAATAAGAAGTGAGCCACAAACCAAAAAATAATTTCCCCTGGGTGGGGTGTGGTGACTATCTCGTTCAGAGGGAATGATGATACACACGACACCTCTGAAGAGTGGACAAAACGTTCACTCCTAAAGGACTTGCTTGTAGGACTAGTGGGAAGGCATGAATTTTGTGCTGGAATATCCGCCTTAGACCCTCAACTACATAAAAGTGAAAAATCAGAGTGTGGACTATCCAGCACCAGCAAAATGTGTACTGATTTTTCAACGTATTCCCAAACATGACAGAAAGAGGCAGCGTTACCTAAACTAAGCTTTATTTTCTTCCTATTTCTTTCCTCCTATCTATCCATCCATCCATTCTATAGGGGGAAAAAAAAAAAGGAAACTGACCAAACTTTTAAGATTTCAAAGGAAATGTCTCACATAGAGTCAGGCCTTCAGAATTCCCTGGGAAAACAATTTCAAAGATAAACTTTGAGGCTTGAAAATGACAGGAGAGCTGCTGTCTACTTTACACGGTTCAGTATGGTTTGAATCTCTTTAAATGAGCATGATGACCAAAACTTGCCTACTTGGGGGGAAAAAAGTTAAATTTGTAATATTGAGTGGTGTAGCTTCTCCCAAAACTCCCCAAACTTGTCCAAAACCTTGCACAAAAAGGAGGGTGGCAAAGAGAAAAGAAAAGCCAGCAGGAAAGTTCCTTTTATACTAGGGTTGGAGACCTTGGAGAATCAACCAGGAGTTTGAGGATCAGGGGGTCACGGGGCCAGGGACTAAGGACCCTGACTATGCTCAGACTGGAGTGCAGGCACCAAGCTGGCCTCCCTGGGATCCTCACCCCGTCTTTGAAGTGTGTCCCTCTCCTGTCCCCATGGATGGTCTCCTACCACGTCAGTCTCTGCTCCACTTCTGTCAGTTTTGATCCCACTCCTCTTTTATATTCCCCACTTTACCTTTAAATTTCAGTGATTGATATTTCGTATGCCACAAGGTCTCTAAAAAAAAAATTAGAATTCATGTCCAAAAAATGTTTCAGAAATGTTATTCGGCCTTCACCTCTTGACCCTGAAATGATTTCTAAAAGTTCTCCCACCAATGCAGAGCTAAGACACAAAAGTTTGCAATTCTGAAGACCAGTAATGGAGAGAACACCCAGGTGCACGGGCCGGAAACGTGTCTAATGCTGCACTCGGATCAAATTCCAGCTCTGGCTTAACTTCTCTGAGAGTTTTCCTATCTCTAAAGTCAGATTATTAATGATGACTTCATAAGGTGCTTGGGAAAATTATAGTTTGTATGCTAAATGTGTGAAAAAAAATTCCATGTGGCATTTATGGCCACAAGAAATCTGACTTTGATCATAAAATGTTTTTAAATACTTCTGAGGCAGAGGCTAAAAACCCCATTGGTTAACCAAACAGCATTAAGCACCAGCATCCTGAAATAATTTATTAACTAATTAAGAAACCAGAGGGCTGAGAATCTAAAATACAGAGCTGTGTCCAGAGTGGAAATCTGATAAATAGTTGTTGACTGAATAAATGAATGTCTTTATGTTGCCAGGTCCACAGAAAAGTTCTTAACCAGACACAACAGATCCATGACGTTTGTGCTATAGTTTCCATATGGAGCCTGAGCCTAAAACGTATCAACGCAGGGTCTTCACTGCATTTTTATGTCCAAATCTAACTTCAGAAGCCTCCTCAACACCACACCTGTGCAGTCACTGCCCATCGATCAGTGTAGACACAATATAAATCCATTTGCCATCCCTGACATATGCTCTGATACTCACTTAAACCCACCTACACTGAAGCCAAAATGTCTAAGAACTAAATCGCCTCCAAAACTCCGGGGTAGTTCTCTGACTTCTCAGTCCTGTCACTCATTAAACTGTAGTCAACTCTGAGCACTGACAAGCTCTTCAAACACATACCTTAAGCTCAGGTTCACATTACTCACATGAACACAATGCTCTCAGGCCACCAAGAAGAAGGGAACATTTTTGCAGGCACCCGGCCAAAAGAAGCTTCTGTCCTCACACTGTTCTTTTTGTTTGTTTTTTGTTTTTACCACCTTCATTTTCAATTTCTTTCCATCAGTAAAAAACTATCTCCCTTCACCTAAAGATCCTGTCTTTCTTGCAGGCTCACCCATTCCAGAAGTTTCTAACGCCTCTGGCACACAGTCAGCGCTGCGCAGCTCAGCAAGGCTCGCCAGTGCCAGTTCTTTTGTAGAGGGGTTTTGTCCCCAAAACGACGTCTCAAGTTTTTTCAGCCAGTTCTGAGTCAGGCATGCACATCACCCCCACACGGTGCCAGGCAAGTGCAGGGTGCTCGCCTTGTATCATCTTGTCTGGTTGGATCCTTGCAGCCCCACCTGTGAGGGACCCTACTTTCTCCCGGTTAGAGATGTGAAAGATTGCCCCCACGGTCTCACACCTGGCTCGGGGGCAGCATCGGGATTTAGCCCCAGACCTTCCGTCCCGGAGACCTGAGCTCCTTCTTGAGCAGGGACCACATTTCATGTTCCTGTCCGCCCACAGTATCTGGTAGTTATCCTGATGTGGTCACTGGATGGCTATGGACCAAAACACGTCACCATGTCCCGCTGCAATGGCACGCTAGCAAAACAGCCCCCTCTCTGTCAGAGCGCAGCAGACGGGTCACTCCTCAGAGAGGTCTTCCTCTTCGCCACATTCCCAGCACCCGGAACAGCGTCCCACATGTAGCAGGCGCTGAATCCGTAAATGAATGGATGCACTAATAAAACCATGGGCGATGCACGTGGCTCGGAATCCCTTTTTAAAATTTGAACAATTAAAACAAAACAGTCGAGGGTTTCCATAACAAATCCTCATGCCCATCCTTCTAGTGTGCCTACTGCCTCCAACTGGAATATGTATCACTGTTTAAAACACTAGACTCTGATTGTCAGCATCACTGGGGCTTTTCTTCCCACCGCCAGCGGCCACGTTCACAGGATGTGTGTGTTCCAAAAGTAGAAAATAGGTCCTGGGGTTATCAAGCATCTCCTAAGGGGAGTAAAGGAACACTGTGGAATTCCAACAATGACAGCTGTGACAAGCCCCATTCCTGGAACCTCCTCAAAGAGGATTTCTGCAAAGTGAATTCCAAAGCTAAACATCCTCCCCTGGAAGATATGTTACACCCTCTGCAAGGTATCTCTTCTTGGTCACTCGAAAAACGATCAAACTAGGAAAATCTGTCCATGTTTGTCCTCATCAGGGAAGAGACTGAGGGAGTTGGCATCGTGAGCAAACTTGGCCAAATGATTACAAGATCCAGAGTCCCTGGGAGGGGTCCCAGGCGTCCCTGAGGGCATCAATTCACAAACCACCCAATCTCATAAATATATCAGTCAGTTGTTTCCATGAGACCCAGAAAGACTACGATGTAAATGACAGACACCTGGAATTGTCCAGAGACACCTACTGAATATCATATAGTGTGACTATTAAAATTAAAAGAAGATGAGGGCTTCCCTGGTGGCACAGTGGTTGAGAGTCCGCCGGCCGATGCAGGGGACACGGGTTCGTGCCCCGGTCCGGGAAGATCCCACATGCCGCGGAGCGGCTGGGCCCGTGAGCCATGGCCACTGAGCCTGCGCGTCCGGAGCCTGTGCTCCGCAACGGGAGAGGCCACAGCAGTGAGAGGCCCGCATACCACCAAAAAAAAAAAAAAAAAAAAAAAGATGATACTGTGTAGTCGTCCAAAATATTAAAAAATAAAATTAAAATAAGCCTTCTAAAATAGAAACCTAGCAGATTCCCACATGTCAATTCAGGTTGTCTGTTGTTCAAGACAGTTATTATCCCGAAGTTTGATGACACCAGGGATTTTGTTCCCCAGTGTAATCTGCCTCCCCAGAATTCTCCTTGGTGGGCAGCAAGGTGCCTTTAAAGAAAAAAAATGCTGAAAGAACCTTTTTGTTCACTAAATGTACAAATATAAAACTATTATAGTTCTTATGATACCAGAAAATCGAAACAAATCTGCACCTTAAATACAAATACGATTTAAAAAACCAGTACAATTCAATTTCACAACATGAATTTAAAATGCAGGATCATGTAAATTTTGCCGAAACTAAAATCACCATATGCACTGTGAACAGGAAGACAGCCTCTACTGCAGGGCAGAAACCTTCCTTTGTGCAGGCTGCCCCCAAAACACCGGCTCTTCGCGTGGTATGATGGCCTCACTTATGTGTCCACTCCATCTTAGTTCTTTCCCAAGAGCTCATGACATTTAAAATACTATAATATGATCTGAAACCTAAACCATTATAAACATGGCATTGGAATGGGTGGTAGTGACCAGTGGTCATCCAGCTCATTCAGGATGTGCTGATACTAATATTTTATTTAATCATGAATGAGTTCCTACTGCGAGCCTACTGCTATGCTAGACCCTCTCCTACAGCAGTTCCGTGAAGAGACAAAGTCCCCCCACAGACCTACACTCTGTGGGGGGAGAGAGATAGCAAGTAATTCACAGTGATGCGTGCCACAAAGAAAACGGAGCACGGTGAGGAGAGGGCAAGGTGGTGGTGGTGAAGGTCCATCTGAGATACAGTGGCCAAGGAAGGCCTCTCTGAGAAGGGAACATTTGATTTGAAAGAGAGGAAGAGATCCCTGTAAGTCACGTGACAGCCAGGCAAAGAGAACGGCAAGTCAGAGCCACGGAGGAAGGGATGTGCCGGGCTCGTGCGAGAATCAGCACGAACGCCATCTTGGCCAGAACACAGGTGGAGACATGCAGGGGAGGGAGGGGAGGGCAGAGCAGTCAGCAGGAGCTAAACCTTGGGGATCTGTGGGCCTCAGTAAGACTCTGGGTCTTAACCCAAGTGGGTGAGAAGTCACCAGTAAGACTCAAGACATAATTCAAAGCCAGGGGCTGGTTGAGCTCAGCTAGGAAGTAACGCAGGTAGAGAAGACGGGGACAGAGCTCAGAGCCTGGCTGCACAGCGCGCCCTGTGGACCAGCAGTAACAGCATCACCTGGGAGCTTGTTAGAAATGCAAAATCTCAGGCCCCACCCCAGACCCGCTGAATCATCATCTGCACTTAACGAGATCCACAGGAGGGTCTAGGCCCTGGCAGAAGTCAAGAAGGGAAGGAGCAGGCAAAGAAAACGGAGGAGACCAGGAGAGTGTGGTGGCCTGGGAGCCAAGAGAGACTGGTGTTTAAAGAAGCAAGGAGTGCTCAGATAAGCCGAACACTGCTAACAAGCAGAGGGCGACCCCGATGGAGATCAAAGATGACCTCGACAAGAACTCTGGAGTGGAAGGCACGGGAGCCCAACCAGAGTGGGCTAACTAGAGAATGGAGTAACGACAACTCTTTCAAGGAGTGTTAATTACCACAGAAATTAAAATACAAAAATAAAAGGCAGTCATGGAAAACGGAAATGCCTCCCTTGCTCCCCCCCCAACTCCCCCTTTCACCCCAGGATGAAATCTCTGCTGTGTTGATTTCGTCTCCCCAAGGATGTGTTTGCAGCCGGGGCAGGAGGCAGGGGTGCAAATAAAAAACGCATAACCTGGCATTTATGCTCAAAGAATTCTAAGCCAGACCTTACCTAATTTTATGGAATGTGACTTTTTTCCCTCCCTCTGGCAGTCGCCTATTATCCTGAGTTGCAGCTGAACCTCTAAGGGTGTGCCAAGAGCAGCTAAAGAGGTATGGTCTGCGTTTAATGAACACCAAATGCAGAAGCATATGGAAATTCCTCTCGCCCTGAGAATGCCAGAAAAGACATTGAGAAAAGAAACCGACACAGAAAAACAAAGTCACTACTTTTCCCTCTCCTCTACAAAACCCCTTACCCTATCAAAGCTCACCCCCAGCCCATCCTACTTCTACTCCAGGTAGGGGGGAAGCTACACAGAATCACATTCTAAAGGTAGAGAGGCTTTCAGAGACCATTTAACATACCCCTAACTTCCATTGGATGAGCCACTTTCAAAGCTCCCTAGCTCCAAACTTTTAGACCCAAATCTCTGCTCAGGGATCTTTCCCATGTCCATCATCACTTCTCCCAAGCCAGTAACACACAGTAGCAACTCCAGCTTACTTTCCTCCACCTACACCCAATACTGATGTTAGGTCCCAAAGCCCCTTCTTCGTCTTACTGCCCCACAACATGCAACATGGAGCAGTTCTTTTCTTTTTTTTTGGCGGTACGCAGGCCTCTCACTGCTGTGGCCTCTCCCGTTGCGGAGCACAGGTTCCGGACGCGCAGGCTCAGCGGCCATGGCTCACGGGCCCAGCCGCTCCGCTGCATGTGGGATCCTCTCGGACCGGGGCACGAATCCGTGTCCCCTGCATCGGCAGGCAGACTCTCAACCACTGCGCCTCCAGGGAAGCCCAGCCCATGGAGCAGTTCTTTAATGATGATGTAATTAACTCTTAAATACTCAGACTATGGGGACTTCCCTGGCAGTCCAGTGGTTAGGACTCGGTGCTTCCAATGCAGGGGGCACAGATTCAATCCCTGGTCAGGGAACTAAGATCCCCCATGCCACGCGACACAGCCAAAAAACTTTTAGATTAAAATATATATATATAAATACTCAGACTATTTACCAAGTACTCTTCTAAATGCTTGTATATCGAACATGAACCTACTCTGAATGGTCATGTCCAAAACTAACCTCCAGACATTAGCCTAAATGTAGAACATTAACACGTACACTTTAATTTGGGTGGTTAACTGATGATCACACAGAAAAAAAGAGCAAAAAGAGAAAGTATTTAAACATCTTAGTTTTCTCCGAGGGGCTCAATTTAGAACGGTTTTGTATTAAAAACCAAAGTGTAATTTGATCTCTCCAATGGGAGCCTCTCTGGGTCACAGCAGTGGAAATCATGGTGTCAAGCCCTAGATAAATTTACCCCCTACCCTTTAACTGTCCTGAGGGTGGCAGGAAGCAGACACTCGTATCAAAACAGGTGCCAGGGCTTCCCTGGTGGCGCAGTGGTTGAGAGTCCGCCTGCCAATGCAGGGAACATGGGTTCGTGCCCCAGTCCAGGAAGATCCCACATGCCGTGGAGCAGCTGGGCCTGTGAGCCATGGCCGCTGAGCCTGCGTGTCCGGAGCCTGTAGGTGCCAAGTTGTGAAACAAAACAGGCAATAACAGTAATTGTTTTTTTAATCCTGGACATGGGGGAAAAAATAAAGCACTACAAAAAAAAGAGGAAAAAATGAAAAGGAAGAAACACAACCGGGAGACAATGGAAGGAAGTCCCTCCCTGGAAGTTAAGGGTGTTTTTTAAAAAATAGAGGGGCGGGCTTCCCGGGTGGCGCAGTGGTTGGGAGTCCGCCTGCCGACGCGGGCAACACGGGTTCGTGCCCCAGTCCGGGAGGATCCCACGTGACACGGAGCGGCTGGGCCCATGGGACGTGGCCACTGGGGCTGCGCATCCGGAGCCTGTGCTCCGCAGAGGGAGAGGCCGCAACAGTGGGAGGCCCGCGTACCGCAAAAAAATAAATAAAATAAAAAACAGAGGATCATACGTTTCTCCCGAGCTTCAGGATTCTTTCTGTGTCCTATGCTAGTGACAGTTCCTATGACTTCTCTATTTGTATGAAGTGATTAGAGAGTTCTAGGGCAAAGATACAATGACCTGTCTAAAAGAGCTAAAAACCCACATTTAGCATCCCAGGGAAAAATCTGCCTCAAGCAAGCTGAAGCTTTTAACTTAGAAATTTCAACAATCACTCACTGCAATGTTATGAACAAAGTGCTTCCACGTTCACGATCTCAGGCAGGACCTGCTAGTGGCCCTAGTCTCCAAAGGAGCACACGATGCAGTAGAGCCAACGGCGCTGAACAGCTGGGATTGGATTCCAGCTCTGAACCATCCATGAGTGCATACTAAGACCCTTCTCAGTGTGCTTCCTGCTTTTAAAACCAGGCCCTCCTCTTACATGGGCTCAGTATGTTTGGGAAAAGGGGTTATGCTTTCCTCCAAGTAGGTGATTATAATCTTTCCCGAGAAGCATTCCTTTGATCCTAATGCTTGTTCTTGCCAAAAGTGTCCCATCAGATATCCTCAGACAACTCCAATAGACAGGCCTTACCCTGGAGCCCTCACATCTAAATGCACCATTAAGAACATTACCTGGACCCATCTCTGACCCCAGATGCACTGGAAGAAAGAGGGGTTCCTTTGCTGTTTAAAGATAGAAAGGGAATCGGGGGAACTTCGTTTAAGAAAGAGCCCCTCAGGGGACTTCCTTGGCGGTCCAGTGGTTAAGACTCTGAGCTTCCACTGCAGGGGGCACGGGTTCGATCCCTAGTCAGGGAACTAAGATCCCACATGCCACACAGTTCAGCCAAAAGGAAAAAAAAAAAAAAGAAAGAAAGAGCCCCTCAAGAGCCCAGGGAAGCCTATCTTGTTTCTACATATAATGGCGTGTTGGTCTGCTCAAGCTGCCATAACAAAAAACCATAGACTAGTGGGCTTAGCAGAAATTTCTCCCAGTTTTGGAGGTTGGAAAGTCCAAGATCAAGGTGCTGGCCAATTCAATTCCTGGTGAGAGCTTTCTTCCTGACTTACAGTAGGAGGACTTCTCACTAGGTCCTCATACGGTCTTACCTCAGCGTGTGTGTGTGTGTGTGTGTGTGTGTGTGTGTGCGCGTGTGCGTGTGTGTGTGTGTGTGTGTGTGTGTGTGTGTAGAGAGAGATCTCTCTCTCTTCTTCTTCTCTTAAAGCCACTAATCCCATAATGAGGACCCCACCCTCATGACCTCATCTAATCCTAATTATCTCCCAGAAGCCCCATCTCCAAATATCATCACGCTAAGGGTTAGGACTTTAACATTTGATTTTGGTGGGGTCATAAACATTCAGTCCATACCAAGTGGGTAGGAATAAAAGCAAGCAGAGGGAGAAAAGATTACAAGAACCCTGTCATCCAGCGGCATGGAGCCACCAAATGTTTGACAGATTTAAGAAAATGAATTGTTCATGAGCTTTTTCTCATTCAGCTCCCTGAGTCTTCATCTTCCCAGTTCTCTCTTTTAAAGAGCCATTAGATTAAAAGAATCTAACTGTATTACAAATATATGAAACCACCTCACTGAAGTGTGTGAGGGGGAAAAAAAAAAAGAAACTCTGAAAATGAGTGGAGTCTGCAAGACCAAAAGCAAAAGGAACTATACGTATTTTACTGTTGTCGATAAAGTTGCTTCCCACAGAGAGATGGGTTAACAATTCTAAAACCACTAGACATATATACCAGAATTGAACAAGTAAATGGATGGCAAATGGTGGGAGCCTTGTTTCTCATTTTGGGGGGGTGGGGTATAGATATGCAAGGGGAGAAGGCTAGAATGATCCAGGTGATAAGAGATAAGAACTGGAGATATCAGGATAAACTCATGTTTAGCTTAGAGACAGAAGGTTACATATTTATAAGTATGTTTATATACAATATATACGTTTTTCCTTGCTCTGTCAGCCAAGAGGGCTTAGGAGCAGTAACATCCCATTTACACTAAGTACACCTAGGGCCCACATCTTGGTTTCTGATACCAATAAATTCTCCCCAAAGAGGAACTAGAATGCCTTGGAGAAATGGCTGATTCTAGGACTCCTAAGAAGACATGACAACTGAATGCAGTATGGTATCTTGGATGGGATCCTGGAACAAGAAAAGGACATTAGATAAAAACTAAGCAAATCTGAATACAGTATGAACTCTAGTTAATAATAATTCATCAATATCTGTTCTTTAATTGTGACAAACCAAATGTATGAGGTTAACAGAAGAAACTGGGTGGGGAGTATATGGAAACTCTGTACTATCTTTACAATTTTCTCATAAATCTAAAACTACTCTAAGATAAAAAGTTTTTTTAAGTAATTTTTTTTTTTTTAAACCACCAGTCATACACATGGCTGTGGTTGGTGTGGTTACTCCGGAGCCAACACTTGTGATTCCTGACTTGCCCTCCACCTCTGGCCTGCTGGGTGCCCAGAATGGAGATACTCAGGTCCTTCAACAGGTCACCGGGCACACCGTCCTGGTTAGCTCTCAACATACCCCTCCTGGATCACCCCTCTGCCAGAAAAACAGGGCAAACAATCTTCCAGGACTCAGTGAACGCAGAGCACCACGTCACCCGAAGAGGCATCCAGCAAGTTCCTGACCTCAGAGTCCTGCACCAGCTGGGCTGTGAATGTGATTTACGTGGTGAAAATTTTTGAGCTGTGGACAGTTTCCCACAAGCTAGAGAAGAGCTAAATGACTAACAAACTTGCAGACCATATGTTGTGTAAGGAAGAAGGAACAACTGGCAAGCTGGGCAAACACGGAAGATGTACCTTCCCCAGAGAAGATAACCTCTGAGCAGAGCTGAAGTGGGAGCGTTAAACAGAACATGTATACCAATGCTGCTTATGCAAGACCCAGCTCTGCCCCTTCCCTCCTCCGTCTCAGAGAATATCATTCTCCAAGAGAGAAACGTCAATTGGATGAAAAACAGAAGAGCTGATTTAGTCGCAGAGCAGAACGGGAAAAACCAAACATGAGGATAAAAGGGAATTACAAAGGGGTTGAGAGCAAGAAAGGAGTAGTGAAAAATACAAGATGAGATGGAAGCAATTATAGCGAGAAAGGTATTAATTAAACTTGCTTGGCCATAGGAAACCACAGTGACAGGAAGCGTGGACTGGGGTGTTATTTGGGTTGAATATAAGAAGAGACCAAATTAAAGCTCCACTTCAAACATTCCTTAATAAGCACCACCTAAGAACCCAGCTCCCTGACCCGAGAGCCAGAAGCCTCCTTCGCTCCCCAGCTACTCTTCTCTTACAGATGCTCGTGACCCCAACAGTGTCCCGGACGTCACAGACACCCTGGACTGCAGCCTGCTGGGGCCCAGGCTATCACCACCCCTGCTTTGATCTGAACCTAGTGCTGCCAAGGTCCCAAGCCACCCAGCAGAAGACAGTGTGTGCCACCCAAGGACATCCATCCAACCCCCAGGCCCACCAAATACCCGGGAGACACCCCCGCAGACCCTCCCAGGCACCACTCCCTCACAGCAGCTCTATTTCCACATTTCTATGATTTTTAAAAATTTTTGATTAACGTGTGTCTTCCTCAGACTGTAAGATCCATGAGAACAGGGGCTGTACTGGTTTTCTCACCATTTTCCCCCAGTGCCCCACAGCATGCCTGACATAGTGTAAATGTTTATGAAATAAATGAATGAATGAACGGATGGAGACTCCCCTCTCCACCCCTCCCGCAAACAACCTGAGACCACCAGGAGAAAAGGACACTTCAATTCCGAGTGACTAGCGCAGAGTTTGACCTTGGAATCAGTTTACCCATAGAAATGGTGGTATGCAACAGATGTCAGGTGGGGGCCTGGAACCTAGCCACCATTTATGACACTGAATGCCCAGGTAGATACATGCTAGCTCCAAACAATTAACTAACTGCAAAATAAACTTTTGGAAATCATGCAGTTTGCAGGTTGGAGACCACCCGCAGAGGATTATGAGGAGGAAGAAGGCTGAGGATGCGGCTGCCAGGACAGCACCCAGCAGGCTGTGACAGAGCATCTCCGTGGGCGCCCGGGCCACAGACATGAGACAAGGTCCTAGAACACCCTGATAGCAGGTGCCTCTGAGAGCAGGCGCTGATCTCCAATTCAAGCCAGAAAAAAGATAGCTGGCCAACAGGCCCAGGTGGCAAGGAGGCCATGTAAAGAAGAGGGACAGAGGAAGTCAGGTGAGGGTGCTGGCTTAGTGAGAAGAGAGAGCAGATTTCTAAGGAGAAAACGAGAATGTTCTTGACGACTACGAAGAGGTGGTGAGCTGTGGTTCCAACAGCCCTGGAAGTAGAAACCAGAAACATCTTCTGCCCACATATGCAGAGAGACTGGGCATGTCACCGACCTGAACTCTGACCCATAAAAAGGGATGGTGGGTTTCCAGCTCAACATGTAAAGAGTCTGGATGCCACCACTCTGCACCCTCACCAAAAAAAAAAAAAAAAAGCTTAAACTGAAAAGGAGTTGGCCACTTCACGGGGCCACCATGAGGCTTCACTGAGACCGTGAACATGGAAGCATTTTTTCAAATGCAGTACAATAAATAAGTAGAAAGCATCAAAACCATATTTCTGTGGGTTTCTTTTTTCATCCAACCTCTTGAAGATTATAAAAACAGCAATAGTTCAGTCTCTGAAAGCAGGGGGATTCACCACACAGAGGCTCTAGAGCAGATTCCAAGCGTGGTGGAAGAACATTTAGGACAAAGGAAGCCACCTCTAAGCCTGCTCAGGGTTCACTGGGAGAAAACCATGAGGCACTGGCCTTAACCCTTTTCTGGCAGGGCTGCTAAGCTGGGCGGCCAAGGAACTACAGTCACACAGCTGGATTTCTGAAAGGCACCATCAGGTTTCTCCTGGGATCTTTGGTTCCACAGACATTTCCGAGACCACCCCCCATGGAGGGCCCATGCTGGGCCCTGAGACAGACAAGAGATGAGGGCAATGGGAAGGCAGGAACAAGCCACGCTGCTTCCAGGGTGGGGCTCGAGAGGTGCTGGCAAGCTGGTTACCGCAAGAGAGGGGGTGGCCCGGAGAAGACGTGACGTCAAAGAGGCACGTGGACCCTCCTGGCTTAAAACACATATTTATGTTTACTGTAATGGAGGTAAATCTCACTGGGCTAAAATCAAGGTGTCAACAGGGCTGCATTCCTTCCTGGAGGCTTTAAGGAAAAATCCCTTCCCTTGGCTTTTCCAGTGAGAGGCTGCCTGCATTTCTTAGCTCTCAGCCCCTTACTTCATCTTCAAAGCCAGCAGGGTAGCATCTTCTGACTTTGTTCCCATCATCACACCTCCTTCTCTGTTTCCTACTCGTTCCCTTAGAAGGACCCTGGGATATCACTGGGCCCACCTGGATGATCCAGGAGAATCTCCGTCTCAAGGTCCTTAGTCACCCTCCATTCTCCGTGTAAGGCGACACATTCACAGGTTCCAGAATTAGGATGTGGACATATTTTGGTGGGGAGGGGTGGGTGGGCATTATTCTGCCTATAGTGGACAGGGAAAGTCAAGCCCCAGAAAAGAAAAAAAAAAAAATTAATATTCAGAGAAAAGCAGGGATGAGAGGAGTTTTTTGTTTGTTTTTTCAGCTTCCCCAGTTCTGCTTTCCTCTGCTGCCTCCTGCCCTTGGATTCCTTGAGACACCACTCATCTGCTCTGTCAACTGCCGCAGAAGATTCTTCACTATGCTCTTGCCCCAATTACACCCATGTCTCTCTCACCCTAGGGCCTGTGCCCTGAACCACAGGAGCCCCACGAGCCCAGGAAGCACAGTGAACTGTGGGAGCGTTACGAGCAGACCAGCAGACTGGAGCGACGTGGGTCAAGCCTAACAAATGAAGTTCAATAGGGAGAACTGAAGGCCCTGAAGAAACCGACTATTTGACGACAGGATGGGTGAGGCACAGAAGCAAACCTTGTTGTTTAAAGAAAAAAAAAAAAAGACTTGGGGATCATAATTGAGAGCAAGTTCATTGTGAGATGACTGTCAAAGACCACCATGACCTCTGAAAATTACATAACCAGATTCAGGAGGGCAGGGCAGCGAACCATACTGGAGACACCCCTGAAATCAAGAACAACTCCCCTCCCTATTTCAGAAGTGTGTCTTTTCATCCAAGCACACAGCCTCGGGGGAATATGCAGGGAGTCCTGAGGACAAACAGGCCGCAAGCCCAGCAGTGGCTCTATAGCCAAATGAACCCAGCTGAGGGGTGTCATCCGACACCCCTCCCTGGTTATTCAGGAAGCTCCCTCTGCTTGGGGCTGATCAGCAAGAACCTAGTTTAAGTAAAGCGTGGCCAGAGCTTCCCTGGTGGTGCAGTGGTTGAGGGTCCGCCTGCCGATGCAGGGGACACGGGTTCGTGCCCCGGTCCGGGAAGATCCCACATGCCGCGGAGTGGCTGGGCCCGTGAGCCATGGCCGCTGAGCCTGTGCGTCCGGAGCCTGTGCTCCGCAACGGGAGAGGCCACAACAGTGAGAGGCCCGCGTACGGCAAAAAAAAAAAAAAAAAAGGCCAGGATGATTTCAGGACCAAGAAGCTAAGACAAGGCACCGGGTACAGGAGGAGGGGAAGAGGGCTAAAAACAGGATAAACTGTCATCAAATGTAAATACCAGAAGGGCTGTCATGTGAAAAGGGGATTAAACTTGCTCTGTGTGGCTCCAAAGGTTAGAACAAGGAACAATGAGTAGATGTGCCAGGGACAAAGATTCCAATTTAATCGAAGGGAGGAAACGTTTTCTAACAGAGATGCCTGAAGGTAAACAGACCTGTTTCAAGAGACGTGAATTCAGTGGAGGAATGTAAACAGGGTAGGGCTGCCTGTTCACAGATGGGCTTGAGAGGGGATTCCAGCGTCAGCCCCTCAGTAAGGGCAGGTTCTTCCAAATCTGAGTCAATGATCCCATCTCCTATTTACTCAGTAACAATCATGCATTTACATATCAGAGAAAACATCAAGATAATCACGCCAGAGACAGGAAGCACAGAGGCGGTGAGTACAGTAAGTCCCCTACATACAAACCCTCAAGTTTCGAACTTTCAAAGATGCGAACGTGCCTTCCATCGATGGCAGGGGTGAGTGAAACTGCAGCTTGCCCTCCATCTCCTACTGCTGAGGATCCTTCAGCTCTACCATCTCCCACCTCCTCTCCCTCCTCCAGTCAGTAACTCTTCTAGCCTGTTCACTCGATGCCAGCCCCGTATGCCAGCTGTTGAACTGTACTTTTCAAGGTACTGTACTGTAAGATTAAAAACGTTTTATTTTTTGTGTTTGCTTGTTTTTTGTGTATTACTTGTGTGAAAAGTATTATAAACCTATTACAGTACAGTATTTTATAGCCGATTGTGATAGTTGGCTACCTAGGCTAACTTCGTTGGACTCAACGAACAAATTGGACTTAACGAATGCACTCTCCGAACAGAACTCATTTGTATGTCAGGGACCTACCGTACAGCCAGGCACAGTCTTTAAGAGGGAAGAGGATAACAGAACAACCAAAGAATAAAGTTTTCTCCAGATCTTATTCTGGGTTTTCATGTGTACAGAACAGACTTGAGAATAAGTCTGTTGCCTGGGTGAAGCCACGCCTGCCTGCGGCCGGGGCGAGGTGCTCTGGCTCACCCACTGCCATCCACTGCCTGAGGGACCCCAGCCTAGACCAGAAGTGAATGACAGTTACTACAGGCACAGCCCTGACGCAAGGCTCATCCCAACACCGGGTCCAAACCATCTGCTGGTTGCCTCTGCTGGTTGCCCTCCCAGCAGAGGAAGGAAGTCAACGCAAGCCTACCCCAAAGGAAACCCGGGATGTCACATTAAAAGCTGTGAACGCTTTTGGACAATAGACAGAGAACACAGAAAATGTGAACCTTGGTGGAATTTTCCCAGAAGCACTTGAAACTCACGGTTTACAATATCTATCCTTTCAATACTAGGAAAGAGGTGGAACAGCAGCTGAAGGCTCTCAGGGAAGTATTGCAAGATATTGAGAAACTCGGTAAAGAATCTGAGCCAAATTATCCGTATCAAAGAAGAGAGTGAAGAAAACCAGGGAAAGCTGAGGAGCATATGGCAAAAATGTCAGAACAGACAAACTGTAAGCTCCCTGAGGGCAAGGACAAGAAGATCTGGTTTGGGCTGCCCAGTGCGAGCACAGTGGGTGAAATCCAAGAATGCATGAATGAACTCTGAGTCAGCAGTGCGCAAGTCCTTGAGAGGATGAAGACAGCCTCCAGACAGCCCAGCCCAGGATGACTCTTGATACTGGTAGAAGATAGGCTCAAATTCTCAAGAAGCCTCAGAAACTAGCTCTTGTCAGAAAGATCTTTGTGTCTATGGATGGAGCCCCTGCTTCTGACACTCTTCTGTAATATTTTGATATTAAGAAAAACATTGCCAATAGCACCATCCAATATGGTATAAATCTGATAAATTTTAGTGAACTTCGAAAGCATTTTTAATGTGGTCTTTGTGTTCTCTAAGCTGCTATAGTTTATTTTCAGACTCTTGTATTAAAATACAAAATCCACCAATATGTTATCTTGTCATTTTTAAGTAAATCTGATCCTCTCCCCTGAATCTGAAAAGACACAAACATGATAAACTTTACTCTCTTACTAAAAAAAGGACTGCATTTTGTCTTTTTAGCAAAAAAGAAACTAAAGCCACACAAGTGCATCCTGTTTAATGCAAGAACTGAAGAGCACCCACATACACCATGATAAAATTAGGGAACAGAGGCTTAATATTTGGAAAAAGCAGTTTTGCTAGATTCTATTTACAGTTTCTCTAGTAGTTAAGACTTTTTGCAGGTTTTTAACAAATAATACAGCAACAGATATATTTAGATTGGATTTATTTTTTTCCTCTCCTTCTACTGTTATATTACTGAGCCTCCTCATATTCACTCCCCCACCTGCCCCAACCTTCTCACATTCACAAATGTTGACGCCATGCCACTTCACAACTACTGAGCCTGTGCTCTAGAGCCCACGAGCCACAACTACTGAGCCCATGCGCCACAACTCCTGAACCTGTGCTCTACAGCCCACGAGCCACAACTACTGAAGCCCACGTGCCACAACTCCTGAACCTGTGCTCTAGAGCCTGCGAGCCACAACTACTGAGCCCACGTGCTGCAACTACGGAAGCCTGTGTGCCTAGAGCTCGTACTCCACAACAAGAGAAGCCACTGCAAATGAGAAGCCCGCGCACCGCAACGAAGAGTAGCCCCCACTCGCTGCAACTGGAGAAAGCCTGCACGCAGCAACAAAGACCCAACACAGCCAAAAATTAATTCATTCATTAATTTTTTTTTTTTTTTTTTTTTTTTTTGCGGCATGCGGGCTTCTCACTGTTGTGGCCTCTCCCGTTGCGGAGCACAGGCTCTGGACGCGCAGGCTCAGCAGCCATGGCTCACGGGTCCAGCCGCTCCGCGGCATGTGGGATCTTCCCGGACCGGGGCACGAACCCGCATCCCCTGCATTGGCAGGCGGACTCTCAACCACTGTGCCACCAGGAAAGCCCTAATTTTTTTTTTTTTCTTTTTAAAAGTTGGCACCATGCACACCAGTCAGAAATGCCTGCCTAGAAAGAAAAAGTGATGAGAAGGCTCCCAAAGTCCTCCTTCCTCTACTGGCCAAATCAGCTGCAGGGAGAAGAGAAAGAAGATGGCTCTCTGCCCAAGGGTCGGTCCAAGTGTCATTCAGGTCGCAAGCAGAAAGCCAGGGCTGCTGTCCAATGGTGATAAACGCATCTCCCACATCAACTAAGGAAAAGAAAGTACAATTTACTGAGTGCCTATCACGGGTCAGGCACTGTCTTGGGCGCCCTGCCTAGGTTCACATTTAATCTCCCTAACAACCTAGTAAAATGGGAAAACTGAAGGTCGACGAATTTCAGTAACTCAGACAGGTTATAAGCTAACAGATGACCCAGCTGGGATTCTGAGGGCGGCTGTTCTGTTCCGCTCAAAGTCCGTCTGCCGGCTTTACAGACCCTGCTACCTCCTCAGCATGCATTCCTCTCACTGCCAACAGGGAATCCCCCAGCCAGGACACAGTTCTGCTCACTTGAAGACGTGAGCTCTCACTGCTCAGAACCCTGACCCATCTTGGCTAAAACACCTTCTAGGCTGATGGCTCGTGCCTTCAATCTTCCAAAACAGAAGGAATCATCGCCACCTGTCAAGCTAGGAAAGGGCAAGGCCCTAACAAGGCAGCACAAAGTAAGGATGCTCCGTAGGGAACTTTGTCCCTAATTCCCTTCAAGTTGTTTGGTTTATGAAACCAAACAAGGTTTTTTATTGCACTTGTTTCTCTACACTCTTCTCATAAGAAAAACAACTGCCCGGGTAGACTCAACATGGAACCATACCTACTCTTGCTGTAGTACCTTCCAATTGTCTACCAGCATTAATGTTCCCAGGACCATTTGATCCTTTCTATAAACTCCTGGCTTCCATGGGACGGGGCATCAGTGTCAGCCCCATTCCCTCTCAGCAACCTGGAAGCATCCTAGATTCTCCCTCTGCCTCTTCCACCTACTTCTCTACCTCCCCATTACAGACTAAAAGCTCCTGGAGGGCAGGGCCCACCCCTTAATCTCTACAATGTTTAGTTCCCAGGGCCCTCCATGAAGGCACACATGACAGGGGGTCAAAAGATAATGTTAAGAGCACGTCCCATGCTGACTGACGGAGAAGGACGTAGGCTCCAAAAGTTTAGCTCAGGGAAGGTTGCCCAAGCTTTGCTTTGGAGCTTGAAAGTCACACTTCTGAATAATCTTGACTCAGTGAGTCCAAAGAGAACAACGGGTCACCCTCATTAGAGAAAAGAGATTCACCTCTGAGTGAGGCACTCAGGAAAAAGGTCTCCATTAAAGGAAATGATTTCAGCCTATGAATGTGTGTTTTCATCACCCCTGACACTTGAGGCCCTGGGGAAACCTAACTGTTTTTCTGTTACCAAAATAAATACATAACAGGGTGTGTTCTGTCCTCAGTTGCTTTCAGGAAACGACTTCTTGGGATGGTCTGTTTTCTTTCTGACCGTCCCACGTGTCCTAAGACTTCAGCAGCAGTTGGGTATTTAATCAGGTCACTTAACTTCCACCCCACCCTCTCAACTCCTTGTCTTTTGAAGATACTACATAGAATAATAATACTTTCAGACATGGAACAAACGGTCAGAACCCCTTTTTTGAACTTTAAATATTATCAGTAGCAAAAAGGCTACCCGTTATTCTAATTAGCTCTCTGATAAGAAATCTCATCCACATTAGGCTTATTTTTCACAATTATTTCTTTAAAGATTTTTTGGGTAGTAAGACTAGAAGTGATTCAGAAAACAAAGGATATGATGAATCTCATATATACACACATATATATATATTATCTAAAAACAAAGGAAAAAATAGACCCAAACATCAGGTAAGTTATAACAAGCAAGTCAAGACCTCCTATAAACACTACAACTTAGTTCTCACTGCTGTAACAGAACGTCTTGAAACTTCTCACGTACAAAGAAAGCCATCTGGGAAGTGACCTCCCGAGAGCAGGGGCAAATGACTGGACTCCGCCAACAATAATCAAATGATCCAGTTCTACTCCCATCAGATAACTAGAAAACTCACATCAAAAAGACAGACCGGGGCTTCCCTGGTGGCACAGTGGTTGAGAGTCCGCCTGCCGATGCAGGGGACACGGGTTCGTGCCCCGGTCCGGGAAGATCCCACATGTCGCGGAGCGGCTGGGCCCGTGAGCCACGGCCGCTGAGCGTGCGCGTCCGGAGCCTGTGCTCCGCAACGGGAGAGGCCACAACGGTGAGAGGCCCGCGTACCGCAAAAAAAAAAAAAAAAGGACAGACTGGGGACTTCCCTGGTGGCACAGTGGCTAAGAATCCACCTGCCAACGCAGGGGACACAGGCTCGAGCCCTGGTCCGGGAAGATCCCACATGCCACGGAGCAACTAAGTCCATGTGCCACAACTACTGAGCCTACACTCTAGAGCCCGCAAGCCACAACTACTGAGCCCACGTGCCACAACTACTGAAGCAGGGGTGCCTAGAGCCCATGCTCCACAACGAGAGAAGCCACCACAATGAAAAGTGCACGTGCTGCAAAGAAGAGCAGCCCCCGCTCACCGCAACTAGAGAAAGCCCACGCGCAGCAATGAAGACCCAACGCAGCCAAAAATAAATAAATAAAATAAATAAATTTATTTAAAAATAAAAGACAGATTGAAACCGCACACATCAGATAGGACTTGAACCCACAATCTCTGGCTTAGGAAGGGATACAGGTCTTGAACCCACAATCTCTGGCTTAGGAAGGGACTCAAACCCACAATCTCCCAGCTGAAACCACACACCTGGTCTCAGGACTTAACAAAGCTCAGGTTCTTTAGGTCTCAGCACAGAAGGAATTCAGCGAGAGGTAAAGAGATAGTTAAGAAGTAGATTTATTAATATCCTCTGTAAAGAGGTTGCAGGAAAATGTGACATCAGAGGATGGTCATGTCCCAGGTCTCAGGTGAGTCCCTGGGATGGACCACCAAGCAAGGGTCCTTTGCTTCACACAGGAAAGAATTCAAGAGCAAGCCATAGTACAGTGAGAGCAGAGATACACACACCATAGACAGAACGTGGTCCCTCTCAGAAGGCAAGAGCAACCCCAAAATATGGGGTGGTTAGTTTTTAAGGGCTGGGTGATTTCATAGTGTAATGAGTGGGAGGATTATTCCAACTATTTTGGGGTAGGGGTGGAGATTCCCAGGAATTGGGCCACCGCCCACTTTTTGGCCTTTTACAGTCAGCCTGGGAACTGTCATGGCGCCTTTGGGTGTCATTCAGCCGATGTATTACAATAAGCGTAAAATAAAGCTCAAGGTCTACTGGAAGTTGAATCTTCTCCCATCTTGGGCCTAATTGGTTCTAACCAGTTTATGTCATATCCTCAACACCTATGTCATTGTTTTGGAGGTTGTGCCCTGCCCCCTTCCCTCCTGTCTCAAGATGGCCCACCTTCCAAGTGGCCTGTGGACCGACCAGGAATAAGACAACAGTCATAAATCCTACTGTCAACTGGTACAGTAAGCACTAGGTTACTACTATTTGGTAAGTACTTAATATTTAGATAAATAAGTGCATGCAAGAAAAAATTATTTGTTTCAGAAGGTATTCAGAGCCCAGCGCCATTGCTAACTCTGGCAGTAATTAAGTTCAGTACACATATGAATAATTTTTGGATTTATACAGCACTTTCATGTGAGTTTGATCAGTATGCTCTCCTGTGCTTAACTGACATCTTTAAACACACTTTTGAAAGGAGGACCCTCTGGACCAGGCAGACATCTGGTTTCCTGAAGCGCTCACTCCAAACTTTTTGTTCCCACCCTCAGGGCCCCACCCCTATCACTGACCCCCCCACTTCCACGTCACCATGCCATGGCCACCTTGCGGTGACTGCGGACAAATTCCACAGAAGATTCTGGACTCCAAACTGGACTGCCCACCTCCTCCCTTCTCAAAACGCTTAATAGGCTTCCAGCTCCCATCACAATAAAACCTTAAGATGATACGCAAAATCCAGCACTGTGCCTACAACCCCACCTCCTCCTGATAAAACATGCTCTCCTCACTCGCTCTCCTCTAGCTACACTGACCTCCTTGCTGGTCCCTAAACATGCCCGACACCCTCCTGCCCTCGTGCCTTCTGCCTTAGAGCCATTAATGTCCCTGTCCTTTCCTCCACATAGCCAGGCTCTAGACTTTCCTTTAGGTCTCAACTTCTAGTTGATCAATTCATGGGGAAAAAAAAACCATCTCGTAGAAAAGATTATCCCCATAAAGTAGGATTCTCCACCATTCCCCACCATCCTCACAGTCTACCTTATCTTGGTGTATTGTTCTTCTGCCTCTGGTCATCCACTGATATGCCTTTGTGTTTACTGGCATCTCTCCTGCTAGGTGTCTGTCACTAGAATTCAACCTGCCATGAGGGGGACCTTTGCTTTACTATCCTTTGCTAAGGATACTGCCATATCATTAAGATTAATGCATGGCCTGGCACACAGTGGGCTCTGGGTAAATACTTGTACTAAATAAATGAATGAATGAACAACACTTGTATTACATGTAAGTTGCATCCCTACGGGGTTTAAAAAAAAAAAAAAAAGGTCCACACCCTCCAAGAGCTTTTCTGTCTTTGAAGAACCCTGGGGAAAGAGCCTGAGTCTGGGCTGGGGAAGGGGAACATCAAGGGAGCACAGAAAAAATCATATTAGTGGACCACCTTCTCAGGGGTCCCCAGCCCTTGCCCAGGAAAGCAGAGTCAGCTCCCTACCCTCCCTGCTCACTTCACACCCTTGAAAGATAGGAAAGAGCTGAAGACTGCAAACGACAAAGCAAAGAATGCTACAGAAAACCTAGACAGTCAGAATAGGAATATCTGGGAAGAGAAATATCTTACCTGAGGACAGGAGAAGCAAGTCTGGAGCAGCACAGTCAACGGCAGTGACACAGAAGATACAAGACACACTGCGAGAGTACGAGAGTACGAGAGAAAACAGCCCAGCCCAGAGATAGTGTGAGCAATGATGTTGATGTCACCACTGACAATGCAAACAATTGGATGGGTGAAGTGAAAGAAAGAGTCATCTTCTTGGTAACTAATACTTTTAATTAATTAATTTATTTATTTATTTTTGACTGCGTTGGGTCCTCATGGCTGCGCACGGGCTTTCTCTAGTTGTGGCAAGTGGGGGCTACTCCTTGTTGCAGTGCACGGGCTTCTCCTTGTGGTGGCTTCTCTTGTTGCAGAGCACGGGCTCTAGGCGCATGGGCTTCAGGAGTTATGGCACACGGGCTCAGTAGTTGTGGCTCGCTGGCTCTAGAGCGCAGGCTCGGTAGTTGTGGCACATGGGCTTAGTTGCTCCGCGGCATGTGGGATCTTCCCAGACCAGGGCTCAAGCCCGTGTCCACTGCATTAGCAGGCAGATTCTTAACGACTGCGCCACCAGGGAAGCCCCAGAAACTAATATTTGTACAGCACTTTACACTTTAGAAAGCATCAACACAACGTGACTTTACTGATTCACATAAAAGCCAGTGAGGTGGGCAATAAATTTTACAGATATGGAAATGAGGCTCAGAAAAGCCAAGTGATTTTTTGCCCCAAGATTGCACAGCAAGAAAGTAGCGGAAGTGGAACTTAAGGAGTCTTCCGGCTCCAAGGACTGAAGACTCTTATAACCCCGCAATTCCAAATGAATTTTAAACCCTCAATTCCAAATGAATTCGATTCTTGAGGCCTGGCTACAAGTGATTAACAAGACATTATCCATGGTATGTTAATGACTATTTATTCAAAAGCAGGATTCCCCCACCCACCCAATTCCTCTAGGGATTTATTCCACACCCTCTTGACTTGGGAGAAATCTCGTCTTCTCTAAGCCTTCCTAAGGTGGTCAAAAGCTGAAAAGCCCGGGACTTCCCTGGTGGCGCAGTGGTTAAGAATCCTCCTGCCAATGCAGGGAACACAGGTTCGAGCCCTGGTCCAGGAAGATCCCACATGCCGCGGAGCAATTAAGCCCATGTGCCACAACTACTGAAGCCCGCGCCTAGAGCCCGTGCTCTACAAGAGAAGCCACTACAGTGAGAAGCCCACACACCGCAACAAAGAGTAGACACAACCAGAAACAGCCTGCGTGCAGCAATGAAGACCCAATGCAGCCAAAGATAAATAAATTAATTAAAAAAAAAAAAAAAAGCTGAAAATCCCAAAGAGAAGTCAAACCCAGGCCTTTAAAACTGTTGCCTCAGGGTTCTGCAAAACCCCAACAAGAGGCTGCAGAATATAAAACAAAACTGCTGCTGAAAGCATTTCTACGTGAAAACACACCCTCTGCAAAAACTTGCTATAAGAGCCCGTATTTTTCAATAAGTTCCTTCAAAATATCATTACCATAGCTTTCATGGAAACCTGGGTTCAGAAAATCCATGGCAGGTTCATTGAATTTATCAGAACTGCATTCTTTACCTGAAAATATCTCACGTGCAATTAAATAAGAAAAAAACCTCAACATTTTTAAGTCCAAGAAGATGCTGTTCTGCTTTTGTCACCTGCTGGTGGATGCAAAATTGGAGAAAAAAAAAAAAGGATTTGCCCCGGAGTTTCCAGAGGTCCAAAGCTGAACCCTCCAAACTCGGCAGGGAGAAAGGAGTGCAGACTTAAGTCACTTTCCTGGAAACACTGCAGAGCTCTCAGGTCTTGAGCACGGTTCGTAAGAACAAGCACCCGGGCCACCTTGAGAAAACATGAGGGGGAAGAGACGGTTCTGACAGTCTAAATCAACACCTCGCATTACACTGGAAGCAGATGAGAAGTCAAGGCTGACCGCAGAGTACTGGTCCAGGGTGCTCCCTGGGCAGCAAACACATCTGGGCTCTGGGCCGCAACAAGTGCTGTGGGAGACCTGCTTGCCTCCATGGGATCCCCAGAAAGGCAGGTACCGAGGCTCTGCACTATGTGGACACCTGCCCCCTAGAAAGGCAGGGGCACCCCGCAGCTCCGGGAATAAAGTCAACCCCGGGACCAGGACTGGGTGCGGTGGGTCTCTGGACAGGGGCACCAACCCTCCCTGGCCATTTTCTCAGGCTGTTTCTTTCCTTCTGCACAACGTCGCTCCCATTTATTTAGACGGTTTGCCAGCTCGCCTCCATCCAGCCAGATGTTGCCTTTCAAGGATTGCGTATTTCTATAATTATTTCCAGGAGAAGCAAACACTCTGGAGCCCCTGAGGTTTGCCATGGAATTCACTTTCCCACAAAGGGGTGTGGGTCTTCCTCTGCCCTTGCTCTCAGGGGGCGCACAACAGGGTGGGCCATCCAAATTCCCACAGTCAATGAAATCTGTTTTAAAATAAACTCTTTGGCATCAGTGAAGTGTTCATTCACCTCCTAGGTTTTGCTTTTCATTTCCCGGTTGTTTTTTTTTAACCCCATATTTCTTTCAAAGGAGCCTTACTTTTGAGGGAGAGTTTTAAACACGCTCCCATTAGGCCATACTTGCAAAAATAATATTTTCTTAGCAGCAGAGTCTTGGCCTAAACGCTTCCAGGAAACCAGCATGTTGTACTGGGCCCCAAAGAGGGGTGCGTCAGCCTGGCCGACGGAGCTCAGCATGAGTCAGGAGCAGGCTGACCTGGCCAAGACCACCTCCGAGGCTGCCACTGAGAAGGCAGCCCCCCTTGTCAATAGCTAGTCATCAAGGCTCTTTAATAGTCAACTTTCGAAAGACTCTCCTGACATCAAGTTCCTGGCAGGCACAGTGGAAAGTACTGCCTCCAAATGACAGCAAAAGATTCCACGGTGGCCTTTGCTGACATCATTCGAACCACCACCTCCAGTTTCTTGAGTAGATTCAGGAAAGTGCCCAGCCCTTAGATTTTCATTTGAAATCATGCATGCATGCAGCTGGAATCTCAAAGACCCACTGCCTTGTCCAAATACTTGAGCCTATAGCCCTAAAGCCCTATACTGAGGACTGGGAAATACCTTCCTGGGAGTTGGGATAGGAAAAACAAAATGTCCCTATAAGTAACTTAACCTAAAGCAGGAAGGGCAGAGGGTGGAGCATCTGGAGCCTTTAAACTTCCCACCTCAATGCCACTGGGCATTTAACTTGTCAAACACAGAGCACCTACTATGTGCAAGTCACCTTCAAGATGGTGTGGAGGACACACTGTGAAGCCTCCACACAGCACAGGAATCAGTTAGGTTAGGTCCAGCTGCATATGATGGGAAATGTAAAATAACTTTAGCTTAAATAGTAAGAAAGAAGTACAGCACAGGAATCAGTTAGGTTAGGTCCAGCTGCATATGATGGGAAATGTAAAATAACTTTAGCTTAAATAGTAAGAAAGAAGTATAGAGATAAGCAGTTCAGGGATGGTACTATGGCTCTACGGTCATCAGGGATCCAGGCTCCTCCTTTCTTTCTGCTCCACTTACCTAGGGCAGGGCTTCCACCACCACGGTTACCTCATGACCCGAGATGGCTGCTGGATTTCAGCCATTGTGTCCACGTTCCAAGCAGTAGGTAGGAGGGAGGACAGAGAAAAAGCAAAAGGGGTGCACTGTCTATACAAGTCAGTCCCTGGAACCTTCCCATAAGCCCCACACATAACACTTCACCTTTCACTCACTAAAGCTTAAGTCACTGGCCCATATCCAGGTGAAAGAGAGACTGGGAAATAGAGTCTTTTAGATTGGCACAGTACTATGCTCTAATGAAAAACCAGGCTTTTGGTTACTGAGGAAGAAGGGTAGAAGAGACAATGGATATAAAATTAGCAGTCTTTGCCACAGAATGTGTAAAAAGAGAATTTGAAGATGAGCCAATTTGGAGCTCTACTAAGTTTAAAAGAGTTCGTAATAGAAAAAAGAAAAGCTATTAGGGTTGAAGGCTCAAGTGACATACTTTGGGGAAACTAAAAACTTTATTAAGTTGGAGGTGTTCTGAACAAGTAACAAAACCAATTTCCCAGAACTATCCACCTTTGAATAGAACGTATTTCATGAAACATTACAGCTTATAAGGAAGTTTCTTAGGCATAGAACTGTGACTCCATCAGAATCACCTGAGAGCTTTTTAAAAACACAAATCCTGGGCTTCCCTGGTGGCGCAGTGGTTGAGAGTCCGCCTGCCGATGCAGGGGACACAGGTTCGTGCCCCGGGCCGGGAAGATCCCACATGCCGTGGAGCGGCTGGGCCCGTAAGCCATGGCCGCTGAGCCTGCGCGTCTGGAGCCTGTGCTCTGCAACGGGAGAGGCCACAACAGTGAGAGGCCCGCGTACCGCAAAAAAAAAAAAAAAGTATCAGAATAACATATAGAGATATACATTAGGAGAAGAGCCTCATTTCTATAAAATACCTTCTATGTATAAAATTACATAAACATCTAAAAAAAATTCTTAAGAGCAGTTATAATTAGAGATGATAAAATAGGGTGCTTCCAATTTAAGTCATACATTTCTGTAGTGCTTCAATTTTGATTACAAACAAGTTATTACAATAATAAGAAGGAAAAAAATAAATAAATGGAAGCTGAAATGGCCTTTGAACATCCAAAACAGTGGTGCTGGGAAGCCCACAGTTTCCCTTTTAGGCAACAGGCAACCCAGCACCCGACACATAACACAATTCAACATCAGTTTCCTTCTTCCTCTCCTTACACACAACCCTACACAGTTGGAAATTTCAATCCTTACCCAAAGCCAAGTAGAAGCAATAACACAGAAGTGTGAGCTGCTGCAAGCAAACAAGGTATCAGTTACAGAAGATGACAGAAGAACCAAAAAGACCATGAGAATTAGAAGCACAGCAATTCCCACAGCTATTTAGTGTAGGAACAAGCAGACTCAGGCACCAAGAGCCTCTGAAGATATCTCCAGATGACAAATAAGATTAATAAGAATGAAATGAGAATTTTTATTCAATGTCTAGGTTTTAGTAATTCAGGGAAATGTGTTCCTATTGAAATTTCAAGTAAAAAGCTAAATATTTAGTCTTACCACTTGAAAAACTAAACTGAAAATGAGGAAAATGAACCCATGTGAAATATCTAATTGCCCAAAATGTTCTACAATTAATCTATTATTTTTGTTTAGGTTGTATTTAATAAATAAAGTATTATGAATTCTGGTTTTTATTTTTTAAAGCCATTGGAGTAAATAGTCATTTTTTTTTTTTAATTTTATTTTTTTGTGGTACGCAGGCCTCTCACTGTTGTGGCCTCTCCCGTTGCGGAGCACAGGCTCCGGACGCGCAGGCTCAGCAGCCATGGCTCACGGGCCCAGCCGCTCCGCGGCATGTGGGATCTTCCCGGACCGGGGCACGAACCCGTGTCCCCTGCATCGGCAGGCGGGCTCTCAACCACTGCGCCACCAGGGAAGCCCAATAGTCATTATTAAAAGTAATTGCCACACACACACAAAATTAACTTGAGAACCTTACCCTAGGCCAGCAATCGTCAACAGAAAGATTCCGTATCCTCTGCTTTTAAGAGAAAGCCAAGAGATCTCTACTGATTGTCATGAACATATAAATTCAGGATAGCAGCATTGTGTATTTCTTGTGTATTTTTTTTCTATTTTCCCACCAAAGGATTTTTATTGGCAACAAAAATGAGTCCTGCATCTTTAGATTAAGCACAGCTTCAAAGAAAGAGGTTCTACTTTTCAAAAATCTAACCATTTCAGCCAATAATGCAAATTATTCAAATATAGACTATAATTAGGGTTCTGAGATTAGATTCCATGTTGAACAGCAACAAACAGTTGGATTTAATGCATTTGAAGGAAACAGGACAATTGTTATAAATATGGAGGCTATGCACCAAATAAGTATTCTCCATTCAAAGTGCTGTTCTCTGTGTGCTAATGTTCAAGTGAGCTAAAACAATAGAGGTTTGTGTACCTTCGAAACTGGGCAAACAACCTGCCACTTTAATTAACTTCCATTTACATTACTACAGGAGCCCAGTATTCCAACATGCTCAGTTACTAGGTGTGAAATAAGACTTATTTCCAAACATGCTATACATTACATGGCTGCCAGGTGGGTAACAGTTGCTCACAGCTCAAGTCTATCCTGGAAGCGTACAGCACTTCCCAGCACCACAGGGCCTGGGCCATGGCAAGTACACAATAAATGCTGGCTTCCTTTCCCCTTTCCTTCTGCCTCCAAATATAATAGGAAAATAGCAATATGACGCACACTAAAAATACCACTAAGACTATTCCTGGGCCTTCCATTCATTGCTTTCCTATTTCATTACATAGGAAATACCCCCTTTAAGAGTATCTTGCTTGCACACAACTCCAATTTTGTGTTTAGCATACATACATATATGTAGTGGAAAAAAGAGGACACACACCCCAAAATTAACAGCTGTGTATCTTGATGGTAGAACTGAAAACAGTTCTTAATTTTCATCTTATACTTTTCTGTATTTTCCATATGTTTTATAATAAGCATCTGCTGAGTCAAAACCGAGTATGATACAACACAGTTCCACTACACACTCACCAGAATGACTAAAAGGAAGATGACACACGATACCAAGTGTGACACTGGAGCCACTGAAACTCACCCACTGCTAGGTGGGAATGCCAGCTGGTACAACCACTTTGGAACACCGTTTCACAGTATCAACCACAGCTCCACATACATGAAGACCCATGTATCTTATCTACTACTCAAGGCCAGAAGTGCAGGCTGTGACCTGGGCATTCAGAACTCGTTTGTGTAGGACACCAACCACAGCATCGATTCCAAGGAGGAGGAATCACTAGTTATGCTGCTGCTGAGGTTTCAAAGAAAGGAAACTGGCAGGAGTCGCACACCAGGATTAATCACAGACTACTGGAGAGAAAAATGGCTTTAGCTTCTGAAAGCAGTAGCTGCTTTCTGCAGAAGGAGAACTACTATTTTATTCCAGTGGAATAATTCATTTTAAATTGAGGAGTCATTTGGGAACTGAAAGAGCTCATCTTTCTTCCCTAAGGAAAGAGAGGAGACAAGTAACTCTCTGTTAAAAGATTTTCATGTTGACTGTCTAAATTTACTGTCCTTTAATATATTTCAGATTTACAACTAAGATAATTTTTAAAGTATAGGCCTGCTGTGTAAAGTAACTTAAAATGTTGGTCATGAAGCAAGAGACTCAGATTATACAAGAGTGTTTTAGTAAAATGAAACACTGTAAACACTGCGAATAGTCTTCAATTTAGAAGATTAACCAAGATTAGGAATCACATCTCACGAATTCTTGCTTCCATTATTTTCTACTTTACTTTCAACTAAGACAGGCCACCTGGATCTGAACCTAGCCCCACCACTTACTAGCTGTATCACCTTGGGCAAGTTACTTCATCGCTCTGTGCCTCAGTTTCCTCAATGGTAAAATGGGATAATAATAGGATTATTAAAAGGAGTAAGTGGGGGCTTCCCTGGTGGCGCAGTGGTTGAAAGTCTGCCTGCCGAAGCAGGGGACATGGATTCGTGCCCCGGTCCGGGAAGATCCCACATGCCGCGGAGCGGCTGGGCCCGTGAGCCATGGCTGCTGAGCCTGCGCGTCCGGAGCCTGTGCTCCGCAATGGGAGAGGCCACAACAGTGAGAGGCCCGCGTACCGCAAAAAAAAAAAAAAAAAAAAAAAAAAAAAAGAGTAAGTGAGTTAGTAGATGTTAAGTGCATAAAACAGTGCCAGGCACTACTGAGTGCTATAAAAAGTGTTCCTATCATTAATTATTATATTTTCAGATGAAGAGGCAGAATTCATCTAAAATTTAACCACAGACTTTGCAGGTATAGGAATAGACAGTCTAAAAACCAGAGGAAGCTGTGTACTAAGATTATGTCAAGTAAACATGAATATCTGTGGTTTGGTAGGTATATACACGCACACACACACACAAACCAACCCTCCCTCCCCCCTCCCACCTCCCTCTCTCTCTTAAGTAATTTAAATCACTCTAGAACATAATGTACCAATGATCCCAGGTTCTTCTGATCCCAAAATAATCCCAACAAAGGTGTGAAATATCCTTTCTATTCTGAAATATTCTCTTCTTCCGAATATTTCTAAGGGCCCATTTAAAACATACACTGAAAAGGAATATTAGCCTTTCGTATTTCAAAAACATGCTGGAAATTTTCCAGGGCACATTTGAGCAGCAGAGTGCATGACGTTCAAACCTGGACTCTTTTCAACCTGTAGCAGAGGAGGCCTACTAAAAGTTTACATTTTCCTCCAACTGTGAGCACAGAAAGCTTTTCATTTTGTTCCAAAGGAAATGATCTTACCATAGCTCAACGATATCATCAATTGTCTGAATAGAGTGGGCATCCGGTGGCCATTACAGAAGGACTAAATGCTAAAACCCAAGGGTATAAAAGTTAAAAGCAACTCAGTGGAAACGTCAGTTACAACGTTCTTTGATTTAAAGAATCAAACACGGAGAGAGAGAACCCTCAAGCAAGGTAATTAGGGAGAGTATCAGCACAACATAAGGGTAGTACCCTACTTCCCCTTCCCCCCATCTCCCCCCCAATAAAAAGGCTTTTCAATATCCATACGCCTCTGCTTTTCTATGTGGAAGAGAATTGCTCTTGAAAAGATTACCACATATAATTCTTTCACTTCACCTATAGACACATTCATACTTTTCTACCAACACTGGCCAATTAAGTCCAAAATCCCTATCTCACTACTATTTTCTGTGGTTTTTCCCTATTATCAGAGTGACATAATTAAGATAGCAATTTTCTAATTTACTAGTCCGGGGTATCAAAAAAACTTATTTTGCTTAAAAAAATAACTGCTCATTCTGTACTTCACAGACTTTAGGACACCCAGATACCTCTCCACTGAAGCCACGTCTATAAACACAGCTAACACACGATGGTGGTTCCTATCTTTGCTCTACCCTTAGTTGTAAAAGCTTTATTCAGCTTTATTATGCAGAACTTGGCCCAGCAGCCTTCAGTTACGAGATGGATGATGTGTGGAAAGTTGCATACTCACGTGGATTCTTAGCAATGAAGTAGATTTTGGGATCTCAAGGAAAAAGTAGGTGATGGCAGCCATATTTTATTTGCAAAATAAAATTCCCAGCAGGGGCTACTTTCTTGCTGATTTGAGCTGCTGGGTTAGGTTTTCACATTTCATAAAGTTGCTCTGGGGCTTGATGGAAACATTCATTCTTCAAAAGTGTATCTGACTCTACTATGTGTAAGACACTATGTCAGGTGCTAAGGGAGATTTAAAAAATGACCTTATTTCACTCGTGGACTTTTTTCTTTCCACAGCTCTCCCTTCGCACCAAACATACAGACAAATGGCACTTCCACTCCCTGACAACCACATTTAGGGCCCTCATTTCCTCTCCTTAAGCCCCTGTGTATACTAAGAAACCACCTATCGTTTTCTTTATTATTATAAAGGTAATACATACAGTGGTTTTTTTTTTATATGTAAAATTCAAACAGTCAAGGAGGGCATGAAATGAAAAAGAAAATTTCCCTTCCAACCATGCCACCAATCCCACAGCCCAGAAATAAGTATGTTTCTTAGGACTTCTTAGGATGTACATTCGCAACCAGGAATTGAGATTTTAACAGTACACTGTTTTCTCACCCATGAAAACCAGCTCATTGAAGAGAACATTGACCATTTAGGATCTTTTTCTCTGTCCCTCTCCAGTGAACTTACTATGTTGAGTTTGAACCAAAACTACATACTACAGACAGGTAGTGGGGAAGTCTGCAAGTCTTCACTTTCTGACATCTTTTTTTTTTTTTTTCACCGTGTTTTAAAGTTTATTTTTTAGGAGGCACTGGGAAACTGCATGGAATCTTTAGAAAGGATTTAATGTCAAATAGGTTAAGTTCTCTTTTTTAATTTTATTTTATATTATGGTTGATTTACAATGTTGTATTAGTTTCAGGCGTACATCTGAAATCTTCTTGAGAGAAAAATATGATTCTGTTTTTCTGATTTTCTCCTTTTACATTACAGGGTTACTGGTAGTTTCTGCTCACTCAGCTCCTGAATCCTAACATACATTAGTAAAGGTATTTACTGTAATATTTACAATATTGCCTTCATTGCCTACTTGTTCAGAGAGTGGATTCGGGTATGTGGTTCAGTCTCTAGTTGATTAAATGATAATGAAGATATCAATCATACTTCAAACAAAATATTACTGGGAGATTAGAGTATATTTAACCTGGAGTTACTGCATTTATCTAGGACAGTCTTGATCATATTTCTCAATAGTTATTCTCACTTGTATATTCTGTACATAAAAATAGCACTATTTCTGAGCTTGTCTGGAGCTTTTTGGTGATAGAGCAGTGCAGAGAAATTGATGTTATACTTGGTGAAGTGTTAGTTGCCTTGGAAATTACCTGTCTTAATTATCCTATACTGTTTCATCTCTTGACTATAATATCATCTAATTTTCTTAGAGTTAACCTTTAATTTCCTTTTTATTTTTAACAAAATATTTTAATAAAAAAATTGAGATTTTAAAACAAAAATGGGATCTTACACTATATATTAATTTGCACCTTGCTTTAAAAAAAATTCTATTTGTGAATTTTTCTTTATCAGTACTCACAGATTTGCCCAGTTCCATAATGTGCTTATATGTTCATTTATTTAACCAGTCCCCTTGAAAGGCGTTTAGGTTATTTCTAGTGTTACGCTATTATAATGCTGCAATGAACATCTTTGTATGTTTGCCGGCACACTTTTGCAGGTGTATCCATAAGATAAATTCCTAACTGTGGCAGGGCTGAGTTAGAGTATGAACAGTTTCAAGTTCTGAAAGATAATGCTAAAAGAAAAGAAGAGGGAGGAAAGAAGAAACTGCTGTGGCCGACACCAGTGGCTACCCACTCACAGCAACTGCCCCTTGCCCCCTGGCCAGCAAAGCCCCAGTTTTGTCCCCTCTCCTCCCAGCACCCACATGCTTTGGGGAAAGCTGGACCCCAAGACTGCTCTAAGCAGGCTACGGGAGCCCCATGTCTCCATGCCAGTCATCGGATGAGACGTGGGCATCGGACTCAGTTTTGCCAATGGGGCACAGCAGAAGTTCTGCAGGGGGCTCCTAGCCAAGGTTTTCTCTGCTTTCCTCTTTTCCTGCCTCTGGACATCACACATCACTGTGTATGAGGATATGATGGCTGAAACAGCTTCAGCCACACTGGGACCACCAAGAGCCAAGACGGAGGACAAATGTCAAACAGTGAGGCTGGCAAAGAGGAAACGTGTCTGAGTCTTTCATTAATTAACTCCAAAACTGTGCTAACTTTGGCCTTCTTGTTTACATGAGATCATAAAGATCCCTACTGTTTAAACTACTTTCAACTGAGTTTTGTTTACTTGCTGGTGAAAGTATTCCCACCGCCCAGCTGTTCTCCAAAAAGAAGCCCACTGGATTTATAATCCCACCCAGGGCACGTACTAGAGTGTCTGTCCCCTCACAGCCATGGCTGCACCGGGTCTAATCCCCATCTATTGTCAGTGTATTTTTGCTTCATGGCCAGTCTTTTCTTCCTTGGAGAGTCTAGCAGCCCCTTCCACAAAAAGGACACACTAAAAAAAGGTGACACAAAGGCGGCCAGTATTTCATTCTGCTCCATCTGAGGCATCGCACTGGGCCACAAGTCTCAGCTGGCTCCTTCAGGAAAGAAGACACAGTCACCCTGGGCCGGATATTCTCTAATGCCTCAGAGCCAGTCACAACTCTCTGCTGGGCTGGGGCAGTCACCAGGGTGTGGAAGGACAGCCCTAGACAAGAAACTGGATGACCTAGTTCAGATCTGCTACTTATGAGCTAGTTGGCTGAAGAGAAGTCACCCAACCTCCAAAAGCCTGTTTCTTTGAATGTAAAAGGAGGGCTCCTGAAACGAGGGCCCAGGGTCCTTATAAAGATGGGGACAGGGTGCCTAAAGGCCCTGGTGATAAACTGTCACAGACAAAGATGGGAGTTAGGCTGACCCCACGGACCTATGCTGAGAGGGGGCCAGGCCAAGGGTAAGCAGATCCCCTGGCCTCCTTGGACACTTCGGCCCTCTCTGCTCTACCTGTCACTCCTGCCACCACAGTGGGCAGCCTGTCAGGTCAGGACTGCTGACCAGAGGAAAACCCAGCCCACCACCTCCGCTCCTCCCGCAGATAAGCTGAGCTCCCAGGAGCAGCGTCACAGTGCATGAATGTGAAGTGACATTCAGTCGAGAGTCGGTGCTAACTTACAGGGATTACCAAGGCTTAGGCTGGTACCTGGGCAAAACACATATGAATCTTCACCCAGCTGGCCTACCTTAAGCAAGCTTCCAAAAGGCTGGTTTGGCCCCTACTTTTCTCACCCCTCTCATTCATTCGTGATCCTTGTGGTGGATCCAATCACTGTTTACTGCAGTCCCTTCTTTCCCATGTGACTTTGCAGTGGACGAGAATGGCCTGAGTCTACTTCCCCACTGCACTGATGTTGCGTTTGGCCATGTGATTTGTGTTGGCCAATGGTTATGAGCCAAGGCCTTAAGAGGCATCATGCATCCCCATCTGCCCTCTTAGGCTACCACGACCTGCCACAAGATGAGCACACCATATCCCCCGAATAAGCACATGTGGAAGAGCCCTAAAGCCAAATGGAAGCCTGGAATCTAGCCTGGCCCAGCCAAGGCCAGCCTAGATCAACCAAACCATACCCCGTAAGAAAATAAATGCTTGTGGTTGTAAGGCACGGAGATCAGGGACTGTCCTGTTATGCAGCAACACTATGTAGCAAAACCTAACACAACCACCGTAAGAGCAAATATAATGTAAGTTTGCCTGGCACAGAGCAGACATGCAATAATAAAATATTTGTGCTTATTTTAAGGAGATCTTAATTCATTTGTCATTCATATACATACAGAGAACTCCTACCCATGAGGCACCACACTAGTCCCACAGGAAGCTGAACGCAATGAAAAATACAAAGTAATAATTCCTTCACGTAACTTTTTAGTCTAGCAAATCCCCAAGCTTCCTAAATTCTACTGGGGGAGAGGGGTCAGTGCTTACAAAGCTTCTATTCATTTCATTGATTCATTCATTCATTCATTTATTGCCCTGGGTCAAATCACAGAAGGGATGAAATTCAGTATCTGTGCATTTAAGGGTCTGATTCTTGTATTTATAAATGGTGAAATCTACTGCCTTCTACAAATGGACTCTTTTTTTTTTAACATCTTTATTGGAGTATAGTTGCTTTACAATGGTGTGTTAGTTTCTGCTATATAACAAAGTGAATCAGCTATACATATACATATATCCCCATATCCCCTCCCTCTTGCATCTCCCTCCCACCCTCCCTATCCCACCCCTCTAGGCGGTCACAAAGCACCGAGCTGATCTCCCTGTGCTATGCACCTGCTTCCCACTAGCTGTCTATTTTACATTTGGTAGTGTATATATGTCCGTGCCACTCTCTCACTTTGTCCCAGCTTACCCTTCCCCCTCCCCGTGTCCTCAAGTCCATACAAATGTACTCTTAAAGACAGAAACTAGAAATTATTTTGTAAACTACTTGAATTATTTTTAATGAACCCCTTTGTTCTATTAATCTTCACTTATTCACTCAACATACATTTACTGAGCACCTATGATACTCCAGGCATATGATGGGTAACTGTGCTAGGAAGCAGCACACACAATTCCTAGCTCCAACTTCTGGCTGCCCAGGCGCACCACTGACCACGAACAAATTATTTAAAATTATAATTGACAGCTGCATGTAGTATCCAAAATTATTTTAAAAATAAAAAAAAAATCTTCCTATAGTTTAACTCCAATGTCTTCTTCCAATATTACTTTTAAAAGAATTCCACTTCACCTGCAAATGTGGTGATTTCACCATCTCTCTTCTCCTTTTATCAAGGACAATACAGAAGATGGGTTTCGACCACATTCCTTCTTACACTCACTGCCACACACAGAGTAGTGGGAGATTCACACATTTAATAACCTTTGGTTTGTTTTTGTTTTTTTTTTTTTGGCCACACCATGTGGCACGTGAGTCTTAGATCCCCGACCAGGGATCGAACCTGCTCCCCCTGCACTGGAAGCAGGGACCGCCAGGGAAATCTCAACACATTTAATAAGCTTTGGCATGAAGTCTTTTCAAAGGTCTTTGGGAAATCTAAATAAATCAGATCCACTGGTTTGCCCTTCTTCCCACATTTATTTTCTCCCTCAGAGAACATAATGGGTTCATCAAGCATGATTTCCCCATCTGAATGTCATGTTTTGTTTTGTTTTTTAAGGGTCCTGTGATCTCACCCTCTCCCATGGATTGCACAAGGCTGCTGGGCATGGAGGTGAATTAGCTCTGAAAATAAGGACCATTCCTCGATTTTAACTGGGGAGTCACAGAAGTGAAGTGTATAAGACCATACACGCATACACCTCCCTACGCAGACACTGTTCCAAGCACTCTATTAAGATTCACTCATATAACATATAACCCCAGAAGCAGGATTCGGACCCTGGAAGTCCAAGGCCAGAGTCCAGGCTCGTTACCACCAGGCCCTGCAGCCTCTGCAAATCCCAACCTGTGCCAGGGTCCCTGGGCTTCTCCACCCACCAGTCCTGGGCCAGCTTGATGCGGATCCCCAGGAAAGCAGCACAAATGGAAGGCCATCCTAGAGCGGCCTTTATTTCAGGACACAGCTTTTCCCTGGACACTCCTCTGGGATAAATCCTAGCATCTGCCACAAAAGAACCTCTAAGCCCCCTAAAGCTGCCAACATCCTGCTTCCTCTTGGCAGGACCTACTCACCTCTCCAGAGTCAAAGCAAAAAGCAGAGCCTCCTCAGCTATAAGGGTCCATGGCCCGTAACTCAAGAAAGCTCCAAAGCCTGGCTGAAATCTCAGGCCCCGCCTAAAGGATCCAGCATCTCACAGCCCTGAGCTGCTCTCCTAAATGCTTCAGTCTCTTCTTACTGAAGTCCCTACCCTGTTACTGAGCTCAGAATTGGGAGGATGGAGGTGACACACCATCTCCTTTCAGTCTGGCCTCTCCCTCCAGGAGCTAGCTTTACATCTCTGGGGCTTCAGGCTTCTCTGAATCTTCTATCATTGGTGGTTTAAGCGGGGTGGGGAGGAGAGAGTCCAGATTGTCTGGGTCAATGACACGCTACAAATCTGGCCCAGGCCTCCACCTGGAAATCTAAAGCAAAGCGTATTATTAAAGTCACGGGTTAAGGATCCCTGACTCCACAGCAGCTCATTTAGAAGCCCGCAGTGTTGGCTTCCCGGTTGGCGCAGTGGTTGAGAGTCCGCCTGCCAATGCAGGGGACACGGGTTCGTGCCCCTGTCCGGAAGGATCCCACATGCCGCGGAGCGGCTGGGCCCGTGAGCCATGGCCGCTGAGCCTGCGCGTCCGGAGCCTGTGCTCCGCAACGGTGAGAGGGCCCGCGTACCGCAAAAAAAAAAAAAAAAGTAAACACTTCCCAAGAAAGCTTTAAAACAGAGGGAGGTTTTTATTAAACGACTTAATTGAGGGCCACTTCTCATGTGGAAAGTTTTTTACCCAGAGGAATAAAATGGCCTGGTGGGTGTTTTCCAGACACTTGTTTTTAAACCTGCCGTGCTGTCCTGGGGAAATGAAGCACAACTCTGGCCCTGTTGCTAATTCTTCAGCAGAAATAAAATAACTAATAAGACCTACTCCCCGGCGGCACAGAGAACCCGGCATGACAATGTCACTCCAATATTCATTTCAAGGGTCATTAGAATCACCGGACAGGAAAAGTGGAAAAACTAAGGTTGGCCAAAAAGAACCCAAATAAATGAAGAAAGACGTTCTAAAGCTTGAAAACAGGACACGTTGTGGGAGAATAGGCCTGATGAAACTGAGGCTTGGGTTACTCTACAAAGACACCAGGTAAAAGGAATGAAGTGCTAATACTCACTACAGCGCATGGATGGACCTGGAAAACATGATGCTTACTGGAAGAAGCCAGACCAAAAGGCCACACGTTGTATGATCCCATTTATATAAGATACCCAGATAGGCAATTCCACGGAGACAGAAAGTAGACTGGTGGTGCCAGGGCCTGGGGGGAGGGAGGAATGTGAAATGACTGCAGAGTGGCTACAGGGTTTCCCTCTCGGGTGACGAAAAAGCTCTGGAATGAGATAGGGGTGATGGTTGCACAATGCTGGGAATGTACTTAATGCCACTGACCTGTACACTTTAAACTGGCTAAAATGGGCAATTTTACACAGTATGTATTTTACCACCATAAAATAGAAAATGATAACAGGAACTCCGGAAAAATCCTTTTTCAGCTCCTAAGCCAGGAGCAATCCTTTCCTCACATGAATATAAATATACATGCTATAGGCCAAAATAATAAATAGTATTATTTTACTAATAACTCATTTATTGAGTTAAGCTTCCCACGTGCACTATGCACTTAAGGCCAAGTCACTTCCCCCCGCCCCACCGCACCTGTCCTCAGGTGGGTGGTGGTGTTATCATTAGCCCCATTTTACAGGTGAGGAAACCAAAGCACAGGGAGGTCCAGGAGCTTGCCCAGGGTCACCCAGCAGATAGGGGAGAAGCCAAAGGATGAAGCCAGAGGGAGGAGAGCAGGTAGCTTACACCCCAACTCAGAGCACGACCACTCTGCCACCGAATCGTACGCTCTGCTGAAGGAACGTTTTCTGGGCCTAGTTTCCCACTTTGCCCGCAACACGGATATTGCTTGGCTGTTGAGCCCTAATCCTTTTTCACTGGCATTTCTTGAGGGACCACAGAGTTCTCTGGAAAACACGTTCAAAATCACACCTTAGAAATCAAACTACACCTTCACATGTGTAGAACTACTTCACGTGGACAGAGCGATTTTCCTGTGTTCGGATTTACTGTATTTAGTCCCGGGAACAATGTGGTAAGATAGGAGGGTGATGTGATTACCCGTCCTTTCCTGGGGGAGAAAAGCCAGCCTCCCAAGGTCAGGCCACATGGTGGGTGCAGGCACCTGGCTTCTACTCCAGGGCACCACTCTGCTGTCTTCCTGAAGAGCCAGGTTTAACTACTGAGCTGTTAGGGATGTTTTTTAGCATATAAGTTATTTATATGTAAATCTATATGTATTATTTATATGTAAACAGGTGCACGCAATTACAAATGAAGTTAAGGAGCACGCTAATGGAGAAGAAAACAGCTCTTCCCACATTTCAGGGGCGCCTGTGAGGTAACCCAGAAGCACCAACGAAAGGTTAAATTCCATTCCCTCCACCCCACTTAAGAAATCAGGGCTCTTTGCCACTTGCCATCAGCTCCCTTTGATAAGAGATGTTAAAAACCACCACCGCTGTTACAGGTGCCGCCTTGCCTGGGCTCTCAGCCTCCCAGTACTGACTCTGGGGCTGGAGAATTCTTTGTTATGGGGGCCACCCTGTGCATTGTAGGGTATTTGGCAGCATCCCTGGCCTCTATCCACTAGATGCTAGTAGCCACCACCACCCCTGGTCGTGACAACCAAGATGTCTCCAGATACTGCCAAATGTCCCCCAGCGGGGGCCCCATTTTTGAGAGCCACTATACTATGTCCAAGAGATGTGGCCCTAACAGCTCTATGAGGTAAGAGCTACATGCCCCTTTTACAGATGAGGAAACAACCCTGAAATGGATGAGGAACCTGCCCAGAACACCACACGCCTTGTGATGGGTAAATGTGGTTTCCAATTCAAGCAGTTGAGCCCCCAGTGCTCTCGCCCCACAGTGGGAAGATGGAACAAGAAGACCAGAGGCAGATCTACCTTCTACCAGCTCACGTCCTGAAATGTTAAACGGAGCCTTGCCCCGAGAAGATGGAGGTGGGCTTGAACCCTCCAGGGGTTTGATCCTCAAGTCCAAAGACAATGCGTTCTGCTTGCAAAAACAGTCCCAGCCGTGCCCGGAAGGCTGAAGGGCCTCCTTGACTCACTAAATAACCTGCAAGCTGGGAGTAGGCATGCCCTTTGAATACCAGTGCTTTAAGCACAAATACAAACAGCAATCACTGACCATGAGAGCCCGAAATACATTTTTTAAAACATGCCTTTATCAAGAATTTCCCCTTATTATTTTGGTGAAACATTCCCCCACAGTCTCACCCTTCTTAGCGCTCATCTGTCTTTCTGTTTAGAAATCACTGTGGCTGCTAGAGAGACACAGATGAAATACAAGACGTCACGTTTCAAAAAGCTGAATGACTTCTGTCCTTCCTCCTACAAAACTTTATGGAGCCTCTAGTTTCTGCTACACACGGGGGTGCGAGGTCAGCTGAGACAGCCCTCCGCTTTACAGGTCTGTTTACAGGTTTTGGGGGGAGGGGGGTTCCTCCGACATGTTAGCCAAGGGCACTGATGGTGTTCTAATTGTTGAGATAAAGGCACATGCAAGCAGCCAACAATTTGTGAAGCAATGAATGAGTGGGTGAATCGAGGGGACGAATGCAGAGCCCATGCACTAACCAGCGCTCCGGGTCCAGAGCAGCGCATCTCAGGGCCAGACAAGTTTGAACCCTGGATCCAACCACTTGGTAGCTGCACAACTTCGACAAGTGACCCAATTTCTCACGGGCCTTCTTTCCCTCACCAGGAAAATGGGTTTATGATAGTACCCATCCCACAGAGCTATGTCGAACACTCTCAGACAAGGCTGGACGAAAATGCTCCAGAAGCATCTGCTGTTATTATGAGAATCACTGATCTGGGCAGGCCTCCTGGGAAGTCCGGTGACTCTTCTGCACCCCACCCAGCTGCCTCACGCCCAGGAAGCTGGACTCAAGGCAGGTATCCAGACCCTTAGCAAGAGGTGGTCATGCCCTGAGCAGACCAGACCTGAAGAACCAGGTAACTCTTGGCTCTAATCCTCCCCCCGCTTCCCTACCTCCTCTCTCCCTCTAACCTTACACCCCATTCCACCCCATCCCACCCCAAAAAACAGCTTTTGGGTGGCTCAGGGCGGCACAGTTAGGGCTGAGCTGGCCTGACTACATGTGAAACAAAGGTGCTCAAGCCTCAAGCCTGAAACTCACAAGTAGGAAAAATCTTAAATTTGGTAAACTCCAGCCAGCAGTCCCTTTCCAAACTACTCTCTCTTATCTCTCCCTCCATTCTTTCTCTATCAGTTCCTCTCCAACTCTTAAAGCTTTCACTGTAATCACCACTCAGTAAACTTTCCAGGTTTTTGATATTTGATTAGGGCAAGGAGAGAGACTAATCCACTTTTCAGCTGCTGCTGTGCAATTCTAAGTCACTGTTTTTAATAAGGAGGATAAAAATCTTATAGGCAAAAATGGAGAAGCAAATTCTTTTTTTTTTTTTTTTTTTTTTTTTTTACAAAAAGCTGTCTGTAATACAGCTACAACAAAGCTCAAGGATATGGATTAGTTCATAGGATATATTAGAACCTCTTTACGACTTTGGAAACTGGGCCATTTCTTTTTCCTCTGAAATAAAATCAAAAGAGAGGGCAGCCGTTAACAGCGTCTCAAACTCTGAACTGGAACCACAAAACTCCAGCCCTCACCAGGTTCCTCACCTGGAAAATGGTATCAACAACACTGACCTTTCAGGATCCCTGGGAGGAGTCTTAGCTGCAGGGGGTCCTCTTCCCTGAATGGACTCCAATTTGCAAGGGAAAACAGAGTGCCAGTTTCAAATGCAATAAAATACAGGCTAGAAAGCCAGGGGGAGTCAGAAGTAAAACCAAGGAGAATTATTGAAGCCAAAGCTAGAAAATCTTGATCATCTTGCCTCAATCCTCTAGCAAAGAGATAAGCAAGGGTGAAAGATTATTAATAATTATTAGAAATAATTATTAGTATTATTAATAACAAAATAAAGATAATTAATGAATTATTAATAATTATTAATAATTCTGGAGAATTATTAAAGCCAAAACTAGAAAATCTTGATCATCTTGCCTCAATCCTCTAGCAAAGAGATAAGCAAGGGTGAAAGATTAATAATTATTAGAAATAATAATTAATATTAATAATAATGAAATAAAGATAATTAATAATAATTATTAATAATAATTCTGGAGAACCATTAAAGCCAAAACTAGAAAATCTTGATCATCTTGCCCCAATCCTCTAGCAAAGAGATACGCAAGGGTGAAAGATTATTAATAATAAAGGGGCTTTATAGACTTAAGAAAACTACAAAGTATATAACAGCCTGAGCCATTATGTACTCTACCAAAGGCAAGCAGAAAGCCCTGTGATTGGACAGCAGGGGATAAACCCGCCCTATAAAACAAGAGGCTGAAATATTCCATGTTCATGACAAAATGCCCTGTGCTCTAATCCCAAACACTAACTCCATGATGACCCTCCATCGAGCTGATCCTTCTTAGGGTGAAATATAGAGCTGGAGCCCACTGCAGTAATGGACACACACGCGGTAACCCTGTTTTCAACTTAACCTTTCCTAATTATAGCTCCGCACGCCTCTAAACCCTTCTGACCCGTAATTTTAAGAGCCTGAGGTACTTAACAATGCAGCAAAGGTTTGTTTTTGTTGCTAGTACCACATAAATAGGAACTGAGCGTGCACGGCTTCGTTTTGCTCCAGAATATTCGACACTGAACTTCGTTTTTAATCTCTTACCCAAGGACCAATTATCTCCAGAAATTCAGAGGTTTGCAGAACTTGAAGAAATGTGGAGACAATGTCTCTCTAACCTAGGATTTGGGATCCATTCAGAGCCTTTCTAAACAGCCTAATCTATCCTCTCCGCTTAAAGAACCAGAAAAATAGGATTTCATAGAATTTCCCTTGGGATGATAAGCCCACAGTGATCTTCAGTCTAACATTACGCATCGTCCCGTAGAGGAAAACAGTAAATCAATCCAGATCTAAGGGGACTGTGGTGTTAGAAAAACAAGGCACAGAAAACTCAATTTCCCAATCAGTTCTGCTTTAGAGGCACAAGGACCAGTGGAAAGGCCTCAGCTTTGAATTCAGGCAGACCCGAGAGCTCTGGAACCTCAGCTCTGCCACTCCTCTAGAGCGCCTGTGCTGCCCAGGATCTCTTTGGGCCTCAGTTTCCTCATCTGTAAAATGAGGCCACTTCCACCTGCCCCTCAGGAACATACAGGTTTTAAAGCAACAGAGGGCAAGTGCCCCGCTCGCTACCTGACACGTGAAAGGTGGACAGTCAACAAATGTAACTACTCTTACAACCCTGGGGTTATTAGTCCTGTGAGTCACTTGTTTGGAAACCACCTTCCCAAGGAAAAGCAGTGTGAAGTCCAGTTTCCTGTCTGTCCAAGGAAACCTGAGCTAAAGGGACAACAGTATGATCAAGAACGAACATCCACACACTGGCCGGAGCCGCAGACAAGAACCGACCCACCTGCTCTCAAAGTACAATGGCTGCTGTTACCCTCCTCCCAGCTCAGTTGCACAGGAGGGGTAGCCTCTACTCACTAAGCTGAGGTTGCCAGTTACCATCAAGGCAAAAAGGGATCCAGCCACGTACTCTGCCAGCTTCCCAACACCGGTCGTATCCCTGCACTGCTTGCCTAAGTACTCCTTAAGCAAGTCGCATCTGCCAGAATCCTAACTCCTCCTTCCTCACTCCTCACCTTCCCTTGGCAGGATCGGCGTACAAACCCCTCTCGTCCATCAGAAAAGTATCTGAAGTCAATTATTTAAAACTTGACGTAGGGACTTAATAAAATAATTTAAACCCAAGAAGAGCTTTTCTTGTGTCTGCTTTGCCAATGAACTGACAAGGTATCTATACACCCAGGGGAGGCGAGCCAGGTGGTACCCGGCTCCCCCCACAGTTCTTCATGCTCATCGTGCGTCTAAGAGTTCCCAACTTACTGTAACCCCCAGTTTACATCTCCACCAGATTTCAAGCTCCATACCCCGTTTACCACGACATCGGTGAACGATAACAGAGCTTAGCAAGGACTGGGGGCTTCATAAGAACTGGATTTGTTATATGACTGAATAAAGAAACAACAAAAACAAAAATTTGGCATGAATTTAAGATGAAGCACTCTCTCTCCCAGGGATATTGGTTTGGGGGATGGAGGACAGTGCCTGAAAAAGGAAGGAAAGTGGGGTCGGACTGGGACATTTGACTGAAAACTCCAATCAGCTTCCCCTACGTGAAAGCCGGTCAACTCTGGTGCTCCTTCCATCAAATCCCCCTTTCTTCTCTTGTACTTTCAGGGTTTTCATGGTATAACTTGTTTCTTGATAACAGCAATGTCATGTGACAGAATAAAGTAAGCACTTGGTCATTCACGGAAAATTACCCAATTTTCAATTCCCCTTGAACTTTGTTTTTCTCCTCTGATGCCAACCTTTCAGCCATTTCACTGCCCTTTAGTGCCAGGATCAGAGGAGGCAAAGAAAGGAAGAGCACAAAATCAGTTGTGTTTTTTAAAAGGGTCAATGGCACCTCTTAGATAAATGGGTTGCAGGCAGGGCTGGGGACAGAGGGAGTTAAGGAGGCCATTGAATCCTTTAAACCATCCCCAACCCCATCAATACAAGCAAATTAACTATCCCTACATGAAGGGGGGAAAAAAAGCCAATAGGGAAGTCTATTCTTAACACAAATCAAAGATCAGTCTTCTGAATGCTGCATACCCTTTCTCTAAATAAAGAAGCCCCTCACTAACTCTTTCTTCACTTACTTTCTTCTAATCACTTTAGAATATTAGAGTTACTACTAAAAACGGAGAAATGCTTAAATAAATCTGTTAGGGCCATAGTTACACATACTTTTTCTTGCTTTTTTTTCCAGAATGTACCATTATATTCACAGTTTAACCATTGCTGTTCAGGTGCAACTTTTCAGGCACTAGGAGTTCGACAGCATCGTCTAGTCAACATTTTGCCCCTAAATGGAGATAAGATTAGCAAGTTAACGAACCAGTCAGTAACATGGCTTCATTTTGTTGGCCTGGTCCAAAAAAAACAAAAAAACTCAACAGTAGGAAAACACTTTCCATATGGTCTTCTTCCCCCAAAGGTTGAGGATTCCGGCCAGGGGCCACCCTGTGAGACCATGCCCTCCACATAACCTCCATTCTCAAGCCAAGCCCAATGCCACCGCGGCCCCACTTCCAGCAACTGAGCACAGGGATATGAGCAGCGCATGGTAATGGAAGATGGGAAAGAGAGAGAAACCAACTGGGACCGAACTCTACCATTTTGAATTTTTTCAAAATGAATGTTCTTTTGACTCACGTTAGGAGCTAGAAATGAACACAAACTTTCCTCCAACTCTGGAGGGCATTCTCTTAAAAGAATGTCACACCACTACTAATAAAAATGTCACATAGAGGGCCAGCGCCTAAGAAAAAAATGAAATCCACTGGTTTGTGGCCACGTAGCATACAGGTGGGAATCGAATACAAACATCATACTTAGGTACCACAGTAAATTAACCAAGATCCCAGGAGACTGTCACAATAATACACTATAAGAAAACATATGCTCAAATTCAGTCAATGTATACATATATTCGATTTTTCCTTATGCCTATTTCCCTATCATTTTTAAGATCATTAGACAAGTGGCAAAGGTCTCACCTCAGATGTGTCATGCTACTGTAGGCACCAATTCCCTAACTCAGATATTATGCTATCAACAAGAAAGATAACACTGTGTTAATTACATCTGCTGGGCTTAATCACACAATGGGAATAAGCCCGATCTACACAACGAAGCTTAACACACATATTAACACCATATCAACTACAAAATAATAAGGACCTTGTCAGCTTGCATTCTTAAAAAATTTCCCCACACATTTATGCAGAATCATAATCTGTGCCAGAGGATCTCCAAAAGCTGATGGATTCCTAAATTATTTTTCCTCCTTTTAATCTGAAATCCTTTCCAAATAGGACAAGTCAAACTATCACTTAATTTCCCTGAATAAGAACCCTGTAGCATAACCTTGACCCTTGCAAGGACTTCATGACTTTAATCCCTCCACTGTCACCTCCTTGGCAGAAAGTGCACTAGCAATATTTTCTGTGAAGAGAGAGGCAGAAGCAGAGGGAACTCCAGAAAAACGCACCATCTACAGTTTAAAGTTGGAAAGCACCAGCCCACAGGTTTTTCAGGTGCAAAGGTGGATTACACAAGGCAGAATCGAGAGCAGCTGAGATGATCTGCTCTTAACAGTTCAGAAAGTGGGTGTGGAAAGCGAAAAGCACAACCCAAAGCACATTAGAATCACCTGGCTTTTTAAATTCCATTGCTCAGGCTGCGCCCCAGACCAGCTAAATCAGGATCTCTAGAGGTGGGACCTAGGCATCAGAATTTTTTAAAACTCTCTAGAAGTGCAGCCAAGTTTGAGAACCAATACCCAAAAGAAATCCGCAACGTGTTTTGAACAGCGCGTTGTGAGCAGCGTTGGAAAGGCACCGCAGCCTTGGGGTGAAGGGGTATACACAGAGTAAATATACAAAGTTTTTTAAAAAAATCCTCTGTAACTAACTCCAACATGACAGCCAAGCACCTGTGTAGAGGCCAAACAGTGATGCAACTTGGAAAAGTCCCTTGGAAAGCTAGGATGTGTGCCGTACGTGAGGCGGGGTCTTTCAGGACGACCTGCCTGGACCGGGAAAGCCAGGGAGAGAGGGACGCCCACCCGCCCTTTCTTTTCAAGGGATGGTCGAGACCAACACGCCCAGAAATAAAGTAAAACAGAGTCGACAGGGACCGAGGTGCTCGCTTGGGTCCAGGAGGAACCCTGGCTCACTCGCAGCAGTCACTCGAGCCCGAGGGTCGAGGCAAGGGTGCTAAGGCTGCCAGCCCCTCTTCACTACACGGCGGTCTCGGAGCCCCTCCCTCGCCCCGGCCCCGACGCGGGCCCCCGGGAACCCGACCATCTGTCCTGCACGTCTCCCCGCCAGGGCGCGCGAGCGGGAGCCAGGAGCGCACTTTACAGCCCCCGGGACCCGCGCGCCTGGCGGCGGGCGCGGCGCGTCGCGCGGCTCGGACGGCAGGCCCGAGCCCCTCCGGACCCCGCTGCCCACGACGACACCTCGGCCTCCCAGTCCAAGTCCCCGCGCCCGCTCCCGGCTCACTTACCGCCGCCGCCACCCGGGTCCCGCTCCAGCCGCAGCCAGCAGAGCCCGGCCCGAGTGCAGGGACCGCGGCGCCGCCAAGAGGCCGGGCGAGCCCGGGCCCCGCCCCGCCCGCCCTCGGGGAGGAGGGGCTGGGGCCGGGGCCGCCCGGGTTGGGGAGGCCGGCGCACGCCCCCCGCCCCACGCCCGAGCCGGCTAGTCCCGCCCGCTCCAGCAGCTCGGCGGGCCTTCCCTGCACTCCCGCGTGCCCTCGTGCCGCCCCGGCCCTCGGGACAAGTCTCCCCGCACCCCGACACCGCGCCTACTCGGCTCGGCCGGGACGCGCCCGCCCCTCAGCCAGCACCTCTTCCCCATCCCACCGCATCAGGCCTCACACTCCTCTCCAGCTACGCTTTGTCCTCACCCTTCCCCAGATAGGAATGTCCTCCCACCTCCCCTCCGCCGTCTCCGGTACTCTTCACCTCCGAGCCCCGGCAGTTCCAAATTCCCCGTCTCCTAGGAGCCTTGCCTGTTCCGCACCCCCGACTTCCCTTCTGTCCCTTCCCCATGGCCCCTTGGCCCAGTTTTCTTCCTACCCTTACAGGCAGACTTTTTCTCCCTACCTGGTCAGAAACTTTAAGGTATAACTTTTCTCCTACCACAATCAAATCTGCAAGTGTTTATTGAGCACCTACGAAGTCTAGAAATACTGGTGGAGGTGTCGCCAATAATAAATGTCCGTCCCTGTTAGGGAGGCAGGGAAGTGAGATGCGTAAGGTCACACAGCTGATGGTAGTAGGACTGGGATTAGAAGTCAGATTTCTGGTATCTTGTTGAGGCCCGCTCCAGGGGAAACTGCAGAATGCCGACCAGCTGCGGGAATTTGAGCAAAAAACGTTTTCTTACCTGTGAAATGGGAGGATACCCACCCCACCAGGTTGTGAAGATTACCTAAGAAAACAGACATGGAATATCACACAACCTGTGCTAATAAGTAAATGTTTGTTGACGTATGGAATGAAATAGACACTTGAAAATTCAATAATTTAAAATTACAATATAGAAAGACAAAAAGTAATAGTGAATGCAAGAAAACATTGGCAAATCATATCTGATAAGGGATTAATATCCAAAATATATAAAGAACTCATACAACTTAATAAGAAAAATACACTATGATTTTAAAGGGGGCAGAGGATCTGAATAGACATTTTTCCAAAGAAAACGTACAGATGGTCAACAGGTACGACAAAAGGTGCTCAGCAATCATCAGGGAAATGCAAATCAAAACCACAATGAGCTATCACCTCACACCTGTTCAGAATGGCTCTTATCAAAAGGTCAAGAGATAACAAGTGTTGGTGAGGATGTGGGAATGTAAATTGGTTTCAGCCACTATGGAAAACAGTGTGGAGGTTCCCCCTAAATTAAAAATAGAACTACCATATGATCCAGCAATTCCACTCCTGGGTATTTATCCAAAGAAAATGAAAACTCTAACTTGAAAAGATATATGCACCCCCAATGTCATTGCAGCACTATTTACAATAGCCAAACTATGGAAGCAACCTAAATGTCCCTTGATGGATGAATGGCTAAAGAAGATATAGTATAAACATACAATGGAATATTATTCAGCCATTAAAAAGAAGGAATATGATTCAGCCATAAAAAAGGAAATCCTGACATTTGCGACAACATGGATGGACTTTGAGGGTATTGTGCTAGGTGAAACAGGTCAGGGAAAGACAAATACCATATGATCTCTCTTATATGTGGAATCTACAAAAACAAACAAAGAATAAGCTCAGAGAATAGATACAGAGAACAGATTGGTGGTTACCAGGTGGGAGGAACTGAGGGGGTTCAAACGGGTGAAGGGGGTGAAGGGAGTAAAAAGTAAAAACTTTCAGTCATAAAATAAGTCATGTGGATGTAATGTACAGCATGGTAACTATAGTTGATAATACTGAATTACACATTTGAAAGCTGCTACGAGATTAGATCCTAAAAGTTTTCAGCACAAGGAAAAAAATCTTTGTAACTGGAAGTTAACTAGACTTATTGTGGTGATCATTTTGCAGTATATGCAAATATCGAATTATGTTGTACACCAGAAACTAATATAATGCCAAATGTCACTTGTACCTAAAAAAAACAAACAAACGTTTAAAATAATAGTGATGGGGGTGGTGGGGAGATTTGGATTCTACTTATCCAAAAGAGGCAGCAATGGTCAAAGGAGACTTTTTGGAGAAAGTGGAGTTGAGCTATCCTAGAAATAATGGATCCAGATGCAGGTGAGTCCAGGAAGACACCCAAGGTGGACAGGGTGTGTGAACAGTATTCAGAGTGTGGTCTGGCTTTTCCTGAATGGAGGCTGCCTGTAGGGAATAATACTAGAATGGGGGATGGGGCCAGATGGTGGAAAAGGCATCCAATATCAACGTGAGGGGGCTCAAGTTAACCAAACAGCACTTGGATACCTCAAAATGGCTGGAATGGAACTTGCATCCTACAGAGGGCCCTTAAATGACCCTGGAAACCTGGGATGGCAGAAACCGGCAGCCCAGGAACCAGCAAAGTGATGAGAGGGGATTGCAGCAGGGAGGGAGAGGGAAGAAAAAATTTCCAAAGAAGACCCCTAGGAGTTGGGGAGCAAATGTGTGCAGTGTGGGAATGGAAAAAGCAAAGACAAAACTGAGGTTTCAAGGCTGGTGGCTTGGAGCACCTTAAATAGGCATGATTGTTTTATGAGGGATGATGAAGTTTCCATGGACTGTGAGGTAACGATGGCACTTTTCAGTGGAAATGCCCCCCAGGCAGCAGGAGGCGGGGTTGGGAAGTAGAGGGTAAAGGAGAGTAAGGACTGGACCAGGCGCCAGGAGAAGAGAGTGAAGTTCCCTCACAAAGGGCTGAGGAAGCAGCGGGTACCAGCCAAGGGAGAAGGAGAAGGGTCCCGGAGAGCCGTCAGGAAGAACCAGGGAAGTCTCTGATAGAAGCCAAAGGATGAGCAGTTCATGAAGGAGAGGGTGGTGCCGAACGCCACAAATCTACTTCTAGACCCTCACACTAGGAGCCGTACAGAGTATGCACTCGGTACATGTTTGTTAACTGTCGAAAAAGCATTTAATCAGCAACTGACCCCCACTTCCAGGCAGGTATTTTCCTGATAACAAAAAAAAGGACAGTGGGCTTCCCTGGTGGCGCAGTGGTTGAGAGTCCGCCTGCCGATGCAGGGGACACGGGTTCGTGCCCCGGTCCGGGAAGATCCCACGTGCCGCGGAGCGGCTGGGCCCGTGAGCCATGGCCGCTGAGCCTGCGCGTCCGGAGCCCGTGCTCCGCAGCAGCGGGAAAGGCCACAACAGTGAGAGGCCCGCGTACCGCAAAAATAAATAAATAAATAAGGAGAGCCACTGGGGGCAAGGAAAGAAGCGGAGTGGAGATCAGTTTATTAGAGAAATTGCTTTTGAGGCTGCTACTGTCAAGATGCAGCTCAAGCCCCTTCAACCTCACTTGGAAACAAACCTCCCCCCTGCCAAGGCTAAGTGTTTTTGTTCATTTCTGATGGCCAACACCTTCTAACAAGGGATTTCTCCTTCCAGAACACAGTTTTCTTGGATATGTCTAAAGCCAGGTGTGACTATTTAGTGACTCGGCCTTGAACTAATGAAAACTAGAATTCAGTTTATCTTGCAGAAGTAGATATGATTTATTTTCCTAGAACTTAAGTGTAAGGACTTACCTTAGGGCTATGAGCCGGTTAACTCAAGAGCAGGTTGAGGGCCACAGACTGGTGATTCCCTTTGCCCACAGTCCTGTGATCAAGGTGACCGTGATTACAGCAGGAACTTGGATTTCTTGAGCAACTTGAGGAATTTCACATTTAATATTTAAATGTCAGAACAACCTGGTAGATGTTCTCATCCCCATTTTAAAGATGAGGGAGTCGAGGCTCAGAAAAGCCACACAACTTGCCCAAGATCGAATTCTTAATTACTAAGTGAAGGAGCAGCCTCCACTGCTCCTGGGTCTGGCAGGACTGGAGCTTTGCTGGAGAGTCACAGACTTCAGACTGGAAGGCCTCTAGAGAATTAGTCACAGGGGAATAGATGAAGTGTATCTCTTTGTAGGACTTTGCCTATTTTTCTTTACAGAGTATGTTAGCAAAATGGGGAATGGGCCTGTTACCTGCTGCTCTGGGTAGCCCTTACTTAAGAGGAGAGACTGAGGGTAAAGTTTCAAATGCACATGAAAGTAAGAAACTGAGAAGTTTTTGGACTTCCCTGGTGGCTCAGTGGTTAAGAATCCACCTGCCAACGCAGGGGACACGGGTTCGAGCCCTGGTCCAGTAAGCTCCCACATGCCGCAGAGCAGCTAAGCCCGTGCACCACAACTACTGAAGCCCGCGCGCCTAAAGCCCATGCTCTACAACAGGAGAAGCCACCACAATGAGAAGCCAGTGCACCGCAATGAAGAGCAGCCGCCTGCTCGCCACAAGTAGAGAAAGCCCGCGTGCAGCAACGAAGACCCAGCATGGCCATAGATAGATAGATAGATAAAATTTATTAAGAAACCAAGAAGTTTTTAAGTGCTTTGGACTTTTCTATGAGAGAAACACTTGGCAGACTGATCTGGGCACCATTGTTATTCTGCCTGGTTTTAGTGGAGAATCTGAAATTGATGTGGATTAGAGTATAAAAGCTTAACAGATATTCACAAGAGAGTTTTGAGTCTTTTTGTGACAGTGTAGAAATGCTGATTGCTTGTGTGTTTTTGTTTTGTTTTGTTTTGTTTTTTCCCCCAGTGGAGAGAATAGAGGCTCAGAGGTAATAATGTTCTCTTAATTTCTCACGTCTAGAATGTGGATAATAATCGTTTTCTACCTTCTGGGTAATTGGAATGGTTAAAAGTGCATGGTAAAAAAAAAAAAAAAAGTGCGTGGTAAGCCCTATTATAAGGATTAGATATCATTTAAAATTGTGATAAGTACGATTGTGAGTTGGATTGGAATAATGGTTTTTGGTTACCA